>NC_081322.1:49742228-52609728 GCF_026419965.1 Kogia breviceps
GAGCCATGGCCGCTGGGCCTGCGCGTCCGGAGCCTGTGCTCCGCAATGGGAGAGGCCACAACAGTGAGAGGCCCGCATACCGCAAAAAAAAAAAAAAAAAAAAAAAAAAAAAAAAAAATGTGGAAAGGTTTGATTACATCTGTGTCTGTTTAAAAGAATAAACCTGAATAAGAACTAGAAGGGAAATCATTATTGTGGCCACATGTCCTTTGTATACGTGAAATACTTCCACGTCAAAAGCCATGTCTAAGGCAAATTAGAAATATCCTTGAATTCATTTCTGAGAAGCTTCCTTATGCAGCTGAGAGACCAATTTCAACTCCTTTGCTCACCTGCTATACATGAGAAGCCTTCAGGAGTGGTGTTCTTTCAGGCTACTCAGCTTGTCTCAAGAAAAGTTCAGAAGGCGGATCCTATCAGGTCAGCAGTAGTGGCTCATAGATGTGTGTGTGTTTGTGTGTACACTAAGAGAGACAAAGAGAGAAAAATACCTGCTGGGTAAATTTAGAAAAGAATTATATGGGGGAAGGGGGCTCTCTAAGTTTTTCAGTCCTGTTTCCTCCTAGCTATTGAGAAATTTTCTTTGCCTGTATCTTTCTTCTTTCTAATTTGACCTTATTTTCTCCCTCCTTCCAATTGTATTTTCTCTGAGTTTCCTCAGCTCTCCAAGTTAGACCTAAATTGGATTTAAATCTAAATCTCCCCTTCTTCTCAGATAACTTCAGGAGCTTTACCCAAGTCTCATTGCCCTGAACCCCACTTTCCTAGGAAACCCACCAACTGCTCTTTTCCATGTCTTTCTTCCACCTCTCACAAGTGACATAGTTTTTGATTCCAACGAACTTTTGTGTTTTTTGGTGACAGAACTGCCATACATCTCTCTTTAAGAACTAAGAGAATCTTTTAAGTTTTCATTATCTATTAAATCAAAATTAGTTCTGGTCATTAATAGGCCCAAGTGGAGTCACTGAGCAAAAACAACCAGTCTAACATCAGGAACCTTATAAAAGCCATGTTACACAGAGGCATACACCATAAAAGGTCTCTTTTAATGTGCACTCTCTGGGAAAGAAGGAAAAACCAGGCCCTCCATGTAGAGGCAGTTGGTACACACATTCAGTGAAAGTAGAGCTTTAACTCACTTCATGCCCTACCTCACGCCTCTCTGCGGTTGCCCACGTTCTCCTCTGCTTACCCCTGCCATCGTTTAGTCAACCCAAAAAAGAATACCTCCCTTTAAAACTGCCCTCTTCCTTACATAGTATAGTTGATATATTTATAAATATACTTTGAAATGGCTTTCAAACCATGGTTTTTCTACTTATATAGATTTAGGGCCATTAAAGTCATTTGTTTATTAAAACTCAAGTTAGATGTTTAATACCAAAACTAAAATGAAAATTTGGTCTGTCCCTAACTGATGTGCTGAATGTCCCATTAGCTAACTAGTAATTATATTGAGATGCCAGCTGGCTAAGAGCTAGGTTTCATCCCTAGTTGGAGGTTAAAGAGCTTGGTGCAGATTTATCATCAGTCTTCCAAGCCACCGCATTCTGAATAATGGCTCGTGTCCCAGTCAGATTGCTTTAAGCAACACGCAGACATTCTCCTTATGTACAGCAACTGCTTTCTGATCCTTGCTAGCAGTGAGACCTATTAAGATGAAAAAAGGCAAGAGAAAAGTCAGTAGTGTGTGCAGTGTGGTAGTGAGAAAGGGTGCATCCTTTTTCAGCTTCTCAAAATTACAAGTCAGATCAAATGCAGGCAAGAGTGCAGCACCGAACACACAGCATCTTCTGATGGGCTACAGTTGACTGTGGTGAGGACCACAGAGCACACTTCAGACAGCAGCCCATATTCTTAAAGGGAGGCAGCAAACCTCTATCTGAAACTCACCTTATCTGTCACTGGGAGATGGCTTTCCAGTAACTAGGCATGAGTATTTCTTTGCAGTAAACAAATTAAGCATCCTAGAATATACAGAATTTTTGTTTGATTGCTTGGTTTTCTTAAACAATTGCCCTATCAGGATAAGTGCAGCGTCCAGAACTGAGGGTCATCCAATTAGTTAGCCCTGTTAAATTTTCTTTTTTCTTGTCAGTCTATAAAGAGGAGAAAAATGAAACTTTTTCTTACTTTTTAAAATACGAAGCCTTTCTGTAGTTATTTTTAACATTCAATATTTCTCCAGATTAATGCTTGCATTACTGCTCCCATTTTGGGTTTGTGTGTTAAATGAAAACTTTCTCTACCGACTATTAATAAAACCCCTTGGGTGACTTCCAAGATGCCTCTGTCATATAAAATTCCATTCTGTCTGTATTTTAAACAATTTTAGAGTGAATTCTGTATGATTAAATGGAAATGCATTGTAAGTAAGGTATGTGTTGTCATTCTAAAGCTGTGTCCCAGGAAGACACTTTGTAGTGGTTTTATCACTCAACTTGATAGTTCCATGCCCCCAAAACGATTGATCCAGGTGTAATTTTTTACACTGGCAAAGGCATTAGCTTTACAAAAAAAAGGCTATTAAAATCTTTGTCATATTGATCAAGTCAGAATATAAGAGCCAAAATTAGAAATTGAGAGGAATTCAAATCCTTCTCATTCCCTGTATCAGATCCTTTCCTGTCTCTACATTATTTCAGTTGCCAAATCCTGTCCACCCCAAGTTTATGAAACTTCCTCTTCCAGTCGTCTGGTCAGCAGCCTAAATCTTCTACCCAGACTCTTGCCTTCTGCATTGCTCCTCCCAATTCATCGTCTTATCACTCCCCTCTAACTGATCAGAGGTTTGAAGATGACTTTTGGAGTCAATGATTAAGGATCAGTGCTATGACTTCAAGGAGTCTTTGTTTAGCATTTTATGTATGAGAGATGATGTTGGATTGAGTTGAAAGCTAAAACATTTGAAATACACTATTGGTACAGGCTGATTTTTTTATGGTTTTTTTTCTTTAGTATGAAACTTTAATTAAATTCATTAATTCATTCAAAATGTGAACAAAGAGCAAATAATACTTAGTCGATGCCTACACTATGCCAGGCTCTGCACTTGACACTGGTCAAGAAAGACACTGTCCTGTAGTCAAGGGACTATAGAAGAAAGGCAATTTCATCAATGATTATATAAGAGTATTGTAACAGTCTTATATGTAAGGTCATTGATGATAAGATAGTGCTGTAATAATAGTAACAATGGAGCCAATGTAGATTGAACACTCACTGCAAGGTAGGCAGTAGGATGAGTGCTTCACATGCTTTACCTAATTTTATCTTTATAACAACTCTATAGAGTAGGTACAATTATTATCCCCACTGTACTGATAAGGAAACTTTGACCTTGAAAAAAGTCCACAATGACAGCAAGAGAGGAGTGGGGCTAGATTTTTTTTTTTTTTTTTAACATCTTTATTGGAGTATAATTGTTTTACAATGGTGGGTTAGTTTTCCCTCTACAACAAACTAAATCAGTTATACATACACACATGCTCCCACATCTCCTCCCTCTTGCATCACCCTCTCTCCCACCCTCCCTATCCCACCCCCCCAGGCGGTCACAAAGCACAGAGGTGATCTCCCTGTGCTATGCAGCAGCTTCCCACCAGCTATCTAATTTACATTTGATAGTGTATATATGTCCCTGCCACTCCCCCACTTCATCACAGCCCCCCCCTCCCCCTCCCCATATCCTCAAGTCCATGCTCGAGTAAGTCTGTGTTTTATTCCCGTCCTACCACTAATCTCTTCATGACATTTTTTTCCCTTAGAGTCCATATATATGTGTTAGCATACGGTATTTGTTTTTCTCCTTCTGACTTACTTCACTCTGTATGACAGACTCCAGGTCCATCCACCTCATTATAAATAACTCAGTTTCATTTCTTTTTATGGCTGAGTAATATTCCATTGTATATATGTGCCACATCTTCTTTATACATTCATCTGTTGATGGACACTTAGGTTGCTTCCATGTCCTGGCTATTGTAAATAGAGCTGCAATGAACATTTTGGTACATGAGTCTTTCTGAATTATGGTTTTCTCAGGGTATATGCCCAGTAGTGGGATTGCTGGGTCGTATGGTAGTTCTACTTGTAGTTTTTTAAGGAACCTCCATACTGTTCTCCATAGCGGCTGTATCAATTTACATTCCCACCAGCAGTGCAAGAGGGTTCCCTTTTCTCCACACCCTCTCCAGCATTTATTGTTTCTAGAGTTTTTGATGATGGCCAATCTGACCGGTGTGAGATGATATCTCATTGTAGTTTTGATTTGCATTTCTCTAATGATTAATGAGGTTGAGCATTCTTTCATGTGTTTGTTAGCAATCTGTATATCTTCTTTGGAGAAATGTCTATTTAGTTCTTCTGCCCATTTTTGGATTGGGTTGTTTGTTTTTTTGTTATTGAGCTGCATGAGTTGCTTATAAATTTTGGAAATTAATCCTTTGTCAGTTGCTTCATTTGCAAATATTTTCTCCCATTCTGAGGGTTGTCTTTTGGTCTTGTTTATGGTATCCTTTGCTGTGCAAAAGCTTTTAAGTTTCATTAGGTCCCATTTGTTTATTTGTGTTTTTATTTCCATTTCTCTAGGAGATGGGTCAAAAAGGATCTTGCTGTGATTTATGTCGTATAGTGTTCTGCCTATGTTTTCCTCTAAGAGTTTGATAGTGTCTGGCCTTACATTTAGGTCTTTAACCCATTTTGAGTTTATTTTTGTGTGTGGTGTTAGGGATTGTTCTAATTTCATACTTTTACAGGTAGCTGTGCAGTTTTCCCAGCACCACTTATTGAAGAGGCTGTCTTTTCTCCACTGTATATCCTTCCCTCCTTTATCAAAGATAAGGTGATCATATGTGTGTGGGTTTATCTCTGGGCTCTCTATCCTGTTCCATTGATCTATATTTCTGTTTTTGTGCCAGTACCATATTGTCTTGATTACTGTAGCCTTGTAGTAGAGTCTGAAGTCAGGGAGCCTAATTCCTCCAGCTCCATTTCTCGTTCTCAAGATTGCTTTGGCTATTCGGGGTCTTTTGTGTTTCCATACAAATTGTGAAATTTTTTGTTCTAGTTCTGTAAAAAATGCCAGTGGTAATTTGATAGGGATTGCATTGAATCGGTAGATTGCTTTGGGTAGTATAGTCATTTTCACAATGTTGATTCTTCCAATCCAAGAACATGGTATATTTCTCCACCTATTTGTATCATCTTTAATTTCTTTCATCAGTGTCTTATAGTTTTCTGCATACAAGTCTTTTGTCTCCTTAGGTAGGTTTATTCCTAGATATTTTATTCTTTTTGTTGCAATGGTAAATGGGACTGTTTTCTTAATTTCACTCTCAGATTTTTCATCATTAGTGTATAAGAATGCCAGAGATTTCTGTGCATTAATTTTTTATCCTGCAACTTTACCAAATTCATTGATTAGCTCTAGTAGTTTTCTGGTAGCATCCTTAGGATTCTCTATGTATAGTATCATGTCATCTGCAAACAGTGACAGCTTTACTTCTTCTTTTCCTATTTGGATTCCTTTTATTTCTTTATTTTCTCTGATTGCTGTGGCTAGAACTTCCAAAACTATGTTGAATAAGAGTGGTGAGAGTGGGCAACCTTGTCTTGTTCCTGATCTTAGTGGAAATGGTTTCAGTTTTTCACCATTGAGAACGATGCTAGCTGTGGGTTTGTCATATATGGCCTTTATTATGTTGAGGAAAGTTCCCTGTATGCCTACTTTCTGCAAGGTTTTTATCATAAATGAGTGTTGAATTTTGTCAAAAGCTTTCTCTGCATCTATTGAGATGATCATATGGTTTTTCTCCTTCAGTTTGTTGATATGGTGTATCACATTGATTGATTTGCGTATATTGAAGAATCCTTGCATTCCTGGGATAAACCCCACTTGATCATGGTGTATGATCCTTTTAATGTGCTGTTGGATTCTGTTTTCTAGTATTTTGTTGAGGATTTTTGCATCTATGTTCATCAGTGATATTGGCCTGTAGTTTTCTTTCTTTGTGACATCTTTGTCTGGTTTTGGTATCAGGGTGATGTTGGCCTCATAGAATGAGTTTGGGAGTGTTCCTCCCTCTGCTATCTGTTGGAAGAGTTTGAGAAGGATAGGTGTTAGCTCTTCTCTAAATGTTTGATAGGATTTGCCTGTGAAGCCATCTGGTCCTGGGCTTTTGTTTGTTGAAAGATTTTTAATCACAGTTTCAATTTCAGTGCTTGTGATTGGTCTGTTCATATTTTCTATGTCTTCCTGGTTCAGTCTCGGCAGGTTGTGCATTTCTAAGAATTTGTCCATTTCTTCCAGGTTGTCCATTTTATTGGCATACAGTTGCTTGTAGTAATCTCTAATAATCTTTTGTATTTCTGCAGTGTCAGTTGTTATATCTCCTTTTTCATTTCTAATTCTATTGATTTGAGTCTTCTCCCTTTTATTCTTGATGAGTCTGGCTAATGGTTTATCAATTTTATTTATCTTCTCAAAGAACCAGCTTTTAGTTTTATTGATCTTTGCTATTGTTTCCTTCACTTCTTTTTCATTTATTTCTGATCTGATCTTTATGATTTCTTTCCTTCTGCTAAATTTGGGGGTTTTTTGTTCTTCTTTCTCTAATTGCTTTAAGTGCAAAGTTAGGTTGTTTATTCGAGATGTTTCCTTTTTCTTAAAGTATGATTGTATTGCTATAAACTTGCCTCTTAGAACTGCTTTTGCTGTATCCCATAGGTTTTGGGTCGTTGTGTCTCCATTGTCATTTGTTTCTAAGTATTTTTTGATTTCCTCTTTGATTTCTTCAGTGATCACTTCGTTATTAAGTAGTGTATTGTTTAGCCTCGATGTGTTTGTGTTTTTTACAGATCTTTTCCTGTAATTGATATTTAGTCTCATAGCGTTGTGGTCGGAAAAGATACTTGATACGATTTCAATTTTCTTACATTTGCCAAGGCTAGATTTGTGACCCAATATATGATCTCTCCTGGAGAATGTTCCATGAGCACTTGAGAAAAATGTGTATTCTGTTGTTTTTGGATGGAATGTCCTATAAATATCAATTAAGTCCATCTTGTGTAATGTATCATTTAAAGCTTGTGTTTCCTTATTTATTTTCATTTTGGATGATCTGTCCATTGGTGAAAGTGGGGTGTTAAAGTCCCCCATTATAATTGTGTTACTGTCGATTTCCCCTTTTAAGGCTGTTAGTATTTGCCTTATGTATTGAGGTGCTCCTATGTTGGGTGCATAAATATTTACAATTGTTATATCTTCTTCATGGATCAATCCCTTGATCATTATGTAGTGTCCTTCTTTGTCTCTTGTAATAGTCTTTATTTTAAAGTCTATTTTGTCTGATATGAGAATTGCTACTCCAGCTTTCTTCTGATTTCCATTTGCATGGAATATCTTTTTCCATCCCCTTACTTTCAGTCTGTATGTGTCCCTAGGTCTGAAGTGGGTCTCTTGTAGACAGCATATATATGGGTCTTGTTTTTGTATCCATTCAGCCAGTCTGTGTCTTTTGGTGGGAGCATTTAATCCATTTACATTTAAGGTAATTATCGATATGTATGTTCCTATTACCATTTACTTAATTGTTTCGGGTTGTTCTTGTAGGTCTTTTCCTTCTCTTGTGTTTCTTGCCTAGAGAAGTTCCTTTAGGATTTGTTGTAGAGTTGGTTTGGTGGTGCTGAACTCTCTCAGTTTTTGCTTGTTTGTAAAGGTTTTAATTTCTCCATCAAATCAGAATGAGATCCTTGCTGGGTAGAGTAATCTTGGTTGTAGGTTTTTTTCCTTCATCACTTTAAATATGTCCTGCCACTCCCTTCTGGCTTGTAGAGTTTCTGCTGAAAGATCAGATGTTAATCTTATGGGGATTCCCTGGTGTGTTATTTGTTGTTTTTCCTTTGCTGCTTTTAATATGTTTTCTTTGTATTTAATTTTTGACAGTTTGATTATTATGTGTCTTGGCGTGTTTCTCTTTGGGTTTATCCTGTATGGAACTCTCTGTGCTTCCTGGACTTGATTGACTATTTCCTTTCCTATATTAGGGAAGTTTTCAACTATAATCTCTTCAAATATTTTCTCAGTCCCTTTCTTTTTCTCTTCTTCTTCTGGGACCCCCATAATTCGAATGTTGGTGCGTTTAATGTTGTCCCAGAGGTCTCTGAGACTGTCCTCAGTTCTTTTCATTCTTTTTTCTTTCTTCTGCTCTGCAGTAGTTATTTCCACTATTTTATCTTCCAGGTCACTTATCCGTCCTTCTGCCTCAGTTAATCTGCTATTGATCCCATCTAGAGTATTTTTAATTTCATTTATTGTGTTGCTCATCGTTTCTTGCTTCCTCTTTATTTCTTCTAGGTCCCTGTTAACTGTTTCTTGCAAATTGTCTATTCTATTTCCAAGATTTTGCATCATCTTCACCATCATTATTCTAAATTCTCTTTCAGGTAGATTGGCTATTACCTCTTCATCTGTTAGGTCTGGTGTGTTTTTATCTTGCTCCTTCATCTGTTGTGTGTTTTTCTGTCTTCTCATTTTGCTTATCTTACTGTGTTTGAGGTCTCCTTTTTGCACGCTGCAGGTTCGTAGTTCCTGTTGTTTTTGGTGGCTGTCCCCAGTGGCTAAGGTTGGTTCAGTGGGTTGAGTAGATTCCCTGGTTGGGGGGACTAGTGCCTCTGTTCTGGTGGATGAGGCTGGATCTTGTCTTTCTGGTGGGCAGGTCCTCGTCTGGTGGTGTGTTTGGGGATGTTGGTAACCTTATTATGATTTTAGGCAGCCTCTCTGCTAATGGATGGGGCTGTAGACCTGTCTTGCTCTTTGTTGGGGATAGGGTGTCCAGCACTGTTCTTTGCTGGTCCTTGAGTGAAGCTGGGTCTTGGTGTTGAGATGGAGGTCTCTGGGAGATTTTCGCTGTCTGATATTACATGGAGCTCGGAGGTCTCTTGTGGACTAGTGTCTTGAGGTTGGTTCTCCCACCTCAGGGACACCGCCCTGGTGCCTGGCTGGGGAGCCAAGAACCTTTAATCCACACGGCTCAAAATAAAAGGTAGAATAAATAGAGAGGAAAGAAAAGGAAGGAAGGAGGGAGGGAGGGAAGGAAGGAAGAAAGGAAGGAAGAAAAGGAAGGAAGCAAGAAAGGAAGGAAGGAAGGTGCAGAGGAAGAAAGAGAGGAAAGAAGGGGGGAAGGAAGGAAGAAAGGAGGGAAGGAGGGAAGAAAGGAAGGAAGAAAGGAAGAAAGAAAGGGAGAAGACAGAGTAGTATAAAGTGTAGTTATTAAAATAAAAAATAATTATTAAGAAGAAAAATTTCCTTTAAAAAAAAAAAACAAACAGAAAAATGGGTCGGTCTAACCCTAGGACAAATGGTGCAAGCAAAGCTATACAGACAAAATCTCACACAGCAGCACACACATACACACTCACAAAAAGAAAAAAAAGGGGAAAATAATAGTATATCTTGCTCCCAAAGTCCACCACCTCAACTTGGGATGATTCGTTGTCTATTCAGGTTTTCAACAGATGCAGGGCACTTCAAGTTGATTGTGGAGCTTTAATCCGCCGCTTCTGAGGCTGCTGGGAGAGACCTCCCCCTCTCCTCTCTGTTCGCACAGCTCCTGGGGTTCAGCTTTGGACTTGGTCCCGCCTCTGCGTGTAGGTTGTCCGAGGGCGACTGCCCTTCGCTCAGACAGGACGATGTTAAAGGAGCAGTTGATTCGGGGGCTCCAGTTCACTCAGGCTGGGGGGAGGGAGTGGCACAGGGGCGAGTCCGCGGCGGCAGAGGCCGACGTGATGCTGCACAGGCCCAAGGCGCGCCGTGCGTTCTCCCGGGGAAGCTGTCCCTGGATCCCGGGACCCCGGCAGTGGCGGACTGCACGGGCTCCTAGGAGGGCCAGTGTGGAGAGTGACCTGTGCTCACACACAGGCCTCTTGGTGGTGGCAGCAGCAACCTTAGCGTCCGACACCCGTCTCTACTGTCCGTGCCGACAGCCGCGGCTCGCGCCCGTTTCTGGAGCTCCTCTACGCGGTGCTCTTAATCCCCTCACCTCACACCCGAGGAAGCAAAGAGGCAAGAAAAAGTCTCTTGTCTCTTCGGCAGCTCCGCGCCCGCTTCTAGGGCTCCTTTAAGCGGCGCACTTAATCCCCTCTCCTCGCGCCCAGGCAGCAAAGAGGAAGGGAAAGGTCTCTTGCCTCTTCGGCAGCTCCAGACTTCTCCCGAACTCCCTCCCGGCCAGCCGTGGCGCACTAGCCCCCTTCAAGCTGTCTTCACTCTGCCAACTCCAGACCTTTCCCTGGGATCCGACTGAAGCCCGAGCCTCAGCTCCCGGCCCCGCCCGCCCCGGCGGGCGAGCAGACAAGCCTCTCGGGCTGCTGAGTGCCGGTCGGCACCGATCCTCTGCGGGAATCTCTCCGCTTTGCCCTCCGCACCCCTGTGGCTGAGCTGTCCTCTGCGGCTCCGGAGCTTCCCCCTCCGGCGCCCGCAGTCTCCGCCCGCGAAGGGGCTTCTAGTGTGTGGGAACCTTTCCTCCTTCACGGCTCCCTCCCACTGGCGTAGGTCCCGTCCCTATTCTTTTGTCCCTGTTTATTCTTTTTTCTTTTGCCCTACCCAGATTTGTGGGGAGTTTCTTGCCTTTTTGGAGGTCTGAGGTCTTCTGCCAGCATTCGGTGGGTGTTCTATAGGAGAAGTTCCACGTGTAGATGTATTTCTGATGTCTCTGTGAGGAGGAAGGAGATCTCCGTGTCTTACTCTTCCGCCATCTTTAAGCCGTCTTCCGTGGGGCTAGATTTGAATCCTGTTTGTGGTTATAATGCAGTTCTAATCTCAGAGCCCCATTCTTAATCTCTCAGCCTTCATCTGCTGCAACAGGGGCGGCCTCACACCCAAGACCTGAAAAGTTCTCACTGGAAACTGGAGGTGCATGAGGGGATTTTTGAAAATGAGAGTCATTAACAAAATATTTGAAATGTTGCTAATGTTAGGAACAAACTCATTTCATTTGCCAAAGTTTCAGGTAAAGGATGAAGCTCCTGAATGTAGAACTTCAGGAAGCAAATTTGGGGGTAAATAAGTTTTCTGAGCTCATATACAACAGTCCTGAGTTAGTGGTCTTCTTTTGCTACCATTTTGTTTTACAAACAAATTCATAAAGAAAAAAATTATTTTCACTGGGAAAAACTGAATTAATCAAGCTAATTAAGTGAAGCTGTTACAAGCTGAGTCTAGTATACAAATCCATCTGAGAAAGTATTATCATATGAGTGTGAAGGATAAAGGACTTATAGGACAGGGTGAGGAGTGCTGTAGAAAATCAGAAAGTGATCTTTAGTCTTAACTACCTTGCTGCTGCTAACGAGAGAGACAGAGAGACAGGTAAAAAACAAAACAAAACAAAACATCATAGCAGGAACTTTTAACCACGGGAATATTTTTTCTAAATGCCATTTTCAAAACCACCTTTCCTATTATTGAGCATTATAGCCACCTTTTAACTCTTTATTATAGCATTGCAACTTAACTTTATAGACTCTCTGGATCCTTTTCCTGTTTTCCTTTCTTCCAGCTTCCAATTAATTTTTGTCTTTTTTTTTTTTTTTTTACTAGTTTTTAGTTCTTTTACAGTATGAGCATAAAAAATAAAATAGGAAAATCAAATTGATCCTTTTTTCCCAATGGATGCAAGATGTTGTCAAGACTGGGACAACAGCTGTCAACTACAATGGGAGTTGGCAGGCCACAAATGCATTGCATTGTTTTAATCTATCTGTACCTCTCTTTCTCCACTGAGACTATTAAGTCCTTGATGGTAAAAACCGCATGTTTTCATTTCTCTTTCCCCAGCACATAGTTCAAAGTTTGATACAGAGAAGACATAGAAGAAAACTGTTGGTTGAATGAAGGAGTGAATGAATGAATGAAACAACAGAAATGGCAACACTCATACTGTTACCTCCCTCTCCCCCACTAACTACTCAAGTAATTCCAGAATAACTACTCAAGAAGGCCCAGAAGGTGTAGTTTTCTTCAAAAACATGTAAATTCTCGGGGAAGTTGTATACACCAATATTTTCTTTTTTTTCACCACAAAACTCTTTGTCGAGCAGTAGTTTAGGAACAGAACACTATATATCCATCCCTATTTGGTTTTGTTTTTAGATTAATGGAGCAAGAATGAAATGTTATACTGTTTCTTTCTATCCAAGGATAATCTAATCTTGCAAAGACAGTTACCAAAGTCAATAACAATTCCTACTCAGAAGACAAATAGTGTCTGAATTGGATTAAGGTGAAACAAAAGTGCCTGATGCAGCTGTGTCAGTGAGGGACTCGGTGTTTATGGCTTCATTACAGCCTTAAGTGGAATATCTCTACTTCTTCCGTGTTTAATGAAGTCACAAACAACCAACTCTTTGTTGAGTGATATTGGAGAGTATTTGCTTTTAACTTGTATTTTAATTCGTGATTAACTAACTCTCTCACATCAGGTACTCCGATGGGTGCTTTAGGGACAATTAGCTGAGTGTTCCTCTGTGTTAGCCACAGAGTCAAGAAAAAAGATAAGGAGAATCAATAAGATCAGGACAGGGTAGAAGAGAACATTCACCTTCCATCAAGATCCTTGGCCGACTCATCGAGCTGCCTGTCACGGCTCCGCTCCCGTCTCTGTGCCTCATTCATGTGTAAGCGCTTCTGCTCTGGCTGCTAAGTGACTTGGCTGTTGTGTTGTTTAGTTTTCAGGACTTTATCTCCTGTCTTTCTTCACCATCCTCCTTGGCCTGGTGCTCTACTCCTCCACCTCCACATACATAGCCCAGGACCCCCGGGTTTACAAGCAGTTCCGCAATCCTTCAGGACCCGTCGTGGACTTACCAGCCACAGCTCAGGTGGAGCCTTCAGTCACCTATACCAGCCTGGGCCAGGAGACTGAAGACGAGCCGCACGTTCGTGTGGCCTAGGACGACACCCTCCCAGCCCACTGAGGACACCTCCGCGGCCGTGCGTCCGCCCGTCATCTCTGTTTTGTACATAGAGAAAGGTATTTATTAGGTGCGGTTTACACAGGTGGACTGCAAGGTAGCGAATCTGAAAGCCTGTAAAAGGCATAAGCTAAACATCCCTGGAGACACAGGCTCTGATCCACCTGACCTGGGGAGATGCCTAGCTAGTGTGTATCCGGGTCACAACCCCCCCTGTATTCATTACTGTGAAAATGTGGGAATCAAAAGCAAGTATTATTGTTTGTATTATTACGGTTACTGTTACTGCACCGACTTTCAGGAGGAGGTTTTGTGCTCCTGATGGACACTCTCACCAGACCCACTCACATGTAGTTAACATCAATCCCACTTTTCTATGGCAAGTCACTTTTTAAGAATCACACTTTATTTTTGTGCACAGTCTCTGAGTGCTGCATGCCACAGGAGCTCCACCCTATGACGCTTCCTTATCCTAGGGACCTGGGGGCTCACAGTTTCCTCTGTTACCTGTTGGATTGCCTGCTCAATATGTATTTTGTGCTGTGACCCTTGTGGGGAGTGGCAACTGACCATATAATTCTCTATTCTAGGAATAGATATAAAACAAACATTTTAGCCTTTTTATATTTCAATCTCTGATTACTCCAGGCCATTGCCTTTCTGTTGTGCCACATGATTCTGCTAATCAAGTCCCTGTAATAACAGGATAAGGAAAGTTCCATTTCTGTGGCTTATGGGAAACCCCAGAAATAATATTATTTGTGCTTAGGGCAATACATTTTTTTAAATCTTTCTGCTCCTCTCTATGTTCCCTCTTCAAAAAATATATTTGGTTTTCCTTTTTCCCCCTAGGTTTCTTTAGTGATAATATGGAAATCAATCAAAGTATTGGAAAAAGCCGTGGTCCTCTGCCCTCTTGTGTGACACCCTTTATGAAATACACCAGCATGGGAACTTACCTTTACTGTGGAGTTTCATTGGTTGTTTGGCCTCCCAACAAAGTCAGGGTGCTGATGTGGAACAGTCTCTGACGATAGTTTGATTGATCTGGCCATTTTGTAGTGGTAAAAATGCCACCAATGAAAAAGTCACATTGTGGTCATATTTGGCATCCATTCAATAATGGCATATATCACACAACATTCTTATGGATACAGAGAATATTACAGGGTCCTGATAAGGCTTTGAGGGGTATGTCACTGGTCTAATTTTGTTGCCCTTAAAATAGCCCTTTCTTCAAACACAGAAAATCAAGAAATACCACAAACCTCTATGATTTACAATAGATTCTACATGTCAGTACGTGCAATAGTCTTTACCTTTGGCTGGCTGCAATACGATTCAAAAAGATCCTCGATAGAGTTACAGGATTTGTAAAGGGAAAAATAAATGTTTTGAGCAATTCAAATCAATACATCTTAAGGAAGCAAAGCAAAACATCAGTGGGGTCTCTGTAAGGTAGAGAACAAATTGAAGCTTAGTCAGGATTTCCATAGTAGCCTAAATACGGCTGGCAGAAACATCCCATGCTGTCCGCCAGCACCCATGTGGCACTTCTGCCTGCCCTCTACCCCAGGACAGATAGTCCTGCCCTTGGATTTGGAGCAGACAAACTATCTTTTCTGACATGCAGATTTTATGCTCATCTCTGTTCAACCCCCTTAGAAACATGTTTTCTTTTCAGTGAAAATAAATCACCATTAAAGCTATATCAAGTTAAAAGAACTTTGCCAATGTTTGCTCTCTGCTACCTTTTAAACCAATTAAATACCTTTCTCTGAATATTTTGTCCATTCAGATCTGAAGACCTTTAAAGACTGTGGTTTTATTTTTGTGTTTACATTCCTTTGGTTTGCATAATTTGCTTGATTTATTGCATTTTTAGTATTTATTTTAAGCCAAATGTTTTAGCCTTTTTTATTCATTTTTATGACACTAATTGGTAGACGCTTAGTAAAGTCTTATGAGAAATAAGTGGATGAAAGTATTTCCAAGTCGACTCAGTGGACTGGGAATTTTTTTCAAATTTAAATTTCAAAAGGGTTTGCAAATCAGTGGATGGCTACAAGTTGCCATCTGAATTATTTTCTAGGATATTTTAATTGACTCCACTGTATGGAAACCAAGTGTGAATGTTAAGGTGAATTCACTGTATACCCTTTACCATCCAGTGTCCTTGTACACAAGATTTTCATGTCACTGGGGTAACTCACTGTGTTGGTTCTTCTCCATTTAGAAAGGCTGATAACGTACTGAATTGTCTGAGATCAGGAGTTCCAGACTGACCCTTCGGGGAAAAAAGAAAATAGCAAGAAACAAACTCTTTTTCCATGTAAAAAACATCGATCCTTTGGGAGTGGGGTGGGAAATGGGGGGTAGGACATCATAAACTCTAGCTGTTTGAGTTTCTGAAACTTCATAACCTCAGTAGACACCAGCAAAAAGTTCAGCTTTTCAATCCACCACCAACCACTCTCTCCTCCACAAATGAGACTTTAGCAATTTGTCTAGAATTTGGTTGGGTAAGCAAACCTTACCTCTCCTAAGTGGTGGTCCTCACTTACTCAATGACGACTTGCACTGGGGATAGTGCTCGCCTTGGTCACACTTTCCCACAGCTCCGAACTCTGAAATACACAACCAGGTAGAACAAGCAATGGAAAAATTTGCACCACTGTGTCCCATGAAAATGTTTCAATGTTTAGTTTAGGTATTGCTAACTTGTGCTATTAACCTTTTGACAAGCGTGATAGTACTGTTTGTTTTGGGTTTGTTTTTGATTTGTAACCATTTAGTAGTCCTCAGCTAGCTACCAGTACAGATTTTACCCCATGGGTAGGATTCTACTGTCAAGCCATGTAACAAAGCACACTAATCCAGACACTGCAAATGGAAAATATGAACCAAAAAGGAAATTGACACCGATAAGTTGAACAAACTCTCCATTTTTGATATTTGCATGCTCCCCTATGGACTGGCTGTGGCAATGTAATGCCTGTATAATGTTTTCAAATAAAAATAAATGCTTTATGAAAGCACAGAGTTCTTGGTTTTCTTGAGTGTTTGTCTGCACTATGACAACCAGGGAAGCAGCTCCTGTGGGATGCTAGAAATAGCAACGAAAGTAGATAGCAGGGTACAGGTCAAAATAAAAACCAGAAAGAAAATATTTCCAAATTAGGAAGGGCACAGTTGGTCTCAGAGCTGTAGCTTCGAAAAGCCAAATTAAACACATTTGTAATTTGCAAAATTAATTATTTATCTAGGTACTTAAGGAGGCTCTGGGGCTACAACCTCCAAGCCCACATTTAAAACACATGTAGGACAATTATAAATTTACCCCCAAGAAACAATTTCTCACAAGAAAGTTTTGTGTAAGCTGCCCTTGGCACAATGCCAGACACAAAGAAAGAGAATTAACATTTATAAAGCAGGACTGTTTGCGTTTCGACTCTGAACTTACACAGCATCTTGTCATGGTCACTTCTCCACTAACTGCAGCCACCCAGTAATTTTAAGTACAGAGAAACGATTGTACATAAATTTACATATTCTTGTCATTTATGTTCATAATCAGACCTCAGAAATTAAATGAGCTGAAAAGACTATATGTCCGAGTTATTTATTTTAAATCTTAAAAGAAAAACAGTCATTTTTCAAGGAAAAAAAGGAGCAGTGGCACACAGCCTTTATACAGGGCTCTTAAGTAGAGATCCGTTGCGATCTGCTTTTATAAGTAGAACAGTACCGCACATCACATAAATAATTTGTTTAAACAGCGTGATTCAGTTTAAAAAAAAGTTTTTCCTTGAGAAATGTAAATTTCTCTAAAGTATTATTTATTTGTATTTAGTAAACTCTTTGATCAAAGATGAAATACAGTTGAACTTCAACTCAGTCTGTGTCTAAGTGTCCAACAATTCTAAATTATTGGGGTCCACATAGTACACCTAATAAACATATATGTCATGTTTAGTCTGTCTTCCCAGTGAATTATCATTTTCTTAAGAGAAAGAATTGGGTTCCCTAAATGCTTGGAAGTTCTTGCAAAGGGAAGCTAAGGCAGTACCTGAATGGTTTTTGTGATTATTAGCATGAAGAAAAAGAGAAACAAGTAAAATTCAGCAAGTGAGCTGTAAGTACTGTATTGTCTTGATGTTCCCTAGGAAAACAAATCGTAATATCTGCAGTAATAGGGACTGAAATCAAATCCAGCTGATCTATTTTCAGGCCCCATGAAACACATTGCTCATGGAAGGCTCTCATACATCTTTTTTTTTTAATGGAATCTAACTTCTAAATCAGAAATACAAAGTACAAGGTTAAGATATTCTATTATAAAATATTCCCCTTTTCCTTATACAACTAAGTACTTTTTTCTGTAAAATTCCTGTTCTTGGAAAGAAAGGCATCACAAGGTCCAATTAAACCACCCTTGAATTTTTTAACAAACCCTTAAAATGTTAGGCTATTCCTTCAGGTTAACCCTGGGATAAAAAACAACAAAGTGAAGTTCTTTTTTTACTTGCAAATAGTGTTTTTGAATGAATAACATTGCTTCTTAATTATGTACACTGATCTTTCTTTTTTCTTTCTTCTCTTCCTTTTTTCTTTGATTTTTAAAATTTCTTTTTCTTTTTTCTTTCTGCGAACATAAACAGAGGACTCATTCTGGGCCACCTACTCAGTCTCTGTCCTTTATTCTCTATGTGGTCAAAAATGTTTAATTCAAAAAAAATTATAATACAGCTGGAAAGCCCCACACCTACCAGATGGCCTTTCATTAGTGCCTGAAAGGACAAGGCATTGTGTGTCACTTTTTAGACAGCCAGGCAAGTCTCCTCCAAACGACACTGCAACCTGATTAACAGGGAAAACTAATGATCAGAGGGAGGAGGTCCCTGGGAATAAACTAAAATTAGGGGCTTCCATCTGGATAGACAAAGGCCTGGTGTAATATGACTAAATCTATAAAAGCATGAAAATGAGCTTGTTCACCAGGCCTCAGTGTTAGAGCTGGAAACCATCCCATAATGCTTGAAGGATAATTTCAGGATGGATAAAGATAAATATTACTTTTTACACAACGGGGAGTAATCTTCCTGAACTCATTACCACACAGTGATCGCACTGGCTGAGAATGTGTTATGTCACCAAATAGATGAGAATGCTACAATCAGGCAGTAAATAGGCTGTGTAATTCATTATCCGATCCGTCAAGCAGGCACTCAGTAATTATGCCTGGACAACAGGTCCATAGACCCAGTCGGTTGCAGGCCAACCTGGCTGTGTGGTCACACTGGCTTTAAGAGGCATAACACCAGTACATCCCCGACCCTGGGAACTTGGCAGCACTGTGGATAGCTATGTCTTTGGGCCGCTAGATGTCTCTGTCTGAGGTTAAAACATCAGGATGACCACCTGCCTGCAGTGGTGAGGCTGTTATTGGATTCTCCACTCCTGGGGGGCAGCCCTGGTCTAGGTTCTCAACTTACTGTTCAGGCTTCCTCCTCCCAAACGTCTGTGGTCAGGGGTGGTGAAGTGAGAGAAGTTCCAGTGGTAACATCTCGAACATCTTCACCACTGTGTCATTGCTAAATGGGTAAAAAAGTAAAAGAGCAAGAGAGAAACGTGAGGCTAAAGGAAGCAGTATTGCTGGAATTATTCAGAAGTAAATTACACTCGAGGGCAACACACCCAACCATTTCAAGAAATGCTGAGTGACAGATAAATGTGTGCATGCATGAATTCCTCATGGGAGGAGGAAGTAGATCCCCAGGTGCTGACGAGCACATGCCTCATGGCGGTGGGTCAAAAGCCTTCTGCACCTGACATTTCCCCCAACAGTGTCCACAAATGCCATTTCTGGGATTTGGGGCTAAAAGGTTGAAACATGGGGTGATACCTACTTTTGTGCAATGTTGGGTCTTATTCCTGCGTTTCTTGCCCTTGTCTTTGTAGGTGAGGAGAATTACTTCCATAGTGCCTGAAGAGGTTTGATAAATTTTAAGTAGTAGTAATAATTGCAGTTTCACAGATGGTTGGCCACTTACCAATTTCACAGTAAACTAGAAAAGCAGTTAAGAAAATCTGCTTGTTCTTAAAATGACTACTTTTCTAAAAACTATTAAAGAGGGAGGAAATGGGCTAACCACTGGAATAATCAAAAGTCTCATTGAATGGACTTGAGGACACGGGGAAGGGGAAGCTGGGACAAAGTGAGAGAGTGGCATGGACATATATACACTACCAAATGTAGAACAGATAGCTAGTGGGAAGCAGCCGCATAGCACAGGGAGATCAGCTCGGTGCTTTGTGACCACCTAGAGGGGTGGGATAGGGAGGGTGGGAGGGAGACTCAAGAGGGAGGAGATATGGGGATATATGTATATGTATAGCTGATTCACTTTGTTATAAAGCAGAAACTAACACACCATTGTAAAGCAATTATACTCCAATAAAGATGTTAAAAAAAAACAAAAACAGTCTCATTATGGGACTCCCTGTGAGCTTTTGTTTGAATTCTCTAATACAGTTTTGGGCATTAAATAGGATTTTAAAAGCTAAATAGGTCACTCATGCATAAATGGTTGAGTGAATCACATAACTGCTTTATGGGCCCAGTGATTCTGCCTATCAGGCTGCATTTTAATTAAAAGGAAAATTGTCAGGGATAGAGGACAACTTAATGAGAGGAGTTTAGTGTTGTAGCTGAATACTGAGACTTCACTTGACATTCAGTTTTCAATTCATAATTATGACCTCCAAACAACTGTGAAGTTCGTCTTCAGTCACAAGCTTAGACACAGAATTTGAGAGCTAGTGGGAACACTGGTGATCATTCCATTCAAAATCTCAAGTCATGTCATGGCATCTAAGGGTGGAGATGGTTTAGTTGAAGAAAAGATGTTTAGCCTGGAGAAGCTATAGCCTTGTTCATCACTGGCAGAATTTGGTAGATAACAATATAGTGTGTGGTACTTCTGTAAAAGAGGCTGCTCTGTGATCACCAGAAACCAGTGTCAGAGAGCTAATGCAGATCTTTCCCGTTAAGGGGCCGGGCAGCTTGTTAGGCAGCTTAGATAAATGGTCCTTAGGAGGATCCCTATTTCCAACCAACTCTGGAAGTGGAATCCCAAAGAGAAAAGAAAGGAAAAGCACCCAGTACATGCCCAAGCTAGACTGCCTTTGCCCTTTGGATTGAATCCATCCAGCCGAATACATAGATGGGAAATTCTCCCTTTTGCTACTCCTCCTATTCAACACACAAGTGTAAGAGGGTTCCTTGGAACTGGCTTTGCCTGTGATACTCCCAAAACCAGACAAACTATTTAGAGCTGCAATGGTCTATCTGCAACTGCTGTGCCAGAGTTGAGAGCTCACTGCTTCCATGGGGGGATTTCCAACTCCCAGACACCCACTCACTCCTATATTGTCAAATGACCTATGGCAGCTCAGCGTCACTAGTGAGGCCACCACCCTAGGGAAACAAGTTACCTGCCATTGAATGAAGACCCAACTGCACTCAAAGATGAAGAAGCTTCTATTTTCCTCCTTATTGGCACAACAGAAACCACCCAGTCCAGTGGCCCCTGGAATGCAAGGACGGGGGAAATAAAAGTCATTGAACAAGAGATCATGGTAACTGAAGCTTTCCATTTTGTTAAGCAAAATTTGCAGCTGTCTGCCCGGAGGCACCAGTCTCTTTAGAGCCCTCAGGGCTCTGTGGGGTCACCACCCTCTACTCCTACGTTAACGGGGTGAAAACACCCTTTTATTTTTCCCATGGTTCATCAAATGGATTGCTCTGTTCATAATACAATCTCCTTTCCTTGATTCTTGACATTGTAAAGGAATAGACTTTTATGTACTAAAGCAATTTTGATTATTTACATTATCATGATAAAGTAGAAAGTCTTCTTTAGGGTACAACATAATTCCCATCTGTTTCTAATGTGATTGTACCAGCATCCGAGTTTTGGCATCACACTACTTCTGTCTACTTCTCCTGAAGTGACTGACCCAGCTGCACGGCAGCATCCACGTCTGCTGCCATCTTTTTAGCTTGGTCTTTCTACTTCATTAATTCATTCTTGCTCACTGCTTCTTTGAGCATTTCAGGAAAATGGTTTTCTTTACTTTAGAACTCAACTGTATTTTATCTTTTGTCTTTAAAATCATTTAAGAAAAGGACAAAACTCTACAGAGCATGAATTATTGTATCTCAGATACTGTGCCTAGTCTGTATGCACATTTGCTTTAAAAATTAGAAAGGAATTAGATTTTTTAACATCACACTGCATGTTCATTAAATGAAAATAGTCTAGGTCCTAAATTACAATGATTTAAAAATTACATATTTTTAATTTAAAATTATTTTTCTAATGTCCTTCCTTACCTGTCAACATCATACTTCAAGATTCCCCTATTAGCAAAACACTGTGAAATCTTTTACTGCTGGTGGAGTTGGTTTATGCCATCAATCCGGCAGAATGAATTTATTTTCTTCAATTTCTCTTTCTCTTGCATTTTCACTTCCAACATTTAAAAAAATTTTTTTTACACTATTCTTTTATTCATCCAAGGAAACGTTCTTGAAAGGAAGTTCTGACCAAAAAGATATGTGGAGATAATAATATATAGCAAATAATTCAGTGTTATCCTTATGACAAAGAACTAAAAGGGTTTTTTTCCTATACACTTTATCCTTAGAAGAACAGAGTAATAAGTAAAAGTATTAATATTGGAGTTGAAAATCTAAAAAATAAGGCAATAAATGTAGGCCCCCAAAATCAAACTAAATAAAAATTTTGGTGAAAGTCAGATGTTTTGCTCCAATCCAGGTTCTGCCCTTAACTGGCCAATTTGAAGCAAATGGACAGATGTAAACAGGATTGCTGACAGACCTAGCTCATCTCACATGTTCAGCCAATATAGCAAAAATGGGTACTGGCAAAATTTTATGCCTACAAAGACGCCAAGTCAAGACACGGTAAGAGAAACAAATAAAGGCCATATATGACAAACCCACAGCCAGCATTATTCTCAATGGTGAAAAACTGAAAACATTTCCACTAATATCAGGAGAAAAACAAGGTTGCCCACTCTCACCACTATTATTCAACATAGTTTTGGAAGTTTTAGCCCCAGCAATCAGAGACAAAAAAGAAATAAAAGGAATCCAGATCGGAAAAGAAGAAGTAAAACTGTCACTGTTTGCAGGTGACATGATACTATACATAGAGAATCCTAAAAACGTTACCAGAAAACTACTAGAGCTAATCAGTGAATCTGATAGAGTAGCAGGATACAAAATTAATGCAGGGAAATCTCTTGCATTCCTATACCCCAATGATGAAAAATCTGAAAGAGAAAGTAAAGAAACTCTCCCATTTACCATTACAACAAAAAGAATAAAATACCTAGGAATAAACCTACCTACGGAGACAAAAGACCTGAATGCAGAAAACTATAAGACACTGATGGAAGAAATTAAAGATGATACAAATAGGTGGAGAAATATACCATGTTCTTGGATTGGAAGAATCAACATTGTGAAAATGACTCTACTACTCAAAGCAATCTACAGATTCAATGCAATCCCTATCAAACTACCAATGGCAGTTTTCACAGAACTAGAACAAAAAATTTCACAATCTGTATGGAAACACAAAAGACCCCAAATAGCCAAGGCAATCTTGAGAAAGAAAAACGGAGGTGGAGGATTCAGGCTCTCAGACTTCAGAGTATACTACAAAGCTATGTTAATCAAGGCAGTATGCTACTGGCACAGAAACAGAAATACAAATCAATGGAACAGGATACAAAGCCCAGAGATAAACCCATGCACATATCGTCACCTTATATTTTTTAATGTATTTATTTATGTTTGGCTGCATTGGGTCTTCGCCACTGCATGTGTGCTTTCTCTAGTTGGGGCGAGCAGTGACCACTCTTCACTGCAGCGTGCCAGCTTCTCATTCTGGTGGCTTTTTTGTTGCAGAGCACGGGCTCTAGGCATGTGGGCTCAGTAGTTGTGATCCACGGGCTCTACAGCGCAGGCTCAGCAATTGTGGCTCAAGGGCCCAGATGCTCCACGGCATGTGGGCTATTCCCAGACCAGGGCTCGAACTCGTGTCCCCTGCATTGGCGGGCAGATTCTTAACGACTGCACCACTAGGGAAGTCCCTGATCACATTACTTTTGATAAAGGAGGCAAGAGTATACAATGGAGAAAAGACAGCCTCTTCAATAAGTAGTGCTGGGAAAACTGGGCAGCTACATGTAAAAGAATGAAATTAGAACACTCCATAACACCATACACAAAAATAAACTCAAAATGGATTTAAGACCTAAATGTAAGGCCAGACACTATAAAACTCGTAGAGGAAAACATAGGTATAACACTCTATGACATAAATCACAGCAAGATCTTTTTTGAGCTACCTCCTAGAGAAATGGAAATAAAAACAAAAATAGAAGGGAGAGAGAAGATGGTGGAAGAATAAGACGTGGAGATCACCTTCCTCCTCACAGATACATCTGAAGTACACCTACACGTGGAACTGCTCCTATAGAACACCCACTGAACGCTGGCAGAAGACCTCGAACCTCCTAAAAGGCAAGAAACACCCCACGTACCTGGGTAGGGCAAAAGAAAAAAGAATTAAAAAGAGACAAAAGAATAGGGATGGGACCTGCACCAGTGGGAGGGAGCTGTGAAGGAGGAAAGGTTTCCAAACACTAGAAGCCACTTCGTGAGCAGACAGTGTGGGTGGCGGAGGGGGGAAGCTTTGGAGCTGTGGGGAGAGCAAAGCAACAGCATGCAGAAGGCAAAGCGGAGAGATTCCTGCACAGAGGATCGGTGCCAACCGACTGGCACTCACCAGCCCGAGAGGATTGTCTGCGCACCCTCCGGGGCGGGTGGGGGCTGGGAGCTCAGGCTCCGGCTTAGGTCGGATGGCAGGGAGAGGACTGGTGTTGGCAGAGTGAAAACCGCCTGCAAGGGTTAGTGCAACACGGCTAGCCGGTAGGGAGTCCGGTTGAAGTCTGGAGCTACCAAAGAGGCAAAAGAACTTTTCTTCCCTCTTTGCTTCCTGGTGCACAGAGAGGGGCTTAAGCGCACCGCCTAAGGAGCTCCAGAAACGGGTGCACAGCTGCCAAAGAGACAAGAGACTTTTTCTTGCCTATTTGTTTCCTGTTGCGAGAAGAGAGGGGATTAAGCACACCACGTAAAGGAGCTCCAGAAATGGGCACGGAGCTGTCGAAGAGACAGGAGACTTTTTCTTGCCTCTTTGCTTCCTGGGGCACGAGGACAGGGGATTAAGGTCACCGCGTAAAGGAGCTCCAGAAACGGGCATGAGCCGCGGCTGTGGGCACGGACACCAGAGACGGGTGTGGGATTCTAGGGTTGCTGCTGCCGCCACCAAGAGGCCTGTGTGCAAGCACTGGTCACTCTCCACACTGGCCCTCCCGGGAGCCTTTGCAGCCTGCCACTGCCAGGGTCCCGTGATCCAGGGACAGCTTCCTCGGGAGAACACACGGCGTGCCTCAGGCCGGTACACGATCATGCCGACCTCTGCCGCCGCAGGTTTGCCCCACATCCATGCCCCTCCCTCCCCCCGGGCTGAGTGAGCCAGAGCCCCCGAATCAGCTGCTCCTTTAACCCCGTCCTGTGTGAACGAAGAGCAGACGTGCTCGGGCGACCTACACGCAGAGACGGGGCCAAGTCCAAAGCTAAACCCCAGGAGCTGTGCGAACAAAGAGGAGCGGGGGAGGTCTCTCCCAGCAGCCTCAGAAGCAGTAGATTAAAGCTCCACAATCAACTTGAAGTGCCCTGCATCTGTGGAAAACCTGACTAGATAGCAAAATATCCCAAGTTGAGAAGGTGGACTTTGGGAGCAAGATATACTATTATTTTCCCCTTTTTTTCTTTTTGTGAGTGTGTACATGTGTGTTGCTATGTGAGATTTTGTCTGTATAGCTTTGCGTTCACCATTTGTCCTAGCGTTCTGAACGACCCGTATTTTTAAAAAATTTTTCTTCTTAATTATTTTTTATTTTAATAACTATATTTTATCCTACTTCATTGTCTTCTTCCTTTCTTTCTTCCTTCTTTTCTTCCCTCACTCCTTCCTTCCTTCCTTTCTCCCTTCCTTCCTCCCTTCTTTCCTCCCTTCCTTCCTCCCTTCCTCTCTTCCTTCCTCCCTTTCTTCTTCTCCACCTTCCTTCCTTCCTTTCATCCTCCCTTCCTTCCTCCCTTACTTCCTCTCTTCCTTCCTTCCTTCCTTTCTTCCTTCCTTCATTTCTTCCCTACTTCCTTCCTCCCATCCTTTATTCCTTCCTTCCTTTCTTCCTCCCTTCTTCCTTTCTCCCTTCCTCCTTTCTCCCTTCCTTCCTCCCTTCCTTCCTCCATTCTTTCCTTTCTTCCTCCGTTCCTTCCTCCCTTTCGTCCTCTCTTCCTTTTTCCCTTTCCTCCTCTCTTCCTTCCTTCTTTGCTTTCTTGCTTTATTCCTTCCTTCCTTTCTTCCTCCCTTCCTTCCTTCCTTCCTTCTTTCCTTTCTTTCCTTTCTAATTTTTCTCCCTTTTATTTTGAGCCGTGTGGATTAAAGGCTCTTGGAACTCCGAACAGTGGTCAGGGCTGTGTCTCTGACGAGGGAGAACCAACCTCAGTACACTGGTCCACAAGAGACCTCCCAGCTCCATGCAATATCAAATGGCAAAAAGTTCCCAGAGATCTCCATCTCAACACCAAGACACAGCTACAGCAACGTAAAGTGCTGGACACCCAATGCCCAACAAATAGCAAGACAGGACTACAGCCCCAGCCATTAGCACAGAGGCTGCCTGAAATCATGAAAAGGCTACCAACATCCCCTAACACACCAACAGATGTGGACCTGGCACCAGAAAGATAACATGCAGCCTTATCCACCAGAACACAGGCACCAGTCCCCCCAACCAGGAAACCTACTCAACCCACTAAACCAACCTGAGACACTAGGGACTGTCACCAAAAACAACGGGAACTCCGAACCTGCAGCCTGAAAAGTGGAAA
Organism: Kogia breviceps; assembly: GCF_026419965.1. Taxonomy (NCBI): domain Eukaryota; kingdom Metazoa; phylum Chordata; class Mammalia; order Artiodactyla; family Physeteridae; genus Kogia; species Kogia breviceps. The sequence continues at coordinate 49,768,258 of NC_081322.1, forward strand.
CCCCAAACTAAGATAAGCAAAATGACAAGACATAAAAACACACAGCAAATGAAGGAGCATGATAAGAACACACCAGACCTAACAAATGAAGAGGAAATAGGAAGTCTACCCGAAAAAGAATTCAGAATAATGATAGTAAAGATGATTCAAAATCTTGGAAATAGAATAGACAAATTGCAAGAAACAGTTAACAAGGACACAGAAGAAATAAAGAGGAAGCAAGCAACGATGAACAACACAATAAATGAAATGAAAAATACACTAGATGGGATCAATAGCATAATAAATGAGGCAGAAGGAGGGTTAAGTGACCTAGAAGATAAAATAGTGGAAATAACTACTGCAGAGCAGAAAAAAGAAAAAAGAATGAAAAGAACTGAGGACAGTCTCAGAGACCTCTGGGACAACATTAAATGCATCAACATTCGAATTATAGGGGTCCCAGAAGAAGAAGAGAAAAAGAAGGAGACTGAGAAAATATTTGAAGAGATTATAGTTGAAAACTTCCCTAATATACGAAAGGAAATAGTCAGTCAAGTCCAAGAAGCACAGAGAGTTGCATACAGGATAAACCCAAGGAGAAACATTCCAAGACACATAATAATCAAACTGTCAAAAATTAAATACAAAGAAAACATATTAAAAGCAGCAAGGGAAAAACACCAAATAACACACAAGGGAATCCCCATAAGGTTAAAATCTGATCTTTCAGCAGAAACCCTACAAGCCAAAAGGGAGTGGCAAGACATACTTAAAGTGATGAAGGAAAAAAACCTACAACCAAGATCACTCTACCCAGCAAGGATCTCATTCAGATTTGATGGAGAAATTAAAACCTTTACAGACAAGCAAAAGCTGAGAGTTCAGCACCACAAAACCAACTCTACAACAAATGCTAAAGGAACTTCTCTAGGCAAGAAACACAAGAGAAGTAAAAGACCTACAAGAACAAAGCCGAAACAATTGAGTAAATATTAACAGGAACATACATATCGATAATTACCTTAAATGTAAATGGATTAAATGCTCCAACCAAAACACACAGACTGGCTGAATGCATATAAAAACAAGACCCATACATATGCTGTCTACAAGAGACCCACTTCAGACCTAGGGACACATACAGATTGAAAGTGAGGGGATGGAAAAAGACATTCCATGCACATAGAAATCAGAAGAATGCTGGAGTAGCAATTCTCATATCAGACAAAATAGACTTTAAAATAAAAACCATTACAAGATACAAAGAATGACACCACATAATGATCAAGGGATCGATCCATTAAGAAGACATAACAATTGTAAACATTCATGCACCCAACATAGGAGCACCTCTATATATAAGGCAAATACTAACAGCCATAAAAGAGGAAATCGACAGTAACACAATCATAGTAGGGGACTTTAACACCCCACTTTCACCAATGGACATATCATCCAAAATGCAAATGAATAAGGAAACACAAGCTTTAAATGATACATTACACAAGATGGACTTACTTGATATTTATAGGACATTCCATCCCAAAACAACAGAATACACATTTTCTCAAGTACTCATGGAACATTCTCCAAGAGAGATCATATACTGGGTCACAAATCTAGCTTTGGAAAATTTAAGGAAACTGAAATCGTATCAAGTATCTTTCCCGACCACAACGCTATGAGACTAGATATCAATTAAAGGAAAAGATCTGTAACAAATACAAACACATGGAGGCTCAACAATACACTACTTAATAATGAAGTGATCACTGAAGAAATCAAAGAGGAAATCAAAAAGTACTTAGAAAGAAATTCCAATGGAGACACGACAACCCAAAACCTATGGGATACAGCAAAAGAAGTTCTAAGAGGGAAGTTTATAGCAATACAATCATACCTTAAGAAACAGGAAACATCTCGAATAAACAACCTAACTTTGTATTTAAGGAATTAGAGAAGGAAGAACAAAAAAACCCCAAATATAGGAAAAGGAAAGAAATCATAAAGATCAGATCAGAAGTAAATGATAAAGAAAAGAAGGAAACAATAATCAAGATGGTATGGTACTGGCACAAAAACAGAAATATAGATCAATGGAACAGGATAGAAAGCCCAGAGATAAACCCACACACATATGGTCACCTTATCTTTGATAAAGGAGGGAAGGATATTCAGTGGAGAAAAGACAGCCTCTTCAATAAGTGGTGCTGGGAAAACTGCACAGCTACCTGTAAAAGTATGAAATTAGAAAACTCCCTAACACCACACACAAAAATAAACTCAAACTGAGTTAAAGACCTAAATGTAAGGCCAGACACTATCAAACTCTTAGAGGAAAACATAGGCAGAACACTCTATGACATAAATCACAGCAAGATCCTTTGTGACCCATCTCCTAGAGAAATGGAAATAAAAACAAAAATAAACAAATGGGACCTAATGAAACGGAAAAGCTTTTGCACAGCAGAGGATACCATAAACAAGACCAAAAGACAACCCTCAGAATGGGAGAAAATATTTGCAAGTGAAGCAACTGACAAAGGATGAATATCCAAAATTTATAAGCAACTCAGGCAGCTCAATAACAAAAAAACAAACAACCCAATCCAAAAATGGGCAGAAGAACTAAATAGACATTTCTCCAAAGAAGATATACAGATTGCTAACAAACACATGAAAGAATGCTCAACATCATTAATCATTAGAGAAATGCAAATCAAAACTACAATGAGATATCATCTCACAACGGTCAGATCATCATCAAGAACTCTAGAAACAATAAATGCTGGAGAGGGTGTGGAGAACAGGGAACCCTCTTGCACTGCTGGTGGGAATGTCAATTTATACAGCCACTATGGAGAACAGTATGGAGGTTCCTTTAAAAACTACAAATAGAAGTACCATATGACCCCGCAATCCCACTACTAGGCATATACCCTGAGAAAACCATAATTCAAAAAGAGTCGTGTACCAAAATGTTCATTGCAGCTCTATTTACAATAGCCAGGACATGGAAGAAACCTAAGTGTCCATCAATAGATGAATGGATAAAGAAGATGTGGCACATATATACAACGGAATATTACTCAGCCATAAAAAGAAATGAAACTGAGTCATTTGTAATGAGGTGGATAGACCTGGAGTCTGTCATACAGAGTGAAGTAAGTCTGAAGGAGAAAAACAAATACCGTGTGCTAACACATATATATGGAATCCACGAAAACAAAATGTCATGAAGAGATTAGTGATAGGATGGGAATAAAACACAGACCTACTAGAGCATGGACTTGAGGATATGGGGAGGGGGAAGGGTAAGCGGTGGCGATGTGAGAGAGTGGCAGGGACATATACACACTACAAGTGTAAATTAGATAGCTAGTGGGAAGCTGCCACATAGCACAGGGAGTTCACCTCTGTGCTTTTTGACCACCTAGAGGGGTGAGATAGGGAGGGTGGGAGGGAGGGTGACGCAAGAGGGAAGAGATATGGGAACATATGTATATGTATAACTGATTCACTTTGTTGTAAAGTAGAAACTAACACACTATTGTAAAACAGTTATACTCAAATAAAGATGTTTAGAATAAAGTAAAATAAAATAAAAAGGAAACAGGCAACATCTCGAATAAACAACCTAACTTTGCACCTAAAGCAATTAGAGAAAGAACAACAAAAACACCCCAAATTTAGCAGAAGGAAAGAAATCAAAAAGATCAGATCAGAAATAAATGAAAAAGAAATGAAGAAACAATAGCAAAGACCAATAAAAGTAAAAGCTGGTTCTTTGAGAAGATAAATAAAATTGATAAACCATTAGCCAGACTCATCAAGAATAAAAGGGAGAAGACTCAAATCAATAGATTTAGAAATGGAAAAGGAGACGTAACAATGGACACTGCAGAAATACAAAAGATTATTGGAGATTACTACAAGCGACCGTATGCCAATAAAATGGACAACGTGGAAGAAATGGACAAATTCTTAGAAATGCACACGCTGCCGAGACTGAACCAGGAAGAGATAGAAAATATGAACAGACCAATCACAAGCACTGAAATTGAAACTGTGATTAAAAATCTTCCAACAAACAAAAGCCCAGGACCAGATGGCTTCACAGGCAAATCCTATCAAACATTTAGAGAAGAGCTAACACCTATCCTTCTCAAACTCTTCCAAAAGATAGCAGAGGGAAGAACACTCCCAAACTCATTCTATGAGGCCACCATCACCCTGATACCAAAACCACGCAAAGACGTCACAAAGAAAGAAAACTACAGGCCAATATCACTGATGAACACAGATGCAAAAATCCTCAACAAAATACTAGCAAACAGAATCCAACAGCACATTAAAAGGATCATACACCATGATCAAGTGGGGTTTATCCCAGGAATGCAAGGATTCTTCAATATACGCAACTCAATCAACGTGATACACCATATCAACAAACTGAAGGTGAAAAACCATATGATCATCTCAATAGATGCAGAGAAAGCTTTTGACAAAATTCAACACCCACTTATGATAAAAACCCTGAAGAAAGTAGGCATAGAGGGAACTTTCCTCAACATAATAAAGGCCATATATGACAAACTCACAGCCAGCATTGTTCTCAATGGTGAAAAACTGAAACCATTTCCACTAAGATCAGGAACAAGACAAGCTTGCCCACTCTCACCACTCTTATTCAACCTAGTTTTGGAAGTGCTAGCCACAGCAATCAGAGAAAATAAAGAAATAAAAGGAATCCGAATTGGAAGAGAAGAAGTAAAGCTGTCACTGTTTGCAGATGACATGATACTACACATAGAGAATACTAAGGATCCTACCAGAAAACTACTAGAACTAATCAATGAATTTGGTAAAGGAGCAGGATACAAAATTAATGCACAGAAATCTCTGGCATTCTTATACACTAATGATGAAAAATCTGAGAGGGAAATTAAGAAAACACTCCCATTTACCATTGCAACAAAAAAAATAAAATATCTAGGAATAAACCTACCTACGGAGACAAAAGACCTGTATGCAGAAAACTATAAGACACTGATGAAAGAAATTAAAGATGATACAAATAGGTGGAGAAACATACCACGTTCTTGGATTGGAAGAATCAACATTGTGAAAATGACTCTATAACCCAAAGCAATCTACAGATTCAATGCAATCCCTATCAAATTACCACTGGCATTTTTTTACAGAACTAGAACAAAAAATTTCACAATTTGTATGGAAACACAAAGGACCCCGAATAGCCAAAGCTATCTTGAGAATGAAAAATGGAGCTGGAAGAATCAGGCTCCCTGACTTCAGACTAGACTACAAGGCCTCAGTAATCAAGACGGTATGGTACTGGCACAAAAACAGAAATATAGATCAATGGAACAGGATAGAAAGCCCAGAGATAAACCCACACACATATGGTCTCCTTATCTTTGATAAAGGAGGGAAGGATATACAGTGGAGAAAAGACAGCCTCTTCAATAAGTGGTGCTGGGACAACTGCACAGCTACCTGTAAAAGTATGAAATTAGAACACTCCCTAACACCACATACAAAAATAAACTCAAACTGAGTTAAAGACCTAAATGTAAGGCCAGACACTATCAAACTCTTAGAGGAAAACATAGGCAGAACACTCTATGACATAAATCACAGCAAGATCCTTTGTGACCCATCTCCTAGAGAAATGGAAATAAAAACAAAAATAAACAAATGGGACCTAATGAAACGGAAAAGCTTTTGCACAGCAGAGGATACCATAAACAAGACCAAAAGACAACCCTCAGAATGGGAGAAAATATTTGCAAATGAAGCAACTGACAAAGGATGAATATCCAAAATTTATAAGCAACTCAGGCAGCTCAATAACAAAAAAACAAACAACCCAATCCAAAAATGGGCAGAAGAACTAAATAGACATTTCTCCAAAGAAGATATACAGATTGCCAACAAACACATGAAAGAATGCTCAACATCATTAATCATTAGAGAAATGCAAATCAAAACTACAATGAGATATCATCTCACAACGGTCAGATCATCATCAAGAACTCTAGAAACAATAAATGCTGGAGAGGGTGTGGAGAACAGGGAACCCTCTTGCACTGCTGGTGGGAACGTCAATTTGTACAGCCACTATGGAGAACAGTATGGAGGTTCCTTTAAAAACTACAAATAGAAGTACCATATGACCCCGCAATCCCACTACTAGGCATATACCCTGAGAAAACCATAATTCAAAAAGAGTCATGTACCAAAATGTTCACTGCAGCTCTATTTACGATAGCCAGGACATGGAAGCAACCTAAGTGTCCATCAATAGATGAATGGATAAAGAAGATGTGGCACATATATACAACGGAATATTACTCAGCCATAAAAAGAAATGAAACTGAGTCATTTGTAATGAGGTGGATAGACCTGGAGTCTGTCATACAGAGTGAAGTAAGTCTGAAGGAGAAAAACAAATACCGTGTGCTAACACATATATATGGAATCTACGAAAAAAAATGTCATGAAGAGATTAGTGATAGGACGGGAATAAAACACAGACCTACTAGAGCATGGACTTGAGGATATGGGGAGGGGGAAGGGTAAGCGGTGGCGATGTGAGAGAGTGGCAGGGACATATACACACTACAAGTGTAAATTAGATAGCTAGTGGGAAGCTGCCACATAGCACAGGGAGTTCACCTCTGTGCTTTTTGACCACCTAGAGGGGTGAGATAGGGAGGGTGGGAGGGAGGGTGACGCAAGAGGGAAGAGATATGGGAACATATGTATATGTATAACTGATTCACTTTGTTGTAAAGGAGAAACTAACACACTATTGTAAAACAGTTATACTCAAATAAAGATGTTTAGAATAAAGTAAAATAAAATAAAAAAAGAAACAGGCAACATCTCGAATAAACAACCTAACTTTGCACCTAAAGCAATTAGAGAAAGAACAACAAAAACACCCCAAATTTAGCAGAAGGAAAGAAATCAAAAAGATCAGATCAGAAATAAATGAAAAAGAAATGAAGGAAACAATAGCAAAGACCAATAAAAGTAAAAGCTGGTTCTTTGAGAAGATAAATAAAATTGATAAACCATTAGCCAGACTCATCAAGAATAAAAGGGAGAAGACTCAAATCAATAGATTTAGAAATGGAAAAGGAGACGTAACAATGGACACTGCAGAAATACAAAAGATTATTGGAGATTACTACAAGCGACCGTATGCCAATAAAATGGACAACGTGGAAGAAATGGACAAATTCTTAGAAATGCACACGCTGCCGAGACTGAACCAGGAAGAGATAGAAAATATGAACAGACCAATCACAAGCACTGAAATTGAAACTGTGATTAAAAATCTTCCAACAAACAAAAGCCCAGGACCAGATGGCTTCACAGGCAAATCCTGTCAAACATTTAGAGAAGAGCTAACACCTATCCTTCTCAAACTCTTCCAAAAGATAGCAGAGGGAAGAACACTCCCAAACTCATTCTATGAGGCCACCATCACCCTGATACCAAAACCACGCAAAGACGTCACAAAGAAAGAAAACTACAGGCCAATATCACTGATGAACACAGATGCAAAAATCCTCAACAAAATACTAGCAAACAGAATCCAACAGCACATTAAAAGGATCATACACCATGATCAAGTGGGGTTTATCCCAGGAATGCAAGGATTCTTCAATATACGCAACTCAATCAACGTGATACACCATATCAACAAACTGAAGGTGAAAAACCATATGATCATCTCAATAGATGCAGAGAAAGCTTTTGACAAAATTCAACACCCACTTATGATAAAAACCCTGAAGAAAGTAGGCATAGAGGGAACTTTCCTCAACATAATAAAGGCCATATATGACAAACTCACAGCCAGCATTGTTCTCAATGGTGAAAAACTGAAACCATTTCCACTAAGATCAGGAACAAGACAAGCTTGCCCACTCTCACCACTCTTATTCAACCTAGTTTTGGAAGTGCTAGCCACAGCAATCAGAGAAAATAAAGAAATAAAAGGAATCCAAATTGGAAGAGAAGAAGTAAAGCTGTCACTGTTTGCAGATGACATGATACTACACATAGAGAATACTAAGGATCCTACCAGAAAACTACTAGAACTAATCAATGAATTTGGTAAAGGAGCAGGATACAAAATTAATGCACAGAAATCTCTGGCATTCTTATACACTAATGATGAAAAATCTGAGAGGGAAATTAAGAAAACACTCCCATTTACCATTGCAACAAAAAAAATAAAATATCTAGGAATAAACCTACCTACGGAGACAAAAGACCTGTATGCAGAAAACTATAAGACACTGATGAAAGAAATTAAAGATGATACAAATAGGTGGAGAAATATACCACGTTCTTGGATTGGAAGAATCAACATTGTGAAAATGACTCTATTACCCAAAGCAATCTACAGATTCAATGCAATCCCTATCAAATTACCACTGGCATTTTTTTACAGAACTAGAACAAAAAATTTCACAATTTGTATGGAAACACAAAGGACCCCGAATAGCCAAAGCTATCTTGAGAATGAAAAATGGAGCTGGAAGAATCAGGCTCCCTGACTTCAGACTAGACTACAAGGCCTCAGTAATCAAGACGGTATGGTACTGGCACAAAAACAGAAATATAGATCAATGGAACAGGATAGAAAGCCCAGAGATAAACCCACACACATATGGTCTCCTTATCTTTGATAAAGGAGGGAAGGATATACAGTGGAGAAAAGACAGCCTCTTCAATAAGTGGTGCTGGGACAACTGCACAGCTACCTGTAAAAGTATGAAATTAGAACACTCCCTAACACCACATACAAAAATAAACTCAAACTGAGTTAAAGACCTAAATGTAAGGCCAGACACTATCAAACTCTTAGAGGAAAACATAGGCAGAACACTCTATGACATAAATCACAGCAAGATCCTTTGTGACCCATCTCCTAGAGAAATGGAAATAAAAACAAAAATAAACAAATGGGACCTAATGAAACGGAAAAGCTTTTGCACAGCAGAGGATACCATAAACAAGACCAAAAGACAACCCTCAGAATGGGAGAAAATATTTGCAAGTGAAGCAACTGACAAAGGATGAATATCCAAAATTTATAAGCAACTCAGGCAGCTCAATAACAAAAAAACAAACAACCCAATCCAAAAATGGGCAGAAGAACTAAATAGACATTTCTCCAAAGAAGATATACAGATTGCCAACAAACACATGAAAGAATGCTCATCATTAATCATTAGAGAAATGCAAATCAAAACTACAATGAGATATCATCTCACAACGGTCAGATCATCATCAAGAACTCTAGAAACAATAAATGCTGGAGAGGGTGTGGAGAACAGGGAACCCTCTTGCACTGCTGGTGGGAATGTCAATTTGTACAGCCACTATGGAGAACAGTATGGAGGTTCCTTTAAAAACTACAAATAGAAGTACCATATGACCCCGCAATCCCACTACTAGGCATATACCCTGAGAAAACCATAATTCAAAAAGAGTCATGTACCAAAATGTTCATTGCAGCTCTATTTACGATAGCCAGGACATGGAAGCAACCTAAGTGTCCATCAATAGATGAATGGATAAAGAAGATGTGGCACATATATACAATGGAATATTACTCAGCCATAAAAAGAAATGAAACTGAGTCATTTGTAATGAGGTGGATAGACCTGGAGTCTGTCATACAGAGTGAAGTAAGTCTGAAGGAGAAAAACAAATACCGTGTGCTAACACATATATATGGAATCTACGAAAAAAAAATGTCATGAAGAGATTAGTGATAGGACGGGAATAAAACACAGACCTACTAGAGCATGGACTTGAGGATATGGGGAGGGGGAAGGGTAAGCGGTGGCGATGTGAGAGAGTGGCAGGGACATATACACACTACAAGTGTAAATTAGATAGCTAGTGGGAAGCTGCCACATAGCACAGGGAGTTCACCTCTGTGCTTTTTGACCACCTAGAGGGGTGAGATAGGGAGGGTGGGAGGGAGGGTGACGCAAGAGGGAAGAGATATGGGAACATATGTATATGTATAACTGATTCACTTTGTTGTAAAGGAGAAACTAACACACTATTGTAAAACAGTTATACTCAAATAAAGATGTTTAGAATAAAGTAAAATAAAATAAAAAAGAAACAGGCAACATCTCGAATAAACAACCTAACTTTGCACCTAAAGCAATTAGAGAAAGAACAAAAACACCCCAAATTTAGCAGAAGGAAAGAAATCAAAAAGATCAGATCAGAAATAAATGAAAAAGAAATGAAGGAAACAATAGCAAAGACCAATAAAAGTAAAAGCTGGTTCTTTGAGAAGATAAATAAAATTGATAAACCATTAGCCAGACTCATCAAGAATAAAAGGGAGAAGACTCAAATCAATAGATTTAGAAATGGAAAAGGAGACGTAACAATGGACACTGCAGAAATACAAAAGATTATTGGAGATTACTACAAGCGACCGTATGCCAATAAAATGGACAACGTGGAAGAAATGGACAAATTCTTAGAAATGCACACGCTGCCGAGACTGAACCAGGAAGAGATAGAAAATATGAACAGACCAATCACAAGCACTGAAATTGAAACTGTGATTAAAAATCTTCCAACAAACAAAAGCCCAGGACCAGATGGCTTCACAGGCAAATCCTGTCAAACATTTAGAGAAGAGCTAACACCTATCCTTCTCAAACTCTTCCAAAAGATAGCAGAGGGAAGAACACTCCCAAACTCATTCTATGAGGCCACCATCACCCTGATACCAAAACCACGCAAAGACGTCACAAAGAAAGAAAACTACAGGCCAATATCACTGATGAACACAGATGCAAAAATCCTCAACAAAATACTAGCAAACAGAATCCAACAGCACATTAAAAGGATCATACACCATGATCAAGTGGGGTTTATCCCAGGAATGCAAGGATTCTTCAATATACGCAACTCAATCAACGTGATACACCATATCAACAAACTGAAGGTGAAAAACCATATGATCATCTCAATAGATGCAGAGAAAGCTTTTGACAAAATTCAACACCCACTTATGATAAAAACCCTGAAGAAAGTAGGCATAGAGGGAACTTTCCTCAACATAATAAAGGCCATATATGACAAACTCACAGCCAGCATTGTTCTCAATGGTGAAAAACTGAAACCATTTCCACTAAGATCAGGAACAAGACAAGCTTGCCCACTCTCACCACTCTTATTCAACCTAGTTTTGGAAGTTCTAGCCACAGCAATCAGAGAAAATAAAGAAATAAAAGGAATCCAAATTGGAAGAGAAGAAGTAAAGCTGTCACTGTTTGCAGATGACATGATACTACACATAGAGAATACTAAGGATCCTACCAGAAAACTACTAGAACTAATCAATGAATTTGGTAAAGGAGCAGGATACAAAATTAATGCACAGAAATCTCTGGCATTCTTATACACTAATGATGAAAAATCTGAGAGGGAAATTAAGAAAACACTCCCATTTACCATTGCAACAAAAAAAATAAAATATCTAGGAATAAACCTACCTACGGAGACAAAAGACCTGTATGCAGAAAACTATAAGACACTGATGAAAGAAATTAAAGATGATACAAATAGGTGGAGAAACATACCACGTTCTTGGATTGGAAGAATCAACATTGTGAAAATGACTCTATTACCCAAAGCAATCTACAGATTCAATGCAATCCCTATCAAATTACCACTGGCATTTTTTTACAGAACTAGAACAAAAAATTTCACAATTTGTATGGAAACACAAAGGACCCCGAATAGCCAAAGCTATCTTGAGAATGAAAAATGGAGCTGGAAGAATCAGGCTCCCTGACTTCAGACTAGACTACAAGGCCTCAGTAATCAAGACGGTATGGTACTGGCACAAAAACAGAAATATAGATCAATGGAACAGGATAGAAAGCCCAGAGATAAACCCACACACATATGGTCTCCTTATCTTTGATAAAGGAGGGAAGGATATACAGTGGAGAAAAGACAGCCTCTTCAATAAGTGGTGCTGGGACAACTGCACAGCTACCTGTAAAAGTATGAAATTAGAACACTCCCTAACACCACATACAAAAATAAACTCAAACTGAGTTAAAGACCTAAATGTAAGGCCAGACACTATCAAACTCTTAGAGGAAAACATAGGCAGAACACTCTATGACATAAATCACAGCAAGATCCTTTGTGACCCATCTCCTAGAGAAATGGAAATAAAAACAAAAATAAACAAATGGGACCTAATGAAACGGAAAAGCTTTTGCACAGCAGAGGATACCATAAACAAGACCAAAAGACAACCCTCAGAATGGGAGAAAATATTTGCAAGTGAAGCAACTGACAAAGGATGAATATCCAAAATTTATAAGCAACTCAGGCAGCTCAATAACAAAAAAACAAACAACCCAATCCAAAAATGGGCAGAAGAACTAAATAGACATTTCTCCAAAGAAGATATACAGATTGCCAACAAACACATGAAAGAATGCTCATCATTAATCATTAGAGAAATGCAAATCAAAACTACAATAAGATATCATCTCACAACGGTCAGATCATCATCAAGAACTCTAGAAACAACAAATGCTGGAGAGGGTGTGGAGAACAGGGAACCCTCTTGCACTGCTGGTGGGAATGTCAATTTGTACAGCCACTATGGAGAACAGTATGGAGGTTCCTTTAAAAACTACAAATAGAAGTACCATATGACCCCGCAATCCCACTACTAGGCATATACCCTGAGAAAACCATAATTCAAAAAGAGTCATGTACCAAAATGTTCATTGCAGCTCTATTTACGATAGCCAGGACATGGAAGCAACCTAAGTGTCCATCAATAGATGAATGGATAAAGAAGATGTGGCACATATATACAATGGAATATTACTCAGCCATAAAAAGAAATGAAACTGAGTCATTTGTAATGAGGTGGATAGACCTGGAGTCTGTCATACAGAGTGAAGTAAGTCTGAAGGAGAAAAACAAATACCGTGTGCTAACACATATATATGGAATCTACGAAAAAAAAATGTCATGAAGAGATTAGTGATAGGACGGGAATAAAACACAGACCTACTAGAGCATGGACTTGAGGATATGGGGAGGGGGAAGGGTAAGCGGTGGCGATGTGAGAGAGTGGCAGGGACATATACACACTACAAGTGTAAATTAGATAGCTAGTGGGAAGCTGCCACATAGCACAGGGAGTTCACCTCTGTGCTTTTTGACCACCTAGAGGGGTGAGATAGGGAGGGTGGGAGGGAGGGTGACGCAAGAGGGAAGAGATATGGGAACATATGTATATGTATAACTGATTCACTTTGTTGTAAAGGAGAAACTAACACACTATTGTAAAACAGTTATACTCAAATAAAGATGTTTAGAATAAAGTAAAATAAAATAAAAAAAGAAACAGGCAACATCTCGAATAAACAACCTAACTTTGCACCTAAAGCAATTAGAGAAAGAACAACAAAAACACCCCAAATTTAGCAGAAGGAAAGAAATCAAAAAGATCAGATCAGAAATAAATGAAAAAGAAATGAAGGAAACAATAGCAAAGACCAATAAAAGTAAAAGCTGGTTCTTTGAGAAGATAAATAAAATTGATAAACCATTAGCCAGACTCATCAAGAATAAAAGGGAGAAGACTCAAATCAATAGATTTAGAAATGGAAAAGGAGACGTAACAATGGACACTGCAGAAATACAAAAGATTATTGGAGATTACTACAAGCGACCGTATGCCAATAAAATGGACAACGTGGAAGAAATGGACAAATTCTTAGAAATGCACACGCTGCCGAGACTGAACCAGGAAGAGATAGAAAATATGAACAGACCAATCACAAGCACTGAAATTGAAACTGTGATTAAAAATCTTCCAACAAACAAAAGCCCAGGACCAGATGGCTTCACAGGCAAATCCTATCAAACATTTAGAGAAGAGCTAACACCTATCCTTCTCAAACTCTTCCAAAAGATAGCAGAGGGAAGAACACTCCCAAACTCATTCTATGAGGCCACCATCACCCTGATACCAAAACCACGCAAAGACGTCACAAAGAAAGAAAACTACAGGCCAATATCACTGATGAACACAGATGCAAAAATCCTCAACAAAATACTAGCAAACAGAATCCAACAGCACATTAAAAGGATCATACACCATGATCAAGTGGGGTTTATCCCAGGAATGCAAGGATTCTTCAATATACGCAACTCAATCAACGTGATACACCATATCAACAAACTGAAGGTGAAAAACCATATGATCATCTCAATAGATGCAGAGAAAGCTTTTGACAAAATTCAACACCCACTTATGATAAAAACCCTGAAGAAAGTAGGCATAGAGGGAACTTTCCTCAACATAATAAAGGCCATATATGACAAACTCACAGCCAGCATTGTTCTCAATGGTGAAAAACTGAAACCATTTCCACTAAGATCAGGAACAAGACAAGCTTGCCCACTCTCACCACTCTTATTCAACCTAGTTTTGGAAGTGCTAGCCACAGCAATCAGAGAAAATAAAGAAATAAAAGGAATCCAAATTGGAAGAGAAGAAGTAAAGCTGTCACTGTTTGCAGATGACATGATACTACACATAGAGAATACTAAGGATCCTACCAGAAAACTACTAGAACTAATCAATGAATTTGGTAAAGGAGCAGGATACAAAATTAATGCACAGAAATCTCTGGCATTCTTATACACTAATGATGAAAAATCTGAGAGGGAAATTAAGAAAACACTCCCATTTACCATTGCAACAAAAAAAATAAAATATCTAGGAATAAACCTACATACGGAGACAAAAGACCTGTATGCAGAAAACTATAAGACACTGATGAAAGAAATTAAAGATGATACAAATAGGTGGAGAAATATACCACGTTCTTGGATTGGAAGAATCAACATTGTGAAAATGACTCTATTACCCAAAGCAATCTACAGATTCAATGCAATCCCTATCAAATTACCACTGGCATTTTTTTACAGAACTAGAACAAAAAATTTCACAATTTGTATGGAAACACAAAGGACCCCGAATAGCCAAAGCTATCTTGAGAATGAAAAATGGAGCTGGAAGAATCAGGCTCCCTGACTTCAGACTAGACTACAAGGCCTCAGTAATCAAGACGGTATGGTACTGGCACAAAAACAGAAATATAGATCAATGGAACAGGATAGAAAGCCCAGAGATAAACCCACACACATATGGTCTCCTTATCTTTGATAAAGGAGGGAAGGATATACAGTGGAGAAAAGACAGCCTCTTCAATAAGTGGTGCTGGGACAACTGCACAGCTACCTGTAAAAGTATGAAATTAGAACACTCCCTAACACCACATACAAAAATAAACTCAAACTGAGTTAAAGACCTAAATGTAAGGCCAGACACTATCAAACTCTTAGAGGAAAACATAGGCAGAACACTCTATGACATAAATCACAGCAAGATCCTTTGTGACCCATCTCCTAGAGAAATGGAAATAAAAACAAAAATAAACAAATGGGACCTAATGAAACGGAAAAGCTTTTGCACAGCAGAGGATACCATAAACAAGACCAAAAGACAACCCTCAGAATGGGAGAAAATATTTGCAAGTGAAGCAACTGACAAAGGATGAATATCCAAAATTTATAAGCAACTCAGGCAGCTCAATAACAAAAAAACAAACAACCCAATCCAAAAATGGGCAGAAGAACTAAATAGACATTTCTCCAAAGAAGATATACAGATTGCCAACAAACACATGAAAGAATGCTCATCATTAATCATTAGAGAAATGCAAATCAAAACTACAATGAGATATCATCTCACAACGGTCAGATCATCATCAAGAACTCTAGAAACAATAAATGCTGGAGAGGGTGTGGAGAACAGGGAACCCTCTTGCACTGCTGGTGGGAATGTCAATTTGTACAGCCACTATGGAGAACAGTATGGAGGTTCCTTTAAAAACTACAAATAGAAGTACCATATGACCCCGCAATCCCACTACTAGGCATATACCCTGAGAAAACCATAATTCAAAAAGAGTCATGTACCAAAATGTTCATTGCAGCTCTATTTACGATAGCCAGGACATGGAAGCAACCTAAGTGTCCATCAATAGATGAATGGATAAAGAAGATGTGGCACATATATACAATGGAATATTACTCAGCCATAAAAAGAAATGAAACTGAGTCATTTGTAATGAGGTGGATAGACCTGGAGTCTGTCATACAGAGTGAAGTAAGTCTGAAGGAGAAAAACAAATACCGTGTGCTAACACATATATATGGAATCTACGAAAAAAAAATGTCATGAAGAGATTAGTGATAGGACGGGAATAAAACACAGACCTACTAGAGCATGGACTTGAGGATATGGGGAGGGGGAAGGGTAAGCGGTGGCGATGTGAGAGAGTGGCAGGGACATATACACACTACAAGTGTAAATTAGATAGCTAGTGGGAAGCTGCCACATAGCACAGGGAGTTCACCTCTGTGCTTTTTGACCACCTAGAGGGGTGAGATAGGGAGGGTGGGAGGGAGGGTGACGCAAGAGGGAAGAGATATGGGAACATATGTATATGTATAACTGATTCACTTTGTTGTAAAGGAGAAACTAACACACTATTGTAAAACAGTTATACTCAAATAAAGATGTTTAGAATAAAGTAAAATAAAATAAAAAAGAAACAGGCAACATCTCGAATAAACAACCTAACTTTGCACCTAAAGCAATTAGAGAAAGAACAAAAACACCCCAAATTTAGCAGAAGGAAAGAAATCAAAAAGATCAGATCAGAAATAAATGAAAAAGAAATGAAGGAAACAATAGCAAAGACCAATAAAAGTAAAAGCTGGTTCTTTGAGAAGATAAATAAAATTGATAAACCATTAGCCAGACTCATCAAGAATAAAAGGGAGAAGACTCAAATCAATAGATTTAGAAATGGAAAAGGAGACGTAACAATGGACACTGCAGAAATACAAAAGATTATTGGAGATTACTACAAGCGACCGTATGCCAATAAAATGGACAACGTGGAAGAAATGGACAAATTCTTAGAAATGCACACGCTGCCGAGACTGAACCAGGAAGAGATAGAAAATATGAACAGACCAATCACAAGCACTGAAATTGAAACTGTGATTAAAAATCTTCCAACAAACAAAAGCCCAGGACCAGATGGCTTCACAGGCAAATCCTATCAAACATTTAGAGAAGAGCTAACACCTATCCTTCTCAAACTCTTCCAAAAGATAGCAGAGGGAAGAACACTCCCAAACTCATTCTATGAGGCCACCATCACCCTGATACCAAAACCACGCAAAGACGTCACAAAGAAAGAAAACTACAGGCCAATATCACTGATGAACACAGATGCAAAAATCCTCAACAAAATACTAGCAAACAGAATCCAACAGCACATTAAAAGGATCATACACCATGATCAAGTGGGGTTTATCCCAGGAATGCAAGGATTCTTCAATATACGCAACTCAATCAACGTGATACACCATATCAACAAACTGAAGGTGAAAAACCATATGATCATCTCAATAGATGCAGAGAAAGCTTTTGACAAAATTCAACACCCACTTATGATAAAAACCCTGAAGAAAGTAGGCATAGAGGGAACTTTCCTCAACATAATAAAGGCCATATATGACAAACCCACAGCCAGCATCGTTCTCAATGGTGATAAACTGAAACCATTTCCACTAAGATCAGGAGAAAAACAAGGTTGCCCACTCTCACCACTCTTATTCAACCTAGTTTTGGAAGTTCTAGCCCCAGCAATCAGAGACAAAAAAGAAATAAAAGGAATCCAGATCAGAAAAGAAGAAGTAAAGCTGTCACTGTTTGCAAGTGACATTATACTATACATAGAGAATCCTAAAAACGCTACCAGAAACCTACTAGAGCTAATCAGTCAATTTGACAGAGTAGCAGGATATAAAATTAATGCAGGGAAATCTCTTGCATTCCTATACCCCAATGATGAAAAATCTGAAAGAGAAAGTAAAGAAACTCTCCCATTTACCATTACAACAAAAAGAATAAAATACCTAGGAATAAACCTACCTACGGAGACAAAAGACCTGTATGCAGAAAACTATACGACACTGATGGAAGAAATTAAAGATGATACAAATAGGTGGAGAAATATACCATGTTCTTGGATTGGAAGAATCAACATTGTGAAAATGACTCTACTACTCAAAGCAATCTACAGATTCAATGCAATCCCTATCAAACTACCAATGGCAGTTTTCACAGAACTAGAACAAAAAATTTCACAATTTGTATGGAAACACAAAAGACCCCAAATAGCCAAAGCAATCTTGAGAAAGAAAAACTGAGGTGGAGGATTCAGGCTCTCAGACTTCAGAGTATACTACAAAGCTATGTTAATCAAGGTAGTATGGTACTGGCACAGAAACAGAAATACAAATCAATGGAACAGGATACAAAGCCCAGAGATAAACCCATGCACATATCGTCACCTTATTTTTTTAAATGTATTTATTTTATTTATTTATGTTTGGCTGCATTGGGTCTTCGCCACTGCATGTGTGCTTTCTCTAGTTGGGGCGAGCAGGGACCACTCTTCACTGCAGTGTGCCTGCTTCTCATTCTGGTTGCTATTTTTGTTGCAGAGCACGGGCTCTAGGCATGTGGGCTTAGTAGTTGTGATCCACGGGCTCTACAGCGCAGGCTCAGCAATTGTGGCTCAAGGGCCCAGATGCTCCACGGCATGGGGGATATTCCCAGACCAGGGCTCGAACTCATGTCCCCTGCAGTGGCGGGCGGATTCTTAATGACTGCACGACCAGGGAACTCCCTGATCACCTTACTTTTGATAAAGGAGGCAAGAATATACAATGGAGAAAAGACAGCCTCTTCATAAGCAGTGCTGGGAAAACTGGGCAGCTACATGTAAAAGAATGAAATTAGAACACTCCATAACACCATACACAAAAATAAACTCAAAATGGATTTAAGACCTAAATGTAAGGCCAGACACTATAAAACCCTTTAGAGGGGGGAGGCGAGAAGATGGTGGAAGAGTAAGACGCGGAGATCTCCTTCCTCCGTACAGATACATCATAAATACATCTACACGTGGAACTTCTCCTATAGAACACCCACCGAACGCTGGCAGAAGACCTCAGACCTCCCCAAAGGCAAGAAACTCCCCGCGTACCTGGGTAGGGCAAAAGAAAAAAGAATAAACAGAGACAAAGAATAGGGACGGGACCTGCACCAGTGGGAGGGAGCCGTGAAGGAGGAAAGGTTCCCACACACTAGAAGCTCCTTCGGGGAAGCTCCGGAACCGTGGAGGAGACCGCAGCAACAGGGTGCGGAGGGCAAAGCGGAGAGATTCCCGCAGAGGATCGGTGCCGACCGGCACTCACCAGCCCGAGAGGCTTGTCCGCTCACAGGCCGGGGCGGGCGGGGGCAGGGAGCTGAGGCTCGGGCTTCAGTCGGATCCCAGGGAAAGGTCTGGAATTGGCAGAGTGAAAACAGCCTGAAGGGGTTAGTGCGCCACAGATGGCCGGGAGGGAGTCTGGTTGAAGTCCGGAGCTGCCGAAGAGGCAAGAGACCTTTTCTTCCCTCTTTGCTTCCTGGTGCGCGAGGAGAGGGGTTTAAGCGCGCTGCTTAAAGGAGCTCCAGAAACGGACGCGGAGCTACTGAAGAGACAAGAGACTTTTTCTTGCCTCTTTGCCTCCTGGTGTGAGAGGAGAGGGGATTAAGGGCACTGCGTAAAGGAACTCCAGAAACGGGCGCGAGACACGGTTGTCGGTGCGGACAGCAGAAACGGGTGTGGGACGCTAGGGTTGCTGCTGCCGCCACCAAGAGGCCTGTGTGCGATCACAGGTCACTCTCCACATTGCCCCTCCTGGGAGCCCGTGAAGCCCGCCACTGCCAGGGCCCCGGGATCCAGGGACAGCTTCCTCGGGAGAACACACGGTACACCTCGGGCCCGTGCAGCATCAAGGCGGCCACTGCCGTCGCAGGCTCGCCCCGCATCCGTGCCCCTCCCTCCCCCTGGCCTGTGCCAGAGCCCCCGAATCAGCTGCTACTTTAACCCTGTCCTGTCTGAGCGAAGGGCAGACGCCCTGGGACAACCTACATGCAGAGGCGGGGCCAAGTCCAAAGCTGAACCCCAGGAGCTGTGCGAACAAAGAGGAGAGGAGGAGATCTCTCCCAGCAGCCTCACAAGCAGTGGGTTAAAGCTCCACAGTCAACTTGAAGTGCCCTGCATCTGTGGAAAACCTGAATAGACAGCGAAATATCCCAAGTTGAGGAGGTGATTTGGGGAGCAAGATATACTATTATTTTCCCCTTTTTTCTTTTTGTGAGTGTGTATGTGTGTGCTGCTGTGTTAGATCTTGTCTGTAAGGCTTTGTTTTCACCATTTGTCCTAGGGTTAGACTGACCCATTTTTTTGTTGTTTTTTTTTTAATAGAAATTTTTCTTAATAATTATTTTTTATTTTAATAACTATATTTTATCCTACTTTATTTTGTCTTCTCCCTCTTTCTTCCTTTCTTCCCTCCTTTCTTCCCTACTTCTCTCCTTTCTTCTTTCCTTCCTCCCTTCCTTCCTTCCTTTCCTCCTCCCTTCCTTCCTCTCTTCCTTCCTCTCCGCCTTCCTTCCTTCCTACCTTCCTTCCTTCCCTCCCTCCTGCCTTCCTTCCTTTCCTTTCTATTTTATCTCCCTTTTATTTTGAGCCGTGTGGATTAAAGGCTCTTGGCGCTCTAGCAAGGTGTCAAGGCTGTGTCTCTGAGATGGGAGAACCAACCTCAGGACACTGGTCCACAAGAGACCTCCCAGCTACATGTAATATCAAACGGCAAAAATCTCCCAGAGATCTCCATCTGAACACCAAGACCCAGCTTCACTCAAGGACCAGCAACGAACCGTGCTGGACAGCCTATGCCCAACAAATAACAACACAGGTCTACAGCCCCATCCATTAGCAGAGAGGCTGACTAAAATCATAATAAGGCTACCAACATCCCAAAACACACCACCAGACGTGGACCTGCCCACCAGAAAGACAAGATCCAGCCTCATCCACCAGAACAGAGGCACTAGTCCCCCCAACCAGGAAACCTGCTCAACCCACTAAACCAACCTCAGCCACTGGGGACAGCCACCAAAAACAGAGGGAACTCCGAACCTGCAGCCTGCAAAAAGGAGATCCCAAACACAGTAAGATAAGCAAAATGAGAAGACAGAAAAACACACAGCAGATGAAGAAGCAAGATAAGAACACACCAGACCTAACAAATGAAGAGGTAATATGCAGTCTACCTGAAAAAGAATTCAGAATAATGAGAGTAAAGATGATTCAAAATCTTGGAAATAGACAAATTGCAAGAAACAGTTAACAAGGACCTAGAAGAAATAAAGAGGAAGCAAGCAACGATGAGCAACACAATAAATGAAATGAAAAATACTCTAGATGGGATCAATAGCAGAATAACTGAGGCAGAAGGACGGATAAGTGACCTGGAAGATAAAATAGTGGAAATAACTACTGCAGAGCAGAAGAAACAAAAAAGAATGAAAAGAACTGAGGACAGTCTCAGAGACCTCTAGGACAACATTAAATGCACCAACATTCGAATTATGGGGGTCCCAGAAGAAGAAGAGAAAAAGAAAGGGACTGAGAATATATTTGAAGAGATTATAGTTGAAAACTTCCCTAATATAGGAAAGGAAATAGTCAAGTCCAAGAAGCACAGAGAGTCGCATACAGGATAAACCCAAGGAGAAACATTCCAAGACACATAATATTCAAACTGTCAAAAATTAAATACAAACAAAACATATTAAAAGCAGCGAGGGAAAAACACCAAATAACACAAAGGGAATCCCCATAAGGTTAACATCTGATCTTTCAGCAGAAACCCTACAAGCCAGAGGGGAGTGGCAGGACATATTTAAAGTGATGAAGGAAAAAAACCTACAACCAAGATTACTCTACCCAGCAAGGAGGTCATTCAGATTTGATGGAGAAATTAAAACCTTTACAGACAAGCAAAAGCTGAGAGAGTTCAGCACCACCAAACCAGCTTTACAACAAATGCTAAAGGAACTTCTCTAGGCAAGAAACACAAGAGAAGGAAAAGACCTACAAGGACAAAGCCGAAACAATTAAGTAAATGGTAATAGGAACATACATATCGATAATTACCTTAAATGTAAATGGATTAAATGCTCCCACCAAAAGACACAGACTGGCTGAATGGATACAAAAACAAGACCCATATATATGCTGTCTACAAGAGACCCACTTCAGACCTAGGGATACATACAGACTGAAAGTGAGGGGATGGAAAAAGATATTCCATGCAAATGGAAATCAGAAGAAAGCTGGAGTAGCAATTCTCATATCAGACAAAATAGACTTTAAAATAAAAAACATGGGTTTCCCTGGTGGCGCAGTGGTTGAGAATCCGCCTGCCGATGCAGGAGACATGGGTTCGTGCCCTGGTCCGGGAAGATCCCACATGCCGTGGAGCAACTAAGCTAATGAGCCATGGCCGCTAGGCCGGCGCGTCCGGAGCCTGTGCTCCGCAAAGGGAGAGGCCACAACAGTGAGAGGCCCGCATACCGAAAAAAAAAAAAAAATAAAATAAAATAAAAAACATTACAAGAGACAAAGAAGGACACTACATAATGATCAAGGGATCGATCTATGAAGAAGACATAACAATTGTAAATATTCATGCACCCAACATAGGAGCACCTCAATACATAAGGCAAATACTAACAGCCATAAAAGAGGAAATCAACAGTAACACAATCATAGTAGGGGACTTTAACACCCCACTGTCACCAACGGACAGATCATCCAAAATGAAAATAAATAAGGAAACACAAGCTTTAAATGACACAGTACACAAAATGGACTTACTTGATATTTATAGGACATTCCATCCAAAAACAGCAGAATACACATTTTTCTCAAGTGTTCATGGAACATTCTCCAGGAGAGATCATATCTTGGGTCACAAATCTAGCCTTGTTAAATGTAAGAAAATTGAAATCGTATCAACTATCTTTTCTGACCACAACGCTCTGAGACTAGATATCAATTACAGAAAAAGATCTGTAAAAAAATACAAACACATGGAGGCTAAACAATACACTACTTAATAATGAAGTGATTACTGAATAAATCAAAGAGGAATTCAAAAAATACTTAGAAACAAATGACAATGGAGACACGATGACCCAAAACATATGGGATACAACAAAAGCAGTTCTAAGAAGAAAGTTTATAGCAATACAGTCCTACCTTAAGGAACAGGAAACATCTCAAATAAACAACCTAACTTTGCACCTAAAGCAATTAGAGAAAGAAGAACAAAAAACCCCTCAAAGTTAGCAGAAGGAAAGAAATCATAAAGATCAGATCAGAAATAAATGAAAAACAAATGAAGGAAACGACAGCAAAGATCAATACAACTAAAAGCTGGTTCTTTGAGAAGATAAATAATATTGATAAACCATTAGCCAGACTCATCAAGAAAAAAAGGGAGAAGACTCAAATCAATAGATTTAGAAATGGAAAAGAAGAGGTAACAACGGACACAGCAGAAAAACAAAAGATTATTAGAGATTACTACAAGCGACTGTATGCCAATGAAATGGACAACCTGGAACAAATGGGCAAATTCTTAGAAATGCACAAGCTGCCGAGACTGAACCAGGAAGAGTTAGAAAATATGAACAGACCAATCACAAGCACTGAAATTGAAACTGTGATTAAAAATCTTCCAACAAACAAAAGCCCAGGACCAGATGGCTTCACAGGCAAATCCTATCAAACATTTAGAGAAGAGCTAACACCTATCCTTCTCAAACTCTTCCAAAAGATAGCAGAGGGAAGAACACTCCCAAACTCATTCTATGAGGCCACCATCACCCTGATACCAAAACCATGCAAAGACGTCACAAAGAAAGAAAACTACAGGCCAATATCACTGATGAACACAGATGCAAAAATCCTCAACAAAATACTAGCAAACAGAATCCAACAGCACATTAAAAGGATCATACACCATGATCAAGTGGGGTTTATCCCAGGAATGCAAGGATTCTTCAATATACGCAAATCAATCAACATGATACACCATATCAACAAACTGAAGGAGAAAAACCATATGATCATCTCAATAGATGCAGAGAAAGCTTTTGACAAAATTCAACACCCACTTATGATAAAAACCCTGAAGAAAGTAGGCATAGAGGGAACTTTCCTCAACATAATAAAGGCCATATATGACAAACTCACAGCCAGCATTGTTCTCAATGGTGAAAAACTGAAACCATTTCCACTAAGATCAGGAACAAGACAAGGTTGCCCACTTTCAACACTCTTATTCAACCTAGTTTTGGAAGTTCTAGCCACAGCAATCAGAGAAAATAAAGAAATAAAAGAAATCCAAACAGGAAGAGAAGAAGTAATGCTGTCATTGTTTGCAGACGACATGATACTATACATAGAGAATACTAAGGATCCTACCAGAAAACTACTAGAACTAATCAATGAATTTGGTAAAGTAGCAGGATACAAAATTAATGCACAGAAATCTCTGGCATTCTTATACACTAATGGTGAAAAATCTGAGAGGGAAATTAAGAAAACCCTCCCATTTACCACTGCAACAAAAAGAATAAAATATCTAGGAATAAATCTACCTAAGGAGACATAAGACCTGTATGCAGAAAACTATAAGAGACTGATGAAAGAAATTAAAGATGATAAAAATATTTGGAGAAATATACTATGTTCTTGGATTGGAAGAATCAACATTGTGAAAAAGACTTTATTACCCAAAACAATCTACAGATTCAATGCAATCTCTATCAAACTACCACTGGCATTTTTCACAGAATTAGAACAAAAAAATTTCACAATTTGTATGGAAACACAAAAGACCCCGAATAGCCAAAGCAATCTTGAGAACAAAAAATGGAGCTGGAGGAATCAGGCTCCCTGACTTCACACTATACTACAAAGCTACAATAATCAAGACAGAATGGTACTGGCACAAAAACAGAAATACAGATCAATGGAACAGGATAGAAAGCCCAGAGATAAACCCACACACATATGGTCACCTTATCTTTGATAAAGGAGGCAAGAATATACAGTTGAGAAAAGACAGCCTCTTCAATAAGTGGTGCTGGGAAAACTGGACAGGTACACATAGAAGTATCAAGTTATAACACTCCCTAACACCACACACAAAAGTAAACTGAAAATGCATTAAAGACCTAAATGTAAGGGCAGACACTATGAAATTCTTATAGGAAAACATAGGCAGAACACTCTATGACATAAATCACAGCAAGATCCTTTTTGACCCACCTCCTAGAGAAATGGAAATAAAAACAAAAATAAACAAATGGAACCTAATGAAATGTAAAAGCTTTTGCACAGCAAAGGATACCATAAACAAGACCAAAAGACAGCCCTAGAATGGGAGAAAATATTTGCAAATGAAGCAACTGAAAAGGGATTAATATCCAAAGTTTATAAGCAACTCATGCAGTTCAATAACAAAAAAGTAAACAATCCAATCCAAAAATGGGCAGAAGAACTACATAGACATTTCTCCAAAGAAGATATACAGATTGCCAACAAACACATGAAAGAATGCTCAACATCATTAATCATTGGAGAAATGCAAATCAAAACTACAATGAGATATCATCTCACACCAGTCAGAATGGCCATCATCAAAAACTCTGGAAACAATAAATGCTGGAGAGGGTGTGGAGAAAAGGTAACACTCTTGCACTGGTGGTGGGAATGTAAACTGATACAGCCACCATGGAGAACAGTATGGAGGTTCCTTAAAAAACTACAAATAGAACTACCATACGACCCTGCAATTCCACTACTGGGCATATACCCTGAGAAAACCACAATTCAAAAAGAGTCATGTACCAAAATGTTCATTGCAGGTCTATTTACAATAGCCAGGATATGGAAGCAGCCTAAGTGTCCATCAACAGATGTATGGATAAAGAATATGTGGCACATATATACAATGGAGTATTACTCAGCCATAAAAAGGAATGAAACTGAGTCATTTGTAATGAGGTGGATAGACCTGGAGTCTGTCATACAGAGTGAAGTAAGTCAGAAGGAGAAAAACAAATACCATATGCTAACACAGATATATGGAATCTAAGAAAAAAAATGTCATGAAGAGATTAGTGGTAGGACGGGAATAAAACACAGATCTACTAGAGCATGGACTGGAGGATACAGGGAGGGGGAAGAGTAAACTGTGACGAAGTGAGAGAGTGACATGGACATATATACACTACCAAATGTAAAATAGATAGCTAGAGGGAAGCAGCCGCATAGCACAGGGAGATCAGCTCTCTTATTTGTACCACCTAGAAGGGTGGTATAGGGAGGGTGGGAGGGAGTGAGACGCAAGAGGGAAGAGATATGGGAACATATGTATATGTATACCTGATTCACTTTGTTGTAAAGCAGAAACTAACACTCCATTGTAAAAGAGTTATACTCCAATTAAAAAAATGAAAAAATAAAAAATAAATAAAAACAAAAATAAACAAATGGGACCTAATGAAACTTAAAAGCTTTTACTGAGCAAAGGATTACATAAACAAGACCAATAGACAACCCTCAGAATGGGAGAAAATAGTTGCAAATGAAGCAACTGACAAAGGATTAATATCCAAAATTTATAAGCAACTCAGGCAGCTCAATAACAAAAAAAACAAACAACCAAATCCAAAAATGGGCAGAAGACCTAAATAGACATTTCTCCAAAGAAGATATACAGATTGCCAACAAACACAAGAAAGGATGCTCAACATCATTAATCATTTGAGAAATGCAAATCAAAACTACAATGGGATATCATCTCACACCGGTTAGAACAGTCATCATCAAAAACTCTGGAAACAATAAATGCTGGAGAGAGTGTGGAGAAAAGGGAACCCTCTTGCACTGCTGGTGGGAATGTCAATTTATACAGCCACTATGGAGAACAGTATGGAGGTTCCTTTAAAAACTACAAATAGAACTACCATACGACCCTGCAATTCCACTACTGGGCATATACCCTGAGAAAACCATAATTCAAAAAGAGTCATGTACCAAAATTTTCATTGCAGGTATATTTACAATAGCCAGGACATGGAAGCAACCTAAGTGTCCATCAATAGATGAATGGATAAAGAAGATGTGGCACATATATACAATGGAATATTACTCAGCCATAAAAAGAAATGAAACTGAGTCATTTGTAATGAGGTGGATAGACCTGGAGTCTGTCATACAGAGTGAAGTAAGTCTGAAGGAGAAAAACAAATACCGTATGCTAACACATATATATGGAATCTAAGAAAAAAAAATGTCATGAAGAGATTAGTGGTAGGACAGGAATAAAACACAGATCTACTAGAGCATGGACTTGAGGATATGGGGAGGGGGAAGGGTAAGCTGTGACGAAGTGAGAGAGTGTCATGGACATATATACACTATCAAACGTAGGGTGGATAGCTAGTGGGAAGCAGCCACATAGCACAGGGAGATCAGCTCGGTGGTTTGTGACCCCGTAGAGGGGTGGGATAGGGAGGGTGGGAGGGAGGGAGATGCAAGAGGGAAGAGACATGGGAACATATGTATATGTATAATTGATTCACTTTGTTGTAAAGCAGAAACTTACACACCATTGTAAAGTAATTATACTCCAATAAAGATGTTTAAAAAAACCCAAAAAACACTACAATGAGGTATCACCTCACAGGAGCCAGAATGCGCATCATCAGAAAATCTACAAAGAATAAATGCTGGAGAGGGTGTGGAGAAAAGGGAACCCTCTTGCACTGTTGGTGGGAATGTAAATTGATACAGCCACTATGGAGAACAGTATGGCGGTTCCTTAAAAAACTACAAATAGAACTACCATACGACCCAGCAATCCCACTACTGGGTATATACCCTGAGAAAACCATAATTCAAAAAGAGTCATGTACCACAATGTTCATTGCAACTCTTTTTAAAGTAGCCAGGACATGGAAACGACCTAAGTGTCCATCAACAGATGAATGGATAAAGAAGATGTGGCACATATATACAGTGGAGTATTACTCAGCCATAAAAAGAAACAAAATTGAGTTATTTGTAGTGTGGTGGATGGACCTAGAGTCTGTCATACCAAGTGAAGTAAGTCAGAAAGAGAAAAACAAATACCATATGCTAACACATATATATGGAGTCTAAAAAAAAAAAGAAATGGTTATGAAGAGCCTAGGGGCAGAACAGGAATAATGATGCAAATGTAGAGAATAGACTTGAAGACACAGGGATGGGGAAATGTAAGCTGGGACGAAGTGAGAGAGTGGCATGGACTAATATATACACTACCCAATGTAAAATAGCTAATGGGAAGCAGCCGCATAGCACAGGGAGATCAGCTCAGTGCTTTGTGTCCACCTAGAGGGGTGGGATAGGGAGGGAGGGAGGGAGGGAGACACAAGAGGGAGGAGATATGGGGTATATGTATATGAATAGCTGATTCACTTTGTTATAAAGCAGAAACAAACACACCATTGTAAAGAAAATATCCTCCAATAAAGATGTTTTTAATAAAAAGACACGGTAAGAGAATCCAAGTTAACTGAAATGATCTAGGTCTCCTTCTATTAGCCCAGAGTTGCTCCAGATAATGCTCTTATTTCGACTCACCAGAGGGGATTCCAAAACCTACCACTACGTGGAACTTGAGACACCTTTCAGCCACTTGCTTACAGATTATGTCGTATTATGAACACGAGATGATGGTTTTCTCCAGGAAAGGAAATTTGAAAATCCTTCCTCCTCTTCTCCTTTGCAGCTCGACCTAGTAGCTATGTCTACTTTTACCTTAATGGGATGTGTTCCTCATTTGAACATCTTATTCCAGCTGTCAATCTCCAGCAGAGCTGTGAACTCAGGGCTCCGAGATTTCTCAGAGAAGCCCAAGGGCAGCTAATAATAAGACCAAAGACATCAATTTTGCCACATCCCATGCCACATGTGGTTCAGAACGAGATAATATTTGAGAACAAAGCAGTTAGACTACATTCCTCCTTCCTGGATACAGCTAGACCTGTGCTTAGGATATGATTTCAATGAATGCCTTTTTAAGTTAGAGAAATGAAAACCCCCAAACAGGCCAAACCCAGGTTTTTCATTTGCATCTATAATGGAAACCAGTTGCTCCCTTTATAAAATCAAGCCCTGGTCCTCTGATACTGACAATGGATGGAGGCTCTCCCATTACTTGGGGAATAATGTGGAGCTACAGTAATTAGTGCAAGATCTTCAAGGGGAAGATGCAGCTCAGTGAAAAGTGTCAGATCTCAAGGTCTCTCCCTTTAAGGAGACCTTTGCCCACTGCCAATCTTGGAGCATCCTGGCTCAAGATTTTAGGGGAGCCATTGCATTTTCTTTGAATCTATTACAGATTTCTATGTAGCTGAAGCTACAACTGATATAATTTATTCTACTGTGTGCTAGACAATGGGCATTGTAGCGACTGTCTCATTGTCCTCAAAACAACCCTATGGGGTGGGTTGTAAAGTGTATCCTAGTTTTTTCTTTTTTTGATGAGTCAGTTAATAGAAGCACAGATGGGTGCTATAAAATCGCCAAATTTACCCAATTAGCAAGTCATGAGGCCAGGATGCAAACCCAGGTGTACCTGACTCCAAAGACGGAAGATTCACTATCGAACAAGACGTCTTATGATATCCCAGAAAACGGTTCAATTCACCAAACCTAGGCTTCCCTGGTGGCGCAGTGGTTGAGAGTCCCCCTGCTGATGCAGGGGACGCGGGTTCATGCCCCGGTCCGGGAAGATCCCACATGCCGCGGAGCAACTGGGCCCGTGAGCCATGGCCGCTGAGCCTGCGCGTCCGGAGCCTGTGCTCCGCAACGGGAGAGGCCACAACAGTGAGAGGCCCGCGTACCGCAAAAAAAAAAAAAAAAAAATTCACCAAACCTTTGAGGAGCTACCTGCAAGAATCCAGCGAAAAGAAGCATGTGGGAGAGGAATGAAGTGACTCTGTATCCAAATATAGAATGGGTCACGTTGTAACAATTAAATCAGCTAGTCTAGGAAACCAACCCCAACCACATTCAAGGCTCACCTTTGGTCCGGGAAATGCATGACAGGCAGATTCCCCCTGCGTAGTCCCAACAGTAACAATGGTCTGAAGAAAAGAAAAACAAAACAAACACGGAAGAAGTACTAACTTGCTCTGGAGGTAGAAAGACGTAGTCGGGGAAATGTCCTTGACTCCTCCAAAGGCCCCATCCCACCTGCCGAGGCAGCAGGCCCCTCCCACCCCCTCCCCCAGGGAGACATCTTATCTGTACCACCTCTCAGCAGCACTGGCACAGCCTACCACGGCCCCCTTCCTGAAGCCCTTCTTTCCCTTGAAGTTTGTGAACCATGCTCACCTGGCGTCCCCGCACCTCATAGGCCACGCAGGCCCCTCCTTCCCGGTGTTCCTTACTGGACCCTCCTTCTCGTGCACAACGCTGAACGTTGGAGCTGCCTACAGCTGTGCCTTCAGTTTGCTTCTCCTTTTTATCTGCACTCACTCGCACTGCTTTAAACACCAGCTTCATGCTGACGACTCACTTTGGCATCCCCATTCCAGACCTTTCCCTGCCTGTTCCACGTGTCCACATGGATGTCCGACGGGCCTCTTGTGGGTGAACAATAACATGGGGTCACTTATGTCAAAGGCTCTAAAATGAGGCCAGGAGGCCATTAAGGAAGTGGAAATTACATCCACACTGGATGCAGTGAAAACTTCTGACCTGGCCTTCCTGAGACCACCAGAACTTTTCTTTATTTACCCTTTAGAAATCGCAGCTGAGCAACCAATTGCTGCCAAGTGACTGAATGCCTGCACCAGTCATAGTTCTGTAAAAATAACCTATGTAATGTCTCTGGAATGTCTTTGTCAGTTGTCTTTATGAACCCGCCGTTTTCTGCTTTCCTCAGAGCACATTTGAGTTGCTACTCAAACCGGTGCCTCCTGCATTGCAATTCATAAGATGGCAAACAAGCTCTTTTTCTCATTTGCAGACTTCTGCATTTCTTGGGCGACACTCTCCAACCTAACCGGTCCAAAACAGAACTTGTGATTCTCCCCAAATCTGTTTCTCCTCCAGTTTTCCCCATCTAACTTAATAGCACCATCATCTACCTGGTCACTAGAGCCAAGCACCCCAGATTCACCCTCGATGTTGTTCTTTTCATCAGCGTTCGCATCCAATCCGTCAGGAAATCTTGTCAAATCCTACGGCTTATGCCCTGAAGATGATTACTCAACACAGCTGCTTCTGCCGCCCCAGTCCAAGCCTCCTCCCTCTCTATCCTGAGCTGTGGAAACTGCCAGCTAAGTGCTCTGGCATCTCTACTCCCTACAACTCTACTTAGAGAGATCTTTTTAAAATGTAAATTACATCCTGTTATTTCCCTGTATAAACCCCTCCAGTCTCTCCCAATAGTTGTTAGAATAATATTCAAATGCCTTGCATGGTTCTCAGGACCCACCAGACCTGGATCCTGCCTAGCAGCTTTACAAGTGCATGTGTTTCTACTTTTCCAACACTCATTCACCACACCCGTGTCTCTTTCTCCAACAGACCAAGCCTGTTCTTACCGGGAGTCTCTCACGTCCTCTGCGTAGGATATTCTCCCCCATCACTGCAGTTTTGGTGCTTCACGTTAAGGTTTTAGCTCATGTGCTACCTCCCCAAAGGGCCTGCTTTGATCACCCTAACCCCAGTCTCACTCTTTTCCATTACCCTGGTTTAGTTTCTTCATAATACCTCCTGCTATTTAAAATAACACCTTGTTGTGTTTATTACTATATTCTCCACGAGAGTATAAACTCTGTAAGCCTAGAAAGAATATTAGGTACTTGTTTTGTTTGAAGCAACATAAACTGGCTCTGAGCAGATTAAGGAAGAAGAAATTCACTGGGAACGTTCTGACTCTCTGAGGTAGAATTTTAACAGCATTTATGCTCCTGGTATGACCTCAGACATCTTTGATAAACAAAACCTGGCTCACGATCAGTAGGAAGCATTTTTTTTAAGCCAGAAATACAGCTTTTAAAAATATTCAACCCCTTCACAAATATTAATATATAGGGAAGTGAATGAGTGACTTTGGACTATAGATCCATGGCTATTTATCTAAGTCTGGGCAAAAAGAGAACTATCTTTAGGGAAGTGGTAAAAATTCCTGGATGAAAATATGAAGTTAGACAACAGTGATGATGAGCACAGTCTCTTAAAGAAATGACTGACCTAGGGCTTCCCTGGTGGCGCAGTGGTTGAGGGTCTGCCTGCCGATGCAGGGGACACAGGTTCGTGCCCTGGTCCGGGAGGATCCCACATGCCGCGGAGCGGCTGGGCCCATGAGCCATGGCTGCTGAGCCTGCGAGTCTGGAGCCTGTGCTCTGCAACGGGAGAGGCCACAACAGTGAGAGGCCCGCCTAGCACAAAAAAAAAAAAGAAATGACTGAGCTAGAACATTAACTTCAAAAAAAGGAAAACCAGAAAATCATTTATATTGGGCCTGGTGGCAATGGACTTGAACGTTTGTTTAATAAAACATGAATTAACCTTTGATGTTGTAGGGGAGGAAAAAGTTTTCCTTGACTCTCTTAGGGTCATTGGCTGGGTCTGAAAGTTAAAATGACAAAGGCATAGTAACAGGAGAAAAGAATACAAGTTTAACATGTTTTACATGACATGGGAGCCTTCCTCAAGAAATGAAGAATTGAAGAAGCGGTTAAAACCTGAGTGTTTTCATGCTAGGTTAGATGAAGGGTGGACATCTGTGGAGAAATATGATGAGACAAAGGAGGCATGAGCTGTACCAAGTGAAGTAAGACAAATAGAGAAAGACAAATATCATACGATGGGGCTTATATGTGGAATCTAAAATTATGATACAAATGAACTTATCTACAAAACGGAAATAGGCCCACAGACATAGAAAACAAACTTATGGTCACCAAAGGGGAAGGGGGCGGATTGAGGGCTAAATTAGGAGCTTGGGATTAACATATACACACCACTCACTATATGTACAATAGATAACCAACACACTACTATATATAAAATAGATAACCAACAATGACCTACTCTATAGCACAGGGAACTTTACTCAATATTTTGTAATAACCTATAAGGGAAAAGAATCTGAAAAAGAAATATATAGAATATGTATATGTATATATGTATATATACAGCAAAGTGATTCAGTAACATATTTACATATGTATACACTGAATCACTTTGCTGTGATTACTGAGTCACTTTGCTATATACCTGAAACTAACACAACGTTGTAAATCAACTATACTTCAATTAAAAAATAAAATTTAAAGAAAAATATTTTTTAAAATATGTAACCATTGGGGGGAACTAGGTTAAGGGTGTATGGGACTTCTCATCAACTTCTGGTGAATCCATAATTATTTAAAAATAAGAAGTAAAAAAAAAAGTGTTTGTGACTTAAAAAAAAAGAAGGTATGAGCTAATTGTAATAAACTGGGGAAACTCAGGCCTGTTTATTTGGACTCTTCTCTATCCTAGAGATAAGCGTGTTCCTTTTCCCAGGGTGTGAGGAGGACATGGAGAAGCACAGGGGAAGGTCAGACAGACCTTCCTGCTTCCTGACATTTTATCAAACTCTTTCAGCTTAAAATATGTAATATATCAACATGTTGTGTTCTGGGGTAGCATGTTCTGAACCCAGTCAATAACAAACTTGCAACTTATTTTTGAATAAAAGAAATGTAAAAATTAACTGAAATAATTAGGGTTTTTCCTGACCACAATATGAAATGTCCTTATGGAATAGCTCTTTCCAGATTATCTTGACACTCAGTACAGCGTACCTTCTGGAAACAATAATGTATGAAACATGCATGTTCTTTCATGCTAAAGACCAATTATTACAGTCCTGCCATAGGCAGTCTGAGGTCTAATAGGCTGGGATTGAATCTTTTCCCTAAGTGACAAAGTCTGGGGAAAAAGCTCAAAGAAAAAAGATTTTCTAGTTATATGAACTGAATTTGATTACCTTTTAGCAGTATTAAGGAAAAGCAGTTGAGAGCTTGACTGCTTGACCTTCATTATGAAATAAATGCACCCTCATATTGAAAAGCAAGGTTCTGAAAAAATTCAATAAGAATTCTAAAATGTGAATTTTAAAAAAGCATTTTCATTACTTTTGTGGTTCCTCAATGTTAGCCCCAGACACTCTGACATCATACTAGGAGATAATCATCTTCCAGAAAGAAAAGAAAAGTAACAAATCTCATGTGAACCAGGAATGAGTGGAAATAATAAATAATAATGGGCAAACGTTTCATAATTTCTAATGTCCTTCATAATGTCCCCACATTCTGACTTTAGAGTCTATTAGGAATTTTCAAAATTAGATTATCAAAGTGATGCCTGACTTGCTGTCATCTGATGTATGGGTCTGAACGGTTCAGAAAGAGTGAAATTCACAGAACACACTACACACCTCATGTTAGTCGATAACTCCAGGTTTTGTCTCCCAAAATATTTTTCCAGAGAGCTTCACAAGTAGCAAAGTTGGCTGATGTGAGTTTTGATTCCTCTCCCTTCTTCAAGCTACCCCTGACAGTTTCTAGGGAACAGGAAAATGCAGGCTGTCTGCAGTCGAGAGCTGACTATAATTTCCACATCCTCTTCTGCCTCTTGAGAGAATAATTTAAGGAACACTTGATATTGCATATTAAGACATCAGATATTGCAACTTCCTCTGAAAAAAAAAAGAATGTGGGTGCAAATTACAGTCAATCTCATTTTTCAGGAGTTAGTTTCAAGATAAAAAACATATAATATGACCCAGGCATGGAGGAGAAGGAGAGCCAGATATCATCATCGTGCTTAAAAGTCAAAAAGAGATTGAGGTCATAAACAATGTGAAACAAAATAATAGTGGCAGGTTGGAATTAAATTCTAAAATGCCTGAGATACAGAATGAATTTCTTCCCATGCATAAACACGGAAAACCTCTAAAAGAAACAACCACAGAATCAAGAGCTAACGAGAAATTTTCAAGGCTGTAAATAAAAGCAGGAATGAGTGTCTTTAGAAAATAGGGGCATAATGTGTTTTCCTTTCTATTTTGCAGTGCGGGGAGTTGAGCATGAAAGACCTCTGTTGGGCATGGAGACAGGATGAACTACGCTGCTCCAAAGCTTCACCTCACTGGTTCTTCCAGGAGGTGGGGACCGAAGGGAGAGGGAGCACAGCCTCTGGGAGCTGCCATTGAACCCAAACAGCCAACACTAGCCCCAGTCAGCTCGGAGGTCAGCTTAGGCACCAACAGACACCACCTGGCATTTACTTGAAAGCCTAGGTCTGGGGGACAGAATGGTGCTGTAGTGGGTTAAATGGTGGTCCATCCAAAAGATACGTCCGCCCAGAACCTTTGAAGGTGACCTGATTTGGAAAAAAAGGTCTTTGCAGATGTAATTGAAGATCTTGAGAGGAAATCATCTCAGATTACCTGGGGAGGCCCTTAATTCAATGACATATGTCCTTACAAGAGTCAGAAGAGAAGACAGGGAGACACACAAAGGAGAAGATCATGGGAAAAGGGAGTCATTGATTGGAGTTATGCAGCCACAGCCATACTTATAAATATGGTCGGAAAATTCCTAGAAGTTCAAGCCTAAGTTCACATATGGGAGGATTGCTCTTCCAGCTTCACAAATTACAGCCAACATCTGGATGTTATAATTTGTAGGGGTGGAAAAATATCCTTTTGCTCTACACTTCTAAGTTCTCCACAGGGACCCCTATTACAAGAAAGAGATTAAAAAGAGAAAAACAGACAAATTCATTTAATGTAAGTTTTACATGACACGGGAGACTTTGTAAGGAAATGAAGACCCCAAAAGAATGGCTCAACCTGAGTGTTTCTACGCTGGGTTTGCTGAAGAGTGAAGGGCAGCTCTCACAGGAAGCTTTTATGACCTGCTTCAGGAGAAGATCAGAAAGACCTTCCTGCACCTGGCATTTCTCAAATTCCTCCAACCTGAAATATTCAATATGCCAAGGTGCTGTATTTTGGGGGTAGCATGTCTTGAATGCCATCAGATTCTTGGGATGCTTGTTCTCCAGGCCAGGATTTTCCACTTGATTAGTAAGCTCAGGCTGACTGTAATGTTCTGGAGGATGAGTTTCAGCCCCCTAGAGGTGTTCAAAGACTACCGCCAATGTGGAACCCTGATTTTGATTATTTGTTTTGCCTTTATCAACTCTATAGATGTGGGCCTCTCAAGTTAAATCTGGAGCAGAAGGTATCTCATTTTTTTTAAGTCCATAAATTAAAAACCTATTGGCTAACCAAATGCTCTATTTCCAACATTTCCTGCCCTATTACAAGGTTAGGTTTCTCTGGCCTGTGTGTTATGGGTAGATATGGCCGGCATGGGTCATTTGGTACTAACTCCTGGATCATGGCTGACCTCTGAATCACTTTCTGGAGACACTGATCCAGACTAAAGTAACCTTTTCTTTAGCTTTTAGTTGCATGAGAAGGAATCAGTTGTGGGCTATATCATCAAGAGTCTTTATTACAACCTGACTACCTTAAGCAATAAAGGAATTATTGGAAAAATATTGGGCAACTCAGAAGCCCAATAAGAAGGCTGGAGAACTAGGCTCACAAAACTGGTAAACCCAAGGTAAAGACTTCGTCAGATAGTAGCTACTGCTGTCACTGCTGAATACCTCTGTGGCCACTTGACTCAGCTGCCACTGGACACTGTCACCAGTTGTAGACAATGCTGCTAAACCACCACCACAACTACTGAAAAACAAATCTCACAGTCTCTTCATCTGTGTACCACTTAAGATTTAAAGTTTGAATGTACACTTGGCCAAGTCATGTGCAAGAAAAAGTTGGGGGTCCCCCAGCTCATGGTTTCTCCAGTGGTTCCCATCATCACCAAGACTCTTCCAGTGAGGGACTTCCCCACGCTAGAAATGCTCAACAGCCAAAAATCATGACAACTGGGCTAATCATCATGGGTTCTATGGAGAACCTGGGCATTTCTGTCTGACTAGAACTGAAACCATGTTGGCACTTATATTGAGACTCAAGATGAGAAGAAATAGATGAATCCTTTTAGCTAAAAAGCCCTGTGATCTGGTTCTCCTCCCTTTAGCTTATGTTTAATACCACTTTGGGAACAGCAGGTCACACCACCAGACCTTCCCACTTACATATTCAGAGCTCAGCAGTCTCTTAGGTGTAGGTGATGGGACTTCCTCATCACCAACTAGAGTAGCCCCAAATGATACTTCCCCACTTTTCTCATGTCACAGACACACAGACAATGATAACACTTGCAAGGCACATTGAGGTAAATAGAGGAGGTTGTTGAAGTACAGACATTCAACCTGGGGATGTGCCCAGGTGCCCCAGCTGAGACCACCTTAAAGACTGTGCATACCAACATCCTAGTCCACCATAGACCCTCTAAAATCCATCCCTGGATTAGGCCAGCCCCGTAAATACCTGAGCACTGCAACAACACTTTTTTACTGAACTGACCATTTGGGCAATGCCATTAGGCTGCGTTGGAGGTTGTTAATAAGAGACAGACCATAGTGATTCATTGCTGTGTAGACTGA
The DNA here is from genome assembly GCF_026419965.1 of Kogia breviceps. Classification (NCBI taxonomy): domain Eukaryota; kingdom Metazoa; phylum Chordata; class Mammalia; order Artiodactyla; family Physeteridae; genus Kogia; species Kogia breviceps. Next base: position 49,806,072 of record NC_081322.1, read on the forward strand.
TGGATGGATGTGGTTCATCATACCACACACATCCTCTCAAGCACAACCCACAGGAGAACTCTCCTTTGATCTCGGTATCAAGAAAAGCTGTGTGCTCTTGAGCACCTGTTTTTGTTTGATGTTCTGGTCAGGATAAGGTGAATCTTGTAATGGATCAAATTTCTCTGCTAAACTAGCTCTGGGAGGGTTAGAATAAAATTTGAAGCTTGTATATAATGTGTTTATAGGACTCCAAGTCACATGTCTTCCAAACTAACCTCACACATGGCTCCATCTCACTTTCCCACCCTTATGTTCCCTGACAGATTTCCATTTATTTAACCCTGTTATATTGTATGTAGCTTTGTAATCCACTTTAGACCATTTTAGGAACAGAGTGGGAATGGAAGGAAGAAAAGAGAGAAGAAAGGAAGGAAGGAAAGTAGGAAGGCAGGCAGACTGACTTAAAATTCTAGACCAGTTTATATCACGTGTATTTGTTCAGCTAAGTCACACCTACAAGGTGTGAACTATAACTTATTCAGTTTTATACACTCAAACTTATGGCTCCCAATAAATAAATAAGTTATTGTGGATAATAATGCTACTGAATTGTGCACTTAAAAATAGGTAAGGGCGGGGGGAGCAAGAAGATGGCAGAACACTAAGACGTGGGGATCACCTTCCTCCTCACAGATACATCAGAAATACCTCTACACGTGGAACTTCTCCTACAGAACACCCACCAAACGCTGGCAGAAGACTTCAGACCTCCCCAAAGGCAAGAAACTCTCCAAGTACCTGGCTGCGTGGATTAAAGGCTCTTGGCACTCCAGCCAGGTGTCAAGGCTGTGTCTCTGAGGTGGGAGAACCAACCTCAGGACACTGGTCCACAAGAGACCTCCCAGCTCCATGTAATATCAAACGGTGAAAATCTCCCAGAGATCTCCATCTCAACACCAAGACCCAGCTACACCCAAGGACCAGCAATGAACAGTGCTGGAAACCCTATCCCCAACAAAGAGCAAGACAGGTCTACAGCCCCATCCATTAGCAGAGAGGCTGACTAAAATCATAATAAGGCTACCAACATCCCCAAACACACCACCAGACGTGGACCTGCCCACCAGAAAGACAAGATTCAGCCTCATCGACCAGAACAGAGGCACTAGTCCCCCCAACCAGGAAACCTGCTCAACCCACTGAACCAACCTCAGCCACTGGGGACAGCCACGAAAAACAGAGGGAACTAGAAACCTGCAGCCTACAAAAAGGAGATCCCAAACACAGTAAGATAAGCAAAATGAGAAGACAGAAAAACACACAGAATATGAAGGAGCAAGATAAAAACACAGCAGACCTAACAAATGAAGAGGTAATAGACAGTCTACCTGAAAAAGAATTCAGAATAATGATAGTAACGATGATTCAAAACCTTGGAAATACAATAGACAAATTGCAAGAAACAGTTAACAAGGACCTAGAAGAAATAAAGAGGAAGCAAGTAACGATGAGCAACACAATAAATGAAATGAAAAATACTCTAGATGGGATCAATAGCAGAATAACTGAGGCAGAAGGAAAGATAAGTGACCTGGAAGATAAAATAGTGGAAATAACTACTGCAGAGCAGAAGAAACAAAAAAGAATGAAAAGAACTGAGGACAGTCTCAGAGACCTCTAGGACAACATTAAACGCACCAACATTCGAATTATAGGGGTCCCAGAAGAAGAAGAGAAAAAGAAAGGGACTGAGAAAATATTTCAAGAGATTATAGTTGAAAACTTCCCTAATATAGGAAAGGAAATAGTCAATCAAGTCAAGGAAGCACAGAGAGTTGCATACAGGATAAACCCAAGGATAAACATGCCAAGACACATAATAATCAAACTGTCAAAAATTAAATACAAAGTAAACATATTAAAAGCAGCAAGGGAAAAACAACAAATAACACACAAGGGAATCCCCATAAGGTTAACATCTGATCTTTCAGCAGAAACTCTACAAGCCAGAAGGGAGTGGCAAGACATACTTAAAGTGATGAAGGAAAAAAACCTACAACCAAGATCACTCTACCCAGCAAGGAGCTCATTCAGATTTGATGGAGAAATTAAAACCTTTACATACAAGCAAAAGCTGAGAGAGTTCAGCACCACCAAATCAGCTTTACAACAAATGCTAAAGGAACTTCTCTAGGCAAGAAACACAAGAGAAGGAAAAGACCTACAAGAACAACCCGAAACAATTAAGTAAATGGTAATAGGAACATACGTATCAATAATTTCCTTAAATGTAAATGAATTAAATGCTCCCACCAAAAGACACAGACTGGCTGAATGGATACAAAAACAAGACCCATATATATGCTGTCTACAAGAGACCCACTTCAGACCTAGGGACACTTACAGACTGAAAGTGAGGGGATGGAAAAAGATATTCCATGCAAATGGAAATCAGAAGAAAGCTGGAGTAGCAATTCTCATATCAGACAAAACAGACCTTAAACTAAAAACTATTACAAGAGACAAAGAAGGACACTACATAATGATCAAGGGATTGATCCATGAAGAAGATATAACAATTGTAAATAGGTATGCACCCAACATAGGAGCACCTCAATACATAAGGCAAATACTAACAGCCATAAAAGGGGAAATCGACAATAACACAATCATAGTAGGGGACTTTAACACCCCAGTGTCACCAATGGACAGATCATCCAAAATGAAAATAAATAAGGAAACACAAGCTTTAAATGATACATTGCAAAAGATGGATTTACTTGATATTTATAGGACATTCCACCCTAAAACAACAGAATACACATTTTTCTCAAGTGCTCATGGAACATTCTCCAGGAGAGATCATATCTTGGGTCACAAATCTAGCCTTGGCAAATGTAAGAAAATTGAAATCGTATCAAGTATCTTTTCTGACCACAATGCTATGAGACTAGATATCAATTACAGGAAAAGATCTGTAAAAAATACAAATACATGGAGGCTAAACAATACACTACTTAATAATGAAGTTATCACTGAAGAAATCAAAGAGAAAATCAAAAAATACTTAGAAACAAATGACAATGGAGACACGATGACCCAAAACATATGGGATACAGCAAAAGCAGTTCTAAGAGGGAAGTTTATAGCAATACAATCCTACTTTAAGAAACAGGAAACATCTCGAATAAACAACCTAACTTTGCACCTAAAGCAATTAGAGAAAGAACAACAAAAACACCCCAAATTTAGCAGAAGGAAAGAAATCATAAAGATCAGATCAGAAATAAATGAAAAAGAAATGAAGGAAACAATAGCAAAGATCAATAAAAGTAAAAGCTGGTTCTTTGAGAAGATAAATAAAATTGATAAACCATTAGCCAGACTCATCAAGAAAAAAAGGGAGAAGACTCAAATCAATAGAATTATAAATGGAAAAGGAGAGGTAACAACTGACACTGCAGAAATACAAAAGATTATTAGAGATTACTACAAGCAACTGTATGCCAATAAAATGGACAACCTGGAAGAAATGGACAAATTCTTAGAAATGCACAACGTGCCGAGACTGAACCAGGAAGAAATAGAAAATATGAACAGACCAATCACAAGCACTGAAATTGAAACTGTGATTAAAAATCTTCCAACAAACAAAAGCCCAGGACCAGATGGCTTCACAGGAGAATCCTATCAAACATTTAGAGAAGAGCTAACACCTATCCTTCTCAAACTCTTCCAAAAGATAGCAGAGGGAACAACACTCTGAAACTCATTCTATGAGGCCACCATCACCCTGATACCAAAACCAGACAAAGACGTCACAAAGAAAGAAAACTACAGGCCAATATCACTGATGAACAGACATGCAAAAATCCTCAACAAAATACTAGCAAAGAAAATCCAACAACACATTAAAAGGATCATACACCATGATCAAGTGGGGTTTATCCCAGGAATGCAAGGATTCTTCAATATACACAGATCAATCAACGTGATACACCATATCAACAAACTGAAGGAGAAAAACCATATGATCATCTCAATAGATGCAGAGAAAGCTTTGGACAAAATTCAACACCCATTTATGATAAAAACCCTGCAGAAAGTAGGCATAGAGGGAACTTTCCTCAACATAATAAAGGCCATATAGGACAAACCCACAGCCAGCATTGTTCTCAATGGTGAAAAACTGAAACCATTTCCACTAAGATCAGGAACAAATCAAGGTTGCCCACTCTCACCACTCTTATTCAACCTAGTTTTGGAAGTTCTAGCCACAGCAATTAGAGAAGAAAAAGAAATAAACGGAATCCAAATAGGATAAGAAGAAGTAAAGCTGTCACTGTTTGCAGATGACATGATACTATACATAGAGAATACTTAGGATGCTACCAGAAAACTACTAGAACTAATCAATGAATTTGGTAAAGGAGCAGAATACAAAATTAATGCACAGAAATCTCTGGCATTCTTATACACTAATGATGAAAAATCTGAGAGGGAAATTAACACTCCCATTTACCATTGCAACAAAAAGAATAAAATATCTAGGAATAAACCTACCTAAGGAGACAAAAGACTTGTATGCAGAAAACTATAAGACACTGATGAAAGAAATTAAAGATGATACAAATAGGTGGAGAAATATACCATGATCTTGGATTGGAAGAATCAACATTGTGAATATGACTCTATTACCCAAAGCAATCTACAGATTCAATGCAATCCCTATCAAATTACCACTGGCATTTTTTTACAGAACTAGAACAAAAAATTTCACAATTTCTATGGAAACACAAAAGACCCCAAATAGCCAAAGCAATCTTGAGAACAAAAAATGGAGCTGGAGGAATCAGGCTCCCTGACTTCAGACTATACTACAAGGCCCGTGTAATCAAGACAGTATGGTACTGGCACAAAAACAGAAATATAGATCAATGGAACAGGATAGAAAGCCCAGAGATAAACCCACACACATATGGTCACCTTATCTTTGATAAAGGAGGGAAGGATATTCTCTTATCTTCAATAAGTGGTGCTGGGAAAGCTGGACAGCTACCTGTTAAAGTATGAAATTAGAACACTCCCTAACACCACACACAAAAATAAACTCAAAATGGGTTAAAGACCTAAATGTAAGGCCAGACACTATCAAACTCTTAGAGGAAAACATAGGCAGAACACTCTATGACATAAATCACAGCAAGATCCTTTTTAACCCATCTCCTAGAGAAATGGAAATAAAAACAAAAATAAACAAATGGGACCTAATGAAACGTAAAAGCTTTTGCACAGCAAAGGATACCATAAACAAGACCAAAAGACAACCCTCAGAATGGGAGAAAATATTTGCAAATGAAGCAACTGACAAAGGATGAATCTCCAAAATTTATAAGCAACTCAGGCAGCTCAATAACAAAAAAACAAACAACCCAATCCAAAAATGGGCAGAAGAGCTAAATAGACATTTCCCCAAAGAAGATATACAGATTGCCAACAAACACATGAAAGAATGCTCAACATCATTAATCATTAAGGAAATGCAAATCAAAACTACAAGGAGATATCATCTCACACAGGTCAGATGGGCCATCATCAAAAACTCTAGAAACAATAAATGCTGGAGAGGGTGTGGAGAAAAGGGAACACTCTTGCACTGCTGGTGGGAATGTCAATTGATACAGCCACTATGGAGAACAGTATGGAGGTTCCTTAAAAAACTACAAATAGAACTACCATATGAAAAAAAAAAAAAAAAAAAAAAAAAAAAAAAAAAAAAAAGAACTACCATATGACCCCGCAATCCCACTACTAGGCATATACCCTGAGAAAACCATAATTCAAAAAGAGTCATGTACCAAAATATTTATTGCAGCTCTATTTACGATAGCCAGGACATGGAAGCAGCCTAAGTGTCCATCAATAGATGAATGGATAAAGAAGATGTGGCACATATATGCAATGGAATATTACTCAGCTATAAAAAGAAATGAAACTGAGTAATTTGTAATGAGGTGGATAGACATGGAGTCTGTCATACAGAGTGAAGTAAGTCAGAAGGAGAAAAACAAATACCGTATGCTAACACATATATATGGAATCTAAGAAAAAAAATGTCATGAAGAGATTAGTGGTAGGACGGGAATAAAACACAGACCTACTAGAGCATGGACTTGAGGATATGGGGATGGGGAAGGGTAAGCGGTGACGATGTGAGAGAGTGGCAGGGACATATACACACTACCAAATGTAAATTAGATGGCTAGTGGGAAGCTGCAGCGTAGCACAGGGAGTTCACCTCTGTGCTTTGTGACCACCTAGAGGGGTGGGATAGGGAGGATGGGAGGGAGAGTGATGCAAGAGGGAAGAGATATGGAAATATATGTATATGTATAACTGATTCACTTTGTTGTAAAGGAGAAACTAACCCACTATTGTAAAACAGTTATACTCAAATAAAGATGTTTAAAAAAAAAAATGGGTAAGGGCTTCCCTGGTGGCACAGTGGTTGAGAATCCGCCTGCTGATGCAGGGGACACGGGTTCGTGCCCCGGTCTGGGAAGATCCCACATGCCACGGAGCAGCTGGGCCCGTGAGCCATGGCCGCTGAGCCTGCGCGTCCGGAGCCTGTGCTCCGCAACAGGAAAGGCCACAGCAGTGAGAGGCCTGCGTACCGCAAAAAAAAAAAGTAAAATGATAAATTTTATGTTGTGAATATTATGTACATTTTTCCACAATAAAAAATTTGTAAAGCTATCCTTTAAGATAAAAAAAACAATTCTGTAGCTCTACAAAGGCGTAAGCTTCTTATAAGAAGGAATTGTCCTATTTACCTTAGTGATATACCTTTTACCGCACCAGAGCCTAGGACAATAAAATGCAAGTATCTGGTGACTGATATATGGTCCTTGAATTGAATTTCCTGAAGATATAAGTAGACTTTACATGTAGGCAGTTGGCTATGAGTGTGAGTTGGGACTCCCAAAGTTTCTGGGTGTAAGTATCCCCCCATCATTTGTGGTCACTGAAATTTCTACCATTCCTTTGGGTTAAGTCCATACGGAAAGGCAGGTATCTTCTGCTAAAAGAGGAATATTTTTTGGAATACATATATTTTTTAACATCTTTATTGGAGTATAATTGCTTTACATTGCTGTGTTAGTTTCTGCTGTATAACAAAGTGAATCAGCTATACATATACATATATCCCCATATCTCCCCCCTCTTGCATCTCCCTCCCTCCTTCCCTCCCTATCCCACCCCTCCAGGTGGTCACAAAGCACAGAGCTGATCTCCCTGTGCTATGCGGCTGCTTCCCACCAGCTATCTATTTTACATTTGGTAGTGTATATATGTCCATGCCACTCTCACTTCGTCCCAGCTTACCCTTCTCCCTCCCCGTGTCCTCAAGTGCATTCTCTATGTCTGCATATTTATTCCTGTCCTGCCCTTAGGTTCTTCAGAACCATTTTTTTTTTTTAGATGGAATACATAATTTTTTAAGCTATCTAGCTAAGAGTATGGCTCTGGGGAAGGAAGCTGCAAGACAGGTGAGTTTGGGTTGAGCTGAATTTAAGAGAAATGGAGATAGTATGTCAAACAGGATACATTCCAGAGCATAGCAAGCCTGTGAAGTCCGTTGAGAGGGAGAATCCATACACTGTAGTAGAAAGCTGTGAGGCATGGTAAGGGCAATAAATGTATGACTCTGGTGGAAAGGGACCCTCCAAAAGATAGGAGAGGAGGTGCAGAAATTCTGGAAGGTTTTTATCATAAATATAAAGACAGAGCTGCTTTCTGGCCAAAGTAGCCTAGAATCACACTTTACACTAGATCGTAGGATTCAGAGCAAGAAGGAATATCAAGCATCATTTAATCCCACACCTTTCTCTTATAGCTGCGAAAGCAGAGATATACCGAGAGCAGTCGGCGGCATAACCAAGAGAAAATCCAAACCCACAAACCAGTGCCACTTCCACTGTAGCCTTCCACTGTTCATAGTAGGCGGTTTTTATTTACTATTTTCTGCCCGAGTATTTGATTTTAGCAGCTGGGACACTAATGATTTCTCTGAGTCATGGATTGCCTAATGGTTGTAAACTTTATGATGATGGTGGGAATTCACATTGCAAATGACAGCAGGTGAAAATCCTACACTGACTCGGGAATACAGTGTTAATCTTTCCCTGATGAAGGTGGATGATTTGTTTACATCTTAGAAAATACTTGGCAGTCCTTGGGGCCATTTTGCCAAGAAAAATCTCCTTCCGACACTATTTCCACTTGGACATTCATCATTTCAACCCCACAGGCTAAAAATATAAAGGCATCATGGGAGGGAGGAGAAAGGAAAGGGGGCAAGCATATGCCTCGCTGTGTATGCAACCGTCTCATTAGAGCAACTCCTCCGTCTTGCCGCGTCGAAAAGTGGTTTAAGCCATTTTGCCAAACAACTCCTTCTCCCGGCTACAGTGATTACCTTCCCTCTCATTGATCCTCTTCTGTGCTTTCTCCTTTTCTGCCCCCGAAGGCACTCTATGCTTTTTATAACCAACTGGTTCATTATCACTAGGCAGTGTTGTCCCTTCTCCCTTTTCTTTCTGTTTCCATGTTTGGGAAACACCTTAAATGTTTACCAGTGAATCATGTACACTCTGCGTGCTTGATTCACCATCTTTACAGAATCTGAAAACCACATCCCAGGTAATCAGAAACATGGTTGCATTGATGAATGTTTCCACCCTAAATTCCATGCAAGAGCTGAGGTTGCAGATACATAATAGCATTAAACTCACATGGAAATGACAATTACTATAAACTTCTTCAGCTATAGATGTTTACATGGCACTTACTGTGTTCCAGGAAATACCTTCAATGTTTTTCAATTATTAACTCATTTAATCCTCATAACAACTCTACAAGGTAGATAGTATCATTATCCCCATTTTTTCAGAAGAGATGTTAAGCAACTCGCCAATGAACTCAGCTAATAGCTGGTGGTGCTGGATAGAAACCTACACACTTTGGTTCCAAAATCCTTTCTGTTACCACTTACCCTCTGCCATCTCCACAACTACACAAGCTGGGTGAAAATGATGCCTCTTCTTGCCCAACTGCACCAGCTCTAACCACATTTTCAACATTAGACTCCATTGTCTTGAGGAATTAGAAAGTAAGAGTCTTCAGATGAGCTGTGCTCTGTGCAGGTTGAACGACTGGTACGAGGCCCATACTGAGGCAGGACTGTGGTGCTTTCCTCCTTCTCTCCAAGGCCCCAACAGTCCCTCTCTTTTCCTTTCTCATGCGATTGTCTGTAGCCATCTTCAGCACCAGTCCCCTGAGGCTCTGAGTTTGAGAGAACAGTGCTAATGAAAGTAGTTAACAATGATTAAATGTTTAGTACGTGCTAGGCACTGGTCTAAGATCTTTATGTATTATCTCCTCGAATTTGCAAAATAATACTACGAGGCAGGTCCTTTTCATCCCCACTGTACAGAGAGGAAAACAGAGACACACGAAGACCCTGTGACTTGTCAGAGCTCTTACAGCGAGTGAATGGAAGAGCTGCAGTCCATGGCCACCAGGCATTGCCACTGGCCTACTGGGGAGTCACGCAGCCCCCTGCCACATCAGACCTGTCCCGCGGTGTCTGCCCCTGTGTCCCAGGGCTGGAGAAGAATGTACCACTCCTCCCCTAGACTAACGCCTCCCTCTGGTTGCCTTCTGCGAGCATCCACTGCATGGGGAACAGAACGTAAGGGGAGTCTGGACAATGGCCACAGATATAATGTTGAAAATGCACTTCGTCCCTTCTCTGTATCATTCGTGTCACTCAGCATGCCTTGAAGCACTGTGGCAAAAATTTCCAGGAAATTGTCTCCTCAGAGGTCGTCCAAAATCCAACCCTTGTTTTAGAAGTTAGATGGTGTTGCCTCTCTCACCCTCTGTCTCTCTCTCTCCTTTTTCTGTCTTGTGACTCTATTTGCCTTTCCTTAATAAATCCAAATGCCCGAAACACATTTTCTTCTTTAGGGAATATTAACTACAGTAGTCATTTTAAAAAAGTATTATCTCACTCTGTCACTATGTAGGCAATAAAACTTATAAATAAATTTTATGGAGATAATCTCAGTTGCATATTACACAGCCAATCCAATTAACCTAACATTGAATTTAGCAGGGGAAATGGGCCTTCGATGAGCTGGGGAGAGAGAGATTAGAAAGAGCTTCGAGGAAGATTAGATTCATAGTCTCTGACAGCTAGCTCGCAGATCTTGATATGCCTCAGCAAGAAAATCAGGCTGGTTTCACATTTGTTGATATTATTTTGCTCAGGCAAAATATCTAAATTGTACTCATTCCTTGACAGAGAAAGAGAGAGAGGAAATCTTATTAGTACCACTGAAACTTCCTTCGCTGAAATAGAACATTAAGAAGAGAATTGATAACGAGAAAAAACAACCTTCTGGGCCTGAAACTGTCTATTATCATCCCATTATCTTCCATCAGTTGAGGATGTTAGGACAATCTATGGTCCCAAATCTTCTAGGTTAAAATTAACTCTTACAAGGCAAACAAAGCACTAGGTCAGAGATACTTCACTTACATGGTTCTTGTGCCTCCTGCTTCTTCATATAATGGTGAGGAGGTTTCTGACCATTGAAACTTAGAATTTCAACACTGTGACAAAAAGAGAAACACTAAATGAGTGGTCATCTTGAATCAAAAAGTGAGGGACTTCCCTGGCTGTCCAGTGGTTAAGAAGCCACGCTTCCACTGCTAGGGACACAGATTCAATCCCTGGTTGGGGAACTAAGATCCTGTGTGCCTCGAGGCGCAGCCAAAAAATAGAAAAAAAAAAAAAAAAGTGAGTTGATAAGAATGTCCATGCGAAAGTCCAGTTGAAGCCAAGAGAGAAACAATTGCAGTAAATACACTGCCTGGTGGGAAAGCATTAAGCGCAGACGATTTTCAAAGATCCTAAAAGCACTGCTTAAATGGAGAGAGAAAAGCAGCCCTGCCGAGAACGCTGCATATGGTGGTAGTAGATCCCATCCGACTATGTTAGGCTCCCCTGGGATGGAAGGGGGGATCCCGCCAATTACGATGGCAGGTGCATAAGCCAGGGCAGCACCACAGCCTGATATTACTCAGGAAAAGCCCGAAGCACACCTTCACATCTTTTCCCTCACCGAACCAATTTCATCAATGAGAGCCACTAAAGCATTACTCGGTTTTTGCTTTTGGTAATTTTTTCACTGTAGCAAAATACCTAACATACGATTTACTATTTTAACCATTTTTAAGTGTACAATTCAGTGGCATGAACTACATTCACAATGTTGTGCAACCACCACCACTATCAATTTCCAGAATTTTTTTCCATCATCCCAAACAGAAACTCTGTACCTGATAGACAATAACTCTCCCTTTCCCCAGTCCCCCAGCCCCTGGTAACCTCCATTTTACTTTGTCTCTATGAATTTGCCTAGTCTAAGTATCTCATTCAGGTGGACTCATACAATACGTGTCTGGCTTATTTTACGTACATAATGTTTTCCAAGTTTATCCAAGGTGCAGCTTGTATCAGAATTTCATTCCTTTTTAAGGCTAAACAACATCCCGGTATGGATGGATATACCACATTTCGTTTATGCAGTTTGTCTGTCGATGGACATTTGGTTGTCTCTATCTTTTGGCTATTATGAATAGTGCCAATATGAACACTGGTTTAATCACTGAAGCATTTTAAGCAAAATGGAAATCAGATCAGATTTCTATTTTAGAAAAATCATCCCATATATCAGTCAGGGTCCAGCCAGGAGAAAAATCATACCAGTTATTTTAATAGAGTTTAATGTAAAGAGTTATTAGCCAGATAAATGAAAAGGCAAGAAGAAAACAGTACAGTATCACAGGGTGGGAACTATAGAAAGCAGCTGCTATCCCTAGGGTTGGGGATACAGGGAGAAGAGGTTGCCAAGATGCAGAAGCCTGGAGAAGGAGCCCCTTGGAGCTGAAACTCAGGCCCTTGAGGAGAGAGCCCTACTCAGCTGATATTGGTATCTCTGAGCTTTGGGGGGGTGGGGGGCGGGTTCTGAGCTTTGGGAGACCACCAAACACTGAGGAAGCGTGCTGCATAGCTGGTGTTGGTGTATCACCACACAGAGAAGAGGACCTGTGTGGCTCCCACACTCGGAGGGGGCATTGCTTGGCCGGTGCTGGTAGCAGTGGGCGTGATGAGAGTAATTCTGTGAGTATTGTAAAGAGTGCAAACTGGATTCAAATGCTGCTGCTGGAATGAACTGGCACAGCTGGGTGAAGAAGCAAGGTGGGTGAGTCACACCAACAAAACCAGGAAGCCGCCAGGAAGGAGCAAGTCCCTTCTCCTACCTCCAGCCTTGCAGGCTACTTCTCACGCCCCCATTGCCGGAGCCTGGCAGGGATCCATCTAGCAGGGCAGAAATGTGGTTTGCAGAGACCCAGCCCCAGTGTCACTAAAGAGAGAGTAAAGAGAGTGGGTTTAAAGCTGAGAGAGAATAACTTAATACCAGAATAGTCCTACTGCAATGGGGGAAAAAATTGGAGGCAGCAAGCCTGGCGTCAGGAATAAAGGGCATGTTGGGCATATTCCCAGTGGTAGACAATCCTTGGGAGTGACTGGCCCAGTTTAATGTCTTTCCATTGGGAACGGTCTCCAATGGCCACATCTGTATTATGTAACTCCATCCACTGACCATAGCTGACTTATCCAGGATGATCACCCAACCCAAGGTGAATTCAGATGCTGTTTCTAATGTTTGAAATTTGGAAAAGATACACCTAAACCGTGGGAATCATCAACGCTGAGTTAAGTAAATGGATTTGCGGACACGCCCTGCTGAGGTTGTTGGAGATCACCTGGCCCTTCCCTTCCCATGTTCTTGGTTGTTCAACTCCAGCTCTGATCGCATGAGCTAACTCAGAAACCTTGCAATAAATTTTCCCTTTTCCTTAAGTTGGCCAGAGCCCTTTCTGCTGCTTCATATTTTCTCTAGCCTCCCAGAGCTTACATTCCAGGGGAGTTTAAGAAATGTAAATGACATCAACACTGAGGGTTGCTAAGTGTTGTAGGAGAGGGAAAGAGAGTAAGCGGAGGTGTGAGCACAGAGCAGGGCACCTAAGCTCATGGGTGGGGACAGAAGTGACGGAAAAGCAGGAATGGGGTGAGTGGCAGGGTTGAATACTCCAGACACAGGAATCACTTTGAAGGCCCAGAGGCAAAAGAAAGTGTGGCACGTTTGAGTGAGTAAAAGCAGCTCAGATTGGTTCACGTAGAGAAGTAGGTGGAGTGTTGTATGAAAGGAGAGAAGGTGAGCACTCCCGTTGACCCAGGGACAAGGATGGAAGAGGCCCTTGGACCTGACAACACGCATACAGTCAAAGCATTGTCACCTATTTCATGGCATCTAACCATTATTTTGAAACCCAAACAGAAACATACATACAGAGAAGAGATTAGTGATTACCACAGGGGAAGGGTAAAGGGAATCCACTCTATGGTAACAAATGGAAACTAAGTTTTTGGTGGTGAGCATGGTGTAGTGTATACAGAAGTAGGAATAGAAAGTACACATGAATCTTACATAATGTTATAAACCAATGTTACCGCAATAAAAAATAAATTAAAAAGAAAAAAAGAAGCAGGTGGAATAGAGAGACATGATAATAACAGCTCAATTATTGAAGGTTTATTATGTATCAGGCATGATTCTAAACATCTCTAGGTGCTAACTGATTTAGTCGTTGTAATACTCCAAAGAGAAAGCAATATTGTTGGGAGACATCGCTCCCTGGGCAGATAGAGATTTTTATCTCCTCCAGAGTAGAAGCAGGTTTGGTTATTATATTTGTCTATTATAATAAGGATAATGTTTCCTGCTGGAGCAAAGTTCAGTCAGATTTGCTCACAGCCATTTAAAAATCATTGGGATTGCTAAGCTCAGGGTTTTTAGCTGTGATGCGAACGCACTGCATGCACAGCATCTACCTGGCCTTGCATCGGATCGCACGGAGGATCTTGGAGGACAAGGGAAACCAATACAAACATGAAGTTCATGTCACCCGCTGTGCTGTGAATGATAAAGCCCTTTTCCTCTGACCTAGGAGTCTCGTGTCTTCTGCCAGCATCCATGAAAGCAAGGCAAGCTAACTCTGGAGCAGGGTAAATTCTCAGACTCTTCAGAGTTCTTGACAAATGTGATCTTCTTCTGGAGGGGAAACAGAAAGAACTCAAGTTCATTATCCAAGGTCACAAAGCCGATGAGGGAGCTAAAACATGAACCCCATGTGGACCAGCTCCAGAGCCTGAGGCCTTACCCACTGAGGCTGAAGAAGCAAGAAGTTGCTACATCTGCAGGAGCTTGTGAGCCACGCTACAGGGCTTAAGTATCTCCTAAGAGTAACAAGCAGTCTATTAGTTTGGGTGGGTTAGCTGCTGTAACCGGTAGATGTCAATACGTGTTTTGGCTCAAACTCAACAGAAAATGATTTCTTGCTCATGTCATAGTTTGAAGCAGAAGAGTCTGGTCAGTGGGCAGCTCTGTTGTTCCACATGGTGATTCGGAAACTAAGACTCCTTCCATCCTGTGGCTCCCTAGGGTCTTATCTGCTTCCAGCCAGAAGAGATGAGAAGAGAACATGGCAAACCATGTTTATTTCTTAAAATCCGTGGCCTAGAGGTGACTGGCACCATGTTTGCTAACATTCCATTGGCAAGAGCTAATCACATAGTCACACCAAGAAACAAGGGAGCCTGTCAAACGTACCCACTGTTCCCTAATCATAACTTCGTCCTGAGGAAGGGAGCGTGAACCTGGGAGCACAGAGCCACTCAGAGATTTAAACAAGCAGGATAACAAGTTAGATTGACAGTGCAGGTCACTGGATGTATTGGACATATTTGTCCATATTGTCCAAACAGTATGGACATTTGTTTGGAGGGAATAAGACAGCAAACAGGAAATAAGCCAGGGATGTGTTGTAGTAATCTAGGTAAGACTGGTGGAATAAAGCAGCCAAGAGAAAACAAGGAGGAAGGCGGGAAGTAGACAAAATCCGGAACTATTCAGAAGGTGAAATCTACAGGATGCTGTCTCTGCTAAAGTACATCCATGCTCTTACCCAACCGCACGTTTGCTGGCCTTTTTTGACCCTGTCCCTACCGCTATTCCTGGTTTTATTTTCACAGTCTAATAATAAATGTTACAGGGGGCAGGAGGGAAGAGATATAGCAGATATTAAAAAAAAGAGAACTCAAAATGAACACTTTGATGCAGATTCACACACTCTCACAGAGACGCACTGCAGACCCAGAATTGCCCTCTCTGTAGCCCCACAGCAGAGGGAGTGGTGAGCAGCAAATAATTGATTTGTGAATAATCTATGCTTATTTAAGGAACATATTTGTGTGTGTGGGTGTGTGAAAGGATCTGTGTTCTAGTCTTTATCATAAAGTTATATAGACTACGGAGACTGCACATGGCATAAAATGCAGATGAGGTTTCCCAAGAAGCCAACTCTGAGATGGAGATTGGCGCACAGGAAAGTTTATTTGGGGGCATTGCTCCGGGTCATCACCTGTCGAGGCATGAAGGCAGCATAGCTGGTCACAGGGAGAAGCTGATCTGCAATGCAATAGTAACAGGGGCCTCAGCCAATCCTACACGGAGGTCTGGAGCTTGCGTTGTGTATAAGTCAGGGTTCTCCAAAGAGAAAGAACCAATTACATATATATATTGCAAATTCTCCCTTCCTCTGCCTTTTTGTTCTATTCAGATCTTCAGCAGATTGAATGATGTCCACCCACATTGGGGAGGGCCATCTGTTTTCCTCAGTCCACCAATTCAAATGTTAATCCTTTCCGGAAACACCCACAGGCAGACCCAAAAATAATGTTTAACCAGCTATCTGGGCATCCTTTGGCCCAGTCAAGTTAACACAGAATTAACCGTCACAGATGGTCTTCAAAGTTGTCCTAAACTGGGCGAAGGAGACATGGCATTTGTACTCTTGCATCAACCAGTCATATTGGGTATGGGCTACCCCTCAGGAAGGGGGCAGGACCTTGAGCAAGCTGTCTCTCTCTAGCTGAGGAAAGTCCCAGAGAGGAGCTAAGCAAAGAGCTGTCAGCAGCCAACGTTCCCAGAACCTGGAGGGACTAATACCTGAGTTCTTGGAAGGGACGGTGGGGAGGAGTGTCAGGATACCACAACTCAGTGTCCCCCATATATATATATATAGATATATAGAGATATATAGAGATATATATAGATATACATGCTTGACTACATAAATGATATTTATGATAAATATTTGCAGACTGATTCTGGCCTTGACCATACACACACACACACACACACACACACACACACACACACACACACACATTTTGATAATATGAGTGTGTTCCTAGAAATAAGACAATATATTGTAACACAGGACCTACCTAACGAGCATATTATTGGAGCATGCATTTCTTATCTGTCCTTGCATCCCATCCTAGAGAAATATAATATCCTTGGAGCAGATTTTAGTTTATGCCCAAATTAACAACATAATCCCCTTAGGAGTCTCTCTAGTGCAGTACATGCAATCAGGCGTCGGAGTGAGGCAGGAAGCCGTTAAGTTCTCATTCTGCAGCATAGAGGTGTGTAGTGATGCACCAGTCACTTAACGTCTATCAGCCTCAGTTTCTTTATCTATAATAGAGGGAAAATTAAAGTACCTAAGTGTTGTTGTGAGAACAAAATGAAATAATGTAAGTAAAGCATTTGGCAAGATTGCTGGCATATAGAAAGCTTACAACAAAGGATGCTATGATTAATAGGGGATGGATTTAAATACCAATGGCTCAAATCATGTCTGCTAGAAGACAATGATCAAGCAAGGTTCTCCAAGAACAGAAGTAGTAGATGTATTCCTGAAAGCTGCATGTAGATGAAGTCCAGTGAAGGTCGTTCTGGTCTGCCATCACAAATGAATCCTTGATAACCTACAAGTGGGTGAAAAGAGGTAAGATTTTTGAAACAAGATTGTGTTTCATCTTAATTATGAAAACCTCCACTCTAAACAAACCCCAGCTAAGGGCATGGTAGAAAATGCAGGAACTGGTCCCCATGTGTTGAATAATCACCAACAAAGGCTTTATTCAGCCATCCCCTCCTGATCTAGATTTTGGGTCCTTTTCCCACCCCTCTGTGTCTATTTCTTCTTATAAGCCACTTTTTAGGCTCCTTGTTTCAGTGCTTATAGCTATTAGAAATACTCACCAACTGTCTATGCAGAAATATTTATGAAACTGCTTCCTGGGCACATGGATGGACTACATTTCCAGCATCTTCTGCAGCCTGGTGTGACCATCGGATGAGCTCTAGCCAATGGAATCTGAGTAGAGGTTAGTGTACCACTTCCATGGAGGGTGACCAGCTGTCCTTGCTGTCCTAGGACTGAGGGGTTTCCCTGGATATGAAGCTTTCTGTTTTAAAACCAGTATAGCTCAGGGAAAATCAGGTCAAGTTCATCAACTTACGTCCTGACCTAGACCATAAAACCTCTTGCACACCTCTCCCATGTTTTTTCCGCTTCCAGCTTCTCGGATAAAGGGATATCACAAACACAGCAAGCTTGGAAGCTATGATTTAAAGACGGCAGAGCCAAATGTCAGCCTGAACGATGACAAGGAGAGGAAGCCGTGTGACTGTCTCCCCACCGATCGGGAACATCTACCGTGGACTTTACATGAGTGAAAAAGACACTTCTCTTGTGTTTCACTCATTACTTGTTGGCTCTATTTTCATAGCACTTCAGCCTATCCTGACTAATACACAGGCATTCTACAAACTGAGTTAAAATAAAGACTTTACAAACTAGTCTAGCACTAAAGCAAGCACATTTAAAATACATATGCTAACTTTCTGGGAAAGTATTAATAGGGAGAATGGAATTTCAGGAGCAATGAGAGGAAATGAAGGAGAACAAAGAGGCTGATCCTCATATATTGTAAGGCCAACTCCTGTCAACCACGGCAAATTCCCAAATCTTCTCTCAGAAGTTAATATTATTCGCATGAAATAGAACACACACGCCAATATCACAGGGTGTTCTAGGGTACAGAGCAGGGGACTGAAGTCAGAATATATATAATTCACACCAGCTGCATTAGATAGCAGCTATGTGACGGTGGTGAGTCAGTAACCCCCCTGACCTTAGACTCTTCATCTTGGATGTGAAGATGTGTTTTACCTTCTGATCAAGCATCTTCTACAAGGCAGTCCTGGGCCAGATCCTGGAGATGCAAAGAGAAGTACGGCAAAGTCTCCTAAATAGACAACAGGCTAGAAATGTCTGAAAACTGGAGTGTCACTAGGGACCAAAGCAAGGGGAAAGGAAGAGGCCTCGAGGCGGGAGATTTAAGTCCTCGCTTTATATTTGTCAGTGAGAGCAGGGAGTAAAGGCCTTTGCCAGGGTGCTGGATGTATGGACTGAAGAGCAGGGGAGCAGAGTCCAAGACGGGAGGAGTCCTCGGAGCAAAATAGGAGGTGAGAGATACTTGGCCTGCGAGCATCCAAACGGGTATTCAATACCTGCTCTGTGCTAGGCCTTCTGCATCCTCTGGGATTCAAGGGTGAGTAAGACACTGCCCCCTAGTCGTTCATAGTCCCGCAGAGCAGTAGATAAGTGCGTGACGCCAGACCCAGTGACAGCGTCTGAGCAGAGCCGGGCACGTGGGAGGGGCACCGCGTGCAGAGCCACGCAGCCCGGGAAAGGCTTCCCAAGCCTGATGCTGAAGCCTGTGCGTTCGCCGGGTGGAGGGGAGAGAGGAGGGGCCGGAAACGAGAGGGAATTTGATGACAGGGCTGGAGGCGGAGTCAGGGTGAGGAAGGTGCGAGGTATGGTGCTCGGATGAGAATACAGGCGCCGGAACAAGGAAAGAGCTTTTAAATTTTTTTCCGGGGGGTGGGGGGGCATGTTAAGGAGTTTGCACTTCATCCTGCAAGTTATAAAAAGACGTGAAAGGCATGTCGGCAGGGGTCTGGACTGAAGGAATATCCTGGCAGCTGTGAGGAACAGGGGTGAGAGAGGAAGGAGGAAGACCATTTCAAGGCTCTGAGATCATCCAGGTGGGAAGTGACAAAAGCCTGAACCAAGGCGGTGACAGAGGAGCAGAGGAGGTGACAGATGTGAAGGCAGAATTGACAGGAGCTGGGCCTGTTTGCGTCTGCGGGGTGTGCTGACTGAAACTTCTGAGCCAAGAGGTGCAGGTTACCCAGGGAAGCAGAAGGTAAACAGCAAAGCACAGACATCAAAGGGCAGAGTTAGATGGAAATGCCAGTGGAAATGGCCTCTGTCTAAAGCTGTGAAGGCTTAGAGTGACATCCTGTCGTCAGGGCTACAGACAGGTCCTGGGTGAACTCAGAGGGGGTGGCAGCCTCTCCTGAAATCTACTGGGGGTGAAAATCCTCGTGGAAGGAAAGGTTGCACAGTTCAATCCCTAACTCAAAAGCTTGGCAATGTTTAGCTTGTGGGGGGAAAAAAAGATTAAATGGCTCTGATTCACCCAGATACACAGACCCCGTTCTGATTAATAGCCATGTTCTTGTTAAGCTATGATTTGATTAAGTAATTTAAAAGATAGTTGATTTAATTTGGAGTCCTTTAGCCTTCAGAGGTCAATGCGTTTGAAACTGTGCTGTTTCTTGTCAAAATTTTACAACATCTCTGCCTGTTTATAACTGGAGATTAAAATTAAAAAATGGAAAGAAGGGGAAAGAATGCATTTAACTAAAAAGGAAAAAAAAAGTTCGTTGTGTCTTTAGAGCTTGCTTTCCTTGATGCTGGAATTGCCACCTTGTCATTTCCCTAATGTTCAGAAAATTATGAGGGAGTGGTCTGCAGTAGAAATTTGAGAAAGAAGTTGAATTAGAGAATTTAATTTGTCATTTGTGGTTATTCAAAACCCGGAGGATGTATTTCTCTAAGAAGCTTGTCCTGGGAACGCCTCCATCCTACAGAAATCTGTTACCTGGAAATTCAGAGAAAGCCTTAAAGGTGTTAAGAGTCAAGTTCCTATTCAGCGGACGGAGAGCTGTATCTGCCCCCAGCCAGCATGCCATGGGTAGAATGAATAGCCAATGGCTTTGCAAAAACAGTGCCACATCCAGGCCAGCACGAGGCAGAGACCTAGGGCTGGAGATGTGGGGGGAGAGGTGGAGCGGGGAGAAAGAGTGCTCAGAAAAGCACAGGCTCTGCAGTCAGCCAGACTGAGGTTTGAGACCTGCTTTTGCCACCTGCTAGGCTGTCAGCTTGGCCATATTCCTCAATCTCGTTAAGCTTCAATGGAACTACTCTTGATCTGGTCTAAACAGAGCCAATACTTGCTTATTGGAAAAAGGTCTGATCCCTTTCCCCTACAAGCCCACCCCACCTGAGTGATATGCATGCTACCCTCTTTCAGGTTAGAGGCAGTTTGGTTAGTTATATCTCCCACTTTACAGACAGCATTTTATGTAACAAATTCTACCACAGAGAAGATTTTTCTCTTCCAACAAAGTAAGAGGCCTTTGGAAATTCTAATCCTAGCTGATTTTCTCTGTTCTCATGTCAAAATGTCACTAAATAAGTTGGAAAAGCCATGGGTGCATCCTGTTTAATGTAAGGAAGTAAAGGAAGAAGTCTAACCACAGGGAGAAGCTGAGAGGGTTACATTTTGGAAACTATACACTGTATCAGAAATGTGGTTATGTGTTTCTCTCCAGCCACCGATGAAGAAGCATAAAACGCACATCCCAGACACTAAATTTCAAGAACCGGCAGACTAGCGTATTTACTTGGCAAGTTATAAGTACATGAGTTTTGTTTATCTGCATTTATAAATTTATTCTGGCCCTGATTCAAAATGAATTAGGAATCTACAGCATGCTCTAAGTTACAAGCTTATTGCCTGGGTACCAAATGAAGGGCAGATTTAATGACCGTAAACAAGTCAATTAAACTTACTGTTTGACATCATACAAAATTATACATAGACCATGTTCCAACAAAGGTAGAGCTGGCCAACTTAGGTTTTCTTTTTTTAACTTGTTCAGACATGCTCCTAGAGTTTCTACCTAACGAGCAAAAATATTCAGGGTTTAAAATTCAGCTTCCTGCTATGCTTTTGATGGACTGTAATCTCAGTGGTCTTTTCCCTTCTGGGCCAGCTGCTGCTGACAAGGGTTCTTGGTTACAAAGCACAGAGTCCACCTTAGCTAGCTTGAGCAGAGAAGCAATTTCTTAGAGGATATCAGGAAATGTTCCAGAATTCCTAAAGAACTCCGGGAACTGTGGATGGATTGCAGGCACAGTCCTGGGTGAAGGACCCCACTGTTAGAATCACTGCCACTGATGCCCCTAAAAGCTGCTGCTTATTCATTGCACTCAGCCAGCCTTGATGTGAAGCAATTCCACACGTCAGCTGCTCTAAAAGGAAGCCTTGTGTGGTAGGTTCATTGGCAGAGGCTGGGTCACATGCCACTGCCCGAGTTCAAGAAAGGCAGAGAAACAGCATTCTGATTCCTCTGTTACAGAGGCAGGACTCAAGTGGAATGTCTCCAAATATAGAAGGACTATTCAAAAGGCAATGGCCAGTTAAAATATGACATGTGTATCCACAACACTATAAAGTATACTTTCTGCTTTACGTTTCTTGAAAAACACTTGGTCCATAACAAGATCAAACTTCATTAGGATAAATATAGCAAGGTATCTGCTGGTTTTGAATTGATTTATGATTACAGCAGGAATTCAGAATTCAAATAAACACGTGTCATTAACAATCATTTTCCTAATAGCCTGCCCCAAATGGATCGTTGATGTGGTTTGTACACTGCTGTTAAATAAGCAGCTTAAGAAAGAAGTTATTTAACTTCTCCATTAGCTTGAGTAATTATTCACCTGACTACATTCGATGAGACATTCTTTATACCAGGTAAAACAAAAAGCTTCTTCCTCTGCCTAGTACTTTGTATTTCATGAACATCTGCTTCATTTATGTCCTTTTTTTTTCCTCTAAAAAACATGTTTTTCAAAACTGTGCTCAGAAATCAGACCAGTCTATAAATCAAGGAAAAAGTCCTTGTATACATTTAAATTCATCAGGTTTCTGGATTAAACTAGCAGTGAATGAAGTATAACTGAATCACTTCCCAGCATCCCATGAAAATGCCCATGAATTAAAATATAGCTTCCTCAACCCACAAGCCATCATTAAGCTAAATAGGAAAACACTAGAAGTATTCATATTATCATCAAGAATGAAGAAATTAACTCTACTGTCACCACTGCTACTTGACATTGTTTTGGAAGTTGAGGTCTAATGGAATTAGGTAAAAATATAGATGATAGATAGATAGATGGATAGGTAGATGGATGGATGGATAGATAGATAGATGAAAGATAGATATAAAAAGTGGAATCAGCATTTGCTGATGATGTGATTATATCTCCAAAAAACCCAAGAGAAGTATCAACAAGGGAATTCACTAATATGACCAGATAGAAGACTAATAAATCAACGGGTTTTTGGGGGGTGTTTTTTTTTTTTTTTTTTTTTTTCTGTACGCTGGCCTCTCACTGTTGTGGCCTCTCCCGTTGCGGAGCACAGGCTCCGGACGCGCAGGCTCAGCGGCCATGGCTCATGGGCCCAGCTGCTCCGCGGCATGTGGGATCTTCCCGGACCGGGGCACGAACCCGTGTTCCCTGCATCAGCAGGCGGATTCTCAACCACTGTGCCACCAAGGAAGCTCTCAACGGTTTTGACATACACAAGAAAACTGATTAGGAACTATCACGGGGGAAAAAAACCCCTTAATTTACAGTAGCAACAAAAGAGATAATGGGAATTTTTTTTTAAAGATAAAAGAAATAAATTTAAAGGTTATGTATAAAATCGTTAAGAAGGAAAATTTAAAACACTCTTGAAAAACCCAAAGGAAGGCTTGGGCAAATGAAAATCGTGCCCTGCTCTTGGCATCCACATATTTAAAGTGATATCGGGCTTCCCTGGTGGCGCAGTGGTTGAGAATCCGCCTGCCGATGCAGGAGACACGGGTTCGTGCCCTGGTCCGGGAAGATCCCACATGCCGCGGAGCAACTAAGCCCGTGAGCCATGGCCGCTGAGCCTGTGCGTCCGGAGCCTGTGCTCCGCAACGGGAGAGGCCACAACAGTGAGAGGCCCGCGTACCGCAAAAAAAAAAAAAAAAAAAAAAAAAAAAAAAAAAAAATAAAGTGATATCAATGAAAATACTACCAGGATTTTTTTTTAACCAGAAAAGGAAATTTCACAGGCCAGAATATCCTAGGAAATTTCTAAAATGAAGAGTTATGGCCTGGGGAGGGGGGAGGAGGTGGGACACTAATTCTGCTATGGTAGAAAGATAAAGATAATAGCATATATCGATAAAGAGTAAAATCAGAAATAATATAGTTGATATATAAATATGACTTGAACTTTAAGTAACAAGATAGAGAGGTATACAGTGAACCCTTTGGCTTACAAAAGAGAAAGCACATGAACAAAATTTAAAAGGTTAATGACAGGGCTTCCCTGGTGGCGCAGTGGTTGAGAATCCGCCTGCCGATGCAGGCGTCATGGGTTCGTGCCCTGGTCCGGGAAGATCCCACATGCCGCGGAGCAACTAAGCCCGTGAGCCATGGCCGCTAGGCCTGCGCGTCCGGAGCCTGTGCTCCGCAACGGGAGAGGCCACAGCAGTGAGAGGCCCGCATACCGCAAAAAAAAAAAAAGGTTAATGACAGTGCAACAACAAGTGTGGGTATTTTGCAATTATGGGTGCACAATATGCACGATCTAATGCCAAACGTTTTAATATTTTGATGAAACAGTATTTCAAGGAATATATAAGTTACCCAATATTGATTCAGTAAATAGGAAATTTGAACTGGCCAATGACAAAGAAAGAGAAAAAAGGCACTCAAGGAATTTCTCCTCAAAGGCTCTGTGCTGTGGAGCACAGTTTACAGGCAACTTCCT
This sequence comes from Kogia breviceps, assembly GCF_026419965.1. Taxonomy (NCBI): domain Eukaryota; kingdom Metazoa; phylum Chordata; class Mammalia; order Artiodactyla; family Physeteridae; genus Kogia; species Kogia breviceps. Next base: position 49,830,121 of record NC_081322.1, read on the forward strand.
TCAAACTTTCACAGAGTCATCAGCTCGCATGCTGTATCTGTACAGGGTAAACAAAATGATGAAAACCTACCGAGGACATATTATGAAACTAGCATATCCGGAATTTTAAAACCTGGAATTGATCTAGAGTTTTCTTTTTTAGTGTAAGATCCTTCATATTTTTAAACTAGGTGTAAAAATTTTTTTAACAAACCACTAGGAAAACAAGTTCAAAAATATATTCAAGGGATAACAATCTAAAATCAAGTAGTCTTTATCCGAGAAAGGATGAGTGTTTAAGAAATGTATTAATATATTATTTCAATAAGTGAAATATGATAAAACATAGTTGTTTTGATTAATTTATCTTAAGCATTCTAAATTAAGTCTTTAGAAGGATACCAACACCCATTCCTGATTTTTGAAAGAACTCATAAGTAGCAATAAAAATACTATCTTAACATCATAAAAACACATGAACAGCCAACATTTTAAATGACAGTGTAACATCAGAGACATGGCATTAAAAAGCAGAAACAAGATAAGGATGCCTACTCTCATCGTGTTTATTTTAACCTGTTCTGGAAGCTTTAGTCCACACAAATAAAAGAGGAAGCAGTTATAAAAGGTACAATTATTAGATATAAGGATATGACATCACAATTGTTGTAAATTATATCAGTAGATAATTATTATATCTAAGAAGATCAGCAAATAACTATTTCAACTAAGTAAAGAGTTCAGTAAAACAGCTAAATATTAAAAAATAGCTTTCCTTTATAATGGTAAAAATGAAATATTATATATATACATGGAAAAAAGACTCCATTCACAATAACTGTAACTAAAAAATACTAGAAATGCACCTTAATTATACATGTACAGGTCCTATATGAAAAGAACTATAAAACATTTCACTATAAAACAAATCTATTCCCTACATGAAAAAATTTAAAGGCAAATATGACATAAAAAATTAGGGGAAAAAAGCTGAATTTTCCTTTATAAACAAAAACAACCATAAGGGAAAGGAGTAATACAGTTTACTATATAAATGTTTTTAAACACCCAAAATGCCATAAACAAATATTAAATACAATAGCAAAAAAAAAACCAGTCATAACTCATGTGATGGATCATTGATATTTTCATCAGAAATAGCTCTGATAAATCAAGCAATAACTGAAGAGAAAATTGGCAAAGGACAAGAAAAAATATATACATGTACAAAATTATATGAAAAAAGATTAACCTAACTAAAACATAAAGAACTGAAAATTAATATAGCAAAATGAATGCCATTTTCTTCTGTTAAATTGGCAAAATATTTGTTAATGAATGAAACAGAGATTCATATACCTTCAGTGAGTGAAAATTTGCAAAAACTTTGTTAGGTAATGTGAGACAGCCACAAGAGTCAGTTGCTGGAGCAAAAGTGAGACACCTCCTGTGGAATTCAGGAGCTATCTGTGTAAGAAGTGGAAGGGGAGGTGAATGCCTGCTGAGGCCCAGATGTGGCTGGTGAGCCCCACCAGTGCCAAAGGAATGGATGGTTGGTGCCCAGGGGCACTGTCTCTGGGTATTCCACACTCCATGTCTTTATAAGCATAGCAGGCAGCTTACAAAGAAAAGTTGTGAAAGTTTCTGCCTGGTATATATCTGTGTAAATTTGAACAGTAGGCGTAACAAAATCTGAACTTTGAATAGTTGCTTATTAACAACTGGGAATTATCTGCAACAAGAAAGAAAGGCCAGTTGTCAGAATAGCACTGGATATAGACAAAGCCCTAAAGCCTTGAAAGGCTTGTTGACTTAGTCTGATGTAACTTTAAAAGTGATCTTTATTGGGCAATCATCCTATAATCTCTCTGCCTATGTTCCACTGGAATATCCAGAAGCATCTATCTGAGCCATCAAACCCTTGCTGCCATTCCTGATGACAAGCTGAGATTTTTTAATTAAGCAAAAGTAGAGTATAAGAAAAGAAACTAGCTATATATGGAAACCCCAGCTTAGACAATCTCTCACTGAGCCAGATACAGACATCTTAGATGAAAGTCAGTATACTATGTCACCCATTGCAAAAATTATTAATGTAAAATTCTTAAAACACTTGTGACAATTTTTTAACACACCTAAAACTGATAATCTCATGTGTAACAAACACCCACTAAATGGCCTGTAGATGTAGACCTCCAGTCTGGCTCTCGCTTAGCTTTATGCCTTTCTCATTTTTACTCATTATAGGAGATCAACACCAGCCCCCTTTTAGTTGCTTGAATACATCAAGCTTATTCCTTCCTCAGGACTCATGTATATGCTGAACCTACCTCCAGGAATGCTGTTCTCTGGAGTCCTTAGATACTTGTTAATCCTTCTGGTCTCAGACTAAATGAGACCTTTCTTGACCTCAAAGGGAGCAGTCCCCAACATTTTTGGCAGCAGGGACCGGTCTCGTGGAAGGTAATTTTTCCACAAACCAGGGCAGGTGGAGGGATGGTTTGGGATAATTCCAACGCATTACAATTATTGTGCACTTTATTTCTATTATTATTACATCAGCTCCATCTCAGATCATTAGGCATTAGATCCTGGAGGTTGGGGACTACTGTTCAGAAGACAGAATTCAGGGCAATCACTGCCACTAAAATGTGAAGGGAGATAATGATAGAAAGTAGAGACCCAGAGGGGAAGAGCCACAAATTCTGCATACAAACTTTTGTCCAAATCTCAGGCTAATCCCTGAACCAGGATGCATGGGTAGGACAGTCTGTAATCAAACCAGCTAAAGAGAAAAGGACTGAATGGAGATTTGAGTGACTGCCAACAGTCAGAGTTTGAAGTTTAAAGCCAATATACTTAATTAGCAGTTAAAACAAAATTGTTAACATTCCTTAGAAGACTATGATAGAATCCAGATTCTGCACAATATAACATTCACAATACCCAGGACGGAATCCAAAGTTACTCAGGCACAAAAGGACAAAAATTGTATGATTCTACTTACAGGAGGAACCTGGAATAGGCAAATTCATAGAGATAGAAAATTGATTAGAGTTTACCAGGGGCTGGGGAGGAGGGGGTACGAAGAATTATTATTTAATGGGTACAAAGTTTCCGTTGCAAAAATGAAAAATTCTGGAAATGTATAGTAGTGATGGTTGTACAACATTATGAATATACTAATGCCACTGTAATGCACACTTAAAAATGGTTAAAATGGTAAATTTTATGTTCTATTTTGCCACAAGGAAAAAAAAAAAGAAACCTGATGTAACAAAAATGAAAAATGCCTTCTATGGGCTCATCAGTAGAGTGGAAATAACTGAGCAAAGAATCAGTGAGCTTGAAGATAAGTCATAGAAACTGAAAAACAAAGGGAAAAAAAGAATTTTTAAAAAAGAGAGAGAACAGAATATCCAAGAACTGTGGGACAATTACAAGCAAGTAACATACATGTAATGGGAATACCAGAAAGAGAACAGAAGAAATGTTTGAAGTAACAATGGCTAAAAATTTTACAAAATTAATGACAGGCACCAAGGCATAGATCCAGGTAGCTCAGAGAACACCAAGCAGGAGAAATATGAAAAATCTACACCTAGGAATATTTTATTAAAAATGCAAAGAGAAAATTTTGAAAAATATCCAGAGAATAAAAACAAGATCGTGGAGATTTGGGCCCAGCCTTTGAACACCTAAAATAGGGTATCAGGATGTCCTAAGGGCAGCTGATGTTTCCAGGGGGAACCTGAAGATATGAGATCTAGTTGGCCATATTTTTAAGAGGCTTCCCTAAAGAAGTCAAAACAAATCTGGTCATTTACGACGGAGTAAATAGATGGTGACCAGAGAGGATTGCCAACGATCTTATTTGTAACATTTTCCCAGACGTAGCATTCTTCCTCGGATCCGAATGTGCTGAAAAAGGATTTCCTCAGAACACTGAGGGGCATCTCACCACCAGAAAGTTTACCATTCAGGCAAGAACTTCTTCAAGCATCAGTTATAAATTTTGCTGTGCCATTTTGATACAAGATTTTTCTATCGTGTGTGTGTGCATGGTAAGAACGCTTAACTTGAGATAGACTTCCTGCAAATTTTTCAGTGTATAATACAGTATTGTAACTACAGGCACTGCATTGACAGCAGATCTCTAGAACTTATTCACCTTGCATGACATCATATGCATTCACCTTACACCTGTTAGGATGACTATTATCTTAAAAAAAAAAAAAAAAAAAAAAAAGATAAGTGTTGGTGAGGATTTGCAGAAATTGGAACCAATTGGTCCAATCACACATGGGACGTTTGGAGTAGCTCTGCTAGGACCTAAAGCATGACTCTTGATGTTCTCAAAGAATCGTTGACTCTTGCAGCAGCCAATTTTGAGCAATACCTGGGAGTAACCTCCCTGTAATCTTTAAATCCACATTTTCTTTTTATTTATATAGATCTGAAATGCTATAAGATCTGAAACGCTCAGATCTTAAGTGTACCACTGAAACAGTTTTGACTAATCCATATGGAGACACAGAACATTTCTAGCACCCTAGAGAGTTCTTCTGTGCCCTTTCCTGGTCACCTCTCACTCCCACCACAAACAACTGCTGATCTGATTTTTATTATCATGAGTTCATTTTGCCTAGAATTTCATTTAAATGGAATCACACGGCATGCGCTCTTTTAGTGCATGCAGCATGCACAACACAACATAATATTTCCTCTTTTACTCAGCATAATACTGGGGGGGGATTTGTCTATGTTTTCGCCTGTAAGAATAGTTGATCTCTTTTTATTGCTAAGCTGTATTCCATGGCATGAATGCACCACTATTTGCTTATCCATTTTTCTCTGGAAAGACATCTGAGCTGTTTCCAGGTTTTGTCTATTATAAATAAAGCTGCTAAGAACATTCCTATACAAGGATTTAAGTGGACATAAGTGTTCATTTTTCTTGGATAAATAACTAGGGGAGGAATTGTTGGGTAATAGGATAGATGTGAACTTAACTTTTTAAGAAACTGCCAAATAGTTTTTTAAAGTGATTATACTTTTTAAAATCCACCTTTAATTCCCTCAGACTGCACTGAGAACCTAATAGGCAGTCGAATATCTAGAGGTCATCCATAAGTGTGTACATAAATAATTGCTTATAGTATAAAGTACAATAAGCCAGAGAGCTCCAAGGGAGGCTCCAATCCCCCAGGCCCCACAGAAGTCCTGCTCCGTTGTCCCTTGGCTCTTGGAGTAAGAGGGCTCTATGGTCCACACCACAGAGGGAAGCCACTGTGTCCTTGGGTCAACTTAATCTTTTCCACCATGTGCTTCCTTAATGAGTAGAAAACTAGAAGCCAACATTCTGTTTTGTGTTGAGTTTCCTGGCCCAGGGTCTTAAGCAGATAAAGAATGGCACATGCCCATGGCTACTTCAGGCCCTCAGAGAGATGTAGGAGGCTGCCCCTCAGAGAATATGGGGCCAAAACTCATGTATCATGCATATATTTGAGCTTCCAAGAGGAAGGTTTAATCTGAGGATGGATTTCCCCCTCATTAATAACCACATTTTTAGACAGAGAGCTAAAGACGGTGTCATTTGTGTGGGTCGAGGGGTGGGGGGCGTTCTGTAGGAACGTATTTCCCATCAAGATTGAATAGTTTTACTTGGTCAAGGCCTAAGAGGAAGTAAGCCTGATGCTCATAGACCTCTCCGGTCACCAACATTCAGGCAGGGAACACTCTAACGTCTTCCAGAATCTACCCAGTTAGACCTCTGGATGGCTTCAAGCATTCTTGTAAGTATTCACCTTCTTGTGTGCTGGGAAGGGTCCAAGCACTGTGGCCCTAAATAACTAAGGTACAGGTCCCCCCAGAGGGAACAGCCAGGGAGACAGCACCAGCATTACAGGCATCCCAGTCCCCCCAGACCCATGCAGTCCAATTCCCTTCTGGTCTTTCCAGGCATCTCTCATCCCCCAGCAGCCCTAAAACACACCCCCTGTAGTCATTCTGGGGAAGAGACTGAGTTTCCCAAGAGCCAGAGGAGTCCTCAGAAGCCAGAGAAGGCAGTGAGCCCCTAGTACCTGCCCAATGCCGAAACCAGCCACCAGGATGACCGAAGGGCAGTCTCGTTTCTCCCAGCATCCGCCAGCTTGGACCTGGGTTTCTCAACCTTCTTGGAGCTGGATAAGACCCCAGGACTTTCCAACTCTGGGTCCTCATTTCCAGGGCTAGTGTATGTTCAAGACAACCCCAAATAGGGATCATATTTGCTGGGAATGAGGTTTTCCTGTACACTTGTGGTGAAATTTCCTGTCAGTGATGAATTTGTGGTTGAAGCCACCTGAAATCTTCTGACTGACTAGGTCTCTGGCTTCAGGTGCCTGAAGTATCAATTCCCACAGCTCTGGCCAGGAGTCAACTTGGTCTCTGAGGTCAGACGTAAGGGAATAATTGTATATCCCGTTGTTCAGACCTAAGCCCAAGTACTCAATCAGGTTGATAAACTGTTTTTACTCCCACCCTGGACTTTTCGTAACGAAGTTCACCTTAAAAACAGTGAACTACTGTATGTAAAACAGATAATCAACAAGGACCTACTGTATAGCACAGGGAACTCTATTCAACAACCTGTAATGACCTATATTGGGAGAGAATCTGAAAAAGAATATATATATTTACGTATAACTGATTCACTTTGCTGTGTACCTGAAACTAACACAACATTGTAAATCAACCATACTCCAACATAAAATAAAAATTAAACAAACAAACAAAAAACAGGTGAACTTGCTTTCTAAAGACACCTTTAAAAAGACTCTGAAAACAGGATAAATGTTATGTTTTCTTGATAAGGCATTTATTCTGTCCTCTGAGTACCCACACTTTATAGGTCAGGAAAAAACCCAGGTACTGTTCTGGTTTGATATAAGTAGTTATCACATGCTATTTACAGAGTGTGTGGAAGGATTTCTTGGCTCCTACTGGGCCTTGGAATTCTGTTTCCAACAGGCTTTCAGCAGCCATAGCTCTGAGTCATCCACCTGGTGACCAGAAGCTGGGACCCTGCACCAAGCGCTCCCCAGATACTGAGGTCAGATGTGCCAGACCCACTGGGAGCCTGATAACTGACTTAGTAACGTCCCTAAGTGATAGCACTTTTGATTAAACCTCACTTCACTGCCTGTTCCCCCTCTTGTCCCATCTAAAATTAGAGCTGGTATTTTGATAACCATGCCCTTGCTTGAACTTTAGGATGGTTCAAGAATAGGGGAAAATCATGATGTCCCTAGACTATTACCTCCAAGGACAGGGTGTTTTCTGGATCACAAAGCCTTAGACTTTAATTCAAGTCTCGCTGGCCTTTTTCCCCTATGGAGTAGACTTAGATATATTTTTAAGCCAACAAGGTATAAAAGGAAGCATAAGATCTAGATTTAAGAAACTTGTGCTTGGCTTTTGAAATGCCAAGCTTCTGCTCCTAAACCAGATACGGAAACAAAGTCATTTTACTTCACTGTGTTTCATTTTTCATCTATAAAAAGGAAAGAGTGCTACTTCCTGAACTGCTATACGGATCACATAGGATAATAGACAGAGATCCCTTTGTGAATAATAAAGGTAATATATGACTATGAGGTTTTAGGATCATAATTATTTTTCATGTTCCTAGGTTTTCTACTTTGTGGCTTTGTTTGAAAGCTGTAATCGCCAAAGTCAATTTGTCCCATTTTAATGTCGGAGTTCAAGATGTCAAATATTATAAGAGAACTTGGAACTATCCTCCAAAATACCCCTGGACCTAGGAAATGAAGATGTTCTAGAGACAACAGACAGCCCTAGATCTCCAAGAAAGTAAGGAAAAGAAGGCCAAAGGCAGACTGATGTAAAACAGAGGACAATTGCAGTGAGACTGGATGGGGGGATATCAGTACAATAGAGAGTGCCCTCAGTCACGTGGGAGAACAGGTAGATTTTCCTGCCATAGGACAGAGTGTTCAAGGCATCCCGGGGAAGTAGGTTAAAGTGAATGTGCAAAGAAAAAACTAGAAGTGGGGAGGTCCTTTCAGAGATACTGAAACAGTTCAGGTAGAAGGCGGGTGGATTTCGGACAGGGATTGGAGCACAGATTGAGGGAGGATAAAAAGTAAAGAATACATCTGAACAAAGACTCATTAGACTGAGAGATAAAGTGAGGATGAGGCCGAGTTTCCAGACTCGTGTGAGGATCTCGATGAGGTTGCAAAGCAGGTGTGGTGGGCTTGAGGGAGTGAGAGACCCGGGAGGAGAGCGAGATGTTGGAACTGAAGATCTCGGAGGAGGGGGGGGGATTCTTACCGATGGGAATGGGTGCGCATGGCTGAGGGTGATGGAAATGGGGAGGGGGGGTGACGATCCCTGAAGTGGAGGAAGTCAAGCCTGTAAGACCCTGTGTTCCCTGAGTCCCCACATTGTGGGTGGAGCCTCCCAGGATGAAGGTGGGACTTAAGGTTATGACGTGCACAGGAACCAAAACTTCCCGTCCATCTGGAGGACTGACCGAGACTTCAGAAGCTGAGAGTAACGAGGTCGAGAAGCGAATGGTTTAGCCCCATGACACTGGCCCATACGGTGGAGAATACAAATAGTCTTTGGAATGCCACCTCTCCTCTCACTTCTGATCTCTTCTTCCTCATGCCATTTTCAGACCCAAGCTCAGAAAACGGGGCAGATGAAGATGGAGGAGCAGCCTCCACGTGACCCTTGAAAAGACTCCAGGTTCATGACTCTTGCTTCAGGTAGTCAGGCATCAGTATGAAGGAAGCGGGAGGAATTGCTCTGTGAGGAGATGGAGGGATTCCTGATCCCCATCGTCAGAGGACTTGGAGGCCCATCCCTCCGGTGCAGGAGGAGCCATGGAAAGAGGGAATGAGAGACAGATCCTGAAGGCTGGGTGCACAGAGGGCTTGCATTGGGGTTGCGTCTGAGTGACAAGGATGAGAAGCCAGGGTGGAATGAGCTGACCCCGAGGTTCTGAGTGTACTCTAGGCAGGCGGAAACCTCAGGCCTTCTCAGAAACCCAATGACATCAGTCTTTTTAGTATTATTATTATTATTATCGAGATACAGTTGATGTACATTATATAAGTTACAGGTGTACAACAGAGTGATTCACTATTTTTAAAGGTTATACTCCATTTATAGTTATTACAAAATATTGGCTATATTCCTTGTGTTGTACAATATATCCTGTGGCTGCTTTATTTTATACATAGTAGCTTGTATCTCTTAATCCCCTGACCCTTCTTTCCCCTCCCCCCCTTCCCTCTCCCCACTGGTAACCACTAGTTTGCTCTCTTTATCTGTTAGTGTGTTTGGCATCAGGATTCTTAACAGAACATCAGAGGGTATGCTGAGGTGGGCACTGGCCAAGGAGCCCTCCCACAGGTAAGCTCAGAAGTAGGGTCTTTTAGACGTTCTTCAGGGGACAATGAGTTTGAAGTTGGCATGGCTTCCTTTGCCTGCTTGAGTAGGACATAACTTCTGCACACCCATGGGGCAGTGACCTTCAGCCAGCTAGTGGGCCTGCCAGCATGACAGCTAAAGTATAGTAGCCTGAGGTCAGCTCTCAGTTACCAAAGGTCTGACTGAACATGATCCTGTGTTTTGCCATTAGGTCTTAGATGATATAAGGACATGGTCTGATTCTCTTCTTGCTCTTTACCCCTGCTTTCTTCTTCTCATATTTGCAACATTATTGATAACCTTGAAAACTGGTGATAACCTAAATGCCCAACAATAGGAGAATGGTTAAATGAATTATAGTATATTTGTGCTTGGGAAGAGAAGAGAGTCAATTAAAGAAATGGGGCAAACTTGTACATGCTATTGTGGAAGGGTCTCTAAGATGACTGTTGGGTGAAAAAAAGGAAATGGCAGGATAATGACTAGTGTTAGATCAAATATTTGGAAAGAAAGTGAAGGAGGGAAGAGAGGGAGGGAGGGAGGAAAAGGAAGGAAGGAAGGGAGGAAGGAAGGAAGGGAGGAAGGAAGGAAGGAAGGGAGGAAGGAAGGAAGGAAGGAAGGAAGGAAGGAAGGAAGGAAGGAAGGAAGGAAGGAAGGAAGAAAGGGAATTCATATTTGTGTATACTGTGTGTGTATGAGTGTGTGTTTTGGGGTGTTTGTGAATAGAGAAAAATTTCACAAAGATCCTGAACTGATAACTGTAGTTACCCCAGATGTGAGCCTTGGGTTAATGGGAAGGGGGAGAGGAAGAATTTTTACTACCTACACTATACATTTCTGCAGTTCTAGAATTTTTTGCAACTATTATTATGTATCACATCAGTAATTAAACACATAAACAGTCTATAAGCCATTCTCTCTAGGTCTGGTCTTTACAAGCTCAAGTGCACACTCAAGTTATATTAACTTGGGGTTTGGGCGTGATAGAAGCAAGCAGTGAATGTTTACTCATTGAAGGCACGTTGTTTGGAGGAACTTGGAGCAGGGGTGATGGCAGTAATTTGCAGAATCACTCAGCAGAAACCGGAGAGTGTCGTCAATGAGTTGGAAAATTGTTCTGAACAATTCGTGATGAGGGTTAGTGGCCAGGCTGAAGCTGAGAAACTTGAACTGCCTTGCTTTTGTATGTCATTTTCTATCTTCTGATTGCGAGTGAGAGCTGAAATTATTAAAGTTTAAAATTACATAAGCCGGCAATTTTCCCATTCTCAAATGATGAATTTAAGCGTCACACCCAAGTAATTGCAGGTTATAAGGAGTTGCATCTGAAACCTACACAAAAAGTATTTTGAAAAGTGAATCCAATTTAATTTTTAAATACTGAAAGGTGAAGTTTTTAAATAAATTTTCAATTTGATTTGCTTTCAGAATTTTACACCCAAAGGCTGGGTGAATCACCTTTACACCCAATCACTTAAAAACCTGTTAGAGTCGACAGCAATGACTTCATCTTATATTAGCTTCCTGTCTAAATATACCACTGAACAAATTACTGCAGACAACTCTGATGTTAAAACAGCTTTCGGTACAAACACAATCTCTCAAACAAGTGTGAATGAGCTACACTTGAAATTTCGTTCCTTGTCATTACTTTCCAAAGTCAAGGACACTTCATTAAGCCCCCTATCCCAGATCTCAAGAGAGGAAGAGAAAACAGAGTGGCAGGGACAAGGTTTGTCCTCAGAATCGGTCTCTCACACTCTCTCATCTGCCCCATTTTACCCAGGAAGTTGTTTCCATCGCATCTGGGTCCACTCTCCCGCCCCACCCGACAGGCCTGAATTCTTCTCCCAGCATCTCTGAAGGTTTCTTCTGTGAAGTTAACTATAACATTTAAAAATGTTTTATTTTATATTGGAATATAGTTGATTAACAATGTTATGTTAGTTTCAGGTGTACAGGAAAATCATTCAGTTATACATATACATGTATCTATTCTTTTTCAGATTCTTTTCCCATTTAGGTTATTACAGAGTATTGAGCAGAGTTCCCTGTGCTATACAGTAAGTCCTTATTGGTTATCCATTTAAAATATAGCAGTGTGTACATGTCGATCCCAAACTCCCAATCTGAAAGCCAGATCAAATAAAGAGCTATCCAGGAAGAGCAAGTCTGTCCATGTTTTGAGAAAGGGAAAGAGCTGAAGTTCACACAGAAATCATAGGCTTTTTTTTTTTTAAGATGTTGGGAGTAGGAGTTTATTTATTTATTTTTGCTGTGTTGGGTCTTCGTTTCTGTGCAAGGGCTTTCTCTAGTTGCGGCAAGCGGGGGCCACTCTTCATCGCGGTGCGCGGGCCTCTCACTGTTGTGGCCTCTCCCGTTGCGGAGCACAGGCTCCAGACGCGCAGGCTCAGTAGTTGTGGTTCACGGGCCTAGTTGCTCCGTGGCATGTGGGATCCGCCCAGACCAGGGCTCGAACCCGTGTCCCCTGCATTAGCAGGCAGATTCTCAACCACTGCGCCACCAGGGAAGCCCCGAGGCATTTTAAATTGCAAGAGATTATGAAAGTCTTTGAATTCTGGGACTTTCCTGGAGGTCCAGTGGTTAAGACTCTAGGCTTCCACTGCAGGGGGCACGGGTTTGATCCCTGGTTGGGAACTAAGATCCCGCATGCTGTGGAGCACAGCCAAAAAAAAAAAAAAATCTCTGAATTCAATTCCCTCCTTTAAAAGCTGAAGAAACCAACTCCCTGAGAGCTATGTGACTGACCAGGACCACATGGCTATTTTGTAGGCAGCAAGAGATTATCTTCTGTACCCAGATATTTATGGAACATTTTGGTGATATTAAAAACATGACTATACACAAAATGTAGTAAATTCATATTATATACCTTACTAGGTGATCAGACAGTAATAAATTGCAATGTCTTGGCATCTGTTTTTATACTAAGGCTTGAACATTAATTTATTCAACTGGCTAATATTTATTGCCTACCTGTTCAGGTACTGGGGGGAAAGCAGGGGACAAAAGGGCCAATGGAGAATTTTGAGCAGACAAGGGATATGATACAATTTTGAAGGACCACTCTAGTCACCATGTTGAAAATAGACCATGAGGCAGGGGTGGGATGTGGGTGAGGGTGAAGCATGAAAACCAGTTAGGAGGCTGTTGCAATGCAGATGAGCAAGCATGGTGGCTTGTACCAAGGTAGGAGTGGAATGAATGATGTTTTCAAGGAAGAGCCAACAGGATCAGCTAATGCAGTGATGTGAATGTAGAAGGAAGGAATGAGTCGGGGACAACTCCAGAATATTTGGCTTCAGCAACTGAAAGAATGCAGTTGCCGCTAACTAAGATGGGCAAAACCGGAAAGATGCGACTGAGGGATAAAATTTGTTTCGTTTGGGCATATTGTTTGAACACCCTGAAAGATAGTTAAGAGTGATATTAATAAGCACGATTGGACCTAGGAATGTGTTTAGAGGAAATACTGGGTTGGATAGTTTCCAACTTTAACTTTGAAGTAAAGAGCTTAATTATAGCGCGTTGTCACCCATAAAGGCTGTAACAAAGCATTTCTCACTAGAGTGTTAGTAACTATTATATTTTATGGATTCGACTCGTACCTACTTACTAAGCACCAGGCACCATTCTAGGTTCTGGGGGATATAAAAATCATTATGGTCCTTATTCTAGGTAACTAAATCTAGAGAAGGAGACCAAAAAAATAACAACAAAAACCTATGATACTAGAAATGCTGTAAGAGTTTGTTCATGGTGCTAATGAAAACACAGATGCAGACATAATCAACTACACCCAGGAGGGCCAGAGATAGTGTTTGGGCTGAGTCCTTAGGGTTGAGTTTGAGTTTTGCAGACAGACAAGGGCATTTTAGGCAAAGGAAACATGCACAAATACACAGGGGCAGGGAGGGCAGGGGTCATCCTGGGACCCACAGATGCCGGGTCATGTAGGGGAAGGTGACTGTTAATAGCAGGATCAAGAGGAAATCGTGGGCAGAGTGTGTAGAAGGTATGATGTGCCAGTTGCTATGCTACCTCATAAAAGAAGAGGGAGCAAACACAGGCAGCAGGAGTAAAGACACACACGTCCGTGCCCCTTGGCTGCTGGGCTCTGCTGAGTTGCAGTTAATCTCCTGGCAGCAGAGGAAGTGACCCTGCTGGCAGGGAGGGACATACAGGTGCCAGGAGCTGACCTAGGCTTGAAAGGGTGCCCTGCAGAGCGTTGTCTCCAGTTGCTGAGAACAGGACCAGCCGCTGCAGGGGCAGGCAGCGGAAGCCCAGGCACACCCAGGAAAGGACTTTGCCTCCATCTGAGAAGACGGAGAGCCACTAGCAAGCTTTCATTCAGAGAGGGGTCCATGATGAGCTCTTCCTAAGGGGTCACTCCCCCCCAGGAGACTTTGACTGGGAATGATGCTTCAACTCAGAGAAATTCATCTCATTTGGTAGAAATGCATCAGGATCACAAGCCTGTGCAGAGCACTGGTCTGACCTCCCCCAGATCAGATCACATGAAAGGCGAACTACTCCTTTTTCACTTTAAGACCAGCCTGAAAATGTGAGATTTCTGTCCAGGCTTAGCCTCCAAGAGTCACAAAAGAAATGCTTTTACTTTGGATATTTTAGAGCATCTGCAAATGTTTATCAAATTTTGTCAAAGTGTTAAGATTTAAACAAACTGTATAAAGGATAATCTATTAAAACTTTGTTCATTGTGACGTGTGTGTGTGTGTGTGTGTGTGTGTGTGTGTGTGTGTTGAAACTGAAGGGAAAGGGAAACACCTAGGTTTATAAAAGAGGATAATCTCCAGGAGGAGACCTTCAAGATGGCAGAAGAGTAAGACGTGGAGATAACCTTCCTCCCCACAGATACATCAGAAATACATCTACACGTGGAATTGCTCCTGCAGAACACCTACTGAATGTTGGCAGAAGACCTCAGACCTCCCAAAAGGCAAGAAACTCCCCACGTACCTGGGTAGGGCAAAAGAAAAAAGAAAAAACAGAGACAAAAGAATAGGGACGGGACCTGCACCAGTGGGAGGGAGCCGTGAAGGAGGAAAGGTTTCCACACTCTAGGAAGCCCCTTCACGGGCAGAGACAGGTGGATGGCGGAGGGGGAAGCTTCGAGCCACGGAGGAGAGCGCAGCAACAGGGTGTGCGGAGGGCAAAGCGAAGAGATTCCCGCAGAGGATCGGGGCCGACCAGCACTCACCAGCCCGAGAGGCGTGTCTGCTCACCCGCCGGGGCGGGCAGGGCTGGGAGCTGAGGCTCGGGCTTCGGAGGTAAGACCCCAGGGAGAGGACTGGGGTTGGCTGCGTGAACACAGCCTGAAGGGGCTAGTGCGCCACAGCTGGCTGGGAGGGAGTCTGGAAAAACTCTGGAGCTGCCTAAGAGGCAAGAGACCATTGTTTTGGGGTGTGCGAGGAGAGGAGATTCAGAGCACCACCTAAACGAGCTCCAGAGATGGGCACAAGCCGCAGCTATCAGCGCGGACACCAGAGACGGGCATGAGACGCTAAGGCTGCTGCCGCCGCCACCAAGAGGCCTGTGTGCGAGCCCAGGTCACTCTCCACACCTCCCCTCCCGGGAGCCTGTGCAGCCCGCCACTGCCAGGGTCCCGGGACCCAGGGACAACTTACCTGGGAGAACGTACGGTGCGCCTCAGGCTGGTGCAACGTCACGCCGGCCTCTGGCACCGCAGGCTCACCCCACATCCGTACCCCTCCCTCCCCCCAGCCTGAGTGAGCCAGAGCCCCCGAATCAGCTGCTCCTTTAACCCCGTCCTGTCTGAGCAAAGAACAGACGCCCTCAGGTGACCTACATGCAGAGGCGGGGCCAAATCCAAAGCTGAACCCCGGGAGCTGTGTGAACAAAGAAGAAACAGGGAAATCTCTCCCAGCAGCCTCAGGAGCAGCGGATTAAATCTCCACAATCACCCTGATGTACCCTGCATCTGTGGAATAACTGAACAGACAACGAATCATCCCAAAATTGAGGTGGTGGATTTTGGGAGCAACTGTAGACTTGGGGTTTGCTGTATGTATGCAACTGACTGGTTTCAGGTTTTATGTTTAACTTAGTTTAGTATTTAGAGTTTATTATCATTGGAAGATTTGCTTATTGATTTGGTTGCTCTCTTCCTTTTTTAAATATATATATATAGATGTATATATTTTTTCCTTTTTCTCTTTTTGTGAGTGCGTATGTGTATGCTTCCTTGTATGATATTGTCTGTATAGCTTTGCTTTTACCATTTGTCCTAGGGTTCTGTCTCACTGTTTTTTTTATTTTTTTAGTACAGTTTTTAGCATTTGTTATCAATGGTGGATTTGTTTTTTGATTGGTTGCTCTCTTCTTTCTTTCTTTTTTTCCCTTTTTACTTTTTTATTTTTAATTATTTTTTATTTTAATAACTTTATTTTATTTTATTTTTTCTTTCTTTCTTTCTTTCTCCCTTTTCCTCTGAGCTGTCTGGCTGACAGGGTCTTGGTGCTCTGTCTGGGTGTCAGGCCTGTTCCTCTGAGGTGGGAGAGCCAAGTTCAGGACATCGGTCCACCAGAGACCTCCCAGCTCCACATAATATCAAACAGCAAAAGCTCCCCCAGAGATCACTATCTCAACACTAAGACCCAGCTCCACTAAACTACCAGCAAGCTACAGTGCTGGACACCCTATGCCAAACAACTAGCAAGACAGGAATACAACCCCACTCATTAGCAGAGAGACTACCTAAAATCATACTAAGGTCACAGACACCCCAAAACACACCACTGGACGTAGTCCTGCCCACCAGAAAGACAAGTTCCAGCCTCATCAACGAGAACACAGGCACCAGTCCACTCCACCAGGAAGCGTACACAACCCACTGAACCAACCTTACCCACTGGGGGCAGACACCAAAAACAATGGGAACTATGAACCTGCAGCCTGCAAAAAGGAGACCCCAAACACAGTAAGTTAAGCAAAATGAGAAGACAGAGAACTACACAGCAGATGAAGGAGCAAGGTAAAAACCCACCAGACCAAACAAATGAAGAGGAAATAGGCAGTCTACCTGGAAAGACTTCAGGGTAATCATAGTAAAGATGATCCAAAATCTTGGAAATACATTGGGGAAAATACAAGCAATATTTAAAAAGGACCTAGAAGAACTAAAGAGCAAACAAACAATGATGAACAAAATAAATGAAATTTAAAATTCTCTGAAAGGAATAAATAGCAGAATAACTGAGGCAGAAGAACGGGTAAGTGACCTGGAAGGTAAAATAGAGGAAATAACTACCGCAGAGCAGAATAAAAAAAAAAGAATGAAAAGAATTGAGGACAGTCTCAGAGACATCTGGGAAAAAATTAAACACACCAACATTAGAATTATACGGGTCCCAGAAGAAGACAAAAAGAAAGGGACTGAGAAAATATTTGAAGATATTATACTTGAAAACCTCCTTAATATGGGAAAGGAAATAATCAAGTCCAGGAAGCACAGAGAGTCCCATACAGGATAAATCCAAGGAGAAATAGGTCAAGACACATATGAATCAAACTATCAAAAATTAAATACAAAGAACAAATATTAAAAGCAGCAAGGGAAAAACAACAAATAACATACAAGGGAATCCCCATAAAGTTAACAGCTGATCTTTCAGCAGAAACTCTGCAAGACAGAAGGAAATGGCAGGGCATATTTAAAGTGATGAAAGGGAAGAAACTACAGCCAAGACTACTCTACGCAGCAAGGATCTCATTCAGATTCCACAGAGAAATCAAAACCTTTACAGACTAGCAAAAGCTGAGAGAGTTCACCACCACCAACCCAGCTTTACAGCAAATGCTAAAAGAACTTTTCTAGGCAGGAAACACAAGAGAAGGAAAAGATCTACAATAACGAACCCAAAACAATAAAGAAAATGGTAATAGGAACATACATATCAATAACTACCTTAAATGTAAATGGATTAAATGCTCCAACCAAAAGACATAGACTGGCTGAATGGATACAAAACCAAGACCCGTATATATGCTGTCTACAAGAGCCTCACTTCACACCTAGGGACACCTACAGACTGAAAGTAAGGGGATGGAAAAAGATATTCCATGCAAATGGAAATCAAAAAAAGCTGGAGTAGCAATTCTCATATCAGGCAAAATAGACTTTAAAATAAAGACTATTACAAGAGACAAAGAAGGACACTACAAAATGATCAAGGGATCAATCCAAGAAGAAGATATAACGATTGTAAATATTTATGCACCCAACATAGGAGCACCTCAATACATAAGGTAAATGCTAACAGCGATAAAAGGGGAAATGAACAGTAACACAATCATAGTAGGGAATTTTAACACCCCACTTTCACCAATGGACAGATCATCCAAAATGAAAATAAATAAGGAAACACAAGCTTTAAATGATACATTAAACAAATGGACTTAACTGATATTTATAGGACATTCCATCCAAAAACGACAGAATAGGGCTTCCCTGGTGGTGCAGTGGTTGAGAGTTCGCTTGCCGATGCAGGGGACACAGGTTCATGCCCCGGTCCGGGAAGATCCCACATGCCGCGGAGCGGCTGGGCCTGTGAGCCATGGCCGCTGAGCCTGCGCGTCCAGAGCCTGTGCTCTGCAACGGGAGAGGGCACAACAGTGGGAGGCCTGCATACCGCAAAAAAAAAAAAAAAGAACTATGTTTACAAAAACGACTTTAGACTGTACTACAAAGCTACAGTAATCAAGACAGTATGGTACTGGCACAAAAACAGAAATATAGATCAGTGGAATGGGACAAAAAGCCCAGAGATAAACCCATGCACATATGGTCACCTTATTTTTGATAAAGGAGGGAAGGATATACAGTGTAGAAAAGACAGCCTCTTCAATAAGTGGTGCTGGGAAAACTGGACAGCTACATGTAAAAGAATGAAATTAGAACACTCCCTAATACCATACACAAAATAAACTCAAAATGGATTAAAGACCTAAATGTAAGGCCAGACACTACAAAACTCTTAGAGGGAAACATAGGCAGAACACTCTATGACATAAATCACAGCAAGATCCTTTTTGACCCACCTCCTAGAGGAGTGGAAATAAAAACAAAAATAAACAAATGAGACCTAATGAAACTTAAAAGCTTTTGCACAGCAAAGGAAACCATAAACAAGAAAAAAAGACAACCCTCAGAGGGAGCGAAAATATTTGCAAATGAAGCAACTGACAAAGGATTAATCTCCAAAATTTACAAGCAGCTCATGCAGCTCAATATCATAAAAACAAACAACCCAATCCAAAAATGAGCAGAATACCTAAATAGACATTTCTCCAAGGAAGATATACAGTTTGCCACTAAACACATGAAAGAATGCTCAACATCACTAATCATTAGAGAAATGCAAGTCAAAACTACAGTGAGGTATCACCTCACACTGGACAGAATGGCCATCATCAAAAAATCTGCAAACAGGGCTTCCCTGGTGGTGCAGTGGTTGAGAATCTGCCTGCCGATGTAGGGGACACGGGTTCGTGCCCCGGTCCAGGAAGATCCCACATGCCACGGAGCAGCTGGGCTCGTGAGCCATGGCCACTGAGCCTGCACATCCGGAGTCTGTGCTCCGCAACGGGAGAAGCCACAACAGTGAGAGGCCAACGTACCACAAAAAAAAAAAAAAAAAAAAAAAAATCTGCAAACAATAATTTCTAGAGAGGGTGTGGAGAAAAGAGAACCCTGTTGCACTGTTGGTGGGAATGTAAATTGATGCAGCCACTGTGGAGGACAGTATGGAGGTTCCTTAAAAATGTAAAACTAGAACTACCATACGACCCAGCAATCCCACTACTGGGCATATACCCTGAGAAAACCATAATTCAAAAAGAGTCATGCACCACAATGTTCACTGCAGCTCTATTTACAATTATCAGGACATGGAAGTACCCTAAGTGTCCATCTACAGATGAATGGATAAAAGAGCTGTGGCACATATATACAATGGAATATTAAACAGCCATACAAAGAAATGAAATTGAGTTATTTTTAGTGAGGCGCATGGACCTAGAGTTTGTCATACAGAGTGAAGTAAGTCAGAAAGAGAAAAACAAATACCATATGCTAACCCATATATATGAAATCTAAGAAAAAAGGTTCTGAAGAATCTACGGGCTGGAAAGGAATAAAGACACAGACGTAGAGAATGGACTTGAGGACATGGGGAGGGGGAAGGGTAAGCTGGGTTGAAGGGAGAGAGTGGCATGGACATATATACACTACCAAACGTAAAATAGATAGCTAGTGGGAAGCAGCCGCATAGCACAGGGAGATCAGCTCGGTGCTTTGTGACCACGTAGAGGGGTGGGATAGGGAGGGTGGGAGGGAGATGCAAGAGGGATGGCATATGGGGATATATGTATATGTATAGCTGATTCACTTTGTTATAAAGCAGAAACTAACACACCATTGTAAAGCAATTATACTCCAATAAAGATGTTAAAAAAAAAAAAAGAGGATAATCTCCTCCAGGTCCAATCCCCAGGAACCCTTTTCATTGATACATTGAGGCACCTGTGCCTCTCCATGAAGTGAGTTGCATGCTGTGGCTTACACTGTATATGACAGATACATACACTTGTAAGCATGGCAGGCCTTAAAAGAGTATCTTGGCTGACAATGTTGTGGTGATTTTCCAGGTAGAGAAAAGTCTTTTCCAGGGTGGCTTTCTGCTCCTGGCTTTAGGGTGAGGGGGGGAGTAAGGTAGCCTGTCATCACTCTTTCCTGTCTTTTCATTCCCACATCCTGTCCTCAAGAAAAGAGTTTTCTTGAAACTCTGCTCTGTTTCAAGTCTTCTTGAAACTTTGTTCTGGAAACAGAGTTTCCAGAAGTAACCAGCTGTAATTTTGACTTAGTTGTTTCGTTATTTGGTGGTTAGGGTATCAAGAAACTAGTCTACATATAAAAAGCCTACATTACATACACATACGCACACACTCTGGGGATGTGCATGTAGTTTTTAAAAAATATTTATTCTACATATGATGCTAGGCTCTTCTTGTGTTTGATCTACCCAATCCAATATCCTGACTCCATAATTTATGGAAAGTCCAATGCCCTTGTCAAGAGTGATCTGGCGCTTCCCTGGTGGCGCAGTGGTTGAGAGTCCGCCTGCCGATGCAGGGGACACGGGTTCGTGCCCCGGTCTGGGAAGATCCCACATGCCGCGGAGCGGCTGGGCCCGTGAGCCATGGCCGCTGAGCCTGCATGTCCGGAGCCTGTGCTCCGCAACGGGAAAGGCCACAACAGTGAGAGGCCCACATACCACAAAAAAATAATAAAATAAAATAAAAATTTAAAAAAAAAAAAAAAAAAGAGTGATCTGAATTTCTGAAGGTATTAGGTAAATATGGTCACTTCTTTATCTGATCTCCTGCTTCAGCTAGACCGTTTTGTTTACAGAGTCACTGCCCTGCATGTGAGGAATCTGGTCCACACCACGTGAAACCAGCCGTGGTTGCCTGCCACTTTCACACAAACTACTCACCCAGAGTCTTTGGATGTGAAGGCGACTTTACTGAAGGTCTAGGGGAAATGATGGGAAGCTTATATCACAGCAACTCATACAACTTTAAAGCTAAATATCTTCACCTCTCTCCTTAGAAGTCCTTGGCCTCTCCATTTTATTGCTAAGCCATCTTGTCTCTTTTCCTTCTCCTCTGTATCCTCCTTCCCGCCCCCTTTTTTCTGATCAAAATAAGAGCCTTTATAGATGTCTCTGGAGAGATGGGGAGAGAAAAAAGATAGGCTATAAATAACCATTATGTACAACTTCCAATGGAAAAATTCTCCCAGTCACCCCTTCCAGCTTGAACTCCAAACTCTCTGCAGCATTCACTCCCTTTAATTATAGCTGTCTACCTTCCTTTTTATTTTTATTTTCTCATGAAAGGAAAACTTGGGCATTGAAAGGCAAATGGGAATTCCCTCTGAGAGTGCAAATGGGAGAAGTCAGGAGGAAGTTTTCAAAGTACACATTGGAGGCATATACTACTGAGGGACACCGCTGACAGCAAGAGTGGGTTTAACATGAGTTAAAAGGAATTTTCTACATAGGCCTGAAAATAGAAATTAAGTTGGAGTGGGAGAGGATTTGTTGTTGACAAGAGTGTGAAGGAGGGGCAGATGTTAATTCAATCTGTTACCTGAGTGACAGAAAGGAGCAAAGTCCTGCAAAGAAAGAAACCTGCAGCCTCCGGGAGGTTTAATTCCCACATCTGGGAAGGCTTCCCTGCATCTATAGCTGTGATTTACAAGGAAGGAGATTGTACACCTGGGGACAAACTGATTTCCTGAAAGGAGGTCAAATTCTTCATCCTTTTCTCACTGCCTGCTGACCTCTTGTCAGGACCCCGATGAAGACCAAGATATTATTGGCAATCTCCCGAGGCAGGCAGGAGGAAGGAAGTCAATATCATCTTTGAAGATGACTTCAGACACAGCGGAGGCCAGTGACAACATTCTGCTTTCAATTACTGACCTTTTGAATAAAAACACTGGCTTGTATCAGCCCCAGGTTTTTGTTGGGAAACATATTCTAGCATTTCTTTCACATTCGTGTGTGTGCGTGTGTGTGCGCACCCCGTGTACTTTCAAGTCACAAAGGGCCCTTTTGTTGTCACTAATGAAAACAGGAGAAACCATCACAGGAAACGAACAGCGCTGTGCCCAGGAAATTGCATCCTCATTTCCAGCCAGACAGTTCCAATGGACAGAGTGTGGCCTTAGCTACTCTCAACTGTTTATGTGTCCTTTGGAGCATCCGGACAAGGAAGTAACTTGTCAGTCAGAAGGAAAGCAAGTCAAAGCAGGATGAACAAGGCAAGTTTATGGGGATGGAAGATTGATGAAATTCAGCAGGAAGGCAGTCATTCTTAGCCAATAGAGTCATAAGCCCTGTCCATTATTTTCAACTTCAGACATTGAACTGATAGTTTGGGGTGAGGTCAGCAGGACAGTGAGTCCAGCTAACTCTTCACTGTCTCACCTGTCCCCCCACCATCCTTCTCCATAAGGAGTCTCGGAGGTGATTTGTGCTGAGTACCCTCTATGTTAATATCCTATGTTTAAGTACCTCAGCTGCTCATTGTACTTAGCAATCCTTTCAGGATAGGAATCAAGCAAGTGAGAACATCTCTGAGCTGACTGGGCCAGTCCGGGGACCCATTTATATCAGATCACACGAAAGGTGTTTAAGTGAAGTGTTTAAAATTGGGAGACAACAAACGATTGGCTGAATATTGGGCTGCCATGTTTCGGTGGGTACACCTCAGCTGTGGAGACAGGGGGATGTCCTGGTGAGGAGCTGTGTTTGCAAATTGATAGGGGAAAGGTCACCGGGCAGGTAAACAGGGTCCTGCTGAGGGCGCTGGGCGCCCCCTAGTGGTATTAGGGAAACACGGAGCAGGCAAGGCACTGACTGCCTCCTTGGAAGGAGTGACTCTGTAGATCTTTCCAACCATTTGCTGCCTTTTCAACCCCTCACCACCTTCTCTCCTCACAGATCTCCGTGAAGCTTTCATTTCATACATGGGCACGCGGGGTCATGTGCTCACCATCCTTTATTCATTCTCTTTCTCTTTTCAAGGGATCACCTGTAATATAAAGTCAGCTTAGATCCTGTGATCCCCAAATACTTCCATTTCATCAGATTTTTCTGAGTCCGTTTAGACAGCAAGATTAAATCAGGGAGAGGACTGAACCAAAATTCTTTGAGGAGAATGTCTTGCATGGCTTTGCTCTCCCTGGCCTTAAAAGAAGCAGCAGAAGAAAAAAGTGATACTGAACGCCATACAATATAGCACATTTTAGGAGAGAGGTAGCTTCTAGTTTTAGTGATTATTTTGTGTTCACAAAACACAAGCACTTATATACAAGCTCTGAAGAAGAGTCCATTTGGTTGCCTTTAAGCTGTCGTCAAATATTGCAGGCTTGTTCTGAAGAAATGTACTGAAATTCTGCTTACTCCAAAGGGAAAAACTAGAAGAAATAGGAAAAAACGTACTTTGACTCAACATAAAAAGAGTTAATCTTTACTGCCTTGAAAAGTAGTAAACCTGCCAGCACTGAAAATCTTCATGCAAAATGGTGATCTGGGTTGTATAAATTAGAGAAACCTAAGCTGAAACAACAAATAACAACCAAAAGATTCAGTGACTTAAAGAACAAAGTTTTGGGAATTCCTTGGTGGCCCAGTGATTAGGACTCCACGCTTCCACTGCAGGGGGCACAGGTTCGAACCCTGGTCAGGGAACTAAGATCCTGCAAGCCACTCAGCATGGCCCAAAAGAAAAAAAAGAAAAGAAAAAAAAAAAGTTTTTTAGTGTGTTTTTTCTTTCCTCATGTAACAAACCAGAGCAGGTATTCAGGGACTCAGGTTGATGACTATTCTAGTATTCCAGACTTGTCCTGAATGCCACCATCCAGTGTCCTGGAAAGGGAAAAGAGCATGAAGAACCACCCAGGGGAAGTCACCACCCTGCCCCCACTGCACTGGCCATAACTAACTGCAACGGAGGCTGAGAAGTATGTTCGCCCCATAGAGTTACAGGCTCACTTGGCACTTCTAATACAGTGAGTGGATAACAGGAGGGGTGAACTTGGGGTGAGTGCTGGGAAATCTCTGCTGTATGAATGGATGCGTTACACTTGGACTCCGGCCAACAAAGTTTGAATCATGCGCAGCAATTCAATAGCTCTGGTACACTTAAGTGAATCATTTAACCTCTCTAAAGTGGTGTTTCCTCATCTGCAAAACAGGAGGAACCTTAGCAACATCGATCTTACTGATATGAGAATAAAGGGAAAAGAAACAAGATATCCAAGAGCACTGGGGTTATTAGGTCAACTTTCCGTTGATTTCATCGGCATCTTCAGTGTAGGTGTACACAGTGGAGAGCGTCCACAAGGCACTCTACGTCTGGGAACAAATGACAAATGAAGCAGATTTCAAATGCAGAATGAGGATTTTACGCTACAACGGGAAAGAGAACCATTTAAACACGGCCATCGGAAATTAGACGTGAAGGAAGGATCTGGGGGGAAATGAGCTATTGAAGGGACGATAGAGCTTCTTTGTCTAGATAACCTTAAAAGAAGGTGTGATTCTTATTTCCTGGTGGAGGGGGGTTGAAAAATATTTTAGGACTAAACAAATGTTTTAGAGGACTGTACCAGGTATCACCAAAAATAAGGCACAGTTGAGCATTTTTTCATAGAAAACTTAAGATTCCTCATTCTACTATAATATACAGAGAAGGAAATAGATATTATAAGCCAGAAAGCTGGTGACATTTGTAGACCATGCAAAGCATTCATCTGCAATAACTAACCTATTGCATCAGTAGTACAGGAAAAGTACTTGAACAGAGCTGAAAGTTTGTTTGCTGCCTGCTCATTGCTTGCATCTTTAGCATGGCTTTCCAAAAAACAAAAATCAGAAGGCAGTAAATAAATGATTGACTTGAAAGTAGAATTTGAAGGAAATAGAAGTACAGAAATGTGTAGTTGCACATTCAATCATTTGTTTATTCATTAAACAAATATGTCCCAGGCACTTGGAATACACCCGTGAATGAAACACACAAAGAACTTATATTCCAGTTGGTGAGAAATACAGTAAGCAATAAATGTAATAAGTAAATTATATATGTTAGAAAATAGTAAGTGCTATGAAAACAAAACAGTGGCAGACAGGAAGACTTGGGGTCAGGGGTATGGGCAATTTGTGATTTTGAATAGTCTGGTCAGGTGGACCTTATGAGAAGACAATATTTGAGCAAAGAACACTGCGGGTTGGGGAGTTGGATCCAGAATGTCTGGTGCAAGCGTGTTCCAGGCAGACGGACCAGTAAGCAAGGACTTGAGATGAGGAAGGGCCTGCGTCACACCCGGCAGGCTAGTGGGAGGAGGGTCACTGGATGTGACCCTCTTGGCAGTCTCCCGGTGGTCACCCTCCTCCCCTGGGGAAGAATGAGAACACGGTGGGAAAAGGAGCTAGCAGTTTTCCCCTGGAAACATAAAGAATGACGAATAAGATTTTTTTTCCCTTAACAATCAAGATTATTAAACTACGCAAATAGGAATCGCTTTTTTTTTAACATCTTTATTGGTGTATAATTGCTTTACAATGGTATGTTAGTTTCTGCTTTACAACAAAGTGAATCAGTTATACATATACATATGTTCCCATATCTCTTCCCTCTTGTGTCTCCCTCCCTCCCACCCTCCCTATCCCGCCCCTCTAGTTGGTCACAGACCACCGAACTGATCTCCCTGATCCCTGTGGCTGCTTCCCACTAGCTATCCGCGAGGAATAGCTTTAATTTTAGACTAGAATAATTATGCATCACATATCTTTAAAAATCCCATCTTAGAGTGCATTGTATAATAGGAACTAGGTCATTCTTACGTTCATAATATTCTTCCTTGCTTAGCCAATGTATTTCTCTGAGAGGCAACATAAAGTTATAAAAGCAGCCTAGATTTGGGGGTCAGATTGAATTGAGTTCTAATCTTGACCCCTCCACCTACTAGCTGTGTATGTTACTTAACAGCCTTAGGCTTCAATTCCTGGCTGTAGGAGAGGAGCAGTGATATTAGATGAATGAGACAGCGTATGGAGGATAAATAGTATAGTATCTGTCCCACAGACTGAGCCTAAAAAGGTTAGTTTCTCCTTAAAGCAGGAGACTCAGTGACGATGTGGAATGCCTGCTTTCTGCTATACATGAGAAAAAAAAAATTTCTTCTCCCTGAAACACCGGCTCTTCTTTATGAAACGCAGTTTGTCAAAGTGGAAAGAGAAAAATATGCTTTCCATTCAAACACCTTAGCTTCATTCTGGGGCTTCCTCTGATAGCATGGTGACCTCAAGCACCATACTTCTAATGAAGAACTGTCTGAGAATTCAGTACAATGATGAGAAGAATCGTCTTATGAAAGAAACTATTCTTGTGATGCCTTCAGCTCTAGCTCAGAAACCTGTGGTTTCCAGTAGATCAAATAAAGCCTGGGGTAAAAATAAAACCTCGATGGAGATTTGTTCATAGAAGCCAACTTGCTAGAAGGCAGCATTTCTCAATGATTTCACAGTCTGGTATTTTCACTGATGATATTTCAGTTATATGCTGTCAATTGCAAATTTTTCTAACACCATAGTATTGGCTTAAAGCTCTTTCTAATTAAGAAAGATGCTGTGAAGAATCATGATAAGGGGATTTCAAATGCTTTGATTAAAATGACATTCACAGCACTGACATTTAAATGACAAATTTGGTTCCTCTTCCATTCTATAAGTTCATCCATACTTTTGTATCGTGCATGGAAGGAGATTTGGAGAATTTCAGGAGCAAAGCCACCACCATCAGCAGCAGTCTCTTTATAAAACAAAATCTTCCCTGTTCAAAGAAAAAAATCCTGCTGCTATACAGACAGCTTTATTTTCAAAAGATATGAACATATTATTGGATTAAACTACTTCATAACATTCTTTGATATTCTTCAGCATTTCCCTACAGTAATTTATACCTTTGTCTAATGTCGGATAGAACAGAGAAGTGGATTTTGGAGTTTAAAATTTCTTTGTTTTATTCCCAGATCCACTGGTTGTTTGATCTTGGGCAAAAGAGCCTCAGTTTTCTCAAATGTAATATAGGGATAGCTCATAAGATTGTTCTGCAGATTTACCAAGAAACTTTTTTAGAAAACATCTAATATTGGGGTTGATGCGTACTAAGCAGTCAATAAGTGATAGCTATTATTTTCATGAACAGTCATCATAGTACTTTTTTCCTGTTTTTGAAACTTGGGTCAAATGACATACATTCTGGAGAGAGATATTTATAGCTAGGGGAAAAATGAAGCAAAAGATAATAAAATAGCATTTTTTAAAACTACCTACCACTTTTGCATGGTTATTATGTGCCAGGCAATAGACTGAGACATTTCTATAAGTTCTCCCATTCAATACTCAAAATAACATTCTTTCTTTTTTAAAATTCACATACCATAAACTCACCATTTTAAATTGTACAGTTCAGTTGTTTTTTGTATACTCACAAGGTTATGCAATCATTATTTAATTCCAGAATTGTATCACCACAAAAAGAAACTCCACACCCATTAGCAGTCCTTCCCCATCCCTCTCTCCCCAGTCCCTGGTAGCCACTAATCTACTTTCTGTCTCTATGGATTTGCCTACAAATGGAATCATACAATATGTGGCCTTTTGTGTTTGGCTTCTCTTTTTTTGCATAATGTTTTCTAGGTTCATCCATGTCATTAGCATGTGTCAGTACTCCATTCATTTCTATGGCTGAATAATATTCCATTGTATGGATGCACCACATTGCTTTTATCCATTCATCAGTTGATGGCACAATAACATTTTACTGTTGAGGATACTGAGACTTAGAAAGCTTAAAGAAACTTGCCAGAGGTTGTATAATTAATAAGTGCCAGGGCAAGGATTTGAACTCGGGCTTCTTTCTTTCAATCCAGAATTCATATTTTTAAAAATATTTATTTATTTATATTTTTGGCTGTGTTGGGTCTTCGTTTCTGTGCGAGGGCTTTCTCTAGTTGCGGCAAGCGGGGGTCACTCTTCATTGCGGTGTGTGGGCCTCTCACTATCGTGGCCTCTCTTGTTGCGGAGCACAGGCTCCAGACACGCAGGCTCAGTAGTTGTGGCTCACGGGCCTAGTTGCTCCGCGGCATGTGGGATCTTCCCAGACCAGGGCTCGAACCCGTGTCCCCTGCATCAGTAGGCAGATTCTCAACCACTGCGCCACCAGGGAATCACCCCAGAATTCATATTCTTAATCATTTTACTTTACTGTATCCAAATGTAAAAATACATTAGTATATAATGAGAAATAAAAGAAGTATGCATCCACTTCTTTTGCTTACTTTTCTGTTTTTTCTGTCCTTCTTAAAGGTCTATAGGTATTCTTAATATAAATATTATTTTGAGTCTAATCTTTTATTGATGGTGTGTTTTGTAAATATTTTCTTCCAGTTTCTAACCTGTCCTTTAACTGTCTTGAATGTGTCCTTCGATAAATAAAACTTCTCAACTTCAGTATGGTCAAATATATCAATATTCATATAGCCGTAATTTTTATGTCTTGCTTAGGAAGCCTTCCCCTACACCAAGGTCTAAAACATAATCACTTATATATTCTAACAAGAGCACAAAGTTTCCTTTTTTATATTTAAGTCCTTAATCAATCTGAAGTTGATTTTGTATATGAAATGTGGAAAGGTTCCAATTTCACCTTTTCCCAAATGTCATTTCATCCATGCATTTCATAGAAGAGGAAACATGCATGGCAAATAAATACTTGAAATGATATTCAGCGGTATTAGTGACAGAGGAAACACAAATTGAGGACAAGTTGTGATAGCGTATTATATTCTTTCAAATAACAAAAAATGTTTAAAGTTTGACAATACCAAGTGTTTTGGAGAATGTGATTTCACAGGATCTCTTATACATAGCTGAAGGGAATGAAAAGTGTTAAAACCATTTGGAAAACAGTTTCGTATTATAAAGGTGAACACCAACACCCCCTGTGAACAGCAGTTCTCAGAGGAGAGATACTTAACACCATCGTTCATAATCACAAAACTTATAAACAACCCAAGAGCTCGTGTCAGGAGATCAATGAATAAACATTGGTATGTTCACATCAAAGAGTACAGCAGCCAAAATGAATTACAGTCACTCAATATTATGAGTGAATCTTAGCAATATGACATTAGGCGAAAAAAGTTAAGTCCTAGAAGATAACATACAAGGTGATACTCATTTTGGTAAAGTTAAAAATAATTCTAATGAAAAAGAGAACAAGGGAAAAATGAACACTGATGCAGAATGGAGGTTACCTTATGGTGGGGGAGGCACAGGGGAATGGTAGAGAAGGACCAATAAACATGCAGGTTATCATCTTATTTCTAGGTTTCTTTGTTTTGTTTTGTTTTGTTTACTGAGTGGTATATTCATGAGTGACATTATTTTCTCCCAAGTTTTTTGAGATGTAATTGACATACTATTGTATAAGTTTAAGGTGTACAATGGAATGATTTGTTATATGTATATGTTGCAAAATGATCACCACTATAAATCTAGTTAACATCCATCACATTGTACAGTTACAATTTTTTCCTTGTGAGGAGAACTTTTAAGATCTACTCTCTTAGCAACTTTCGAATATACAACACAGTATTGTTAACTACAGTCACCATGCTGTACATTACTTCCCCAGGACTTATTTCTCTCATAGCTAGAAGTTTGTATCTCTTGACCACCTTCACCCATTTCCCCCACCCCTACATCCTGCCCCTGGCAACCACCAATTGGTTCCTGGTCACTATAATTTTTTTTTAAATTCCATATGTAAATTAAATTATACAGTTTTTGTCATTCTCTGTATGACTTATTTCACTTAACATAATGCCCTCAAGGTCCTCCATGTTGTTGCAAATGGCAGGATGCTCTTCTTTCTCATGGCTGAGTAATATTTCATTATATATATAGTGGCACATTTAATTATACATATTGTGGAATATATATATATATATATATGACATATTTTATTTATCCATTCATCCATTGATGGATGTTTAGGTTGCTTCCATGTCTTGGCTATTGTAAATAATGCTGCAGTGAATATGAAGGTGCAGATATCTTTTAAAGTTAGTGTTTTCATTTTCTTAAGATAAATTCCCAGAAGTGGACGTGCTGGATCATGAGGTAGTTCTCTTTTTACTTTTCTGAGGAACCACCATGTTTTTTTCCATAATGGCTGCACTGATTTACATTCCCACCAACACTGCACAGGGTTGCCTTTACTCTACATCCTCACTAACATTTGTTATCTCTTGTCTTTTGGATAATAGCCATTCTAACAGATGTGAGATGGTATCTCATTGTGGTTTTAATTTGTATTTCTCTGATTATTAGTGATGACAAGTACCTTTTCATATGCCTGTTGGCCATTTGAGTGTCTTCTTTGGAAAAATGTCTATTTAGAAATTTGCCCGTATTTAAATTGAGTTTTTTGCTCTTGAGTTGTATGACATCTTTGTATAGTTTGGATATTAACCCCTTATCAGATATATGATTTACAGATATTTTCTTCCATTCAGTTAGGTTGCCTTTTCATTTTGTTGATCATTTCTTTTGCTGTGCAAAAGCTTTTTAATGTGATGATTATTAAATGTCACTTGCTGATGACATTATTAAAGGAAACCGACCAGCAAAGAAGTAAATAAAAGAGACCATTCATGGAGCAATGTTAAGAGTGTCATGAACCAGAAATGTGATTAATCCAATTCCGAGGAGCTATGGTCCAATACAAAAGAAAAAAAAAAGAAAAATAGCTAATAAATCCCCATTTTAAAAAGAAGTCCTGTAGCAGATCGATGAATTTTTATAATAAAGGAGAGGATGCAAGTGACATGAGAAAGTGCCAGCTTTAGCTTGCTTGTTTGTGGAGACACTGTTCTCACTGCCTCATATAGCACTTGGCAGCTATTCGAGCAAGGATTCGGAGAACAGGTGGTGAAAGCAAAAGTGCCCAGGACATGGGCCCCCCTGAACACCCCAGCAGGAGAATGGTCCGCAGGAACAGGATACTTATCATGGGCACTCAGGTCAGAGGTTGGACCATTGGACTATTCAGAGACATTCGTCTATTCCCAGCTCCTGCACACACCAATTGTCTAACTAGGAGCATTTTTTCAAATGATCAAAATCCTATCACAGTCCTTCTCTGGGCTGATAAGGTGTGAAGCACTGTACAGAACAGAAATGCTTCTGAGCTGGCCTCAACCTGAGAAAGCTTGAGAGTGACCTCCGGAAGGGTCTGTGGTCACTTCAGTTTACTACCAGGCCAGCTATTTTATGTTTAGTATTCTCTTGCTCTTCTCGGTGGTTTTACCACAGGTACACGTATCCTTGAACAAAAAAAGATTTTAATTGCTTATCTTTAAACTAGAATTATTTATTTTGTTTGTTGTCTCTCTCCCTCTGACAGATATAAGTTCTCAGAGGGCAGAGATTTTTGTCTGTTTTGGTTACTTCTGTATTTCTGGTGCCTGACACACAGCAGGTGTCACAAATATTTGTTTCATCTATGAATGAACTGATACAGGCGAGTGGAAGTGGTTCCTGATGTCACTCTCATCCCTCACTGAGGCCCACCTGTAGATCTATATGGACTTCAGCATCTGTGGAGAAAGGACTTCATTAGGTCACAAGAGCCTAGCCCTTTTTGCTGCCAGTAGGCAAGGATTCACTCTACTAACTCATGAAAAATTCTTGCTGCATCATATGTATGCACTTCTGTTTCCCATTTATTGCTGTGTCATCAAGCCTATGGCAGGCATGACTAGAGTCAAAGCCCAATCCCATAGTGGTATCATACAGCACCCTTACTATGGTAATTTACAGTGTCTTAGTCCATCCATTCTAAAACCTCTACATATGGCCCCATCTCTGTGTCTTTTCTAAGACAGAGGCAAACCCTAATCTTGTACAAATGGCCTCCGATACGCAGGGTCTCATTGCCTGATTCACGTGACCTAGAGGTCCAGGGGCCTCTGATAAGAGACTTCCCTAGACTGGAATCCTTAGCAAAGCTGGGCAAGAAATGAGAAGGAAGAAGGAAACCAGTCTACTTGACCACTGGTCTCTCTACACTGGGGGAACAGAAAACAAGATTGCAGAGCTGAATTGGGGGATCTATCTTGGGTCACCTTCGAGCACTAATGCCTCTTCCCCAGCTTGACATCTCCCTGCTTCCTCTACTCAGCTTAGATTTTCTTCCTTGCCCTTGAATTCATAGAGTATGAAGCTCCTCTATCAAATGACAGCCCTGCCCTCTTTCCTCATATGGCCCCACTTCATTCTTTGTTTTGTCCAGCCTGTACTCTTTTGATGCCCAGAAACTTCAAAGGCCAGTTCTGAGCTCATCAGAAAGTAAAACCCCTACCTAAAGTTAGCAAGAGGCATCCTTTCGTCAGCCTTGCAGTGTTTCCAGAACTGACATCTCACAGACTTCAGTGGAATTTTGTTCAACAATAACTCACCCAGAGCCGAGAAATAAAAAATATCCCCTATTCAGATACACTCTTCTGAATGAGGATGCACTGGGATATACAAAGCTGACTTTTGGTCTCAGAAAGTTATTGTTTGTTCCTTTTTATAGAATTTAAATTTTTTACAGTGAACCATGGGGATTTTTAATATATATCGAGGGAGTTTACAGAGATGAGGGGTATTTATAACATATCATCTTGAATCAAATTCATTTGAACAAGGTAATTGTCCCCTTGTGATAAGGGAGCAGCTTATTTATGGGGTTGCCGTTGTTACCCATTTCTAAAAGGGCTTCTGCCTTTAAAAAGGACTTTCTAACTCATGAGCCACCTATTCCTTTCCTCCTGTCTTGGGTGAAGTCACTGAGCTATCTTTATAATTTCATCATTATTTTCCAAACAACACACTGAGCAGCTATAAATGGAACATCAGGGAAATTCAAACCCATGCAACTGGTAGGGAAATTGGATTAAACAATGGGTTACCATCATGGTCAAAAGTGACCACGGTGAAAATTAATTAAAGAGAAACATTTCTGTTGCCTTTGGCATCATTCTGCAGCTTAGAGAATAAATGTTCCAGATAATAACAATGACTCCCAAAGTGAGATGGTGATTTATACATTTTCTTCCTGAAGAAACTACTGGTTATGGACAGGGAGAAGCTCCCTACTTTCGAGTTGGCCTGTGAAAATGATCTGGTGTAACTTGCAATTCATGTAGATGCAACTGGAATGTCAGAGGTGAGAATTCTCTTCCAGGACAGAGTTCTCTTTCACCTGGTGTCAGTTTCCCTGCCCACCCTTCATCCTAACACATGTTAATCATAAATAACTCGTTTGGCAATACAGTCTCTTCTCTGAGTTCTGTCAGTGGTTCTCTGAGTGCTTCCAGCCTGTCTATTTGGGCCACAGCACCCTCAAAGCAAGTTATCTCAGAGCTGGTTCAAAACAAGAAATGAAATCTTCCTGACCTCTTTCTGGCCTCCTCCTTGGAAAAAGAATAAGAGTTGCTTGTTAGCAAGTCTTTGAACTTTTGCGTGATCTTTCCTTGAATTTCGAAGAGGAGTTCTGCAGCAAGTGGCTTTGATTTTTGTTTAATTGACATTCTGATATCGAGGTCTTGGTTTTAACTTTTTTTTTTTCCTCTAAGACTGTATTTTATTCATTTAACGTGATGTAGTTTTTGTTTGATCTACTCTCTGTGGAAATAGGTTTTGCGTGGATTTTTAAAGGTTTTTCTAAAAGAAGATAACTAAATGATGAACAAATTTCTCTCCTGCTTCAGTGTAACTAAGCTTACTGGTAGCCAAAGAAAGTGAGTTGTTATGAGCTCAGAACACAGCTTTTACTTTGTATTTTAAAATAGAAAAGAGGGAAAAAGCACTTTGTTGTATCAAAAACAGAACTTGGAGAAGCAAGTTCTTGATGGGGGCCTTTTGAATCCAGACAGGTAAATTGTAAAATTTCCATTTCCAGGGTAGGGTGTGACTGGTGAGTGTAGATTTGAAATCAGAAGAGTGAGGCAAAATGAGCGAGCAGATTAAAACCATTATAATATATATATATATATAATATATATTATATATAAATATACTATATATCCATTACTGAATCACTTTGCTATACACCTGAAACTAACACAATATTGTAAATCAACTATACTTCAATAGAATAATTTTAAAACCTGTAAGATATAAACTTGCAATTAAATATATCAAAACCAAATGTAATAAATACTCAAACCCCACCACTTCCTACTTACATTACTACATTTGCTAGTATCTGTGGGCTTGAGATACTGCGCCACCAGGTAATTTACATGGATTGTATCTGTGTGGTAGAAATAGCACGTGATGGAGCCTTACTGCACATCTCTTCCCAGCTCCATGTGCAGTGATGTGAGATTGGTAGCTTGAAAATAGCTTTGCTGGAGTACTTACACCATGAAATCTGACAAATGATACAAAGCAGGGTTTTTCACCAGACCACCAGTTGTTTCAAACATTTACCAGCACTCTATTACCAAACAGCGTAAGAATCTTGCTGTTTCAGACCGTGAGTAGATCTGAAGGGCCTGTTCTGGAGAGTTGATTGCTCTAAATGTGCTTTGTTTTTTACCATGCAGCATTCTTTCCCTCTTCATCGTTTAGCATTATTCCTTTCTCTGTGGAGTTCCCTCTTTCTTATTCCATGCAGTTTGGCCAAAGGGTGGAGACACAAAGACCCCAGGTCTCCCTGTCCTCAGGGGTGACTTGAGTCATAGTACTGCAAGGCACTGGCCACAGTGATTGGTTCAGGCATGAACATGTGAGCCAAATGGGAACAGAGTCCTCCTTGAAATGTAATCGATGGATGCTGGCTGGGATTAAGAGCAGCATATGTAGGCTTGAAGCTACAATTAGCCATCTTTTCCAAGTGTAATGATACATAAGGGGAAGCAGGACCCTCATGACATTACTTGAAATTTGTTTCAAGCCCTATGCCCCTTAGACTTCCCAGTTCCCTGAGCCAATATATTCCCTTTCTTGCATGACCAATAGGTATTTTTTTATCTTGAGTAACTCTGATAAAATGCCATATAACATCATACGGAGAACTCTATTCTGGGGCTACGGGGACAGAGATGCATAGAGGCGATTGCAATTTGATCTACATTGTGACCAGATTTGTAGACCAATAAAATATTCTTTACACACAGTCTTATTGTATTTATCAACCAGAATTTTGTGTAAATTTATGAGATTCTATTAAAAATACTAAATACTGTATTTGCTTGATTCTTTGAAGTTCATGAAAGATAAGGACAATGCAAAGTCTATCATCACATTCCCAGGACTTATGCCAGCATCACATACAATATAACAAGAAATTACTCAGGAAATACTTGTTGAGAGAAAGCCTGTCTCCTGAAGACGCTGCATTCATCTGTACCATGATGATGATTCAGCAGTTTTATGCAATACCCCACAGCTTTCTTTGTAGAAAGGCATATGGACTACACTGTTTGATGTGAGGCAGAGTAAGCAGATTCTATAAATAAAGAAATTCGAGCTCATCAGTATGCTTTTTGACCTTGAGAGGTGAAGTTGTTTCTGTATAAGCCAGATTTCCCATTTCTGAGTCTCTGGACTCAAGGGAACCAAGCCAGAGAAGAGAAATACCCTACCCTGCTTTGTAACAAGCAAAAGAGGTTAAGCCGTTGGCTATTCGCAAATTAGCAAATAGCTAATTTAAATTAAATTCGCTCTTTTAAACTAAAAGTAATTTAAAGCTATAACTAAGCTTTCGAAATTTAAACATTTTTTTCTGGTATATCTCATACCCACCCACAGCAACATCCAATGAGAATGCTCTTGTCAGAACAGAACTGAGGTTGCCAATGGGGAGGGAAGGATTGGAAGTTTGGGATTAGCATAGACAAACTATAATATGTAGTATGGATAAATAACAAGGTCCTACTGTACAGCACAGGGAACTATATTCAATATCCTGTGACAAACCATAAAGGAAAAGACTATGAAAAAATATATATATATGGCTAAGTCACTTTGTTGTACAGAAGAAATTAATGCAACATTGTAAATCAACTCTACTTCAATAAAATTTAAATAAATAAATACATAAAAAAGAATGCTCTTGTCAAAACAAGAGCAGTGTCTGCATCCCAGTTCGAATCTTTTGGGGGAACACCTGCCTCCCCTTCTACGTTTCCCCAGAGATGAAGGAGCAGTGTTGGAATGAATACTTCTGGATCTTCTCTATGTCCCTTTACTCATTTTTCCTCATTAGAATAAAAACAGATCTGTCTCAAGAGACAGAGAATAATCTGGCACATATTTACCAAGCTGACCAGGGTGGGGATAAGGCACAGCATTGAAAGGCCAGCAGCACATCCGTCTCCCTTTCAGCTGGGCCTCTGTTCTGCCAGACATCAGGTTATTAAACAGCCATGATTCTTTGTGGGGTTGGCTGGAGAAAATGTGCATTCTGCAGAAACAGCTCTCCCTACAGGTAAGAAACAAGGCCCAGATTGAGAGGAAAGGAGGACATTATGGCCTCCACTTCAGCCTAAGCTCAACCATCTAACACTGTTTATCAGGGGCTGCCGAGCCAGCAGGGGATCTGCTGATTTGCTGTGGCAGTGAAGCCGTATCAGGAAAAGCAACTATAATCTGAGTCACCATCTGATTAAGTTTACAGTAATCCACTATCATTCTCTATGATCCGTCTGTCTTCTTTATCAGCCAAATAGCAAATGCAGATTTGGTAGAAATCACCACCTAAACCTTCCAAGTCCTTGATGGTGGCGCTAATCTCTGCAGTACCTCTAAGACTACAGCGTTACTCCTTGTTTACTAATTGGGTAAGCTTTAACGGCGTCCATTTGCTCCCCCTACTACAACAGCTCTCATTTCACAGACCCAGTCTGGGGCTTCTGCCAGTTGCTGAACACGTCTGTTCTAACAGAGCAATCTAGAATTGAAGGGTGGGTTCAGGAACTTACCGGACACACTGTTACATTAACACGAGCCAGAAGTTCTTTGATCACTTGATATCATTTAACCCTACTCTTGACTGGTGGGCCACAGTAGCATTATGTGTCTCCAGGAGATAGTGTCAATTCAGAGCCAGAGTCACAACATCTGATCAGTCTCCTTTCCCCACTGCGCGGTCACCCTGGGAAATACCCACAGGTCCGTTTGGGGAAGGCTATGAGGAATGTTACCATATGAACTTTGCCTGTGTAGTAGGGTTTTTCCTTTAGAGAATTCAGTATTCAAGGATCCCTCCTTTATTTTTTTATTTTTATTTTTTACAGGTTCTATAAAAAAGTATATTTTCAGTGCAGTTATGACATTCCTGGTTCTTTAAATTAAAGAAGAAAAGTCCATTGAAACCCCATGTTTCATCACTTTAAAATATTTTTTAATAGCCAAATAGCAGGTAAATAAATGCAATGAAGTTTTGGACGCCAAAGAATGCACGTGGAGTACAGCCATAGGAATATTCTTATGTATTTGAAATACAGGTATTAAGGATCCCTCCTTTAAGGCATCCTTCACCCAAGGGGCTCTATATTTGTCAAGAGGCTCAAGGCTGGTTGAGAGAATGTGACTCTATTCTGGTGATTCGAGTCAGACCTCTGTTCGTCAGACTTAGGGCCTTTCTATTTATACAAATCGAATAAGACCTTAGTGGGAGGTACACCTACTTTCATTCTGAGGACACCACAATCAATCACCAAATGCCAAAGATTTCTGCGGGTCAGACTATTCTTATGACAACTTCAGCTCAGCTGTTCACCATGGTAACCATGGCCACACTGTCTCTGGCAATTAAGTACATTCGAAGGGCAGATTTTGAATCGTGTCCTCTCAACCACTGTAAAGAGGACCATCTGCCGTGGACCTTGGCCCCATCCAGGTGTGCTTACTGCTTGAGGACAGAGGCAGAGGAGCACCCCCCATGCCTGGATCCAGAAGAGAAGAGGAGAAACCCCCTGCCCCTGAACAGAGGAGTGAAAAAAGACAAATGGATGGAGACTGAACCTGGCTTCAGGGGCCCAGTTACTCACCCACCAGCTGACTTGGCTCAAACTCAATAGATGTCAAGTCCAAGCCACATTGCCACTCCTCCCTTGGGGAAAGGGCAGAATAAGAAGATGGAGAGAGGCAACATTTCCAATCCTCGCACTTACCCTGGCAAGAAAAGGGGATAGATGCCCTCCTATGCGGAAACAAGACTCCTAATAAGAGTCTGGATGAAAGCGGAGGATTTGGATTAGCTGAAATGACAGGCTTCAAGTGCTTGACATGGGGGGAAACAGTAGTCAGGAACACAAAGGCAGGAGAAGATGGAAAATCCAGGAGAGTTCTGGTCCTGACAAGTGACTTCCACTCTACTAGAGCTCCTGTCCCAGGAGGGAACTGGGTGTCAATCAGGAACCAAAGCCTGACTTGTGATTCAAAATGTACAAACATGGAGGTCATTAGGAAAGGGAAGTTTCAAATGACACATGGATACATAGGGTGAGAACTTACAGTATTTAGGGCAAAAGATATAATTCCAGAGCCATCCCCAGTCCATAAGCAGAGATTTCCTAAAGTGTCTCTAACCTTTATTAGCTGAAAAACAGACAGCTATCCCCCAATCATCCCAACTCCCTAGAAATGTGAACGTTTAGGCGAGTTTGCCCTGAAGTTGCAGTTGTGCAAAAATATGTCATTTATGGAATGATAAGCCTTGGATAATTCTTGGTTAATGTTCATGTGGTTTTTAAAACTCAACTAAGACTTTAACTTTCATTTGCATTTCATTTTTATACTTTCCAGAAAGAAAAAAATTACAGAAAATACATCTCCTGGGACCAAACCACAAATTGCAGTTCAGTTCAAGAAGCTAAAAGAATAGGACCCCTGCCTTCCAAGAGACGCAAAAACCAACAGGTGCTTCGTTTTGAAAAGGAGGCTAAGAATAAAGCAGGCACGGCAAATAGTTCTGGGCAGGAAAGAAACCAGTCAAACTCTTGCCAAAAGTTATTGTATTAAGTGCTAAATCCTACTTAAAGGTGGCAACCACAATTTAGTCTTTTCGAATCTCTCCCTTTATAAATAGCCTCCTGCT
Organism: Kogia breviceps; assembly: GCF_026419965.1. Lineage (NCBI taxonomy): Eukaryota > Metazoa > Chordata > Mammalia > Artiodactyla > Physeteridae > Kogia > Kogia breviceps. Next base: position 49,869,343 of record NC_081322.1, read on the forward strand.
ATTTTCTAAGAAGCAGAAGAACTTCTGTCTGCAAGATGATTGATTTTTTTTTTTTTTTTTTTTTTTTGACAAGAGCCAGAATTTAAAACTGGCATCAAAACCCAGCCAACTTGAGGCTAGGGAGAAGAAAGTAACATTGGTTATTTTATCTAAAGATGAGCCATTCAAATATTTGGTACATCAATGCCACGCTTGCCTGAGAAAAAATTAAGGAAGTCTAGTTGCATAAATACCTCCTATTCATGACTTTTCACCTGTCTCTGTGAGTGCAAGATTGGGTGATGGTATTGGCAATTATTTGGAACAGTCACCAGGGGCTGCTTCCCCCAAGAGCACCACAGTTAAGTGGCATGTCTATGGTGTTCTTTTTCATAGTGACAAATGGACCTGAAGCTGATGAAATTACATGGGGCTCCACATGACGGGCCATGGTCAGGTAGAGACTCACCAGGAGGATGTGGGAAAGTTCTTTTTTGAGGGGAGAAATTTAAAGGTGGAGATGGTAGGGGCAGGGGAAGTGGGATATTGTGTTTTTAAAACATTCAGGAGATCAAAATAGGTATGCAGGTTTGGGAGATCCTTCAGGAAAAGCAGGAATGATGACACCTATTTCATTGTGGAATGCTTTAAAATGACTAATGAAATGAAAGTTAACTATCTTCCCTTCGACATATTTTCAAAGCCTTCAGTAATGAAAACAGTTTCTTCTTTGTCAATTTCCTATGCTTAAAAGAAAATTTATAATGTTATTAGCATGGGAATTGTGTGATCTAAGCCACCAAGCCTTAAAAACAGGTAAGAAGGGACTTCCCTGGTGACACAGTGGCTAAGAATCCAGGGCACACAGGTTCGAGCCCTGGTCAGGGAAGATCTCACATGCCGCGGAGCAACTAAGCCCATGTGCTGAGACTTTGTGACACAACTACTGAAGCCAGTGCTAGAGCCTGTGCTCCGCAAAAGAGGAACCACTTCAATGAGAAGCCTGCACACCGCAACAAACAGCAGCCCCTGCTCCCTGCAAATGGAGAAAGCCTACACACAGCAATGAAGACCCTACATAGCCAAAAATAAATAAATAAATTTATTTAAAAAAAAAAAACAGGTAAGAATGATATTCAGTTTTAAGGCTTAACTTTGAACGGGTGCTCAGTCTTCCTAAAATATAAGCTAATGAGCAGACATCCTGATATGCTGATCATTTCTCTGTGAAGAATGTTATAGCCTCGTGAGAATACACACTAGTTGTTTAAACTAAAGCATTTTAAAAGAAAAATTGATTATTAACGGAAAAGGAGTTGGGGTTTGGGGTGGGAATCCAGAAAGAAATATCTACAACTGAAACAAAAGGGGAGAAATAAAACACATTCTGGAAAAAAACTTATAGCCATAGTACCTAGAATTTTCCATGAGGCCACTGTCTTTGTTTTCTATTTCTCCATAGTTATGTAGCTCCATATGCCCTAATTATGCATCATATAGCTTTAATATTCTATTCTAATACCATTTTTTTCATTTATTCCTTTAGCAGAGACCATTGGGAAAAATATTTTTAAAAATAAAATACCTGCATTTACGCAAAAGATACAATTTGTGCTTTCACTTTCCTCATCAAGATCATAAAAACAGCTTGTGGGTGATAAACTTCAGTAATCTTTGTTCCTTATATAGCCCAAGAGTCTAGAACAGTTCCTGGCACATAGTAAATGCTTGTCTTAACCTGGAGTCCCAAGAAAGCAGAGCCTGAGACAAAGGTTTTAAATTCAACCACTTTGCTGGTGGAAGAAATCCCAGAAGAGCAAAAGTGAGGGCAAGGGGTTCTGAGAGCAAATGTTTCATTTGATCTTTTAAGACCATCCTTTGCTAAGTGTAGAAACTGCATCTCAAAACAATCCTCTGGGAGAGGAAGAGAGAAGAAGGCTTCCCTTGGCCCCCATCTCCCACTGGTCTCCCTTAGTTTCTGAGTTGTGCGTGTATGGGACCCTCCAGAGTTCCACACCTCGTGGTCAACAGAAAAGCTGTGAGCAGGCCGTGTGGGCTAGTTGCACCGGGGGGAAGTTGATAAGAGCTCGCGCAGAGGAAGAGAGGATAGGAAGTGGTACGTAAGAGAAGTCTAACATACATAGTACTCAATAAGTATTTGCTGAAAGGATAGAATTTTATTATAATAGTCTGAGTTATTGATTGAAGAGGTGTAAAATGTCCCCAGTAATTCATTATCATAATCATCGGTAGTTTAGTGAAGAAGAGACACAGGTTCTGTTTTAAAAGATCTTGTTTCATGGAAGAATTTTAATATTTGCTGATTTTTGAAATATTTTGCCAACTATCAGCTCAGTCTAACTATAGCTGATTAACTGGGGGACCTGCAGCCATGCGACAAAAAGTCACAGATAATGCAGCTGCCCCTGGACTGGATTAAAGAAAAATTGTTCCTAAAAGCATGGAGCAAATCACATATTTCCACAAGCATCATCAACAACAAGTACCCGCTAAGTTAGCTTAAGTGATTTTTCAAATTTGCCACTGTCCCCTGAAGACTTCACACAGACTCAATCCTTCCCCATCACATCATCCTTTTCTGACTACGACTCATCCTTCAAAGGCAAACTGAGAAACCAGTTACCAAAAAGCCTTCACATTCCCTCTCTCTCCCCCTTCCCCCTTCCCTCCCACCCTTTGTCCCTCCCATTACTTTGTGCTGGGTGCTTTCACGTTACTCAGTTTTACTGCTATGGCTGCATCTATCATATTCCATTGTAACAGTGAATCTTTCCCCCACTAGATTGTCAGCTCTTCCAATGCTGGGATTGAGACACTTGTCTTCTTAGGACCTGACACACAGCAGGCATCCAACAAATTTCAGCTGAATGAAAGAATGAGCCAGTTGCTGTTTGAATAAGAGGGAAAATTGCAAAGGATTTTGGGAAGAGAGGGTAGCTGATGGTGATAGTGGGCTGAGTCAGGGGAATCTTAGAGGAGCTAGATGCAGAAGGAAGATGAGATTCATGGACCTAGACAGAAGGAAAATGCTGTTCCAGCTGGGGCTGTGGCCATAAGGCAGAAATGCACTTAATTTACTGTAAAGCAGTGGATTCTCCAGCTTGGCGAGGGCAGGAAGGTCTAGAGCAGGTCACAGGAAATAAAACCTGAGAGGAAAGTGGGGGTCAGGTTGCAGGGAGCACCAAATGCCAGGCTTAGCACCCTTACTTTGTCCTCTATTTTAAGTTCTTAAAATATTTTGAGCAGTAGGGCAACACAGCCAAGCAGCATTTAAAAACAGCTGGTAGGGCTTCCCTGGTGGTGCAGTGGTTGAGAGTTCCCCTGCCGATGCAGGGGACACGGGTTCGTGACCCAGTCCGGGAAGATCCCACATGCTGCGGAGCAGCTGGGCCCGTGAGCCATGGCCGCTGGGCCTGCGCGTCCGGAGCCTGCGCTCCACGACGGGAGAGGCCACAGCAGTGAGAGGCCCGAGTACCGAAAAAAAACAGCTGGTAGACGTGTGGAAGAGCAATTGGGAGGGAGAAACCAACCACACTTAGAAGCAGAAAGTGACTTTCCTTGTCAAGCTCTGAGCCAAAGATGAGAGTTTGGCTTTGGAAAAAACAATTGAGGAGAGGTTTAAAGATTATTTGCAAATTCAGTGATTTTCTGTCCCTAGCTTAGAGCTGACACTCTCCAAGATGTGACCCCAGTTCCACAGTCTAGTCTCCTCACCTCCTGCCAAACTGACCCTTTTGTGGTCTCCACACATGACCTCTGTTGCCTCATCTCTGGGAAGATCTTGGTGCCTGGAATACTCTCCCTTGCACCCGTTTCCTCCTGTCAAAATGTGACCTGCACTTTATCCCTCTCTTTAAATGCCCTCTCATCCATGATAGAAGGTAAATGTAAGAAGTTCATTCCCAAGTGACACATGTCACTTTCTCTTGGGCCTTCTGGGGACAAGCTATCCCTACCTCGGAATGTGTAGGGGTCAAATCTAACCATATCTCTCTTGAGTTTTACATATGGAGGAAGAATAAAGTGTGATGTAATAAACAAAAACCTGGATTTTAGTCTGTTCTGTATGTCCTGGGTCACACACAACCTTGGTTTCCTTACAGGCAAAATAAAGGGGTTGGATGAGGTCTTCTCTGAGGTGCCTCATGGCTGCCTCATGACACTCCAAGTGACTAATAGTGAGAATCTGTTAGTCACTAGTGAGAACTATTAGTCACTCCATGTGACTAATAGTATTTCAGGGAGACACACGAGGGCTAAAGGCATGGCACCTACAGTGACTGGGACCTTGGAGATGCCCAATAAACATTTCTTGATTGATGGACTAACTAGAGATACACTCTAATCACTTAGATGTTTCTATTTGCCTCTTTTTGGAGTTGGCTGGGTGCAGGGCCCAGGAATCAGAGCTGACTGTTGTTATGGCAGTGACTGCAGTATCTTTCACCCACTTTTATTGAGATACATTTGACTTACAACAATTGTGTATGTTCAAGATGTATGTGACGTGGTGCTGGGAAAACTGGACAGCTACCTGTAAAAGTATGAAATTAGAACACTCCCTAACACCACACACAAAAATAAACTCAAAATGGGTTAAAGACCTAAATGTAAGGCCAGACACTATCAAACTCTTAGAGGAAAACATAGGCAGAACACTCTATGACATAAATCACAGCAAGATCCTTTTTGACCCATCTCCTAGAGAAATGGAAATAAAAACAAAAATAAACAAATGGGATCTAATGAAACTTAAAAGCTTTTGCACAGCAAAGGATACCATAAACAAGACCAAAAGACAACCCTCAGAATGGGAGAAAATATTTGCAAATGAAGCAACTGACAAAGGATAAATATCCAAAATTTATAAGCAACTCAGGCAGCTCAATAACAAAAAAACAAACAACCCAATCCAAAAATGGGCAGAAGAACTAAACAGACATTTCTCCAAAGAAGATATACAGATTGCCAACAAACACATGAAAGAATGTTCAACATCATTAATCATTAGAGAAATGCAAATCAAAACTACAATAAGGAGACGGCTTAAAGATGGCGGAAGAGTAAGACGCGGAGATCTCCTTCCTCCTCACAGAGACATCAGAAATACATCTACACGTGGAACTTCTCCTATAGAACACCCACCGAACGCTGGCAGAAGACCTCAGACCTCCCAAAAGGCAAGAAACTCCCCACGTACCTGGGTAGGGCAAAAGAAAAAAGAATAAAGAGAGACAAAGAATAGGGACGTGACCTGCACCAGTGGGAGGGAGCCATGAAGGAGGAAAGGTTCCCACACACTAGAAGCCCCTTCACGGGCCGAGGCTGCGGGTGGCGGAGGGGGGAAGCTTCGGAACCGCGGAGGAAAGCGCAGCCACAGGGTGCGGAGGGCAAAGCGGAGAGATTCCCGCAGAGGATCGGTGCTGACCGGCACTCACCAGCCCGAGAGGCTTGTCTGCTCGGCCGCCGGGGCGGGCGGGGCCGGGAGCTGAGGCTCGGGCTTCAGTCGGATCCCAGGGAAAGGTCTGGAGTGGGCAGAGTGAAAACAGCCTGAAGGGGTTAGTGCGCCACGGCTGGCCGGGAGGGAGTCCGGTTGAAGTCCGGAGCTGCCGAAGAGGCAAGAGACCTTTTCTTCCCTCTTTGCTTCCTGGGCGCGAGGAGAGGGGATTAAGCGCGCTGCTTAAAGGAGCCGCAGAAACGGGCGCGGAGCTACCGAAGAGACAAGAGACTTTTTCTTACCTTTTTGCTTCCTCGGGCGCGAGGAGAGGGGATTAAGCGCACCGCGTAAAGGAGCTCCAGAAACGGGCGTGAGCCGCGGCTGTCGGCACGGACAACAGAGACGGGTGTGGGACGCTAGGGTTGCTGCTGCCGCCACCAAGAGGCCTGTGTGTGAGCACAGGTCACTCTCCACACCGGCCCTCCCGGGAGCTCGTGCAGCCCGCCACTGCCGGGGTCCCGGGATCCAGGGACAGCTTCCCCGGGAAAACGCACGGTGCGCCTCGGGCCGGTGAAGCGTCACGCCAGCCTCTGACGTCACAGGCTCGCCCTGCACCCGTGCCCCTCCCTCCCCCTGGCCTGAGTGAGCCGGAGGCCCCGAATCAACTGCTCCTTTAACCCTGTCCTGTCTGAGCGAAGGGCAGACACCCTCGGATGACCTACACGCAGAGGCGGGGCCAAGTCCAAAGCTGAACCCCAGGAGCTGTGTGAACAAAGAGGAGAGGGGGAGGTCTCTCCCAGCAGCCTCAGAAGCAGTGGATTAAAGCTCCACAATCAACTTGAAGTGCCCTACATCTGTGGAAAACCTGAATAGACAACGAATCATCCCAAGTTGAGGAGGTGGACTTTGGGAGCAAGATATACTATTATTTTCCCCTTTTTTTCTTTTTGTGAGTGTGTATGTGTGTGCTGCTGTGTGAGATTTTGTCTGTATAGCTTTGCTTTCACCATTTGTCCTAGGGTTAGACCGACCCGTTTTTCTGTTTTTTTTTTAAATAGAAATTTTTCTTCTTCATAATTATTTTTTATTTTAATAACTATACTTTATCCTACTTCATTTTGTTTTCTCCCTTTCTTTCTTCCTTTCTTCCTTCCTTTCTTCCCTCCTTCCCTCCTTCCTCTCTTCTTTCCTCCCTTCCTTCCTCCCTTCCTCTGTTCCTTCCTTCCTTTCTTCCTCTCCTGCTTCCTTCCTTCCTTTCTTGCTTTCTTCCTTCCTTCATTTCTTCCTTCCTTCATTTCTTGCTTCCTTCCTTCCCTCCCTCCCTCCTTCCTTCCTTCCTTCTTTCCTTCCTTCCTTTTCTTTCCTTTCTATTTTTTTCTCGCTTTTATTTTGAGCCGTGTGGATTAAAGGCTCTTGGCACCCCAGCCAGGCACCAGGGCTGTTCTCTGAGGTGGGAGAACCAACCTCAGGACACGGGTCCACAAGAGACCTCCCAGCTCCACGCAATATCAAACGGTGAAAATCTCCCAGAGATCTCCATCTCAACACCAAGACCCAGCTTCACTCAAGGACCAGCAATGAACAGTGCTGGACACCCTATCCCCAACAAAGAGCAAGACAGGTCTACAGCCCCATCCATTAGCAGAGAGGCTGCCTAAAATCATAATAAGGGTACCAACATCCCCAAATACACCACCAGACGTGGACCTGCCCACCAGAAAGACAAGATCCAGCCTCATCCACCAGAACAGAGGCACTAGTCCCCCCAACCAGGAAACCTACTCAACTCACTGAACCAACCTCAGCCACTGGGGACAGCCACCAAAAACAGAGGGAACTATGAACTTGCAGCCTGCAAAAAGGAGACCCCAAACACAGTAAGATAAACGAAATGAGAAGACAGAAAAACACAGCAGATGAAGGAGCAAGGTAAAAACACACCAGACCTAACAAATGAACAGGAAATAGGCAGTCTACCTGAAAAAGAATTCAGAATAAAGATAGTAAAGATGATTCAAAATCTTGGAAATACAATAGACAAATTGCAAGAAACAGTGAACAAGGACCTAGAAGAAATAAAGAGGAAGCAAGCAACGATGAGCAACACAATAAATGAAATGAAAAATACTCTAGATGAGATCAATAGCAGAATAACTGAGGCAGAAGGACGGATAAGTGACCTGAAAGATAAAATAGTGGAAATAACTACTGCAGAGCGGAATAAAGAAAAAAGAATGAAAATAACTGAGGACAGTCTCAGAGACCTCTGGGACAACAATAAATGCATCAACATTCGAATTATAGGGGTCCCAGAAGAAGAAGAGAAAAAGAAAGGGACTGAGAAAATATTTGAAGAGATTATAGTTGAAAACTTCCCTAATATAGTAAAGGAAATAGTCAATCAAGTCCAGTAAGCACAGAGAGTCCCATACAGGATAAATCCAAGGATAAACACGCCAAGATACATAATAATCAAACTGTCAAAAATTAAATACAAATAAAACATATTAAAAGCAGCAAGGGAAAAACACCAAATAACACACAAGGGAATCCCTATAAGGTTAACATCTGATCTTTCAGCAGAAACTCTACAAGCCAGAAGGGAGTGGCAGGACATATTTAAAGTGATGAAGGAAAAAAACCTACAACCAAGATTACTCTACCCAGCAAGGATCTCATTCAGATTTGATGGAGAAATTAAAACCTTTACAGACAAGCAAAAGCTGAGAGAGTTCAGCACCACCAAACCAGCTCTACAACAAATGCTAAAGGAACTTCTCTAGGCATGAAACACAAGAGAAGGAAAAGACCTATAAGAACAACCCAAAACAATTAAGTAAATGGTAATAGGAACATACATATCGATAATTACCTTAAGTGTAAATGGATTAAATGCTCCCACCAAAAGACACAGATTGGCTGCATGGATACAAAAACAAGACCCATATATATGCTGTCTACAAGAGACCCACTTCAAACCTAGGGACACATACAGACTAAAAGTAAGGGGATGGAAAAGATATTCCGTGCAAATGGAAATCAGAAGAAAGCTGGAGTAGCAATTCTCATATCAGACAAAATAGACTTTAAAATAAAAACTATTACAAGAGACAAAGAAGGACACTACATAATGATCAAGGGATTGACCCATGAAGAAGATATAACAATTGTAAATATTGATGCACCCAACATAGGAGCACCTCAATACATAAGGCAAATACTAACAGCCTTAAAAGGGGAAATCGACAGTAACACAATCAAAGTAGGGGACTTTAACACCCCACTTTCACCAATGGACAGATCATCCAAAATGAAAATAAATAAGGAAACACAAGCTTTAAATGATACATTACACAAGATGGACTTAATTGATATTTATAGGACATTCCATCCAAAAACAACAGAATACACATTTTTCTCAAGTGCTCATGGAACATTCTCCAGGAGAGATCATATATTGGGTCACAAATCTAGCCTTGGCAAATTTAAGAAAATTGAAATCGTATCAAGTATCTTTTCCGACCACAACACTATGAGACTAGATATCAATTACAGGAAAAGATCTGTAAAAAATACAAACACATGGAGGTTCAACAATACACTACTTACTAACGAAGTGATCACTGAATAAATCAAAGAGGAATTCAAAAAATACTTAGAAACAAATGGCAATGGAGACACGACGACCCAAAACCTATGGGATACAGCAAAAGCAGTTCTAAGAGGGAAGTTTATAGCAATACAATCATACCTTAAGAAACAGAAAACATCTCGAATAAACAACCTAACTTTGCACCTAAAGCAATTATAGAAAGAACAACAAAAACACCCCAAATTTAGCAGAAGGAAAGAAATCATAAAGATCAGATCAGAAATAAATGAAAAAGAAATGAAGGAAACAATAGCAAAGATCAATAAAAGTAAAAGCTGGTTCTTTGAGAAGATAAATAAAATTGATAAACCATTAGCCAGACTCATCAAGAATAAAAGGGAGAAGACTCAAATCAATAGAATTAGAAATGAAAAAGGAGACATAACAACTGACACTGCAGAAATACAAAAGATTATTAGAGATTACTACAAGCAACTGTATGCCAATAAAATGGACAACCTGGAAGAAATGGACAAATTCTTACAAATGCACAACATGCCGAGACTGAACCAGGAAGAAACAGAAAATATGAACAGACCAGTCACAAGCACTGAAATTGAAACTGTAATTAAAAATCTTCCAACAAACAAAAGCCCAGGACCAGATGGCTTCACAGGCGAATTCTATCAAACATTTAGAGAAGAGCTAACACCTATCCTTCTCAAACTCTTCCAAAAGATAGCAGAGGGAGGAACACTCCCAAACTCATTCTATGAGGCCACCATCACCCTGATACCAAAACTAGACAAAGATGTCACAAAGAAAGAAAACTATAGGCCAATATCACTGATGAACATAGATGCAAAAATCCTCAACAATATATTAGCAAACAGAATCCAACAGCACATTAAAAGGATCATACACCATGATCAAGTGGGATTTATTCCAGGAATGCAAGGATTCTTCAATATACGCAAATCAATGAACGTGATACACCATATCAACAAACTGAAGGTGAAAAACCATATGATCATCTCAATAGATGCAGAGAAAGCTTTTGACAAAATTCAACACTCATTTATGATAAAAACCCTGCAGAAAGTAGGCATACAGGGAACTTTCCTCAACATAATAAAGGCCATATAGGACAAACCCACAGCCAGCATTGTTCTCAATGGTGAAAAACTGAAACCATTTCCACTAAGATCAGGAACAAGACAAGGTTGCCCACTCTCACCACTCTTATTCAACCTAGTTTTGGAAGTTCTAGCCACAGCAATTAGAGAAAATAAAGAAATAAAAGGAATCCAAACAGGAAAAGAAGAAGTAAAGCTGTCACTGTTTGCAGATGACATGATACTATCCATAGAGAATCCTAAGGATGCTACCAGAAAACTACTAGAGCTAATCAATGAATTTGGTAAAGTTGCAGGATACAAAATTAATGCACAGAAATCTCTGGCATTCTTATACACTAATGATGAAAAATCTGAGAGTGAAATTACGAAAACACTCCCATTTACCATTGCAACAAAAAGAATAAAATATCTAGGAATAAACCTACCTAAGGAGACAAAAGACTTGTATGCAGAAAACTATAAGACACTGATGAAAGAAATTAAAGATGATACAAATAGGTGGAGAAATATACCATGTTCTTGGATTGGAAGAATGAACATTGTGAAAATGACTCTATTACCCAAAGCTATCTACAGATTCAATGCAATCCCTATCAAATTACCACTCGCATTTTTTACAGAACTAGAACAAAAAATTTCACAATTTGTATGGAAACACAAAAGACCCCGAATAGCAAAAGCAATCTTGAGAACGAAAAATGGAGCTGGAGGAATCAGGCTCCCTGACTTCAGACTATACTACAAGGCCAGTGTAATCAAGACAGTATGGTACTGGCACAAAAACAGAAATATAGATCAATGGAACAGGATAGAAAGCCCAGAGATAAATCCACACACATATGGTCACCTTATCTTTGATAAAGGAGGAAAGGATATACAGTGGAGAAAAGACAGCCTCTTCAATAAATGTGCTGGGAAAACTGGATAGCTACCTGTAAAAGTATGAAATTAGAGGACTCCCTAACACCACACACAAAAATAAACTCAAAATGGGTTAAAGACCTAAATGTAAGGCCAGACACTATCAAACTCTTAGAGGAAAACATAGGCAGAACACTCTATGACATAAATCACAGCAAGATCCTTTTTGACCCATCTCCTAGAGAAATGGAAATAAAAACAAAAATAAACAAATGGGACCTAATGAAACGGAAAAGCTTTTGCACAGCAAAGGATACCATAAACAAGACCAAAAGACAACCCTCAGAATGGGAGAAAATATTTGCAAATGAAGCAACTGACAAAGGATGAATCTCCAAAATTTATAAGCAACTCAGGCAGCTCAATAACAAAAAAACAAACAACCCAATCCAAAAATGGGCAGAAGAACTAAATAGACATTTCTCCAAAGAAGATATACAGATTGCCAACAAACACATGAAAGAATGCTCAACATCATTAATCATTAGAGAAATGCAAATCAAAACTACAATGAGATATCATCTCACACCGGTCAGATGGGCCATCATCAAAAACTCTAGAAACAATAAATGCTGGAGAGGGTGTGGAGAAAAGGGAACACTCTTGCACTGCTGGTGGGAATGTAAATTGATACAGCCACTATGGAGAACAGTATGGAGGTTCCTTAAAAAACTACAAACAGAACTACCATATGACCCCGCAATCCCACTACTAAGCATATACCCTGAGAAAACCATAATTCAAAAAGAGTTATGTACTAATATGTTTATTGCAGCTCTATTTACAATAGCCAGGACATGGAAGCAACCTAAGTGTCCATCAACAGATGAATGGATAAAGAAGATGTGGCACATATATACAATGGAATATTACTCAGCCATAAAAAGAAATGAAACTGAGTCATCTGTAATGAGGTGGATAGACCTTGAGTCTGTCAGACAGAGTGAAGTAAGTCAGAAGGAGAAAAACAAATACTATATGCTAACACATATATATGGAATCTAAGAAAAAAAATGTCATGAAGAGATTAGTGGTAGGACTGGAATAAAACACAGACCTACTGGAGCATGGGGTAAGCTATGACGATGTGAGAGAGTGGCAGGGACATATACACACTACCAAAATTAGATAGCTAGTGGGAAGCTGCAGCATAGCACAGGGAGTTCACCTCTGTGCTTTGTGACCACCTAGAGGGGTGGGATAGGGAGGGTGGGAGGGAGGGTGATGCAAGAGGGAAGAGATATGGGAACATATGTATATGTATAACTGATTCACTTTGTTGTAAAGGAGAAACTAACACACTATTGTAAAACAGTTATACTCAAATAAAGATCTTAAAAAAAAAGATGTATGTGACAAGTTGATATATGTATATCTTTTTTTTGTTTGTTTTGTTTTTTTGTGATACGCGGGCCTCTCACTGTTGTGGCCTCTTCTGTTGTGGAGCACAGGCTCCGGACGCGCAGGCTCAGCAGCCATGGCTCACGGGCCCAGCCGCTCCACAGCACGTGGGATCTTTCCGGACCGGGGCACGAACCCGTGTCCCCTGCATCGGCAGGCAGACTCTCAACCACTGCGCCACCAGGGAAGCCCGTTATATGTATATCTTGAAAAATGATTACCTCAATAAGGTTATTTTCCACATCCATCATGGCACATAGATTGTGTATGTGTGTGGTGAGAACACTTAGGATCTACTCTCTTAGTAACTTTCAAGTATACAATACAGTGTTGTTAACTATAGACAACACACTGTACTGACTGCAGTCCTTAAAGCAGTGCTTTTCAAACTCGAATACACATATGCATCATCTGGGAATCGTGTTAAAAAGTGGATTTGGGTTTAGTAGGTCCGAGTGGGGGCGCCTGAGATTCTGCATTTCTATCAAGCTCCCTGTGATGTGGATGTAGTTACTTCCCCAGCCAGACTTTGAATAGCAAGAACTTAAAGCACAGTACAGTCCATCCTCTGTATCCCTGGGTTCGGCATCTGCGGACTCAACCAATTGTGAGGATGTAGAACCCACTGCTCAGAGGCCAACTGTACATTACACCCTTTATATAAGGGGCTTGAGCATCCAAGAATTTTGGTATCCATAGAGGTCTTGGAACCAATCCCATGGATACCATGGGACAACTGAAGTAGGCCACAGAGTCTAGATCTGTAATTTTCAGAATAGGGCTCACAGTCAGACATGAGTAGGGAGGGCCATAGTGGGCTGAGGGCTAACTTTATGGGGCAGATAAAGTATAATTCCATAGACTTTAATTTTTATATTCTAATAAGTGCTGCTTAGTGGTGGAGATTCCTACTGGAAGATTTGGTTGTCATGCGGTGTGACTGTAATTATGTAAAGTGCATTCATTCTCTCAACAACTACTGGTAAGCCGTGCCCTGTGCCAGGCACTTGCCTAGTAACTGGGAGTACCTCTAAACAAAACAAACAACTGGAAACTCCCTGCTCTCATGAGCTCATATTTTAATAAGGAAAGTATTGTAAACAAAACAAGACACACACATAGTTAGAATTCCTACACTTAAAAAAAACACACACTTTTCATCACATAGCAGTGTTTTCTTAAGCTGCTTATTATTGTTTGCAATGCTGCTATTCTTGCCTTTTAATTGTAAATTGATATTAGCTTTGCTTAATTATCAATGTAATTGTGGCTTGTTGTGTGAATCCAAGGGTGGGTAGTCACGTATGTTTGCACCAGTGGTATTTTAGGCCTACACATTTCCATTAGCTAGACTCTCAGACATGCAGGCATTTGAGATTCAATTACGAATCATTCACATCCTATTTCCAGCTATCAGTTTAGTGTAGTTAGACCCGATTAACTGGTGACCAGCAGCAATGTGACGAAAAGTCACAGATGACAGACTTGTCCCTCCCTCAATTGGATTAAAGGAAAATTGTACATAAAAATTTGGAGCAGGGCCTCCTTGTGGCGCAGTGGTTGGGAGTCGGCCTGCCGATGCAGGAGACACGGGTTCGTGCCCCGGTCCGGGAAGATCCCACAAGCCGCGGAGCGTCTGGGTCCGTGAGCCATGGCCGCTGAGCCTGCGCGTCCGGAGCCTGTGCTCCGCAACGGGAGAGGCCACAGCAGTGAGAGGCCCACGTACCAGAAAAAAAACCAACAAACTTGGAGCAAATCATATATTTCCATGAGCATCATCCGCAGCAATCCTAAAGTAGATTTACTGAATCTCTTATCAAATTCTGCTTGGCTGGTGACATTTAACTGTGATCACCAAGTCCTTTTTTTCACAGAAGGAAGAAATGGATCGGGTAGAAGGGCCATAATTCTTCATGTTCACTGAATTCTTATCAGGGAGAATCATGTGGAGGTTGAATGCCTGCCATAAGCAAAGATTTCTACCACCTGGAGTTTTACAATTATTATTGTATGCAAGAGTCATGACTTTTCTACTAGGTTGATGATTTCATTAGCCATGTGCTTCCTTAGTTTCTGCTTCTCTGTTCTCTCTCTTACCATCAAGGGGGCTATTAAGGGCTTGATTTTCTCCTTGCAGATGAGAGCAGGTTTTCTTTCTGAGTTTGGACATTTTAAGATGTTGGATACTTCCCCTACACGGGCTCAGTCCAAATAGAAAAGTGAGTGATGTTGTCCTGGTAAGTAGTTTGGAAGTCAGACTGACCAGTGTCACCCGGCTTTTTACACTTTGAAATACATGATCTTTTTCAAATGTTCTACAATAAGCACATACTGTTTTCATATGTTTAAAAGTACTTTTTAAATAAAATAAATGATTTGTTGACGACAATTGACTTAGTATACTCACTGTTTATGAAATGAAGTGAGGTGACAATTTTTAAACTGCTTCTTTTTTAGCTAAAGGAGGAGACAGTCAATCATCTCTTTTATTTCAGAAAACGGAGTTAGTACCCATTACCCTGGGAAAACTGTATAACTGGACCTTTTCACTTTATGTGACTTAGAAAAGGTCGCCTCTCCCCTCAGAGCTCTGGGAAGCGTCATGATAATTTGTATACTCCTGGAAGGGAAAGCCCAACCCCAAACGCCCTTCCTAACACACCCAGTTATTTTCTAGCTGACAGAGTGGATCAGAATGGCTCAGACCCAAGTCCGCTGGCCAGAGAGGACAGCCCGGACCCCAAAGGGGACTTCACCTGCAGCACAGGGACGATGGCCACAGGTGGGCGCGTGAGAGAGCAGGGTCCAGCAGGGCACATGGCTGCGGCTGCAAGCGCCCCCGCCTGGCCAAGCTGCCAGGGTCTCCTTTTTACAAAGGCAGAACTCACCACCCTCTGAACTGAAGTAGCCGCCACGTTTCTAGACCAATCAAAAGGGAGAGGAGAACTCAAATTGAAGATGCTATACTCTGCTAAAATTTAGCCATTCATAGGGGAAAGATAGCCATATTTGTACCCTAGGCTGGTGAAATAAGTTGATTTGTACTTATTTTGTGTGTTTACCATAGGCAGCTTAAGGAGGCAATATTCCCTCAACCGAGTTCTACGCAAAGATCAGGAGCCTGGATGTTTGTTGAGAATATTCTGAGTAAAGCTTTAGCAGCAAGTTTTAGCTGTGTGGTCACTGCACTATACACCACAGCTGTGAGTCTGAAGGGCTTGTTTCCTGGGAGAAATACTCAGGACACCCATGGGCAGCACAGGAAGTGATGACAAAGGAATGTAGCAAATGAGCAAATATCAGGATGCATCCGAGTGTCAGGGACCCTCTGAGCTGAGAGGGACTTGTTTGGAGGCAGGAGGGGAACTGTGGCTCCTGTTTGTTTGAAAGCCCTTACTCTGGAGAGAAGGGGAGATAGTTCTGCCAAAGCTTCTGGGAAGTTTCCACTTGCCCTGAAAGCCTTCCTAGCCCAGGTGCTGCAGCATCTGACACGACCTCAGAGTCTTTCATTCATTTGCAACATGCCTTTCAAGGTGCCACTTAAAACATTGGAATGAAAACCCATTAAAGAATATGTAAGCAAGAGTGAGAAGGAGGGTTGCCAGGGACAAAGAAGCCACTCATGCGTCATCGCCATTTTGCTTAAGGGCACTGTGTTATTTTCCTAGGGCTACCATAACAAAGTACCACAAACTGGGTAGCTGAAAACAGCAAAATATATTCTCTCCCGGGTCTCACGAAACTGTGCCCCATGGGAGGGAGACACAAGAGGGAGGGGATATCGGGATATATGTATACGTTTAGCTGATTCACTTTGCAATAGAGGGGAAACTAACACACAACTGTAAGCAATTATATTCCAATAAAGATGTTTTAAAAAAAAAAAAAAAAAAAAAGAGCCAGACCATGCTGGCACTCTAATCTTGGACTTCTGGTCTCTAGAACTGTGAAAAATAAATGTATGGGGTTTTTTTTAAGCCAAAAAAAAAACCAACAAAAAACCCTGAAACCATGCCCCATAGGGTTAATAAAAACTGGTGACTAACAGAAGCTCTTGGGCTTATCTAACAGAACAGCAGATAAGGGAGCAGCTTGTTAAAAAAAAAAAAACCCCTCTGCCTGTAACACAACAAATCTGGCTGAAACCAGATGGAACCAAAATGACTGAGCCCAGTCTGCACAGAATAGACCTGCTTGTTTAATAGATGACCTTTTGATGTCACAGCCCCCAATTTCCCCATGTTTCACACTAATTCCCCCTGGATTTGCACATGCATCCCAGAAAGAAGCTGGGAAAGAAAGCTGTAGCTCAACAGCACCTGCACAGGAAGATGATTACATCACCTTTTCCTGCCTCCATCATTTTCCCTTGCACCTCCGACCACCCTATGCTCTTCACCTGTCGCTATCCCAAGTTCCCCACCTTCAGGCAGGCAGATCTGAGATTTGTTTTCCTGTCTCCTCAGTTGGCTGCCTCATGAATAAACTTTTTCTCTGCTGCAAACCTTGGCGTCTCAGCATTTGGCTTGCTGCATGTTGGGCAAAGGAACCTGGTTCAGTGACACTGTGGCTAGAAGTCCAAAGCCAAGGTGTTGACAAGGCCTCTCTGAGAATTTTAGGGAAAAATCCTTCCTTGCCTCTTTCTCGCCTCTGGTGGTCATTGGCAGTCCTTGGTACTCCTTGGCCTGGAGATGCACCACTCCAATATCTGTCCCTGTTTTACATGGTATTCTTGCCTCTCTGTCTGTGTTTCTGTTTTCTCTCTTTCTAAGGACACCAGTCATTGGATTAGGGCGCATCTAATCTAATATGATCTCATTTTAACTAATTACATCTGCAAAGGCCCTACTTCCAAATAAGGTGTGAGGTTCCAGGTGGACATCAACTTGGGGGGAACCCTATTCAACCTGTACATAGTATAGTATAGTACAGCAGCTATACCTCCTTTTAGCTCTATCTGCTTCTTCTAATATTCTAAATATGAAGAATTATCAAGGTGAAAAAAGGATTTCTTATGATTTGGATTAGTACACAGCTGACAGGAGATTTTTTATTTATTTTTAAAAATAAGCTTTTTCACTAGATGGGGTCATTCAAGGTCAAAGATTACCTCGAGTGGGGTTGGAATCCACTGATAATATCTTGCATGATCTTCAAACCAGCTGTTGCCAACATTCCTAATATAGGTAGAAAAATAATTACAAACAGAGCTCTACCCCAAATCTGCCTTTGGATGTTCCTTTCAGCAAGTTCCCTCTAGAATATACCATGATTTACATCCATCTCCTGTCCCCAACCACAATCTCCTTGTTAACAATAGTCTCTGGGACTCTGGGACATTGAAAGGAGAAAATTCACACAAAATTACTGCTGACCTCTTTCTGTGGGATTCTTTAGGGATACCCTTCCTAAACATCTAGACCTGTATGAAGAAAGCATCCGGAGGAAATAACAAATACTCGTTAATACATTAATGGTAGAAAGTGTTATCTCCTCAAAGTGTAGAGATCAGGCAATCACACACACACACACACCCATTGCCTAAGTATCAGATATGCAAGCTGAAACAAATGGGGGGTAAGCTACAAAACTATCCAGTCAATGATGAGAGGAAAATAAAAGTGTCCTTCCAAAAAATAGAAAATGAAAGTGAAGTGAAGATTTATTTTCTAAATAAACGTATTTTAACAGAATATACTTATGGCTGTCTGTTTCAGTGCTGTGTTGCTTTGCCCAAGGTAGCCTGGTAAGGAAACATTGCACGTCTGGATTGGGTTCAGGAAGAATTTATAAACATCATCTATACCCACAAGCCTCTACAATCTTTGAAGTAATACATATGTCCCATAATCTAAAGAAAAATAGAAGCACAGAAAAATTTGTAAGGAAATTTGAAATAAGAAAAACTGGTTACTGAGTATCTTCAACAGAAAGCTAGGCATTATTTAGAGCACGGTCTTCTAGGTTATCTGATTTAAGCCTGGCATTGCCTTGAAGCTATTTTACAACTCTTATAAGTTGTAGATAACTGATAATAAGGCAAAATAACAGTCTACTGAGAATTCTTGTTTGTCAATATGCGATAAATTCTGACTAGCAGAAGTTCCGTTGACTTCCCTTCCCCACAAAGGACAAGCGTTTTGCAACCACTTGCAGATTCATTTCAGTATTCCTAATTTATAAATATGTTTGTTCTTTGGATTCTCTTTTGAATTACTTGTAATAGCCTTTCCAGTTCCTGCAATTAATTAATGAGTTAAATAAAATCTTTGATGCATGTTCACTTTATATTCATATGAGTCATATTACTTTAAAAAGTTAGCCTTTTACAGATTTATGGAACAAAACATCCCACCACTTTCAGATTGAAAAGAAGTCTTCAATTTTTATTGAAAATTAAATCTATCCATTAGATTAAATTTAAGTGAATTTATATATTCCTATTACATATTCCTGGAATAGCACTCTTGTATGAAAGCATTAATCCCTGCATAGATGGACTGACAGTTCAAGGTTATTAAATGTACTGTTTTTCCATAGTGTCCTCATTTTTTATCACTTCTGGAAAGTTTTCTAGACCAGCTCTGCTCCAGATCTAAGGAAAAACTGGGATACAGCCATAGAAAATGTGAATTCATTTGGCTTACTTTGTGAATTATCACATACATTAAAGCTGAAATTGACAGCAATGTAATTCTAAAAATAATTAATTGCTTAATAACAATGCAAGAGCTACTACATTCAAACAACTTGACAATTTACATGTCACCAAGTAAGTGAAAAAGGAACAGGTAAGTGAGCTGCCCATCCTTTACCTAGAGGATGAGGACCCACAAGACCGACATTCTGACTTCGGGTAACCCCTCATCCCCACACACTCAGGCCCTAGACCAAGTTGAGAAGAAATTAGAGTACGTCTTTGGTACATTTTAGTTGCCGATTTCTGCCAACCTACTATGACTACCTCAACAGCCAGTATTCTCTAACCCAGTCTCTGCTGTCAAGAGAAGATTTTGAATAACTCTTTCACACTAAAATATTAATAACTTTCAACATCTTTCCTTTCCTAGGAGGAGCTTTATTTTAAAAGAGAATTGCAACTTCCACATATACAGTTAGCTGATCTTTGACAACGAGCAAAGGCAATTTAATGGAGAAAGGAGAGTGTTTTCAGCAAATGGTACTGGAAAAACATGATATACACATGCAAAAAAAGTGAATCTAGACACAGAACTTAGAGCTTTCACAAAAATTAACTCAAAATGGGTCAAGACTTAAATATAAAATGAAAACTACAAAACACCTAGAAGATAACATAGGAAAAAAAATCTGTGACCTTGGGGTTTGGCCAAGGCTTTTTAGATACCCTATCAAAAACACAATCCATCAAAGAAAACATTTAAAAGCTGGACTTCGTTAAAAGTTAAAATTTCTGTTTTGAGAAAGACACTTTTAAGAGAATGAACTCTGGGCCACAGATTGAAAAATATAAACCATAGCCAATGCACACCTGATAAAGGACTTCTGTCCAAAATTTACAAAGAACTCTTAAAATTCAACAATAAGAAACCAAACAACTCAATTTAAAAAATGGGCAAAAGATCTGAACAGACACTTCACCAAAGAAGGCATAGAAATGGCGAATAATAATATGAAAAGATGCTCAACATTGTATATCATCAGGGAAATGCAAATTAAAACACTAATGAGACGCCACTCCACACCTGTTAGAATAAAGTCCAAAACAGTGACAACACCAAATGCAGTAAGAAGTCTCATTCATTGCTGGTGAGAATGCAAAATGGTAAGTCATTTTGGAAGACTGCTTGGCAGTGTTTTGTAAAGCTAAATATACTATATAACCCAGAAATTGCACTCCTAGGTATTTATTCCAAAACGTTGAAAACATGTCTACATGAAAAACCAGCATGCAGAAGTTTACAGAAACTTTATTCATAATTGCCAAAATCTGGAAACAACCAAGTGTCCTTCAGTAAGTGAATGTATGAACTGTGGTATATCTATAAAGTGGAA
Organism: Kogia breviceps; assembly: GCF_026419965.1. Lineage (NCBI taxonomy): Eukaryota > Metazoa > Chordata > Mammalia > Artiodactyla > Physeteridae > Kogia > Kogia breviceps. The sequence continues at coordinate 49,889,867 of NC_081322.1, forward strand.
TATTCAATGATAAGAAGAACTAACCCTTCAAGCCATGGAAATAAGCTATCAAGCCATATGAAAGAATCTTACATGCATACTGCTAAGTGGCTGAAGTCAATCTAAAAAGGTTACAATGCTATATAATCACAACTATATGACATTTCGGAAAAGTTAATACTATAGAGACAGCAAAAAAGATCAGTGGTTGCCAGAAGTTTGGGGGGAGGGAGGAACAAGTGGAGCACAGAGTATTTTTAAGGTGATCAGACTATTCTGTTTAATACTGTATTGCAATGGTGTATAACTGACACTATGTATTCGCCAAAACGCATAGCACTATTCAAACAACAGTGAACCCTATTATAAACTATAGGCTTTAGTAAAAATAATGTATCAATATTGGTTGGTCACTTATAAGAAAAGTGTCACACTAATGGAAGACAATAGGAAAAACTGTGTGGCAGTGGAATGAGAGTGGGTATATTTTCAGTGCAATTTTTCTGTAAACCTAAAGTTTCTCTAAAAACAAAATCTATTAAAAGAGAAATTCAAGCTGAGTAAAATGTATAACACAAAAGTGTGAATCACCAGTTGTGAAATATTGGCAGATGTTTCGGAATAAGCAAACCCCCCTACGTCGCTTCATTCACATAAAATAGAGGCAAGCATTCCTCCTATCTATCAATAATGTGGCTTTCCTGAGCACCAGAGAGGGATTTTACTTCGTTCTTTCTTAGTCAGATTCATTCTTTTTTTCTGCTTCTGCCCCAGATTCATTGATGGGAAAATATTAGCATCGAATCATAAATCCTTACACATTTGGCCACACTTTTTGCACATAAAAGTTACTATTACTTTCATTTTGAACTCAAAAGCCAGATGAAAACACTTGCTATCACACCAAGCTTACCAACTCTTGGTGCTCTCATCAGTGTCGGTGTTCTGTTCCACCACTCTTCATTCTCCACTACAGTGTTTACTCTAGGCACCTCCCCTAGCTCTGACCTTATGGTTATTGCTCTGTTTACTACTTGCCACTTTCCAACACGACTTAGAGCTATTGAGGGCAATTGTTGAAAGATACAAATACAAGTATTTTTTTAAATCACAGATTCAAATACTACAGAAAGGTTATTTATGAAAAGGATTAACAAGATTTCCCCACTTTACATACATTAGGAAATTGGACATTTTAATCTAGCTCAAAAATTTTAAAACCCATATCCTTTTAAACCAACCTTCCATACATCTTCCTCTGGATTCTTAAATGAACTAACTTGAGTCTATTCTTGAAAATGCTCTCATAAAATTACCCATAGATCCAAGATTAGCAGAACTAATAAGGGGTCTAAATGTTTAAAATATTAGAATTCTTAGATACTAGTCACATGGTTTACCTTGCTACTTGAATTAAAAAGGAAATTAGTGCATTAAAATTATTCAACTGTTATCAACAGTTTAAAACAGTTATAAGAAATCTGTCAATACCATATCTAACAGCCCTCATTTAACTATTATTATCTAGCCACTCCAATGCTAGATATAACTTCATTAATTTTAGTAATTACTTTATTAATGATTCAAACACTTATGGAAGAAATAATAAAAGGCTGACAATACTCCAATGAAAAATAGCTTATCTTTGTTTCTATAACAGAAATATTGATTGAGAAATTACTCAAAGCAAATATTTCAGAACCCAACTCTTATTTCCAGGGAAAAACATGTTTATTGAATAAGCACCAGGTGCAAGCCAATATGAGGTATAAAAGGATAAGGAAGATATGGTTAGACATGATGCCATCTGAATTGAATATTGAAAAGTAGAAATGGGAAGAAGTTCATTCTAAAGGAGAAAAAAGCATTAAGTTGACTAAGTAAAATTTGGTATTTTTTTAGCACAGCTGAGTGTCCACTTTGATCAGTGTATGTGACCAATATATTTTGACCAGACTAGTGAAAGGGAAAAACTTGAAAAATAGGATGAGAAAAAAAAAACAAAAAAAAACACCACAACATGAATGTCAAGTTAAGGATTTCTTTAGACAATGGGAATCATTGAAGGTTTTGAGAGCCTGATTAGGACTGTCATTTTGAAGATTATTCAGAAGCAGATATGCAGGACAGGTTAAAAGGGAAAGGAACTTAGTGAAGTAAATATATTATTGAAATAGTCTAGGAAGGAAGGAATTTTTGTGTAGTGATAGCAGTTCTTAGTATAAGAACCAACTCTAGAATAACTGCACCCTACATTACTAGAGCAAGCAACTAGAAAAGATTAAAAGTAATAAAGGACAATATCCCTGGCAAACAATATTTTAACCAACAAGAGGGGATGGTGGAGTACCCATTGTCAAACTGAATTTGTTTAAAAACTGGTGGTTAAAATGTCTTATAAAAACGGTCTTATAAAGATTTCTGCTTCCAATAAAGGCAAACTAAGAAATTCAGATGAACCCTCCCACAGAGAACAACTAGAAAATGCTGGAAAAGTAATCTACTTGAAGATATCAGAGAGCTAATGGTGCAGTAAAAAATATTACAGGATCAAGATCCAGTACAAGAAAGAAACAAAAAAGGCTATTTTTTCCTTTAGAGATATCTGCCATTTCTGGAAGAGATAGCTCAGAGGCAGAGAAGCTGGACAGAGCTTTCCTTATACTTAGGGACCCAGGACATGGGTCAGCAAAATTTTGCAAATAATAAATAATTTTGGCTTTGAGGGTCATATAGTCTCTAACAACTATTCAGTTCTGCCATTTTAGCACAAAAGTAGCCTTAGGCAATAGATAAATGAATGGTCATGACTGTATTCCAATAAAACTTTATTTACAAAAAGCAAGTTGTAGGTTAGATTTGGCCTGTAGGTTATTGCTCACCTAATCCCTGGACTAGGAGGTAAAAATTGGAATCCATAGCTCTCTTAGGAAGGGAAGCCCTGGCAAGTGCCCTTGACTTTGGGTTGGGATTCTGCTAGGTGAGCCAGATGTAGAGGGGCTTTCCCAAGGGCTCAAACTCTTGTTCTAAATCAACTGAAGCCCTGAGTTGACTAGGGTGATTAGTGCCCCATGCCCTACCAGAAGCAAATTTAGATCCTATCTGGAGTAATATAACATTATCTAGAGCCTCAAATATTTTCATATAAAATATTCAGCTCTCAATAAAAAATGATCAGGTATATGAGGAAAAAAGACTTTAATTAATTAATTAATTTTTAAAACATCTTTATTGGAGTATAATTGCTTTACAATGGTGTGTTCGTTTCTGCTTTACAACAAAGTGAATCAGTTATACATATACATATGTTCCCATATCTCTTCCCTCTTGCATCTCCCTCCCTCCCACCCTCCCTATCCCACCCCTCTACGTGGTCACAAACCACCGAGCTGATCTCCCTGTGCCATGCGGCTGCTTCCCACTAGCTATCCACCCTACATTTGGTAGTGTATATATGTCCATGCCACTCTCTCACTTCGTCACAGCTTACCCTTCCCCCTCCCCATATCCTCAAGTCCATGCTCTAGTAGGTCTGTGTTTCATTCCCATCTTACTCCTAGTCTCTTCACGACATTTCTTTTTTCTTAGATTCCATATATATGTGTTAGCGTACGGTATTTGTTTTTCTCCTTCTGACTTACTTCTCTCTGTATGACAGACTCCAGGTCCATCCACCTCACTACAAATAACTCAGTTTCATTTCTTTTTATGGCGGAGTAATATTCCATTGTATATATGTGCCACATCTTCTTTATCCATTCATCTGTTGATGGACACTTAGGTTGCTTCCATGTCCTGGCTATTGTAAATAGAGCTGCAGTGAATATTTTGGTACATGACTCTTTGAATTATGGTTTTCTCAGGGTATATGCCCAGTAGTGGGATTGCTGGGTCGTATGGTAGTTCTATTTGGAGTTTTATAAGGAACCTCCGTACTGTCCTCCATAGCGGCTGTATCAATTTACATTCCCACCAGCAGTGCAAGAGTGTTCCCTTTTCTCCACACCCTCTCAAGCATTTATTGTTTCTAGATTTTTTGATGATGGCCATTCTGACTGGTACGAGATGATATCTCATTGTAGTTTTGATTTGCATTTCTCTAATGATTAATGATGTTGAGCATCCTTTCATGTGTTTGTTGGCAATCTGTATATCTTCTTTGGAGAAGGTGAAACAACAGACAGTAGAAACAAACCAACTGGGGATACAGATAATGGGCTTTAAAATATTTATGCTTAATGAGCTCAAGAAATTAATGACAAAATTGATAATGTTGACAGAAAACTGAAAATTCTAAGGAAGAACCAAATCGAAGTTTTAGAACTGAAAAACACAACACCTGATATTGAGAATGCAATGGTTGATTTCACAGATAACTAAATATAACAAAAAGGAGAAATAGTAAATTAGAAGATATATCAGAAGAGAATATTCAGAATGAAGAAAAGAGGAACAAAAGAGTAAAGAACATAAGACACATAGTGGATAAAAGAGAAGATACACATAACTGGAGGTACAGATGTGGGGAAAAAAAAGAGAAAGCAGGACAAAAATGATATGCAAAAGAATATGGCTGAGAATTTTCTGAAAGTCATGAAAAACATCAATTCACAGATTCAAAGAGCCCTATCAAACCTAAGCAGGGAAAATATAAACAAAAGCACTCCTAGGTGCATCACAGTAAATTTAACTAAAAAACAAAGATGGGGCCACAACAAAATACTAGTCAACTTAATTCATCAATGTAATACACTATATTAACAGAGCAAAGGAAAAAGCCCATGTGACCATATGAAGTGATGCAGAAAAAGCATTTGACAAAATTCAACACCCTTTCATGTTAAAAACCTTCAACAAACTATGAATAGAAGGAAACTGCCTCAACATAATAAAGGCCAAAAAGTAAATATTTCTTTTATTGTTTTATACAGTGTTCTTTGTATACCAGCTTTTTGTTCACCGTTCCTTCTTACTTCTCCATCCTCCTTTCTGAATTTAATGTTTCTTCCTGAAATTTACCCTCTGGGAATTCTTTTATTAAAGTCTATTGATTTGAAACTCTTTCCAAGTTTTGTTTTTATGAAAAATGTCTTTACTTTGGTCTTACTTGTGAATAATTTATATGATTCTATGATGACAGCTATTTTGTTTCAGTCTTTGGAAGATATTCTATTGTCTTCTGTGTTTTGTTATTGCTTATGAGAATTCTGCTGGTCTAATTGATGCTTTGAAGTTATTCTTTTATTCTCTACCTCTTTTAAAAACCTTCCTTTTAAATTTAAGATTCTGACTTTTTCTACAATGTATCCAGGTAGAATTTCTTGTTCATTTTCCTGGTTTCAGTTTAAGTGAATTTCATGACTCTCTAAATTAATGTTTTTCTCTGCCCTTAAAAATTCACCAATCCTGTTAATATGATCTCTTTAAATATTTCCTAGTCCCCCTTTTCTCAAATCTCTCCTTTTGAAAACTCCAATTAAAATTTGTATTAGACTGTCTCATTATATCTTTCGTGTTTCTGAACCTTATCTGGGTGACTTCTTCTTGACTATCTTCATGAATTCTTTTTTGTGCCTAATATGCTACTTAATTGCTCCATTTAATTTTAAAATTTAAATTATATTTTTCACTTCTAAAAATTCTATTTTTCTCCCAAAGTTCCTTGTTGTTTTTTTTTTTTTTAGTGTAAACTTTTAATTGAATTATACATACCTATAGAAAAGTGCATAAATTATAAGGGTACAGCTTGATGAATTTTCATAAAGTGAAAACATCTGTGTAAACATCACTCAGATCAATATGTAAATGGAATATGCCCAGAACCCCAGAAGTTCCTTTGAGCCTCTTCTAGTCACCATCTCGTACATAACTTCTGCATAGTTTTAAATTTTATAAATTTAATTACATAGTAATTTCTATATTATAATATACATCTGATAATTTCATTATCTGACACATTTAGGGCCTAACTCTGTTATTTGTTGGTTTGTAGACTTTATTTTTTCCTTATGTTTAAAAATTTTAGATTTTGAGCTGATGTTCACAGGGACAAATCCATGCGACTTCCGTGAGGACTCAATTCAAAATGCTTCCCTCCAGGGAAGATATGTTTTGTTTTGTTTTGTCCAGGATTCCAAGGAGCTGCTAACCCAGAACTCTTTAAGTCAACTTCTATCCTTTGGATTTTTTGGCTCGCAAAAGTAGCATAAATTCAAACCTCATTCCACATGAAGGTAGCATTATGGTTGCAAATTCTCAAGGGGACATTTTTTATCCCCCTCAGCTGAGTCCTTGAAAACTAAATTTCCTTTTACTAGAGGGCATATTTTCCTCCATTTCTTCCTTTCATTGAATATGTGATCTTTTGGAGATCTTGGCTTTATGTAAAGGTCTTACTTAGTTCCAACCCTCTACCTTATATGGACCAAGGCTTTGTCATCTGTCCTTCATTTGACAATTAATGTTAAAGGGGATCATTTAGCACAACCGCATGATCTAATTCAGCATCACTAATAATAGTACAAACCATTATCATAAACTTCCAAATGCGATGAATGAGAAACACACATTACTCATGTAGCATTTTCGCCAAAAATGTTTACCCTAAATCTAATCATCAGAAAGAATCAGATATCCAGATTTTGGCACATTCTATAAGACATTAACAAATAATGATGCTATAAAGATTCAGAAATTCTCAGAAAAAAACCATTTTTTTTTTCTTTTGAGAAGTTGAATCAGGAGTCTTACATGTCTTTTCTTGAGTGAAGCAAATACCTGAATCATTAATGATATAGTTTTAAAGCTGACTTTGGAGGCTCCAATTTAATTTTATTTTTTAAGCTCAAGTATCTGACATCTGTTTAACAGTAGTTTGGGCCTCAATTAGATGGAACAAAAGAAATGGAAACAAAATACCCAAGACAAATGTGAAAGAATCAAAGAAGACAGAATCTGCAAGATTTGACAACTGATTCATTTATGAGATAGTATGGAAAGTAGAACAGTCCCCCAAAGATGACTACATCATAACCCTCGGGACCTCTGAATATATTAGATTACATGGCAAAGAGGAACTGAGATTGCTAACCAGCCAACCTTAAAATAGGGAGAATATCGCATTATCTGCATGGGCCCAATGTGATTACATGGGGTTCCTAAAAGGGAAAGAGGGAGGCAGAAAAGAACCAAAGAGGTGGCAATGTGAGAGGGATTAGGGTCGGCATTGCTGGCTTTGAAGAGAGAATGGGGCCACGAGTCAAGGAATGTGTTAAACTCCAGAAGCTGGAAAGAGCAAGGAAACAGATCCTCTCTTGGAGCCTCCAGAAAGAAAACACAGTCCTGTCAACACCTTTTGAATTCAGTACGACCCATTTTGGACTTCTGATCTCTAGAATTGTTAGGTAACAAATTGTATTGTTATAAACTAATATAAATGGGGATGTAGGGGAAAGAGCGAGCCAGAAAGGATTCCTGGAATGAAGGTGCAATGCAAAGAATTGAAGAAGCCTAATGAGGAAGCAGGTTTGGGAAAGAGGAGGAGTTTAATTTTGAGCACAAAACTGAGACAGGAGGAACTCTAGTGAGTGGTTCAGTCAAGCTTTGGAGCCTGGTTCTTACAAGCTATTCCAACTTGGGCAAGATATTAAAGCTCTCTGTGCCTCAATCTTCTCATCTGAAATAGGAAAAATAATAGCACCTACTTCAAAGACGATTATACAGAGGAATAAATGGAATAATTATGCAAGGCTCTTGTACTTGGTTTATGCTCAAATGTTGGTTGATGATGATGAAGATGATGATATAGAAAACACACTTTCTGTGTATTGTTTTTAGTCAACACAGGCCACTACACAACTTTAACCGCTTGGTTTATGACCAAATATCAGTGTAGGAATAAAAAATGTAAATTAAACTACCTTGCTTCCTTGTTTAGAAAGGATGCCAGCTGTACTATTTGTTTCAATGATTATTCTTCCAGATTTGTGCATATATATATATATATATATATATATATATATATATATAGAGAGAGAGAGAGAGAGAGAGAGAGAGAGAGAGAGAGAGAGATGAAACTGCATTCATTGTTCAAGTTGACATTTTGTTCCTCTTCTAAGACCCTGGATTTGCACTTACAAAACCTACACAGCTGGCCTAAAGCCCAGTGAGATTGCTATGCTCCAGAACACTGGGGTTGGGAAATAACTGTGTCCAATCCTTTTGCCTCAGAAGGGCAGAAAGAGGACAGTCACAGGAGAGATTAGCAAGAGGTCCAAAAGATGGAGGAAAATGGAACTTGCCTAAGTAGGGTTTATTATCACTTTACCTGTCCCATTAAAAGCACCACACCCTCCTAGGATGAACTATGCTTGAAAGATCACTTCTTTTCTTCTTGGAGATCGTTCTTCCTTCCTGGAGCTAAGAACAGGTATTTGCACATCTCTGGAGGTTAGTATTTCCTCCTTGCTCACTAAACACAAAGTTTAATAAGACAGTGTGCCTGCTCTAAAAGAGCTCAAAGTCTGGTGAGTGACCAGCACCCAAACAATGGTATAAAAAATGTGCTTCAAGAAGGGTAAAACCAAGTGCTTCACATCAAGTATGCAGACTCATGGAACACAGGTGGCAGCATAACAAAGGAAAATGCTCCAGAGGGAAGTGTAAACAAAAGTGCCTCTGGTAGAAAGGAGGTCTGTTTTCCAACTCTGATGCTCCATTGCCTTGTGGTCTATTAAATTTTACTCCCATTTTCCCAAAGGATTGACATACAAGCAACAATCAGTTAAAACCTGAGGTCGTGAAAGAATGCTGTTTTTCAACTCTAGGCCGAGAACTCTTACTGACAGATGCCTATGCTATTTCCAGTTTTTGGTTATTATGAATAAAACTGCTGTGAACATTCATTTAAAAGTATCTTTTTAGATGAGTGTTTATATTTATCTCAAGTAAACACCTAGAGTGGAGTCTCCAGGTCACAGGGTAGGTGTATGTTTAATTAAAACTTCTATTATAAGGGAATCAATAGAGATCATGAAGCAAGACAGTGTTTAAGTAAAAACGGGTTGGCTAAAATGGAAAGTTTTGTGTGTGTGTGTATGATCGCACCGAATTTGTCAGGGACAGCAGTTTTATTTAAACATTGAAGAAATCTTTTATCCCAATTTCAGTCCTCAGATGGGAATCTCCTCTAAATCAAGGAGATCATCTTAACTGACATGATGTTAGAGTGCTATTCATTTGTAAACGGCTTGCTCTACTGGATCCACATGCTGCCATTTTGCACCATCACTAACAGCATATTCTACCCCTTGTTTTAACTGAGTCCTCTGCATTTCTACATAGAATGACTCTAGTTGGTTGGGAAAGCTGGAATAAAGAGCAGCTCAAAGTACTGGCAAAATCACGGGGATGTACCCCATAAGTCCTCTGCTGACTCCATCAAAACACTGTTTTTAAACCAGATCAAAATAATCATATCCTTAAAGGAGAAACCTCTTCATTAATCACCTTGGAAATACTCTAGGATTTTATCCATTCTGTTTTTATTTCCAAGTCATTGGGGTCTGTAATGCATGATTCTTTTTCCTGTTAACTGAATTAGATGCCTCATTTAAACCGCTTGATAGCAATGCCAAGTTAGCTGGACTAGAAACAGATGTTGCTAATCCAAATATTAACCAGCTAGAGACATTAAGGCACATATGACTTAGAACAAGGACCCAGGGTGCCATCAAAGCTGAGATGTCAAGGCCTCTGCAGAGCAACCTTTTAACAAGGTCTTATTTGTATATGTTTCAGTTAAGGTTTTAATCTCTGATTAGAAGGGAGAAAATAAAAAAGATTTAACTTGCCAGCCCAAGCTTTCAGCAATATAAAAAACTGAAATCTGATTTGTCTGTTGGAAAAGTAGAAAGAAGACTTGATTCAAATAAGTATTTTAGAAATTCAAAGTACAGACACAGTGCTATGAGCTGAAATGCAAAGACATGCCCTTGTATTTACAGCACCTGCCATCAGAAAATCTCAGTGCCCTTCAGGGGAAGGCCCCGAGAAAAAGTTTTTTGATGACTGAAAAGAAACTGTAAGATAGACCTAGAAGGCAGAAGTGTTCCCGATCTAGTAAGATTTTCTCTTGCGTATTTAAAGAAAACTTTAAAAAGTCAAGTCAGCATATTCTTATTGAGAATTCAGAGAGTCTGAAATTTCAAATACATTTTTATAATAACATTAGGCACTTGGTAGACATAAATCTTTTATAAAAAAATTTATTTCTCTGTTAATACAAATTCCAACATCAACAAACAATAGTCCAGTGGAAAAATACTTAGCCATTAACATTGAAAACTTTTTTTATTTAATAAATAGAACTTTGGCATTCAAAATTCTAGCTGTAAACCCTATTAAAAAGCAACAACAAAAAAACAACCCCTTTACAAAAAAAGAGGCAAGGATGATAGATCAGAAGGCATAAGCCAACCAGTGGCTTCACATTCTTTTTACAATAACTGTATTTCAATTAAGTCATGACCGTTGTATTTACACATGAGGTATTCTGCGTGGTTCAAAAACTGAACCTAGTTTACAAAAACCACCAGTCATAGTGACTGATTATACACTCTGCTGTGCTTTTAATGTAACCACCTAGCACCTTACTACTTCTTGTCATCACACCAATGTGATGCTGAATTTTATGTTTACATATTTAAATAACTATTTATACATATATGTACACATATACACACAAATGACTATACTCCAAAGGAGTTTCCTGCTCACTAAACAGGGAAAAAAGGCTGGGCTCCAAAGACTCATATCTGATACCTCCCCTCATGTTTACTAAGGTATCTACTAGTAATGAAAAAAACTGCTCCTTGCTTTAAAAAAAAGGAAAAAAAAATCCTAATCAAGTCTATTTACAGAAGAACAAGGTGCAATAATCATCAACATTCTGACAGCACATGTAAAATAGAAATGAATGCTTACTGCAGGCAAAAAGGCACAAAAGGTTCTCTCTGTATGCAGCTGTAATAGTGTTGTTAATAACTTATTGATTTGAAACTACATTCTTTATATACTCAATACTTCTTTTAAATAAGAAAAAAATCCAAATATCCAAAACCTTTCCCTCTTCATGATTAAATGTAGAACATTATCATGCAGCAATTTCCACCATGACATTTTGGGGTGAAGCTAGAAATTTTATGTTTTGTGAACACTGGAAAAAAAACTGTCAAAAATGGAAACAAAATGAATTAACTTTGGCTCTGAGAGCTCTAGCTACTGGCAGTTTCAAATGACACAGTCTGAGTGAGCATGGTTATGAGAATTGCTTATTTCTGTAATTACATATCTACAGTGATAGAAAGCTGCATAAGAGAATGCCAATAATCCAAACTGAAGATGTGCCTGAGCTGAACTGTGTGATGTAAAAATATAGTCCAAGTTCTCAGCTATTGTATTATTCAATGAACTATTAGTGATACTGAAAGAACATTTTCCCAATAAAGTAGTTCCTTTAAAAATGCCCTCTAAGAGAATCCTATTAATAAGTCTTGAACTATGACAGAATTAATTTATAAGCTCATTAGTGAGTCAGAAATGTACAATATCCAACACTTTCCGGCTCTTGAGATTGTCTCTAACAGGCTACTGGAAGAAGTCTAATTCAGTTTAATAAATTGTCATGACCAAAAAACAAACAAATTTCACTAAAATAAAATACTGTTAACATTAAATACTGAAACCTATTTCAAATACAAAAAGGGGTCACACTTTTTTTTTTAATTCAGGCATGGCTTACCTAGTTAATACTTAAGCAAAATTTCAAATAGATTTACTTTAAAACTTAGGTTAATTTTCACCTCAGACATACAATCACTGTAATAACTTCCAAGAATATGCTAGTTCAAACTAGGACAAGATACTAGAGTGTTTCTATTTGCCCATCTTACCTAACCTAACAGTAAAATCTTGGTTTTTAATGAGATACTGATATTCTTACTATTCTAACACAACAGGTTGTCTTGGGAAAGGGGAATTTTCTGAAAAATCAAAATCAAAATTAAATACTGACAAATTAGACTACTACTAGTTTTATTTCCCCCCCAAATTCCCTCCACATCTGTCTACTTATTATCTAGGCCCCTTCTCAAAACCCAGACTCCAAGAGATTACATTCTGTACTTCAAGATTATACTTACACTATCAAATCTTAAATCCCCTTTTTATGTGGAGTATACATTTTGGAAACTGAAATACATCAGCAGTCGTTAGTTAATTTTCTACTAGGTTAAATTTGTTTTAACCTCAAGATATGTGAACTAAGTCAAATTCTGTTAAGTTTTAGAAAGGTAACTTATTTTTTTAAAATATAAATTACTTAATCCCAACTAAGCCGGAAAACAAAGTATCTACAGTGATCAAAACAAACGATCAAAAGTTTGTTTAAACAACAATACTAACCATAAAACCCCCAAACATATATATTTAAGAATCTAGTGACCCAAATCAGTGATTATTTGCCCATTATCACTATCATTTTAGGATACCTTTACTTTCAAAATTATGGAGGCTGGGGGTGTGGGGGAGGGGATTCTATTCAAAGAGGATGTATAAGTGTTGTGTGCTACACTTGTGGCTTATCTATTTCAGATGCTATTACCTACTTTACTGTAAAGGGCCATTTTTACAGATATTAATTTTTATAAGGCAGAATTCTTTGCATCAGATTTTTGGTACAAATTTACTACTCCCTGATTGTCTTCAAACCACTAACGTTCAAAAACAAAAGAACACATAAGAAAGCCAAATTCTTGCTAGTGACTAAGTCCTTCCTTAGTAGGTTAGGGACTCACTACAATGCACTGATTTCTTAGTGCCCAGATCCTAAGACTTAAAAGGGCAGGGAGGACTCAGGCACTGAACAGAAGGAAAGTCTGATGTCCTTACAATGTATTATAACTGATTGTTGAAATATAACTATAAAATAACTATTGAGAGCTGTATATAAGCCAATTTCTGAACTGAAGGTCTTCCTGGGTAATTTCCTTGAAGGCCTTATCCCAAATATGTTTTCACTGCTGAAAACATTTAGGAGCGTATTTTTCTAGGAGCAGCCTTTATACCAGTATATAAGCCCGGCAAGAAAACAGACATGTGATCTGCTCTTGCCTCAAACAATATTCTCCTGCTTGATTAACATCCCTCATTCCTTCTATCTGTTATTTAGTCTTGACCTAAATGAGACCTGGGGTTGCATCAAGAGATAAATCAAAACAACTTGTAAAGGACAATGACTGCCATAACTAAGTACATTAAAAAGAACGTACATTTAAATGCTCTGGAGGCAATGAAATATATAGTCCTTCCAAAATACCAGTGAAGACAGGGAAATACTCATTTGGAAGTTTAAATGATTATATGCCTACAAAAAAGTCAGTTGCATTTCATAGTGACATCCTATACCCTAGAAGAAGAACTAACCTGGCCAAATCTGTATTCTATGAAGAACCCTGTTTTTAATGTACTTTACCTAACAAAAGGAATTGCAATATCACCTGGGCTTAGATTTTGTTTTATGCTAGTGATAATTCAGATATAAAGAATACAGGTTGATTTTTTTCTTAAAGTAGTTTCAACTTTAAAACAGATACAGAACTGTTAAAATGTAAACATTTGAGATTTGGATAAATAAGCTATTGTTCCAGAGTCACTTTGTTAATCTTTCTTTTACAATAATGATCTGAGGCCTTAGGTTTGCATTAATTATATATGGTTTTGTTTACATTGATATAGATAGATATAGATAGATATAGATATAGACAGATATATATAATATATAAACAAAAAGTTGTAAATAGTAAGGGCCATGTTAAAATTAGTTCAGATTATGTTAAATTGCTTTGTAATACATACATTACAATGCTAACGGGAAAACCATCACATCACTATTTCACATCTCTTAGGCAATTCACAAGCACTCTGGAAAAACAGCTGACCTATCTACAGTACTAAAATCAACGCAACCCTACAACCTCACCATCTCAGCACAGGGACTGTTCAAACACAGATGGTTTCGCCTGCTGTACTACTATTTGAACACTTGCCTGCTGTGGGAACTCTTGTTCAGCCAGCCCTTGAAAACCCCAAGTACAACACAGGCTTCTCCAAGAAAGAAAAAGAAGCACAAGAATACAGTGTGTGCCTTTCTTAAAAGCTTTGCTTTGATCCTAGAAATCTTTATAATTTTGTGAACACACACAAACACACACACACACACACACACACAACTACAGGATTAAAAGAAATCCTATACCTTTATCTGAAGGGCACTCTTCACAGCTTGGTCCTACAATCAGTAGTTTGAGAATACAGAAATTTTTTTCTTATACATTTTATCATATTTTTCAAATGGTAATTTAATTTTTTTGCCTGATTAGATAAGCCCCTTCGATACTTCCTCACATCCCAATTCCTCCCCAACAGAACAAATCCACAGAAAAAAAAACTTACGTGCAAGTCGTATGTCACTTGCAAGTTTCTATCATGGCTCCTGAAAAGAAATGTGAAGAACCTAGCACAGCAGCATGTAACAGTGGGTCGTTATTGCTGTGGGACCAACACTGGTCACTGGGTTACACAGTTGTCTCCCATGTCCTGAGCATAGCGGTCTGATATCGTGGTCCGCAATTCATCTATGTCCCTCCGTAACTGGCATACATCTGACAGTTTTTTAGTGAGTGTTTCTGGGCTGTGGTCATTCTCAGTCTCTTCCGCTGAACAGTTCATTGCTGCGGAAATAAATCACGGAGAAAATCTCACATTTTGGGGGAACAAAGTCATTTTAGGATTTTCAACTTATTATCATTGTAAATATAATGCTGTATACTGAATACAAGTCAGGCTCAGGTTTAAATTATGCATCACTCAATAGTAAATGCATCTTATCTTGGTCCTTTTAAAATTTTGCTAACTAAAATACATTAAATTCATACAGTGATACACACAAATTCAACAGGTTTAATGGATGACAATATTCCAAAAGTAAAAAGGAACATGCTCCAACAGCTCTCTTAAAACTCAGAGACAAAAATCTGAAAATCACTGTGTGGTGAGGGGCATTATCTTATATTTTTACAGACTGCAAAGTATTAACAATCGTGTGTGTGTATGTGTGTATGTCTGTGTGTGTGGGGGGGGACTCTATGATTCTAAACCACTCAATCAGGGTGATAGCTAGTTGCCCAATGGCTGAATCACTGAGGGTAAGGCCCTGAGTTAGCTAGCTTTTAATTAATTGGAGGCATAAGAGTCAGATGACTTGTTATTTTAACAAACAGTAATTGAACTGTTTTACTGTTCATGATTCATGACCTGGGCACTATGCTGAGTGCTGAGGTCAGCAAAATAATGCATATAGTGGCTTATTCTTAATGATTTACATACAGTTTCATAAACAAGTAAATTCAGTCAGGTACCACAGGTGACCTACCACTACACAAAGGCTACATTAGCACAAAGAAGAGAAAAAAAAGGCCTCACTGGAGAGGGGACAGGTTCACTGAATGGGACAAGGAAGCAGAATGAACAAAGGTATACAGAAGCAGAAAACAAAATAGTCTGATAGAAATTGAGAAACATCAAGAAAACGAGCTCTAAAATGGCAGAGCACAAATTATGACAGGGGACGTCCAAGAAACAAGGCTGGAGAGGCAGGTCAGAGTCTCTATTCTCAGGGAGGGTATGAGGAAATCAGAATCACAGGTTAGACAGATGGCTCTGGCAGCAATGTAAAGATGGACTGGGGTGGGGAGGGCACAAGGCTTGGCAGAGAAACCAGTCCAGATGAAGGTCTACGAAAGCTTGAATTAAGGCAATAGTGCCGTGGAGATGTGGCAGTAGGAATAAACGTCACAAGTAGGAAGGGTCTCATAGACATGAAGAAGTTAGATTATCAAGCTTGGAAAGGGGCCAGGGACTGGACACGGGACACAGATGGGGGAACGAGTAGGGTGGAGGATAAAATCTGGGTTGGGGTGATAGGTGGATAGTGGTTCTACTCATTGAGAGGAGGAACAGGTTTAGGGTAGGGAGGAAAGAAAAGTAGGCTCTGTTTCAAACATATTGGGTCTGTGATACCTATGAAACTGCTGGTTCTAATGTACAGGTGAGTACAATCAGGAGCCCAAAAGGGACATTCTAGGCAGGGTGAGAGATGAATGTCTGTATGGGTCAAAGGTGTAGAGAAAACAGCAAACAAGTGGATATGTACAAGATTACTCAGAGAAAGTAAATAGAAACAAAAGACCAACACGAAAAGTTTCCTGGGCAACCGCCAGTATTTAAGTGGTGGAGAATTTCACAGATTGAGGCTGAGCAGTCATAAAGGTAGAAGCAGAACCTAGAGAATGATGTCGTGGAAACCACGGTAGCCCAGATTTAAGAAGGGTGGGGTGAACAGTATCAACGGATAACTGAGGAGTGATGAGATAAGGGTTCAAAACACCTCTACTGTTTTGAGAAATTAGCTGGCTGGTCAAATTTGCACAATGCCAGCCTGTAAGGTAAGGGTTCCAGGGTTAGACTTTGAAGACTGGAAGGGCTGTACGCTGTGTGGGGGAGGTGCTGAGTCTCCCTTCTGTTGACCTTAGGAGCACGCTCTTATCCTGGTACTGAAAAAATAATAAATGCTACACAGGACAGTGCAGATGTAGAAGGTTACAAAGTAACTGAAGGGGTGACCAGCTCTAAAATGGTGGAGAAAACCAGTCTTTTGTGTGTGAGCTTTTATTTCTTGCTCCAAGAGATCACTGCTAACTGAACACCCCATGTTCACCTGGCAAACCTCTCCCCTTTTAAGATTCCAGCCAAACGCCAGCCCCTCCATGGCGCCTCCACAGCCCTTCCCAGGAGGCTGGGTTGGCTTCTCCCTCGTGCTCCCACTGCTCTCTGATCACACTTCAGTTACAGCACTTACCACAACGCTGTAGTATTCTGGTTAATGTGTGAGCAAGGGCTGTATTCAACTTTTCTGCATTATCAGCACCTCAGTGCTTGGACCACAGGAGGCATTTGATAAATGTTTACTGAGTGAGTGAATATACTTAAACATTGAAGTGTTTTTTAAAAACAAACAACCCAATCAAAAAATGGGCATAAGACCTAAATAGACATTTCTCCAAAGAAGACATACAGATGGCCAAGGAGCACATGAAAGGATGCTCAATGTCGCTAATTACCAGAGAAATGCAAGTCAAAACTACAATGAGGTATCACCTCACACCAGTCAGAACGGCCATCATCAAAAAATCTGCGAACAATAAATGCTGGAGAGGGTGTGGAGAAAAGGGAACCCTCTTGCACTGTTGGTGGGAATGTAAATTGGTACAGCCACTATGGAGAACAGTATGGAGGGTCCTTAAAAAACCAAAAATAGAGCTGCCATAAAAAGAATGAAATAATGCCACTTGTGGCAACATGGATGGACCTAGAGATTATCATACTATGCAAAGTAAGTCAGAACGAGAAAGACAAATACCATATGATATCACTTATATGTGGAATCTAAAATACAACACAAATGAATGTATCTATGAAACAGAAACAGACTCACAGACATAGAAGACAGACCTTTCATTACCAGAAAGGAAAGGGGGAGGTGGATAAACTAGGAGTCTGGGATTAGCAGATACAAACTACTATATATAAAATAAACATCAAGGTCTTCCTGGGAACTACATCCAATGTCTTATAATAAGCTATAATGAAAAAGAATAAATATTTTATATGTAAAACTGAATTGCTTTTCTGTACACCAGAAACTAAAACACAACACTGTAAACCAACTATACTTCAATTTTTTTTAAAAAGTGTTTTTTACATACCCACACTCATACATGTGTTCTCACATTTATGAAGCGGAGGGGAAAATTCAGCTGACATCTCTGAGTACAGTTACATGTTTCATTTAACAAGTGAGATACTTCGATAAGGAGTATTGTTTGTTTTGCCAAAATAACTACTATGAGGCAAGACAGTAGAATCTTTTTGATGAAACTGGAAACAAAACTAGTCTCCACTCAGTCACATAATAACCATATTATTAGGCAACTACTCAATACAAACATGTTGGTACATAAACACTATGGTCTTACTCTACTCATATCTCCTTACTGAAGTCCATTTCCTCCATATTAAAGTGACCAACGTATCAATATAATAATTTAGAGCCATGTAAGTTGAGTGTTCCAGCAAGATTAGCACAGACGGGAAGAGACACTAGGATATTCTTGTGGCGGTTCTCACCATTATGTGTTCAGGAAGGCAGAACTGAGGCAGAATGGGTGGGTGTCACATTGGAAGGGACAAAGCCAGCAGGTGTGCATCACAAGGGCAACAGATCTATGGGCCATGAAAATTGGCTCATGTGACAGCACTGGCACTTACATTAAACAGTTGCCATAGAACATACATAAGAAAGCTTACGAGTACCTTCTCGCAAATATTTTACCAGTAGACTGATGGCTGGGTCATTAATTTAATACAACTGCCACATGAAAGCAAAGAGAATCATTACTTTTAGAAGAGTAATCAGGAAATCACACCTAACTACCATTCCAGTCACATATTAACAGAGTCAGCATAGGAAACATCTCCTAGCAGGCACATTTATAGGCATTCTTCTGAGTGGCAGTCCATATCAACTATGATCCTGCTCATTTCTATAAGCATAATGAGGCAAGTTCTAGCAATGATTCAGAAATATATAAATCTAAGTAGGAAAGGAGACAAAAACAAATAGGGAAAAGGCAGTCAGAAGTTCCCAATTCATGAAGACATGTTTCTAATTGTAAAGCAATACAGTAAGAACAAGTCATTAGCCACTTACATCTGATTCCCAGTAATAATGAAAGATTAGGCTCTTTGCCCTGAGCACGCTGATTAAGAATACTACACAATGCCTTCAAGTCAAACAAACAATAGGACATTTCCTTGAACAGCTGATCAATCACACTCAAATCAAATAGTGGCCTTTTGGAAAGAATGGTCTGCTGCCTGGATTGGTCTACTTCCTGGCCCTGATCCAATAAACAGCAGGTCTCTTCTGTTTGTCTTTGGTTCTGCAATGGATAAAGAAAACAAAAATCTGGTTGTCAGAACAGAGGAAAGGTACTCAAAAGCCATAAAGGTTAATATTCCCCCATCCAATTCTATAAAGAAAACAGTGGAATCATATTACATGCACATTAACCAAATTTAACTGCATACATATAGCAGGAAAAATAAAATGGGAGAGAAAAATAATTTAAATAGTGGAAAGGGTGCCATCTGATAGCCTAGAGTAAACCTGAGAGAGGAAACATGAATTCAAACAGTCTCAGTTTCTAGGGGGTCTCTCATGGTCTCACATAAAAAGTACCTCGGTTGTGTATATATTTTGCTATGAGATGTATCCCAAGAACAAAAAGAACTGCAAAGAAAACTTAAACCTCATCTTACAGTTTTATTGTTAGTAGCCACAGTGATTTAGTTACTCTGAAACTATTTTTTGTACATTGGGAAAAAAGTATATATGTTACTATGTTCATGTTGACATTAAAAAACCAAACTTTTCAGTGTAAGAGAAAAAGAAATTAAAATATAAAATCAAAGGAAAAAAACCCCAAACAACTCTGAATTGTTAAATTTGAATTGGAAGTATCAGTACAAACTCATGATTTATTATGCCCAGAAAAAGCTATGCTCACCTCTTCCCCAAATTATCACCATTTACTCCTCATCCTGAAAACTGCTAATTAAAGTAAGTTTAACTAGCTTTCCAGTTGGAACTATATTTCAGAAAAGCCAAATAGCCTGGGTTGATGAGGAAAATACAATTTTTTACAGACAAATGCCAGCTAATAAATGTAAAGGGAATGATATAATTAGAAAAAAATTACTGTTGTTTTAATCATCTAATGATTCAGACAATGATCACTGGTGTAAGCTAAAACCATCAAGGGAAAGGGTGCTGGCAAACTGCACGCTCACACACTTGCCTAAGTATCAACAACCCCATAAACTGCTGACTGCAGAGGCTACAATGTTACAATGGAAAGAATCAGTCTGTCACCACCTTAACCCAGTGAGATGGGTATTTGTGACACTTACAGTGAGATAAACAAACGCGTATAATTTGATGATGTGAACAATACCTACAAAGTATTCGTGCCAAAAAATGTTTGCACTAAATCTAATATCTTTAGCTTTAACTCCTAGCTTACAAGAAATACAGGGGGTAGAGAACAAGATAAATGACACCATGAGGAAGCAATCAGACAAATCTAGGTGTGACAAGTTTATAGGTCTGTAAGACAAAATGCCCAGTTTCTTCAGGGAGAAGAAAGAAACTTTAGGTTTATAAGACAAAATGAAACACAACACACGGTCCTTGTTTGAATGCTGGTTTCAAGAGCCACCATAAAAAACACTTGGGGAGCAAGAGGGAGGAGATATGGTGACATATGTACACGTATAGCTGATTTACTCTGTTATACAGCAGAAACTAACACACCACTGTAAAGCAATTATACTCCAATAAAGATGTAAAAAAAAAAACATTTGGGGAAGAAGGAGGGAAATTTTCGTAAGACTAGGTATTATCAAACGTCAAGGAAAATTATTATTCTTATTGGGTGTGACAATGATGAAATGGTTATACAGGAAACTGTCCCTAAGTTTGGAGATGCATTCCTAAGTATTTAGAGGAAAATGTCACGATGACAACTCAAAAACTAAAATAAGCATTTTTTGTATAACATGTCCTTAAACACAAGCCAAGTATTTCATCTCATAATTAAATGAAGACAGTGGACCTGTTCCAGTGATGAAGCGTCTACATTGCACCTTCCTTAGGAATTTTCAAGGGTAATTTTGTTTATATTTAACTTATGCATCATTTGATGACTTTAGGATCTAATCTCTATATACCATTTGACTTTGCTATAGTTAAGTTTGTGCAATTGTTTCTAAGACATTAGAAAAATAAAAGTTTGTTTTTTAGATTATAATTTTAGTAAGAAACCTAATGGATTTAATTAACTGGCCCATCAAAATCAAGTCTTCAATTAAAAAATGATTTATGAATATGTACAAAATAGGCATTTGCTTTAACTTAAGTAGGTATTGAATCATCCTTGAAAGCTATCTGAATTTCTTTTACTCACATCAAGCAATGTTCTTAATCTCTGAAGGTTTCTTTCTTTCTTTTCCAGCTCTTCCATCATCTTTTGAGTAGTCAGTTTTTCTTTAGAAAGCTTCCCTTGCATAGACTAGAATAAAGAGAATTGCAAGCAAAGCATGTTAATGCTTAAAGCAAAATGCAGTTAGGTAGGTAACCAGGAATACTGGCTCTGAATACTTTAGATGTTCTGACCTCCCTAACCCCTTGGAAGATGACGCCTTCAATTCTCAATCAACCCATATTACTTCTGGAGTGGATAATTCCAAAGCAGGGGAGGAGGGAGGAAGGAAAAAATATCATCTTTACCAAGACAATTTTTAATCTGGGTAAAACATGTTAAATCTAATGTTGCTGTTTAACAACTATATTATAAACAGTTCTTATTAATTGATTTTTGTTTATATATTGGGAGTGTATTAGCAAATATATACTTTAAAAAAAAACCTTTTTCTTATGATTAATAAGGTACAAGATAATAAGGTCATAAGACTATCCCTGTTTTCTATCATTTGAAACAGCTAAACACCCTCTCTCAGTGTATAGTATGCCAAGCTGTGAATATGATGTTCAATTCAGGGCAAAGGTCTATTATGGGACTTGGATAAACTAATCTCTCTTAACTCCATTATAAAATTATAAATTATTCAGACATGATACTATTGTGAGATAATCTTGAGTATACCAAAGAAGAATATAGGATATTTTAAGAGTGCTTGGGTCATTTCAGCTTACAAATCTGATTTTCAGCTACACACCAAAGAAGAATTTGCCATAAACCTTGTACTTATCAGTGATTTTTTTTCTATCAACTTTTCCCCTTTTAAATCACAAGATCAATAAACATGACTAAAGAAGAAATTTCATTATTTTTTGCTTCAGGTCTATATTTAGTCTCAATTCTGAAAATACTTCAGAATGTTGATGACCTAAATAGCACACAATCTACTGTGAATGCTTTTTTTTCCCCCTCACATTATCTCTGGATGGAATAAGAGAGGATAGCTGTCACCATGGGTTGAGATAAGACTCTAAATATAAAACAGTTTTCTCAGTAACAGTATTCAACCTTGTTGCTTTTTAATTTCATTTGTCTGCTAAACTCTGTAAAAATACTATATTTAATTACTCAAAAGTTGGATACAAATGAATCAAGCTCTATAACAAGTACACTTTCTTCCAGGGAAAACTTGTTTTATATTCCACAAAGATGAATTCCACAGTACAAAGTCACATGGGCTATCTGAAAATACATATTTTTGGATATTGAAATTCCTTTGTAACTGAATCAAAACCCATTTGATTGAATGATATGTTGGGTTTTATTTACCTAGCTAAAAACTCATACTTACTAGCATGACAAGATTATTCGTCTAGAATCCAGAATTCATCCTAAATTTTCTTAAGATTTGTGACTGTTTATTTTATTAGAATTGTAGAAGAAAGGCACCACAAATAAACTACTCTAAATCTCATATTTTAACAGTGAAAACAGAACCCGAGAGGTATTTTCACAATGCTGTAATATAATTCTTTAAAAGATTATAGTGGTTTTTATTTTCATCATGTTGAATGTGACTAATAAGTAGCTAATAAATCTGACTAATAGGTTACCATGTAAGACTAAATTTAAACCAGTGAAGAAAAAGGTAATCTCCATCAGAATAAACCAGTAATGTCTGGCAGTAGTGCTGTTTGTCATAAGAAGGAAAATTGAATTGGGGAAATACATTAAGCATAACGTGTTACGTTGGTTAGGTTCAAAGGCACTAATCAAGCAGCCCTTTAATAGAAGAGAGAGTTCACAGCCACATTCTAGTAAGACCAAATGCTGTACAACTTCTAGGATAATACTAGGTGTGAGTGCTATAGTTGTCTGACAATAACATTTCACCTAAAAGATTAATTACTTCTCTATCTCAAATTGTATGAAGAAGCACATGCTTAAAGTTTAAGAAAAAAGCAAGGTGAGGGGAATCTCTACTAAGCTTAGAATGGGATTACTGAAGTTAAAAACAAAATGATTTTTAAATGTCTACAATTTCTCTTTAAATTTCCTGTTTAATAACGATTTTTTAAAGTCTCAGTTACTAATCCACAGGTATTGATCACAATCATTCTTGCAGTTGAAAGTGGTTTTAAATTCATTTCTTATTTTGATGTAAATACCCAGAAACGCTAACCATTTTGGGGCGCATATACAAATAACTCCAATGAAGGAAAGCCAAACATGCCTGACTCAGCATGTTCTATGTACTCCACAAACCCAGTTTAGGAGGAAGTGTTTTGAAAGCCACTGACGTTAGCAGTTTGTTTGTTTGTTTTTAAAGTTTTTGTTTTGTTTATTCTCATTTCTTAAACTGATAATACATGGTACAAAATTAAAAATATATAAAAGAGTATTTGATAAAGTGTCTTCCCTCTCCCGTTCCCCAGGCACCCATCTTTCTTTTCCAGAGCTACTCAATGTTACTTGTTCTTGCATATCTTTACAGAGATTTTTAAAACACTTTATCGAAGTATAATTTACATACCATAAAATACATCCATTTTAAGTATACAATTCAATTATTTTTAGTAAGTTTACAGAGCTGTGCAAACAGGTATAAGGGACTTTTCTGGGTAACAGAAGTGTTCTAAAACTGGATTGTGGTGATGAAGTTAGCAGTTTTACCATAGAAACACAGCAAGCGACCAACCCCACCCTGCCCCGCATGCCATACAAGACTTCCACAAATACATTTCTTCCTACAATCATTCATTTAGCAGAAATTACAGCCAAGCACTATCTGTTCACTGGATGGTACACCAATGAACACAACAGTCAAAACACTTGGTCCTTGTGGAACTTGTACTAGGAGTGAAAAGAGCAAAGAAAATAAACATAATAAATACATAAGTTACGTAGCACACTGGGACTTGCCTCATGCTTTGGAGAATAAATAGGGTGTGGTGAGGCAGGGGGTTAAAATCTCAAATGGGGTAGAATAAGGGCTCATGGAAAAAGGTGACAGCTGAGCAAAGTCTTGAAGGAGGTGAGAGACTGTGTCCCGTAGGTATCTAGAGAGTATGTTTCAGTCAGTGCAAAGGCTCTGAGGCGGATGGTGGCTTTTCTGTTTGAGAAAAAGCAAGAAAGCCAGGATGACAGAAAAAAGTAAGAGATCAAGTCAGAGAAGGAAGGCGAGGTGGGGAATTGATTGCATAAGCTCTTCTAAGCCAGTGTTACAAACTTTTGATTTTTTACTCAGGAAAAAATGAGGAACCACTGAAGGGTACTAAGAAGATATGATGTGATCTGATATTTGTTTAACAGCTCACTCAGGTTGCTGAGAAAACACTGTGGGCAAGCAAGGGTGGAAGCAGAAAGAAATAATCCAGATAAAAAATGAGGATGGCTTGAACCGGGGTGGCACAACAGTGGAGGTCAGGAGAAGGTGTCAGATGCTAGATATATTTTGAAGAAAACAGGATTTGCTCACAAAATGTAAGGCAGAAGAGAAGTCAAGAATAAGTCTTAAGGTTTCCAGACAGAGCAAATGGAAAGGAAGATCTGTCATTAATAGATATGGGAAATATGGAAGGTGTAGCAGGTTTATTATTTTTTGGCTTAGGGGAATAAGAAATTCAGTTTTGAACAATGTTATGTCTAATACATCAAGTGGTGACGTTGAGAAGGCAATTGGATATACAAATTGTAAGATCAGGGGAGCACTCTGACCTGGAGATAAAAATTAGGGAGTAGTGAGCACACACATTATATTTAAAGCCGTAAGACTGGGTAAGATCACCAAGAGAAGTATAAATAGAGAATCCTAGGAAAGAAACAAACCCCTTTTTTGAAATATGACACTGTGTGTGTGTGTGTGTGTGTGTGTGTGTGTGTGTGTGTATTTTAGCAGTATAACTGACCTATGACACTATGTTAATTTGAGGTACACGACATAATGATCTGATATTTCTATACATGACAAAATGATCACCATGATAAGTCTAGTTACCATCTGTCACCATACAAAGTTATTACAATATTATTGACTATATTCCCCCACTGTACATTTCACTCCTGTGACTCATTTATTTTGTAACTGCAAGTTTGTACCTCTTAATCTTGCTCGCTGGAATATGATACAATATTTTTGAAAGTAATTTATATGTCTTCAAAATAAACCTTAACATAAATATCACAAATGAAACTAAACTTATCCCTAGATTATAAACTGGAAAAGTTTCTAATAAGGTAATATGTCCAATTTTTATATACTAGTCTACTAGCCTGCCTATACATTACAATAGGATTTATGCTACAGACCTTAAATTTATTGTGTCTAGTTAAATCAAACAACAAAAACAACCAAAAAAATCTTAAAAAGCAAGTTCCTCTGAATTCTTTTGTCATTTTATTGTACATATTTCAATTATCTAGAAACAAGGTATAAGTCAGTCACTTTAAGTTTATTGCTGAGAACAGTTGAAAGGCTTCATAGTAACTGTTATGATTTTATTAATACAAGCACACTATTTTTGCAATAGCATATGTAACTATACATAAAAGGTAAGATAATAGTGCTACTATCATAAGAAATAGCAATTAATAAAGAGCATGCATACTTAACAAGATAATGGCATTTAGAAATCATTAAGAAGACTATATTCTTTTAATATAATTTAATATTTTTCTCTCAACACCTTTTTAAAAACTAGTTAAGAAAAGTTCATCTCCTACATGAGGCCATCCATTTGTTCAAGACTGGGCGAGATAGCTGTTTTTATCTAATACATAGAAACCAACACAGAGAGTCAAGGAAAATGAATATGTTCCAAATTTAAGAACAAGATAAAACCACAGAAAAAGACCTTAATAAGAGAGAAAAGTGGCTTACCGAAAAAGACCTTAATAAGAGAGAAAAGTGGCTTACCTGATAAACACTTCAAAATAATGGTCATAAAGATGCTCACCAAGGTAAGGAGAACAAAGCAAGAACAAAGTGACAATTTCAACACAGAGAGAAAAAGTATAAGATACTACCAAATGGAAGTCACAGAGCTGAAGAATACAATAACTGAACTGAAAATTACAATAGGGGGTGTTTAATAGCAGACTAGATGAGGCAGAACAAAGGATCAGTACATGTGAAGACAGGGCAGTGAAACTCAGCCAATCAGAGTAGTAAAAAGAAAAAAAGAATGAAGATAGTCTGAGGGACTTAAGGGACAACATTAGGCAGACCAACATTCACATTATAGGGGTTCCAGAAGGAGGAGCGAGAGAGAGAAAGGAACAGAAAACTTAAGTGAAGTAATGGCTGAAAACTTCCATAACCTAGGGAAGGAAACAGACATCCAAACCCAGGAAACTAAGAGTTCCAAAGAAGATGAATCCAAAGAGAACCACTGCAAGGCACATTATAATGAAACTGTCAAAAGTTAAAGAGAAGAGACTCTTACAAGCAGCAAGAGAAAAACAACTTATTACATGCAAGGGAAAGTCCATGATGCTATCAGCAGATTTTTCAGCAGAAACTTTGCAGGCCAGAAGAATGTGGCACTATATATTCAAAGTGCTGGGGTGGAAGGGAGGGAAAGAACTGCCAACCAGTAACATTCCACTTGGAAAGTTGTCCTTCAGAATTGAAGGAGAAATAAAGAGTTTTCCAGACAAGCAACAGCTGAAGGAGTTCATCACCACTAGACTGGCCTCACAAGAAATGTTAAAGGGACTCTTTAAGCTGAAACAAAAGGGTACTAATTAGTAACAGGATAAGTATAAATCTCACTAGTAAAGGTAAATATATTGTAAAATTCAGAATAATCTAATGTTGTAAAGGTGGTAGGTTAATCACTTATAAAGCTACTATGAAGGTTAAAAGGCAAAAGTAGTAGAGTAACTATAACTACAATAATTTGTTAATGGACAGACAAGATAAATTGTGGCATCAAAAATATAAAAAGGGGAGGGTGCTATATCAAACTAAAAAGCTTCTGCACAGCAAAGGAAACCACCAACAAAATGAAAAGGCAATCTACAGAACTGTAGAAAATATGTGCAAATAATGTTTCTTATAAGGGGTTAATATCTAAAATATATAAAGAATTTATACAACTCAAGAGCTTAAAAAAAATCCAATTTAAAATGGGTAAAAGTTTAAATAGACATTTTTCCAAAGAAGATATTCAAGTGGCCAACAGGCACATGAAAAGTTGTTCAACTTCACTAATCATCAGGGAAATGTACATCAAAACCACAATGAGATCACCTCACACCTGTCACGGTGGTTATTATCAAAAAGAGATAAGTGTTAGCTAGGATGTAGAGAAAAAGGGAACCCTTGTGCACTGTTGGCAGAAATGTAAATTGGTGCAGTCACTATGGAGAACAGCATGGAGGTTCCTCAGGAAACTAAAAATAGAGCTACCATGTGATCCAGCAATTCCAGTTCTGGGAATTTATCCAACGGAAATGAAAACACCAACTTGAAAAGATATGTGCACCCCACTGTTCACCGCAGCATTATCTATAATAGCCAAGACATGGAAGCAACCTAAGTGTCCCTCAATGGATGAGGAAAATGTGATTTTATATAATACACACACACACACACACACACACACACACACAGTGGAATATTATTCAGCCATAAAAAGAATGAAATCTTGCCACTTGCAACAACATGGATGGAGCTTGAGCACCTAATGCTAAGAGAAACAAGTCAGACAGAGAAAGACATACTGTATGATTTCACTTATATGTGAAATATTTAAAAAAAAACCACCAAACTCAGAGATAACAGAGAACAGATGTGTGGTTGCCAGAAGGGAGGGAGTGGGAGTGGGGAGGGAATGAGCAAAGGGGGTCAAAAGGTATAAACTTCCAGTTTTAAAATAAGTCCTAGGGATGTAATGTACAGCATGGTGGCTATAGTTAACAATACTGTATTGTACATTTGAGTTGCTGAGAGATCTTAAACGTTCTCATCACAAGAAAAATTTAACTACGTGGTGATGGATGTTAATTATTAGACTTACTGTGGTGATCATTTTGCAACATATAAAAATATCAAATCACTATTTTGTATACCTGAAACTAACGTTATAACAGTTTGAAAGAAAGTATAGAGTTAATGGTAACAAGATAAGATTTTGGAGTCAGACAAAATTAGGTTCTGGGTGCACAGCTTATGTGTTGTGTAATCATGGGTAAGTTATTCAACCTTTCTAGGCTCCAAATTCATCAGAAAGATTTTCCAACCTTGTAAAGTACTGTAAAAATTATGTGGTATATATGTAGAAAATATCTTTGGATGCCTGCCTATTCACAAATCCCATGAATCATACATAAGTAGTCATATTGGTACTGGGATTCTATATTCTTGGGTCACACAGCTCACTGTGTCAGGCTGAATGAACACTTGACCAAACCTGAGGAAGTGAGACCCAAAGTCTATGAGTTAGTCTCTGCAGGTGGTGGGAAATGAACTATAGAACTTCAGGGCTGTGGGACAGCCATATTCTGCCATATGAGCTAAAGGAGGAAAGGAAGTCAGTCTGCAGAGAGAGAAAAGAGACTGAAACCAACGGAAATGTGAGCAGCAACAAAGCCTTTTCCTTCCTGAAGCCAGGCTTCATTCCTATCTGGATTCCACAGATATCTCTGCATTTCTGTAATACAGTATATTCTACTATTTTTGCTTAGGCTAAATTGAATTGCTTCTGTTGCTTACAATCAAAAAGCCTAAATTACTTTTACCTAGTACAAAATATTTATGCAACTAACACTAATTCCTTTCTTCTTATACTAATATTTAAAAGCCCATTTCTTATTTCAAATCACCATGATATACACTTTAAATATCTTACAATTTTATTTGTCAACTATACTTCAATAAAGCTGGGGGAATAAAAGAGCCCATTCCATCCAGGGACTTCCCTGGCAGACCAGTGGACCAGTGCGGGTTCAATCTCTGGTTGGGGAACTAAGATCCCACATGATGCACAGTGTGGCCCAAAATTAAAAACAACAACAACAACAACAAACACAAAACAAAACAACAAAGAGCCTATTCCAAATTCAGCATTATGGGTGAATTTTCTTATGGAAAAAGGTTTTTTTGTCTTTTTTCACTAGTCATCCCCTAGAAGAGTGCCTAGCCCATGGCAGAAACTCAGTTAACAATTACTAAATGAGCTGAATTGGTGAATAAATGACAAAATATGAAAAAGTAACTATTTAACACCTAGTTTTGTTTAAGTAAGAAGCTGTGCTTACTCAGTCAAAACAGTTACTGAGCCTCTTTTATGCACAAGGCACTGTGCTAAGTGCTGAACTGGATAAGGAATGTTCAAAGACCTTAGTGTACCCATTATAAAGCTCTTGAAATAAATGTATCAGAAAAAAAAGGCATTTTATTCATCTCAAGGAGCAAATAATGCCACCACACTGTAGAGTGTAATGCACTAAAAAATTTCATTTTGGAGACAAATTTCCAAATTGTGCTTCTAGGTAACTGAGCATAAGGTGCTTTCCACAGAAGACTAGTTTCCCAGTGTGCTCCAGTTTAAATATCTTTCATTCCAGGAAAAGACCCTTAAAATAATTCCCTCCCCTACGGCTTATACAAGGAAGAAATCAGACTAACATTTTTTTTTTCTTTTTCTTGGGACTTTTCACTTTGAGACATCCAGGATTAATGCTCAAGGCACAAACTCTGAGGTCAGACAGACATGAATTTGAATCTCAGCTGAGACCTTGGGCACACCTTTTAAAATCTCAGCAACTTCATGTATAAAAATGTTATTTCTTACCTTGTAAGATTACTGTTGAGGCTTAGAGATAATAAACATAAATTAGAAAGAACCGCTCCTGTAACATGTAATATCATCACTGACACCTCTGCATTTGGCAACAGAGGTTCTATTTCTCACTTTGGCCTAAGTGTGGGCAAATATTAAACCCCTTTTCCTCATTCTTCCATACTGATAAAAGAGAATTTTCAAAATATTTGTAAAACTAAGGAATATGCAAGCACCATAAAAATTGCATTTTTTAGGTTTGTGTTTAATAATAATTGAAGATAGTGTACACCTCAAATTCCTTTCTTAACTATCATCTTGCTACCTGATATAATTTTAAAAATAATCTGCCTGAGAGCTCTGCTTTCAGCATGATGGCATGAGGAGCTCCTCAGACCTGAGGAGACACATTTAAAGCTTCTGGAAATGGTTCATACAAGCAAACGAAGAAACATATTCAAGAAAAGCTACTAAAACTCAGAAGAGCTGAAGTCTGTGGTATTTGAAACAAAATCCACTTGATTCCTACCCTCTTACAGTTAAGCAAGATGGAAACTCCAGACTGGAACAGCCAAGATCAGAGGGCTCCCTATCCCCCAACTCCTAGTTGGACCACTGTCTTCCTAGGAAGGGCAAGGCATCAGCACTTTTCATCTGTAGCTGAAGCTAAGTTCCAGGTAAGTGCAGCCAAAAGGTGGGGGCTCCGTTCTTCCGCCCAGGCAGCCTCAAGGGAGGAAGGCTTTACCTGGGGTGTAGCCACGAGAACACTGGGGCCCTGACTGCCCTTGTGTTGGCTTCTGGGGCAGGAGTATCCACTGAAAGAGGCAAGCCCAGAGACCTAGAGCTGCTGCCCACCCTCCCTCCACTAGCACTCAGCTAGAGTCACTCAGAATCTTGACATTGTTCCCACCCACAATGACAAGGCTCAGAAATTTTGCCTGGGGAGAAATAGGCCACAGAACAGAGACCGCTGAAGGTCTCCCTAAAGGAAATGAATTCTTTTGCAACAGACTATGAAGTTCAATCCTAAAGGCACTCTCAAAACAGTGGGAGATTGTGGCAAAGACAGTTGGGAGGACTGTGTTAGATTCATTGGAGCAACAGGCTCTACTGTAGGCTGGCTAGCTTGCAAGAGAGCAACAGTAAAAGAGACAGCAGGGAAGGACACTCCTGGGAAGAGTAAAAATCTCAAACATTAACCCAGGAAGCTAGTCCTTCAAAGGAGCCAGAATGGACCAGTCTATAAAGCAATTTATGCCACAGGGCATTGTTGAAAACAGCAGAGTGTTGAGCTGGCAATTAATGGAGCTCAACAACTGGTGTGGTCAGAGAAAGAGTCACAAAAGACCACATATTACATTTATATAAAATGTCTAAGAGCAGGCAAATCTATAAATACAGGAAGTAGATTAGTGATTGCTTATGCTGAGGAGGGCATGGGGTTTAAGAGAGTGACAGCTAAAGGTGTTACTTTTGGAGGTGACAAAAATGTTCTAAAATTGACTGTGGTCTTGGTTCCATACATCTCTGAGTATACTAAAAATTACTGAATTGTATATTTATTTTTGGCCACTGGGCTTGCAGGATCTTAGCTCCCCAACCAGGGATCAAACCTGCGCCCCCTGCGTTGGAAGTGCAGAGTCTTAACCATTGGACCACCAAGGAAGTCCCTCTGAATTGTATACTTTAAATGGGTGAACTATAGGGTGTGTGAACTATATATATCAATAAAACTGTTATTAAAAAATCAGCACAATATAAAAAAACCACCACTTGCCTGGGTTCCTTTTCTTCCAGGTCCTGATTTTCTCAGGCTTATAAAGCAAGAGCTACCAAAAGAGTTTAAACGTGCCATTACATACCTAAGGTTAGTGTTACAGAATTAAACCCTTTTTTTTTTTTAACTTAAATCTCAGTCTTCCCAGTCAAGTCCCACTTGTGGTCCCATGAGCAAGCTGAGGACTGTACAATACTTCCTAAAGGCTCTAGGACTAGGACTACTACTAGGCTATAAGGAAGAACTGCCTAGAGAACTTGTTAATAATACATTATTTCAAGCTTCACCCCAGAGATACTGACTCATCAGAGTCACAATGGGGCCCAGAAATCCGTATTTTAAAAAGCATCCCAAGTACTTTGAATATCCATATACGTTTGGTGACCACTCACAGCACAGGCTCAAGAATACTCTTTGATGATTCAAGTGAGCTAACTCCCTTTCTGCAACTTCCCACCTCAGACACAAAGAACTGACTCTTCAAAAGTTAAATCCACCTTTTACATATGTTATTCTAAGATGTTAATTAACAACTATACTGTTGTGTACACAAAAGGCCTATACACTAAAGACTTTTTCTCTTTGTAAGCACAAAGATTAGAGAGAAAGCTTATTTTTTAAAAATCTACTTTTCCTTTGATAGAATACATATTTTTGGCTGTTAGGATTTTCAAAAATTAGTATTGATTTCTGATGAGAATATTTTCAGTTTTTCATGCATTATATAAAGCATTTACACATAGGTAAAATTTTTAAAAATTAAAAAACTCTGGGAAGAAAGAACTTCATGTCAGGACACATTACAAAACTAGGATAACAAAAAATAGGAGATAAAATCACACGATAATAATGAAAAACATTAAACCAATATTTATTTAGGTTAAAGAAAAATTATATTCTGCCTGGATGACACTGTATTGGATTATGATCCATTTTCTCACCATATCTACTGAAAAAACCTGTTTGATGAAAGCTTTAATAAGACAGATTGCTAAAAATTGGAATAAAATCTTCTGAGGCTGTGGAAACATCTTCTCTTGAAGCGTTATAAACAGGACAGACTGTCACAGTTTTGAGATTGGTGGTCCCAACCATGCCATTAAAAGTGAACAGTCTTGGGCTTCCCTGGTGGCGCAGTGGTTGAGAATCCGCCTGCCGATGCAGGGGTCACGGGTTCGTGCCCTGGTCCAGGAAGATCCCACATGCCGCGGAGCGGCTAGGCCCGTGAGCCGTGGCCGCTGGGCCTGCGCGTCCGGAGCCTGTGCTCCGCAACGGGAGAGGCCACAGCAGTGAGAGGCCCGCATACCACAAAAAAAAAAAAAAAAAAAAAAAAAAAAAAAAAAGTGAACAGTCTTAAAGACTTTTAAAAGTGTCATTCTTACTTTGTAATATTATAATCATTCATTGATAGCTGTCAATTCAGAAAGGCCATTTAAATGCGTAAGTTCTTTTAATGAGAAAACTTTTCAACATGTTAGAGAAAACAAGTAAACATAAGAAACTTTTTTACTTTGTATCTCCTCTGCCAAAAGATTACAATGATAACACACAAAGATAGCAGCTTACTGGAAACAAGGTTATATGGGTGAAATATCCTTTTGAGGGATAAATAGGAAGGAAGGTAATAATGCCCAGTGAAGAACTCATTCACATTCTGACTGTAGCCATGTTTATGGAAATGATGGGAAACATTCTACTGCAAGATGTCTTTTTATAGTATATATATTGACAGAAGAAAAACCTGTAAGAGGAGAAGTCAGTTTAGCTACACTGGTTTCATAGATATAAGGAAAGGCAATATTTCTAAAGGCTCAATTACTAATCAAGGTATTCGTGCCAGTTAACAATATCATCTTGATGGCTGAACAAAATAGTAGATAAATCAGTGTTTTTATAACACTGAACTCAATTTCAAAATCAGCATATACTGTTACATGAAGTAAAACTTTTTCTATATTCAACAACAAATACAATATAACTAGTAGAAGACTGATTTCTCCCCAAACCTCCAAAGTTGTGAACCAATAAACTTCCCACTGACCTAAACCAGGTAAGTATTTATTTGAGTCCTGGTGCAAGGTAGTAAATTACATGTATTTTATTTTCTTTTTTAAAATTTATTTATTTATTTTTGGCTGCATTGGGTCTTCAATGCTGCGCGTGGGTTTTCTCTAGTTGTGGCGAGCTGGGGCTACTCTTTGCTGTGGTGCACGGGCTTCCCACTGCAGTGGCTTCTCTTGTTGAGAAGCACAGGCTCTAGGTGCGCAGGCTTCAGTAGTTGTGGCTTGCGGGCTTTAGCGCACAGGCTCAGTAGCTGTGGTGCACGGGCTTAGTTGCTCCGTGGCATGTGGATCTTCCTGGACCAGGGCTCGAACCTGTGTTCCCTGCATTGGCAGGCGGATTCTTAACCACTGAGCCACCAGGGAAGTTCAATAGTTGTATTTTAAATATAGCATTTTCACTCTATAACAATGCCTTATTTTTACCTCCTATAAACTGGACATAATAAACATGGCAAGGGATTTTATTTTTACTTGTGTCATAAAATTTAAGCTATAAGAATAACCTGCATATACCCAAGGCAATGCAGTACTCCAAATCAGCCAAACGAACTTCTAACAAATTTGATCTTCTCAACAGTTTGCAGGGACATAAAGAAGCAGTGAAACATGAAACTTGAATAATACTAAGTTGGCTTTGTCTACTAAACACCCGAAAATGGAACAATTTCCCAGCACTGTGGAGGAACAAAACACGCAAACTATAATGGTAGTGACATTTTATAAAAAATTTAATACTATACTAATAGCTAAAATGCATAATTCATGTAAAAAATGGTTGGGAAGTTCTCTGTTGTTCTTAATTATAAAGTATTTTGGTTCTTTTGGCTATGCCAAGGAATTTGAAGTAATATAAAACAGAGCTATGGCATGTTGGAAGGACATCACCATCTACATAGGACTAAGGTTGGCCATTCTTGACGTAAGCAAAAGGAAAAGCTAGGAGCTTTAAATAATCAGTAATTGACAGGAATTGCTCTATTATGTGGTTCAACTTGATGACATGCCCATTGACTATAGTATAAAGCAACAAGAATACTTTTTCAACTCAGAGTGTTCTCTTTAGGAGTCTGCAGTTTCCAATGCTAGGTAAATAATTAGTATTCATTTTTCCAGAAGAGGCAATATTCTGAAAAGTTCAGGTTTTTACAGATTACGTACTTTTTATATCCATCACAAACCACCAAATAACAAATGAAACAAAAAACCTAGCTTTCTCAACTGTGAGGACCCCAAAATAACAAGTTTAAACAAGTAATGTTAAGCAATTTTCTCATTATCTGAGGCATATTTGTCTCCATTTGTAATTTTCAAGATATTTTCAAATAATATCTTGGTAAATACATGGAGCTTAGTTGGCCAGTTATCAACATTTGCTGTCTCTCTCTGTGAGCAAACTATATCCTAGACCTATAAACCTAGATGGTCACAATGGCTAAGAACAAAAAACAAGACAAAACAAAACAAGATAGGCTTTGCTTCCAAAGGTAAGACAATAGAATTAATGAGTATACTGTCTGGGCCCAAATATTTGGAAATAAATGTACCTCATTAATTTGACTTCCATTCTGTAATTAATTTGAAGAAATAAAAGAATGTTAACTCAAGCATTTTAAGACCAAAGAATGGAATGGCACATAATTATATATTTTTCTACATATTCATTTATATATTCATATCTAAATGTGACCGACTACAGACTTGGTTAATGTGTAAGAGTAAATTGCATTATGATGCTTCCACAAATGGGGAAAATACACATTTCAATTAATACAAATATACCCTAAACATCTATAATGTGAGAGAGAGCATGCAATAAATCCTACAAATAAACAAATTAAAAACAATAAGTCCTATATGTTTTATCCACCAAAATCTCAATGCCAAATGACAAAGATGACTGTCCTTAATTTGGATCGAGATAACTTTTATTAGATTTACCTCCTGGATATTGTTACCAAATGAAATAGAAATTCCTTTCATTGTGGTCTATGATAAGAAGTCAAATAATGGCTGAAGGAATCCAACCATCTCATAATTCAAATGGCTTGCAGAACAAATGAAGGAATACACACTAAAGAGTATAACCTCTGTGAATGAATCCAATGAGCCCACACACTTGTCAAATTGGACTAGTGTCTGATTAAATTGATAGATCACTTAATATGACCAAAAGACAAAGCAGATTGTCCATAAATTCTGACACTCAAACCATTACGTTTTTCTTTTTTATTTCCAGTTTTGAGAATACTCAAATTAGGAGATATAAAAATAATTTATTCAGCAAAATTTGTCCAATGGTTTTCTATCATACAAAGACATATACCTCTATGTGATCTGGCCCCAGGCTACTTTCTACCATCAGTCACCTCTCACTATATCTCACAATCACTGTACTCCAGACTAGCAGCCTTCTTGCTAGTCTTAGAGCACACCAGGCACATTCAGGGCACTGGCTACTCTCTGCCTAGAATGTTCATCCCCTGCTTATCTTCATTCAGAACTATGTTCAAATATTACTTCTTCAGGGAAAACTTCATGACCACTGCATATAATGCAGCACGATCTGTCATTGCCCTCCATCCTCCTTTTTTTAAAAAACATAATAGTACATATCCCTACTTGACATTATATTTCCATGTTCTCCATCTCACCCCACTAGAATGGCCAGGGACTTGCTTTGTTCACTGATGAATCAACAGTGCCTGGCATACATGTACGGGCTTGGTAAATGTCTGGCAAATCAATAAAAGAATGAAAATCCACTTAATCTACAAATTTTGGTTTATATTTTCGGTCAGACCCTAAGCTCTAGATACAGACACAAATATGCAAAGTGTTATACTTTGATAATACAGAAAAATAATATATAGAATTATTAGGAGGGAGAGTGCTCTTGCTGAGTTACAATGGACTAAAAACAGTCCATTGTCTTCAATTTTAGATCACTGATGACCTTAACCAAATGTGTTCTCAGTAGTAGAGATAGACTGCACCCAATTGAAAAGAGGAGAGGTAAGGAATAGAGAAGAATAATTTTCACAGTTTTTGAAGAACTGATTTACCAAGTATCATTTCCATTCTAAAGAAATGAAAGATTAATAGTAAAGAATTTGCAATGTCACCTCAAGTGTTATTTATATGTTCATACAAAAACATATATGCTTTGATATTTTTTAGATATGCAATTACTAAGAGTAAATCAGCAAACAGCTAAATTAAAATAAGCACAAAGTATTCCTTACCTGAATTTCTAAAATCATTCTGTCAATCTCATCTTGTTGGCTGTCTATTATCTACAACACAGGAAATATATCAGTCTGAATCAATTTTTTTTTTCCATTGCTTTTCTGGAAGTACCAAATTTCAAGAAAACAAAAGCACAGGGAATTATGAATTTATTTTCTTTAAATCAAAGTGTGTGTTTTTTTTTTTAACAAAAGTATTCATACAAAGTATCCTTTAAATAGCCATATGATTTGGATCACACATATGTAAAACTGCAAATTTCTTACTCTAGCTCTTGATAAAACTTTAATCTACAATTTATAAAAATTAGTTTGAGACAGATTTTGAATAATTTAGGAAGGAAAAAGATATCCTTTTGTTTTTGCTAGGAAAAAATATAACTTCTTTAGTTTGGCTTTTATTTAAATTTAAATTAAAGTTACTTAAATTGCTATTTTCTTTCCTAATAAAAACATTCAAACTAAAAATTCCATAAGCTATTAAATATCAGCAAATATATAAATCAAATAAATAGATAAATTATATATCTATGCACATATCCATATAGTATAGATTTCACTATCAAAGTTCATTATTAAAGATATATACTGACCTTACTAGCATTCTCATTTTGTTCTCTCAGGTTATCATTTTCATTCTGAAGCTGTTTTGCATCTAACATGGGAAGGCGAATTCCATCTTCAAGGCATCTTTCTACTTTTTGCTGCAGACTGTTTTAGAAAGACATAATTATATGAATAAAATAAGCTCTCTGTGCTGATTTTGGTAGATGAATGAAGTCTCTTCTTAGGGTTTATAATATTTTTAAAGCAAGCAATAATCAAGACCTACAGTCAACAGATGACTAAGTTTGAGTACCTATATTTCATACAAGTAAGAAATATAACGCAGGCAGATTATCTTTTCAGAAATAGCAAATACGAGACCAGAGTCAAGAGTTGCTTAGTATGTGACAACCTTAGGCCCTGGTGAAGTTCTTCATGACCCTAATCTGAGCTCTGTAATCTAAGCCGTGTTCTGTCCCTCTCCCCCAAAAGGAGAGTTCCTTGATTAAGATGATTACGGTTAGGGAGCCTAAGAATATGGATACACGTCTTTTGCCCTTCATTTTGTATCCAGCAAAAGTCTGTTTGTAAAGATAGTTGTTGACTAAATCAGCAGAATTACACTTCTCCTTCATTAATAAGAGGAGCAATCTAGTTCCTTTTTACAGTAATCTGCATTTCTATCAATAACCTTTCTTATTTCCTTCAGCATTTTTACTACCTCCTTTTTGAACTTGGGATCTAGTAGACGAGAGGTCAGTTTCATTGTTTATTCTTTCAGGGAATGCTCTTGATCTTTTCATTGGGAGTCGTTCCTCTGCTTCTTCATTTTACTTATATTTCTCTGACTGTATGAGTTTAGAAGAAACAGTTACCTAGTGGTCTTGAAGGGCTGTTTTTGTGAGAGCATCCCTGTGTAGCCTGCGTGAGTCTAACATTTTTGATGCGAGGGCTGTTTTTAGTATGGATGCCTGCCACGTCTTTCCTCAGTGTGTCCTGGCCTAATGGGTGTGATTGGTGTTGTGGTGACCAGAGTTTGCACTGGATGCTGAGTGGGGCCTCCTCTTTGAAAGCAACAATCCAATACATTTATTCCTTGACCTAACAGTTTCTTATGCTATGCTTGGCACAGAGTTGCATTTTAAAAGAAGAAACAACAAAAGGAAGCCCCTCTGGTATATTAAGAATAAAAGACTGGGAGTGGGGGTGGATGTTAGCTTTGAGAAAGGAAGAACAATATTGTTTGGGTTAAAAGAAACTATGCTATTAAAAACAATGACCAAAACCAAAACATAACAGCGAAGACACCTAGAAATAGGTCTACTGTAGCCTGTAATCATACTGAAGAGTTGTAGCCTACTAAAAGAAACAGACTTGTGATAATGTGGATTTTGACATTTTCATTATTTTTCTTCTTTCAAGTATTATGGCTATCGTGTTTTCTCTCTCCCCGCCTACCACCCAAAAAGAAAAACTGCCATATCTAGTCTGTGGACAAAGAATTGACAGTCCTAGATAGTACAATAAGGGCTTCAGATGTGTTCATAAATAATGGCAGCAGAAAAGTTTTACATATTATGAATGTACTGTACTGATTTGTAATATATTGTTACTTGTCATAAAAGTATTTGCTTTTTCAGTCTAAAAGTAAAAAAAATACATTTATTTCTATCTCAGAATAAGTTTTTGTCTCAGGTCAGTGTGAAGACACCACTTCTATGTATTTATAACATTTCAAGAAAAATAAGTTATATTAAAACTATTAAAGGGCTTCCCTGTTGGCGCAGTGGTTGAGAGTCTGCCTGCCGATGCAGGGGACACGGGTTCATAACCCCGGTCCGGGAAGATCCCACATGCCACGGAGCGGCTAGGCCCGTGAGCCATGGCCGCTGAGCCTACGCGTCCGGAACCTGTGCTCCGCAACGGGAGAGGCCACGACAGTGAGAAGCCCGCGTACCGCAAAAAAAAAAAAAAAAAAAAAAAAAAAAAAACCAAAAAAACTATTAAGGTCTCTCATATTAAAAAGAAAACAAAAGAGCCAGTGATATGGAGGGAAAAATATACTCTGTCATGTAAAAATATCAAGTATTCTTTCATGTATATATTCTCGTTTTGTTTACGTTATGAAGCATGCTCAGTTAGAAAATAAATCTCTTTAATGGCAAAAGTACCAACTATTGCATTACTAGGAATCCCATCCACATATTTTACTTAGATTTTCATTTCTAAATGGAAAAGTTTTCTTATCTCATTTTTAAATCCCAAAAGTTTTTACGTATTCACAAAGCAGGAAACTTGGAATATTATATAAAAACAGATCAATGTAATGATATAATTTATAGTCACATAATACATCTTAAGTTCTTCTCGAACTTAAGGAATACTACATCATATAGCTGAGGAAACTGAAATAACACTCCTACCCCCAAGCCAACTGACACTATAGCCATACAAGTACTGAAGAATTTTAGAAGGCCTTCTTCAGTCCTTTATATCTATTAGAAATCAAGAGAAATTTCTTAGGATGATGTCATCTCAGAGAGTATCAAGATAAAGTTTAGCATATGGAAAATGTATTCTCAAATGCACTATACTAAATCTTTCCAAATCACAAATACTAGGCTCAATGCTCTCCAAGAACCTAATAAAAGGGAAAATCAAAATAAAAGAGAAGGTATAAAATTATATTAAATATGTAAAAGCACACAATGGAACAAAACAAATTATTTTCAGGTGTTCCTGGTTCTACTCATAAAACACAGCTTGAGTTTATGATTGTAATGCCCTATAAAACAGAACAAACGCATTACCTCTTTCCATTTTGTCATAAGATTAAAGAAAAAGATATATGGTTGAGTTAATGGAGGTCAGGAGGCTGTTTTGAGACTAGAGAATAGGATATAAGATGTGTAGTAATAAAAAGAAATTAAAGATCAAGAAAGCAGAAAACAGGAGAAAAATAGAGTCAAAGGTATATGGATTTTTTTTGGAGCTGAGATTAGAAACACAGAAGACTGAATTGTCCCAGAAATCAGAGGTTTTCTGCACTGAAATCTAAGTAAAAAAAGTAGACCAGGGCTTCCCTGGTGGCGCAGTGGTTGAGAGTCCGCCTGCCGATGCAGGGGACACGGGTTCGTGCCCCGGTCCAGGAAGATCCCACATGCCGCGGAGCGGCTGGGCCCGTGAGCCATGGCCGCTGAGCCTGCGTGTCCGGAGCCTGTGCTCCGCAACGGGAGAGGCCACAACAGTGAGAGGCCCGCGTATCGCAAAAAAAAAAAAAAAAAAAAAAAAAGTAGACCAGGCATATTTAAGATTTTGAAAATAGTAGTAAAGCAATTATTAACATGGAATTATCAGGAGGATTTTGACTAAAAAAGTGAGTTACATTGAGTTATATATAATTGATAGAAGCATAAAGAGTGCCTTTATTAAATTTAGTTCTTTGCTGCTTTGTTGTCTTCTTCTTCAGGATAGTGTTACCTACTTACAGTTGATAATTTATTAAGGTTTTTTAAGTTCCACTAAACAGTGTACATGTAGATGCATATATAGCATAGTTTTCTAGGTTTTTCATGAATCCAACATTAATTTCCCAGCTTAAATACATTAACAAAATATACTAACAAATAATATTCACTGCAGTTCTAACTGTATTAAATTTGAAGAGACCTGTGAGGCAAGAGATATGTGAGTAAACTCGGAAGGTGCATGGCAAACGGCCGCCATCTGTTACTCTGCAGTCAGGTGAAATGGCAACCAATTACTTCACTTTGACATGTCCCATTAAGGAGCGCAGTCCGGCTGCCCCTCTTTTTGTTACTTAGAATTTTTACTTATTCTTTGACAAAGCCATTAGATAAAGGGTTTGTGTTAATGCTTCCAGTTTTCAACTGATGTTTTTTTTAAAAAAACTGTTCTCATCTAAAACCTACTCTTATCTAAAACCAAGATGTCAGTATGTTCCATCGAATTGTTAAATCACAACTGAAACAACCTGTTTCGATGACATAACACTTCTGGTTCTCAATAATACATCTTTAAGAGAAATAATACAGTACTAATGATAAATTAACATATTTTAAGTGAAATGCTTTATGACAAATAAGGAATAACTTTAAAATAACATAAAAGAATTACTGAGGGTTTTCTTACCTCTGAACTGTAGTTACCAAGTCCTTTTCTTTCTTTTTCTGGCATATTAGCTGTG
Organism: Kogia breviceps; assembly: GCF_026419965.1. Classification (NCBI taxonomy): domain Eukaryota; kingdom Metazoa; phylum Chordata; class Mammalia; order Artiodactyla; family Physeteridae; genus Kogia; species Kogia breviceps. Next base: position 49,931,688 of record NC_081322.1, read on the forward strand.
CCTCATTTTCCTGACACTGTTTTTTGAACTCTTCAAGCCTTTTTTCCATTTCCATCAAAGTCTCTTGCAAATTCTTGTTTTTTTCTTCTAGAACTTGCAGCTAAAGAGAAATTTTTTTAAGTTCATGAAACAAAGAATATTAAATATGTTCCTACTAGAAATTGATATTGGGTTAAGAATTAACAGACTAATGGTTAAAATTACACTATCTTCATTTCATGGATAGCACTTAACACTTTACCTCTTCCTTTGTGTAAAGGGAGCTGAGAGAATGAGATTATCAGGAAGAGGAGAATAGGGTCAGAAATTTCTAGAAGACAGAGAAAAGTGAATGATCTCAATTGGGGGATATTTTTAAAATTTTAATTGTGGCAAAATATACCTAATGTAAAATTCACCATCCTAACCATTTTTAAGTGTACAGTTCAGTAAAGTACACTCACATTGTTGTAAACGAATCACCAGAACTCTTTTCATCTTTCAAAACAAACTCTCTATCCATCTACCTCTCCTCTCAACCCCTGGCAATCACCCTTTGACCTTCTGTCTCTATGAATTTGACTACTTTAGGTATCTCATACCTATTTTTCTTTATCTTTAATCTATTTATCTTTGTTTTTTAAAAATTAAATGTCTCTTTTTCAATTCCTAGAATAATTACTGTAATCATTTTTAAAATTTTTTATTTTATTTAATATTTTATACAGCAGGTTCTTATTAGTTACCCATCTTACACATATGTCAATCCCAATATTTATCTTTGTGATTGGCTTACTTCACTTAGCAAAACGTCCACAGGTTCACCCATGTTGTAGCATGCGTCAGAAAGTCCTTCCTTTTTAAGACTATATTGTGTGTATACATCACAGTTTGTTCATCCATTCATCCACTGACAGACACTTGAGGTACCGTTTGGCTATTATAAATTATGCTGTTATGAACACGCATTGTGAATAAACACCTGTTTGAGACTCTGCTTTCAATTATTTTTAGCATATACCCAGAGGTGGAATTGGAGGAGCATATGGTAATTCTATTTTTAATATTTTTGAGGAACCGTCATATGGTTTTCAATAGTGGCTACACCATATTACATTCCCACCAACAGTGCCTGAGGGATTATAATTTCTCCACATCATCACCAATGCTTGTTACTTTCTGTTTTTTAGATATTAGCCATCCTAATGGGTGTACTGTGGTATGAACACATGTTTTAAAATCTATAGTCCTCTCTGTTCCTGCTCAAACTCCTGTTGGTCCTTCTTCAGTTCCTTCATGATATCACCCTCTGTTAGTTTTACAACTTATAAATTAATGTAAACAGAGATTGTATTACAGGTCTAGAGTCTACAGAATAATGATACTCCATGGATTAGATCAGTGATTCTCAACTGGGAGTGACCTCCCTCCACTCCCCCCAGCAGACATTTGGAAAAGTCTGTTGACATTTTTGGTTTAAGGGGAAGGGAAGGAGCAGCACTATTGGCATCCAGTAGGTGGAGGCCAGAAATGTTGTTAAGCATCCTTTAATGCACAGGACAGAATCCCACAACAAAAAATTACCTAACCTCAAATGTCAAGAGTGCTGAGATTGAAAATCCCATGATTAGTAAGATTTTGAGAAAAGACTGAAGAATAGTTTTAATGGATTTACAAAGAAGGCTTCAAGAGGATATGCCTCACCAGAGTTAGTAGAAAGCCTTTGGATGAGGTACTGCTAAGAAAGGAAAATGGTCAGAAGAGAAGTCAGAGAAGTGAATGGAGGTCATAGATTAAAGTATAAGAAAGGATTTATAGAAAGATTAAGAAGAATGATGAAAACAAAACAAGTATCTGGAAAGATGGTCAAAAAAAGGTCTTGTTAAGCCTTGGGGGATCCCACAGAATACTGGGAAAAGTCAGAACTGAGGTGCATGAGTGTGTGTTCATGTGGTGGGGTGTCACTGGTTTAGAAACTACCTTTTAGAGTAGAACAGTAAGTGAGAGAGTTAAGATGGATTCATTAGGAAGGAAACCACATATTAATTAAGAACAAGAAAGATCTATTCATGCTCAGATGAACAAAGTTTCTAATTAAAGTTAATCCTAAAAACAGCAATTAAGCATACAGATTTAACTTACAATTAGCCAAATATACAACTAAAATTTTAAATAAAAATTTACAAAATGAATGAAAAATTATAAAAATGAAATGTCTAAAGAGTCAACTTAAAATAGAATATGTTTCCCTCTCATTTAAAGATCAGCATTTTATTTCATGTTACCTGTAGACTCTGACTCTGTACATCATCAAGAGTTGGAAGATCAGCCAGATACTTTTCTAAGGTCTCAATTCTTCTCTGCTTTTCTTTATTCTGTTCAGATTCCTTCTGGCATTTCTTTTTCAGGCTACTGATGTATCTATCTCTGGTTTTAAGCTAAAGAAAAAGATTATGAAGCTTCAGTGGTTTTGTCAAAAAACAGTAATATAAAAACCAACATTCTAATCTTAGGCATCACTGAATTCACCAACAGTTCCAGATATAGTTAACACCACTTCCAACTTAAGTATGATTTATCTTATTTCATAGATTCTAAGATACACATTTTTTCAAATTCTTGTATCATTGAAATCAAGTTTTGAAATTTTCATTTGATTTTAGAATTGATATCTTATAAACTGCAGTCAGCCATGCAGCAGTAATGATGTAGTTTTTATTGTCTGCACATGTGCAAATTTGGTCAAGGCTATTCATATCTTTGTCATTTCAACAGTATTATGTACATGTTGAAAGTGTGTTGAGTTTAAATCATATTTAAAATACCTTTGAAATATTATATTATAATTTGGCATTGAAAAATGTTATTGGGTACCCAGAAAGACACTTTCAGGGAACAACTGAGAAATCAGTGAAGCAAGTATTCATCTCTGGAAGGATGACTTTAATTTCTTATTTATTGCAAAGTTATATGCAACGTTTTACGTGAATTAAGAAAGGAAAATATCTATAAGTAATTAAAGCTGTTTTGTTACTTACAGACTTACAAAGGAATCACTTATCATGTACTAAAGGAAAGCAATCAAAGCTAGGGCACTCACCAAAATTACCAAATACTTAGGAACAAATAATGGGACTAGTGAGACTAATTCAACCTCAAGCAAGACTATTGTTAAGGCATTGTGTCAAACTGAACTTGCATTATATTCTCTTACTATATAAAATAAAGATAAGCCTTACCATTAATGTCATCTTATGACTCATGAAATATGCTAATTGAACACCTACTATGGAATATATACAATTCATGATCTTTAGTAAATCCCAATTTGTGTAGGTTGAACCTCAGACTTTTATGTACTATTTTTTTTTCACCTTTCCACCTAAAACATACCATCTTTAAATTTTGTAGATATACGATCTCTAAAGCTCTTTCATAATCAAGATAAATTAAGAACACTATATATACAAATAGTTGCCTAAAAAGTAAACTCCAGACTCACATTTACTTTAATTTACCAGTCTTCCAAACATTTAACATTCTTTCAGAAGCTTACAGGGTTCTGAAATATCTTTATAGCCTTTTCTCATATTCACCAGGGAAATAAGTACGAGTAATTAGTAGTATAATGGATTACTCTTTCAAATTTTATTAAAGCTAATGCTTGTCCACAATCCAGTTTCTTTCATGCCTTATCTTATTTCAGGTCCAATGTATAAAAACTTTTATTAAAACAATTTCAATTAGAAAAACAAAACACAAAACAAATATACACTACCAAATGTAAAACCGATAGCTAGTGGGAAGCAGCCACATAGCACAGGGAGATCAGCTTGGTGCTCTGTGACCACCTAGAGCGGCGGGATAGGGAGGGTGGGAGGGAGGGAGATGCAAGAGGGAAGAGATATGGGAATATATGTATATGTATAACTGATTCACTTTGTTGTAAAGCAGAAACTAACACACCATTGTAAAGCAATTATACTCCAATAAAGATGTTAAAAAAAAGAAAAAAAAACAATTTCAGTTGGAAAAACAAATGACATCGCATTTCATCTATTCATTCCATCAATAAAGTTAGGATTCACTTAGGTCCTTGGATAAGGAGCAACAATGGTAAAACAGACAAAACCTTTTATTGGGGCTTTCTTAGGACTAAAATCAAGTGTGCTGGTGTATCAATTTAACTTTTGATCTATCAGAACTCACAGAATGTTGGCCCTGGTCCCTGACCTGAAAGACCATATAATCCTGCTCTTGCCTTAGCAAATGACCCTGTAAATTACAGAAGTAAACATAACTAACCAGCCTATTTTTACTACATGCTCCCTAATTTACACTTAATTGTTTGTGTCTTAAATGTGACATAATTGTTTAAGTGACATAATTGTGTCCTCAAAAAGCAGCCACTAGAATAAATTAGTCATGCTGTCTTCTATGCAAAGGTGTCCTAGGTTTCTTCTCTTTCTTTGGTCAATTCTCTTCTTTGCTATCATGTCAAGCTTGCTGCTCTTGATCACAAATCTCGGCCAACACTCTCCTATTGGATACCATCTCTGTTATTTGTTTTGTGGGCACAAGCTGATCACACATAATTACTGGATCTTGGTTTTTTGGGTTTTTTTTTTCCAGCCCTGCTCACTGATGAGAAGCTCTTTATTTTTTGTTTTTTGTTTCTTTAACTTCCAAGTTTTATGTTGTTGCAGATTAGTAGATTAACAGAGGTTACTGAATTCTGAACTCCAGTAATTACCTACAGGTAAATGAGGCATCACTAACAAATCTTTCCTATTCTAGTTATAAAAAGTTAAATTTTTCTTTCAAGGAGGTATTAAGCAGTACTGAGATCATTCCTAGAAGGCAATTCCCCATTTTAGAAGAGGTTTACAAACAGATTTATTTTTCTTCATTTTAAATACAATTATTAGAACAAAACAGATTAGGGAGAAAATGTTTTCCACTAAAATTTTTATAAATTATTATTAGAACGAAGGCATCAGCTGGAGAGTTAAATTGTCTTGAATCTTACTTCCAGCTTTTCAACAACTTCTATCTACATGCAACTGGACAAATTACTTAACTTTTCCCAAAATTTCAGTAACCTCATTTTTTAAAAAATGGGGTATAGGGCTTCCCTGGTGGCGCAGTGGTTGAGAGTCCGCCTGCCGATGCAGGGGACGCGGGTTCGTGCCCCGGTCCGGGAAGATCCCACGTGCCGCGGAGCGGCTGGGCCCGTGAGCCATGGCCGCTGAGCCTGCCCGTCCCGAGCCTGTGCTCCGCAACGGGAGAGGCCATGGCAGTGAGAGGCCCGCGTACCACAAAAAAAAAAAAAAAAAAAAAAAAAAAAAACCATTAAAAAATGGGGTATAGTATATACCTCATAGGGTTTCTGTGACACTAGGATTGAATAAGAAAATGCATTTAATGTACATTAACATACTATCTGGTGCATAAAAGAAAGTGCTCAACAAAGAGTAACTTACCTTGTTATTCTTACCACATTAAATGTTTTTCTGTCTTAGAATCAGTCTTGATCAGGGTTACTGAGAGTAAATGCAGAAGGAAAACAATGCAATCTAATCTCATGTGGGCCCAGGGTGCTGTTTAGTTGATGCATTATCAATAAATCTAATTTTCTAGCTTCTACACTCCCTTCAAGAACTCAAGTCATCTCCATGTCCTCTGACACAAAGTCTACCCTGAGGCAAGGGGGAATGCGCCATTAAGACCCTCATAAGCCTCAGGGCCTGATTGTACTCTCCTTGGTATGCATCCTGGACTTTATGGTATGAAGGTAAAAAAGGAGATGGCCTTTGGCCAGATCGCTCCAGGGACCTGCTCAGTTAATGAGAGTCCCTGGTTGTTCCCTAAAGCTAGGAAAAGCAATCCTGGAGGGGAAATTGGTGCCTTTGTGGAACAAGCGATAGACCCTGCTAATGCAGATAAGGTGGCGACTAAACGATAAACCCGCTAATGCAGTTATGGTGGCGCAGTTATGGTGGCGACTAAGCCTAAGATGAAAGACTAGTTCCACAGAACAAAGGTTATGCAAAGTTTCTGCTTTACAATGACTATGCAAAGTCCCTGCTTTAGGGGTATATATATGGCTATGCTTCGTTATTAAATTTGCCTTGCAACCATCAGTTGTTTGTGTCCTTCTGATCCCATACCTTGGTGCTTTCAGTTCCCTACCCCCTCTCGTCGATTGTTGCTGCACTTTGAGGACCCGCCGAGGCTGGCGGCACTACCCTCTATATTAAACCCACTTCTCAAGATCCACTGGTATAGACATGTCCATTCTTAATTGTCTCACTTCACAGAGAGGCTATTTCTCTTCTTTTCCAAGAGGAACTCTTCCACCTTGGCATCTGTTATCAACATTCTCCTATTTCTCCTTAGGAATCTGGTCCATCGTGCACCCATTCTGACATCTTCAATATCTCTAATTATTCTTTCCCTAGTCCTTTGTTGGGGTTATCTCATTCCCTTCTCTCCCTTCGTGGCAAAAATCACCGAAAGCATTTGTTCATTCATTCATTCAATATGCCAGGGACCATGGCTGGTGCTACATACGCTACAGTGACACATTCAGATACATCCCTGCCTTCACAAAACTTACTGAGATATATAAAAAACATAGCAACATTCAAATTTGTGCTGAGAACAAAATGCTTTAAGCATGTATAAGAAGCAGTTGGAGGGAAAATATATTTAAGTTGAGACTTGATAAAATATTGATAAATAGGTTACTGGGGAGTATGAAAAGAGAGCCAAGTATTCATCAGGCAAAGAGGACACTTTATGTAAAGAACCTATACCAGAAACAAGGTCTGACCTGCTTAACAATTGTAAGACACTATACCAAGACACAGTGTACCAGATGGAGACTGGTAGGGCCCAAGGCTATATAATTAGGCAGGCTCTTTCAGGTCATAGAAAATATTAAATTCTTATTTTAAAGACAATGAGACACCATTAGTGGGTTTTAACCAAGTAAGAAAAATGACTGGATCTTCATTTTAAAAGGTTCATTCCTCCACATTATTAAGAATGGATTTGCAAGGCTGTGGAGCACCTGGAACTCTCACTCATTGGTAGTGGAACACACACTTGGGAGAACTTGGGTAGTTTCTTATAAGTTAAACATCTACACTATGAACCAAATGACCTAGAAATTCCACTATTAGGAATTTATCCAAAAGAAATGAAAACCTATATATACAAAATAAAGTCTAGTACAAGAATGTTCACAGCAGCCTTATAATTTTCCCAAACTGCAAACAATCCAAATATCCACTAACAGGACAATAGATACATTGTGAGAGATCTATATAATGGAATGCAACTCAGGGATAGATAGGAACAGACTACTGACACGTGCAACAACGTAAATAAATCTCAGAGATATTAAGGGAAAGAAAACACACACAAAAGAATATATATGGTATGACTCCATTTATACAAAGTCCAAGAAAACTCAGAACTAATCTATAGTGATAAAAATGTGTTTCAGGGACCTCCCTGGTGGCACAGTGGTTAGGAACCCATCTGCCAGTGCAGGGAACACAGGTTTGAGTCCTGGTCTGGGAAGATCCCACATGCCACAGAGCAACTAAGCCCGTGCACCACAACTACTGAGCCTGCCATCTAGAGCCCGCAAGCCACGACTACTGAGCCTGTGTGCCACAACTACTGAAGCCCGTGTGCCTAGAGCCCGTGCTCCGCAACAAGAGAAGCCACTGAAATGAGAAGCCCGCCCACCACAACGAAGAGTAGCCCTTGCTCGCCACAGCTAGGGAAAGCCTGCATGCAGCAGTGAAAACCCAATGCAGCCAAAAATAAATAAATAATAAATAAAATTTATTTATTTATTTATTTATTTATTTATTTTTTTGTGGTACGCGGGCCTCTCACTGTTGTGGCCTCTCCCATTGCGGAGCGCAGGCTCCGGACGTGCAGGCTCAGCGGCCATGGCTCACGGGCCCAGCCGCTCTGCGGCATGTGGGATCTTCCCGGACCGGGTCACGAACCCGTGTCCCCTGCATCGGCAGGCGGACTCTCAACCACTGCGCCACCAGGGAAGCCCATAAAATTTATTTTTAAAAAGTGTTTCAGGGAAGGGAAGAAGACTGACTAGAAAGAAGCACAAGGTAAATTCCTGGATAACTGAAATGTTTATGACCTCATTTTAGATAGTGGTTATATGGGTATACAGTTGACCTTTGAACAACAAGGGGGTTGGGTTGCTGACCCTCCATGCAGTATACAACTTACAGTCGGCCCTCTGTATCTGCTTTTTCCTCCACATCCTCAGATCCTCAAATTGTGTAGTATTTACTACTGAATAAAATCTATGTATAAGTGACCTGCACAGTTAACCCATGTTGTTAAAGGGTCAACTGTATACTATTAGCAATATTCATAAAAACTGAACACCCAAGATCTGCACATTTGACTGTATGCAAATTATGCTTCAATCTTTAAAAGTATAATAAATAAAATACATAGAATTACAACAACAACAACAACAAAAGTGATTGGAGAGAACGGGAGAACAGGTAGACAGGGCAAGGGTGAATTCACAGACACCAATGAAGAAGCCATTACAAAAGCTTTGCCAAGAGATAAGAACCTGGACTACGCTGGTAGTGTTGGACAGGTCCTGTATATATTTAGAAGACAGGCTTGATTAACTTAGTAGAGTTTCTAGCATGAGTAACTGAATACACAGCAATGAACATTGAAGAAAATGTTGTTTTATGTCGTTTGAGAATAGGGCAGACAGAAGGCAAAATTAAGAAATGATTTTAGACATGAGAAGTCTGAAGTATTTTGAAGACATCCAATTAGGAGCTGACTCATAGGTGGGTAACATATAAACTGATTTTATTAAGCAATAGACATGAAAAATAATAAAAGATGAGAAAAATTTAGATAAAACATAAAAGTATATTTTAAAAACCGCATCCACTGAATCTTCAAAATTTTCACACAATCTTTTAATTAACAAGTCTCAGGTGAGAAAACATTTTAATCCCTCCCACTTATGTATGACCAATGGATATTTCCATAGCTCCCTCCAGATTGTGGTATTAGATAAAGCCCAAAAAATACACAAAAGGAACAAGAAACAGTACCTGTTTCAAGGTACTTTCAAGTTAGCCACAATAAAATACATGATATAGCTGAGAAAGAGAAACCATGTAAAATTTGTCAGTTTTTTGGAAGATAAAAATTTTAGCTCGTGTGTGTGTGTGTGTGTACTGACTCAAAAATGTCAATGAGTTCTCAATTAATAGCTCCAAACTGGCCTACAGAAATCATGGTGACTGCCTCAAGATCACTTGAAGGGAAGGTTAGTTAATAGAATAATAAGCTGGGTATAACAAGAGAAATCTAAAACCAATTCTGCAACTAAGTAGTAGCTTAAGGATCTATGCCTCTTCAATAAATCAGAGCTAGCATGTATCCTTATCTTACTTGATCTTTAATGACACTATAATGGAATGAGTTGAAATCTGTGAAAATACTTTAATAAAGGCAGAAAGGTCAAATAAATGGACAAATGTATTCTGTATATAGAGGTATCTGGCTTTCAGCTACTTATTCTGAATCAAGGGCTTCGGCCTAAATAACATGAAGTCATGTGCTTCTGAAAGAAGGACCACTTTCATTTCATTTACCAATCCTTCATATCCCACATTACAAAGATACAGGGCCCAAAAAGGAAAAGGAGAACAGTTATTGGCATCACATCTCAATGTAGACAACTAACTTTAAAAAAAGCTTTACTGTTACTTAGAAAGACATAATATAATACACAGTGGTATTTTTATCTCTCAAAAAAATGCCTTGATTTTTGTAGATAGCACAGGGTTTCTCAAAAATTACTGTAAAACTAATCACTTCAATGTAAATAAAACCTGGCATGACACCTGGCATAGAGTAGACGACAAAAAAAATCATATGCTGAAGGAATGCCCTTGACCCAATTCAACTTTATTAGAAACACCTACCTTTTCTTCCAGTTTCTTCTTCTCTTCACTAAATTGGCTCATTCTTTGTTTTAGAAACTGATTGAGCTGTAAAACCTCTTTCTCAGTAGATGCAAGCTTTTGCTCAAGTTCCTCTTGCTGGGAATGGGATTTTGACTGGTCTGAAAATGGAGTCTGGAGGGAAGTATTCTCATATTGTGGCTATTCAGAAAGAAAAAAAACATAGGTAAGACTTTAAAAGTTTACCTGTCTTGAATAAATGGAAAGAAATTAGAAATGAGGTACAGTACAAAAAGCACAAATGGCCTTTAATGACAGACCTCGCCATAAATCCCAGCTCTCCTGCTTCCTAGTTATGTGCCATGATCAATTCAAATTCCTTACCATCAACAAGTTATGCAAAGTTCCTAGCACACAGCAGAAGCTTAATAAAAAGCAGTTATTATTTGGTTAAAAAGTATCATTAGAGTATACAAAGTACATTATAAAGAAGTGAAATCTCAGGGGAAATAAATAAAAACTAAAGAAATATTTCCTCACAGGTGATCATTTTTTAGCTAATATTAAACTCAGTAAGTGTTTTTTTTTTGGTTTTTTTTTGTTTTTTTGCGGTATGCGGGCCTCTCACTGCCGTGGCCTCTCCCGTTGAGGAGCACAGGCTCCGGACGTGCAGGCTCAGCGGCCACAGCTCACGGGCCCAGCCGCTCTGCGGCATGTGGGATCTTCCCGGACCGGGGCACGAACCCGCGTCCCCTACACCGGCAGGCGGACTCTCAACCACTGCGCCACCAGGGAAGCCCTCAGTAAGTGTTAATAGAGTGTTTCCCCTAACTAGAAAGTAAGGGCCATGAAATCAGGAATTTCTTTCCATCTTAGTTGCTCTTATATCCCTATTTCATAGAACAGTGACTGGTACAAAATAAATGTTAAAAAATAATTGCTTAATGAATAAATATATTATTCTTTCATGAGCAAGGCTTTGAAGGAGAGTCAGACAAAATCTCTTCCCTCCCCTTTCCCCTGCAGCATTACAACCTGGAAGAGGAGGGCAGGAAATACAAATATTTCCTCAAACAAATTAGAATGTGATAAGAATGTGATACCAACAAAGTAATGTGAAAGTAAAGAAACAGATTATTTTTCTATTTACTAAGCACATATGTTAGGCATTGTGTACTGGGGAGTCAACAGTTAATAAAACAAGGTCCCACCAGTTTAATAAAGTGTCACACACAAAGAGACAACAAAAACTGCCTAAGTGCTAAGATAGCTGTATGTGTAGTAGCTATGGAAAGGCTTTACAGAAGTGAACTTGAACTAGGCCTTGAAGAACTCATACTTTTTCAAAAGGTAGAGATGCAATTCAAAAATTATATACATGGTAGGCCACAACAGTCAGAAGCCTGTGTACCACAAAAAATAAATAAATAAATAAACTCAAAATGGATTAAAGACTTAAAATGTAAGACCTGAAATCATAAAACTCCTAGAAGAAAACACAGGCAGTACACTCTTTGATATCAGTTTTGGCAATTTTGGGGGGATTATGTCTCCTCAGTAAGGGCAACAAAAGCAAAAATAAACAAATGGGACTAAATCAAACTAAAAAGCCTTTGCACTATGAAGGAAACTATCAACAACAAAAAGGCCACCTACTGAATGAGAGAAGATAATGGCAAATGATTTATCTGATAAGGGGTTAATACCCAAAATATATGAAGGACTCATACAATTCAACATCAAAAGAAAAAATTTAAAAATGGACAGAGGACCTGAAAAAACATTTGTTCAAAGAAGACATACAGATGGCCAACAGGCACATGAAAAGATGCTCAACACTGTTAATTATGAGAGAAATGCAAATCAGAACCACAGTGAGATACAACCTCACACCTATAAGAATGGCTATCATCAGAAAGACAACAAATAACGATAAAGCGTTGGCCAGGATGTAGAGAAAAAGAACCCTTGTGCACTGCTAGTGGGAATGCAAACTGGTGCAGCTGCTATGGAAAACAGTAGGTCAGTTTCTCAAAAAATTAGAAATAGAACTATTACATGATCAAGCAATTCCACTCCTGGGTATTTATCTGAAGAAAACAAAAACACTTAATTTGAAAAGATATATGCAACCCTATGTTCACTGCAGCAGTGAACAACAGACAAGATATGGAAGCAACCTAAGTGCCTATCGATAGATGAATGTATAAAGAAGAGGTGATATCTATATCTATCTATCTATCTATCCAACAGAATATTATTCAGCTATAATATAAGATGAAATCTTGCTATTTGCGACAATATGGATGGACTAGAGGGTATTATGCTAAGTGAAGTTAAGTCAGACAGAGAAAGACAAATACCATATGATTTTGCTTATACATGGAATTTAAAAAAACAAAACAAATGAACAAACATAACAAAACAGAAACAGTCATAGATACAGAGAACAAACAGGTGAGGGAGATGAAGAGGTACAAACTTCTAGTTACAAAATCAATGAGTCACAGGTATGAAATATGCAGTGGGGAGAACATGGTCAATAATACTGGAAAATCTTTGCATGGTGACAGGAGGTAACTAGATTTAGTGTGGTGATCATTCTGTCATGTATAGAAATACTGAATCAATATGTTGTGCACCAGGAACTAACATAATATTGTAGGTCAATTACACTTCAAAAACAAACAAACAAACTCATAGAAAAAAAGAGATCAGATCTGTGGTTACCAGAGACAGGGGTGGGGGAAGGGGAAGTGGATGAAGAGGGTCAAAAGGTACAAACCTCCAGTTACAGGATAAATAAGTACTAGGGATGTAACGGACAACATGATAAACATAATTAATACTGCTGTATGTTATATACTGAAGTTGTTAAGAAAGTGAACCCTAAGAGTTCTCATCACAAGGAAAAAATGTTTTTTTCTTTTTCTTTTATTCTGTATTTGTATGAGATGGTGGATGTTCACTAAACTTACTGTGGTAATCATTTCATGATGCCTGAAGGTCAAATCATTATGCTATACACCTTAAATTTATACAGTGCTGTACGTCAATTATATCTCCATAAAACTGGAAGGAAAAAAATTTTGATTATATAAACGGCACTTATCATGTGCATGGTATTTCAAAGATAACCAACTCAGGCACTGCCCTTTACAAACTCAAATTCTAATCAGAAGCATAAGAGAAACCCTTAGATAATTATATACAGGATACAATATAGTATGGCAGCCAAAGAAAAGCCACCTTCAGTACAAAGTGTTGGAAGGTGGGAGGATAAATGAAAAGGGCATGGGGAGAATGAGGGAAAAGGCTTTACTGGAAAGGTGGTTTTGGAGACAGACTTTGAAAATAAGGAGGATTCTGGCAGGAACAGAGAAAGGAAGAAAAGCATTCCAAAAAGAACATTTTAAAAAGGTAAAAGATGGAATATATGCACAGAGTACCCATAAAGTTTAGGTTACAAGAAGGGGTGATATAAGAGAAAATTAAAACACCTACGTGAGACCATACTTTAGAATCACAAGGTTCAGAATTCAACCTTAATTCATAGGAAATGGGAATCCGGTGATGGTTCTAGAACAAGAAAGTAACATGTTTAAGAAGTCTGTGAACTCTGTTTTGTAAATCTCTGTATTCCCTAGCACTTACTGTAGTGTGTAAACTATTAGTAACTTTAGATTAAAGGGAAAAGAACAGAGGAAAAAGGACAAGAGAGAACTATAACAATTGGAAGTAACGAACAAGATGAATTAAAGGATATGGTGAATGGATATGAATATATCACTTTAAGAAATTATCCTGGGCTTCCCTGGTGGCGCAGTGGTTGAGAGTCTGCCTGCCGATGCAGGGGACGCGGGTTCGTGCCCCGGTCCGGGAGGATCCCACATGCCGCAGAGCGGCTGGGCCCGTGAGCCATGGCCGCTGGGCCTGCGCATCCGGAGCCTGTGCTCCGCAACGGGAGACGCCACGACAATGAGAGGCCCGCGTACCACCAAAAAAAAAAAAAAAAAAGAAATTATCCTAACCTATTTAGCTGAAAAAACCAAGGAGCTGAACAAGAATACTGAGAACAGAAGGAAGAAACTCTGGAAGCAGAAATGAGAGGATTTAGAGAAAATTATTTTTTAAGGTGTGAATGGACAATAAATGTTAAAGATAACTAAAGTTTCAAAATTCTGAGTCTAAGTAACAGGGAAGATCACAATCTGAGCAGAGGTAAGTAGGTCATGTGGGAGAACAGGTTTAAGCAAACGTACTTAATTACAATTAGAGCCTATTGATATTAAGATGCCAGTTAATATCAATTTAATATTAAGATACATATATATATGAACATCAGGCAAAGAGATGGGTCTAGAACCCAGAAAAATGGCCAGGATAGGCTAGGAAACTGTAAAAAAGTTAATACAGATTTACAATTTCCCATCAGGCATATAATGAGCTCAGAAATTGCCAACCTGTTTTACCGACAAGTGAAAAGCTAAACAAACTGAAAAATCAACAACTCTTCTTAGATCTGTCAGAGAAGTGTGGTTATTGGGCAAACTGCAATCCCCAAAATTGGAGAAACAGGCAAATAAAGAAAATCACACTTATTGGAACAGAATTATCCATGGGAACCACTGTTGAAGTAGGAAAACCAGAACTGTAATTGATGAATTTGTTGGAAGCTCAGAGTGAAGGTCTGAGAGTCAAAAACTCCAGGGGCACCCAGTCATAGGGGACACACAATATTCTTGAATTATACCACTAGGAGCTCTACCAGGTCCTCACAATGAATCCCTTTGTGCTTCCAGCAGAGGGAGGAGAAAAGAAACCATTCTGAAATGCCAAAGTTCTGTGTTCTTCTTAACAAGGCCTGTCCTCAGGAGAAACTACTTTAGCAGAGACTAACCTACCTAGAAGAGAACACTAACATGCCTGGAAGGAAAAAATCCCAAACCAGCTCCCTCTAGCCTTCCACATGGAGGAAGGATTAATATCCAACTCAGTTGCCTCTAGCCATCCTGTCCTACCTAAGGGTGGGAAAGAAAAAACTAAGAAGCACTGGTGAAGTTCACAGTCCAGGAGCACAGGCTCACACAAAGACTAAGTCAGAGAGCCAGAGAATGCTTCTCCTACCCCACACCCTACCATGATATTACTAAAGGCCTATTTACCACATTTCCTTTTATCAGTACATCTGGAGAGACTGAACAAGCATCAGAACTAGAGTCAGATATGTCACAAACGTTGGAATTATCAGAACATTTTTTAAAACTATGATTAATATGCTTAAGGGCTTTACTGCTGAAGTAGACAACATTCAAGAATAGATGGATAATATAAGAACAGAAGCAGAAAGATTATAAAAGAAACTCTAGAGACAAAAAACACTGAAACAGAAATGAAGAATGTCTTTGATGTGGTTATCAGTAGACTGGACCTGGCGCAGGAACCAATCTGAACTTGCAGATATGACAGCAAGAACTTCTAAAACTTAAGAGTAAAGAGGAAAAAGATTGGAAAAAATAGAATAGAATATCCAAGAGTCGTGAGATAACTACAAAAGTTGTAATATACATCTTATGGGAACACCACAAGGAAAAGAGAGAAAGAAAACAGCAATATTTTAAACAATATGATTTGAGAATTTCCCCAAATGGTCACATACCACACCTCAGATCCAGGAAGCTCAGAGAACACCAAGCAGAATAAATGCCCAAAAACTACACTTAAGCATATCATATTTAAATTTTTGAAAATCAAAGATTTTAAAACATGTGAAAGAAACCAGAGGAGAAAATACCTTACCTATAGACAGGAAAAGATAAGAGCTTTATACAACTTCTCAGAAACCATGGAAGCAAAAAGAGAGTGGAGTGAAATATATAAAAGTCAGGCACTTTCTTTCCTATATAACAGCAATGAACAAGTATAATTTGAAACTAAAAACACATTACCATTTACATTAGCAACCCCAAAAACATAATAGTATAAATCTAACAAAATGTGTATATACAAGATCTATTCAAGGAATACTATAAAACTCTGATCAACGATATCAAAGAAGGACAAAATAAATGAAGAAATATTCCCTGTTCATGGACAGACTCAGTATTGTCAAGATGTCAAGTTCTTCCCAACTTGATCTATAGATTCTATGCAATTTCAATAAAAATCCCAGCAAGTTATTCTGTGGATAGTGACAAGCTGATTCTAAAGTTTATATGGAAAAACAAAAGCTCCAGAATGGCCAACGTAATACTTAAGGAGATGAACCAACTAAGATGGAGGACTGACATCCTGACTTCAAGACTTACAGTAAAGCTACAGTAATCAAGAATGTGTGGTATTGGGGAAAGAACAAACAGGTCAATGGAACAGAATGCAGAGCCCAGAAATAGATCCACACAAATACAGTCAACCAATCTACTGACAAAAGAGCAAAGGCAGTACAATGGAGCAAAAACAGTCTTTTCAACAAATGGTACTAGAACAACTGAACATCCACATGCAAAAAAAAAAAAGAGTCTAGACACAGACCTTACACCCTCCACAAAAATGAACTAGAGATTGGTTCAAGATGGCAGTGGAGAAGGACGTGCTCTCACTCCATCTTGTGAGAGCACTGGAATCACAACTAACTGCTGAACAATCATCGACAGGAGGACACTGGAACTCACCAAAAAAGATACCCCACATTCAAAGACAAAGGAGAAGTCACAATGAGATGGTAGGAGGGACGCAATCACAATAAAATCAAATCCCATAACTGCTGGGTGGGTGACTCACAAACTGGAGAACATTATACCACAGAAGTCTGCCCACTGGAGTGAAGGTTCTGAGCCCCACGTCAGGTTTCCCAACGTGGGGGTCCGGCAACGGAAGGAGGAATTCCTAGAGAATCAGACTTTGAAGGCTAGTGGGATTTGATTACAGGACTTAGACAAGACTGGGGGAAACAGAGACTCCACTCTTGGAGGGCACACACAAAGTAGTGTGTGTATCAGGACCCAGAGAAAGGAGCAGTGACCCCGTAGGAGGCTGATTCAGACCTATGTGCTAGTGTTGGAGAGTCTCCTGCAGAGGCGGGGGGTCTTGGAAGTACTCCTTGGCATGAGCCCTCCCAGAGTCGGCCATTAGCCCAACCAAAGAACCTGGCAGGCTCCAGTGTTGGGTCCCCTCAGGCCAAACAACCAACAGGGAGGGAACCCAGCCCCACCCATCAGCAGACAAGTGGATTAAAGTTTTAAATAGCTCTGCCCACCAGAGCAACAGGAAGCTCTACCTACCACCAGTCCCTCCCATCAGAAAACTTGCACAAGCCTCTTAGATAGCCTAATCCACCAGAGGGCAGACAGCAGAAGAAACAAGAACTACAATTCTGTAGCCTGTGGAACAAAAACCACACTCACAGAAAGATAGACAAGAGGAAAAGGGAGAGGGCTATGTACCAGATAAAGGAACAAGATAAAACCCCAGAAAAACAACTAAATGAAGTGGAGATATGCAACCTTCCAGAAAAAGAATTCAGAATAATGAGAGTGAAGATGATCCAGGACCTCAGAAAAAGAATGGAGGCAAAGACTGAGAAGATGCAAGAAATGTTTAACAAAGACCTAGAAGAATTAAAGAACAACAAAAAAAGAGATGAACAATACAGTAAATGAAATGAAAAATACACTAGAAGGAAACAATAGCAGAATAACTGAGGTAGAAGAACAGATAAGTGGCCTGGAAGACAGAATGGTGGAATTCACTGCTGCAGAACAGAATAAAGAAAAAACAATGAAAAGAAATGAAGACAGCCTAAGAGACCTCTGGGACAACATTAAACACAACAACATTCACATTACAGGGGCCCCAGAAGGAGAAGAGAGAGAGAAAGGACATGAGAAAATATCTGAAGAGATTATACTCAAAAACTTCCCTAACATGGGAAAGGAAATAGCCACCCAAGTCCAGGAAGCACAGTGAGTCCCATACAGGATAAACATAAGGAGAAACACGCCAAGGCACATAGTAATCACATTGACAAAAATTAAAGACAAAGAAAAATTATTGAGATCAGCAAGGGAAAAATGACAAATAACATACAAGGGAACTCCCATAAGGTTAACACCTGATTTATCAGCAGAAACTCTACAAGCCAGAAGGGAGTGGCATGACATATTTAAAGTGATGAAACGGAAGAAACTACAACTAAGATTACTCTAGCCAGCAAGGATCTCATTCAGACCCCGTGGAGAAATTAAAAACTTTACAGACAAGCAAAAGCTAAGAGAATTCAGCACCACCAAACCAGCTCTAAATCAAATGGTAAAGGAACTTCTCTAAGTGGGAAACACAAGAGAAGAAAAGGACCTACAAAAACAAACCCAAAACAATTAAGAAAATGGTTATAGGAACATACATATTGATAATGACCTTAAATGTGAATGGATTAAATGCTCCAACCAAAAGACACAGACTGGCTGAATGGATACAAAAACAAGACCCATATATATGCTGTCTACAAGAGAACCACTTCAGACCTAGGGACACATACAGACTGAAAGTGAGGGGATGGAAAAAGATATTCCATGCAAATGGAAATCAGAAGAAAGCTGGAGTAGCAATACTCATATCAGATAAAATAGACTTTAAAATAAAGAATGTTACAAGAGACAAGGAAGAACACTACATAATGATCAAGGGACTAATTCAAGAGGAAGATATAACAATTATAAATATATATGCACCCAACACAGGAGCACCTCAATACATAAGGCAACTGCTAACAGCTATAAAAGAGGAAATCAACAGTAACACAATAATAGTGGGGGACTTTCTAACACCTCACTTACACCAATGGACAGATAATCCAAACAGAAAATTAATAAGGAAACACAAGCTTTAAATGACACAACAGACCACACAGATTTAATTGATATTTATAGGACATTCCATCCAAAAACAACAGATTACATTTTCTTCTCAAGTGCGCACGGAACACTCTCCAGGATAGATGACATCTTGGGTCACAAATCAAGCCTCAGTAAATTTAAGAAAATTGAAATCATATCAAGCACCTTTTCTGACCACAAAGCTATGAGATTGGAAATCAGTTACAGGGGAAAAAAACACAAACACATGGAGGGTAAACAATACATTACTAAATAACCAAGAGATCACTGAAGAAACCAAAGAGGAAATAAAAAAATACATGGAGACAAATGACAATGAAAACACAACGATCCAAAACCTATGGGATGCAGCAAAAGCAGTTCTAAGAAGGAAGTTTATAGGAATACAATCCTACATCAAGAAACAACAAACATCTCAAATAAACAATGTAACCATACACCTAAAAGAACTAGAGAAAGAAAAACAAACAAAACCCAAAGTTACTAACAGCAAAGAAATCATAAAGATCAGAGCAGAAATAAATGAAATAGAAACAAAGAAAACAATAGCAAAGATCAATAAAACTAAAAGCTGGTTCTCTGAGAAGATAAACAAAATTGAGAAACCTTTAGCCACACTAATCAAGAAAAAGAGGGAGAGGACTCAAATCAATAAAATTAGAAATGAAAAAGGAAAAGTTATAACAGACACCAAAGAAATACAAAGCATCCTAAGAGACTACTACAAGCAGCTCTATGTAAATAAAATGGACAAACTGGAAGAAATGGACAAAGGTATAACCTTCCAAGACTGAACCAGGAAGAAATAGAAACTATGAACAGACCAATCAGAAGTAATGAAATTGAAACTGTGATTAAAAATCTTCCAACAAACAAAAGTCCAGCATCAGATGGTTTCACAGGTGAATTTTATCAAACATTTACAGAATAGCTAACACCCATCCATGTCAAATTCTTCCAAAAAAATGCAGAGGAAGGAATACTCCCAAACTCATTCTATCAGGCCACCATCACCCTGATACCAAAACCACACAAAGATACTACAAAAAAAGAAAATTACAGACCAATATGACTGATGAATATAGATGCAAAAATCCTCAACAAAATACTAGCAAACAGAATCCAACAACACATTAAAAGGGCCATACACCATGATCAAGTGGGATTTATCCCAGAAATACAAGGATTCTTCAATATACACAAATCAATCAATGTGATACACCATATTAACAAACTGAAGAAGAAAAACCATATGATCATCTCAATAGATGCAGAAAAGGCTTTGGACAAAATTCAACACCCATTTATGATAAAAACTCTCCAGAAAGTGGGCACTGAGGGAACCTACCTCAACATGATAAAGGCCATATATGACGAGCCCACAGCAAACATCATTCTCAATGGTGAAAAACTGAAAGCATTTCCTCTAAGATGAGGAAGAAGACAAGGATGTCCACTCTCACCACTATTACTCAACATAGTTTTGGAAGTCCTAGCCATAGCAATCAGAGAAGAAAAAGCAATAAAAGGAATACAAATTGGAAAAGAAGTAAAACTGTCACTGTTTGCAGATGACATGATACTATACATAGAGCATCCTAAAGATGCCAGCAGAAAACTACTAGAACTAATCAATGAATTTGATAAAGCTGCAGGATACAAAATTAATGCACAGAAATCTCTGGCATTCCTATACACTAATGATGAAAAATCTGAAAGAGAAATTAAGGAAACACTCCCATCTGCCACTGAGACAAAAAGAATAAAATACCTAGGAATAAACCTACCTAAGGAGACAAAAGACCTGTATGCAGAAAACTATGACACTGATGAAAGAAAGTAAAGATGAAACAGATGGAGAGATATACCATGTTCTTGGATTGGAAGATTCAATATTGTGAAAATGACTATACTACCCAAAGCATTCTACAGATTCAATGTAATCCCTATTGAACTACGAATGGCATTTTTCACAGAACTAGAACAAAAAAAATCTCATAATCTGTATGGAAACACAAAAGACCCCGAATAGGCAAAGCTATCTTGAGAAAGAAAAATGGAGCTGGAGGATCAGGCTCCCTGACTTCAGACTATACTACAAAGCTTCAGTAATCAAGACAGTATGGTACTGGCACAAAAACAGAAGTACAGATCGATGGTACAGGATAGAAAGCCCAGAGATAAACCCACACACCTGTGGTCAACTAACCTATGACCAAGGAGGCAAGAATATACAACGGAGAAAAGACAGTCTCTTCAGTAAGTTGTGCTGGGAGAAATGGACAGGTACATGTAAAAGAGTGAAATTAGAACACTCCCTAACACCATACACAAAAATAAACTCAAAATGGATTAGAGACCTAAATGTAAGACTGGACACTTTAAAATTCTTACAGGAAAACATAGGAAGAACACTCTTTGACATAAATCCCAGCAAGATCTTTTTTGATCCACCTCCTAGAGTAATGGAAATAAAAACAGAAATAAACAAATGGGACTTAATGAAACTTGAGTATTTGCACAGCAAAGGAAACTACAAACAAAATGAAAAGACAACCCTCAAAATGGGAGAAAATATTTGCAAATGAATCAATGGACAAAGGATTAATCTCCAAAATATATAAACAGCTCATGCAGCTCAATATTTAAAAAACAAACAACCCAATCCAAAAATGGGCTGAAGACCTAAACAGACATTTCTCCAAAGAAGACATACAGATAGCTAAGAAGCACATGAAAAGCTGCTCAACATCAGTAATTAGTAGATAAATGCAAATGAAAACTACAATGAGGTATCACCTCACACCAGTTAGAATGTGCATCATTAGAAAATTTACAAACAACAAATGCTGGAGAGGGTGTGGAGAAAAGGGAACCCTTCTGCACTGCTGGTGGGAATGTAAATTGATACAGCCACTATGGAGAACAGTATGGAGTTTTCTTAAAAAACTAAAAATAGAATTACCATATGACCCAGCAATCCCACCACTGGGCATATACCCAGAGGAAACCATAATTCAAAAAGACACATGCACCCCAATGTTCATTGCAGCAGTACTTACAATAGCCAGGACATGAAAGCAACCTAAATGTCCACTGATAAATGAATGGATAAAGATGTGGTACATGTATACAATGGAATATTACTCAGCCATAAAAAAGAACGAAATTGGGTCATTTGTAGAGAGGTGGATGGATCTAGAGACTGTCATACAGAGTGAAGCAAGTCAGAAAGAGAAAAACAAATATCATATATTAACGCATATATGTGGAACCTAGAAAAATGGTACACATGAACTGGCTTGCAGGGCAGATATTGAGACACTGATGCAGAGAACAAACGTATGTACACCAAGGCGGGGAAATGGCGGGGCGGGGGCGTGATGGTGGTGGGATGAATTGGGAGATTGGGATTGACAAATACACACTAATATGTATAAAATGGATAACTAATAAGAACCTGCTATATAAAAAATTAAATAAAATTAAATTTAAAAAGAAGAACTCAAATGGACCACAGACACAAACATAAAATGCACAACTATAAAACCCCTATAAGATAACACAGGAGTTGAGAAAACCATAATTCAAAAAGAGTCATGTACCACAACGTTCATTGCAGCACTGTTTACAATAGCCAGGTCATGGAAGCAACCTAAGTGTCCACTGACAGATGAATGGATAAAGCAGATGTGGCACATATATATAGTGGAATAGTACTCAGCCATAAAAAGAAACGAAACTGAGTTATTTGTAGTGATGTAGTGGATGGACCTAGAGTCTGTCATACAAAGTGAAGTAAGTCAGAAAGAGAAAACCAAATACTGTATGCTAATGCATATACATGGAATCTAAAAGAAAAAATCATTCTGATGAACCTAGGGGCAGGACAGGAATAAAGACAGAGATGTAGAGAATGGACTTGAGGACATGGGGAGGGGGAAGGGTAAGCTGGGACAAAGTAAGAGAGTGGCATTGACATATATACACTACGAAATGTAAAACAGACAGCTAGTGGAAAGCAGCTGCATGGCACAGGGAGATCAGCTCGGTGCTTTGTGACCACCTAGAGCGGTGGGATAAGGAGGGTGGGAGGGAGATGCAAGAGGGAGGGGATATGGGGATATAGGTATGCATATAGCTGATTCACTCTGTTATACAGCAGAAACTAACACAACACTGTAAAGCAATTATACTCCAATAAAGATGTTAAAAAAAAGAAAAAGATAACATAGGAGAAAACTCAGATGACCTTGGATATGGCAATGACTTTTAGATACAGTGCCAAGAGGCATGATCCATAAAATAAACTGATAAGCTGGACTTCATTAAAATTTTCTGCTATGCAAAAGACAATATCAAGAGAATGAAAAGACAACCCACATACTGGAAGAAAATATTTGCAAAAGACACATCTGATGAAGAACTTGTATCCAAAATATACAAAGCACTCAAATTAAATAATAAAAAAAATATACACCACAATTTACAAGGGGCAAAAGATCTGAACAAACACCTCAAAGAAAATATACAGATGGAAAATAAGCATATGAAAAGGTGTTTAACATCATATGTCTTTAGGAAATTGCAAATTAAAACAACAATGAGCTACCACTATACACCTGTTAGAATGGCCCAAATCCAAAACACTGATAATATCAAATGCTGGTGAAGATACGGAACTTTCACTCATTGCTAGTGGGAATGCAAAGTGGTATAGTCACTTTGGAACAGTTTGGCAGTTACTTAAAAACTAAACATACTTTTACTACATGATCCATAATCATATCCCTTGATATTTATCCAAAGGAAGTGAAAACTTATGCCTACACAAAAATCTGCACATGCATGTTATTAGCAGCTTTATTTGCAACTGCCAAAACTTGGTATCAACTAAAATTTCCTTCAGTAGGTGAATGGATAAAGTGTGGTACATCCAGACAATGGAATATTTTTCAGTGCTAAAAAGAAATGAGCCATCAATACATGAAAAGACATAGAGGAAACTTTAATGTGTATGACTAAGCAAAAGAAGCCAATCTGAAAGGCTATATTCCAACTAGGACATTCTGGAAAAGACAAAACTAGGGACACTAAAAACATTAGTTGTTGCCAGAGGTTAAGGGGGAGGGAGGCAGGACAGGCAGAGTACACAGATTTTTAGGGCAGTGAAACTATTCTGTATGATACTAGAATGGTGGAGATAGGTCATTATACATGTGTCCAAACCCACAGAATGTACAACACCAAGTGTGAACAAACCCTCTAATGTAAACTATGGCCTTTGGGTAATAAGGACATGTCAATATAGGTTCAACTGTAACAATGTACCCTGTGATACAAGGTGTCAATAGTGGAGGAGGCTGTGGGTGTATGGGGAACACAGCATGGGAATTCTCTGTACTTACTGCTCAATTTTGCTGTGAACCTAAAAGTTCCCTAAATTATATACTTTACTAATTTTACAAAAAAGTTAATAAAGGTGTTTTTATTATAATTAAATATACACATTAGTGGAAAACCACTAGAAAATTATGAACTAAGAATAATATGGCTTATGGAAAAGTAAGGATATGAATAATCCACTCAAAAGCTATCCAACTTTACACCAGATCACTAATGAAGACAGTAACCAGGGAGTAAGTTGAACATTCTGGGCAGGCAGCCACAGTTGATATTAAAAACAGACAAAATGCTGGTGTTGCTTTGATCAGAGCAGGTCTGGTGGGTGTTGAGATGATGAAGGTAGAACTCTGCAGTAGAGGGACTGCCATCCAGATGGGCAGGAGGCAATATAACCTGCCATGAATTGAAAATCACTAGCAGAGGAAGTGCATCTCTCAAGGAAGGACAGGCACTCCTAATTTTCTTTAAATGAAGCTTGAAGAGGCTTCTGCTGCCAATGCAGTAGGTGAACCTAGGTCTTTTTTACAGCCTGCCAAACACTAATTTTACCCCCATTATTCTAACTCCCCTTGCCTAGAAAACAAAACAAAACAAACCCACAGAGGAACCAGTGAGACTTGAAAACTATGCTGACATTGTTCTCCTATTTATCATTTGTGTATGAGCACATTTGCACTACAGAAATGTGTTTTGCAGCACGACGAGCTGTAGTTGAACCTCTAGATGAAATTAAGCAGACAGAGAAGACTGAAGCCGAAGAGTTTTAATTTCTACATTTAATCAGATGCTTTCAGCCTTTATACCTACTTTCTCTAAGTGTCATACAACCACTCATTCTGGAGAAAGCCTTTCTTCCCTTCATTTCTATGACAATACCCCACACCACCTCCCATTCTCCTTCACAAGTTGTGCTCTTCTACTACCCTGTAGAACACTACTGTTCCTGTCTTTACTTCTGAATCCCATTTTCTTCACTCCCTGCAACACCAGATCATGCCCAAGGACCTCTACCCAGGAATCCAACCTCATTCTTCATCTCAGTCCCAAATTTATAACACATAAGCTGAACTCATTATTTTTCTCTTCTAAACCTACTCCTAATGGAGCAGTCTCTATCCTGGTCATTGACAGTGTAAACCCATCAACTTCTCCCATCTGAAACTAGGCAATTATCTCTCTCATCACATTAATGTCACTACATCTAGCCCATGCTTGGTCACACAGATGTTTAATAAGTACTCTTCCTTTCATCCTGACCAACACTGTTTTAAAATTCAGGTATTCACTTAACTTTTAGATTATTGAGATAGCCTCCAGACTGTTTCCCTGTCTCCAATACTATCCATCTTAAATCCAGTCTCTATTATGCCACTGGAATAACCAAACTAAGATATCTGGGTGAGTGAAAGAGGGTGCTATTAATAATTATGCTAATTCAACAGACATTGACTGGAATTATCCCTAAATTGGAGACAAATGAAGCCCTTACTTCTCAAGCCTTTGATACAACTTGACCCCTGTTTACCTCTTCAACCACATCTCTTACCACTACTCTTCTCTCATTATATATTTCATCCTTACAGAATAATTTGTAGTTTTCCAAATGATTACCTCCTTTCTTGCCTTTAAGCCTGTCTGCATGCAGTATACTATGCCTCAAACAATATTCTGCTACCTCCTTCTTCTGGCTATTTTCTTTTAATCCATCAGGTTCTTGGATTAGATATACCTTCCTATGGGAAGCTTGACCTGACCTTTGGAAGGCTAGTTTATATGTTCTTAGTACGGGTTCTCATAGCTCTTCAAATATATCCCTCTTGGGCACCTCCAATATATGGCAATTGTCTGATGTTTATCTGTGCTCCTCATTAGATTGTACACACTATGAGGGAAAGACCAACTTCTTTCATGTATTACTAGAGCCTAAATTGTGCCTTAGCCTTATCCACAGTAAACATAATTTTTGAAGAAATGGATAAACATGTTTTTTGATATAGTCTCCCTTTGTGAACTTCAAGTTCCATGAAGACAGAAACTGTTCTTCACTTCTGTGGGCCCAGTATTTAACACATTAGGTGTTTATGTTCTGTTCAATAAGTTCCTTTGCAAAGGTGGGACTCATTTATAAAATGTTCATTAGAACCAAAGGACTTGGTAGTAGAAAAATGTAGCTGAGGGGCTTCCCTGGTGGCGCAGTGGTTGAGAATCCGCCTGCCGATGCAGGAGACACGGGTTCGTGCCCTGGTCCGGGAAGATCCCACATGCCGCGGAGCGGCTGGGCCTGTGAGCCGTGGCCGCTAGGCCTACGTGTCTGGAGCCTGTGCTCCGCAATGGGAGAGGCCACAACAGTGAGAGGCCCGCATACCGCAAAAAAAAAAAAAAAAAAAAAAAGAAAAATATAGCTTAAGGAAAAAGGAATAGAAAAAAATGATATAAATGGGAAGAAAAAAGGAATGATGCATCAATAAAGCTTGAAAAGAATAACCATTATTTAACTGGTCTTCCTAAAGAAGAATTCTCTTTCTTTTTCAGTTTTTAACAAAAGGAAAAAGGGTCTTTCACATTTGGGTTTTTTCCATGCAAGCCTGTTAACCACAGGTTAAAATTTTGGTTTAAGGCATTATAAGTACAAATTACTCCTTGGTTCTACCAATTCTACTACTGAAACAACCTAGGAAGTTTGGATTTTAGGATAAAGACCTGGTTCTCATTTTCTGTCTATCAGACTTAGCAATGTCTACTTCATTTCGATTGTAAGGTTATTCAAAGTTTTTAATGGGCAAATAGAAGTTACTTCTCAATAATGTTTTCCATCTATAAATTAATTAAAAAGTCATTTTATTTCAAAAACATGCTTTTTAAATCTAGAATATACAGAATAGTAAAAGTATAGTTCCCTTTTTAAAAAATTTATTTATTTTATTTATTTATTTTTGGCTGAGTTGGGTCCTTATTGCTGTGTGTGGGCTTCCTCTAGTTGTGGTGAGCGGGGACTACTCTTGGTTGCGGTGCATGGGCTTCTCATTGCGGTGGCTTCTCCCATTGCAGAGCACAGGCTCTAGGTGCACAGGCTTCAATAGCTGTGGCTCGCGGGCTCTGGAGCACAGGCTCAGAAGTTGTGGCGCATGGGCTTAGTTGCTCCGCAGCATGTGGGATCTTCCTGGGCCAGGGCTTGAACCCGTGTCCCCTACATTGGCAGGTAGATTTTTAACCACTGCGCCACCAGGGAAGCCCCCCTCTTTTAAAAATATACTTGGAAATTAAGATGAACAAGTTATGGACCTAAAAAATGTGCACATATAAAATGTTGTGCACAAAAAATAATGTTCATAAATCCAAGAAAAAAAATTCCTTTGTTGCTCTTCACAGAAATAGAACAACCCTAAAAACACCCTGGACAGCCAAAGCAATACTGAGAAAAAAGAACAAAACCAGAGGCATTACACTTCTAGATTCCAAACTACACTACAAAGCCATAGTAATAAAACAGTTTGGTACTGGCACAAAAATAAACACATTGACCAATGAAACACAACAGAGAGCCCAGAATTAAATGCCAGAATACAAGGTCAACTAATATTCAACAAGGAGCCAAGAATACTCAATGGGTATGGTGCTGGGAAAACTGGAGAAACACATGCAGAACAATGAATCCGGACCCCTATCTCATATCACTCATAAAAATTAACTCAAAATGGACCAAAGACTTAAACATAAGACCCAATACCATAAAACTGCTAGAAGAAAATATAGGGAAGAAGCTCCTCAATATTTGTCTTGGCAATGATTTTGACATGATGCCAAAAGGAAAAACAACAAAAACAAAACTCAACAAATGAGACTAATCAAACTCAAAAGCTTCTGTACAGCAAAAGAAACAGTTAACAGAATGAAAAGACAATCTATAGCATGGGAGAACATTTTGCAAACTCTGTATCATATAAGGGGTTAATATCCAAAATATATTAAAAAAACTCATTCAACTCAACAAAAAACAATCTATTAAAAAATAGGCAGAGGAACTAAATAGACGTTTTTCCAAAGAGGACATCAAAATGGCCAACAGACACATGAAAAAATGCTCAACATTGTTAATCATTAGGGAAATGCAAATCAAAACCAAAATGAGATCTTACCTCCCACCTATTAGAATGGCTATCATAAAGAAGACAAAAGGGCTTCCCTGGTGGCGCAGTGGTTGAGAGTCCGCCTGCCGATGCAGGGGGCACGGGTTTGTGCCCTGGTCCAGGAGGATCCCACATGCCGCAGAGCGGCTGGGCCCTTGGGCCATGGCCGCTGAGCCTGCGCATCTGGAGCCTGTGCTCCGCAACAGGAGAGGCCACAGCAGTGACAGGCCTGCGTACCGCAAAAAAAAAAAAAAAAAAAAAAAAAAAAAAGAAGAAAAAGACAAAAGACAACAAGTGCTGGTGAGGATGTGGTGGAAAGAGAACCCTTAAACTTGGTTGGTGGGAATGTAAATTGGCGTGGCCACTATAGAAAACAATATGAAGGCTCCTCAAAAAAATAAAAGACAAATCTATCATGTGATCCAGCAATTCCATCTCTGGGCATATACCCAAAAGACATGAAAACAGAATTTCTACAAGATACATGCACCCCCCATGGTTATCGCAGCATTATTCACAACAGCCAAGGTA
Organism: Kogia breviceps; assembly: GCF_026419965.1. Lineage (NCBI taxonomy): Eukaryota > Metazoa > Chordata > Mammalia > Artiodactyla > Physeteridae > Kogia > Kogia breviceps. The sequence continues at coordinate 49,960,620 of NC_081322.1, forward strand.
TGGAAACAGCCCAATGCCCATCAACAGATGAATTGACAAAAGATGTGACACACAATGGAATATTACTCAGCCATGAGAAAGAAGGATATCTTCCATTTGAGACAACATGGATAGACCTTGAGCACATTAGCTAAGTGAGATAAATCAGAGAAAAGCAAGTACTGTATGATACCATTTATATGTGGAATCTAAAGAAGTTAAACCTGTAAAAAACATAAGAGTACCTCCTTACCAGGGATGGGTGGAGGGGAGCTCCCACAGGGGATAAGAGTGGTGGTGTTTAAGGGTAAAACTTTTAACAAGTAGTAAATATGCCATAAAAACTTAATGCACAGTGTAATGAATACAGACAATTATATCATACTATATATAGTTATGTAATGTGATAAATACCACTACAATAGCAATCATATTACATACAAATGTATCAAAGTAACATGCCACACACCTTAAACTTACACCATATTACATGTCAAATCTGTTCAATGAAAAAGTGAAGAAGGGGGCTTCCCTGGTGGCGCAGTGGTTGGGAGTCTGCCTGCTAATGCAGCGGACGCGGGTTCGTGCCCAGGTCTGGGAAGATCCCACATGCCGCGGAGCGGCTGGGCCTGTGAGCCACGGCTGCTGAGCCTGCGCGTCTGGAGCCTGTGCTCTGCGGCAGGAGAGGCCACAACAGTGAGAGGCCCGCGTACCGCAAAAAGAAAAAAAAAAAAAGTGAAGAAAAATAAAAACATTATTCACATGCCAAAAAAATTCCTTCACTAAAGAAAATTTTATTATCTTATTAGTTGTTTCTCCTAAACTTCTGCTGTTTTATCCACTCTCTGTATCAAACTCCTGGAAAAAAGTTTATCTTATATATTTATCATATCCATTTAGTACTTAGGGTTTTCCTTGTATTTCCTTTTATTAATTGCACTTATCTTTTAAAATGAATTTCTCAACAATATTTTAATTCCCCCACATAATTTAAAATTCTTCTAATATTTTTAGCAGCCCATTTTCCTTACCTTTCCAGATATTTCTATCTGTCCTTGCAGACTGACTTAGAGAGCCCTCTTCTGGCCTGATGCTGTGTCAAAAAACATTTTCTTCAGCTTGCAGATAATGTAAGTTTTAAATGCTTTTGGTAATATAATAATAATTGTGTAACTCAAGTAAAACCTTTGTTCAGAATAATAAAGTTATAAGGAGAAACTGCATGGTTCTATTAAAATACCCTTATCAAAGCAACTTATACTACTTAAGTAGTATAGAAATACCACTTTCGAATAACTGTACACTATTAATCTCAGTATGACAGAGCCTTACTATCATGTGATGGAACTTGAAGATGAAACCACATAATAACAAGGTATTTGATACATTAGTAACTGAAGTATGATAAAAAAAAAAAGCTGGAATCTCTGTTAAGTGCCTCTGCCTCAAATAAGTCTGATAGTTATTTGGTCTTTAATATGTCCCGATTTTAATATAACAATGCCTTTAATAAAACTACAAGTTTGAAAATATAATGGGGGAAAAATTCAACTTACATTGATTTTTTTAAATTCTAGGAATAAAGATGTTAATGAAAGTGACCAAACAGAAGTACATACCACCATTAAGTAATCTGCCAAGAGTTTTTCTTCTTTTTGTAAATAAACAAGCCAATTATAGAGTTTACATAGAAATATATAAAAACAAATGTTAAGGACAATTCTTAAAAACAGTAATAATTTGAGAAAGTAGTCCTTCCGGCCATATAAATTTTGTTATGAGGCATCATAGATCCTATGTTTGTGTTCCCATTAGACTGTACTCTCAAGGACAAAACCAATCTCGTTCACATTTCTATTCCTAGCACCTAGACAATGCCTAATCTATAGGAATCATAATAAATTTTAAAGGATTGCATAAATGTGTTTACCTATATGGTCTCTCCCTTTATAGTTCGAGACTCATGAAGGCAGGAACTATTTTTCACTTTTGTGACCTCAGAATTTAGCACAGTGGATGTTTAATAATTGTTTGTTAAATGGGTTCACTTCCAAAATGGTTTATTTATAAAATACTCATCAGAATTAGAGAGACTTCATGGTAGAAAAAAATAAAGGAAAAAAATGAGAAAATGATATAAATAGAATGAAAATATTATGACAATTCAGAAAATGCATTTTCAAATCAAATTATATGTAAAAGAAATTAACTTTTTTCCATTAAAGGGTTCATAAAATCCATAAGCAAAAAAACCAATACAGAAAAAATAAGCAAAAAATACGAAAAAACAATTCACAGAAAAAGAAACATGAATGGGTCTTAAATATATAAAAAGAAGTTCAACATCAGTCTTAGGAGAAATACATATTAAATCCTTATGTAGAAAACAAAAAAAAGATCTCAAATCAACAACGTAACTTTATAACATAAGGAACTGGAAAAAAGAAGAACAAACTAAATCCAAAGCTATCAGAAGGAAGAAAATAAAGATTAGAGCAGAGATAAATGAAATAAAGAATAGAAAAATAATAGAGAAAATAAATGAAACCAAAAGTTGATACTTTGAAAAGAACAAAATTAACAAACCTATTGCTAGATGGCCTAAGAAAAAAAGAAGACTCAAATTACTAAAATCAGAAATTTAAATGGAGACAATATCAATTCTATCAAAAAAAGGATTATAAAAGAGTAGTATAAAGAATTAACTGTTCAACAAATTGGAAAAACTAGATGAAATGGCGAATTCCTAGAAGCAAAACCTACTAACACTAAATCATGAAGAAGTAGAAAATCTGAGTAGACCTAGTAAGGAGATTGAATCAGTCATCTAAAATCTCCAAACAAACAAAAGCCCTAGCCCTGAACCTGATGGCTTCACTGGCAAATTCTACCAAACATTTAAAGAAGAACTAATATCTATCTTTCTCAAACTTTTCTAAAAACTGGAAGAGGATGGAACACTTGCTAATCCATTCTGAGGTCAGCATTATTCTGATACCAAAGCCAGATGAAGACACTACATGAAAACTACAGACCAACAACCCTTTTGAACATTGATATAAAAATCCTCAACAAAATATTAGCAAACTGAATTTAGCAGTATATAACAAGGATTATACTCCATTACTAAGTGGGATTTATTCCTGGAATGTAAGGATGGTTTAACATTCAAAAATCAATCAATGCTACTATACAGCACAAAAAGAGCATGAAAGAAAAAAGAAAAACAATCATCTCAACTGAGGCTGAAAAGAGCATGTAGCAAAATGTGACACCCTTTTATGATAAAAACACACAAAAAGCTAGGAAAAGAAGAAAACTACTCAACATAATAAAAGCTATATAGAAAAAAACCACAGCAAACATCATACTCAATGGTGAAAGATTGAGAGCATTTCCTCTAAGATCAGGAAAAAGGATTCCCACTTACAACACTTCTACCGAAGAGAGTACTGGAAGTTCTAGCTAGAGCAATTAAGCAAGAAAAAGAAGTTAAAGGCATCCAAATTGAAAAGGAAGATGTAAAATTATCACTGTTCACAGATGATATGATCATACACATTCTTTAGCAATAAATAATGGATTCAGGGACTTCCCTGGTGGCGCAGTGGATAAGACTCCACGCTCCCAATGCAGGCACCCCGGGTTTGATCCCTGGTCAGGGAACTAGATCCCATGTGCATGCTGCAAGAGTTTACATGCCACAACTAAGGAGCCCGCTTGCCACAACTAAGACCCAGTGCAACCAAATAAATAACTAAATAAATATTTTTTAAAAAATGTATCTCCACCCTCCTGGGTTTAAGCTGGAGAAATTTTAAAAAAAAGAATGGATTCAGCAAAGTATCAGAATATGAAGTTAATACAGAAAAGTTAATTGCATCTCTACACACACTAATAATAAATGATCTGAAGAGGAAATTATGAAAACAATTCCATCTACAATAGTATCCAGAAGAATAAAATACTTAAGATGTAACTTAGCCAAAGAAGTAAAAGAACTGTACAATGAAACTAAGAAACACTGCTGAAAGAAACTGAAGATGACACAAATAAATGGAAATATATCCCATGCTCATGGACTGAAAAACTTAATATTGTTAAGATGTCAATACTACTCAAAGTGATCTACATATTCAAATGCAATCCCTATCAAAATCCAAATAACATATTTTTTGCATAAATAGAAAAACCCACCCTAAAATTCATATAGAATCTCAAGGGACTACAAATAACCAAAACAATCTTGAAAAAGGGGGAGAGAGGAGGACTTACACTCTGTGATTTCAAAACTTTCTACAAAGCTACAGTAATCAAAACAGTGCAGTCTGGCATAAGGAGAGACATATACAGACCAATGGAATAGAATAGAGAACCCAGAAATAAACCCTCACATATATGGTCAAATGACTTTTGACAAGGTACCAAGACAATTCAATGGGGAAAAGATTGTCTTTTCTACAAATGATGCTGGGAAAACTGGATATCCATATGCAAAAAGAATGAAGTTGGACCCTTACCTAACACTGTATACAAGAATTAACTTTTAAGGGATCTAAGACCTAAATGTAAGACCTAAAACTATAAAACCCTTAGAAGAAAACATGTGGCAAAAGCTTCATGACACTGGATTTGTTAATGATTTCTTGGTTATGACACCAAAGACACAGGCAATAAAAGAAAAGTAGACAAATCGCACTTCATGAAAATTTAAAAATGTTGTGCATGAAAAGACACAAAGGACTATCAACAGAATAAGAAGGCAACCCACAGAATGAGAAAAAATATTTGCAAATCATATATCTGACAAAGGATTAATATCCAGAATACAGAATCTCTAAAACTCAATAAAGAAAAAACCTGAAAGTCCAATTTAAAAATGGGCAAAGGAGTTGAATAGACCTTTCTCCAAAGAAGATACAGAAGTAGCCAATAAGCACATGAAGATGCTCAACATCATTAATCATTAGGAAAATGCAAATCAAAATTACAATGAGATATCATCAGGATGGTTACTATCAAAAACCAGAAAATAACAAGTGTTGGTGACAATGTGGAGAAACTAGAACACTTGTACACTGTTGGTGGGAATGCAAAATGGTATCTCCACTGTGGTAAAACGGTGTGGCAGTTCCTCAAAAAATTAAACAGAATTACCATATGATCCAGCAATTCCATTTCTGGGTATACACTCAAAAGAAATGAAAGCAGGGTCTCAAAGAGATATTTGTACACCCATGTTCAAATAAATAATATAAAAAATGTTCATAGGAGCATTATTCACTATAGCTAAAATGTGGATTCAGCCCAAGTATCCATTGAAAGATGAGGGGAAAAGCAAAATGTGGTATACATAAAATGGGATATTATTCAGCCTTAAAAAGGAAGGAAATTCTGACACATGCTACAAACACGGATGAACCTTGAGGATATTAAGCTAAGTGAAATATGTTAGTCACAAAAAAGACAAATACTGCATAATTTCATTTAACATGAGATACCTGGAGTAATAAAAATTATAGAGACATGAAGTAGAATGGTAGTTGCCAGGGGTCAGGAAGTGAAATGGTGAGTTATTGTTTAATGAGTACAGCGTTTCACTTTTCTAAGATTATGTACAATAGTCCCAAACTAGAAACAACCCAAATTTTGACAAGTAGAGACAGGTTGAATAAATTATGCTGTCTCTATAAAATGGGAAATCAAGCAGCTGTAAAAGCAAAGGAAAGGGATGCTGCCTATATAATGATATGAAAATAATCACTGTATTTTATATAATTTTATATAATATTAAGGGAAAGAAGCAAGGTGTTGAATACTGTATTTATTTTGATACTTTTTGTGAAGGTAGGAGGATAAAATACATTTATATGTGTTTGTTGTGATATAAGTCAACTCTGGAAGGCTACACTAGAAACTGTTAATAGTAGCTCCTGTTTGTGTGGGGAAAGGGTGTGAACTGGAGATGGAAAACAGCACTTGGACATCTTTCACTACACATATAAATATGAACCATGTGAACAGATTATTAATTCCAAAAAAATGTCCTAATCTTACAAGCTTAGTATATAATTTACATGTTTTACTAATAAATCAACTACAAAATCCTTTATAATCTTACCTGCAAACTAGCCACATAAGAATCCTCACAATTTACGTAATGTCCTAACATGGCATGTTGTGCTCGTAATTCATTATCCCTTATTCTTTCATGCAAGTGGGTAATTTGTTTCTTCTGCCTGCAAAACATAAGTTGAGGTAACACATTACAAGAAATATACTTTTCTAAGTGATAATTAAAAGCAGGACTTTCAGTATTCTAATTTGGCATAAGAGTTAAAAGTATGATCAATCTTAAAATTCATAATAGGAAATCTTTTTAAACCACAGTACCATAAGATATGTTAAATACAGAAAAAGTTTATACTGTAGAGTACTTTTGACACTTTAAAGAACATAATCTTTTGTAGAATACTCTTCTTAGATTCAAACAAAGTCATGCTTTGCTCTCTTTCTTCTTGTTGCCTAACATAAAAACTGTTTCAATCTCAGTCTGGAATGTCTTTACCTTAGTATTATTATTTCCATTCGTCCAAATTCTGTTCAACACTTAATACCAATTGAAGCTTCTGAAAATTTCATTGTCGGCATGAGAGGTATTTTTATAAATATCTAGCTCAACTGCTGTACTATGCCTGCATCTTATCTACAACATTCAGGTTGCATAAACATCACCAACAATGGAGAACTCACATGGTGGCAGATTTGCATCTCTGGATAGCTCTGAAATTTCATTTTAATATAACCTCATGCTGGAACGAGACACACTGAAGTTCAAGTATTTCCTCAGTGGATTATAGCTTATTTTAATCAAATTATTTAACTTTTGTGAATATGTATCCTTAAACATTTGAAAACCATTATGTGCCAGGCAACATGCAAAGACCTTGATATATATTATCATTAATCTTCAAAAATTTAATGAACAAGTCTCCTACTAAGGTTATGAGAGAGTGAGAGCAAAAGAGAGCAAGAGCACGTGCTTTCAAGGAATAATAAGGATACATGTGGGTAAACAAATAGCTTAATGTTTTCCAAAATTACTTACAAAATAACTTTTGGAGCAAGTTCAGACTGCATCAAAGAGCTTATCCTATTCAGAGCTGTTTTTATTTGTTTTTCAGATATGCTATCCTTTAAGAACATCCACACAGAAAACATCAAACAAGAAACAGATAAGTTAGGAGAGATCAGTCACATAGTACTTTTCAAATAATGTAAAACTTTACAAAGAAAACTAAACTTCCTCTTCCAGCCAAGATGGAGTAACAGGAACCAGTTTTGCCCTTCCCCTTGACATAATTACAAAATGGAACAAAATACAGGTAAGAAAGACTCTCAAGACACTGGACAACAGGCAATTAGTCACCGTGACTTCTGGGAGGTGGACAACAAATTATGTGAGCCCTAAGATTGCCAGAGATTACCGTTTTAAGCCTAAGCCTCTGAACAGGGAAAGTGACCTCTCTGAGTTGATAAAACAAAGCTGGTAATCTGGAGAAACCAAGGCAGCTAGAGTTCACTGTGCAGAGCCACCCTTGAGCATTCAGCTGAGTGTTAACTAATGAATGCCATGAAGAAACTACTTTAAGTGGGGAGGGGGCGTTGTGGGGTGGGGGTGGGGGTGGGGGATATGTTAGCCAAAAAGATTAGAAGAAACAGTGCCTGAGTCTCACATGGAGCCCAGAATTCTGCCTGTTCCCAAATGCCAGAGTGGAAAACTTCATAATTTACAGGGTATCAGTTAGCAGCAATTTCCAACTGAGGGCAATTTGGGGCTCAGAACAAAGCTCAAGAATACAAAAATAATGGCTTCCCTGGTGGCGCTGTGGTTAAGAATCCGCCTGCCAATGCAGGGGACACAAGTTCGAGCCCTGGTCCAGGAAGATCTCACATGCCGCGGAGTAACTAAGGAAGATCTCATATGCCGCGGAGTAACTAAGTCCATGTGCCACAACTACGGAGCCTGCACTCCAGAGCCCATGCTCCACAACAAGAGAAGCCACCACAATGAGAAGCCCGTGCATTGCAACAAAGAATAGCCCCCACTCACCGCAACTAGAGAAAGCCTGCATGCAGCAACAAGACCCAACGCAGCCATAAATAAAAATAAACAAAATAAATAAATTTTTAAAAAAAGAATACAAAAATATGTAACATCCAAAACAAGTTAAAATTCACAATGCCTGGCATCTCAAAGAAGCAGGAAAATATGACCCACAATAAGGTGAACAGCCAATCAACTGAAAGTGAGCTAGAACTGACACAAATGACAGAATTAATAGTGAAGGACACTAAATCAATTATTGTAACTATTTTCATATGTTCAAGAAACTAGAAGAAAGACATAATATGTTAAGCAGAGACATGGAAGACATAAATATTATCCTGAATGGGATTAGGGCAAATTAGAATTTGCAGAAGAAAAGATTAGGGAATTTGAAGACATATCAATAGAAATGATCCAAAAAGAAACAGAAAAAAAAGACAAATAAATGAAACAAAACAAACAAAACAAAAACTCAGAGAATCAATGAGTTGTGGCTTTCTTTAAAAGGCCAAATATATGTTTAATTAGAACCCCTATAGGGGAGGTGAGGGGAGGAGGAATGAGCAAGAAAAAGTATTTGTAGAAAACTGGCCAAATATTTTCCAAATCTGCTGAGAATGACACACCCACAGATCCAAGAAGACCAAAGAACCCAAAGCACAAATAACAAAAAGAAAACTAAACCAAGGAACATCCTAATCAAATGACTTAAAATCAGTGATAAAGAGAAAATCATAAGAGTAGTCAGAGGAAGAACGGTAAATGTGTTTAATGAGTATAGCCTGAAAATACTCCCAAAGTATATTAAAAGGATGCTTTTACATTTAAAGGCAGACCTTGGAGGTATTGCAGGTTTGGTTCCAGACCGCAGTAATAAACTGAATATTGCAAGAAAGCCAGTCACACGAATTTTTTGGTTTCCCAGTGCATACAAAAGTTATATTTCCATTATACTGTAATCTATTGCATAATAGTATGTCTAAAAAAAATGTCCATACCTTAATTTAAAAATATTTTATTATTAAAAAATGCTATCATTTGAGCCTTCAGCAATGTATATGTCTCTCATTTAATTACATGTGAAAGTGAAATCACATTATAATTTTGCTAGGTAAACTTTAAAAATCAGTGGTGGATTCTTTGGTATAGTGTGGATTTTTTTTAATGGAATTCATATTAAATGTCCTTCTAACTCATCTGCTTTAGAAGCTAGGACTTATCATATTTCTAAAGCAAGGCCTAAGTGTACATATCATGGTTATTAAAAGTTTAAAATTCCAACTTCACAGATATGATCAATTAACATATGATAGTTTGCAGAACATCTTTTACTTTGAGATGGACCCCATAACGCAAGAGTCATATTTATTCTCCATCACAAGTGTTGAAGTAAGATTTGGTTATTTTTATCAGCTTATCTGAGTATTTAAATACAGTTTCAATAGTTTGTTTCTATCTATTTTGGTTGTTTACACCTAGGTATATAGCTTTATAAAATCGATTTCTAAATCTATTTTGTTTCAAGGCCAACTGCTACACTGTGTGAAATTTGATTCTGACACTAAACACCTTAAGTTAGCATCAGACTCCACAGCTTTAAGGGCATGATCCCCAACAAGAAAGCCTCACTTCAGATGCCAGACTCAAGTGGGATCCCCAGGCCATCCACACTTCTAACCAAATGGCTACAAATCTGGGGAGTTCCCAGAGTTTTTATTATAGAATTTCACTGTGTGGGCAAGATTGATTAAATCACTGAACTCACTCTCCAGCCTCCTCCTCTCCCTGGAGGTTGGACTGGCTCAAAAGTCCCAACCCTCTGATCACAGGGTTGGTCTCTATGGTAAATAGCACTCATCCTGAAGCTGCTATCCAGGGTCCAAGAATCACCTCATTAGCATAAATGCAGGTGTGTTCCAGGGTTCATGAATAAAAAAGACACTCTAAAGATTTACAGTCTCCTTTCCAAGAACCAGAAACAATGGCTAGTCAGATTCTCTATTATTGGACAAGATCTTAAGAAGATTTGTAGATACTATGCTGTAAATTGCAAGTAATGACAAAATGAGAATTCTCCTCTATACTGCCAGTATCATTTACTAATAGCATTAACTCAGCTGTCACCACAGAGGGTATAGGGTTTCCTCTCTCTGAATCTGGCTCCAGTGCACTGACTTACCCCTATATTTTATCTGTTCAATTCAGCGGCACAAGCTATGCGATTTCTAAGTGTAAACCATCATAAGAACTACTAGTATCAGCAACAGCACAGGTTAACAACCTTAACCTCTTTTTCATTAAAATGAGGCTATTTCCTCTGCATGAATATTTAGTGAGTACCTACTATGAGTAATAAAATGTACATGACACTGTCTCTTCTGTGAAGAGATCAAAGTTGACTGAGGAAAGACAAGCACGTAAACATAACTATTACATATACAAAACAGGTATAATGTGGCTACTATTTTCTGACAGCCACTATGCATCAGACAGTTTTAGCGCTTTTTACATACATTTATTCATTTAATCCTCATGCTGTACAACTAGGTGGGAGAGGAGAGTTGCCTAGAAGAGTGATCTTCAAAAACCTCATTTTTTGCTTCAGTGGTGCAACTCCTTGTACCCAGGCAGATGAGAAGATCAATATGCAAAAGATCAAGTACCCTATTTAGAATTACCTAAATGGTTAGTGTCAAATATAAAGCATTAGAAATCAGGTTTCCTCCTTTTTTTTCTGAGTTGTTTTTGAAATTAACCTATTTGCTTTTTCTCACAAGATGGGGAACATTTAAGAACAGTTTGTTTTTTTAATTAAAAAAAATTTTTTACTTTATATTGGAGTATAGTTGATTAACAATGTTATGTTAGTTTCAGGTGTACAGCAAAGTGATTCAGTCATACATATACATGTATCTATTCATTTTCAAATTCTTTTTCCATTTAGGTTATTACAGAATACTGAGCAGAGTTACCTGTGCTATACAGTAGGTCCTTGTTGGTTATGTATTTTAAATATAGCAGTATGTACATGTCAATCCCAAACTCCCAATCTATCCCTCCCCCCCGACCCTTCCCCACTGGTAACCATAAGAAGAACAGTTTCTATAGCAGTTATTTTTCCTTAACATTTTATCTGTTTTGACATAATTATCCAAAATCTATTAAAGCTATATGTATTGTAAAAAAAAAAAACCAAAACACGTTTTTCTCATGCAATCATGAATAACTTGATATTTTCAGGAATAATATCCAGCATACAATTTTTAGTTAAGTGACTTAAAAGGTATCATCACCCACACTGTATTCCAAAGTAGAAAAGTTCGGCATCTTTACTCTCAGTTCCATCCAGGAAGAAACTAAATCCTGTCAATTCTGTCTCTGAAATAGTCTCTGCATGTGTTATCACCATTTTAAAGGCCATTACTCTAATCTGGTTCCTGGAAAAAAGATATACTATAATATTGTTCTAATTTTCATCACTATACGTGTTATAAAGATCTTTATATATGAACATTTTTACTTCTAAATTCTGGTCATGTTGCTTTAGAAACAGGAGTTGCTACTTTTTCTTCCTCTTATATAATATCAAATGCATTAATTATCAAAAACTTTATAATAAGAATGTAAAATGTCAAAGATTATTTAAGACACTGGGTGTGGTACATTGTTTACAAAAACATCCATAAGTATTCCCTTCCCTGTATTACTTATACTCCTTTATGATGTGATTTTGCTGTTCCTACTGTCCACAGGTGAAGTCTCCTGGCCTTGTGACCAATAAGAACATAGTGGAAGTGATTTTTTTTTTTAAGCAGACTTTATTTTTTAGAGAAGTTTTAGGTTCCAGAGCAATTAAACTAAGGGTACAGGGATTCCCCCATAGGGACTTTGTGCCAGTTCTGAGCCTCAGCTCCAAGAGAATGTGTGTGCTTCATTTTCTCTTTGAACTTCACCCTATGAACAAACCCTGGTTAGCATAGTGGAGGATGACAGACCCCCATGGAGCATACAGACCATCCAGGTAAGGCTAGCCTCGGCCAGCCAACTCCTACTTGACAATGTATGTGGCTACCAAAGATCCATAAATGACACTAAAGAATCAGCCAAAAATGGGCAGAAGACCTAAATAGACAATTCTCCAAAGAAGACATACAGATGGCCAAAAGATACATGAAAAGATGCTCAACGCTGCTAATCGTTAGAGAAATGCAACTTGAAACTACAATGAGATACCACCTCACACCAGTCAGAATGGCCATCATCAAAACGTCTACAAATAATAAATGCTGGAAAGGGTGTGGAGAAAAGGGACCCTCCTACACTGTTGGTGGGAATGTAAATTGGTATAGCCACCATGGAGGACAGTATGAAGGTTCCTTAAAAAACTAAAAATAGAGAGCTACCACATAATCCTGCAATCCCACTCCTGGGTATATACCCAGAGAAAACCATAACCTGAAAAGACACATGCACCCCGATGTTCACTGCAGCACTATTTACAACAGCCAAGACACGGAAACAACCTAAACGTCCATCGACAGATGAATGGATAAAGAAGGTGTGGTACATATATACCATGGAATATTACTCAGCCATAAAAAAGAATGAAATAATGACATCTGCAGCAACATGGATGGACCCAGAGATTATTATACGAAGTGAAGTAAGTCAGACAGACAAAGACAAATATCATATGATATCACTCACATGTGGAATCTAAAAAAAATAATACAAATGAACTTATTTACGAAACAGGAACAGACTCACAGACATAGAAAACAAACTTATGGCTACCAAAGGGGAAAGATGGGGGAAAGGAATAAATTAGAAACTTGGGAGTAAATACACACACTACTATATATAAAATAGATGAACAACAAGAACCTACTGTATAGCACAGGGAACTATACTCAATATTTTATAATAACCTATATGGAAAAAGAATCTGAAAAAATATATATATATAAACCGGAATTCACTTTGCTGCATACCTGAAACTAACACAACACTGTAAATCAACTATACTTCAATTAAAAAATTTTTTTAATTAAAAAATAGAATTTGCCAACTGAGCAACTTGAATGATTTTGGATTATTTCCTTAGTATCCTTCTATATATACAAAATTGACAAATAAAAATATATTTTAATAGATTAAATCAATAATTATCTGAATTTGGGGCTTCCCTGGTGGCGCAGTGGTTGAGAATCCGCCTGCCGATGCAGGGGACACGGGTTCGTGCCCCGGTCTGGGAAGATCCCACATGCCGCAGAGCGGCTGGGCCCGTGAGCCATGGCCGCTGAGCCTGCACGTCCGGAGCCTGTGCTCCGCAACGGGAGAGGTCACAACAGTGAGAGGCCCGCATACCACCAAAAAATAAAAATTAAAATTAAAAAAATTATAAATAAATAAATAAATAATTATCTGCATTTCTTACCACCATACACTGAATGTTGTGACATACACCCCCCCCCGTAAATTCACACGTTAAATTCTAATGCCCAATGTGTAGTATAGGAGGTAGAGGGCCTTTGGGAGGTGACTAGGTCATGAGGACAGAATCCTCATGAATGCAATTAGTGCCATTACAGAAGAAGCTCCAGAGAGCTCCCTTGCCTCTTTTACCATGGGAGGTTACAGCAAGAAGATGCCATCTATGAATCAGGAGGTTGGCTCTCACCAGACATTGAATCTGCCAGTGCCTTGGGACTTCCCAGCCTCCAGAAGTGGGAAAAATAAATATTTGTTGTCTATAAGCTACCCAGTCTATGGTATTTTATTATAGCAGCCCAAATGAACTAAGACACTTATTAACTTATACCTAATAGAATAGTATAATGGTGTTTTAAAAATAATAAAAGCCAAGTGATTCTGATTGAGGGCAAGTCTATTCATATTAATGAAAGTCTGAATTTTGGTGTGTTTAAAAACGGTATTGGGCTTCCCTGGTGGCACAGTGGTTGAGAGTCTGCCTGCTGATGTGGGGGACACGGGTCCATGCCCCCATCTGGGAGGATCCCACATGCCGCGGAGCGGCAGGGCCCGTGGGCCATGGCCGCTGGGCCTGTGCATCCGAAGCCTGTGCTCCGCAACGGGAGAGGCCACAGCAGTGAGAGGCCCGCATACCAAAAAAAACAAAAAAGAAAAACAAACAAAAAAAAAACGGTATTAATTTCAAGTCTATACAATGAGTTAAATTATTCACGTGTTCAAAATATATATCCAACAGGGTCTATAATTATTTATACATAAAATTTACTTGTATTGGAAGTATCTAATATTTTAAAATAGCCTTTTCATAAAATCAATTATAACTATCTCCTCAATCTTCATTCATTTATCAAGCATGGAAGTATCAAGCACTAAGTACATGTACTATGTGCCAGGCTCTGTTCAAGATGTTGAGAACATAGTGGAGAATAAGGAAGCCCAGATGTCTATGCTCTAGTTTATATTCCAGCACATCTTGCTTAACACTGCTAAGTTTCTAAGCAAAATTTTTTGAAATTTCAACTATTAAATATATTTAAAGGTTTGAATTAGGATTTAATTTTAAGGCTAAAATATCTATTACTTTATCCCATATAAGCACATGAAAATAAGTAGTAACTAGCACTGACCAAGAAAAAATGCCTCCTCAAACTATTTCCCAATTACCATGATATGCAACATGTGTAACTATCCCAAAAGTATACATAAATGATATAGAACCAATATAGATCATAAATAATTAAGTAATATTAAGGGTTTTTGCTAAGAATAATCAGGAGACTATTAAGTTTAAAAAAAATTTTTTTTCAGAGCTTTGGTACTGAAATAGGCAAATTTTGGAAATGTCTCCCAAAATTTTCAAAATTCTTATCTGTAGGTCATTTAATTTTAAACATTCATGATTTTCATACTTTCTGTGCTGTAAGATCTAAGATCACACATTAGTTAAAGGAAACTACCACTTTAAAGTAGCTTTCCAATTTGATAGTTCCCAAGTATAAAACACAGACACTAGCTTTGATAGTTCATCAGCATTGCAGCTAACTTGTTCCATGTACAAAAAAGATGGAGAGGAGTTTCCAAATAATGAGTTACCCTAATGTAAATGGGAGGATGGTAGAAAACAGACACAGATAGATAGATAGATAGATAGGCAGATAAACCAACTGACCCTCAGTTCTGATAGTGGTTCTTAAAAGTACTGGGTTGGGGATGGACAGACATGAGACATCAATGTATGTGTAAATTTCTATTTCTTAAACTCTAAGCAGTGGGTACAAAGATACTTGTTTTATTATCTACATTTCTGCATGCCTGAAATATTTAGTAATTAAAAAAAAAAAGACTCACCGATCAATTACAATTTCTTTCTGCCTTAGTAGTCCTTCTTTTATTTTCAGCACTGATTCCCACTTACTGAAATCTTGATAGCCAGGAGGTGAATAACTTTGACGAGATGATCCAGTCAAAACCTGCACAAACATGTTTACACTGTTAGTATACTAAAAGTGGCTAAAGGGAATATTTATATGTCACCTTGTATTTTCCCAGTGATTTTCATTTAAAAAAAAAGAGAACTGTCCATTTGATTTTTTTAAAAAACCATCTTAAATCACACCTGTGAATACACCATAACTTGAAGAATTTCAAGGAAGTTCTAAAGTAAATGTACAAATCTAATGAAGAATTGGTGACAACAGAACATTATTATAATACTATATGTAAGATCCTGTTCTCATTATCTTGTGGAAGCTTTCTGGAAATAAGAAATTAATCATTGCCTAAGGAAGGAGTACAATAAAAGAACATACCAAGGCTAGACTGTACCAGCATTACCAGAAGGGTTTCCACAAGGGAATAAAAATAGTATTTGTAGCATTCAGACTTCAAATTGTCATTCATCACATCAACCTTTAATTACACTGAAATTTCAAAAGCTAAAATATTTTCACAAAGTAGTAAATATATCCATAGAAAATGACTATTAAGCAGATAATCTAGATGATTACTGGTCTCCAGTGTTTATTATATCATTTAGAAAAAAATCGATTTAGACTTTAAGAAAAATTTAAGATATTTAAAACAAATAATAACAAAACCCAATATAGCAGATATCCTCAAATTTCTATCATTGAAACAAAATCAAAATTTTAATACTGGTGGTACTGGTTGAACTATGTCCCTTCAAAAAGATGTTGAAGTCCTAACCCCCAATGCCTCAGAATGTAGCCTCATTTGGAAACAGGGACTTCACAGATACAGTCAAGATGAAGTCACGAGACTGATGCAAAAGGGGAAATCTGAACGCAGACATGCACACAGAAAACTATATAAAGAGATACAGAGAGAACACCATGTGAAGATGAAAACCAGAGAGTGGAGTGATACATCTACAAGCAAAGGAACACAACAAGATTGCCAGAAAACCACTAGAAACAGGCCTGAAACAGATTTTTCTTCACAGCCCTCAGAAGGAACTAACTTTGCTGACACCTTGATTTTGGACTTCTAACCTCCAGCACTGTGAGACAATAAATATCTGTTGTTTAAGCTACCTTGTTTGTGTCCTTTGTTATGGTAGCTCTAGGAAATTGGTGAATTTCCAATACAATTGGTAAATCAAATAGGAAAATAAATTCCTTGGCAAGCTAAGAGATGCTATATAAACACCACAAAGCAGCTTTAGAAGAATTCAAATGTGCAGCAGTATTTTTTATCCTTTGTTTTCCAAAGATGCTACTGACAAGACCTACTTCTGAATAAATCACTAACTCGGTGACATCAACTAGTCCTAGATTAAACCTTTAAATTAAGATGATTGTCAAGTAATACTAGGACAGGATGTTTCACGCAGCACAAAGACAGCACAAGGTGATCAGACTAAGAAGCGTAGAAATTAGATAACAGGGTACATAACTTTGTCAGATGGTCACATATTTGGAGTCTAAGTGACACATAGGGTTATAGAGACAGGTTAGTCAGAGATCTGGTCTTTGAATTTCACTCTTTCTCTTGCCCAACATACGGCTCAGGCTGATACTGGGCCAGTATGCACCAGTACAGATATATTAGTTGTAGCAGTACTGAAGTACTTTCACTGTGGTTGAACATTAGCTGCTGCCCAAACCCAATCCTCAGAACTTTCCATCATCCAACAAATAAAGAGTTACTTCTGGGCTTCCCTGGTGGCGCAATGGTTGAGAGTCCGCCTGCCAATGCAGGGGACGCAGGTTCGTGCCCCAGTCTGGGAAGATCCCACATGCTGCAGAGCAGCTAGGCCCGTGAGCCAGGGCCTCTGGGTCTGCGCGTCTGGAGCCTGTGCTCCGCAACGGGAGAGGCCACGACAGTGAGAGGCCCGTGTACCGCAAAAGGAAAAAAAAAAAAAAAAAAAGAGTTACTTCCTGGCATAAAAAGGGGCCCTCAGGACACTACTTACGGCATCCTTCCTGATTGGTTGGTTTCTACTAGTCAGCCCCTCAAAACTCCCCCATCTCAACACTACCTACCAGCTTATATTTAGTTGGCAGAGCCAGGATTCAAATATAGGCAGCCCAACAAAAGAGCACCAACCACACTGTCTCACTCTTTCCACTATGGCCCAGTTGACCAAGAGGTATTTCAAATTTCACAGCATCACAGGAACTGGAAAAAATCTTTGAAAGTAACTGCTCTTAAAAACCAAGAGAAGGGCTTCCCTGGTGGCACAATGGTTGAGAATCTGCCTGCTGATGCAGGGGACACGGGTTCGTGCCCCAGTTTGGGAAGATATCACATGCCGCGGAGCGGCTGGGCCAGTGAGTCATGGTCGCTGAGCCTGCGCGTCCGGAGCCTGTGCTCCGCAACGGGAGAGGCCACAACAGTGAGAGGCCCGCGTACCACAAAAATAAAATTAAAAAAAATAAATTAATTTTTTAAAAAAACAAGAGAAGATTAAGCACTATAAACAATATTGTTGATATTAAGAGAAAGTCTATGCTTATTGCAACTCCATGTTACTTAATGACTATCAGTTTAATAGGTACTCATTTCGTGAAATTTATTTTGTCAAACTGTAGCTCAAACAGGAATTCATTAAAACTAGTAAAAACCAAGCAAGACAAAAGACCATATCAATAATTCCAAAACACAACATAAGATGTGGAAATTATCAGAATGATACGGTGAACCATTTGTGCTATAATTTATAATGCTAAATATTTATTTGTAGAATAAAAGTGAATATATATTTTATTTATATACTGAGTTATATATTAATATCCTGATAACAGGTTACAAGTATTTTAAATATTGGTTTTTGTATATTGTTACCATGCCTAACAAAAAACTTCTAAGATAGCTTGAGGATCTATGGTATCCTCTTCCAAAACTTTATAAAAGGTTCCTCCACTGCTGATTACCACAAATCAGGAATGACCTATACCATAATATTTTAAGCTGTGCTTTACCTTATACATCTTGTACCTATTTCAATAAGACAAATGCCTAGACAATAGATGATGATCTTTTCAAGAAGACATTAACTATTCTATTCTACCAGCAGTCATCTGCTAAAATTTTTCCCATGGCTGACAACTTAAGGAAAAGCCTTTTCTTGTTTTATAAAACTTCCTGGCATCAAGAAAGAGAGAGTAAAGAGAAGAAAAAAGTAGGTCTGCAACACAAAAGCAAACAACAGTACTACTTGGTTTATAGCACCTGAGTCACTGACAGGATGGACTGCTGAAGTACTTACCAGATACATCCAGTGAATATACGTAAAACAAAACATGAAAACTTTATTCTTCTGATTTGTAGCTCCCTTAACCTAAACCCTTTAGAAAACAAAAATTGACCCATAAAATTGAGCAAACAGGAAGAAAGGAAAGGAAGCCTTTCTCTGTAATTAAGATGCAATAAACAATTACCAAATCAGCAGCATGGCAGTCTTCCTAGGAAACTTTAACCCTGATTCATAGAAGTGGTTTAAAAAGGAGAATGAATCCTGACACAAAACCAAATGTTGCAGGTGGAGTTACACGTAATTTTAAAAACCTGTTTATAGCTGCCTATCACTGAAAATGACAATTATGGAAACACGTTGCCTTTTAAGGCTTTCGTAATGAGGCCATAGGGCATGCTATACTAAATGAAGTTATAGAACACAATTTGAATTACCTAGCAAGAGTTATTAAAATCATATTGTGACATCTCAAATAGCAAGGCAGCTACTGTACCTTTATGATTTTGCATACTATATAAACAATGCTGTACTACTAAAGATATACAGAAAAGAAACAACTGATGAAATTTTATTTTTATTATAATTTATAGCAAATTGGAAGTTTGTATCCTTTGACCAACATCTCCCCATTTCCCTACCCCCTACCCTCTGGTGACCACCATTCTAGTTTCTGTTTCTATGAGTTTGGCATTTTTAGATGCCACATATAAGTGACATCATACAGTATTTTTCTTTCTCTGACTTATTTCATTTGGTCAACTAACTTCTGAAGGGGCAAAGCTGATTAAATGGGGAATTGAATTTGGTATCTAATCAAAAGAAGTGAAAACGTATGTCTACAAAAACCTGAAGGCAAATGTTTAATCACCCAAAACTGGAAACAAACCATTAACTGATAAATGGATAAACAAACTGCTACCTCCACAAAATGCAATACTAACTCAACAAAAACAAAATATATACTAACCATGGGCCTAGACTTTATTTTTCTCTCTACCTCAAAGTAGGACTAAGGGGAAATGAAAGCCTTGCCTGCTGGGGGAGAATATGTAAGTACTCAAAGATGCTCTGTAGATGATACAATGTACTATCTCGGCTATAATTTCCTATCTATTCATCACTATGGTGCTACCCTATATAGGCAAATAATTGAGAGATAAATGACCAGATGAAGTAAATACTGTACACCAAGAATGCAAAATCAGAGTTGGAAATGAAGGGTAGCACAATATGCTACCCCAAAATACAACTGTAGGAGTTCAGGACACGCCACCATAATTAATGACATATTAATTATTTTGAGCTGTAGACACTTGAAAACCAGCAAATGCAGGGAGAGGCTTTTTCTGAACTCCACTCTCTGCCTAAAGACAGATCCTCCCAAAGGAACTCAACTGTCATAAATCCCCTCCCTGGGAGTTTCATCAATCAGGGAGGATTGGCTCTTATCACAGGAAAGGAGACTAGAAGCAGACATTGCACCCAGACAAACTTTCCCACAGGAGGTTATCATCTCTCCTATCTATTCTTCTAAGGGCCTATTCAACTCTCCTAAAAAATTGTCTATTCTCCAGAGAGGCCTGCATCCCTCCTCTGCTTTTCCTGAATTGAGTGGTATTTAATCATGAATTCTAAATCCACCTCTCTGAGTTCCTCATTTTTCCCTGAGTATCTTCCATTTGTACACAAGGTGTATAGGTTAATAAACTTCTATTTGTTTTTTTCTTGTAATCTATCTTTTATTAAAGTGGTCTCAGCTAAGAACTAAGAATGGTAGAGGGAAAATTATTTGTCCTCCCCTATAACAATTACAATCTGGTTCTTAAGAGTTGTCAATACTTATGAAGAACAAAGAAGCCTTCTATTAAGATGGGGCAATGCTGCTTCCAAATATGAAAAAGAAGAAAGTATTTCATATTCAAATAACCTCTCCCCTATAACCATTAGTAACACATTTTTATCCCACGTAGTTAGAAAGCAATTAAGAATTTCTATTCAATAAAATCATAACTTGTCATGAGAGGAATACCATTTTGTGGCAGAATTTCAAGTCATCAGTCATGTTTCTACTTGACCGTAACCAATATAAGTAATCAAGGAGAATATAATTTAAACATATGAATATATAATTTATATTTATAGCTTGTGAATAATAAAACTGTAACTAGACATGAACATGAAATCTAAAAGATAATTATAAAGGCATATAACTGTGAGCTACCTTCAAGCACGGAACAGAAAGGACATCATCAAAGTAATGAATATTTCAAAATCTGTACAGCAAAACAAGGACAACTTTTACAAGTAAACATTTTTCATACATATTTGGTAGTTACCAAACTCAGGGAGGGAAGGGAACTCCTCATTTAGGTGTTTTACCTAAAAATGCATAAGATACATTGTTGCAGTGGTGGTTTAGAGGAGAAAACAGTAGACTAGCCAAATAGTCTAGCCAGTAGACTAGCATAACTCTTCTGCATCTAGAGCCCAACCACCCAGGAATATAACACATATATTGGCACCTCTTACTGTAAACAGCAAATTCCACTCTCATAACTGAATAGGGAAAACAAGCATCTACAACAATCCCAAATATATCTATTTAGATGAGACCCAGATGCTATGAAAAGTTGCCAAAATATGTCATGTAATGGTCAAACATGCTTCTAAAATAAGCTCACTATTTGCATCTGAAAATAGTTCCAAATTCTTTGGCTTCAGCCTGGACAAATACTGGTAAATTTAGATAAACTAGTGCTGCCACACTTAACTAGAATACAACCTCTGCAGTTCTTCAAGTTTGTTATCTCTCTTTCATTTGCTTTTGGTTCCTTAGCTCATTCATCACTCACAACATGTCAAATAACACAGCAGATCTTCCTCTCTTTCCTGGAATAGTCTATCTGAAGAGATACTCTATGAGTGCTTTTTGGTAAAAGGATCAGGACACCTCACCCAGAAGTAAGTTCACAAAGCTCAATAATGAAGATGAAAATAAATTACAAATTACACAGAGTTTAGAGTTTTTATTCAATGAGAAGGAAAAACACAGACTAAATGATTACTGAAAGAACTGTCATTAAAATAAAATCTGTATCTTACATATTATATTATTACTAAAAGAATGTGCATTTAATAAAAATAATCTGTATCTTAACTAAGCCCATGTAATTATTTATGGAATGTATTACTACATATTTCTCTAACAAAATAAAAACAAATCATACAAAAAAATTCTATCCGGGCTTCCCTGGTGGCGCAGCAGTTGAGAGTCCGCCTGCCGATACAGGGGACACGGGTTTGTGCCCCGGTCCGGGAAGATCCCACATGCCACGGAGCGGTTGAGTCCGTGAGCCATGGCCACTGAGCCTGCGTGTCCGGAGCCTGTGCTCCACAACGGGAGAGGCCACAACAGTGAGAGGCCCGCCTACAGCCAAAAAAAAAAAAAAAAAAAAAAAAAAATTCTATCCATAACCTCTTCATCAGAGTTACTAATTATAAATAGAAGTATGCATCTTAGCTCTTGAAATTTAAAGAAGGAACTGAGTTTCTAATGATCTCATTAGTTCTTCAATTTGTCTTTTTTTTTTTTTTTTTTTTTTTTTTTGCGGTACGCGGGCCTCTCACTGTTGTGGCCTCTCCCGTTGCGGAGCACAGGCTCCGGACGCGCAGGCTCAGCGGCCATGGCTCACGGGCCCAGCCGCTCCGCGGCATGTGGGATCTTCCCGGACCAGGGCACGAACCCGTGTCCCCTGCATCGGCAGGCGGATTCTCAACCACTGCGCCACCAGGGAAGCCCGTTCAATTTGTCTTTATAACTAACTCTATAATGCTATTTTTGCCATCCTAATATGCTTTACTGAAATAACAATGCAAATATATCAAGTTACTTCAAGCGTAAAACACCCTAAAAAAATGATAAAAAGAAACTGATGAGAGGAATATATACCTAAATTTACATCTTAAAAATACAAGTACATGAAAATAAAGAGAACCCTAAACATATTAGTGATTTCCACCATGCTAAACAACTAAGTTACTATTAATGTAACTATTTTCTTTTGGAGGAAGGGACATTTTTCCTCATAAAAACCAATCTGGTTTATGTCTAATCTGTGTTAGCATGAGCATGTTTTCTAAAAATGCCAACAAAGGAATGACCTATGCATGAAACATGATCTCATTACAGTTATAATGCAAAAATGAAGCGGGTAAATGATATATCCAAGATTGAGAAACAAATCATTTTCCCTAAGAAATCAATTAGAAGATTGGGGTGGGGGGGGGTGTTTAAGTCTTCAAATTTTATCTTGGATTTTACTTATAAACAAACAACGTAGCATTTTCCAAAGGTTTTGTATAATTACTTAAGGATAACAAATGTACCAGACTACAGAACCAGATTCTACTAAAACGGAGCTGTAGCATAAGCACTAACATATTTCTCTTATTTTTAAAAGTAGATTACCAAAATATGTTTCATCAAGTTTTTTATCATATTGTACTACTGTACATGTGTTTGGGACCAAAGCACTGCCTACATTATTTTTAAAATGTATGAAAGGATTTTTCTCAAAGTATACAAAAGGAATTATTAATGATGGTCATTTTGTGAGCAGAGAGGGAGGAGAGTTTTACTTTGTATCAGTTGGGATTAACTGACTTTGCTTACCATACATGTACTACTTACTTCTTTTCGGACAGTGTAGTTATGGGCCATCAAATACTTTATTCTTACATATGTTAAAATTACTGTTTTTTAAAAAAATATTTCAAGAGTCAACAATGGGTAATCGTCTCAGGGTAAAACTGTTGAGAGGAGTTTAGAGGGGCAACTTGATTGCTGTTCAATTTAAACATCCCTTCACATATTTTGCTAAAAAGTATAAGCACCAGAAATGTTAGAGAATTTTTTTTTGTAATGCCCAGAGTCTAGTTCATCCCTAGCCCATAGCACACAATCAACAAAAAGACAATGACTAACAACAATCCCTCAAGTATATTTCTCAGCCTTCAAAAAAATCCAAAATTATTTTGAACAGCACAGACAGGTATTGTAATTAGAGTGACAGTATTTATGACAGTACTTACGGCAGTGGTTCCTTTCCCAGTTTAGTCTGCATCCCGATAAGCTTGGCCTTATTCTTTTATAACTCCTGGTACTCAGCTCAGAACTTGACAATATTTGCTAAATATTAAGCAATCTAAAAATTTACAATCTACAAAAGTCTACCATCCCTGAAATTACCATTACTTAAAAATCTCTACTATCATTTTTATAGCAATGATATACATAATAAAAAGAAATGTATATACTCTAAAGATTAGAGTTCAAAGATCAATCCACAAACTTACATTGAAATAAATATCATGCTTTCCAGCTCTTGAGGTTCAGCCTCATTTCTTTCAGACCCAGGAAATCTCTGAGTAATCTACATAACTAATTTAATTTTAGTTTGCATTTTAGAGATACATTTGAAAGAAAGTCTTCAGTGACCATACTGTGTTTCTGTTTTGTAGGTGTAAAGTCTCAAGAGCACTTTCTGATTCTCAAACATTCAGTACACAGATTCATAATGATCCAAATACTGAGTTTTTAGATATTTTATGTTTTCAAGTTAGATTTTAAAAATCAACATATTAATGCTGGAGTCAGCAATCAACTCTTCAGCTATCCATGGCTCTAACTAAGCAATAAACCTATAAAAATGAATACATTAACAGGGCAGCCTGATAAACTTTGCCAAAAGTATGCTCTTGATCTCAATGCTAAGGGCTGGTCCTGGAACCTACTCACCACCTTTGACCAACTCAAGGGCAAATGAAAACCCCAGATGATGATATGTTCACATCCTTTTGCTGTGCTACATAAGCTTTTAATTTGGAGATGGGTAAGGAGGAAGTACAGATTACTGAGATATAGCAAAACAATGTAAAACCCGCAGTACATTAAACTGCTGATAAAAAGTTACAATGTCTGCATATTGGAAAGTTGGGCTTATTAATCTTTTCCACTGGGACATCGCTTGCTTTATAAGATAAACATGAATTTTACATATCAAAATCTATTTTACATAACCTTTTCAAGAATGCATCTATGCTGAAAATTCAAGGGTCAGTTGGTCAGTTGCATTTGTATTCTATACCTTCCTTTAACTTATCCTTTTACAAGCTCACTTGTAATGGCAAAATAACATTTAAAATATCCATTAACCTTAACTTCCAAGGGATTAGCAGTGTGAGGAGTAAAGAAAAAATAAATCAGTCCCTATTCATGAAATTTATGGTAAAGAAAAAATACCTACAAAATGTATAAAGTCCCCCTCTAACTTCTGCTTTATCTGAGGTTCCTGAATTGCTAAGAGATATTCACTTATTACTTATGCAATTAAAAATTAAGAACAAACAAAACAGGCTTCTCCCTACCTATTTTTGAATAATAAAGGCATTCCAAACGAACAATAAAGTAAGGAATAGATTCCAGATAGAAGAAATCACACACACAAATGGCAGAGTTGTCAAATATGGTGGGAAAAGATGACAACACCAGATTAGGAAAAACCTCTGTATGCAGTGCTGGAAAATTTGGGTTTTTAATCTTGAGGGACACGGTGAAATAAGGAAAAGTTCTCAGCATGTGAGAACCAAATTTACCCTTGAGAAGGCAACTTGGATATCAGGGTAAAGAACAGGAGAGGTTCAAGACAGAAGGTATATATAAAAGTTCAGAGGAGAGCTGATGAGGCTACGGGAACACAGATATCTAACTGGCAATCTGCATTTGATGTCTTAGTGGACCAGAGTCTGGGAGAAGACAGAAAGAAGGATGAGTCTCAAATTTCCATTTTGGATGACAAAATAAATAATGATGCCACCATAAAGACTGGGAATGCAAGGAGCTCAGTTGCTGGGATGCCAAGTACAAAGATAATGAATATAATGGACGGGGTGGGACTACAAATCATTGAACTGGATTAGAATCTTCCTAACAAAGGAACATCATGGTCTACAGAGTTCTGAAGCAGGTATCTGGAGACCTGAGGGTTGTTTTTTGTTGTTAAATTGGTGCGTGTGTGTGTGTGTGTGTGTGTGTTTGTGTGTGTGTGTGTGTGAGAGAGAGAGAGAGAGAGAGAGAGAGAGAGAGAGAGGGGCGGGGGGAGAGATTTTCCATTTCCAATTTTGGCTTCAGTTCTGCCAGCTTCTTTTGTATAAAATATGTAGTTCTCTTAGAAATCACATTGCTTCTTACTACATGTGCTAATTTGACTCTTGATCCTGAATTTTCTTGACCTCCTAGTGTTATCTTGCAATAGTGGTTAACTTCCAAATGTTAAATGTTTCACCTGTATATTACTTGTTTACTGATAGACAAGTTCCTTAAAAAGCCGCAGAACATGCTATAGCATTTCTTTCCATCACTTAGAGTGTATTTTGTACATTTCCCCCAAATTGTGTAAACCTACATGACAAGCCCTTCCCTTAAACTAACTGGCTTCTCTTGATGTCAAACTCTTCCCCATTGCTAACTGGGATATTTAATAAGGAAAGAGAATCTGTCCAGAGTTCAGCATTTATGAAAAAATAAAATGCTTGAGCCTTCAAGTATCTGACGAGTCAATTTTAAAAGTGAATCTACCTCCCCTAAATGATCTCAAGTTTTATAAGTTACTTTATTACTGGTCTTTTTTACCCCCGACTTGATGAATAACTCCTATTCTCTCTTCTCTATTACCTTAGGCACTTCCTCATCCCCTAAGTCTCATTCTACTAGTCTCATCATTTTTGCTCTTAGATGTTTTTTTCAACTAATCCTTCTTTAGTAGCTTTAAATTTTAAGGCAGTATTTCTCAAACTTTTAATAGAACAGAACCCTTAAGAGTTAGGTAAAATCCTTGGGAGTCTAGGAGGTCTAACCTTAAAAAGCTCCCTATCTTTGAAGTATCACAAAAATTTATTCACAGCTTGCACTTTACTGTATTATATATATTTAAGTATTAAAATGCTTTAATTCTGTCACCACTTAAATTATCTTTTTGTCAAAAGTTTCCAGAAAAAAAAAAGGTCTACCTTGAAGCTTCTTTTGCTTCTGACATACCACTACAACTTGAAGTTTAAATACTCAGCGTAAAAGACTTTTATACATAATTTCCTTTACATAGAGTTAAGTAAAATTACAAGAACTTTTAAGGAATACATAATTTAAAATGCCACAAAACTATAAAAACAAATATAAAGAAAACCCAGGAATCAGAATAATCATTTACTTGGGTGGGGAAGATAGGGGGAACATGGTAAGACCATGTGGTCAGATATAAGTTATTAACATCCCAGCTTATGTTCAGGTGGTAATCTTAGAGGTGCTTTTTTTTTCACTATTAAAATAAAATAAAAACTAAGTAATTACATAAATAAAAGCAGGTTTTGCAATATTAAGAGTATATAAAGTACCATGAATTATTATGAATCCAATGAGCAAAGAAAACAAAATTTTAAAAAAAATTTAGAGGCTCAATTCAGGAAGCATGGGCTTATGGTTCCACCTTCCTTCAGTTTTACTCTACAAATATATTTACATCATCTTTAAATGACAAGAAAGTTTATTTTCTCAGTTACTGTACTCTTATCCCCAATCTCTCCCAATTATTCTCCTCCTCCCCCATGATGAGCTTTAAAAGTGAGAAGTTTTTAACTGTCTATAACACTTACTTCTGCAGAATCACTCATTCACTACCACCTTGCAATCTTTCCTAGTTCCCCCTTTATTCACTCACTCATCCAATCATCCATTCAGCCAATATTTAAGTATTGCTATAAGCCAGGTTCTATATTATAAGGAATAAAGAGGGTATAAATATGAGTTATTGGATAGTTCTCAAGTAGCTTGGAATCTAGTCTAGGCAGATATACTAATAAACACAATAAAATGAGACATAATAATAGGGGTACATGCAAAAGTATATATCGTAAGAAAGAGAGGGCTGCACAGAAGACGTAAATTGAAACTAGCACTTTAATGGGAATAAAGGTTAGTAAGGAGGACATTCCTACAAAAAGTGAGGAGGCTTAAAATAGAACAACAGCCTGTTCAAAAAGCCGCAGGCAGCTGTACAGGGCCACAGTACAGGACACAAGGGAATGTGATACGAGACAAAGCTAGAAAAGCAGGGCCTAAAAAAGCAAACTAGGAGGTCTGGATTTTAGCCTGTTTGAGAACTCAGTCTTGTTTCCAAAAAGGTCTGCCCCATACTACGACAGAAACAACCCCCAGCATAGGACTTCTTAATTTTTTGTGCCATGGACATTTTTTGGCAGACAGCTAAAGCCTACTGATCTGTTCTCAATGTTTTTATATCATAAAATACATAGGACGCCAAGTAATTTTTATAGACACTCCCCTCTTAAGGTAGTGAAGCGTAAGGGTGGGCTGTGCACAGT
The DNA here is from genome assembly GCF_026419965.1 of Kogia breviceps. Taxonomy (NCBI): domain Eukaryota; kingdom Metazoa; phylum Chordata; class Mammalia; order Artiodactyla; family Physeteridae; genus Kogia; species Kogia breviceps. The sequence continues at coordinate 49,988,855 of NC_081322.1, forward strand.
AACTTTCTTCTGGAGAGTACAGTAAGGAGGGAGAGGGAAAAGAGTAACTTTACCATGGAGAAACTTGACGAATACTTCACTTCAGCCTGGTGATCAAGGTTAACAACATCGGTAAGTCATGCTGATAGTACGTACACTTGATATGTGATGAAAATGGCACTTTACCTCTCTGATCTTCCTCTCAAAAACACATTAACCAGCCCTAACCATGAGAGAAACATCAGACAAATCCCAACCGTGGACATTCTGTAAGAAATGGTCACAACCAAGTGGACCAAAGGACACAACCAAGTGGAGCAAAGGAGGCATGACTACTAAATGTAACCTGGTGTCCTGGAAAGAATCCTGGAAAAGAAAAGGAACACCGGGGAAACAGAAAATCTGAATAAAGTATGGGCTTTAGTATCAACACTGGTATAACCGCTGTGAGAAATGTACCATACTCATGTAGGATATGTTAACAACAGGGGACACTGGGTATGGGGTATACAGGAGCTCTCTATATTTGCAATAAGTCTGTAAGTTTAGAACTGTTCTAAAATAAAACTTTAGGGACTTCCCTGGCGGTCCAGTGGTTAAGATTTCATCTTCCAACGCAGGGGTGCGGGTTTGATCCCTGGTCGGGAAGCTAAGATCCCACATGCCTCACGGCCAAAAAAACGAAAACGTAAAGCAGAAGCAATACTGTAACAAATTCAATAAGGACTTTAAAAATGGTCCATATCAAAAAATAAAATAAAACTTTAAAAAAATTAAGTGAAATACATATGATTAGAAAGGAAATAAATTACACTGAAATAAATATTTTTAAAAAATTTTGTGTTGTAATATTTCTGGTTTTCTTTTATTTTCCTTTTCTGTTATGCTTCTTTATTAATGCATTAAATAACAATATATTTACAGGCAGGTCTAATTCTGTAATTTCAAGTGGTATGAATGTAAGCAGTATTTCAAGCTATCTGCAACAACTATACAATATGAAATTATCTAAGACTGCTAACGGTGACAGTCAAACATACTGCTAATACTTCTGCAGTTTGTGGCCTACAGTCAAAACTGAAGAAATGCTAAATCTCATTTAGAGTTTAGTAAAAATAAAGATGTCTAACATTTTTCCTATCCAAGTTCAAAGGGCACTGAACTCTACCCACGGACTGCAGATTAAGAATCATCTTCAAAGAGAAAATAAGTGCTAACACTAAATGGACCCTGTATTGCAAGATCTCTAATAGTCATTATACATACTTCTTCTCATTAAATCCTCACAACAAACCCATTCCACAGATAAGGGAGCTTAGACAAGTTTGTGTAAGGTCATGCGACCAAAAATGGATTCGGACTATAGTCTGACTCTAAATGAAGATTCTGACAAAGAGCCTCTAAAAACACTTTCCAGCCCCTCATTGTGGAATTTTTGAGGAACAATCTACTGACTATACTGTAGCTCACCAATGCTCCTAGTAAGCAACTTTCTGTTTAGGCAATCAGCCTAAAACGAAGGTGTAACACTTCCTAGAGCTCCATTTGGAGTAATAATAATGATCATCATCCTCAGCAGCAGCAGCAGCTAACCAAAATGAAAAAGGTAAACACAGAAGCTCCCTGCCCTTCTACCAATCTGAAAAGTAAATTTTTATCTCCATTTTTCCAACTCTAACACACAGTTTGTTAGTATCGTTCTACAGGTGTGTGTGCCCACCTATATATGCTTTTAAGCAAATCTGCCAACATGTGAAATATTCAGGCCATATTTTATTTGGTCTATGGCAGTTTCTTATACAACTAAGTATTACTAATTCTATTTTCTTAGAACTAGAGGTGCAACTACAATGATCTATCCCCTAAGCTTCACTTTCAAATGAATGTGTAGGTGAACTTAAAGCAGACTTTCTAAAAATAGTTTGAGTTTTCAGTAATTCAGCTATCTCCATCTTACAATTCCTTAGTTGACATATACTACTCTCTGAAATTCATGTCCAGATTACGACTTTCCTCCCACACAACATGCCACCCTATCAGAGAATTATAACTAGACAGATCTGGATTTGAACCCTCAGTCTGTCCCTTAGCAGCTATGTCATCTTTGACAAATTACTGTAAACCACTTTAGGGTTATATTTCAAGGCCCTAGGTTTTGTATTTCAGTAATCATTGGCAATTGGTAATAATAAGAGATCCTCATTATGTAATGATTGAAAGAAAAAATGCTTGAATAGCACTGAGCAAACTGTCAAACATTCATTCAATTTATTTAATTTGGGGTTTTACTTTTAAGTTGTAAAATTTTCCCTTAGCAATGTTTACAGAGGGCCTTTGCTGAATGTTATTTCTCTGATAGTTTTAGTTGATTCCTTAAATAACAAGATATTTGTTCTAGCAAAGGATTTATCTTTCTTTGTAAGAAGCCAAAATCATCTCCATTTAAGGACACATAAGCAGCTGCTGCAAAAGATTTTAGTTACACATAAGAAAGTGAAGCAGACTGAGTTCACTCTGTTGTAAGTATTTTAAAAATTAAAAATAACAAGTAGCTTCTCCAGAATTACAGTCGAGATTTAAGAATTAGAATCTGGAGGTGTGGTGATTTAAGTAAATCTAATATATAAACAAAAAAAATTAGAAAAAAACAGGAAAATGATGCCTGGCTTGTCAAAGGAATTCTTTTCTGTTCTCGGAAGTTCAAAACATCATTCCATTTACTAAAATTTCATTTACACAGTAATTTTCAGGAAAACAACTACTGCATTAAATGAGGCACACCCCTTTCAGAAGTACTAAATTTCCAAACACATGCACACCTATTGTCAATAAAGTATCACTAACTAGGATGCCACTGATTAGTGATTATTTCTTTTTTGCTAGAAAGTTACTCTTGATACTGTCAGCTTATTGGAATTTTAGTAAGATTTTATGGTAATTTAATGTAGCTGTTAAAAAATCCGAAGTACTTAAATGTGTAAACAGCAACTTTTCTTGGGGTGATATCTATCAGTTCAAATGAGAATTACTATTCATAAAAATGTTGTTAAAGCCCTAACTGAGAAAACACAAAATTTTTAAAACCAAAATCAGATTTCTCAGCCTGGCTTTCTCACACATACTCTCTCCCCCATACACACGTAGGTATGAGAAAAGAAGAAAATAAGTCAGGAAAAGGTATAAAATTTGATTCTGTGACAATGTTTAATTATTGTCTTGCTAGAAGCTAACATTATGAAGCTGCAGTATTAAAGCAACAGCAACAACAAACTCAATGAAAGCTGTTTGGCTTAAGCCAGTATTATTATTCACATTCTATTAAAATTCCTATTACTTTATTTTAGTTCTTCAACATTATCACCCTCAGTTTACAATTACTTCTAAGCCTGAAGATGCATGAAACTCTAAAAAAGAGCTTTCTACCACGCTGAACTTACTTTTTCACTTATCTCCCATATACTTTTTAAAATAAAGAACAAAAGGCACAAAGTGTTAATGACCTTTCCATACCTAAGGTTAAGTTAAATGTCATTCTAAAAAGTTTGGTTGTGATAAGACTATGGCTAACCAATCATAACTTCAGAATTCCTGCATGACATCATAAGACCTCCCTAGAACACTTTTTCTCCTCCACCTACTTCAATTGTTCCCATAACTCTGGTAACAGTCAGAAAACTTTCCAGCTAAACTCCGGATAATACTTCATACAACTTACAATATTCTATACTGTGATCATCACAACAGCCAAGGTAAGAAACAGATTTCACTGATTATGGCAATTCTTACTGTCTATAACTCAAACTTACTGAACTTTTTAAAAAGTTAATCATATTTTATAAACTTCAGTTCAAAGTTAGATAATAACATGTCTGATTGACATAAAGCTTAATTTCTAAATAAATGCTTATCTATTCAGTTATAGTAAAAATAAGACTTAACCCAGAAATGATAAAGACAGCATTCATCTTTGGTTCTGGTTGTTGGTTTGTCTTTTTAATTTAACCTTCACTTTTATTTTGCTCTTCAAAAGTAAATTTCTGCCAATTAAAATATCTTTCAATCATGTTACCATGTTTGGTACTAGTGGTGATTTGATTTCTCCATGCAAAGTAATGGTTTCATTTTGTTATGTGTTACTCTGCTGAGAAGTAGGGTAGGACTGAACTGTCTGCTTACATCCGGAATACTAAGAACAGTTGTGTTACTGGCATGACTACTCCAATATTATCATTATTATTCTTTACAGGGAATATTAATGAAGTGGAGTTTAAGAACATATAGCACGAACTAAGTCCAGTCAACTACTATTAAAAAATCCAAGCTTTTAATAAATTGATTTATTTATATTAAATTCAATATTATATCATAAATAACAAGTTTGGACATTTCAAAACACTTGTCAAAAACATGTAAAATTCTTTCTGAAGTTACAGAACATTAATTTCTTTATTTTAAAAATAAAGAGACGTTATTTTGGTAGCACAAATATTCCTAAGTATCTCATTTGAGTGAATTTGATCAAATGAATGTTTATTTTGCCTATTAATGAATATACTTTTATCAAGTTACTATCCTCCAGTGTTCCTCGGTTTCCTCTCTTGTATTTGGAAGGTGCGGAGGAGGATGAAAAAAATGCCCAGGAATGGAGATGTCACCATAAATTTTATAACTTCTGTTTAAATTCTACTCTACTCTTTATCCTCATTTTAATATATGAAATGTGTTTTCATTCTTAACTTTCAGTCAGGGCATAAAGGATACTACACTGATTTTATTTCATTATTTTTATTTTTATGTATATGTCAAAATAAAATTTAACCTCTAGAATTCTAAGTTCTTATGACAAATGTTAACTCTATTGCTTTTTATAGATACAAACTTTGTATAATTCCTTATGCAGCTTTCCTTGAGGCATGCAAAAGCATTTCTAATTTTTGTCTACCACTGAGGCACCCTAACTGCCTCTAAGTATCTTCATATTCATAAAATGTTTTTCCTTTGATATTACACAAGAGTCACTCAGTGCAGGTGTTTTATATGCAGATTTATGCATTTTTACTCAAATATCTATCAAATTACATTCTCACACTTCAAATGAGATGTTCATGAATTCTTTTATAGTACCAAAATTTCACATCACATACTGCTCCACGAAGTTGTTAATTTCTAGAAAAAGCAGAAATTCTGCTATTAAAGTTATCCTTCGTGTGTCCAGATTAACGGAAATTACATAGTTACAGTGACTGTTATTCAAATTTGAAACATAATGCCCTAGTGCCAGACATAATGTCCCAACTAGTTCATCTCTTTCATAAGGTGAAATTTAAGTACTGTCTCTGTTTCATGTGGTTTAAAACTAAGTGCTTAAAAGAAAAAAAAAGTGTCTGATGAAATAAAATGGAAGAAATGTGAAAGATGTTTAAATCATGAAAAATTGATTAAGTCTTAAAAACACGTGAAAGAGCTAGAGTACTCTGTCTAACTAAGAGGAGTCATGTCACTATCATTTCCTAAAACTCAAGTATCAAAATTATTTTAACAGTATTTCAGTGGACATAAAGGAAAATAATATTCCAGAAAAAATTGCATTTGGTTACTTATTGATATTATTTCTTAATCTCACTAATTAACTGGAGATAGAATATTTACATAAACAAAATAGTTCCCCAGAGGAATTAAAATTTTAATGTATTAAATGTATTAGGTAAAATATAAACTGTGTCATGTATTAAAGTTTTAAGTAAAAATTAAATGTAAAAATTAGAGTACCTAAATTAGACTGTATATTTATTACCAATCCTAGAAATAAAGAGGGTAATTAAAACTTCCTTCTTTATTCTTGAACAATTTTCTAAATGCACCATATACAAATATTTCATTTGATCCTCTTAAATCCCTATATGTTTGACACTCCATCTCCATTTTACAGTTTAGGAACAGATGCAAAAAGGTGAACTGCCCAAGGTCACAGAGCTAGGAAATGGTGGAGCCTTGGCAAGAGCCAAGATTTTATGACTCTAAACCACATACACATCTCATCCACTGATCAACATGGCTTAAAAATAAATCATGACATTGGCAAAACAAAATAAATTGCAAGTCCTCAAATGGCACTCTAAAAGGCAAAGTTAGAGGATACAAACTTCTATTTTAATTTAAAACCACTCCATTTCATTTAAAGTTAAATTTATGCATGAGGTATGATGTCCTTAATAGCCTTATAATATTCTCCTGATCACTTTCAAAGCCAGGGATATAAGAAAGTTATAGATGTCCTCAGTTATTAAGCGATACACCCTGGAAGACAAAACTCAAACTAATTGCACAGATTTTAAAGAACAATAACATGCACAAATTAAAGTTTCTTTTTATTTAATTTGTTTCATTGCTTAAATACTCATGTCTTTAATCTTTAGCTTTGATACCTAAAATTCAGGTTAATTTCTCCTCAAAACTTTTCAAAAAATTACATTTTGTTATGTACTGTTTCTTAATCTCACTAATTAGTTGGAGATAAGAGAATACTTCCATAAACAAAAACCACACTTTCGTATTTTATTCAAGTTCCATATTAAATCCTTGGCTTTCCTCAGTTTCATTTCTGACCTCCTCACATTCTACCATTTAAAATATTCAACCTCATTTGTTCTGAAGTGCTTGAATAGAGCAATCTTGCGTTATTTATGCTATGAAAGTCACTAACTTTCATCTAAACTGTTAACACAGTACTGATCACACCAGCAAAGAAGAAAACCTGAAGTTTAGAAATCAAGGAAGTGATGTTTCTAAATTACAGTGACCTAAATCAGATAATATATAGTCTCTTTGAACATTTCCAGAAATAGTACATCAATGTTCTTACCCTACATAATTCTGAAGCATGTATTACCAGAGAAACACAAGAAAATGAGGCCTGGGTATACAGCTCCACCCCAGTAAACTTGCAGTCAACTGAGGACCTCTAGTGCTTTCTAAAATGTATTTCACCTTCAGGTCTTTCCAAAACGGGGAGAGGGGAGGACCAACTTACCCACATTAGTGGGGATATATTTAACTGGCATTCATTTTCCTTAAAACTCCTCTGCACTTCCTCCTCACATGCTTCCCCTCCCCCCTGCCCAAGAAGAATCTGAAGGTTAAAAAGAATATTTTAATTGCAAATAAATTAATCTTAGCATAATAAACAGACAATAAAAACAAGCCTACAGACTAGCAACAGCAGTGTGCCAATTTCAAAGAGAAACTCTGTATGCTGCTGTTTAATGAATTTTCCTAAAGGATGAGCTTTGAACTGAGGGAAACAATTCATTATGGGGTCAATTTAGGGGTTGAGAATATGTTGATTTTTATATGTTTACACAATTCTTCTCATAACCAGGCAGAAGCAGCTTGAAGATTCTTTCAAATAGCCAGTGTGGACCAACAAAGCTCTGGAAAGTTGCTGACACAAAATAACTTCCAATACAACTTCCAAGTTTATTAGCATTAGGCAATCTCAAAAGGAAAATGATTCTACCAAAGTGAACTTTTGGATGCCAACAGATTGATGACAAATCTAATGATGAACTGTCCTGATTTAATTCAACAACCACAACAAAAAAAGATGCATACACAATCGCTTCTGGATTATCTGCAAAAATGACAGCAAAGAGTAGGAAAAAATAATGCCCCCCCCACAATAATCCTAATATAGACAAGTCCTGTAACTCAAATCTATAGAGACTTCTAATCTTCTGAACCAACCAAATGGGAAAAATTTTTCAAAAAATGATCTGTCAGACTGTAGTCTTAGATGTGTATTACTTGAATTTACTAGCAAAATATGTCCATGTTTATTTTACTAAAAGCATAAACAAGCAGATAAAAATTAAAGGGAAGCAAAATTCTGAATACCACAAATAAAGAATCTAAGGAATTTATGGTTTCAGCAGAGGGAGTACTGAAAAAAAACTGAAGTTCAGTAAGTTCTGCAAAGCATTCAAAGTGCTTAAATTACACCTGGGGATTACTGCTCAGCGTATACAACATTGTTAAGGTATCAATTGTCTAGCAAGTCATAAAGCAGACACCAAAAGTTTGCAAAAGTCTACTGAGGTTCCTTTTGCACAAGAATGCATCTGATGTTACCTTAAGAAATAGAAATCAATGCAGACAGAGTGAGAACTACTGCAGAAGCTGACAAGGTACCTTGCACCCAAAATGTTGCCTAACATGGCACATGATACCTGTTGAAGGATTAGAGTTGCCTGTAGTTTGGTCTCTCCTTCTACTTCAAAAAAACAGAATACTATCTTGAACTTGACTGTATTTACTTCCCAATTTCATCTTTTTGAGCAAAAGGGGAAAAGTGGACAAGCAAAGGCTTTATAAATCCTACAAAGAACAGTAAAGGGTTATTCTTCCCATCCTTCCAAAAATTAGAATAATCACAGTGCCCACAGACATACAAGATACTCTGTGGGTACTTTTCTGCCTCTTAAATGTAACTCAAGAGACAGGGATCTGGCACATCTACAACCAAATTCCTATCAAAGCATCTTTCATATTTTCAATATTCTGATACTAGGGCCCAGATGGTGAATTAATTTTCAAAGTATCCTTACTCCTCTTGCCCTAAACACTTAATTTACATAACTGTCATCCTTTTAAAAAGCCCCCCCCAGGGGGGGTGTTGGGGGGGGTAGAGCTAATTTCAGTCTCCTTGGCTGTTTAGGCCAGATGTAAGTTCAGAATACCCCAACACAATCTATTTCTGACTATCCCAAAAGAATGCTCTAAAAGATTAAGTTAAATGAAAATACAGTGAAACTATTTTTCTAGGCTCTCCACCAAATACTACTGCATTAACAGCTTGGCTCTAAGAAAGAGAAGAAAAAAAAAAGACTGCAGGAGTTCTAAACTCATAGGATGGTTGTGACCACAGAGGAGGAAAATAAAAAAAGATAAACACCTGACAACCATGCCATAAATTATGATGTAGTGAAGGTCACAGACAACTCTAAAAATAGGACTGTGCTGTTCCCACACACAGTTTTTCAATTCTCAACATAGGACTGGAGGCCCCATCTTGTAGGGATGAATTTTGGCTTAATTATTATCATACAGATTTTGGAAGTTCAGCAGAATTAGGACTTAATGCATTTCAGATTTTACCACTGTAAAATAAATTGGGCCCAATAAACTGCTTGCATATAGCTAACATTTCAGCATGTAAAGTAGATTTGTTTTGGTTTTAGCATAAGGTTATAAAGTGACTACAAATCACTTTAGAATTATAACATATTTCTAAGTTTGACAAGAAATAAGACAGTATCTTTGGTTGTCTCCTTTATAATTAATTTGTCTCCAGGAACAAACTATCCTTTTCCAACAATAGTTGGCTGAAGTATTATGAGATCATCTTTAAAATCTATTCATTGTATATTCCTCATTAGATAGCTCATCTATTTAGGGCACACCTCTTTGCATTTCACAAACACCAAAAACCCACTTGTACAAAGCCCAGTTCAGGCTAACAAAAAGAAAGAGACTTGAGAAGAATATTGGAGATTATGTGTTTAAATATCAAATTCTATTTTCTACATGGTTAATCTGTTAATCACAGAACTATCTTTGATCATTAATAATTTTCTAAAAATATTAAAGTAAATCATAAAAACCCTTGTTCAACTTCACTGACTTGTTCAAATGGTACTAATTTTGCACTAAGTACTAGAATACAAAATAAACACATGATTTCTGACATGAACTAGAATTCTAGTTGGGGGAACAAGCATGTAAATCAAAATTACAGCACAGCCCGATAGCCATATCTTGATACAGGTAATACCAGAGCCCTAGTAAAACCCAACAGAGGTGATAACCAATTCTGCCTTAATGAGTAATGGAAGGTTTCATTAGGAAGTGATATTTAAACTGGGCCTTAAGGATTAACTGAAGTTTGCCTGGCAAAGAATCAAAGGTAGAAGCAGGGGAGGGAAGACATTCCAGGCAGAGCCAGAACAACATGTGCAAAGGACAGAATCATAAAAGGGAATGAAGTATTTATGGAAAGGTGACATGTTTCATGTGACTCAAGTACCACTCACCAGTGTCAGGGTAGGGAGTGACTCTTGTATATGTTTCATGATGAATAACTGGCCTGCCCTTCCCTTTCCATGTTATATCTCACAATAATTTTAAAATTTAGACCTTTTATACAATTTAAGTCCTGAAACTTCACAAAAATTAAGTTTAAATAGGAATTACCAATGCTAATTCTTTACAACTTTCTTAGTTGTACTGTTATATAAAGAGATTAGTCAGATTTATATAATAAAGTAATAAAGAAAAGCTTCTCCACAATTACCCAACAGTATAAATCCACTATATCTATAATAAACAAATATAAGCTGAAACAACTTAAAGGATGCTTCTTAAGGAACAAAAGAAAACCCCTTTATTTCTATAGTATTTTACCTGAGGAATTTTTTTTAAGTAATTAAATTAAATTTATACCAAGCTTATGCTGTCATTTTCTATTAAGTAACAGCCACTTGTGTTGGAGAATGAAGAATATGTGCTAAAGACATATATATATATATATATATGCACTAGAGAAACAGTTTGTTACCAAGTCTTTGAAAGAATGAAGTTTGACCTAAGTTGGTTTTTTGGATCTCTTCACTATATAGGCCAATACTATGAAGGAGACCACAGTCTTCAGCCAAATGAAAGCCCATAATTCAAACATATACTACCAAATGTAAAATAGATAGCTACTGGGAAGCAGCTGCATAGCACAGGGACTTTGTGACCACCTAGGGGGGTGGGATAGGGAGGGTGGGAGGGAGATGCAAGAGGGAGGGGATAGGGGATATATGTATACGTATAGCTGATTCACTTTGTTATACAGCAGAAACTAACACACCACTGTAAAGCAATTATACTCCAACAAAGATGTTAAAAAAAAAAAAAACTTAATAGAGCCAAGTTGAAGTGCTTCAATTATATAGAATCTAACCACCATATACCACATGGTTTCTTTGTAACAATCAATGAGGAGTTCTAACTGATCAGTTCTAATATATATCTTCCCCTTCCTCATTCTTTCAGTTCTTCCCTCTGCTGTCTTCAGCACTAGTCTCTCTCAGAAATACAGCTGAAGGTTGAGATGGATTTTCATGAGCTATATAGCCACTAGAGAGAAAATGAAATCAGGCAGCTGGTGTAAGGTAGTAATATCTTGATTAGCAGTGATATATCAACAAATGTTAACAGCTATTATCTTTGGCAGTTAATTATGGTTATTTTTTAAATTCCATTTCTAATTTTTCTTATTCAAAATTTATATAAACGTATCCTTATTGACAACAAATATCACCAAATGTTAATAGCTATTATCTCTGGGCAGTTAACTCACAGCTAATTTTTAATCTATATCTAATTTTCTACAATGATCTGTTGTTTTAAGTTTTGTTTTGTTAATTAATTAGCAAAGATAATTGATTAGGCAGCAACTAATTAATTAATTAGACAGAATAGCTTGTGGGAGGCTCTCAAAGAAAACAAATGGAAACGCTGTTCTTAAGTACAGGTCCTTTGCAAATAGCAACTGTCTGTGGTAGACAGTGAGATAATGATAATTTTATTACTATACCTTCTGAGTCTTGACAGCCTTCAGTACTTAATATCATCTTGTTAAAAAGTTACTTAAAATAGCATATTCTACAAAGCTATAAAATCATAAAAAGGAATGAGAAACATTTGAATCCATAGTTCTGGTAAAACACTGCTCATTGAACTATTTTATTCTGGAGTGAAATCAACATCCAGAAAATAATTTAATGCATGCATTTCTTATTATAAGACTTGCTCGGGAGCTATTTATATACTAATGTTCACAACAATTATGCTCACAGAGAAACAGCCTTAATAAAACTATATGTAAGGACTTCCCTGGTGGTGCAGAGGTTAAGAACCTGCCTGCCAATGCAGGGGGCACAGGTTCGAGCCCTGGTCCGTGAAGATCCCACATGCCATGGAGCAACTAAGCCCGTGCACCACAACTACTGAGCCTGTGCTCTAGAGCCTGCGAGCCACAACTACTGAGCCCGCAAGCCACAACTACTGAGCCCACGTGCCACAACTCCTGCAGCCCACATGCCTATAGCCCATGCTCTGCAAAAAAGAGAAGGCACCACAATGAGAAGCCCACACACCGCAACAAAGAGTAGGCCCCACTCGCCCCAACTAAAGAAAGACCGTGCAGAGCAACAAAGACCCAACACAGCCAAAAATAAATGAATTAATTCTTAAAAATAAACTATATGTAAGAACTTTTGCCCAAGGGAATAGCCCAAAAGAAGCTGCATCCTAACCAAACTATACTTCCAGTCATTTTGAGAAGAGGAGGCAAAGACTAAAGTTATTACACCCCAAATACAAGACATCATGGTGACCATCACCAAAACAGACTGACAGAGACAGAGCAACACACACACAGACTACAGAGATATTTGATGTCATAAATACAAATAATGTTGAGGAAGAGGGATTAATGCAAAACTGTGTTCTACCTGTTCAGAGGATGGGTTACACATATTATGCTAATCCATTTTCTATTTTTACATTCCAGGCAACCTAAAAGAAGATAGTGATCTCACACTTGGCTGGCAGCTTTTTATCTTTCTCTTGACCGTTTAAAACTTCAGGCTTCCTGCCTTCCTGGTGTCATGGATAAAGTCCAATACCTCACTCGCTCTGCTATAAGAAGAGCTTCAACCATTGACATGCCTCAACACGCACGTCAAAATCTCCAGAACCTATTTGTCAATTTCTGTCTCATCTTAATATGTCTCTTGCTGATTTGTATCATCGTGATGCTTCTCTGAAGTTCTGCTGCTATCTCCAGTGCTGCAACTTATCACCATCAGCTTAAAATCTATCATCCCATGAAGAAGGGAAAACAATACTATATAAGAGACCACTTCCTAAGTAGAAGAATTTCTTTGTGAAAAGGTCAAGATTTGGAACAAAACAAATTGTTAGCAAATGTATTCATCTGCTGGATGTTGTAAACATAAAAAGGGCTTTATTTTTAAAAATTAACTTTAAAATGACTATAATGTAAGTGTGCATAATATAACTGCTAATTTTCTCAAAAGAGCTTATAAGTTTCTATCCCAAATCTTTCCTAAGGATGAACTAGGGGTTTAGTTTTGAAACTGCACTGCTAACACGTTCACTTCATATATAAAGCATTAGCTTCACTCTTTGGGGGTAAATATAATTTATACTGTACTGTAAAAGCCTCTTTGATGTTTATTAAGTATTTTTCAGGTCTTCATCAAGTATATCAAAATAATTATTCAAATGAAATGTCATCATTTGAAACAGCCCTCACATCTGTTATCTTTACTATCATCATACAGAAGTCTTTGTAGTAAGTCTATCAGAATCAACATCTAAAATAGAAATTATGTTTTTTCTATACTACCCTAATATTTTAAGTTTATGAGAATCAAGTTAAAAAAAGCAAGACCATACCCTTACATAAGTAAAATTTAACTAATTTCTTCAAAGAATTACAGAATTTTAGCACGTGTAGGTAAACTGTAAATCTGTTCTCTCTAGGACTTTATGATCAGTAGACAAGAACTGTTGGTTAATTTAACATCTGACATTGTGATTAGCCATAAATACTAATACACTAATAGAACAGAATCAACCTTAATTTAAGGCACTATAGCTAATTATCTGAGTTAGAGCACATAACTGCCCACTATATCTCTGGAATCATGAAATTTTAAGACATTAGAATGATTTTACAGGTTGTCTTCTGTTCTAATCTCACACTCAATGTAGGCAAGGAAAAGAATAAAAGAAAAAATATTATTTCAAGCATTAAAAAATAAAAATTTTAACTATCTCTCCAAAATTAACAAATTCTTTGATTAAATTTTGAAATGAACTTTTTATCCCACTATTGTTTATGATAGGGCTTAGCTATTTTCCTTAATCTATCACCCAGATGGTAAATACATATTTGGTAGGCCACTCAACTACGCTAAATTATAGATCCAGCAATACTAATCTATAATGATTTTCTTGCTGAATACATTTCCAGTTTCCCCTCTAGTCATTTCAAAGTATCTTCCAACAACTCATTAAACAATAGAAGTAAAAATTGGTTTGGAAAATATATTCACCAAAATTTGGTAATTTAAATTGACTCAGTTTAAAATTAAGTCTAAAATGGTTTACACCGATATTGCACAATCCAATAATTTTAACTTAAATTCAAGACATACTACCGGTATAGTAATTATTAAAGGAGTAGAAAATATGTAATTTCCTATATGATTTGCCAAAATATGGTTACTAAAAGAATTGGAAAAGTCAGTATTGACCTTGGTTTGTAACCCAAGTGCTACTAAGAAAATAGTGAAGGAAATATTGCTTTTAAGTTTTTTCTGAATCCCTGAGGGGTACTGGAGATAGGAAGGGGGATAATTTTGGTTCACTGGTATCTGAGAACAGAGGGATTTCTTGAGTGAAACCTCATCTATGGGTTGGATATCCCTAACATCAACTAGAAGAGCTTATAAACAAGAAGTAATGCATTCACTTCACTTGTGTCAATAATAACCCATGCAAAAAATAACCAAGTTCTGTAATTAGCTGCAATGATCTTAAAAAATAAGTGGAAGGGCTTCCCTGGTGGCGCAGTGGTTGAGAATCCGCCTGTCGATGCAGGGGACACGGGTTCGTGCCCCGGTCCGGGAAGATCCCACGTGCCGCGGAGCGGCTGGGCCCGTGAGCCATGGCCGCTGAGCCTGCGCGTCCGGAGCCTGTGCTCCGCAACAGGAGAGGCCACAACAGTGAGAGGCCCACATACAACCAAAAAAAAAAAAAAAAAAGTGGAAATTTTGCAATAATAAATTCTATCCTTTTCATTATGTTGCTCATCACAACATCAACTTCAAACCATAAGCTGTGAGGTTATGGAGTTTTTCTTAAGTCAAACAGAAATAAAGAATTCTTTTGTTTTTCATTCTGCCTTTAACAGAAATTAAAACCTTATACTTGAGGATTACAGAATACTGTACCTTAGATTATATTGTAAAACAAAAACCCATTCTTTAAATGCAACTTATTTATTCTGTTTATCATGATGTGTAAAGAGTAAGATATAATGAACTATATATTTAAACATTTTAAAATACCAAATGCTCAAATATTTTCTACTGTAGAATAAACTCTAATCTTACTTTACAGGGTACCAAAACTGAACTAATTCTTAAATGTTTAATGTTGTCTTTTTTATTTTATCTGGTCCAAAATGTTTATTTAATGCAAATCACCTACATTAAAATGAACCTTCTTGAATTCAGTGAAATTGCTCATGATTGATATGACCATAAAACAATCTAATTATAAGCAGTTTTGATTTTGTAGGCTGTTTTCAGTGACTTTCCCCAAATAAAATAAGCTCAAGATTTCCTAGTACAGACACAAGAGGGCAGACCTACATAAAACAATGAATTTCCGCCTGTCTAGAAGTTATTTATCCTTTGATTATTTTTGAGTCTTCTGGAAAAGTGAGAAAATGGTAAAATTTCAAAAAACATTTGCTCTTCTTCTAAATAATAGCACACTTAAAAATGTCTAAAAATTATATGCCAATACTATATAGAAAAGATGACAGATTGAAAAAAGCCAAACGCATTAATAAGTTTATTCATGAAAACATGTATACAGGGCTTCCCTGGTGGCGCAGTGGTTGAGGGCCTGCCTGCCGATGCAGGGGACAAGGGTTCGTGCCCCGGACCGGGAAGATCCCACATGCCGTGGAGCCTGTGCTCCACAACGGGAGAGGCCACAACAGTGAGAGGCCTGCGTAACGCAAAAAAAAAAAAAAAAAAAAAAAAAAGTATACAAAAATCAATTATATGCATTTTAGTTACCTAGTGAATGTCATATCCTATCTTTTGAGAGTGTCACAGTGTCCACATCTTTCAATGCAGTTGTGCTATATTATGTTAAACAGTAAAAAAGTTAAAAACAAAACAGGGTGCAAAAATAAGAATAAAAACAAGAAAACTTTCTTTTCAGAGAATGTAATAGAATACACAAAATGCTCTCATATTAAAAATAAAACCTTTCATTTATATGTGATGTTAGACAAAAAGCAAGTCATTTAGCTTTAAGTCATTCTACCAAATATCTATATTTTTTATTTATATAGGAGAAATCTTCCAGTAAGATACGTTGAAATCATTAGGTGCCAATATCCTGGCTGATCAAGCCTCTCCTTGGTTAAAACAAGCACAAAATTTTATCTTCCTCTTCTTAATGATTGCAACCCAGAACTCAGAAAGATCCTACAGAATATAAGAGAAAAGAAGAACCACTTCTGTCTGGGGGGTCCACTGTGAGCTTATACGGATCCAATGGACACTCTTGTGTGTAGAAGTATGCATCCTCCAATCCCTTCTCACGTCACCCCAAAAGGGAAATGCAAAAGGGTCCTGGAATGGGAAACAGTCTTTCCAAAGAGAAGATGATAAGACTTTGCTGTTGGTTCTTCTCTTATGTCATAGTCCATGTAGGGTTAGACAGCTTTTGGGGAAGGTGGAAAGTGAGCAGCAAATGTAGAACAGAGGAACGAACCAAAGATTGTGGTGGACATTGCACATGGAGGCCTATACTCTAATCAACTGAGGGTATTGATGGCTTCTCTTCATTCACAAGGGAAAACACTTCAGAGTTCCACACCACCTACACTCTAGCTAATTTAATAGGAAACCATGGGAATCAAAGAACACCATGCACATAAGACTGTGAGGCTGGCTCAGTAATTTAGAACTGAGTTCTAAGAGGAGCGACACTTCCATGTTACAATACTAAACTTTTGAAGGTGTAAAGGGAGAAAGGAGGTTCTGAGGATCAACTGAGATAAAACACTCTGACAGCTACAAAATTCTAGATAAATTTATGGTGATGTTAGATTGTGACTCTCAGCCAAATTCCTTTTCTTTGTTGTAAATAGTTTTTTTTTTTTTTCCCCTTCACGGTGACAAACAGTTGTCCTTGAAAATCATACACATTCTCACAATTTATGAGATGGGATAATTATTATTAAGCCTCTTCCCTTTATGCAAAAATTAGACTAAAAGGAAATCAATGTTTTTAAAGAGACTTAAGAAAAGACAAAGATGAGAGCTTTTAAAATACAGTATTTAGAGGCTCCAAGGAGAAGGTATTTAAGAATTTTTTTTCTGTAGTAGTCCAAAAGAATTAGAAGAGAAGTGGTCATTTAAACACTGCAATTAAAGTGTCTAGGTTTTCCTTACCTGGTTTCATCTTTCTACTATGAAACTTAAAAGCACTATAAAGAGACCATCCCAAAGAAGGGTAATCAAAAACTAGGGCTTTCCAAGCACAAACAAATTGTGTCCCTTATAGCCTTCTTCCTGTACCACGCACCAAGAAGATTTAAAAATAAGTTTTCTCCACAAAGCACCTCCAAGCTCCCTACCCTCTCTGCACTGCTTCAAGGTCAGGGAAAACTTCGATTACAGAAGTGGGTCCTCCCACCAGAATGGAAGAAGGAATGAATTAGTACTTATTCCTTTAAATTCACTCAACTCTCACAGTTACCTCCCTATCGCACCTACCATTCTGCAGGTTGCAGCAGAACATTCAGCCCCTCCCCCCACCACCCCAGGCGGCTCCACTTCTGTGTAAAGACACCAGGTGCAGAAACAACTACTTCAACCCTGCTCTCCTATAATCACAAGCACCTAAGAACTAAAATATGGTAGTATTTGATAAATTAGGTCTCCTATCTTTCAACTGCTTGAATAGATAAATCACAAATAAATCTGGTTAAATTGCTCTTTTCTGATTTGTAATTCACACATCATAATGATACTTCTGTTTGGTTATGCAATTTAAATATATATAATCAAGATGATAAGAACTATGTCCAAAACAAGAGTAAAGAAGGCACATGCGATGTGCTAAGGGTTCTCCTGTGAATGTAGCACATTAGGTTATGCGTATGTTTTGGAGCTGCACTCAGATTTGTGAGGTTCCTAGATAAGTGATCTCCTTATCCTTTCATAGAATATATTCCTTTAATCTTTGTTATTTTTTTATTAGTAATTGTAGCGATTAGTAATTTTATGTTTTTGCTCTAGGGAAATTTTACAATTTTTGATGGAATTACTTTGTTTCAGAAAATTCTGGCAATAGAAAAAAAATTGGATGATAGAATTTATGAAAAATTCTACAGATAATTGGTTTCCCAGTTAAAATGAGCTGTAGAAAATTACCATGGAATAGAAAACATTTCCACATCAAAAAATTTAAACACTTACATGTTACATTAGGGGGTACACACCATTTTTCTTTTATGTAACATTATCGTAAAGTGCTTTCCTTAAAATGGTTAATAAATCCTGACATCCAATTTAATTGAAAAAAATAAGCATATCTATTTTATAAACCTAAATACATACCAACCACTATCAAAGCTTTATAAATGACTTTAGTTACACCTTCTCATTTTATAGATGTAGAAACCGAGAAGAAACATATATATGGCCAACAGGTACATGAAAAGGTGTTCAACATCACTAATCATCAGGGAAATTCAAATCAAAATCACAATGAGATATCACCTCACACCTATCAGAATGGCTACTATCAAAAGACAAGAAATACCAAGTGCTGACAATAAGGTAGAGAAAAAAGAAACCTGTACATGTTGGTGGGAATGTAAACTGGTGCAGCCACTATGGAAAACAGTATGGAGGTTCCTCAAAAATTAAAAAGAGAACTACCATATGATCCAGCAATTCCACTTCTGGGTATTCATCTGAAGAAAATGAAAACATAAACTCGAAAAGATATATATGCACCCCTATGTTCATTTCACCTTTAATGACAATAGCCAAGACATGGAAGCAACCTAATTATTCATCAGTAGATGAATGAATAAAGAAAATGTGCCATATATACGTGTGTGTGTGTGTATGGAATATTACAATAAACAATGGAATGTTATTCATCCATAAAAAGGAAATCTTGCCATTTGTGACAACATGGATGGACCCTGAAAGCATTATGCTAAGTGAAATAAGTCAGACAGAGAAAGACAATTATGTTTTTAAAACAAGCAAACAAAAAATCACAATCATATTACAGAGAACAGATTGGTGGCTGCCAGAGGCTCGGGCTGGAGGGTGGGTAAATGGATGAAGGAGATCAAAAGGTACAAACTTTGTTATAAAATAAAAAAGCCACAGGGATACAATGTACAGCATACCGATTATAGTGAATAATGCTGTACTGTATATCTGAAAGTTGCTAAGAGTAGATCTTAAAAGTTCTTATTACAAGGCAAAAAATTTTGTAACTACGTATGGTAATGGATGTTAACTAGAGTTACTGTGGTGATCATTTTACAATATATACATATATTGAATCATTATGTTATATACCTGAAGCTAATATGTTATATGTCAATTTAGGAAAAAAAAAAAAAAAAAGGAAAGAAAGAAAAACTCAGGCCCAGAGATACTAAGTATTAAGTGACAGGTAGAGAATCATCCAGACTCTGAACCTGATAAAACAAAATCCAAGCCTTCATACACCCACGTTAATGTTCTTTCTATTATACCATGCCAGCTCCTTTGTTTCTGTTTCAAGTATGGAAACAGAATTGAGTATTTTTTGCTTTGTTTATGCCCATTTAACAAATGAGAAGGAAAATAAAGGCCAAGGCAGGTAAAGGTTTCAAGTTTTCCATGTTAATCAGTCTCAAATATTTTTTAAGTTTTGTTTACCAATGCAATACTTTTAGAGTTTATAACATTTATGCTTATTATACTGCAGGGGAAAGGAAAAGCAAAACAATCTGTGCCTATGGACACACTGTCATATGCTTACTTCAAGTGCGCTTGTACTCATAACATCCACTGGAGGGAAGCAAACACTAGATTTTGAGCCTTACCTGCATTGGTGTTTCACTTTCTTGTCGAAACCCTTCAATTTGCTGCTGCTGCCAAGGAGCTAAACTGTGAGAGTCCTCTGTAGTTCTACCTTCCAAAGGGTTTGTCCGCAACTGCTCAGTAAGCCACATTTGCGTCCTCACAGAAGGCTGAATGGGAACTCCACCTACTGCTTGTTGACCAAGCATTAAATATTTCAGTGGTTCAAAAGCCTCTGAGCTTGTCATAATGGGCTTGCTTTCAGGTAAGGCACTATATGTCATGTCTAAGGCCTGTCTCCTAGGAATGGAGGAAGAAGCTCTGAAGTCCTCTTTGCTGCAGCTCTCAAATTTATATTTGTTGTCCAGAGTTGATGGTCGTTTTTTATTTATTTCCTTGTCCTCTAGCTTAAGCATCTCCATACTGTCATGTAAACAGCTAGGTCCAATTGTCCTTAGTTGTGATGTTAAAGCCTTGTCTCTCCCTGTCTTTTCTAAACCTCTCCTTGACTCTTCCGTGTGCACAATGCCACCCTGGCTGCAGTTACCTGGGACAGTGAGTTTGGATAAAGATGACCATTTCCGGAGAGGCCGGAAGTCCTTCATGTCTAATGAAGAGTCCTGCTCCCCCCTACTGTGGTTTCCCAATGTTTGCATAAGGCTTATACTCCATTTTGAGCCATCTGGTGTCAATGATTCCCTGTGTTTGGAAACTGAAGTGCTGGAGTTAGATGGCATGACATGGGCAGTAGGAAGAGTAACCAATGATCGACTAGGCTTAAAAGATAATGTGCCACTTGAAGTTGAATGATCTGGAAAGAAAAAAGAATGCCAAATTAGTTGTAATTAACAGAAAGAAAAAAAAAAGAGGCAAAATGTAAAACACCAAAACAAAAATCTGAACATGGTTTCCCAGCACAAGTTTTTCAGAGGCACTTTTATCAAAATGAGGGGCTTATTATTATTCCTATTATTATTATTATTCCTTTGTTTATCTGAAACAAAGCAAATATACTTTCAAATATAATTTTCTAAAAATGGATACATAACAAAATATATGCTCATCTGCCATCTACTTACAGATGAAAAATGACTGGAAAACAGGTTTATATCCATGCTATTTGATCTAAGTATTGTGTCTTAAAAGAAAAATCCATCTCCCCACTGAAAGGTCTTATTCATGATCTATCACTGAAGCCTCAGACACAACTTTATTAAAAAATCGTATCTCTTAGTGTTTTTCCTCAACTGTGGAAATATAGGCCCAATATGAACACTTCGGCACCTCTCAAACTACAATTCAAATTAGAATATGGGTAAAGGTGCTCCTGCAATAATGGAAAATAATCAGAAAGTGTTCTAGCAATATATTTGCAGATACAGAGTAGTTCCTACACTCCCAATCTCCCTTACTGGCATCATCAATAATATATTTCCCAAGCTAGAACACTTGGAGTCTACTTTGATTCCTATCTTTCTCTGCACATTTATTAAATCCCCACGCTGTATATTATTTTTTTAATTTATTAATTTATTAATTTATTTATTTTTGGCTGTGTTGGGTTTTTGTTTCTGTGCACGGGCTTTCCCTAGTTGTGGTGAGCGGGGGCTAGTCTTCATCATGGTGCGCTGGCTTCTCACTGTCGTGGCTTCTCTTGTTGCGGAGCACAGGCTCTAGATGCGCAGGCTCAGTAGTTGTGCCTCATGGGCTTAGTTGCTCCGCAGCATGTGGGATCCTCCCAGACCAGGGCTCGAACCCATGTCTCCTGCATTGGCAGGCAGATTCCCAACCACTGCACCACCAGGGAAGCCCACATTGTACATTTTTACTTCCAAAATGATTACATAGTTACTGCTGTAGGTCAGGCCTTCACATAATACTATCCTACACATAGAAACAGCTGTAGTAGGCTCTACGGAAGCCCAAAGGATAAATAAGGGTCTCTATACTCAATGGATTTACGATCAAGTGCCAAATTATCATCACATACACCAAATTAAAATCAAAGATTATCATTTTTCTCACATGACATCTAGAAAGGGGATAGCAATTTGAAATGTAGGGGGAGAGGAGGTGGGTAGTGAAAGGCAACTTTTAGTTTTTTCTGTATCTTTCCATATTGTTTGACTCATAACAGAATATATTTAAATATTTGCTGTGAGATTTGATATTGTTTTAAAGAAATAAAGTAATGAAAAAAGAAATGTTGAGAAAGTCATAAGAAAATTCAGATGAGAAAGACCTAGGCAAACTAATTCAAAAATGGAATTCCAATAGGTCTTTGCACAGAATTTATTCACCTGGAGATGAAAGAGGAAAAACATTATAGATGAAAGAATACAGGAAAAAGTAATATAATAGACATTTACCATATAACAGTTTCCCATCAGCTTCTGCAGAACCTTTTCATACTCAAGAAAATTCCCACATTATAAGCCCAACCTCCCAAAATAAATTTTAGACCTTAAATACCCTGCAACTATGATACAGACATTCAGAAGGACCTGCACAAGATTTCAGTTTGGAAGTGAGTCACATGAGAAAATAGGCTCCGTGTGGAGCTACCACGTTTGGCAACAGCAGACGCATTAGCCCCCAACAATGACAGCAGCAGAGGTGGCCAAACCAAGTTCTGGCCCAGAAGTGGCAGCAGTTGGGCAGCACTGGTGGTTTCCTCCAGTGGGGCCAGAGAGTGCCAGTTCTCAGAGGTGACTGACGCATATTACCTGGAAGCTTAACCTTAAGTCTGGCTCTCCAGTCCTCCTCAAAAATTCTGAGTTAACCAAATGACCTTAAATAAATTCCTCATCTGCTCAATCATCCAGTCAGCTTCTTCTACTGATTCAGAACACTAACTGATCCAAGTATGAAGCCAGGAGAATATGGCCTCAAAAGAAGAAAAACAAATTATCCCATTTATCTGCAGTATGCAGTAACTATCAAGAAAAGCTGCTCAAGATAATTCTTGAAAGGTAAATGTAAAGCAGAGCTATGCAAATCTTCAAATGCCCTGCTACAGAAACAGCCTACCCTTCATTCAGCAAGAAAGTGACATACCAAAAGTTTCCAAACAAAGGAGCAAGTGACATGACCAAAACTGTACTTAAGATGATTATTCCACTAACTGCTGAGGACAAATTAAAGCAAAATGATTGGCAGCAGGAAGATTAATGGATTATTGTGGTAATCAGTAGAAGGAAATAGAGAGGAATATGCTACTGAAGGTCAGTCCTAAATAGAAATAGGACAAATGACCCCAAAATTCTATGGAATATTTGTATTAATACGTTACAACACTGTATCTACATCTATATATGTGTGTTTGTATTACTATTCCTAAAGGAATATTTGTACTAAAATCATCATAGCCTCTTAAAAATATCTTCAATTATTTAAAAAACAAAAAATGAGTTCTATATCAAATTTAAAATTTTCACTTTTACATTTTTAAAAAGTTGTAAGTAAAAATAGTGTAAAGGCTAAGTGTAATATTTTTGAAATCAGCATTTTTAGATTCAAATCCTGGTGCTACCACTTAGTAGTCACATGCTCAAACAAGTTATTTAACCTTCTTGCATCACAGTTACCTCATCCATAAAGTAAAGAGGACAACAGTGAAGATTAAATGAAATAATACATGTAAAGGATTCAGAAGAATTCCAGGCACAAAGCAAAATGTTCATTATTATTACACCATTGAAATAGCTACGGGGGACCTTCAAGATGGTGGAGGAGTAAGACATGGAGATCACCTTCCTCCCCACAAATACATCAAAAATACATCTACATGGGGAACAACTCCTATGGAACACCTACTGAATGCTGGCAGAAGACCTCAGACTTCCCCAAAGGCAAGAAACTCCCCACATACCCGGGTAGGGCAAAAGGAAAAAAAAAAAAAAAAAACGGAGACAAAAGAATAGGGACAGGACCTGCACCTCTGGGACGGAGCTGTGAAGGAGGAAAAGTTTCCACACACTAGGAAGCCCCTTCACTGGCGGAGACAGGTGGATGGCGGGGGGGAAGCTTCAGTGCCATGGAGGAGAGCACAGCAACAAGGGTGCAAAGGGCAAAGCGGAGAGATTCCCGCACAGAGGATCCATGCCGACCAGCACTCACCAGCCTGAGAGGCTTCTCTGCTCACCTGCTGGGGCGGGCGGGCACTGGGAGCTCAGATCCCAGGGAGAGGACTGGGGTTGGCTGTGTGAACACAGCCTGAAGGGGGCTAGTGCACCAGAGCTAGCCAGAAGGGAGTCCGGGAAAAGGTCTGGAGCTGCCTAAGAGGCAAGAGACCACTGCCTAAAATCATAATAAATTCACTGACACCCCAAAACACACCACTGGATGTGGTCCTGCCCACCAGAAAGAGACAAGATCCAGTGTCATCCACCAGAACACAGGCACCAGTCCACTCCACCAGGAAGCTTACACAACCCACTGAACCAACCTTACCCACTGGAGGCAGACACCAAAAACAATGGGAACTACAAAACTGCAGCCTGCGAAAAGGAGACCCAAACACAGTAAGTTACGCAAAAGGAGAAGACAGAGAAACACACAACAGATGAAGAAGCAAGGCAAAAATCCACCAGACCAAATAAATAAAGAGGACATAGGCAGTCTGCCTGAAAAAGAATTCAGAGTAATGATAGTAAAGATGATCCAAAATCTTGGAAATAGAATGGGGGAAATAAAAGAAACATTTAACAAGGACCTAGAAGAACTAAAGAGCAAACAAACAATGATAAACAACACAATAAGTGAAATTAAAAATTCTCTAGAGGGAATCAACAGCAGAATAACTGAGGCAGAAGAAAAGATAAGTGACCTGGAAGATAAAATAGTGGCAATAACTACCTCAGAGCAGAAAAAAGAAAAAAGAATGAAAAGAATTGAGGACAGTCTCAGAGACCTCTGGGACAACATTAAACACAGCAACATTTGAATTACAGGGGTCCCAGAAGAAGAGGAGAAAAAGAAAGGGACTGAGATAATATTTGAAGACATTATAGTTGAAACCTCACTAACATGGGAAAGGAAATATCCATCAAGTCCAGGAAGCGCAGAGAGTCCCATACAGGATAAATCCAAGGTGAAACATGCCAAGACACATATTAATCAAACTATCAAAAATTAAATACACAGAAAAAAATAATAAAAGCAGCAAGGGAAAAGCAACAAATAGCATACAAGGGAATCCCCATAAGGTTAACAGCTGATCTTTCAGGAGAAACTCTGCAAGCCAGAAGCGAGTGGCAAGACATATTTAAAGTGATGAAAGGGAAAAACCTACAAGCAAGATTACCCTACTCAGCAAGGATGTCATTCAGATTCGATGGAGAAATTAAAAGCTTTACAGACAACCAAAAGCTAAGACAACTCAGCACCACAAAACCAGCTTTACAACAAATGCTAAAGGAACTTTTCTAGGCAGGAAACACAAGAGAAGGAAAAGACCTATGATAACAAACCCAAAACAATTAAGAAAATGGTAATAGGAACATACATATCAATAACTACCTTAAATTTAATGGATTAAATGCTCCAACCAAAAGACACAGACTGGCTGAATGGATACAAAAACAAGACCCCTATATATGCTGCCTACAAGAGACCCACTTCAGACCTAGGGACACATAAAGACTGAAAGTGAGGGCATGGAAAAAGATATTCCATGCAAATAGAAATCAAAAGAAAGCTGGAGTGGCAATTCTCATATAAACAAAACAGACTTCAAAATAAAGACTATTACAAGAGACAAAGAAGGACACTACATAATGATCAAGGGATCAATCCGAGAAGAAAATATAACAATTGTAAATATTTATGCACCCAACATAGGAGCACTTCAATACATAAGGCAAATGCTAACAGCTATAAAAGGGGAAATCGACAGTAGCACAATCATTGTAGGGGACTGTAACACCCCACCTTACCAATGGACAGATCATCCAAAATGAAAATAAAAAAGGAAACATAAGCTGTAATTGACAAATTAGACAAAATGGAATTTATTGATATTTATAGGACATTCCATCCAAAACCAACAGAATAGACTTCCTTCTCAAGTGCTCATGGAACATTCTTCAGGACAGATCATACCTTGGGTCACAAATCAAGCCTTGGTAAATTTAAGAAAATTGAAATCATATCAAGTATCTTTTCCAACCACAATGCTATGAGACTAGATTATCAATTACAGGAAAAACTCTGAAAAAATACAAACACATGGAGTCTAAACAATATACTACTAAATAACCAAGAGATCACTGAAGAAATCAAAGAGGAAATAAAAAATACCTAGAAACAAATGACAATGAAATCACGAAGACCCAAAACCTATGGGATGCAGCAAAAGCAGTTCAAAGAGGGAATTTTATAGCAATCCTACCTCAGGAAACAAGAAAAATCTCGAATAAACAACCTAACCTTACACCTAAAGCAATTAGAGAAAGAAGAACCAAAAAACCCCCATAGTAGAAGGAAAGAAATCATAAAGACCAGATCAGAAATAAATACAAACCATTAGCCAGACTCAACAAGAAAAAAAGGGAGAAGACTCAAATCAACAGAATTAGAAATGAAAAAGGAGAAGTAACAACTGACACTGCAGAAAGACAAAGGATCATGAGAGATTATTACAAGCAACTATATGTCAATAAAATGGACAACTTGGAAGAAATGGACAAATTCTTAGAAAAGCACAACCTTCCAAGACTGAACCAGCAAGAAATAGAGAATATAAACACACTAATCATAAGCACTGAAATTGAAACTGTGATTAAAAATCTTGCAACAAACAAAAGTCCAGGACCAGATGGATTGACAGATGAATTCTATCAAGCTTTTAGAGAAGAGCTAACACCTATCCTTCTCAAACTCTTCCAAAATATAGCAGAGGAAGGAACACTTCCAAACTCATTCTATGAGGCCACCATCATCCTGATACCAAAAGCAGATACAGATGTCACAAAAAAAGAAAACTACAGGCCAACATCACTGATGAACATAGGTGCAAAAATCCTCAACAAAATACTAGCAAACAGAATCCAACAGCACATTAAAAGGATCATACAGCATGATCAAGTGGGGTTTATCCCAAGAATGCAAGGATTCTTCAATATACGCAAATCAATCAATGTGATACACCATATTAACAAACTGAAGAATAAAAACCATAAGATCATCTCAATAGATGCAGAAAAAGCTTTGGACAAAGTTCAATACCCACTTATGATAAAAACCCTCCAGAAAGTAGGCACAGAGGGATCTTACCTCAACATGATAAAGGCCATATATGACAAACCCACAGCCAGCATCTTTCTCAATGTTGAGAAACTGAAACTATTTCCACTAAGACCAGGAACAAGACAAGGTTGTCCACTCTCACCACTATTATTCAACATAGTTTTTGAAGTTTTAGCCACAGCAATCAGAGAAGAAAAAGAAATAAAAAGAATCCAAATTGGAAAAGAAGCAAAACTGTCACTGTCTGCAGATGGCATGATACTATACATAGAGAATCCCAAAGATGCTACCAGAAAACTACTAGAGCTAATCAATGAATTTGGTAAAGCAGAAGGATACAAAATTAATGCACAGAAATCTCTTGTATTTCTATATACTAATGATGAAAAACATGAAAGAGAAATTAAGGAAACACTCCCATTTGCCATTGCAACAAAAAGAATAAAATACCTAGGAATAAACCAACCTAAGGAGACAAAAAACTTGTATGCAAAAAACTATAAGACACTGATGAAAGAAATTAAAGACGATACCAACAGATGGAGAGATACACCATGTTCTTGGATTGGAAGAATCAATATTGTGAAAATGACTATACTACCCAAAGCAATCTACAGATTCAATGCAATCCCTATCAAACTACCAATGGCATTTTTCACAGAACTAGAACAAAAAATTTCACAATCTGCTTGGAAACACAAAAGATCCCAAATAGCCAAAGCAATCTTGAGAAAGAAAAATGGAGCTGGAGGAATCAGGCTCCCAGACTTCAGACTATACTACAAAGCTACAGTCATCAAGACAGTATGGTATTGGCACAAAAAGAGAAGTACAGATCAACGGAACAGGACAGAAAGCCCGGAGATAAACCCATGCACATATGGTCACCTTATCTTTGATAAAGGAGACAAGAATATGCAATGAGAAAAAACAGCCTCTTCAATAAGTGGTGCTGGGAAAACTGGACAGCTACATGTAAGAGAATGAAATTAGAACACTTCCTAACACCAGACACAAAAATAAACTCAAAATGAATTAAAGTCCTAAATGTAAGGCCAAACACTATCAAACTCTTAGAGGAAAACAAAAGAAGAACACTCTATGACATAAATCACAGCAAGATCCTTTTTGACCCACCTCCTAAAGGAGTGGAAATAAAAACAAAAATAAACAAATGAGACCTAATGAAACTTAAAACTTTTGCACAGCAAAGGAAACCATAAACAAGACAAAAAGACAACCCTCAGAGTGGGAGAAAATATTTGCAAACAAAGCTACTGACAAAGGATTAATCTCCAAAATGTACAAGCAGTTCATGCAGCTCAATATCAAAAAAACAAACAACCCAGTCCAAAAATGGGCAGAAGACCTAAATCGACATTTCTCCAAAGAAGATATACAGATTGCCAACAAACACAGGAAAGGATGCTCAACATCAGTAATCACTAAAGAAATGCAAATCAAAACTACAATGTGGTATCACCTCACACCAGTCAGAATAGCCATCATCAATAAAATCTAGAAACAATAAATGCTGGAGAGGGTGTGGAGAAAAGGGAACACTCTTGCACTGTTGGTGGAATGTAAATTGATACAGCCACTATGGAGAACAGTATGGAGGTTCCTTACAAAACTATAAATAGAACTACCATACGACCCAGCAATCCCACTACTGGGCATATACCCTGAGAAAACCATAATTCAAAAAGATTCATGTACCACAATGTTTACTGCAGCTCTATTTACAATAGCCAGGACATGGAAGCCACCTAAGTGTCCATCGACAGATGAATGGATAAAGAAGATGTGGCACATATATATAGTGGAATATTACTCAGCCATAAAAAGAAACGAAATTGAGTTATTTGTAGTGAGGTGGATGGACATAGAGACTGTCATACGGAGTGAAGTAAGTCAGAAAGTGAAAAACAAATACCGTATGCTAACACATATATATGGAAGCTAAAAAAAAAAAATGTTCTGAAGAACCTAGGGGCAGGACAGGAATAGAGATGCCAATGTAGAGAATGGACTTGAGGACACGGGGAGGGCGAACGGTAAGCTGTGACGAAGTGAGAGAGTGGCATGGACATATATACACTAACAAATGTAAAATAGAGAGCTCGTGGGAAGCAGCTGCATAGCACAGGGAGATCAGCTCGGTGCTTTGTGACCACCTAGAGGGGTGGGATGGAGAGGGTGGAAGGGAGACACAAGAGGGAGCTGACATGGGGATATATGTACACGCACAGCTGATTCACTTTTTTATAAAGCAGAAACTAACATACCAGTGTAAAGCAATTATACTCCAATAAAGATGTTAAAAAAAAAGAGAAATAGCTAAATAAAGTAAGTGATATTTTCAATATAACAGGCAAAAGGCTAAATATCCATACTGTACAAAGAACTCAAAAAAAAAAAAAAACAAACCCAAAACAAAAACCTAACAACCTAATTTTAAAGTAGGCAAAAGAAATCAATAAGCAAACCACAGAACAAAACAAAATAAAAGCAAATAAAGAATACATGTTTGGGCTTCCCTGGTGGCGCAGTGGTTGAGACTCCGCCTGCCGAAGCAGGGGACACAGGTTCGTGCCCCAGTTCGGGAGGATCCCACATGCCACAGAGCGGCTGGGACCATGAGCCATGGCCTCTGAGTCTGTGCGTCCTGAGCCTGTGCTCCTCAACGGGAGAGTGGGAGAGGCCACGACAGTGAGAGGCCCGCGTACTGCCAAAAAAAAAAAATAAGAAGAATAAGAATTTATGTTTAATGGAGGCAGCCTAGGTGTCCGTCGACAGATGAATGGATAAAGAAGATGTGGCACATATGTACAATGGAATACTACTCAGCCATACGAAATAATGAAATCATGCCACTTGCAGCAACATGGATGGATCTATAGATTATCATATTAAGCGAACTAAGTCAGAAAGAGAAAGACGAATATCATACGATATCACTTGTATGTGGAATCTAAAATATGACACAAATGAACTTATCTACAAAACAGAAACAGACTTGCAGACTGTGGTTGCCAAGCGGGGTGGGGAATAGGGGGTGGGAGAGGGATGGATTGGGAGTTGGGGATTAGCAGATGCAAACTAGTATATATAGAATGGATACACAAGGTCCTCCTGTACAGCACAGGCAACTATATTCAATATCCTGTGATAAACTGTAATGGAAAAGAATATGAAAAAGAATGTATAAATGTATAACTGAATCACTTTGCTGTAAAGCAGAAATTAACACAATATTGTAAATCAACTATACTTCAATAAAATAAATTTTTTTAAAAAGTTTGTTTTTCAAAAAAAGATGTTTCAACTCACTAAATAGTAGAAGTACATTCCCTATCATATTCATAAAATTATTAAAGGCTGCTAATATCCTATGATGGTAAGAACATAAATTGTTATATAGCCTTTGGAAGAAGAGGGGCAATCTGTCTGTATACATCAGTATTTAAAATATGCAAACATATAAGTAAATATATGTATACATGTGCATATGTGTATGTAAATACATATATATTCATGGGCAGAGAAATGATCTAGAGGAATATACCCCAAATTTAATAAACAAAGGTAGAAAGAGGAGAAAAGGAGAAAGATGCTTTCACATTTTACTCTACACAACATCTTATTTTAATAAGATGTTGTGTAAAAACTTCTGCAAAGGTGTTTTATTTTGTGACCTCAGAGAGTCTGAAATATCTCAAAGAACACTGTTACTAAAGTGTGAATTATGTATCAGGTGACTGTCTCACTTTCCATGTCACAGCTGAAACTTCTGAGACCAGAGATCACCAGTCCTGGGTGCTACTTTTATCTGATAATGTGTTAACTTCCTGTCTACTTTGGTAGCTCAGTATTTCCCAACTGCAGAGAAAATCAACAATTGGTGATAAAAACCAATTCCACATCAGACTAGTATCTACTCCTACAAATCTGAAAGCTACTGATAATATATGCTGTTCACAGAACATTACACTGAGAAAAGAATTTACTCCAAAAGTCACTTATACCTCAAGTTCTCAAACTTTAAAATACAACAAACTTACCTGGTATCTGGAGCCCTACTCCGAGAGATTCTCATTCAGTTAGCGTAGAGAGGGTCCAGGAAACATCACTTTTTAATAAGTGATTCTGCTGTTCTATTCACCACGTCATTCTACCTAGGACTGATTCCAGTTCTGAAGCCTTCAAGTTTAAATATCTTAAGTTCAACCATCACCAGTATCTGAGTTTCACTGTAAAAACTGATTTACTGTGACATTCAGAATTCATTACTGTGAAAACTAAGGATTAAAGTTCAGTCTACCCACAAACATATGCACATACATACACATGCACATATACACCATGAATTAATGAACAAAGTATTAAATATTTGACAGTTTAAGTATCTGAAAAAAAGAACCATTCTAAGAGATGAATCAAAAAATAATTTATTTTGCCTAACAAAACACAATCAATTAGAGGTAGATGCAATGTGATTCCTAATGTGCTTTATTATACTACCTAATTGTAACCACAAATCCCAAATGCAAGTTATTATGATGGCATCCAGCCCATATCTAAGTTAGAACAAGTGAAATCTAAAACTGGCAGAAGGCCATCCTTTTAAAAACCAGAGGACATGGGACACTTCCCGGGTGGCGCAGTAGTTAAGAATCTGCCTGCCAATGCAGGGGACACGGGTTTGAGCCCTAGTCCGGGAAGATCCCACATGCCGCAGAGCAACTAAACCCGTGCACCACAACTACTGAGCCTGCGCTCTAGAGCCCGTGAGCCACAACTACTGAAGCCTGAATGCCTCGAGCCCGTGCTCCGCAAGAAGAGAAGCCACCACAATGAGAAGCCTGTGCACCACAACGAACAGTAGCCCCCGCTCGCCACAACTAGAGAAAGCCCAGGCATAGCAATGAAGTCCCAATGCAGCCAAAATAAATAAATAAATTTATTTTTAAAATTTAAAAACTTAAAATAAAAAAAAACCAGAGGACAGGGTTTATAGAGAGCACAGAAGAGCTAATGGTTTCAGACAGATTTCAGCTTATAGGGGAAAAATATAAAAGGACATTGCTGTAATCTGATAATGCAAGTGAATTATATTTAATATAACAAAGTCCTGAATTCTGAACAAAATCCCAACCTTCTGGTTCACTGTCATATTATTCTTATCTGGCAATAGATGCGAGATTGATTCTATCTTCTCTTGTATACAGAGACAGTCTCTCTCTGCTCTTTCTTATAGTATAACGGAATTAAATTTTTAAAAAACCACACCTTCCAGATATGTATTATATCAATAAATCATGAGTCTTTACAAAGAAAAAAATAATCAGGAAACTACAACCCTATATCAAAATATTCTGATTTAAAATATAACAGCTTAATATATTTTCAGTCAATATAAAATATATTTTATATTTTAAATAAAAATATTAAGTCTATCCCAAAGGCAATAATTAAGTTTCACAGAACACCGTGACTTTTTCCCCTTCCTGCTAATGTCATGATCATGAATTATATGAGAAAAAAAATTTTTAAGCCACATTTACCTCTTTTTTTAAACAAATGAACATTTATAAGTATTCCCTATATTTTTAGGTAAATATTTAAAAAATATTCTAAACTACACTCTGGTAGGAAAAGAGAGCTATATAAAGAAATTCAGTAGTAGTTCAACCAAACAATCTTCTAACAAAGTATTATGTACAAGGCACTGTGCTAGGTAGAAAAGACAATGCAAATATATTATTTGCAATAAAATATGAACATAGCCCTTCTCAGGGTTTACAACTTCACCATTACACACACACAGCAGCAGCAGGACAAGGAAACTACAAAACACCTGACAATAAGAAGTGAGCCAGAGAGAAAGGCAGACTATTCATAAAAGAACTCTCAGAATGATAGCCAACTTCTCAACAGCAATAATGGAATCCAGAGCACAGTGAAATAATATCTCCAAAGGGTTAAGAGTAAATAATTGGCACCCAAGAATTGTCTGGAACGCTAAGCTATCTTTCAAGATGAAGGCAAAATATATTTTCTGCTAAACAGAAATAGAGCTTATCACCAACTGACTCATTAAAAGAACGACTAACATTCCATAAGTTTCTTTCACTAAAGAAGAAAAATGAGTCATGAGTTGTAAAAAGGAATGAGGTGTTTTTTTGTTTTGTTTTTTTTTGGTACATGGGCCTGTCACTGTTGTGGCCTCTCCCGTTGCGGAGCACAGGATCTGGAAGCACAGGCTCTGCGTCCATGGCTCAGGGACCCAGCCACTCTGCGGCATGTGGGATCCTCCCGGACTGGGGCACGAACCCGCGTCCCCTGCATTGGCAGGCGGACTCTCAACCACTGTGCCACCAGGCCCCGAGGAATTAGGTTTTTTTAAAAAAACAGCAAAGTTGTGATTAAATCTAAAAACACCAATAATTGCATAACACTAACTTCTGGGTTAAAAAAAGGGGGAGAGATAAAACCAAAATATCAACTATGACAAATAAAACAGGGGTGGAGCAGCATACTACCATTACAGTCAAGTTAGGGATGCATATTATAATTTCTACATTAACAACTAAAAGAATAGGTAGAGCTCACAACTATATAGCCACAAGCAAAAGAATACAAAGCTGTACCCCTACCTTATATCTTCAACAAGTATTAGCTCAAAATGAATCATAGGCCTAAATGTAACAGCTAAAACTATAAAACTCTTAAAAGAAACCATAGGCGTAAATCTTCATGATCTTAAGTCAGGAAGTGATTTCTTAGATACAACACCAAAAGCCCAAGCAACAAAAGAAAATAAATTGGACTTCAATAAAATTTTTAAAAATTTTGCTGCAAATGATACCATCAAGAGAGTAAAAGGACAGCCCAAAGAAAGGGAGAAAATTTTTGCAATTACACATCTGACAGGGAACTTCATCTAGATTATATAAGAAACACAACTCAATAATAAAAACACAAACCAATTTAAAAATGGATGTGGAATTTGAATAGTCTATTCTCCAAAGAAGATATACAGATGGTCCTATTAAAGCATACGAAAAGGACATTTCTGTTTGTCATTTTTAGGGAAATGCAAATCAAAACCACAATGAGACACTACTTCACACCCATTAGGATGGCTACCATCCGAATGACAGATAGTGAGTAAGTGTCAAGTGTCCGCAAGGATGTGGAGAAATTGGAACCCTCGTACAATGCTGATGGGAATGTAAAATGGTGCTGCTGCTTAGGAAACAGTGTGGCAGTTCCTCAAAAGGTTACAGAGAGTTACCATATGATCCAGCAATTCCACTCCTAAGTATATACCCAAGAGAAATGGAAACATATTCACAGAAGCAGAATAATGCGATGTCCATCAAGTGATCAATGGGTAAATGAAAAACTATCGAGAACATTACGAAAACTGTATGTCAGGTATCAAGATCATGAAAAGCATAGTTCCATGAACTGCTTGCTTTTTTATTCATTATATCTTAAGGATAGAGAGAAGCTTCTGTTTCCCTACTGCCAAACCTATGACCTATTTTTTTAGCAATTGTACTTGATAGCAGTAGTACACAATTCTGTGCAAATCTTTGTTCTCATTTTGTTATTGTCTAATCATCATTACCGATCACCTTTTTTTCTTGAATATTTTATGTTTTTTCTCAACTGTATTTTGTGAAGTCACTTCAAATCCTATTGAAGCAGAAAACGAGTGAGAAGTTCTAAAATTACTTGTTTAAAATAATTACAGAAGTCTACACTGTTCACAAATTAGTTCTCAAGCTCTTTTTGTACAATGTCTCTTAGCAACCATTCACAACAAACTAAGAACTTCATTCTATAAGTTTATATAAAACAAGATGAAAAGCTGGTTTTTAAAAAAGGGGGGCATTTCTGATCTCCAACCAGACTACTGGCAACTTAATTAAAGGACAATCTGAAGTACAGTTTAAAGAGGTCAACAATTCAAAGCAAAACTAATTTTAGGGACTTCCCTGGTGGCACAGTGGTTAAGAATTCGCCTGCCAATATAGGGGACACAGGTTCGATCCCTGGTCTGGGAAGATCCCATGTGCCACGGAGCAACTAAGCCTGTGCACCACAACTACTAAGCCTGTGCTCTAGAGCCCACAAGCCACAACTACTGAGCCCACATGCCACAGCTGCTGAAGCTCATGCGCCTAGAGCCCGTGCTCCACAACAAGAGAAGCCGTCTCAATGAGAAGCCCATGCACCACAACGAAGAGTGGCCCCTGCTCACCACACCTAGAGAAAGCCTGCAAGTAGCAACAGAGACCAAATGCAGCCAAAAATATAAATAAATAAATAATTTTTTTTAAAAAAAAAACTAATTTTAAAAGCTGGTCAGTAAAAAAGCTCCTTTTTGTATTTACACAAAAATTTTAGTTATTTTTTTCTTGAATGGCTTTGAAAATTTCATTCAACTGTACCATTTTCTAGGTATCTCCTACTAGTTTCAATTTAGATGAAGTCTCATCTGGCAGTTTACTTGCAGAGAGCTAAAAGTGTTATTTCTCTCCTATTAAAATGGTTATAAATCAAATTGTAATGATCTCAAATTATGGGATGTGATTTTCAAAAATTCAAATTTTCTCAGGAAAAAAACCTGTTACTTTATGACAGAACTGACAAGAAATTATCATTTGGTCCTCTAACCACTTGCATGTCTGGGGAAACGTGAAGTCATTAACCTCTTCCCTAAACCCATGGCTGTGCGACTGAAGGGCCTTTCCAGGTCAGAAGTACATGGGTTCATCACAGTTCTCGAAAATGGACTAAATTCAGCTCAGCTTGGTCAGGTTCATATTCTACCAGGCTAAGAAGCAAAATGATAGGGAAAAATGATTGAATGAATAGACAAATGGATGGATGAACAACAATGAAGGTAAAAATGAGGGCCATAAAGATACAAAATATACCTCCAACAAACAATTTTAATTTCAGCAAATTTACTAGAGCTGTAATGTTCTTATATGCCATGTTTAAAATTTTAAATTGAAATATTTTAAGCAGTAAGGTAGATTAACAAGAAAATTAAGTATAGATGGGGAGCAAAGGAAAAGGGTTATTTGGTTTGCAAAAGAATATAAATCATAATTGTTTTGAATATTGCCTTGAAATTATTTGATTTCACAAGCAAAAAAGTATTCTGTGTTATAATCCTTCACCTCTTTCCATATGCAAATGAAGAACTAAGTCCATAAAGGTTAAATTACTTGACCAAGCACAGATCTCAAAAGAGAATCCTGGTCTCCTGTTTCTCAGCCTAGTATTACCTATACTATCCTACACTACACCTCTCAGTTCTTCTTCCTCTCTAGTTTCTCCCTTCAAGAACAGATATCTAACAGTGCGGTTAAGCACAGGGCTTTAGAGTTAGACTTGAAGAATCTCAGCTCCACCACATGAACCGCTGTATAAACCCAGATGTTATTAATGTCCTCTAAGTTCTATTTTTCATCAGTAAAGAGAAAATAATTATATTTGACCTCAGAAGGATTCTATAATGAAAAAAAAATTTTAATCATGTATAGAAGTATAAAACCTCACACTGAAAAAAATCTATGGTACATACTCTTATTAACATTAAGGTCAACAGACCAACTAATCCACTGTAATATCTGGAGGTCATGTTACGGAAGTACTCATCATCAGAGTCCTGAAAGTTCCAAAGCTATGAAGTTGAAGCAGCATAAGATTATTCACCAATGAAATGAACCTTAATAAAGCAAGGAAACAGGTTAGAGAACAGTCTAAATAAGTATCATTTACTTCGCCTATAAAATGGGTATAGAATTGTACCCAACATGTTATTTTTGAATTAACTGAAACAATCATGTAAACCTCTTATCATGATGCCTTATACATAGTAAATGCTCAATAATTATTACTATTGTAATTAAAAGGTTAAGGGGGGGCTTCCCTAGTGGCGCAGTGGTTGAGAGTCCGCCTGCCGATGCAGGGGGGCGCGGGTTCGTGCCCCGGTCCGGGAGGATCCCACATGCCGCGGAGCGGCTGGGCCCGTGAGCCATGGCCGCTGAGCCTGCGCATCCGGAGCCTGTGCTCTGCAACGGAAGAGGCCACAACAGTGAGAGGCCCGCGTATCACAAAAAATAAAAATTAAAAAAAGGTTAAGGGGGAACTCTTGATTTGCTTGAAAATATCACCTAAGGTATGGGGGTGAGCACAGAATATCTGAAATAAGATTGCCATGTGTTATAAATTTACAATTGTATAAGTTTTCTGTTGTGTACATGTGGGTTTTACCATTTTGCCTTCTTTTTACTTTAGTATATGTTTGAAATTTTCTGTAAAAAAGAAAAAAATGAGTAAGAACAAGAGGATATTTTACATTAAGATGAGGTGTTTTAAAGAAACCATTTAGCAAAGTAAACTAATGAAACCTAATCACTGTAATAAAATACACAAGCGAAGAAAACAGAGCCTTGGGAAGTTTTTATGACGTCTTCCAAAATTAGTGGTTGCCTATGGTAGGGGGCATAGGGTTGTTGGAGGAGGGGGTGATGGCTAAGGGGAGTGGGGTTTCTCTTTGGGGTAATGAAAATGTCCTAAAATTCATTCAGGTGATATATATACAACTCTGAATAAAATACTAAAAGCCACTGAGCTGTACATTTTAAATGGGTGAATTATATGGTATATAAGTTATATCTCAATTAAGCTGTATAAAAGAAAGAATGTATGATTTTCATTGCCTAATTATCTCCTGAATCTAATTTTCCCCTTTCTTACTGTCTCTTTTTATGAGCAAGTCATCATTGGTTCCCACCTGCAATGCTAGTGGTCTCCTGGCATCCCGTTTTGCTCTCCTCTTGATTCATCCTCAGAATGTTCTCTCACCTCTCAGTTTTGACCATGCTGTCCTCTCAGCCTAGACTACTCTACTGCCTTGTTTTGCCCTGTCAGTTCTTACTCACCTTTTTGGTCCTCAGCTTAAACATCACTTTTGCCAGGGGTCCTTCCCCGAATCCAGTGGATTTAGGAATGTCCTCCTACCCTGTGTACTTTGCCTATCATACTGCTCATATTTTATGATAATTATTTCCTGTCTTGTCTTCTCCACTAGACTTTATGTATACAATGAACAGAGAAAATGTCTGGGACCTGACACACAGTAGACAATAAATATTGGTTACATGAATAAATGACTGTACAAGTCCTTACATTACAAGGCCTTCATTTCTTCATAAAATAAGGACAATGCACCAAATGTTAACTTTTCTTATTTTTCTTCCTTTCTGACATATACTCACAGGATGACCTCAAAATTTATACTATTCAACAGTCCTACTATTTCTTAGTAAAAACAACTAACTAATGAAGATATGATTAAATTGAAGTCCATTTTTATCAGTCCCTCCTACTTGAAATAAATGAGGTTAATTAGATAAGAATATTATCTCTGATACAAATTAGCAGTTGGAAATTATCAAAGAAAAAATATTTAACTCTATCTGTACCTTTTTTAGTAAAATATATAAATATGCTTGAAAATTAGCCCCAAATAGACTATTAGAAGCTACACTTAAGAGCTCAGATTTTAAAAAATAAAAGAACTGCAATGTGAGCCTGCCTCTCAGGCACCATGTGATTCGGGAGAGGAAGACTGTCCTGTGGAAAGTTACAGAGCCAAGTCTAAGCAAAAATTAAGTTTTTTTTCTAGCCTCAGGGTCCTCTTGCTTCTTGCTTAATTACTCAACTCTGGGACCACATCTAGGTTATGCCCTACACAACAAATGCTGTATACTTCAAGAACAACTCTCATTTCTGTGCCAGCGGCAGCCATTTATACATGGCCTCCAGGTCTCAGCAAAGAAAACCAAGAAAGAAATTGGTGATCTGCTGATGTGGCTTATGTTACAATTTGATAGTTCTGCAGGCACATCTAATCTTATGTCACAGATCTACTTCCTCCCACCCTGGAATCTAACACCCCATGAACAAATTACCACAGCTAAAACGTGGTGCCGCTAATGTTAGTGTTCCAACTTGTTAAATATAAAAATCTCACACTCTTATTTAGCATTATTTGAAATCTCAAAATACCATGGCTAAAAACAAATCACTCAATGGTAATTTTAGAGTATTTTTCTGTACTAGAGTTCCTTCCCTGCTGAGATTTTGATGTAATCCTCTCCGTGTTGATCTCTGCAGTTCTGCAGTTTTTGAAACAAAGTACTCAATAAATATTTATTAAGTGAATAAATGAACAAACTTCTAAAAGCTGCATGTTAGCAAAGAATAGAAAGGTACCTTTATTTGTGTCATATCATTTACAAAGCTGGATATTTATCATTCCTAGAGCATTTAGAGTCTGTGTAATAAATATATATTCTACATTCATGTATGAATTTTAAATTTTTAAATAATTAAAACACATTAAAATTAAAAATAATATGTTATTTTTCCAGATGATTCACAGAATACCTTGAGGATTTAGCAATGGCCAAAGAATATCGACTGGAACATCAATTATAAGCATACAGTACTACAGGGCAAAGAAGGGGGAGGGAGAGTGAAGGTCTAACCAGACAGTACCTTTTAGTTTGTTTAAGGTTTGATGACTTACTTCACAGCTGTACTGTTTACTTAATGTATCATGGAATTTAAGTAAAATTTATTCATGTACTTTTATCTATACCCCCCAAATTAAATTTACATTTAGTATATAGAGGTATACCATTTAACCACAATTGTTTTTTAAACAAAGATAAATAATTATTAAGATAAATAAGAGATCAGCTTGGTGCTTTGTGACCACCTAGAGGGGTGGGATAGGGAGGGTGGGAGGGAGGGAGATGCAAGAGGGATGAGATATGGGAACATATGTATATGTATAACTGATTCACTTTGTTGTAAAGCAGAAACTAACACACCATTGTAAAGCAATTATACTCCAATAAAGATGTTTAAAAAAAAGATAAATAAGAACTCAAAATTTACTATTACAGGTTAAATATTTGAATTATATAACATGAACATAATGTTATTTGCAAAGAACAAATTTCAGAGGCTGTGGCAAGATAGGCTTTTTCCTCCTAAACACTCAAATTGTAACCAAACTTTACATAAGGAAAACTGGTGCAATCACACTCTTTACCTGCTCACTTTCACGTGGGTACCCACTGGTCTAGCAGTCAGCTATGTGAGACTCCAGGATAATGTTCCCTCTTCTTCCTAATTAAGTCTGAGGGCCTATACCTCACACCTGATGGGAGAATTGCAGCAGGGATTACTGACATTATTCCTTTTCCCCATTCCTTAACTGAGCAACAGAACTCTTCAGAATTTCAGGGATTCTCCAGTCTAAAATCTTCCCTAACCCAAACATTTATATCTCACCACAGAAACCTTAACTTTCTCTTTGCCAAAGGAACCAGGGCAATCTCACTGCAGTGAAGCTTTTACCACTGTCCAAATGATGAAAGAAGTATGCTCTTAGTAGCCCCAGACTGACAGCAGAATATAATTTATCATAGACATAATGCTATGGATATAAATTTCTATTATATTAAATATTAAGCGGGGTGACAGTAGCTATTTTGAGAAGCCAATATTGTTTCTACTGGGAAATATATAAACATATATACACACTCGTAAAATCTTTGAAAGTAAACCCTTTACAAATTATACTGTCAATACCAATATGTCCAATAAAAATATAATGCAAGCGGGACTTCCCTGGTGGCACAGTGGTTAAGAATCCACCTGCCAATGCAGGGAACACAGGTTTGGTCCATGGTCCGGGAAGATCCCACATGACACGGAGCAACTAAGCCTGTGCACCACAACTACTGAGCTTGCGCTCTAGAGTCCGCAAGCCACAACTACTGAGCCCTCGTGTCACATCTACTGAAGCCCACACGCCTAGAACCCGTGCTCTGCAACAAGAGAAGCCACTGCAATAAGAAGCACGTGTGCCGCAACCAGAGAAAGCCTGTATGCAGCAATGAAGACCCAACAGAGCCAAAAATAAATAAATAAATTTATTTTAAAAAATAATAAAGCAGGGCTTCCCTGGTGGCGCAGTGGTTGAGAGTCCGCCTGCCGATGCAGGGGACACGGGTTCATGCCCCAGTCTGGGAAGATCCCACATGCCGCAAAGCAGCTGGGTCCATGAGCCATGGCCATTGAGCCTGTGCATCTGGAGCCTGTGCTCCACAACGGGAGAGGCCA
The DNA here is from genome assembly GCF_026419965.1 of Kogia breviceps. NCBI lineage: Eukaryota > Metazoa > Chordata > Mammalia > Artiodactyla > Physeteridae > Kogia > Kogia breviceps. Next base: position 50,030,293 of record NC_081322.1, read on the forward strand.
CAACAGTGAGAGGCCCGCATACTGCAAATAATAATAATAATAATAATAATAATGCAAGCTACATTTGTAATTTTAAGTTTTATAGTAACTACATTAAAAAAAGGTAAAACTAACTTCAATAATATCTTTTATTGGGATTTCCCTGGTGGCGCAGTGGTTAACAATCTGCCTGCCAACACAGGGGACACAGGTTCAAGCCCTGGTCCGTGAAGATCCCACATACCGCAGAGCAACTAAGCCCGTGTGCCACAACTACTGAGCCTGCGCGCTAGAGCCCGCGAGCCACAACTACTGAGCCCATGTGCCACACTACTGAAGCCCGTGCACCTAGAACCTATGCTCCACAACAAGAGAAGCCACCATAATGAGAAGCCCGTGCACCGCAACGAAGAGTAGCCCCTGCTCGCCGCAACTAGAGAAAGCCCACGCAGAGCAACAAAGACCCAACACAACCATAAATAAATAAATAAATAAATTTATTTTAAAAATAATAATAATATCTTTTATTTAACCCACTATATCTAAAATAGTATATCATTATGTAATGAATATTAAAAGTATTAATGAGATATTTTATATACTTTTCTTAATACAAAATATTCAAATCCGGTGTGCCCCTTACATCTCAATTTGGACCAGGCATAGTTCAAGCACTCAATACCCCCATGTTACTAGTGGCTACCATATTGAATCACACAGCTCTATACTGCTGTTTTCCATAAACTACCCTGAATATCTTCAGAAAGGAAATGACAGTATTTTATAATAGCTGTAAGTGCATATATTGTATCTAGTATGTAAACTGTGATAAGTTACATTAAGAGTTTTTGTTAATAAACCCATGTAGTATGTAAATCATGCAGTTATTTGCTATGTATATTGAGGTTTTCACAATAATCAGTCTTTTAAGAATCCAAATGCATTCACACATTTCAGCTAAAAATTGTCACAGCAAACCAAAATAATATAGCACTTCATGCCACAGCCTCAGAAATCAAGTAGGAATATATACCCTCCTCCAAGACAAATATTAACAGTAACAGCGTTAAAGGAAGTTAACTAAAGTATTCTGCAGATACATTCTAAAACAAACTCAAATTATATTTGGTAACAGGTCCAAATTTCATGTATATTATTTAAAATTAATATAATTTTACACCACCGTAATTCTCAACTGGGGATTTAGTACAAAGGAGATGAACACTTTTTAGGTTATTCTATTGTTTGGAATTAATGAGGATAGATCTGTTTAATTTTATAAATGAGAAAAATAAATACTTTATAGACCTATGATTAGTGGATGACAAAAAGATTTATGTAATCAAAGACCAAAGTATGTAAAGCATATATAAGTGTGTATATATATATATGTATAAAGTATCCACATGACACTGATATGAAATAATCTAATATACAGCATGTTTTAATGCTGACATTACATTATAAATATCAACCTATTAGTTATATTCTAATGCATGGCTATTTTCAATATTCAATAATCCTCCACAATGGTTATTTCCCTGAGCCCTTTTTACATTAAACAGATATGGCATGTAGCAAATCCAACAAGGAAAAACAAAGATTACAAATTAGATGACTCAGGAAACTTACCAAAGAACAGAGACGGTAAACAGCTCCCACGAAGCAGAAATCATGAGAACTTCAGAAAGACATAAATTCAGGAAAGAAAACTACACTAATTGGAATCAAGTGTTGTATCAGCAAACACCCTAAGCTTTTGTTCTAAATAAATAATCTTTAATATGCCTGCTAAAATTATTCCCTATTTTTAGATAACATTCTTAAATAATTGATTTTTTTAAAACAGGAGTACCCTTCACCTCTCCTGACAGTCAATAAATAAATGTAATCAAAGTCATTCGTTACCAGCATTGTCATTCAAACCACAATTCTGATTCATTTTCCACAGGAGCCCCAAGTTTCTGTTTATTGTCAGTCACCCAGAGTCCTACTACTCCACCTTATTTTCATGCACCACTGTTATACTCATCATCCTTTCCTAGAACTCCTTCCCTACTTACCCTTTGTCTTCAAATTCTGACACTGCTTTATCCACATAGAATAGCCTCAAAATAACATTACCTACTATGATCACGCCTTGAACTCAATGGATTCTTTGTCCATTAGAATATTTTGTATAGTGCTCTGTAACATACCAGTAAAATCACTCATTGTTTTATGTATTAATTAAAACACTAGCAGGGAAAGGAGTTGGGAGTTCAACTTGGAGGTAATGGCAAGATCTAATGGAAGGCCAAAATTAAATAAATAAATAAAAATAACATCTTCACATCAGCCCAATTCAAGAAGAAAGTGAGAATCATGCTCTTCATCCCTAAAAAATTATAGGGACTTGCATTTAACACCTGATGAATTATTTAGTGAGAAAAGCAGTGATATTTGCTGTTAACACAAATAGTTTTAAATTAATTCAAAGAATAAAAAGAAGCAGTTTTCTAAACAGCTATAGAAATGGTGAGTAGTTACATATAATAATACACAGCAGAATCAAAGAGTTTCTGGAGATTATAAAAAAGACACCATTATAGTCATATCCTCAATGAGGTATTCTCAGTTCTTCAGTCAGTCATTATGAAAATGCAGCATCCCAGCCCTGACACAGTGTGGCCTAGTCTGGGGGCAGAGAGGAGAATTTTTTTTAAGCTCTCCCTGGCTGAACTGAGGAAAGAAAATTCCCAGCTGGACCCAGACTAATACCATAATATTCTATTGAGGTTGAAGTAACTGACTATAAAAAGATTATTAGTACTGAGTTTCTAAGACAAAGCTTCAAAAAGCCAAAGAATTTATCTCTGAACCTCAAGTAAATTTTTGAGAAGTCATAACACAGGAACAAAGTTAACAAAGAGTATGATTTGCTTAAAGCAAACAGCTTTGTAATAGCACTAAAAAAACCCCCAGAGCATCCATTCTACAATTTTTAAATCTCCAGACCTGTATCCTTCCCACATCATTCTATCCTCAAAAAAAGTTAATTTTTATAGTTCAGTGATGAGACCAAATAGCTAATAATACATTTTTTAAGACTTCAAAGTAGTTTCCTGCTCTATTTTCAACTCTACTTAGAGCAAATTACTCTCCAAAAATTTTATGGCTCTCTATTTAACCACATAGATGTAATAGAGTGCTGTGGATTGAACTGTGTGCCCCACACAGATACATTGAAATCTTAACCCCCCAATACCTGTGAAGGTGATCTTATTTTGAAGTAGGGTCTTTGCAGATGTAATCAAGTTAAGATGAGGTCATACTGGATATGGGTGGGCCCTAAATCCAATGACCAGTGTCCTTATAGGGAAAGAGAGAAAGAGATATCTGAAGACACAGAGGAGACCTAGAGAAGGCGGCCATGTAAAGGAGGCAGACATGAAAACTATCATGCACAAACTAAAGAATGCCAAGGATTGCCAGTAACCACCAGAAGCTAGAAGCGGCAATTAAGGAAGACTTGTCCCTAGAACCTTTGAAGGAAACATATCCCTGTCGATACCTTGATTTTGAACCTGCAGTCTCCAAAACTGTGAGAAAATATATTTCTGCTGTTTTAAGCTACCCAGTTTGTGGTAATTTGTTATGGCAGCCCTAGGAAACTAACAGAGGGGAATATGGGTTAATAGTTACGAACCTGCTTTACTTGTATACTGAGGGCTGAATAAATATGTAAATAGATGGTAGATGGCAGAGGAATCTCACTGTTGGAAAGGGAAATTATATACAAGTAAGGGGAAAAAGCTAAAATGAGCTCTGCTATACTGGATTAGAGTCAGAGACATCAGTATGAACTCATTTAGCTTAATATGGATACTGATCAACAGAAACAGAAATAATTATAGATATGCATGTACACAAAGGCGAGTATACATACCATATAACCTAGTTCTGCCTCCGTGATGGTGAAGAAGCATTAACACCCCAGCGGTAACAAGCACTCCCAGCACCCGGATCTTGGTTTCTAAATACTATTCTCCAATAAAAAGAACCAGGGATCTTTGGAGAAATGGCTGATCCTACGGCTACAGTAGGGAAGATATAAGATGACCATGGAACACCTTACACTACCCAAAAGGAAGTGCTCAAAAAACAAAAGGATGGGGATGGAGCACAGAGTGTCACAGGAGTCAACCTGAAAGAGTTCCCAATGGCAAAAGGTGGAATAATTTGAGCAACAAAATAAATATTATTGGATAATAACCCAAAAGATAAATATACACAGTCCATACTAACATAAATAAGTGATTGGATAAATAAATAAATGAGGGAAAACAGATGAGTCTTTCTTATAAAAGAATTCCAAACAATGTACATAGATATTTTCCCCTCCAGGATGTAAAACTCTGTACCCCCACCCCATTCTGAGTTTGGGCTGGACTTAGTGACTTGCTTCCAAACAGCAGAATATGAAGAGGGTAAAATAATAGTCCTATAGCAGAGAAATCTGGCAAACACATCTTAACTAAGTAATCAAAGTAAACATCACCAGTGATGTCATGTGAATATCATGTACCCCTTGATATGCTACGAGCACCTGTAGTATATTATTCCCCCTAAGTACAGTCTCAGTCTAATCATGAGAAAACACCAGACGAATCCAGTTTGAGGGACATTCTATAAAATGCCTAACCAGTCCTCCTCAAAACTATTAAGGTTATGAGAAACAAGGAAAAGGTAAGAGCCTGTGACAGACCAGAGGAAATTAAGGAGACATTAGTGTGGTATCCTGAATAGAAATTAGGAACAGATGGTCACTGATGGAAAAATTGGTAAAATTCTAATAAATTCTGAAATTTAATTAAAAAATAAGTATGTGTATATATGGGCCCATATTGATATATATAAATTATTGAATAGATAAATAAGTAGGAGAGAAGGGACAAGTATGCCTTAAAGAATAATTCCAAGTATTAAATTCAGATACTTCCTCTTCCAGGAGGTGGAGTTTAATCCTTCCCCTCTGACTTGCATCCAAAGAACAGAATATAGAAAGGGGAAAAGCTGTTACTATATGGTGGAGAAATGTATCAAGTCTGATACTACCAGTTCCTGAGCATTTTTGAGGATTTTTAATAATACGTATTGACAGTTTCTTCCTGAATTTCTCCGCTGCTGGTTTCGGATTTAGCTCTTGGGATCTGCTAAGAAAATTTGTATTGTTCTGACTTATAGCTCCCAGAATTTTACTGTTGTTTTCTCTTTTTCCCCGTCATCGTATGGTTGTTTTTGGTTTTGTTTTGTTTTTTAATTTTTTTTCCTGACTTTTAGTGGGATTTCAGAAAGGAACAGAATTAGAGAACTGTGTTTAGTTTGTTATCTTAGTTGGAAATTCGCTTGAATATATTTCTAGGTTAGTACATATGTAGCTACCTAATTAACTGAATACACCGTGAAATATTTAACCATTTCCCTACTGACAGACACTTGGAGTTCTAATTTTTCATTAAACAGTGTTACAGTGAATATTCTTGTACATATTATCTTTGTTCAGCTGTGTGTGTGCTGAATCAAGGATATATACACTTTACATGCATTATTTATAGGTAAGTAATTTAACCTCTAAGTGTTATTTTAAGGTTAACCTCACTTTCCCTATCAGAGGGCTGTTGTGAGGGTTAAAAGAGTTAACATGTATAAATGCCTAGAACATGATTAACAGTTATATAGCTGTTAGTTAGCATTGCCAAATTGCCCCCTATAAAGGCTGACTACATATACTAGTTATTAGAGTACTATTTTTCCCATCTTTGCTCAGATCCTGGATATTACAGTCTATTTTTATGGAAAGGGGGGCAATTTTGCTGGTGAAAAGCAGTATCTCACTATCTAGACTTTCACTTCACTATGACTGAGTTTGATCATTTTTGATGTTTATTGGCCATTTGTACTTTTTACATGAATTGTTTATTTCTTTTATCTGTGAAATTTTTAAATTATGAAATATTTAAAATTTTATAGATAAACACCTATTTGGGGGCATTATCCTGATTTGTAGGAACTCTTTAAATAATATGGATATTAGTTTCTTGTTAATTTGATAACAAATATTTATTCCTAGTGTGTCCCCTTTTTTATTTAATATCTTTTATCAGTGTTCAAAATTTTTGAATTTCTATTAAAATCTGTGTTGTGTGGCTTAAGAAGAATATATTTAGGTCTTCCCTGGTGGCACAGTGGTTGAGAGTTTGCCTGCCGATGCAGCGGACACGGGTTCGAGCCCTGGTCTGGGAAGATCCCACATGCCGCGGAGCAACTAAGCCTGTGAGCCACAACTACTGAGCCTGCGCATCTGGAACCTGTGCTCCGCAACAGGAGAGGCCGCAACAGTGAGAGGCCCACACACCACGATGAGGAGTGGCCCCCGCTCCCCGCAACTGGAGAAGGCCCTCGCACAGAAACAAAGACCCAACACAGCCAAAAAATAAAATAAAATAAAATAAAATAAATAAATAAATAATTTTTAAAAAGAAGAGGGGGAGGGGAAGTGGGTGTGAGCAGAATAAGGTATACTGTGGTGATAGAAATGTTCTGTATTTTGACTATATCAATGTCAATATCCTGGTTGTGATACTGAGGTGTAGTTTTGCAAGATACTAAGTGGGGGGTGAGATAAAGGGTATATAGAATCTCTGTGCTATTTCTTTAAATCACATGTGAATCTACAATTATTTCAAAATAAAAAGTTCAGTTAAAAAATGAATGAAGGAAAAATTAATATGATCAGAAGAACAATTTCATTTGATATATAACAACACTGAACATTATTAAATATTCAAACACTACTTTATAATTTCTTAGTTTAGAACAATAAAACATATCCCTTGAATTTTCTCAGTCTCAGCCATTCTACAAAGATTCACGTCTAACCAGTAAGAATTCAGCTCACCTTCCACACTGTCAGAACAGGAAGTTCCAATGCCAGTGTCACCGCTGTCAGAAGCTATACTATGTCTCCTGATATGGTTATTTCGTTGGTTAGATGGAACAGTTGTGGCCTGCCACAATGATTCATTACCAGGTAACCATGCTGATGAAGAATAATCTGGGCCTACAAAAGAAAATATGAAGAAGTTAACACATTTATAATGTCTGTGACTAGAGAGAAGACATCTTTTGACCTTGTAAAAAATGCAAATAAGGTAAAATAAGCTTATTTTCTGCCAAAAATAATTTAAATAGATCAGTGATATCTAAGATTCACCAAATAAACTTACTTATCACACATAGACAAATTCAATGCTGATTTAGCAGCTTCCTCTGGCTGAAGAGCTCTGATTTCTGCTTATAGACATTCAGCTTTTAAACATGGAACTACTGTCTGATTTAAAATATCAACTCTATCATCAATCCATCTGGAAATGTCAGCACTCTGCTTTGTAATATATGATAGGTAGGCATCTGTGATCCCAGACACAGGCATTAGCTGAGAATTGGGACTCAGGGAAAATCTAATCAAATCATATTGCATGACAATGTAAGTAGAATGTGCTCATGGAAGGTCAAAAAAATCTATTTTTTTCCACTATAACCTAACCACTTAAAATTTTAAATTCTTTTGCATTATTTTAATTGATTTTATTTCTTTAGTTATCTTTTGATAAAAGTTTAACACCAGAGCATCTTCCTGGCTCTTTGCTTACTTTTTCCCTTTTGAGTTACGTTAAATCTTCATTGTTTAGCTAATGTATCACTTTTCAGTGTTCTCTTATAATCTTTATTTTCACTTACGTTGTCCATTTTTACTAAACTTACATTTGCCTTTTTCTGATTTGCTCACTTCATTCTTTTACTGTCTACAATGCCACTCAAAATATACCCATGGACCAGTGCCACTCTGTGAACTATTAATTACAAGTTCATAAAAATTAGGTGCAGAAATAAAGGACAGGCAATAAAAGATGCTTATAGTAATTTGAAAGAGCAATTTTAAATCTTGAATTTTATACAAAGCTATAGTAGCACATGTCTTTATCAACGGTTAACACAGTGACTCTAAAATTGAAGCCTGTAGACTTATTTGTGGAAGTTAACAAGCTCTGTACAAGAATTTTGAGCCTTCAATTCAATTATACCCTTGAAAAGTAATAAGCATATTATAGATGACGTGAATAGCTACCTTAAAGCAGACATGATCACATAACTATAATACTCCCATTTGGGTTTTATGTTAGCGATTGCAGTTGCTTCTAAGTAAAGCGGAAATGACTGGGCACTTATCATCATGATGTGAAACAAAACATCATTACAGAATTATCATGTTACATGCCACTGAAATTGGCATGCAAGGAGAGCTTTCTAGAAGTTTAATAAACATAAGAATCACAAAATGACAAACATATCCACAAAATTAATTACATCATTAATTACATCATTTTTACCACACTTAGTAACAGTCCCACCAGGGACTTCCCTGGTGATGCAGTGGTTAAGATTCCATGCTCCCAATGCTGGGGGCCGGGGTTTGATCCCTGGTCAGGGAACGAGATGTCACATGCATGCTACAACTAAGAGTTAGCATGCCACAACTAAGGAGCCCGCCTGCCACAACTAAGATCCGGTGCAACCAAATAAATAAATAAATATTAAATTGTTTTAAAAAAATAATAAAACCAGACCTGAAGCTATTTTCTACCATATTAACCCCAACATTAAAGTTCTAGTTCTAATAAAACATTATGCCAAATTATTATTCTTTCATTTCTATTTATAATATAATTTATAAATTAAGTTTGAGTTTTATAGATCTATCTATGAAGTATACAAGCAGCCTTAAAAGTCATAAACATTTAAATTAACTCAAGCTTAATAAATAGTGGCCAAAGAAACACTTCTACCAGCTTTGAGGTCCAGAACAACCACTTAAAGCTTTGTAGATTCTAGACCTATCTCAGAATGGGACTTATCTTAATTCATCTGGCTAAGCACTCACACATTAAAGCACCAGGTGAAGGCATTCTGTCACCAGATCTGCTCTAACTCTGATTTGTCTATAATCTGCACCAAAGATATTTTCTTTAAACAGCTCCTCAGGTAATATTCCTTTTAAATGAACTCAAAGTCCTATCTAAACCATTATCAAAAAGGGCAATCAGCCCACTACTTTCTCTCCCAAGTACAAACCTATTAATTGGAGAAATTTTTTTAGGAATACTCAGAAAACAACATAAATAAGCTGGTAGTACATGGAAATGGCAAATAAAGATATGAAAGGATGTCCAACCTTACTAATAATGAGAGAAATGAAAACGACAACAATGTTTTTATTTTTAGATTTTTAAATTTTCTATAACATTAAATACCACTGGCAAATATTTGAAATACCAATGTCAAACGAAGTGCAGGGAAAGTTCACATACTTTTGTGGATATATAAACTGATAGAACCTTTCTAAATTAGGGCATCTGGAAACAGGTATCTAAATTTCAACATGTACCTAAATTTCAACATAAGACCTCCTACTAGGAATTTTTATAAAGAAGTAATAGAGAAATATAAATATATATAAGCACAAGGACAGTACTTCTTTAATAATAAAAATAAATGCCTAGAAACAAAATATGTAAGTTAGTTGATAATATTCAAGTGCTAAAAATAATTTTACTGACCCCTTTTTTTAACATGTAGTGACATCCAAAATATTATGTATGTGTGGGAGGCAAAGCATTTGTATTGCTATGTTTATAGTATGATTCCATGGTTAGAGAAGAAATTGCACATTACATATATGGAAAAAGGAGCTTTCAGGGAGCTCTACATCTAAATGTCAACATTGACTACAATGTTTTACTAAAGGAACAAATACATTACAGAACATTTACTCTCTCACTAGGGATGATAATGATGATGATGATTATACACTATCATCTTCCGGGGAAAAATACTGAAAATTACTTATTGATTTGCAGATTACATGAACATTTGATTCTGAAAGGAAGCAGCTATAGAGCAAGATATGTAAATTCAACAGATTCCTGGTTAACAATTTTACAAAAGCTGCATAAGATCACTGAAATAAAGTAAAAACTCTTGCTTTTAGACAATATAACCATCTTGAGCAGTATAAAGTAGTATTACATGTTTAAGCCGCAATACCTCCACCCCATTTACTGTTAACAAATCTTGGCCCAAGGAAACCATTTGTAGATAAAAGGATATAATCCCCCCCACACATTCGTTACCCCAGTAACGGGGGTAAAAGAAGGAAGAAAGAAAAAAACACTGATAATGATATGGTGTTATTACCAGAAGCTAGGAAGATTTTCAATAATTAGTCTTAAATCATTAACTATTACCAGGAAGAATAGCTCAACAAACTTTTTCTGAAGTTTTCTGAAGGTCAGACAGTAAATATATCCACCTTTGCAAGCCATTTGATCTCTATCAAAACTATCCAACTGTCACCATTGTGGTAAAGGCAGCAGTAGACAACAGAATGGGTATGACTGTGTTGCAATAAAACTTTATTTACAAAAACGGATGACAAGCTAGATTTGATCCATGGGCCCTAGTTTGCAGACCCCTGATTGCGAGTAAAAAATTATTCTAATAGATAAATATTCTCTAAAATCCAGCTGACTCAAAATGAGTAACTCCGGCCAGCATGTTAATTCATTCCTTTATTCAGAAGAAATTCTAGTTCATCCTAGAGCACATACCAGCAAGTCCTACTGCTCTAAATCTGAAAATTCATGGGAGCATTACGGAAGTTATCTGAGGACAACCAACACCAACGACTTTTTTGGATTTATTTTTCCAGAATAAACAGTTTCCGTTTGTAATAAGGAAGAAACCTTTGCATTCTCTTACAAGTTAATAACTAAAGGGATGTTTCCTATAAGCTTAAATTATACATAATGGCCCATCTCTGGGAAACCTGCCTCCCAGGTAGTGAGCATTAAGCTGAAATACCTCTGTTTAGCTCACAGGAAACATCCTGACCAGGTCCACCTGTGAATGACTACAGGGAGGAAGAAATTAACACATCCTCTCCCGAGGCTGACTGGAACCAGGAAATGTTTGACTTTACTCCCTCCCCTTTTAGTATAAAAGATGCCTGAATTCTAATTCAGCCAAGATGGTTCTTTGATGCATGAGCCCACCATCTTCTCAGTTTGCTGGCTTTCCAAATAAAGTCACTATTCCTTGCCCCGACAACCCACCTCTCGATTTAACAGCCTGTTGTGCAGTGAGCAATACCAGCCTGAACTCAGTAACAAGTTGACCTGTATGTTTTATTTATTTTTTTTTTTGGCTGTGCCCTGTGGCTTGTGAGATCTTGGTTCCCCAACCAGGGATTGAACCCAGGCCCTCAGCAGTGAGAGCATGGAGTCCTAACCACTGGATTGCCAGGGAATTCCCCTGTATGGTTCAAAACTCTTAGACAACGTCAAACATATATTCATATGTATGATGGTTAATTTTATGTGTCAACATAACTGGACCATGGGGTGGCCAGATACTGGGTCAAACATAATTCTGCATGTTTCTGTGGGGCTATTTTTACGTGAGATTAATATTTAAATTGGTAGACTGAGTAAAGCAGATTGCCCTCCATATGTGGATGGGCCTCATCAAACCAGATGAAGGTCTGAATGGAACAAAAGGTTGACCCACCCCCAAAAAAGAGATAATTCTTCCCGCCTAAAGGCCTTCAAATTAGAACATTGGCTTTTCCCTTTCTTTGGACTGGAAGTGAAACATCAGCTCTTCCTGGGTCTCAGGCCTCTCAGCCTTCAGAATAAAATTCCAACATCAGCTCTCCTGGTTCTCAGGCCTTCAAACTCAATTTGAAACTAAACCATTGACTCCCCTGGGTCTCCAGCTTGCTGACTCACACAGCAGATCTTGGGTCTTACCAGCCTCCATAATCACACAAACAAATTCTTTACAATAAATCTCTTTCTACAGATATATAGAGATAGAAAAAGAATATATTTTTTCTCAAGTGCACATGAAACATTCTCCAAGACAGATCATGTCTTATGCCACAAAATAAGTCTTACTACATTTAAGAAGATTTACACCATATCAAGCCATCTTTTCCAATGACAATGGTATGAAATAAATCAACTAAAAGAAGAAAACAGAAAATTCACAAATAATGTGGTGCTTAAACAACATGCTCCTAAACCACCAATGGGTCAAAAAAGAAATCAAAAGGGAAATCAAAAAATATCTTGAGACAAATGATGGAAACACAACATAGCAAAACTTATGGAATGCAAAAGCAGTTCTAAGAGGGAAGTTTATAGTGATAAATGCCAATATTAAGAAAGCTCAAATGAACAATCTAACTTTACACCTTAAGGAACTAGAAAAAGAACAAACTAACCCCAAAGTTAGTAGAAGGAAGGAACTAATTTAGGATTCCGGGCTTTCACTGCCGTGGCCCAGTTTCAGTCTCTGGTCAGGGAATTGAGATCCTGCAAGCTGCATAGTGATGCTAAAAAAAAAAAAAAAAAAGTTTAAAGAAGGAAGGAAATAATAAGAATCAGAGTGGAAATAAATGAAATATAGACTAAAAAGACAACTGAAAAGATCAATGAAACTAAAGCTATTTTGAAAAGATAAACAAAACTGACAAACCTGAATGACTACAGGAAATAAAAGTCTCAAATAAAATTAAAAATGAAAAAGGTGACATTACAACTGCTCACACAGAAATACAAAGGACCATAAGAAACTGCTATGAACAATCATAAGCCAACAAATTGGCCAACCTAGAAGAAATGAATAAATTCCTAGAAACATACAACCTACCAAGACTAAATCATGAAGACAAAGAAAATCTGAACAGACCAATTACTAGTACAAATATTGAATCAATAATCAAAAACCTTTCAACAAAGATATGTCTAGGACCAAATGGTTTCACTAGGGAATGAATCCTACCAAACATTTAAAGAATTAATATAAATCCTTCTCAAACTCTTCCAAAAAATGGAAAGGGAGAGAATAATTCCAAACTCTTTTTAAGAAGCCATCATTACCCTATACTGGACACTACATTACCCAGACAAGGACACTACAAGAAAATCACAGGCTAATATCCCTAATAACATAGATACAAAAATCCTCAACAAAATATTAGCAAACCTAATTCAACAGCACATCAAAAGGACCATACACCATAATCAAATGGGATTTATTCCAGGGATGCAAGAATGGTTCAACATATGCAAATCAATAAATGTGATATACCACGTTAACAACATAAAGCACAGAAATCATATAAACTCAAAAGATGTAGGAAAAGTATTTGACAAAATTCAACATCCTTTCAAGATAAAGCTCTCAACAAACTGGGTACAGAGGGAACATAACTCAACAAAATAAAGGCCATATATGACTAGCCCACAGTTAACATCATACTCAATAGTGAAGAAGCTGAGGAATAAGATCAGGAACAAGACAAGGATACCTACTCTCACCACTTTTACTTAATGAAGTACTGGAAGTCCTAGCCAGAGCAATTAGATAAGAAAAAGAAATAAAAGGTATCCAAATCGGAAAGGAAGCCATAAAACTGTCTCTATTTGCATATGACATACTATATATGGAAAACCACCAAAAAACTGTTAGAACTAATCAGCAAATTCAGTAAAGTTACAGAATACAAAAAACAATACATAAAAATCAGTTATGTTTCTATATACTAACAACAAACTATTGAAAAGACAGATTAAGAAAACAATCCCATTTACAACTGCATTGAAAAGAATACTAAGAAGTAAATTAAACCAAGGAAGTAAAATATCCACACATCAAAAACTATAATACCATGAGATGAAAGAAACTGAAGAAGACACAAATAAATGGAAAGATATTTCATGCTCACAAATTGGAAGAATATTGTTAAAATATTCATACTACCCAAAGTAAGCCACAGATTCAATGCAATCCCTATAAAAATTTCAATGGTATTTTTCACAGAAATAGAAAAGACAATCCTAAAATCTGTATAGAAGCACAAAAGACCTTGAATGGCCAAATCAATACTGAAAAAGAACAAAGCTGGAAGCATCAAACATCCTGATTTCAAACTATACTATAAAGCTATAGTAATTAAAACAGTATTGTCACTAAATAAAGACTCACAGATCAATGGAATGGAATAGAGAGCCCAGAAATAAACCCATGCATACACAGTGAGTTAATTTACTATCAGGGATCCAGGAATATACAAAGGAGAAAGGATAAATGGTGTTAGGAAAACAGGACAGCCACCGGCAAAAGAATGAAACTGTTCCCCTATCTTACACCATACACAAAAGTGAACTCAAAATAGATTAAAGACTTGAACATAAGACCTGAAACCATAAAACTCCTAGAAGAAAACATACAGGTATGCTCCTTAACATTGGTCTTGCAATGATTTTTTTGGATTTTGACACCAACAGCAAAAATAAATAAATGGTACTATATCAAACTAAAAAGCTTTTGAATAGCAAGGAAAATCATCATAGAAAGAAAAAAGAAAAGAAAAAGGAAGGAAGGAAGGAAAGAAAAAAAGAAAGAAAAGAAAAGAAAAAAGATAGAAAAGAAAAGGCAACCTATAGAATGGGAGAAAATGTTTGCAAACCATATATCCAATAAGGGATTAATATACAAAATATATAAAGAACAACTCAACAGCAAAAAAACACCCAAATAAACAATGGCCAAAGGGCCTGAATAGACATTTTTCCAAAGACACACATACACACACACACATACACACACACACACTAGAATATTATGCTAAGTCTTAGCGTCTAATGTAGAATATGATGACTATAGTTAACAATAGTTTTGTATACTTGAAATTTGCTAAGGGAATAAAACTTAAGTGTTCTCAACTAAAAGAAAAGGAATTATGTGAGGTGATGGATGTGTTAATCAACTCTAATGAGAATCCTTTCTCAATGTATACATATATCAAAACATCACATTTACACTTTAATACATTACAATTTTATTTATCAATTATAGCTCAATAAAGCTAAATTAAAGAAAAAAGAATCCAACATTTGGGACAATGGGGTTATAGAATGTTCCTTAAACGTTATTTCTAATAAGGAACTGTTACAAATAAACCAAAAAAGAGAAGGGAGCACAATTTTGGCCATTAAAATAGTGAAGACCTAAAAGTATAAAATGCTTATATTGTCAATCTAAGTAAGACATAAAATTTAATAAATGGGAAATTCACAAATAACCTCAGATTTCATATTGTCTAGGAATTCTCTGAACTCTTTTTTTGCCTGTTTCTAGCTTAGCACTCACCATATCAAACTGAAGTTATCTGTGCCTGTATCTGTCCTCCTTCTAGACTGTAGTAATAGTCATTGAGGGCAAGGATCATGTGTTCCAGATCTTACTCAGTGCTGCAGCCAGCATATAGTAAACAATCAAACAAACAAACAAAAAAACTGCATAAAGCAACTGGAAAGAAATACATCAAAATACTACCTGTGGTTTTCCCTAGATGGTAAGATTACTGGTAATTTCTTTGACTTTTATGCTTTGTATTATTACTTTAATAATCAGAAAAATAAGCTTTATTTTTTTAATCCTTAACCCCCACCACTAATAAACCAAATAATTTACTTATTAAGTACCTCTTAATTATTCTATACTTGTGCTAAGTAACAATCAATGAAAGTCTTTGGAGATATGTTTTCCGGGAAATGGGTATACAACTTACTTGGCGTAGTTTGCAACAAAATGTGTACATTCTAACACATAAATCAAACTACCATAACTTTTTTTAAATGTTCAAAAATTCAAAACTACAAATTAATGTTCACAAAATGAATTATATTTATACACTTAAAAGGAAAAAAATTTCTTCAAAGTAAAGAACTTACAACAGACTGGTTCTTTGTTTTGGTTGATAGTTACAAGTCTGTTTCAATATCACAATTAATTTAGTCCAGTAGAAGAAAAAAATTATGAACCTTCTTAAAGCTGTAGGAGAGTCTACCGAGGAAACACAGCAACTCATATACTTTGACAAAAGATCAGTGCAGTCCTTTTTCTAGGAAGGTATCCTCATCAAAAGAACTCTAGAAGAAGGAAGCATATAATAAGTCCAATCATATCAGACAAATAATCTGATTGGTCAATCAATGGGGAAAACATATCCTCTTCAGAACAGCATCTTATTCTTCTAAATCAGTAAGACATTTTAATTTGCTTATGATGATATCACAATGATCTTATTTTTTGCTAAACTTTTCCTTTTAAAGGAAGAGGCAATTTTCATTCAGGTTTCCCAAAATGACAAAATTATCTATAGAAGGTGATCTCCTCTAGCCTGAATTTACATTTGTCTTAACCTTTAAATATAACTACTACTTTCTTAAAAAGATCCAATATTTTATGTGCCTAGAACACTGAAGATAATTAACAAAATGTCATGATTGAAATAACATTTTAATCTTTCATTTAGATTGAATGAATTCAATATGAGAAGAATGACATGGCATGTCTCTATTCAACATAATCCAGAATCACAAAGCAGTCAGAATTAGATACGAATATGCTTACCAGGTGATACAAGGAAAATTTTCTCATACAATAGTAATAAGACTACACTAAAAAGGGAATTACTCAATTTCTAGATATGTGCTATGCACTTAAAAAAAACAAACTTTAAGGCTCAGTGATCTCTGAAATAAAGTATTACCTAGGTCCTATCATATTAGATCAACTGAATGACTGTAGAATCAGCTCTCTCTAGAACAAAGATGTATTTCTTCAAGAAGAGCAAAGATTCCCAAGACACCATACATTGGGACTTTTCTTTGGAAGACAATATGTTACATTTTTTTAATACCAATTTCAATAATTTTAAATAGAACACTGAATGCCCAGGGATAAGTTATTTAATAATTACTAACATTTCTCACATTAGAAAAACAGGAAGATTAGCATCAAATGAATAAGTAGCCCATTATATTTTATTTTCTTTCTGAAGCTTTTTTTCTAAATTGGAAGCAAAAATGCATACAACATCAAGTCTTCCACAATATGCTAACATAATTGTAACTGCACTTAGAAGAACTAATCTTATTGAATTTTTTAAATGACAATGCTAAGCCAAAAAAATAAACAACACCATTGACAAAGCAGATTTATAGTTGTAAATAAAAAGCTGAATATACAATACAACTATGAATACAAATTACAGTGTTTTTTAAAATGCAGGTTATCACCTATTCAGTGCACTGAGACCAACCTTTTTTAATAAAATAAAACAGAAATAAACAGAAAATATCAAATCATATTTACCCTTATTTGACATAAGATACACAAATCTCACAATATAACATCTCTGAAATGTTAACAAGGACATCTCTGAAATGTTAACAAGTACTTCTCCTTAAAGTTCAGAACAGTAGCCTTCAAGCGTCAATAGAAAACAAGTAAAAAGAAATAAATGCAGGGAATACAACAACAACAAAAATCTCTCTTCCTTAACTCATACACCTAATCCATTTCTGAAACTCTTCAGTCCATTTCAGAAGTATTCACTGAATTAGTTCTCTCCTCTTCTTCCCACTGTCACAGATCATATGTCTTTTGGCTGAACTGCTGCACAGATGTCCTGCTGGAGTAACTCTGCCCAAGCCAGCCTCTACCCTACTATCAGAAAATATATTTACGTCATTCTTTTGCTTAAAACTCAAATTCCTTAACTTTGGCAAGGTTCTTCACCAACTGGCAACCTCATTTTCTAAGACTTTACAACTCCTACCTCTCCCACTTCAGCTCCCCTACACTCTGTAGCCGCACATACCTAACCACTGCCTCCAAACAGATCAGGTTCTTTTGTGACTCCAAGCTATTTCTCTTCTCTCTCTTCTTTAAGCGTCCTGATTCAGAATTAACTTGCTCTAAATGTTTTCTCTGATTTCCCCAGGTGGTTTTAAAATAACTACTACTTTGTGCTCTCTCAATATATCACTCAAAATACCATAACGGCATTTACTAAATTATATTAACCCATATGTATATGACTTTCTTCTTCCTCACCAAAAGGCAACTTTTTTTAGTCTCTAGCACAGAGCTGCACAGTTAAGACAGGGTCTCAATAAATGTAGTCATTATAACTACTGGGTACCCAATAAATGTTCCTGGCATAAAATTAAAATTTTGGATGCTTTATAATTAGATCTTAAAAATAGTCTTTGTTTTAGAAGGATTAAAACAGGGTGTATTTTTGTTTTATTTTTGGTTGTTGTCTGTTTGTTTTAAAATCCAGGAGATTTTAAACTATCCCTTGAGCCAGTTTGCATTTAAGTATCTATTTAAAGATCAGTAAATATTTTCCAATGCAGAGAAAAACAAACAAAACAAAAAAAACACTTATAAGTGATTTGAAAGGCTGTTGGCCAAAATTCCTAATAAATGTGGGAAAGCAATTTTCAATAGCATCAAAAGGCACAAAAAAGTCACCAAAAAACTAAATAGAACATTAAAACACAGAAAAATATTCACATTAATAGTAATCAGGAAAACAAAAACAGAAAATCTTGTACTACACTGGAAAATACCTAGCTAAAGTGAAAGAAACTTAATACAGAGATATTTATGTTATTCATCCTACTTGTCTACTTCATTTCAGTACTGTTTATCTCTAGGGTAAGTGACTCCAATAGTTTTAATTTTTCTTTAATCATAGAATTAATAGTATAGCTTAGTGGAAAAGAATATGGACTATGAAACTAGACTGCCTAGGTTCAAGTTCTGTACCACTCTTATAAGCAGTGAGATAGTGAGTAAGTCACTTAGCCAATCTGTGCCTCAGTTTCTTCATACGTAAGAAGAGAAAAAAAAATATATAGTATCTATCCTATAGGGCTGTTGTGATAATTAAATGAATATGTGAAGATATTTTTTAAAGTGCCAGGCATAAAAACAGACACAATTGATCAATGGAACAGAATAAAGGGCCTAGAAATAGTCTCTTCAATAAATGGTATTGAGAAAACTGGACAACCACATGCAAAAGAATGAAACTGGACATTATCTTACACCATACATGAAAATCAACTCAATGGGTTAAAAATGTAAGACTTGAAACCGTAAAACTCCTAGAAGAAAACACAGCGGGTAAGCTCCTTGACATCAGTCTTGGCAATGATTTTTTTGGATTTGATACCAAAAGCAAAGCAATAAAAAGTATACTACATCAAACTAAAAAACTTCTGCACAGCAAAGGAAACCATCAACAAAATGAAAAGGCAATCTGCTGAATAGGAGAAAATATCTGCAAGTCATCTATCTTATAAGGGGTTAATATCCAAAATGTAGAAGTAAATGATACAACTCAATAGAAAAAAAAAACAATTTGATTGACATACAAATGGCAACAGGTACATGAAAAGGTGCTCCACATCACTAATTAGCAGCGAAACGCAAATCAAAACTACTGAGATAGCACTTCATACCTGTTAGAATGGCTATTATTAAAAAGACAAGAAATAACAAGTGTTTGCAAGAATGTGGAGAAAAGAGAAAACTTGTACACTATTGGTGGGCATGTAAATTGGTGCAGCCACCATAAAACAGTACGGAGGTTACTCAAGAAACTAAAAATAGAACTATCATATGATCCAGCAATCCCACTTCCGGGTATATACCCAAAAGAAATGAAATCACTATCCCAAAGGGATACCTGCATCCCCCATGTTCACTGCTGCACGATTTACAATAGCCAAAACACAGAAACAACCTAAGGGTCCATCAACAGATGGATGACTAGAGAAAATGCATTTGTACAGAATGGAATATTATTCAGCCATAAAAAGAAGAAAATCCTGTTGTAACATGAATGGACCTTCAGGGCATAACAATAAATGAAATATACCAGACAGAGAAAGACAAATAGTGGATGATCTCATTTATATGTAGAATCTAAAAACAAACCCATAGAGACAGGGAACTGACTGGTGGCTTCCAGGGGCAGGTGGTGGGAGGGTGGGGGAAACGGGTGAAAGTGGTCAAAAAGTACAAACTTCCACGTATAAGATAAATAAGTTTGGGGATATAATGTACAGCATGGTGACTATAGTTAACAATACTATACCGTATATCTAAAAGTTATTAAAATTAGTAAATCTTTAAAGTTCTCATCACAAGAAAAAAAAAAACCATAACTATGTGTGGTGATGGACGTTAACTAAACTTATTATGGTAATCATTTTGCAATATATACATACAGCAAGTCATTACATTGTACACCTTAAACTACTACAATGTTATATATCAATTGCACCTCAATCAAACTGGAAAAAAATCTACCTCAGTCTAAGTTAATTGGCTTTCTTGCATTTAAGGATTTAAATCGAATTTTAAGTAATCAACACCTAGTATTCTTTGCTTTCTAAATATAAAAAAGAAATGTGGAAGTTCATTATTATTATTAAAACTACTTATTAGTCCTATTATTACTAAAATTAATAAAAATAATTTTAAAAAACATTACCACAAAAGGTATAAGACTATAGTCTTCGGATGTGATTCTAAATTTCCTTACTTTCAATTTGAGTATAACAAGGAAGAGTTTTAAACTAGGTTGGTTCAGGTGGAGGTTAAAATTAACTCAATTGAGAACAATGATCAGATGGATAAATAAGTGGCTCACCTTTCACATAAAAAGTATGAATTCAAACCAGTAATATTCACTCATGATATAAAACAAGGAACTCAAGAGTGTCAGGGTAGCAACCAACAAAGGTAAGACTATCTCCTTCTATGAAAAAAATCATGTGCCTGTTGATTTCAATATGTGGACAAGCCAAAGATTCCTATCTTATACTCTGGTTACATGAAATGCTGTATTCAAGAGTACTTTGGTAGCTATTTGGAATGAGGGCCACATATTTAATTTAGTGTCTCATAAACCTTTATTTCTGTTTATAAACTGGAAAAAAATGAGGTATGATAAAAACTAACAAGAGATTTTTTTAATAAAACCACTACACACGTGAGGGAGTATAACAAGTCATATTCCAGAGGGGTTTACCTTTGTCTTCGAATATAACTATTTCATAGTATCAATTAATAGAGAAAATATTCTACATGGTAGCAAATTATGTCCAAACTTAAGGATCATCAGCCCAGGAGGAAATAAAGGCCCCAATAAAAATAAACATTCCTTAATAAATTTGTTAGACCTAATGAAAATTCACATAGTCACTGACCTCCAAAGAAAGCAGAGTAAGCTCATTATTTCTCAATTAGCCTTTTGTTTTCTAATACTTAGGAGCCTAAGTGCTTTACATAATACATTTAAATGCCAAAACGAAAACAAAACTTTAGTTTTAAAACACTCCAAAATAAAGTTTTGAGAAAATTTATAAATAACACCCCCAAATTTAAAAACTTAACTTCTAGTTAAACTTTTCAGTACATTATTCCTAAAATGAGATGGGATGCTCAGAATTAATGAAAAAGCTTCAGTAATTTCATGATAAAGCAATGTATATTGATATGATCAATAAACACACACTATCTGCCTCTACAAGACAGTGTAAGCACCTCACAGAAAACTTTAAACTTGACATGAAATGTAGTCCAAATTTTTCATCCCATTCTCTTTCAGAAGGTTAACTAAAATCTAGAGTTCACTGCAGAACTCTGAACTTTTAGTATTAAAACAGCATCAATAAAGCAATGAAGACATCTACTATGTAAAGAGGGCATAAAACAAAGTTCCTGACCTTGAATCTACTATCTTTAAAGTAATGTAAAATCTCTTTAAAGTCATTTAAAACCTTACACCAGTTCAGATGCCCTAGGCAGAATCCTATAGTCAAGACTCAGTGACTGTTCAATATAAGGCATCCCAGGAGACACTACCGCTAATTTTAAAACTGAATGTCCCAGGCAAACCCAGATAGTTTTGGTCACCCTAGCTTGAGAAGTGGTAAGGGCAAAGAAAGCAACCCAAACACTCACTGAGAACTTATGTACCAGTTCTATGTAATAAAATGTGCAGACTCGATTAGAGAATCTTTAATCCCTACTAGTTTTAAAATTTTAAGTCTCTCACTGGAAGTATGCAGCAGCACTGGTCCATTCTCTTCTGTCTCATCTTACATGGCCTCTTGGAAACATGCGGCTCTGGTGGTGAAGACTCCTTCCTTCAGTCTCCTCTCCTCTGGAACACCACACTCTGCTGGCTGTACTCCTACTTCACTGGCTCCTCCTCCTCTATCTGACCAGAAAACGGTAACCTCTGCTGTCTTCTCAATACTCTATGTGATCGCATTTAGACATCATTTAGACACAGGTAACTCTCAAAATCCCTACCTCCACCTTCCCATCTCCCCACTGAGATGCAGACTTGTATACCCAACTTCTCACCTGAACCTCTAAAATGCATCTCAAATGCCACACGGCTAAAACAGGACTCTTAATTCCACTTAACTTCCTCACATTCCTCCACACCTCAGAAAATGGCACCACCATCCATTATAATTACTGAAGCCCCAACTAAGACATCATCTTTGATTCCTCTTTCCTTCATTTACCACTCCCAAACCATCAGTAAATCCTGTCAGCTTTATTTCTCGAAATATATTCCAGACCCATTCTGTTCTCTCCAATCCAATCTTACCACTCTGATCCAAGCCATCATCTCACCCAATCACCGCAATGACCTATTAACCGGCTTCCCTACTGCCAATCTTTCCCCCACTGCGCCACAATTTCTTCCCCCACAAAACAGCCAGGAGTGATCTGCAAACACCAAGGACAGGGATATCTGATTCATCTCCCCAGGACACAGAACATAGAATGAGGTTTGCCTCACAGTGGTGCTCAGTGTGCCGAGTGAAAGAATGAACAGTCATCTCCCCTACCCACCCACAGCTGCCTTCCCCTCACACAGAAAAAAACCCAAAATTCTTACTAATTCTTACAATGCCTTACATCAGGCCTCCCTCACCTCATATCCCTACTCACTGTGCTCCAGACTCACTGACCTCTGATATTCCTCAAGCTCCCCAAATTCATTTCCACCTTGGAGCTGTTTCTACACCCTCTGCCTGAACACTCATGCCCTCATGTCTGGCTCCTTCTCATCATTCAGGTCTCAGAGCAATGCTACCTCCTCAGGGAGGCCTTCTCTACCCACACCATCTCACCAGCTCCCTTTTCTTCACAGTACTTAACATCAGCTGAGTTATCTTGTTAGTTTACTTACAGACTGTTTCCTCCCTACTAGAATGTAAGTTCCCTTACAGCTGGGACCCTACCTTTCTTGTTCAATGATGTATCCCCAGAGCCTAGTACAATGCCTATCACACAATATTTACTGAAAGAATGACTCATATTTACCAAGTACTTATGTACGTGCCAAGCACTATGCTAGGTAACAACAATGAATTTTTTTAATTAAAGAAAAATAGAAAGTGCAAGTAAAATATTAGTATGAAGAGCAATTTGATGTTCTTTTATGTTGATCAGTCCCGTTCTTAAAATGAATGACCTTATACAATAAATTCCACTTTGTAGAACATTATTTTGCCAGTGTAAAATATATATATCCTTAAGTAGTAACAGTAATTAGAATTTCATTGTAGCTTTAGAAGTTATCTAAATGATCACATTGTTCATTTTTTAATATATAAGTTGAAGGAACTAATTAAGCTATAACTCAGTAAAATCTGAGAGCTTTCATTTCTTCATCTTTTTCTCAGAGTACAAATATACACGTTTCATCCAGTCAGAAAACTCAAGACTGTGTAAAAACTTTCTGTTCTCAACATACAGAAACATTCACAACAGAGGCTGAACTCACCATTTACTGTCTGGCCTCAGATTAATTTACCAGCTTCCTTCAAGCCAAGAAGCTATCAGTAATAATCAGGTTCATTTCACAAAAGTCATCACTAAAGTTGACATTCACCCCTCATCCCCCAAAGCCTATTATAAAAGAACACGTCCAAATGAGTTTAGGCAGAAGAGTTATGTTTCATTGTTAACAGAGTACTTTTGGGTCCATTTAATTCAGAACCACAGAAAAACTTTGTATTTGACATAATCATACCAGTTACTACCACCGTCATTATGACATCACTAAACACCTTATGGCTAGGAATCAACTAGGAAAAGGCAGATTTAAAGCTTGAGGCACTGAACAAATGACACTTCTTCAGATCATGTAAGTATTTTCTATAACACTTTCTTTTCAGCACACTTGAAAACTATCATATCCCACCTCCAAATGTTTTAAGGGTTAAATGTATTAATATTTTGAAAGTATGATTTATAAAAGGGAACAAATTCAGTATACCTAAGTATAAGTACTCAAAATATCCCCATATCATACTAGATTTTTAAAACCTAAGGGAAATACATCTATCTTTCATCCAAATTTGAAACTATTATACATTTTGAATAACAGGATCTTCTCAAATGCACTCAACCAAATGCATAAAAGACATAACATTTGTTCTATTTAAAATTAGCTTTCTAACCACACTTGCCAATTGAAAATAAAAGGAGGGGGAGGGGGGCCTTTTGTTTGATCTTTGTATGGAAATATAAGAAAATATTCATTTTATTTTCGTTTATAACAATTATCTCTGTAAAGTTGAAAAACTGTGGGTAAAGCCAAAACAAAATTAAATCCTAAAGAAAAGGTCAAAAGTTCAGTATTTTCCAAACCACGCTGATTACTCCCACTTGTTTTAACTGCCATTACCTTAAAAAGAAAGCTTCTCCAATTTTTTATAACACTGGTTCTAAAAAACAAATGGTTTTGCCTTTAGTTACATAACTGTATAAACAAACCAGTTTTAGGATACCTAGAATTAACCCACATACTGAGACAAACTCATTTAAATACCAGAAATAATTTACATATCTCTGTCTTCACACAGGCCATCAAAACCAAAATGATTGCTGATAAATTCAATCAGAAGACTGGTTCCTTCTGCTTTCAGAAAAGCTCTAAAATCGCTCAAGGTAGTCAAAAGATAAGACTGGACAGTGTTTCAAATATATAAATTTCCTTTAAATTCTAAGAAAAAATGCCTACATGAACCAATTCAGAGGTCATTATCTTGACCTTCACCGTCTGCTCATTTGCTAAAGAAACCACACAAGTTTTTCATCTAAGGTATAAATTTTTAAACTAAAAAAATTTTCAAGATTTGCTTGGCTCAAAAAGAGAATAAACATAATTATATCACTATTTTGTAAAAGTAATCTATTCTCAGCATGTAGCTGAAAAAAAAATTTTATTGGAAAGGCATGTCCTGACTTACCAAAGGTTTCACTGTCAAAGGTCAGATAAAATATATTTGTTGTAAAGATATACTGTCCAAATTTATTAAAACTGGGTAGTATTTATAAAGTATCTTCTTCCACTATATTCTTTGTCACAGCAAAAGTTTAGAGGGTGCAATATAACCTCAAAGTCCTTCCTTCAGTTAATTAAACATGTTTAAGCACTATGATGTTTTCTTCTTCATAGAAAACAATGGAAAAATGGATACAATGCTTGGGGGATATTAAGCCTTCAAACATGTTACTATTACAAATAAAGTTTAAGAGGTTAGGTTACAAAGACATTACAGATGGCTTCTGACATGTACAGATAAACTGAAACCATTCCCTCCAGCCTCTAGGGATAATGAAGTACCTTCTCACTCATTGAAGTTACTTTGATTGCAGAGTTTGTAAGCACCCAGTGAGTATCAAAAGCCTCTCAAGTGCTGTCTCCTCTTCTTAGGACAAATGGTATACATTTCAGAGAAAATAATTTCCTACTTATATGATTTTTTTACTAAACTCATGCCTACGTTCAATTCTATTATTTCTAAAAGTGTTGCAGGACCAAATTTAAGAGAATGATTTCAAATCTAACTCTGGATTTTAAAATTTTTATGTCTAGATCTAACGTACAGTATGCTACTATAGTTAACAATACTGTATTGTATGCTTGAAATGCGTCAAGAGGGTAGACCTTAAAGTTTTCTCACCAAACACACGACACACAAAAATGCTAACTATGAGGTGATGGATATGTCAACTAGCTTGATTGTGGAGATCATTCCACAATGTGCGTGTGTGTGTGTGTGTATCAAAACCAAGTTGCACATATTAAATGTATCTATCAATACAATTTCTATTTGTCAATTACACCCTAAATAAAGATGACAGAATTATATATGTCTAAAACAAACCACACATCACAAATTTCTAAACTATCACAGAATTGCATTATTTGAAATTTTAATAGAAATCTGAGTTTGTGCCTGATATTTTTTAAATAGCAAAAATACTACCAACAAAAAACCACTCCCAAATGCCTCTGCTTTTTTGTTTCGCAAACAGCTTTGAAAATGTATACCAAAATGTCAGTTACACAAGTAGAGCTCATTTTGTGTAACAAGGTTACTTAATAGGAGTCCTAGAAGCACCTAAAGTTGTAGGAAAATTTTTGTGTAAGTACATATGGCGGTTTTTTCTGGATAAATGGTCCATATAACTTGCAGCTTCTCATGGGGGGTTCAAAATTCAATTAAGATTAAAGTGCGTGAAAGAACCGTCAACGTCAGATAACCTGTCACAGGCAACCCAAGCCTTATTTTTTATATCACAAATTAGGGGACGATTTATCCTAATTTGGCGGCTCCTACACAACTTTTCAGTGATGCAGGCATGAAATGGCTGTGCGTTACAAACAGCTCTCTTCATACACCCAACGCGGCAAACCCCCAATTTTCCTTGAAAGGGCCAGGGACAGGCAAACGGATTAACACCCCTATTGCTCAAAGATCGACTGGCTTTGGCAGGACATGTCCTCCAGAGAGGGCTGCTGGGCGGTGACCAGGTCGCAGTGAGGGGCTGGACCCCCCGGCGGGCGCTTGCAGCCAAGGCATCACCAGCAGCCTCCTTCCGCCCCAAAACGCGCCCTAAAGTAGGGTGTGCGGACGCGGCTGCAGCAGATCCCGGTCCCCCTGGCGCGCGCCACGCCGCCGCCGCTGCAGCACGGTCGCAGCGACCTTCCCACCCGGGGCTCCGTGAGCCCCGTTACCCACGTCGGCCACACACCCCACAAGAAAAAGGGAGGAGGACGCACAACAAAGCCTAACCCGAGGAGGCCCAAGAGAGCTGTAAGTTGGGGCGCCCGGGCTGCGGCCCGAGGAGGAGCGGCCCGGACACCGAGCCGCGCCGAGCCGGTGTGCCGCGATGCAGGGCGGACAGGGCCGGGGACGCGGGGCTCCAGAAGTCAGCCCGCGGGGCCGGGCGTCAGCAGCCCCGAGGAAGCCGGGCTGGCGGGCCAGCGCGCGGCGTCGGGGGCGGGCGGCCAGGGGGAAGCCAGGCCTGAGGAGGGAGGGGAGCGGCGGCGGGGTCCCGAGGCGCCACGATTGGCCGCGACCCCCACCCCAGCCGGGGGCCTGCCCCGTTACTTACCCGCCGGGAAGCTGCGGGCTCCGCCAGGGCTGTCCCGGCCGCCGGCCTCCGGGGCCAGGAAGCGCCCCCACATCGCGGGCGAGAGCGCCAAGTGGGCCGGGGGCGCCCGACTCCCCACGTCCGTCCTCCCTGCCTTCGCCTCCGGCGGCGGAAACTTGTCCGGAGCCTGCGCCGCTGCGGCACCGGCGAGTGGTTAACGGCCGCTCAGCGACGGGCGGGGAGCGCAGGGGCCGGATTCGCCGCGGCGGCGGCTGCCATGGTCGAGCCGGCTCGGTTGAGGCCCGGGCCGGGGAAGCGGCGTCTCCGCGATGTCGGCGAGTCGGTCCCCGGCTGCGCCCAGCCTCAGAGACTCCAGGCGAAGTTGCAGCTGCGGCTTCTCTCCGCCCCCCTCCGCCGGGGGAGCCCGAACCCGAGCCGGGGAGGGGCGGGCCCTGGTGGGGGCGGGGCCTCGGGCGCTTACAAAAGGCGTGCGCTGCGCCGGGCGCGGCTGCGGACTGGTCCCAGTGGGTACCTTTATTCCCTTTTTCTCCGCAGGTGGCGAATAGGTCGCTGGGACATACCAGCTGCATCCCTCCTTCCCCATCCCCGCGCCCCGCGAGATGAGGAGAGGGAGGAAACTTGGCCCCGGGCCTAGTCTTTTGGTTCCCCTCCCCCCACGCACCTTGGGTAATCCCTCAGGGCCTGCAGGGCATATCTCAGAAAAGGGCGTGGAAGACCTGCCCTCCCTTCACGACTGCTTGTGAAGAAAGAGGTTTCCTCGGGAGGGGCTGAGGGACTGCCAGTCTCATTTGGGATTGGGATTAAAGTTGTCATCATGCACTCCATAAGCATCGTTTATAGATCACTCCATAAGCATCGTTTATAGATCACTGTGGAGGATAGAGAAGTGGTCATTTTCCTCAACCCGCAAATTCAATGCCTGGGGGGGTGGGGGTGGGGAGAGAACAGGTACCAAAATATCTACGACATGGAGACCTGCGCAGAAAAAAGCAGGAGAAAAGCCCCAAGGTACTCAGTACCAGAAGGTTCAGGGAGGGGCTGTAAATTTTGCCCAATGTTTCAGATAAGCAATTAGAAAGGAGTGAAAGTGGCACGAAAGTGTGTAATAAGAGTGTAACTGCCTTATACCCTAAACCTTCGCGTTCCTCCTCCGCCTGGTCAGTTCCCACCCTTCACCTGAACCCATAGTGCAGGAGCAGGTATCCTGAGAAGGAAAAAAGGGTGCAGCAATCTCTTTTTAAATCTTACTTCTCATGGGCAATATTTATAATCCTTCCAATATTTAGATCTAAAATAGTGCATTTAATAAATATTGGTCGGGCACTGTAGAAGGAGGTGAGCTCTGCGCATGGCCGATGAATCAGGTAAACCAGAAAGCAGGTCCGTAACCCTCAACAGGCTTTGAGTCCAGTGATGCTTCTTCCTGTTTCGGATGTTTGCTAACAAAGGCCTCATATTTGTATTTAAGCACACTGTAATTGGGAAATACTGCTTAAAACTTTTAGAGGTTAAATTACATCTAGGTGTATAACCTATCACTTACCACAGCTGTTTTGTAATTTATCAGATTGCAGTTTTACATTTAGGGTCCCCTGGGTAGAGTTCCACTTATTTCTCCAAATCATGAGCAATTGGCCAAGGGTCCACTGTTTCTAAGGATAGAAAGTGACAGAAACATGAAAAAAAAAAATGTGACTGGTTCCTTTCTGTGATTTAGATGTACATTAGTTCATGTAATACGACGCATGCATAGTATAGGTTCAAAAAGAAACCTACAAAAGTAAATTCTAAAATGAATTACCAGAAGCTATAGAACCAGTGAAAGTATCCTTTTTTTTCATGATTTATACTTACCATACTCTCATATTAGGTATAGCATTTATTAAATACCAAACTTTTTTATACAGTTCCAAGAAATGTATGAACTATTGCTGATATATCTCAATCCTTTGTGAGTTTTATACTTACTGTTATTCCAAAACTCTGCCAACTTCCACTCAACTCTAAGCAGTGTTTTGAAAAAATCATTTACTCAGGTTTTCTACATGTTTTTATCCAACTGAAGGGCATGCCACTATATGCACCAAAAAAGTATGTGTGAAGCTGAGACTGTGTAAAATATTTCAATACTTATTGAAATAAGAGTAAAAGCAAAGAGAAAAACGTGTTGCTATTTTGGAAGTTGGCACCAAAGATAAAAAGTTTTGTGTTCCTACTAATGAAACTTGAAAGGATAGAGATCTAATGCAATTAAAATAACTGAAATATTAAGAATATTATGTATATGAGGTAAACTATAACCATCCTTTTTTATCATATGAATTCTGAATATATATACAGTTGATCCTTGAACAACACAGGGGTTAGGGGGTGCCGACCCTCTGTGTGGTAGGCATTTTCTAGTATAATTTATACTCACTCCGAATCCCCAGTTCTTCAGTATCCACGGTTTGACATCTGAGGATTCAACCAACCAGGGATTCTGTAGTACTGCATTATTTACTATTGAAAAACATCTGCATATAAGTCAACCCACACAGTTCAAACCCGATTGTTCAAGAGTCAGCTGTATACTGAACTGAGATTTCCCTCCACATCCATGACACAACCAGTATCCATGTAAAATCAGTCATAGCACAAGACTGAGAGACAGGACTACCTAACCATTACTAAGCCCACTGTTGTAAACCAGCATGTTTTTGTTGCATTGTAACAGTAGGTAAAGACCATAAGAAGGATCTTACAAGCTAAGACATTTATTACAGAACTTCAATATTTTAGTAATTTTTCATAAGTAGAGACAATACAAGTAAGTAATGAAAACAGTGATTGTGTATGCTTGTATCTGTGTAAATATGTGTGTGTGTATATATATATATGTATATATATACATAGCTGCTTAGGTGAAATTTACATACTTAATGTTTTGGGAGAGGGCTTTAAAAGAGGAAAATAGTACTAAAAATACCATAGTTAACATTAAACCATATTAAACTCTTCATTTGAAATACTGCATTAAAAATATACATTATTTGAAAATGAAAAATAAATGTTGCATTCATAAATCTTAAATTCTTTGGATATGAATCTCTGAACTGATTAAGTTGAACTATCTTACATGTATTTTTCTTATGTAAATTTATCATATTGGGCAAATGACAACCAGAGAACTGAAGAGTGACATAAAGATGGATAAAAGTGGGGCTTCCCTGGTGGCGCAGTGGTTGGGAGTCCACCTGCCGATGCAGGGGACATGGGTTCGTGCCCCAGTCCGGGAGGATCCCACATGCTGCGGAGCAGCTGGGCCCATGGGCCATGGCCGCTGAGCCTGTGCGTCCAGAGCCTGTGCTCCACAGTGGGAGAGGCCACGATGGTTAGAGGCCCACGTATCACCAAAAAAAAAAAAAAAAAAGATGGATAAAAGTGATATTTTAACATTAGAAGAGATTGGTTCAAGATGGTGGAGTACAAGGACGTGCACTCCCTCCCTCTTGTGAGAGCACCAGAATCACAGCTAATTGCTGAACAATCATTGACAGGAAGACACTGGAACTCACCAAAAAAACATACCCCACATCCAAAGACAAAGGAGAAGCCACAGTGAGATGGTAGGAGAGGCGCAATCACAATAAAATCAAATCCCATAACCATTGGGTGGGTGACTCACAAACTGTAGAACAACTATACCACAGATGTCCATCCACTAGAGTGAAGGTTCTGAGCCCCATGTCAGGCTTCCCAACCTGGGGGTCCAGCAATGGGAGGAGGAATTCCCAGAGAATCAGACTTTGAAGTTTAGCAGGATTTATTGCAGGACTTTGACAGGATGGGGTGAAACAGAGACTCCACTCCTGGAGGGCACAGACAAAGTAGTGTGCATATCAGGGCCCGGGAAGAAGGAGCAGTGACTCCATAGGAGACTGAACCAGGCCTACCTGCTAGTGTTGGAGGGTCTCCTGCAGAGATAGAGGGTGGCTGTGGCTCATGCGGGGACAAGGACACTGGCAGCAGAAGTTCTGGGAAGTACTCCTTGGTGTGAGCCCTCCCACATTCCGCCACTAGCCCCACCAAAGAGCATGTACACTCCACTGCTGGGTCGCCTCAGACCAAACAACCAACAAGGAGGGAACCCACCCATCAGTAGACAAGCGGATTAAAGTCTGACTGAGCTCTGCCCACCAGAGCAACACCCAGCTCTACCTACCACAAGTCCTTCCCATCAGGAAGCATCCACAAGCTTCTTAGATAGCCTCATCCACCAGAGGGCAGACAGCAGAAGCAAGAAGAACTACAGTCCTGCAGCATGTGGAACAAAAACCACATTCACAGATAGACAAAATGAAAAGGCAGAGGACTATGTACCAGATGAAGAAACAAGATAAAACCCCAGAAAAACAACTAAATGAAGTGGAAATAGGCAACCTTCCAAAAAAGAATTCAGAATAATGATAGTGAAGATGATCCAGGACCTTGGAAAAAGAATGGAGGCAAAGATTGAGAAGATGCAAGAAATGTTTAACAAAGACTTAGAAGAATTAAAAAACAAACAAACAGAGATGAACAGTACAATAACTGAAATGAAAAATACACTAGAAGGAATCAAAAGCAGAATAACTGAGGCAGAAGAACGGATAAGTGACCTGGAAGACAGAATGGTGGAAATCACTGTCACAGAACAGAATAAAGAAAAAAGAATGAAAAGAAATGAAGACAGCCTAAGAGACCTCTGGAACAACATTAAATGCACCTATATTCGCATTAAAGGGGTCCCAGAAGGAGAAGAGAGAGAGAAAGAACCAAAAAAATATTTGAAGAGATTATAGTTGAAAACTTCTCTAACATGGGAAAGGAAATAGCCACCCAATTCCAGAAAGCACTGAGAGTCCCAGGCAGGATAAATCCAAGGAGAAACACACCGAGACATATAGTAATCAAACTGACAAAAATTAAAGACACAGAAAAATTATTAAAAGCAACAAGGGAAAAATGGCAAATAACACACAAGGGAACTCCCATAAGGTTAACAGCTGATTTCACATCAGAAGCCCTACAAGCCAGAAGGGAGTGGAGTGACATATTTAAAATGATGAAACAGAAGAACCTACAACCAAGATTATTCTACCCAGCAAGGATCTCATTCAGATTCGAGGGAGAAATCAAAAGCTTTACAGATAAGCAAAAGCTAAGAGATTTCAGCACCACCAAACCAGCTCTACAACAAATGCTAAAGGAACTTCTTTAAGTAGGAAATGCAAGAGAAGAAAAGGACCTACAAAAACAAACCCAAAACAATTAAGAAAATGGTTATAGGAACATACATATTGATAATGACCTTAAATGTGAAGGGATTAAATGCTCCAACCAAAAGACACAGGCTCGCTAAATGGATACAAAAACAAGACCCATATATATGCTGTCTACAAGAGACCCACTTCAGACCTAGGGACACATACAGACTGAAAGTGAAGGGATGGAAAAGATATTCCATGCAAATGGAAATCAAAAGAAAGCTGGAGTAGCAATACTCATATCAGATAAAATAGACTTTAAAATAAAGAATGTTCCAAGAGACAAGGAAGGACACTATATAATGATCAAGGGATCAATCCAAGAAGAAGATATGACAATTATAAATACATATGCACCCAACATAGAAGCACCTCAATACATAAGGCAAATGCTAACAGCTATAAAAGAGGAAATCAACAGTAACACAATAATAGTGGGGGACTTTAACACCTCACTTACACCAATGAATAGATCGTCCAGACAGAAAATTAATAAGGAAACCCAAGCTTTAAACGACACAATAGACAAAATAAATTTAATTGATATTTATAGGACATTCCATCTGAAAACAGCAGATTACACTTCTGAAGTGCACATCGAACATTCTCCAGGATAGATCACATCATGAGTCACAAATCAAGCCTTTGCAAATTTAAGAAAATTGAAATCATATCAAGCATCTTTTCTGACCGTAACGCTATAAGCTTACAAATAAAATACAGGGGAAAAAATGTTTAAAAAATGAACACATGGAGGCTAAACTATACGTTACTAAGTAACCAAGAGATCACTGAAGAAATCAAAGAGGAAATCAAAGAATACCTAGAGACAAATGACAATGCTAACACAACAATCCAAAACTCTTGGGATGCAGCAAAAGCAGTTCTAAGAGGGAAGTTTATAGCAATACAATCCTACCTCAAGAAACAAGAAAAATCTCAAATAAACAATCTAACCTTATACCTAAAGGAAATAGAGAAAGAACAAACAAAACCCAAAGTTAGCAGAAGGAAAGAAATCATAAAGATCAGGGCATAAATAAATGAAATAGAAACAAAGAAAACAATAGCAAAGATCACTAAAACTAAAAGGTGGTTCTTTGAGAAGATAAACAAACTTGATAAACCATTAGCCAGACTCATGGAGAAAAAGAGAGAGAGTACTCAAATCAATAAAATTAGCAATGAAAAAGAAGTTACAACGAACACCACAGAACTACAAAACATTATAAGAGACTACTACAAGCAACTCCATGCCAATAAAATGGACAACCTGGAATAAATGGACAAATTCTTAGAAAGGTATAACCTTTCAAAACTGAACCAGGAAGAAATAGAAAATATGAACAGACCAATCACAAGCACTGAAATTGAAACTGTGATTAAAAATATTCCAACAAACAAAAGTCCAGGACCACATGGCTTCACAGGTGAATTCTATCAAACATTTCGAGAAGAGCCAAAACCATCCTTCTCAAACTCTTCCAAAAAATTGCAGAGGAGGGAACACTCCCAAACTCATTCTGAGGCCACCATCACCCTCATGCCAAAACCAAAGATTCTATGAAAAAAGAAAATTACAGACCAATATCACTGATGAATATAGATGCAAAAATCCTCAACAAAATACTAGCAAACAGAATCCAACAACACATTAAAAGGATCATACACCATGATCAAGTGAGATTTATCCCAGGGATGCAAGGATTCTTCAATACATGCAAATCAATCAATCTGATATACTATATTAACAAACTGAAGAATAAAAACCATATGATCATCTCAACTGATGCAGAGAAAACTTTTGACAAAATTCAACACCCATTTATGATAAAAACTCTCCAGAAAGTGGTCATGGAACCTACATCAACATAATAAAGGCCATATATGACAAAGCCACAGCAAACATCATTCTCAATGGTGAAAAACAGAAAGTATTTCCTCTAAGATGAGGAACAAGACAAGGATGTCCACTCTCACCACTGTTATTCAACATAGTTTTGGAAGTCCTAGCCACAGCAATCAGATAAGAAAAAGGAATACAAATTGGAAAAGTAGAAGTAAAACTGTCACTATTTGCAGATGACATGATACTGTACATAGAGAATCCTAAAGATGCCACCAGAAAACTACTAGAACTAATCAATGAATTTGGTAAAGTTGCAGGATACAAAATACACAGAAATCTCTTGCATTTCTACACACTAACAATGAAAGATCAGAAAGAGAAATTAAGGAAACAATCCCATTCACCATTGCAACAAAAGAATAAAATATCTAGGGACAAAACTACTTAAGGAGGTAAAAGACCTGTACTCAGAAAACTATAAGACACTGATGACAGAAATCAAAGATGACACAAACAGATGGAGAGATATACCATGTTCTAGGATTGGAAGAATCAATATTGTGAAAATGACCATACTACCCAAAGCAATCTACAGATTCGATGCAACCCCTTTCAAATTACCAATGGCATATTTTACAGAACTAGAACAAAAATTCTTAAAATTTGTATGGAGACACAAAACACCTTGAATAGCCAAAGCAATCTTGAGAGAAAAAACAGAGCTGGAGGAAGCAGACTCCCTGACTTCAAACTATACTACAAAAGCTACAGTAATCAAGACAATATGGTACTGGCACAAAAACAGAAACATAGATCAATGGAACAAGATAGAAAGCTCAGAGATAAACCCACGCACCTATGGTCAACTAATCTATGACAAAGGAGGCAAGGATATACAATGGAGAAAAGACAGTCTCTTCAATAAGTAGTGCTGGGAAAACTGGACAGCTTCATGTAAAAGAGTGAAATTAGAACACCGCCTAACATGATTCACAAAAATAAACTCAAAATGGATTCGAGACCTAAATGTAAGACCGGATGCTATAAAACTCTTAGAGGAAAACATAGGAAGAACACTCTTTGACATAAATCACAGCAAAATCTTTTTTGATCCACCTCCTAGAGAAATGGAAATAAAAACAAAAATAAACAAACGAGACCTAATGAAACTTAAAAGCTTTGGCACAGCAAAGGAAACTGTACACAAGACGAAAAGACAGCCCTCAGAATGGGAGGAAATATTTGCAAAAGAATCAGTGGACAAAGGATTAATCTCCAAAATATATAACCAGCTCATGTAGCTCAACATTAAAAAAACAAACAACCCAATTCTAAAAATGGGCAGAATACCTAAATAGACATTTCTCCAAAGAGGACATACAGGTGGCCAAGAGGCACATGAAAAGCTGCTCAACATCACTAATTATTAGAGAAATGCAAATCAAAACTACAATGAGGTATCACCTCACACCAGTTAGGATGGGTATCATCAGAAAATCTACAAACAACAAATGCTGGAGAGGGTGTGGAGAAAAGGGAACCCTTCTGCACTGCTGGTGGGAATGTAAATTGATACAGCCACTATGGAGAACAGTATGGAGTTTCCTTAAAAAACTAAAAATAGAATTACCATATGACCCAGTAATGCCACTGCTGGGCATTTACGCAGAGGAAACCATAATTCAAAAAGACACGTGGACACCAATGTTCATTGCAGCACTATTTACAATAGCCATGTCATGGAAGCAACCTAAATGCCCATCGACAGACAAATGGATAAAGAAGATGTGGTACATATACCCGGTGGAATATTACTCAGCCATAAAAAGGAATGAAATTGGATCATTTGTAGAGAGGTGGAGGGTGAGCATACCTCATCTCAAGTCCCTGATTCCTGAGAGATACAGAAAATTAATCCCACCTAGAGACTGTCATAGAGAGTGAAGTAAGTCAGAAAGAGACTATATTAATGCATATATGTGGAATCTAGAAAAATGGTACAGATGAACTGGTTTGCAAGGCAGAAATAGAGACACAGATGTAGAGAACAAATGTATGGACACCAAGGGGAGGAAGCCGGGGGCGGGGGTGGGATGAACTGGGAGATTGGGATTGACATATATACACTAATATGTATAAAATAGATAAATAATAAGAACCTACTGTATAAAAAATGAATAAAATAAAATTCAAATAAATAATAAAATAAAATAAAATTAGAAAAATGTATTGTGCATAATATAGGGAACCTTAAGAGAATTTAATATTTACAAAAATATAAAATATCAAAACCAACAAAATGTAGAAAAATTAAGCCAACCAGTAACAACTGAAAGTGTTCCCAAAGAACAATTGCCACTTGATAGAAACAGATTTGTGGATGAAGTCTGAAAAATTTGAAGGAACAGATAATTCTGGTGTATCAAGGGTGTAACAAGGACTAAAGTATATAACCTTTTTCAGATCACAAAAATGACAGGTTACCAAATTTATTATGGGTTGTCATAATCTCAAATAATCACTCATAATAATAAAAAAAAAAGAAAACTAAGAAATTCTTTCTCTTGAAAACAAGTTTGAAAATCTTAATTGGATTCCTAGCAGACTCATTCAACTATACAAAGGTGAAAAGAAGAGATATAAGTTACTTACCTGTCTGTGCCTCAGTTTCCTCATCTGTAACTTGTGGTTTACAATAGTAATTACTTCATAGGATTTTTGTGGGCATTAAATGAGTTAATATTTGTAGCATGCTTAGAACAATGTGCACCCTATATTGGTGACACAGACATACAATCTAGAAATGGAGTCCCATTATAACTCACCAAGGAAAAATAGCATTGATTGGTACATCTAGGTTAGTTATAGATGATGCTTTGTATCAGAATGGTATATCAGAATAGTGTAAAGTACTGATTGATATCATTTCCTGACCCTTTGGAGTTGCTAATTTGTCCAGGGATTATGGTGAAATGATACACTTATGAGAAATATTTACCAAATTCTTTGGGGCCAAGTTCATAGAAGCCTTCATTCTAGGCTGTGATTCCCTGAACTCCTTATATGGATGTCTGCTTAGCTACTGGGTTTCCTGTCTCTGCCCAATACTACCAAAATAGAAGAAGGAAGATTGGAGAGGTGGCTGGGTGGTGTAGCCAGGCCAAAAGGGTGAGGACACCTCATCTCAAGTCCCTGATTCCTGGGAGATACAGAAAATGAATCCCACCTATACCTTTGGCTCCAGAGT
This sequence comes from Kogia breviceps, assembly GCF_026419965.1. NCBI lineage: Eukaryota > Metazoa > Chordata > Mammalia > Artiodactyla > Physeteridae > Kogia > Kogia breviceps. Next base: position 50,068,130 of record NC_081322.1, read on the forward strand.
TGGGTTGCAATGGCTAATGAGAAAGTAGGTAAGATATGGATCACTGAATAATGGAGCAGTCCTATGGGTGGGTGGTGAGGCTGTGAAGGATGAAATTAAACCAAAAGATAAAGTTTAGTCTTCCAGGGACCATCAATGTTTACTGGAACTGCTGAGGACTGACATCTTTGTCAGTGGAACTTATTATGGTCGCCACCTGGTCATACTGAGCCTCAGAAAAGATTCAAGGTCATTTACAATGAAAGGGGACAGCAACCTTGACAAACTATAAAGAAACAAATTCTTCCCTACCTGTCTTCCTTTTCAAACACCAAATGGATATGTGGAAGGAGGGAAGTGTGGAGTTCAAGAAAGCTGATCATGCCTTCACTAAAGACACATACACACAGTTTCCTGTCTAACCTGCACTAGTGGAGAAGAGGACTGGTTTAATAACAAAATGTCCAGAATATTATGAAATTGGATTGGGATGTACTCAGTGGAAAGAGGAGTTTTCAACAGAGTTCAGTTGGTAGCAGTTAGTGGGGAAAAAGCTGAGGGTATATACTCTCAATGGTTTGAGAATTTTCACTAAACTGATTAAATATTTTATATAATCCTGAAAACAATCTGCCATCAACTGTTAATATTAGCTCCATTTTAAAGATTGAGGAGGGACTTCCCCAGTGGCACAGTGGATAAGAATCCACCTGCCAATGCAGGGGACACAGGTTCGATCCCTGGTCCGGGAAGATCCCACATGCGGCAGAGCAACTAAGCCCGTGTGCCACAACTACTGAGCCCACGTGCCACAACTACTGAAGCCTGCGTGCCTACAGCCCGTACTCTGCAACAAGAGAAGCCTCCGCAATGGGAAGTCCACGCACCACAACGAAGAGTAGCCCCCTCTCGCCTCAATTAAAGATAGCCTGCGCACAGCAACGAAGACCCAACGCAGACAAAAATAAATAAAATTAAATCTTTAGAAAACAAACAAAAAAAAGACTGGGGCACAAAAGACCTAGAAGTTAAATAAGGCCACATAGGCAGGAAAGAGCTACAATTCAAATCTAATCTAAGGAGCTTTCCCTATCATGCTCTTTAACATGTTGCAAAACAAATATTATAAGATTTTTCTTCCGGTGCCATGTGAGAAGGAAGTACCTAATTATAGGATTTCTGTGTAGTGTTTAGGCTTCAGCTAAGACTGGAAACCATGTGACATTAATCTGTAGTATTGTATGATTTTCTTTAGCTGCGGCCATCATTTTTAGTATAGGAATAAAGAAGGCAGATGGATAAACACGATTTTGCATTGTGGGCACTTAGGGAAACGGGGCAAAGAATTTAAGGATATTGGCTGGAGCATGGATGAAGTGATGGGGAACTGGGTCTAGCCTATCTGGAGAAAGCAGTGATTTCAAGAAAGGGTAAAATGCTGAGAGAAGGTTCAGGGAGTAAGGGAGTGGAAGTTTCACATGAAATCAAACAGCAGATATAGTGAGAGTAAGGGAGCGAATGGTGGAAAGATAGGGCATTAGGGTAGCATGTTGGAGTTTCAGATTTCAGAGGTGGGACAGTGGAGGAATTCAATCTATGAGGTAGCATTGGAGTTGCTTCTCTCTGATTTCCCTTCAAGAAAGACCTTGATGTTCATCCACAAGGACATTCAGTCCACAAGCTGTTAGCACCTGTGGGATCTGCCTTAGCTTTGGAGGCCTCTCTTTTCTTGGGGAGCCCCAGCCAATGGCTGAGCACGGCAGAGATACTGGGGCCTGCCAGTCTTTCCAGTGCAGAACCCTTCTAATCATCAGTCTTTGTCGTCTAGCTCCCCATTCGATTGACTGAGACCTCATCTGATATGCACTGTGGTCTGAGCCTTTCCTTTCCAATCCTATTTCCTGCCCCTTTTATCTTTCACAGGTGTTACCCTCCAATAAACGTCTTACACTCCTAACTCCATTTTAGCATCTGCTTCCCAGAGAACCCAACTGAAACAATCCGTGAAGATAAAGATATAAAAGAGTTAGCTTTTCATCTATGTATCTGTTTGTTGTAAATAGTGAAATGGGGGTTCTTGGAGCATGCTGAAAACGTTTCTGAGGACTGTCAACCGAGGATGAGTTACCAGAAAGGCAGCACAGAGCAGCATGGACTGACACCAGACAATGGTATAGATAAATAAGCACCTTACATTTTGAACAGCAGAGGAAGGCAGGATTGAGAGAAATGACACGTTTGAGTGGACTCAGAATGCCACTTGGGCACACATGAAACTCATGGGACAAAGTCCTCAATAGCCCTGCCTGGGGTGGTCCTGGCTGCTGCTGCCCCAGTTAGACAAGTTTGCCGCTATCCAAAGTGCTTCCAGAAGCAGACTACAAACTTGTGCAACTTGTTGAGTTCATTGAGGTCCATAGGATTTAATTAGCTAATTAAGAGTAATTAATTTGTTACAACTTCACTACTCAAATAATTTTAAAACATTAAGACAGTTTTCACAGTAGCTTCCTTACTTCTAGGTAGTAGGTAGTATTCAATTCAATAGCTCTGTTAACTTTGGTAAGTTTTCATTCCAAAGAATTTTCCCCGTATTGCTTACACAATGGAAGAAAGTGGTAGGAATCTCTGGAACTGTAAACAGAGCTAATATCACTAAAACAATCCCTAAAGTGATATGGGCTGATTTAAAGAGTGGACATTTTAGCTAAAATTTCAATGGAATTTTAACAAGTATTATAATATATTCAGAAAATAAAAGACAAGTCTAGCTATAAATTCTGGATTTATGGGGGAACTAATTTCTTATCTTTGTTATTTTTTTCTGATTGTAAAAATAATACATACTAAAAAACCGAAAGCAGATAGTATATAAATGTTCATTACTTACTCATTTAGTAAATATTTGTTGAGTACCTAAGTAGAGCAGGAAAAAGTAGGGACAGGTATGAAAGTTTGGCTTACTTCACTATAACCCTTTATAGCTTTTGAATTTTCTGTTTTGTAAACATACATAGATATCTATAAGGTGTGGGTTGTTTGGGGGTTTTAACCCAAATTATCTCTCAGAAAAGATGGAGTCACGTTGTGCTCCAGTCCTTACAAGTCTCTAATATTATGGATCACTCTCTTACTTTATTTTGATCAACAACATACTGATTGGGGAAGTCATCTAGCTTGATGTAAATTCAATCTATAAAATCAGGAATCTGTATTTTTTTTTTTTTTTTTTTTTTTTTTGCGGTATGCGGGCCTCTCACTGTTGTGGCCTCTCCCGTTGTGGAGCACAGGCTCCGGACGCACAGGCCCAGCGGCCATGGCTCACGGGCTTAGTTGCTCCGCGGCATGTGGGATCTTCCCGGACCAGGGCACGAACCCGTGTCTCCTGCATCGGCAGGCGGATTCTCAACCACTGCGCCACCAGGGAAGCCCAGGAATCTGTATTTTTTAAAATATAAATTTAAAACATAAAATGTACTACAATAATTACTACATTGTAGTGATTAAAAATACATATTAAATGTGAAAGTGGAAAAAAGGAACATATCTTGTGTTATTGTTAAGCAACAATATTGTGTTGACATTTAACCATTTCACTAATATCTCAAAGTTTTAACATGTTAAGTTGTCCCAAACTTGGCACACATTGAGGATCACCTTATATTTGGATGTATCTAGACTAACTTAATTAAAATTAATTCATTAAAATTGGTCTACTTTTTTCTCTACTTTGAGCCATAGTCAAGATATTTCTTAAACATTTCTAATTTCTTAAAATGTTATATTTGGCGCATCTATTTTAACATACTACCTAAAACTGAATTCAGAAGGAATAACTTCTTATAGACTTTTCTTACAACCCAGTAAGACTTAAAAGCTTTTAAAAACCTAGAATAACCAATTTGTACTTTTATTTTAGTGATTGAGACTTTTAAAAAATGTTCTCTGCACCTTTAATCGCCAATTACTGAACTGCAAAATTGCAAATGAAAGCACAGAAAAGCCACCTGGCCATCAAATATTCATTATCATAAGTACTCACAGAGAATCTGAGATGAGTTAACAATGAACAAAGTGTCTAAAATTAAATTCACACTCCTCATACATATATTATGAATGATGACAAAATAACTTACAAAAGATACATGTATGATATACATAAATTTATATGGCATTTTCCTAATTGGGATATTATATAAATCTTTATATTAAATAATTAGGTACTTTTTTCTTCCATTACAGATAATCTCCTAATGAAGTTATGAGCAAACTTCAACCTTAGTAAAATTGGGCAAGTTATCTACACTGTGACAATCACTGAAAGATAACTGTTTTCAACTGAGACCAAAAGATAGAGATAGCGGTAGGATTTATTTTCATTGTCTTAAAAAGGTGTATGATTTCAGCAGGAGGCACCTGTAGTGACACTAAGGAGGCAGGGGATGGACTGGGGGCATTTGACCAGCATTGGGGAGAACAGAGCCAAAGGCATTATCCAGAGAATTCTGCACAGCAGTTGCCTGAAGGCTGCTGCCTTCTTTGCTCACCCTTGAATGCCAGCCTGGTTCTGGCCCAGGCCCAAGAGCTAAGTTTCAGATCACGTCAGGCTTAGGAGAGCGGTGCAGACTGGAACATCTAATCCCACCCGGCTTGCCCTAAAATGGCCCCTGAATTCAGCCAGCTCCTGAGCCTGTTGCCTGAAGCTGTTTCTATAAAATCAAAGCATAGAAGAGCAATGCAACTTTTGCTCTGGGTTTGAGTTTGGGTTTTACCATATCATTTTTTTAAAGGAATTTTCATCTTCCTCCATACCATCTATTAGGACAGATTGCTTAACATTTCTTAGAGGAAATGAGACTCAGTTAGCAGATGAGTGTGTATATCTCCGTGTTTCCAGGGCGGAGGTAATTATCACCCTGTAAGTACCTACCGGCTACACGGGAAGCCGATACCAGGCACTGTAGTTTTTCTGTTTTATTTTCATCTAGGGGCTTATAATGAATTCCCTTCGAATGTTTTGGTATGTATGGGCATTCTCCTGCTAAGACAGTCTCCAGTAAGAGGTGAACTTTCTCGGCTGCAAGGTGGCTTTCTGCTGAGGTGACTGCCGGCTCCTGGAGAAGTTCTGCTGAAGGAGACCTTGAGAGCCACAGTGAAGCACGTGTGCCTTGATCCCTTTTCACATACTGGCAAAAGGCCAGACCCAGAGCATTGCTCCAGTGAGTAGCTGGGAGAATTGTCAGATTGCCAGGTGAGGGGTAGACTCTCATTTATAAAATAATGGTTTGTATAGACTCCCAGTAACCCATACTTCAGCCACTTACCTGAACCCTGTGGTTTCTGGGAGAAAAAAGAGCCAGATTATTCCCATATTGGAATAAAACCAAAACAAACATTGTATTTAGGATGGCGGGATCTCTATCTTTTCAAAATACTTTAGTATTTAGTTCAGTAAATAGCCTTTCCGTGATCGTGTCTGTAACTCACACTTTTCCTAAGTCTTGAGATGTTCTCTGCTCCTCTAGTTGCCATTAAGGGTCCCTCAGTCTACCATGCCCTGGGGGCCTTGTCATGTTGCCTGTAACTGCCTCATTAACTCCCTCCCCTCTTGGGTTATCTGAATCTGGTTTTCTTTCTTTTTTTCTTTTAATAAATTTATTTATTTAAAAAATTTTGGGGGGGCTGCGTTGGGTCTTCATTGCTGCACCCGGGCTTTCTCTCGTTGCAGTGAGGGGGAGCTACTCTTCGTCGCAGTGCTCGGGTTTCTCATTGCAGTGCTTCTCTTGTTACGGAGCATGGGCTCCAGGCGAGCGGGCTTCAGTAGTTGCAACATGCGGGGTCAGTAGTTGTGGCTCACGGGCTAAGTTGCTCCGCTGCATGTGGGATCTTCCCAGACCAGGGATCGAACCCATGTCTCCTGCATTGGCAGGCGGATTCTTAACTACTGTGCCACCAGGGAAGTCCCTGGTTTTCTTAAATATGATAAGAAGAATGTCACTCAATGTGAGAGATCAGAATGTTCAAAGAAAAAAATGAGTGAAATATGAGAACTGAGAAAAATATGATTACCATAAAATGTCATCTTAAACAATGTTCTTGTAGTTTAAGAGTCATATAAACAGAACTGATATTTATTAATGTGTTCTATTAATGCATGCCAGGGTAGATTATAATCTATACCCAGGGCACTTTTTACTGTTCCTTGGGAAAAAAATAAAAAATAAGGTTTCATGAAATGTAGTTTATAAATACATTTTAATAAGACATTATTTTTCCTTTAAATTTAAATTTTTATAAGTCATAAAATTTTAATCTTACTGCAGCTAACTGTTAAACACTCAGGATCATTATAGAGTTATTTTAGTTAGAAGGCTTAGGATTAATGCATTCATGGACTGAAATTTGGGTGCAGAAATTGCATAAGATCTTTACTTCGTCTTATTAAAAAAAATCAGAGAAAAGTAACACCAAATAGAGATCTTTAATCTCTAACAATGTAAATATAATTATATTATATAACTGGTAACGTTTTTTGTTGCACTTAAAAGCATATCTAGTTTTATAGAAGCAATAAATATTTCTTATAGAATATTTAGAGAATATAGAAAAAGAAAACAATTATAAATAGAGAAAGAAACTGGGATCTAACTATAATGATTATCTTAAAGAACAGTGCTAAAACTACCTCATAGGCCAGTAATATTATATCATGAAACGGCTTGTTAACTTTCAGGGGTGATGGTACTGCAGCACAGAAATGCACAATGTAAAGTGCCAGCTACCAGAGATGCGAGTACAGACACAGCTCTGTTCCCTGCTGGCCCTGGACCTTTCGAGCTCAGTTTCCTCATTTATCGAATGGGATCATTGCGGTACTACCTCATAAAGCTGTCATGAGGAGTAAACAGGAACATGTTTGATAAAGTGTTTCAAAAGTTGTAGGTGAGCTAATCTTTTTAAGAAGGACAAAGGAGCAAGCAATCCAAAAGAGAAACTAGAGCGATAATGAAAGGTAGTATTGAGTGCTGAGCGCTGTGCCAAGAATTTTGCCTGAACTGTAGCATTTAATCTTCATGACAACATAGAGAATAGTAGGAATAATTATATCTCCATTTTCTAAATGAGTAAACCATGGCACAGAGAGGTCCAAAGAGACAGGGCGAGTGAGAAGCAGAGCAGGAATTCAAAGCCAGTTCTACCTGATTCTAGGACCTGAGTACTTTCCTATGAGCTATGCCATAGGAAAGAGTTTAACTTCATTAGTAATCAAAGATTTAACAGTTAAAAGATATGGAAATGGAAATGCAAAGGAATGATAAACATCCAATTCCAGTTGTCTCTGTAGAGGGGGGATAGGGAGTAAAATTGGGAAGGGGGTACACAAAGACTTCAACCATATATGTAATATTTTATTTTTATAAAACTAGTGAAAATATGAAAATGTGTTAAGATTTGATAAACCAGGGCTATGGATTAATATTTTTCTCCATACTTTTCTGTATGTTTTAAACAATTCATAGTAAAAAATTAAAAGTGAACTAACATCATTTTATTTTGTTTATGTGAAGATTAAATAATTAAGAAAATAATTCTGGGGAAAATCTGGAGAAACTGATATTCTCCTGTGTTTCTGGTGATATAAATTGGTCCAACTCTGGAAACCAATTTGGCAATATGTTTCTAAAACCAAAAAAATAATCATACTCTTTGTTTCAGTAATCTTCCTTTGGGATACTATCCTAAGAAAAAAATATCAAAATACGCATGCACGTACACAATGAATACACACACTGAAAAAACTATATGCATAAATATGTCAACTGCAGTATCATTTATAATAGTGGACTGTAATTAACAATCTACAATTTTAACAATAGTCAATATTATGCAGGCTTTAAAGTAATATTTATGAAGGCTTATAGCAATTAGCATAATTGTGGTGATGTAACATTAGTTGAAAAAAGTCAAAATATGAAATTGCATCACCACTGGAATTAAATCAGTGAAAAAAATAAGCATAGAAAAAAGTTTAGGAAAAAACACCCTAAAATGATGAGTACAGAATTAGGGTTAAGATGATGAGATTATGAATATTTTTCTTTCCTCTCCCCAATTTTTGATAATATTGATCTCTGACATATTGTTTTTGTAATGCAAAATTGTTCCATAGTAAAAACCTAGCTTTGGAAATAATGAGATATATTTGAAAATGAACTAAAATTCAAGGGAGAGAATGAGGAGTTCTAAGGAAGGTTGTAGACCATCCACAATCATTGCAGTAGTTCAGAGGAAGGGGAGCTCATCAGGCTGGGGTCTTTAGGAATGCTTCCTGAAGGAGGGGCTGTCTGGGGGTTCAATAATTGGTAGAGCAGGGTAAGAGCTGAGAACTAGGAAAGGGCCTAAGGGAGGAGGGTGTGCAAGCTTCGCAAGTAGAAAGACGTGAGATAATCGTAGGAAACAGCACTTCTTGTCATGGAATATTTTATTTTCAGTTTTTATCTGCAGGGGTTTTTTTTGGAAAATATGGTGACTTTAAAGTTGTCATGGTTGAATTAATTCCACAAAACAACTGGTTATAGAATCACAGCAACATAATTGTGAGTTGTGCTTCTGGCTTCAAATCTTTCATCTAAAAATAATCACAATGACTACATCTTGGGAAAACAAAGCCCTTACCTTCTCTTGTGTTCCAACTATCTGGGTGGTCATTTACTGGAAAATGGATCATAGGTAAAATAACTCCATGTTTTTAAAACCCTGCCTGTCACTCTTACCTCAGCTGAGTTGATTAATGAAATAAGTTTTAAACTTTCATTGCATAAGCATTCTCTTACATGAACATGACAGAGGAAAAATCTTTTCTAATCACACAGCCTGCCTATGCTCCCGGAGGGACACAGCCCTGGCCCTCCTTGAAGGCTCAGGGAGTGTATTTTCTTGCGCAGAAAGACAGATGCCAGGGGTAGAGGTGTGGGGAGTAGGAGGAGGGATGTCAGGTAAAATGAATGAACCTGTATGCTCCACTGCCCTCAAAATATACCAGCTGCTCTTTGCCCAGCTTCCTTGGGTTTGATAAATAGTCACTGAATAATATATGAATTAACAGGCTGAATGGATGATAGTTATCATTTATAGAATGATTACTTAGTGCTAAGAGTTTACATCCATTAACACTAATTGTCATAAGAATCCTGGTGAGTGCGTAGCACAAATGCCAGGGTACTTAGTTTCTTTAACTGACTCTTGGGGTTTTTTGGTTTTTTTTCATTTTTTAAAATCTTTTCAGATCAGTGTAAAATAAAAGTACTTGATTGCTGTCTCACACTGGTGAGAAATCTGCTGGTTTTCCCCACTTTTCCAGGTTTCTCTTCCTGACCTCACATTCTATTTTCCTACCCAGGCCAAATTTCTTCATCTCACCTCTACCTCCCTGTTGTGTTTTCATTCCCTTCTACTGTACTGCCTTCCCCAATACCACAAACACATCACCCCAATTTCTTCACTTCCCAAAGTATCACCCACACGTGATTGCTTTTGTAACAAACATCTATTTATATTCTGGTGAAAAGGTAAGGAATGGTCCACCGTGGTGCCAAGTAAAGACTCTTGCCTCAAATAGAGCCCCAGGTTTTTGGCTCTTTTGCTGGACTTCTCTCCTTCCTGGGGTTGGTGCTTTCATCTCAAATTCTGGAATGCTCAAAATTCTTACTTTATCAGACAAAGCAATTTAGTTCTCTGCCTGGGGCTTCCACCTTCATATACAAAGTAGGCTCATCAAGGTGTTTTCCTAAATCTAGAGTCTTAGGAATCTGAAGGCTGTTGTCTGCTGTAGTTTTAAATAGCATTTTCCCCCCACCACTATACTATGTTATTATTCACATTTTACACAAGATGAAACAAGTTTAGTGAGATTAAATGATTACACAAGAAAAATGGCCAGAGTATGAATTAAAAGCCTGTCTTGACTAACTCAAAGCTTATGCTCCTTCCACTAAACCAGGATGAATATATGAAAGTCAGTACTTACTGAATGTTTACAACATGCCTGGCTCTGTTCCAAGAGCTTTAGGTGCATCAACTCATTAAATCCTCACATTAACTAATATCCATGTCATAGATTCAGAGATAGTAAGTAACTTGCCCAAAGTCACATAGCAAACAAAGGCCAGGATTAGAACCCAGGTAGTCTCTTTGGTTCCCTCATCAGCTGCCAGCATCATGCTCTAGTTCCTTGCAGTTCTTTCAGTGGCTGGAAATGGGGGCAGATACTGGATGACAATTCAATATGCATCCTGAAAATGGCATCTGTGTGGTTTAGAAACTCAGGTTTTCTGGGAAATTCCCTGGCAGTCCAGTGGTTATGACTCCACGCTTTCACTGCCAAGGGTGCAGGTTCGATCCCTGGTTGGGGAACTAAGATCCCATAAGCCATGGGGTGTGGCCAGAAAAAAAAAAAAAAGAAAGAAAGAAACTCAACTTTTCTGAAGCTGTGACCATGCAGGGGCATTGTTGGGGTCTGAAGGTACAAACTAGATTTGCTCAGTGACAAACTGAGTTATAAACTTTATAATTACTGCTTTTGAAAATAATAAAGTAATTCAGTCTTTTCTTGCTTAACGAGTTGCCACAAATTCACTTATTTCATTTAGTCAGTCATTCAAGATTTATCGAGTGTCCTTAGTACCTCAGGTCCTGTTAGGCGCTGAGCAAACAAAAACATATCCTGCAGTAGCTCAGAATCTTATGGGGAACTTGTAGTCTACAGCATGCTGTAATATGACTCATTCATCAAACAGTTACACATTTGATGATGTTTGAATCTATAGAGAGTCGTATTTCAGATCAATGTATAAACGAAATGTCTAAGAATTACTCCTTGGAGGAAAGAGAAATGACTCTATCTCCAATGGTAGCAAACACTCAAACATAGGAAATGCAATGCACAAGGCAGAGCCTGGCTCAGGTGTGTTCAAACATACGATGACTTGAAAAGTTCTCATCCTGGAGTCTACAATGCATATTTTGAATGTTAGGAGGACAAGTCATGTCAGGAGTATGGAGATCTACATGGAGACATAAAAAGGCAAGTTAAAGGGTAAGGTTTCTTCCAACACTGATCTATGGGGAATGGTGCTGAGATTCTAGATTTCCCTGCCCAGTTCTTTAGAGAAAAAAAAAAAAAATTATTAGCATGAAGAAGGGCAGTAAGCTAGGTCAACCACTGCTTGATAGAACTATTCCTCAAGAATAGAGAACTTGTGGCAAATTCCATAGCGGTCCAGTGGTTAGGACTCAGCTCTTTCACTGCCAAGGGCCCAGGGTTCAATCCCTGGTCATGGAACTAAAATCCCACAAGCCACACAGCCCAGCCAAAAAAAAAAAAATAGAGAACTTGATTTGATTTATTTTATGCTCAAAGTTCTGATCTAAGTTTTGATTTCCTGAATGGACATGACCATCAGGGCTAGATGTCTCATGGAGATGACCACTAGCAATTCTTTGGGAAGGAACATCTCTCACTTTAATAAGTGGGCATTTGCATTTAGAGCTGGATCTTAAATGTGAACTAAATCAGTGGTTTTCAAGGTGTACTCCTAGGGCCTCAATGGCAAACAGTGAAAGTTTTAAACTGCATGGGAAAATTGTGTGTTGTTTTGTGTCTGGTGTATACATTGGAGTTTTGCAATTAGATTTCATTTAGGAAAAGAAAAGAGCCCCACTGCAAAAAGTGAATACCTTTGAGATTTTGGTCCATTTCTCTATTCATAAGGAACTGAGGCCCAGAGGTTAAATGATTCACTGAAAAGGCCATGGTAAATCTTAAAACTAAGTCACCACTCTCAGCCCAGTCCACTGTGCAGACCTTCTGCTTTCTGTCCACAAGCCACTGTTGAGTCTGGGGAGCATGGCAATCACCCAGGCCAATATAACTCTGGATGAACTATGCATTCCTAGTACTGCAACAGCTAAGAATTAGGTTCTAAATGAGAAGATTCTACTCAAATACTGACTGACCAGCTACCATTTATTGTTTATATAATTAGGTACTACATAATCTAATTTGAACCTTACAGTGTCTGTTGAGTTGGGTAGAGCAAGTATCTCCCCAGCCCCCATCCTTAATTTTGCAAAAGGTAAAAGGTATATCAATATCTCAAAGATACTGATTTCCTCAAGGAAACATATAGTAGATTGAAAAACAAAAAAAAAAGTCCTAAACTCTAGTCTTCTTTTAGAAAGGCAAGGCTCAGTTCATTTTCTTATGTCCTGATTAATCCAACTAGTAAGAATATGCAGTGCCTGTGTAGACAGGAGACCAATGATGTCATTAAATAGGACAGCTTCCAAAACTGACAGGCATAAAAATGGAGAACAAAGTTTAGATGCCAAACTATGAGCCATGGACATCTGCCAGTCTTTATAATTATTACAGGGAGACCCACATACTTCCATGAAGTATGCTTATATCTGTACCCTGAATAAGTTGGCTTGCATTGATATGTATGCCTATTCTTCAAATGAATGTAGATGCTCTTTTGTTCAATAAAGCATGATTTTAATTAAAAGCATTACTGAATTCATAACAATGTGCTTTGTCTTAATGTACCGTCTCAATCAAATTCTACTAAAACTACAATTTTACTGTTATGTGGGGCTCTGTGAAATTTTTTCATCTTAAAAATGGGATCCTACTTGAAAACTTGGGGACCATCTGTTCGAGGGTAAAATAAAGGGAACAGAACAATATTAGGATAGGAAATAATTATTTTAAAACATATTTTGTACATTTTCCTGTGCCTCTTTTTTGATGTTGTATAGCTAAATTATCACTCTTTTTTATGTTGAATGGCTGCTTCTTATCTGGCTTTGTTTCTTATGTGTGGTCAGATCACTGATTCTCAGAAAAACTACTCTCTAGCCTAGCCCTACATTCCTCCAAGATAATATCATCTACAGGGGTCAAGTTTCTTGCTAGAAGTGTCGATTCACAGAAGTAAACAAACTAGGAGTACAACCATGAAATGTTAAAGAAACTTTCAAACTTGGACGGAACATTAATAACAAATACTATATTAACTATTAAGTATCTCTTTTTTAAAAAAAGTAATATCCAGTCACACTAACAAAATTGGCACAGTAAACAGAACACAGAAAGGGCTGTAAGCAATGCATGTAGGAACACTGATGTAATGGATAGGCTCCACGTCTGCTGAGGACTCCAGAGGAACAGCTGTTCCCTTCTCTCAAAACAAACCCGAGTCCAGTGCATTTCACTGTGCTTACCAGCTCAGATCTGCTTTTGAGGAGTAAGCCAAGCACATAGCCACTGGTGATTTACCTTAGGGAGGACATTAGGGAAACTTAAAAAACAAAAGTCAGCTTGAACATGACCTGTTTTATAGCTTTCCAACATCTCTGGCAATCTTCCATTCAGTCCACCTCCCCTCCCCCTTGCCCTTACTTACATTTGATTCTTTGTCAGATAAAACATGGAGACAATGGAAAGCAACAGGGAAAGAAACTAAACATTTCCTTCTGGAAACATTACCTATTTTTAAATAACAACTCAGACTCTGTAAATATTTTCATTAGAAAAACCCTATGAGAAACCAATTTTTTACAGTCAGAACCTAGAATTTAAGGTCTCCCTTCAGTGTACTATCAAAACTCTTTACATCTGCAGCCAATCTAGGCTTTTATCTCTAGAGATTGAAGTTTAGGTCCTTAATCCTACATTTACTTCATGAACTAAACTCATTTAATTCCATGTAGAGCTGGGGTTTGGAAGTGGAATGTAGAGAGGAAAGTCAGCGGTACAACATTTAGTTTCACATAAGCAGAGCTTTGAACTGACTTATAGGCAAGTCTTATAGTCTCTCTGTGCCCCAGATAATTCATATTTAAAATAAAAAGGATCATACTAGACAACATTTAAATTTCCTTACTAATCCAATGTTGTATGATCCTTAGAGGTCTGAAATGGGAAGTGAAATGTGAAGGGGTGTAGCAAACAGAATTATGGTGATGGTAATTGGATTGTCCCTCCCTGATGTGGAATTACATGGCATCTGTCAAGTGGCTCTGCAGCACCTCCCACCCAGAGTAGGCAGAATGTATTTCCCCATTGACCATATTGGGCTTGACCATGTGACTTGCTTTGGCAACTGAAATTAGCAGATGTGATGCAAGCAGAGGCTTTACACATGCCTGTCTTTGGCTTTAGCACTTCTTTGCTTCTGGAATCTACTGGCTAGCCACTAACTCAAGAACGAGGAGATGTGGAACTGACCAAACCTTGAGCAAGAAAAACAGGAGATTGGGATTGACATATATACACTAATATGTATAAAATGGATAACTAATAAGAACCTGCTGTATAAAAAAATACATAAAATAAAATTCAAAAAAAAAGGAAAAATGTGGAAGTGAAATATTAAAAAAAAAACAAACAAAAACAACCCCCTCCCCCAAGCATCTGCTGCTTTAAGCCTCTAAAATTTGTGGCTGGTTGTTATGCAGCACTACTGCAGCAGAAATCTGACTAATACCATAGACCTCTTGCTCTTTTGACTTTTTTGGTGTATTTTATCCAACAATATGCCCATGGATCTGAAAATTTCTTCAAGGCTATTGAGCTGCATTAGAGGCATTATGCCATTTCGACTTGACCATGGAAATGTTCTCCTCATTAGGACAACCAGCAGGGTTACTGTCAGCGCTAAAAACACTGCACAACTTAAATTTAGTCTACTGAACTTTCTGTTTAAAGAACTCTGTGTTCCTAGCCTATATTGAGAAATGACTTCTACAAAAGTGTGCTGTGTTGACTGTAAGGATAGTGATCATTATAACTTACAGTGTCGTCTCTGTGACAACCTTATGGAGAAATTTCTTTCTGGTTTCAGTAACTGGAAAAATTGTATTTATCTGAAGCAATCTGTTTGAATCTATGGACGCTAGTTCTGTAACCGGTTGTGAGCCCTCTTGATACTGCTTGCAAAAGTCAGAACCAAATATGTAGCCTTCTACAAGTAAGTACATGTAGGTGACCTTGCAGCACACATTTTGTTTACTAACCTCTCTCCTGGTTTTCACTTTTTTTCCTACACCCATTTTCTCTCTCTTTGTTTTCCTTATAACTTACTATTGTTATTACATTAGGTATTGTTATATTGTATTTGTTTATGTCAACTACCTTAAATCCTTTACGGAACTGAATTGAGAATATATATATTTTTTAAACTACTATTAATAATAAAAGTACTAATTTCAGTTAGAACAATGGAGATAAAAGTATAATTACACCACTGATCTGTCAACTCTTTCACTGTTAAAACTTACCGAGACTATGGTATTTCTCTACTCTAAACTATCTCTAGGAAGGTATTGTTTAAAAAGTACTGATATCCATTTGTACCATTTCAAATCCACCATCAAAATAAATGTAAGGATGAAAAACTATCTTCAGGGGCTTCCCCGGTGGCGCAGTGGTTGGGAATCTGCCTGCCAATGCAGGGGGCATGGGTTCAAGCCCTGGTCCGGGAAGATCCCACATGCCATGGAGCAACTTAGCCTATGCGCCACAACTACTGAGCCTGCGCTCTAGAGCCCACGAGCCACAACTACTGAGCCCATCCCACAATTACTGAAGCCCGTGTGCCTAGAGCCCATGCTCCGCAACAAGAGAAGCCACCGCAATGAGAGGCCCACGCACTGCAACGAAGAGTAGCCCCTGCTCACCGCAACTAGAGAAAGCCCACGCACAGCAACGAAGACCCAACACGGCCAAAAGTAAATAAATAAATAAAATTTAAAAAAACAAACTATCTTCAAGCTGTTAGAATTAGAGAAGTTTTTTATTTACTAAGAAATTGACGTGTTATTCTATTAATTATTCAAGTGAATTTGTAAATATTTGTTGAGCACCTACTGTGTACATATGTGATGCTAAGTGTCATTGGCAATATAAAGATGAATAAGGTACTTCAAAATCTTTCAGAAGCTCCTATGTGTGTTAGGCGCTTATACATTACAAGGACTTGGTTACCTCAGGTGTAACTGGGGTTCACTCTAAGAATGAAGAAAGGTGAGGCAATGTGGAAATTCTCGGGACCTCCAGCAGAAGCACAATCTGATCTCTAATTGTAGTTTATTGCTCTAAAACATCAAGAAATAAATCAGTCACCAAGGTCAGGGGGCTGGTGGCTAGGGCAGGACAAGTATAGGAAACACCAGCAAAAAACAGAAAATAACCATTCAGGTTGATGAGAGTAGGAAGCTGAACTAATGTGGGTCAGTAGATAGAAGCCAAGAATAATCAGTAATGAGCAGAGCCAAATCAGAAGCTGAAAGAAGGGTTCTGACGCAAGACACTGATCTAAGTTTACATGTTTTAACTACTATTGAATATCCAAAGGGGTATAAAAAGGGGGGAAATATGAATTGGCACTTGCTATAAACCTTAAGGGCTCACTATTAAAGTGTTCTGTGTCTAGAGGTAAATGTGAGATATAGGGCAATTAGAGAGGGACAAATACCAATCCTACCAACATCTATAGGAAGAACATTAAATGCTAGAGTCCACAAAGAGCAATATCCCAGGACATCCCAGCTTACCCTTCATATACTGAGGTGAGCCATAAGAAAAGAATTCTGTGACATGGTGGTAGTCTCTGACCCTGCCCCCTCTTTCTGTAACTCTTCCCCTACCCCAGCAGACACCTGGAATCCAACTTATTAAAGTAGAACTGTGAAAAATCTTAATTTTTCCCTTCTCCCATTGTCTGCACCTAATATTTGAATAGGACCCTCAAATAATTCTGAAACTTGTGAACTTCATCCATGGAGATGAACACAGTCATAAAAATGAACAAGCATAAAGAACCATCTTCTAGATTAAAAGCATCAGTTTTAATCTATAAAAGGCAATTAACCAGAGATGTAAACGTAAATCACCCCATCCATGAACAGTTAATAATACAAATAAAACAAACAAAAAACTTTAGCAAACTCTAAAACCCAGGAAAAGATGCTGAGCTATCAACAAGATGCAAAAGAACATCACACCATGTACACATTATATGCAAAATTTAGCACAAAATGAATCATAGACCTAATTGTAAAAGCTAAAAGTATAGGGACTTCCCTGGTGGTGTAGTGGTTAAGAATCCACCTGCCAGGGCTTCCCTGGTGGCGCAGTGGTTGAGAATCCGCCTGCCGATGCAGGAGACACGGGTTCGTGCCCTGGTCCGGGAAGATCCCACATGCCGCGGAGCAACTAAGCCCGTGAGCCATGGCCGCTGAGCCTGTGCGTCCGGAGCCTGTGCTCCGCAACGGGAGAGGCCACAACAGTGAGAGGCCCGCATAACGAAAAAAAAAAAAAAAAAAAAAAAAAAAAAAAAAAAAAAAAAGAATCCACCTGCCATTGCAGGGGACACAGGTTTGAGAGCCCTGGTCCGGGCAGATCCCACATGCCGCAGAGCAACTAAGCCTGGGTGCTACAACTACTGGGCCCATGTGCCACAACTACTGAGCCCATGTGCCACAACTACTGAAGCCTGTGTGCCTAGAGCCCGCACTCCGCCAATAGAAGTAGCCCCCACTTGCCACAACTAGAGAAAGCCTGCGCGCAGCAAAGAAGACCCAATGCAGCCAAAAGATAAATTAATAATTTTTTTTTAAAGCTAAAAGTATAAAATTCTTAAAACATGGGCACAAATATTTGTGACCTTGAATTAGGCAATGGTTCTTATATCTGATGCCAAAAGCACAAACAAAAAAGACAAAAACAGATAAATTGGACTTCATCAAAAGTAAAAACTTTATGCTTCAAAAGAAACCTGGAGAAAGTGAAGGGACAGCCCAGGGAATGTGAGAAAGTATTAGCAAACCATATAACTGGTAAGGAACTTATATCCAGACCTCTTACAACTCAACAATAAAAAGACAAATAATTAATTTTTAAATCATCTAAATAGACATTTCTCCAGATAAGAGAGACAAACGGTCAATAAGTATCTGAAAAGTTGCTCAACAATATTAGTCATTAGGAAAATGAAACCATGATGAGATACCACTTCACACCCAGTTAGGATGGCTGTAATAAAAAAGACAAACAGTAAAAAGTATTGGTGAGGATGTGGAGTAAGTAGAATTCTCATACATTGCTGGTTGGAGTGTAAAATGGTACAGCCATCTTGGAAAAGTTTGCCAGTACCTCAAAAAGTTGAACATTGAGCTATCATATTACCCAGAAATTCCACTCCTAGAGAAATGAAATATACCCAAGAGAAATAAAAACGCATGTTTGCACAATACCTTATACAGAAATGTTCAGACCAGCATTATTCATAATAGCCAAAAAATGGAAATAACACAAATGCCCATCACCTGATGAATGGATAAACAAATTATACACACACGGAAATATTATTCAGCAATAAAAAGAATGGAGTACTGATACATGCCACAACATTGATGAACCTTGAGAACGTGCTAAGTGAAAAAAATCAGACACAAAAGACCACATATTTTATGCTTCTATTTATGTAAAATGTCCCAGTATAGATAAATCCATAGAAACAGAAGATCAGTTGTTGCCAGGGCCTGGGTGGTAGGTAGGGGAAATAGGAAGTGATTTTTAGTAAGTAAATAGGGTTTCTTTGGGGAATGATGAAAATGTTCTGAAATTAGACAGTGGGAAAGATTGCACAACTCTATGAATATCTTAAAGCCCACTAGATTGTACACTTTAAAAAAGTGAATTTTATGATATGTGAATTTTATCTCAATACTGAGATAAAAAATATTACATATTTTAAAAATATGTAAAAAATATGACATATTTAAAATGGGGGGCTTCCCTGGTGGCGCAGTGGTTGGGAGTATGCCTGCTGATGCAGGGGACACGGGTTCGTGCCCTGGTCCGGGAAGATCCCACGTGCCACGGAGCGACTGGGCCCGTGAGCCATGGCCGCTGAGCCTGCGCGTCCGGAGCCTGTGCTCCGCGGCAGGAGAGGACACAACAGTGAGAGGCCCGCGTACCGCAAAAAAAATAAAATAAAATAAAATGGGAACTATTTTTAAAATATTACATATTTAACATATGTAAAAAATATATTTAAAAATATTTTTACATATTTAAAATATGTAAAAAATATATTTAAAAATATTTTTTACATATTTTAAAGTATTTTTAAAATATTACATTTTTTTAAAATATTACATATTTTAAAAATATTATACTTTTAAAAATATTACATATTTAAAATGGGAACTATTTGAAATTAGGAGTGATTGCTTTAGAAATAAGAATAGGACTGTAAAAGTAAAATTAAAAAAAAAATTTTTAAAGCAATGAAAGCAGCAAAGAGCAAAATAGGAAAATGCTAAAAATCAAATCAATGAATTTGAAGACGAACTCAAAAAACCTTCCAGAATTCAGAGGAAAAAGATATAGGAACAAATAAAATGAGAGAAGAGATGATGTACTGAGAACAGGTCTAGGATATCCACCAACCAGGAATGTGGTTTTAAGCAAACTGTTTAGCCTCTTTGGGCCTCAGGTTGTCATCTGATAGAAACAAAAGCTTGAACAAGATGACTTAAGCATATAATATGGGCCAGGGCAGTGGTAGGAAGTAAAGAGAGAAAGCTAGGCTGGGAAAGATAATGAAGTCCTGATCTTACAGAACTAAAATATTGGGGGGTGGGGTGAGGAGGGGGCAGGGAAGTGCTTGCAGTCCTGCCACTGTCCGTAGTGCTGAACTATTACTGTTTTGTCTGAATGCTGTTTGGAGGAGTTAGGAATTGCTTTGGTAAGCAACATGGAGAGCTCACCATTTTAGAACTGAACAGTGATACTCTGAGCTAATGTACATTTATGTTTTTAATTACCACATGTGTGCTAATGGTCACCAAACCCATATGTCTAGCACTGACCTCTCTCCATCTCTCAATGCATATTTTCAATTATATGTACCTTGGAGATATTACGGGTTCAGTTTCAGGCCACTACAATAAAGCAAATACCACCATAAAGCAAGTCACATGAATTTTTTGGTTTTCCAGTGCATATGAAAGTTATGTTTTTACTATACTGTAGTCTATTAAGTGTGCAATACCATTATGTCTAAAAATACAATGTATATACCTTCATTTAAAAATACTTGGTTTGTGCCCCGGTCCGGGAAGACCCCACATGCCGCAGAGCGGCTGGGTCCATGAGCCATGGCTGCTGAGCCTGCGCGTCCGGAGCCTGTGCTCCGCAACGGGAAAGGCCACAACAGTGAGAGGCCCGCATACCGAAAAAAAAAAAAAAAGGTAAAAAATAAAAATACTTAATTGTAGGCTTCTCTGGTGACACAGTGGTTAAGAATCTGCCCGCCAATGCAGGGGACATGGGTTCGAGCCCTGGTCTGGGAATATCCCACATGCTGTGGAGCAACTAAGCCCGTGCACCACAACTACTGAGCCTGCTCTCTAGAGCCCGCGAGCCACAACTACTGAGCCCACACACCTAGAGACCATGCTCCACAACAAGAGAAGCCACCGCAATGAGAAACCCGCGCACCGCAGTGAAGCGTAGCCGTTGCTCACCACAACTAGAGAAAGCCTGAGCACAGCAACGAAGACACAATGCAGCCAAAAACAAACAAACAAATTAAAATAAAGCTTATTAAAAAAAATACTTAATTGCTCAAAGATTCTAACCATCACCGGAGCCTTCGGTTAGTTGTAACCTTTTTGCTGGTGGGGGTCCTGCCTCGATGTTGACGGCTGTTGGTCAGGGTGGTGGTTGCTGAAGGCTGGGGTGGCTGCGGCCGTTTTTAAAATAAGACACCAGGGAAGCCGATTTACTTTATCACAGCACCTAATACACTCTATTTACTCTTGATACACTCTTCTCTATTTCTCATTAGACTGTGATCCTTGTGCAACAAATGATTTGACTACATAAATCACTATTGTATCCTCAATGTTTGGCACAGAGCATGTCATTAAACAATTTATCAAATGAATCATTAAATGGATGAATAACGCGAATCAGTTTTCTCTCCATTCCTTGCTCCCTGGTGATTCAGTCAAACCAAACTAATTGCAGTTTCTTGACTCTCCCAAGCCTTCCCTTGAACCCAGGCTTTGGCTTGCCCTCCTTTGGCTCGGAGTAACTCTATCTGACTTGATTATCAGCTGAATGTTTCCTTCTCAGAGTCAGCTCACTTGTAGCCTTTGGAACACTTTCCCAGGCAGTCACAGCCTTCATCCTCTGTGTTTCCATAGCCCTCAGTTCCTACCAACTATCACAGTCCTGTTACTTTTTTTTTTTTTTTTTTTTTGTGGTACGCGGGCCTCTCACTGCTGCGGCCTCTCCCGTTGCGGAGCACAGGCTGCGGACGCGCAGGCTCAGCGGCCATGGCTCACGGGCCCAGCCGCTCCGCGGCATGTGGGATCCTCCCGGACCGGGGCACGAACCCGCGTCCCCTGCATCGGCAGGCGGACTCTCAACCACCGTGCCACCAGGGAAACCCAGTTCTGTTACTTTTAATGTTCACGTCTGATCCCCTTCAGGGGATATTAGACTGTGAGCTTCATATCCATTTTTGTTTCCTTAGCACCTAAAAGGGGTCTTTCACCCAGTAAAGAAAGAATGACTGAATAAACAATACATATATGAGTACAGTTAGGCCCTAGGAATATTAGCAGGCAGTGTGTGCAGAATCAACTAAGTAGGAAGGAAGACGATATAGGGGAGAAAATTATAGAAGGTTATGTAAGAGCTATGGGTTTGTAGATACTGAATTAACTGTAATTCCTTACTTCCAAAATTAGTTTTTCCTGTGTGCAAAATGAAGAGCAGAATGGTGATATCAGCACAATTGTTGCTTTGCCTAACATGTCTTAGTCACACCATCTCTCAGTCCATTGTTTACTAACTGCTAGCCTTTAGGTGTCAACTTCAAATAACCTCAGGTGCCAGGCAGGTTACCTAAAGGTGTGATGGGCCTGTGAGGAACTAAATGTCCATGCGAGGGGCATCAATTTCAATTTTTAAATCATGTGGTCACCAAACAGAACAGTATTTGGGCCTGATGTGGTCTGCAAGGCACTGGTTTACCTTCCCTTCTACACATTTTGAAATCAAAACATCTTCTGAACTACAATGGAACTGAGTGGGGAGAGATGTGGACAATCTTTTCAACATTGTAGAAAAAGAGGCTGTTTCTATAATTCTGGCAAGAAGTAAAATTCTTTCTGAAGCGGTTTCATAGTTTGCCAGAATATTAGATCAGAAATTTCACTGGCAGCCCAAAACAGAATCTTTTCCTTCTATGTAAAATATCTTGATATCTACCGTTGGCAGTGCTTTTGCTTTTTTCTAAACATTGTTTATTTGCTCCTTGATTACAAAACTAACACAAACTCTCTGTAAAAATATTTGGAAGGGTTTCCCTGGTGGCGCAGTGGTTGAGAGTCCGCCTGTCGATGCAGGGGACACGGGTTCGTGCCCCGGTCCGGGAAGATCCCACGTGCCGCGGAGTGGCTGGGCCCATGAGCCATGGCTGCTGAGCCTGCGTGTCCGGAGCCTGTGCTCCACAACAGAAGAGGCCACAACAGTGAGAGGCCCCAAGTACCGAAAAAAAAAAAAAAAAAAAAATTTGGAAAATAGAGGGGAAAAAAAGTTAAAAAACAATTCCTCAAAATTAGTCCACCAGTGATCAACGTCTACCAACCAGCATTTTAGTTTATGCATCAGATATGAGGTACAACTGTGGAACTGACGTGCATGCTCAGAGCTAGGTAGCAGGTAAGCAGGAAAATACTTTGGTTCTAAACAGCTGGTTATCTGTAAGAACTTATGATCCAGCCGAACTACTAAAGACATTCTGAAGTGACGCTGGAGTGCCTGACTGAAACCACATGTCTGCAGAACAGGGCCTGATGAGGAGTTTACTATTGTTGAAATGGAACTTGGTTCTGAATCCACAACAGAGCTATTGTGCATATGACATTTTCTTTGAGAACTGAATTCGGGATTAACAGTAAACAAGAGCTTTTGAGTCCTGCCCATAAAGAACCTTCCCTTGCTTGCCAAGTAATTCAACGTAGAAAATGTACTTACCAGTACATTCAACATAGAAAAGTACAGTTTTTGACCTTAAAACACTGAGTGCAGTCTGAAAATTTAAGAGAGAAGACAGTTACAACAAACAACATTTTTTCAAAACAAGGAACTGTGCTGTGTTTTTATGTAGAGTACATTGTGTCCATGTATTCTTGGGTTCATCTATAGAACCATAAGAGGGAAAAGCATTGGAAAGCAAGGAAATGGACAGGTCTGAACATGAATTATCAGGGATCTAGGGTGAAAGAAATCCAATATGTCCATTATTAACAGTAAAGAGACCGAATGTTAATATTTTCAGAGAAGCTTTAAAGATTTCAGAATATCTGAAGTTGTTCTTTTTTTCCCCACTTAATTTAAAAAATCTTTGCAGTTTTCCTTTTATTTTGTCTTTTTTTAAAAATTTTTTTCATTTTTTGGGGCCATACAGCATGTGGGATTTTAGTTCCCTAACCAGGGATCGAACCACAGCTCCCTGCTTTGGAAGCACAAAGTCTTAACCACTGGACCACCAGGGAAGTCCCTATAGTTTCCATTTTGATAGTATGTGAACCCCAAGAAATTTTCCTGCAAAGCCACTGGTATATCAGGGGACAGAGTTTTAAGAATATCTCAGATGGGGACTTCCCTGGTGGAGCAGTAGTTAAGAATCCACTTGCCAACGCATGGGACATGGGTTTGAGCCCTGATCCGGGAAGATCCCACATGCCGCAGAGCAACTAGGCCCATGCACCACAACTACTGAGCCTGCGTTCTAGAGCCTGCAAGCCACAACTACTGAGCCCGCATGCTGCAACTACTGAAGCCTGCGCACCTGAAGCCCGCGCGCCTAGAGCCCGTGCTCCACAACAAGAGAAACCACCACAATGAGAAGCCCGCGCACCACAACAAAGAGTAGCCCCCGCTTGCCACAACTAGAGAAAGACCATGCGCAGCAACAAAGATCCAATGCAGCCAAAAATAAATAAAATAAAGAAAGAAAGAAAGAAAGAAAGAATATCTCAGATGTGGGACTAGGAAAATGTAATCTACTAGAGGTACTTTTGAAATCCAGATCTATTTATTATTTTACTATAATTAAACCTGTGATGCACTTAAATATCATCAGTTTTAACAATGCTTTCACCCACCTTAATATTCATTTCAAAATTATTAATCTCAGGAAAACAAAAAACAAGGAAAAATAAAAAGTGGGTAGCTTTCAAAAACCAAGCAGCTGTTCATTCAACCTAAATATCATACGCTGATTTTATTAAGTAAAGCCTTACATTTCATAGTCACAGCAGTTTATAAATATGTGTTTACTCATTCATTGATTCCTTTTATTCATCAATCATATTTTTAGTACTTTATGTAGTAGGGTTATATTGTACTAGGTGCTGGGATTTAGAAACACAGGCCTTCTAGGTGTGAAATGTGGTCTTCACCTCCAGGACCCCATGGTTTAAATCCATAAAGAAGTTTTAAAGAAGGGGTGCCTTCGCCATGTATTAAGAGAACAGAAGTGATTTGGCAGACAAACCGCGCACGGAACGTGTCCTCTCCGCTGCTCAATTGTTCACATGTCCTAAGTTTGTGCTTCAGGCAGAGGTGAGTGACTGCTTCACATAATATTATGCCCTAAAGCTAAGTCCTCCTACTCCTGAAATACACACACACGTGCACTTTCAACTTGCTCTAAATTTTTGCTCTTGAATATTAAGGACTTAGTGCTAAAAAGTTATTTTGAGAGTTCTCAGCTCCAATATGGAAATGTTTCTAGAGGTTGGATCTAGAAGTTTAGGCCTTTCTTGAATTTCCAGAGTTGTAATAATCCACTAAGGACAAAGGACACAAAGCACTGCCACAGGGGAGATACGGCCCAAATTTGAAAAAGTACACGTTTTTACAGGCATGAAGATTAAGGCAGCTAGAATCCTGTAGTTTCCATGAAGAGAAGCTGTGGGGTTCCCGGAGTCTTCCTAGGAGTGATCCATCCTACAGCACAAAGCTTATGTGTTTTTCTGAAGAGTCCAGACAAGATGATTTTGAGGGTTCTCATACTCCGATTAGAAAAATCTGATAGCTACATTGAAATATAGTGCCTTGTTTTTACCACTTAAAGTTGCAGCAATTTGATCAGACAGCTTTCTTTTGGGAAGATTTCCAAATCAATGTTTGGGACGGAATCTAACCTTTTTCGCGCCAAGCTGGAGGTTTTTGTTTTTTGTTTTTTTTCTCCCTTGAAATGTTTATATGGAAGAATATGAACTATAAACATTTTTATATGAAAACTTAACTTTTAACATTTTATTGACTGCATTGCAAGGAGTCATTTGGCCCAGGCAGGGCAGAGAGAGTAACATCTCTCAGGGTCGCCTGCAACCACTCCTCAGTCTCCTTTCCCAACTTCAGCAGTGATGCCGGAAAATCAGTGCTGCCTCTGGGTGTGTATATGCAACATGGTTTGACAAAGATCATAACGTTCTCATCAACATGTAGTGACAGACCAATGTCCATTCATAAATTCCAGTGTTTTTTCTTGTTGAAATAAGTGATTAACACGTGGGTACAGGTGTCTACTACAGCTACCTGGTTTTGTAAAGCATATTGCTAATTAAAGGGCAGGATTCAAATGCTTAGCCA
Source organism: Kogia breviceps (assembly GCF_026419965.1). Classification (NCBI taxonomy): domain Eukaryota; kingdom Metazoa; phylum Chordata; class Mammalia; order Artiodactyla; family Physeteridae; genus Kogia; species Kogia breviceps. The sequence goes on from NC_081322.1 coordinate 50,093,859, forward strand.
ACTCTGTAAAAGCTCTAAACTTAATCATCTGTTTCTTGCAAACTTCAGCCTGTGTGGTAAAGAGGCATTTGTTGGATCATGGCCTGCTTGTCTTTGGGGAGGATCTTTCCACAGACTGGACTCTTTTATCAGGGAGCCTAGATAAAGGTCTCAGGGCCACCTATTTTGCCAAAGTCTTTCACCCTGTCAAACTAATTTTCCTTTCAAAAAAAAAAAACTATGTGGAAAGTTAAAGTTTAATTTTTCATAATAATATTTTCTCTTTACCTGTTTTTTTCCAATGGTTTCATATCTCAGCTTAACATCCATCCCAAAGGACTTACACAGGAAATGGAGACCAAAGCTAAAACAAACTCACACCCTTTTCTCTAGCAGCCAACTTTAAAATTAGCACTTAAAAATCAATACATACGGCTACCCTGGTGGCGCAGTGGTTGGGGGTCCGCCTGCCAATGCAGGGGACACTGGTTCGAGCCCTGGTCCGGGAGGATCCCACATGCCACGGAGCAACTCAGCCCGCGAGCCACAGCTCCTGAGCCTGCGCTCTGGAGCCCGTGAGCCACAGCTAATGAGCCCGCGCTCTAGAGCCCACGTGCCACAACTACTGAAGCCCGCGTGCCTGGAGCCCATGCTCCGCAACAGGAGAGGCCACCGCAGTGAGAAGCCTGTGCACTGCAAAGAGGAGTGGCCCCTGCTCGCTGCAACTGGAGAAAGCCTGCATGCAGCAACGAAGACCCAAAATAAAATAAATAAATAAATAAATTTAGAAAAAAAATCAGAACATAAAACTCTCTCTGCTGACAGGCTCTCCCTCTAGGTTACATTAGAAAAATCTACCCTACATCTAAATGGAGTTTTTACTGTTTATGATCTCAGCTGTCATTATTGTGCCTTAACTAGTATATGTAAGGTTTAAAGATAGTTGAAGCTGTAAAGAAATCTCATAAATTATGAGCAACCTACAGGAAATGAAAGGTCAGCATTGTTTCTTCCTATACTTCTCCCAACAGGGCTGAAGAGTTTCTTTACAGCCTTGAATGCAGTCTGCTGTGGCATGTCTGGATTTATCCATCTCCCTTAAGGCAAGACATACCAGTAACCTCTGATTTCATAATCTCACATAATAAGTAATTATGAGCTACAGTCCTGATTGTTTCCCTTCAGCTGAATTTTATTTATTTATTTTTTATTTTTAGTGGTACGCCGGCCTCTCACTGTTGTGACCTCTCCTGTTGCGGAGCACAGGCTCCGGACGCGCAGGCTCAGAGGCCATGGCTCACGGGCCCAGCAGCTCCGCGGCATGTGGGATCTTCCCGGACCGGCACGAACCCGTGTCCCCTGCATCGGCAGGCGGACTCTCAACCACTGAGCCACCAGGGAAGCCCCCTTCAGCTGAATTTTAAAGAATTTAGAAACTCATTCTTTTACATATTCATAACCAAGAAATGAATTCTGATAGTAGAGATCTTAATATGCGAATCTTTCCCAGCATTATATATTTCACGTGAAAGGAAAATCCAAAGATGATGACGAATCCGTCATCTGTTCTACTGACAGGGAAATTTAATTTTGCTTAGTTATATCTACAATTTCCCTTTTGTTTTTAAGAATATATCAGGAAAAAAATTGCAATAAAACAAGATAGGAGGTTGGCCAGTGGAACAATTATGTATAGCACTTAAGACGTAAAGGTGCTTAAAACCAGTTAAATAATGGCAGTCTCCAATTAATAAACCAAAAATAAACTCTAAATCTTGCTTGGGCTTCAGACATCATTCTTTTTTTTGCTATAGAAATAATATGATAAGTAGTGTGTGCTTTACTGGGTCAGCCTACAAAAGTATTTACATTGATATCAATACAATACTTTTTCTGCTATTATTCTTGTTCATAATGAAAAATAATTTTAAAATACAGTTATATGCAAATAAGCAAAAGTTTAAAAATATGATTTAATTACTTTATTTCCCATGAATGTAGTAGAGAGAGAAGCAGGTTTGATTGCACAATAGTGAGGTAGAGGGAAATTTTGAGATATTTTTGAGAAGGATTTTTTGGTACTTTCAAGTTTAGAGGTTGATTTGGCAATGTATCACTTAGTCTCTCCTTTTTCTTGGTACTAATAAAGTGTCTGTCCCCATTACCGTTCTCCCGTGTAAGGGCCATGATTTTTACAGTCGTTTTGTGAGATCACAAGTGGAGCAAATACAGAGAAACAGTGATGGGTGACAGCAAAGAAAAAAAGGTAGAAAAGGGAGGAAGAGATGAGAAAAAAGAGAAAAGAAAGTAGTAAAGAAAAAAAATTTTTTTTAAAAAACACAGTTGACAAAATCTAGAAAAGTGAGAGAAAAAAGTGGGTGGGCTAAAGATGATAAAGCGATTTCTTATGGAGGAACCAACCAACCGGAGAGTTCTGAAAATAGGAGGCATGGGGAGAGCTTGGAATGTCTGTGATCTCCTGAGAGGGAAGAAAGTTGGGAGAGGAAGAAGGCTTAACTCAACCAGTTCCGAAGCAGGACACTGGTGAGTGGAAAGCCCGGCCAGCTTGGTGATGCCTAGAGCAAGGGGTCTGCGGGGGAGACCTGAGGTCAGGCCAAGGTCTGTACAGACCGAGGGTCCACGGGATCTGAGGACATATGTCCTCAGTTTAGAAATATCTGTGTGTATTTAGAGACAACTTTACTGAGGTATAATGTACATGCCTTAAAGTTCACCTGTGCAAGTATGCAATTCAATGATCTTCAGCAGGTTTACCATTTTGTGCAACCGCCACTGCCATAGAGTTTAGAACGCTTCCATCATTCCAGTGAGATCTTCCTGCTCCTTTACAGTTAAGCTCTGTTCCCACTCCCGGCCCCAGCAATCACTTGTCTGCTTACTCTACATATAGAGCTGCCTTTTCTGGACATTTCATATAAATAGAATCATGCAATATGTGGTCTTCTGTGTCTGGATTCTTTCACTTAGCGCGGTGATTTTGATGTTCATGTTGCAGCATGCATCAAGATCTCCTTTTATTTTTAAATACTTTTCCATTGTATAAACACATTTTGTTTTCCACTCACCAGTTGACAGACATTTGAGTCGTTTCCACTTTTTGGCTATTATGAATAATGCTGCTTAGAACATATTGTGTGCAAGTCTTTGTGTGGACACCTATTGTGTTTTAAGCGAACGAGAGGAAGAGATTAACTTGTTTATGGAAAATACAAATTCTCAGGTCTGTTGTGTCCCAGGGAACACACTGCCTGGAAACAGTCTCCACGCAGCAACTCGAGCAGACTTTTTAAAACAGAAAATCAGATCACATCCCTCCTCTGATTACCATTTTCCAGCGACTTCCCATCTCACTAAGAGTGAAGCCTGACCTTGCCGTAGCCCACAGGGCCCTGCCTCACCTGCCCCCAGTCGACATGTCTCACTTCTTCACTTGCCACTTCTCTCTCAATTTCACCAAACACGCGCTTACGCCGTGAGAGAGACCTCATTCAGGTCTCTTCTCAGATGTCATTCATGTAGAGAAGCCTTCCACAGCTTTTTAGGGTGCTACCTAAAATAGCAGCCATGCTTCTCTTGCTATTAGCTTATCCTGGTTCATTTTCTATGAGCCCCTATAACTGAATAATCAGAAATTAGCTTACTCATTGTTTGTTGGCTGCCTCCCAATCAGAATGCAAGCTCAACGTAGCAGGTACTTTATTTATCTTGTCCTTTGATGTATCTCCGGCACCTAGCATGTGGTAAATGTTCATTAAATTTGTTGAATTAATGCATAAATAAAAAGCAGAATTTGGTCGTCTTTTTTTTTTTTTACAAGTCTATACTTTATCCCTAGAATCTCTAAGTCAGTTAAACGATGCAGTGAATTCACTTTGTGAATTTCTAAGCCAACAGAACAAAAGTCAACTACTAGCAAACCATGTACCATATCTGGCCTTCACATATGTTTGTTTTATGCAACAGATACCTTGGAGCCCCATTCTCATTTCTTTGGCCCACCTCTGCTTCATCTGCTGAGAGTTCAGGTTCATCTCCTGCTGACAAGGTCCCACCTCAAGCAGGTACAGAAGTATTCTGCCTTCTGCCCTGGGTCTCTCCCGTGCCCTGGAGCAACTGGGCTATGTATAAACACAGCCCTAAGGTGAGCTATGTTAGTGGTCCCCAGGGAAACGTCAGCCATAAACAAATGTGGGAGCCATGCTTCATCCTCACTTCCCTCAGATGGAAAATTCTGGAAAAAATTCACACTTTCCAGAAGTCCCAGCCAAACTGAGTCCCTGTGCCTTCAGCAAAGACTTGGATAACACACCCTTGTATTGACTTTACCACTTCTCTTGTCCCACTCTCCCCTCTCCTTTACTCCTGTTTCCTGGAATCACCTCCTTCACATGTGACCTGCAGCCAAGTCTTTGTCTCACCCCCTGCTTTCAGTGGGAGCCAAATTTGGTCTATAACTTACATAGCTTTTTCTTTTAAATTATAAATTGTCCAAATTTAAAGCTCAAAATATCTCACGTTAAATTCTGGGTTCTCAACTTTGTACACTGCATATAGCTTAGTATACTGCATGTAACATCACAAACAATGCTTTTTATGGTTTTTGTTTGGTTAAAAAAAAATTATAGTTCATATGGACATTAGCTCATTTTCAAATCTTCAACCTTTCAGTTGTTAATAGGTCATTTCAGCTGTTCCATGAGGAAAATGGTCTCAGAGCTGTGATTCCATTAGGAATGAGAGGAGGTAGGGAATTCCTTCTCTTATAGAATGTGGCAGAAAAATTGTAAGGAGTTCTTGGCTGCATTAGATTTCCTGTGGGATGGGAAATCAAGAAATTAATGGCTACAGTACTAAAATAGACAGTGATCAGTGCTTGTGAATAGAATTGCTTCATTACTAAAGCAACTCTGCCTTACTGTTTGTAGGTTAAGACAACTGTAACATGTGACTACCAAAAGAATCTTTCTTTTTGTTTTGATTTTGAAGCCCCATAAGTACAACTCATTCATTCACACATGTATTAATAAAAAAAGATTCATTGCAATAACGTTACATTCTTCTTGTCCTACACACCATGCTTTGCTTGTAAGAGTACATCCTTTATCTTTCCACCTTCAACAGTCAATTATTGGGGGAATTCCCTGGCAGTCCAGTGTTAGGACTCAGCACCTTTCACTGCCTGTGGCCCGGGTTCAATCCCTGGTCAGGGAACTAAGATCCCACAAACTGTGCGGTGCGGCCAAAAAAAAAAAAAGTCAATTATTTGTGGTTCTTGCCTCAGGTTAAGTTTTGCATCCCGGTCCCTCCCATCTGATTTTCCCAGTTCACTTAAAAGTAATTTGTATGTCTGAATCCATCCTGGCATTTGATCTTACGTGGGATTTAGGCTTGTCTAATACTTTGGAGACTTTTTCCACACCTTTGGTGATACAATGTCTCAGATTGCTTATGACTGAACTAGTTTTATAATTAATTATTCCTAATTCTTCTGTGTCTGACTTGTAGACCTTATCAAATTTATCATGTGTAACTATAACTCTAATAATCTGCTCTTATATACCTATATCTCTAGAATGAATATTAGGAATACCATATTTTATTCAGACCTGTTACTTCGTGAATGTCCTAAAGCATTTCTTTCCAGGAAATACCTCTCTGCTCCCTGGTAGGACTGCCAATCACAGGGCACCATCTTTCCTTTCACAGGAACGGGTATGTTATCCAGGCTGACCAATCAGAACACTCCATCTGTCAGTCGCAGGATTTGTTCGGGGAGCCATACTGGGCCAATCATAGTCCTCTCTTGAAATTTTGCTGGAACCATTCAGAAAGAGGTTACATCTTTTTCTTTTCATTGGGATTGCTGTAGTTTAATGTAAATCCAAAGCTGCTAGTGGCCATTTTTGCCAAAATGGGAATTTTCCTTGAAGGTAGACTCAATAGAAAGGAGAACAAAGACGGATAGACAGAAAGAGGGAAGAACAGTTTAAAAAAGAGAAAGACTGAGATAAACAAAAAGAGAAAGAGAGCAAAAGTCTCTGTCAAATGACAGAAGATAGATGACATTATTTGAAACTCCACATCCAGCCATGCCTGAAGCAAGCAAGATCTGTCTTTTCAGTTTTCTTAGCCAAAGATATAAATATTTTTCTTAAGCAAATTTCAGATAAATTTTTGTCACCTGTACTTGGAAGAGGCCTGACTAATGCTTCGTACAGCTACTCAGAGGGTAGGACTGGTGGGTTAGGCTACACCGCTGTAGATATCTTTTTTTCTTCCATGAAGCTTGTGGTTCTTACCAGGATCGATTATCTGGGGAGGAAGGAGGTCCTCAGGTAGAAACTCAGAGCTGAGAGGATGGTCCTGAGATAGATGGAAGCTCCCATTCTTCTTTGGGTCTTAATGATGACAAAGCCAGATATTTGGGGATATGTACTTGCAGAAACAGAGCTCAAGAGAAAAAGTAAAGAGCCCTGTAATGGGTTAAAAACTGAAGATGAGTAAGTTATGCAATGTCTGTTAGATGGGTTACTTTTATGGTTTCACTCTTATCCAGTTTGCCATTTTGTTAGCCTTTAGTAAAGCTTAATTTGGGCATTAAATCTGTCTCAGTTGAGCTAAATGACATACGAGAAAAAGTCATGTGCCCATATATGGGACAAAGCATTGGAAGCAGGATATCAGTCTTTGCCTCCCAAGGCCAGCAGGTGATACAGTCATTAAAATAACCCCTGAGGAGAATGTTCAGAGCTAAGAGCTGAGACTATAGAGTACAGCCTCCTCTACTAAGAAAAGCCTCACCCTCATTGACTGCTTCGAAACATCTGGGTTTTATTTCATTACGGAAGGCATAAATGTACTACACCAATTACATGAAAGCATAAAATTATACATCTGAAGTAAATAAAAATATTAATCTTCTATGTAGAAAAAGCAACATGCCCACTTCTTTTAATCTAACAGATCTATTAAGACTTCCCGCTTCATTTCCAGATTTGGGACACAGACAGCAGTGAGCTAGGACAGTACAGAGGAAATGAAACAACATGCAGATATATTGATAGAAGGGGGGTATCTGGGATTTTTGCTGGTGGGCAGGGAAAGAAATCATTGGAAAGGAAGTTTCACTAAATCTTGAACTTTGTCTCTTTTGGACACTAGGTTACCTTCAGTGCCAAGAAGCATGCCCAGCACATAGTAGGCCTAAATGTGAGACTCAGGCTATTTAGTTTGTCTTACTTCTGATTGGAATTGGGCCTAAGAAATAGGCATGCACAGATTGTGAAGGGGGGAATCTTGTGGCCCCAACTGTTCAGATGAGACAGAAGGAGAACAGAGACCTCTACGCCCGCTAGTTGGGAAAAAAATAGCTGAAATTACAACATTCAGTACGTGACGGAGGACAGTCCCAGGATAAAATTTAAAAGTCTCTGTGAGAGTGAAACATCTGCCTATTTGCTCCTCTGGAGCAGTAACAAGTAAGGGCTAGCACCACAGCATATATGGAAGGTGCTGCCTTTATTTTCCAATTCCAAACTGCATATTTACTGATAGTTTCCACTGAGTCCATTATTAATACATTTTTTTAAAAATTCCCATCCTTTCAATGAAAGATGTTTTCCTCCTTAATTATTTTTACCAGCTGGAGATTGACCCAGGCAATACTGCTGGTAGGTGGATGAACATTTGTCTTTCCTAACTTTTAATAACCTCAAAAAGTAAAACTTACAAAGAAACACTCAATTCTGAAAACAACATTAGTGTTGCAAAAATACATTTTTTTCCTTTGGACCAAAAACATCTCACAGACAATTTTATTCAGAAGACCTGTATCAGCCAGGGAGCCTCACTGCGAGCAACAGAAATGGACTTTGCCTGATTCAGGCAGAAAAGGGATTATTTAAAGGATATTGGTTAGTTCAAAGATTGTCCAGGTTCAGAAGCCATGCATCCAGGGATACAATGAAAAGCATATCACAAAACTATTCCTGTGAGGACACAGCTGCTGCTACCACTTAGTGTCAGAAATCACAGCTTGCACAGTTGACACTTTTGGCACTGTATCAATACATTGGATGCTACTACAGATGCAGCTGGCCTTAGAAACCAGATGTTCCTACAACCACTACAAGCAGAAATGCTCCCCTCTCTCTTCTTATTTGTAAGACTAGCTCCCAATTCAAAGTGAGGCAGAAGAGACCACCTCTTATCTTTCTTTTTAATAGGTAAAGAAACTCTCACAGAACTAACCGCATAGCAGACTTCCTTCAATGTCTCATTGGCCAAAATTGGGTCACATGGGCCTTTTTAAGCCAACCACTCATATGGAAAATAGAATAACCATGATGGGCTAGATGAATTGATTCACCTGTTGGGATGGAGATGTAACCAGCCTTCCTTGGAGTGTAAAGTCACATGGAGGAGCATGGGTACCTATACAAAACTGAAGTTTTGTTTTCAAGAAAGAAGAACGGCTATTGGGTTCACAAGCCACGTGGTGGACATTTCTGTGGAACTGTAATGTCTTTACAATATGGCCCATTTTATGAGACCCGTCCACATGCTTCTTCCCAAGCTTCTTTGTCACCAATTCTCTTGTCTTATTCTTTTCATGTCTATGACAATCTGACCAAAATATTTGTTACTGTCCATCAACTTATCTCTCTTTCCAGGATAAAACAAAGATGTTATACCACTTAAAGTTCTACCTACTGGGAGAATTTTGCACCTTCAATTAAGTGGGACTGAGCGGTACTTAGCAATCCATTTGAGGCTGGTGTCAGCTTATTATGCAAAGCCATCTGTAAACTACACTTTCTTTTTCTTCAGTTACCTGATACGAGAGAAGTGTTCATGGTGTTGTAAGTGTTGGTGGGTGGAGAGGTGGCCTGTGGCATGAGTAGGCATATAGGAAGACATCAGCCTGTGAAACTTGAGCTTTCAGGACCTGCTCAGATGCACTCACCTATCTACTATTTCCACTTGGATATGTCTGACTTTATAGCTGGGTAGATCAGATAACACTCAGTTCATGACGGGCAGCTTATATTTCATAGTCACCTGGTTTCTGTCAGGGCCCAGTAGCAAGCTAAGTACTATTCCTCCAAAGAGGAATGGACCTCGCTGAGGAAGGCATAGCTTTGTTCTAAAACCTTGATGTTTCTGTTGTGAATCTTGTATTCAGTCTTTCCACACCACAGACTTCATTTGATTTTTGAGCACCACTGATCTTGTTGGGTCCTAACAGGCCATATGGAAAAGTTGCAGCCTGGACCAGCTGGAGAGTCTTCCTCTGGACCCTACTCAAGGCTGTCAGCCTTTTTGGTCACTCAGGGAAGAGCTGACGGGCACACAAAATGTTATATCTATTGCTTCTAAAATCCAAAGAGCACCAGAAATCATAGTACTTTTTTCTAGAAGTAAGAAACAAATTGTACTTGATGTTAGAGAGGATAAACTCACATGCCACATGGCACAGATCCCAAGAAACGTCACTGCATGAGCATAGGATTTATTTCCAACCTTCTGGCATGCATGGTTTCAATCTAAAATACCAGCCACTTCCTGCTCTTCGGAGCTCATCAGTATATTTTTGCTGATTTAGCTGGGGATGGTGAGACAACCTAGTTCTTATAGACCAATTTATGGCACAGAGAATAGAGAGTTAAAATAACCTGGAGTTGAAAATATGTTTCTGTAATTTGAGGCGAAATCAAACTACTTCTTGTGTTCTCTGTTGGAATGGAGAAAAAGGAGTGTCCAGATACAAGCTGCAGTCATACAGTGTATGTAGATTTGCTGCAAAAAAAAGCAACTACGTTTGGAAGATCATGTACGCTTGGAGTTCCCACTTGACTTCGCCTACAGTAATCCTCTGTGAATCTCAAGACTCATCTATCTTTTGCACTGGCCAAAAGTGGGGATGGATAGGAAACACCATGGCCTCATTCTCTGTGATTTCCCCAGAGATGAAGTTTAAAAATATTACAGTAATTTTTTATTCAACATGTCAGTGTAGGAAGTCTGCCACTTTCTGAGGTCATCTATCTTAATAATATACCCAGAAACTGGGGAAATAATCATGGCAAGGGCTCAGGGTCCTATTGGGATGCATCAGTGTTCAGGGCACAGGACTACTCTAGGTACTTTAAGTAGAAAGAGTTTTAAGACAGGGAATTAGGTGCTTACAAAAATCACTGGAAAGGCTGGAAAGGTAGGTGTCAGAAGGCCACCACCAGAACTACCATGTTCAAGAACACAACACCAGAGCTACAACCATTAATCCTGGAGTTTTTTCCATTATACAAATGAATTAGAACTCTAGTAGGGTGCCATCTATTTTGATGTCTGTAACTCTACTGAATATAAAAGACTTGCAGAGATTTTTGAGAGTTGTATCATTTTGAATACCATGCCAATCCTACTGCTGTTATTATGGTCAGCATACCCACCTTGACTTTAGCAGTTAAGTACCACAACTTGCCCTCTTCCGTCTTAGCATCCCTATTGAAATCAGGAGCCCTTTGCAGAGTGTTCTCTTCTTACCCCAGCATATGAAGAAAAACCACAAAGTGCTTTCTATACCTATGCAATTCTCAAGCCTCTGGTCTAGGACATATTTTCTGGCCATTTCTTCCTTCCTCTGTGAAGGAAGGAAACAGTTGGGAATAGGTGAGTGGTTCACATGTGAGGATCTACCCCAATATTTATATCTCCATAAACTTTTGGATTTCTTCCTCTATACTTAAATAAGAAATTTCTAGTACCTCTGGTTAATTTAGAATAGACTGCTGTTGAGCACAGCTCAAAAGATAATTTAGCAAATAATTTAGACAACTTCCAACTGTTTGAGCTAGCACATTAAATCCAGAATTTCTGATAAATACGTCTCTATTGATAAATTCTATCTGATCTATGATTTTATTCTTCCTTCCTTGGTCTAGTACTCTCAGAATCCCTTTCCACGTATATTCTCCATGTTTTTCCAACATAGATTAGCAGTCTTTCTATTCTTTTGGTGAGTACATCTTCTGATCCTGGATTTGGCTTTACAGTGAACCTCCCGAGGCACACGGAGATCAGAATCTGCTTAAACGTTTGGTTATGTTGAGGAGCAGGGGGAGTGGCGTGTGAGGAGAATGACTTGCCCTGTAAAACCGTCCCATAGGCTCTCTTATGTGAGGTCATCAAGGACACCTCAGGCGAGACAAAAACAGTATCATCAGACAGGAAGGACTCTTTTGGCTACCCGTGAGAAACTGGCCTAAAGAGTCAGATGTTTATTACATACATAATAATATTTCTAGAGGAAAGGTGAGTTTCAGGAGCCTCTGTGTTTACTTTGTCCTTAGGTGGGCATCCTTTGTGGTTATTAAGGTGGCCGCCAGACTCTAATACTTCCTTGTTTATATTCAGTAGGGAAGAGGACATTTCAGAGTCATGGAATATAAGTTCTCCCATTTAGAGTGATTTTCAATCTCTGCATCAATGATAGTCACCATGGAGATGGCATGTACAGAACAGCTTTCAAGATTGGGTTCTTCTAAATAGACATTTCTCCAAAGAAGATATACAGATTGCCAACAAACACATGAAAGAATGCTCAACATCAGTAATCATTAGAGAAATGCAAATCAAAACAACAATGAGATATCATCTCTCACTGGTCACATTGGCCATCATCAAAAACTCTAGAAACAATAAATGCTGGAGAGGGTGTGGAGAAAAGGGAACACTCTTGCACTGCTGGTGGGAATGTAAATTGATACAGCCACTATGGAGAACAGTATGGGGGCTCCTTAAAAAACTATAAATAGAACTACCATATGACCCAGCAATCCCACTAGTGGGCATATACCCTGAGAAAACCATAATTCAAAAAGAGTCATGTACCAAAATGTTCATTGCAGCTCTATTTACAATAGCCAGGACATGGAAGCAACCTAAGTGTCCATCAACAGATGAATGGATAAAGAAGATGTGGCACATATATACAATGGAATATTACTCAGCCATGAAAAGAAATGAAACTGAGTTATTTGTAATGAGGTGGATAGACCTGGAGTCTGTCATACAGAGTGAGGTAAGTCAGAAGGAGATAAACAAATACCGTATGCTAACACATATATATGGACTCTAAGAAAAAAAAATGTCATGAAGAGATTAGTGGTAGGACGGGAATAAAACACAGAGCTACTAGAGCATGGACTTGAGGATATGGGGAGGGGGAATGGTAAGCTGTGACGAAGTGAGAGAGTGGCAGGGACATATATACACTACCAAATGTAATTACTGTTATAAAGTGGTTTAAGTGACATAAGTATGTGTGAAGGAGGTGGGAGTATTTTGTGCATTTCTTTAAGTATATCTCTTGATACACCTACACTTTGTAAAACAAGCTGACATTTTCCAAGTGTGGTGGGTTAAAAATGGTCACAAAATTGTTTACAGCTCCTTTCATCAAGAGGTGGTCTATTTTCCACCCCTTAAATCTGAGCTGACCTTGTGTATTAGTCTGCTAAGGCTGCCACAGCAAAATACCACAGACTGGATGGCTTAACCAACAGAAATTTATTTTCTCACAGTTCTGGAGGCTGGAAGTCCAAGATCAAGGTGTTAGCAGGGTTGGTTTCTGGCCACCCTTTCACTGTGACCTTTTTTCTGTATATGCACATCCCTGGTGTCTTCCTCCTCTTATAAGGGCACTGGTCCTATTGGATGAGGGCTCCACCCTTATGATATAATTTGACCTTAATTTAAAGGCCCCATCTGCCTTTAAATTATATTAAGTCACATTCAGAGTTAGGGCTTCAACATGTGAATTTTAGGGAAGTGCAATTCAGTCCATAATACCTTGCAACTTGTTTGACAATAGAATTCTGCAGAAGTGATGATTTGTGGCTTCTAACAAGGCCTCAAGAAGCCTTTGCAGCCTTCTTTGGAACCTGAATAATATGTGAAGAAGCCTGAGCTAGCCTGCTGGAGAGGTTCTGTGGAGAACTGAGTCACCCTGATCGTTAACCCCAGCTAACTGCCCACTGACTGCAATTGCCAGTAATCTCAGTCAGGGCCATGTGGAGCAGAGATGAGCTGCTGCAACTGAACCCTGAACAAATTGCCGTCCCAAGAATTGTGAACTAATAAATGGTGTTATATTAAGCCACTAAGTTTTGAGGTAGCTTTTATTCAATGATAGATAACTGATACTCCAAGCCTTGTCTAATTTTCATTGGTTCTTCATGTTGTATCCTTTCACTGTCATTTTAGTGAGATGTGGGAAAGAAGTAGACCCCAAAGTATATTATCATTCAACACGCTTACTTAGAAATCAATAAATTATGTTATAGATAAGAAAAGTGTTTTTAAAGAGGAATAACTGAAAAACTTAGTCCTATTTTATATGTGGAAAAAGAGAAATAACATATCAACCAATATGGTTGCCGATAATGTAGGTAATTCCATGCAGCCCTGTAAAACATGGTGTGAAGATCCCTGAGCAGGGACTGAGAAAATGCCATTCCACTTCTGTCTCCTGTCAATACCTAATGAGCCCCTACTACGTGCCACTGCATTATGCCCTGTGGTAGGTAGGTGAGCTTCAGGATGGGTGGGGGAATGAAGGTGAAGGTGGGGAGGAGAAGGTTCCATTCATAAACAAAAATGTTAATTAAATGGACTTTAAAATATATATTTAATTTTATCTTCATCTCATTTTTCTTAATATGGATCTCATAATCTAATGGCCCCTGTGTCATGAGATAATACATGCATAGAGTTTATGAATAAAAATGCACATATACTGGGAGGAAATGCTCGTAATATTTTTCCTTACACCATGTCAGTGATCAAAAAATGTGAAGGATGAGCTAGGAAGCACGGCTGCCCTTTTTAAGAGACAAACGTAGATGAGAACTGTACCTGTAATGTAATATAAATAAACACACCCATGCGTACAAGATGTCATCTAACTGCCATGACAAAGGCCTTGGGAAAACATCAAGGCATATCTACCCGTGGAAAATATCACAGTAAAGACCTACTCTGTGCTGACACTGTAATAGCCTGTTTGCAGGAATCAAAGATGGAATTGGGAGTTTTCTAGCCTGATTTAAAGTACATCCAATTCTCTTGGGGTTTTCCTTTTAGGTCAGGCCTGATGTAGGTCCCAAAACCTGAAAGTTCTTTTCGGATCATTCTAAGGGTTCATACCTATTATAAAATATTACAAAAAACATCCTTGGAACCCCTCTACCTCCCGGCTCATCTTCCAAGTGGCCTAATCAGACTCAGGTGGTTTGGACTCTGTTCCAGGAACCTTGCATCAAGTCCACTCTGATGTGACGTCAAACACCAGGAAAGAGCCATGTTTCAAGCTGAGCGTTCACTACCTTGGGGAATTTTCTCCCACCAGTTGCCTGGCTTCCACTGAAGATGTTTTCTTATCCTTCAGGTTATTTTCACCTTTCTTTCTGTTACTTTTTTTTCAGAAGATTTTTATTCATAGTCTTCTGGTTTTTAAGTACCTACCACATCCATTTTCATGCTTTTCCTTTAGTGTTTTGTTTTTCATTCTTCTCTTAGCCCTCCCTCACCTCCACATCTGCTTTCCTCCTTTTCATTGTTTCCACATTCATTCATTCCATGCTGTCCCAGCTGCTTTCCTTTGTTGAGTTCAAAATATCAGCCAGAAGTTTCCCTATTGCTAAGTAACAACATCACACACACACACACTCCTTTTTCCACTCTCTGCACATTTCTTCTGCTGCTTTTATAAGTGCATGGGTCAAACGGGCTCTCAAAGAACACGAAGGGTGGTGCTTCGATCTTCTCCTCATAACCAGGGGATGCACACCCTTCTGCACCCTGCCTCTTATTAGATTTTGGCTTCTTGTTTTACCTGATAATTTGCCCCAGGCTGTCAGATAACACTAAAACAGCACAAAAACATCCCTTTGAGCTTAGACAATTTATAGACGGGAGGAAGGGATATAATTTCTGCTGAAGGAACAACTAAAGAGAAAATGTTTAAAGTTTAGTTACATGGCATGGCCTGGGCTCATCAAATCCAGGTTTTAAGAGCTTTCCATTAGGGATCAAGATAGCCAGCAAGTCCCTCTTACAGACCTTTATCTTGTTGAGTTTTGAGGAAGCTACTAATGGCATGTGGAGTGTGGTGTGCACAAAATAAAGGATAAAAACAACACAAGAACTCATTACGCAGTTTTTCAAATCTCGGTCCTTTTCCAGACATCAATCTGACATGACAACTGTACCAAAAGCATAACTGGAGCTGTGTCATCGGCCCTTCTCAACATGCTATTAAGAGATTCCAAGTCTTCTGGCACATTTTAATACTTTCACAGTAGTGGGGTACTCCATATGTCCAAACACTAGGATAGAGTAATAGAGATCCCAGGACCTTGAAAACAATCTTTTCACCCTTGCAATGCCATAAATAATTTTCCTCGCTGGTGTGAATTCTTTCTCTCTCTCCCCTTGTGCATTGATGCAATGACTGGGAAGCCTTCCCTAATAAACCTGCCCCACATTGTTGGTCTCAGCTCTTCGCTACAGTCAACACTGAGCTAACTGGGGGTCGTTGGGGCTGCTTCATCTGTAGGTACCACAGCCTTTCACTAGCTGTGTGTCCCTGCTCCTCGCGTACTTCTCTCTGTGAGGCAAGGACTCAGATCTTGCATGTAATGTATACTTGATCAATCGCCTTAAATTTAGGCATAAAACAGGTACTCTGATAAGGGAGTTGGTTTTAGTTTCATTTTCTCGAGAGAAGGAACAGTAGTTTTCTTTGTATGAAAGACCAAGTTCATCAGCACCCAAAGTGCCAGAAATAAAGCTTATGTATTTCCATCACTATCCAGGTCTGCAGACTGAGCATTTCAGTAGAGAAAATTTTCAAGAGCCTTATTTTGGCCCTTCGGTTGATATTCTGAAAGTAGAATCCCTCTGAGACTAAAATCCACTCCAAGGTATTCTAAGAATGCCTGACCAGAACTGGGATTGGCAAGGTACTATGATTTTCCTTCTAGAATGGAGCCTCTTTGGGATGTTATATCTTCTGAAAGGTTCAGAAAATTCTAATATGATTTTAGTTTTTAGCTTAGGGTAATCTCAACTAATGAAACATATATTTGAACTTCCTGGAATTTTTGATTTATGTACTGCTTACTCTAAGCAACTGAAAATAATACAAAATTTTTACTACCCTTCAATATTTGCTTCTCTTTTAACTCTCTTTTCTCCAACTTGAGGTACTGGTCAACAGCACTTATGTCATATTGATTTCTTTTCCTCACATCTCTACATGTCTAATTCCTTTGTCCCCTTCCATCCCACCTCCTCAATGTGACCTGTCGTCCCACAGTCCCTCCTGTGACTGAAAACTGGCACTCTTCCCAGTAAACAATCTTACCATCCACCCAGAACATCCACGTGGTAATACATCCAGAGCTCTGGAGGACTCTCATATTTCCTGACCTCTCAAAGCTAATGACTCCTCTATTCATCCAGCCACCTATAACCTCGGCCACACTCTCAACCTCATCACCTGGGACGGCTTCCCCTCTGAAACATTTAGGTAAAAATTTTTCTCTCCAACCATAATCTCCTTCTCTTCCAGACTCATTTAGCTACTTTTCACACACTCCACCAGAACTTTCACTTCACAAGCCCAGCCCAATTCTTCACCTAGTAGTCTCCTTTTTTCACTCCTTTCCTACCTGCAGAGATCTCACGATCCATCACTTTAACTATGTTCTCTAGTATCGCGACTCCATTGCTCCTCGTTAGCAAATCCCCAACCTTGAATGAGTTCATCTTCATGTTTTCCCTGTCCATCTGCACCCACGCTACTGAGGTGTCCTGGAGAAATAGCACAACTCTGCCACGGGTGCTAATCCAACCGACTGTCATCAAGCACTGGTCCCTCAAAGCTGCACAGCAATCCTCACCATCTATCTGTTATGAACCATCATCCATTCATTCATTCATTTGCTTATTCCTTAAAGATTTATTGAATACCCACTCTAGCAGTATGCTGGGTCCTGAAAAATAACTGTGAGTGAGACAGACAAGGTCTCAGTCCTCAAAGAGCTTAAAATCTAGCCTGGAAGACTGAAACCGAAACCGTTCCAGAGAATTGAATTATTTGGAGGCTAATGTTTAAAAAGAATGGTGAATGGATGAAATAGTTACTATGGTGAGTGGGAGAGAAGATGGCTAGGGAAACAAAGGAGGAGAGCTAGCAGTTTTGAGGGACCAGTGCTTAATGACACAGAGCTGGAATAGTACCAATGGCCGACTCGTGTTATTTCTCCAGAATAACTCAATAGTGTGGGTGCAGACAGGGAAAACATGAAGATAAACACTTCCAGGGTTGGGGCTTTACCATGCTGAGGACAGGCAAAGGAGTTGAGAAACTAGAGAGAAACCTTATGGAAAAGATAATTCAGATTAAAAAGTGTTAATGGATTTGAAGTGCCTTTTGATAGTTATTTCTTTTCTAAACAGATACTAAAAGTACAACTGCTATCATATGATTGTCTGGAAAATTATTAACAATTAAAGGGCATCCTCATACTCCAAAAAGTTGTAATCTCCTTGTATACTGTTCTAAGAGATATATAAAATCTTATTTTTTGTTAATTCCTAGTGATTTTCTCTTTTCATTTTTCAACATTATACAAGTACAAAAGAATGAAAATATTCTCATTTTTAAAATATTCAGACGTTACAGAAGTACTCAGAATAAAAGCGAACTCTCCCCACATCCTTTTCCCCTTTCCCATTCCCTGTCCCTGCACGTAGGCCGTTAAGAGCTTGATATATGTCCAGACAGGTCTCATTTTAATGGGTTTTACATACAAAAAGATGTTTGCAAGCATATGCATAACACACCTAAGTTGTAGAAACTGCATAGTTAAATCATCTTTTTGAGAGTGGAAAATGTAAACATTAGAAAGACATGTCTTCCTTTAAATAGGAATAAACTTCATTGCAAATCACTTGGATCTAAACTTAAGCTGCTTTCTATAAGCTGATAAGAAAGCTCAATGATAGAGAATGTTAAGGATCCAGGGAACAAAACAATAAACCCACTTGCTGACTCATCAGGTTGAGACGTGATCTTAAGTACAATTACACTTTGTTAGACACTTTTATCACAAATAAAGTTAGGAAACAACAGAGAAGATCTGTAAAGATAGATAAGGACTCTATTAAATGTTTTCACTACAAACACAGCATTTACCCATCTGAAGTGTAAGCTAACTTTAGCTATCAGTATCAGGGTTTGTGAAACCTGTTCTATATAAAATACAGAAAGTCATAATATATGGCAATATAGGATTGATAGATAAGAAATCATACCTCTTGTTAGTCACTTCAGAACTAATTGAACCCCCAGGGAACTGACTCACTGGGTTTTATTTCTTTTTTTTTTTTTAATTCAATTTTTATTTTATATTGGAGTATAGTTGATTTACATCTTTTTTTTTCTTTTTTTCCCACATTGGACTAGTCATATATTTCCCACACTATAAAAACTCAATGCATCTTTTGGAATATGACCTAGCTTTTACAATTGCTATTTGCTTGCTGCAGTGTGACTCAAATATATAGTTTTTGATAGTTCCTAAGATTAAGGACAAATAGTTTCTTCCACAATGTGCATATGGACATATATAATTTTGGATAGAACTATGCAATACATCTTCTACAACTTCCTTTTTTCATTTAACAATATGCTGAATTCCTTTTATGCAGTACATGTAGATTTACCTCATTCTTTTTTAATTCCTCATTCTCTGTCATAATAAGGAAACACCATAGTTCATTAAACTACTTTCTTTTCACTACACTTAATTTTTTATTACTACAAACAATACTCTGATGGGATGCTTTGCATATATTTTTGTTTACATATCTAAGTGTTTCCATAGGATACATACCTAGAATTGGAATTTTAAAGAAAAGGGGCTTTATATTTTTTGTTTTTATATATCTTGAAATAAATGCAAACTTTTGCGTGTCAAGATGGACAAAGCATATAAAAAGTTAATTCACAGAACAGCAAATCTAAATGACCAACAAACACATATTAAGATACTCAAACTGATTAACAGCAGGAAAACAAAAATTAAACAATGGGATATCACTTTATAGCTATTAAACTGGTAAACATTTAAAAGACCAATAAAACCTATTACTGGTAGAAATATGGGAGAAAATTGCCTTAGCTTTTCTTGGAAAGCAATCTAGCAACATTTATTAGAACTAAAAATATATAGAGACTTCAACCAACAAACTCACTCTTAGAATCCAATCCCATAAAAAGGTCAAAAGGTCAGAATATAGAAACAAAGGTGCTCTGGGCAACATTCATTTTTTTCTACAAATACAGTGTTAAGTGCTGACTATGTTACCATCCCTTCAGAAATGAATAAGACACAGGCCCTGCCCTCAAGGTACTCACAGCCTCTGGGGGGAGAGAGTTAAGTGCCCAAGCAATTGGAGTTCATGAGAAAGATGCAGAGGAAGCAATTCAGGCATTAGATGGAGGGCTGCAAAAACTTCACAGAAAAGCACACTCACATGACTTGGTAAGATACAGCATGTTCCTAAGGCCTTGGATTAAGTTGTATGGTCCACGAGAGCTAAACAGAGTAAAGATAACTGGACATGGGGAAACATAACCCTAAACTGGCCATGAAACAAAAATTACAGGTAATCTAATTTTTCTAATGACAGGGGTGACAGAATATGAGGTGCACGATGGAAAAAGGATTTATTATACTTTTGGGAAATAAAATCCAAAGAGTCTATGATTAAGTGGTAGCCAGAAATGCTGTATTGTTCTAGGCCTAGTACAGAGTACACTCCTGAAACGTATTTGTTGAACCAACAAAGACAGAATTGGGAAGAGCATGTAAAAAGGTTTAGCTCTGTGGTGATCATTTTGGAATGTATAGAAATACTGTATCACTATGTCGTGTACCAGAAACTAAGATTATGTTGTGGGTCAGTTATACTTCAAAACCAACCAAACAAACTCACAGAAAAAGAGATCAGATTGGTGGTTACCAGAGGTGGGGAGGAGGGGGGTGTGAGGGGATGGGAAATTGGATGAGGGTGGTCAAAGGGTACAAACTGCCAGTTATAAGATAAATAAGTACTAGGGATGTGATGGGCTACATGATAAATATAATGAACACTGCTGAATGATATATACAAAAGTAGTTAAGGGAGTAAATCCTAAGAGTTCTCATCATAAGGAAAATTTTTTTTTCTTTTATTGTATCTATAAGAGATGAAGGATGTTCACGAAACTTATTGTGATAATCATTTCATGATGTATGTAGGTCAAATCATCATGTTGTACACCTTAAACTTATACAGCGCTGTATGTCAATTATATCTCAATAATACTGAAAGAAAAAATGTGGTAGAATAAGTGTTTAGAAATGTGAATGTAATTATTTATCTTCTTTAATTTACAAAATATGTATTAAAAAATGTTTAGCTCAGATAAACTTAGATTTAGTCAATAATCTCACCTATTCAAGACTTTTCCTTGAATAGACTCTCCTCCTTCTCACTCTCCTTACCTCCTCTCTCTCCTTTCATCCCTCCATTTTTTTCTTTCACCATTTTTCAGAAGGAAAAGACTCCAGTCAAATTGAAATTCTAAATCCCATTAACCTCACTTTGACCCTGTTATTTCACCATTTAACCATGAGACAAAAATCATCAGCTCTTAAAACATGAGCTTTAAATGCCAAAACAGTGTTGAGCAATTTTTAAAGGATGAACATTCCATAGGAAAAGAATGTCTAACATTAAAAACAAACAAACAGTTCATTAGAATCATAGTAATCTATGACAACCAAGATAATATCAGTAACAGACTTCAGGAAGGGGTCATCAGACTGTGGAGAAAAAAAAAACAGCACATCTAGAAGGAAGGTACATTTTCTCCCTAACGATTGTCATTAAAGGAAAAGACATTGGCGTGGGTTCGAATGAAAAGGCTGGGACCTCCATGGACTAATGCAAATGTTCCCAGGGTCTAAGTGCTGCTTGGCGAGGCTCCCATATAAACAGCAAAACAACTGCATAGCAACATACATATGCCCATTTCTCACCCTTTACGGTTTGTCCAGAGAAAAGACCCCCACTACTCCCTGTCTGCTTCGTAAATTTTGGCAAACAGGAGTTGCGCCTGTATGCCAAGTTGAGGAGTGCCACAGGCTGGCATTTCCCAGCACATGCTGTTCATCACGTGGGTTCCTGGAGCGCTGCCTCTTGGCTTCAGAGGCACTGGAGCCCCCCTTCTCCTCCCCCATTTCCTCTCACAAAGAAAACACACAATAACCGTTAGCAAGTGTGTGTGTGTGCGTACGTGTGTGTGTGCGTACGTGTGTGTGTGCGCGCGCGCGCATATCCCAACTATCTTTCGATCTGGTGACCTGTTTTAGGAATATTAGGAAAGAGTTTCCAGCTTGTTTTCTGCATTCTCAGGAGTACACAGAGTTCACAGTGAGAGCAGAATAACAGACACTTCTAAAACAAAGAAAACCCACTCTAAATGCTGCTTCTCTAGGACCATTCGCCATCTGTTTATTTCCTCATGGCAGTGCTAATTATCGGGGACTCCAGCAAAGGCACCCATGTGCAAATCCAGACCGGAGGGCTTTTCCTCTTTCCAAGAGGGTGTTTCCTTGAACCTTCCCATCTGCCTCCGAGCAAGATGTAGAAAATATTATTTATAAAATAAGGCTAGCAAATGACTCACAGTGAATAAAAATAAATCAGGGTGCAGTTTGTCATCTTGAAGAGAAAGAAAGGAAAATGCTCCACAATTGGAGTTACAACTCACTTTTTCACACCTCCTCAAGGAACATCTTCAAATGATAGGCAGGAAGTGGGTTTGTGGGGGTTAAGTTAAGCTCAAGAACACTCAAGTGGCCAGAGCGAGGTCCAGCCTCGTCATACATATTCATGAGAGGCAACCTGAGCTCCGGTGTGAAACCACAGTGTGACTGTGTTTCCTGTACACACTTTGCAGCCCACACTGCCAGGAAACGCTGTAACGCTGAAGAGCCTCGGAGCCTCGGTTTATAACACGGTTCAGAATGATGACTGTTCACTGCCGACTTAACCCACACATTTAACTGGATTTTCTTCATCGCCTTATGACAGACAGCTCAAGAAGTATCCATCTGCCAGGTTGCATTTTAAAGCCATCACTGTGCAAATGTGAATTGCAGGGCTTTGGCTAATAAGAAGCAAAAAGGAATAAGGTTATTTATTTTCAGTAGAGCCTTGGCATTTATTATTAATACTCTAATGGAGAAATAGGTCAGTAGAGCATATACACAGGAAGATAATTTTCCTCTACACATTGCTTCTCTTCTCAACAGACTTTCTACAACAAAATATCCAGAGTGAGTTTCACCTGCCAGAAAACATAAACCAAGAGCCTTGTTCCAGTGGGATTTAGGGAGGCATGTACTGGATTTTTCATTCCTTTAGTCAACAAATAATAACTGAGTGTAAATGCGTACTGTTCCAGGCACTTCGAAAATTGCAATGAACAAGAGATAAAAGTCCCTCCATCATGAAGCTTATGACAGTTTATCGCCATGTTCTTCTAGGGAGAAAGGACACCTTACTGTGTACCTGTCACAGAAGATTCTGGAACTTTTAGTTCAATATCTTTCAAATGCCCTTGATGACTCTGTGGATGAAAAACTCCGTGTGTGTCCGTGCGTGCTGTGTGAAAGAGAGAAAAAAAAAAGAAAGAGAGAAAGAGGAAAAGAAAGCAACACTGAAACACAGAATAAACCAAGAGGAAGACTACTAAAAAAATAATGGGTTTAGCTTTATGATCTAATGAAAACACAAAAGACTCTAGTACTGGGAAATGAAAAAGAGACAACAAAGGAACACAGGAACAGATGGGAAAACCTGATATGTTTTGTGTTAGGAAGACACAAAATATTATCGAGATATCAACTCTCCTGACTTAATCTATAAATCTGACATAAGACCCCAAAAAACTTCATAATGATATTCTCAACTAGATAAGCTGATTCTAAAGCAAGAAGAAAATTCTCCAGGGAAAAATGTAATGAGGGATAGCCCTATCAGATACTGAAATATAAAGCTTCAGACTAATCCATAAGTAAGTAGACAAAACAATGGAACTGAAATAATGCCCAGAAGTAGGCCCAGATGAATATGGGAATGTAATATCTAATCAACATGGCACATTCCCCATGGCTCTATTTGCCTCACTACCATTGTCAACCATGCTGCATGGTCCTTTGCCTCTTTCTCATTAAGGCGCCCAGTGCTAACCCTAGGCCCTTGGCACAGAACAGCTCGGCATTAGGAAAGAGGGCAGGGTTTAGATGGTAAGAAACAGAAGTAACAATTCTACTCCACCACTTGTAGTTTGGTGAGCTTGAACTTGGAACTTTACTGCACTGAGCTTTGGTTTCATTGTCGATAATGTGAGAATAATAAATCTATCTCACAGAATTGTTGTGAGGGTAAAATAAGTTGATGTATATGAATCTACCTAACAAATTCTGGTACTGAAAAAATAAACATATCCTATTTGAGTAGCTTAGTAGGCCTCTTAACTCTGGGTTGATTGTTTAACAACTTGTCTGCAGACAGAAACTGCTTTCTAAAAAATTCTTAAATCTTTCTTTTCCACACAACATTAAAGTAAATAAGTTTTGGAATAAAGAAAGAATTATTTTTAAACTCAGCTTTTAGGCTCAATGATTTCCTTACACAGAAAATTCTTTACAAAGGAGATAAATTTTTCAGTGGGTTGATTAAATCCAGCAGAAGAAGTTTGGTTACATAGCACGGAAGGACCTCCTGACTTCAAAGTTTGTAAGGAAAATATGGAATTTTTAAAGATGATCCTGGACTGAGATGGGACTAATGGAAACCCATCGTGTGTGTAGGGACTGCCCGATGCCCAGGTGCAACGTCAAAAATGGAAACTGACTCTTGCACAAAAGAAGCTTGAACAATTTATGGAGCAGGTAGGAATACAAAGACAATGGCACGTAAATTTTTTATTTCAACCTTTTGTTGTATTGTATATCAGTGCCTAAGGGATAAGAGGATATTGAAGAAAGTGTGGGGATGAAAACATGGAAACCACGTATTCTCTGGGAAAACATGACAAAGAACAATCTTGAACACTGTTGGAAAGGGATGAAGTGGCATCACTTGGTGGGAAGTGCCAGGCTGAATGGTCTGTGGATACATCAGAGGTGGAAGGCGGTTGAGGGAAGAGGCAATAAAGGGTCTGATGGGCATAGTAAAGGCCTGCAAGGCAATGAGTTGAGTAGTAAGGTGATAGAATACTTGCTGAATAATTCTAATTTAATTTTGTCAGGCAAATGATGAAAAGAACGCTTGCCGCTGGATAGGCTGGTTCGTATAAGGAAGGAACTAAATGTGGGAGATTAAAAACTATTCCCCATGTCTAGATGCAATGCTTCAGTCCAATGCAGCCTGTCCCCATGGGAATGGAGAGAGCATGTGACTTTAAGAGGCCCCACAGAGCAAGGATCCTTAGAACTGGTGATTTCCTGGACAAAATTATAGAAGGGAAAGATCTGACCAAGTTAGGAACATAGGAGGCTGGCAGGAGAATGAAGCCGTTGACAACAACAGGGAACTTCCGATGTGACAAGGGTTCGTAAGGAGAAGAGGTAAGGAAATAAGCCCGAGTTTGGTGAAATTTAGCTATAGGCGACAAACAACCAACATATGACCCAAACTCTCTCAGAAAAAAAAATATCAAAACTCTAAATGTAATAATTTCAGAATTCTTAGCAAAAGAATATTGTGCTGTTTTTTCGTCATGAGGCTAAATGTTTTTTCCCTATTATAATATGCACAAAAAGTGTTTATAAAGGTCATGCCTGTCACTGACCTACCTCTTGTTTAAGGAAAATGTATCTGTTGCAGACACCAATAAAAGTCTTTCCTCCCACCCACTCCTCAATAGAAAAAAATAGCAGAGGAGCATGTTTTGGGCAATCTCACTGAGAGGGGAAACATTTCACACAAAATCATCACCTCCACCATCTGTCTTGCTCCAAAGTTCACCAGCTGCTAGATGAATGCATTTCATATAAGTCATCATTTTGGTCCTCTCTTGGACATTGGTCAATGAATAGGTGAGATGTTTCTAGGTCACTGTGTGGACTCTGAGATGGATGTCAGTGCTGGCGCCACAGTTGGTTGTGATGGAAATACAGGGCATACACCGTCAGTATACATGTCACAATATCACATAAGAAAACTGACATCATTATTTTATCATTCATACCTTGTTTTTTATAACTGGATTGAGTATTCTCCCAACTCACCAGGTTGGGTTTTGAGTAATCCTCAGGTGTTCCCCCCACCCAAGACAAGTGCTCAATGGATTTTCAAAAAATGTTGAGAATTTTCAAAAGAGTGTATTATATTTGCAAACTTTTTTAGCAGAAGAACTTTTATTATCCTCATGAGAACCCCTACATACGAAATAGGTGATTGTCATGAAGGTCTTTCTCATCCCATCTAAAATTTCAGGGATTGATGGGAACTATGTCATTCTCTGTGAACCTCTGAGGTGTCTGTGGAGATGAAGCAAGTCCAAAAGAGAGCCCAGCCTCTGTTGAGCACCAATAGAAGAGCATGGCTGCCCAATGGGACTGCATGTAAGAGCCAACACTGTATGTGATCTGATGTGCTTCTAGATACATTGGCCACACTTTGTGATACATGAAAGCACAGGCTTTAGAGTCAGACAGACCTGGATCTGAATCCTGCTGGGTGATCAACAGGTTATTAGCCTCAAAACTCAGTTTAAACATCTATGAAAGGGATAGAATAATACTCATCTTAAAATATTTGTTATAAGAGGAAGATGAAGTCATGTATATAAAGAGCTAGCACAGTGCCTAATGTATAGAGAGTGCTCAAAGATGGTAGGTAATAAAAATTATTATTATTATTATAGTAGTAACAACAATAATAATAGTTGCCTTACTTTATAGAGTAATTAAGAAAGCATCGTGTTGGTAATAAATTCATACCTGGCTAGTCTGACCTGAAATGGAATTTCTAACTCTCCCAACAGGAATAGCATCAGCAAGCAAGGTGTTAAGGAATCAAAATGCCACCTGCATATAAGAGCCCTCAGTGGTTACCTTAAGTAGAGTATCTATGATTTTAGTTAGAAGACCTTGCCAGCCAAACTAAGCTTTCTACCTTCTGTCAGGATCGTGGAACCTTCTATAGAATAGACATTGTTTTATAACCTCCAGGGAAACAGATTCCACAACTTCCCTTAATAACCTATTTCAGTGTTTAGCAACTGTCTCTCTTGGTAAATCTTCAGAGCTCATCTAAATCCTCTGTGCTCTAGTTTTAGGCTGGTCATCTCACATGTAATTCAGATAGTATTGATACTCGTATTGGTATTGAGCCAAATTACAGCTAGAAATATAAACACATGTTAACACAAGCTTTCAGTGTCAGCAGAATCAACTACGATGAGTTAACATGCTGGAGAGCGAGGCACGTTAATGTAATCAGAAACACATCAGCAGTGTTTGCTTAATGTCACAGCCCAAGTTCCTCAACAGTTGTCACACATGGACTTGAGTGACATGAAACAGAGTGAGCAGCATTTAAAAAGCCAGCAAAATGAGAGGAACTCTCCTCTGAGTTGTTTCTGTATCCCTTGGTGTTGGCTCATTCTCTCGCTTCCTACCCACCTTCTGGGAGGTCTCGGCCTTTTCCATAGTGTCCAGGATTAACCGAACAGCCACAAAAACAACAAATTCCCTGAAGCCACCTTTACGGTGCGGGTGACTTTCCTTTGTTTATCATTGTGTGTCAGAGGAGCTCCAGCCCAGAGGCCACTGCTTTGTTCAGTGGATCAGAAAAGCGGTGCTAAAGGGGGACTCAAGCTGGACGGCAGCATCTGCCCAGATGTCTTCCTTGCAGAGCCAGGCTAGCTGCCCGAGACTCTGGACACTTTACATTTAGACTCAGAGTTCTGGAAGACTGTTTCTTTGAAACATGGTGTGCCCCACCCCCCCAAAAAAAGTGTTCAGAAAATATGGATTGACCGTGAGCTAAGGAAGCATAAGCTTTGTTTGTGTGGGTCCCATCAAAGCTGTAGCTACACCTAACTTACAGTCATGATTTTGTGTTGTATGGATCACAATTCCCTGGACTTCTCTGAGACCCACTTCCCTCTTCTGTGTAACAAGATTCATAATATCTCACCCACACCTAGTGGTTCCTCTTCTGCAAGGAGGCTGCCAGAAAGAGCTTCCGGACCCCGCTCCCGACTTCATACCCTACTCTTCTTTGGGAGGCTCACAACACCCGTTGGTTTATTAAACTCACCAAATCCGGAAGGAAAGACTTCTGCTTAATTTGACTTAATCTAATGTTTCCTCAAGTGGGAGCAGGAGGACGCCTTCTCTTACCTAGTGACCAGCCTGCCACACGGGAGGGAGATGACAGGTGAGAGAGTTCACGGCAGTCCTCGTGTCACCTGGACCCCTCTGGAGGTGTGCAGGCCCCATCTCAGCTCCCAACTCTCCAGACATTCTTTCCTTGAAGGGGTAGGTGAGCAGGACCCCAGTGTCCCTATTTCAGCTCCCCAGATGTTCACTGGAAATGGCTATCTTTTCCAGAGCTTTCCTGTCAGGTCCATTGCCACTCTCAATTAGAATCTTCTGGGTGCTGCCTGAGCTCACAGGCGGACTGGGTGCTTGAGACATAAAGAGAAAAAGCAGTGGAAAAGATAACCAGGAAGAACAGAGACTAGCAGACTGACCTTGTGCTTACATCAGGGGACCATAAAATGGACGTGAATATAATCCTTAAGCAGGCATTCGTAAGTTTGTGTATAAGAATGAATTGAGGGCTTCCCTGGTGGCGCAGTGGTTGAGAGTCCGCCTGCCAATGCAGGGGACACGGGTTCGTGCCCCGGTCCGGGAAGATCCCACGTGCCGCGGAGCGGCTGGGCCCGTGAGCCATGGCCACCGAGCCTGCGCGTCCGGAGCCTGTGCTCCGCAACGGGAGAGGCCACAACAGTGAGAGGCCCGCGTACCACACACACACACACACACAAAAAAAATAAATAAATAAATAAAATAAACTTGGGAAGAGTGGGCTACTTTCATCCGTCCACCATGCCTGTTCAGGAACGCTGATGAGAGAAGAAGACATCTCTAGGGTTTCCCACTCTCCCACCAGAAGTACCCTACCCACCCCACCCCCAAAGGTCCACTGGTCCAAAATTCAGAGCAGGGACCTGGTTGGGGGGGGGGAGGGCCTGGAGGCCTGAGACTAAAATGGCTGGCGCAGTTTCCAGGTGTGATAGGCAGGGGCAGCCTCCTTGAAAAGGCGACAGTCAAGGACACTGGGTCCTCAGCAAGCGTTAAACAGAAACCGCCCTTGGGGCTGCACGCGGACCGCAGCAGCGCTGTCATTCCACCTCCTTGCCCGTCACCCAGACCAGGTCCCCTGTCATTTTCACTTTCTCCCGCTAGGATTTGCACCTACAGGGACAGCTGGAGGTCACAGCGCCAGGCAGACAGCAGCAAGCCCAGATGGGCAGCCTCGGGCACCAGCGCCCACCACAACTGTCTGCGATGGAGAGAGGGCTGCTGGAGGTTCGGCTGAGCAGCTGCAAAACGAGGGAACGCTGAGCACAGGGTGGTTTGGGTTTTGGTTTTGATTTGGGGTTTGTTTGTTTTTTTTTTTTTTTTTTTTTTTGCACTTTCCTGGGAAAGCCTTTGAATCCACACTTATCTTCCTGGCTGATGTCTTGTCTGAGTCTACTCTTTTTGTTCTTAATCCCACAGGATTAATGTTCTTAATTTCATTTCGCTTTCTCTTTCTCTCTTTGAACTCCCATCTCTACCTCTTCTGTTCTGATCTCCTTTCTTCACATCCCCATCCTTTTGGCCTCCTTGGCCCCCTCATGTCCTTTTGAAGCTTCTGCACAGATAAGCAGATGCACTTTTCTCAGTAGAGATTGGGAGAAACGTCTCCCTGCAAACACCTGCAGCTGCCTGGGAGCCCCTAGGTTCAGACTGCTGCACCCACCGTGAAATGCACTCACACAGCACGCCAGTGCCTACGTCCAGATGTGACTGAAGTAATTTTTATCCTTAGAACACGTGAGGCACCCCGATATTTTCTATACCAGTCTATTTAATTTTTGTCTTCATTTTCCCTTTCCTTCCTTCCTTCTTTTCTTCTCCCTCCCTCGCTCTCCCCTATACCCCCGCACTGTTCCTCACCCCCTACACTGATCTCAGGACCCATTACCATCATCACTGTCATTCTTGGACTGAGACTGAGGAGCCCTGGCCCCTGGCCCTGGAGAAGAGACCCTCTCCTTCATCTTCTGAAACACATAGTATTTGTATATAATGAGAACTCCATTCCTACCCAAACAGATGAAGTTTAAACAATTCTCCTAAAGTAAACTGGGAGACAGGACAGAAGGACAACAGGTTTTTAAGGTGTATTGTGGAGACATCTCGGGGTTGAGGGAATGGGGATAATTGTTCTGATGCTTTGAGCTTCCCTGGCTCTTCTCTCCATGATGCCCCAGTGTTTTCTGCCCCCCGGCCTCCACCCCCAAAAAAGTGCTGAGCAAGGATCTAGTAGTGGGCAGAGTAACGGCCCCTCCAAGATGTCCATGTCCTATCCCTGGCACCTGTGCATATGTTGGCTCTGTTATGTGGCAAGGGGAAATTAAAATTGCAGATGAAATTAAGGTAGCTGATCTTGTAATGGGGAGAATAGGCTGGGCTGTGTGTCTGGGACCACTGTAATCACAAGGGTCCTTATGAGCGTGGAAGAGGGAAGCTGGAGCATCAGAGTCAGCTGGATGCCACAGAGAAAGATTCCATGACTCTGGTTGCCGGGTCTGCTGGAAGGAACTTGGAAGTGGTCTCTCCATCTTAACAAGAAGTAAAAAGCTAAACAGCCTGAAAAATCAACAACTCTTCTCGGACTCGTAAGAGAGAGGAGGACACAGGGCAAGCCACTGCCCACAAGACTAGGCAGACAGACAGGCGAATACAGGGTGTTTCTGCCTCCCTAACAGAGGCTCGAGAGGGGAAAGCACCACAGGAACCAGTGCCAGGGTTATAGTGAATTATAACTGATGAGTCGCTGGAGGCTCAGTGCAGACAGTACAGAGAGTTACAAACTCCAGGGGGACCCAGTCATAGGACGTCCCCACAATATTGTGAGGTTTCTCTCCAGGAGCTTAACCAAGTTCCCACAGTAAATACTGGAGAAAAAAACCCTCTCCTACTTCCAGCAAGGTCAGAGCATTCTGCTCTGAGCAAGGCCTGCCCTCCGGAGAAACCCGTTAACGGAGCCTAACCTGCTGGGGTATTCTCTAAGCCTAACTGACAGTGGGAAAGGAAATACCCAACTCCAGCCCACTTAGCCATCATGTTCCACCTAAGGGGGGAGGGGAAGAAGCCCGAGAAACACTTATGAGTTCCCAGCCCAGAGGCACAGGCTCACTAAAAGACTGGACATCTACTCTCAGACGGCCCCTCCCCCCAACCTCACCACCACCTACTGTTCACAGCAGCTCCTTCTACCTGGTCCACATCATGTCCGGCTCTCAAGGAAAAAATGACAAGGCATACTAAAAGACAAAAGACACAATCTGAAGAGACAGAGCAGTCGTCAGAACCAGACACGGCTGGGAGGTTGGCATTATCAGACTGAAAATTTAAAACAACTTTGATTAACACGCTCTAATGGATAAAGTAAACAACTAGCAAGAAAGACTCCACCAGCCACTGTTGGCTTAGAAGGTGGAAAGGAGTCACAAGCCAAAGAATTTAGATTGTCTCTAGAAGCTGGAAAAAGCAAGAAAACGGATTCTCTCCTAGATGCTCCAGAAAGGAAATGAATCCTTACAGCACCTTGATTTTATCTCAGTGAGACCCATTTCAGACTTTTGACCTCCAGAACTATAAGATAATAGATGTATGTTATTTTCAGCCACTAAGTCTGTGGTACTATATATATTACAGCAGCAATAAGAAATGAATACTGATGTATTTTTGGTCAATTACAACACACTATGAGTTGAAGTATTTCTGAGTCCAGGGTTTATTTTAAATACCCACTTTCTTATTTCAAGGCTGGCCCTGGCACTTGGCATTGTCCGCAGTCTGGGAAAGGAAGAATGAACAGAGGTCTGGCCTGCAGGCCTGCAGAGCCACTGAGGTCAGGGTAGCTGGAGGATAGGGTGGGTAACTGTAATGCTGAGGAGCAGGGCTTCCCTGGAGGGCCGGTTCTTCCTTCTACTTCTGAGCAAAGATCACAAAAGTCTATCACCCTGCAAATTGTAATTTTTACCTGATTGGTTTTTTTTGGCCGCGCTGCGCGGCTTCCTGTATCTCAGCTCCCCGACCAGGGATCGAACTCACGCCCTTAGCAGTGAAAGCACAAAGTCCTAACCACTGGACCCCCATAGAATTCCCTACCTGGATTTTTTGAAGGCTAAAGGCAGTCACTGTGCCTTAAGGTCTAAGCTAGCTAAGCAGGGGGACCCCCTAACTGCACTTCCAAACCAGAGATTTCCTAGAGCAGACGGTGGTGAGGACGGCTTCTTACGACACAGTAATGAGTGCTCTTGTGAGCTCCTATCTAGCTGGACCCGACCTTCTAATTCTCCTTCACCCTCTTCACTGTTAGATTCTACCTCAGGGCTGCCGTTGCCTGGACAAGAGGTCTTGAGAAAATAAGTTAAGCTCCCAGACTTAGTTTCCTCCTCAATAGAATACCAGCACTGCCCCGTTCAGACACTCTGACTACACAACAGGCACTTAACCAAAGCTCTGGAAGGACAACATGAGGATTTCTTCGCTGGTTTATAGCAGCTTTCTCTCTGCTGTGAAGCCCAAGGTTTTGTGTACATTTCCATCTGGACTTGAAATGGAGTGTGTGTGTGTGTGTGTGTGTGTGTGTGTGTGTGTGTGTGTGTTTATAATAATATGTTAAATATACAGAATTCTGTTTCTGATTGTGGGTCTGCTCGCTAGTCTCAACAGTTACTCTCCGCTCAGGATCCTTGCCTCTATGAGGTCAGTGACGAGCATATGGCATTCGCTGATTACACCAGAGAAATATTAGGAATGGATATTTTGCCAAGATTTTTCCTCTTTTCCTTCCAGCCAAGACACAAAGCTTAGACTGCTTCTACCTCAAAATGTTTTTTGTGCCATAGCTTTATAAATTCTGACATGCATTGTGATTTTCAGAAAGCTAGGTTCTTCACTGATGGTCTCCTTACATTAGAGAAGCAGCCTAGAACGCTAACAACTCCCAAAGCTGCATGGCTTTAGAATGGATGATTCAACTCTATTTCATTACGAGTCATGGTTGACTAGTTAGTTAGCTAGTCCATGGTGCTCCTGGCTGTAAGCTATGCCCGGCTCGGCCTCTGCCAATCCTGACTTTAGGCAAGGGGCTGCGGGTGCATAAACTTTAACTCCACAGTCTAGAAGTTAGGTCCAGTCACCCTTTCTGGACCACCTCTGTTCAAGATCTGGTAACCAGGATTCTGAGTGCTGAGAACGTTGCCTTTTCGACCTGCCGGAATTTCAACCTGCTAGAATTCTCTAGCCGTTTGAGGCTTGAGGCTCTGCCATGCTCTTATCAATCTCCCTTCGTGGAACAATCCTAACCATGAGCTGCTGACAACCTTCCCCAGTATCTCCTGCCCATCTGAGTTCTTGTTGTATCCCAGAAGGTCACCACGTGCCGGAATTCCATTGGGCCTCCCTGCCGCCTTGTGATGATGGGCCACCCCTCTACTCATTCCTGCCCTGCTACCTACTCTGCCGACTGCATATTTTTCTTGGCACCTGCTCCATGGTGCTTGTTTCTCCGGCCCCTCCCCGGCTCCCTGTCCCACTGCAGTTAACTGGGTTATGCCTGGCCATATCCCGAGGTATGTCAACAATTGATAGATCACACTTTAGGAGCCAGAAAAATCTCATTAGACTGAAATGTTAATTAGGACAGGAACTCCTGGGATGTAGCGGTAGGCAGAGCCATCAAGGTTTGGACAGTGGGAATGTGTAAGCATCACATCAGGGAATTACTCTCTGAGCAAACCACAAACGAGATGCCTAAGACGGAAGGGAAAATAAACGGCTGCTGATTTTACAAGGCCCAGAAGTTTTAAAATTTCTTCTTGTGGTTCATTTGTTTTTATATATTTTAAAATTATGTTTAACTGTGGTAAAATACACATAACATAAAGTCCACCGTCTTAACCATCTTGAAGTGTACAGTTCAGTGGCATCAAGCACATTCACACTATTGTCCAACCATCCATCTCCAGAACTGTTTTCATCTTGCAAAACTGAAACTCTGTACACATTAAACAATAAACTCTTCTTCCTCCACCCTCCCTCGAGGCTCTGGAAACCACCCTTCTATTCTTTCTGTCTCTGTGATTTTGACTACTCTAGGTACCTCATGTAAGTGGCTAGTATGAATAATGCTGCTGAGAACATGGGTGTACAAATAGTTTTGAGTCCCTATTTTCCATTATTTTGGGTATATACCCCGAAATGGAATTGCTGGATCATGTGGTAATTCTATTTTTAATTTTTTTGATTAACTGTCACACCATCTTCCAGAGTGGCTGCACCACTTTACATCCCCAGCAGCGGAGCATAAGAGTTCCAATTTCTCCAATACTTGTTATTTTTCTGTCTTTATGATAGTAGCCATCCTAAAAAACTTTGAGGTAGTATCTTTATGTTTTTTCATAAATCATCTGTAAGTTTTCAACCTCTGAAAATATTTACACCGTCTTCCCCACAGATAAATATTTTTCAAGTTAAGTGATATCATCTCTTGGTTCTCACTAATCTGTTGCCTGGTTGTATTTTCAACAACATTTTTCATCTGCCTAAGTTTAGAGTTTAGCGCGGGCCTCATCAACAACTCTTAGGTAAAAAATGAACTAAAGATCTCAATATGAGTATTTGATTTTATTTGTTTTTATGAGATTATGTATATAAGAGTAGCTGTAAGTTTGTTTTTACTTTGCCCTCTTTCAGAATCCTTGTAAATTTATTTTCAAAGGTGATGACATATTCTGTAGGTATGCAAAAAAAAAAAAGTTTTAAGGTTTCTGAGGGTCTTTAAGGAATAACTAGGTCCTTAGAAATGTGGGAGTGGTCATAATTATTCACAATAATCGTTACTCAAATTATCCCACTACCAAACATTTCAAGGAATAAAGACATGTTAAAAAGCAAATTACCAGTGAAACATATCTAAATCATTATATTTTACATATAATACAATATACTAAGAATATAGAATGATTAAAAATTATATTCTATTTAATTAATTTTAATTACTAATTAAAAGCATCCATATTAATTCCATGTTATCCAAACTATTTTTTTACCTATGTGATCATGGTTTTTATCAATGGCCCTTAGGTACACAGAAGTGGAATAAGTTATATTCATTAAGTGATTCTGCCATTCTTTTATGCCTGATACTGTTCTGGTTTCATGTGAAACAAACTCTATTCCCTATGCTTAGAATGCTTTTACATGTATACCTGTCTAAATTCTACTCATCCTTCAAGGCCTAGCTCAAGTCTTCCCCTACAAAAAGGTAATCTTCAGGAGGGCAGGGATTTTTGTCAGGATTGTTTAATGCTGTAGGACCATCACATAGGACAGTGCCTAGTGCTAGAAAATGCTCTATAAATGTACCCTGAATAAATGATGAATGAATAAATTAAAATCTTAGATTTTATTGCTCGCTCACGCCTCTAAATGTCTACAGCATGTGAACACAGTCCATATAATGTATTTGACCCTTAACATGTACATTTTGTAGTGATCATTTATGTTGTCCACCAAATATGTATAGTTCCCCTCCTAGAATATGGTAGAATCACACTCTCCCACCCCCCTTGAAGTTAGGTGTGGACATGTACCTGCTTTAGACAATGACATATGAGCAGATGTGACAAGTATAGCATCTAGGAGGAAGCATTAAGAATCACTGAGTGATTCATCACCTTCCTTTTCTCCTGCTGCAGTGATCATAAAAGTAAGTCAGTGTGGTGCCCTCATTAGCCTGGGTTCCTGAGTGAATGCAGGGAGCAAAACCCCCATGCCAACCTGTGATGGCCATGTTGAAGGAATGAGAAATAATCTCTGTTGTTATAACCCTCCAAAATGTGGAGGTTATTTGTTTCTGCAGCATAACCTAGCTGCTTCTGACTTGTACACGCTTTGTACCTGTATTTACCTATTAA
Source organism: Kogia breviceps (assembly GCF_026419965.1). Lineage (NCBI taxonomy): Eukaryota > Metazoa > Chordata > Mammalia > Artiodactyla > Physeteridae > Kogia > Kogia breviceps. The sequence goes on from NC_081322.1 coordinate 50,129,266, forward strand.
TTTGTATCTTCTCTCTGTAACTGGATCTTAAGCTCTTTGAGAAAAGTAATTATGTTTTATAGTCTTTTGATTTCCCTGTTCCAGTTCAGTACCGTAACCACTGTAGACACTTTACAAATGTTTACTGATGGTGGGCGGTGGGGATGATTGTGCTGGTGGTGCAGATGACAGGGAGTCAATATCAGGTGTACTTATATTTTGAAGCAACCATTTCGGCCTCTGTATTCTTGATTTCAAGAAAAGCCCAGTTAAAAACAGACTGGAGTTTGCCATGGTTTTTGAACTTATAAGATATGTACATTTTGATTATATTTCCTATGCACCCTAGAAGCCTGGTCACACAAAAACATATGTAAACAATGCTGAGATTCTAGTCATATTAATTTTCATGTTAAATTTGATTGTTAGCTATAAATCATAATGGGAGATCATAATTAAGAAGGTACCTCTTGCATAAACATGCTTTCAACCTGTCACTCACCGGTTTAAAACATATTTCCCTCCATGTTTGCTTCATAATGCCTAGTATAGTGCTGGATATTTTACAGTCTCCCAAGTGGCTTTAAGGGTATCCTGTTCCAGTTTCAATGACTGCCCATTCTGCAAACGTCCTCTTAGCAAATGAAAAAACAAAGCCATCCCTGGAGTTTGACTTTGGGTGTCCCTAGATGTATTGAAATTGCCATGGATAACTTTCCCCTGGAAATGAACAATGGCTTCCCACCTTAAGTCATTTGTACAGACTTGGACAGAGGATTACGATAACATTTGCCATGCTTTTGTATAAGAACAACTGAGCTTGAATCTAATTTATAATCAGATCTTGGTTTTTTTTTTTTTTTTTTTTTTTTTTTTGTGGTACACGGGCCTCTCACTGTTGTGGCCTCTCCCATTGCGGAGCACAGGCTCTGGATGCGCAGGCTCAGTGGCCATGGCCCACGGGCCCAGCCGCTCTGCGGCATGTGAGATCCTCCCGGACCGGGGCACGAACCCGTGTCCCCTGCATCGGCAGGCGGACTCTCAACCACTGCGCCACCAGGGAAGCCCCAGATCTTGAAAAGTGTGACAATTCTCTTGGGGCCACTTCTTCAAGATTGCTCAATCCCATCAATTTCTGGGGCACCTGAAGACTGCACCACTTATGAATGAAGGAGAAACGAGGTCAATCCTGCTGTTTGCTCATCCCCAGCATGGACTGTCATTATTTCCCCCTCACCTCTGGCTCACCTCATGGTCACGGAGACCACTGGTACCTGCTCTTTGTCTCCCACTACGCAACTCTCACTTGTTCTCACAGTCCCAGGCTTGGATTTCTCCTCCCTCCTGACCTTCATCGTTATTTTAACCTCCAATCGTTTCTCCGGTGACAGTGCGTATCTTCAACATTGATTCCATATCCCTGTTCTCATTTCTCTTTCCCTAAGTGCTTTTGAGAGAGAAAATAATTGAGGTATGTCACTCAGAGATCCCTATCTTCTGCTGACATTGAACATCTACCCAAAGGGATGAATGGGTTAAATAATGCTTAGGCTAAAGACAGGAAGATGTGACAGAAGGTCAAACAGAGGAGAGAGAGAGGGTGGAGTTCGATCTGCAAAGTTGGATTGGTGGAGGCTGAGATAAAATTAATTATAATTATGCAAAAAGAAGGTTGTCATATGACGCTCATGAGCAAAGGAAATATAAGTCCCACTGTGTGCTCCAACCCTAGACCTCCTCATGTGATTTTCTCATTCCCACGTCAACCCCTTTTCCTTCTATACTCATCACCCTTACTTCTTTCTCCCGTTTACAATCCATCAGCACATCCAAGCTCCTCTACTTTAGAAATACACTGTAAGTGCATCCCCCACTAGCACCCTAGTCCAAGTCAGCATACTATCTTGCCAGGACTACTGCGATAACCTCTAAACTAGCCTCTCTGGATTTCCACCCTTGCTTCCCTGCTCTATTCTCAACCCAACAGCCGGGATGACCTTTTCAAAACAGAAATCCCATAATGTCATTCTTTTGCTCCAGTGGTAGGTCTATAGTTCCCAAGAGTAAAATCCCAAGCCCTAATGAAAGTTCCAAGGCATAAAATGAGCTGTCCCTCTGATTCTTTCCTGATTTCGTCTCCTCCTACTTCACTCCAACCCCACTGACCTCCTTGCTGTTCTCCAACATTACTTGTAAGTTCCTATTTTATAGTCCTTTGCCAACACTATTCCCTCTGCTTGAGAGGTGCCTCCCTAATACCCACACGGCTCTTCCTTTGAATTAGCTAAGCTGCAAGCTAAGCTACTCTAACAAAACACAGACACTTAATTCAGAAGAGAATGTTATTTCTCTCTCTGTAGAAGCGCAGGGATGGTAGCCGTCTCACTATGCGGTCTTCCAGTTGTCACCATTTCCCAGTTAGCAGGAAAAAGGCAAATGTCCTCAAAAAGATGACCCAGAAGCTGCACACATCACTTTTTCTCACATCCAATTGGCCCAGAATTAGTCCATGGCACACAGAGGTGTAAGGAAAGCTGGGAAATGAGTCAGTACAAATGTCATCCATTCGCTTAGCAAAAACTCTGAGGTGCTATCACTGAAGACAACAGGATAAAGGATACTAGAGCGCTGTTAGCCTCTGTCATACCACTTCCCTTGATTCAGGACTCAAACATATCCTTATCAGAGAAACCTGCCCTTTTTACCCTTCTGAAACTATCCTCCCCCAGCCACTCTTTATCCCTTTACTTTACTTTTTACTCCTTTTCAGCAAGTATTAGCAGTTGATACATTCCAGTTTTATTTGTTTATGCTTTCCCTCATCAGAATGAAACACCAGACACCCTGAGGGCAGGGATTTTGCTTCGTTCACTGTTGTATTCCAGTGTCTAGAGCAGCGCTGGGCACATAGCAGCCATTTAAAAATATTTGTTGAATGAATGAATGAATACATGAATAGCTGTTGAATCACTAAATAGCTGTTGAATCGTTCAATAAATATGTAACGGAGTGCGGTGGAGACTGGGTTTTAATTTACTCTTGAAAGCTGAAGGAACACTAATTAAAGCTGCTAGCAATTTTATGTCTCACACTTCCGTTCATGAAAATAATTAGTAGAATGGGCCATTTATTTTTTTTTTTTTTACAAATGTGGAATGTATTAGTCAGAGTTCTCCAGAGAAACAGAACAAATAGGATACAGATATATAGAGGAGATTTATTATCAGAATTGGCTCTCAGGGTTACGGGAGACAAGAAGTCCCACAGTCTCTCTGCCATCTGCAAGCTGGAGAACCAGGAAAACCAGTGGTATAATTCAGCCTGAATCCAAAGGCCTGAGAATCCCGAGGCTGATGGTGTATTTTCCGGTCTGAGTCTGAAAGCCGAGAACCAGGAGCACCGATGTCCAACGCCCAAGGGCAGGAGAAGATGCACGCCTCAGCTTAAGTAGAGCGAGAGTGAATTCATCCTTCCTCAGGCTTTGTGTTCTGTTCAGGTCCTCAACAGACTGGGTGATGCCTGTCCACACTGGTGAGGGTGATCTTTACTCAGTCTACCGATCCAAAGGCTGATCTCTTCCGGAGACACCCTCACAGACACACCCAGAAATCATGTTTGACAGCTATTTGGGCATCCTTAGCCCAGTCAAGTTGACATAGAAAATCAATCATTACATGGAGCAAAAAGACCACGCATTTTGGGGAAAATGTGGAACTATTGTTAAACTGAGGATATTGCAGCTTGAGGTGTTGAATGTTCTGCGTAGTAATGAAAACAGTGTACCTTTCATGAGACTTTGTCCAGTTAAAGAAGAATATTAGGAAATTTGGCCTTGAGATTGGACCGTCCTCGAAGATTCTTATTGTTTCTTAAAGTTATTGGTGTGTCTTCAGGCCCAAATATGTAGCCACAAGACGTTGTGAACCTGAGTCACACAGGGAGTGAGAAGCAGCCTGTGACCTTCCCTTCACCTTAAGCTGAAAGCTGAGGAAGGCCAAGAGGAGGAGTGAACTGGCATGGACCAGGGCTCGCCAGGTTTGACCGCGGGTGTCCTAACATATAACTAACCATCTGCGTGCCTCCTCTGGTCCGGGGAGGAAGCCTAAGCATGTGTGTGGCTTAAGCTTTCCTGAAGAAGATGGACGTTCCCCCTGTCAGCCATCTTGGAGTGGGAGTGAGTTGGCCTATGATGGAGGAGGGAAGGAACTTCTCTTCCTGAGACTAGACTCCAAGGTACGAAAATGGCTGGGCATGCTCTTTGGTGGGGGTTGGGCTGGCCCTTCCATGTGGAAGCCTGATAGAAGTTTCCTTTAATACCCCATGCTCTGCATGCTCTGAGACTGATCTGGGCACACAACCGTGAGGTGTGCCCGTGCAGCAGCAGTGCCTGTTACTCTTTATGCTGGGTGTCTGTTTATCCCCACCACAGCCCAGACTTTGCTTGGCCATGGGGACCAGAGGGAGCAACCAGAGTCCCTGCTGCACAGGGAAACCAGAGCAGCCTGGACTAGAAGATTCGTGGGGGTCCAGAGAGCCAGGATTCAACAGATTACATACCTTCCTCTAGGATGTCCAGAACTTCAGAAGGAAAATGGGCTTCCTGCAGTCCGTGAGTAGGGCTCCATTGCAATTTGGATATTAAAGAAAGAATGTTCTTGTTTTTCTGGCTGGTGAGATATGGGGATATATCAGTTACATCTAATTGGGAATACTGAGAGAAGGATTTAGAGTTCTTGTTTCTGACATCCCGGAGTGTTTCTAATTAGCCCAAGAAGCATCACAGCTGTCCCAAATATTTCTCAGAAAAGAATTATTCTAAAATATTATGTCATACTTCCTATTAGGAGAAAGGAGACTGACAAGCAAACTAGAGGGTACAACCTGCCCCATGAGAAACAAATGAGCCTTCCTTAGACACGGCTTCCATCGTTTGATCCTCTGCCTCCAAACAGCTAATGGCTCCCTGCTTCCTCCGCCATTACGCTGACGTCTTACTGCTTGTTTTCCCTTTGCAAGGGAGCCCGTCCTAACTGATAAACTTATTCCCATCATGAGCTTTCCTTTCCATCCCAGGAGTCTGACAGAGCCCCTGCCTATGACCCGTTTTGGTCATCGTGGCCCTTAACTTTGCTCATTTTGTTCACACCACCGGAGTTATTTACCCCTTGATTTAGGCACTGTCTTGAATTGTGTGCTAAATGTTTTGCATCTATTTTTTTTTGATTCTTCAACTAGATGAAAAGCATCTCTGGGGGAAAAGTAGTATTTCTTATTCCTTTTATGTTCCTTGCTGCATCTAGTGCCATTCAGGCACCTTACATGGCTCAGTTAACACATTTTTAATTCAATCTTGAAGAAGAAGTTAGGAAGCACTGATCCATAACTAGTTCTTATAACTAAGTGCCCTTCCTCCTGAGACACATGAAGAAGGGTTAGTGTTTCTTAATGCCACTGAAACAACTGGCCACAAACTTGGTGGCTTCCGACAACAGAGATGTATTCTCTCACAGTTCTAGAGGGCAGAAATCCAAAATAAGTTTCACTGGGCCAAAGTCAAGGTGTCAGCAGAGCCACTCCCCTGGAGGTTCTGGGAAGATTCCATTCCTTGCTGCTTCCAGCTTCTCGTGGCTGCCAGCACTCCTTGGTTGTGGCCACATCACTTCAGTCTCTGCCTCCATGGTCACATGATCTTCTCTTCTGCATGTCAAATCTCTCTCTGTCTCTCCTTTATAAGGACATTTGTGTTTGCATTTGGGGTCCTCCTGGATAATGCAGGATAAATTCCCCATGTCAAACTCCTTAATTTAATTATATCTGCAAAGATCCTTTTTCTGTTTAAGGCTACATTTACAGGTTCCAGGGACTAGAACGTGCGATCATTAGGGGCCACTATTCAGCCTACTATAAGTTATCATTTAAACAATATTCTTAAAATTTGATTATGGAAAAAGGTGATGTCGAACTAGAAGGAAACAAAAAGTTCTCAATAAAGTAATGACCACTCTACACACACACACACACACACACACACACACACCCGCATGTATGTACCCACACATACATGAGTTTGTGTGTTAGCAAAAGTATTTCCTACACCATCTTCAGCTTCACTATGGACCACTGTCTTATTTATTTTAAAAGAGACAGAATTAAAACATGTCAGGTATTTAATTGAGACTGCCAACAAAAAGAAAGATTGGGTTCTATGTACAAAGGGATTTGTTTATAACTAAAGCATTTTAAAACTTCAATAAAAATGGCATCTATGGTTAATACAGGTTAAAGAACTATTTGGACAGGTAGCCTGAGATAAGACATAATTGAATTTGCAAATGTTTCTATCAAGCGATGTTCTTACTCCACTATTTCCTTCCAAATTCCATGGATTTAATAAATGATATGAGATACAATTATAATACTCAACATTTGTATAACAATTTATAGTTTGCAAAGCTCTTGATGTACCTAATCTAATTCGATTCTCACCACAAGATGGGGAAATATGCAGAATGAGTATTATTTTTTCCAATTTTCAGATGAACAAAGAGATTCAGAGAGCGTAAATGACCTGCTCAAGAAAATGTGGCAAGTAAGCATCAGACATTAACCATGACCCAGGTTTCCTACTCTCGAGTCAATACACCTTCAAGTACACTAGTATTAAATTCAAGATAAAAATGATAGTAATGAAAAAGAAAAGTGGGCAAAACACATGAAAAGGCATTCATTTGGCCCCAAATCGTAAAAGACTCAAACCTCATTCGAGATCGTGGAAATGCCAAACAGACAACAAAGAGATGAAAACACTAAATGTTGGAGAAACTGGACCAAGCAATTCTTCATCTATTGCTGATGGGAAAGTAAATTTATACAACGATCTTTGAAAACAGTTTGGCAGTGCCTTATAAGTTGACCATCATATGCCCTACAACCTAGCAACTCTTTTTCTAGGCATATCCAAGATGAACTTTTGTACATGTGCACATAGCGACATTCACAAACATGTCTAAGCAATGTAGTTTTTAATAGCAAAAACTGAAGGAAAAAACCCTCAAATGTCCATAATCAAGAAATGGGTAAATAAATTGTAATATAGCCATGATATGGAATAACAAATTATAGTTATATGAATGAATTTTAGCAATGCAGTTTTCAGTGAAAATATGAAGTCTTGGAAGATTTCAACCATAATAATACCCATTTTGTAAAGTTTAAAATAAACCCAGACTAAGCAATCTTTTTAAATGATAGTAATGAATTTAATCATTAATTGAGAAATGCATAAATTGACGTCTGAGAGAGAGTTCTTGGCTGATGAGCTGTTTGTCCTGCTGGAACCCTGGCAGCTACTCACTCTACCAGTCTGCCTCTTCTGTCTTTGTCTGGGTCTACCTCTAAACTGGCCCCAAACTTAATCCAAATCTGGGGTTGTTCCTGACATACAAAAGAACTGGCAGCAAGACGAGCAGTCTGGTTTTTATTTTGGTTCTGTAGCTTTGTTTAATGAGCATATCTTGGAACCTAGTTTTCAGTCAATCAGATGGTAATAGTTATGATCCAAAAATATGTATAACACATTGTGTCAGGTACTATGGGGAACCTCAGAAAAGCACCCAGCATTCACATACTTATCCATCCATCCATTTATCCATTGACTATTAACTGATTATCTGCTATGACCAGGCAGTGGAATCTAAGATGAACAAGATAATGTTGCTACTATTAAGACACTCACACAGTCCAATGAAGGAGAGAGACATATTAACAGATCAGTAAAAGAGGATGTGATAAATCCAACACTGGAGTTACAGGCGGGGGTCAGGAAAGCATGCCCAGAAGAACATCTGAAATGCATCTTTTAGAACAAGTGGAGTCCACAGGGAGAGGGAGGAAAAAGAGAGGTGGGGCAGAAGGCACATGAACAAAGGCCCAGAGCTGAGATACAGCGTGGTGTGCCTTAGATGTGCCTCTGCATCATCAGGATCGATACCTCTGAAACCTTGAATCCCATCTTTCATTGGCTTCCACTGCAGGCTCCAAGCAAGAACCACAGACACAGAGCACAGACGGGGCGAGCCCACTTTATCAGTAGCAGAGGCTACTCTGTTATTTGAAGCTGATGAACCGTGCAGGAGTATGAGTTGGCAGCCCTGCTTTACGTGGAGGGAAGAGAAGGACGGATCTGGCTTCTTGTACTCCACCAGCCCCAGAGGGAGCGGGTGACTCAGGAATGTCAACAACCATCCAAAGGAAGAGTCAAAGCTAAGAGGGAGACCCAGAAAGATCCTTCAGGAGGAAGCACAAAGTTTTAATATCTGACATTTTTGAGCCTCTCCTGGAAAGTTTCAGCCTCCAACCCAGCACCACAGTTGTTTACCCTGGACCCTTCTCAGCATTCCCTTCTTTTTCGTGGTGTGGTGAGGTTGCAGATGACCATCAGATTTCCCATACTCGGCAATTTCAAGCCAGCCTGATTTGTCCATCTCTCCCTCCCTTAGGATGAGTCCTTTCCCAAGAGAAGTTGTAATCCCTCGTGTAAACAGGTTTCCTAGACAGACCCGCCTTTCCAGTCTGACGAATACAAACAAGACATGTCTAACTCCAAACAGGGGCTCATACTAAAGCCCTCGCTTACACTAGCTTTGGTGATAAGGTGGCCGAGGATGCTTCTAAACTAGAGATCAAGAGGAGAAGCGGATCTGGAGATGAGACTGAGGATTCAGTGTTGGAAATGTTGATTTTTGAGGCACTTTATAGAATGCAAAGGAAAGATGACCAACGGACGTTTGGATATTTAAGCCTGAAATGCGAAAGAAAGGTCATGGCTGAAGATATAATTTGGGAATCCTCAGCTTACATGGGTAACTAAGACATAAAGTTGATGCAATTACTCAGGGAGAGTATGTAGAATGAGAAGAGATGGAGACTAGCAAGAAACCCTGGGGAATAGCAACACGCAGGGATGTTCACAGAAAGGATGCATGTGAAGGAAGCAAAAAGGATGGTCAGAAAGGAGAGCCAGGAGGGCGCCCAGTCACTGAAGCCCATGAGTGGACCCTTCAGTGAGTCCTGGGAAAGAACTCATCAGTTTATTCATTCAACTAATACTTATTGAGCACAGACTCCATACCAGGCACCGTTCCAGATGCTCTGGATACGGTAGAGAACAAAACAACAAAAATCCCTGCCCAGAGGAGATTTACACTCTGATGTCAGTGCAGCAAAAAGGTCCAGATGGATAAAGGATAGAGTCCATTGGATTGAAAATTAGATTGGCTTTGGTAAACAATGAGAGCCTCCCAACAGCAATAAGCTCAGAAGACAGATTGCAATGCCCTGAGAGCAAACCTAAGGTGAAGGAGTAGAGATAGTGGGTGTAAACTATTCTTTTGAGATGTTGTATAAAAAGGAAGGAGCCATGGGGCACTTGATAGAGGTAGCACAAGTTCAAATGAATGTTTTCCTTTGCCTGATAGATCCTTGCATGCATTCTTTTTTTTTTTTTTTTTTTTTTTTTTGTGGTACACGGGCCTCTCACTGTCGCGGCCTCTCCCGTAGCAGAGCACAGGCTCTGGACGCGCAGGCTCAGCAGCCATGGCTCACGGGCCCAGCCGCTCCGCGGCATGTGGGATCTTCCCGGACCGGGGCACGAACCCGTGACCCCTGCATCGGCAGGCGGATTCTCAACCACTGCGCCACCAGGGAAGCCCCTGCATGCATTCTTGAAAGTATTTGTAGGCTAGCCACCTGGGAAAAGGAGCCTGGAAATGTAAGGAAGTTGAAGATTTGAAGAGATGATAGGTGATGGAGCCCAGTTCTGAAGCAGGCAGGAGGGGAGACTCCTGTAGTCACTGCAGAGAGTCTTGTAAATTAAGGACAGCTTGGGTATGCATTTAGGAGCGAGCTTTTCTTTCACTATCCTTTTTTTTAGTGACCACTAAAATAGCATCCAAATTCAAAAGCGGCGTAGCGTAGCATATATGTCTCACGGAGAGTGTTATATAAGAAGGAGCAAGAGATGCCTATTCTTTCCCCCTCCTGCACCCCTTTTGCACTCTTACCCTGGTCTTCCCCCATCCCCCAAGATGTACTTATATGTGACTACATATAGGTACAAACAGGACCCAGATTGGCCTTCCTAGCCTGTTCAGAGTCCTGCTGCCACAGCTGTCCACCTAATCAGGTCCCTATCTAGGAGCACTAAAGTGCAAAATTTGCCAGGCAGCAGCAGTGCTTGGAGCTCTGCAGGGCCCCGGTGTGTGGCTGCGGGGACCAGGCAGCAGCTGGCCGCCACTGAGAGGAGGAGAGACACCTTTATGGGTTCCCCAGCTGGCAGTGTGGAGCACTGAACTGGGCTGCTCACAGACAGACACAGGACTGTCCCCAGCCCCTGGGATCCTTCCCGAAAGCAGAGCTTTCAGGCTGAGTGGGCAGATTTAGAAAGAACAGAGAGAAGGCTGCACGCTGATCTTCCACCGCAGCTCCTCTGCCAGCCCCCCCTCACAGCCCCACTGCATCGAAGACAGGACTGATTTTAAAGAACCACTCTGACGTGAGTTCATCCTAACTGAGGGCAGACCCAGCAGGGGGCCATCCCGAGGTCCTCTCTGCTTTGGCTCAAGGGACAGTGACGGTGTGGAGGACGCTGCCTTGACTGGCTTCCGTGGGAGCAACTAACCATTGACCCAGGCGATTTCAGTGCGTCAGACATGCTTCTTGAGTTCTCCAGGACATATCTACGCAGCTCTTTCCTTCCTGATACAGTAGTCAAAACAAACCCTGTCTCCCCGGGCTGGTGATGTCAGCCTCCTGCCACACACCTGAGATCACAGGCTGAGTCCTAAAACTATCACAGTCTAAAAGAACATAACAGAAAATCTTTAAGGGGCAAATAAAAGAAAAAAACTAGAGGTGTGTGTATGTATATATCTGCATACGTCAGTATTATATATCCATATACACATCAATGTATGTGTGTTTATATATGTGTGTATACCAGTATATGCAGACAGCTATATACGATATATGCATATGTTTAAACACACACATACACACCCTAAATAATAAATGTGCACTAAGAAAGTCAGAAAATTATTTCATTCAAGTGCTGGCCGACATAAAATAGAATAGAAAATGGGAGTTTGGGCTTTAAAAAAAATTACTTCTAACATAGTTTATGATTACAAAACAACCAGATGGAAAGCAGTCTGGGGAAAAAAATCGGTTTCATCACCGGAGTGAACAAACACAATTAAAATGCTAAAAACATGAAGTCTTATGAAAGTGAACAGAACAAGGACTTTTCTTTTTAATGGTGATGGGATGAATTACAGCTACCTAAACTCCAGGAATCTCTTGAGACTTAGTATCCCCTCAGCATCAGCTGCAGGCAAAAGAAAAAGAGCTGGCTAATTTGAAATCAATCAGTAATATTCATTTTGTATCTTGCTACAGCTGGAGCGACTGTTGTCTGTCATCTTTACTTTCCACATGGCAAGCATTTCCTTTGAAGAAAGCAGGATTGGCAAGCTTCCCTCACTCACTTGCTCATTCATTCATTCATTTTCCTCTTAAAAGAGAAAAAAAAAAAATCCTTAGAGTTCTCTTCAAGGTACTTTTTAGTAATCTAAGCTGAAACAATTGAAATCCATTTGTTGTTACTGTACAATATTTTTTTTCTTTTTTCAGCCATGTGGGTATTCTCAGCAAAGGAGCCCTTTTTATTGATCATACTGCAAGTAATGGAGTTTTTAAAAAGTAAAACCGTAGAATAATTTTTGCCATCAAGTTCAATGAAAAAGATATCTAGAATTAATACAGACAGGAAAAAAATTGAGCAAAATGTAGTCGCTTTCTTTTAAGATGCGGTAGTCGATGGAAAGTCAATTTCCATGTTGTTCCCTTTGTTTATCACAACAAGATGTGGAAACCTACCCAGCCATCCATGATCCTGTTCTAAGAATGCAGAGACATGGTGACAGCATGTAAAAGTAAAGTACTAAGAGCATTTTAAAGCTGAGGGGCAAACCACATTTACTAACTCTTGTTTTTTTTTCTCCTTACAGCTACCAACTTCCATGTATAATAGATGAACATTTTTCTTTCATTTTTTTAACCAAATCATACTTTTTATGATCAAGTTCACCTTTAATATACATTTTCTATTTGAAAATGGAAAAAATATCCATTATCCTGCCACATTTATATAATCATATTAAGCATTCGGATTTTTTTCACATTAATTTTTTTTTTCTTTTTTTTTTCACATTAATTTTTGAAATCAATTTTCATTAACCCTGTATTTCCCCAGGAGGAATGGTTCAGTCTTCACTAATTCAGTGTTACCACAATTTTATAAAACATAACTACTGAAAATAGTGAGAATTGACTGTATTTGTATACTTTGCGTAAAAACCTTTAAAACCTCTTCATTATCACAAAGTTTATATTCCTAAACTTGCCATTCAAGGCACAAAGCTTTATGCCCTAAATGAATTCTTTAGTCTTATCTTTGACTAATCTCCGCTGTGAACTTTTGTTGCCAAGAAAGGTTCACTGTGATTGTAAGAGACAGCTGGTTGAAATAAGCACCTTTACCTCTGCCAGCAGAAGGCTATCTGGTGGGGAAAACAAATTTTGCTTTAAGTTAAAATACTACAGCAAAAAGGCCCTTAATCCTCAGGCACCTAGAGAAAGGCTCTTGCTCTTTTACTTCTCTTGGCAGCATGTTATCAGGGTCATTGTTTCTAGAACACTGTTCTGTTGTTACCATGTTACTGCTTCATTCACAGGTGTATGGCCAAGTTGGGCTATCGTCATTGCCACCCTTGTGAGCTCCTAGCACTGATGTTAACTCTGACACTGAGAGCATGCTCTTTCTGGAAGCCAGAAACAGTTCCCGAAACATAACCAAAGAGTGATATCACAGAGCAGAGCCTTTATGGGTGAGTACAAACATTTTAAACCAGTTTTCAGAGATTTCTGGCACTAAGAATTACAGATCATGGGACTTGGACCCCGTGTTCAGCTCCAAGTAGATTTCTTGCTGTAATGTCGACCTTCTCCATTTCCCCAACCCAACCAGAGTTTGGGGTGTCTTTACAGTCTGTGTGACAGTGTTGGGGGAAATACAAAGGGCATGGTCCCACATTCACCTCTCTGCTGACAACAGTGCAGAGGCAGCATCCGTGTGCCAAGTAGCACAGCCATCCAGGGGCTCCAGGCAGTGACCAGCAGCAAGGTCACCAGCAGCCCCCGTAAGAACGAGAGAAGCAACTGCAGTGTGGAACAGGCTCAGAGCAGATGTGAGGTGATGTCCCTTCCCCCAAATACTTCCAAGGGAGGCTAAGAGGAGGGTTTGCCCAGCTAAACAGAGAACTCTGTTTTGGGGGTTGTATGGATTGTTGCATGTGAATTTTTCAACCTTTCTGTAAATGAAAGAAAGACAGCCAAAGGAGAAGGGTGAATATATCTAATGAAAAAAGCACCCAGGAGTGAAACAGTGATAGTGTCCTAGGGACTTCTGTGTCATTTTGCTCAGTAAGAGGCCTCTTGTTTATATTTTCATGCCTTCCTCTTTTGTGAGTGATCCGTGCTTCACCAAAGCCCTATGAAGAGAAGAAATGGAGCAACGGGAGCCCTGACTCTGGGCTTCAAAAGTCAGCTGCAGCTGCCGCCCTGCTCCTATCAGGTTCAGAAGCACGGTGTGTGTGTGTGTGTGTGTGTGTGTGTGTGTGTGTGTGTGTGTGTGTGTGTGTGTGTGTGTGTGTGTGTGTGTGTGTGTGTGTGTGTGTGTGTGTGTGTGTGTGTGTGTGTGTGTGTGTGTGTGTGTGTGTGTGTGTGTGTGTCTGGAGGACAGGGACTGGACCAGCCCCCTAATTCTGACACCATGAACTCTTAGGTCTAGCCTTCCGGCTCTGCTCCTGGTTCCTATCTTTGCCTCTCCTGGCCTCCTGGCAAGAACTCTGGATTGATGCAAAACCCAAGCGTGGAACTCTTTCAGTTTCCTGCTCTGTGTGGCTTTTCTGACTGAATTCGGAGTCTGGCTTTATAGACCTTGCAATCTGTGTTAGAAGCTCCAGTACTGGCCTCTCTAGAGTAAGGAAGAACACTAGCTACTTCATTTTCCTCCAAAGCCTCCCAACTGCTCACCTCGTAATTGGTGACTTCCCTCTACCCAGCCCACCGCCTCTCACCCCACCAGCACACAGCTCCCCTGCATCTCCTTGGCCACGACTGGCCCTGACCGGCCCAGCCCAGGAAGAGCCTTCCCACATGTTACTCTCAACCACTTTTATTCTTGCAACATTCTGACCATTCACATAGTAATATATTTAGTTATAGCTAGTTACCACATATTCGTATGTGAGGGCACACCGAAAGGCGTAAGGTGCACCAATTAATCCTTCAAGAAACCTAAGATATGCCGTTTTACAAATAGGAAAACTGACGTGTGGGAGGGTTAAGAGTTTTGCCCAAAGCCATAAAGCTAGTAAATTGTAGAATCCGAACTTGGACCTATCTCTGCTTGATTCCCAGGCCTACATGCTTAACTCCACATCAGGCCACCTTCCCGTGACGAGTCTCACAGTCTTCACCCTAAAGATGTTCCTCTGGTTCTGAGCTTACTTCCCAACAATTTCCAGACAAACCCCTACACTTTGAAGCTTGATCTCACAATTCATGCTAATGCACAATCTGTTTTTTTTTTTCCCTTACCTATATGTCGTTGTCAAAGGGCAATTTTTTAAAGGGTAAAATCATGACTCTTACGTTATTATAAAATGAATACAAGGAAAAGATTTTATCTGACTAATTAAGCAAAGATGGAACCAGTAAGATATTACAACTAGTTCAAAGGAGAATTCAAGGTACCATACATATATAGGCGATCTGAAATGCCGAAATGAATTTAACATGCCTGCAAAACTGGTCAAGATCCACCAGGTGATAATGAATTACGTCTGACACCATTCATTTGCATTTCTGTGGACACCAGTCATTCTCACTATTATCATTTTCTACAACCTAGAATACAAAATACCTCAAAGACCATGAAAGGTGGAGGTAAGCTGGAAGAGCGGGCTACACGAGACACTCAGAGGTCATTTTTACCCATTTCAAGGTCTTCTACATTTTTCCTGGAATCCTGAACATAATATTTTATTATATGACTGTATTATAATGTAACCATTCTCCATACACACGCGCGCGCGTGCACACACACACACACACAAATGGGTCTAGATTCAAGTTGTGGAGAAAAGTTGTCTCTTCAGAATGAATATAATAGAATCACCTGGTTCTCTGGCCCTCTTTCGGTGTCTATCAGATGAGCATTCCACAACCAACCCTGTGTTATTCCCAAAGAATTCCCCAATATCATAGGACAGTAGCTTTTTTCCCCAAAACAGTGTCATGAACAGATTGTACTAGACAGTCACCTCTTATCTTTAATGCTGTCATGCTCATATGGCAGTAAATCATAGGATATTCACTAAGACAGGGCATTCTGAAGCCCTAATTAAATATTTTGACTAGGAACCCGCCTTTGCTTTAATAGAACATCCCAGCATGAAACAAATAGTTACCAAAAATACTTCCTAAAGGAGGATATGGTTCTATCTCTAAGAAACCACCAACTTCTTCCTTCCCCAGACACCTGTTTCCTGCCTTGAGAATTTAGGCCCTTTTGATCACTAGGAAAGGACACTTGCCGCATAGGGATCTGCCTGAAAAAAGGCAAAAGAGAAAACCAAGACGCCAGCACAGCTTTTCAGGAGTGATTTGGCAACTGGTGCTCAAGATCTGAGTTGCTTCAGGGTCTAAATCATCTTCTTGCCTCCTAAGGGAAGTTAAGTCTTAGACGAGAATTAAAGTGCAACTACTTATTTGGAAAGTGCAGGAAATACTTGTCGTGGGAGTAGGGAAGAGAATAGAGTA
Source organism: Kogia breviceps (assembly GCF_026419965.1). Classification (NCBI taxonomy): domain Eukaryota; kingdom Metazoa; phylum Chordata; class Mammalia; order Artiodactyla; family Physeteridae; genus Kogia; species Kogia breviceps. The sequence continues at coordinate 50,145,187 of NC_081322.1, forward strand.
GCAGGCAGGCAATAAAGGATGTGTGATTAAGCACTATCACAGTGGGTGACTAAAGCTTCACCTCCTGGTATGATGGTGTGAAACACAAACCCAGATTTACGCAAGCCAAGAGATGACTGAGCTGGGGTAGTACTTATAGAGCAACTCCTGTGAACCACTGATTGAGGACTGGTCCTAAGAGATGCTAATTCACTCCTACTTCTAGCCTGCTACAGGTTCTGGAAATAAGATCTTTAGACTGGGGGACAAGGACACTGGCGGCTGGCGTCAGTCAGAGCCGCTGGAGGGCTGGCAGGGAGACAGGGGAGGAGTGGGCAGATACTGCTGATACCTACTCACCACAGCTGAGGAAGGATGGTCTCTCCAGCGGTCAGCGTTAATGTGCTTCAGCCTCTCTCTCGGTCTTTGCTTTCTGGCTTTTCCTCCTGCTACCATATTTCCTAGTAGCAGAAAGAGAGAGCATGCACCTTGTTGGCGTAGAGCTTATCGCCTTGAGTTGGCTCACAGGCCAGTAGTCAGCCTCTGGATTGGTTGTCCTAGGATCAGGTACGTACTCCTGGCTCCCGTTTCTGAGTGCAACAGAGTCAAGTGACATACAGCAGGGCCACTTGCGCTACAGACTAGCCTAGGGGCCGGGAGCAGGGCAGCTTCCCGCCGCAAGCAGACAGCACGCACACTCCGTTCTGACACAGGTGATGGCAGAGTCATGCCTCTGATGGGTGGGCACACTTAGATCCACCTCACCTGGGGAACCAGCGAGGCTTTAGTCATTAGAATCCGTAACCTGAAGTTGTGGTTTTTCGTATATATGTCTCCCCTTAAATTAAGATGTTCCTTTGCTCATCTTAATTTAACATTTACACTGTACTTTCCCTCTCACCATTTCTATCTTCTCATTTGACTGTTTTCATAAACAAAAGCCTGACGTATGTGCAGTAGGATTTCACTGTACCAAGGATTGCTGTCGTTCTTGGTTTCGAGGCACACACTGCACTTGAATCCGGGAATCCTGTGTTCTGACTGAACTCCTGACTCCCATCCTCATGTTCTCTGAGAGGCCCCCTCTCCCAGTTGCACCTTCTCCTTGCCATATTTGCTTTATAGCATTCAGCAGTCTCTACAATTTAATTTTTTTTTTAACCATTAATCTCCTGACTTCCCACATAAGCTTCATGAGGGTGGATGCCAGGATGAGGTGATCAAATTAATAGCTGTTGAATGAATTTATCACTAAAGCAAGGACCTTAAGGTTTTTTCCTAGGAAAAGGCATGGGGGGTCAGTTTGGACTGATCCAGTGGCATCAGTGGCTTGGCCCCTATTGTGACTAAGACAAATTCTGGGGTGGTGACTGGCCAGGGGCAGCATGGAATCCTCAGGCAGAAGTGAAGTTGTGGCCTGGGTCTCATCAGCATGGCTCAGATCAGCAGAGTCCCTACTTGGAGAAGGAAAGCTTATCAGGAACCAATAGGCAGGACTAGCAGGGTAGGGACGTGTGAGACAGACAGTGAGCCACAGGGAAACATCTGGCAACCATCAGGGCCAAGGGCACAGGATAGCGCATTAGAGGGCAAGACCTGCATCCTGGATGAACTGAGGAGGTCCTGCCGTGGGCCAGCCCTGGATGAGGAAAATTCCAAGTTAGGGAAGGAATTCACAGCAGCCACATTGCTGGCGGCAGCCACCCCACCGCAGCCCACACTCGGCATGCCACAGCTCTCGCAAGGCCAAAATAAACAGCTGCAGAAAATGATTCTCTAGGAGATCTCAACTGTACTGTCCTTCTGGAGATGCTTATAGAGGTCTGCACTCATTGTCAGTGCCAAGAACCAGCACTTACACTCATCATCTGTATTCTGGTCTTCCTTTCATTTCTGATTTTGGAAATTTACATTGGGCATGAATTTTTTTTTTTTTTTTTACATTTTAAGTAGAGAAAGGTTACGTATAACATCAATATTTCCCATCCTGGCTCCCCTGTACCTAAACAGCAAATCCAACAACGTGTCAGAGGAGAATATTAAATAGCACTCAACCTTTATGTCATTCATGAAAGATATCCTTTGAAAAAACTGGATAAATGAGAAAAACTTGCTGTAGACAATGTGCCTATAAAGGCTTGAGACTGCTGTTAATAGGCTAAATAGCTTTCAAATCAAAGGCAGGGTAGGCAGAGGCTGATTATATCCAAGTGTGAGAACAGTACAACACTTTCAGAAAGGCAGGAGAGTTAATTGATGATTAGTCTTCTAACTCATAAAAACGACACACTCACTTATGTCAGTGAATGTATGGAGAAGAAATAGATTTCTTTGGTATATTAAGAAAAAAGTTTTATTTGAAGCTTCACTGTAAATGGAATTTCTAAATTGTAAGAGGGCATACATTTGCAAGAGGAGAAAAATCCAGATGTTCAAGGCCCTGGATCAGGATGTGAAGAATGTGTCACACTGACACATTCACTGAATAAAAGCAAGTCTCTAGGGCAGATTATTTAAAGAAGAGTGACAGCAAAGAATTCCTAAAACTATCAAGAATTCTGCCTCTCTCTTTTTAATGAGTGCAACACCTATAAATTCCTTTGTTAGTTTTCAATGCACATTATTCTTTTTATTCAAACCCATAATAATGACAGTCTGAAATAATGCTCTTTGAGTTAAATATAGAGCTTCAAAACAAGGGGCTGCTATTCAACCTCATAAAGCCCTCTGACCACAGCTCTCTGCCTGAACATTCTCCTAGTCAATCAATATTAGCATATCTGCACTGTATCACCCTCATTAGGAAATTCGTTCATTCATTTAATTCATTTAACATATTGACAGCCTACTCTGTGCTAGGCATTGTTCTTACAGGACGTCAAAAACACAACTGACAAAAATCCCTGGGGGCATGGTGGGGAGGAGGCAGATAATACACAGTGGACTTGTGGATAAGTAACGTGCTATGCAAGGCGGTGATATGTGCTCTGGAAAATCGGCTTCCAGGAGCTGATTGTGGCATCTCTTCTCCAACTCCATGTTCATCAGCATCAATTCAAGGACATCACGTTGGTAACTTGAAACAGCAAAATATTCGCACCGTGGAAATTTGCAGATCTTACAAAGTGCAGCTTCTTTTTCTCAAATAGGCAGCTGATAAACGTTTACCAGCATACCACTGGTGTGATTTTAGATCAAACATTGACATTTGAGCAAAGACATGAATGAGGTGAGGGAGTCAGCCTTCAGCCATATGTCATCTAGGAGAAGAGCATTTGAGGCCATGGAACAGCCACTGCAAAGGCCCAAAGTAAGGAGCAGGCTGGGGGTGTCCTAGGAAGAGCAAGGAGTCCAGTGGGCAGAGCAGAGAAAGTGAGAGACAAGGAGAGTGGTAAAGATGCGCTGGGCCAGGTAGCTTTAGAGCAGATTGTGGAGGATGCTGTAGGCCACTGGGGGGACTCTGGCTTTTACTCTGAGTGTGATGGAAAGATATTAGAGGTTTTAGAAGAGAGGAATGTGGGATCTAATGTGCTATTTTTTTTTTCATTTATTTTATTTATTTATTTTTGGCTGCGTTGGGTCTTCGTTGCAGTGCGCAGGCTTAGTTGCTCTGCAGCATGTGGGATCTTCTTGGACCAGGGCTTGAACCCATGTCCCCTGCATTGGCAGGCGGATTCTAAACCACTGCACCACCAGGGAAGCCCCTAGTGTACTTTTAAAAGGACCGCTTTGCTATGTTGAGAATAGATTAAGTTGGGGGGAGTTGATGGGAAGTGAAAAGGTACAAGCAAGGCAAAACTATTCTAGATATTGTAGTCTATTTACCTAGGTGAAATGTGATGGCTCAGAGTAACAGTAACAGATGTAGTGAGAAATGGCTGGATTCTAGATATATTTTGAAAGCACCGACAGGAGGTGCCAATTGATTGAACATGCAGTGTCAGAGAAAGGAGTAAAGGCTGACACTAAGACTTTTGGTTTGAACAAATGGAAGGATGGATTTGCCATCACTTGAGAAGTAGAAGACTCTGGGTGGAGCAGATGCAGGGGAAGGGAAAGGCGGGACAATCAGAAGGTCAGTTCTGGACAAACTGACCTTCAGATATCCACTATGTTGAGCAGGAGATGGATGTATGAGTCTGAAGTTTCAGAGACTGTTCTGGCCTGGAGATATAAATTTGGAAGGCGTAGATGGCATTTAAAGGCTTAGAACAAGATAGTAATGCCAAGGAGTGAGTATAGACAGTGAAGAGACAAAGAACAAGGATTCAGCGTTAAGATACTCCAGGGTTAAAAGGTCAGGGGAAAGAGGAGGACCAACAAAAAAGAATTAGGAATGAGCAGCCAGAGACAAAGGAGAAAAGCCAAGGGTATGGTGCCCTAGAAGCCAAGTGAAGAAATTGTGTTAGGCAGGAGGAAGTGATCAGCTGTATCTAGTGCTGCTGAGAGCTCTGGTAAAATGAGAACCGAGAATTGATCACTCTATTTAGCAAAATGGAGGTCACTGGTGACCTTGACCCGCGTGGTTTCAGTGGAGGTCCGTGAAGCGAAGCCTCATTGGAGTGGGTTTAGGAGAGAACGGGAGGAGGGAAATTTGAGACAGTGAGTATAAGGGACTCTTTGAAGGACGTCCTCTGCAAAGTAGAGCAGAGAAATGGGGCGGAAGCCGACAGGGGAATTGAGGTTAAGAGTAGGGCTTTGTTTGGTTTGGTTTAAAGGTGAGAGAAATAACGGCAAGTTTGTACAGTGATGGGAACGAGCCAGTAGAGAAACTTCAGTGGAGGGGACCTTAGTCCCTCAACCTTTCTCTTCCTCCCTGCCTGGTTTCATTTCCCTCCTTGCTTCATTTCCCTTGTTAGCCAGCCTGGTCCCATGACTGGCTATTTCTATTATGCTTATACTAACTCCCTACAATGCGTCCCTTTTGTTACTCCTTCCTTCCCAAGCCTACCATTTTCTTTCTTCTCCAGAGCTCTTGGGTTGCCAGTTGGCTTTACTACAATAGTTTCATGCTACCTAACCTCACTTGAACCTGCAGAGCTGTCCAAGTATTCTTTTCTTCTTATATTCTTTCATGGTTTACTTCCTAGCAAATGACCAACAGTGTTTATTCCAATATTTTAAAAACTCTTATTCAGCATTTATTCAACCCGCATGTATTGAGCAAGAAAATGTTCCAGACATCGGAGCCTGACTCCCAACCCCCCATTGATCCCTGGCCTCTTAGCAGATGACCTTTATTCCACTTTCCTGAAATGACTGATGCGAAGTTCTTCAATCTTCTCCCTCACATTCCCAACTATAAAAGACATCCTTCCCATCATTATTTATAGAAAATAAAGTTTCCCTGCTTATCTCAAAGATTAACTCTTTCATTTTGGCCTTGATTCTGTTACCCCTTATATTTAATCACTTGTTCTATCAATTAATCTCCCTGCATCTTTTACATCGTCTCCTCCCTTCTTCCCAGAGGGAACAGCTGTACTGATCTTTGAACTAATCATTCTTTTGCTTTTCTTTATGATTTTTTCACATATATACACACACATACATACATAGGTAGATAAATACATACACACACATACATATATAGGTAGATATATATATGTGTGTGTGTATATGTGTGTGTGTGTGTGTGTGTGTGTGTGTGTGTGTGTGTGTGTATCTTAATACAGTGTTCACTTTTGACAAACCTGGATTTTGGTTTTGGACTTTAAAACGTGAGCCTAGCTGTGTATGGAGAAGACAGTTTGCCGCTCCTTGGAGAAGATCAGCTGAACAGACTCTCTGGGTTATAGTCTGGCTTCAGCTTCACCTGTGGGGCTGTCAGTACAGAGGGTCATGAGTGAGTCCTGGAAACATGGAGTTGGGGCCCGTGGCAGGAAAATGGGCAGGGGTGGAGGCAAAAAGCATTTGCTTTCTCAGCTCCTATATTAGAAGAAAACACAGAACATTAATGAATTAAATTTCCCATTCGAGAAGTTAGCATCAAAATATACCCTGAGAAAACAGGAGGAAAGAACTAACAAAGATATGAGCAAAAACTAAGAAAACAGAAAACAAAGATACAATAAAGATAATCAATACAACCAAAGCTGTTTCTTTAAAAGGACTAATAATGTAGACAAATCCCTGGCAATATTTATTAAGAAAAAAGAGAGAAAGTAGAAATAGAGTTTGCAGTGAAAAGGATATAGCAGATAAAAAAACTGAAAATATTTACAATGAAAAACTTAATGCTGAGTATTCAAACTTAGATGGAGTAGACAAATTCTTAGAAAAATGTAATTTATCCATAATATAGATACATGTATAGTCGATATATAGTCTATATAATATACAAAAATATCTTATGTATACATGTATGTATGCATATATATAGTTTATAATATATGTATCTCAAAAAGAAACACCAGGCCCCAATACTTTTAAAAATAAGTTCTACCCAGATAGTCAAGAAAGAGGTCATCTCAATATTAAACAAGAAAATTACCTTGTGGGAGGAGGAGGAATAAATTGAATCCTGACCACACACCACAGATAAAAATAAATTCCAAGTGAACTGAAAGCCCAACATGACAAAATGTTCAAAATCCCAAGTTAACAGAAAAAAATTACCATTTCATACACATCATTTTGGCAAAAACAAAAGAAGGCTGATAATACCAAGTGTTGACTGATAAGGTGCTAATATCCAAAATATATAAAGAACTCATACAACTCTATAGTAAAAAAAAAAAAAAAATCTGATTTAAAAATGGGCAGAGGACCTGAATAGATATTTTTCCAAAGAAGACATACAAATGGCCAACAAGTACATGAAAGGGTGCTCAACATCACTAATTATCAGGGAAATGCAAATCAAAACCACGATGAGATCTCCCACATACCTTTTAGAATGACTATCATCAAGAAGACAGAGATAACAAATGGTGAGGATGTGGAGAAAAGGGAACACTTGTGCACTGTTGGTGGGAATGTAAATTGGTGCACCCACTGGGGAGAAGAGTATGGAGGTTCCCCAAAAATTTAAAAATAAAACTACCATATGGGGCTTCCCTGGTGGCGCAGTGGTTAAGAATCCGCCTGCCAATGCAGGTGACACCGGTTCGAGCCCTGGTCTGGGAAGATCCCACATGCTGCGGAGCAATTAAGCCCATACCCACAATTACTGAGCCTGTGTTCTAGAGCCCGCAAGCCACAACTACTGAGCCCACGAGCCACAACTACTGAAGCCCGTGCGCCTAGAACCCGTGCTCCACAAGAGAAGCCACTACAGTGAGAAGCCCATGCACCGCAACGAAGTGTAGCCTCCACTCGCCACAACTAGAGAAAGCCCGCGCAACAAAGACCTAACGTAGCCAAAAATAAATAAATAAAATAAATTTATAAAAAAACCCAAAAAACTACCATATCATTCAGCAATTCCACTTCTGGGTATATATCCAAAGCAAATGAAAACAGGATCTTGAAGAGATATCTACACTCACATGCCATGGAGCAACTAAGCCCATGTGCCACAACTACTGAGCTTGCACGCTGCAAGTTCTGAAAAGCCTGCGTACCTAGAGCCCGTGCTCCACAACAAGAGAAGCCACCACAATGAGAAGCCGGCGCACTGCAACGAAGAGTAGCCCCTGCTCGCCGCAACTACCGAGAAGCCTGCACGCAACAAGGGAGACCCAAAGCAGCCAAAAATTTAAAAATAAAATAATAAGGGGGGAGGATAGATAAATTAAGTAAACCTAAAATTTAAAAATTAGTTAATAATAATAAAAAAGAAGCTACAAGGGGGAACTTATCTGGCAATCCAGCAGTTAAGACTCCGTACTTCCACGCAGGGGGTGTGGGTTCAATCCCTGGGCTGGGAACTGAGATCCCACGTGCCGCGCAGTGCAGCCAAAAAAAAAAAAAAGAGAAGCTACAAGGGAATTCAAGTTTATTGAAAAAGAAAAGACATGGGAAAAAGCACTGTTTGTACTAGGCAGTCTTCATTCTACATTGAAGGCCACATAAATATCCGATATAATTAATATTTCACTCTTTCTGGAAGATTTTTCCAAGTGTCTTAAGAGTAATATTTCCTGCATAGATTTCAAAGTGAAAATTTGTAAAACCTTTTTAGATCTCTGTGCTGAAAGAATTATGCAGAAATGAGTTGTGCCAGAAGGGGACAAAGAAATTCCAAAGTCCCATGTTAGGTAAACAAGAAGGGGTCAGGGGATTTGGGATAAATGAGAACTGATCAATCTGTGAATGCCCCGATTGTGAGTTCAGGACGTAGAGGACCAAAGAAATAAAGTGCTCTTCACAGCCTAGCGGGCAGGAACTGCTGGGTAAGTGACCTCGGCCACCTGCACAGGTCCCAGAACTGAGCGGCCCTACTCCGCCTCCTCAGCGCCAGTGACTACAAGGTCTAGCAATTCCCTGGCAGATAGGATCCCTTAAGAACAGTGCTGACTCCAATATAGTGATTGTATTCTGGGTTAAAAGGACCATGAGCCTCCAGAACATGGACCCGAAAAACCCCATCCCTTGAATGCAAAGGTTGGGAGGAGAGTGTTCTAGTTCAGTCCAACTGTGGCACTCCTGTTAGAAGTTTCTGCTGTGAGAGCCGACTGTCCAGGATGAGCCCATAAAGTGACGGTGGGATATCCACAAGCAAGGTCTGGTAGGCTGTTCAAGCCAGGGAATTGGAATGTAGACACCCCAGAACAAAGTGAACAAGGAAGGTGGGGATGCTGAAGGAAGAAAGGATCGACAGAGAAAAAAAGATGAAGTTAGGATGAAGAGAGATGATGAAGATAAAGAAGGCCAAAGGTCAGAGGGGTAGGATGAGACAATAGTGAATAAAGTGTACAGAATCTGAAAGCTAAGTTCTGGTGGGTAGGATTAGGCAGTAGAACTGAACCCCTGTGTCCTGCTCAGCAGGGCTGCCATCATCCTATGAACCAGACTGATGGACCCAGAGCCTCAGCCTCTACCTCCAAAGCCCTTTGGCCCTACGGGCTAGAGTTATGGGCCTTTTTGTAGGAGTCTCATTTACAGCCCCACTCTGCCTGCACCCCCACCCACACTATGCACAACAGCTGGCACCAGACTCCCTCTTGTTCCTAGTTACTCCACTTCGGGCGCTGACTTATCCCAGTGCGTGTGTGTCTCCAGTGAGTCTGAGCTCTGTTATTTCCAACTTTCCACTTGTCCTTCCCACTTTCTCTATTCCAACCATCTGAATTCCTGGCCTTGACCTTGACCACACTGACCTCTGGTATTCTCTCTAAAGGCCAGCCTTTGGCCCCTTCTCATTTGGGAAGGAGCTTCCTGGCAGATGCTTTGGGGTTCTACCTGCACGGCAGAATAAAACAGTGATCAGCACAGTCAAATAGAGCAGAATGTCAAAGAGAAAGAATGAGATGGAGACAACATCATGGGTGATGTCTGAGTGAGTGAGCAGTTTCAAGAGCACAAGCATGGATATGGACCTGGAGGTAATTATGCTTGTGAAATAAATCAGAGAAAGACAAACACTGTATGTTATCACTTATATGTGGAATCTAAAGAAGAAAACAAATGAACGAATATAACAAAACAGAAACATGCTCACAGGTAGAGAGAACAAACCAGTGGTTACCACTGAGGAGAGAGAAGTGGGGAGGAGTAAAATAGAGGTATGGGATTAAGAAGTACAGACTACTACGTACAAAATAAATAAGCTACAAGGATGTAATGTACAGAATGGGGAATATAGCCAATATTTTATAATAACTTTAAATGAAGTATAATAATCTGTAAAAATATTGAATCACTACGTTGTACACCTGAAACTAATATAGTATTGTAAATCAACTATAGCTCAATTAAAAAGAAACAAATAGCTCAGTGGTTCTCAAAAAAATAGAGTCTAAAAGAAAGGGAGGGGCAGGAAAAGATGAAGATAAACCAGAAAACAAAAGAATGGCCACACGAAGCAAGTAGGCTGAGGCAGTTTTCTGACCCACTTCTAGGTGTCTTTATTTCCCTCTGACCCCAGAGGGAATGGCTTTCTGAATAAGACCAGCGGAAACTTTCAGAGGAAAGGCAATTGGAAACGCCTGGCTTAGGTGACATGCGTAATGAGAAGGCATTTCCTTACAGCAGTTTCTGATACGGACATACTTTCACCTGCTGTCTGTTTACTGCTCCTTCAAAGGAAAGCTCTGGTTGCCTTACTGAGTTCTAAGCTTCAGGTATCCTAGTTGTCTTTTCTTGCCCCTGCTAACCAGAGAAAGAGAGAAGCTCTGCAGGTCCCTGTTCTGGAATTATTTTTTCTAATCTAGTTTGGGCAGTCAACTTGCTTTCTCAACATCCTGTTCTTGGCCTTTAAATCTCAGTCTGAAACAAGAGCTACTGTATTGTGTATTTGAAAGTTGCAAAGAGAGTATTTCTTAAAAGTTCTCACTGACAGAAAAAAATTTTTGTAACTGTGTGTGGTGATGTGGATGTTAAATAGACTTAGTGTGGCGATCATTTCACAGTATATACATATATCAAATCATTATGTTGTACACCTGAAACTAATATAATATTATATGTCAATTATATCTCAATTAAAAAATTAAAGAAAAGAAAAAAAAATTTTTTTTTTTTTTTGGCTGCTCCGCGCGGCTTGCAGGATTTTAGTTCCCCAACCAGGGATTGAACGCGGGCCCAGGGCAGTGAAAGTGCCAAGTCCTAACTACTGGACCGTCAGGGAATTCCCAAGAAAATTAATTTTTTAAAAACAGACAAATAAGCATAAATTGTTCATGTTTGCCAACGTAGTTGCTCATTTTAAATGGTATCACCATAGACTATCTTTAAAATTTACTGAACACAGGTTTTCCATAATTATTAATTGACCAGTTCCCTGAGAGTAATGTTCATTTTCAATGATTATAACCATTCTGTTCTCCTAACAGTCACATAGATAAAAATTAACATCCTGGGATATATTTATATTATATATAGATATATGTATACATATTTGTAGATTTTTTTCTCAGTCAACATTCGGCATCACAGTTTGGTTTGGAAAGTAAGTTTGCAAGAATTTCATGGAGTGTAAAGAGACCCTCCTGTCCTAAATTACAGTGTAGGTCTTTGGATGGAGCTGCTTTGCCTGAGAGAAACAAATGCTTAAGGGTAATAGCACTTAAAACATTCCATACAACACTTGTAACTTTATTCTCACATGTTCTTTGATCTTTCACATGGACGGGGAACATCTGTTGGTTGGTGGTTCCTATCAGAGCCAGACAGCGTGTAAACAAACGTTACAATTTGTATTATTTTCATCTCCTTCAGTAACTGAACCTTGATCACCTAATTTGTGTCAGGTGGCTTCAGGAGGCTGCAGGCAGGTGGGGAATGTGTGCAAAGGTCTATCAGACCCTGGAGACTTCCTAGAAATACAAGGTCAGTGGGAGGGATAAGCTGCCACTCAACTACTCTTGTTGTACATCAGTTCAGTTTCCCTTCGGTATTTAAAGTGGCCTCGGGGAATGGGACATGTGTGTTTACTAGAAAGAACAAGGGCTTGAGGGCCCAAAACACCAGGCCTGATTCTCTGTTCAATCACATAATAGCAGCAACCTTGGGCCGATCAATTAACTAATCTCCAGTTTTCTCTCCTGTACAGTATAAGTTAACATCTCCTAGAGATTTTACATGAGTTGGATCAGTGTCATGGTGGGGCTCCTGGAGTCAGATTAGTTAGGGTTCAAATTCTGGCTCAACCACAGATTTGCTGTGTGAATCTGGTCAAGTTGCTTAAAGTCTTTAAAGCCTCAGTTTCCTCAATATATGCAATATTCATACAAATGATTCCTACCTTATTGGGTAGTTTTACCGATCAAATGAGATTCTCCTTAGAATGTAGCATAGTGCCTGGCACGTAGCAAGTGTTCAAATGAATGTTAGCTGTTATTGTAGGAACCACTGCTCACAATAAATTATTTCTAGTTCTCTTAACCAGGTTGCAGATTAAGAGGATAGGAGGCAGTTGTGCTAGACATGCCCAAAGGCAGACTCTTTTCTACACAAAGCACTTCATTCTCTTTTTTCCTTTTTTCTCCTTTCAAGATTGTTCTGGTACACATTAGCAAAATGCCTTGGGGGAAGGGAGCTTAGAAAGGCTTTAAGTGTAAGTATTTCCTTCACAAGGAAATCCATGTGCTTTCAGAAGAAGCTGGTCTTGGAAAGGGGCCAGTTAGATTAAGTGCCTAAGACTGTAAATAAAACACAAAAGAAGAGACTTTGTGAGTCCAGATTTAAGATAGATCATTAATATCTTCATTAACGTTTTTCTTTATGTGCTTTTTAAAAAGTATGAATTGTGGTTGGTTTAGAGGTTGAATTTTATTTAAGAGGTAACTGTGTAGGTGTTTCAAACTATAGAATAATGTCCCTTTTGGTAGTAATTAAATTTTTAGCTTTGGAAAAATGTTCAGAGTTCAGATAATTAGCGTGAAGTTTTAGGTTGAGACCATGGCCTTGCCCCACTGCTGACCCCAGGCAGACGCCCACACTTACCAGCCTTGCCTGAGGCCTTTCTGGGTTCTCAGGAGATTCTGCAACTTCCTTACTTTGTGGGAGCGTCCTCAGTGCTCAGCAATCTCATCTAGGACTGGGTGTCATCTTTACTGTCTGTGTGCAGCAGCATTTCCCATCACAGGCCAATTCTGATGTTAGGAAAAAGATGGACAGATTTATGATTTTCACTATAATGACTTCTGCAGAGTTTTGCCATTTTTTAACTCCCCTACTTTTCCTTTTTGTAAAATGACTTTCTCATCCCCAGACATACTAAATGAATATAAAAGTGATATATCATGGTTACCAGGGACTGGTGGGGAATAGGGAGTTATTGTTTAATGGTACAGAGTTTGTTTGGGATGACAAAAAAGTCCTGTAAATGGCTAGTGGTGATGTTTACACGACACTGAATGTACTTAATGCCAATGAATCATACACTCAAAAATGGTAAATTTTATGTTGTGTGTGTTTTAGCATGATCAAAAAAAGTGCTATTTCAACATCACAGTTTCGTCAATTTATAGAGACAATATTTTCTAGTCAGAGAGTATCAGGTGGCCCAGGTTTTAACAGGCTGCCATTTGGAGATAGAAACCAATAAAATGCTGCCTTCCTTAGGTAGGAGGGACCCTACTAAGGTGACCAGAATGCTGTGCTCCCTTATTAGCATGTTAATTCATTGCATAGAATTAGGTGCTTTGAAAGTACTCGGAAGGTTTGCCATTTTTTGAAATTCAAAGCACCCTCCTTTCAATGTCATCGCTTAAAGGCAGGGTGTTCACAAATGGCTTAGTTGTCAAGAGAAGGATAGGTGTAAAAGACACATCTTCTCACTTGTGAGTCCGTTCTCAACCTCTCATGCCAGTTAATGAAGGTTTTGATTGGCACTGTCCCATACCAGGATTTAATTGGGACATTTATATTTTAAAAGCAAATTAATTCTCCTGGAAAAACATTAAAATGTTTTTGAACTTCTGGTGCTTGAAAAATATTGGTAAAATCATCTCCTAACACAGGAATGGATTATTTTCTATTTTTCAGAGGAGGGTGACTAGACTAAAGATAGAGAAAGGTGTCTTCGTGTGACTGCAGGAAGAGTTGTGCCTGTGGAACTGTGGTTTCTTCTCTCCCTCTCCTAGTTTCCTTCTTCTCTCTCTCCGTCCTCAACCTTTGTTTTGGCATCTATTTCTCTCTTTCTCACACAGGCACAGTGTTATAATAATCACAGTTTACATTTGTCCAGCATTCTTTTCTTGCCATTCGTTCCTTGAAACCACCCTGTAAGGTAGAGGGTGATTAAGGCAAATAGTATTGCCATTTTACAGACTTTCTAAAATGAGATACAGAAAGGATAAGTGACACACAGCTAGGTATGGGAAGATGCAGCCCTAAAACCTGTCTTGTGGCTCCAGTCTAATCCTGGTTCCATAGCTGTGGCCCAGATTCTGGGGAGCATGCAGGCAGTCCATGGTGGGGACAGGGACACAGCACCACCAGACATACGGCTCCAGTGACTTTGACGACAGGCAGGTGTGGTGCTCAGCACAGCCATCATTAAGCTCCCCTGAAGATCCTCCCAGGAGCTCCCATCCTGGCTGTTGATCAGCTCCCATCCATCCATCCATCCTTCTGTCCAGAATGAAGGGGAGTATAGGACGTATTCAGCTGGGGGAGGCCAAGAGGCATATATGCCCTCTGGATTCTGGAGACTCCTCTTAAAGGCTAAATTGACAACTGAGTTCAGCCATTTTTGTCCAGATAGCTGGTGATATGTCACAATAAAATTATTCCTCAAAGATAAATTCAATTGTCATATTGAATTATTATCCAGTTAATTCTAGCTACACAGATACTGCATTTATATATTTATTTTATTATTTTATTTTTTTGGCTGAATTGGGTCTTCATTGCTGCGCGGGCTTTCTCTAGTTGCAGAGAGCGGGGGTTACTCTTCACTGCGGTGCGCCGGCTTCTTGTTGCAGTGGCTTCTCTTGTTGCGGATCACGGGCTCTAGACGTGCAGGCTTCAGTAGTTGTGGCACGCGGGCTCAGTAGTTGTGGCTCGTGGGCTCTAGAGCGCAGGCTCAGTAGTTGTGGCGCACGGGCTTAGTTGCTCCGTAGCATGTGGGATCTTCCCAGACCAGGGTTCGAACCCGTGTCCCCTGCATTGGCAGGCAGATTCTTAACCACTGTGCCTCTAGGGAAGCCCAGGGTAACAATTTAAAAACATGTTTCCAGTTCCCTTCCATCAAAGAATCAATTTAGTTATGTAAAAATGTAAAAGATTAACAAAATCACCTTAATATTATGACTAATTGATACCTGTCATGCTGGATTGTTATAACTTAAGAACACTTCACCAGCTTCCCAAATCAAATCTGTAGTTTCCCTTTTTATTGTATTTTAAAAGGAAATCTTGGTATGAGAAGCCTGAAAGAAAACTTTCAATGTGCACCAAACACATTTCTAGCTTTTATTCTCCATTGCTATTTGCAGTTACCCAGAGAGGGAAAGTACTGTAAGAAAAATACCACCCAGAAAGATCCCACTCAGGTCACAATTCACATAATTTTTCCTAAGATGCCCAACTGTGACAAGCAAAAGCCAATTCAAAGATAGATCTTTGGGGCACCCTCTGGTGGCTAAGAAGAGTCAGGAGCTGTGTCCAGACTCAGAAGGCCAGCGATCTTTGAGTCTTTTTAAAATGGCCATTACTAAATTTTTCCATTCACCATTGAAAGGGTATCCAGATCAGGAAAGCAGGAGGCAGTGGAAAGAATTTGGAATCACAAGACTTGGATCTGAGTCAGAGCTCTGTCATTTAGCAGTTTTGTGAACCTATGTCTAGCTGGTCAGTTTCCACAGAGCTGAAGTTCAATCTGGAATTTCTCATTGGAGATAAGAGGCAATGTCAAAACTAGAGGGGTACATGATTCCATTTATCTGATCTGTCCAGAAAAGGCAACTCTATAGAGACAGAAAGTAGATTAGTGGTTGCCTGGGGTTAGGGATTAATTGTAAATGGACAGAAAAGGTCTTAGTGGGGTGATGCAATGTCCTAAAACTGGATTGTGGTGATAGTGGTACAACACAGTAAACTTACTAAAAACCATTGCAATGTATATTAAAAATGAGTGAATTTGGGGGTCTGTAAATTATACCTCAATAAAGGTGTTTTAAAAAAAACAACAGGAGGGAAAAGCAGAGTGTATAACTTGTAAATGTAGGTACAGAGCTAGGAAGCCTGGGTAACTGGGTAGAAGGAAAGGTGAATGTGGAGCTCGGATAGGGGTGAGCAGGAAAAATGCCTAGGACAGCTGCTGCGGTTTGGAACTTATTTTGTCCACTTTCCATTGTCCATAGCTCGTGCCCAGGTGGGTGGCCTGAGGTTCACAGGCTAGAGGCAGAAAGGACACTGCTTCCCGGCTCAGATTCCTATTGCAGGTAGAGGCAGGGCTTCCATGAACCCCAAACGGAAAGTCTGACCATTCAGGGGCATTTCTGATGGAGGGAAGACCATTAAAGCAGACAACTTGATGCAGTTGCATCAAAATGACCATTTGGAAATATAAAGACTGTGTTTTCTTCATAACTTTTCTCCATCACAGGTAATTCAGTATGGTTGAGGAATAAGATGAGATTAAGGAATGGGCTGGAGAGAAAATGTCTATTTTTTACATTACTTACTAATAGAAAACTTGAAAGTGTAAGGATTTACAAAATTACCAGAAGAAAGTTCAGGAGAATATCTATGTAGAGTTGGGTAGAGAGAAATTTGTTAGGAATAACACCCAAACCAGAACTCTGAAAGAGGTGATAAATGTATTTGGTTAGTTTAATAAAATAAAATAAGAAGAGAAAGAAAAAGGAAAAGAAAAAATAAGACACAGATGACATACTAGCAAATAACGTTATATTATATGTACCAAACAGGTACATATCCTCAATGTAACAGACACTTACAAACCAGAGAAAAATGGGCAAAGGATGGGTACAGATAATTCATGAGAGGAAAAATAAATGAAGAGATACAATCTGTCAACATCTGAAACACAGCATTTAACCTGGCTACTAACTAATAAATGTTATTAAGAAAACAATGAGCTATTTTTCACCTATGAGATTAGCAAAGATTAAGAAGATCGATGTTGATTATCTTCAGTGCTCTGGTAAATTGGTACAGAGTTCTGGGGAGTAATTTGGCACTACACTTCAAATGTAAATATGGATACCTTTTGGCCCATTCCATTTTGGGGAATTACTTTATGTTAATTAGACATGTGTGAAAAGATATATGCATTAGGATGTTCGTGACTGAGGTACTCATAACAGCAAAAAAATAGAAAGGTTCTAAAACACCCTTCAACAGGGATTTCGTTAGTATTGTACATCTATTCAATGTAATATATGCAGTAATTAAAAATGAATGTGATCTATATTTGGGGTCAGGGAGGAAATGTTTACATTGTGTTGCTAAGTAAAAAATATCAGGGTCATAATAGCATAGATGATATGATTACATTTTTCTTTAAAATAATAGTGTGTGTGCTTGTGTGATGGATGTGAAGCTGCACCGCCCAGATGCCCCTTCAAAAGAGGACTTGTTGCTGTCAGCGTGGTCAGGAACTGACCCAGCTGCAGGGCTACCTCTCCCAATGTCCTGCCCTCCCGAGCAGGGAGGGTGGGTACTTCCTGATGGAGGTAAGGGTATAAGGCTGGTCATTTCAGCTCAACAGAGAGCAATTCTGCTGGGCTATTTTCACCCCAGAGCTTCCTGTCAGGTCAGACAAGGTTGCAACACAGCTCGAGTTCTCTCTCTACCTGTTTCTGCTTTCATCCCCTTCTTTCCACAGGTGTTGACCCCAAGGACAGTTCTTAAGAAACGTCCTGCACAATAAGCTCCATCTCAGAATCTGCTTCCCAGAAAACCCAAACCAGTGATTTTTATACCTATCCAGTGAACAAATTCTGGAAAAAATATTCAAGTATTTTGTGCTGGATGGTTTGTAATGTCATAATTTTTGGCAATGTCTGGTTCTTTTAAAATGGGTATTTGTTATTTTTGTCATTAGATGAAGATAATACAGCAGTTTTTCATTCTGGAAAATAAAAAGAAAAATTAGTAGCTTGGTGGTATTCTGGTCAAGATGACCAAATCTAAGTATCCATATCGAAATGGCAGCATCCAAGCCACCTGGTGTGCAGCCTTCTGAATGGGGAGGTGAGCTGTTCTGAATGCCCTTCTGGCCCACACCCTTACTACTGCTCTAGGTCTTGGTTCTGGTAGGAGTTTTGGCATGTCTTCCACCAGGTTGTCAGAACATTGTTGAGGTTGCCTATGAAGTGTAAGATGCAATTTGGGAGGGGCTGTGAGGATCCACTGAAGATGATGTGCACCCACATGGATAGGAGTAGATGTACACAGAACACCCCATGCTGATAAACTCTCAAGCCTCCAGGGAGCGTCTCCTTTTTCATCATGAGCAGGTGGAACATGTGTGCTAGGAAGGGAGCCAAATGGTATCTGCCACCCAGATTCCTTAGCTTAGAGCCTTGAACTGTTTGGCAAATACCTCATACTGCCTATACCAGAAGAATCTGTCTACTAGTTTCCCTCTGAGTGTCTTGTGGCCTTTCCAGATTTTGGCCATATCTTGTGGCCATGTTGAGGAATGTAGGGAAACTACAGGGTTAAGAGCCATTGCTGCTGAGAACAAAGTATTTTGCTTGGCTCACACAGTCTTAGGAAATAGTGAATTAGCTATCAATTGTAGCAGAGATCATGAGTTGTTCCCACAAATCCATTCTCCCCTAAATACAAAACCCATGTTTTGCTGGCACATGGCTATCCAGCAAAAGACTACATTGCACAGCCTCCCTTGCAGCTAGATGTGATTAAATGAGTAAACTGTTGCCCACAGGATGTGAGCAGAATCAAAGTTCCAGGTCACCTCCTTAAAGGAAGCACTTTCTCGTTTCCCGCTTCCTGCTAGCCAGGATGCAGATCCAGCAGATATGGTGGTGAACCATATCCCACATGGACCAGGGCAAGACCTGGATGAATAGGCCACAGAAGAGAAACAGCCTTGGTCCCTGCTACAGTGAAACTCCAGAACCTCATAGCATCCCTTGACCACTTACTCTTGTACTGTTACATAAGAGAGAAATACACTTTTAATTTAAGCCTCTGAATTTTTGGAAGGGGGAAATGCAAAAACCAGTCATTGTTTTTATATTATACTTTTATAAACTATATTATAGTGTTTATTATACTAATGTAATTACTTGTTTACTTCTCTGTCTCCTTCTCTAGATTCTTTCTTTCTTTCTGAACTACTAGCATAGAAGTGGCATTCCCTAAATGTTTTCTAGATGCATGAGCAATTGAATGCTGAGGAAAATTTGTGGAAAAGGAAAGCTGGAGAACTAAATACAAACTTTAATTTCACAATTTCATAAAACCAAAGTTTCTCCAGGCCTCTCTAGCCTGGGGGGACAACTAGAATCCCATCAACACATGGGGACAAAAATTATGAATGCATAAGTACTCACAGCTTTCCCTTCCTTACCCCTGGAGGAACATTCTAGTGTTTCCTGCTTGGCATTCTACCACATCATCCCGATCCTGATAAAAATTCACACCCGTCTTTCAGATCAGATTAATCCGTGTGAGGAGCACCACTGAGAGGGAGGTTTTGTCTCAGAAAAGGCTGAGAAAGGGAAGCGGGGAGCAGGAGGCCTGAGTGAGAGAGTGGGAACTGGGGAAGAAGGGGAAAGGAGATTTAATGAGTGAGACTGGAGACTATAAACTGCATTTCCTTTTGAATGTCACTTGAGAGATACCAGTAAAGACCAGAATGAATGTGCTTTTGAGGGCTGGTCTCTGCTCTCTGACAACAACACCATAGAAGAAGACAGGGCAGGACACTTGGATTTTATTCCCCAACAACATTAACAGCTCCAGTTTCACTGGCTTTTAGCCCATCTCTTCATGAAGGTCCTCAGCCCGTTCCCTAGTTCACAATTTTTTTCTGAGAGTCCTAGATGTTGTCTCTCTTGTAGCCATTAATTCCAACCATCATTGTGATGCTGGCGTCTCATGAAGTCACAGGAAGGCAACCCGTATCCTCCGTGACTGCCACAGCTATCCCCGGGAAAGCCCACGTCTCTGCCCACAGCAGGGTCTTCACATGATCCAAACGTCTTCTGTCCTGGTCCTCTGGTCTTTGAGATTAACCAAGGAACTAGTGTCTGAATTACAAGTCCTTCTCATCTTAATTTTTCTCCCAGATGCATATGAAAAAGTGAAGAGTTGTTGGAAGTCCCTTGTGGTCCAGTGGTTAGGGCTCCACACTTCCACCGCAGGGGGCACAGGTTCGAGCCCTGGTCCAGGAGCTAAGATCCCATATGCTGTGTGGTGCAGCCAATAAAAAAGAAAACACCTTTTTTTTTTTTTTTAAAGTTCTTCCTTTCTTCTTCAGCCAAAAGAACCATCATGCAATTCAAACTCTTGTGGTTCTGGCCCCCAGTGCAAAACACATGTCAGAATCAAGCTGCCTCAAGCTTGGACCTGGCGTTAATCAAAGTAACCTGCAGCACAATGCAATGAGTTTGAGGTCCTCGCCAGCTCTTCAGTCATGGACTAAACACCTGGAAGGTAACACACTTGAGCTGTGGTGCAGTGCAGGCGGGCAAACCACAGTTGCCAATACTGGGACTCCTGGGGTCCACGTGCGTCGGGAGGAGGGTTGACAAAACTACTAGTGTAATTTCTCAGCCTGCTGGACTCATAGTACAAAGATATAGCTGAAAGTGGTTTCTGAGGTTTATTAAGCATTATTATGTAAATAAGCCAGAAACCTACAGCCAGATGACTGAATTTCGAATATTCAGGAAACTGAATTGATTATAAACAAGACTACTGACTTACAAAAATGCACTTTGTTCTTGATGTTTGACAAATATAATTTTGCTCCAGTTGTTTGAGACACAGCTTCTCACGGTTGGTGAGGAAACAAATCTGCTGTGAATGTGCAAAGCAGTGACAATACTTAACATGGGGCCTTCGGGCAGCAACCACATGGTTCACTTCTGCTGACAAGTGAGATCCCTGCTAGACTGTGTGTGAAGAGGCGCAGGAGTTATTGGAATTTGTTTTACCAAGGGAGAATTAAGGAATATTTACCAAATGGGTTTTCTGTGTATCCATATTTACTAGCAAAATCCCAGTGTGAATAAGGCCATAAAATCAGTCATTTATTCAGTAGTCCATGTGAGGCACTGTGCTGAGCCCTGATACTAAAACAGAATATTTAAAATAACTGTCAGGACTTCCCTGGTGGCACAGAGGTTAAGAATCCGCCTGCCAGTTCAGCGGACATGGGTTCGAACCCTGGTCCAGGAAGATCCCACATGCCATGGAGCAACTAAGCCCGTGCGCCACAACTACTGAGCCTGTGCTCTAGAGCCCGCGAGCC
Organism: Kogia breviceps; assembly: GCF_026419965.1. Taxonomy (NCBI): domain Eukaryota; kingdom Metazoa; phylum Chordata; class Mammalia; order Artiodactyla; family Physeteridae; genus Kogia; species Kogia breviceps. The sequence goes on from NC_081322.1 coordinate 50,166,194, forward strand.
ACAACTACTGAAGCCCGCGTGCCACAACTACTGAGCCTGCGCTCTGGAGCCCATGAGCCACAACTACTGAAGCCCGCACGCCTAGAGCCCGTGCTCCGCAACAAGAGAAGCCACCGCAAGGAGAAGCCCGCGCACCACAACCAAGAGTAGCCCCGGCTTGCAACGAAGGCCCAACACAGCCAAAAATAAATTTAAAAACAAACAAACAAAAAAACCCTGTCATAACGTGTGGCCACCTTATGTACAGTACAGAAAGCCTGTAGCTATTTGCAGCTCCCAGCATTGCAAAAGCTGTGCAAAAAATACAAAGTAAAAAGAATGTCTATATGTGCATAACTGAGTCACTTTGCTGTACAGCAGAGATTGACACAACATTGTAAATCAACTATACTTCAATTTAAAAGAATAAAAAAATAGAAAACAAAAAATGCAAAGGAAAACACACATACAGGTACGCGAGCGTGCACGTGCACACACACACACACGCCAGTGCTTTATAGAGATGGAGAAGGAAGCTAAGTTTCCCTCTAATTAAATGATATATTCTCTAACCTTTTAGATATTTGAAAGCTAATTTAAGCTCTGAAGAAATGGTACGTCTCATGTATTGTGTCATCTTTGGGATGCTCCCGGGTGACTGCGGATACCAGATGTAATCACTGAAGTGTCAGCATTTTTGTTCTCCTTTTCTGCAGTGATACAGAGACCTCCATTGTCTAGTCTCTCGGGCGGCTCTTGCTGGCAGATTCCATGTAAAATCACAGAGGGCAATTCTCCTTCGTTGGGGATAGGGACGCCGGGGGTGGAGCTCCCCTCTGCTGAGAGTGCCACTTGCCCGGCGCTAGGTGCTGGGAGGAGACAGAGCTGGGGGCCCGGCACTGGGGCAGAGCTCAGGCTCAGCACCTGCGGCAGGGCAGGACCCCCAAGCATCCCAGTTTCCCTAGGCCAGCCATGCCTCTGTCTCTGTGCTGAAAATCCAGCCTGGAGAGGCTCCTCTCGGATGACACCTAGAGATGACTGAAGGAAACGGAATTCTGGGCAACTGGAAAGAACTTGAGTAGAATGAAAGTAAGGGTTGTCTCCCCTCTGGGTGCATTTCTGGGGTGTCTTGTGTGTGCTCTAGGTGGGGTGGGCAGGTGTTAGGGATAGGAAGGGAGCACTGACAACTCTTCTTGGTAGCCTGAGAAAAATCTATTCGATTTCTACCTCACAGGCTGAAGCAACAAAAACAAAATATTTCAGATGTATATTTTTATATGTAAACAAATAGGACCACAAAGGAATAAAATAAGAGAATTTCTCAGTAAAAAAAAAAGACTGTGGGCAGAGCTTCAGAAACATTTAGGAGCCCCAACAGTACTTTTTGACTGATTAGAGGTGGAAAGCAAGGGAGAAGGAAGTGTTAGGGCTGAGAACCAGATCTCTGGCCTCGCAGATCTGGGGCTCCTGCATCCTTCTCTCTGAAGTGAAAGCAAGGAGGACATTGCCTGAATCACCCATCTCTCACCCACCCACCTGCCCTGGCTGCTCTGTCATCAAACTCTCAAACAAGGCAGCCCCTGAATTCCTTATTATGACAATTACTTCATTTTGCGGCAAATACTGAAAATACTTTTGAACCAAAACGTAGGACACCAGATCCCTGGGTGGTCTAAAAGTGGAGGCAGGGCTGTGCCTCCAAATAAGGGTGTAAGGTCCTCAAGATGGTTCCGTTTTTAGGACTACAGGGTGTGCTCCGAGGTAGGACCTGAAATGCTGGAGGCTCTTTGGTGGGGTGTGTTCCAGGTCCTCAAGTCATTACGAGAACCATGTCTGACCTCACAAATGCACGTTGATAAGACGATTTATCTGGATAAATCTCAGGATTCCACAATCTCCACAGGTGGCCTCTGAAGGAATTCTTTTTCCAAAACCATTTTTAATCTCATAAAGTCCAAAGAAACTCAGAAAGGACTATCTTATTTCTTTCCTTTTCATTAACTAGGGGAAAAAAAGTCCCTAATGCATTTCCTTTCAATAGGCAAAAATCCCATTTCCAAGCTAATTGGAAATTGCATGGACCAAGACATCAGCACAGGCCCTTTAGCCAAGATGGGATCAGGAGGTGCTGAGTCCCCACAGCTGAGGTGCTACGACCTGGTGCAGGCAGCAGCTTCCAAACTAGCATATAAGGGAGCAGTAATCATCTCTCCCTATATTCTCAGGCAATTGAGACCTATGTTATTTAAGGTTCCATGGGAAGTTATCAATTGTATTGCTTAAATTAATAAATTTTTAAACACCTCCCATCTAATCACACTGTCTTCTTTTGAGTTCTGCCTCTGGCTGTGTCTTATTTGTTGGAGGATGGAGGGTAATTCTCTGTGTCGTTTCTACATGCGTTGTAACAACTCTTGTCCCAGACCGTCTTTTCAAGGACATTGTACACAAAAAAAGCCTTGGAGGATAGAGAGAGAGTCTCTTTCAGGTGCTGAGGGCAGATTTGTTTTCTGGCAAGGATAATAAAGGTAATGTCTGTGTCTGGAACAAAGGTTCGGCAGGTTTGCTAAGAGCCCACTATAAGATTGGAGGTTTGGGGCTTCCCTGGTGGTGCAGTGGTTGAGAGTCCGCCTGCCAATGCAGGGGACACGGGTTCGTGCCCCGGTCCGGGAAGATCCCACATGCCGCGGAGCGGCTGGGCCCGTGAGCCATGGCCGCTGAGCCTGTGCGTCCGGAGCCTGCGCTCTGCAATGGGAGGGGCCACAACAGTGAGAGGCCCGCGTACCGCAAAAAAAAAAAAAAAAAAAAAAAAAGATTGGAGGTTTTCTAAGCTCAAGTTCCTCAGCTTTGACATAAATCCACTGTGTGCGTAGCACCCACCTGTGCCCACCTCGGCATCATCCCCATGGGACTCGGGGCTCAAGAGGAAGCCATGAGAATGTGAAGCTCACGCTGCCTGCTGTGCTGCGAGTAATAACGCCGGGGACGTCGATGCCAGCATCGATGAAGCTGTGACTGGCTCACTTGTTAGCCTGCAAAGAGGGTAAAACTTTCAGACTCCTCACGATATTGACATTATTTTGTCTCCTTATCTCTTTGGGTCATCATTTGACTTGAAGTTGGGGGAAATGCTGGTGAGGATGTGATAAGGAAAACAAAAGCAAATTAAGTAGCTACTGTGAGTTTAACGTTGCTCTCGCCAGGGTCCTGCTAGCCTCCTGGCTGTCTGTACTCTTCCCTTGCCCCCATCAAAGTGAGCATCAGGCCAGCGCACTGTGGAGCACACCCTGAGTTCTACAGTGTAGTGAGTGCCTCTGTATACCAACCACTCGGCAATCCATGATCTGTTTCTTACAACAGTTTTGGAAGTTAGGAAGTATCCCTGACCTGAGGCTGAGAAGGGTTAAGAAACGTGTCCAATATCACAGAACCTAGCGATAGAGGCAGGATTCCTACCTGTATTTATCCGGTAGCAAAGCTCACACTCCTCCCACCACGAGCCCCCTGCCGACCCAGTTATGCAAATGAAGTTTCCAGGGAAAACGGAAAATGGTGCAGTGGTTATGTTGGCCAGTTTGCATAACTTCCCCGCCTCAAGTGACTGCCACTACCCCATTTCCTGATTTGCTGCCCTATTTTATTTGACGCCCTATTACTGCCAATCCACAGCAGTTCCTCCGCCCTTTTCCCATTAGCATCTCTTCTTGAATGTAGAGATATTAATGGTATTTTTTCACAACTGATTTAGAAATCTGTGTGTGTGGAAATGGGCTGAGAAAGATTGGGTTATGCGTGGTCTAAGACAACAATGACAGGAAGTATAAGTTGAACTGACCCTTGAGAGCAATGAGAAAGTCATCCATGACCTCAGCTTCCAGTCTGAGGGGTTCAATACGCATCCGCCGGAAGCCTGAGTTGGGAGCTCACATCTCCACGTCTTCTCCGTGGGGGCCCGTTTGAGGGATGGCTGCCGTCCAGCTCTGTATCTCCAGGAAATGAGGCTTCGATTCCTTACAGTGTTAACTTTAAAGGAAAGGCACTTCAGTGTTTCTTGAAAGGGGAAGAATGTTTGAAAAAAAGCTGAATGAAAAGATAGAAAAATCCACAGACCGCTTTCATTTTCAGTCCCCCTGGCACCAGCCTCCGCAAATGTACTGGCTGCGAAATTCCCTGTGGTCTGTGAGCAGGTGGTGGAACATCCAGATTTCCAGGCTCCTCTATTTTCCTCGAATTCACCAAACTTCTCAGCCCTAGGAATGCCTTGGGAAACAGAAAATTTGAAAACAAACGTGTGTTTACAAATTCACCCTCACCACCAGTTGTAATATTACTGTATTTTCCCAGTAGAATTTTTATTCACTGCTGCCTTCAGGATAGCGCCAAGGGCAAACACACTCTAAAATATATTGAGGGGACTTCCCTGGTGGCGCAGTGGTTGGGAATCCGCCTGCCAATGCAGAAGACACGGGTTCGAGCCCTAGCCCGGGAAGATCCCACATGCTGTGGAGCAACTAAGCCCGTGAGCCACAACTACTGAGCCCGTGTGACACAACTGCGGAAGCCCGCTCGCCTAGAGCCTGTGCTCCGCAACAGGAGAAGCCACCGCAATGAGAAGCCCACGCACCGCAACAAAGAGTAGCCCTGGCTCGCCACAACTAGAGAAAGCCCATGCGCAGCAACGTAGACCCAACACAGCCAAAAATAAATAAATAAATAAATTTTTTTTTAAAAAAGAAGCCATTTGGGGGGCTTCTCTGGTGGTGCAGTGGTTGGGAATCCGTCTGCTAATGCAGGGGACACGGGTTCGAGCCCTGGTCCTGGAAGATCCCACATGCCATGGAGCAGCTCAGCCTGTGTGCCACAACTACTAAGCCTGTGCTCTAGAGCCCGCAAGCCACAACTACTGAAGCCCGCTCACCTAGAGCCCATGCTCCACAACAAGAGAAGCCACCACATTGAGACGTCTGTGCACCGCAACGAAGAGGAGCCCCGCTCGTGGCTGCTAGAGAAAGCCCGTGCGCAGCAACAAAGACCCAATGAAGCCAAAAATAAAGAAATAAAATAAATAAATAAATAAATATATATATATATATATATATATATATATATATATATATATATATATATATATATATATATATAAAGAAGCCATTTGGAGAGACAGAGATGCAAAAGACCAGAGACTATAAGAGGAATAGAGAGATGGTTTCTAAATGCTGGGGAATGAAAAATATTGCTACATGGGAATAACTGGATTGATCCCAATCGCTGAGGCTAATCAAGAAGGCCCAGTGTCAGACAAGAAATTTGAAAATTCTTTTCTTTCTACTTGGATGTTTCTTCTTTCTCAATGGTTCTCATTCCATTCAGGCCATATAGCCTGGGTTTTCTGACTGGTGAGGGAGTAAAATAAAGAGAGCAATGATGAGAAGGAAGACGGGGAACAGGCCTGGCCTGGGAGGAGACACCCAAGGCCGGCTCCTAAAACAAAAGTCAAGAGTGAGTGCAGCTTTGAGTCTGTTTACCAATAGCCTATGGCCACTTCTACACACAGTCAGACCCACCACAGGCCATCGTTCTGGTTGACGTGTTCTGGTTGACGTAAATCACCATCACTGTACGTCTCCGCACTCTGAATGATGCTGCCAAGCCATACGACGGCAGAGCAGTAGCTTCTCTCATCGTCCAAAATCATTAGGGGTGTGTGTGTGTGTGTGTGTGTGTGTGTGTGTGTGTGTGTGCACGCGCGCACACGCGCGCACATGTACATGCTCACATATGGCCAAAATGTATAAGTGAGAAGTCCCCAGCCCAGTCAGATTTGGCCTTCAGTGTTATTTTATTTTGGCTTGTGGAACAAGGTTTATTTCTTGTTTATGTTTTAAATTTGGGTTTTTTGCTTTTGTTTTGGTGGGAAACATGTGACACAGCTTTTAAAGTAATAGTATCTTAAGACGAGGTATGACATGTCATGAAACTTAGGTATGACCCACATATGACTCTGTGTATTTCTTTCTAATACGTGTATTTCTGCCTATGTCTCTGGGCCTGGGCACATCTTGCTCTGCTTTTGTTCCTGCATCACTTCTTTTAAACTGTCTCTATTTGTCTATTTCCATCTGTCTCCTCTGTGTTTGCCTCTTTTTCCCACACTTTTCTTTTTTCCCATTCATTTATTCAAAGTTACATTAAATGGCAACCACTGTATATTGTTTCTAAGAATTATCAAATTCCTCTTCCCCCCAACTCTGAATCAAGTAGCTTTTTCATGCATGTACTTCAGTTGATCTTTGAAAGTTCAGTGCCCTTGAGAAAAAAAATGTTCTTGACTATTTCCCTGACCCGGGATGGAGTTTTCCAGAAACGTCCATCATGTCAACCCTAATTTTTTTTGTTTTTGTTTTTGTTTTTTGTGGTACACGGGCCTCTCACTGTTGTGGCCTCTCCCGTTGCGGGGCACAGGCTCCGGACGCGCAGGCTCAGCGGCCATGGCTCACAGGCCCAGCTGCTCCGTGGCACGTGGGATCTTCCCGGACTGGGGCACGAACCCGTGTCCCCTGCATCGGCAGGTGGACTCTCAACCACTGCGCCACCAGGGAAGCCCCTCAACCCTATATTGATATACACAGAATGCTGATGCCTTTCAAGGCTAGTGAGAAATAAGTTGGTAAAAGGAGAACCCAGACTCTCAGGTGCAGAGAGGAACGAGACAATGTAAAAATGAAAATACATGTAAAAATGAGACATTTAATATACTCTCTGATTTTAAACTTTGAAACATGAAACGCATAGCTCTATAAAGCATGGAGCAGGAACTGAAAATGTGACAACCTGGTCAAAGTTTGAATTTTTCCAAATCTACAAACAAGGCTTTTTGATCTTAAAACGATTCAGACCTGTGACTGGGACGTTCCCTAATTTATTTCTCAGAAAACAGACCTCCGAAGGGCCTCAGGCTACAAAGCTTCCAGAATCCTGACACCAGTGAGATCTTCAGAGCAGCAACCACCAACCCCTTGCAGGCGGTCAGCGCTGAACACACGCGGTTGAAATTCATTAGAGAAAAAAATAAGTATGCTGGAAATTAGTTTTACCCTGGAATATACTATTGCGCTTTCTAAGAATCTCTCGATGGCCTATAATTGCTGGAAGGCCTCATGTTTCACACCAATAATTCCAGTATTAGTGGGAAACTCAGAAGACATGAGCAAAGACTGAATTCATTATTAATGAAGGACTGCCGCCCTCTGAGGAAACACAGTGCACTTAACGCCCAGCTTACCTCATCTTCCATCAATAAATCCATGCTCTCTAATTCTTAACGGCATCCCTTGGTAGGCTCCCTGGAGAGGATGACAGCCAATTAACAAGCACACTTTGGCCTTAATTAAGCTGCCTTTTCCTGTCTGTGATACTACCTCAATATCAATGGAGACGGTTGATGCTTTATTTTACTCCCATTACAGAACTGAATTCCAAGTTAATTCTTTTAAAACACGATCCAATTAAAGCTTTTACTATCTAATGAAATGCATACATTTTTTATTTTAAATGAGAAGGGGAAGTCACTTCCAAGATTAATTTCTTTTTTGCCTCCCCCTTTTCCCGCTCCTTCTTAACTCATGGTCTATGAGGGTATTAGTTTGCTAGGGCTGCTGTAACAAAATGCCACAGACTGGGTGGCTGAAACCCCAGAAATTTATTTTCTCAAAGTTCTGGAGGCTAGAAGTTTGAGATCAAAGTGTTGCCAGGATTGGTTTCTTCTGAGACCTCTCTCCTCGGCTTTTTGATGGCCATCTTCTCCCTGTGTCTTCACATCACCTGACCGTTGTCTGTGTCCAAATTTCCCCTTCTTATAAGGACACCGGTCAGATTGGATTAGGGCCCATCCTAATGAACTCATTTTAGCAAAATCACCTCTTTAAAGGCCATTTCTCCAAATATAGTCACATTCTGAGGTACTAGGGGTTAGGACTTCAACATATAAAATTTGAGGGGACACAATTCAGCCTCTAACCGTGAGGATGTGGTGACATTTCCAGGGAGAGGCAGTAGAGTATATGGTAGGGACACTGCTTCCAGAGCCAGACCTTCTGGGTTCAGATCTCAGCTTTCCCACTTCCCCCTGTGTGACTTTGGGCAAGTCACTTAAGTTTTCTGCCCTTTAGTTCCTCCATCTGTAAAATGGGTTAATAATGATGCCTCCCTCAGAGGGGTTTTTATGAAGAGTAAATAAGTGCTTATACATAGAAAGCCCTCCATAAATGTTTGCTACAATTATTTCAAGTTTTTCCTTAAAATACTTAAAGAGGGCTTGTACATTTTCCTCATAAGGGAAATGAATGATGTGTAAATGTACTATAAAAATGTGAAGAACATCTTGATCCCCGCGGTGTCATGAATTGAGACGATTATTTTAAAATTTTCTTTTACATTTGTAATTTTATACTCAAAATATATAATGACTCTTGTGTTAGGGCATGAAATGGATTTGGGCCATATGTGGCAGATTTCAGTCAAGACTATCCCCTCCCACCGTCTACACCCCAGTCCTATACCTTCTCCTCCATCCAAACGAAAAGCAGGTTTCAAGCGTGTGGCTTGTTCTACCTGAGCAAACCTGGTCCAAGATCGGGCTCTCCAAATTCAGATGCCTTCATTTTTACAGCCAAACCCTAATTCTGGACCAATATCCTTCTTTACTGCTATACACTGGTAGCTAAGTATTTCTGGAGAAAATCTCTGACCACCTGGGTAAGTTCTACTAAAATATCATGATCTCCAGCCTCTCTTGGGCCTTTTGCACCACTGCATCTTTTCCTTATCCCTGATCCTCATCATCTCCCATTCCCCCAGGGAGCTATTTCCCACTCTTACCTCTGCATCTAAGTCTGGTACTCAAAGCGCACCTCTCTCTTGGCCCCTGATAACATTTTACTCTTCACCAGGAACACAGTGGTTCTAGCAACACCAAACTGCTTAATTCCACACACACCACATTGACTCTCCTCTGGGCCTTTGCTCTCGCACAGAGAATGCCTTCTTTTCCACCAGGCTGCTCTGCCTTTGTCTGACTTCCTTTTACTCTTAAGACTTGCTTCAAACATCGCATCCTCCTCTCTTAAGCCTTCGTCCATCAGCAAGCCTGACTCACCTGAGCTGGGCTGTGCTCCCCCTGGGGCTTTCATCACTCCCTGCACACGGCTCCAGCACTGTTCTTATGACACTGCTATACGATTTATCTATTGATGTATCCATCTCTCCCAATAGACTGAGCTCCTTGCAGCCAGAAGTCCTGTGTGTTCATTACTGAATTTCACTGTCCAGCGCGGTAGATGTTCCAAATGAGTCCTGTCTTTCTCTAGTACACAGGCTGTATTGAAATCACTTGTGGGCTAAGCTCTTGAGGGACAGGGGTCAGACTTAACTGTTTTTCTTCTTTTGTCAATCAGGGTTCTTAGCTGTGAAGAACAAAACCCATCTGTGTTGATTTAAGTATGCAAGGATTTTGATAAAAGGAATTGGGTAGCTCACTGAACCAGTAGGAAAATCAGAAAGTAGGTATGAAACAAGGAAACTAAAAGCAGCCAGGACCACACTCAAAATCACACCACCAAACCAGGCCACCTGATGTCCAGAATGCACTGCCTTCCCACTGGCACTGCCGACTGTTCCTGGAAATGACAGGCTGCTGCAGCATCTGCCACAGGCCTTCCCCTTGGTGGATTATCCAGCCCCCCTACTTCCTGGCCTCTCTGGCTCCCAAGTGCACCAGGGTGCATGCACCTGATTGGCTAAGCCTCAAAGTGCCCATGGTCAGAATGAAGGTGAGTAGCTGATGTTTTCAGCCCGGTCAGAGATGGTGAGGTAATTCCTCAAATAAGGAGGGTGGCTCAGATAATGGTGGCCAGACAATAACAAATGTCTATTACAGATCCCTCAGGCTTAGCACAGTTTGGCAAACAGTAAGTGCTTAGTAAAGGCAGCTTAAAAAGTAAAGTATGAATGAATCGCCTCTAATTGTGTTTCCAGAAACCCACTTTTTTTATTGAATAAATTTGACATATAACATTGTATAAATTTAAGGTATACAGTGTGTTACTTTGATACATTTATATATTGCAGTATGATTCCCATTGTAGAGATATTCATCACACTACATAATTATAGTACAACTCTGTTGTCTATATTCATTATACTGTGCATTAGATCTCTATGGCTTATTCGCTACTTGTTGCAAGTTTTATACCCTTAACAACATCAAACTTGTCCCTGCCCAGTCCCATCTCCCGGTAACAATTTTACTCTCTGTTTTTTACAAGGTTACCTTTTTAAGATTCCACATTTAGGTGAAATACAGTATTTGTCTTTCTCTGTCTGACTTGTCTCACTTAGCATAATATGCTCAAGTAAATACAATGAAATATTATTCAGCCATGAGAAAGGAGCCTATCTTGCCATTTGCTCCAGAAACCCACTTTGCCAAAGGGGAATCTCGACCTGGCCCTACCATCCATATTTTTTTTTTTTGCGGTACGCAGGCCTCTCACTGCTGTGGCCTCTCCCATTGCGGAGCACAGGCTCCGGATGCGCAGGCTCAGCGGCCATGGCTCACGGGCCCAACCGCTCCGCGGCACGTGGGATCCTCCCGGACCAGGGCACGAACCTGTGACCCCTGCATCGGCAGGCGGACTCTCAACCACTGTGCCACCAGGGAAGCCCCTACCATCCATATTTTTGAGGAGAAGGAGACAGGAGGGGAAGGATGGGGGAAAAAAACACTAATATGTGTTAAGTGTCTGGGATGTGCCAGGCACTGTGCAGACACTATAGACACATCCCTACTAGTGATACAGTCCTTGCTAGATTGTAATGCGCAAGAGTGGTACCAACCACGTCTGTCTTACCATTTATCATATCCCCAGTGCCTAGCACGGTGCCTGGCACACAGTAAGTAGGTCCTTGATAAATACTTGTTGGTGTTGAACAGTCCTACAAAGGTGAAACTGTGCTGTTTTATTTGCTGTTCAGATCAAGTACCCCAGGCAGTCACAAAGCTAGTGAGTAGCAGCTCTGTCTGGCACCCAACGCCATGCTCTTTCTATTGTCACACCTGCATGGAAGCTAAAATCTGGATTGCCAAAATGCAGGCTATTGGGAGGAGTGATGTTAGCATCATGGCAGAATAAGATGTCCCTTATTTTTGTCCCCCTTTAACATCTAAGATTTGGCCTCTATCCATGAACAAGGAGCTATGGGATGCAGCACCATATGCCAAGGGACCCAGAGGCATCTCACCCAACGTGCATTGGGTAACAGGCAGACAGACCCTGGTATGGGCTGTGCAGCCAGCAGAACCCTGTGAACCAGCTCCAACCCCTCTGGGCCACAGTCTGAGAGCACCTGGAAAATGCTGACTGGGGCAGATACCCATGGATGAGAGAGCCTTAGTACAAGTTCAAGTTTCTGGAGGAGAAGTTCCAGCACTCTGTTGGCGCAAAAAAATAAAAAATAAAAAAATACAAGTTTGGATGTGTTGGAGTGGGTAAGAGGAACTTTGCCAAGTTCCTGCCCTCCAAGGCAGCCCAGCTTAGAGAAGGAAGAGACCAGGGATCCCTCTGGTGGGGAACTGGGGGAGTGGTGAGTGAGCGTCTGGCTGTCCCAGCTGGGCAGGACGCTGCTAAAGAAACCATCTCTCCAGAGCTGCACCCAGAGTATTGAAGCAAGAGTTCCATGATTAGGGGGAGGGAGGAGGTTGGGAAAGAGGCAGATAAGAATATCAGAGGGCATTAAAGGGACACGGTTCCTGCTGACTGTGTTCTAAACTCCAGCAGGAAGCCTGCTTATGAACTGCTGGGGAAACCTCACCAGAGGATCCCCCAACTGGCTTGTGGGTACCCCTAACACCCTGAGGGCCAAACCCACACCTACTGTAAAACTCCTACAAGAAAACAGTGGTTTCTGTAATGACCTATATGGGAAAATAATCTAAAAAAGAGTGGACATATGTATAACTGATTCACTTTGCTGTACAGCAGAAACTTACACAACATTGTAAATCAACTATACTCCAATAAAAAAATTTTTTTTAATAGGAAAAAAAAAAACAGTGGGTAAGTTTCTTGACATAGGCCTTTGCAATTTTTTTTGGATTTGACAACAAAAGCAAAAGCAAAAATAAGCAAGCGGGACCACATCAAACTAAAGAGCTTCTGCATGGCAAAAGAAACCATCAACAAAGTGAAAAGGCAACTTACCAAATGGGTAAAAATATTTGCAAATCATATTCCTGGTAGGGGTTAATATCCAAAATATATAAAAAATTCATACAACTCAATAGAAAAAAAAACCCACAACGATTTAAAAATGGAGAAGCTGAATAAACATTTCTCCAAAGACATACAAATGGCCAACAGGTACATGAAACGATGCTCAATGTCACTAATCATCAGGAAAATGCAAATCAAAATCACAATGAGCTATCACTTCACATCTATTAGAATGGCTATCATCAAAAAAAAAAAAAGAGAGAGAGAGAGAGATAACAAGTGTTAATAAGGATTTGGAGAAAAGGGAACCCTTGTGCACTGTTGGTGGGAATGTAAATTGGTGCAGTCACTATGGAAAACAGTATGGCGGTTCCTCAAAAATTATAAAATAGAATTACCATATGATCCAGCAATTCCATTACTGGGTATATATCCAAAGGAAATGAAAACAGGATCTGCACCACCATGTTCCATGCAGCATTATTCACAGTAGCTAAGATATGGAAACCACTTAAGAGTTTATCAATAGAGGAATAAAGAAGATGTACACGTAAACAATGGAATATTATTCATTCATGAGAAAGGACATCCTGCCCTTTGCAACAACATGGATAAACCTCGAGGGCATTATGCTAAATGAAATAAGTCGACCAAGAAAGACAAATACTGTAATGATATCACTTATATGTGGAATCTAAAAAAGCTGAACTCATAAAAACAAAGAGTAGAAAGGTAGTTACCAGGGGCGGGGGAGTGAAGGAAATGGGGAGATGTTGGTCAAAGGCTACAAACTTACAGGTAGAAGGTGAATAAGTTCTCGAAATCTAATGCACGGCACGGTGATTACAGTTAATAATACTGTATTAGATACTTGAAAGTTGCTAAGAGCTTAGATCTTAATTGTTCTCACCACAAACAAGAAATGATAATTATGTGATATGATGGAGGTACTGGCTAGCTCCACAGCAGTAATCACACACTCTATAAATGTATCAAAACAACTGTTGTACTCCTTAAACTTACGCTATGTTATATGCCAATTATACCTCAATGACAAAAAAATAATGCAGGCTGTTGCTTGTGGGAGATTCTGGGCATTGTTTTAAAGCTTCTGATTAACAAAAATCTATCTGAGGACCTTGTGGATTGGAGTCTGACTCTCTGTCTCCATCTCCCAAAGGAATCGCGTGATTGAATGTATATTCTTTTAGAGTATAGCTTCTATGAAACGGACTCTGACCTCATGGCTCAGAGGGTTTCAAAGCCCCGCTGCCGCCGGCTCTTCAGGTACACATTATCCAAGTCTTCAGAAGACGGAGCCTGTCCCACAATGATCGAATGGGGCGCCCGCTGAGGTGCTCTCACCCGCTCTGGTCCACCCCTCAGCTGGCCTGTGTCTGCTGCTGGAAGTGCCCGAGGAGGCTGATTGTGGAAGAAGTGTTTTCATCATGAGAGGTGAATGCAGGCAGGTCTTCGGCTTCTGCTGGCGAGTTTAGGCATTCCAGCCTTTTCAGTTCCCCTGCCAGAGATCCCTCACGCCCCCTAGCGGTGTGAGCAGCAGAGAGACCGGGCTGGCCTACGTTCCCTTTCCGGGGCCTTCGCTCGTCAGAGCCACGTTTGTTCAAGGCAAGTAAGCACAGGAAACGGACAGACAAAAACCCCTTCCGGATGGTTATCTAGGGTCCCACGACTGAAAGCTTTTTAATGAGGAGAAGTCCTCCAGGAAAAAAGTATTTGCACACATTTGATGGAAAATAAAAAGGGCCCTTTGGCTGGGCCGCACCTCGCCGTCCTCCACGGCAGCCTTCTCAGTGTGTTCTACGTGGACGGTGCCCAGAGCCCAGCACAGGTGGTGGCCCCCCTGGAGTGGCGAAGTACAACTGCCCTGGAGTGTTTACTGCATCTTCTTAGGTGCTGAACCAGGGCTGAGGCGTGGAGGAGTCCCCTGCTTCGGATATGGAGCAGCTGCCCAGGTCTCTTGTAGAGGAAAGGGACCTGCACTCAGCCCAGTACTGTTACCCTGGCTTAGTGCCCATAGGAGAGGGCTGCCCACACGTTTCTTTCTGAAAGCACATGATGACTAAATGGGAGATAAGCCAAGGCCCTTATGACTTTGGCCTTGCCCTGACACAGTCACATTTCTTTTGGGAGCTGTCACGATATAGCTGACGGGGCACTGGTTTTGAAATCAAACAGTGCCTCCTCCCCCAGAAGCCATTTGTTAGCTGTGTGACCTTGAAAAATTAACACAGTCCCTCTGATCACGTTTCCATCTGTAAACAGGGTTAATGATACCTTTCTTACAGAATTGCTGTGAGAACTAAATATCTATCGTCTATCCACCTATCTAGATCTCATACATATAGACTCACACACATACATGAAGTGTCTAATAGGATGTCTAGCACATAGCAGGTGCTCAGTACCAGTCAGTTCCTTCATCTTCCCATATTGCCACAATCGTCCACTCTCAGATCCCTCTGTGCCTGGGAGGAGAGCAGTCCATTCATGTCATGAGGCAGGACCCCATCACCACCCCAGCGTCTGCATATATGGCTCTTGCTCCAGAGAGGGGTGAACAACCAGACTCAGTTCATCTGCTTCTGAAACTTCTCAGGTCTAGATTTTTATTTGGCAGGCTTGTTTTTGTTTGTTTTGGCTTGTTTTGAAATGACATTGGAGATCTGGTGCTTGGGATTTCTTCTGTACTCCAGCCTTAGCAGGACACAAACAATCTCATTTTTCTATAGTCAGTGGGAGTTGCCTTTAACCCCCTGAGATTCTCATCTGACCCAGAGACTCCCAAGTTCCCTTCACTGACTAAAAAAGAACTTAGAATTGGTCGTGGGTGCTAAGAGAGCAGGGTGTGGTGACAACAGGCCCTCCAGTAAGGAGGGGACTCACTACCGGCAGCTCTGATCACATCCTCTTCCAGTGTCACGTGCAAAAAACGCTCTCATCTCAGCCACACCTGGAGGGCATTCCCTCCATGTGCTAACACCAACCTTAGTGCTCTGCTCGGATAACCACAGTCTCAAGGAGATAAAAAGCAGGGAAGGAGAGCAGCCTGCTGACCTTTACACTCTCCACTTGGCATCAAGGTTTGCTGTTCTGCTTTTGGTCCTGGAATCCTAAATTCCTCTATTCTTGGGGGCAGGGCAACTTTTTAGGAGCAGTTCTGAAAACTGTTTCTCATAATTATACAAGCCTGACAACAAATTAGCTGTGGTTAGTTAGCACAATGACATGCACTACATCTATCCCTTACATCCAATGATGAAATCAATGAAGAAAAGGCTTTCAAACACACCCCTCTCAAAACTGACGTTAATAATAAGATATGTCCTGTTTTTGTCAGGTGCTTTCCCTACATGGCACAAAGCTCCTTACAAGTCTCCTGGCTCCAAGGAGAAGCAGCCTCTTGTGTCTAGTCAACACTAACTGAGAAACACTGGGAAAAGAAGAGAGAGAAATGGGGAAGTGTAGACAAATGGTCATTCTTCCCTCAGATGTCTTAAATGTCTCATTCAACAAATATTTATCGAGCATCAACTATGTGCCAGGGACTCTTCTAAGAATTGGTCCATCAGTGAGTAAAACAAACAGAAACCCCTTCCCTCAAGGAGCTTACATTCTAGTGAGGGTAGACAGACGGTGCCATGCTGAGGCAAAAAGAGAGATCAGTAACATTGATCCTGCCATCAGTTAAAAATTTGATATTTTGCTCCTCGTGGATTCTTTTTTCTTTTTTTGCACTTTGACTTTTAAAAGTATTGCATCAAAATATTTATCTTGATTATTTAATTATTTGGTGTCCCCTTAAATTTTGTACCTGAGGCAAATCTCACTCCCCTCATCCAGTCCCAGCTGTGAGACAGGTGCTGGTAGACGCATGGTAAGGTCTGAAATGCACCACACACATCTCCCCTTTGAGTCCGATGCACCCATTTTCCCCAGCTGTCCAGAGTGTTGTCGGCTGACAGCTCACAGCTGAGTCCCCGCCCCCAGAGATTACCCTCAGCCCAGAGCCCTAGCCCAAGGACAGGCCCTCTCCCCAGGGGCGGCCTACATCCGATGATTGATCCACGTGGAGAGAGAAGATCCCAGAACCCTAGAGGCCAGATGACAATGCTTAACAGTCAGAAGCAAGGTGGGAGTAAACGCCTCACTGAGGAGCAGGGTCAGAACAGCAGGGAGACCCTCACACAGAGCTGTGGAAATGGCTGGAGCCCCGAGATGAGTCCCGATGTTCCAGGACCAGGGCTCGAACCCGTGTCCCCTGCATTGGCAGGCGGATTCTTAACCACTGCGCCACCAGGGAAGTCCCTGGATATATTTTAAATAGAGATTCCATAGGATTTGCTAACAGATGGGGTGTGAGGTACAAGAGAAAGTAAATGCTCTGGGCTTCCCTGGTGGCGCAGTGGTTGAGAATCCGCCTGCCAATGCAGGGGACACGGGTTCGTGCCCCGGTCCGGGAAGATCCCACATGCCATGGAGTGGCTGGGCCCGTGAGCCATGGCCCCTGAGCCTGTGCGTCCAGAGCCTGTGCTCCGCAACGGGAGAGGCCGCAACAGTGAGAGGCCCACGTACCACCAAAAAAATAATAAATAAATAAAAAAATTTAAAAAAAAAGAAAGTAAATGCTCAAGGATGACTCAAGTTTTTGGCCTAAGCGATTGGAAGGATGGAGTCTCTAATTTCCCAAGATGGATAAATCTGGGAAATGAACATGTTTGATGGGGACAAGATCAGGAGTATTATTTGAAATATGTTGAGGTGGAGGTATATTGACTAGGAGTTGGATAGAGGAGTCTGGAGTTCAGGAAAGGAATCATCAGCTGACCAATAGGTTTGGGGAGCCCGAAGACTCAATGAGCATATCAGGAAGTGGGGAGCAGATAGAGGAGAGCCCGGGGTCACTTGAACATTGAAGGTCTGGGAGAGAAGGAGAAATCATGTAAGGAGAAGAAAAGCTGAGGAGACCAGAAAAGGTTAGTAAGGAAAACCACAGGCATGTGATGTCCTGGAGGCCAAGTGACAAAGGATTCCAGGGAGGGGACAGGAGTCAGCCACACCAAATCAAGTAAGATAACTGCTGCTCAGTGATCACTCAGTCCTGGAACCCAATTCGCCCGATTCCCAATTTTGCTGTGCTACCAGTCTCCCTGATGTATCAGTAGGCACCGAAAAAGTTAGATCTGAAATATTAAGCAGTCTTTCAGCACTGGTTTATTATGGAAGCCCTAAATTAAACCAATTTTGTCCCCACATAGAAGTGTGCCTGATGCAACTGCTTGCTTTCTGGTGGTTTGATTCAGCCAAGGCTTCAGGTTCCAGCAAAACATAAAGAAGAGCGGCCTAAAAACCATTTACACTCACAAGATAAATAACTTACACCCTACTCCTTAGTGAGATCAGGCCCAGTGTGCATATCCTATTTCCCTTGTTGTTCTATATCTTGCATCAGAGTATTTACGTAGACACATGAACAGTTTACTTGAGTTTAAGTTAAAATTTCTGTCAAGTTCATGTTTACAAATATTACCTTCAGATGCATTTTTAAGCCTTTAAGAGGGAAGACGGTGGAACTGATATAAGAACAACAGAAGAGTTACCACAGCTTCCTGTGTGTGTCCTCTGAGTGGCAGTGAAGAGAATGAGTGTGGGTAATGCTCCCCCATATACCTGGGGTGGAGGGCTGCTTTGCCACTTGCAAGATGAGACATAGACAGCAAAACCTCTACTGGAGAGAGTATTAATGTGAGCCAGGAGCCTTCTTTTACCTTTCCTGAATGTTAACAATATGGAAAGCAGACATGGAAAATGTTACTCTGAACACAGGAATACACACTGGCCTCGCCTTCCACATTTTGAGTTTGTCAGATTTGGAACTAGGGTGTCTGATAAGCTACATCTGAAAGGTTAACCTGGTCCCAGGTAGTCCCTAGACTTAGACATTCATCAGGGTAGGTAGGTTCTGAACACCCAAGTGTTGTGGATTGGCTGAAAGTGAGCTCTAGGGATCTTCCTTGTGGCTGACCTAAGATTTTCTCTAGAACTGTTCTTCCAGTAATTCCACCAGCTAGGCAGCTTTAGCACTAGGGGAAGGCATAGAAATCAAATACAGTACACACATCAAGACTACGTAGGTTTGCAAGAATTAAAACCTGTCAATCAAGAATAGGTCTCTATTATTATAGTTTTGGCATACCTTCAAAAAAAAGTTTAAAGCTTGGCTGAGTTAAGCCAAAGAGGTAAAGATATCAAAATAATATGCTTGTTTTGTCTGTATTTCTAAAAAACACTAAAAATTAAAATAATAAAATCCCTATTATAAATTTTAGAATACCACATATACACTGAAAAGTATATCTTTAACAATGTCAGAAAACTCAACTCTTTTATGTAGCTATGATAGAATTAAGATCCTGGTTTGGTCCTCTCACAAAGAAAATCAGGTACAGCTTTTATTGTGTTTAAATAATTTTACATTATTAAAATGTTTTCAAGGAGTCCACTGGCCTGAAAAAACTATATCCTGACATGTTGATTCAGAATTAAAGGTGATTTTTATACTTTCCTTTATTGACTACAAATATGATTTTTGAGACTGTACATATTTCCCCTGAGACATCTGTGTTTTTCCTTGGTACACACATTAAATACCATATAAGCGAAAGTCTTAGTGGTTGTGAAATCACACAGTATAAAATAAAGTAGGACACAGCAGGATAAAATGTGACCTCAGGACATTAAACATTTTCAGCTCTGAAACTAAGGGACCCCACAGTAGTGGTAGCACTGACTTCCCCGTGCATCCCCAAAGCCCTGAGTTCGGCCTTTAATACCGTTTATCACTAAAGGAATAAAGTGCCTTAGGGGTAGTGGATTCCATGACTTGAGTTGGGAAAAAAAATAAAATGAGTCTGGAACATGCTGCATGGCTGCTTTGGTGAAAGTCAGAGTCTTAAAAGGACATTGGTGTGAACATAAAGGGACTTCCCATTGACTGAGTTGTAAGAATTTGCACATCAAAAACAAGTACAGAGGTGGTCATAACACGAAAGTAAGCTGTGACAGAAGTTTACTTTTTTTTTAATAAGTAAGGGAGCATTCATATTGAGTAGTTTATTTCTTCTAATAATTATGTCTGTTTATAATATTTACATATATAGTTATTGCTCTCTGGGTAAGCACTGAAGAATAAACACATGGAACTTGTAACTTGACCAAATGATCCTGGCAGCAGAAGGTACTAAAAAAAGTAGGGTAGATTTATTAACACAAATAATAGGACATATGGTGAGATAATACCAGGTAGAAGATGGCATAGATGGTCATATACAGTAACTAAGGAAGATGGACAATTCAACACTGTATTTTAAAATATGAATTACTCAGTGTCCTGAAGAGAGGAGTTAACTACATGAAACTAAGTGCTCTACAATCAAGATTGAAATGAAAAATGAAAGCTCTAGACTACAACCATGTTAAATGATAAAAACAGAACAGATCAAAATACCCTAATGGCAAATCAATAGGTTAGGAATTATCAGCCATGGCCAGCTTAATACATCATTAGTGCAAAAGATACCAAGTTTCAAAGACAAAAATTTATAAGAAAGGAACTTAAAAGTTTACCATAAAAAACGTCAGCTCAACACTGTGGCTCACGTTTGAATTACCCTAGTCTTCACAACCAGACCATGTCCAGGCCAAGAATCACCAGTCAACAACCCAGATGCTTTGCTTTTCCTTTAGTACTCCTAAGAATGCTAAAACTCAGGGAAGTACTAATATTTAAAGATTAGGAATATATCACACTAAGAATCATACTACACTGGGAAGTTAGTAAAGTACAGAAATAATGAAGAAATTACCTAAACCATAGCCTTAATGTTTTAGGATAGGTGTATGTGAATGTGCAATAATAACATTATATGTATGTTGTTCATCAGCTGCTTAAGGTGTTTGAGGATTTCAAGACTCATCCATACTAAATTTGTACTCATAGTTTAAAATTTTTCAGAAAATTTAATTAGTCAGTTTTGGAATTAATGTTTAAACGCTCCAGAAAAATTGAGATTCCTAATTTTTTTTCTGTATGAATTTAATGAAGTGATCATTAGACAAAGGACATATAGTTTTCAGTATTCCTCATGTCTAAAGTCCCTCAGACAATGAAAGAATCTATTATCATTTTCCAAATTCAAACTTCAGAAGAGAATGTCTATAATTATGAAATCCTAACAACCCTTGCTAGAATCTAAAAGAAGAAGTTACTCTAAAAGCATTTAAGAAAGACAAAGCTTGAGTGGTCTTTTCCTACCAAACACAGTTATTGCTTTGTTTTAAAGCCAAATGAATCATAACTTAGTAGGAATCATGTTTCCATGTTAACCACTTGGATGGATGCCATGATATATGACTGAGACTACTGCACACTCTCTTCTTCCAACTGTAGGATTTAAATTTTACTGAAGGTACATCCCCAAGACATAAAAAAGAATCTGAAGCACAAACTGTTGGCTCAAGAAAGAAAGGAAAACTCAAAAGGTCAATACCCCAAGAAAGCTACTATCTGACCAGTGGCCAGATCTCTATGACTATCATGGAACTGTGAGAAGACCTCTCAAAGAAACAAAAGCTTCAGTCATATTTAATCTGACACATGAGAATAAATACAAAAAATTAGAAAAAATATCACATGATTTTGGCAAATCATAATAAATATTTACCACACTCAGCACATCTTGGGTGGAAAAAAAAAAACAACAAAGGAAAAAAACAAACAGAGAAAGAGTTCATCTGACTTGTCAGCATTGTGAGTGTTTCCTGGCATTCGCTCCTGAGTGAATGAAGGGATCGCAGGAAAACCTACCCCCTAAAAAAAAACAAACCAAACCCAAACAAAACAAACAGAAACATCTTCGGGAATATAAGTACTCTGTTTGCAGAATCAAGCACAATTGTTAATTAATTAGATTCAATCACAGGTATCACACTGACCTTCATTGATTATACAGTTTTTCAAATCATGAAGATAAACCTGAATTTATAAAACCTGATGGGGGGGCTGGTGTTCAGAATGGCGCCCAATATGGTCAATACTTCTATATAGCCATAAACACCATGTTGATATCCTGAAGGTGCTGGCTTGAGTGGACGAGGGTGAAACTTAACTTGACCAGAAAGCTTTTCATGATTATGGCTTTTTTCTCATTTCTTCATCCCAATCAAAATCTAATGGCTCATCGTCTAGTTCCGGTAAAGTGAAGAGAGATGTTCTGGAAAGACTCAGTCTCTCGGTGGATCCCCCCAGCTGAAAAGTTTTCCTTTTCCTGCCAAGCACTGTAGCTGCAGTCACAAGAAGAGGGCTGGGGCCTCCCTCACCCGGGTTCTTACTTTCAGGAGGAGGAGGGGATTCTGATCTGGATTCAGAGGGGGAAGTAAAGGAGAAGTTTGCCAATCTTGCTAATGTGCAAGCATGAACCTTGCCACTTTTACTATGGCTCGAAACCTCTTCCTTTCTGTCTCTTTCAGAAGCAAGATGGAAACGCCCAGTGTTGCTCCCAAGCTCTAATTCAGGCTGGACAGCTCCCTTTGCAGGGGCACATTCCCTCTTCTCTCTTGGTCCGTCTTTGTCCGGTGGCTGCCGTGACACCTCCTTTGTCTTATCTTGCAGCTGAGCTGGGCTTCTGATTTCTGAGGTAGAGGCCAGCTTTTCTGGACCCTTCCCAGGCAGAGCTGCTTTTCCTCTTGCTCTACGTTGGGGAATTTCAGGACCCTGAACTGCTGTTTTGCTTGTGCCAGGAGACACATGGCTGCAATCTTCAGGAGAGTGGATCAGTTTTGACTTCTGTTTGAAAGTAAATTTTGCCAGTTTGGCCACAGGGGGACCCGGACTCTCAACACTTTCAAGGTGGGGCTCTTGCACCCGAGCAAGGGATTTCTGTCTCTTCCTTTTGCGAGTTCCAAGCACTCTCTCTGGGCTCTGTACAGGAGTGGGCCGAGGATGAGGAGAGCCTGTGGGCTGCGAGGGAGGCCTGGCGGGATTCCTGCACAACTCCTGGGCCCTCTCCTTGTGCAGCTTGTGCAGTTTCCTGGGGACGTGATGAGTCAGTACTGAGTCTGGCTCATCAGCAGATACTGCTGCTTCAGAAACCATTGCTGCCTTTTTTGCCTTTTCACCCTCAAGGCTGTCTGGCCTCAATGGAGCTCCTGTCTCTTCTGGTGTTGGAAGCGGTCCAGTTTCCAATTTGCTCCTTTGGCCTGGCTCCCTTTTTTCCTTACCCTGAGATTTGTTGTTGGAGATTTTCAAAGCCATTTCCCCCCCACTTGTTTTGGGACTAGGAGACACAGGAACAGTGTTTTTAGGTTCCATTGGATGAGTTGCTATGGAGTCAAACCAGTCCAAACTGTCATCTTGGCTATTTTTGCGCTCAGCTGAATGCCTTCTACTTGTCAGCCTATCAGGCCCCAGATGGGACGGGGGATTGAGAGGTGGGCTTCCCCCGGGCCTGCCTCCAGTAGAGGACAGATGTGTGCTACAGTTCACTTCCTGCTGAGCTGATGGCCTGAGCTTTGATTCTTCCCCTGGATCATCTCTCAGGGACCCTGAAGTTGTCTCTGCTTCCATTGCCTGTGGCTGGTATTGACACACACTCTGATTCTGTAACCTGCAGAAGATAAGGAAAACGTGTACTGCTTTAATCGTTTCATTTCTTTATTCTCTGAGATGCCATCTAAGGGTTTAAGTCCAATATAATTCCGGGTTAACACCACATGCAGTCCCTTAGAGCAGCAGGAGGAAATTATACTTTCATCAGGATAGAATTCAAGTGTTCTGATAATCATTCTAATTTGACCTAAAACGGTAGTAAAATAAAGAAAATGAAGTAGCAGGTTTGTGTACATATTTTCAGATCTCTCTGAAAGTCCATTTCATTCATTTTAGAATTCTCAGTCTTCTCTCTTGTGTTAAATGTTCTCCTACAAGACAGACTGGTGGCTATGTGCAGAGTCGCTGATTATGGACCAAGAGAAGTGGCTCGAGTTGTTTGGTAGCCAGTCTGCAGATCTGAACCAAAGTGGAAGACTATAGTTTACAAGCTCCTCACATCTCTTGACTTAACTGAGGTACTGAATTTTCGTGCATCTGAAAAATCACCTTCCCCAGGAGTAAACGAACTGTGACTCCTCTGTGCTGTGGCCCCCGCCCCTCCAGCAGCCACCTGCAGGGCAGACCTCCTCCAGGCAGCTGTGACCTCTTCTCTGCCTAGCCCAGCCACGTTTCAGCATGTGTTCTGGGCAGCCACTCTCCATTAGACTGATACAGAGTTGAAACCTACTGACCTGCCCAGAAGGCGGAGCTCATCTTGTGATATTCGTTTTAAACTGGAATAATGCCAGAGGACCAATTTCTAACAGGGATTGTAGCTTCTCAAAAGGAGGTCCCTTAGAAAGCCCTTCCTAACAACCTAGAAATGCCTTCTCAGTATAAGGGGCAATATGACTCTGCTTCCGTGCACTAAATCCAAACAGAAACTACACCAAAAAGCAGATGAGTAAATTATTCTAAAGGTCATGGGTAATCATAGAAAAAGGAACAATAGAAAATACGTTAAAATTAAATGGATTTTAAACTTAAATATATTTAAATACATTAACATGTTAATGACAGCTCTCTCTGGGAAATAAGATTATGTCTGATTTTTTCCTTATTAATTTATTATTGTTACTTTCAAAATACTCTATAAAGAATGTGCATTGGGCTTCCCTGGTGGCGCAGTGGTTGAGAGTCCGCCTGCCGATGCAGGGGATACGGGTTCGTGCCCCGGTCCGGGAAGATCCCACATGCCGCGGAGCGGCTGGGCCCGTGAGCCATGGCCGCTGGGCCTGCGCGTCCGGAGCCTGTGCCCCGCAACGGGAGAGGCCACAACAGTGAGAGGCCCGCATACCACAAAAAAAAAAAAAAAAAAAAAAAAAAGAATGTGCATTATTGCTTACAATTGGGAAAAAAAATACCCGAAAATTATTCTGGGCTATAGTCACTGGTAGACTTGGGAACATCAATACAGGAAAACCTGGGTTCACTGTAGTCACAGCCAGACAAAAGCAAAACAAAACAAAAAAAAACCCCAAATAGCTTTCAAAATTACTACTATCGGGCTTCCCTGGTGGTGCAGTGGTTGAGAATCCGCCTGCCGATGCAGGACACACGGTTTCGTGCCCTGGTCCGGGAAGATCCCACATGCCGCGGAGCAACTAAGCCCGTGAGGCATGGCCGCTAGGCCTGCGCGTCCGGAGCCTGTGCTCCGCAACGGGAGAGGCCACAACAGTGAGAGGCCCGCATACTGCCAAAAAAAAAAAAAAAAAAAATTACTACTATCTAGTATACTTTCAGTATCAAATTGAGGTCAGGAATACTTGTAATTGTTAACGCTCCATAACTTTAAAAATTTATGGGAATTTTAAGGGTAGAATAATTTAGCCCTACTATCTTAGTCTGATTCTGATGTGGGAAATTAATTTCTCCACTGTTTAAATTCTGCATTTTACTATACCTCCTAAGACATCTTTACACGCTGTTTTTGTTTTTTTAACATCTTTATTGGAGTATAATTGCTTTACAATGGTGTGTTAGTTTCTGCTTTATAACAAACTGAACCAGCTATACATATACATATATCCCCATATCTCCTCCCACTTACGTCTCCCTCCCACCCTCCCTATCCCACCCCTCTAGGTGGTCACAAAGCACCGAGCTGATCTCCCTGTGCTATGCAGCTGCTTCCCACTAGCTATTGGTAGTGCATATATGTCAGTGCCACTCTCTCACTTCGTCCCAGCTTCCCCTTCCCCTTCCCCGTGTCCTCAAGTCCATTCTTTACATTTGCATCTTTATTCCTGTCCTGCCCCTAGGTTCTTCATAACCGTTTTTTTTTTAAGATTCCATATATATGTGTTAGCATACGGTATTTGTTTTTCTCTTTCTGACTTAATTCACTCTGTATGACAACTCTAGGTCCATCCACCTCACTACAAATAACTCAATTTCGTTTCACTTTATGGCTGAGTAATATTCCATTGTATATATGTGCCACATCTTCTTTATCCATTCATCTGTCGTTGGACACTTAGGTTGCTTCCATGTCCTGGCTATTGTAAATAGAGCTGCAACGAACATTGTGGTACATGACTCTTTTTGAATTATGGTTTTCTCAGGGTGTATGCCTAGTAGTGGAATTGCTGGGTCATTTTGAGATGGGTAGAACAGCCGCCATTTGAGGCTGGCTGTCACTAGTAAAGCATTTTCTCAAAGAAAATTGATAAAAATACAAACAGCTTTATTATTAACATGTGCTCTCCTTAAGAAATAGAAAACTCTTTCCCAAGGGGATAAACCCACGTGCTAGAGGGGTTTTCCCTCTTGCTAAGCTTAGCTTTAGAGTGTGTCTTGGAGGTAATTCAGTTCCTTTGCTGCTGTGAGGATCAGCTCCGGAACATACCCTTGCATTACAGAGACATACATACCAGAAGAAAAAAAACATTTTAAAGGCCATTTTAAGTTCTTTTTTTTTTTTTTTTTTTTTGTGGTGCGTGGCCCTCTCACTGTTGTGGCCTCTCCCGTTGCGGAGCGCAGGCTCTGGACGCACAGGCTCAGCGGCCATGGCTCACGGGCCTAGTTGCTCCGCGGCATGTGGGATCTTCCTGGACCAGGGCACGAACCCGTGTCCCCTGCATCGGCAGGCGGATTCTCAACCACTGTGCCACCAGGGAAGCCCTAAGATCTATTTTTTAGACCATCACCTACTCTTTTTTTGTTTTCCCTCTTTCCCTCCAGCAGGGTCATTTTGAACTTGGTAAGTCCAATTGCTATTTTTCTATCACACAACACTGGTTCCTAGCCTCACATTCCTTCTTTCCTAAATCCAACATGTCAGTTTAGGGTAGTCAAAATGACCAGTTTCTGGTCACTCAAAATGAGCATCCTTTCCAAAAGCAAAGCCAAACCCAGGACAGGCCTGAAAAGGATCAGCTACATCAAACTATAAACGAACCAGAGTAAGAGCTTTGATCTTAACATCATGCTCTGGATCGTGAAAAAGCCAGGAGACCAAAAAAAAAAAAAAAAAAAAAACAGAGTCTGATTCTAGACAAAGTGCAAGTTTACTGCAGGCTGGCACCCGGGTATTAGTGGGACAAAACTAGTCCCCACACTTCTCCAAAAGGCTGTGCTGAGGTTTTATAAACAGAACAAGAGCACTGCTGGATGAAGAGAGTGAGCAGATAGGAGAGAAACGCCAGGAAAAGAATTCTCAAGGTTTTACTTAAACAGTCAATAATCCCAGTGTGCTCCCCAAATTCTCACTGTGCAGCTGCTCTGCTCCCACATGCCCTCCATTCACCAGGCCCCAGCTTTGAGATCAACACCAGTAACCAGATTCAGGTCAGTCATTAACCCACTCACACGAATGAGAAAGAGGCCCGATGGACACACTTGCCATTCCTCATTCCTGCTTCACAGGCACAAACTCAAAGTCAGGCTTTTTAGAAGTTCATGTATTTAGGGAGCATGCAAACGTGAAAGTTCAGGCAAAAATTCTTTAGGTGATGTGTGTGACACGTTCCTGCCCTCATGTCCACATTTTAACAAGTCACTAGAAAGGGGAGTTTTGAAACGTTGCTGTTGTCATTCCTGAGTTGTTCCCCTGTAGGATGAAAAGTTCCTTCATGGTCTTCCCTGGTGGCAAAATCCCAGTGTGAATAAGGCCATAAAATCAGTCATTTATTCAATATTCCATGTGAGGCAGTGTACTGAGTCCTGATACTAAAACAGAATATTTAAAATAACTGTCGGGACTTCCCTGGTGGCACAGAGGTTAAGAATCCGCCTGCCAATGCAGGGGACACGGGTTCGAGCCCTGGTCCGGGAACATCTCACATGCCGCGGAGCAACTAAGCCCGTGTGCCACAACTACTGAGCCTGCACTCTAGAGCCTGAGAGCCACAACTACTGAGCCCGTGTGCCACAACTACTGAAGCCCATGTGCCTACTGCCCGTGCTCCGCAACAAGAGAAGCCACCGTGATGAGAAGCCCGCGCACCACAATGAAGAGCAGCCCCCGCTCGCCGCAACCAGAGGAAAGCCTGCGCGCAGCAACGAAGACCCAATGCAGCCAAAAAATAAATAAATACGTTTATAAAAAAAATCAGTTCCTTCTTTAACATAAAATACCTTATTCTCACTGGGGAGGTTTTTTAGTCTGACCATTAAATTGTAAATTTTTAAAAGTCATGGATTTGGGCATGTAGGGAAGGAAATCATGATGCTGACGGGAAAGTCAGTGCTGCTGCTAATGGACCAGGAAGGCCTTTCCTGGGTGAGAGTCAGTACTTCTATCTCTACTTCCATAACCTTCCCAGTGTTCCAGCACAGGCTGGCCTGAAAGCAGCCTGGGTCTCTACCTGCGATTTTCTTCTACCAGAGATATATAATGACTAATGATCAAATATTTATTATGCTTTGAAGAAAGCTTTACAAACAGTAAGGAAAGAATTAAAATATTAATAAGCAGTCAGATTCTTTATGTAAAGGCCATTGCACATGTCCTCTCCTGGTGATGAAAAACAATACAGCCAAGTTACAAAATATTTTGTGTCTGGGTCTGGCCCAGGATGGGATAGATCACTCCCTTAGAGGCCAACTTCCTCTTCCTCAACAGCAGTCCCAGCCACCTCTCTGAATAGCACTGCTCTACTTCTTATACTGAGCCAAAGAAAGAGAAGAAGAAAAAGTGGTGGCAGTAAACAGGATACAGCCCATTCACCAAGGTTTCTTGATGGAAACTGTGTGTCACATTGGGTGTGTGTCATAAACTGTAGGTGGCACACCTTGGTGCTTCTCATACAATCAGGACCCGGTTTATTACATATAGTAAAGGACCAGTCAGTGTTCTCCATGAGGCTCACCAAACCAGTAAGCCAAGGAAATGCAACTGTGGAAGGTGGTCTCAAAAGAGGCAGCCATCAATGCCCTCATTCCTGTATGTCTATGTCACTTCTCCCATCAAGAGGTGGTGTCCATTTCCCTTTACCTTGCATGTGGGTTGACCTTGTGACTTGCTCTGAACTACAAAATGTGGTAGAAGTGATGCTGAATCAGCTCTGGCCCAGCCCATAAGAGGCCTGCAGCTTCCACTTTTGCTACTTGAGTTCTAAGCTACCATCTCAGAATTCTTACTACCTTACCGTAGAGAGAGCCCAGCTAGCCCCCGGCCACTTAAGCCACCCCTGCGAAGGCACCACACGTGATGGAAGCTATCTTGGATGTTCCAATTCCAATTGAGCTCCCAGCTAAATAAATGCAGGTGTATGAGTGATCCCAGCTGGCACTATGTGGAATGGAGATAAGCCATCCCCACTGAGCGCTCCTGAATTTCTGACTCCCAGAAAAGTGAGCACTAAAAAGTTGTGGTGGTTTTTTTGTTTGTTTTGTTTTGTTTTTAAGCTACTGAGCTTTGAGGTAGTAGATTATACAGTACTAGATAACTGAAATCCCCTACTGAGAGTACAGACAGATTTTCCACTTTATACTTCTTTCATTTCACTAAATGCCAAACAAGCCTTTTCCATTATATGCTTTTCTTGGTTTTCTTTTCTCACCTTTCAAGTCTTCTTAGCTCTTCACGTAAGAGGCTGTGCAGCTCCAGCTTTTCCAGAATAAGTTCACACTGCTTCTGGTACTGCTCCAGAGGGTTATCAGGAAAGGATGTGTGGAGTGCATTCACACCTCCTAGCAGTGCACCTCCCTGAAAGGGTGAGAAAATGGAAAATACCAGGGAGAGTCACCAGGCTAGCCTGCATACAGGAAGTACACACTAGGGACCACTGATCCCAGATGGCTAAGACCAGCCCTCTACACCCCCATCACGGTATCAGAATCACTTGGGAGCCTTTTTCAAATTTCAGTGGTCCTCTCCCTCAATTCCTGGTGGCATGCATTGCTCTGGGAAGCCACACTGTCTCTAGTGGGACCATAAGCATCTCCCAGGCGTGTTGAGGAGAAAAAGGATTGAGACCCACTGCTTTATACCAGTGGGTAAAGCAATGCTACTGATGCAGAGACTGTTTCTATGATAATTTTTTCCCCTTCTTTTAAATAGTTTCCTTTGGATATATTTCCAGGAATTACTAGGTCTAGAATATGATCATTTTTATAACTCCTGATAGGCTACAAATTGTCCTTTTTAAACAATACTTGTAACTAGGGTTCAAACATTAGGTACAAAATATCCTTACCTGCATGGAGGACTCCATTACCGACACCACTGTAATAGCATCTTCCAGAGTCACTGTGTCACGGAACATCAGGCGAGCATGAGCTAATAAGGTGCATTTGAAATTATGAAGAAGTATTTTTATGAATTTTTGAGGTGATAAATGTAATACTCTCCTTGATCCC
Organism: Kogia breviceps; assembly: GCF_026419965.1. Taxonomy (NCBI): domain Eukaryota; kingdom Metazoa; phylum Chordata; class Mammalia; order Artiodactyla; family Physeteridae; genus Kogia; species Kogia breviceps. Next base: position 50,195,912 of record NC_081322.1, read on the forward strand.
CCCATTCCAAAACTGTTATTTTATAGGTGAGCTACTAATAAATAAATTTTACTAGAACAAGCACATAAGTCTAACTTCAACTAGCTTTAAGGTTGTTTCTCTAATAATGGGCCTAATCCTTCTGCACAGCCCATGGCAATTCTGTGGATTTACATGAAAAGGTACTCTGGGCTCCAGCAAAGAAAGGTGCTATGCGGCATATATTTAATATTCAGTGACTTTTAATCCTTACTTTCTAATCTATTATAAATCATACAAAATTAAAATTAATATTCATTTCTCATCTCTGGTACATCTCTTTATCTGTGAGATTTTCAAAACTGCCAAATTTGCAAGCCTGAATCTTGGGTATTTCTTGCCTTAATATTAGTTATAAATCCTTGAAAAAGTGAGGCACTTTTGTTATATAGAAATTTTTGGTAAGCATATATTATATCATCATATGATACAGTCAGCTCATGTGAAAAAAATTTAGGATTGTTTAATAAGGGCTAAATGTAAAAGCCAGTATTAGAAAAAAGAAGAAAAAGTCTGGAGACGCCTATTAGCTGCGAGTATGCATGTAAGTCTCATTCCTTAGGGATGGGATAGAGCATGGCACTGTTAATTCAGCATTATTGTGTTAGTGGTGGGCTGTGAGTGGCAACTGGTGAGAAATAACCCAGGATGCTAGATAGGAAACATTTCCCAGTAAGGGAGTGTGTTCCACCCCAAATGCTAAGAGAAGCCATCGAGAAACAGAACATCCGTCAATCAGACTTTCTAAATGAATGATGTCTTAAGTTATGGGAGGTTCTGAGATGTCACAAAGATTCCTCTTTCTGAACGATGCTTCGTTCCACTCAACTTCTATAATCCGTCCCCAGAGGAGTGGTTTCATTGCTCCGAGTTTTTACATTTTTAAGCGACTAGGAGCAAGCCCCTCGGAGATCACCCTCACTCATCTCTGAATGCACGGGGCCAAGCCCCACGCCTTGCTCACATCGGACACCCAAAAAAGTATTATCTGCTGAAGGAAATAAACCTTCTGCCAATCGTATCAAGCTTTCCAGCAGGCGGATGGTTGTCCGGGCAGCGTTCCGGAAATCGCTCTGCCTCTGCATCTGGTAGTACCGGAGGAGAACTTGATTGCCCTCATCAGACAGCGTGGGCTGCAGATTCCTAATGAGGCAGAAATAGGTTTTCATCTTTTCCATGCTCCAGAGCTTCTCTGACTTGCTTGGATAACCTGTATACATCAGGTATTGGGTCAGTAATTTCTAAGAACAGGCAAACATCTCATATTAAGGGTTTTGCTAAAGTTCTTGTACTCATTTTTTTTTTTTTTTTTTTTTTTTTTTTGCGGTATGCGGGCCTCTCACTGTTGTGGCCTCTCCCGTTGCGGAGCACAGGCTCCGGACGCGCAGGCCTAGCGGCCATGGCTCACGGGCTTAGTTGCTCCGCGGCACGTGGGATCTTCCCGGACCGGGGCACGAACCCGTGTCTCCTGCATCGGCAGGCGGATTCTCAACCACTGCGCCACCAGGGAAGCCCTGTACTCATTTTTAAAAAGATAACCTTCAGGTTTTGTGGCCATTGAAATCTAGATGCGTCTTTGCATATAGTTCTATAATAAACAGTCTTAGGCTCTAAGCGTAATAAAGGTAAGCTTCCTACAGAGGTTTAAATTATTCAGAATAATTCTGTTCTGCCATATACAGAAATAAATAGTACTTGGTAAATCTAAGTTTTTGACAGAAGCCCCACATTTAGAATTCTGTTTCATAAACGCAGTCCATTTTTTGTGTGGGCAAGTGGTGAACCACGTGGTAATTATATATCATAAAGTTGCCCCCTTTCACCGCAAAGGACACATTTACCAACTTTAATCTCATCAATGGCAAGCAGAGAAAGACCCCTTTTCCTTCCGTTTGTTATTCTGGGCTCACTAACTGACTCGTCTCACTGCTTTCTATCTAAGCCTCTCTCTACTGCCCATTAGGTACGGTACTTTGGGTATTTATTTAATTTTCTTCAAGGAAAATTTCGTTTGTTATGTCTACTCTTTGTCAATTTGAATGATTTGTTCGTCTCCACATACCTTTGTTTTCTAAGATAAAGGCAGAAATTATACGATCCCAGTCTTCATTCTTGGTATCAAGCAGAACTAGGATCAGGTCGAATCGACTTAAGAGAGGGCTGCCAAGGGCAATGTTCACTGACACAGACTCTTGGGGGTCATACTGGCCTTTGGGGTTGGTTGCTGCGAGGATGGTGGTCCTTGTGTTCAGCTTGCACACGAGGCTACCAAAAGAGAAGGTACAATTCACTGTTGAGATTCAAATGAAAAGCAACATTAAACTTGTTACTAGAAAGGGACTGCTCTTGCACCTTGAAAATCTACACTCATGTGAAAGAGAATGTGAATGATACAAACACCAAGTTCAAATGAAGGACATTTACACTAGCCTATCTTGAAGAGAAGTAAGTATTTAATAAACACTTCTTATGCCCTGACTATGAGCAGAGCCCTCTGCTAAGGGGTGTTCAGAGGTGTACAAAGTTAGACCACACAAGGAGCTTGCAGTCCACTAGCTATAATGGTAAGACAAGGCAGAATATGGTAAGTTCTAGACACATACATTTCCCAGGGGAAATAAAGATGATGTGTCTTCATCTATGTGGATGGAAGAGACACTCAGAGAAACATTACGAAGTAGTTTTTGAACTGGGCCTTTCGTGACATCTGGACTTGTTCCGTGCGTTCACTTACTTTGTTCCAGTTTTCTAAAAGTGAAAGAAACAGGCGGAAGGGAAAGGGAGGGAGGGAGGGATAAAAGAAGAAGAAATCAGGAAAAAGAAAGGTTGATCAGCATAGTGTTTTTGAGGAGCAACAGTGAAGGGAGGGCTGCGGAGGAGGGCTGGTCAGATGTGGAAGGACCACGGGTGGGACACATGGGAGAGACAAGGGCAGTGGCCCAGGAAGAGGCACTGAAGCCTTTAACAGAGCAGTGACAGGATAGATATGGAGGTGACATAACTTAGGTGCTGTTTTTAAACTTGTTTATGATGGGCAAGCCCTCAAAACAATATGGCACATTCACTGATAATAAGAAGTATAGCATTCTTTCTCTGTAAATTTGTATGCTCTCTAGTGATGACTGTTTTCAGTTACAGCGGCATGTCTGCCTCTAAGCAGTCACAACTCTGGGACGTCGGCAAACATGTGCTATGTCTGTTAATCCCTGATCTATTTCCAGTTGGCTCTAGCAATTACCTCATGCCTGAAGACTGAAAAAGTTTGAGAATTTTTATTTGTGGTAAAGGGCACAAGAAGACACAGAAGAGAAAGACAAACAAGGCACTTACACTGAAAACTAAATCCTCTTTTTAAAAAAAATTATTGATAGGGAGAATTTTTGAACAGAGAGTCCACATCTTATCATTTATGTACCAGAATGACTTTGTAAAGGCAGCTGTTTAGAACTCAGATTCAAGTTTGCCATAATATTACCAATGTAATAAATGGTCCCTAACTAATCCCACAAAAAGCACATTTAATCCAATACTGAAGCGAGGCTGTTTGCATTTATCATAAAAAAGGAATATTGCTGCAATACTGGCAATGAAACAAAATACAACTGCATATGAACTGATTTCTCAAAAATTATTTTCTGAGAGGTAAAATTGATTGGTCTTCCTCTCTGTGATCAAGAGCTATTTACAAGCCATTTCCTGTGCGCAAAGGACTGTACTGAGAATTGAGAAGGGTATATAGCTGGTCCCGGCCTTCAGTTAGTTTACAATAGGACTGCTGGAGGATAAGGAGGCTCAACACAGCGCCTGCCAGACAGGACGTGTGCAACGGAAGCTGGCGGCAGCGTCAGAGTTAGTGTCCGGAAAGAGAGACTTCTGTGGAGATGCCTGGATACGTGTAAGACATAGAATCTTAACGATATCCATGACGCAAGAAGGAAAATGAGCAAAGCCAAGACAGAAAAAAGGTGGTGAGTTATTCCTGAGGTAACTGGGAAAAAAATGAAAGGAGCAGCTTAGGGAAGGGAGCTAAGGAAGATTTATACGTGAAAAAAACAGGTTTCCTGAGGGGCAGCTTGTGGAAATTCAAGCAATGAAGGTAGAGCGGTGGGCAGGAGAAGAGGAGACTGTGTGGGATAGTAAGTCAGGCAGTAGCCAGTAGCAAAGAGGAGGATGGGGACGGTGTCAGAAGGGACAGAGTGGTCTCGATCACTTGAAAGAGGGGAGGACAGCATATACACCTGGTGGCTGCAGACCTGTGTACAAACGTGACTGCATGGGCTTCCCTGGTGGCGCAGCGGTTGAGAGTCCGCCTGCCGATGCAGGAGACACGGGTTCGTGCCCTGGTCCGGGAAGATCCCACATGCCGCGGAGCAACTGGGCCCGTGAGCCATGGCCACTGGGCCTGCACGTCCGGAGCCTGTGCTCCGCAATGGGAGAGGCCACAACAGTGAGAGGCCCGCATACCGCAAAAAAAAAAAAAACAAAAACGTGACTGCATTACAAACTGAATGGGGCTTTAGAGAACAAAGATACTCACACAGTCTAACCCTAAGTACTGTGTGCACAGTAATGCTTCGCTAAATACTACTGAAGGAGGAACTCATGAATTAGTGGAAGGTAAGGGTTATTTTCCCAATCCAATACAAGCTCTACCTTCCTCAGTGATAAGAAGATAACGACCATATTTGTAATACCAAGCACTGTGTTAGGCTTTATGTATACATATTACCCCTAATCTTCACAACAACCTGAAAGGTAGATATTATTATCACTAACTTGGAAATAAGGAAACTAGAAGTCCCAAGATGTTAATAACTTCCCCAAGGTTACGTGGAGAGCCACAGAGCTGTGATTCAAACCCAGATCTGCTTAACTCCAAAACCAATGCTCTTTCATCTCCAGACTGCCACCCTGGTGGTGTCACATTTTATACACTTCCCGTGGTCTTGAAGATTCTGCCTCATGTTTTAGGTATTCATTTCCTTGCCTTATATTTTTCCTACTTAATTTGATCCCCCTTGAGGGCCTGTGACTTACTGTTATAATGCTCACACTGTTTGTCACATACTAGATGCTCAATAAACATGTACTGAATAAGTGATAAACAAAAATTAATCTTTACTTAGTACAGTATTTCTAAAATTCAGAGTCATTTTATACTCACAGGCTTCATCAGTCATAAAATAATCACACTAATATATTTTGTTTTCTGCATTAACTTCAAGGAGTGAAAACATTCCAGTTTCTGAAAAAGCTACTTTTCCATTTTTAATCCACATGTTTAAAACTTCCTATATACATGGGAGTACGTTTTCTAAACATTGTAAAGTTAAGTTACATAAATTATTTTTACCATGACAGGCCCTCTGGATAGTGCCCTTATTTTTGTGATGGTCCCCCATTACTCTCATTACATATTTACTGGTGATCCCCATCTTTGCTCATGGGTTTAATCACTACCTATAGGCTGGCACTTCCAAATTTAGCTCTAGCCTGTGGCAGTGGCTGCTCTGTGTTCACCAAACCTTGTTTTCCTTTCTCCCTGGGGACAGAGCAAGATTAAATTTCCCATCCTCCTTTCCAGTTAAGGAGAGCTGTAATAACAAGTCTTGCCAATGGAATGGGGGTAGGAGAATATATGCTACTTCCAGGTCAGGCTCCTAAAGGCCTTCCTGTGTGACCCTCGCTGCTTCTCTCTCTCTTTGCTGGTACAGATGAGGATGAGGCCCTGGAGTCAGACAGCCACCCGAGGGACTACGGAGCACAGCGCCTCACCCTCCACCCACATGAGACTGTGACTCAAGCGAGAAAAACTCCCTCTGGCAAAACACTGAAGGAAGAGATGAGCACAGGAGAGAAGTGACCACTTTTCGAGGAGTAACGAAAGAGAATAGACAGCTCAGGAATTTGAGGCTTTGAAGGGCTGGAAAAGACAGTTGCCTCTAGACCCCAGAAAGTAAGGGGAAAGACTGAAACAGGCTTTGACCAACAAAGGCCCAGTCAATTTTCTCAGTAGTATAAAGTGACCCAGATTAAGAGTGAAGCCTTCAGCTTAGATGGCCTTAGGGTAGCCACCATTAAGTTGAAGAAAAATGGAACGAATGCCCACCATGTTCACAGCAGCTATCCACAAGAGCCAAGAGGAGGAAGCAATACAAGTGTCCACGGATGAATAAATGGATAAACAATACACACACTCACACAATGAAACTTTATTCAGCCTGAAAGAAAGGAAATCCTGCCACAAAATACAACATGGATGAACTTTGAGAACACTATGGTACGTGAATTAAGTCAGTCACAAAAGACAAATACTATATGATACCATTTATATGGGGTTTCTAGAGTAGTCACATTCATAGAAACAGAAAGTAAAATGGTGGTTACCAGGGACTGGGGAGAGGGGAAAGTGGGGAGTTATTGTTTAATGGGTGTAGAGTTTCAGTTTTGCAAGATGAAGAGTTCTGAAGATTGGTTACATAACAATGTGAATGTACTTAACACACCACTGAACTGTATACTTAGAAATAATTAGGATGGTAAATTTTACGTTTGTTTTTTTTTTTAACCACAATTTAAAAAAATGGAATGGAGAGCGTTATGGACTGAATGTTTGTGTCCCCCGAAAATTCTTATTTTGAAGCCCTAACACCCAAAGTGGTGATATTATGAATTGGGGAGCTTAGGAGGATAACCCGGTTTTAGATGGGGTTATGAGTGTACAGCCCTCATAACTGGATTCACATCCTGAAAGAAGAGGATGAGAGACAAGAGCTCTCTCTTCCAGCTCGCACATGGAGGGGAGGCCATGTGAGCACACAGCAAGAATGCAGCTGTTTAAGAGCAAGGAAGTGGGTCCTCACTAGGAATTGAATCTGCTAGCACCTTGACCTTGGATTCCCCAGCTTCTGGAACTATGAGAAATAAATATCTGTTGTTTAAGCCAATCAGTCTACAGTATTTTGTTAGAGCAGCCCAAGTCAAAGAAGAAAAAAACCCCCCAAACCCAACAAACTGAGCCTGAGAAATATGTCAAGAAAGGAATTCTGGATACTGGCATATGCAACTGACTAGAAGTAAAGGGGTCAGAGACCTAATTTACTATGGGATCTGCACTGCCAAAGAAACCACGAACTCAGTCTGAAGAAGCCTTTGTTGTGATGGAATAAAATTCATACTTTATGGCAAGACAAGAAAATTTAAACATAAAATTCTTCTCTGCCTATTTGGGCCTCCTCCCTCCCCTTTCGTGTGTATTGTATCTGCATTAACCAGACCTCCTTAGGAGATAACCTTCCTTCTTAATCTTGTAAGGGGCCACGATGACCCATGACCCACAACTCACTTTGTATGTGTAGATCTGGATTGTGTAAACTGTCAATAATACATCATTTGACATACAACCCTTCATGTCAAAAACTTACATAACTGTGCTTGACCTCAGAACAGTCCTCAGAGCTTCCTGAAAGACTGTCACCCAGGTTATAATCTCAGGTTGGCTCAAATAAAATTTTCCATTTCTTTCTTAGATCGACTATTGATTAATTTTTTTCATTGACAACTGCTTTCAAGTTGTAAAAACAACCTTTTGCACATATGACACCAAAAGCACAAGTTAAAAAAAAACACAAAATAGGTAAAATGAACTGCATCAAAATTTGAAACTTTTTGCTTCAAAGGATGCCACCAAGGAGGTGAAAAAACCCACACACAGAATGGAAGAAATTATGATTTACACATCATATATCTGATAAAGGACTTATATTCAGAACATACAAAGAACTCTTAGAACTCAACAATAAAATGATAAATAACCCAGTTAAAAATGGGCAGAAGAGGGGGCTTCCCTGGTGGCGCAGTGGTTGAGAATCTGCCTGCCGATGCAGGGGACACAGGTTCGTGCCCCGGTCCGGGAAGATCCCACATGCCGCGGAGTGGCTGGGCCCGTGAGCCATGGCCGCTGAGCCTGTGCGTCCGGAGCCTGTGCTCCGCAACGGGAGAGGCCACAACAGTGAGAGGCCCGCATACCGCAAAAAAAAAAAAAAAAATGGGCAGAGGATTGGAATAGACATTTCTCCAAAGAAGATATACAAATGGCTAATAAACATACGAAAAGATGCTCAATGTCTTCAGTCATTAGGAAAATGCAAACCAAAACCTCAGTGAGGAAAAACCATAAACAAAATAGAAAAGACAACCTACAGAATCAGAGGAAATATTTGCAAACAATGCTACTGACAAGGGATTAATTTCCAAAACACACAAACAGTTCATATAGCTCCATATCAAAAAAAACCAAACAACCCAATCAAAAAATGGGCAGAAGACCTAAACAGACATTTCTCCAAAGAAGACATACAGATGGCCAACAGGCACACGAAAAGATGCTCAACACTGTTAATTATGAGAGAAATGCAAATCAGAACTACAAGGAGGTATCACCTCACTCTGGTCAGACTGGCCATCTTCAAAAAGTCTACAGATAATAAATGCTAGAGAGGTTGTGGAGAAAAAGGAACCCTCCTACACTGTTGGTAGGAATGTAAAATGCTACAGCCACTATGGAGAACAGTGTGGAGGTTTTTTAAAAAACTAAAAATAGAAATACCATACGACCCAGCAATCCCACTGCTGGGCATATATCCGGAGAAAACTATAATTTGAAAAGATACATGCACCCCAATGTTCATGGCAGCACTATTTACAATAGCCAAGACACAGAAACAACCTAAATGTCCATCGACAGATGAACGGAAAAAGATGTGGTATATTTATACAATGGAACATTACTCAGCTGTAAAAAGAATGACATAATGCCATCTGCAGCAACATGGATAGACGTAGAGATTATCATACTAAGTGAAGTAAGCCAGACAGAGAAAGACAAACATATAACATTGCTTATATGTGGAATCTGAGAAAAAAATAAGATACAAATGAACTTATTTAAACAACAGAAATAGACCCACAGACATAGAAAACAAACTTATGGTTACCAAAGGGGAAAAGAGGGGTAGGAGGAATAAATTAGGAGTTTGGGATTAACACATCCACACTACTGTATATAAAATAGACAACCAACAAGGACCTACTGTATATAGCACAGGGAACTATACTCAATATTCTGTAATAACGTATAAGGGAAAAGAATCTGAAAAAGAATATCTATATATAGATATATAACTGTATGTATATCTGGATCACTGTTAATCAACTACACTTCAGTTAAAAAAAAACCAACACAGTGAGATACGACTTTAGATACACTAGTACGGTTATAATCACAAAGACAATAACAAGTGTTAGCAAGAATGTGGAGAAATTGGACCCTTCATACATTGCTCGAGAGACTGTAAAATGCACAGTGGCTTTGGAAAACAGTTTAGCAGTTCCTCAAAAAGTGAAATATGGAGCTACCATTTGACCCAGCCATCTGCTCCTGTGTATATACTCGAGTAATGAAAACATATGTCCCCAAAAAACTTGTACTTGAATCTTTGTAGTAGCATTATTCATAAGAGCCCAAAATTGGAAACAGCCTAAATTTTTATCAACTGATGAATGGATAAACAAAATGTGGTATATTCATATAAAGAAAGACTATTCAGCCATATAAAGAAACAAACTATTGATACATGCAACAACCCGGATGAACCTTAAAAACAAGTGAAAGTTGCCAGACACAAAAAGTCACATCTTATATGATTCGATTTATATGAAATCTCCAGAACAGGCAAATCCACAGAGATAGAAAGTAGATTAGTAGTTGCCAAGGACTCGGGAGAGACAGAAAATGGGGAGTGAGAGCTACAGGATATGGGATTTCTCTTTGGGGTGATTAAAATGTTCAGGAACCAGTGGTAACAGCTGCACAACTCTATGAATATACTAAAAACCACAGAATTGTATACTTCAGAAGGGTGGACTTTATGTAGTATGTGACTTATACCTCAAAGCTGTTAAGAGAAAAAGTCAGAGGAAAGGATCAAAATAAAATGGTATGTCTGTAAAAAACAAACAAACAAAAATAACAATCTTGGCCCCTTAAGCTTGCTCCAGGAGGATGCAGGCTGGGAAGCTCAGGCGCCGCCTTCAGATGGGGCCAAGGAGGATAACGGACAAGAAGAACCCTTTGTGTGCTGAGCTGAGCCAGGGGCCAGAGAACAGTGCAAAAGGAGTTATCTTAGAATTAGAACCAGGGTTTAATCACAAAACCCCCCTTAATAATGCCCGCTCAGCAGGACCCCAGAATTTCTACAATGCAGTGCCTGCCATGTATTTTCCATTTTCCCCCTTTCTAAGTAGAGGTTGTTACTGTGATCAACCAGTCTGGTCCACCGTGGTATATACTGCGTGGGGTAGGAACATACTTGTCTTTCTTTTTTGTCTTTCTTTCTTTTGTCCGACAGTGCATTGCTGGGTTCCCTCAAAAGCTGACTTCTGAGACAAGGATTTAGGAACAGGGAGTTTATTTAGGAGGCAACCCTAGGAGTGGGGAAAGTCAGACCAGAAAAAGAGAAAAGCCAATAAAGAGTACAATGATGACCAAGTTACTACGGCAGAAAATTGGGGCTCAGTCCTGCCAGGGAACCTCGAGGAACGTACATTAGAATTGTGCCACCCAGGGATGGGGAAGCAAAGATTACTGACTGACGATCCCTCAGTAGCTGAGAGTTAATTCTTAGGTTGTGTTAAGCCATGGTTTGCTACAGTAGTTAGCGTAGCCTGACCTGACTAATATACAGCACACCTCTCTACTGAGCTCCAGATCCGCTGGCTATGACAATAACCATCCCAGTGTTTAAGTGATCTCCTCCTAACCTAAAGAATCAGGCCAGATACAATGAGATATCATCTCACACCGGTCAGAATGGCCATCATCAAAAACTCTAGAAACAATAAATGCTAGAGAGGGTGTGGAGAAAAGGGAACGCTCTTGCACTGCTGGTGGGAATGTAAATTGATACAGCCACTATGGAGAACAGTATGGAGGGTCCTTAAAAAACTACAAATAGAGCTACCATACGACCCCACAATCCCACTAGTGGGCATATACCCTGAGAAAACCATAATTCAAAAAGAGTCATGTACCAAAATGTTCATTGCAGCTCTATTTACAATAGCCAGGACATGGAAGCAACCTAAGTGTCCATTGACAGATGAATGGATAAAGAAGATGTGGCACATATATACAATGGAATATTACTCAGCCATAAAAAGAAATGAAACTGAGTTATTTGTAATGAGGTGGATAGACCTGGAGTCTGTCATACAGAGTGAAGTAAGTCAGAAGGAGAAAAACAAATACCGTATGCTAACACATATATATGGAATCTAAGAAAAAAAATGTCATGAAGAGATTAGTGGTAGGATGGGAATAAAACACAGACCTACTAGAGCATGGACTTGAGGATATGGGGAGGGGGAAGGGTAAGCTGTGATGAAGTGAGAGAGTGGCATGGACATATATACACTACCAAACGTAAAATAGATAGCTAGTGGGAAGCAGCTGCATAGCACAGGGAGATCAGCTCGGTGCTTTGTGACCACCTAGAGGGGGGAATAGGGATGGTGGGAGAGAGGGAGACGCAAGAGGGAAGAGATATGGGAACACGTGTATATGTATAACTGATTCACTTTGTTGTAAAGCAGAAACTAACACACCATTGTAAAACAGTCATACTCCAATAAAGATGTTGGAAAAAAAAAAAAAAAAGAATCAGGCCAGAAAACAGCCTGGATGCAACATTCACATACCAGTTTCCGGATTATCCAACTTTTCTATATTAATAGGGCCTCGATTTAAAAATAAAAATGTTGGGCTTCCCTGGTGGCACAGTGGTTGAGAATCCGCCTGCCGATGCAGGGGACACGGGTTCGTGCCCCAGTCCGGGAAGATCCCATATGCCGTGGAGCGGCTGGGCCCGCGAGCCATGGCCGTTGAGCCTGCGCGTCTGGAGCCTGTGCTCCGCAACGGGAGAGGCCGCAACAGTGAGAGGCCCACATACCGCAAAAAAAAATAAAAATAAAAATAAAAAATAAAGAAAAATGTTTAGCACCCCCAAAAATGGGATGAAAAACCCCACAAAACTATACAAAACAAAAGTATAAAAATGATATTCTCACAATCCATTACATTCTTTTTGGCAATATTAAACGCTGAGGTACACACACCCTCCCCTGCTTTCTAACAAGGTCGATAAAGTTGACAAGTTACCTTTCACATCTAGGTTGACCCAATGAGTGGTAACAAGAGATGCACAGGCAATGGGAAGAGGAAAGAGGAAAGGGGTGAAAGTACTGCTCGTATGTATCGTCTAGAAAGAACAGGACACTCTCCGAGTACCTGATTTGCACTTAGATTTTCACATCTTGGTGGCATGCTTGGATGCCTCTAAGGAACACTTCTCAATCTGTTCCCTCCTCTCCCTGTTTCCCTCTCTTAACCTGAGGCTACCCTGTGAAGGATGCTACCAGAGAAGCAGCTTCTCAAGATCCCGGAAGGAGGAGGCAAGCTGGGTGCCCGGTGTGGAGGCATCTTACCCTGGAGCCACGGTTCCCAAGCCTGGCTTGTCGATGAGAACCCAGGTGGGTTTTAACAATACACATTCCCAGGTCCCACCTCCGAGATTCTGACAGGTAGGCCTGGTGTGGGCTAGAACGCTGAAGGTCAGCCCAGTGGGGACTGGTGCTGTGGCTCTTCCGTGGCTATTAGAACCGAGGTGTACAATAAATGTTTACTTGTCTGCCTCGCTACGAGGTTGTCAGCATCCTGAGAACAAAAGTCTTGTCTCTTCATCTTTGTGGTGTTAGTAGCTGGCAGAGACCACGATGTTGCTGAGTGTTCAACACATGTTTACCGAGCAAAACAAGAAATAGCCATCTTGCTGTTTTTAAATTTTAGACTGTACTTCTACCTAGGCATATGAGTATAATTTAGTAGCAGCAAATATACAATTGCAATGTCAGATTTTCTCCTAAAATATGTCCTCAGCAAATAGTGAGCGTACCCTCTATTACTTAAGAATCTGATACCCTGTCTTTGATGAGAAGCTATCCGAGTTAAGATTGAAAACAACCGGGAAAATACATGAAACATTATCTTTCCCAAATCATTATTTACTTTAGCCTTCTACAGCCTTAAAGATCATCACCACATAAAGCTCTCTCAAATGACTTCACACAGTCATGTGGCATTGTGCTGCCATTTGCCAGTTGCAGGGACTGATTTGCACAGACTAAACAGGTACATTCAAATACTGATACCGCCTTTTAAGCTTATACAGCATCCTTTCCTTCTTGGTTTCTTCTTCTATTTCATTAAGCAGCCAGGACAAATGTAAAGTGTGAAACTCCCAAACTTTAAAAATGTTTTCAGATTTAAGTAACATAAGCAGAGAACAATAAAACTATTGGTCTTTTCAAACAAATATGGATTCAATAAGACCTATATTTTGGTACTAACACTGTAAGTTACATTTTAGTAGACTGTAGATATCTGTAGTAGACATCCTGAGTATTTTAGCATTTTTTTCTATTCTGACTGCCCATAACAACCTTTTACACCACAGAAATCATATTGACTGATTCTCTCCCAGCCCCTTGTGCATTTGAATGGTGGGTATATGGCTTATGATATGCCCTCGCAGGTATATGCTCACCACATGGATAAACTTTAACCTCAACTTAAAAAATAGTTTGTGGAACTGGCACAGTTACATGGAACAATTAAGTGTGTGGGTCTTATTTTTTAAAAGAATCCTCTACTTCTATGCAATGTATATAAAGTCACACACACACACACACACACACACACCTCTCTCTATGAGATTCCCTGCAGCCTTGGCGGTCAGCCATTCTGATCCAGCAGTTCACGTTGATACCCTTAAGGGAGATTATAATTCAAACAAAAATTCCTTCACAAGTCAATCAGACTTTAGTCACTTGAGACATGAGAGAGACAACGAGACAGAGAAAACAAAAGCAGACATATCAAAGAGTTCCTAAAAATGATGCTGCAAGGTATCAAACATCTCAAAGACAATCTTGACATGGTCTTAGAGAATGAGCCCAGAACACCTGGATGATGATGGCTCATTGAAGGACTCCTATTCTAGGGGACAAAAGCCAAAGGAAGAAAAGTCTGAACTGGGGAGTGAGGAGTAGGTAAGGTGTTTCAAGAGGAAAATTCAGAGTATCCTTATTTTATTTTAGTTGAATACATGATTAAGAATTCCCTTTTCATACTTAACCCTTCTTACCTGCTTACTAATGAACAACCTGACATGCTTTATGTATCTAGAGACATTTTCTGAAAGAGTTCTGCATTTGGCAATTAACTGTATACTTTCCATCAGGACAGCTATTACAGTGACGTCAAAATAAAAGTTAAAAAAAAACATAAAAGGACAATTTGAATGGAGGAATAAAGATCATATAATTGGTGGGAGCTATGAGCTGGGGAGAAATTGTAAGAACTTCTACAAACTACAGAGCTTGACCAAGAGTTTACAACTCACTAGGTACATGAGACTAAGTATTGTCTTTTAAAACCATCCTTTTTGTCCATCTCTTTGAAATCCACTGAGCTCAAGACTTTTTCATGAAGAGCTACCTCTTATTTAGACTGATTCACCAGGGTACTCTGTCTGTGTAAACAAACTATTGTTTCCCAGCACGACAAATCTACTAGTACTTACAACTGACATATGACTTGTTCTTTGGTATATTTCTTAAGTGATTCTTTGTCCTCATTATAGTCCTGGACAGGCCAACCACTGGAATGCCCACCAAGCACATTAACTCCACAATCCCTTGTACGTAAACTGCCGTACATGGACGACTGGCTGGGCCGGATATTGGAACCTGACCCAAGAGCAGTCAGCCAAGAAACTGGCCAGAGGTCTCTGAGCTGCTCTTGCATAAATCTTCTAATAGGGGTGACAATATCTAACTGGGCCTCTCTTGAGGGTATCTGAAATGGGCACAAGAGGGAGAGCTGAAGTACTAAAAGGAGGTGAACAAGCCTAAAACACACACAAACACACAAATAAATCAAAGACAGAGAATATATCTGAGTCACAACAATGGGAGAGCAGGTCTGAAAATGAATATACTTCTGATGCTAAGGTGGCAATGAGATAATATAGCTATTTTATATCTACAAACTCCCATCCCCCAAATTATGTTCCAGTCACACCAAAATGCAGCTTTTACTCTCCCACATACCCTAGCAGGCCTGGCTTAAGGTGTATTTCAGGTAACTTGAGCTAATGTTGTACAACCATTTATGTGTACTGCAAAAAAAAAAGTACACAAATGGTTGTACAAAAATGTGAATGGGTTATATTTTTTTCAAATTTGTATATTATTTTTTATTGTGGTAAAAAATGCATATCACAAAATTCACCATCTTAACCATTTCTTTTTTTTTCTTTTTGCGGTACGCGGGCCTCTCACTGTCATGGCCTCTCCCTTTGTGGAGCACAGGCTCCAGACGCGCAGGCTCAGCGGCCATGGCTCACGGGCCCAGCCGCTCCGCGGCATGTGGGATCTTCCCGGACTGGGGCAGGCACGAACCCGTGTCCCCCATGCATCGGCAGGCGGACTCTCAACCACTGTGCCACCAGGGAAGCCCCATCTTAACCATTTCTAAGTGTACATGCAATAGTGTTAAATGTGTTCAAATTGTTGTGTGACCAGTCTCCAGCACTTCATCTTGCAAAATTGAAACTGAACCGCAAAACTGTTTTCCATAGTGGCTGCATCATTTTATATTTTATATTTCCAATAATCCACAAGGATTCCAGGTGCTCCAATTGCTCCCCACCCTCACAAACACTTGTTCTTTTCTGTTTTGTTTGTTTGTTTGTTTGTTTTATGGTAGCCTCCTAACATTTGTGTGGTGATACCTCATTGTGTTTGATTTGCATTTTCCTAGTGATTAGTGATGCTGAGCATCTTTTCATGTGCTTGCTGGCCATCTGTGTATCATCTTTGGATAAATGTGTATTCAAGTTCTTTGCCCAGTTTTTAACTTGATTATTTTGTGTTGCTGAGCTGTAGGAGTTCTTTATATATTCTGGCTATTAACTCCTTTTCAGATACATTATTTGCAAATATTTTCTCTGATTCCACATGTTAATTTTTCACTCCATTGCATCCTTTGATGCTCCGAAGTTTTAAATGTTGATGTAGTCCAAATAAATAAATACATAAATAAATAAATCTATCATCTTGCTAATTATATTCTCTTTGTCTCATCTATTCTTTGTTCCCTTTTTCTTCTCTTCCTGCCTTCTTTTGGATTATTTATGATATCATTTTACCTCCACAACTTACTTACTAGTTTTAGTTTTGTCTTTTATTTTCTAGTGGTTGTTCTAGCATTTACATCTTTAATTTATTACAGTCTACCTTCAAATAATACCATACCACTTCAGGTAGAGTGCAAGGCCATCATAGTTAGTCTGGGGATTGGCACTGCTGTTGTGATCTTTACCCTTAGTGCAGCACAGACTTCAAATTCTTTCTGTGCTGAACTGTCATTACCCTGTGCTTTGTGTGGCAGTGTGGGGCAGAGCTGGAACATTATCCTCGGAGTTTCTGCTCCACCTTCAGCTTTCAGCAGTCCCTGCATACCTGCACCAGAGGGGTCTCATTCCACACTCCAGTGCCTTCCCCAATGGCAGACTGCTATTGCGCATTACTGGTGTTAGGCTTATTTTGGGGCCAGGTTGGTTCTTGGTCTCCTGGTCTTAGGCAGGCGCTGTGTACCTACTCTTGGAGGGGACAGACCAGAGAGCTGTAAGGCTTCCTGTCCCTCCCACCTGTGGCGGCTGAACCCTGCCATGTATCTGTGGTGGGTCTCAGGCAGGAAGGGTCTTTCTCTCCCTTTCCCAGTGGCACAGACCTCTACTTTGTATTGGGTCAGAATCCTGGACCCGAGAGATTTTCCTGCCCTTCCCTTAGGAGGTGATGGCTTTTGTTTCTGTCCTCCTCCCCAAAGCAGCATCTTTTTGCCTGGCTCCTTTGGGAAGAAACGAAGGAAGATTCTCTAACCTCCTCCTCAGGCAGAAGGATTTTTTTGCTTCTAGCCTTCCTCCAGAGGCCCCGGGGATGAGAGGGTTTGTTGCCCTGGCCCCAGTGAGTTAAAAATTTGGCTTCATATGAAAGATGTGTCCGGAGAAGCAGCACGGCTTCGTGCCTAGTACCCAGCAGCAATCCCCGCTCAGGCCTGCATGACTGATGAGGGCAGGCGAGGCATCTGTGGAGACCCAAGGAGGAAGGGCTTACAAGTGAGAACTCCCCTTGTGCTTGGGGATCCCAGTTATTCTAAACTGATACCCTATCCCATATTTGGACTTCAGGAAATTTAAAATTTTTTAGTTATTTCCTCTTATTTGCTTCTATGGCGGCCACCACTTCCTCTCACGCTCTGTCAAAGGTGAACAGTCTGTGTGGCTCAACTCTCCTAGGAGGGGCTTGTCACACTTTGGAATTGAGTTCCCTTGATTTCCTTGTAAACTCAGCCCTCTGATACATTTGGAAAGTTATGACTTTTGTGAGCTCTCTGGATTTTTCTCATTAGGATGAGAGTGACATGCTCTTACAGCTTTCTACATCCTAAGTGGAAGAAGAACTCAGGCTTATGTTTTATATGTCTTTGCTTTTTTATTTCATTTAAAAAATAAATTTTGTGTTATAAAAATACTGCGCTGTGGTGGATTGAAAAACAACAATAAAACTGGTCCTTCGCCACAAATAGTACGAAAAGCAGCACTGTTCCATTGCATAAAGCAGTCATGATTATGACAAGATTGTCCAATCTGAGGGCACACTGTTTAGCTACAAGAACATTTCTTTTGGACCTTATGACATACTATGGATAAAGCACAAAAGGTTCATACTAATTCACATTTAGCAGAGGGTAAGGCAGTAGGAGTGGTTAATAAAATATTTTCACTTCCAAAGATTTCTTCTGTAGACTATCATATAGAGCTGCTAATTTCCTCCCTTTCTAAAACAGGTTCATAGCATTTGTCCCAATTTTCCCTGATGTAAGGGTTAATTATTTAGG
The DNA here is from genome assembly GCF_026419965.1 of Kogia breviceps. Classification (NCBI taxonomy): domain Eukaryota; kingdom Metazoa; phylum Chordata; class Mammalia; order Artiodactyla; family Physeteridae; genus Kogia; species Kogia breviceps. The sequence continues at coordinate 50,214,009 of NC_081322.1, forward strand.
AATCTTTCAAAATGTCTCAGATTGCCTCTGGAAAAGGCATATAAAAATAAACCATAGGTTCTACCAACCAGAAAAGGTGCTAATTAAATGGAGACAAAATAAGAAGAGAAAGTAGCCTTGAAGACACTTAGTAAAACTATATCTGTAATTTCCCCTGATAAAGAGTTTAGAAGCAATCATTATTTTAAAGTATGTTCTCTTATAACACTTTCATTATGGACTTATCCCTTGCTGCTCTTCAATCTTTCCCAACAAAATACTGAACACCTCAAGGATGGTGTTGTATCCATCTTTGTACTTCTCAGGGTCTAGCCCAGTGCCTGGCATATGCCAGGCACTGAATGATTATATATTAAGTGAAATGAATAGATTTGATAATGGTTCTGCCTATCTTTTTCCTCTGGGGTATATCCGTCTCTTACTGCCCTCTGCCCTTTCCTTTTTTGTGAGTGTATATATAGATCTCACAGAATCCCTATCTACCAGTGTCTGCCTGGCTCCCAGGTACCCACTACTCTTTGAAGACTCTGCTGGCAGCCCTTTTTGCCTGATCAGCTGGCCTCACATCTATAATAGGAGCCTTAGGACTGAGATAGTTCTGGCTCTGTTCTTTGCTTGGATGACCTGGCAGCCTGCTTGATGGTCAACCTTTGTAGCCAGGTAAGTTTCCCATAACCACCTCAGAGCCCGGGTGAATGGATTTCTATCTAAACCTACCTAAGTTTCCTCCTCATTGGTCACGTGCAGCCAGAGACTCACATACCTGAACCTCTGAGTCTCCTTGAGTCACAGTAGGTACTTCATCTTATGCTAATATATATTTTTTAGGTTTCTATATGTAGTGATAAACCTTCCATTAGGATATATAAGGAGAATGCCATCGAAAGCAGAAATTACAATTTTTTTCTTTTCAAATCTTTCAAAATTCCTAACATAGTACTATGCCCAGAGTAGACACACAATTACTGAATGAGAGGATGAATGCTGCATTGAAAGCTCTTCATAAGTTCCCTGCAAGAATTAAGTGAACTTACATTGATACTTTAGCCTTCCCTTACTTTTTCTCAACACCTCATTTTTACTTGTTCATGTATCTCCATGGGAAGACTAATGTGTGTTGAATGGTGATAACTGATAATCTCTTAGAGGACCAAACATACCTTGCAGTTCAATATGGTTCACATTTTCCCATAATCATATATTAACTAATCTCACTATTCCCATACATTTTAAAGAAAAGAAACTCTTACCCAGCCTTAGCAACACTTATGGTTTGTTGCTCCATTGCTTCGTGGATACTGGTTCTGTCATGCTCTTTGAGGCTATTAAACTCATCAATACAGCAAAGGCCTGCATCTGCAAGGACTAACGCCCCAGCCTCCAAATTCCATTCTCCTGAGTCTTTTACAGCAGTTACCGTCAGACCTAAGGAAACAAGCAAGCTATGTTAGCTTTTATTTTAGAAAGCGTATCTTATAACTATGAAGGTAAATAAATTCCTATATTTTAAAGGGAAGGGGATAGAGTCAAGGCTTTAATTTCTACCAACAACAGATGGCATCAGGACAGCTACTTCAGGTATCCATTCACTGGAAGATCTCGGGAGATTCTATGTTCTGAAAATCTAATATGTGTTATTGAGTATTTTGTGGCAGACAGAAGTCTCCCAATTTTCTGTCTCTCCTTGGTAGGTATGCTCACTGAGAAGTCTAAACTTTTAGACGGAGCAAACAGATCTCCAGAGATCTTATGACAATAAGTGCTGAACTATATGCTGTTTACAGAGAAGAGTCCAAAGACAGAGAACAGTAGATACTGCAGTCCAATGATGAAAATGAAACGTTTGCTGCCAGTCAGAGTGTGAAGGAGAGGATTCCCCTCATAAGTATTATCAGATTTTGAGTCATCCTTTATACTAGTCAATAAAGCAGAGCTGGTCAAAAGCAAAGGCTTTGGAGCCACCTAGACTTGGATTTGAACCTTGGATCTGTCATTCTGGCTGCCATATTGTAGACAAGTTTCCTAATACAGGCATACCTTGTTTTATTGAGCTGTGCTTCACTGCACTTCACAGATACTGTGTTTTTTACAAATTGAAGGTGTGTGGTAACCCTGAGTAGAGCAAGTGTACTGGTGCCATTTTTTCAACAGCATTTGCTTACTTCATGTCTCTGTGTCACATTTTGGTAATTCTCACAATACTTCAAACTTCTTCATGATTATTGCGTTTCTTGTGGTGATCTGTGATCGGTGATCTTTCCTGTTACTACTGTAACTGCAGGTGTGGTGGGAATAGTCAGAGAACTAGAATTAGAGGTGGAACCTGAGGACGTGACTGAATTGCTACAATCTCATGATAAAACTTTATGAGGAGTTGCTTCTTATGAATGGGCAAAGAAAGTGGTTTCTCGAGATGGAATCTACTGCTACTGAAGATGCTATGCAGATTACTGAAATGACAGCAAAGGATTTAGAAAATTACAGAAACTTAGCTGAAAAAAGCAGCAACAGGATTTGAGAGAATTGACTCCAATTTTGAAAGAAGTTCTACTGTGGGCAAAATGCTACCAAATATCATCACACACTACAGAGAAATCATTGGTGAGAGGAAGAGCCACTGATGCGGCAAACTTCCCTCGTGTCTTGTTTTAAGAAACTGCCACGGCCGCCCCAGCCTCCAGCAACCACCACCCTCATCAGTCAGCAGCATCCGCATCAAGACAAGGCCCTCCATCAGCAAAAAGATTATGACTTACTGAAGGCTCAGATGATGGTTTGCATTTTTTAGCAATAAACTATTTTTTAATTAAGGGGTATGTACTTTTTTTAAGATATAATGCTATTGCAGACCAAATGGACTACAGCATAGTGTAAACATAACTTTTATATCATTGGAAAACCAAAAAATTCATGTGACTTGCTTTACTGCAGTGCTCTGGAACTGAACCTGCAGTATCTCTGAGGTATGCCTGTATATCCAGGCCTCAGTTTATTTATCTATTAAAAAAAAAGGATAACAATAGAAAATACTTAACAGATTCTTAGATATTCAAATAGAATATAAATAAAGCTCTTTAAAAGGAGCACAATGAGTAATTATAATAACTACTGTTGATAAAAATTAATAAACCTCTGGCTAGACTGATCAAGGAAAAAAAAGGAGGAGATACAAGTTATAAATATCAGGAATGAAAGAGGGGACATCACTATAGGCCCTAAGGACATTGAACTAATAATAAGGAACTCTATGTCCTAGCTTAGATGAAATGGTCAAATTCTTCGAAATATATAAACTGCCAAAGTTTATCTAAAAAGGAATAGATAACTTGCAAAATCCTGCATTTACTTTGAAAATTGATTCTATAGTTAAAGAAGATGCAAAACAGAAACCTACAGGCTGAGATGACTTCATGGTTAAACCTACCAAACATTTATGGAAGAAATAATACCGATTATACCAAAACTTTCAGAAATATAGAGAAACAAGGAACACCTCCTAACTCATTTAATGAAGCCAGCATTATCATGATACCAAAAACAAATAAAGACATACTAAAACTACACACCAGTACCCCTCATTAATATAGATGCAAAAAACTCTGAAAAAATAAAAGTAAATCAAACAATATATAAAATGATAACATCATAACTAAATGAAGTTTACCTTGAGAATGCAAGGCTAATTCAACATTCAACTATTAATCACTGCAATTCATCATATCAACAAACTAAGGAAGAAAAAGCAAACCTCAACAGATACAGAAAAAAACATTTGATAAAACTCAACAATCATTCATGATTAAAAAGAAAAGAAGAAATCTCTCAGAAAGCTAGGGAACAGAGGGAACTTCTTCAATCTGAAAAAGGGTATTTACAAAAATCCTGCAGCTAACATACTTAATGATAAAAGACTGAATGCATACCCCCAAGATCAGAACATGGCATGGATATCAGCTCTCATCACTCTTATTCAAAAATCATACTGGAGGTTCTAGCCAGCGAAATAAAACAAGGAAAAGAAATAAACAATGTACAGATCGAAAAGGAAAAATTAAAATTGTTTATACTTGCAGAAAATGATTACATAGAAAATTCCAGATAATCTACCAAAAAAATACTAAAACTAATAAGTAAGTGTAGCAATGTTGCAGGGTGTAAGTCAATATACAAAAATCAACTATCTTTCTATACATTAGGAAAAAACAATTAGAAATTGCAATTTTAAAATAATATATTTATAATATTACCCCCAAATATGAATACTTGGTTATAAATCTTAAAAAAGATGTGTAAGATCTGTGTGCAAAAACTACAAAACATTGATAAAGGAAATCAAAGATGATGTAATCAAATCAAGAGATATTCCATGTTCATGGAATGAACTGAAAACTCAATACTTTTAAGATGTTTCCCCAAACTGCTCTATAGATTCAATGCAAGTCCAAACAAAATCCTAGTGGCATTTTTCTTGTTATAGAAATTGACAAGGTGATTATAAAATTTAAATGGAGAAGCAAAGAAAATAGAAGAATCAAACCAAAAAAGAAACTAGGAGGTCTCACATGACCCTATTTCCAGATTTACTGCAAAGCTGAAGTAATCAATTTTGTGTGGTACTGGAGAAAAGATATAGACAGACAGAATAATGAAATAGAATAAGTGTCCAAAAATAGGCCCACAAATATATGGTCAAGTAATTTTTGATAAAAATGAAAAAGCAATTCGATAGAGGAAGGATAATCTATTCCACAAATGGTGCTGCAATAATTGGATATCCTTATGCAAACAGAAAAAAAATCAATATTTCTCCATACCTCACATTTAACACAAAAATTAACTCATAATGAATTAAAGACCTAAATGAAAAATGTAAAACTTATAGAAGAAAACATAGGAAAAAAGCTATGTGAGCTCCTCTCGTTTCTGGTGCAGCACTTAAAGAGCTCAGAAGTTGCTAATCCATCCTAAAAAGTGAAAACCTAAACAAACTGAAAAATCAACAATTGTTCTAAGATCCATCAAAAAAAATGAGCTCACAGGGCAAACTGCTGCCCCCCAAATTGGAAAGACAGAGAATTATAACTTACCAGAACAGAAGCCTCTATGGGCACCAGCACTGGGACAGGAAACCCTGAACTGTAACTGACAAATTGCTGGAGCCTCTGTGTGGACAACTCTGAGAATTAAAAATTCCTTAGGAACCCAGTCATGGAGGGGGTGGGTACACACACTTCTGTGAGTTTCACCTCCAAGAGCTCTACCAGGTTCTCACATTGAATATCAACAATTTGTCTCTGACATTGTAAACAGAGAGATTCAAAGTCTAAGAAAAAATCAAAAAGAAATTCTAGAGATCAAAATCACTAGATATGAAGAATGCCTTTGATGGGCTCACTTGTAGAGGGGACATGGCTAAGGAAAGAATCTCTGAGAATAAGGATACTCAGTAGAAATTTCCAAAACTGAAAAGTAAAGAGAAAAACATGGAAAATAACAGAACAGAATATCCAAGAACTATGGAACAACTACAAAAGGTGTAACATACACACAGTGTATATAATGGAAATACCAGAAGAAGAAAGAGAGAAGGAACAGAAGCAGTGTTTGAAGCAATAATGAGAAATTCCCAAAATTAATGTCAGACACCAAATCATGGATCCAGAAAATTCAGAGACTATAAAGCAGGAGAAACACTAAGGAAACCATACCTATGCATATGATTTAAACTTTAGAAAATCAAAGGTAAAGAAAAAAGTCTTGAAAAAAGCCAGAGGTGGGGATAAACCACCTTACCTATAGAGGAGCATAAATGAGAATTATATCCAACTTCCCCTCAGAATATTTCAATACAATCTAAAAAATACATTAAGGCAAGACTAGCATTCAGAAGTGAAGATAAAATCACACTAAGTTCTGCACTGGTTAGATAACATCCAGAGCAGGAGTCAGCAAACTATGATCTGTGGGCAAAATCTGGCCCAACCACCTGTTTTTGTAAAAATCGTTTTCTGGAACACAGTCATGCTCATCATTTACATATTGTCTATGGCTGTTTTCACACTACAATGGTAGAGTCAAGTACTTGTGAGAGACATTGAATGGCCCTCAAAAATCTAAAATATTTATATCTGGCCCTTTACAGAAAAAAGTTGCTGACTCCTGATGTACAGTATTAATATCTACATTGAGAATCAAATTTTAAAAGAAATACTAATAAAAAAGAAAGTAAACAAATAATGAAGGACATGGAAATAATGCCACTTAAAAAATAGTTTACTGCATAGGCTATGATTAGCCTGAAACAAAGATTTAGAGAAGAGAAAGTAATAATTATTACATATTTAGAGAACTACCCTATGGAAGAGCAATTAGGCTAATTTGGGGTGGCTTCAAAGAAATAACTGAGACCAACGTGCAGAATTTTACAGGGAACTACTGGAAACCTTGAGGTGTTTAAAAAGGAATGAGCTACCTTGCAAAGTAATAAACTTTTTGTCAAAGTAATCTTTAAGTAAAAGTGGAAAGTCCACTTATCAGAGATAGTGTAGAAAGGTATTTATGCAATGAATAGTTGGCTGAACAACGCGAAATTAGAGAACAACGAGATGAAAGAAAATGAAGACACAACATACCACAACTAATGGGATGCAGCTAAAGCAGTGCTTAGAGAGTAACTTATAGCTATAAATGTCTACATTAAAAAAGAAGATAGGGCTTCCCTGACGGCGCAGTGGTTGGGAATCTGCCTGCCAATGCAGGGGACACGGGTTCGAGCCCTGGTCCCGGAAGATCCCACATGCCGCAGAGCAACTAAGCCCGTGAGCAACAGCTACTGAGCCTGCGCGTCCGGAGCCCGTGCTCCTCAACAAGAGAGGCCGTGATAGTGAGAGGCCCGCGCACCGCGATGAAGAGTGGCCCCCGCTCGCAGCAACTGGAGAAAGCCCTCGCGCAGCAACGAAGACCCAACACAGCCAAAAATAAATAAATAAATTTTAAAAAAAAAGAAGATAGATCTCAAATCAACAATCTATGCTGCCACCTTAAGACACTGGAAATAAAGCAGAGCAAACTAAACCCAAAGCAAGCGGAAGGAAGCAAATAATATATAACAGAAACTACTGAAACAGATATAAAAACAATAGAGAAAATTAATGAATCCAAAAATTGACAAATTTTAGCTAGACTGACCAAGCCAAAAAGAGAGAAGAATAAAATTACTAAAATCAGGAATCAAAAAGATGGGACATTATTAATGACTTTACAGAAATAAAAAGTATTACAAAGGGACACAACAAATAACTGTATATCAACTAATTAGACAATTTAGATGAAATTGACAAAACTCTAAAAAGACACTACCAAAACTGACTCAAGAAGAAAAAGAAAATCTGAACAGACCTATAATAAGTAGGGATTGAATTAGTAATTTAAAAACTACCCACAGGGGCTTCCCTGGTGGCGCAGTGGTTGAGAATCCGCCTGCCGATGCAGGAGACACGGGTTCGTGCCCTGGTCCGGGAAGATCCCACATGCTGCGGAGCGACTGAGCCCGTGAGCCATGGCCGTTGGGCCTGTGCGTCCGGAGCCTGTGCTCCGCAACGGGAGAGGCCACAACAGTGAGAGGCCCGCGTACCACAAAAAAAAAAAAAAAATTAAAAAAAATAAAAACTACCCACAAAGAGAAAACCATACACAGATGGCCTCACTGGTGAATTCTACCAAACATTAAAAGAATCAAATATGAATCCTTCACAAACTCTTCTTAGAAGTAGAAAAGGAGGAAATACTTTCTAACTTGTTCTCTATGACAACAGTATTACCCATACACCAAAAATCAAAGTAAAGACCAATATCTCTTACGACTACATATACGAAAATCCTCAACAAAATACTAGCAAACCAAATTCAGCAATATATAAAAAGGATTATATAACCATAACCCAGTGAGATTTATCTCAGGAATCCAAGATTGGTGGTATAACATCTGGAAATCAATTAATGTAATATCCTCATACTAATAGAATTAGGGACAAAAGGCATATGATCTTCTCAATAGAGGCAGGAAAAGCACTTGACAAAATTCAACCATCCTTCATGAAAAAACACTGAAACCAGGAACAGAAGAGAACTTCTTCAACCTGATAAAGGACATCTTCTTCAACCTGATAAACCCAGAACTAACATCATTCTTGATGTAAGACTGAATGCTTCCCTGTTAAGATGAGAAACAAGACAGGGATGTTCACTCTCACTACTTCTATTCAACACTGTACTGGAGGTTCTAGGAAGGGCAATTAGGCAAAAAATGAAATAACAGACATCCGGAGGGAAAGGGAGAAGTAAAACTATCCCTGTTTGCAGATGACATGATCTTACATATAGAAAATCCTAAGGAAACCACTAAAAACTACAACTAACAAATGAGTTCATCAAGGTTGAAGGATACAAAATCAATTTTTAAAAATCCATTTTATCTCTATATACTTGCAATGAAGAATACGAAAATATAATTAAGAAAGTAATTCCATTTACAAAGTCTCAAAAAGAATAAAATACTTAGGAATGAATTTAACAAAAGAAGTATATAAAACTTATACTGTGAAAAGTACAGAACGTTGTTGAAAGAAATTGAAAATGACGTAAATGAAAAACACCCCATATTCAGACTTTTTCTGCTTGTGCTTTTTATCATCTCTCAAAAATATGGCCTAATCAAGGGCCAGAAGATTGATGCCTGTGTTTCCTTCTAAGAGTTTTATACTTTTAGCACCTTATGCTGATGTCTTTGAGCCAGCTTGAATTATTTTTTGTATATGGTGTGAATAGGGATCCAAATTTATATTTTTGCATGTGGATGTCCAATTTCCCAGCAGTAACTTTTGAAAAGACGATTCTTTCCCTAATGAATTGTCTTGGAACCCTTATCAAAAATGAACTGACCATAAATGTATGGGTTTATTTCTGGACAATCAACTCTGTCCCGTTGGTCTATATTGTTATGCCATTACCACACTGGACTTCATCAAAATTAAAACCTTTTGTGATGCAAAAGACACCCCCAAGAAAATGAAAAGATAAGCTACACTACAGGAGAAAAATTTTGCAAACCTGGTAAATACAAGTCTCTTAATCAGAGACTATATATTCTATCTATATTTAGAATATATAAATAACTCACAATCTAACCATAAAAAGACAAACAATCCAATTTTTTAGATAGCTAAAGGAGCTGAAAAGATATTTCTCTACAGAAGATATACAAATGGCTGATAAGCAAATGAAAAATGCTCAACATCTTTAGCCACCAGGGAAATGTAAATCAAAACCACAGTGAGAACGACTGCTCACAGCACCCATAGGTATAATCAGAAAGACACAGTAACAAGTGTTGGTGAGGATGTGGAGAAATTGGAAAGCTTATACACTGTTGGTGGGAATGTGAAATGGTGCAGCCACTCTGGAAAACAGTCTAGTAGCTTCTCGTTACCATATGATCCAACAACTCCACTCTTAAGCATATACCCAGAAAAATGAAAACATATGTTCTGCACAAAAATCTGTATACAAATGTTGATAGCAACATATCCATTATTTAAAAAAAAATCACTGTGTAATCATACTGGGAGTATTTGGAGATAGATTCTTTGCATGCTGGATTCAAGTCCTTAACAGGCACAAATTCTACCAACGAGATCTACCAGTTAATTAGCTATCAGTTCAATGTGAAACCTTTCCACTTCCTATCCTTTCTAGTTTTCTACCTTTTCTAAATAACTCTGCATATAAGGCCTCCAATCTCAGGAAGCTGACTTGCCTAGCTTCCGTCAAGCATGACTCCATCTAACGTCATTTGTCTCTATAGTAACCGACTAAAAAAGTTGCTGTGCTCAGCAGAGGCTTTGTGCAAGCAGTGGTCCAGCCTAGAGATGTTTTAAAGACTTGAGTCCCCTCTCTACTTACCACTGAATTCTTCCTGATACTAGGAAAAGGAGAGAGCCTCTAACAAACAGAAGAGGTGGAGGGTGAAAGACAAAAGGACAGAATGTAAAACATGAAGCACAGTGGACTACAAGTAGAGACTGAGTTCAAAAGGAAACAAGCTTAGAAGCAGCTTCATTTATAAAAGGACTAAGAACACATGGTTAAAAACTAGATACAAAAAACAGAATATAATTATCAAGCATTTCCATCCATATTCTTCTGGTCAGAAACAATACCATGATATTGACATCAGCAGGTTGTCCAAAAGAAACATGATTATGGTGCTTCAGAAAGCTGACTAATATTGATAGTGATCCAAAAGGTGTTTAACAGTATAGTCCAGCTATGGATAAGGGGCCAAACATAGCTTATCTCTTCAACAAATTTGTAACCTAACGGTGGGTGGCAATGAACACAAAACAGTGAAACTGTTACAGAGAATGGAGGAGCGGGACATACTTTATGTTATGTAACAAACATAAAAACCTTATTAAAAGTGTAATGATGCATTCCAGGATCTATCCTCCCCCACTCCCAATCACTCCTCCCGCAACAGGAGACTTGGCATCTGCAGCCTCAATGGGGAGGCTCCCACAGCTCTGCCTTGGCTGCAGCCTCCTCTTACTCCCAGTATATACCAGGGCAAAACTCATTCATGGAGCTTTGTTCCTCAAGAGTTCATTCAAGTCATTACTACAGTGTCTGCCAGCCTGTGGGTTCTTCCAGGAAATTATACCAATTGCTTTTCTGCAGGTAAAGTCCACTTTAAATATTATCCGACACAGTGGGCAGAAAACAGAGAAGCACTAAGTCAGTAATTAAAGGAGCAGGTTTCTGAGCACCAGTGTCCTCATTTGTTATCTGGAGATGATAATATCTTACCTTCCTATCATACCAGCATGCTACAAGTCTCAAAAACAGGTTATTTAAAATTTTTTTTACAAATAGTAAAGAAAACATCATAGGTATATACATATATACCATATATCTGTATGTATACCATATATATATACACACACACAGCCTTTATTGTGATACCATATTTTCCCTCCCATAGAACTTTAACCATTACTGTTAATGCATCTAACACTTATACTCTCTCTATATATATAATGAGTTATTATTATTAAAGTCATTACTCTTACTCTAGGAGTTATTCCTTCTAGAAATGTCTGTAAACTGCAGAAAATCTCTACGTTCTACATTCATACAGAAATTTTCATTTAAAACTATCGTGAAATTTTGACATCCTATAACTAATAATAATAGGGAGCCCTTTAAACTAACTAAAGATCATATTACAACAAGCCTTACATGAGAATTTTTTTAAGAGATGGGGACGATAATGCAAATGTCTTCTCAAAGAGAATTCAACACAGTGATAATATAATTACCCCAGGTGAAATTTAGGATTTGAACAAAGGCAAGAGGTCAGCATTTCCATACCTATGATAACTTCTGCAGCAGGTAAGGTCTGAGATTTGATTTAATTCTTAGTTCTAATACATTTTAATCCAGTATATTTAATTTATTTTTTATTTTTGGCTGCACTGGGTCTCTGTTGCTGCACCCGGGCTTTTCTCTAGTTGAGGCGAGCGGGGGCTACTCTTTGCTGCGGTGCACTGGCTTCTCTTTGCGGTGGCCCTCCCTTGTTGAGGAGCGCCGGCTCAGTAGTTGTGGCACACGGACTTAGTTGTTCCGTGGCATGTGGGATCTTCCCGGACCAGGGCTCGAACCCGTGTCCCCTGCATTGGCAGGCGGATTCTTAACCACTGCGCCACCAGGGAAGCCCCTAATCCAGTATATTTTAACTTAATCCAATTTAATTCTAGTACATTTGAACTCACTCCTTCATCTAGTTTTGTGTGTGACCTCAATTTAACTTCAAGTTTAAGATACTTAGGAGCCCTCTGTAGATGAGCTTTGGAACACAGACGCGAGTTGCATCTGGTCTGCTCAGAATTTAAGGTGTGCACGCCCTACAGCAGGCACTTCCTCTGAGGAACAGCTACAGCACCCCACCCCACCCCACGACCTGCTGGCATGGCTAAATGGCCCCTTGATAGATGGACAGTACGTGGATTAAACACACTTAGAGTACCAAATAAACTTAATTCTGGGAGGAAAAATTACACCTGCATTAGTTGGCTAGGGCTGCCATAACAAAACACCAGACTGGGTGGCTTAAACAACAGAAATCTATTTTCTCACAGTTCTGGAGGTTAGACATAAAAGATCAGGTGTCAGCAAGGTTGTTTTCATTTGACTTACAAATGGCCGTCTTCTTGCTGTGTCCTCACCTGGTCTTTCTCCTGTGCATGAGTGCCCTTGGTGTCTCTTTTTACGACCAAATTTCCTCCTCGTATACAGATGCCAGTTAGAATGGATTAGGGCCCAACCTAAGGGACTCACTTAACTTAACCACCTCTTTAAAGGCCCTGTCACCAAATACAGTCACAGTCTGAGGTACTGGGGGCATAGTAGTGCTTCAACATATGAATTTGGGGTTGGAGGGCACAATTCGGCCCATAACAATAGGTAACTAGGTTCATTTATCTCTGTCCTAGGCTTTAATTTAGGCTTTGTTCATTTAAGAGCCAAAGCATCCTTTTTCAGCCATCCTTCCCCCAAGCAGTCTGTACAGAGAGAAGTGATTTGGGGATTACATTCCGTGTAGACCTCCAAGGATCACGTGGGTCCCCTTGGGTACCTAAGACATGACAGCATTCATGGTGACCCATCTGTTGCAATATGGTTAACTGTTTGAGGGTCTCCAAAAAGTTGTTCAGCAACAGATCTTATAGACTGCCTCTGAAACCAGAATAATGCTTTTACAATCTTTACCCCTATGGCATGCCAGTTAATTTAGAGATATGCGAGGGTACATCTGAGAATCCCTTTGGCTTTTCCTGGAAAGCACTGTCAATGGTGAGGAAACTATTGGAGAGCACACCCTAAGGCTCTTTAATATTTCTGAGGGGCAGTAACAAAGAGAGTTAAGATGGGAAAGGCAACATGAAAGGCCTGGAGCCAATTCTGTGGCTTCCAGTGAACTAATAGGGAGGGGTTTTTTTCCCCTTAAATACTGTTATGTATGACATGTTAAACAAAAGATGTCAAAGAAACTAAGCCAAACTAGTAGTATCCAGTAAATCTTCTCATTCTTCATGCTGCATATCCACCAGAAGCAAACGCACCTTATTATGACACACACCTGTGGTCAGATTCAAAATGCACTTGATTTTACCAAGCTTATAAGGTCATTTTTATAAAGCAAGTGGATTAGAATCTCCTCTTAAGTGTGCCTGCAGTAATCAGGAAACTGCATACACCATTCTCAAGGGAGTCATGTTTTATACTTCAAATGGTTATTTATCTTATATGTCCAGTGTGTCTTACAGCATACAGCAATTTATACTTTATCTGAGGCGGTACTAATAACAGCGAACAGAAAATACAGTTTATCACTCAACGTAATCTGCATCTGTCACCACAGTATCACTCTTATAGTCTAATGCACAAAAGCAACTGGGCTTGAGGCAACCTTTTCTAGTAGGTCATATTTGACTGCTAATCCACTGATAATAAAATGGGATCCCCACTCTAGGTACTCTCCCTAAATGCGGGGAGGCCTGGTATTAGCTGTCCCATATTAATTTTCAAAAGACCATCAGATGAAGAAGTCATCAAAAGCAATCTACTTAAGTATGAACAATGCCCAAAGAATGATAACTGAAAAATTCTCCGCACCATACTAAGAAAACTTCCAGCAAAGATGATACTTAAGAAATAATTTTCTCTCTGAATTTAATTAGCCAAGTTTAATGGTTTCATTCAAAATACTTAAGGAAAAAAATGGTTTATGCAGTAGCAAAAAAAAAAAAAAAATCCCTTTATACCCCTCTTACTTAGTAAATAGAAACAGTTCAACAACCTTACAAACGTGTTACAAGCTCTCCCTTTCCCTACAGAGGTAGTCAAGCAGCATAAATACACTGACACTGAATGGGGAATAATCAAGCAAAGGTTCCTCTGAACTTGTAGTGTCTGCCACAAATTTTTACTTACTAACGGTTTAGGTCATGAATTTTTTGAAAATTGCATGTCTTGGTATGCTTTTGTGGTTTCTCCTCTGCTTTTCCCTTCTCTATTATATTTGTTGCCCTTTGGTCTCCTGACACTTCCATTTTCTCCTTTTATGTTCCTGCTGTGCCCACCGCACGGAAGAAACCTGGGCGTAACTGATCCCACCTTTAATCATCTTTTTCTTATTCCAGACTTTCCAGGTTGGAATTGGAGGAAGAAGACCCAGGTGCAGCCCACATATTACCTATTCCACAAAGTGTGGGTGGAAAAGCGTCTCCTCGCCCTTCATTTTGTATCTATTTAACTAACGGCGCTGTCGTGCCCAAACGCATACTGGCCAAGAACGAGATTTCCAAAATGGCTTTGCTCCTTTCGAGCTGGCATCAGTCTATAAAATGCAATTTACTTACACTGCAACCAACCCTTCCCTCTACCTCAAATACTACCCAATATACAGACAACTGAACCTAACCTAGTGTAGACAGCGGATTCACATCTGCTAAATTCAGTAGAGAGCCGGCACAGCCGTTGGACTTATGTAAAGAAAGCGTTAAAAGAAAAAAGAAAAAAGAAAAAAATAAAAACTACACTAAGCAAACCCGAAGGGCGGGCTTCGCCGGAGATCGCGCCCTCCCGCCGCCGTGCCGACAGCGATCAAGCCTTCCCGCCGTAGCCACGCCTCCCTCCGCCTCGCCATGGCCACGCCTCCTCCTCCGACCCCGCCCCGCCGAGGCCACGCCCGACGTGAGGCGCGGGAGCCGCCGGGCCGGAGGCGGGGCCTGGGCCGCCCCTCCCACCGCCGCCGCCGGCGGCCTCCGCGCGGGCCTCACAGCCCGTATTCCACTCACTTTGTTCTCCGCCTTTGTCCTAATCCACACCAGCAGGTGGAGCCGCAGTTAAAGTTTCCGAGTCCATTCCGAGAGCGGGAGCCCATCTTGCTCGCCGCGGAGGCCCTCGCTGGAGGAGGAGGGTCAGAGCTTGGGTGCAGCCAATCGTGGACAACGCTGCTAGTTATCAGAGCAGAATGGGCTGTAGTTTAGTGAAATAGGAAAGCTGCAAAACACTGTGGAGTGTTCCCGTGTAAATAAAAAGAGGAAAAAAAAGTTTCTCAAGTCACCGCTGCACGACGTCGGGCCGGCGCTGGGGCGGGGGTTTGCGCTCTCCCGAGCGGCCGCGCGTTGGACTTTATTGTGCCGCAACAAGCCCCCGTTCCCATTGTTTGTGTTTTTTTCAAAATATGGCAAAGGTTCAGGTGAACAATGTAGTGGTGCTGGATAACCCGTCTCCTTTCTACAACCCATTCCAGTTCGAGATCACCTTCGAGTGCATCGAGGACCTGTCTGAAGGTGAGTCGGGCGCCCGCCCGCCGCCGGGCTGTCAGTTGCGGGCTGCAGACGTTGAAAGTTTCCCGGGCCCGGCCTCGCGCGGGCGGCCGGTGCTCGGCGCCGGGCGGGCTGCGGGCTCGGCTCTGCGGAGGGAAACTTGAAGTTGATGGACGACGGCCGGCTAGGCGCGCGCGGCGTTCGGCCGCAGCCGGGGCGCCTGCCGCGGCTCAACTTGCGAGGAACTTGTTCGAGCGGAGGTAGCCATGTTGTCAGCTTTGTCTGGCGGGCGGACGGTTCGCGAGACCCGCACTCGCGCCCGTGGCGCTGGCCGGGGGTCGCGCCGGGCTGGCCACCGGCCGCGAACGGCCTCCGCGGCCCCCACGGCCCCCACGGCCCCCGTGAGGAGGTGGGAAGGAGAGGCATGTGTGTGTGGTCGCGCCGGCGAGTTCGCAGCGGAGCCATCTTACCGAGAGTAGAGAACTGGGCCACCGACCCCGGCGTCACGACGCCTCCTCTCCGCGGGTGACGAACGCGGCGCCCCGCCTGCCCACCTTCCTGCCCCCGAGCAAGAGGCAGATCCATTTTTAGGGCTTACGCTGGAGTTGCCGTACTCTCCTGGGTGGCCATGCCCGGCCGCCTCGAGAAGGAGAGTGAGGCTGTCCTCGCGCTGATTTCTGGCTCCCTGGACCAACCAGCGGGGGAGGCGGGCGCAGGCTCGGCCCCTCGGCGCCGCGGGCCGGTGCTCCCAGGGGCCGCGGGTGCTAGCGGGCCGGCGCTCCCCGGCTGGCGCCCGGGATGCTCGGGGCGCCTGGGGATGCTGGCGCTCAGGCTCGCCCAGACCAACGTGGACTCCTCATCCTTAATGACAGAAATCTTCTCTCCTCTCTCTCAGGAAGAAAAATATTGCTAAGCTAGGAAGTTACATTTAACCCGAGAACAGAAATAAGTAAAATACTTAAATAATTTCCAGGACTTAATCATTGGCTTCTAAGTAGTCTAAAAGAAGACTTTCTTCAAGAACGTGTTGAAATCTAAATACAGTAACTCCACATCCAAATACCCTGAACATAAAACACTAAAGTGGGCTAGGAAATAAAAGGTAAAGTCCTGATGGCAATGCAAAATTTTTTACTATTTTTTTCTAAGTACGTTTTAAGGTCTTCAAAAAGATAAATATTTAATATATGCAGTAATAAATTTAGAAAGCTAAAATTTGCCAAGGTCTTTGCGATTTTATTAAAACAGTCCAGTGCTCCATTTTCAAAATTTGAGGGGGAAAAAGTTTAACTTCATCAATGGTAATTTAACAATTAAATAGGGGACATACTTCTTTGAACTTACAAGTATGTTTAGCAAAATGCACTTTAAGTTATATGCTAATCAAGGCATGTAAAGCACTTTCACTTTAAAAATCAGTTCTTAATCTCTGTATAATGTATTTTATGTAGGGTGTTACCTTGTTAACTTTTTAAATTACAAAATATATGCTCATTGTAATAGACTTTTAAAAAGTTGTACATACATATATAAAGTTAACAGTCCTCTGTTTAGTCTGTGCTCTTCCATATAGTTTTACTACATACATAAAGCACAAATGCACATATATAAGGGCACATTTTGAAAGACGATTCATTTATTAAAACTAATTCCTAAATAGGCCATTGGTAATAAAATTAAAGGGGATTTTTCTTATTACGGTACTTTGAAACTATTTGGTTACTTTCCCATAGTACTACCATAAGCACTTAAGCCACCAGGCCCATTTTCATGCTCATTAAACTAATTTTCCCTTTTTATTACCAACTGCATATAAAAATGGGCAAATGCATGAAAAACTATTGAGTCCTTTCCAACTTATACTACAGTGTTTTAGGCATTAGAACTTCTTGAAATTACGGGTATTTCTAAGTGATACCTTCCATTTTAGGAGCCAGTTCTGAACAAGGAAGTTAGATGATTCAGGATGTTGTTACAGGGCTTTGACATTGGATGGTTGAAACCTGCCATTGATGTGTTCTGATTGTTAACTAGGATCTGTTCAGAACCCAGCTGAATTACATCAAAATTTTTACTAATGTCAGGAATATACCTACTTCAACTTGTATACCTCACTTCCCAGGGCACCTATACTGGGCGTTAATTTAGTATTGTTTAAGAGTTTAAGCTGAGTCATACCAAAGCTGCAAAGGAATCTTTCAAAAAGGTGCCATGCTTATGTACTCCACCTAGAGGCTGTGTGGATTAAGGAAATTGAGTTAGCAAAGGTTTCTTAGAGGTCCCATCTTTTATACTGCAGTTCTTTAAAAAAATTTGTTCTTGAAATTGAACTGCAGAATATTCTGAAGAGAAATTTTCACTTTATAATTTTGTCTCAAGTCCCAAGCCAGAGGTTGGCCGTGATTTTCCATACTTTAAGTTGTCAATAGCCCCCAAATGTTTTCACTTTCCTTTAAAAGCTGTCCTGTAGCTTTGCTTTAGAAAAAGCCTTGAGGAGTACTTAGTCTTAAGAGACTTTACTTGTTTCTACTGTAAGACCTATACAGGGGTAGGACAGCAATCCACAGATTTAAGCAGAGGCTTTCCTGTAAATCTGGGAGCTAGAGACCTTGGATGTGTTTGATCTGATGGTCACCAAGCCTGTACAAGTTTTGATTGACTTTATTTCTCTCTTTGTTATGCCTTGTGGATTGCTGACTCTGCTTCTTTACTGAATGAAACCTTTTTTTAAAAAAGTTGATCAATATCAATAATTATAGCTACTGTCAGTTGAATACTTATAATGTACCAGAACTGAATGGTGCTTCCTACTTTAAAACCTCAGGCTTGTACTAATTCACAAAGACTACATACTTCCCCCTAGATCACAGGTCTTCCCAAGTAGTGTAATTAGTTTGAAATTCCCTTGGTGACTTCCCTCACTCCCACCACAAATGGAGATAATTTGCAGGCTGGGATTACCATGATTAAATGAAACAGTTAGCTTTTTAAATAAATGAGTAAACTCCTTCAAGTGATAATCTGCAAAGCATCCTCACATATCCCTTCTTGTTTCAAATATAGGAGACAAGGGAATGGGTTCCAAAAAAAAGGACAAAACAACTGATGCTAATTTATAAATAAGTACTGAGCATTTTAAACTCATTAGCTACAGCAAGCACCCATAAGCATAAAAATTAAGGTACAGGTGTTCCCTGAGTTACAGCCTATACTCCTTAAGGCTAGATTATCTCCTCATGGCCTCTGCCCTCACCCATTCCTTCCCACCTCCCACAATTAAGTTCCTTTATTTCACTATTCATTTGAGAGCTAAAAAGGGAAGAATTTATCTTCCTTAGATTTTTGGAAAGAGCCCAGGCTTTGGAGTTGGGTCCAAGTTGGGTCCAGGCTTTGGAGTTTATGTCCAAGCAGAGACATAGCTTGGATTCTGATTCTTCTATTTACTAGCTGTATGAATTTGGGTATGTTACTTAGCCTCTCTGAGTCCCAACTTAATTATTTGTATAATAGGTATAATTAAATCCATATGATACAAAGCTGTTGAGGTTTTAAACAACAGGTGTGAAGTGGCAAGACCAATGCCCAGCAGAGTAGGTATTTTATGAAAGTAGGTTTTTAAGTCATAACCATGTTCCTATGCCAGACCACAAATACCAATTTATACCAGTTAAGCTAAGAGCACGATACATAGTAGTACAAATACACATGAAATGAACAAAGCATTATGAAAACCTCTGACAATTCCCAGTCTTATCTCTACTCAGCTAGTTTAGTAGCTTCCACAGCCTTTTCTTCTTAAAACCGTTTCTCCAATTAACTTTTGGGTTACCTACCTCACTAGACACTAGTTTTTGTTTGTTGTTTGGTTTTTTTGTGTGTGTGCTAGGCGGGCCTCTCACTGTTGTGGCCTCTCCCGCTGCGGAGCACAGGCTCCGGACGCGCAGGCTCAGCGGCCATGGCTCATGGGCCCAGCCGCTCCGCGGCATGTGGGATCTTCCCGGACCGGGGCACGAACCCGTGTCCCCAGCATCGGCAGGCGGATTCTCACCCACTGCGCCACCAGGGAAGCCCTAGCCACTAGTTTTGTAACTTACTTTATTGCTCTTATCTCCCCAGCCTCTTAACTTTGAAGAGCGCCCAGGCTCACTCCCTAGGGATCCCACCTATTTTCAGCTAAATTTTTACCAAACCTATTCATCATCTCCACTTATTCATTATCTCTAGAACTCCTGATTGTTTCCCTCCCCTGCCCCCTGAAAAAATAAGTGGCTCTTGCTGGCTCTATCTTCGGGATTTATCCAGAATATTACTCCTTCTCGCCCCCAGGGCTACATGTGGTCCAAGCCACCATAATTTCTTGTCTCAACTGAACTATTCTGTTTTTTCCCTTGCCCTCTTACAGTCTATACTGAACACAGCAGCTAAAATGATCCTCCTAAAATGAAAGTCACATCATGTCACTCTTCTACCCAAAACCCTCCAGTGGCTTCCCATGCCACTCAGTGTAAAAGCCAAAAAATCTTTATGATGGCCTTCAAAATCTTGCATCATCTGGCCACGCCTTTCACCCCCAATCTCATGGTTGGCTGTTTTCCCCTTTGTTCGTTCTCCTCCTGCGCTGGTGGCTTTGCTTTTTCTTGAGCATGTCAAGCATGTGCCTACTGCCTGGCCTTTGTACTTGCTGTTCCTTCTGACTAGATATTCATACTGCTTGTTCCCTCTCTTAATCTTCAGCAACAAACAGACGATCTCATGAGATGTCAGATGTAGGACCCTGCATCTGGAAATGTGCTAGAAACTGGAGATAAAGTGGTCTAGGTCTGGGATAGAACCATGACATAATAAGAGAAAGTATAAACCTAAGGGATCTTTTAGTTCAATAACTTGCAGTTTGTAATACAGTATGAATAAGTATTACCTATACTATTTCTGTTATCTGTTTAGGGAACAAAAATATCTACAAAGTTACACAAAAATGACAACACATGGTGGCATTAACTGGATTCTCCACAGGTGACCCAGAAACACCCTCTGGGATTGCTGGTGTAGACTCTGCGGAATGAATCCAAGAGGCAGGCCACACAGTGCCAAACACCCTAAGAGGACCGGGAGGTCTCAGAGAATTTGTATTTGTAGAGTGGTCTTTCTCCCCCTACTAAAGAGGTGGCCTCTTCCAAAGAACAATCATTTGACTCACCTCTGGGTTCCTCTCACAGAGCACTCTGTAAAGGGTGCTCAATAAAGTCTGAATTACACGGAACGTCTTAGGTTGCACTTTATTCTGTCTTGATACTCGTGCCACTGTAAATATTCTGATGTACCAAGTGGTATAAGGATCCTTGGTTTCCTCTTCCCAGTGTAAAGAATGTATGCCATAAAGGGGTGCCATGAGGGAAAAAGCCCGCTGTGGACCCTTAACAGTTGATGAGTTGAAGCCCTAAGGGGCTTCTGATCCACAAGAGCAGTTTGCAAGTAATGATTTTTCCACTTTGGAGCTCTTCGATGATTTGGATCTGTGCAACATAGCGTGGGGGAGCCCTTCCAAAGTGTGTTTAGCAGGTTGTTAAAAGATGACATACAGAAAAGGGGGGGGAGGGATTCCTTAGCCAAATAAATTTGGGAAACACTGGATTAATGGTACTGGTGTTCCTTACTGAAGGATTTTTCAGACCCCTTGCTCTGCCAGTGTGCTTTTTGAATCCTCAAGAGAAGGTTGTAGCATTTCCCAAGTTTTTGGCCATGTTGTTTTGTTCGTGAGGAGGCCTGCCCAGGAACCAGTATTTCATAAAACAGCATTTTGAGAAACTCTGGTATGAAATGTAAGAATTTCACACCCGAAATTTATAAGGAGCACTTCAGTGCCTTTCTGGATTTTCTGCTATGAAAAGCCAATTTTAGCAGCCAATAAATGGTGTAAGTGGACATTTAAAGGGTCTTTGATGTCATCTCATAATGTAATTAATGAATAAGAAATAATGTTTTGGTTTTTAACCCTAGACCTGGAATGGAAAATTATCTATGTGGGCTCCGCAGAAAGTGAAGAATACGATCAAGTTTTAGACTCTGTTTTAGTGGGTCCTGTTCCTGCAGGAAGGCATATGTTTGTATTTCAGGTAAGATTATTCCTGGTAAATATGTATGCCAAATACATTTCTAAATGGCCCTTAACCCTTTCCTTTTGGGTTAAATCACTCTGGTTCTGCTGCATTGACTTTTTGTCTGCTTCTATTGTGTTTTAAGAAGTCTCTGTGTCATGAAGGAATGCCACTTCCTGATTTTGTGTGCTGAGAGATGTTACTGTGATGTTTACTTCAGGGTTTGCACAGCAATGCAGTAAACCTTATACTCTGTCAGGGCCACGTGGTGGTTAATTTGGGGCTCTTCTTGTGAATAGTCCCTTAGTATGAGACCTTCAGGCTGGCTGTCCAGCAGCCCAAAATAGGGATTCAAAATGCTTACTACTAACTGGGGATAGTTAGTAATATGCATTTTCAGATTATAGTTTCAGCCACTAGGAATGATGATGATATAACAACAACTTTATTTCAGCATAATCAATAACTCAGCTAGGTTATCAGGTATGTTAGAAGATAGAGATCTACGAGATCTGGGGTCACTGGAACTAAATGAAGTCCAGGTCTACTAAAGCATCTACTCTACACTTCTTACAGAGGATTACTGTTACAAATCCACAACTCTATTTATCATTTGTGAGGAGAAATTCTACTAACAAAATTATGTTCTCAGATACCACTGACAGTATTTAGGTCTGTGCCAAGTCTTCAGACATTGTCTTCTGCATTCAAAAATATTACTTCTTTTAATCCATGTCAAATTGTTGTATAAAGCTATTCAGTCACTTCTCAATTATCCATGTTTATTAGAGGGAGATATTTATAATAATCCAAAGAGTAACTAGCCATTGCTTTTTAAAAAAACATTATTCTTAATTTTGTTACAAGTATTTCTACCCGACAGTCTCATTAGTTAAGTAGAACCCACTGAAAATCTAACTTTTCTCTCCCTGACCTCTCACTTCGCTCACCTCACAGATGGGACCAATTTAAATAAATACTGTTGGTCAAATAATCCCACCAGATATGAGCTAAGAATCTCTCAAACATATGGTATCTCTAGAGCTTCTACTGCTCCCTCCCCTCTCTTAAATACAGAATTCAGAATCTTGTTTTCCTAGACCTAGTGCTTTTTATTAAATAAAAAGCAACAAATACTATATTTTAAATAAATGGTTAAGAAAAGCTTAAATATATTGACTAAAAGGCTCAAATATATTAAAAGTGCTGTTAAGCTGAGTTGTGTGACTGTGTGAGGATACACTGCAGTTGTAGACCTGGTTCAAATCCCACTCTGCTGCTTATTAGCCACATGTGATTTCAGACAGGCTCCCAGCCTCCCCAGTCACTCCAGTCATCCCTAAAACGTGGATACTAGCCTACCTTATAAGAACGTTACGAGGATTAAATGAGGAATAAAGCAGTCTAGTAGAATCACTGACAGACACTGCCTATTTCTATAATTGGAACTAAGCTTTTATTCTCTTAGCTTCTTGAAATTGTTATACAAAGAAGTAGTATTTGCTCTGACCCACAAGCCTGGAGAACCTGTACTTCACAGATGATAATTTATGATGCAAGAAACTTGATTTGAGAGGTAGTAATATACCTTTCTGTGCTGCTAAAACAAAACAAAACAAAAACAGAACTTGCAAATAAATGCCATGTTTTGGAAACAAACTTTAAAAAATCTTTTCTATGTGTTTATGTTGGTTAAGAATAGTCCTTAGCTTTTGGCTTGAAGTATCATAGGAAAAAAATTACTCAAAACTATTTCCTTCTAGTGATTTTTACCTTGGTATTCTGTGCACATGTTGCCAAAAGTACAAAGGAAGTACAGTGTGATTTAGATCATATGTTCAGCCTATGCATTTTTCAGAATTCACCATTATCAGCAGAAAGGAACTAAAATAGTTTTTATTTTATGTTTTAAACAAACTACCATAGCATTCTCCTGGTTTGCCGGGATTTTGCCTCAGAATAAGGCTAGCAGGAAGGTGCCTGGACGTCTGCCTAGTATTGCTTGTTGGAGTCAAAGATCTCTGCTGATCACTTCTCCATCCTAAATGATCTGAGAGGCCTGCAGCCTTCTCTCCTTGAATTTGCTCAAGCTGAATCCTTTAGCAAACAACTTTTAAAACACAAACATGCCTAGAACCAATTTGCTGAGGGGATGGGAAGCAATAGAGGGGAAAGTTCCCCTAGTACAGAACTACCTCTATTTCCCATCTCCACCCAAAGGTAAACAGCATATTCTCAGGACAGGCCCTCTGTCCCTATTCTGGTATCTCTCCAAGAGAGATCATAAACCACATCAGGGCAGGAACTGAGTTATGAATGAATTTCAAAATACTAAGTACATACTGTGTGCCTAGAGCTATGCCAGACTCGAGATCACAAAGATGAGCTGGATGGGATGCCTGCCCGAGATAAAGGTTAGAATCGCAGAGAAGACTGAAGGGGGGGAAACATATTAGATCATTGGACATACATTAATAGAGAATTTGTGTTGAACAATATGAGTGCATAAAGAGTGCTATTAATTACACCTTTGAATTAGAAAGCGTTTCACTAGAAAGGATACATTTGATGCAAGCTTCAAAGATGAATTTTTCAGAATGTTAGGGAAGGAGTATATGCAAGGCACAGAGGCATGAAAGCCTATTATTACATTTTAAAGAACCTACATTTCTAGACCAAGAGATGTGGAGTTAAAGGGGTTGTGATGTTGGTTGGAGACCAGTTGTGAAGGGCCTTATAAATGAAGTTTAAAACTGAGATTTTTATCTCAGAAATGAGGATAATCATCTGAGGTTTTAAAACCTGGTAAAGGGATAGGAATGGATCTGTGCTTAGACAGCTAATGCTGGCCGCAGTGCAAATAGGCTACTGCTGGGGGAGACCAGTAGGGAAGTTTTAACAATATTCCAGATAAGACATAAAGACTTGAATTCTGCTTTCAGGGATGGGAAACATTGAGACTGCCTAGATGGAGGAGGTAGGGAAGCTGAGGGTGACAGATTTTTAGTCTGGGTAACTAGGTGAGTGTTTTATGCCTTTTTGTGTCACCTACATGTGGTAGGTATACTGTAATCATGAGTCTTCTATGATAATGGCCTGATTGAGAACACCAGTCAGAAGTGTTCCCAAGCTAAGGCACTGGCTGAAGTGTTCACTGAGGCCCAGGGATGGTCCTTAGTGTCATAGCAAGAGTAAGCCAATCTGCTGGGACTTCATGCACTTACCACTCAGAATAGCTGCTTCGGGTCATGCTCAGTGCCTCACCATCACTGCCTGTCCCCAGTCTGTGATCCAACCAGTGTCCTTACTGTCTTCCACATGGCTGTGGACAGGGCGCTAGCCTTCACTCATGTTCTCAGCCACCTCTAGCTCACTTGCCCCACTTTCTGCATTCCTCAAGGTTCAGCTTACAGCACTTTGATTGAAAACAAGATCATTGATTACATCTGCCTCAAACAGTCTTTACCTTCATTGAATTTCCATATGTGGGACTATTTGTATTTTTTGAAAATCTGCTATATAACTATTTCCATTCCATTTTCACTTTTATATTAATTTACTATTAGAATATCTGTGAAGGGTGGATGAGTGGATATGAGAATATGTGTCCTGGGAAACTGGATAACAAACACTTGCTGCTAAAAGGCTATATGGAGATAACTTAATATTTACTAGTTTAGGTCTGAAAATTATGACTGGGAAAGGTTGGAATTAATAAGACTATTGATTTGCTTACTATATTTTATAAAAAGTTCTGTAATTGAATATTGCATAATCCTCATGAACAACCACACACTGAGGCCAGAATTATTTTTCTCTAGACGTAGGGATGCTTTCAAGTGCCCAGGGTACTTAGGTATACTGTGGAGAAACGTGAATTATATTTTCTAGCTGTAAGTCGGTTTCAAAAAAAAAAGTGAGCATTTGCCTTCCCAGTGTGATTTCCACGTTTTGGTTGCTGCACCCTTAACCACAGGTGCTCAGTGTAACAAAAACTCCAGTTTTGCTTATGGTTAACAACCTTTTGTGACGTGTGTTTCTTTTCTTTTTAAATTATTCTAGGCTGATGCACCTAATCCAGGACTCATTCCAGATGCAGATGCAGTAGGTGTAACAGTTGTGCTAATTACATGCACCTATCGAGGTCAAGAATTTATTAGAGTTGGTTATTATGTAAATAATGAATATACTGAGACAGAATTAAGGGAAAATCCGCCAGTAAAACCAGACTTTTCTAAGGTAATGCTCTGATTATTCCTTTTTCATTAATTTTACTATACAATTTTTTTAAGCAATTGCCATTTCATTGTACACTATGAAAATGGCTTTGAGACAAAATAAATTTGAGGTCCTTGTGCCAACTGAGCAAACTAATCTTTGTTCCATTACCATGGATGACCTCAAACCCTACCTCCAGATTAGTCATTAGTAATTACTGTTGGTTCAGCACCTTGAGAGTCTCTGATGATTTAGAAAATTGAAAATGCCTCCTATAAGAAACAGGTCTCTATTAATGGCTCCCTGTATGGCACTCCCCATACATCATGATTCTATCCATTTCAGTCTTTAGACATTCAAATTCATGTTTGTTGTACTGATTATTCAATAATATTTTTGTCTGTAACTCTTCCCAAGATCGTGGGGGGAAGTTTTGTGTTTGTTTTTCATAGGAACATTGTTATCTCAAAACTTCTGTACGCCTTGCTTTATGTGCTATTCTCAGAGGTTAAACTAAAGATCTTAAATATTATCTGGTGGTAAAAACAGCTTAGCTTCTGAGTGAGAAGCTGAAAATCTGTGATTCAGTATTCTCAAAAATACTAAGTACTTTATGATTTTCCATTGGCAGCTGTAATAGTTTAGTTACTGGTGATTTTTGTGAGATTGAACATAACACTCTATCTGCCAGACCATGCAAGAAAAGTTACATGGGAGTAGAATGGTATGTTCTCCTTTCTGATAATAAGGCTGGAATGTTTCTTATTCTGATGTGGAACGTTCCATTTCTAATTTATTAGTTACCTGTATGGTTCCTTGTATAGCAAAAAGAGAAGAAACTAGAATATTGTTTCTAAGAATGAGCCATAATAATTAAAGGTAGGAAACCATTAATAATGAGAGGTCATATGTGGGAATAGTTTTCATTTTCCTTGAAAATATTAGTGAAGAAACACCACATTAATCTAGAAAGCATGTTAATTTGTTAAATAAAGCATCCTCTGAAGCATTCAAGAGATTCTCTCCCCTTTAGGAAACAAGTGCAGAGTTGAATATTTTGTTGGATAGTAAAAGAGCCTGGATAATTCCCTCAGGTTCTCCACATCTTCCATTAGACTAAAATAATTTCTTTGCTTCGGCCCTATTTCTTGTTTATTAGTTATGTTTAATGTGCTTTATTTGACTTACACCTTTGTATATTAATTAGCCCTTTACGAGTACTAATATAAAGAACCACTCTATTAAGGTCTATTTGTGTATGGTAATCTAACTTTCTTAGTGTTTACCATCTATATATTTCCTTCTTCCTCTAGCTTCAAAGGAACATTTTGGCATCCAATCCCAGAGTCACAAGATTCCACATTAATTGGGAAGATAACACAGAAAAACTGGAAGATGCAGAGAGCAGTAATCCAAATCTACAATCACTTCTTTCAACAGATGCATTACCTTCAGCATCAAAGGGATGGTCCACATCAGAAAACTCACTAAATGTCATGTTAGAATCCCACATGGACTGCATGTGACCACCTGCCATCCCTATAGTACAAATTAAGCTATAAAAACACACAGAACTATTTCCCTGAAATTCCGTAAGTACATAGTCAAGATACAATGTGAAGAATTTGTTTAAAAAACATCCTGTAGAAAGTTTATAAGAAAACCAGTATTTGAGCAAATTGTGGAATATAAATACAACTATTTTTAAGTAATTTTTTTCTCTAATGTGTTATTTTATTTGTTCTGAAACTAATCTGATTAAAACATATATATTATTTTCTTTTCCTCTATATGTAATTAAAGCACTTATAAAGAAAGATGAATCATTAGACCAGGTTGTAAAGATGTCTTAGCCTCTTGGACAATAATCTTTGGACCACTATTTTACTAATCTTTGAAAGAACAAAGTTAACTTCAACTAAAATGTGTCTTCCTGTGATAACACATAATTTGGTTTGATTTAAGGGGCAAGTTTTCATTCTTTTTACGGCATGCCCTTAAAGAAGGGATTTGAAGTCAACTGTATGCTACCAAGAACTCTAGGATCTGATTTTCCAGGCCACCTTGAAGCCTCTTATGGCTACCGTTCAGTTCATATAATGTTAGACAGCATTCAGTTTGGTTTCTAAGACAACGAATGTGGTTAATTGTTTATAAGGTCCTCTGGCTATGATTTCTGTGTTTTTAACAGTTCAGGACATCAGAACACTCCTTGAATCATACATCATTATTACCCAGTGAATTCAGCAGGTCAAGAGCAGATACAAACTCCCTAAGTTTAAGAACAGGAGAGTATAATGACTTCGTTCCGTTCGTTAGATTTATAATACTATGAACTTAACTCTTTAAAACTGTTTTGCTAGGTCATCTGTTGTTGGCAGCATTTATATAAAAACAGTGGATTTGGAAAGATATATTTAGCTTTATCATAATAGATAAGTTACTATTTTGGAACTATATATATTTTCACATGTAGTACTCTTCTCCATATCCCCTGACACTCATGCACAATAAGATTAGGCATATTTGTGGTGGACATATTTTAGATAGCTTTTCCAGGTAAGTTTTTTAAAAGCAGTCTTGGGAAGGAGTGCATTAACTAAATGGGCCAAAAAGTTCTTTTTCTTTGATGAGAGCTAGGTCCTTCCTCAAAAAGTTTCTTATGCTCCGGTAAATTAAATGTAGAATATTCTCATTACTCTTGCTGCTAAGCAAGACGTTAGCCATATAATGCAGAGTTATGCAGTGCCTTCATATCTAAAACTTTTATACTGCACTTTTTAAAGCTTTTATTTTGAGGAAGGGAAAGGGGCATTTGTCTGAATATGGATTCTAAGTTGTATATATTTCCTGTCATTCTAAAAAGTGACTTTGTGAAGCAAAATTTTGCTAAAGCAAAATTTTGCTAAATGTTAAACTTTGAAATTTAATATACCAGATAATTAAAATACTGTCCACTAACTAGTTCATAGACTTTAAAAGTAAAATACATCTGGCTGTTAAAACAATATGAAAAAGATTTCATTTTTGTCTAATTGCAATTAAAAGAAAATGTTAAAATATTAAAATGAAAATAAAAGTAATACTTTCCAACCAAGAGCTCAGTGATTAATATAACAAGAACACAATATGTGCTTATTAGGAATAAAGCATATATAAGCCAAATTTCCAAATCAATTCACTGCTGAGTTTTTATCCTGATTAATTATGATTGGTTTGTACTGACATCAAAGGGTTAGGTTTTTATATCAACTTGTAAACCGACAGCCAATTTTCACAAAACTTTGAGACTTAAAAACTATTATCTCTTATTTAAAATTTTTATGGTTCTATAAGATAATTTTAAAAATTAAAATAAAGATTTAGCATTCAGACATTAGGAAGTAAGAAACTGTAATGCATAGGTTGTTTTTTATTTTTCCTGTTTAGCTAGATGCTGCCTGAATTATAGCTAGAAAGTTTAGAACTGTTCTTTCCCTTTCTGATCACAGTAAATAGCTGTGTCCTGAAAAGATAAGCATGAACAAATTAGTTATGCCACAAAAGAGACAGGCGCGTAGGCTGGAGGGAATGAGGATATCATTTGAGCTGAGAAAACAAGCAGAAGTCTGAGAAACGTGCATGCATTCGTTCATTTATAACCTTATACAACCATAGGCCTCCATGTGGCCTTACCCTCAGGTTTGGGGTTTCTAGCTTTACCAAGAAAGCCTGTGGCAGCCGTTTTCAAAACTTTTTGTGTAATCCATGATAAAAAAAAAATTTAAGTATGACCTGATGACACAAATATGTATTTATATTAACAATTTTCATGAAAATATGCCCTTAATAGTGCACCTTTACTGTGTGCACTAGTATATTTTAGTATCTTTTATTTTGTTTAGAAAGTGCTGGTTTTGACCCACTGAAGTAACATTTTATGACCCTCTAATGGATTGTGATACAGTTTAAAGAAAGGCTAGCCTGGCCCTTTGGGTAGACGAAAAGGAGCAATAACTTTTCTACAGTTCTAAAATTTATATTCCCTCTACCTGTCATTTCTTTCATATTTGGATTATGAATTTGGCAATAAGAAAAAGAAGGAAAAGGGCTAATACAGTGAATTCATCAGCCATTCACTTTAAAACTGTCCAAATACTCTGAAGTTACTAATAGTCCACAAATTGGACTCATTTCTTGACACTCCATATAATTAACTTAGGAAACATTCCACATTGTTACTCGGGAAACACCTTTATTTGTTTGTTGTTAATATCATTTAATACAGAACTCTAGAACACTGGGTCATAACAATTTTAAAATGCACATGAAGTGTTCTTCATATATTCTTGACTCCAGTATCCTAAAGCTTGTGTACACCTCTCAATCCATAAATCCCTTCTTATCAATGCTTAATACACTGTTTAGTTATATTTCAAAACCTAAGAGTCTCTTAAAATGGGGCTCTTGTTACATAGGACCATTAATGGAGCATTTGCTGTTTTACAATACATTTTAGACTATAAGCTTCTCATAAGAAATTTGAGCACAAGCCACGGACAGTAGGCATCCCTAACAAGTAACAAATAACATTTTTAAAATGTGTGAAACCAAAGGCCTATTATAGGAGAATAGGAGAAATATTTCCCCAGTCAAAACAGTGTAAAAATTCAAAATGGCATCAAAACATGTTTTTTAAAATAATTTTTTCCTGAAGTCACTTTATAATCAAATCTTGACATTATATCAGCACAGGCTTTAAATATTCTTGTTGAAGAATCATTACAATGTATGAATGAAGATACACGTTGCAATGATGAAAGTACGCTTTCCACATACTAAGACAAATTTTCTACCAAAGAATTTTTGGTAGGAATTAACTGTTGCCCGTGAGATCCATGAGCATGAAAATGCCTTAAGCTTTACACCAGCTATGTACTTTTTTTTTTTTTTTTTTTCGGTACTTGGGCCTCTCACTGTTGCGGCCTCTCCCGTTGCGGAGCACAGGCTCCGGACGCGCAGGCTCAGCGTCCATGGCTCACGGGCCCAGCCGCTCCGCGGCACGTGGGATCCTCCCGGACCGGGGCACGAAACCGTGTCCCCTGCATCGGCAGGCGGGCTCCCAACCACTGCGCCACCAGGGAGGCCCTATGTACTTTTATGAAGTGAGATTTTTCCCCCTATTTAATTAATTTCAACACTGTTTGCTGGGTCTTCACAGAATAACAGATGCTACATAAACATGTTTGACAGTAATCATTAGAGAATGAGAAAATTGAATAGGATCATTCAAAACTTAAGATAGAAAAAGATAGACGGAATAAGCTTTTGGAAAATAAGTGAAGGTGGAGGTTTTAAAATATTTTCTTGGAGCTACAAAAGTAATGCTACATATTTACTTAGGTTTTTGGCAGTAACTCAAAAATCTTGAAATGTGTCCTGTTATAGGTACTTTTTCACAAAAAAGCAACCATTGTGTTAGCTTCTGTAGTAACATTAAATTAATTGAAATGGTCACATAAAATACCTGCACTGGTAGATCCAATTCCTGTGGTGAGCACAGACCTTGGTGTAATTTTTGCTGCATATTTGAGGAATTGAGATTTCCCTGTGCCAGGATCCCCAACCAATAAAAGATGAGATTCACCTAGAAAAACGTAAATAATGTAGTTTTAAATTTCTATGAAAAGACTTGTAAGTGTAATTAATCAAAAAGAAAATGGTCCACTTGGGATGCCCACACAATTTTTATTTTATATGGTGCTTTTGCTTAAGGTCATTCAAGGAAGGATTTAACCAGAATCTTAGAAAAGTTAACTTTCAAGGTAAATAACAATCTTTTAATTGATTTCTGAATACCATTTAAAATCTTCTTTTTTTTTTTTTTGCTGCGGTACGCGGGTCTCTCACTGTTGTGGCCTCTCCCATCGCGGAGCACAGGCTCCGGATGCGCAGGCCCAGCGGCCATGGCTCACGGGCCCAGCCGCTCCGCGGCACATGGGATCCTCCCGGACTGGGGCACGAACCCGCGTCCCCTATATCGGCAGGCGGACTCTCAACCACTGCGCCACCAGGGAAGCCCTAAAATCTAAATTTTTTAGCAAATTTTTGTGCTATTTCCAGATGTTTAAGGCTGTGTTTAACATTTTAAAAAATTTTGGCTTATAAAGTTTCTGATTTTATTTAATCTATTTGAAATATCAAAATACTGTGATTAAATCTTTCCATCCCACCATGTAAGTATTTTATTCTATTTTTATTTAAGTATTTTTAAGTGTCTGGGACTTTATAAGTGCTTTATAAATACCAAATCACTTATGATTCTAACAGTTAAGGGAAAACCTTTTCATTCTATGAAAATTTTAGTAGTTTAATGAAATATCTATCTTAAAGTACTCTTATTTTTCAAACATAACATAGATGAACATATGAACATCCTGCAGCATATGTTATCTCTCTGATCAAGCAAATTTATTCAGTAATATTCAAGTATTTTCTGAATACATTAATAGGGAAATACTATGGAAGCTCAACATTTAGCAGAAGGCCTTGCAAACAGTAGGTAATCAAAACATACAATACACATAAACCTTATTATACTTACTATTCTATACTGTACAGTATGGTTTTTGAGTCCCTACTAACAGTCCGATTTACAATAATGTCCTTTTAGTCTTTCGGTTAAGCTTTTGGTTATTATGACCCTCATATTGCCTATATGAGGGTCATAATAAACCTAGTTTATGCCAGATTCAGGTCAGTTAAGTGTGTTAACCACAAAAGAGCTTTCTGCCATTTGGATGTAATTACACACTTAGAGTAATTTTTGCTTGAATGCATGACCTATGGCAGCACCTCTTGGCAGATGGCACATTTGCTACCCACCAGCAGAAGGGGAACCAGCAGGCAGATGACTGAGAGCAGCAGTCTGAGACAAACACACTGACAGTCACAGATGGAGAGACACTGACTTGGAGACATTAAAAAGCACTATTTCTAATCTTTTCCTCTTGGAGAGAGACTGGGGATCCAATGAAAAACATAGACAGTGAAAGAAATTTAAAGATTTTATTTTGTGGCACCCTGATAGGCTGGAGCAAAAATATATACTCATTGAAAGTCTTTGGAAAGACTGGTATTCTACACAGTAGTTCCTGATGCTGGACTGAGTATTACATAGTGAACAACTGTCAGTTTTAAAAGATTACATTTGGAAAATAAAGCTCAACAAGCAATTTTTACTCAGGAAAGAAAAATTCTAGCTTCTCTTCTTACTCTGTGTGTGAATATTTCTCAAAAATTTTAAACGGGAACTAACCTCTGACCCGTGTTCCTGTAGCATCGGTCCTTTGAATCCCACCAGCCAGCACCATGGCCACAGCAAGCTTTACTAGGTACATTCCAAAAACTTGAGGGCACAAGCTAGCCAATATTTCATTCCTTCCTGGGAAAGGCAGAAAGATGAGTTACCAATAATTTTCAAGAATCCTAGCTGAACTATCCCTTTCTATCCTATATTCTTAGAAACACTCTATGCTCTAAAATGATCATGGGTACCATTTCCAAATGACTAAAAGGAGTGAAGAACTTTGTTTTGGTCCTAAAAGTCCTTTTATTATAATGCCATGAGATGAAAATTCTTTTTATTCCTGGGTGCTACCTGTTTGTTTTTATAAATTTAGCGTACTTTACAAGGGACAGAAAGAAATCTCTTTTCTCCCTCAATGGACCAACATTATCCCTTAAAAATAATACCAGCTGCACTTCTTGTGCAATAATTTCAGTAAAATTACTCCACTGCCTAAATAAAGGGACAGTGTTCGATCTCAGAAACAATGAGACAGATTGTAGAAGCCTGTAATCTTTAAATACAAAAGGTACTTGGAGCTCATGGAGCTTCTCCAGAGGTATGAGAGGTAAAATCAACCCATCCTGCAAGTCAATTCAGCATTTGCTCTGAGCAGTTTGGTAAATCGTTTTATCTAGACTAAGAATCAATGTATCAGGATATTTAGAAGATCATTATAAATGACAACTCTAGCAATCCAAGCTGGAGGTCTTAGGATTCTTCTGATAACATGCTTTAAATAAGCGATTACCACGGTTTTAGGTCCTGTTTTCAGAAATATCAAACATCAAATCTGAGATCTGCCTATGCCATCAATGAATAAAGTAGGTATTTCATTCTGTCATTGGCCCATCAACCAATGAGGCCCATAGAATTTACAAGACTCTAACAAGCTCCTATGGAGTCCGTCTTTTATATGGAATTCACTACTGTGATGGTACTCTGTATGTCTGCATTCATGTTACCAGAAATTAATGTCCACATGCTGGTAACTAATCTGCACGTTTGAGGGCTTTTATATTTAACTCTGAGCTTGTACTCATGTTTCAATGATAGATCTTTTGAGGAGGAAAATAATCATACAAGTACCACTTTAGCTGATGATTCCAGTTCCAGAAGCTTTTCCATCAAGATAAAGGAAAGGGCCTTCCTAGATAATTTGTGTCCCTATGCACAAAGGCTACTTTTCGTAACAAACCAAAATTGATTCAGCGGCAATTAAGCTATGGTGATGTGACCTGGGATGGCAGAAATGGTTAAGAAAGAAAACATTTTAGTGAAAAGGGAACCAAAAAGAAGAATTAGTAAATCCTGGAAGGAAGTTCATTTAACTGCTGGAGGGAATCCCTCCTTTCCTGAAAAGTCTGAGATCCACATAGTTAAGACCAACGGCAGGTATGTAAATTCTGACCAGAATCTGGAGATTACACATACAAAGAAAGAATAGCCTCCACAAGGGAACGAGTAGGCCAGAGCTGTCAAAGAGCCAGGTTTCTCAGCAAAGGTGGTTTCAGTGACTAATGTGCTGACAGGAAGCACACCCCACGGGCTCTGGTGGCAGAGCCCAGTGCTACTGTTTACTAGCTGTCTGACCTCGGGCAGGTTTCTTATTCTCTCCACCTCCATTTCCTTATCTGTGAAATGGAGATAATGATGGTCTCTTGTAGGGTTGTTAAGGAGCTAATAGGTGCACAGCACACAGAATAGTATCTGGCACATAGTAGGAGCTACTTGTTAACTATTTTATTACCTGTACTACTTGTGCTTATTTATCATCTCAAGGTTTCCTCACACTGTGGTCAACACAAAAGATACACTCTGAAGTCAGGTCTGAGGTACCAGAGTAAAGCAAAGAGGAAGGTCCATTCCCTAAATTTGTTACCTAAAGTTGAAAAACTTGATTCCTTGGGTCATGGCAATAGAAGTTCCCATGACTATATCATGGAAGAGAACGCATTAGGGTGAATACTACCCCATTCCTTCCCTCCCTCCCTCTCAGATTTCTGGTTGTAGACCATGTTAATAGTGTGCCCATGTAATCCACTCTTGTGGCGTGGCCTTCAGTTACCCCAAGGAAGAGAACTTCTTAGATTTAAGATAAATGAGTCACCCTGGAGTGGGTTGAGATGGCCCAAAAGACCGCAACCCCTATGTTTGGGCTTCTATCCAGCATCAATGCATCAGGGCCAGGGGATCCCTGAGATCAGTGTAGATCAGAAGAAAATCTTTAGCTCCTCGTCAATACTCACAGCATCAGAGCTTAATGAAGCAGGCCAACCTCCCAGAGCTGAGCAGTGAAGTCATCTCTGGCTTTAGACCAGCAAAATGAAGACACACTTTTGGATGCAGCTCCCCACCTCCACCCTCCTCCCCACACCCCCCAACACACACACATATACTTTGAAATGGTAAAATACAGTGGGCTGATAATTGGTACTTAGGAAATGAAGAAAGCAGAATCTGTTCATACTAAAAAGAAAATAGTTGCCTCGTTTTCTCCCTGTCTTCTCACAGAATATTATATTTATTTCTTCTTTCCATCCAGTAAATGAGATGTATAGCTACAGACTTCTAATTAAAACAAGATAGACTTATCACCAGCACAGAGAACTTCTGATGGCCTAGTTGGAACACTGTACGATTCCCTTCCTTCACTGTTACTAGGTGGAGTGTAGCTGTGGCACTGGAATTAATAAGGAATGATTATGATCCAAGGAAGAGTTACAGATTTTTCTGAGGATTTGAGCCTGAGAAACAATTTTAAGTAAAAAAACTTATTTAAATATACATATGATTCTTAAAAGGTTTGCTTAATAAAGCCACAACATAGAGACCTTTGGTTCTTTCTGTGTGGATCAAATAAAAGAATGATCCGTAACCACCATACACGTTACACATATAAGCAAAAAAAAAAAAAAATCATCCCACAAAATAAAAGCAAACTGCCTATATTTAGGCAAGTGAAAGCCTTTTCTTAAATTAATTAATTTATTAATTTTTATTTCATTGAGCCACGCGGCATGTGGGATCTTAGTTCCCTGACCAGGGGTCGAACCCATGTCCCCTGCATTGGAAGCATGGAGTCTTAACCGCTGCACCACTAGGAAAGTCCCTGAAAGTCTTTTTTTGTGAAATGATATCTGTCCAGTTCAGCACGTGATTTAAGAATAAAGTAATCACTGTGTATTAGATTTGAGGTGAGGTTTATCAGAAAGTCTTTTACTGGCTTCCGTTTATTTTTCTCAGAAGATGCCTCCAAGGAAGAATGAAAATAGACATTTGAAGATTTAATTGGTGTTTTATACATTGGGGATTTTTAAATAAAAAATACTCTACAAACCCAATGGCTATAATGTTTTAATCTGTGCTTTAATCTTAGTGTCACAGTCAAAATTTTTTGCTGTGATGACAAAGATTTTTTGCATTTCTTTCCTACTTCATAGTTTTAAGTCTTCAGCTAAAACCATGTGAAGCTGTCTTAACTGTATAAGATACATCAGAAAAGAAATGGCTTTAATAGGATGAAGTTTCATAATAGGATGAGTTTTGCCTATTTAAGGCAGAACTATGTATTTAATTGGTAAAGAAGGTAGAAAGCTCTGAAACTATTTTGGCAATATAAGAGATGTTAAAATAATAGTTGGAAATGGAAAATCTCTTGGAATTTCCAGTAAGATCTCTAAATAGAAAAGACTATACCAGAAAAGGGCTGCAAAGGGAGACTACAGCTAGAGGTACCGACTGATGCTACTCCCTTTGAACACAGTCACTGATACATAGCATGTAAATCACAAACATTGTATTTAACTAATGAATGAAATGCCGTTAATAATTATCAGCTCTATACCCTTAACACAAACCTGCAAAAGGATCGCTCTTATAGTATTCCCAAAAATCTTCAAATTCTTTTCGGACTTCCTCATCCATGTTGATCCCTGCAGACTGTTCATTATTTACTTGGACGTAATTGGCTTTCAGGACTATCTCCACTTCACAGCGCACATCTTGCTGAAAGGGCTTCCACCGTTGCATTACAACCCCATAAATAGTGAGGTCGTCACCTGGGACAAAGCACTGAGTGAGTCCAGCAGTAGCATCCTGCCTGCTTGGGCACAAACTCGACAAAGGACCAGAACCAAGAAATAAACCACTACTCCACCATGGTTTAGAGTAGTACACGTTCTTTGCCCCAAACCATTTGGGGCAAAAGAACACCACAGAGTCCTGATTTTTTTTTTTTTAAACAGGCACTTGTATTTGTATGGCTAAAAGCTAAAGCCAGCATTTTAATTTTTCTTAATCTGCCACATGATAATCACACCAAATTCTAAACTTTCCCTGGGAAAATAGTTTACTGGATGATTTATTCATCGTGATTATATTGGGTGAAATGTTCATCCTCTCAGAATCTCTAACCATATAATTCTCACTTAAAGGAGAGGTGGGAATTGCAGCCAAAAGGTTAAAGTGCAGTCTGCCCTCAGTATCTGCAGGGGATTTGTTCCAGAACCCACCTCAGATGCCAAAATCCACAGATGCTCAAGTCCGCAGTCAGCCCTCTGAATCTGAGGTTCTGCATCCACAGATTCAAGCAACCATGGATCGTGTAGTACTGTAGTATTTACTATTGAAAAAAATCCGTGTATAAGCGGACCCACCAAGTTCAAACCCATGTTGTTCAAGGGTCAACTGCATAATCAATTTGGTGTCAGGAAAGGAGACAATCTTGTGATAATGGATACTATACTAGTTTTAGTTCCTTGTATATTTCATTTTTACTTAACTGCATTTGTTAACATTCACTCACTGCCTTTTTTTTTTTTAATGAACAAAAGGATGAGTGCACTAAGAAATGAATGAATACTTGTTCTACTTCAAAGCTCCTTTCCATAAGCTATGAAAGCACAAGATACAACCCTGCTCGTTCTTTCTTTGTTGGTTCCTTCCCATCTAAGGAAACTCTACCATTCCTAATTGATGGGTAGAATATTAAACTTTTACAGATTTTCCTAAGAGGCCTTGGGTAACTTATAGACACAATGACAACTGTTTCTATTATTACATACAATTCAATTAGCGAGTATAGGTGAGTGCTTGGCATTCGATATTTTGGTACTGGAGAAAAGGGGGCAAAAAAAGGAAAGATAATCCTAGTCCCCCAGATTTCAATCTTGTTGAACATAGGATGTTGGACATACCTTAAATCCAATCCTAGTATTTATACTCTGAACTAACAGGCAAGTCTTCATTTCCAAGCCTATGTCAAATATATGATATCTGCTGATACAAAATGCCTTTCACTCTATAAATGTCAATGTGTAATGTGTAATCTGCAGGGCTTTTGATTTCCTGAAGAAAAGTGTTCTGTGAATGCTAAATGCATGGAACTGGTGGTAGCAATTCACCGAATAGAAGGCATATTTCTAGCCAAAGGCAACTTTACAGTAAATGGTGATGAACACGCTAAATCAG
Source organism: Kogia breviceps (assembly GCF_026419965.1). Lineage (NCBI taxonomy): Eukaryota > Metazoa > Chordata > Mammalia > Artiodactyla > Physeteridae > Kogia > Kogia breviceps. The sequence continues at coordinate 50,252,510 of NC_081322.1, forward strand.
TTCTTCACACATTTTCAAGATACTTCCTCAACCACGGCTGGATGGTTTTCAAATCCAAACAGGAACAGTGATCATTTACTATATTGTCTGCCCCCAATTTTTTAGATGAAAATGGCCAGGGCAACTTTATATGAGCACTTCAAAGAATTCTCTACTATGGTCATTTTAATGAGTTATATATAGGTTGTTTCTACATTAAGTCAAATGAGAAATTTAACTTTCAGGTATTGCACCCACTAGTAATAACCTGACTTTACTAAGCAGCAGTAATGTGGAAAATGTGAAGTACTCAAGAATGGACAAGAGCACTGACTCATCAGATGTGGATTCAAATCCCAGCTCCACCACTCACTGGCTGTGTGGCAAGCTACCTAATAAACTGAGTTTATTTCTTGACCTACAAAATGGGAATAATTATACTTAGATCATAGAACTATAGTGAGAATTGGGTCAGATAATGTATATAAAGTACTTCATGCAATATCTAGAATACATGCTCAATAAATATTAGCTATTATTATAGTAAACTTACTTTACATTTGTAAAGCAACTAATACCATTAAACACCCTTTAATATATACATGTTTTCATTTACTCAGATATTTGAGAGACAGATTCATACGATCATCAGAACAATTGTGAGGTACACATGATAGTCTAAGGCAATAGATACTAATTTGAAACTTGCATGTTTTTCCATAGTAAATGTTACTGGAAAAAAATGTTATTTTCAGAAAGCTAAAATTCTTACTTTTACAATCCAATCTCTTTGTCCCCTCTATCTTCTGCAGCATATTTACCACTGCAGCCACCCTGGTCAGACCCATCTTTGATCTCCTGAAGCACTTAACAGTTATCAGTACACAACCTCCAACTTTATTACTCTGCAACGTCAGACTGGGGTTCCTAACTAGACTGTAAATTCCTGAAGGGCAAGGATTATGCCATTTATGTCTTCTGATTCTCACAGAGGTTTGTAGCAATGGATAAATGAAAGATAGCTGATGACAGACTGCTTCTATCCATTCTCTATTGTTAGTGACATGTGAAAGAAAAATAGCTTAAGATTTTTTTTTTAAGTGCAGAAAGAATTCAGTTTAGATGAACTGCATGAAAACATCTTAATCACTATCAAAGGACATTTTCATGTTCTGGCTAAGCTCATACAAGCACTGCTTTGCTGATCCAGACATTACAGATTCTGGTTAAAATCTAGAGTCTTATATGAACAAGGTACTTTGACACAGCCTTGTCCATTTAGCAGGCAAACCATGATCAAAGCTGTTATTTACTTAGAATACTGTTTAGACAAGTATGAACTCTTAATATATTTGACATAAATTTCAAACTATGGGTTGGTGATTCTTGGTGGAAGGAGAGAATATTTTGACAAGGAATTATTCTTGACTCTAGATACTGAACTCTTTGTTTCCATAGAGCCTTTGCCTCATCATTTTAATGAAAACGGCAGCTCTGTAAAAATGAGGCATTTGGAGAAGCTTAGGGTTAAGAAAAGGAAATGATGGAATTTAGAGACATAAAGCATTTTCGTCTTGTCCAGTAGGGGAGCACTGGGATATGAAATAAGAGGTCAGACATACCTGTTACTGCCCAGGGGACACATTGGTGCTATTTTTTTTTTTTTTTTAATAGAGATTAAGGGGTTCTTAGTGAGAATGGGAAATATTTAAAGCAGGAAATGTTGAAGTTAGTTGAAAGGCAATCGTTGACAACAATCATTTGCATTTTCTGACCCACCTTCAATTTAAATTAAATGTTAAACAGCCAGTGGAAATTGCTAGGCAAACAGTAAAAGCAACAGTTTTTAAGTTGTTTGGAATAAGAGAAGGAAACACAAAGGATAAGCTCTCATGGGCAAATCAGGTTCTTCATCTGTAAAACAAGCAGCTAGACTAGACTGCTAAACTCCAGCCCAGCTTCTTTCCTGCTATTACCTACCTCCTCATGCCAGTCTCTGCTCTCAAGTTCCCCACACTCACTTGCCCGTGATCTTGGGAAAATTAAAAGTGGCTTTTCCTAGTCAATACTTTAGGACCTACTATATAAGTTAACATTCTCACCAGATTTGCAACTGTCTACTAAGTCATCTTCCAGGATAACCTTCATTGTTCGTGGGATACTTCCAACAGATAGCCTTTGAACCTAGCAAGGAAAAGGAAGCAGACACTGAGTATGCTCAGATACATACTAAGTATTCAGAAGACTAGCAGTTCTTGAAATTACTGTTTCTATTTCTCTGGTATTATCACACAATTTAATTACGATGGGGATTTATGGAATTTTCTTGAAACGTGTGCCTACTATCAGTTGAATTCACTAAAACTACAATAAAATAAAAACATCCATATGGAAAATATCTCAAAATATAATCTACCTTGTGGATGGTCAAAATAAACACATGCTCCAACTACTAAACACAATAACATTTACTTAACTAGAAAAGAGAGGCAGTTCTTTCCTGTATCTAGTCATAAGACAAATCACTCGGTTCCTCTGATTATTTCTTCGTAACAGATTACAAACGTGTTCCCTAGTCCTGGCAATTTGCCCATAGCTGAAAAACACTTCTTCTAATTTGTTATTTTTCGCATTTATTTGATCACTTACCTGTTCCTGAATTTTGATTTCCTGATAATCTCTACACCTAGTTGGAGATGAAGACAAGTCTGAGAGGCAAGTGAATTTTGCAGAATCACAGCTCTCCAAGCTGGGACATGAGGATGGCCGACAGAAGGTATAATACTGCTCAAAGTCGGCCCTGACCACAAATACATGCTTGCATTTGTTACACATGTAATCCCGCTCAAACTCCAGGATCTTCACCAGACTCGTTCGAATCACTGTCCCAGTGACAGATAAAAAGTGTCCCACATCCTTGGTTCTAGGGATGTGCTCCCTCACCAGCTCAGGACAAACAGGCAATCCTGATGGAGAAACAAAACAAAAACACATCAACTTCTACTTGGGATTTGACTCCATGCAATATATTTTTCTCATATTTCCCGAGGGAGAAAGTATAGTTTCAGGAAAAAGAAATCTTTGTGTTTTACTTAAGAAAAAAGATCAACTCAAGAAAATATAAAAGAATTATTTCAAATAACAATTATCAATGGACTCTCTTTAAAAGTATGTATCTAGATGATATATTGATAATAACCTGGATTAAAAAAAGAATTGATTCTCTTAAGAAGGCTATCTCAGTAGGATGTAAACACAGTATATAATTTTAACCTCATTCAATGAAGAATATACTGCCACATGCCACACATAAAATCAAAGCTGAGTGATAAAGAGATGGTAGTGGAATGAACAAAGGCTAGTGCTTTTTCTAGTTAGGTTCAGGATTTATTAATACATAATCGGATAGTGTTTTCAAGTCTTGAATTACCCAGAGGTTTACCTACAGCACCACTTCATCCTTTTAAAACCTTGTGTTTTGCATCATTAATAAACAGGCAACTCAAAAGGTACAAAATGCCAAAGAAAATTCCTATGTGGAAATGCCCTCTTTTTCGTATTTGGCTACAAGGCACCACTGGAGTAGAGAGATGCTGCCTGTGATGGTCAAAGGCTGCCTCCTAACAGGTTTATCAAGGGAGCATTTGTTACACTGGTTCATGTCCCCTGGTCTATGGTCTTGTCCTTGAACTTAGCTCTGAAACCTGATAAGCATGAACACTGAAGACAGATCTATTGGATTTGCCAAGCTCATAAGAAATAACCATAATTGCCATGATTACACTTTAAGTTTCTATGGTCAGAACATTTTCTCCCTGTTTATAGATCTATTCTGAAAGCCAAATCATTATCATCACTGTCATCATCATTGTCATCAGAAGGCAGTTTGGGATGCAAGGAATTTAAGGAAAAAAAAAAAGCAGCAGATTGGTTAGATGAACTGAATGCTTAAGGCGCCAGGCTACATTAATCTGGTGATACAGCTTAGACATCTACAGACAGACTTGAATTTTCTCTGCTGCTGGCTGAGACTCTCTCTCCATATATCCTATACTGTATAAACAGGGTGGGCACTGCAACATTTGCCACTATGACTCCTTTTTCTATGCTGCCAAGGCTGACTTGCCTGCTTTCTAATGGAAATACTCTTTATATTAACTTGGATTGTATCACACTTTGCCAGTAAGGGAGCCATACTTTTGCTTACAATGATTTTGTGTATCTCTGCTCTGTTCTGTGTCAACTTTACAGTTTAACTATCAGAAAACAAACTTATTTTCCTATTTCCAATTCCTAGGGAATGCTTCATTAAAACACCCTGGAGCTCACCAGTGCTACATCATATGTGCAGGAATAGACAGAGAGGTTGGGGCAGGAATAAAGCAGGTTTTATCCATTAAAATATCCATGGTGTTCATTTCTCAGTGCTCATCTCAGGTGTCTGTTAATTCAGCTGCATGTAGCTAAGTGATGAGAACACACCAATATTTCTAGTTACAACCAAGTAAAAGCCAAACTAACAACCAAAAGCTTTTCATTAAGAACAGGTCTAGTCCTCATATCCTCATTGCTTATGTTTCAGGGGTACAATGTCCTCTTTTAGTTCCCATCCTAGAATGTTAAGAAACAAAAAACCACCAAATGGAGATGTCTCTTGGCCTTAATTAGATGTACATTGTGGCAACACATCTTCACAATGCTTGCAGATTCTCAATTACCTTTTTCTTGCTCCCCACATGAATGCTTTTTAAAAACTATGATATAATTTAGGTACCATAAATTTGCCTTTTTAAAGTATATAATTCAGTGGTTATTAGTACATTCACAAGGTTATACAATCATCACCACTATCTATTTCCAGAATATTTTCACTGCTTCAAAAAGAAACCCTGTTCGCAGTAGCAGACAGTCTCTATACCCCCTCCCCTGAGCCTCTGGCAGCCACTAAGCTACTTTATGTCTCTACGGATTTATCTATTCTGGACATTTCATGTAAATGGAATCATAAAATATGCACCCTTTTGTGTCTGGCTTCTTATACTTAGCATACATTTTCAAGATTCATCCATGTTGTAACATGTATCAGTTCTTCGTTCCTTTTTATGGCTGAATATTCCACTGTATGGATATACCACATTTTGTTTATACATTCATCAGTTGATGGACATTTGGGTTGTTTACATTTTTCTCCTATTATGAATAATGTTACTACAAACATTTATGTGCAAGTTTTTGTTTGAATACCTGTTTTCAATTATCTTGGGCATACACCTAGGAGTAGGATTTCTGGGTTGAATATACTTTTGATAATAATTTTAATTTTTAAGTTTTCAAAGAATCACTAAGAGTTCTCTATTGTAAGTATATAAAAGGATACTCAAGTGGGAAAAAGGATTATTAACCCAATTTGCTTCTTAAAAGTATAAACAAAATCTATCAAAATTACTTCTGAGAAAGATGAGCAAAGTGAGGAGGAGAATAGGAAAAAAAAGTGATGGGTTAGAGAACTTAACAACAATTATATTTTTGAAAACACTTAGATTTTTGAAACATCCATTCTCTCTTTCTTGGCTCCTAAAGAAGTCACATTTTTCATCCCATTTCTACTCCTCTCATTCCTAGCTCTGCTTCAGATGCAAATTGATTGTTCAGTTTAAAATTCTACTGTCAATATATTAAAACTTAAGAAAAACTAAGATCACAAGAACTGGGTTATGGAGAGTGCTATGTTACTCCGATGCCATGCATAGAGCAGAATGCCCAGTGAAACCACAGACTGCCCAGTGTAATTTAGCAGACTCTGGATGTTCAGTATGATGAAGTCATACATATAACGAATGAGGTCTTAACATAATCATTTAGTTAGATGCTTGCTATTTTTGTCCAAAAACAAACTTCAGTTTAAAAATGAAGCTATGTATAATTTTATTGTAGTTTTTTCCTAAAAAGCTACTTTTAAATTGATTCTGTCTTACTCTGAATAGCATCTTCAGATGGAAGAGTAAAACACCATATTCCCTGGTGCTTCTATAGTAATCCAGGCAAGAAATAACGAAGGCCTAACTTTTAATCTCCTCCACTTAAACCCTTCCAGGCTGCTCCCAGATCTAAGAATAAGGAACCAAATGTGGGATTGGACCACAGGACGTTTTGTGACGGGTTTCTTCTCACACCAAGCCCTCTGGGCACTCAAATGCTCTCATACAGTGTCCCCTTTGCCTGACACTCTCCTCCCTACTCTGTCCCTCAAAAATGCCCACATTAAGAAGCAACATAAGGGTTCAGAATACATACTGTGGAGCCAGAATGAGTGAGTTGAGTCACAACTCTATCATGCACTAGCTGTGTGACCTTGGCCAAGTTATAACCTCTCAGATTTCCCTCCTGTAATATGGCAATAACAAAACCTACCTCACAGGATCACAAGAAGATTAAAAGAATTCATATAAAGTTTCTTGGAAAAGTAACTTGCACATAGCAAGCACTATTTAAACCTTAGTTCTTATATGTAATCTTATCATTTTCCCCCTTAAAAGGCTGGCTTAAACATAATTTTCTTAATGAAATCTTTCTTTAACCCATTTCAGGTTAAATTCCCTCTTATGTGCCTTAACACACTGTTCTTCTCCTTCATACTACTTACCACAATTTAAATAAAAAGAATACATAATTATGTTTCCACACTAGAATATAAACTCCATGGGGGCAGGACAGAGGTAAATTTTATTCGCTACTTATTATCATCGCTTTATAAATAGTAAGCATTAAAAAAGAAAAAACTTGAAAGATAGATGAAAGGAAGGCAAGGAAGAGGGGAGGGATAGATATTAAAGATACTACATGAGCTTTGAAACCAATTAGAGATAAGGTATAAGGAAGAGGATGAAATTTAGAGTGACTCCTAGTTCCCTGGTTCCATTAACCAAGTCAGGGAATTCTGGAAGGCACATGGTAGTCAATCAGTAAATATCTATTGAAAGAATAAATAAGGAAATACGATTTTCAGATGGAGGGGGGCACAGAGAGGGGAGGGAAATCATGACTACACTTTTTTTTTTTTTTCCCCCGGTACGCGGGCGTCTCACTGTTGTGGCCTCTCCCGTTGCGGAGCACAGGCTCCGGACGCGCAGGCTCAGCGGCCATGGCTCACGGGCCTAGTTGCTCTGCGGCATGTGGGGTCTTCCCGGACCGGGGCACGAACACGTGTCCCCTGCACTGGCAGGCGGACTCTCAACCACTGTGCCACCAGGGAAGCCCATGACTACACTTTTTGATACACTAAGTTTGTAAGAAGGTATCTCTAGTTTGAAACATCTGACGGGCAAGTGTATATTTGAATACAGAGCTTAAGAGACAGATTCTGGCAATCAATCAATCAAGTTGGCACTTGTTGCTCTATAAGTGGCAGCTGAAGCCTAGGTTCAGAATGGAGGCCACCCCATCAGGAAGAGGATGCAGGATTCAGGAGCAGATGGCCACACCTCAACCCTGAGGACCTCACACCTACAGGACCAGTAAAGGAAGAGGCTCCCAGAGCAGGGAGAAAAGTCACAGCTAGAGAGGGACGAAAGGGCAAGACAGTGCTGTCAGTGGAGCCAAGGCTGGAGTTTCATAAAGGGGGAGGAGGCAACAGTATCAAATCCAGCAGGGAAATAAAGGAAGAGAAATCTCGACACTTGTCCCTCAGTCTGACCATGAGGCAGTTACTGGGAAGGTGGGGGAGGGTGCATTCATTGTGGTGGAGGTGAAAGGGTGAATGGGGGAAGGTTATGCTAAAGAAGGCATGAACTCTGTCAAAACATTATTATGAAAGGAGAGTAGATGGAGGGTAGAGGGGACACAGAGTTGAAAGAGGGGCCTCTCTCCTGAAAGGGAGACAGAAAGGATTCCTGGTCATCCTGGCCACCACCCCCCACACCCCCATAGGCTCCATGCTTCCCCCCAGGGTGCTGGTATGAGCTGGTGACTGACTTCTAGCACATGGCTTACCCATCTCCCTAAGATGGTAACTTACCAGGATGCATGTCTCATCTAAATCCAGATTCTTGAGTAGAGGCCATGGTTGGGCTTTAGGAAAGCCCTGAACCTCTTGAAATTCAGGCAGAAATTTAAATATATATACACCTGCATTTTCTGAAGAGGATCTGTAACTTTCTCAACATATAACCCTGAAGAACCTCTTATTTAAATCCTCAGTCCCATAGTTCTATTGACTTGCCTATCATTACCTCTAAGAATAGAAAAAGGGGCTTACATTGTGGGAACAGTCGCTAAACCTCCCTCCCCTCCTTTCATTTAATAGTAATGCCCTAATGTCTCTTATTGCCTACTCAGCTCCTGTTTAGATCACATCCTACACGACCTGCCCCAAATGCTCTGACAACATGACAGGGACATTCATAATCACTTACTTCCTGGACCAGTCATTTAGGACCTTAGTCATGTATTGCTTTGCACTGCTCCTTAACCGTTTTGTATCTGGAGGGTAGCATCACTTCTTGAGATCCTTTCCATGCTCCTCTGTGCCCAGCCCAGTGCTTTATTAAGCACTTTTAGATAAGGAGAAAATTAGTGAATAAGAGAAGGGGAAATGGGCTTTCCCTCTCTCTCTAGCCTTCCCTTTATCACATCTGGCCTCCAATCTCCTAGTCCAGACAAAGTGCATGAATTTTTCTGTGCATTTCATGGTACCTCTGTAGCTTTCCTTAGGCATGCTACTTTGTCTGGAGAACTCTCCCCAGTTCACTCAGCCAGGAAGAGCACACTCAAGCTTACCCTTTTGCAAGAAAACTTCCCTAAGTCCAGGCTAGCACCCTCACAGACACAAATGGAACAGCTAAGCAAAATGGTCAAATGAATGCATCATTGCATAAAAGATGCTTCTTATATCTGGAGGAAACTTCTGCCAGGAAGAGTGAAAAAGAAGATACTCCCTTAGGTCCACAGACACCTTCCTTTCCTTGCACATGATAACTCAGGCCTGTGCATGCTGGGTCATGACAAGTCTATGCAATACTGATTTTATTTCAATCAGCATAAGAAGATGTGCTGGAGAGATATTACACACTCAGGAAGAAGGCAGGTGAGAGGTGGAGGGCATCAGGCTCAGCCACAAGGGTCCCTCATATGCTCACCAACCCTCTCTGTGTCCCTCCTGAAGTGTGGCCAGCGAGAGTGAATTCCCTGCCACCCACCTCCAACAAGGGGCCTGTGTCTAAACCCAATTACAGCACCTCTAAAGAAAAAACTATGTAAACACTTACAACCAATTTTTCTAAGATTAGCTTTTCATTATCTTCTATACTTTTATAATATGGGGCAATATGCCATCCTTAATGTTCTTATCTTACTGAATGGAATCATGTATATGGTCCCTGTTAGGATAAACATTTTTTTTTTTAGAATCAAGCAAATTAGTCTAAAATATATCATCATTACGATTAAGTGGTTTATTTTGTAAAGTAACTATATTATTTTAAGAAAAGGGTAGTAGAGGTGAGTACATTTTTTGATCTTCAGATTCTTTACTTTCATATCACAATTTTTAAAGTAAATTTATGATATAAAGACAGATAGGGCTTCCCTGGTGGCGCAGTGGTTGAGAGTCCGCCTGCTGATGCAGGAGACACGGGTTCGTGCCCTGGTCCGGGAAGATCCCACATGCCGTGGAGCGGGTGGGCCCGTGAGCCATGGCCGCTGAGCCTGCGCGTCCGGAGCCTGTGCTTCGCAACGGGAGAGGCCACAACAGTGAGAGGCCCGCATATCACAAAAAAAAAAAAAAAAAAAAAAAAAAAAAAAAAAAAAGACAGATAAAAGTAACATAATGCTAAGCAAAACTGACCACAAAAATCAAAACCTTAGAACTAAAAAAGGGTAAGGGACAGTGTTTTGATAGAAATGTCAATTCATTTTAATCTGTCTTACTATATGCTACTAAGTGTGTTCTTCAACTATCCCAGTGAAGCAGGGTACATCAGGCACTAAGCCACCATTAGTGCTAAACAACAAAAACCTTTGTCATTCTCTGACTCATTCACTGATCAAAATAAATAAATAAATAAATAAATAAATTTTTACTTAAAACAGAGATATGTTCACATCTGTGTTAGAGATATGTCCAGATCAATTACTTCAGGTCCATGGTTTCCAGCGTGCAGTCCCTGGAAATCGGCATCAGCCTCAGAGCTTTGAGAAGTGCAAACCCAGGCCAGACCTCTTCAGTGAGAAACTCTGGGGGTGGGGCCCAGCAATCGGCGCTTTAACAAGCCCTACAGGTGATTCTGATGCCCATTAATGTTTGAGAAACACTACTTTAAATAATACTTGAGGGCTATTTTTTTCTTCCTCATTTATTCAATACTTTGATGCCAACTGCATATTTGAATACCTTTCATCAAAACCACTGGGAATAGCAAGTAAACTTTAGACCAATAAAAATCCCAGAAGACAAAGAGCAATGCAATGTTCCTAAGGAGACTGAACCACAGAGGCATCCTGGGTTTTACTAATTCAGTACCTTGTCTGGAGTCCAAGATGGAGGTGCAATATACCTAAAACCAGACTTTTCCCATCCCTGGTTCATTCTGCCTGGGACACCTGCATCCCTCCATGATCTCACCATCTAGTCTTTAATCTTTGGGTGAATCCCCTAGGACAATTCACTCCCTGCCCAGTGAGCTAATATATCTCACACATACCTTGAGTGATGCATGCATCACATAAGTAAAAGCTGCCAGTAAGCTCCTTTACAATTATGTTTAATATGTACATATGCATGTACCTGTGATCATACATACACAATATGGTAAATATTTGAATATACAGCTGTCTCCCCTACAGCTTTGAACTCCTTTAGATGAGGGACTATACCATATTCGTTTTGGTTTCCCAAGGGTCTAGCAAACGCCTACACGGGATATGTTTGTAGAATGAATGTTACTAAGGTAATAACATATTTTGCGACTCACTTTCTCAGAGAATAATGAAGAACTAGGCTAAATTCACCTGAAACCAATAGGGTCACTTAGGCAGACAGAACTTTAGTATTTAAACTGAGCATGGAAAAGTGTCTAAACATAAGGACAGCCTAAAACCATTTGCTAAATACCATTTCAATAACATTAACTAAAGCCTCTTTTTTTTTTTTTTTTTGCAGTACGCGGGCCTCTCACCGCTGCGGCCCCTCCCGCTGCGGAGCACAGGCTCCTATGCGGAGCATAGGCCCCTAAAGCCTCTTTTAACAATGCTTCTGCAACATTATCAGAAGAGGACATTTCTTCTTGATCCTAGCAAGAGATTACCTAGTATCTGATGCATGAAGATTAATAATCTTCATAATTTTATTCCAGTAAGTGCAATCGCAGATACTATTTTTTCACTTAAATCAAATGCCTGGAATTTTTTTGAATCTTAATTTATCTCCAAGAAATTCTATAGTGACTCCTAACCTTTTTTGGAATCACAGTAATCATTTTTGTTGATTATAAATCCCCACCTTTCTGAAATGTACTATAAAGTAAATATTTATTTTTAAACAAAATGGTACATGTGTTCTCCAACTTAATCAAAGAGTGCAGGAATTCAAAGACACAGCTTTGACATCACAAGTTGCTGATTGCTCCACTGCAATTTCTTTAAAGTTAAGAGGCTTTATCTGTCGTTCATTCAAAAAAAGTTACTGAGTGCCAAATAGCTGGCCAGCACAATGTTAAACTTGATATATAAAAATAATGAATTTCTGGGCTTCCCTGGTGGCGCAGTGGTTGAGAGTCCGCCTGCCGATGCAGGGGACACGGGTTCGTGCCCCGGTCCAGGAAGATCCCACATGCCGCGGAGCATGCCCTGGGCCCGTGAGCCATGGCCGCTGAGCCTGCGCGTCTGGAGCCTGTGCTCCGCAACGGGAGAGGCCACAACAGTGAGAGGCCCGTGTAATGCAAAATAATAATAATAATAATAATTTCCTAAAATAGTTTTGAAGATCACTAGGTAGCATCTACCACTTTGCTAATTCTTTGAATTATCAATTCTTCCATTGTCAGGAGTCATAAAAGCTCAGAAAGCTGAACTAGTTTTATACACACATACATGTATGTATATATGTACACAAATATACTGCCTCCACACATTCTCCCTCCTCTCAGTTGGCATGGCTAGTACCCCAGTCTCCCAAATGTCCAGAGAAAGCAGTATAAAATCATGATTCTTTTCCAAAAGTGACCATCAACTACATAAATGGATATACTTTTAAGTATAAATGTCAATTAATTCTTAGTGCTTAAATTCAATATATGTTGGGATTTCTCAAAATCTTTCTAAACAATAACATGGCAGTAAAATCCTTAAGTGATTCACCTGATATCCTGGCGTGAAGATTCTGCTTCATGGAGACACCTTCAGGCTGAGAAAGGGACTGGAGAATTGTCAAGGCTGATCTTCGCAGTGCATTATCAAAAATAGTTAGCACTTCATTAGGGAACATGTTGAAATATTCCCCGATTTCCATGTTGGTCTCAAAAAGGGTCATGGCATTAACCACAACTGGGTAATGAGCATCTTCATCTCTTTCCTTCAAGATGAGAAGAATATCATTCTTATGGTATTCCAAAACATATGACTCAAACACTTGGCCAACCAGTGTAACTTGATCGCTATTCATCTTGGATCTAGTAACTTAAGAAAGACAAAGGATTGTATTATACCTTTGATTTCTAGACTTATACACTAGTTTACAAAAAGATTGGTTATAAATCATTCTGACTTTGGGCCACACTCTAATCTCAAAATACTATCTGAATTCAAATCTTAATTGGATCTGACAGAGTCACAGTCACTTATCAAATTTATTTTTTTCAGTGAGTGAAGTTAATTTTGAATGATGTTGGTACTGATAACCAAAATCCAAAATGGTCCAATGCCTTTCCCATATCTTTTCCCCAAACTTCCTCCTCTTAACCCTATAATATGTCATGTAGAAGGCCTTTGCCTTTTCTTTAATCAGATTCCATATATGCGTTTGCTCTCAAGTATAAAATCTTAAATGCCAGTCTTTTGGTTTAAGTTACTCCTAGTAGAGTTCTTTGCAAGCATCCTGGGTCTACATTTTATTCACATAAAAAACGTATCTTTCTCTCTGTCTCCCCACAACCTAGTTATACACACGCACGCGCACACACACACACATTCATTTGTATTCTGCTACTTAAATGGAACACACTACTATTCAGATTGGTAGCCAATTCTGACTTAAATAGTTAACAAATTGGCTTTAGAAATTTACATTTGGAGGTGAACTTGTTCCTATTTTCTATTTCTAACCTAGGAAAACTATTGGCTTCAGCAAAAACAGCTGTCAAGAGTCTAAATAAAGCTAGATCATTAAACTGAGGAAAGGAAATTGGTCTCTAAATAATAAATCACTACGATTGAAAGTAAATACAGTATATTACATTCCTGGCTATATGTATATATTTTTTAATTTGTACCTACAGATTAAAAGGGCCTACCCTCATTCTATTTTCATGTATACATGTAGATATCTACCATGTACAAGGCACTATTCTGGGAAATGAAAAAAGCACAATAAAAGGTCCTCTATGCCCTCAAAGAACCAAGGAACAGATCAAATGAAACGGTACTCTAACAGTGTCAAAAATGCAATACAAATAGGAGCACAAAGAAGAGAAGGATTAAATTTAAACGGAGTGACAATCCCAGATGTGGCAATGGACAGTTACAAATAAACTGTCCAAATGGATCATTTAAGAAATTCTTATTAGTCAAAGGATAAGTGTCCTTTGACTAATTTCGTTCAACCAACATTTATTGTACTAGGCTTTAGAAACAGAAAGATTAAAGAAGATTATGAAATTCACAGTTTAGCATCCTAAGTATGTATTACACATGCTATTAGCAATATTTGCTTCTCTGGGAATCTACTAGAAGGTGTGAGGGGGGGCACGGTATACCACAGTTTGGTTAAGAATCCTGACACCTACAGGATGCCAATGTGAGAGTAAGAGATGTGTAGGCCACTATATTGGTAAGTATTTGGTTTGGGTTAGGTAATATAAATTCACCTAAGCATAAAGCAGAAAAAGCACTTGGGAAGGAACAACTAATCCTATAGTATATTCACGATGTGGCCTTTGATAAAAAAATTAAAAAATCTGGAATCCCAAGAGTGGCTATAAAATAACCTCTAAGATTCCACAAATGCATATTAAATTTGGAGCCACAAATTTAGCAATTTAAAAGGCACTTCCACATACGGCAGGAAGCGGACAGCCGCAGAATTCATGGTTCAGATTAAGATCATATTAAATTTCGCCTAGTCTTTTTGAAATAGCATCACTAAAAAAAAATAGCATTCACTTTCAATACCTGGGCACAACTGACTAATCAAATATTTCTTAGCTGTTTGCAAACGCTAGAAACATGCTCACCCAGATTAACTGGTGGCAGAGCTTTACAACTTTCAAGTTCCTTTTCCTTTTTCTTATGAAACATTTTCAGACCAAATAAATAAAGCCAAGTTGTGCTACCTTATCCTCTTGACTAAACTGCCAACAAGAAAAATCCGGGAGGATGCATCAGCAGCAATCTATCTGGGTCCCTTGTGACCGCAGCCGGCCACCCGCCGCGCCGCCCCTCCGGGAGCCACGCCCCTCCGCTTCCCAGGACCCGCCCCTCTGGCACCGCCCCTTCCCCGCCCGCCAGCTTCAGGTCGGCGCCTCCTACATGCCTGGCTCGCCGCGGGCGCTCGGCAAACGTGGGGCCGACTTGTGCCCGGAGAACTGCTTTACACACTTCCGTCTCTGGACGTAGCCCGTACCCTACAAGAACTCGGCAGGTCTCTGACACTTCCCAGGCTCGGCTGCGGGCAGCTCCGTCGCCGGCCTGGTCCCAGAGTTTAATAGTTTTGGAACTAACCAGGTGTGGGCGAGACTTGGGACGCACTGTGGGAAAGATAAATAATGGTGCAACAAGGCAGCGTCTGTCACTTACTGGCGGATACGCGGTGTCAGAAGTCACCGGGGGCGCAGTGCTCCCGAGGCCGAGGGGCGCGGAGAGCTCAAGCCGATCGGCTGGGTCCAAAGAGGCGGGAGCAGGCCCCGGGTTGGGGGCGGGGCGGGCCGCGCGCGTGGGGCCGCGCAGGCTCCAACGGGCCTGCCTTGCGCCCGGACGAGATAGGCGCCACGCGGGCGGCTCTGCCGGGCCCGCGCTCCCGAGGGGCGCCGGGACAAGCACTGCCTCAACTTGGCGGCTCAGGTGGCTCTTCCGGGTGGAGAAGCGGGCGGGCGCGCGCCCCGCCAGGCGCCGCGGGAAGAGAGGGGAGGGGCAGGGCTCGCTGGGAGTGGCGAGTAGGGTCCCGGGCGGGGCTGGGCGGAGCCGCTGCTCGGTAGTGGGGAGGAGTGCCGGGCTGTGCGTTGGCCGTGAGGGAGTGTACGGCCCGGGCTTTCCAGCTCGGAACTCCGCCAAAGCTAAGGCCACAACGATTATCTGTCTGCTTCTAGAAGTTTTAGAATGAAGGTTTTGTGTTTAGGTCTGTGATTCATTTTGAGCTAATTTTTGGATATGATGCGAAGTGTGGATCTTAGGTAACTTTCTGTCGTATGGGTATCTACCACTATTTGTTGAAAGAGCTGTATTTTTTCCACGGAATAGCCTTTGCACCTGTGTCAAAAATCAGTTGTCCTTATATGTGTGGGTCTGACACTTAATATTTCTGTTCCCCAATCTATTTGTCTAACTATAAAAACTCGACGTTGTCTTAATTACTGTAACTATAATGAGTCTTGTTGAAAGCGGGTAGTGTTTGGCCTCCAATTTTGTTTTCTTTC
This sequence comes from Kogia breviceps, assembly GCF_026419965.1. Lineage (NCBI taxonomy): Eukaryota > Metazoa > Chordata > Mammalia > Artiodactyla > Physeteridae > Kogia > Kogia breviceps. The sequence continues at coordinate 50,268,328 of NC_081322.1, forward strand.
AAAGTTGTTTGGGCTCTTCTCTTTCAATATGAATTTTAAAGCCAGCTTGACATTTTCTATTAAAAAGCTGGGATTTTTGTTGGAGTTGTATGGAATCTGTAGGTCAATGTGGGAAGAATTTATGTGTTAATAATATTGAATCATATGACCCTTGAACAAAGTAAACCTCACCATTTATTTAGGTGTTATATAATTTCAAAAATGTTTGATCCTTTGTCAAATTTATATCTCATATTTATCCCTAAAATCATGGGGAAAGAGGAACCATGCTTTTTTTAAAAAAATTTATTTACTTTTGGCTGCGTTGGGTCTTTTTTTGTGGCACTCGGGCTTTCTCTATTTGGCGGCGAGCGGGGGCTACTCTTCCTTGTGCTTGGGCTCCTCATTGCGGTGGCTTCTCGTGTTGTGGAGCACGGGCTCTAGGCGCGCGGGCTTCAGTAGTTGCAGCACATGGGCTTAGTAGTTGTGGCACATGGGCTCTAGGCGCGTGGGCTTCAGTAGATGTGGTGCACAGGCTTAGTCGCTCCACGGCATGTGGGATCTTCATGGACCAGGGCTTGAACCCGTGTCCCCTGCATTGGCAGGCAGATTCTCAACCAATGAGCCACCAGGGAAGTCCAAGGAACTATACTTTTTGATGCTATGTAAATGATATTTTCAATTTCAATTTCTGGTGGTTCTTTTCTAGCATGTAGAAATACAATTGATTTTTTAAATTTTATTATTAAAATTTTTAAATTAATAATTTTTTTAGAGCAGTTTCAGGTTCATGGCAAAATTGAGCAGGAAGTACAAAGATTTCCTTTATGATCCTTGTCCCCACACACTCACAGCCTCCCTATCAATATTCCTTTACCAGAGTGGTGGGTTTATTACAACTGATGAACCTGCATTAACACATCATCATCACTCAGAGTCCACGGCTTATAGTAGGGTTCACTCTGTTGTACATTCTGTCTGTTTTGACAGATGTATAATAACATGCATCCACCCCTGTAGGATCATACAGAATAGTTTCACTGCCCTAAATGAAAATCTTCTGAACTCTGGCTATTCATCCCTCCCTCCCACCTAACCCCTAGCAACAACTGATCTTTTTTACTCTCTCTATAGATTTCCAGGATATCATATAGTTGAAATCATACAGTATGTTGCCTTTTCAGATTGGCTTTTTCACTTAGTAATATATATTTAAGGTTCCTTCATGTCTTTTCAAGGCTTGGCAGCTCATTTCTTTTTGGTGCTGAATAATAGTACATAATCTGGACATACCACACTTTTTCCACTCACCTACAGAAGGACATTTTGGTTGCTTCCAAGTTTTGCCAATTGTGGGTAAAGCTGCTATAAACACCCACGTGCAGGTTTTGCCGTAAGTTTTCAGCTCCTTTGGGTAAATACCAAGGAGCATGATTGCTGTATCATATGGTAAGAGTAGTTTTGTAAGAAACCATTAAAATGTCTTCCAAAGTAGCTATACCATGTTGCATTCCCATCAGCCATGAATGAGAGTTCCTATTGCTCCATATCCTCTCCAGCATTTGGTGTTTTCAGTGTTTTGGATTTTAGCCATTCTAATACATGTGTAGTCTCTCGTTATTTTGCTTTGCATTTCCCTGATGACATATGATGTTGAATATCTTTTCACCTGCTTAATTTTCATCTATATATCTTCTTTGGTGAGGCATCTTCAGGTCTTTTGCCCATTTTTAAATAACATTGCTTATTTTCTTATTGTTGAGTTTTAAGTATCCTTTATCAAATGTGTCTTGCAAGTATTTCGTCCCAGTCTGTGGGTTGTCTTCTCATTTTCTTGACATTTTCATTCACAGAGCAGATGTTTAATTTTAATTAAGTCCAGCTTATCAATTGTTTCTCTCATGGACTGTGCTTTTGGTGTTATATTTAATAAGTCATCACCCCAGAGTATCTAGATTTTCTCCTCTGTTCTAGGACTCTTATAGTTTTGTGTTGTACACTTAGGTCTATGATCCATCTTGAGTTAATTTTTGTGAAGAATGTAACGTCTGTGTCTAGATGTGTGTGTGTGTGTGTGTGTGTGTGCGCACATGTGCCTGTGGACATCCAGTTGTTCCAGTACTATAACAGAGAAGAACAAACTTGACTCCATGTTGAATCTATTCCTTTAGCTCTAACACTTGTGCTCTGTTGCCTGTGCTTAGTCATGCTGGCTCTGCACCTTTTATAAAAGAATGTTGCCTATAGCCTGAAATATACCGGGTAGCCCATTCTCAAAGCTCTGACTTTAAAGCTGTAACACTTTTCCATTCATATAGAGATAAAAAGTTGCGGAACAGAGAATAACATTTGTCTTGTTGGAGGTTTATAGGAATATTGTGACCAGAGGTACCTGGACAGCTGCAAGAACAAAGGATTCCAGCACCAAGAAGTTTACAACAAGCAGCCACACCCCTCTCCCCTTTTAGCACAAAAGAAACCTGAGTTCTAACTGAGGAAAGATGGTTCTTTGGGACACCATCTTCTCAGTCTTCTGCCTTTCTGAATAAAGTCGCTATTCCTTGCCCTAACCACTCGTCTCTCGATTTATTGGCCTGTTGTGTGGCAAGCAGTAAGAGCTTGGACTTGGTAATAGTACCATTTGTTGAAAAGACTATCTTTGCTCCATCTGTCAACGATTTGTATTGCCTTTGCTCCTTTGTCAAAGATCAGTAGGCTATATTTATGTGGGTCTATTTCTGGGCTCTCTATTCTGTTCCACAGATCTATTTGTCTGTTCTTTCACAAATACCACACTGTCTTGATTACTGTGGTTTTACAGTGAGTCTTGAACTCAGGTATTGTTAGTCCTCCAACTTTGTTCTCTCCTTCAATATTGAGTTTGTTATTCTGGGTCTTTTGCCCTTTCACATAAACTTTAGAATCAGTTTGTCAACATTCACGAAATAACTTGCTGGGATTTTGATTGTGATGAGATGACTCTATAGATCAAGTTGGAGAGAGCTGACATTTTAACAATATTGAATCTTCTATCCATGAACATGGAATATCTGTCTCTTCACTTATCTAGTTCTTTGATATACGTTATCAGATTTTTATAGTTTCTGTCATATAGATCTTGTATATATTTTCTTAGATTTACACCAAACTATTCCTTTGGGGAGGGTGTTAATGTAAATGGTAATATGTTTTAAATTTCAAATTCCACCTGTGCATTGCTGGTATATAAGAAAGCAACTGACTTTGCATATTAACCTTATATCCTGCAGTCTTGCTATAATCACTTACTAGTTCTAGAAGTTTCTTGGTAGATTTTTTCCATATTTTCTATATAAACAGACATGTCATATGCAAATAAGGACAGCTTATTTCTTCCTTCCCGATCTGTATGCTTTCTATTTCCTTTTCTTATTTCATAAAGTAGGACTTCCAGTATGATATTGAAAAGCAGTGATGAGAGGGGACATCCTTGCCTTGTTCCTTATCTTAGTAGGAAAGCTTCAAGTTTCTCACCATTAAGTATGATCTTAGCTGTAGGTTTCTTGTAGGTGTTCTTTATCAACTTGAGGAAGTTCCCCTCTATTTCTAGCTTGCTGAGAGTTTTTATCATGAATGGGTGCTGGATTTTGTCATATGCTTTTTCTGTATCTCTTGATATGATCCTGTGATTTTCTTTCATTATCCTGACCATGTGAGGGATTACATTAATGGATTTTTAGATTGGAACCAGCCTTACATATCATGATAAATCCAACTTGGGTGTGGTGCCTAATTCTTTTTATACAATGTTGGATTCAATTTGCTAATATTTTGTTAAGGATTTTTGCATTTATGTTCATGAGAGATATTGGTCTGTGGTTTTCTTGTAACGTCTTTGTAAGATTTTGGTATTAGTGTAATGCTGGCCTGAAAGAATGAATTAGGAAGTATTCTCTCTGCTGTTGTGTTCTGGAAGAGATTGTAGAGAATTTGTATAATTTTGTCCCTAAATGTTTGATAAGAATTCACCATTAAACCCATGAACCTGGTGCTTTCTGTATTAATTATATATATATATATATATGTATATATAATATATATATATATATAAGCCTATTCAGACTCTATTTGTTCTTTTGGCAGATTGTGTCTTTAAAAGAATTGGTCCATTTCATCTAGGTTATCAAATTTGTGGGCATAGAGTTCTTTGTAATATTTCATTATGATCCTTTTAATGGCTGTGAGATCTTTAATAATATCCCCTCTCTCATTTCTGATATTAGTAATTTATATTTTCTCTCTCTTTTTCTTAGGCTAGAGGCTTATCAACTTTATTGGTCTTTTCAAAGATTTTCTCTATGGATTGCCTCTTTTCAGTTGCATTGATTTCTGTTCTGATTTTTATTATTTCTTTTCTTTTGCCTACTTTGGATTTAATTTGCTCTTCTATTCCTAGTTACCTAAGATGCAAGCTTAGATGATTGATATTGGATTTTTCCTTTTTTCTAATATATGTATTCTATGCTATAAATTTCTCTCTAGGCACTGCTTTCACTGCATCTCACAAATTTTGATAAATTGTGTTTTCATTTTCATTTAGTTCAAAATATTTTAAGATTTTCTTTTGAGTTTTTTCCTTTGACGCCTTTGTTATTTAGAAGTGTGTTGCTTAATCTTCAAGTATTTTGTGTTTTTCCATCGTTCCTTCTGTTATTGATTTCTAATTTACTTCCACCATGGTCTGAGAGCAAACATTGTATGATTTCTGTTTGTTTACGTTTGTTAAGGTGTGTTTTATGGCCCAGAATGTGGTCTATCTTGGTGAATGTTCTATGTTAGAGGTGAATGTAATCTGCTGTTATTGGATTAAGTAGTCTATATATGTGCATTATATCCAGTTGATTGATAGTGTTATTGAGTTCAACTATGGCCTTACTGATTTTCTGCCAGCTGGATCTGTACATTTCTATAGAGGGGTGTTTAAGTCTCCAACTATAATTTAGATTCATCTGTTTCTCCTTTGAGTTCCATCAGTTTTTGGCTCACATATTCTGAGGCCCATACATATTAAGGATATGTGTTATGGATATGTGTTATGTGTTCTTGGTGTGTTGATTCCTTTATCATTATGTAATGCCCCTCTCTCTCCCTGACAGCCATTCCTGCTTTGAAGTCCACTCTGTCTGAAATTAATATAGCTACTGCTTTCTTTTGACTAGTGTTAGTATGGTATATCTTTCTTTATCCCTTTACTTTTAATCTATAGGTTTTTATCTTTAAAGTGGGTTTCTTATAAAGCATATAGTTGGGTCTTATTTTTTTAATCCACTCTGACAATCTCTGACTTTTAATTGGCGAATTAAGACCATTAGACATACAAAGTGATTATTGACATAGTTGGATTAATATCTACTATATTTGTTAGTCTTTTCTACTTGTTACCCTTGTTCTTTTTTCCTATATTTGCCTTCCATACTTTTTCTGCCCTTTGTGGTTTTAATTGAGCATTTTATATGATTCCATTTTCTCTCCTTTCTTAGCATTCAGTTGCTTCTTTTTTTTCTTTTTAATTGGTTGCCTACTAGAATTTACATTATAAGTATCTAAGTCCACTTTCAAATAACATACCACTTCAAGGGTAGTGCAAGTATTTTATAGTAGCAGAGTAATCCTGAATCTTCCCTCCTATCCCTTGTATCATTGCACTCATCCATTTTGTTTATATAAGCTTATAAGACTTAGATATGCATAATGACTACATTGTTGCTATTATTATGTTGAACAAATTGTTGTCTGCTAGAGCAATTAAGAGTAGGGAAAATAGAAGTTTTTATTTTATTTTTATTTAGTCCTCCTTCAGTACTCTTCCTTACTTTATGTAGATCTGAGTTTCTGACATATTATTTTCCTTCTCTTCAAAGGACTTTTAACTTTCATTGCTAGGCAGGTCTGCTGGCAGCAAACTCCCTCAATTTTTTTTTGTCTGAGAAAAATCTTTATTTCTACTTCACTTTTGAAGGGTAATTTTGCAGGGTACAGAATTCTGCATCAGTGGGATTTTTCTCTCAACACTAAATATTTTACTTTCTTCTTGCTTGCATAGTTTCTGAAGGTAAGTTGAATATGAATTTTATCTTTGTTCCTCTACAAGTGTTTCCTCCCCCCCCCCCCGACTTCTTTCAGGATTTTTTTCTTTATCATTAATTTGACATTAATTTGGAGGAAGTCCTCAGTCATTATTACTTTAAATATTTCTTGTGTTCCTTTCTCTTACTAGTTTTGGTATTCCCATTATTTGTATGTTATACCTTTTGTAATTGTCCCACAGTTCTTGGATATTCCAGTGGGGTTTTTTTTTTCAGTCTTTTTTCTCTTTGCTTTTCAGTTTTGGAGGTTTCTACTGACATATCCTCAAGCCCAGAGGTTCTTTCCTCAGCTGTGTGCAATCTACTAATGAGCCCATCAAACACATTCCTTATTCAGTTACAGTGTTTTTAATCTGTAATATTTCTTTTTGCTTCTTTCTTAGAATTTCCATCTCTCTGCATACATCACCCATCTGTTCTTGCATGCTGTCTATTTTATCCATTAGAGCCCTTAGCATATTAATCATAGTTGTTTTAAATTTTCAGTGTGATAATTCCAACATCCCTGCCATATCGGAGCCTGGTTCTGCTGCTTGCTCTGTTTCTTCAAACTGTGTGGGTTTTTTTTTTTCTTTTTAGTATATCTTATAATTTTTTGTTGAAGGATGGAGATGATGTACTGGATAAAAGTGCTGTAAATATGCCTTTAGTAATGTGGTGGTACGGTGTGGAGTGGAAAGAAGTTCTGTAGTCCTGTGATTAGGTCTCAATCTTTTAGTGACTGGATTATCTTTGCCACTAGATTATGAAGTTAGCATGTTCTTCTCAGTCCCTTCCCCCCTTGTGTGGGACAGGATGGTTAGAATGGGCTGGAACTGGATATTTTCCTTCTCCCATGTGGAAGGCTAAAGGAGGCTGGAGTTGTGTATTTTCCTTCCTTCACGTGCAAGGCTAGAGCCAGCTGGAGATGGATATTTCCCTTTCCCAAGGTCAATTAGTCTCTGATAGACCCCAGCAGGTTAGGCTCTGGTTAAATAGTTTCAGCTGAGGGCAGAGCTTATTAAGAAGAACAGAAGGCTCTGGTGTATTTCAAAATGGCGCTCTTTCCCCAGCTCCTGCCAGAAGCATGAAGGGATTTTTCTCCAGTATTTACTGTGAGGACCTGATGAACTCCTGGAGGTAAAACCCACAAAAGTGTGAGTCGGTCCCTCTGGAGTTTATAACTTTTCAGACTTGGCTGCACCGAGCCTCCAGTGATTTGTCAATTACAGTTCAAGTTTCCCTACCCCAGCACCGGTTCCTGTAAGGTTTTCAGCTCATGAGTTTCTACTATGGTAAGTTGTGATTCTCTGTTGTCTCTTCAGTTTGGAGGGTAATAATTTGCCCTGTGACCTCACTCTCATGGATTTAAGAAGAGCTGTTGATTTTTCAGTGTTTCAGGTTTTTACTTGTTAGAACTGAGTGGCAATTTTCAGGTTTCTTACATGCTGGACAAGAAGTCAGACATCTCAATCATCTTTTAAAGAAATTTAAATAACAAAATAATTGTATATATTTATGCATGCAGTTATGATTTGCAGTGCTCTTCCATTATTTCTTCAAGTATTTTCTGTACCTCTTCCCTTTGGCTCCTTTGCAGATTTTCTATTTATCACTGGGTTCAGCAGTTTGTGATTTGCCTGGATGTATTTTTCTTCAATTTCTCGTTGAAAATGAAAAACTCAGTTTTTTCTGTGTAGGAAAAAAAAAGTTTTTTTCCTACTATGTGTTTTTTCTCTGTGAGTCTCCTTTAGTCCTCACAAAAAACACTTCACTTCTGAACACCAAATGTGTGGGGGTTTTACCCCACAAAAACATGCATGTCTGACACCAGTGGGGTGTCTTAAAATTTAACTCTGTTCTGATATTATCTACCCAGAGCTAGCATCAGATCCCATAGTTTAAGGGCTCAGTCCCACAAGACTGAACCCCTCCTCCCCACACACACATACTTCAGACGCCAGTTGCAAGCCCGGGTTATCACCTGTGCTTCTGACCAATCTGCTGTAGATCAGAGGTTCCAACGACCGCCTCCTTGGGTTCAATCAATTTGCTAGAGCAGCTTACAGAACTCAGGGAAATACTTATGTTTACGTTTATAAGGATATGATAAAGGATACAGATGAACACCAGATAAATAACTACAATAGGATCGTGTCTGGGAAAGCCCCTGAGTAGCTTCTGTCCCATGGAGTTGGGGTGCATCATCCTCCTGGTGTGGAAGTGCTGGCCAACCTGGAAGCTCTCCAAACCCCATACTGCTGGGATTTTACGGAGGTTTCCTCACATAGGCATGGTCTGTTATTAACTGTTTCCAGCCCCTCTCCCCTCTCTGGAGAAATGCAGGATACTGGCTTTGTCTTTCTGGTGACCAGCCCCATTCAGGAGCCATCCAGGAGCCCTTTAGAGTCTTCTCAATAGAACAAAAGATACTCCCACTGCTCTTATCACTTAGGAGTTTACAAGGGTTTTCAGAGCACTATGTCATGAACAGCGTCAAAGATAAATATTAGAGATGCTCCAGTGTTCTTATCACTTAGGAAATTACAAGGATTTCAGGAGTTCTGTGCCAGAAACCAGAGGCAAAGCCCAGTGTAATTGATTCTTGAAAAGTGTGGGGATTAGGGGTATTGATCACCTGCATTGTCGAAAATTTGAATATAACTTTACAATCGGCCTTCCATACCTGCAGTTCCACATTCAAGGATTCAGCCAACCTCACATGATGTAGTACCGTGGTGTGTATTTATTGAAAAAAATCCACATGTAAGTGGACCTGCACCATTCAAACCTGTGTTGTTCAAGGGTCAAATGTATATATCTTCTATTATCTCACACCGGTGTTTTGGATTTGTTGAGTATCTTGGATCTGTGGGCTTATAGTTTTCATCAAATTTGGAAAATATTTTGGCTTTTACTTCTTTTGATATTTTTCTGCTTCCCTTACCCCTGTCCTTTGGGGACTTCAATTATACATATATTATGCTACTTGACTTTGTCCTACAGAACTCACTGATACCCTGTTGTATTTTTTGGACTCCGTTTCATTTTGGATAATTTCTATTGCTATGTCTGTAAGTTCACTAATCTTTTCTTGGGCAATGTCTAATCTGCTGTTAATCCATTCAATGTATGTTACATCTCAGCAATTGTAATTTTCTTCAGAAGTTAGATTTGGGTCATTTAAAAAGTATTTTCTATCATGTCTCTACCTAACATGATCCTCTACCACTTACTGTTCATATTGTGAATTATGTAGTTTTGAATCTTTTGTTTTATTTCTGTAAATTTTTAGTTGTATAGTTTAAAATTATTATACTGTATTACAAGAATTCTTAATTTCTATTTTTGTCCTACTATTTGTATTTTCTTTTATTCTATTTTCTCACAATTTACATTCTGCTAAAATGCAAGCAGGAATTTTTGTTGGTTTTGAAGCTACTAAAACAGGGCCTTTCACATAGTAGATTCTGAATACTGTTTGTTGAATTGAATTCTTGTCATATTACTGAAATGTTTGTTCTTATGACTTGGTTCTAGTCTTAAAATATGTTTTTCAGTTTTTAAAATTTTCATCAATTTATTGCATATCCACTACTTTCTTCCTTTGCTCACTCCAATACAGCAACAGTGCTGCTGCTTAGACATTCCTGCTTTTCCTAGCACTTTGCATTTGCTGTTACTCCCACCTGGAATGCTCACCCCCCAGTTACCTTCCTGGTTCAGTCCCCACATCCCCACTCCCTGCGTCATACTCCATGTCTTCCCTCCCTTGTTCTTCTCCATTTTATTTATCATTACCATCTGACAATACACAATTGTGCTTTTTACTGATTTTTTGATCTATCATATGTATATATGTATACAGATACACACACACACTCCCACAACAATATAAGCTCCACAGAGCACACAAAGCAGGTTTTTTGCACTTTTCCCCTCATTGGTATATACCTAGTCCTAAAACAGTTATCGGCATATTGAAGGTGTGCAACAAATGTTGGAAATATTATTTTTACATGACTAATTTTTAAAAAATTTACTTCAACCTTTGACTTTTTACAGTTTTGTTTTTGTTTTTGGTGAGACTAGTTCACAAGGTTCACAGGATGTCTTTTTCAATGTTTCCTGCTCTGAATTCAAACCATGGTCCCTAATAGATTCCAGCCCTCTCCTTAGAAACGGGCAGGCCTCTTTAAACTCAATTTGAACACATAGATTCATTCTGTCTGGATTTGGCTTCCTAACAAGGGTATTTAATATGCCTACTTTTTAAAATATAAATTTATTTTATTTATTTTAGGCTGTGTTGGGTCTTAGTTGCTGCCCTCGGGCTTTCTCTAGCTGTGGCGAGCGGGGGCTACTCTTTGTTGCTGTGTGCGGACTTCTCATTGTGGTGGCTTCTCTTCTTGCGGAGCACAGGCTTTAGACACACGGGCTTCAGTAGTCATGGTGCATGGGCTCAGTAGTTGTGGCTTGCAGGCTCTAGAGTGCAGACTCGGTAGTTGTGGAGCACAGGCTTAGTTGTTCCATGGCATGTGGGATCCTCCCGGACCAGGGCTTGAACCCATGTCCTCTGCATTGGCAGGTGGATTCTTAACCACTGCGCCACTAGGGAAGCCCTTAATATGCCTATTTTTTACACCCCTCGTTTGAGAGGGCACGTTTATTGTTTTGCTGTCTGCTCTCAATTCAACCAATGAAGCACATATTTGTCTCTGACCATCTCAGTGCCACTGTAGGTGATGGTGTTGCTAAATCCTTTATGGAGAGAATATGGATTGGAAGAATATTTTCCCATGGATCACTCCTCAATAAATCAAAGAGAAAATTTCAAGCTCCAATAATTTATAATGTATTATTTGGAAGGGCAAGTTATAGGAGAAAGTTTTCATAGAGAAACCTTTATCTGTGATCTGCAGAAGCAGTATTCTACCTCAGGGGGTGTGCAAGATGAACCACTGCGATGAAGAGACATTTATTGGAACTTCTATTTATATATTTTATATTTATTTTTGAGTCTAAAAATAATATATTTAAGTATTTATTGTTGGAATTCCCTGGTGGCACAGTGGTTAAGAATCCACCTGCCAGTGCAGGGGACACAGGTTTGATCCCTGCTCTGGTAAGATCCCACATGCCATGGAGCAACTAAGCCCGCAAGCCACAACTACTGAGCCCACATGCTGCAACTACTGAAGCCCACGTGCTCTAGGACCCACCTGCCACAACTGCTGAGCCCACGTGCTGTAACTACTGAAGCCCACACGCCTAGAGTCCATGCTCTGCAACAAGAGAAGCCACCACAATGAGAAGCCCATGCACTGCAACGAAGTGTAGCCCCCACTCGCTGCAACTAGAGAAAGCCCGTGCACAGTAGTGAAGACCCAATGCAGCCAAAAATTTTAAAAAATTTAATTTTAGAAAAGGTATTGTAAAAATTGCAACTGGACGCTTATGTTTATGTCAGATGATTTTCAGGTAAAGTTCTTGAGTTTTCAGGGGAGAGGGGGAGGTCTAAAATTGCAGGCATGGACTGTAACACTACCTCAATTTCTTTGTTTTCTGTTGTGACTATGTTGTGTATAGATCTACAGATTATATATTCAGGTTATATTATATTTTTATTATAATGATACAATTAATATGACATTGATGTATTATATTAGTATATAACAATGATATATTATTTAGATATATGTTGTCACCCTACAGATTATATGTCTCTAAATTTAAATTAACATAGAAATAATGTAGATTATATCATCTGTCATTAGCCATGAACTATGCCTGAAGAGGCCTTGAAATATAAATGCCATCACCGTAGTGATGGGGTTTTTTTCTATATAATGTATATATCAGTACAATAATATGTGCATCTACATAAATTAGTTACTTCTTTGGGGTTTTGTGCTCACAAACATTTTACTATGGGTATATAATAAACATTACTTTAGGGTTATGGTAAAAGTTTATGAAAAAGTTAGCCTCTTTTTTTTTTTTTTTTTTTTTTAACCATCTTTGTAGTTCACCATGTGAATCAAATTCTTATTAAAGGCTGATACCTTGGCTCACCTGAGACTCATGGAATAAGAATCTCTGGAGGTGGGGCCCTGAAGTCAATATTTTAAACAAGTAACCAAGGTGACTCATGCATACCAAAATATAAGAACCACTGTGTTAGATGATGTTTAAATATTTCCCCTCAATCTTAATTTTCAAAATAACAATTTCTGAGCCCATTGGTAACTATATTGTTGAAATTAGAGTATTATAAAAACTAAAATGAAGGCAGCTATCTGAAGATCTTTTGAACACTCCTAATTTCCTATGAAAAAGTTTCCCTTTTCATCTCCTACTAAAACGTTAATGAAAGAAAGAGATCAATCGTTTTGTCACGTTTGTGCAAATGAGAGTATCAACACACAACGTCTGTCACCATACAAAGATAATTGTTTTAGCTTCTGGTTAACCTAAGACTGCAGGGAAGTGAAAAGACACCTAAGGCAGCAAAACCATATGCAAAACTGCATTTGATAGAGACTGTTCATGAAGGTAAGTTTAAATCTTAATGCAAACTTCTTAGCTTCAAAGTAACAAGTGAAATAAATGCCATTAAGAAGGCACAGACTTGGCCAGATTATTAAGGATAAATCTATGGATATTATTTCCAAGTGTATGTGTTTTTAAGGAATTCTTGGCTGCAAATAACAGAAACTAACTCAAAATAGCTTCAGTAAAATTCCTATAAAGATACTAAGTACCTTAAAGAGCCAAAGAGGAGGAATTCATGCACACCTCAGGGAAGGACTTAACCAAGAAGTGAAAGCCCTCAGGAATCTCTGAATCTTCAGTCTCTTTCACACTTCTTTGCTCCATGGTTTCTTTCTGTTGGTTGCTGTTTCCTACTCCTCAGTTTAGTTGAACTTGGTGGCCTTGCAGCTCCAAGTTTTAGGTGTTATAGATGCAGCTGTATGATAAAATTAACTGAACTTGCTTTGTGCTGCATTCCACATTCTTTTTTTTTTTTGCGGTATGCGGGCCTCTCACTGTCGCGGCCTCTCCTGTTGTGGAGCACAGGCTCCAGATGCGCAGGCTCAGCGGCCATGGCTCACGGGCCCAGGGGCTCCGCGGCATGTGGGATCTTCCCGGACCAGGGCATGAACCCATATCCCCTGCATCGGCAGGCGGACTCTCAACTACTGTGCCACCAGGGAAGCCCTGAATTCCACATTCTTGGCAAGAGAATCAGATTTTCCCAGTTAGAGCTCTATACTGATCTTTGGTTCAATTAGCCACAGCAAGGCCGGCCAGGTCATATAGTTAAACGTGACTGCCAGGGGCCAGCCCTGTGGACCAAGGAGTGTTTCTAGGGGAAGTACACAGAGAAAACAAGAATTGTTGATTCATTAGCTGGGCATAGATCCCCACTGATTCTCAGGAGCCTCCAAATGCCTTTATTTTTGTGGAGCCCAAATACCCACCCAATGGAGCCCAAATACCTACCCAATGCTGGGATCCAGAACTCCTCTTGCCATAAATCATTTTATTAAACATCTAAGTTGAGTGAATTAGAGTAATGATCTCTTATTACTAGAACACTTTAGGGCTTCCCTGGTGGCGCAGTGGTTGAGAATCTGCCTGCCAATGCAGGGGACACGGGTTCGTGCCCCGGTCCAGGAAGATCCCACATGCCGCGGAGCGGCTGGGCCCGTGAGCCATGGCCGTTGAGTCTGCGCGTCCGGAGCCTGTGCTCTGCAATGGGAGAGGCCACAACAGTGAGAGGCCCGCATACTGAAAAAAAAAAAAAAAACACCACTTTAAAGCCTATTCTGGATTCTAGATTATTTTGGGGGATGGATATCACTGATGCGTGCCTGGCTGTCATAGTCAATAGGACAAATTTCCCCACTTAACCTTTTTAAGAAACATGAATTGTGGCCTATTTTAAAATTATTAGAAAAAAGTGGTTCAACAGCAACTACAAATGCATTTTGAACACTAACTGGCACATAATGATTATGCAACAGTTATTAAATGAAAAATAAAATCAGTGACTTTCCACAATATGTTATTTATGACATTGCTACACAGAAAATTGAATTTTAGTCTGAAAGGTCTTTTTTTTCTTCAGTTTTTTCAAGATATAATTGACTTACAGCACTGTCTAAGGTTTATAGCATAATGATTTGACTTACATACATCATGAAATGATTACCACAGTAAGTTTAGTCAACATCCATTATCTAATATAGATACAAATTAAAAGATAAGGGGACTTCCCTGGTGGAGCAGTGGTTAAGAATCTGCCTGCCAATGCACAGGACATGGGTTCGAGCCCTGGTCCAGGAGGATCCCACATGCCATGGAGAAACTAAGCCCGTGGGCCACAACTACTGAGCCCATATGCCACAACTACTGAAGCCTGTGTGCCTGGAGCCCATGCTCTGCAACAAGAGAAGCCACCGCAGTGAGAAGCCAGTGCACCACAACAAAGAGTAGCCCCCGCTCACACTGCAACTAGAGAAAGCCCATGCACAGCAACGAAGACCCAACACAGCCAAAAATAAATAAATGAATAAATTAATTAATTAATAAAATAAAAAGATAACTCTTAGGATTTACTCTCTTAACAACTTTCATATGTAACATACAGTGGTGTTAGTTATATTAATCATGTACATTGAATCCCTAGTACTTACTTTCTTATACCTGAACGTTTGTACCTTTTGACCACCTTCATTCAGTTCCCCTCCCCCTAACCCCCACCTCTGGTAACCATAAATCTGATCTCTTTCTTTTATTATAAGTTTGTTTGTTTTAGAAGTGTAACTGACTTACAACACTCTGTTAGTTCCTGGTGCACAACATAGTGATTCCATCTTTCTATACATTACAAAATGATCACAATAAGTTAGTTAACGTCTGTCACCATACAAAGATAATACGGTTTTTTTTTTGCGGTACACGGGCCTCTCACTGTTGTGGCCTCTCCCGTTGCGGAGCACAGGCTCTGGATGCACAGGCCCAGCGGCCATGGCTCACGGGCCCACCTGCTCCGCAGCATGTGGGATCCTCCCAGACCGGGGCACGAACCTGTGTTCCCCGCCTCGGCAGGCAGACTGTCAACCACTGCGCCACCAGGGAAGCCCCAATACATTATTATTGACTATATTCCCCACTTGGTACATTTCATACCTGTGACTCATTTATTTTGTAACTGGAAGTTTGTACCTCTTAACCTCCCTCACCTATTTGTCTCCTCCCCTCTGGCAACCAGCTGTTTGTTCTCTATATCTATGCCTCTGTTTTCTTATGTTTATTCATTTGTTTTGTTTTTTAGATTTCATATGTAAGTGAAATCATGCAGTATATGCAGTTTTCACTTGGCATAATACCCTGTAGGTCCAACCATGTTGTTGCAAATGGCAAAATTACATTCTTTTTTATGGATGAGTAACATTCCATTATTATATACCATATCTTCTTATCCTTTCATCTATTGATGGGTATGAAGTTTGCTTCCATATTTTGACTATTGTAAATACTGCTGTAATGAACATAGGGATGAATGTGTGTTTTCAAATTAGTATTTTTGTTCAGATAAATATCCAGGGGTGGAATTGCTGGATTTTATAGAACTTATTTTTTTACTTTTTGAGGAACCTGCATACTGTTTTGTTTTTTATTTTATAATCTTTAAAAGTTGAGGAATAGTTTATTTACAATGTTGTTCCATACTGATTTTCATAGCAGTTGCACCAATTTACATTCCCACCAACAGTGTACAGGGGTTCCTCACCACTTCTTTTGTGTGATCTTTTTGATAATAGCCATTCTGAAAGATGTGAGGTGATAGTTCATGGTTTTGATTTGCTTTTCCCTGATGATTAGTGATGATTAGTGATGTTGAACATCTTTTCATGTGCCTGTTGGCCATCTGCCTGTCTTCTTTGGAAAAATGTCTATTCAGGTCTTCTGCTCATTTTCGATTGGGTTGTTTTTTTGATACTGAGTTGTATGAGCTGTTTATATATTTTGGATATTAACCCCTTGTCAGTCATCATTTGCCAACATTTTATCCCACTGTGTAGGTTGTCTTTGTCTTTTCATTTTGTCAGTGATTTCCTTTGCTGTGTAAAAGATTTTAAGTTTAATTGGGTCCAATTTATTTACTTTTGCTTTTATTTCCTTTGCCTTAGGAGACAGATCCAAAAAATTACTACACCTTATGTCAGAGTGTTCTGCCTATATTTGCTTTTAGGGGTTGTAGGGTTTCAAGTCTTACATTTAGGCATTTAATCCATTTGGCATTTATTTTTGTATAAGCTGTGGGGAAATGTTCTAATCTCATTGTTCTATATGTAGTTATCCAGTTTTCCCAGCAGCATTTATTGAAGGAAATGTCTTATCTCCATTATATATTCTTGCCTCCTTTGTCATAGATAAATTGACCATAGGTGCGTAAGTTTACTTCTGTGCTCTCTATTCTGTTCCAATGATCCTATGTGTCTGTGTGCCAGTACCATGCTGTTTTGATTACTGTAGTTTTGTAGTATAATCTGAAGTCTGGGAAGGTGATACTTCCAGATTTTTTTATTTTTCTCAAGATTGTTTTGGGCAATTCGGGGTCATTTGTGGTTCCATATTTTAGTATTATTTCTTATAGTTGGGTGAAAAATATCCCAGGTATTTTGCTAGTGATTGCATTAAATCTGTAGATTGTTCTGGGTAGTATGGCCAATGTAACAATATTCTTCCAATCCAAGGGCTCAGGATAACTTTCCATTTCTTTGGATCATTTCCTTTATCAATGTTTTATAGTTTTCAGTGTATAGGTCTTTCACTTCCTTGGTTAAGTTTATTCCTAGGTATTTTATTCTTTTTGATGTGATTTTAAATGGGAGTTTTAAAACTTTATGATAGTTCATTATTAGTGTATAGAAAAGCAACAAATTTCTGTATATTAATCTTGTATCCTGAAACTTTGTTGAGTTCATTTATTCTAGTAGTTTTTGGGTGGAGACTTTAGGGTTTTCTATATAAAGTATCATGTCATCTGCAAATAGTGATAGTTTTACTTCTTTCCTTCGAATTTGCATGCCTTTTTTTTCTTGTCTGATTTCTGTGGCTAGGACTTCAATACAGTGTTATATAGAAGTGGCAACAGTGGGCATCCTTGTCCTGTTCCTGAATTTAGAGGAAAGTCTTTCAGCTTTTCACCATTGAATGTGATGTTAGCTGTGGGTTTCTCACAAATGGCCTTTATAATGTTGAGATATAATCTCACCCACTTGCATGAGATTTTTATCTTGAATGGGTGTTGAATTTTGTCAAATGTCTTTTCTGCTCTATTGAGATGATCATGTGATTTATCCCTCCTTTCATTAATGTGGCATATCACACCAATTGATTTGCAAATATTGAACCATCCTTGTGTCCCTGGAATAAATCCAACTTAATCATGGTGTATGATCCTTCTAACATATTCTTGGATTTGGTTTGCTAATATTTTGTTGAGGATTTTTGCATTTATATTAATCAAAGATATTGGCCTGTAATTTTCTTTCTGTAGTGTCTTTGTCTGGTTATTATATGAGGGTAATTGTGGCCTTGTAGAATGAATTTGGGAGTGTTCCGCCCCCTTCAATTTTTTTTGAAGTAGTTTGAGAAGGAAGGCATTTTTTCTTCTTTATATATCTGGTAGATTTTCCCTATGAAGCTGTCTGGTCCTGGACTTTTGTTTGCTGGAATGTTTTGTTACAAATTCAATTTCACTACTAGTGATTGTTCTGTTCAAATTGTCTGTTTCTTCCTGATTCATTTTTGGCAGTTGTGTGTTTCTAGAAGTTAGTCCATTTTTCTAGGTTGTCCAGTCTTTGGCATATAACTGTTTATAGTCTTTTTTATGATTTTCTGTATCTCTGTGGTGTTGTTAGTTCTCCTCTTTCATTTATTATTTATTTGGGTCCTCTCTCTTTTTTTCATGAGCCTGGCTAAAGGTTTATCAATTTTATTTACTTTTAAAACAACCCAGCTCTTGGCTTCATCTTTTCATTTTTTTGTTCTCCATTTTATTTCCTCTCTGATTATTCTTATTTCCTTCTGTTGACTTTGCGCTTTGTTTGTTCTTCTTTTTCTAATTCCTTTAGGTGGTATCCTAGGTTGTTTGAGATTTTCTTTTTTTTTTTTGGCCACTCTATGTAGCATGTGGGCTTTTAGTTCCCCCAACCAGGAATCAAACCTGTGCCTCCTACAGTGGAAGCATGAAGTCTTAACCATTGGACTGCCAGGGAAGTCCTGAGATTTTCTTATTTCTTGAGAAAGGTCTGTATCACTATAAACTACCATCCTAAACTCTTCTTCCTGCATCCCATAGATTTTGGAGTGTTGTGTTTCCATTTTCATTTGCCTCAAGGTATTTTCTCATTTTCTCTCCTTTTTAAAAAAATGTATTTATTTTATTTATTTGTTTTTGGCTGCATTGGGTTTTCATTTCTGCATGCAGACTTTCTCTAGTTGTGGCAACTGGGGGCTACACTTCGTTGCAGTGCGCGGGCTTCTCATTTTGGTGGCTTCTCTTGTTGCGGAGCACGGGCTGTAGGCGTGTGGGCTTCAGTAGTTGTGGCACAGGACTCAATAGTTGTGGATCACAGGCTCTAGAGTGCAGGCTCAGTAGTTGTAGTGCATGGGCTTAGTTGCTCTGTGGCATGTGGGATCTTCCCAGACCAGGGCTCGAACCCGTGTCCCTTGCATTGGCAGGCAGATTCTTAACCACTGTGCCACCAGGGAAGCCCTCTCAAGTACTTTTTTTTTTTTTTTTTTGTGGTACGCGGGCCTCTCACTTTTGTGGCCTCTCCCATTGCGGAGCGCAGGCTCAGCGGCCATGGCTTATGGGCCCAGCCACTCCACGGTGTGTGGGATCCTCCCAGACCAGGGCATGAACACATGTCCCCTGCATTGGCAGGTGGACTCCCAACCACTGTGCCACCAGGGAAGCCCTCAAGTCCTCAAGTACATTTTTGATCCTCTTCTCTCTCTCTTCTCCTCTTGGTACCCCTATAATGTGAATCCTCATAAGCTTAATGTTATCCTGAGATCTCTAAAGTTGTTTTCATTAAAATTTTTTTTTTCTAATTGGGTGATTTCTATTACTGTATCTTCTAGATCACTTATACATTCTTCTGTATCACTCAGTCTGTTATCCATTCCTTCTAGTGTTTTTTGTACTTATATTTCATATGTTGAATTCATTTCAATATTTGTTTGGGTATCTTATATTTTCTAGTTCCTTGTTAAAGTGTTTACTGCATGCATAAATCCTTTTCCTAATTCATTTAATATTTTTATGACCAATATGTTCAATTCTTTATCTGGTAAATTACTTATTTCTATTTTTTTCAGGGGTTTTCCCTTGCTCTTTTAAAAAAAATTTTTATATTATATTGGAGTATATAGGTGATATGTTAGTTTCAGATCTACAGCAAAGTGATTTAGTTATACATATACATATATACATTCTTTTTCAGATTATTTTTCTATATAGATTATTACAGATTATTGAGTAGAATTGCCTGTGCTATACAGTAGGGCCTTGTTGGTTATCTATGTTATATATAGTATATCTGTTAATCCCAACCTCCTAATTTATCCCTCCCCAACCCCCACCTTTGCACTTTGGTAACCATAAATTTGTTTTTTAAGTCTGTGAGTCTGTTTCTGTTTTGTGAATAAGTTCATTTGTATCAATTTTCTTTTAGATTCCAAATATAAGCAGTATCATATATTGTCCTCCTCTGTCTGACTTCACTTCCTATGGTAATCTCCAGGTCCATCCATGTTGCTGCAAATGGCATTATTTCATTCTGTTTAATGGTTGAGTAGTATTCCATTGTATATATGTACCACATCTTCTTTATCCATGCATCTGTTGATGGACATTTAGTTTGCTTCTAGGTCTTGGCTATAGCAAACAGCACTGCAGTGAACATTGGGTTGCATGTATCCTTTTGAACTGTGTTTTTCTCTGGATATATGTTCAGGGGTGGGATTGCTGTGTCATATGGTAGCTCTGTTTTTAGTTTTTTAAGGAACCTCCTTACTGTTCTCCATAGTGGCTATACCAATTTTCATTCCCACCAACAGTGTAGGAGGGTTCGCTTTTCTCCACACCTTCTCCAGCATTTATTGTTTGTAGATTTTTTGATAATGGCCATTCTGACCGGTGTGAGGTGATACCTCATTGTAGTTTTGATTTGCATTTCTCTAATAATTAGTGATGTTGAGTATCTTTTCATGTGCCTCTCTACCATCTGTGTGTCTTCTTTGGAGAGATGTCTGTTTAGATCTTCTGCCAATTTTTTATTGGGTTGTTTGTTTGATATTGAGCTGTTTGCAAATTTTGGAGATAAATCCCTTGTCAGTTACATTGTTTGCAAATGTTTTCTCCCATTTTGTGGGTTGTCTTTTTGTTTTGTTTATGGTTTTCTTTACTGTGCAAAAGCTTTTAAGTTTAGTTAGGTCCCATTTGTTTATTTTTATTTTCATTATTCTAGAAGGTGGATCAAAAAAGATATTGCTGTTATTTAGGTCACAGAGTGTTCTTCCCATGGTTTCCTCTAAGAGTTTTGTAGTGTCCAGTCTTACATTTAGGTCTTTAATCCATTTTGCGTTTATTTTTGTGTATGGTGTTAAGCTGTCCAGTTTTCCCAGAACCATTTGTTGAAGATACTGTCTTTTCTCCACTGTATATTCTTGCCTCTTTTGTCATAGATTATTGACCATAAGTGCATGGGTTTATTTCTGGGCTTTCTGTCCTTTTTCATTGATCTGCATTTTTGTTTTTGTGCCAGTACCATACTGTTTTGATGACTGTAGCTTTGTAGTATAGCCTGAAGCCAGAGAGCCTGATTCCTCCAGCTCCAGCTTTTTCTTTCTCAGGATTGCTTTGGTTATTTGGGGTCTTTTGTGTCTCCATACAAATTTTTAAAACATTTTGTTCTGGTTCTGTGAAAAATGCCATTTGTAGTTTGATAGGGATTGCACTGAATCTGTAGATTGCCTTGGGCAGTATAGTTATTTTAACAGAGTGATTCTTCCAATTCAAGAACACCATATATCTTTCCATGCTTGTGTTTCTTAGATTTCTTTCATCAGTGTCTTCCCTTTCATCAGCATCTTATAGTTTTTGGAATACAGGTCTTTTGCCTCCTTAGGTAGGTTTATTCCTAGGTATTTTATTCTTTTTGATTCAATGGTGAATGGGATTGTTTCTTTAATTTCTCTTTCTGATCTTTCATTGTTAGAAATGCAACAGATTTCTGTGTGTTAATTTTGTATCCTGGAAGTTCACTGAATTCATTGTTGAGCTCTAGTAGTTTTCTGGAAGCATCTTTCACATTATCGATGTATAGTATCATGTCATCTGCAAACAGTGACAGCTTACTTTTTCTTTTCCAATTTGGATTCCTTTTCTTTCTTTTTCTTCTCTGATTACCATGGCTAGGACTTCCAAAACCTTGTTGAGTGAAAGTGGACCTCCTTGTATTGTTCCTGATCTTAGAGAAAATGCTTTCAGTTTTTCACTGTTGATTATGATGTTAGCTGTAGGCTTTTCATATATGGCCTTTATTATGTTGAGGTATGTTCCCTCTGTGCGCACTTTCTGGATAGTTTTTATCATAAATGGGTGTTGAATTTTGTCAAAAGCTTTTTCTGCATCTATTGAGATAATAATATTTTTTTATTCTTCATTTTGTTAATGTGCTGTATCACAGTGATTGACTTATGGATATTGAAAAATACTTGCATCCCTGTGATAAATCCCACTTGATTGTGGGGTGCGATCCTTTTAATGTATTGTTGGATTCAGCTTGCTAGTATTTTGTTGAGGATTTTTGCATATGTTTCATCAGTGATATTGGCCTGTAATTTTCTTTTATTTGTGGTACGTTTGTCTGGTTTTGGTATCAGGGTGATGGTGGCCTGTAGAATGAGTTTGGGAGTGTTCCTCTGTAATTTTTTGCAAGAGTTTCAGAAGGATAGATGTTAACTCTTCTCTAATTGTTTGATAGAATTCACCTGGTCCTGGACTTTTGTTGGGAGTTTTAAAATCACAGTTTCAATTTCAGTGCTTGTGATAGGTCTGTCCATATTTTCTACCTCTTCCTGGTTCAGTCTTGGGAGATTTTACCTTTCTAAGAATTTGTCCACATCTTCTAGGTTGTCCATTTTATTGGCATATACTTGCTTGTAGTAGTCTGTTATGAGCCTTCGTATTTCTGTGGTGCCTGCTGTAACTTCTCCTTTTTCATTTCTGATTTTATTGATTTGAGCCCTCTCTTTTTTCTTGGTGAGTCTGGCTAAAGCTTTATCAATTTTGTTTATCTTTTCAAAGAACCAGCTTTTAGTTTAATTGATCTTTTCTATTGTTTTCCTTGTCTCTATTTCATTTATTTCTGGTGTGACTTTTATGATTTCTTTCCTTCTGCCCACTTTGGGTTTTGTTTGTTTTTCTTTGTCTAGTTCCTTTAGGTGTATGGTTACATTGTAGATTTGAGATTTTTCTTGTTTCCTGAGGTAAGATTGTATTGCTGTTAACTTCCTTCTTAGAACTGCTTTTATTGTGCGTCATAGGTTTTGGATTGTCATGCTTCAGTTGTCATTTGTCTCTAGGTATTTTTTAACTTCCTCTGTGATTTCTTCAGTGATCCATTGGTTTTTTTCATAGCATATTTTTTTTAGCCTCCACCTGTTTGTGTGTTTTTTCACAGTTTTTTTTTTCTTTCAGTTGATTTCTAATCTCATAGCATTGTGGTCAGAAAAGATACTTGATATGATTTCAACTTTCTTAAATTTTTGGAGGCTTGCTTTATGTCCCAGCATGTGATATATCCTGGAGAATGTTCATGTGCAGTTGGAAAGAATGTGTATTCTGCTGCTTTTGGATGGAATGCTCTATAAATATCAGTTAAATCCATCTGGTCTAATTTGTCATTTAAGGCCTGTGTTTCATTATTAATTTTCTGTCTGGATGATCTGTCCATTTATATAAGTGGGGTGTTAAAGACCTCCACTATTATTGGGTTACTGTTGATTTCTCCTTTTATGACTGTTAGCATTTGCCTTATATATTGGGGTACTCCTATGTTGGATGCATATATATTTACTATTGTTATATCTTTTTGGTTTATCCCTTGATCATTGTGTAGTGTTCTTCTTTGTCTTTTGTAACAGTCTTTATTTTAAAGTCTATTTTGTCTGGTAAGAGTGTTGCAACTCGGCTTCCTTTTGCTTTCCATTTTCATGGAATACCTTTTTGCATCCGCTGGCTTTCAGTCTGTATGTGTCCCTAGATCTGAAGGGGGTCTTTTGTAGACAGCATACACATGGGTCTTCTTTTTGTATCCATTCAGCCAGTCTGTATCTTTTGTTTGGAGCATTTAATCCATTTACATTTACGATAATTACTGATATGTAAGTTCTTATTGCCATTTTGTTAATTGTTTTGGGTTTGTTTTTATAGGTGTTTTTTCTTCCCATCCTCTTTTGTTCTCTTGTGATTTGATGATTATCTTTATTGTTGTGTTTGGATTCCTTTTTCTTTTTTGTGTATATATCTATTGTAAATTTTTGGTTATTGGTTACCATGAGGTTTTGACATAGCAGTCTATCTATATACGAGATTGTTTTAAGTTGCCGGTCTCTTAATTTCAAATGAATTTCCAATAACCTGCATTTGTACTCTCATCTTCTCACGATTACTGGTTTTGATATCATATTTGTGTGTGAATAATTTTCTACCTTTACTCTATGTTTGCCTTTACTGGTGAGCTTTCCCATTTCTCATTTTCTTGTTTCCAGTTGTGACCTTTTCTTTTCTCCTAGAGAAGTTCCTTTATCAATTGTTGTGAAGCTGGTATGGTGATGATGAATTCCCTTAGCTTTTGCTGGTCTGTAAAACTTTTGATTTCTCTACTGAATCTGAACGAGAGCCTTCCTGGGTAGAGTGTTCTTGGTTGTAGGTATTTCCCTTACATCACTTTATTATTTTTTTTTGAATTTTTGAATTTTATTTTATTTTTTTATACAGCATGCTCTTATTAATCATCAATTTTATACACATCAGTGTATACATGTCAATCCCAATTGCCCAATTCATCACACCCCCACCCCCACCCACCTGCCGCTTCCCCCGCTTGGTGTCCATACATTTGTTCTCTACATCTGTGTCTCAATTTCTGCCCTGCAAACCAGTTCACCTGTACCATTTTTCTAGGTTTCACATTTATGAGTTACTATAAGATATTTGTTTTTCTCTTTCTGACTTACTTCACTCTGTATGACAGTCTCTAGATCCATCCACGTCTCAACAAATGACCCAATTTTGTTCCATTTTATGGTTGAGTAGTATTCCATTGTATATATGTACCACATTATCCATTCATCTGTCAATGGGCATTTAGGTTGCTTCCATGACCTGGCTATTGTAAGTAGTGCTGCAGTGAACATTGGGGTGCATGTGTCTTTTTGAATTATGGTCTCTGAGTATATGACCAGTAGTGGGATTTCTGGATCATATGGTAATTCTATTTTTAGTTTGTTAAGGAACCGCCATACTATTCTGCATAGTGGCTGTATCAATTTACATTCCCACCAACAGTGCAAGAGGGTTCACTTTTCTCCACACCCTCTCCAGCATTTGTTGTTTGTAGATTTTCTGATGATGCCCTTTCTAACTGTGAGGTGATACCTCATTGTAGTTTTGATTTGCATTTGTCTAATAATTAGTGATGTTGAGCAGCTTTTCATGTGCTTCTTGGCCATCTGTATGTCTTCTTTGGAGAAGTGTCTGTTTAGGTTTTCTGCCCATTTTTGGATTGGGTTGTTTTTTTTTTTTTTTTTTTTTTTTTTTTTTTTTTTTTTTTTGCGGTATGCGGGCCTCTCACTGTTGTGGCCTCTCCCGTTGCGGAGCACAGGCTCCGGACGCACAGGCTCAGCGGCCATGGCTCATGGGCTTAGTTGCTCCGCGGCATGT
The DNA here is from genome assembly GCF_026419965.1 of Kogia breviceps. Taxonomy (NCBI): domain Eukaryota; kingdom Metazoa; phylum Chordata; class Mammalia; order Artiodactyla; family Physeteridae; genus Kogia; species Kogia breviceps. Next base: position 50,293,447 of record NC_081322.1, read on the forward strand.
GGGATCTTCCCGGACCAGAGCACGAACCCGTGTCTCCTGCATCGGCAGGCGGATTCTCAACCACTGCGCCACCAGGGAAGCCCTGTTTTTTTAATATTGAGCTGCATGAGTTGTTTATATATTTTGGAGATTAATCCTTTGTCCATTGATTCATTTGCAAATATTTTCTCCCATTCTGAGGGTTATCTTTTCATTTTGTTTATGGTTTCCTTTGCTGTGCAAAAGCTTTGAAGTTTCATTAGGTCCCATTTGTTTATTGTTGTTTTTATTTCCATTACTCTAGGAGGTGGATCAAAAAGATCTTGCTGTTATTTATGTCAAAGAGTGTTCTTCCCATGGTTTCCTCTAAGAGTTTTGTAGTGTCCGGTCTTACATTTAGGTCTCGAATCCATTTTGAGTTTATTTTTGTGTATGGTGTTAGGGAGTGTTCTAATTTCATTCTTTTACATGTAGCTGTCCAGTTTTCACAGCACCACATATTGAAGAGACTGTCTTTTCTCCACTGTATATCCCTGCCTCCTTTGTCATAGATTAGTTGACCATATGTGCATGGGTTTATCTCTGGGCTTTCTGTCTTGTTCCATTGATCTATATTTCTGGTTTTGTGCCAGTACCATATTGTCTTGATTACTGTAGCTTTGTAGTGTAGTCTGAAGTCAGGGAGTCTGATTCCTCCAGCTCTGCTTTTTGTCCTCAAGACTGCTTTGGCTATTCGGGGTCTTCTGTGTCTCCATACAAATTTTAAGATTTTTTGTTCTAGTTCTGTAAAAAAATGCCATTGGTAATTTGATAGGGATTGCACTGAAACTGTAGATTGCTTTGGGTAGTATAGTCATTTTCACAGTATTTATTCTTCCAATCCAAGAACATGGTATATCTCTCCATCTGTTGGTATCATCTTTAATTTCTTTCATCAGTGTCTTATAGTTTTCTGCATACAGGTCTTTTGTCTCCCTAGGTAGGTTTATTCCTAAGTATTCTTTTTGTTGCAATGGTAAATGGGAGTGTTTTCTTAATTTCTCTTTCAGATTTTTCATCATTAGTATATAGGAATGCAAGAGATTTCTGTGCATTAATTTTGTATCCTGCCACTTTACCAAATTCCTTGATTAGCTCTAGTAGTTTTCTGGTGGCGTCTTTAGGATTCTCTATGTATAGTATCATGTCATCTGTAGACAGTGACAGTATTACTTCTTTTCCAATTTGTATTCCTTTTATTTCTTTTTCTTCTCTGATTGCCGTGGCTAGGACTTCCAAAACTATGTTGAATAATAGTGGAGAGAGTGGACATCCTTGTCTTGTTCCTGATCTTAGAGGAAATGCTTTCAGTGTTTCACCATTGAGAATGATGTTTGCTGTGATTTTGTCATATATGGCCTTTATTATGTTGAGGTAGGTTCCCTCTATGCCCGCTTTCTGGAGAGTTTTTATTGTAAATGGGTGTTGAATTTTCTCAAAAGCTTTTTCTGTATCGATTCAGATGATCATGTGGCTTTTATTCTTCAATTTGTTAATATGATGTATCACATTGATTGATTTGCGTATATTGAGGAATCCTTGCATCCCTGGGAGAAATCCCACTTGATTATGGTGTATGATCCTTTTAATGTGTTTTTGGATTCTGTTTGCTAGTAGTTTGTTGAGGATTTTTGCGTTTATATTCATCAGTAATATTGGTCTGTAATTTTCTTTTTTTGTAGTGTCTTTGTCTGGTTTGGGTATCAGGGTGATGGTGGCCTCATAGAATGAGTTTGGGAGTGTTCCTTCCTCTGCAATTTTTGGAAGAGTTTGAGAAGGATGGGTGTTAGCTCTTATCTAAATGTTTGATAGAATTCACCTGTGAAGCCAACTGGTCCTGGACTTCTGTTTGTTGGAAGATTTTGAATCACAGTTTCAATTTCATTACTTGTGATTGGTCTGTTCATATTTTCTATTTCTTCCTGGTTCAGTCTTGGAAGGTTATACCTTTCTAAAAATTTGTCCATTTCTTCCACCTTGTCCGTTTTATTGGCACAGAGTTGCTTGTAAGTAGTCTCTTAGGATGCTTTGTATTTCCTCAGTGTCTGTTGTAACTTCTCCTTTTTCATTTCAAATTTTATTGATTTAAGTCCTCTCCCTCTTCTGCTTGATGAATCTGGCTAATGGTTTATCGATTTTATTTATCTTCTCAAAGAACCAGCTTTTAGTTTTATTGATCTTTGCTATTGTTTTCTTGTTTCTATTTCATTTATTTCTCGTCTGATCTTTATGATTTCTTTCCTTCTGCTAACTCTGGGTTTTGTTTGTTCTTCTTTCTCTAGTTCCTTTATGTGTATGGTTAGATTGTTTATTTGAGATTTTCCTTGTTTCTTGAGGTAGGCTTATATAACTACAAACTTCCCTCTTAGAACGGCTTTTGCTGCTTCCCATAGGTTTTGGATCATCGTGTTTTCATTGTCATTTTCCTCTCGGTATTTTTTTTTTACTTCCTGTTTGATTTCTTCAGTGATCTCTTGGTTATTTAGTAACTTATTGCTTAGCCTCCATGTGTATGTGTTTTTTATGTGTTTTTCCCTGTAATTCATTTCTAATCTCATAACGTTGTGGTCAGAAAAGATGCTTGATATGATTTCAGTTTTCTTAAATTTACTGAGGCTTGATTTGTGACCCAAGATGTGATCTATCCTGGAGAATGTTCCATGCGCACTTGAGAAGAAAGTGTAATCTGTTTTTTGGATGGAATGTCCTATAAATATCAGTTAAATCTATCTTGTTTATTGTGTCATTTAAAGCTTCTATTTCCTTATTTATTTTCATTTTGTATGGTCTGTCCATTGGTGTTAGTGAGGTGTTAAAGTCTCCCACTATAACTGTTACTGTCGGTTTCCTCGTTTATAGATGTTAGCAGTTGCCTTATGTATTGAGGTGCTCCTATGTTGGGTGCATATATATTTACGATTGTTATATCGTCTTCTTGGATTGATCCCTTGATCATTATGTAGTGTCCTTCCTTGTCTCTTGTAACATTCTTAATTTTAAAGTGTATTTTATCTGATACGAGTATTGTTACTCCAGCTTTCTTTTGATTTCCATTTGCATGGAATATCTTTTTCCATCCCCTCACTTTCAGTCTGTATGTGTTCCTAGGTCTGTAGTGGGTCTCTTGTAGACAGCATATATATGGCTCTTGTGTTTGTATCCACTCATAAAGCCTGTGTCTTTGGTTGGAGCATTTAATCCATTCACGTTTAAGGTAATTATTGATATGTATGTTCCTATGACCCTTTTCTTAATTGTTTTGGGTTTGTTTTTGTAGGTCGTTTTCTTCTCTTGTGTTCCCTACTTAGATAAGTTCCTTTAGCATTTGATTTAGAGCTGGTTTTGTGGTGCTAAATTCTTTTAGCTTTTGCTTGTCTCTAAAGCTTTTGATTTCTCCATCGAAGCTGAATGAGATCATTGCAGGGTAGAGTAATCTTGGTTGTAGGTTCTTCCCTTTCATCACTTTAACTATATCATGCCACTCGCTTCTGGCTTGTAGAGTTTCTGCTGAGAAATCAGCTGTTAACCTTATGGGAGTTCCCTTGTATGTTACTTGTCTTTTTTCCCTTGCTGCTTTCAATAATTTTTTGTTGTCTTTAATTTTTGCCAGTTTGATTATTATGTGTCTCAGCGTGTTTCTCCTTGGGTTTAACCTGTATGGGTCTCTCTGCACTTTCTGGACTTGGGTGGCTATTTCCTTTCCCATGTTAGGGAAGTTTTCAACTGTAATCTCTTCACATATTTTCTTGGGTCGTTTCTCTGTCTCTTCTCCTTCTGGGACCCTTTAATGTGGATGTTGTTGCATTTAATGTTGTCCCAGAGGTCTCTTAGGCTGTCTTCATTTCTTTTCATTCTTTTTTCTTAATCTGTTCCACGTTACTTATCTGTTTTTCTGCCTCAGTTATTCTGCTTTTGATTCCTTCTAGTGTAGTTTTCGTTTCAGTTATTGTTCATCTCTGTTTGTTCCTTTATTCTTCTAGGTCTTTGTTAAACATTTCTTGCATCTTCTCTATCTTTGCCTCCATTCTTTTTCCGAGGTCCTGGATCATCTTCACTATCATTATTCTGAATTCTTTTTCTGGAAGGTTGCCTGTCTCCACTTCATTTAGTTGTTTTTCTGGGGTTTTATCTTGTTCCTTCACCTGGTACATAGCCCTCTGCCTTTTCATCTTCTCTGTCTTTCTGTGAATGTGGTTTTTGTTCCACAGGCTGCAGGATTGTAGTTCTTCTTGCTTCTGCTGTCTGCCCTCTGGTGGATGAGGCTATCTAAGAGGCTTGTGCAAGTTTCCTGATGTGAGGGACTAGTGGTGGTTAGAGCTTCCTGTTGCTCTGGTGGGCAGAGCTCAGTAAAACTTTAATCTGCTTGTCTGCTGATGGGTGGGGCTGGGTTCCCTCCCTGTTGGTTGTTTGGCCTGAGGCAACCCAACACTGGAGCCTCCCTGGCTCTTTGGTGGGGCTAATGACAGACTCTGGGAGCGCTCACGCCAACAAGTACTTCCCAGTACTTCTGCTGCCAGTGTCCTTGTCCTCACGGTGAGACACAGCCTCCCACTGCCTCTGCAGGAGACCCTCCAACACTAGCAGGTAGGTCTGGTTCAGTCTCCCCTGGGGTCACTGCTCCTTCCCCTGGGTACTGATGCACACACTACTTTGTGTGAGCCCTCCAAGAGTGGAGTCTCTGTTTCACCCAGTCCTGTCAGAGTCATGCAGTCAAATCCCACTAGCCTTCAATGTCTGATTCTCTAGCAATTCCTCCTCCCGTTGCTGGGCCCCAGGTTGGGAAGCCTGACAGGGGGCTCAGAACCTTCACTCCAGTGGGTGGACTTCTGTGGTATAAGTGTTCTCCAGTTTGTGAGTCACCCACCCAGCAGTTATGGGATTTGATTTTATTGTGATTGCACCCCTCCTACCATCTCATTATGGCTTCTCCTTTGTCTTTGGATGTGGAGTATCTTTTTTGGTGAGTTCCAGTGTTTTCCTGTCGATGATTGTTTAGCAGTTAGTTATGATTCTAGTGTTCTCTCAAGAGGGAGTGAGAGCACCTACTTCTACTCCACCGTCTTGGTTCAGGCCTCTCCTTTCATCACTTTAAATATATCATGCCATTCCCTTTTGGCCTGCAGAGTTTCTGCTATATGTTATTTGTATGTTATTTGTTGTTTATCCCTTGTTGCTTTTAAATTTTTCTCCTTGTCTTTAATTTTTGTCCATTTGCTTAATATGTGGCTTGTCATGTTCCTCCTTAGGTTTATCCAGTATCAGACTCTGTGTGCTTCCTGGCCTTGCGTGACTGTTTCCTGTGTTAGGGAAGTTTTCAACTATTATGTCTTCACATATTTTCTCAGGCTGTTTCTCTCTCTCTTCTCCTTCTGATACCCCTATAATGTGAATGTTGGTTCATTTCATGTTGTCCCAGTGGTCTCCTAAACTGTCCTCATTCCTTTTCATTCTTTTTTTTTTGAATTCTATTCCTCAGCAGTTATTCCACCATTCTGTTTTCCAGATCAGTTACCCATTCATCTGCCTCATATATTTTGCTATTGATTTCTTCTAGAGTATTTTTCATTTCACTTATTGTATTGTTCAGCAGTGTTCATTTGTTCTTTAAATCTTCTAGCTCTTTCTTAAACAATTCTTATATCTTCTCTGTGTCTCCATTCTTTTTCCTAGAATTTTGATCATCTTTACTATCATTACTCTGAATTCTTTTTCAGGTAGATTGCCTATCTCCACTTCACTCAGTTGTTCTTCGGGGGTTTTATCTTGTTCCTTCAGCTGTAACGTATTTTTCTGCAGTCTCATTTTAACTTTCTGTTTGTGGTCCCACAGGCTACAGGACTGTAGTTCCTCTTGCTTCTGGTGTCTGCCCCCTAATGGGTGAGGCTAGTCTAAGGGGCCTGTGCAGGCCTCCTGGTGGGTTGAACTGGTGCCTGCCCAGTGGTGGGTGGAGCTGGATCTTGTCCCTCTGGTGGGCAGGTTCATGTCAAGGGATGTGTTTAGAGGCAGCTGTGGGCTCAGGAAGACTTTAAGCAGCCTGTCTGCTGATCAGTGGGGCCATGTTCCCGCCCTTGGTTGGTTGGCTGGCATGAGGCATCCAAGCCCTGGAGCCTAAGGGCTGCTGGTTAGGACCAGGTCTTGGCATCAAAATGGCAGCCTGCAGGACAGCTTATGCCAATGAGTACTTTCCGGTACCTCCACCAGCAGTGTCCTTGTCCCTGCAGTGAGCCACAGCCATCCCCTGCCTCCCCAGGAGACTCGCCAAGACCCGTAGGTAGGTATGGCTCAGGCTCCTTTGAAGTCACTGCTTTTTCCCATGGATCCTGGTGCACACGAGACCTTGTGTATTCTTCAAAAGTGGTGTTTCTGTTTTCCCCCAGTCCTGTGGAGTTCCTATGATCATGCCCTACTGGCCTTCAAAGCCAATTGCTCTGGGAGCTCCTCCTCCCAATGCCAGACCCCCATACTGGGGATCCTGACATGGGGCTGAGAACTCTCACTCCTATGGGAGGACCTCCTTAATATAATTATTTTTCAGTTTGTTTGTTGCCCACCTGCCCGGTATGGGATTTGATTGTATCGTGAATGCTCCCCTCCTACCATCTCATTGTGGATTCTTTGTCTTCAGAAGCATAAAATCTCTTTTGGTAGGTTCCAGTCCTTTTTTGTCAATGGTTGTTCAGGAGTTACATGTGATTTTGGTGTTTTTGTGAGGAGACATGCTCAGGCACTTCTACTCCACTGTCTTGTCAGGAAAACGTGAGACTTTTTTTTTTTAATTGAGATAATTGATGTACAATATTTTGTAAGTTTCAGATGTACAACAAAGAGATTCATAGTTTTAAAATATTATATTCCATTTATAGTTACTATATACTATTGGCTATATTCCTTTGTTCTACAATATATCCTTGTAGCTTATTTTGTACATAATAGTTTTTACCTCTTAGTCCCCTACAACTATCTTTCCCTTCCCCTCTTCCCTCACCCACTGGTAACCACTAGTTTGTTCTCTATATGTGAGTGTATTTTTATTTTGTTATATTCACTAATCTGTTTCATTTTTTAGATTCCACATAGGAGTCATATTAAAATTTTGTCTTTCTCTGTCTGACTTATTTCAGTAAGTGTAATACCCTCCAAGTTCATCCTTGTTGTTGCAAATGGCAAAATTTCATTCTTTTTTATAGCTGGGTAGTATTCCATTTTCTCTGTGTGTGTGTGTGTGTGTGTGTGTGTATGTGTATATATAATATACACATACATATCACATCTTATTTTTCCATTCATCTGTGGATGGACACTTACATTTCTTCCACTCTTGGAAATCATAAATAATGTGGCTATGAACATCGGGGTACATTTATCTTTTTGTTTTAATATCTTTATTGGAATATAACTGTTTTACAGTGGTGTGTTAGTTTCTGCTTTACAACAAAGTGAATCACCCATACATATACATATGTTCCCATATCTCTTCCCTCTTGCATCTCCCTCCCTCCCACCCTCCATATCCCACCCCTCTGGTGGTCACAAAGCATCGAGATGATCTCCCTGTGCTATGCGGCTGCTTCCCACTAGCTATCTATTTTACATTTGGTAGTGTATATATGTCCATGCCACTCTCTCACTTCGTCACAGCTTACCCTACCTCCTCCCCATATCCTCAAGTCCATGCTCTAGTAGGTCTGTGTTTTATTCCCATCCTACCCCTAGTCTCTTCCTGACTTTTTTTTTTCTTAGGTTCCATATATATGTGTTAGCATACAGTATTTGTTTTTCTCCTTCTGACTTACTTCACTCTGTATGACAGACTCCAGGTCTATCCACCTCATTACAAATAACTCAGTTTCATTTCTTTTTATGGCTGAGTAATATTCCATTGTATATATGTGCCACATCTTCTTTATCCATTCATCTGTCAATGGACACTTAGGTTGCTTCCATATCCTGGCTATTGTAAATAGAGTTGCAATGAACATTTTGGTACATGACTCTTTTTGGATTATGGTTTTCTCAGGGTATATGCCCAGTAGTGGGATTGCTGGGTTGTATGGTAGTTCTATTTGTAGTTTTTTAAGGAATGTCCATACTGTTCTCCATAGTGGCTGTAACAATTTACATTCTCACCAGCAATGCAAGAGTGTTCCCTTTTCTCCACACCCTCTCCAGCATTTATTGTTTCTAGAGTTTTTGATGATGGCCATTCTGACTGCTGTGAGATGGTATCTCATTGTAGTTTTTTTTTTTTTTTTTTTTTTTTTTTTTGCGGTACACGGGCCTCTCACTGCTGTGGCCTCTCCCGCTGCAGAGCACAGGCTCCGGACGCACAGGATTAGTGGCCATGGCTCACGGGCCCAGCTGCTCCGTGGCATGTGGGATCTTCCCGGACCGGGGCACAAACCCGTGTCCCCTGCATCGGCAGGCAGACTCTCAAACACTGTGCCACCAGGGAAGCCCTCTCATTGTAGTTTTGATTTGCATTTCTCTGATGATTAATGATGTTGAGCGTTCTTTCATGTGTTTGTTGGCAATCTGTATATCTTCTTCGGAGAAATGTCTATTTAGTTCTTCCCATTTTTGGATTGGGTTTTTTTTTGTTATTGAGCTGCATGAGTTGCTTATAAATTTTGGAGATTAATCCTTTGTCAGTTACTTCATTTGCAACTATTTTCTCCCATTCTGAGGGTTGTCTTTTGGTCTTGTTTATGGTATCCTTTGCTGTGCAAAAGCTTTTAAGTTTCATTAGGTCCCATTTGTTGATTTTTGTTTTTATTTCCATTTCTCTAGGAGGTGAGTCAAAAAGGATCTTGCTGTGATTTATGTCATAGAGTGTTCTGCCTATGTTTTCCTCTAAGAGTTTGATAGTGTCTGGCCTTACATTTAGGTCTTTAACCCATTTTGAGTTTATTTTTGTGTATGGTGTTAGGGAGTGTTCTAATTTCATACTTTTACATGTACCTGTCCAGTTTTTCCAGTACCACTTATTGAAGAGGCTGACTTTTCTCCACTGTATATCCTTCCCTCCTTTATCAAAGATAAGGTGACCATACATGTGTGGGTTTATCTCTGGGCTTTCTATCCTGTTCCGTTGATCTATATTTCTGTTTTTGTGCCAGTACCAAACTGTCTTGATTACTGTAGCTTTGTATTATAGTGTGAAGTCAGGGAGTCTGATTCCTCCAGCTCCATTTTTCGTTCTCAAGATTGCTTTGGCTATTCGGGGTCTTTTGTGTTTCCATACAAATTGTGAAATTTTTTGTTCTAGTTCTATAAAAAATGCCAGTGGTAGTTTGATAGGGATTGAATTGAATCTGTAGATTGCTTTGGGTAGTAGAGTCATTTTCACGAAGATGATTCTTCCAATCCAAGAACATGGTATGTCTCTCCATTTATTTGTATCATCTTTAATTTCTTTCATCAGTGCCTTATAATTTTCTGCATACAGGTCTTTTGTCTCCTTAGTAGGTTTATTCCTAGATATTTTATTCTTTTTGTTGCAATGGTAAATGGGAGTGTTTTCTTAATTTAACTCTCAGATTTTTCATCATAAATGTATAAGAATGCCAGAGATTTCTGTGCATTAATTTTGTATCCTGCTACTTTACCAAATTCATTGATTAGCTCTCGTAGTTTTCTGGTAGCATCCTTAGGATTCCCTATGTATAGTATCATGTCATCTGCAAAGAGTGACAAGTTTACTTCTTCTTTTCCGATTTGGATTCCTTTTATTACTTTTTCTTCACTGATTGCTGTGGCTAGAATTTCCAAAACTATGTTGAATAAGAGTGGTGAGAGTAAGCAACCTTGTCTTGTTCCTGATCTTAGTGGAAATGGTTTCAGATTTTCACCATTGAGAACGATGTTGGCTGTAGGTTTGTACTATATGGCCTTTATTATGTTGAGGAAAGTTCCCTCTATGCCTACTTTCTGCAGGGTTTTTATCATAAATGGGTGTTGAATTTTGTCAAAAGCTTTCTCTGCATCTATTGAGATGATCATATGGTTTTTCTCCTTCAGTTTGTTGATATGGTGTATCACGTTGATTGATTTGCGTATATTGAAGAATCCTTGCATTCCTGGAGTAAATCCCACTTGATCATGGTGTATGATCCTTTTAATGTGCTGTTGGATTCTGTTTGCTAATATATTGTTGAGGATTTTTGCATCTCTGTTCATCAGTGATATTGGCCTATAGTTTTCTTTCTTTGTGACATCTTTGTCTAGTTTTGGTATCAGGGTGATGGTGGCCTCATAGAATGAGTTTGGGAGTGTTCCTCCCTGTGCTATCTTTTGGAAGAGTTTGAGAAGGATAGGTGTTAGCTCTTCTCTAAATGTTTGATAGAATTCGCCTGTGAAGCCATCTGGTCCTGGGCTTTTGTTTGTTGGAAGATTTTTAATCACAGTTTCAATTTCAGTGCTTGTGACTGGTCTGTTCATATTTTCTGTTTCTTCCTGGTTCAGTCTCGGCATTTTGTGCATTTGTAAGAATTTGTCCATTTCTTCCAGGTTGTCCATTTTATTGGCATACAGTTGCTTGTAGTAATCTCTAATAATCTTTTGTATTTCTGCAGTGTCAGTTGTTATGTCTCCTTTTTCATTTCTAATTCTATTGATTTGAGTCTTCTCCCTTTTATTCTTGATGAGTCTGGCTAATGGTTTATCAATTTTATTTATCTTCTCAAAGAACCAGCTTTTACTTGTATTGGTCTTTGCTATTGTTTCCTTCATTTCTTTTTCATTTATTTCTGATCTGATCTTTATGATTTCTTTCCTTCTGCTAAATTTGGGGTGTTTTTGTTGTTCTTTCTCTAATTGCTTTAGGTGCAAAGTTCGGTTTTTTATTCGAGATGTTTCCTGTTTGTTAAGGTAGGATTGTATTGCTATACACTTCCCTCTTAGAACTGCTTTTGCTGCATCCCATAGGTTTTGGGTTGTTGTATCTCCATTGTCATTTGTTTCTAAGTATTTTTTGATTTCCTCTTTGATTTCTTCAGTGATCACTTCGTTATTAAGTAGTGTATTGTTTAGCCTCCACGTGTTGGTACTTTTTACAGATCTTTTCCTGTAATTGATATCTAGTCTCATAGTGTTCTGTTCAGAAAAGATACTTGATACGATTTCAATTTTCTTAAATTTACTAAGGCTAGATTTGTGACCCAAGATATGATCTATCCTAGAGAATGTTCCATGAGCACTTGAGAAAAATGTGTATTCTGTTGTTTTTGGATGGAATGTCCTATAAATATCAATTAAGTCCATCTTGTGTAATGTATCATTTAAAGCTTGTGTTTCCTTATTTATTTTCATTTTGGATGATCTGTCCTTTGGTGAAAGTGGGGTGTTAAAGTCCCCTACTTTGATTGTGTTACTGTCGATTTCCCCTTTTAAGGCTGTTAGTATTTGCCTTATGTATTGAGGTGCTCCTATGTTGGGTGCATAAATATTTACAATTGTTATATCTTCTTCATGGATCAATCCCTTGATCATTATGTAGTGTCCTTCTTTGTCTCTTGTAATAGTTTTTATTTTAAAGTCTATTTTGTCTGATATGAGAATTGCTACTCCAGCTTTCTTCTGATTTCCATTTGCATGGAATATCTTTTTCCATCCCCTCACTTTTAGTCTGTATGTGTCCCTAGGTTTGAAGTGGGTCTCTTGTAGACAGCATATATATGGGTCTTGTTTTTGTATCCATTCAGCCAGTCTGTGTCTTTTGGTGGGAGCATTTAATCCATTTACATTTAAGGTAATTATCGATATGTGTGTTCCTATTACCATTTACTTAATTGTTTCGGGTTGTTCTTATATGTCTTTTCCTTCTCTTGTGGTTCTTGCCTAGAGAAGTTCCTTTAGCATTCGTTGTAGAGCGGCTTTGGTGGTGCTGAACTCTCTCAGCTTTTGCTTGTCTGTAAAGGTTTTAATTTCTCCATCAAATCTGAATGAGATCCTTGCTGGGTAGAGTAATCTTGGTTGTAGGTTTTTTTCCTTCATCACTTTAAATGTCCTGCCACTCCCTTCTGGCTTGTAGAGTTTCTGCTGAAAGATCAGATGTTAACCTTATGGGGATTCCCTTGTGTGTTATTTGTTGTTTTTCCCTTGCTGCTTTTAATATGTTTTATTTGTATTTAATATTTGACAGTTTGATTATTATGTGTCTTGGCGTGTTTATCCTTGGGTTTATCCTGTATGGGACTCTCTGTGCTTCCTGGACTTGATTGACTATTTCCTTTCCTATATTAGGGAAGTTTTCAACTATAATCTCTTCAAATATTTTCTCAGTCCCTTTCTTTTTCTCTTCTTCTGGGACCCCTATAATTCGAATGTTGGTGCATTTAATGTTGTCCCAGAAGTCTCTGAGACTGTCCTCAGTTCCTTTCATTCTTTTTTCTTTATTCTGCTCTACAGTAGTTATTAACACTATTTTATCTTCCAGGTCACTTATCCGTTCTTTTGCCTCAGTTATTCTGCTATTGATCCTATCTAGAGTATTTTAAATTTCATTTATTGTGTTTCTCATGGTTGCTTGCTACCTCTTTATTTCTTCTAGGTCCTTGTTAAATGTTTCTTGCATTTTGTCTATTCTATTTCCAAGATTTAGGATCATCTTTACTATCATTGTTCTGATTTCTTTTTCAGGTAGACTGCCTATTTCCTCTCATTTGTTAGGTCTGTTTTTATTTGTTACGTCTGTTTTCATTTGTTAGGTGTGTTTTTATCTTGCTCCTTCATCTGCTGTGTGTTTTTCTGTCTTTTCATTTTGCTCACTGTGTTTGGGGTCTCCTTTTTGCAGGCTCTTAGTTCCCATTGTTTTTTGTGTCTGTCCCCAGTGGCTAAGGTTGGTTTAGTGGGTTGAGTAGATTTCCTGGTTGGGAGGACTAGTGCCTATGTTCTGGTGGATGAGGCTGGATCTTGTCTTTCTGGTGGGCAGGTCCACGTCTGGTGGTGTGTTTTGGGATGTCGGTAGCCTTATTATGATTTTAGGCAACCTCTCTGCTAATGGACGGGGCTGTAGTCCTGTCTTGCTATTTGTTGGGCATAGGGTGTCCAGCACTGTAGGTTGCTGGTCGTTGAGTGATGTTGGGTCTTGGTGTTGAGATGGAGATCTCTGGGAGATTTTCGTCGTTTGATATTTTGTGGAGCTGGGAGGTCTCTTGTGGACCAGTGTCCTGAAGTTGCTTCTCCCAACTCAGAGACACAGCCCTGACACCTGGCTGGGGCACCAAGAGCCTTTAATCCACATGGCTCAAAATAAAAGGGAGAATAAATAGAAAGGAAAGGAAGGAAGGAAGGAAGAGATGAAAGGGAGGAAGGAAGGGAGGAAGAAACCAAGAAAGGAAGGAAGGAAGAAATGAAAGAAGAAAGGAAGGAAGGAAGGAAGGTAGGAAGGAAGGGAGGAAGAAAGGGAGGAAGAGAGGGAGGAAGGAAGGGAGGAAGACAGGGAGAAAGGAAGGAAGAAAGGAGGGAAGAAAGGAAGAAAGGAAGGAAGAAATGAAGGAAGGAAGAAAGAAGTAATATAAAGTAGGATAAATAAAGTTATTTTAAAAATTAAGAAGAAAAATTTTATATTAAAAAATAATAAAAAACAAAAAAAAACACAGGACGGTCAGAACCCTAGGACAAATGGTGAAAGCAAAGCTATACAGACAAAATCTCACACAGCAGCACACACATACACACTCACAAAAAGAGAAAAAGGGAGAAATAATATATCTTGCTCCCAATGTCCACCTCCTCAACTTGGGTTGATTTGCTGTCTATTCAGGTTTTCCACAGATGCAGGGCACTTCAAGTTGATTGTGGAGCTTTAATCCGCTGCTTCTGAGGCTGCTGGGAGAGACCTCCCCCTCTCCTCTTTGTTTGCATAGCTCCTGGGGTTCAGCTTTGGACTTGGCCCCGCCTATGCGCGTAGATTGTCTGAGGGCGTCTGCTCTTCGCTCAGACAGAACGAGGTTAAAGGAGCAGCTGATTCGGGGGCTCTGGCTCCCTCAGGCCAGGGGGAGGGAGGGGCATGGATGTTGGGCGAGCTCGGTGCGGCAGAGGCCGGCGTGATGCTGCACCAGCCTGAGGCGTGTCACACGCTCTCCCAGGGAAGCTGTGCCTGGATCCCGGGACCCCGGCAGTGGCAGGCTGCACAGGCTCCCGGGAGGGGCGGTGTGGAGAGTGACTTGTGCTCACACACAGGCTTCTTGGAGGCGACAGCCTAACCCTAGCGTCCCACACCTGTCTCTGGTGTCCACGCTGACAGCCACGGCTTGCGCCCTTTTCTGGAGCTCCTTTACGCGGCGCGCTTAATCCCCTCTCCTTTCACACCAGGAAACAAAGAGGCAAGAAAAAGTGTCTTGTCTCTTTCGCAGCTTCGTGTCCGTTTCTGGAGCTTCTTTACACAGCGCGCTTAATCCCCTGTCCTTGCTCCCCAGGAAGCAAAGAGGGAAGAAAAAGTCTCTTGCCTCTTCGGCAGCTCCAGACTTTTCCCGGACTCCCTCCCGGCTAGCCTTGGTGCACCAGCCCCTTCAGGCTGTGTTCACGCAGCCAACCCCAGTTCTCTCCCAGCTTCCGACCAAAGCCCAAGCCTTAGCTCCCAGCCCCCACCCTTCCCAGTGGGTGAGCAGACAAGTCTCTCGGGCTGGTGAGTGCTGGTCGGCACCGATCCTCTGCGGGAATCTCTCCGCTTTGCCCTCTGCACCCTGTTACTGCACTCTCCTTGGCAGCTCCGAAGCTCCCCCTGTCGGCCACCCACAGTCTCCACCTGCAAAGGCGCTTCTAGTGTGTGGAAACCTTTCCTCCTTCACGGCTCCCTCCCACTGCTGCAGATCCTGTCCCTATTCTTTTGTCTCTGTTTCTTCTTTTTTCTTTTGCCCTACCCAGGTACGTGGGGAGTTTCTTGCCTTTTGGGAGGTCTGAGGTCTTCTGCCAGCGTTCAGTGGGTGTTCTATAGGAGCAGTTTCACGTGTAGATGTATTTCTGATGTATTTGTGGGGAGGAAGGTGATCTCCGCGTCTTACTCTTCTGCCATCTTCTCTCGCTTCCTCGCATTTATCTTTTTGAATTAGTGGTTTTTGTTTGTTTTTTTCCGGATATTTACCCAGGAGTGGAATTGCTGGGTCATATGGTAGTTCTATTTTTAGTTTTTCGAGAAACCTCCATACTGCTTTCCATATTTACATTCCCACCAACAGTGTATGAAGGTTCGCTTTTCTCCATATCCTTGCCAACATTTGTTATTTGTGTTCTTTTTGAAGGTAGCCATTCTGAAAGATGGGAGATGATATCTCATTCTGGTTTTAATTTGCATTTCTCTGACGATTAATGATGTCGAACATCTTTTCATGTGCCCATTACCCATCTGTATGTCTTCTTTGGAAAAATGTCTCTTTAGTTCTTCTGCCCATTTTTTAATCAGGTTGTATTTTTGATGTTGAGCTGTATGAGTTGTGTATATATATGTATGTGTATATATATATATTATATTAATCTCTTATTGGTCATATTTGCAAATGCTTTTTACCATTCTGTAGGTTACCTTTTAATTTTGAAAGTGGTTTCCTTTCTTGTGCAAAAGTTTTTAGTTTGATTAGCTCCCATTTGTTTATTTTTCCTTTTATGTTCTATGTGTTAGGAGACAGATCTAAAGAAATATCGCTACAATTTATATCAAAGAGCATACTGCCTGTGTTCTCTTCTTGGAGTTTTAGTATTTATGGTCTTACATTTAGGTCTTTAATCGATTTTGAGTTTATTTTGTATACAGTGTTAGAGAGTGTTCTAATTTCATTATTTTACACATAGCTGTCCAGTTTTCCCAGTACGTCTTATTGAAGAGACTGTCTTTTCTTCCTTGTATGTTCTTGCCTCCTTTGTCATAGATTAACTGACCATAGGTGCATGGGTTTATTTCCGGGCTTTCTATTGTGTTCCATTAACCTATGTGTCTGGTTTTGTGCCAGTGCCATACTGTTTTTTTGTGTTGTTGTTGTTTTGGGGTGTTTTTTGTGGTATGCAGGCCTCTCACTGTTGTGGCCTCTCCTGTTGGGCAGCACAGGCTCTGGATGCGCAGGCTCAGTGGCCATGGCTCATGGGCCCAGCCGCTCCGCAGCATGTGGGATCTTCCTGGACTGGGGCATGAACCCGTGTCCCCTGCATCAGCAGGCAGACTCCCAACCACTGCGCCACCAGGGAAGCCCTGCCATACTGTTTTGATGACTGTAGATTTGTAGTATAATAGCATGATGTCAGGGGGAATGATTTCTCTAGCTCTGTTGTTCTTTCTCAAAATTGTTTGGGCTATTCGGGGTCTTTTGTGTTTCTATACAAATTTTTAAATTAATTATTCTAGTTCTGTGAAAAATGCCCATGGTATTTTGATGGGGGTTGCATTGAATCTGTAGATTGCCTTGGGTAATACAGTCATTTTAACAAAATTCTTCCAATTCATGAACATGGTATATCTTTCCATCTGTTTGTGTCATCTTATTTTCTTTCATCAGTGTCTTACAGTTTTTCAAGTATATGTCTTTTATCTCCTTAGGTAGGTTTATTCTTAGGTATTTTATTCTTTTTGATGTGATTGCAAATGGGATTGTTTCCTTAATTTCTCTTTTTGATGTTTTGTTGTTAGTGTATAGAAATGCAACGAATTTCTGTATATTAATTTTGTAACCTGCAACTTTACCAAATTCACTGATGAGCACTAGTAGTCTTTCTGGTGTCTTTAGAATTTTATTGGTATACTATCATGACATCTGCAAACAGTGACAGTTTTACTTCTTTCTTTCCAATTTAAGTTCTTTTTATTTCCTCTTCTTTTCTGATTGCTGTGGCTAGGACCTCCAATTCTGTTGAATAAAAGTGGTAGAGTATCATTGTCTTATTCCTGATATTAGAAGAAATGCTTTCAGCTTTTCACCACTGAGTATGATGTTAACTGTGAGCTTGTCATATATGGCCTTTATTATGTTGGGGTATGTTCCCTCTATGCTCACCTTGTAGAGAGTTTTTATCATAAGTAAAATGGATGTTGAATTTTGTCAAAAGCTTTTTCTGCGTCATTTGAGATCGTATTTTTTTTATTCGTTAAATTGTTAATGTGGTGTAAAACATCAGTTGATTTGTAGATATTGAAAAAGCCTTGTGTCCCTGGGATAAATCCTAATTGATCGTGGCATATGATCCTTTCACTGTATTGTTGGATTCTGTTTGCTAATATTTTGTTGAGGATTTTTGCATCTTTGTTCATCAGTGTTATTGGTCTGTAATTTTTGTTGTTGTAACCTTTGTATGATTTTGGTATAAGGGTAATGCTGCTCTTATAGAACTAGTTCAGAAGTGTTCCTTTTTCTTCAATGCTTTTGGAGAGTATTGGTGTTATCTCTCATTTAATTCTTTCATAGAATTCACATGTGAAACCATCTGGCCCTGGGATTTTGTTGGGAGTTTTAAAATTATTATTGATTCAATTTCATTACTGGTAATTGGTCTGTTTATATTTTCTATTTCTTTCTGGTTCAGTCTTGGGAGATTGTACATTTCTGGGAATTTGTCCATTTCTTCTCAGTTATCCATTTTATTGTATAATTGTTCATAGTAATCTCTTATGATCCTTTGTATTTCTGTGGTCTCACTTGTGACTTTTCCTGTTACATTTCTGGTTTGATTCTTTTGGGTCCTCTCTCTTTTTTCTGGGTTTATCAATTTTATCATCTCAAAGAACCAGCTCTTAGTTTCATTGATCTTTTCTAATTTTTTGTCTTGTTTCATTTTTTCTGCTCTGATCTTTACGATTTTTTCCCTTCTACTAACTTTGGGTTTTGTTTGTTCTTTTTCTATCTCCTTTATGTGTACGGTTATGTTGTTTATTTGAGATTTTTCTTGTTTCCTGAAATAGGCTTGTATTGCTATAAACTTCCCTCTTAGAACTGCTTTTTCTGTGTCCCACAGATTTTGGATTGTGTGTTTTCATTTTCACTTATCTCCAGGTATGTTTTTTATTTCCTCTTGATTTCTTCAGTGACCCATTGATCACTTAGTAGCATATTTATGGTATTTTTATGTAGCATATTTTAACCACTACGTTTGTGTTTTTTGTAGTCTTTTTCTTGTAGTTGTTTTCTAGTCTCATAGTGTTGTCAGAAAAAAATTCTTGATGTAATTTTAATCTTATTTTATTGAGACTTGTTTTGTGGCCTTGCATATGATCTATCCTGGAGAATGTTCCATCTGCCCTTGAAAAAATTATGTATTCTGCTGGTTTTAGATGGAATGTTCCATATGTGTCTGTTCAATCCATCTGGTCTAGTAAGTCATTTAAGGTCAGTGTTTCCTTATTATTTTTCAGTCTGGATTATCTGTCCATTAATATAAGTGGAGTTTAAAGTCTCCTGCTATTATTGTGTTGTCCGTTTCTGTCTTTCTGTTTGTTAATATTTGCTTTATGTATTTAGGTGCTCCTGTGTTAGGTGTATATGTATTTATTTATTTTTGGATTGATTCCTTGATCATTATGTAATATCCTATCTCTTGTTGTCTTTGTTTTAAAGTTTATTTTTTCTGATATAAGTATTGCTACTCCAGGTTTTCTTTTCTTTTTGGTTTCCATTTGTAAAGAATACCTTTTTCCATCCCTTCTCTTTCAGTCTGTGTGTCTTTATTTCTGAAGTGAATTTCTTGTAGGCAACATTTACATTGGTCTTGTTTTTTCAATCCATTTAGCCACTCTGTCTTTTTTTTTTTTTTTTTTTTTTTTTTAACATCTTTATTGGAGTATAATTGTTTTACAATAGTGTGTTAGTTTTCCCTCTACAACAAACTAAATCAGTTATACATACACACATGCTCCCACATCTCCTCCCTCTTGCATCACCCTCTCTCCCACCCTCCCTATCCCACCCCCCCAGGCGGTCACAAAGCACAGAGGTGATCTCCCTGTGCTATGCAGCAGCTTCCCACCAGCTATCTAATTTACATTTGATAGTGTATATATGTCCCTGCCACTCCCCCACTTCGTCACAGCCCACCCCTCCCCCTCCCCATATCCTCAAGTCCATGCTCGAGTAAGTCTGTGTTTTATTCCCGTCCTACCACTAATCTCTTCATGACATTTTTTTCCCTTAGAGTCCATATATATGTGTTAGCATACGGTATTTGTTTTTCTCCTTCTGACTTACTTCACTCTGTATGACAGACTCCAGGTCCATCCACCTCATTATAAATAACTCAGTTTCATTTCTTTTTATGGCTGAGTAATATTCCATTGTATATATGTGCCACATCTTCTTTATCCATTCATCTGTTGATGGACACTTAGGTTGCTTCCATGTCCTGGCTATTGTAAATAGAGCTGCAATGAACATTTTGGTACATGAGTCTTTCTGAATTATGGTTTTCTCAGGGTATATGCCCAGTAGTGGGATTGCTGGGTCGTATGGTAGTTCTATTTGTAGTTTTTTAAGGAACCTCCATACTGTTCTCCATAGCGGCTGTATCAATTTACATTCCCACCAGCAGTGCAAGAGGGTTCCCTTTTCTCCACACCCTCTCCAGCATTTATTGTTTCTAGAGTTTTTGATGATGGCCAATCTGACCGGTGTGAGATGATATCTCATTGTAGTTTTGATTTGCATTTCTCTAATGATTAATGAGGTTGAGCATTCTTTCATGTGTTTGTTAGCAATCTGTATATCTTCTTTGGAGAAATGTCTATTTAGTTCTTCTGCCCATTTTTGGATTGGGTTGTTTGTTTTTTTGTTATTGAGCTGCATGAGTTGCTTATAAATTTTGGAAATTAATCCTTTGTCAGTTGCTTCATTTGCAAATATTTTCTCCCATTCTGAGGGTTGTCTTTTGGTCTTGTTTATGGTATCCTTTGCTGTGCAAAAGCTTTTAAGTTTCATTAGGTCCCATTTGTTTATTTGTGTTTTTATTTCCATTTCTCTAGGAGATGGGTCAAAAAGGATCTTGCTGTGATTTATGTCGTATAGTGTTCTGCCTATGTTTTCCTCTAAGAGTTTGATAGTGTCTGGCCTTACATTTAGGTCTTTAACCCATTTTGAGTTTATTTTTGTGTGTGGTGTTAGGGAGTGTTCTAATTTCATACTTTTACATGTAGCTGTCCAGTTTTCCCAGCACCACTTATTGAAGAGGCTGTCTTTTCTCCACTGTATATCCTTCCCTCCTTTATCAAAGATAAGGTGACCATATGTGTGTGGGTTTATCTCTGGGCTCTCTATCCTGTTCCATTGATCTATATTTCTGTTTTTGTGCCAGTACCATATTGTCTTGATTACTGTAGCCTTGTAGTAGAGTCTGAAGTCAGGGAGCCTAATTCCTCCAGCTCCATTTCTCGTTCTCAAGATTGCTTTGGCTATTCGGGGTCTTTTGTGTTTCCATACAAATTGTGAAATTTTTTGTTCTAGTTCTGTAAAAAATGCCAGTGGTAATTTGATAGGGATTGCATTGAATCGGTAGATTGCTTTGGGTAGTATAGTCATTTTCACTATGTTGATTCTTCCAATCCAAGAACATGGTATATTTCTCCACCTATTTGTATCCTCTTTAATTTCTTTCATCAGTGTCTTATAGTTTTCTGCATACAAGTCTTTTGTCTCCTTAGGTAGGTTTATTCCTAGATATTTTATTCTTTTTGTTGCAATGGTAAATGGGAGTGTTTTCTTAATTTTACTCTCAGATTTTTCATCATTAGTGTATAAGAATGCCAGAGATTTCTGTGCATTAATTTTGTATCCTGCAACTTTACCAAATTCATTGATTAGCTCTAGTAGTTTTCTGGTAGCATCCTTAGGATTCTCTATGTATAGTATCATGTCATCTGCAAACAGTGACAGCTTTACTTCTTCTTTTCCTATTTGGATTCCTTTTATTTCTTTTTCTTCTCTGATTGCTGTGGCTAGAACTTCCAAAACTATGTTGAATAAGAGTGGAGAGAGTGGGCAACCTTGTCTTGTTCCTGATCTTAGTGGAAATGGTTTCAGTTTTTCACCATTGAGAATGATGCTAGCTGTGGGTTTGTCATATATGGCCTTTATTATGTTGAGGAAAGTTCCCTGTATGCCTACTTTCTGCAAGGTTTTTATCATAAATGAGTGTTGAATTTTGTCAAAAGCTTTCTCTGCATCTATTGAGATGATCATATGGTTTTTCTCCTTCAGTTTGTTGATATGGTGTATCACATTGATTGATTTGCGTATATTGAAGAATCCTTGCATTCCTGGGATAAACCCCACTTGATCATGGTGTATGATCCTTTTAATGTGCTGTTGGATTCTGTTTGCTAATATTTTGTTGAGGATTTTTGCATCTATGTTCATCAGTGATATTGGCCTGTAGTTTTCTTTCTTTGTGACGTCTTTGTCTGGTTTTGGTATCAGGGTAATGTTGGCCTCATAGAATGAGTTTGGGAGTGTTCCTCCCTCTGCTATCTGTTGGAAGAGTTTGAGAAGGATAGGTGTTACCTCTTCTCTAAATGTTTGATAGAATTCGCCTGTGAAGCCATCTGGTCCTGGGCTTTTGTTTGCTGGAAGATTTTTAATCACAGTTTCAATTTCAGTGCTTGTGATTGGTCTGTTCATATTTTCTATTTCTTCCTGGTTCAGTCTCGGCAGGTTGTGCATTTCTAAGAATTTGTCCATTTCTTCCAGGTTGTCCATTTTATTGGCATACAGTTGCTTGTAGTAATCTCTAATAATCTTTTGTATTTCTACAGTGTCAGTTGTTATATCTCCTTTTTCATTTCTAATTCTATTGATTTGAATCTTCTCCCTTTTATTCTTGATGAGTCTGGCTAATGGTTTATCAATTTTATTTATCTTCTCAAAGAACCAGCTTTTAGTTTTATTGATCTTTGCTATTGTTTCCTTCACTTCTTTTTCATTTATTTCTGATCTGATCTTTATGATTTCTTTCCTTCTGCTAAATTTGGGGGTTTTTTGTTCTTCTTTCTCTAATTGCTTTAAGTGCAAAGTTAGGTTGTTTATTCGAGATGTTTCCTGTTTCTTAAGGTATGATTGTATTGCTATAAACTTGCCTCTTAGAACTGCTTTTGCTGTATCCCATAGGTTTTGGGTCGTTGTGTCTCCATTGTCATTTGTTTCTAAGTATTTTTTGATTTCCTCTTTGATTTCTTCAGTGATCACTTCGTTATTAAGTAGTGTATTGTTTAGCCTCCATGTGTTTGTATTTTTTACAGATCTTTTCCTATAATTGATATCTAGTCTCATAGCGTTGTGGTCGGAAAAGATACTTGATACGATTTCAATTTTCTTAAATTTGCCAAGGCTAGATTTGTGACCCAATATATGATCAATCCTGGAGAATGTTCCATGAGCACTTGAGAAAAATGTGTATTCTGTTGTTTTTGGATGGAATGTCCTATAAATATCAATTAAGTCCATCTTGTGTAATGTATCATTTAAAGCTTGTGTTTCCTTATTTATTTTCATTTTGGATGATCTGTCCATTGGTGAAAGTGGGGTGTTAAAGTCCCCCATTATAATTGTGTTACTGTCGATTTCCCCTTTTAAGGCTGTTAGTATTTGCCTTATGTATTGAGGTGCTCCTATGTTGGGTGCATAAATATTTACAATTGTTATATCTTCTTCATGGATCGATCCCTTGATCATTATGTAGTGTCCTTCTTTGTCTCTTGTAATAGTCTTTATTTTAAAGTCTATTTTGTCTGATATGAGAATTGCTACTCCAGCTTTCTTCTGATTTCCATTTGCATGGAATATCTTTTTCCATCCCCTTACTTTCAGTCTGTATGTGTCCCTAGGTCTGAAGTGGGTCTCTTGTAGACAGCATATATATGGGTCTTGTTTTTGTATCCATTCAGCCAGTCTGTGTCTTTTGGTGGGAGCATTTAATCCATTTACATTTAAGGTAATTATCGACATGTATGTTCCTTTTACCATTTACTTAATTGTTTCGGGTTGTTCTTGTAGGCCTTTTCCTTCTCTTGTGTTTCTTGCCTAGAGAAGTTCCTTTAGGATTTGTTGTAGAGCTGGTTTGGTGGTGCTGAACTCTCTCAGTTTTTGCTTGTCTGTAAAGGTTTTAATTTCTCCATCAAATCTGAATGAGATCCTTGCTGGGTAGAGTAATCTTGGTTGTAGGTTTTTTTCCTTCATCACTTTAAATATGTCCTGCCACTCCCTTCTGGCTTGTAGAGTTTCTGCTGAAAGATCAGATGTTAATCTTATGGGGATTCCCTTGTGTGTTATTTGTTGTTTTTCCCTTGCTGCTTTTAATATGTTTTCTTTGTATTTAATTTTTGACAGTTTGATTATTATGTGTCTTGGCGTGTTTCTCTTTGGGTTTATCCTGTATGGAACTCTCTGTGCTTCCTGGACTTGATTGACTATTTCCTTTCCTATATTAGGGAAGTTTTCAACTATAATCTCTTCAAATATTTTCTCAGTCCCTTTCTTTTTCTCTTCTTCTTCTGGGACCCCTATAATTCGAATGTTGGTGCGTTTAATGTTGTCCCAGAGGTCTCTGAGACTGTCCTCAGTTCTTTTCATTCTTTTTTCTTTCTTCTGCTCTGCAGTAGTTATTTCCACTATTTTATCTTCCAGGTCACTTATCCGTCCTTCTGCCTCAGTTATTCTGCTATTGATCCCATCTAGAGTATTTTTAATTTCATTTATTGTGTTGCTCATCGTTTCTTGCTTCCTCTTTATTTCTTCTAGGTCCCTGTTAACTGTTTCTTGCAAATTGTCTATTCTATTTCCAAGATTTTGCATCATCTTCACCATCATTATTCTAAATTCTCTTTCAGGTAGATTGGCTATTACCTCTTCATCTGTTAGGTCTGGTGTGTTTTTATCTTGCTCCTTCATCTGTTGTGTGTTTTTCTGTCTTCTCATTTCGCTTATCTTACTGTGTTTGAGGTCTCCTTTTTGCACGCTGCAGGTTCGTAGTTCCTGTTGTTTTTGGTGTCTGTCCCCAGTGGCTAAGGTTGGTTCAGTGGGTTGAGTAGATTCCCAGGTTGGGGGGACTAGTGCCTCTGTTCTGATGGATGAGCCTGGATCTTGTCTTTCTGGTGGGCAGGTCCTCGTCTGGTGGTGTGTTTGGGGATGTTGGTAACCTTATTATGATTTTAGGCAGCCTCTCTGCTAATGGATGGGGCTGTAGACCTGTCTTGCTCTTTGTTGGGGATAGGGTGTCCAGCACTGTTCTTTGCTGGTCCTTGAGTGAAGCTGGGTCTTGGTGTTGAGATGGAGGTCTCTGGGAGATTTTCACCGTCTGATATTACGTGGAGCTCGGAGGTCTCTTGTGGACTAGTGTCTAGAGGTTGGTTCTCCCACCTCAGGGACACCGCCCTGGTGCCTGGCTGGGGCGCCAAGAACCTTTAATCCACACGGCTCAAAATAAAAGGTAGAATAAATAGAGAGGAAAGAAAAGGAAGGAAGGAGGGAGGGAGGGAAGGAAGGAAGAAAGGAAGGAAGAAATGAAGGAAGGAAGCAAGAAAGAAAGGAAGGAAGGTGCATAGGAAGAAAGGGAGGAAGGAAGAGAGGAAGGGAAGAAAGAAGGGGGGAAGGAAGGAAGAAAGGAGGGAAGGAGGGAAGAAAGGAAGGAAGAAAGGAAGAAAGGGAGAAGACAGAGTAGTATAAAGTATAGTTATTAAAATAAAAAATAATTATTAAGAAGAAAAATTTCCTTTAAAAAAAAAAAAAAAACAGAAAAATGGGTCGGTCTAACCCTAGGACAAATGGTGCAAGCAAAGCTATACAGACAAAATCTCACACAGCAGCACACACATACACACTCACAAAAAGAAAAAAAAAGGGGAAAATAATAGTATATCTTGCTCTCAAAGTCCACCTCCTCAACTTGGGATGATTCGTTGTCTATTCAGGTTTTCAACAGATGCAGGGCACTTCAAGTTGATTGTGGAGCTTTAATCCGCCGCTTCTGAGGCTGCTGGGAGAGACCTCCCCCTCTCCTCTCTGTTCGCACAGCTCCTGGGGTTCAGCTTTGGACTTGGTCCCGCCTCTGCGTGTAGGTTGTCCGAGGGCGACTGCCCTTCGCTCAGACAGGACGATGTTAAAGGAGCAGTTGATTCGGGGGCTCCAGTTCACTCAGGCTGGGGGGAGGGAGTGGCACGGGGGCGGGGCGAGTCCGCGGCGGCAGAGGCCGACGTGACGCTGCACAGGCCCAAGGCGCGCCGTGCGTTCTCCCGGGGAAGCTGTCCCTGGATCCCGGGACCCCGGCAGTGGCGGACTGCACGGGCTCCCGGGAGGGCCGGTGTGGAGAGTGACCTGTGCTCACACACAGGCCTCTTGGTGGTGGCAGCAGCAACCTTAGCGTCCGACACCCGTCTCTACTGTCCGTGCCGACAGCAGCGGCTCGCGCCCGTTTCTGGAGCTCCTCTACGCGGTGCTCTTAATCCCCTCACCTCACACCCAAGGAAGCAGAGAGGCAAGAAAAAGTCTCTTGTCTCTTCGGCAGCTCCACGCCCGCTTCTAGGGCTCCTTTAAGCGGCGCACTTAATCCCCTCTCCTGGCGCCCAGGCAGCAAAGAGGGAGGAAAAGGTCTCTTGCCTCTTCGGCAGCTCCAGACTTCTCCCGAACTCCCTCCCGGCCAGCCGTGGCGCACTAGCCCCCTTCAAGCTGTCTTCACTCTGCCAATTCCAGACCTTTCCCTGGGATCCGACTGAAGCCCGAGCCTCAGCTCCCGGCCCCGCCCGCCTCGGCGGGCGAGCAGACAAGCCTCTTGGGCTGGTGAGTGCCGGTCGGCACCGATCCTCTGCGGGAATCTCTCCGCTTTGCCCTCCGCACCCCTGTGGCTGAGCTGTCCTCCGTGGCTCCGGAGCTTCCCCCTCCGGCGCCCGCAGTCTCCGCCCGCGAAGGGGCCTCTAGTGTGTGGGAGTCTTTCCTCCTTCACGGCTCCCTCCCACTGGCGTAGGTCCCGTCCCTATTCTTTTGTCCCTGTTTATTCTTTTTTCTTTTGCCCTACCCAGATATGTGGGGAGTTTCTTGCCTTTTTGGAGGTCTGAGGTCTTCTGCCAGCGTTCGGTGGGTGTTCTATAGGAGAAGTTCCACGTGTAGATGTATTTCTGATGTCTCTGTGAGGAGGAAGGAGATCTCCGCGTCTTACTCTTCCGCCATCTTTAAGCCGTCTCTCTGTCTTTTGATTGGAAAATTTAGTCCATTTAAATTTAAAGTTATTATTGATAGGTATTTACTTATTGCCATTTTGTTAATTGTTTCTGGGTTATTTTAGTAGTTCTTTTTCTTCTTTTGCCCTCTTCTGTGATTTGATAATGAACTTCAGTGTTATGTTTGGTTTCCTTTCTCTTTTGTGTGTGTTTATCAATCATAGATTTTTGTTTTGTGGCTACTGAGAGTTCTATCTCTATCTATCTTTGTCTTTCTCTATTTGTGATTATTTTAGGTTGATGAATTTCTTAACTTCAAATGCATTCTTACTACCCTGCATTTTTACTCCCCCCTCCTCATGTTGAATGTTTTTGACATCATATTTTACATCTTTTTGTGTATCCTTTAACTACTTATTGAGGGTGGATGAATTTACTACTTTTGTCTTTTAACCTTCCTAGTAGCTTTATAAGTGGTTGATCTACTACATTTACTGTGTATTTGTCATTACAAATGAGATTTTCCTTTTGTAATTTTCATATTTCTAGTTTAGGTCTTGTCTTTTCCACTTAGAGAAGTCCTTTTAACATTTTTTTAAAAATCTGGTTTAGTGGTGATGAACTATTTTAGCCTTTGCTTGTCTGTAAAACTCTTTATCTCTCTGTCAAGTCTGAATGATAGCATTGCTGGGTAGAGTATTCTTGGTTGTAGGTTTTTTCCTTTCATCACTTTAAATATATTGTGCCACTCCCTTCTGGCCTGCAGAGTTTCTGCTGAAGAGTCAGCTGACAGTCTATGGCAGTTGCCTTACACGTAACTAGTTGCTTTTTCCTTGCTGCTTTTAATATTCTTTTATTATCTTTAATTTTTGCCATTTTAATTACAATCTGTCTTTGTGTGGACTGCTTTGGGTTAATCTTCTATCTGACTCTCTGTGCTTCCTGGACCTGGATATCAGTTTCCTTCCCCACATTAGATAAGTTTTCAGCTATTATTTCTTCAAATAAGTTCTCTGCCCTTTTCTCTTCTTCTCCTTCTGGGATCCCTCCAATGCAAATGTTAGTATGCTTGATGCTGTGCCAGAGGTCTCTTAGACTATCCTCATTTTTAAAAAAATCTTCTTTCTTTTTGTTCAACTTGTATGTTTTCATTATTGTCTTCCAGTTGCTGCTCTGTTCCTCTGTATCACCTTACCTACTCTTGATTCTTTCTAGTGTATTTTTTATTTCAATTATTGTATTCCTCAGCTCTGTTTGGTTCTACTTTATATTTTATATCTCTTTGTTAAACTTCTCACTGTGTTTATCCATTCTTCTCCTGAGTTCATTGAACATATTTATAATCATTACCTTGAACTATTTTTTTTGAGTGGATTGCTTATCTCCAGTTTGCTTAGTGTTCTTCTGGGGTTTTATCTTGTTCCTTTGTTTGGAACACGTTCCTTTGTCACTTCATTTTGCCTAATTTTCTGTTTATCAAGTAGGTTTGCTACATTTCCCAATCTTGGAGGACTGTCCTTATGTGGGATATGTCCTATGGAGCCCAGTAACACACTCCTTTTTGGTCACCAGGGCTTTCAGGGTGATCCCTATGTGGGCTTCATGGGTCCTTCTGTTGTGTTGGGGTGGACTACTGTGGGCACACTGGTAGGCAGGGCTGGTCCACTGCTTGGTTGACTGCCACACCCTGCCTCGTGTGGAGGCTGCCAGCCACTGGTGTGACTGGGTCATGGTGTGACTGGGTGCATGATCTGGGGTGTCCTGGCTGCTGGTGCTTGGAGCCAGGTTCTAGCACTAATAGGAAAAGAGGGAGGATTCCAGAATGGTGCTTGCCAGCACCACTGTCCTCATAGTAGGACAAGCTTCCAGAAAGAGGCTGCTGCCAACATCTTTGTCCCTAGGGGGAGTCCCAGTTCCCTCCTACCTCTCTGGAAGGCACTTCACGATCAGCAGGTTGGTTTAACCTAGGCTTTCAAATTCCTGCTTCTGCATTGTAACTGGAGCATGTAAGATTTTGGCGGACTCTTTAAGAGTGGAGTCTCTGTTTCCTACAGCCCTCCAGTTCTCCTGTATGCAAGCCCTGTGGGCCTTTAAAGACAGATGTCTAGGGGCACTTCTTCCCAGTGCAGAAACCCCAGGCTGGGGAACCCGCTATGGGACTTGAACTCCTTGTTCCTTGGGGAGAACCTCTGCAACCCTCCTGTTTGTGGGTTGCCTACCCTGGGGATATGGGTCTTGATTTTACAAAGTCTCCACTGTTACTCATCTCTTTGTGATTCCTTCTTTGTATCTTTAGTTGTGGAAAATCTTGTCTGCTAGTCTCTAGGTCATTCTCATCAATAGCTGCTCTGTAAATAGTTGTAATTTTGGTGTGTCTGTGGGAGGAGATGAACTTAGGGTCTTCCTACTCTGCCATATTGGCCACTTCTCTGGAAAGACATTTTTCAGCTACATTATATACCAGGAAGTCATGCAGCTCTAAACAGATGCTACAGGGATGCATGACTGAGGCTGTTCTTTAGCCATGGTGGGTGATGTCAACAATTGCTTTGAAAGTGTTCCAGCCAAAATTATTTTGGCTATGCTTTATGACATGGAAGTCTGGAATTCAAGTAGAGTGGTTTTAAAAAGTAAAATAGATTCAATTAAAAACAGATTTCTGAGGAAAATTTTCATTTTGCCTGAAATAAAAACAGAGGAGATAGTCATAACATAGGTAATTTCAGATTTCATAATTTGATTTCAAATTTACCATTTCCAAAGCATATTGTTCTACCATTGATTAGAAATACAAAATAACAGCATTCCATATATTGTATCAGTAGCTTGTCTGATTACAGCCGCTTTCTTCTATCCAAGAGTCTAGCTAAGAGAAATGATATTTAAGGAAACTTGTCTGAGGGGCTTTTCACCCCTTTATTTACAGTTCTACCCTAGGATCAAGTTAGACATTAGACAGTTACTGCTTAGTAGTCTGTCATTTTTTACAGAATTTTTGTGTGTGTGTGTGGTACGCAGGCCTCTCACTGTTGTGGCCTCTCCGGACGCACAGGCTCAGTGGCCATGGCTCACGGGCCCAGCCACTCCATGGCATGTGGAATCTTCCCAGACCAGGGCACGAACCCGTGTCCCCTGCATTGGCAGGCAGATTCTCAACCACTGTGCCACCAGGGAAGCCCCCAGAATTTCTTAAATTGAGTTGTTTAATGCTATAGTTTCCCTTCTTATATAAGGTTATTCAAGATAACAGCTTTAAAATCCACGTGTTTTGTTGTAAAAATAATTGAGAATACCATTCAGTATCATCAATTGAGAATTGATTGTCTCCTATAATGAAGTTCTATGAGGAATTACTTCTAGAATTTGTGGCTCAGAAATCTTTTTATCCTCATGAGAAACATTCTTCTTTTCTGATAATAAGAATCATATAACCATACATCTTTTCACCCTCGCTCAAAGACACATCAGGCAAACACTGAGGTTTAATTTAAGTCTAGTTATGTTAGCCTTCAACTGCATGTTTGTATTCTCCTTTCAGTTAGTCCTGATTTTCCACTACCATTTAATTAGTTGCTTTGATAAAGAATATATATTTGTTTTTAAAAATAAATTTATTTATTTATTTATTTTTGGCTGAGTTAGGTCTTTGTTGCTGTGCGTGGGCTTTCTCTAGTTGCAGTGAGTAGGGGCTACTCTTCATTGTGGTGCGTGGGCTTCTCATTGCAGTGGCTTCTCTTGTTGCAGAACACTGTCTCTAGGCGTGTAGGCTTCAGTAGTTGTGGCTCACGGGCTCTAGAGTGCAGGCTCAGTAGTTGTGGTGCACGGGCTTAGTTGCTCTGTGGCATGTGGGATCTTCCTGGACTGGGGCACAAACCCATGTCCCCTGCATCGGCAGGCGGACTCTCAACCACTGTGCCACCAGGGAAGCACTGTATCACTTTTTTATAAGGCGAACCCAGACCATTCTGTTTAAAACTGCATCATGTCCATCCCTTCTCACCTTCTGCACTCTCACATATCTTTCCCTTTTGTCTGTAGCACTTATAACTTTCTAACATTAAATGTATATATAATGTTTATTGTCTACATCTCCTGCTTCTAATCTAAGTTCTATGAGGACACAGGGATATTTGTCTTTTTCAATGATATATTCATCCCAACCACCTTAAGTAATACCTGGCATATAGTAGGCACTTAACAAATATTTGTCGAATGATTGCATAAATGTAATATAAATGCTATAGGTGCACCTAGAAAAGAATGTCTAATTCAGTGTGAGAGTGTGGAAAAAGCTTTCACAGAAGAGGTGACAAGAGAGTTCACTAGGTGTCAACAGAAAGATATTTCAGATACAAGCCCAGATTACTCAGAAATAAGAAGGGTAAATGCCTTGGTAACACTCATGCATTGGTCTGTACATGACATCCCCCCAGCATCTGAGGTAATCTTCAGTTATCCTTCTCCATCTCTCTGTCTATACATTCCAATCACTTTCTGTTCAGATAACATAACTTAAACATACTGAGGTACAAAGAGCAGAACTTTCATTTGTGTAGCAAATGGCATGTAGAAAAAAAGCAAAAGGAATGGATCTTATTAAACAGAAGGGATTTCACCTTGAATAATTTGCAAATATAGCACCTTATAATTATTTTTATTCAGAAAGCAATAAAGAATCACTGGGATAGTATTCTACTACTTAGTCTTCTTTTTAAAAAAAATGTTTTAATTTAGGTGTAATTGACATAACATATTAGTTTTAGGTGTACAACATGATTTGATATTTGTATACATTGTGAAATGATCACAATAAGTCTAGTTAACATCTATCACATTACATAGTTATACAAAATTTATTATTTTTGTGATAAGAACTTTAAGATCTACTCTCTTAGCAACTTTCAAATATGCAATACAATATTATTAACTAGTCACCATGATGTACATTTCATCCCTACAGCTTATTGATTTCATAACTGGAAGTATGTACCTTTTGACCCCCTTCACTCATTTCTCACACCCT
The DNA here is from genome assembly GCF_026419965.1 of Kogia breviceps. Classification (NCBI taxonomy): domain Eukaryota; kingdom Metazoa; phylum Chordata; class Mammalia; order Artiodactyla; family Physeteridae; genus Kogia; species Kogia breviceps. The sequence goes on from NC_081322.1 coordinate 50,324,595, forward strand.
TGCTACCCACCACCCCAATCTCTGGCGACCACCAGTCTGTTCTTTGTATCTATGAACTTGTTTTTATATTTTTAGATTCACATATAAGTGAGATCATACGGTATTTTTCTTTCTCTGACTTATATCATTCTTTTTTTATGGTTGAATAATATTCTGTTATGTATAAGTATAATATAAATACATGCATGACATATTTTCTTTATCCATTCATTCACTGATGGACATTTAGGTTGTTTCCATGTCTTGGCTATTGTAAAGCTGCAATGAACATGGGGGTGCATATATCTCTGCAGTTAATGTTTTTGTTTTTGTTTTTTTGGATAAATACCCAGCAGTAGAATTGCCATATCGTGTGGTAGTTCTGCTTTTATTTTTTTCAGGAATCTTCATACTGTTTTCCAGAGTGGCTGCACCAATTTACATTCCCACTAATAGTGCACGAGGGTTCCCTTTTCTCCACATTCTTGCTGACACTTGTTTCTTGGCTTTTTGATAATAAGCTTTCTAACCAGTGTGAGGTGATATCTCATTGTGGTTTTTATTTACATTTCCCTGATGATTAATTATGTAGAACATCTTTTCATATAACTGTTGGCCATCTTTATGTCATTGGAAAAATGTTATTCAGATTATCTGCCCATTTTTAAATTGTATTGTTTTTTGCTATTGAGTTGTATGAATTCTTTATCTATTTTAGATATTAATCCCTTATCAGATATGATTTGCAAGTATTTTCTTTCTTTTTGAATTTTATTTTATTTGTTTTATATAGCAGGTTCTTACTAGTTATCCATTTTATACATATTAGTGTATGTATGTCAATCCCAATCTCCCAATTCATCACACCACCACCACCACCCCTGCCACTTTCCCCCCTTGGTGTCTATACATTTGTTCTCTGCATCTATATCTCAACTTCTGCCCTGCAAACCGGTTCATCTGTACTATTTTTCTAGGTTCCACATATATGCATTAATATACGATATTTGTTTTTTTCTGAATTCACTCTGTATGACAGTCTCTAGATCCATCCACATCTCAACAAATGACCCAATTTTGTTGCGTTTTATGGCTGAGTGATATTCCATTGTATATATGTACCACATCTTCTTTATCCATTCATCTGTCAATGGGCATTTAGGTTGCTTCCATGTCCTGGCTATTGTAAATAGCACTGCAGTGAACATTGGGATGCATGTGTCTTTTTAAATTATGGTTTTCTCTGGGTATATGCCCAGTAGTGGGATTGCTGGATCATATGGTAATTCTATTTTTAGTTTTTTTTGTTTTGTTTTGTTTTGTTTTTCAGTGTGTGGGCCTCTCACTGTTGTGGCCTCTCCCGTTGCGGAGCACAAGCTTGGACGCGCAGGCCTAGCGGCCATGGCTCACGGGCTTAGTTGCTCCGCGGCATGTGGGATCTTCCCGGACCAGGGCACGAACCCGTGTCTCCTGCATTGGCAGGCGGATTCTCAACCACTGCACCACCAGGGAAGCCCTATTTTTAGTTTTATAAGGAACCTCCATACTGTTCTGCATAGTGGCTGTATCAATTTACATTCCTACCAACAGTGCAAGAGGGTTCCCTTTTCTCCACACCCTCTCCAGCATTTGTTGTTTGTAGATTTTCTGATGATGCCCATTCTGACTGGTGTGAGGTGATACCTCATTGTAGTTTTGATTTGCATTTCTCTAATAATTAGTGATGTTGAGCAGCTTTTCATGTGCTTCTTGGCCATCTGTATGTCTTCTTTGGAGAAATGTCTATTTAGGTCTTCTGCCTATTTTTGGATTGGGTTTTTGTTTTTGTTTTTTTTTATGGTATGCGGGCCTCTCACCACTGTGGCCTCTCCCGTTGCAGAGCACAGGCTCCAGACGCGCACGCTCAGCAGCCATGGCTCACGGGCCCAGCCGCTCCGTGGCATGTGGGATCTTCCCGGACCAGGGCACGAACCCATGTCCCCTTCGTCGGCAGGCGGATTCTCAACCACTGCGCCACCAGGGAAGCCCCGTTTTTGTTTTTTTAATACTGAGCTGTATGAGCTCGTTTGATTTGTTTGCAAATATTTTCTCCCGTTCTGAGGGTTGTCTTTTTGTCTTGTTTGTAGTTTCCTTTGCTGTGCAAAAACTTAAGTTTCATTAGGTCCCATTTGTATTTTTGTTTTTATTTCCATTACTCTAGGAGGTGGATCAAAAAAGATCTTGCTGTGATTTATGTCAAAGAGTGTTCTTCCTATGGTTTCCTCTAAGAGTTTTATCGTATGCAGTCTTACATTTAGCTTTCTAATCCATTTTGAGTTTATTTTTTGTGTATGGTGTTAGGGAGTGTTCTAAGTTCATTCTTTTATATGTAACTGTCCAGTTTTCCCAGCACCACTTATTGAAGAGACTGTCCTTTCTCCATTGTATATCCTTGCCTCCTTTGTCATAGATTAGTTGACCATAGGTACGTAGGTTTATCTCTGGGCTTTCTATACTGTCCCATTGATGTATATTTCTGTTTTTGTGCCAGTACCATATTGTCTTGATTACTGTACCTTTGTAGTATAGTCTGAAGTCAGGGAGTCTGATTCCTCCAGCTCTGCTTTTTTCCCTCAAGACTGCTTTGACTATTCAGGGTCTGTGTCTCCATACAAATTTTAAGATTTTTTGTTCTAGTTCTGTAAAAAATGCCATTGGTAATTTGATAGGGATTGCATTGAATCTGTAGATTGCTTTGGGTAGTATATTGATTTTCACAATATTCTTCCAATCCAAGAACATGGTATATCTCTCCATCTGTTGGTATCATCTTTAATTTCTTTCATCCGTGTCTTATAGTTTTCTGCATACAGGTCTTTTGTCTCCCTAGGTAGATTTATTCCTAGATACTTTATTCTTTTTGTTGCAATGGTAAATGGGAGTGTTTTCTTAATTTCTTTTTCAGATTTTTCATCATTAGTATATAGGAATGCAAGAGATTTCTGTGCATTAATTTTGTATCCTGCTACTTTACCAAATTCATTGATTAGCTCTAGTAGTTTTCTGGTGGCATCTTTAGGATTCTCTATGTATAGTATCATGTCATCTGCAAACAGTGACAGTTTTACTTCTTCTTTTCCAATTTGTATTCTTTTTATTTCTTTTTCTTCTCTGATTGCCGTGGCTAGGACTTCCAAAACCATGTTGAGTAACAGTGGTGAGAGTGGACATCCTTGTCTTGTTCCTGATCTTAGAAGAAATGCTTTCAGTTTTTCACCATTGAGAATGTTTGCTGTGGGTTTGTTGTTTATGGCCTTTACTATGTTGAGATAGGTTCCCTCTATGCCCACTTTCTGGAGAGTTTTTATTGTAAATGGGTGTTGAATTTTGTCAAAAGCGTTTTCTGCATCTATTGAGATGATCATATGGTTTTTATTCTTCAATTGTTAATATGGTATTGCCACATTGATTGATTTGCGTATATTGAAGAACCCTTGCATCCCTGGAATAAATCCCACTTGATCATGGTTTATGGTCCTTTTAATGTGTTGTTGGATTCTGTTTGCTAGTATTTTGTTGAGGATTTTTGCATCTATATTCATCAGTGATATTGGTCTGTAATTTTCTTTTTTTGTAGTATCTTTGTCTGGTTTTGGTATCAGGGTGATGGTGGCCTCATAGAATGAGTTTGGGAATGTTCCTTCCTCTCCCGTTTTTTTGGAAGAGTTTGAGAGGATTGGTGTTAGTGCTTCTCTAAATGTTTGATAGAATTCACCTGTGAAGCCATCTGGTCCTGGACTTTTATTTGTTGGAAGATTTTTAATCACAGTTTCAATTTCATTATTTGTGATTGGTCTGTTCATATTTTCTATTTCTTCTTCTATTTCTACTGCCATTCAGTAGGTTGCCTTTTCCTCTTGTTGATAGTTTCCTTTGCTGTATAGAAACTGTTAGTTTCATGTTGTCCCACTTGTTTATTTTTGCTTTTTAAAATTGGGATTAAACATATAATACAAAATTTATCATTTTACCCATTAAGTGTACAATTCAGTGGCAGTAAGTACATGCACAATGCTGTGTAATCATCACCACTAGCCATCTCCAGAAATTTGTCATTGTCTCAAACAGAAACTCTGTACCCATTAAATAGTAACTCTCCTTTATCTCCTTCCCTCAGTTTCTGGCAACCTCTGTTCTTCTCTCTGTCTTTAAGACTTTGTCTATTCTAGGTACCTCACATAATATACAATATTTGTTCTTTAGTCTGGCTTATTTCACTTAGCATGTTTTCAGGGTTCATCTATGTTTTAGCATGTATCAGAATTTCATTCCTTTTAAATTTTTAATAATATTCCATTCTATGTATATACCAAATTCTGTTATTGTGAGATAATAGATAATACATAAATTGGTCTAAAACAAGGTTATACAAAAACAAACATTTTAGTGATATGACAAAAATTCAATTCAACAAGCAGTATTCAGTGGCACTTATTTAGGAGCTTCAAAACCAACAAAACCTACAAAAATTCCTGCTCACATTTTAGCAGAATGTGAATTATGAAGTAAAATAGAATAAAAGAGTACAAAATAGTAGCAAAAATAGAAATTAAGCAATCTTGTAATACAGTATAATCATTTTAATCTACACAACTAAACATTTACAAAAATAAAACAAGATACATGTTTTAAAACTACATAATTAACAATATGAAAGATTAAGTAGTAGAGGAACATGTTAGGTAGAGACGTGATAGAAAAAAACATTTTTTTAAGACCCAAACCTCACTTCTGGAGATGAAAACTACAGTGGCTGAGATGTAGCATACATTGAATAGGATTAACAGCAGATTAGACATTGAAGAAGAAAAGATTAGTGAATTTATAGACATAGCAATAGAAACTATCCAAAATTGAGAAAAGAGCTCCCGGAATTCAACAGGGTATTGGTAAGTTTTGTAGGACAGTGTCAAGTAGCATAATACATGTATAATTGGAGTCCTCAAAGGCCAGGAGTGAGGGAAGCAGAAAAAATATTAGAAGAAATAAAAGCCAAAATATTTTACAAAGTTCATGAAAACTGAACCCACAGATCCAAAGAATTCAGCAAATCCAAAGCATATGTGTGAGAGAATGGGAAATAAGTATTGGTCTCTGCTCTTGGTCCCTGGCACAGAGCTCCTGAAATCCTTTCCTAAAATGATAAAAAATTAGGAGCATCTCTTGTTCTAATATTGTCTTTAACCCTGTCTCTGACGCAGTGCTCCAAAAACCCTTATAAATTCCTAAGTGATAAGAGCACTAAGAGCATCTTTTGTTCTATTGAAGTGACTCTGAGTGGGCTCCTGGATGGCTTCCAGATGGGGCTAGTCACCAGAAAAACTAAACCTTGATTAGAAGCTTAGAATTTTTCAGCCCTGTCTCTCCCATTTCTCCAGAGTGGGGAGAGGAGCTGGAAACAGTTAATAATTGATCATGCCTACGTAAAGAATCCTCCATAAAATCCCAATAGTATGTAATTCAGGGAGTTTCCAGGTTGGTGAACACATCCACACTGGGAGGGTGACACACCCCAATTCCATGGGGACAGAAGCTATTGCCCTCAGGACCCTCTCAGACCTTGCCCTGTGTTTCTCTTCATCTGGCTGTTCATCTTTATCCTTTATCATATCCTTTAATAAACTGGTAAATATGTTTTTCTGAGTTCAGTGAGCCAGTCTAGCAAAGTAATCAAATCCAAGGAGGGGGGGGTCATTAGAGCCTCTGATCTGTAGTGGGTTGGTTGGAAGCACAAGTGATCACCTGGGCTTGGGCGGCGGAGACTTGCATGTTGTGGAGAAAACCCAAAACCCACCCACACATTTGGTGACCAGAAATAAGGTGTTTTGTATAGGGAGTAAAGAAGAGCCACAGGAGATAGACTGAACTAAGGATTTTCCCTACAACAGGAGGGAAAGACTGTTTATTTTCGTTATCCATTATCTGTTGATGGACATTTAGATTGTTTCCACTTTTTGGCCACTGTGAGTAATGCTGCTACAGCCATTGGTGTATAAGTAAATGTTTGAATTCCTGCTTTCAATTCTGCTTTGGGGACTATACCTAGAAGTGTAATTGCTGGATCATATGGTAATTGTTTAACTTTTCGAGGAACTGCTAGACTATTTTGCACAGCAACTGTACCATTTTACATTCCCACTAGCTGTGCAAAAGGGCTCCAATTTTTCCACATCCTTGTTTTTTTTTTTTAATAAATAAAAGCTATCCTAATGGGCGTGAAGTAGTATCTCATTGTGGTTTTGACTTACATTTTTCTATTGGCTAGTGACATTGAGCATCTTTTCAAGTGCGTATTGGCCATTTGTATATCTTCTTTGGAGAAATGTCTTTTTAAAAATTTATTTTATTTATGTATTTTTGGCTGTGTTGGGTCTTCATTGCTGCGCGCAGGCTTTCTCTAGTTGTGGCGAGTGTGGGCTACTGTTTGTTGCAGTGCACGGGCTTCTCATTGTGGTGGTTTCTCTTGTTGCGGAGCATAGGCTCTAGGCACGTTGGCTTCAGTAGCTGTGGCACGCAGGCCCAGTAGTTGTGGCGCATGGGCTTAGTTGCCCCGCGGCATGTGGGATCTTCCCAGACCAGGACTCAAACCCATGTCCCCTGCATTGGCAGGTGGATTCTTAACCACTGTGCAACCAGGGACGCCCTGGAGAAATGTCTATTTCTGTCTGTTGCCCATTTTTGAATTGTTTTTTGGTTGAGTTTTAGTAGTTCTTTATATAGTCTGGATATTAATCCCTTACCAAGTATATGCTTTATAAATATATTCTCCTATTTGGGGGAATTGCATTTTCACTCTGTTAGTACTGTCCTTTGGTGCACACGTTTTTAATTCTGATGAAGTCCAATTTATCTTTGTGCTTTTGTTACCTGTACCTTTGGTGTCATGTCAGAGAAATCATTGCCAAATCCAATATCATGAAGCTTTACCCTATGTTTTCTTCTGAGAGTTTTATAGTTCTTATGTTTGGGTCTTTGATCCACATTGAGTTAGTTTTTTTTGTATATGGTGTAAGGTGTAAGGGTCCATGTTCATTCTTTTGTATGTGGATATCCAGTTTTCCCAACACCATTTGTTGATGACTGTCCTTTCTTAATTGAATGATCTTGGCACCCTTGTCAAAAATCATTTGGCCACATATGTGAGTTCATGTCTGGGGTATCTATTCTATTTCAAAGAGATTTTGACTATTAATAAGAGTAAATTAAAATTATATTAAAATTAAATATAGCTACATTCAGAAAATTACAAAGATATCATATTCCTGGTATTACCAGAGGTGGTTAATGTGTAGTAATTTTCCAAACTGAAATTACTATGGTATATAATCCATTATCACAGTGGTGTCATGTGACAGAGAATTTGGAATATTTGTAACAACATGAAAAGAAAAATTATGCACACCATTATTGTCAAAGAATATGTCTGTTCCAAATAATGTTGTAGATCTTGTTTTGTTGGAAAGATAAAATGTGTTCTCCTTTCGTATATGAAAATAAAAGTTATGAGACTTCCTATGGATAATTTTTAGCTGGGTCCAAAGCATGATACTGCTCTCAAAATATTTTCATATGCTTTGATCATTAATACATTTTTTAGAGTCTGAATGCATAACTAAAACTTGTTTTAGACATATTTCTAAACATCTAATTTGTATTTTTTTGGACAAACTTTGGCATATGTTTCCTGTGTACATGAATGAAGCATTTCCTACCATGTTATACATTTTTCCTTCTCCACTCCCTAATCCACATTAACATTCCCTACAACATAAAGAGGGACACAGCAACAAAAACCATTCGTGTGGTTCAGCTCTTCAAGAAGCACTTTTTCTGCTCTAGCTGTAGTATAGAGTGCCATATATAGAAAGAAAATATTCCTTACGATTGTCCCATTAGGACCTATCTCTTCACTCCAGATGTAAAATCAGTATTTGGGAAAAAGCTATGAGTTAGAAACTTACTGTTTGATGATAATGAAAAACCTTAGGTAAATATTTTAAGATATGATGTTAAGATAAAAATAAGAATTTTAATCATACCTACATGTGACTGGTTATGAAGGTGACAGAATGAGATAAAAACTAAGAACAAAACATCTTGACCTAAATACAAAGATTAATTTGACAACTTCTAAGGTAAGAATGATACTGTGTTTATATATTTGGTCTTTGTCCCAGTTTCTGGCACAGAGCTCCTAAAAAACCACTGGCATTTCCTAAGTGATGAGAGGGCATTCTGTAGGAGATTAGAAGAGATAGCCTTTAAGGCCTCTTCTAACTCCAAAGATCCTAGGATTCCATGTTGCTTCTTATATTCTATCAAAATAAATGTCTTGCTGAAACTTCTTCTTCAATTACAATGTCATGGGACTTCTTTGACCATCTCTTTAATGTTATTACATGTAACCCAGTGACACAGTTGAAGGTTATAAAATTCTTGCTTGTCTCTTCTTTCTCCTTCTCTCCCTCCCCAGTAGCAAAATATGATAAAACACAAACAAAACCCATCTGATCCCCCCTCTCAGTCTCACTATTACCTTCTCTGCCTCTTTCCCCTTACCTGTATAGCCAAATGTCCTCAAAGAGGGGTTTTCACTCACTGTCTCAACTCCCTTTCACCTCACTTCTCCGGAATCTAGCTTTTGCTCCTGCCATTTACCCTGACTCTGCTTTTGCTAAGATCATTTTCTAGTTGTCAAAACCAACAGACACTTTTCATTATTTCCCTTTCCTGATCTCTACAGCACTTGACACTGTTGGCTGCTCTCTCCTTGAAGCTTTCTTCTTCCACAACGTCATGCTTTTGTGGGTCTATAACTCTACTTCTCATTCTCATCCAGGGTCTGCCTGCCCTTTAAGTGTTGGTGCCCCCTGCAAAGTTCTGCTCACAACTCTATTCCTTGTTGTTTCATCCACACACCTTTTGGCTTTATTGATCTCATATATGCCATACTCCACTCCAGACCCTTGTGTTTAACTGCTTCTATTATTCCAGAGAAACTTTAATTTCAACATACCTGAAATCACACTGCATCTTTTGCCCACGCTTCATTTTCTTTCATATTCCACACGTATCTGTCACCAACTCCCAGCAATCCTACATTTTCACTCTTTATTCCCTCATTTCCATTCCCATGAACAATTCTTCCTTTCAGTCCTCATCTGAACCAATTCAATAAATCTTGAATTGGTCTTGCTGTTAGTCAGGTCTCCATATTTTCTGAACAAATTGTGGCCAATATGCTGACTAAACAGTTTAAAACCTAACCATGCTATTTATTACCTGCTCCAAATTCTAGAGGATCAAGTTGAATTCCTTACTAAGCATTCCAGGTCGTTTGTAGCATAAAGAGTACAGGTTTCAACCTTTACGAGTTGTGTGTATGTATGTATGTCTGTATAGTGGGGGGATGACAAAGAGGGGGAGTTCACGTTTTTCATCCAGGTGGTTGAAGGGTTAAAGATGTTAAAATTATACTGTCTAATACAAGGTAGGTGCTCAAGAAATGGCTGCTCTCTTATTATGCCCCATGGTCCTACAGGATTACACTGAGTTCTTTGGATGCAGCTGGCCTGCTCCTTTCTGACTGTTGTTTCAGCTTGTGCCTTAACCAGACAGACCAAAGGTGGGGCTGTTTAATTCCTACTTATCCTTCAATATTATATGTATTATATATATATATATACACAATATTATACTTGAGTACCACTTCCATATCCAGCTTAGGGAGCTTGACACTGTAGGCAAGTAGCCACCACTTAGGTAGCAATCACTTCCTCTTCTCCACTCCCAATGTACCCTCCATAGAGCTGATCGTGGCCCTTCTGATACTGCTGTAAAAAACCGTTTGGTACTGAACTATTTCAGCGAGAATATGATTAGCTCCTTGAGGCCAAGTGTTCATCTTTGTATGCCCATAGTCACCTGCAGGAGTTCTAATCATCAAATCTTTGGTAAATAAATGTCCAAATTATAAGATATGTATAAACTAGGGGCTAGAAAATGAGCTTATAACTGTGTTTTCTGAAATAAGCATTAACTATTTTCTGTTGGAAAATTCAAAGCAAGCATTTTATAAGAACTTCTTCTCAGGATAATTTAAAGAACACACTACCAGCCATGCATACTCATATGCAGTGGTTTATTCCTTGAAGATTTTGTGAGGATTAAATAAGATAATCTTTCTACTGGCCCTTCAGCACAGTGCCTGACACATAACAATCATTTAAAAAGTTGGTCTTTAACATTATTATAATCATTCATAGGTCATGTTCACCCAGGTTCTTCTAAAATCTACATTACAGATCAACTATATTTGGGACTCTTAGAAATGGATGCACTCTTTCAGGCCACAGGATACAATAGAGTAGCCTGCCAAGGTGGACTGAAAACTTAAAGAAAAGGTCTCATTAACATGTGATAGTGGTTAATTGGGTCCATGTTCATGTGTCAGTAGCAAATTGCCTATTTAGAAAACAAGCTGGCTTTGTAACACTGAGCATAGATGCTGTACTAGAAATCCTAGGTCCTCAACTATCAGAATTATTTTAAAAAACAATATAAATAAGTTGGCAGTATTTTATATACTTGAAAGTCCATAATTTCCACATGTTTTCATTCTAGCCTTGTAAACTTAGATAACACAGTTACAGTTATACACGGAAATGAAACAAATTAACAGGTTATATTTCCCTATCCTGATTTTGTTATTGAAGTAATTTGATATTTTATAATTATTATGTAGTAAAACTTTTTCTGGCAAGTCTTACCTGGAATTAAAAAGTATTTAAAAGTTAAAACAAACTTACTAGCAAAAAAGGAACACTGTTTGTTCTAACAAAATTTATTATGCAGTAATTACAAAGATTAAAGACTCTCCCATCTCAAATAAAAATAACTGTTATAATTACACACATAATATAGTACCTTATAGAGTGATTCCAATAAATATCACAGGAAATACAGGGCATTTTCAATTGGAGAGACAAATACTTTCACCGTGTCTGACATAGGAAAACCTGTACACATAACGATCTGCATAAGGTCATGCTTTTAGTAACAGTCCGCCTAGAACTGTGCCAAAGCAATTCTTTCAGAATGTGAAGTACCGGGCAAACCACTCCTGGCGCTGGGGGTCTGGAGAAGCCACCGGGGAAGCTTCACTCTGAGGAGGACTGAATTCATAAAAAGAGAGACATGTAACCCAGCATTAAGCTGTTTTGCAAAATGAAGGGAAAAGCACATAAAACATCAGTGCAGATGACCACAACTGGTTCCCTATGTTAGGAGGTGCATTTTAAAGATCTGCTACTTCCTCTACAATGGATTGTGTTCTCCACTCCATGAGAGTGCAGCAGCAGCTCAGATGAAGTCCGTGAAGGAGGAGCCACATTACAACAATTACAAGAAACAAAAAATTCAAACAGTTGAGAAAAGTCAGGTGACCTTCTTGGAATAAAAAAGTTCAGGAGGAACTGTAGGAAATAAGAGAACCAGATAACATTCTTCTTGTTCAGTACCTTTTCTCTTTTAGTTAATTTTAAAAAATTTTAGAATCTGACACAAGCATTTCTTACAGATGTGTCCTTAACTATAGCTAATTTAAGTAACTAAACCATGGTATAATATTTTTTATATATGTATGTTTATATTAAACTTTTATAATTTCCATAAGCAGATACTCTAGGGGAAAGGAGTATATTAAAATGCCAATTTCCCCTCCATCTTCAAAGTTATATAATTTATACTTAACTCTAACTAAAGATTCTTTGGGCTAGTTAAGAAAATAAAAGAATCCCTACCGTCTTTGGGGAAAATTACAAGGCACGCAACAATGTGTAATGGAAACTCCAGTAGTCATGTTCCTTGAGCCCATGCACATGCATCTTACTGATACCTGAACATACCCATGCACAAGGGAAAATAAGCAACACAAAATATTTAGCAGGAGACACATTCAAAGGTGTATTTGACTATTTTTCATTCTTGCTATTTTTTTCTATTTAAAATAATGTCATTAACTAGTCATTAATCACTTAGCCTAGAAAAAAAAAGTAGTCTACCTGTATGATTATTACTAGTGACACTGAGACTTAGTAAGAATAAGTCAAAAACTAAATTTTAAAATAGCACAAGATCAGTACTAGTAAGGTAAGCACAAAATGACAGCACTTTCTGACTTAATTATTTAATGGATAAACAATTGGATTTCTTTCAAATTTTACTTGTTAATACATTTATTCAAGGACTCTGAGATAGAATTGGAATATTAATTATAATTTTTTTTCTAAATTTCCTACTTCTATCATTAAGTTCCCAGAGCTTATATATTTTTTATTTTGGCAATAAGCACATATATATTTATAAATAAGCAAGGGAAAAAACAGATAAGAAACAAAAGCCACTTAATAAATTAAAAATATCTTGAATTTCTGTAATAAAGGGGATGGGTTATTAATGAAAAACTGGTGATAATTCTAAAAATGAAGCACCAGTCCATAAATATTAAAATTCTAAGCATATGAATTACATTAGTACCTCTTTAAGCATTTAGAAAATTGACAAGAAAATAGAAAAAATCTTTTTAACAGAGTTAAAAAGGAGTTCTCTAAAGAGGTGGTGAATATATTTTGGAAAATATTTCACAGTAAAATTTCTTTTCCTAGGCTGTTCTTAAAGTAGTGGATTTCTGCAATGTAAGAAAGTAAATTTCTCAAGTTAAAAAAGAAAAGAAATCACTGGTGAGACGGGGCTCACCTCAAAAATGTCTTGGGCTCTTTGGGTGGCACTGGCTGTGGAAGTGGTTTGCTGCTGTTGAACTCAATATCGTGGACTGGAGAATTAGGAATGGGATCCAGGCGGTTAGGATGTCCATTGCCCACTCCACCAGATTCCAGAGCACTTAGATTGGGAACACTCACAAACCTGTTTGTTGGTGATTTATTGTTCTTCTTCTTTTGCTGTATTAAAAATAATACATGTGAGGACAGTCCCTGCATGAGGACGAATGAGAAAATAGGAACAATAGAAGATACAAATTTGGCATGGAAAAATTTTGGAAGCTGGATGTTAAGATGAACCAGTGTTACCCAAAGTGTGGTCTGGGGATCTTTGGAGGTGCTCTTTATCTACATGGAATCCTCACAGACAGACATGCTGCTAGGACAGAAAGAATGAGGAAGAAATGTTTAGGAATGGTTCATGGGGAGGAGAGGAGGGGGTGGAAAGAAGGCCAAGGGATAAAGAATACTGGGAGGAAAAGGGAAAGGGGGAAACAGTAGATCTCACGGATACCATGAGGTTAAATGGGTTTAGGCTAAAATTAGGAGAAGGTGCAAAGTTAACATAATTTTAAAAGAGAGGTCTGTGAACTTTAGCCATCTGTCAAAGGGAGGCAATCCTTGCCTGGAAAATAAAAGGAATTGAGAAAATGCTTGGCAAAGTAGTTTGAATCAAATCTCACATTTCTACCGAAGACTTAGAGCTGACCTAGAGAAATAATTTGGTTTTAAATTCACTGCACCATCTCTCTGAAGAGGGAAGATGAAATCTGTATACTTAAATCTCAATTACCAATTAATTGGTAGTATTACCATTAGCTCGCAATCTTTGAAAAAACTTTAAAGGTTATAAAACAAAAGCGATCAATGTTTTTTTATCTTTTAATTGGTCTTTAAAATTGACGGATGAAAGCAATACAACTTCAACTTATTAAAATCTATTAGCTTTCAAATCATTAACTTTATAGTCTCTATTCATCTGTAGATTCAATGAACATCATCTTGCTTTGTGTAATAAAAATTAACATAAATGTGTGCTAATTTATTAAATAATTTTTTGCAAAATATTCCAGAGTTTGAAAAAAATGCAATTAATAGACAAGATGGTCCTTTTCCTTTACTTATAATGATCTCAACTATCTAGACATTGTCCTTTGTCATTGTCTGTGAATCACAAAGTTTTCGCATAACTGCAAAAAGAAAGGAAGAACAGTATCTTCTTCAGAATTATTTGTGAAAATTCCCTATTAGGAGTCAAAATTTACAAAGATGTATCTTTAGCATTTTCTTGTTCTAGTCATGAGAGGGCATAATTAAACCCACTTAAGGTTTCTATTTTAAGAAATCAAAAGTATCATTGGTAAAGTTCTACAGTAATGGTTTTGTGGCTAAAAATGTAATTCCAATAAAATAGGTAAAAGGGAAATATTTCTAATCTTGTTTCAACAAGTCTCATAACCTAGCTTTTTAATTAAAAGCTTATTTCACCCTAAATAATGAATTTTAAAACTGAAATTAACTATATTCATTCATTCACCAATTATTTGTTTGAGAGGCCTTTATGTGCCAGACACTGTTTTGGACTCCAGAGATACAGTTATAGGTTTCCTGACTTTAGTCATTCCATTTTGCAAATCATTCAAGTCATTCTGTTTTAATAAACATTTAAGTTTAAAGTTTGGAGCACTTTAAGTTGTGAAGAAAGGATAGATTCCATCTTCTTAATAGAGAAGTTTTATGAGCTTTGAAAGCAGAAATTTTTCTGGCTAAGGGCCTAAGAGAAATTAAATATGATGTACAAATTAATTAAATCTGAATCCAAAACATAGCTTTAGCACGGGCATTTTTATTTCTACTACTGATTTCCGCTAAAAGATATGTAATCCCTATAAAGCCCATATACATAATTATTTACTCTTTATTACTTGCTTTATTCACTAGAATAATTTGTAGAAGCTTATAGAAAACATGATGAAATTTTGCAACTGAACAAATATTTACTGAGTACCCACTATACCTATAGCACTATGATGGGAGTCATAGGAAGCTCTGGTACAAAGACGTATAAGACTTAGCCATGTCCATTTCATTTATCTGCAAGGCTCTTCTAACTGTCCTAAGACAGCAACAAAATATAAGAATAGGTCATGTTCAATTTTACTTGTCAAGAAAGGTAATTAAGACTGAGAAGTAAGGCCCTTCTCTGAAGATTAGTGGGCAACAAAATACATGTCCAACCCAAGGCCCATTAAGATGGCAGACCTTAAGTCAGGGAGAGCTGTTGGGTATACAGGGCTTGGAGTACTTTTCAAGACCCCATAGAGGACAGTGATCACTAAGGAAATGACAAGAAGATATCCTGAGGAGACTCAGAAGTGAGTTTTCTTTTTTTTAAGAGATATAAAAAACCAAAATGGTATAACCAAGGTTTTATAATATTAATAAAATACTGTTTTAAGGAATATGAATTCTCAACAAATAAATGATTATTAGCATCTCATTTGAAAATGAGTATATAAAGAATTCATAGATTTTAGTCCTATATTATTAAATTTAAGAAAACATTTTTTGGAAGCTTTATCTTCTGCTGCTCTAAATATTTTATAAAAGTTTTAATCAAGTTGTAAACCATATTCCTATTTTACAATGTTTACAGCACATACCTTAGTCAGTGGATTAATAACACCAACAGTAGGACTTGAGTTAAACACTTTGTTGAAGTTAGTTTCTCGATTGACTAATTCCAGCTGATAAAATTTATTATCCTCCTATGCAAAAAAATTACAAACATTTCTTAAACATCTTCTATTGAATATTTTAAAACTTATTTGTATAAATGACATTTCATTCAAAGTTTAATATAAAACTTGAATGAAAATTTATATACCTTATTCAAAGATTTCTAGACCTGATTGTCAGGTCTAGAAATCTTAGAAATCTTAAAGTCTGCTGGTGGGTGAGTTTTCAACACATTTCAAACCCTGTGCTCCAGGATTCTTCTCTACCCTTTCATACCTTTTCCCTCTAAGGCTAGAGCTAAATGTTTTATTTGGCCCATCTCTTTTCCAGAGGGCTGACTGTGCATTTTGAGCAGGCTTAACCTGCATTCATGGAGCTGCTCTGTGCATGGCTGAGTTGTTTCCAGACATGAAGATGGCACTATGGTATATCAATCATTATTCTTGAGTACTGGAAAAGTATTTGATCTTGCCTAATCTCCTCTATGAGACATCAATGTATTACAGCAATGGTAACCACAGAACAGAGAAAAAGTGAATGGCTCATGCAGAGATAAACCCTTTGCCTTTGGCTTCACCAACAGGTGCTAATTGAACAACCAGACTGTAGGAAGTAAACGCATAAGTGAATGAATCACTGTGTGAAAGGCAGGATTGTGTGCTCTAGGAGAACTAGATTGTCAATCCCCTCCTAGTTACCACTGACCATCATTAATCTCAGCCCCTGTGCCTCACAGTCCACAGAATTAGGGTGTAGTGAAAAGAGTGTAGACCATTCCCTGGCTAGAACTGGAAAATCAACAGCTATTTCTACCATAGATGAAACACAGTAATATATTTGCTAATTTCATATGTAGAATATAAGGTAATTTTTCATGAATCTACTGCTATCAGATAGAGACAGAGCAAGCTATGATGCCTGTGCTCATGTTCACAAAGCTTGGAAAACTGGGTGGTTACTGGGATGAAGTAGCACATATTCTGTCTCTCCAACGCCTGCTCCTGGGCTCCATCTATGAACCCCAATCAACTACCTGTTGCTTTTTGGCAGGAACTTCTAGTCCCATACAACAGGATGGCTTTCCTAAATGCTAAGAGAAATACGTTAAGGAAAAAGGACTTCAGAAATAAATGCTCTTAGGCTCTCTTTGTGTGCTAATGTCCAAAGTTTTCATGAAGAGATCAATGAGTAAACAGAATGATTAGCATTCTATTTCTAGTTTTACTCTGATTTTTATTTGTTAGTGGCAGTAAAAAGCAATATTTTCATTATTGATCAGGTCGTATAATTTTAGAAGACTCTGAAATGTTTTATGAATTTTAAAACATCTGTGTTTTTTTTTTTTATTCTTGAGGAAAAATGACTTTAATGAAGGCAGTGTATTTATTGTTAAATCTGTATTTTCTTCCCTGATGGACTTCTCAGAGCCGTTAACATCTCAGTGTGCACTGAGACTCTCAAGACAGAGCCTGTAGCTTTTCTTAGGCTAGAACCCTAAGAAAATAGAATCCTTTTTCCATGAAGTATGCCTTTGGATCAGGTTTTAGTGGGACATACTTTAGGAAGTTAACAAGACTAACTGGAAGTGTGCAATGCAGGCTTGTGCATGTATGTGTTGACCGTTCTTTCCCACCCAATTCTAATTCTACATGTACAATATACACACACACTTCAATAGTATATTAACTGTATACTGGCAATAACATATTATTAAACATTCAATATGTATTCAAAAGTATTTCTTTTTAAAAATTACTGAAAAAAGATACAATCTCCTTACCATAATACCAAATTTAAAATTTAAAATTACTTTGTATTTCTTATCCTCATTCATAAACATTTTAATAAACATTCAATCACAATATATATTTTTTGTACTTACAACTTTTGTTTAGCATTATTTAAAAATATTTTCTCATGTTTTCCCAATCAACAGTCTACAGATTACTAACATGGTTACACCACAACCCCCTACCCCCCAAACCAAAACAACTTACCATTAGTTTCTTTATGACCTGATCTCTTTCTGTAAGCATGGCTTTTAATTCTCCAATCATCTGTAAATCTTCTGGTTTTGATTCTCTCATTAGATATTTTTCTTCCATCTCTTCTAGTCTAAAAACAAGAACACCTTTCATTGATATGATGCAGACATTCTTTTGCAATGCCTATATTTTTCAAATTGGTTCAGTTGAACACACAAAAATTTAAAAGCAAACTTTTTCCATTAAAACTTGTAAGCATAATGACATGATTGCCTCAAAAGGTAGTGTTATGAAAGGCTCTCCAAGTGCAGATGATGTTATTAAAGGTTTTGCAGATTACTTTTGGAAGAATTCACTCATTTTTAAGTCATTTAAGTGTATATGGGAATGAGGTGAGGTATGATCTGTAGAAGAAATACTGAATAATACTAACCTAGCGATGCAGGCTTGATGCTGGAAATGTAGGCTTACTATTAGGGAACTTACCACATATACGATATTGTGTGATGGCATAAAGTTTGTTAACATATCTAAAAAGGACAGAAGATACAGAGGAAAGGGGTACAAAGGACACACACATATGACATCATTCTTTCCTGGTTTATGGGAAATTCAGTTTACAAATTCTGCATATCAGTTAATATACTGAATATATAAACTGGAAAAAAAAAACGGTTCATTGGATAAAAGAAGAATCATATTTCCTTCTAGGCCTGTTCTGCCCTGAATGAAATGAGAAGGTAACAGAACTAAATGCCACTGAAGACTCTAGAATAGAGGCCATTTTTTATGAGCAGAGGTTCCATGGACCCTGCAGAGTCTAAGAATATAGCACAGGGCAGAATGAAGAGGATGCAAATGGAAACTGCTAGTGTAGTTTGAAAAAAAGCACTCTCAATTTTAGAAAATTCAAATAATTAGAACAATTTAAAAACTTGTTTTCAAAATGTGAAGAATAAACTAAGCTCGACGAAATTATGGTTAATGAAGATTCACAGAAAAACTTATTCAGTCAACAAATATTGAGTAACTTCTAGATGATCTATCCTCTAGGTATCAGTGATCCATTCCCACCCTCCAGTTCCAGAGGGGTACCAGAATCTGTGCATTTTAGTACTTTTAGTAAATTCCACTAACTCAGCTCAAGCCAAAGACTTGGAGATAACATTTTTGGCTCCCTACCCAGCCCCATGGCTAAAGTTCTAATCTGGGAAGTAGGGAGGTATGAGGGAGAGGAAGTGTGGGGTTAGGGAGTGACTGTCTCAGGGTCAGTTGGGACGTTGTCAGCTCGGTGTGAGGCTAGTTTCATTATCTTCACTTTTGTTCTTCTGTGACAGTTCACTGAGCTCATATAAAGTAACCTTGCATTTTATCATGATGTGGCATTATATGGGCAAAGGTTTATATTGTATGGGCAACAGTTTTGAGAAGCTTGAGAAACGTGGAAAAAGGCATTTGCGTTTCATACCAGAGTAGCCACAAGATGTCACTGGAGTACTTTCTTTATCAGTAAAAACAAGGTACAAGATTTTTGAACTGTTTCCTGCAGCTGAACAAAAATACTTGGTAGTAAATGGTCACTAAAAAACTCAATTTAAAGCCTTATTTAAAACTATTATGTCTTAGAATAATTCTGAATGTTGCTTTTAAGTATGGAAAATTCAGAAAGCATCATCTTGGGGTGTAAATAAATACATGTACTTCATTTGTAAAGTTAAAAAAAATAAATATTATGTCTTTTTGTTCCAGTACAATGAGAAGTTAAGGTAAAGTGAGTCTAAAACAGTCAGTTACTATCCCTGAACCACCTTTTTTGCATAATAAAGGTCTCTGAACTTAAATTCCAGTGTATGTTTTTGTTTAGCTTCAACATTCTTTACCTACAAAATTATTATCAGTTAATTTTCTCCACAAAATATCTTTACAGCACCAAAAAAAGTTTTAAAAGATACCTGGATAGTAAAGGGAAAAAAATAATTGATTAAACTGAAGAAACATCCATATAAACACAAATGGGAAAGCATTAAAGGAGAGAACAAGTAATATGATGTAGATTTAACCTGCAAACATATTCCAAGAATTATTAATCGTTCAAAATCCTGATGGGGGAAGCACAACTTCATCCTCTTCTGATGCCGATTCACACCACCACCAGGCAGTCAACATTCTCCCTTTCAGTTGCCCCACGCAACTCTCTAAGCCAGCTGCTTCCCAAAGACTAGGTGTGAATGACTAGTGATACAGGAGACAGTTTAGTTTGTTCTCCTTTCATCTTTTTGACCACAAGGAGAAAGTCTGTTTGGTTCTGTGTATCTTGACTGGTCTTCATAGCATATATGCTTATTACACTGTTTCACAGCACTCAGGCAGGCCTCAAGCATCAGTGCTAGCCAGGATCTAATAATACTGTTGTATTTTCACCGAAGTCACATTTATATAGTTATAGCTTAACTTCTATTTAGAATAATGGATGAAATTTTTCAGTACTGATAATGGTTTTACTGCAGAGTAAAAAATTTAACAGGAAAAGCTGATTAAGTTAAAACAAGTCGATTAAAAATATTAAGAAAATAATATCATAGGTAGCCAGAAATGACCAAATTCCCAAAGGCTGTATAGGAAGGATTAAAGCCTGGGAAGCACTGCCTTGAGGGAACCACACAAGTACATACAGACTTTTACTCAAAATACAGATTCCCATTAGAAGTAATACAAAGAGAGAACAGACAGAAGTAGAACATATAAAATTACTAATTAGGGTCACTGCTGGATTCTCCCCAGGCACGCACGCCCTGATTTTTTTTGGCTCTGAGAATATATAGGTCAGTGTCTATGGCTCATGGATAACATAAACCAAAAATATGAATGCATAAAAAGCTGTATTAAAAAATTTCCCAGTTGATAGTCCTTCCATACTTTTAAAATAAATTGACAAAAAAATATCAGTAAGTTGAGATTTTAGAGCCAAACAACAGTATTATTAGTCACTAATGACTAATTTCTAAAATATGACTAAATTCTAAAATAGTCATATCTATTTTAGAATTTTAATTGTATAAGATGAAAGAACTCTATTATACTGTCTCCTACAGCCTTAAGGAAAGGAAATATAGTAATTCAGGCAGCTTAATGTCAAACTTCTCTTTCCCGTAAATTACAGGCACAGATTCAGACTTGTGACAATAGAACGACTTCATCCTTACCTCACAAGATTATGAAAATAAGCTGTATGGCAACTTAAAAATCAAATAACAACAACAAAAAACTATTAGAGTATTATAGATTTTAAAAACTCAAACAACTTTTAAGGAATAAGTAATTCGCGTGTGGTGGAGAGCTTCTTTTTAATTAGGTATTACTGACCTACTTAAAGTCCAAGTACAGAAACTCAAATGCTTCCCCCAAGAAGAAATTACTTTTGGCTGCAGTACAGTGAGAAGTTAAGGTAAAATAACCCTAAACAATAATAATCTCTGAACCAAACTACCTTTTTTGCATAATAAAGATCTGCCATGACTCCAAGTTCTGTGTATGTTTACATTTAGCTTAAACAAAGTTCTTTAAAACAGCCCATTCTCATTTGTTTCTAAAACAAAAACCACGACATATTTCTTAGATACAATGTTTTTACTAAGATACTATACCACTCAAGAAAATAAAATAATTTCTATAACATATCTGAAAACCTAAGTAGACTTTAAAACCCAGCACTAGAGAAGAGGATTTCTAGTAATAATTCCGGAAGAGACACAGAACTCTTACCACCATTTCAACGATGTTTAGAGGGTACAGTCCCTCCTTTAAACTTTTGTCCCCATTTCATTTCCCTGGAGTCCAACAAGGTTTGGGGCAGGGACAGAAGCAAGAAATGTCCAGCTGCTCCAGAGGCCCCTCAACTCCAGGCTTCAAGTGGCAGGCTGACCCATGCTCCTCCAGTCCCGCCACCATACCCACTGCCAAGAATCCACAGGGCTTTGCTGATTTTGAAGTTTTAAAGTCAGCATGCAGTTGATTAGGAACTTCAGTAGGGTACCCTTAGTTCTCTGAAACAGGCTGAGAATAGTTCAAAAGTTGTTCTCCCCAGTTCCTTAAAGTGGAATGGACCCTCCCTGCTTTCCATCTGTTTAAATCCAAACCATTCAGCAGATCCCAGCTGGCTGCATTTGAGGATATGGGCCAGAAATATCCAACTGTCTAAAACTGTGCTTTTCAATATAGAGGCCACTAGCCCATATGAGGCTATTTACATTTAAATTAATTAAAATTAAATGAAGTTAAAAATTCAGTTCCTTGGTTGCACCAGCCACTGTTCAAGTGCTCAACAGCCTTTGTGGCTAGCAGCTACTATACCGGACAGAGCAGATATAGCACATTTTTGTTATTACAGAAAAATCTACTAGACATTGCTAGCCTAAATACAGTTGTATATGTGTTTGTTTTTAACTAAATGAGTAGATACCTAAAACCAGAGGTTAATTACATAATGACAGCAGGTGAAAAAAGAAATATGATTGGTTAGCATAGACCTAGTTGAAGTAGAAAACAAATAGTAGATCTAGAAAAACAGATAAAATATTTGACTTATGAGTAACACTAATCCTTTGATTAAAAATGAATATTAAAATACTAAATTATTTTCTATCTACTGAAAGTTCATAATGCGCAAAATAAAAAACGGAATAAAGTAAAAACAAAGATATAACCCTTACTCTTTGTAACGTAACATTCCTAAGGAGACCGGACACACAGACAGGTTATTCTTTCTGTGAGCATGTTTTCTCAGAGTATGAAGAGGGGGATACCAGGATTTTAGCCTCTGCCTGATAAACAACACTGTGGTCACTGGCATTCATTGTAACTCATCTCTGCAAAATGCCTGAGATTATGAGCTTTTCGACACGGCAGGTGTGCAAGCTGTTACTGCAGCTCACAAGATTTAAAAATTACCCCCAATAACCGCAAACCCCCAGAATCACTGTGACTGGGGAAATGACCTCATGAGTCTCTCTACCATTTCAAGGGTAACTTTATGAAGTGGTAAATATTATAGGGAATCTTCAAAGATTTTATTTGTGAAATATTCATTGAGTGCCTGCTGATGTGAAAATTCTGTATGTGTCCATTAGAAAGAACACCTCACCTCGGAGGTCTCTGAAGTAAATGCCAGTGACTGGGGCTCTGTTTTCTGTTTCAGCTGAAGTGGATGTGGGCATATGTGGTACAAATTTAACAAGACTTACTGTGAGGCTTAGCTGGTTAAATGGATGAAATGCGAGATGATTTTTAGATTGGAGGAAGGTAATAGGTAGGAATGACATAGAAGTTTATTCTAGACTGTAGAGGATAACACAGGAGACTCTTAGAAGGAAACTGTGAGGGTCAGTGTGGCTGACACAAAGGTAGCAGACAGGGAATACGGGTGTGGCTGTGGGATGAGGCAGGAGACGGCACGCTGGAGCTAAGAGTTTAAGTTTTACTTTGACACTGAGAGTAATGGGATTAAATCACTATTTTGACTCTATTAAAGTATATGGAAATATTTATATTTTTTTATGAAGGCTTTTTAATTGATTGGAAGAGGAGAGACTGAAACTGAATAAACCATTGCAGCAGCTTAGAGTAAATTATTTCTAACATAAACTGGACCACAGTTTCGGCCACAGAGGTGGAGTGAATGCCAGGTGCATTAGCTATAGAAGTTTATAAGTAAGTGTGTAGGAAAGAGAGGGGCTCTCTTTTTTTAAACATAAAGCAATAATTATAACTTTGGGTTTTAATGATATTGGAGCTACTATATATGAGTACTAACTTTGTGGTGTTTTACATTTATGATTTTTTAAATCATAAAACAATCAAATGCTTGTTGTAGGAATTCAAACAATGTGTAAGTAGAGTATATAAAATAAAAAGGAAGTTTTTGCTCTTCTCCATCTCCAGTACCTCCTAATCCAGTCCACAGATGGAATCACTACCATTAAAATTTGTATTTGTTTCTTTAAGATCTTTTGATACTTTTGTAAAATATGTATTATTAGTGTACATATAGGATCATTATAACCCCATTGGCCACAATATGCTCTTTTTACTTAACACTGTATAATGGGTATCTTTTGAGTTTTCACCATGGCATGATAGTTCATGATCCTGAGGGACAGTCTTTGGACAAATATTGTCCTAGTAGAACCACAGCGGTAGCAGCTGATAAAACATAATTGTTCAACTGCCTTCTTGAATTAAAGAATATATCACATTAAAGTTACCATCTGTAAATACAGCACTTAAGTTTTCTTTTTAAAGTATCATTTAATTAGATTCAAAAAACTAGCTAATCTGAGGTTAGACACAGTGCTCCTCAGTTTATTCTCCACACATGAATTTTCTTTAATATAATGTGACTTACGACACTTGTAAAGCTGCATTTATTTCCTTGAGTAGCTCGTTAGTCTTATTAAAATCTGCCCGCATGATATTTTTCTCTCTGAGGTGGTCTGCTGTCATGACATCCAGCTCTTTTTCAAGTCTCTTGTTTAAATCTTGTTCATGCAACCTGTTTAATTTATTTTTAGTTAAGAAAACGTTATTCTGAAGTTGAGCTTTCAAAACTTTCTATATTCTAACAGATTTGAAATGGTTTTAGGTATAATATACAGAAAATTAGTGGAAACAGCCTAAAGTAAAGTACTTACTTTGCTCTAATCTTCTAGCTTGTTAAAGTTGTCTCCTTTAATGCTTTTTAAAATAACATTTTTAAAAGATTTTAGTTAATTACATACAATTTCCAAAGTTAGTGAATGTATATACATCTTTCAAAATATAAACATTTCTTCTACATTCAAATTATAACATAGTCAACAAATAAAGTAAAAAGTGGTCTTCAATATCTTACTAGAAGGCTATCTAGTCATAAAAATGGGCATGTATTGCTAAATACCATTGCAATAGTCTTTCAGGTAACACTGCAAATTCCTTCTGTGGTGACTGATGGCATACCTCATCTGTTGGTTGGATTCACTTCTTATTCTGAGAATTTCTTTTCCCTTAAATTCCAATTCTTTGGTTAGGGCTTTTATATTTTCATGAAGGTGCTGTACTTCCTTATCCAAGTCTGAGATGTGATGCTCTCTGTGCCTGACTTCGTCTTGTAGATCTGTTATTCTACACATGTGCTCCTTACTCTGAAAAATACAAATAGTTCTTTAAAAAGTTTTCTGCATATTTACTTTCTGTGTTTAAGGGAAAGAAAATGACATACTGGAATGTCAAGTGTAAATCTGACATTGCTTCGAAAGCAAACTGCTGAAATAAGGAAACCTTGAGGCCTCCTCTATTTTCATATATCAGTATATAAGAAGGGTTTATATGGATGCAGCTTAAATAGTTTCAGGGCCACAGGGGACCCAAAAGACCATATAAGCACATCTCCCTCATTTTACTGATGAAGAAACCAATACCCAAGAGATGATTTGTCCAAGGATGATCTATAATCAATGGCAGAGCTGATATTAGAATACAGGGCTCTTAAGTACTCAATAAGTTACATGGTCTTGCAGTAAAATGCTAGTGCCATCGTCCTTTAATTTAAAAAGGACCTGCATCTATGGAGGCCATCCCAATATATACACATCCCATTGCTTAGAAGACTTTGTCTGCTTCATGCTGGTCTAGCAGTTATCCTGTCTGACAGATAAGCTCCCTTCCATTTTCCTACAAGTCACTGTTTTCTGCAAATTCTGCAGGCCTAGACATTGTCAATTTCAGCAGCAGCCTAGTTGGAGAGAATATAAGTTCCCTCCATGGTTATAAGGTGGCTCATTTAAAACTTTCTAGTAATGAAGAAAAATTTGAGCTGATCATTTAACATATTTGAAGACTAACAAAGTGAAAGAAGTCATAAGTAATAAACTAATAAACAAGGAATAGCTTTCATTGTACTATGACTAGAAATCCATTCATTCAGACATACATTCAGGATCACAAACTATCTAATTAAAGAAAGTACACTTGGCTAATGAGCAAAATTTAAAAAGTGTGAATAGTAGCTGTGCTAGTGATATGGAAATATAAATTATCTTTTTTCTTCCTGAGGACCTGCTACTTCGATAGCTGTGCTATCTGATATGGCTGTTTAAATTAACTGAAATTAATTAAATAAATTAATTAAAATTATTTTAAAATTCAGGTCCTTGGTCACACTAGACATATTTGGCTTGTGACTATCATAGTGGATAGCACAGATATAGAAGAGGTCCCTCATCATGGACAGTTCTACTACACAGACACTGCTGTTTTATTGTATTTGGTTTTCACTCTTTGTATTATTTATATATCACTGTTCACTCAAGATGCAAATAAAATTCAAAATATTCAATTAAAAGGTCATAAAATAAACTGACCATTATACTAAAGTTGAATTACCTAACTCCCTTTAAAAATAAAACTCTTTAATATAGATAGTAAAAAATTACTAGTGAAAATATTAGTTATTACAAAATAATTTTCAGAAAATTGTGAACATTCAAATCTATTCACATTTATTTAAGAAGACATCACAGAACAGAATGTTCTTTACCTGTCTTCTGCTGATATCTATGCTTCTCTCTAATTCCATTTTAGCGGCTGCCAATTCTTGATGATGATTATGCCATAACAAATCAATTTCAGCTGCATGTTGATGGTTTAGTTCTGAGCGTAAAGAAGCTGGAATCCAAGGAAAAAAAGATTTAGTGTATTTTAAAAATATTAGTATTTCAGATAAAAATCATAAAAGTTAGAGTATTATTTTTAAAAATTAGGACACATATTCCCATTAAAATATCATAGGACTGTCTGTGCCTCTTAAAATACTACATACTATCATAAAATATAAATTTAGAGGTCGTCTGGCTTTGAAGAGGATAAAATTTTCAGCTGCCCAAATGGATCAAGATTTTCTAGATATGTTTTCAGTTTGCAAGTAAGGTGCTAATGGAGAGGAAATTTTTAACTCTTCTCACTCACTAGTAGAATAACACATTTTAGAGTTGAATGGTACTATAATGTATATTTAGGAGGCAACTTCTCACCCACGTAAGACTTCTTCCATGATATCCCTCAAAGATGTTAAGCACTGTCTGGTGAGTGTTCTTAGTGATTTGGAAGTCATTATTTTTATCTGAATTTGAGATTATTTCATACAATCCACACTTAATAAATGCCAGGTACTATACTATGGGAGAATAAACTATGACCCTGTTCTCATAACTGCACAGGCTAGAGGGAAGGGCATCAAGGAATTAGGTGGGATATCAGAGATGAACATTATAATGAAATAGTATTTCAGTTATAATGAAAGCAGGGTGGTGTAAGAACCCAGATTTCCTAGGAGAGGGAAACTGGGGATGCTATCAACAAAGGAATTGTCACGGTAACACAGTCTAAAAGACTGAGCTGGGGTTCTCCAAGTGGAGAAAGATAAAAGTATTCAGGAAGAAGGAGTAACATA
Source organism: Kogia breviceps (assembly GCF_026419965.1). NCBI lineage: Eukaryota > Metazoa > Chordata > Mammalia > Artiodactyla > Physeteridae > Kogia > Kogia breviceps. The sequence goes on from NC_081322.1 coordinate 50,351,597, forward strand.
TGCAAAAGCAGAAAGAACCCGCTCTGTCAGACAAGCTATAAGAAGTTTGGTATGGCAGGCGCCCACAGAGCAAGTGGTCGTATTGGAAAGAAAATGGAGCCCAGCCTGAGGAAGTTTTAGTACAAAATGATTTTCACTCCATGTTTAGATTCATGGTCCTCAAACTAAGATGTGGGTGGCAGTGTGCCTGAGGGACTTTTAGAGTACACATGATCATCGTCCAAAACATGAATTTTACATGAAGATTTTTGGAAAAGCCACTGTTTGTAATGTTAACACTGAATATATGAGTAAAATACAAGTTACAAATTTCAAAGCTAAAACATGAGACTTCAAAGAAATGCTGTGCTTGTAGGAAGTCAATTTAGGCTCCTCCCGAGACCCTCATGAAGGGCATAAGTTCAGTTTCCCCTGGTGTTAATGGCTGCTTCAGTGGAAAAACTGACAGAACCTGGGGAAGGATATGAGGAATCACTGAAGGATTTAAAGTGGGGAAGTCACATGGTGAGATTCGAGTCTTGCAAAAATTAACCCAACTGGAGTTTGGAGAATGGACTGTGGGAAGGAAGATCAGCAAGAAGGTTGCGGTAATAATCCAGGTGAGAAATGATACGACCGTGAATTAAGGGTGGCGAAAGGATGAAAGAAGAGGAAACAGATACAGAGAATATTTAAGAGGAGGAAATAACATGATGTGCAAGTGAAAGAAAAAAGGCTGAATGCATCTCCCAGATTCATGGTTTTGGCAACTCAGTAAACAGTGATATCATAAATTCAACTGGGAGGTATGGGAATGCAAATATATTTTAGACCTGAGGGAGATGGTGAGCTAATATTTTAAAACAGAGTGTGAGTTAGAATATCTAACAGTCTAATAAGCAGTAAAAAATATAAATCTAATTCACAAGGAAAGCAGATTGGTCTAGAAATACATATTTGGAGTCACAAGCACAACAGATGGCCATTGAAGCCACAGATAATGTGTGTAAAAACAGAAACAATACAATTGGAAAAGAAGATACACAAATGGCAAATGAGCACATGGAAGAATGTTCAACACCATTAGCCATTAGGGAAATGCAAAGTAAAATTCACAATGAGATATCACTACATTCCTACCAGAATGGCTAAAATAACAAAATAATGACAACATCAAATGCTGGTGAGGATGTGAAGAAACTGGATCATTCATACATTGCTGGTGGGGATGTAAAATGGTATAATCACTCTGGAAAACAGTGGCAGTTTCTTAAAAAACTAAACATACAATTATCATATGACCCAGCAACTCAACTCCTGGGCATTTATCCCAAAGAAATAAAAACTTAAATTTGCACACAACTGAAAACACACAGATGTCCTTCAGTGGGTAAAGGACAACAAATATGGTAGGTCAATACCATGGAGAACTACTTAGCAATAAAAAGGGACAAACTATTGATACATACAACAACCTGCATGAATCTCCAGAGAATTATGCTGAGTGAAAAAAGCCAATCTCAAAAGGCTACATACCGTACAATTCCGTTTACGACATTCTTAAAATGACAACATTATAGAAATGGAGACGAGATTAATGGTGGGGGGAGGGAGTGAAGTACATGTGGCTATAAACGGGCAGCAAGGATACCATGGTGATGGGAATGTTCTGTGTCTTGACAGTATCAATGTCAACATCCTGGCTGTGACATGCACTTTAGTTTTGAAAATGTTACCATTGAAGGAAACTGGGTAAAAGGTTCAGAGGATCTCTCTCTGCTATTTCTTATAATCTCATGTGCATCTACAATTATCTCAAAATAAAAAGTTTAAGAAACCACAAAAAGTCTTTCGTATACAAAGACAAATGTATTTAAATCATGTTTCAGTGGATACAAGTTCCAACACTTCGCCCATTTTTACCTCTCCTTGGGAAGAGGAGAGAGCTATAACGACTTGGCCTAGAACTCCCAGCAATAGGAGAGATGATGAATTGGGTCAATTGGTTTTCCATTTGACGCCCCAAATATTCAGAACACTTTGGTCTTCTTTGTTCTCAATTCTTACTTGGAAAAGAGTGTGCCACTGAGGTGTGACAAAAGACGTCAAAAACATTAGGGGAATTTGGAAAAAACACAAACAGAAGGAAAATGAGATGACAGGAATAAAAAGTCACTGAATGACACTACAGAACAAACAAAAAATCCTTTAAATACATATTCAGTTTTTCTCCCAAACTCAATTGATCTCCTATAAAAACTATAGTGATTTTAATACCTCAAAGATAAAAGTCCTATTTAATAAAAAATCTGGAAAATATCCAAACAAAAGTCAGACCTAGACATGACTTTTCTCACTAAAACAAAATCCTTAAGTGGAAAAAAACCCAATATGATGATCTAGTCTAAAGACATGTGGCTCCATCCCTATCTATTCCTTTCAGTCACTGGATAGTGGGAAGCCTGAATGTTCTGACTCCGTTTAGTCCCTTAATGACCAATGGAAGCACCATTAGGTGTTGCTTACACAGCCAGAGTACGGAGAACGTTGAGGGGACCTCACTTTACTGTTTGTGTTCTACCCAATCCACTCTGCCATACTTGCTCCTTCATCCAGTAACTTCAAATAAAGTATGAACACTTAGATATTCATTTGATGTTGCAAAAATTAAGAATAAAACTTTGTGACTTCTTGTTGAATTTTAAGTTAGAAGGATGTAAAAATAAATATGACAGGATTATAATCTTTTCAAAATACCAAGCATAGCCTTTCCTTCATCTTCTAATTCAAACCGAAGCGTCTGAAGTTCCTGTTCCATTTCTATCCGGAAGCCCTCCATTGACTCTCTGTGTGCATCTTTCAAAGATTGAAGCTCTGCAGAATGTTTCTGTTGTAAATGATTTTCAAGAGCCTAGAATAAGAGACACATATTCAAATTATTATGCTAGAATATAGGAAAGGAAATGGAAACAAAATAGAAAAATTACTAAAACTCAGTTATTATTCAAGGAAAACAAGTCTTTTTAATTCATTTTTAAGAAAATTAGATATAAGACGATCATCATTAGAAAATAAATTAGTAGGTTCACTTCAGTAGAATAATCATCGTGAAATCAGGCTGAGTCAATATATAGTGTTTGAATTGGGATATAGAGCCTTTACCTAAGGCAGTTTTCAAATAAAGCTGTTTTCTGAAGCTGCTAAGGGACATAAACCACCTAAAATTAATGAATAATTCCTCTGTGTGCACAGACTTAGACTTAGGAAAGAGGTGGGGGAGGGCAGATCAGAAAAGATCTCCTTCTGATCAGGAAAAGAGAGATGAGAGCTTTTCCTACTCCAACCTTAACAAAATTTTTGTAGCTATTTTCTGTAGTCATTCTTTGCTTCTGCATTTGTGAACAGAAGCAAAAGCTGAGAGGAGGTAGCTGGAAAAGTGAACTAAAGCCCTTCATGTGATTAGTTTTAAATGTCTAGCCTGAGAGAACAGACTACATGTGGCCAAGACAAAGAGAAGATATATGGCCACAAGAGAAAAAAAAACAGAGCTCACGGTACTTCAAGTTTAGAGTGAACTGTAGCACTCAGCCAGGAAGGGTTTTCCTTACTATAATCTATAACATGAAAGGTTTCTGAGAAAGATACCACATTATAACTAGGGCTGTGTTTCTTCAATCACTACTCTAAAATGCTACTTTAAAAAATTATTATTTGACTACTTATGTTCTTTCTGAAACATACAGCATAGTTCCTTTGGATACAGGTAAAATAAAGGACTTCTCGTTTAGACAACGTGACTTAGGTAAGCTTGGCTACCTAATGACAGACAATAAAACTGCCAGTTACGATTTCTTCTGAAAAATGATTACAGTTTTGAAAGGATTGAATGTGTAAAATTAAAGCACTGATATGAAAGCTTACAGGTTATCACAGTTCACAAATGGAATCCAATGAATAGATTATTTAGTATTGCGAACAGGTTGAATTTTTAACCAAAGGAACTTCCTTGATTTTCTGGACAAGATCAATAGACTACAACTTATTGTATAGGCAAATGAGTTGTTTTTAAAAGAATATGAATTTTTGTTTTAACAATCTTTAAATAACACACCATTTCTTAAAATAGTATCTGTACCCAAATAAAGGATTAAAAATGTGTATCTGTAATAACTATACATGGTGAAAATTACTGTTAGTAACACTTTTTCTATCAAATCTTTATCTTTATCCATAAGGTCCCTAGAAGAACTTGAAAAATACAGTGTTAAGAAGTGAACTAAACCAAAATTAATCACACTTAAGGCTATGTCAAACTAACATTTTAACACAGAACTAAATAATGGATATGGGGCGATTCTGGCACATAATTAAACAAATAATGTATCTGTTTAAGTCTTTTTTTAGTGATTTATTTGTATCACTACTTTTCATATAGCTGTTAGGGCTGTATATAGGGAACTATATACTATTTTTAAATGTCTCCCATTTTGATTCATTGTGAATTCTGTACATAAGAAAAAGTATGAGGGACAAAAATGTGAGATTAAAAAATATAAATTCCTTGGGTACATGTGTCTTTTGTAGATCCAGACTGAAAGAGAAAAATTAAAAATTTGATGAAAGACTATTATTGTAAGTTCAAGATAGTATTAAGTGATTACAGTGGTTACAACTAAATTTATTTAATCACTGCTAACATGACAAGCCAGATGGAATATTAGTTTCATCATGAACTTGGCAATATCATGGGAAACAGAAATAAAATTTGTCTGCTATAGTGTATAATTAGTGTCTATTTAATTACTGTGACCCCCTACAAGAAGTCATAGCCTAGAAAACACAAATAAAGCAATATATAATTTTTTGGAGCAAAAAATGAACTCTTTAAAATTAGAAGGCTAACAATTATTAGGCTGTTGATTACATTTGAACATATGTCACTTTAAACTTACTCTTTGTTCCTTTTCCTTTTCTTCTTCCATAGTTTGAAATGCAAGGACATGTGCTTCTTGTAAAGATTTATGTCTTTGTTGATGCTGTTCCTCTAATTCTTCAAGCTCTTGTGTAAGTCGCTGTCGTTCTTGTGTAAACTGGGCTTGCAGTTGCTGCAAAGAGGTCTGAGACTGGGAAAGCTGCATCTCCAGATTGTGTTTCAGCAAGGAAATCTATGCCACAGAATGGTACACAAAGAAGAGTAAATACAAGGCGTGTTTCACATATTGCCTATCTAAGGAAAAAAGCATTTCAAAGATACTAACAAAAGCAAAATAATTGCCTTAACAAAGTGTCCACTTAAAATGTTTTATAATATATCATAGATATCTAATCTTTAGGTATTGCCACTTTTATTCTGTTTTCAGTAATTATCCTAAAAATAGACTGTTTTAGTGGTATTACGCTTATAGACGCTCTAAAGAACACTGCAGCCCATATTTAAAAATACAACAGGGCTTCCCTGGTGGCGCAGTGGTTGAGAGTCCGCCTGCCGATGCAGGGGACACGGGTTCGTGCCCCGGTCCGGGAAGATCCCGCATGCCGCGGAGCGGCTGGGCCCGTGAGCCATGGCCGCTGAGCCTGCGCGTCCGGAGCCTGTGCTCCGCAACGGGAGAGGCCTCAACAGTGAGAGGCCCGCGTACCACACACACACAAAAAAACCCACAAATACCTATGCTGCACTGCAACAAAAATTCATGATGTGAAATAAAAACAGATAGCTAATGTATTTACTAGGTTATGGTAACTTTACAGAATCACACCATCTAGTGTGAGAAGTTAAACTGCTTATTCTTGAGGCAGCAAAGTTGAGTTAAGACCGTGGGCTCTGAGCTAAAATTGTAGCTCTGCCACTTGTCACTGTCAACGCCTCCCCAGGCTGTGTCAGAGGGGAGAGTGTTACTACACAGAGTTCACTCAGAATGGCCCCTGCAACGTAGTAAGTGCTCAAGGAAAACTAGCTAAGATTATTTGAGGATTAAAAAACTACTCTTGAAAAGATTTATTAGTTTATAATTTAGAATTCTTATGTAAAAACAAGGTTTTTAGTTTTGAATTTTGATTTAATTCAAAGGATTTCAAACTTTCAAGCTTTTTAAAAATCACAAACCCCTCACAATCCTCCAGTTACAGCTTTCTAATAATGACAGGTGCTTTTCATTCACTATGGAAAACTGATTTGTCCCTCCTTTTGAAAACAGACAAATCACCCTTAATATGTCCACTTTGCTTCTATGTGTTTTAAAATACTTAAATTTAAGTCCATTTTAAAGACTAAAAGCACAAAATACATGCATCTGTATGTGTGTGTGTGTGTGTGTGTGTGTGTGTTCATTTACACATTTGTTGAAACCAAATTTTTATTTCTTTCTCTTCTCATATACAGGAAACTATAAACTTGAAACTAGATAACTCAATCATATTCTAGATGTCTGAGGCTAAGGGGAACTTAAGAGAACCAGATAAAAAGTTGTCAGATGTGTTCCATTAAATAACTTAAGATGCTGTGTTTACACACAAGTAAAACCGTTTCTGTGGTGAAGAAAGCTAATGGAAAGAGAGAACTTTAAAGTGAGTTTTTGTAAATGAGAAAAGACTTTCTTTCAATTGATGGAAGGCAGATATAGTCTGCCTCACATGTCTCATCAAGGAAGGGTACCTGGGAAAGAAAGAGAAAGGGTGGAGAATCACCAGAGATGCAAAATAAGAAAAGAAAGAAGGAACAGGAAGACAGGAGAGGTCAGAGGTCAGCGGCTGGAAACAGTCACAGACTGTAGTGAGCTTCGGGTGGATAACAGCTAGCTGTCTGGAAGGGATTTGAGCAAAGTTATACATCAGGATTAGTTGTAAAGGTTAGCACGTGCCTTTGTGGAAAGGGTCAAGCACCGGTGAGAAATGATACAACTGACATATGTTCAATCTGTTTTCGTATTTCCAAAGAAGTAAGTTTACCTACTGAAAGTTATATGAATTCTACTTATTAATCTCTACATAAGCCTAAGATTTCAGAGGTTATTTCATATGTTTGGAGTCATGGTGAACTGCAACACTCTGACCCCAGGCAATGCAACTCCCTACACCTCTAAATGGCAGTGGCACTCATGATTTACAGCTCAAATAAACCCTGCAAGTGTGAAAACTGGAGGAGAAAGTCACAGCAACAGCTAAGCCTTATGTGTGGAGAAGGAGGACCAAAACAAATTATACTATGTGATTTCTTACCATTTTATGCAAAGAAAATCAGGACGAAATGAATATTAAACACAACCCAGAAAGAAAAAACAAATCATAAAAGGGTAAAAGGCAATAAAAATGTTTGTGAACCCTGATGTGTAAAGTGACAGAGCCATTTTCTTCCCAGCTAGATGGTTCTTGAAATAGAGAAGGCACCTAGCCACTCTCTTCCCAAGCCCAACCCTAGTCCCAGACCCAGCACAGGGACCCACATGACTACCTTGTCTCTGGTGACAACTTGTTAGAACACATATGAGAACATTAGGAAAAGACTACTGTTACATGTAGAATAATGACTCATATTGTCAAAGCTCTTGTCTGGCCACTGGCCACATGAGGACTAATCTACCCAGTGAATGAACTGCTCACCAAGCCATCTGGCCTGGTGCGCATCTGTGTCCACTCAAAGAAAACATGCATGATTTTCTGATTTGTACACAGGCACTATATGGGCTATCAGCGGCCCTGGATTCTGTCCTCCAATGAAGTGTGCATTCAGGTTAATAAGAAGCCAATCAGTTCACAGCAGGATAGCTTATTTTCTGAAATACCTACTTCAAAAGTTCACTGTGTCAAAAAGAGCTCCCACATGTTAATTTGACTCACACTTGAACCATTTAAGGATGAAATTTATCAAGAATTATAACATATAATGAAGTACCACAGTAATATAAGTTATACATTTAAAATCTAAGCAACTTTCAAACCTCTCAAGCTTAAATAAAATATACTTAAATATTTTATATCATAATATACTTTACCTTGAAAGAACTCCAAAGTAATATTTTTCACTTTAGGATATATGGTTAATCTTTATTATCTATACTCAAGAAAACAAAGTATATGCAAAAAGACATTATCATGCAATTTAGTGTTCAAGTATAGTTTATATATTTTATATTCTTAATTTTGAAAGCACACCAAAATAATATTCAGGCTATCTAAAAATCTTTGGATTCATGCTCAAGACAGTAACATGAATTATAAGCAGGAAGCCTTTATCATGCAATGCAGCATCAAAGCTTACTTATTTTGTTCTTTTTACAAATTAATAAATTAGTAGATTGCATCACATTGTCAGCCTTTATTCAGCATGAAAATTACATGGCACTTCAAAGACAGAAATGAGCAAAGCAACGTAAAATGAACTAATGTTTTATAGCTATAACTTAGTTATTTGGGGTCCCCAGGGCACACCTCAAGAGACCAGTGCTTAATGTCCAAAGTAGCTGGAACAGAGACCCATGGGGCTGCTGACTGGGACAGACATTCCCTATGTCTTACACAAAGAAACACTACTTCATTTGCGAAACCATGAGGGAGGGTGTCCAGACCTGCAGGTGTTGCTATGTGATGGAGTGGCTTTTCAAACACGCAAGTCTATGTAGCTCCCTTCAAGATGAGTATACTCATGGATTTGCTCAATGATGGTCAATGATTTCTCCATTAGGGAGGCCAACAAGTTTGGTTTTAGAGGTTTGTTCTTCCTTGCACGGTGACATTTCTAGGGTACACAATCCATGACATGAAGGCATGCCCCATTCTTTTCAATGACTACATATAATGCGAATGGCAGGCACTGTTTCTTGCCTCCCCAAATGCCCATCTCCCCCTTTTCCTTTCTTCCCAGTTAGCTGAACTCTTGAGTTTGTTCACGGACTGAATGGAAATCCCTATCTTCAAGATGGTATGCCCCTCTCCCAGCACCAAGGAGTGAATTATGACTGGGATAAGAAAGTCATGTAATCTAACTCTAAGGTCATATCACCCTGTTTTAGTTAATAAGCTAAAAGGAAGTATGTGGGGAATTTAGGGGGAGGGGAAAGACTTTATTTCCGGATAAAAGTAAAAGATGCTTAAGGAGAGTCTCTTGCATTAGCACAGTTGTTCAAGAACATGACAGCTGGAGCTGTAGCAGCAATGTTGCAACTATGACATGACAAACTTGAGGTCCAAAAGTTAACTCATTGAGCATGGCAAAGCAGAAGTACAGAAAGTACCTGAGCACTTAATTATCTTGACAGCTTGAGCCACTGTCACCTGGGTATTCTGCTGCTTATAGCCAAATGTATCCTAACAGACATCATTCCAAAGTATAAATACACTATAATTACTTTAATTCTTACTGATGGAAATTCAGATCATCTCACCTGGTTTTGCTATTATAAACACTGCACCAACCCCCCCACACAAAAAAACAAATGGTCTAAATGCACACACACATGAGTCTATCAGAAGGCTGTACATATCTCTCTTTTTTAAGTTTCATAGATGACTTTAATGCACAGTCACAGTTGAGAACCACTGCCCCAGAATTCATAAAACGAAAGACTCTGGCTGGTTCTTTAATGATACTCTTAAAGCAATGTGTAGAGAAGTCTTTGAAGCCCTGGCCTTTTACTTGTCCTCTGCTCTCCATTCATTTTATGAGATCAAGGAGGAAAACAAAATATTTTCCTCAAGTAGTATTACCTATGGCTTTTTCTTCCTGTAGTTTTGATCAATTTATCAAGATATTGGTGAACTGTTTATCTTGTGCTTCTGTGTGTTTTTGAAGAAGGCTGTTCTATAAATCATGATTTTTCAAAAATGATTTGCTTTTTAGGGTAGAGGTTTTGCGTGAGAGGGTTCATTCATTTTTGTGAAAACAAGAAAATTAGTAAGAAAAAGCAATTTGAAAAATAGGATGTATAAATATAATTTTGTTTTTCAATAAGTTATAGGTAATGGAGTTGTGTTGAGTCAGAACACATTAATTTTGACAAGAAAGGCCAACACAAATTACTAAAAAGTCTAAACCACATGATATTAATATTCAGTGCAATACTTTCAAATATATGAAGCAACATTAAAAACTGCTACCACAGGCTTAGTAGAGGACAGTAAGGATAATTTACTACTGTGTCAACAACTTACATAAATGCTTATGTAAAATGTTTGAAGGTGTCTGAATATTTCAATTCTTTCTATGCTTTTTCCTTTTTTAACCTCTAATTTGCTATTTTTGGAGAGTCTAGCTAAGAAAAGTAAACTTAAGCTTCTGAAATTATGACCATCCTGAAAAATTCTGAATTGTTCATAATTTTTTTGGTGTTTTCTAAGACCTATAAACTGAGTTTATTGATTAAGAACCACAATAATGCCTAATTAATGTCCTTAAGATATTTCTGGAATATGTTTCTAATCATCCTCTCATTCTTAGTTGAAGAAAATTATAAAACTTTTATAAAGAACAGAGGAATCAACAATCACTTGTTTTTTTAGAACAAGACAGCATATAGTGGGAAACTTCTTGCATGGAAGGCTGGCTGAAGACAGTGTGTGGAGCAGGTGGGTAGATCTCACCCTGCTGAATGACACTGACAAGGTCACATCTTGTTTGGTTGATGACTGAGTGATGAGTTCATCCTCAATGACTACGATGTTACAAAAGAGAATTAATGAATGGGGATTTCAATGTGTTACAAACCCCTTTTACTTATTTTGTAGGAGATGAGTCAACGCATTCTCATTTCAGTTACTAATAGATTCAACTTCAGTAAGGTTGTTTTTATTTTAATGAACACCTTTTCATTTATAACTATTTAGGAAGAAGTGACTATGTCGTTGCAGGTATTCTGAGGTACAATTCAACTAATTTTTGACAATACTTGTATCTTATTTGGGTTCTTATTTCTATCCCAGTTAGCACATATGTCAAAAAGTCTGGATTGGGCTTCCCTGGTGGCGCAGTGGTTGAGAATCCGCCTGCCGATGCAGGGAACACGGGTTCGTGCCCTGGTCTGGGAAGATCCCACATGCCGACGAGCAGCTGGGCCCGTGAGCCATGACTGCTGAGCCTGCACTTCCAGAGCCTGTGCTCCGCAACGGGAGAGGCCACAACAGTGAGAGGCCCGCGTACCGCAAAAAAAAAAAAAAAAAAGAAAATAATCGGGCTGCCCTGGTGGCGCAGTGGTTGAGAGTCCGCCTGCCGATGCAAGGGACACGGGTTCGTGCCCCGGTCGGGGAAGATCCCATATGCTGTGGAGCGGTTGGGCCCGTGAGCCATGGCCGCTGAGCCTGCGCGTCCGGAGCCTGTGCTCCGTGATGGAAGAGGCCACAACAGTGAGAGGCCCACGTACACACACACACACAAGTCTGGATTAATATAGCAATCATGCCCAAATTCTTACTATGTTCTACGTGACTGTTTAAAAAAATTTCTAAATGTAGCCTTATTTCACCAACATTGAGAAAATATCTTTATCACTTACTTTAAAATATATTAAAGAAGCTGGCATTAAATGTATTCATGTATTTCTAATTTTTACATAGACAGTAAAGTTGAATATAAAGAGTAGATAAAAATTTTCTTGCATAGTAGAAAGAAATTAGAAAGGTATAAGAACATAGTTTTGAAGTTTCAAAATTTCACAGGCTATCTCTAGACTCAAGACCTGGTTCCTTTAGGTCTGGAATTGGCACATTATAGTCTGTTTCTGGAGATTAACGGATTCATTCACATATTGCCTGTGGCTGCTTTCACAATAGCAGAATCCCGTAGCTGCCACAGAAACTGCATGACCCACAGAGCCAGAAATATTTACCGTCTGGCCCTTGGCAGAAGAAGCTGGCTGACCTCTGCCCTAGGATATCAAGAAAAATATTCAAAGATGCTTAGCTCTCTGTTAACTTATTTTAAAAAAACAAGTTGGGTATGGGTTTGATGTGAAAATAAATCTCATTTTCTCTCTTCACGTGTAAGAAAAAAAATTTTTAATGAGTGTTTAAATGGAATATAACTTTGAAGCTTAATTTCTGCACATTTTAGTGTACATAAGTAGAAGAATAGCTTTGCCAATTCTTAGGAAAGGGATTTACTCCGTTTTGCTTTAAATCTTTTAGTAATTTTAACATTGAAATGTAAAATATGTTCTGAATCTATGAACCTGCACAACTATCTAATACTCTTAAGAAGTCAATTGATACTACTTTTTCAAAAAATAAACTAGTTTAACAAAAGAAATACATTTATTTCCATTTTTATGAGAGCCAACAACTTAACAGTTTTTCAAAAATATTACTATATCTTTCAAAGTAAACATTAAAATAATGAAGTTTACGTGTGAGGGGTAAAATCTTGCTTGGCTCTAAAATAAAATACATGCTTATCAATACAATGTGGTAGATGTATGCACATACACAAATGCATGCCTGAAAGTTAGAAGCTTCTGTTAACCGTATACAAAGCATATCTTACTGAATGCCAAAAAGTGTATTTTTTAAAATCGTAAGTTAAAGCTTCAAAGCGGTGATGATGTTTATGCAAAGCCAGAAGTGCAACATGCCCTTGTGTACAAATTGTGAGAGCCGCTCACTTACATTGTTGATAGATTTATGCAAAGCTTCACCCAGAGAGTGCCTCTGTGAAAAAGATCACAGGAATAAAGGGAAACATTCAGAAAGCAACTAAGTGAAAGAAAGAAGAATAAAAAGGGAGAGTAACACACAGAACATTAATTACAATATGCTCAAGAAAAAAATAAGTTGAAAACAGTTCTGAGAAAGAAATCAGACAAAAAGAAATTTACAATGTAGAGTCTAAATTATTTATAGTCCCTTAGAACAGTGTCTGATGCTCGTGGGCTGGCAGACTTACCTATGCAAGAGACCAAAGGCTAGTACAAGTAAACCAGAGGCCAATTTAAAAGATAACGGTTACTGAAGCACCTAGAAGGAATATTACTGTTCTAAATGCCTCCCAGAAATGTGCAATATAATGCTTCAAAGCATTCCACTCAGCACTGGAGTAGGTTTTAGAAGGATTTCTCTTAGGAGAAATGAGCAGATAAGAACCGAAACACTAACTTGATTGACTACATAATTTGGGGGCCAGAAATAAATATGGATAATCATTGAAAATGTAAAGATTTGATAATAATCTCATTTTATACTCAGGGGAAAGGAAGAAGAGATGCCTTCATATCTTTTCAACTCTATTTTCTAGGATATATTTGGTAAAATTATGTATGATCTAGGTTCATTTTTTAGAAGTTCATTGGAATTCTGAGTGACAAACCATTGGAAAAACACACACTCTCCCTCTCCCAAATGTGGGGAAAATGTGATTTCATTTTCAATTGCCTCACTTTTTTGCCTTCCAAGGATACAAAATAGTATTTTAAATTTATATTATTCATATAACTAGAAAAGTTCCTGTAAAATGGTTTTTACTTCGGACACTAATCAAATTTTCAGACAAAACATAATTTTCTTTTTTTCCTCATAATGTGAATATCCCTTGGTGTGTCATAAACTAAAGCTAGCTTTTATTTGGTAAACAATTTTTTACCAATAACTTAAGACTAATACAAAATATAGTTTAGGATATAGTTCACAGAGTTGAAAAAATAAGTTGAGAAAAATGATTAACTTTCTATTTGATGATACCATAACTTCTTAGTTTAAACTCTCATACTTTTAAATAAATGTTTGTTAATTTTATTTTTTTCTTTATGCTTTCTCATACTCAAAATATGCTTTATATACTAATGAGACACTTAACTTCTCCAGACTTCACAAAACTTATGAAAATCTGAGGGATGTTTAGTTGTCTTTTTTTTTTAACCTCTTTGTATTTCTCTGAACTGATGTTCTGGCATTAGAAGTTAATGTAAAATGTATGGCATTTACTTATGAAGTAGAATTTTTTCACTCTTTAAGGTATCATCAGATAAAAATATATATGTTATTTAGGATTACTGAACTAACTGATAAATTAGACTAATATGAAAGATCAGAGGTTCTTCTGTAGGAATTCTAGATTTTAGATTTTATTTGAGAGTATATTTGAACATTTGGAATCTAAACTCATATGGTCGCTAACTCTGTCAACATACTGTTGGCAGGCCATGGAAATATCTAAACCAAAGGCACGGTCGCTAAGCTGTGCCCTGGGATGACTTACACCATAGACCTGGCAACAGCAATTAGAAAAGGTACAACAGTGGTGCTGGGTCACAATACCCTTAATTGATGAGTACATAAACGAAGCAATATTTATTCTTTAGTTTTAAAACGTTTTCTTAGAGTACTATTATATTCCAGGAAGTACAGAGTGATATAGAGAACTAAATAAGATAGTAAAACAAACATACACAAAAAATAAGAAAAAGTTCATGGTAAATATTATGACAAAAAAGGTTGATGTGACAGGAAATTACTAGAGGTGATACTGGGTTGATGGTAAGGAAAGATCTTTTGAAAAACGTTGACATTTAAAATGGCATGATCCAATTTACATCATAAAAGATTACTTCAAGTTTGTGGAAAAAAGTGAATTGGGGAGGCTAGATAGAAGGCTGTTATATGGTGTCTTGGACTAGTGTTTTCTAAGGGAGGTAGAAGCACGTGGAGCTGGGATACGCTTTGGAGGTGGAATAAACGGGATTGACATTACATGAGAGATAAAGGAAAGAGAGAAAGCAAGGATGACTCCTCATCCTTTGAGCAAGAAGCAGTGCCAAGAAGCGAAGATGATGGGATGGGAATTGAGAATCAATACTTTTGAGTCAGACGTGCTAAGCCTGAGATGTCTATTAGACAATCAAGTGACTGAATTTAGGTGAAGACATCAAGGCTGGAGATTTAACTTTGGAAGTCACTGACATACAGATGGTGTTTAAACCACAAAACTGGATGAGATCCCCCAAGTAAATGTCTGCTTGAAAGAATATCAGAGGAACTAAAAAGTATGCAAAAATATTATTTGGCAATATTCTGTATGAGTAAGATCCATGCTAATAAAAATCAATGCCCTATATAACAGTCAATTTGTTTTAAAGCATCTTAAGCTACTTGTTAGTTTTTGAGATGAGTGAAAAGGGCCTCAAGAGGTCCTCTTCAGCTCATTGAGAGCACTTGGGTACTTCAGCATAGAAGGCTCACTAATGTGTTTCAGCATTTCTAGTCTTGAAGGATGAATATAATAAGACTTTCAGCTAAGTGAGGAAGAAAACTGAAAATAACGAAAAATTGCTGCACTTAATTAGAAATTTACAGCTTTGTACATAAGAAACTATGCTCTTAGGAGTAATCTCATTGTTCTAAACCTCAGTTTTTTCATTTAGAAAATAGCACAAGGTTTTTTACATGTTTGTAGTTTACAAACATATTGGTATATAACTATTGAAAGCCACTGAATTACAAGCTTTTAGAGGACCCTGCCTTGTTCATATTTTGTATCCAAAGTGCCAAACTTGGTACCTGGCAAAGAGTAAGTGGCCAATAAATGTTTACTAAAAGACTAAATGAATGATATGGACTTTTATTATTGAGTTAGTTCTTACTACTCTACCTTTTCCCCTTCCCCACAGTACCATAAGCAGTAATGAGAAACTTCTAGATAACGAAAAAGAAATTATTTAGAAAAATATGTATATCTTGCATAAATCCTGTGACAAAAGCCAACAGAATCTAAGACTTAGAAATAAACTAATGAGTATACTAAATATTTGTTCAGAAAATATTAATCTGAAGAAAGATAGACTGCCAAGAGGGAAGCAACATACACTGAATGGCACCTATCTTGCCCTACTCTATTCTGTCCTCCATACTGCAGTCAGGGTTTTGAAATTTCAATATTTGAATGCGTCACGCTCCTGATTTAAACCTTTCAGTAGCTCCTCATTGCACTTTCAAGTCTCAGCGAGGCAAACAAGATCCGACCCTGCCTACCTCTACCACCTTCCTAGCTCTCTATTCCCCAGAACAAAGGTATTTGGGGGCAGGCTGAGGGCCTCTGCACATACTTCCCCCTGTCCCCGGATTGCTGTTCTCTTTCTCCTCTTGGCCTGACTGCTGCTTCTCTTCCAGGTCTCAGGTAAAGGATCCCCCACTCAGAGAAGCCTTCCCCAAGTTCCCAGACTATGATAGGTCCTCCTGGTACAAACGCTTGTGTCCCATGGTTGTAATGAATTAATGTGTCACACTGTTATTTCTATTTGCCTCCTTTTCTAGATTATAAGCAATGAGAAGGGAGAGATCATTACAACCCCATCACTGGTCTGACACAGTGCCTGGCATATCAGAAGCACTGAATTTCTGACATATGTCAAAATGTCATCAAATGCCAATAGATAGAATAATATTTTCATTACTAACAAAAGAAATGTCATTTGTTAAATTTCTAAATTCCTTGAAGCAATATCTACACTAATCTTATGTTGCAATTCAAGTAAAATGTTAGCTCTTCATAAAGTGTTCCAAAATTAAATATTTAATATACAATACTATAATTTCTTAAATTATGTAAAGCTTTTTCTAATATTAATTTCAAATATACTAATATCTAGAGAAGAGCAACCAATAAACCTAAGATTAGAAGTAGGAATCACAACTTTAATAATTCTCCTGAAGCAAAAAATAGAAGAAAAAGTCATGAACAACTGTTTAACATTTTAACTAAATTAGTAATAACTGGCTCTTTTTTTTTTTTTTTTTTTTTTTTTTTTTTTTGTGGTATGCGGGCCTCTCACTGTTGTGGTCTCTCCCGTTGCGGAGCGCAGGCTCCGGATGCACAGGCTCAGCGGCCATGGCTCACGGGCCCAGCCGCTCTGCGGCATGTGGGATCTTCCCGGACCGGCCGTGTCCCCTGCATCGGCAGGCGGATTCTCAACCACTGAGCCACCAGGGAAGCCCATAACTGGCTTTTAAATGAAATCAAGGTAGAGAAAAGCTCATATGTTAGGTAATCTTAACACTTCTCAGAGACTACATCTTTAAATAACTTTATAATCATACATCCATTTAACGCCTTCATATCCAAAATATTTTAATTCTTTTTAGTATCGTGCCATAGGAAACAGAAATAGATTAAATTGATTTATTACTACAATGCCACCTAGAAGTTCTTAAGTATTTTTCAGGTGTGTTCTGGGCCCTAGTACCCCTGAAGGCACAAACTGTTCTGCATTTCATCACAGTCCTACTATAGTATTTTGCAGAACAGATACACACACACACACACACACACACACACACACACTCAGTACACATTAAAACTACCCAGTATTTTAACATCTCTTTTAAAGTTAGGTATAGATATCATAGTTTCATCTCTTCACTCTCTTCTCCTAAAGATGTCAATATAAAAACTGGATAGACTTAAATTTGCAAAAGGGAGTTTTTGGCAGGGAAAAGAAAATTAAATATTTTTAGATTTGCAAATTAATTCAGAAAGCAATTTAGTACTATTTAGTTTAGAAGAAAAAAAAAACTCAAGCAGAAAAATAACATAGGTCTGATAAAAGAGGATATAACATAGTTGAAGTAAGAATGTCATTCATTTTTCTGACTGAAGAAAAATTTAAAACTTCCATATTTACTAAAGGAAAACACTGCCAATTAACTTTGAATCCAGGAACTGAAGTAGGAAGAATGAAGTATAACGGATGTTGGTTGGTTTTTGGTAGACTTTAATTCCATTCCACATTTTCTGAGAAAGCAAAATTGAGCCATGCCTGCTATTCCCACTCTCTGTTCTAGCTGGCTTTTCTCTTTTCTCCATGTTATTTCCCTTCGTCTTCCTCCTCCTTCCTTTGACGTCCCTCTTCCTTACCCAAGTCCTCTCTTTTCCCAGGGTTCAGCTGGATCTCTGATGTTTCTTTTACATAGTTCCTGCCCTCCTAATTTCTAGGGAGAGGATTCTGAACCTTCAGGGTCAGCTTCACTGATCTCCTGGCACTGCTTAGGGCGTCCGTCAAGGTCATGGTTCGAATTAGCTGAGAAGAGATGATTATTCCAAGTCCTTTTCTATTCCTTCTACCTCAGAATCTGCTTGCAGCTATTCTTCCATTAAAAGGTAGTACTGTTACTCATTTGAAATGGGCATAAAACTGATGAAAATATAATCTTTTTTCAATAGACAGAAATATGATTTCTAAAGAGAGAGAATTCCTTTCTTCCTAACACAAAACTTCTTAAAGAGTTAAGAGAGCCAGCAGAATGAGTCCTGAGCTTATAGTGCCAAATTTACTCAAAATTTTGCATTCTAAATAGTCTAGACAAGTGCTAATAGAATTATAATTCAGAGCCACATATGTAATTTTAATTTTTTAGTAGCCATATTAAAAAGAAAGTAAAATTATTTTTAGGCATATATGTAACGCAATATATCCCAAACACTAGCATCTCAACATGAAATTATATAAAAAGTACTAGTGAGACATTCCATATTCTTTTTTTATACTAAAATTTTGAAACCCGGTATAAATTTTACACTGACATCTCAATTTGGATGAAGTTCATTTCAAGTGCTGAACAGTCATAGGTGGCCTGTCACTACCATTTTAGACAACACTAGTCTAGAAATCAGAAAGCGGTCTGCAACAGCCTTAAGAAACTGGCTTTTCAGTCACTCTTGATCAAGAGCATTGATTTTAATGCTCTGTTTCTTATTCATGTCATTGTTCTTTCCTACTGAGTGTGACAAATGCCAAAATATCCTGGGATTGTAGAATCAGTACGTCTAAAACCAAACTTACCACCTCAGCCCCCTTCAACGAAGTAGTTTGTCATGACCTCCCTGTCTCAGATGATGATCTTCTTTTCATTATCCTGGCTTCAAATCCTGGGTCAGTTTTAACATTTCCTTCTCCTTTACCAAAGTATTCCATCAAATTACATGATTTGTTCCTTTACAATTTCTCTGGTAATTCTCAGTGAGATAAACTTAACTCAGGTCCTCCTACTTGGGTAGGATTATTTGTACTTCATATATTTGACAACTTCCTCTTTGGATGCTGTGCCTCAGTTTTTCTTTATTCAACAACTACTGAGGGCTTACTACATGCCAGGCACAGTTTAAGCTTCCGGGGACGCAGCAGTGAACAATACAGATAAAGATCCAGCTCTCACGGAACTGCATTCTAATAGGGAAGAGAATCAATATGATGCTATGTGGTAACAAATGTTCTGAAGAAACACAAAGCGGAATAAGAAGACAGAGAGTGACAGAGGGTGCTATTTAAAGTGGTCAAGGAAGATCTTTTTGAGGAGTTAAGATTTGAGCAGAGAACTGAACAAATTGAGGAACAAGCCATGTAGATCTGGGAGAAGAGGATTCCATTTGGAGGGACTGGCTGATGCAGAGGCCCAGAGATGGATTCATCTTGGTGTGTGTGGTCCAGAGACTCCAAGGAGTCCAGTATGACTGCAGAAAAGGAAGGGAGCAAGTGGCAGAAGATGACCCCGGCAATGCAGCCAGAGGCCAGATCACAAGGTCCGAATCACGAGGCTACTGCAAGGCCACAGTAAGAGTTCGGATTGAGTTCTAAACGCGATGGGAAGCCACTGGTGGATTTGAAGCAGAAGAATAACTTCATCCAACTGAATATTTTAAGGGCACCACTTTGGCCATTTGGAAAGCAATTTGTAGGTAGGTAAGAGGAGAAGCAGGGAGACCAAATGTAGGTTCCAGGTGCGGTGCAGAAGAGAACTGCAAATGGCTTGGACTGGGCTGGTAGTGCAGGAAGTGGTGAGAGACGGGCAGATCCAGGATTACTTACTCTGAAGGTAGAGAGCAGGAAGTGCTGACAGGCTGGCTGTTCAGTGTGAGAGAGGAGGCTGAGCAGTAAAGAATGGCAGGGGTCTAGGAGGGGCGGGCTGCCTTAGGCTGGCATGGCAGAGGGCTGGCATGGCAGAGGGGTGGCATGGCAGAGGGGTGGCATGGCAGAGGGGTGGCATGGCAGAGGGATGGCATGGCAGAGGGCTGGCATGGCAGAGGGCTGGCATGGCAGAGGGGTGGCATGGCACGCATTCAAGAGTTCTGCTTCAGACACTTTAACTTAGGGATTTATATCGAGATGTCTCCATTTCATCCTGACTTCAACATCACAGCCATATTAAGCTAACATAAAAATTTCAGCATGTTATTCCTCTGTCCCCAAACCTTTGATAGAATCTCACAGCTTATTGAGTGAACTTTGAATCCCAAGCCTAGAAGTCAAAGTTTTCCACAATGATCTCTCCCCCCAACTGTCCTCTTATTTTTCTGTATTCCTCACAGTGCCTGGGAAATAAGAGTATATTCAATTAAATGTCTGGTAAATGAATAAGAATATCTGTGTTCATCCTTCACCTTATTCAAGAGTCACACTAAAGCCGACCTCCTCAATGAACTCTTTCCCAATCACACTGGCTATACTACTCTCTCTACTCTATTCCCCTGCCCAGCAGTATGCTGGCAAATGTTTAACAGCTCTGAAAAACAAAGCCCTCACCTGTAGCATGTGCTGTATCTGTCATGTAAACACTCCCACCATGGATGACTGCAAGCCACCGCCGTGATGACCCTGCATATGAAGCTGAGAAGGTATGTGCACGACCAGCTTGGTGAGCTGGTAGAGCTGCTGTACCACTGCTCCTACAGTACGAACTGTCCAGACCATTTATAAAGTCACTTACTAGTGACTTTTACTGTAGGTAGCTGTATACAAATCTTTCCCCTATTACACTGTAAATACGTGGAGAGTAAAAACTGTGTCATATACATCACTGTAACCGGCTAAATGACCTTGGGGCCTCAAAGTTCAAAATGGAAAGTCACACATAAACTGCAAAATTCCATAATTTTGTGCCTGAATGATCTGTGTTGTCTCTCCAATTTCTCAGTCCACTGATCTGAATGAGGGCACTGGAAAAAGAAGTCATATTGGACCCAAAATTAAATCCGCCTTGAAAAAGGTAAAATAAAGAAATAAATGATGACAGTTTAGGATCACAAATAGAAAATGCGATCACAGGGGAATCTATATGATCGCTTTTCTTTAGACTGAGTTGAAAAATAACAATGTAGTTCTTCTGCTTTCAAGAATTCAAATGTACACACTGATCAGCCCAGGAAGCATAATTAGTCTTGCACTAAAGTGTAATCATTGGATAGAATAAAAAGAACACAATGAAATATTAAAAGAAAACTAAAAGATATAACATTAGGCTCTGATTGGAGCACAGAATGAAAATAATAGCTTTTGGAACTTTTCATAAAGTAAAAAACATCTGATTAAAGAAAAATGAAATTCTTATGCTTTTCTATGCCCATTTTTCTGATACATAGGCTATGAGGGTTAGTTTAAATCAAATTTAACTCTCAAGAGTTTAAATTCATGTGAAAGACAAATTACTTCTTCTTTACTCTAAGTAGGATGAAATACATGTAAGCTAAGGCACAAAAGTTAGACTTGTGTTCAGTTCACTCAGAAAGAATTAAAATGCATGAAAATGCAGATCTTCTGATACCTTTCACAACATACACTTCTGCCCTGGCCCTGGCCGCAGGCCCGTTCTATTCTGCACTCTTACTCCCTTAATGTCATGAACCCCAAGCCAGGTCTGTCTTCCCTAAGTGCGGAGGGGTGCAGGCTGTGCTGGGTGAATAGAGCGGAATGGCTGTAGGGGTCAGGATGGGGGGGTGGAAGGTTTGAGGAGCTGGGCTGAGCAGGAGTCAGGCAAGTGGAAAGTGGTGGAGCAGGTGTCAGAGCACAGCCTCTAGGAAACTATCAGAAAGAATCAAGAGAACAAGATCCAAAGGACCAGGAAGGGTCTTCTTTCCAAAACAAAGTTCCATTAAAAACTTGCTGGCTTGCTAGAACTATTGTCATCTCATACGTCTACAAAGAGTGAAACCTCTAACATAATACCCACTTTCACTTTAAAGTGAAACCCTTTGTTTAGTTGTTTTCTTAACTTTCTTCAGGTAGACAATCCTGGATGCAACAGGTATTTGCCAGCTTATCTACAGTAATGTGTGAGCCCTACATATTTTAGAAGTGGCGAGAAAGGAAGATACTGTAATTTTGGAGATGGCCTGATGGCTTGAAGCAGCACAGAACAGTTTTACCTTTGGAGGCAATTAATTCTTGGTTATCTTGATATTTATGGTTAATCTGCTTTGAAAACTGATTAAAAAATTCTTTCTATCAAGCTAGCAAAAATTGGAGCCACATGTAATAAAGTATTTTATAATACATAGACCTCGAACAAGATGCAAAGTATTATGTCCTCTCAGGAATGAACAATTTAGACTAGCTATCCAAAAAAAAAAAAAAAAAAAAGACAACAAGGAAAGAATATCAGAGAAGCATGGATGAAGTCTGACAATTTAATATAAGAATAAATGAATAATGAATAAAATAATTTGATAGAAAACAGGTGGGGGAAGTGGTGGGCCCTCTTTCCAGTGCCAAATCTAGCCAGAAAATGTCTATGTCAATACTTCCTGATTGAAAAACAAGGTGGACTTTTAAGGATGTTTTCCATTTTTATCATGTAGTTGAATTATATGATAAAATTAAATCTTCAAAGTACAGAACATCATAGAGTAGTACCACTCTACCCAGTAAAACTTGTCCTTCTAGATCCCAAAGTAGAAATGTAAAGTAAGTATACAGAAGGTAACTAAATAAGCAATGCTATTCTATGAGAATGCTATTCTAATGAGAGTTGTTGTTTTATTTTTGTTTCAAAGGTTTCAGATTTATTTATTCACAAAAGCTCATAAATATTCATGTAGGTATACTCCTTTTCCAGAGTAACATTATAAGTTATTATGAAATACCAGTCACAAATTGGCAGGCTCAAAGTACTCTTGAAAGACACTGCACGTATGTACCTATGTAATAAATAATCTTACAAAAAGCCTGCCCTGTTTATTTTGAAATTCATCATGATCACAAATAGAAAGATAATAGTGGATTTCTGGCACTAAATTGCAGAACTGCTTCTTGTCCAAGTTCTGCACTTGCTTATCAACTGGTGACTCATGCAGTCAGTCCTATTTAATTACTGGCTTTGCAAGAGACTGTTAAGAATTCATAAATTTAGAAGTTGTGTAAATGAGTGAAAATGTGCAAATTCTTTTAATTATAGTTGTAAATGTTATGGAAATAACAAGCCTGACATAAGAAGACAGATTTAGAAAACCACCTTTCATTTATGTCATTTTGAAGCATAAGAGGCAACTTCCTGTTGGTGAGAAAGTAAATTACTCACTTCTGGTAAGTGGTTTTAGGAAATCAGAATAACATCTAATAAATTTTACCTTCCACTGCCCAAATGGTATCTAATGGCTTGGAAAAAGATGTTATACTTTCAAAAAATAAGTTTTCCATTTAAAATCTTTAATGCATTCATTTCAAATATTAAACCACAAAACTGTAAGTGCTTCTCAGTATTTAGGACTGCAGATGTAACATAATTATTTAGTACACGGTTTCATAAGTTTAAGATTATGTCTCCTTGATTTTATACATTTAAAAAATGTTAAGTTTGCCCTATGAAAAATGACAAAATACAATGAATTAACATACAATGTTTTATATTTCTGTAGCTAGAGAATGTCAAGGAAAATGAACCTCCATAATCTACAGACTATTAATTACCTGGTTTAAGAGATCTTCTACTTTTTTCTGCCATGAATCCCTGGCTGCATTTTTCTCTCGCTCTTTTAACTGCAAAAGTTGAGACATTGCTGACTTTTTATCCTCTTCATGTTGAAGCCTTAACTCTTCGCGAAGCTTAGAACACTCTTGTCTAAAATAGAACAAATGCACTTAATCTGTGAAGAGAATTACTCCTCTCAATAACTGCAGTATAGTTGCTTGCAGATTTTCTAAGCATTTAATTAATCCTCTTCAAAAGCCAACTCAGAATAAGAGGTGATTATTTCATAGTTAAGGACCATAAAGTAAATTGGTAACTTATCCAAGATCATTGATTTATCAAATTATCAACAGCAGAATAGGTACTAGAGCAATAAGTCCTCTGACTTCAGGTGAGTACTCTCCCTATGTTCTAGTCCAGGAAATGAAATAAAAAGTAATCTATATTTAAGCAGAAAAAGAGAATTCCAATTTCTCTGCAATTAATCATGGGAAAAATTCATTAAAAATGCTGCTGCTGGGGCTTCACTGGTGGCACAGTGGTTGAGAGTCCGCCTGCCAATGCAGGGGACGCAGGTTCGTGCCCCGGTCCGGGAAGATCCCACATGCCGCGGAGCGGCTGGGCCCGTGAGCCATGGCCGCTGGGCCTGCGCGTCTGGAGCCTGTGCTCCGCAACGGGAGAGGCCACAACAGTGAGAGGCCCGCGTACCACCAAAAAAAAAAAAAAAAAATGCTGCTACTACAGCTTCAACAATGAGACAATATAAGCCATATGACAGAAAACCATTTTCTGCACGTCTGTATAGATAAGATTACATTACTGAGTAAAGAATGTACCTAAGGTTTTCAGTCCATTTTATCTCTAAGTCATGGGCCATTTTGTCCACTCTCAGTTTCTCCTCTTCTTTCATGGCAGCAAGTGTTTCTTCATGCTGTTGCCTTTCTTGTTCTAGCTCACTCTGAAGAATAAAAACTTTTCAATGAAGACTAGTCTTCAAAAGCAAAGTCACTGTTGCTTATTTCAAATAACAGAGTGCTTGCATTATAACTTTTAAATTCTACAGCACAATAACTGATAGTGCTATCTATGACAATTACTTGAAATTTTCTGACAATAAAAGCATGGTACCCATTTAATATTTTAAATGTCCTTGTGCAAACTCTATTTTATTAAGGCTTATAAGTTTGCAGATTATTTTAATAGTTTAAAGTCAGCATTAAATGAATAATCTTAACTAAATTTTCCATATCATAGGTATCTAAGAATTCAATTATCTTCACCTGTACACACATTACGTAGGCAGATACGCTGTTAAAATTCATTCCCATTCATATCACAAGTATGCTATCTACAGAGCTTAAGCATTATCGTTGTATCTCACTGACATGATTAAAATAATCATGAGAAATTTAGGCTTCTATTTTCATCCTGTAACTTCAAAACAGTGGTCCATGGGCTTAGTGGTATTATGATATATATGAAATCTCTGTAGAGTAGCATAAATCAAGTGGTTTTCTGGAGCTTGGGGCTGTGTATGACCTGTTTGGACAACACTGGCAACCATTGATCCCTGCCAGCAGTGTAGCTGCTCTTAGGGTACAATGGAAAAGGAAGAGATGATGGTTCATCCTTCTGTTAACACAATGCCCCTTTCTGGATCACCCACTTGCTAGTAGCACATTGCGGCATTGTTGAGGGGCATATCCAGATTGATGGGAAAGTAGCAAGTCAGTGCTAAAACTGTTGACCTGGCTAGTAAGCAGGAAGTATTGAAACCTGAATTCAGCCATCCTAGCCAACTGTCATTTTCACTAAGTACTCTGCCTCTAAGAATTATTTTTTTCCACCAAAGACAGTGTTGAATGGAGTAGAATTTCTCAAAGAGTTTTCTTTTACTGAATGCAAAGCACTTTATTAGACATTATTGGGGTGGGAAAAGAAGTAAACACTTGCTCTTGAGAAGCTTACTCAAAGTTATGGTAAAGTGTGATGCAGCACCTATGTTTTCTCAATTAAATTTGTCCAGCAGAACAGAAGATGAACAGTTGATAAGGTTTTGCTTAAGTTTTTTATTATATTCTACTATTTGATAGAAGAACAATGTAAATATGAGCAAGGAACTTAAAGAAATGAAACTGAATCCAATTCTAAGCTAAAAAAAATAAAATTTGAAGGCCACATTTACTGAGTGCTTACTATCTTGCTAAGCACTGTCCTGTAATGGTTTACCTCAGTCAATTATGACAATAGCAGTGTGACATGCATTATTATCCCCTCCTCTCCTGCATTGTGTGGATGAGGAAATTAAGATTGAGAAAAAGCAACTTGCCCAAAGTTACACACTAAGACAGATCCAGAATTCACACCCAATCAATCTGACTTCAGAGCCCACACCTTAAACCATCTCTCTGAAAGAAAAAATAATAAATCTCTAGCTACTGTCCCCTAGTTGTATGGTTCATTTCTCTACCTTCTAATGCAGTCTAAATATTTGCTCTGCCTCATGACCCTGAAGGGGAAAGACAAATCTTTTCCAAACTCTGTAGGTCACAGAGAATCACTTAGTTGCTATACATGAGAGTTCAACTCTTACCAGTAAAAGAACTGTGCATACTAACTGTCAACAGATTGAATTGTGTTTCCAAAAAGATATGTAGAAGTCCTAACACCCCATTTCCTCAGAACGTGATGCTATTTGGAAACAGGGTCAATGAAGATGTAATTAGGTAAGATGGGGCCACGCTGAAATACGGTAAGCCCGTAATCCAGTATGACTTGTGTTCTTACAAGAAGATGTTGAGGACACAGGAAAAATGCCATGCAAAGACAGAGAAAAGATTGAAGTTGTGCTGCCACAAGCCAAGGAATGCCTGGGGCTACCAGGAGCTGGAAAAGGAAAGGAAGGATCCTCCCTTAGAGGCTTAAAAGGGAGAATGGCCCTGATAACACCTTGGTTTTGAACTTTCAATCTTCAGAACTGTAAGAGAATAAATTTCTGTTGTTTGAAGCCACCTTGTTTGTAGTACTTTGTTATGGCAGTCCTAGGAAACTAATAATAATTATGTATAAATGTGATGTTTGTAATAAACTTTAAGCAAAGTAAATTATATTTTTACCTTGCTGATATTTAGATTATAACAGGATAATGACATTACCTCAGCATTTAATAGAGCATCCTTGGTCTCCTTCAGCCTGCCTTTAGTCAAGTCCAGCTCATTTTGAAGTCTTTCCTGGGAGTCCTGAAGACTAGCAATAAGTCCTTCTGCAGAGCCAAGACCTTGTTCACTTTTGCTTACCATTTCTTGGAGGTGGCCAATCTGCAAGTAAATACAGTACATTTAATACACCTCAGCGTAATCGACTAGCAAACAGTCACGTTTGTTTTCTTAAAGTCTTTTCTTTAGATGTAATTTTACTGATGGAACTTTCTTGATGAGTTTGGAAGAAGCACTCAACCATGATAGTCTTCATCTGTTGTTTTTTGAAAAGACCTCCATATTTATGATTTCCCTTTGTCATGGCAACCATGTAAATACATGGATACCTCAAGCTCCTGTGAATTCCTGGTTCTATCATATAATCAAATACCTATAAAAAAGAACTGAAGATAAAGATCATACCCAAGATTGAGAAAGAGGGATCTTTTAGATAAAAATATTTTAAAAACTGCTCTTTAAAATTGAATCACTGATATTTCATTTGAGCCCTGTTCTCCATCTATTTATAAAAGTGATAGATTTAGGTCAATATTGATGAGCTGGTAAATGTAGCTTGAATTAGGATATGTTGTGATCTCTATGTTTCCATAAAAAATGTGTGTCTTGAAATTGTTAAGAGTTGAATTTACACACTCTTGAAATTAGGAGCTAATAGACAATGTGTTGATTAAGCAGACTTCAAGTAATGAGAACTATTATAAAATCAGTAAATGAAATACTTTAAATTATCTAGGAAAATATTACAAAGTAAAAATCTTGGTTTTATAAAATAGCCAAGCTTATCAAAACTCTACAGAAATAACTGGTAATTAAAAAATAATACCTGAATATTTCTCACTGTAAATACAGACATCACAATGAAAACTGAAAATCCTTCTTTAATCCCCTCTCTGACCCGAAATCCCCTGCTCCCAACTTCCTGTCTCCTTTCCATGCAGATATATGCACATGCTAAACAATTCCAGTGATGGTAGCATCTTATCTTATTAGTATCTTTAAAGGGATGCCAATCTCATAAAATGAGCTGGGAGCTTCCATTTTTTTCTGGGCTCTGAAATATTTTCATAGCTAAGATTTACTTGTTTTTTGAAAATTTAGTATAATTCATCCATTAAAATCCTCTGGGTCTAGTGCCTCTCTAGATACATGTTGGACTATTTAGTTTCTTTCATGGCTATAATTGGTTTGGCCAGATTGTTCAACTACTTTGAGTCATTTTAGAAATTTAAATTCTCATACGAAGACATCAGTTTTCCTTAAATTTGAAAATTAACTAGCATATTTGTAAATAATATTCATTTACAATGCTGTAAAGTTTTCTCTGTCACTATTTATGTCACATTTCCCTAGTTTACATAGATTACTTGTATCTTCTCTACTTTTTGTGTTGATCTGGCTTTCAGAATGTGTTCTGCATCAGTGAATGAATGAATGGAAGAAAAGTGACTGTTAACAGAGTTAAAGAGTACTGAATTTAGGAGAAAATCTAGTTTCAAGTTCTGGGTCTGCCAGTTTAAAATAGCAGTAAAAGTACCTACCTCACAGAGTTACTATGATAATTAAATTCAAGGATATATGGAAAAAGGTTCTTTAACTAGAAAGCAACATACAAATATTAGGTACCAATCAATACTCATACAATTTGCCAATCACCTATTCCACCCCTCCCAGTTTCTCCTCTCTCATAATTTTGCTTATGGTTTGTTTTGATATCTGTACAAATACTGTGTTTTTAATTCATGACACTGCCATCATATTTCAAAAAGCCTTCTTTGTCCTTGTATTTTTGTCACTTGAGTTTCGTATTTTATTTATATTTATATTCATGATTTAATATTACATTTCAATGCTTAGCCCACCTGGAACTTTTTTGGTACAAGGTTGAGGAAAGAATCTAACTTCATTTTCCTCTTTTCTTCCATTTACATACAGCCTTAAAAAAGCATTGTCATCCACTATGATTCAGATTAAACCTATTAACTCTGGCCTCTATCCTACTATTCTACTGACATTACAGGTAAGTCCTCAGAGAACTCTTGATTGCATAACATTTTCAGGCCTCATAGTCTGATCCTAATCACTGTGTGACACTGACACTTCCACCCTCTTGCAAGTATCTGCTTTCATGCTTTTCTGATATCCATTAATACTTGTTCTCATGCTTTTGATTTCTCCTTTTCAATTGCTTTTCCTGGCTCTGTTAATTCAATATTGGTGCACTTCTTGTTACCAGCAATCTTCTCATTAGCTACCCTTGGGTAAGCTCTTCTACTTAAATGGCTTCCAGAACTGCCTGATCTTTAGCTCCAAGCCTGCACACTCTACTCACAATCACCGCAAAATCAGCATAGCCAAACAACTCGATGTCTTGCCATCCAATATATTTTTCCTCTACAGGAAGTACAGATTCCTACCTTCCAATAGTGGCATTATTACCTGTCCAAATACCTAAGCTAGATACCCAAGTCACTTTCTACCACTCATCATATCAAGCCCTATACATTTTATTTAAATTTTTTTTATTTTTGTATTTTATTGACATATAGTTGATTTCCAATATTATATTAGTTTCAGGTACACAGCATAGTGATTCAGTATTTTATAGATCGTACTCCATTTTAAAGTTATTACAAAATAATGGCTATATTTCTCCATGCTGTACAATATATCCTTGTAGCTTATTTTATACATAGTAGAGTATACCTCTTAATCCCATACCCCATCTAACCCCCCCCACCCCGTCCCTACTGGTAACCACTAGTTTGTTCTCTATATCTGTGAGTCTGTTTCTATTTTCTTATATACATTTGTTTGTTTTCCTTTTTTAGATTTCACATATAAGCATTAACATAAAGAGTATTTGTCTTTCTCTATCTGACTTACTTCACTAAGCACAATACTCTCTGTGTCCATCCCTTGTTGAAAATGGCAAATTTTCATTCTTTTTTATGGCTGAGTAATATTCCATTATATACATATTGGGTTGGCCAAAAAGTGCCTTCAGCTTTTAAGTAAAAATAAGACGCATTTTTCATTTTCACCAAGAACTTTATTGAACAATGTATTCACCCTTTTGTTCCACTACATTCTGCCATTTTTCAGGCAACTTCATAATTCCATCCTCCCGAACCTTTTCATCTTTTTGAGCAAAGAACTGTTCCAGGTGCTTTTTACAGTCTTCCAAGGAACTGAAATTTTTTCCATTAAGAGAATTTTGTAAAGACTGAAATGAATGGAAATCCAAAGGTATGTCTGGTGAATACAGCGGATGAATCAGAACTTCCCAGCCAAGCTGTAACAGTTTTTGCCTGGTCATCAAACAAACACATGGTCTTGTGTTACCCTGATGGAAGATTATGTGTTTTCTGTTGACTAACTCTGGATGCTTTTCGTGGAGTGCTGCATTCAGTTGGTCTAATTGGGAGTATTTGTTGGAATTAATCGTTTGGTTTTTCGGACGAAGCTCATTATATAGGACTCCCTTCCAATCCCATCATATACACAACATCACCTTCTCTGGATGAAGACCGGCCTTTGGCGTGGTTGGTGGTGGTTCATTTCGCTTGCCTCATGATCTCTTCCGTTCCACATTACAGTACAGTATCCACTTTTCATCGCCTGTCACAATTTGTTTTAGAAACGGAACATTTTCATTACGTTTAACTAGAGAATAGCATGCGGAAATATGGTCAAGAAGGTTTTTTTTTGGCTTCACTTATGTGGAACCCAAACGTCAAAGTAATGAACATAAACAACCTGGTGCAAATGATTTTCAACGCTTGATTTGGATATTTTGAGTATGTGGGCTATCTCCCACGTGGTATAACGTTGATTGTTCTCAGTTAATGTTTCAATTTGATCGCTATCAACTTCAACTGGTCTACCCAACCGTGGAGCATCATCCAGCAAGAAATCTCCAGCACGAAACTTTGCAAACCACTTTTGACATGTTCGATCAGTCACAGCACCTTCTCCATACACTGTACAAATCTTTTTTCTTTTTTTGGCTACACTGGGTCTTCATTGCTGCGTGCAGGCTTTCTCTAGTTGCAGTGAGTGGGGGCTTACTCTTCATTGTGGTGCACAAGCTTCTCATTGCGGTGTCTTCTCTTGTTGTGAAGCATGGGCTCTAGGCACACAGGCTTCAGTAGTTGTGGCTCACGGGCTCTAGAGCGCAGGGTTAGTAGTTGTGCTGCACAGGCTTAGTTGCTCCATGGCATGTGGGATCTTCCTGCACCAGGGATTGAACCCGCCTTGTCCCCTGCATTGGCAGGCAGATTCTTAACCACTGCACCACCAGGGAAGTCCCACAAATCTTAATTTGTGTTTTGGTTGCGTTTTTACCTTTCTTGAAATAATAAAGCATAATACGCTGAAAATGTTGTTTTTTCTTCCATCTTCAATATTAATATGGCTATACAAAAATAAGCTAATTTTGGTAAGTCTTTTTTTAAATGCACGTTGATATGACAGCTGTCACATACAATCGAACAAAATTGTTTCAGATGAAGTTAAAGACAACTTAAGGGCTACTAGAGCCATCTTGTGGAAAAAACCGAATGAACCTTTTGGCCAATCCAATATATACCACATCTTCTTTATCCATTCATCTGTTGATGGGCACGTAGGTTGCTTCCATATCTTGGCTATTGTAAATAATGCTGCTATGAACAGAGGGGTGCATGTATCTTTTTGAATTAATGTTTTTGTTCTCTTTGGATATTTACCCAGGAGTAGAATTGCTGAATCATGGTAGTTCTATTTTTAGTCTTTTGATGAACCTCCATACTGTTTTCCATATTGGCTGCACCAATTTACATACCCACCAACAGTGTAGGAGGGTTCCCTTTTCTCCACATCCCTTTTCTCCACATTTGTTATTTGTAGACTTTTTGATAGTAGCCATTCTGACAGGTAAGAGGTGATATGGCATTGTTGTTTTTGATTTGCATTGTCTAATAATTAGTGATGTGGCACATCTTTTCATGTGCCTGTTAGACATTTTTCTAAAGTAGACATATGGATGACGACTTAGGTCTTCTGCTCATTTTTTGATTGGGTTGTTTATTTTTCAATATTGAGTTGTATAAGCTGATTATATATTTTGGATATTAACCCTTTATTGGTCATATCTTTTGCAAACATTTTCTCTCACTCAGTAGGTTGTCTTTTCTTTTGTCGATGGTTTCCTTTGCTGTGCAAAAGCTTTTATATTTAATTAGGTCCCATTTGTTTATTTTTGATTTTATTTCTTTTACCTTAGGAAACAGATCCAAAAAATATTACTACAATTGATGTCAAATATTTACTGATCTCCTACCATGTGTCAGGTAGCATAACAACTGTGATAGAACATCTTATAATAAACAAATCCAAATGCTTTTCATTTTAACAAAATATTGAAACATATATATATCCACTTAAAAAGCTTATTTCCAGAAGAAAATCTACAACTTAAATGTTATAAGAACAATTTAAAAGACCATAATGGTCAGAATTATTGATGATTCAGCTTACTATTTTGTCTTCAAAGGTGATCCCAAAATAACATTTCATAGGATAACAGGGTTATCCTCCACCTGAGATTTTAAACTCACTAGCTTCCCTTAATATACTATTATGATTCTGGCATTCATGAATTTATCATCTAGATCCACAGTTGAACTAGCCTTACATTTTGAGGCTATTTCACTTGGAAGAGTATCAAGATCTACCAACTTATGAAGACAGTACATTCCTTAATTTTTTCTAAAACAATCACTTTCAGTTTTTATGAACTACCCCCCTAATTCTTTCCTCCTGTCTTTCCACAGATGTATCTATTTTCCATCCAATAAATGTAAGTGGAATAAAATCTTTATTTAAAAGGCAAAACTCCTGACTAGGTATTTTTTTAAATGCAGCTATATGGGGGCTTCCCTGGTGGCGCAGTGGTTGGGGGTCCGCCTGCCGATGCAGGGGACACAGGTTCGTGCCCCAGTCTGGGAGGATCCCACGTGCCACGGAGCGGCTGGGCCCGTGAGCCACGGCCACTGGGCCTGCACATCCAGAGCCTGTGCTCTGCAAAAGGGAGAGGCCACAACAGTGAGAGGCCCATGTACCACACACACACAAAAAAAATGCAGCTATATGTGTTGGGCAAGAAGCACACGTAAACATAGGATGCAGAAAAACAGAGAGTCAGTGGATGAAAAAAGATATACCAGACAGCTTATACAATATCAAATAACACAGACTAAGCCAAAAAGTATGATTTGTTAAGTAGCTAAAACAATTTTATATTTGTATGCATATAATAAAGCCTCTAAATATACAAAGCAAAAATTGATAGAATGTAAGAAGAAATAAGCAAATACACCATCATAGTATCAGTGTTTAGAAACTGACAGATCAAGAAGATAAAAATTGAAAAGAATACAGAATATTTGAAGAAAGTAGCTTAAAATCTTGATTTAATGAACCAGAATACAGACTACATTGCATTAAATGAGTGGATGCACTCAGAACATTAAACTTCTTTTATGTGTGAGGTCACAATGCTAGGCCTTAACAAGTTTCAAAAATTGTTTTCATATGAACCACAATGCAATTAAGGTTACAAAAGCATTTCAATCTCACACAGCTTTTCCACAGAACAGAAAAGGATATAAGTCCTACTTCATTTTATGCAGCTAGATATAACCTTGATTCCAAAACCAGAAAAGGATGGGGTATAAAGAAGGAAAAGTATGAAGCCATCTTATTTAAGCCTAGGCTTAAAAATCCTAAAATGAATATTATAAAACAATCTAGTATTATATAAAAAAGATATATATAATCTGTCATGACTAACTAGTACTTATTCTAGAACTCCAAGGTTGATTTAAAATTATAAAATTGATTAATGTAAGGTACCACATTAACAAGTTAAAAATGAGTATGTTCCCAATAGATGCAGAAAAATCAACATCAATTTGTAATTTTTTTTTGAATTAGGAAACTAGAATTACAAGAGAATTTTCTAAACCTGATAAAGAGCATACAAAATAAAGGTTCAGAGAAGCATCATAATTAACTGTGAAATGTTGACATCCTTCACTTTAAGAGCAAGAAACAAAACAAGAATGCTTACTGTCTCTGGAGATCCTAACCAGCAAAGTAGGACAAGAAAGAAAATGTCCCAGCATGAAGGGAAGACAGATACATACAGAGGGATGAGTCAGGCAGATTCTTGGGAGCCACTCTAAAGCAGCACCAAAATATTACCAAGGTGCTAAAACATAATTGAGAATGTATCTAGAAGCAAAATCAATTACATATTAATTAGAACTCTTCTCAGTGAGATTACAATATGTAGGTTGGAGGAATGCTGAAACCACTTGGAATTGAGAGTAGAACTCCAGGGCACGTGCATGAGAAACACAGATGGTCACTAAATCACCTTCTAATGACAGCAGGACACCATAACCACAAGGATCACAGACCGCGAGAGAGGTATGCAGTGGATGACTTGGTACCTTCTCTGGATAAATGTTTAAAGATAATTACAGAATACTGAGTGCAAATCATTAGCCTGCCCAGGGGCCCTCATGTGTTTTGGTGTGGTTTCTGTGAGCAGAAGCAGAGTAATGAGAAAGCAGGACTTAAAGACTATTGGGAAAGATGAGGCCAGTGAGGTAGGAACAGCTGACAAGATGAGACACATCAAGACAAGAACTTGTTTTATGAAGACCAGTCTACAAGCCCCATGAAGGATGAGCTGGAAAGGAAGGAAAAGAGGACAGTAGGGGGGGCTGTTCTAGGACGCAGATGAACCAGGACACAGGAGAGAAAGGGATGGAACAAGCAATATTATAGCTTTTCAACTGTCTTTACATTTCTTTTATTCACAACTTTTTGATTTATAACATTTTATTCTTAGTCTTTTCTTTTCCAAGCTAAACAATACTATTTTCATATAGAATTTAAAAATTATTTTAGATGTCACTATCTAAAGATCCAGGGTAGAGAATACGAAGTCAATGTTTTGCAAAAGGGTAGAAAAAACTCTTTTGTTTTCTTTCCTGTAACGGGATATTCTCCTTTGTTTTGCTTTTCCCCACAAAAGCATCTTGGTCCAATATTTTTTGTAGTAAATTTTTACCTGGTGAGATATAATCAATGTCACTATGAAAATTTCAGCATTAAAGAAAGTTTTTGATTATTTTTACTCCAGATATGTTACCTTCATTGAGGCTCATCTACTTATACAATGTTACCAAATAAGGTACTATCAATGAGATATAACATAGGTGATTGATTGGCCTAAAGAATTCTTGCCTCTTGATTGGCTGAATTCAGCTTGTCTTCCAGTTCTTCCTTCAGGTTTTCTAGCTCTTGTTGAAGCTGATTTTTATCATCTTCCAGGTTTAGCTTTTCCTTTTTATGTTGTGCCTCCAATTCCTTAGAAAAAGAAATTTTAAAAAATTAACAAAACTGAAAATATTGTATACTTCGAACACTCCAAGAAAAAGACTACTCTGTTTTATATTTTGATGCCTAGCTCTTTAAGTTAGTCTTATACTTAACTATTAATATCAGAGTTAACAGCGAATCTAATTAATCCTAGGGGCTTAGATTCTATCATTTTGAATCACTTATGATGCAGTGGTTAAGTCATTTTTTTAAATGGTAAGAATATCTGACTAGTCTAGATCAACCTGAAGTCAAAAAAAAGAAATGTGTGATATAAATGATAATTTGGTGAGATGAGAAAAAATTCTAACTATCGGGTTCATAATTCTTTTATATTTACATAAAAATACAAAATTTAGTAACACTTCTGGAACTCAGGGGTCTAGCACTGGAATGTAGTCAAGGATTAACAAGTAAGAAATTAAGGTATCTCAAGAGCAATACTACTAAAATTGATACTTACTGAAGAACACCTACTATTTGTCAGACATGCTACTTACTACTTGGGATACAAAGGCAATAAGACATGGCCCCTGCCCTTAATAGGCTCATTAAAGAATATGTGATTAAAATGAGATGTAATTGGGGAGTACTGGAGTTTATGAATAGGGAACTGATAAGTGCTGGCTTGGTGTGAAACTTCCACAGAGAAAGCAATTCCTAAGCATAGTTTGGGGTGTACCAGTAAGAAAAGGTGGTGAAGCAAGAGGGAGATATAACATTCTAAGCAGAAGAAAAAGCATGTGCAAAAACCATGGAGGTAGCAAAGAACAAGGTATGTTACAGGTGTTCAGTATTTCTACAGTGTAAGGTGAGAACAGTAATAAATAGGGTTGTATGTTGGGTGTCCCCAAGACAAACTCCAGGTTTGATGATTTGCTGGGATGTCTCACAGGACTCAGCATTTAGTTGTACTCACAGCTATTTGTATTACAGCAAAAGGATGCAAAGCACAATCAGCAAAGAGAAAAGGCACATGGGGCAAAGTCTGCAGCAAACCAGCCTCAAGCTTCTAAGAGTCCTCTCACACAGAACTCTCCTGCAAGTTGGGACAACACATGTGAAATGTCCACTAGGAAAGCTCATGAGGAACTAACACAACACTACAAAGTAACTACACTCCAATAAAAATTAAAAAAAAAAACTTTCATAGAATCAGATATTGGTAAATAACTAAATATGAGAAATATAACAAATACATTATTATAATTATTATTTTATAAATTTACCTTAACCCTAAATAATATCCTTATACTTAGGATGGATTTGTAAAATTGCCTCTGTGTCTATAAAAATGGTACAGAACTTTGTCAGTTCAGTCAAGGTGGTTAGGTATCTACTTTCATGATCATTAACTTCATTTCCCAAATAAACATACTCGGGGGGCGGGGGGGAAGAAAGCTCATGAGGGACTTAGTGCCAGGTTTCTTACTGGGGGCTGGCCAGTTTAGCATGTTCCAAAATTCGAGACTCCAGGAAGGAAAGTACATGTTCAGGATAAACCATATTGTTTGCATAAACAGTGAATGGTGGGAACCCTCCTGAAATTCGAGTTCTAGACACCAGCCAAGGGCCAACCTTGCACCATGTTTTCTAAGGATGGCAGTTTCAGGCCTGCTACGTTATCTCTTTTCTGCACGGATTCTCTGTATATTCACATCCTTTTTGGTAGCTAAGTAATAAGGAATGGTGAAGTCACCATTCCTTATCATATCATTAAGTTTCGTCTTTAGTTATATAAACATATAACAGTATGTTCAGATAGAAATATTCTAAACGGAAGTTTTATTTTGAATTTTTAATTAACTTAAGGTGTTATTTTTTCCAACTGGCTGTCAGAAAAGGAAGAAATATAGAGGCAGAAGATCTCAACTGACATGCTACCTCTTCTATTTACTAGGTTTGTGGCTCTGAGTAAATCATTTAGGTTTATTAAACCTATTTCACCACCCATAGAATAAAAATGTCATTAGTCTCCAAGACACAAATAATAAGGAATATATAAGAAAGCTTTCAGTAAACTGTAAAGTGCTATTATATAAACACATAACAACCATCATTAATACATGCCTACACAATGTGGTGGCTAAATGCCTTAGGGTTTGATACCTGAGACCTGAATTCAAGGTCTGACTGATTCTTACTAGTCGCATGTGCTTGAGCAAGTATTTAACCCCTCTGTGCCTCCACCTCCTCTTCAGTAAAATGGGTATAGCAATGAAACCAGAAGCAGAGTTATAAGGATTAAATGAAAAAATAAACGTAAAACATCATGGCAGTGTCTGGCACACACGGTAAGAAATACTAACACTTATTTATCACTATATGCTCAGACATGTCTGGGTTTTTAACATTTTGCCTCACTTAACGCTCACAGGGATATTACAAGATGGATCTTATCTTCGTCTGTCAAATGAGGAGCCTCAGGCCTAGCTTTTGGGACCCAAGAATAAGCAGCTAGTAAGCAAAGAGCTCAGTGTAAGGCCCCAATCTGTCAGATACCTTGCTTTTTCTACTATATAATTACTGTCTGTCATGTATTACTATTAGCGAGCTGATTACTTATTTGAGGGCAAAACCAAAACAAAACAGATCATTTTCCCAGGGAAGGAAACTGTCTACAGGACAATAAGTGCTTCAACTAGTGAGGCTTCCTGAGGAGGACACCAATGTTGCTGTCTCAAGATCAAGGGAGTGTTTCTATTACGGCTGAAAACCAAGTAGAAGTGCCTCATATCAATTTAATAAACTACATGCCCTATAAAAACTTTTATGTATGTTACTCTTTGAGCCGAGATTTACAGAGTGATTACAAGACAGCAGCTAGATCATTATAGAA
Source organism: Kogia breviceps (assembly GCF_026419965.1). Classification (NCBI taxonomy): domain Eukaryota; kingdom Metazoa; phylum Chordata; class Mammalia; order Artiodactyla; family Physeteridae; genus Kogia; species Kogia breviceps. Next base: position 50,389,712 of record NC_081322.1, read on the forward strand.
GGCCCACCAATTTACAATGCAGTGCTAAGCTGAATTTTTACTCACCATTTGCAGTTTTTTCTTATCCCTAATCGCATTACTGTGGACAGCCTCAATTGCCATATGGTGCTTCCAAGCTAATTCTTCCAGAGTCTTAGAATGGGCCTCATTTAATTGGGCCACCTCTCCTTCCAGTCTATTTTGCAGGTTGTTTAGCTCCATCTCATAATATTCTTGCTGAGTTTTCTTTGCCTCATTTACTTTCTAAAATTGAACAAAAATAAAGATCAATAATTGGCATCTGCTTTTTTCTTCATCACTGCTCTTAGTATTTTGAATACTCAGTAAACAGATAAACTTGGATGAACTGAGCACTACAGGATTTAGATATGGTACATGAGAATACACCATTGGGTGTTCTCAGAAAATGACAGGGTGGCACAGGCAAAATGAGTAATTTTAAAACAAATGACAAAATACACTATTATTAGGTTAGAACCAAGTGCACTCGAGTCAGCACATCTGCAGGCTTAAGAGAAAAAGGCTTCCTGTATGTCAAAGTTGTACACAAAATGGCTTACCAATTTACCCACTCAAATGACACTATTCAATACAATTTTATTGCGTGCCAATTATATGCCTTTTAAGCATGAACAGTCTAATGATGAAAAAAGGTCAAAAGAGTGTGGCAATATAATTTTTTAAGTTCTATGAAAGGAGCATGCATCATATGTTGTGAGAGTATACAGGAAAGGAACCTAACCTGGATGGGGTGGGAAACAATGTGATGTGTGTGAGAGACAAAGAAAGAGAAAGAGAGAGAGAGAGAAAGACAGAGAGAGAGAAAGACAGAGAGAGAAAGACAGAGAGAGACTGATCGATCAGGGAAGGCTTTCCAGAAGAGAAAACATCTGAGCTGATGATGACACATTCTCTCATTTAACTCTCACAAGCCCATCAGGAAACAAGAGATGAGAAAATTTCAAACCTAGATCTGATGTCAAAAGCCTGCATTCATAACCATTTCCAGCATTTTGAAAGCTGAGAAGCAGTTTACCAGGCAGTGAAGTTAGGCAGATAGAAACCCATGCAGCTGAGCAGTGTGGCTAGAACATAGGATTCAAGGCTGGGAGTAGAGAGGGATGAGGCTCAGAAGCAGGCAGGGTCAAATGATGACCAGGGGTCTTTTATGCTAAGGCCTCCGGATTCTATTCTGCTGGGAATGAGAAATCACTGAAACTGACATTTAAACATTTTTTTAAAAAAAATTTTTCGTCACTTATTTTTAATGTTTGTTGTTTAAGCCACTCAGGCTGTGGCGTTTTGTTATTGCAGCCCCAGCAGACCAAGACAACTTGTCAAGGGGAGGAAGTAGAAAGGAAGACCTTTGGGAAGTCTCTGAATTTAGGGAACAGGAGGAGAAAGAGGAGCCAGTGAAGGAGACATGAGTCATTAGGGAAGGAGGAGAGCGTCACAGAGACAAAGGGTGGGCAGGGGGTGACCAAGAGGTGTGAGTGCTGCTGAGAAAATGGGTACAGTTTTTGGGTGTGCTGGTCGTGTTCCCACTGATGCCTTAGGACCCAGTACAACAGAGCAGGAGAGGGGAAGCCAGGCCGAAAGGAGGAAATGGAGGTACTGGATGAAGGCTACTCTTTGAAGAACTTACGTGGGGTTATGAAAGAGGAAGACGAGAAAGGAAAACTTCAAGAAAATGAGGTTGAAAGATGTTTTAAATCTCTTTAGGGGCTGGAGCAGATCCCTGCCTTGATGCTCTGTAAGACTCTCGGAAGACAGACACACCTCCTCCGGATCATTAATTCCTCCCGGATGGGCAGCGCGATCCTGCTGTCTGGCCTCTACAGCACCTGCCTGCCTGCCTCAGTCTGCAGGTCCCCAGAACTACCCAGGTGGAAATAAGAGGTCCTCACGTCATAGGAGGCAGCAAGCACACTGCAAGGTGGAGAACATGGGTTTTGGAGTCTCACAGACCTGGGTTCAAGTTCCAGCTCTGCCACTTATTAGCCATGTGACTGGGGGGTACCATGCGTGCACAACGTCTATAAGCCTCAGTTTCTACATCTGTGAAATGGGAACGATGAGGAAGACCCTATTTTCCAGGGTTGCTGAAGATGAGATAATGTGCCCCCAAATGTTTAGCAATATACCCAGCCTACTGTAAATATGTTATAGTCGTTAGCAATTATTTTACATAATAAAGAGATTATCATTATTCCCAAGGCCCAATGAGGGCAAAAAGCCCTAGGGAAGATCCTTGAATGTAAGGCACTGGACTTTCTTTCCTTTCAAAGCCAGAAGGTGTAGACAGAGGAAACAGAAACGCCCAGCTTCTTCTTTCTTGCCTGGGCCAGACTGGGTGTCAGCTCTTCCCTTCAAGCCTCCCCTACAGGGATGGGGGTACTGGGAGCTCGGGGCTCAGAGCAGTGTTCTAGAACTGGATCCCAATCCCTCTGCTAGCTCTCCCTGACTTGGGGCCACCAGAAACCAGAGCCCCTACTTGAACACAACATTTTTAAGGTTCTTTTACCACCATCACCCCCAGGTCTTTTTGTTTCACAGCTCAGACATGAAGTCCCCCTCATCATAGATCATAGCTTTTACCTATAAAACTGTACCAGTCAGGGCTCAACCAGAGAAGCAGGAAGGAGAAAGAAGGGGAGGGGTGCTGAGGAAGAGAGAGGCCATCAGGAAGGGTGCGCAGGAACTCTTGGGCATGGGCTAAAGCTGCTGTCCACAGGCAGAATGTCTTCAGTGACTGACATTTTTAAAAAAGACAATCATCTTGGCAGTAGGCTAGTGAGCTGACTGAAGGCAGGGAGGGTGCAGAGCTCATAGGACTTGGGAACCGATAAGGGGGTTAAGAAAACAGTAATCAAGAACGACTCCCAGGTTTCTGATTTACCGAACTAGACAGACTATGGTGCTACTGGTTGAAAAAAGGAGTAAAGGAAATATAGTATTTTGAGGGGAGAAAGTTCTAGGCAGGATGATTTGACACATCTGTGAGAAATAGATATCTAGTGGGAGTTAGATACACAGGACTCAAGTTCAGGGAAAAGATCTGGCCTAGACCAACGGCTTTGGGAGATATCACTGACCAAGTGACAGCTGATGTTACTGGAATGGATGAGCTTGTGGAATGAGATGAGAATGCAAGAGGAATATCAAAGGTAAGGACACAGAAAAGACTCTTGAAAAGACTGATATATGTATATGTATAACAGATTCACGGTGTTGTACACCTGAAAAACAGCACTGTAAATCAACTCTACCCCAATAAAAAATTTTAAACAAAAATTAAAAAAATTAAATAAAAATTTAATTTAAAAATAAAAAAATTAAATAAAAATTTTTTTTAAAAAGGTAAGGCCACAGAGAGAAGAGGGAAGCTCACAGACAAGATTGCAGGGCCTGAGAGACAGGAGGAAAGTGAGAGAACCGAAGAGAGATGCTATAACTCAGAGGAGTCAGTATCCCAGGAAGACAAGATCCCTGCCCCCCCTGCCCCAGTCCAGCAGCCAGGACGTCACTGGAGCCTGAGGCCAATGTTGAGCCTGTGGAGTGGTGGCAGGAGAAACCAGCCCACACGAGGTAAGGAGACAGCGGGAGGCGAACAAGGGCGAGGAGAACAGACACTTTTCAATACACTTGGCTGCTGAGAGAAGGAGGAGTGTCCCAAACCCTCACCTGGTATTGTAGATATATGAAAAACTGGAATAAATATTCAGCAATTACTCTACACATTATATGTCTTATTTATTTCATTTAGAAATTATGTTGGTATATGAATTTTCAAGGCTTGATTTTGGTCATCCTTTTCAGTTTAACAGACATTTCCTAGGTGTATACACATTAACACATTTCATCAGCAGAAAAATAAATATGATTAACCGTAATGTACATCCCACTGAAGTAAGAGTTCATTCAGCTTCTGGCTTGAAATAGGTTGAAATGTCCTAAGTTTTTACAGTATAAATTGTTATCAGCAATATTTTGAACATATACACAATATGGGATAGCCCAGCTTTATATCAATACCTTTTCTCCTCAAAATAAAGACAAAGGGCTTCCCTGGTGGCGCAGTGGTTGGGAGTCCGCCTGCCAATGCAGGGGACACGGGTTCGTGCCCCGGTCCGGGAGGATCCCACATGCCGCGGAGCGGCTGGGCCCGTGAGCCATGGCCGCTGGGCCTGTGCGTCCGGAGCCTGTGCTCCGCAACGGGAGAGGCCACTGCAGTGAGAGGCCCACGTACCGCAAAAAAAGAATAATAATAAAATAAAATAAAGTAAAAGAAAAACAAAAATTTCCTAGAGTTAAGACATAGACTGTTACTATGAAACAGAGGTTAACACTCCAAGTAAAATCTGAAAAAGAGGAAAACTGAACCTTTCTTTCTTTCCTTTCAGGGGGCGGGTGTGGAGCCCCTCATTCTTTACCTTCTCCAGTTCCAAAACCTGCTGCTTCTGCTCTTCATTCAGACTCTGGGTTTTGCTTTGCAAAAAAGCTCTTTCTTCTTCAAGCTGAGATAATCTCTCATTGGCCCTTGATTTTTCTGATTCTAGATCTTTAATTGTAACCTCCTGGGTCATTTGAGTTGCTTGAAGCATTCCAATATGACCTACCCCCCCAAAAGAAAGCCCCAATTTAAAATCTGTTACATTGTGGTATAAAACAGTTTAGAGTTAATGACACAATGTACTTAATATGGAAGTAAAATAAATGGTCTGCGTGTACAAATAGTTCTTTGGTTTCCTCACTGTATACAACAGAAATATTTACCACGGGAATACTTATTATCCAAGTAGAATTACTTAAATTAGAAAGCAGTCCATTTTCACATCACTGATGTTGCTCCCTGCACCTAGGACCATTCCAATCATTTCTGAAGATTTCAAGCTCTACAAGTTGAGGTAGAAACAACCCCTCAGGGTACATATAAAAGTCCTGAGAGTAAAACAAAGGAAGAGAAGATGCACTGAGTAGCACGATGGCACTACAATGAGTAATTTATTCTTTTCTAATCTCTTTTTTTTCAAATTCTAACATAAAGAGGACGAAATCTGTATGCAGCAAGGAAAGATGGCAGGCAGCTGTTTGGTTGAAACTAAATTTGTTGTAGACAACAGACCTGATAAAGAACTGAGGCAGAGCAAGAGACAGATAAGGACAGCAAGGCTATGAAAACCTAAAATGACAACAGCAAAAAGACAAAAGTGTGTGTGTGGGGGGACGGTATGAACAGAGACAGAGAGATGGAAAGTGAACCTGAGAAAATATGCTCAGAAGGCATATGCGTTAGGACAGCGGTTCTCAAAGCGCCCTGGACCAGCAGCGCCTGGGAGCACCGGTCACAAGTGAAGCTCGCCCCAGACCTACTGCGTCAGAAACTCTGGGGTTGAGGCCTAGCGTCCGTGGTTGCACGAGCTGTCCAGGTGATTTTCATACACATTAAAGTCGAAAAGCTTCTGCTTCAGGGGGAGGGTAATCTGGGATACACCAATGAGCCAGTCAATCAGATGACATCCTCAAAGAACTCATTCAAAGGCCTCCCCTGGCTTACCAAACACCCCAGCGAAATGTCACTTCAGATCGATACAGGTCACCCCACTCCTCTAGTGAGGGCTTCGAAATGAGCACGTCAGCCACGCCAGGACGGGCAACCCAGCTTTCGTGTGTAAAATGATCCTTATTAATAAGCCCAATGAAATGAGGCTGTTGTAATTTAAATATAGTTCCACTAATTTAAGTATTTTAAAATATTTATGTTTTAAAAGGACACGTTTTTAAAGGACAAAGCCTCTTAGCGTGTTTTTCTTTTAGTGACTGACTTATTGGTGCTAAAACCTATAATTCTTAATTTTTTTATAGAAATATATTCCTAAAAATAAGTTATCGTTTGCTCATCTTATGATGGATTAACAAGATAACAGAACCTTTTAACATGTTTAGAATCTAAATAATTTTAAAATATGAGAAGAAAAGGCTAATTCTGTCTCGAATTAACATTTAAGTGTTGGTTTTAGCTGAGGAATACACCAAGAACTGTGGTCAGACATACTAGCTTTGAGGACAAGATCTGAAGCTTGCTGCTGTAAACGTTCTCTGGCTGCTGCTAGCTCACTTTCCACTTCCTTGTGCCTGCTTAATAAGGCCATTTCTCCCTCCTTGGCATCATCAAGCTGTTTTTGAAGAACCTAAGAAAAATCAAATAGCCATTATTAATATGCAAGAATGATGCTAAGCTAAAAAATTCATTTAAACTACCAGCAGCAACTTTCTCTTATTCAAAAGTCTCACTTAACAATAACTAGTTTTGAATCTGTATCAGTGACACATAACTTGTTATCTTCATAAGTCATATGACCCAATCATGAAAGGCTATTCGACCCTTTCTAATATATTTAAGTGCTGCACAGATATTTAAAACACACCTATGACATTTTCTATGCCAAGAAACAAAGAGACTTGCCAGAGAGACCTTTGGGTTTTTTTTGTTTTTTAGACTTGTGCCATACCCCTATTTATAAAGCAATCTTAATTTTTTGTTCAGTGTCTGGACATCAACTGATGTGCAGACCCCATCATCAATGGAGGAAAAGGAAAAAAACATAATTAAAGACCAATATTTTAAACTTCCCAAATCACTGGGAAAATATTAACATGTTTTTAAAAAATCCTTTCATAAACAATCAATAAGGTTTAAGCTTATCTTTTGGGGCCTTTCATATCTGAAATTGTTGTAGGAAATAACAGCTACGGGGTAATAAAGATTACCTTTTCACGGATCTTCTCACAAAAGAAAAGTAGAAAAAAAGCAAAATGGAGAAAAGAAAGTTAAAGTGGTCTAATCGAAAAGAAAAAGAGAAAAGTGGAAAAAGAAATCCATGTGTTGAATGTAATATTCTTTACTCACCTTAACACTGTTCTCTGCTGTAACAAGTGCTATCTGAAGCTTCTGGCATTTGTCATGAAGACTTCCAGCTTCATCCTGTACCATCTGTAACTCTGTCTTTAATTTTCCTATGGTTTTTCGTAAAATTGCTTCTTGTCCCTGAAATTCTTTTCTAAGATCTGCTTCCTTTTCTTTGCTAGCCTGGAGGCTTTCTGCTGTAAAAAGCTGTGACCTTTTCAAAGTATCTAGCTCATGTTCATAAAAGGACTGAGCTTTACGCAACTTGCCTTCATAATCCTCAATTAGTTTTTTCCGCTCAAGCCTTAGCTCTTCCAGTGTCTTGTTTAAGGTCTCCACCTCCATTCTGTGCAGCTCCTCCGCTTTCTCCTGTCCTTTACTAACAGAGGCACTGTGATCCTGCTGTGACTTCAGCAGCTCTTGGATCTCCCGTCTGTGAGCAGTTCGCAAATCTTCCAATGCCAACCGTTTGTCTTTTTCAAACTGTACTTGGACTTGTCCAAAACTCCGTACTCTTTCCTCAAATTTCCTTCTAATCTCTTCGACCTCTCTAGACATGGTTACTATGCGTTGGACATGCTGGGCTTCTGCACAAAGTTGCATGTCCTCAACTCTGTGCTTATAAGCCTCAAATTCTGTCAAAGCCTGCTGCTTCATTTTTATGTGATCTTCTAATGATGCTTCTAAAACTTGAATCTTTCTCTTAAGGTCTAACTCCTCTGATACTCTGCTTTTATATTGCAATATTTTTTCTCTTGTTTCTGCCAGAATTTGTTGGATTTCTTCTTCATGAGCATCTTTGAGGGCTTGAATTGCAGATTCGTGCTCATCATTTTTAGTGTTCAAAGCATATATTACCTGCATGGTTTTAAAGAAAAAGGGAGAAGAATTCAGTAAACCATATTATTTTCTAATTGAAGTTAATTCTTTCATTTGGATTGACATTTTTTTCTATGCAGATAATACTGGCTACAGTAAATAAATACTAAAACTTCATGCATTGTTTCTGTACTCATAGATTTATTTAGCAAATTTACGTAGCCCAATCTTTTTTTTTCTTTGTGGTACGCGGGCCTCTCACTGTTGTGGCCTCTCCTGCTGCGGAGCACAGGCTCCGGACACGCAGGCCCAGCGGCCACAGCTCACGTGCCCAGCCGCTCTGCGGCATGCGGGATCCTCCCGGACCGGGGCACGAACGCATGTCCCCTGCATCAGCAGGCAGACTCTCAACCACTGTGCCACCAGGGAAGCCCTACATAGCCCAATCTTAAAATCTGTACTTGAAGACTTTTTGATTAGGATTTTGAAGCATTCAAAATTAAGAATGTTTTCCTAGAAATGAAACAGTGAGGAGGAAAGAAACAAAGGAGGCTACCTGGTCTATGAGAATGGAGTTTTCCTATGGCCCAGTCTAGCTTCCTGAGGACTGTGCTGGGACCAGGAGAAAAGCCTCATGGTAAGTCTCTGCCTGCACTGGAGGCCTAGAGATGAAGGAGGCTTTGCATGAGTGTAAGTTCTAGGCCCTACGTCTTCCCAAAGGCCTCTTTCAACTGCCTAAAGTCTAGTATTTTTTAAATTTAGAAATTTCCTTTTCTAATTCCATTATGGTCTGTTTTTAAAGTTGATCCTTTTCACCCCAAAGTGGTCTCCCTACAAAATCCAATCAGTAGGGCTTCCCTGGTGGTGCAGTGGTTGAGAGTCTGCCTGCCGTTGCAGGGGACGCGGGTTCGTGCCCCGGTCCGGGAAGATCCCACGTGCCGCGGAGCGGCTGGGCCCGTGAGCCATGACCGCTGAGCCTGCGTGTCCAGAGCCTGTGCTCCGCAACGGCAGAGGCCACAACAGTGAGAGGCCCGCGTACCACAAAAAAAAAAAAAAAAAAAAAAAAAAAAAAAAAATCCAATTAGTACTTTTGTGCTCACCTATCAAATGTTGTAGTTTTACTCATTGCCTAATTTTCCCTCTGCCTCCAAGCAAGCCAGATTCCTAGAGCCAGAGTGTTCTGAGTACAGGTCTTTATTTTCATTTTCGTCCTTGGGTTTTAATGATTCCATTGAGATTTCCCCAGCTTAATTCCAACGACAACATACTCCTTTTACAGTAACACTCCCACTCTCGTGTGTTCCTTGATGTCCTCCACATAGCCCTGCGGTCCAACAGTAATATTCACAACTGTTACTTAAGACTTAGAGATGTGCCTACTTTCTTCTGAAGTAAAAATAAAAAGTAAATACTATACACGCCAGCAAAAATCCAGAGGCTAAAAATCAGTGTCCTGGAACTTCGCTTATTTTAATATGATCTTACTTTGGCTTCAGAAATGAAGTCCAGCACCAAATACTACCTATCTATCATCTATCTATCTATCTATCTATCTATGGTTGCGTTGGGTCTTCATTGCTGCGCGTGGGCTTTCTCTGGTTGTGGAGAGCGGGGGCTTCTCTTGTTGTGGAGCATGGGCTCAGTAGTTGTGGCTCGCGGGCTGTATAGCGCAGGCTTGAGCAGTGGTGGCACATGGGCTTAGTTGCTCTGCGGCATGTGGGCTCTTCCTGGACCAGGGCTTGAACCCACATCCCCTGCATTGGCAGGCGGATTCCCAACCACCGTGCCACCAGAGAAGTTCCAGCACCAAATACTTTTGCAATTAAGGTGCGGAAGTGTTGCCCTTTTCGTAGAGAACTTGTTTATGCAGACTGAGGCAACTGAGACAAACTACCTGGCTCTCCACAGATCCTGGTAACTCCAAATCCTGCTGCTAAATCGAGGCTGTCGCCTGCTAAGCCTACAGCTACACTGGCAGAAGGCAGAATACACACTGGAGCTACCCCACTGCAGGGGCTTCACTCCCTCCATACAGGGCTTTGTCTTCCACACCCAGTCCCCTGTCCATACACTCGGCTAGGTCTGCTGTATCTATTTGCTTCAGCGTGACTGAGGTGTGGTCATACCAAAAGCAAAAAGGTTGAGAGACGGCAAGATTCCACCTGTCTTGCCACAACTACCCTTCTCCTACAAGGGCCACGGGAAAACATGTGCACAGAGGAAAATAAATACTTATTCACGGTGTCTCTCTCTTCTTTAATAAACCTAATTCCAAATGCCACGTTATGTCCCTAAATGGGCTAACACACATCCCCATGGAGGACTCCTTTTATTTACACATTTAATCTTAAAGGTAGCCTATAAACCAAGAAAGTTGGGTGGCTTCCTATTCCCTTCCCTCAGGGTCATACCCGTCTACCACACTGATGCCAGAAAAGACCAGAAGGGACCCTATGGAAAAAGACACCAACCAGCTGGAGAGAAGTCTATTTGCCAGAGTGCCTGGAACAGAGTTGCTCTAGCCCACAGGTTGCAGACCTTCCCAGAGCATGTCTGCATGCATTCCCTCTTCATCTTACTAAGCACGTGGAAGGAAAAGAGATAATCCAAAGATCCCCAAAGAAAATAAGTCACACTGTTAGCACTTTGCTCCATGATCCTTTTCATGATCATGAAAAGGACCAGTCCATGGTGGGATTCTATATAACTGGTGATGAAAAGGGAGAGGGAAGCAACATGTGAGCCTCCCCTTGTCAACTATTTATTGAAATAGTCTTCTCTTTTTCCTAATTTAATTTCCCTCAGTCTTCAAGAGTCAGCTCAAGTTCTGCCTCTTTTAATAAGCCTTCCAAAGCCACCCACATCCATGGGAGTCTATCTTTTCTTTATACCCAACATCACCATTTCCTTACCACCACTCATTCCTGAAACTCAGCAAATGTTAGACTGGTTTAATTTGGGATGTCCAGACAACAAGGCTGGAAAGCTGTGTGATGATGTTAGCTGAAGGTACAGAAGCTCAGGAGCACACAAAAATGTGAATAAAAAGGTGAAATTAAAGGGGATCGAGGTTACGAATTAAAGCATTAAATTAAAACAGAATTTAAGAAAAGTAAACAAAACATCTGATAAATAATAGGGAAATATTATAAGGTACAAATATAAGATATATTGTATCTTCCAGGAAAGCAATGTTAAAATAAATTTCTAAAGCCTTAAAAAGGAACAATAAAAAGATGGCAAGGACAATAGCAAATTAGCAGTGCTCTCAGAAATGACCATTTAAAATATACCGCTATTTAATTATATTATTTTTAAATGAGAATGCTATATATGAATTTTCAACTACCTTAACTATACAAAGTATCTTCTAGCTATTCACTTTTCTACATAATTACAAAGGCAACCATTTATTAGTATCTTTATCTGATTAATTATTATTTCTCAGACAAAGGTAATATAGATGGTTCTATGTTCTTTGAACACATAGAAGATATATGACTTGAAGTAACACAATGGACCCAAACTGAATTTTTGACCCTAGGTAAAATAATTTCTCCAAGCTTCAAGTTTCTCAATATTAAATGGAGATCGTATTTATTCTACCCTAGTGACATTGTTGTTATAAGATCAACTTATCATTGACATTTTAAAATGATATTATATAAATATTTTTTAAAATATAAAGCACTATAAGATACTAAGCCTTCCTTGTTAGTTGTATCATTTATTTATGGAGAGAACGAGACTAATTTTAACAGAAACTTCAGTAAGTGATCATAATCATCCATAAAATTGGCTATGATTTTCCACATACGAAAAGGAAATTCTCTAACGTCTCTTTTCATAAACTATTTTAAAAGACATTAAGAGCCATTCGCAATTTTTCTGGAACTATGAACATTCATGGAATGGGACAGTACAATCATTTCAGCAATTTCATGCAATTTCACAGTTCCATTTTATGCCAATGATGCATAATTTAACTATATAACCCATGATGAGTAAGCAATTGTGAGTAATTTTTATTTTTTCTATGAAGATTTTCAGATACTCTTACCCACAGATAAAATGAGAACAATTCTAGATCCTAATTTTAAAAATGCTATTTAGGTAAAAACAAAAGTGTCTGAAATAGTTCTCACTGTTGACTGCTATGAACTGAATTGTGTCTCCCCGTCAACCCCACAAAATTCATATGCTGAAGCCCTAACCCCCAACAGGATGTTATATGGAGATAACAGGAGGTAATTAAGCTTAGACAGGTCATGAGAATGGGGTCCTCATGATAGGACTTAGTGCCTTTATAAGAAGAGACGCCGGAGCTCTTGCTTCCTCTCTCTGTCTCCGCCATGTGAAGGCACAGCAAGAAGTTCTACAGTATTCTGCTATGGTCGACAGAGCAAATACATTGGCAGTATAAATGTTCCCACTAAAAGCTAACTCATTAGTAATAAAGCATGTTCATTGAAAAGTATGTTATATTAGCTAAAAATATTTTAAGCAGACCTCAATTGTTGCATATTATACCAACAGGTTTAACCTTGCTAAGGTAAGGGAATCGTTGAATAAATGATGGTAAATTCCCACAATGTAAAACCATGAAACCATTAAAGAGCACATCTAATTTAGGAGGATATTTCAAAGAAAAAGCTTGTAGTATAAGGCAAATACATATGCTACTATATACGATAAGATCCAATGGCATACAGAGAAAACAATGAGTGTGCATGTGTGTGCAGATGCATATTTAAAGGTGTATTAAGAAATTAACCAAATTTTAACTGAGGATATTCAGTATTTCTAAGCCTTCTGTAATGAATGCATGTTGCTACTATGATCAGAAAACAATAAACCATTTTAAAAGATTAACATTAACAGTGCTAAAAGAATGAATCAATACTCGAAATGCCTTAGCTGTAGAAAAACATGACAATGAAAATGAAAACAGAAAGTTAAAGGAACATGAATTCCAACAGATACCCTTCAAATTTCCTTAAAAATCACTGACTGAAATAAAACTGATTTATAAAAATCATCCTTAAACTTTTTCAAGAATATTGAACATTAATCATTACACTTATAAAAAAGAACATGTATTTTGGAAATGTAAAAAAAATCTAATTACCTAGATAAAGTTTGATGGCTTACTAGCAAATCTTTAAAGGTCAATTCTTACTTCATTCATTCTTCCCTTCAACAAAAATTTACTGCACACCTGCTACGTGCCAAGACCTATCGGCACAATGGTGAACTGGATGCATATGTGTGGTGTCTATTGTCTTGCAGCTTAGTGGAGACTAACCTTAAAGAAATAGTTACTCACTTTGTCAAAGTGAAATATTGATAAGTTTTACAAAGGAGGAGAAATACAAAATGAGTCTTTGCTGGTGTGGGAACGAGGATGGTAATGTATGAGTTTTCCCTTATTATGAGTAAAACGCTTACTTTATCTTAACCAGAATCTCTTTAAAAAAAAAAATTTTACCGATGTATAGTTGATTTACAATGTTGTGTTAATTTCTACTGTACAGCAAAGTGATTCAGTTTTACATATATATATATATATATTCTTTTTCATATTCTTTTCCATTACGGTTTATCACATGATATTTTAACCAGAATCTCTTTTAGTCCAAATGTTAAGGGGAAAGCTATAGAGATGGAATTACAGGCTGAAGGAACAGGATGAGCAAAAGACACACCGATGGGTAAGCACAGGGCTCTGTGAAGGCAAAGATGGGCTCTGGAGCTAGAAAAGTGGACATGGTCCACAATGCAGAGACACTCATAGCTGCTGAGCCGGACAAGATCAAGAGGGAGAAACTACTGAGGAAGAATGAAGAAGACCGAGGACCGCTGTGGGCGGGGTTCAGCGGCGGGAGGAGGATGAGGACCCACAGACAGAGGCAACGTGCTGAGAGAGAGGAGCAAGAGCGGAAGCAGGGCGTCCCAGTCCCAGGCGCAAGGGACAGGCAGGGCGCCTTGTCAAAAGGTGCACAAAACTCAGAAAAATGAACACTTGAAGCCCCTGCATTCAGAATCTCAGAAATAATCTTTGAGAGAGCACATTCAGTAGAGTGGTGAGCGCAGAGCGAGTGGACAAGTGGATACTGAGTAAACGAAGGCACTTAGCTAGCAGAGAAAAAAACTCCAAGAAATCGTCAGTCAAAGGAAGGAAATAAATAGGGACAACTAGGATGATGGCTTAGGGGGCAGCAGCGTCCAGTCCAGGGAGGGTTGTGTTTTTTTTTTTTTTAAAGAGGAATTGAAAATGTATCCTAGGGAAGGGCTAACTGTTGCACCAAAGTCATGGAGGAAGTTTGAGGCTAGGATTGCCTGACACAGGCGGAGAGACTGACACTGACTGACGGGAGGGAAAAACTCCTCCCAAGAGAGCAAAGGTTAAAGACCGGGATTTGAGGTGGAGAGGGAAGATGGGCAGCTCCTGTCTGACTGCTGCAAGCTCCTCCGTAACAGGGAGATGAGATCATGTTCTTAGAGCGCAGAAGCCATCGGTAGCTTCTCTCCCCTGGCAACAGATGATGCTCTTCACCTTGGTGAGGCCAGCTTCAGCTTCAGTCAGTCTTCCCAGGATGTCTGTCTCACGACAGACTCAACCACTCAGCAACCATGAGCAGACGCTGTCATCACTGCTCCTCAGGGTGACGTTTTCGAATAAGCAAGAGATAAAGGAAAATTCTGGATATTTGTTCACTTTCCTTTTCTGATCAATGCCAGAGACAGTCAGACAGACCAACAGAAGAGAGAGAGAGAGAAAAACTCACCCTCAGAATACGTAAGCACTACATGAGGCACAAGACTACTTAACAAAGAAAAAAGGAGCAATCTCAGATTCGACAATTTTTCTTAAAGTTCTGGTACAATTAATCTATGACAAACAATATATAATGGAAATAGCCTCTTCAATAAATGGTGTTGGAAAAACTGGACAGCTACATGCAAAAATAAGTAATCCAACTGGACTACTTTCTCATGCCATATACAAAAATAAACCATATACAAAAATAAACTCCAAGTGGATGTAAGATGTGAAAGCACAAAACTCCTAGAATAAAATGCAGGTAGTATGCTTTTTGAGATCAGTTTTAACAATTTTTTTTGGATATGTCTCCTCCGCCAAAGGAAATAAAAATGAAAACAAACACATGGGATTACATCAAACTTGAAAGCTTTTTGCACAGTGAAGGAAACTCAACCAAACAAAAAGGCAGACTACTGAATGGGAGAAGATATTTGCAAACAATCTATCTGATAAGGGGTTAATATTCAAAATGTACAAATAACTCATACAACTCAACATCAAACAAACAACCCAATTAAAAAAATGGAAAGAAGACTTGAATGGACATTTTTCCAAAGAAGACATACAGATGGCCAAGAGATATATGAGAAGATACTCAACATCACGAATCATCAGGAAAAGGCAAATCAAAACCACAGTGAGATATTACCTAACACCTGTCAGAGTGACTATTATCAAAAAGACAACAAATAGCAAGTGCTGATGAGAATGTGAAGAAAAAGGAACCCTTGTGCACTGTTGGTGGAAATGCAAATTGGTGCAGCTACTATGTATCAACGTACAGTGAAAGCAGTAAGAAGGTTCCTCAAAGAATTAAAAATTGAACTACCACGCAATGCAGCAATTCTATTTCTGGGTATTTTTCCAAAGAAGACAAAAACACTAATTCAAAAAGATATATGCACCCCTATGTTCACTGCAGCACTGTTTACAACAGCCAAGATATGGAAGCCACCTAGGGACCCATCAATATGTGACTGGATGAAGAAGATGTGGTACACCCACATACCCACCCCCCCACACACAATGGAATGTTACTCAGCCCTAAAAAATGAAATAAAAACAATTTTATTTTATATTGGAGTATAGTTGATTAACAATGATGTGTTAGTTACAGGTGTACAGCAAAGTGATTCAGTTATACCCATACAAGTATCCATTCCTTTTCAAATTCTTTTCCCATTTATGTTATTACAGAATATTGAGCCAAGTTCCTTGTGCTATATAGTAGCGCCTTGTTGGTTATCTATTTTAAATATAGTCGTGTATACATGTCAATCCCAAACTCCCAATCTATCCCTCCCCTCCCGCATTTTCCCCTGGTAACCATAAGTTCGTTCTCTAAGTCTGTGTTTCTGTTTTGTAAATAAGTTCATTTGAAACTTATTTACAAAATGAAACCTTGCCATTTGAGACAACATGGATGGACCTAAAGAGTATCATACTAAATGAAATAAACCAGACAAAGACAAATACCATATCATTTCATATATGTAGAATCTAAAAAAACAAAACAAAGAACAAATAACAAAACAGAAACAGACTCATAGATACAGAGAACAAGCAAGTGGTTGTGGGGCGGGGTGTGGGGGGGTGAGTGAAATAGGTAAGAGAGGTCAAGAGGTACAAACTCCCAGTTACAAAATAAACAACATCATGGGGAATATAGAAAGTATTGTAATAACTTTTTATTATGTCAGATGGTAACAAACATCATTTTGTAACATATAAAAATACCGAATCACTATGTTGTGCACCTGGAACTAATGTAGTGTTGTAGGTCAGTTATACTTTGATTAAAAAAACAGATCTCATACATTTTAAACAAAGGAAGAACTTCCCTGGTAGCACAGTGGTTAAGACTCTGCGCTCCCAGTGCAAGGGGCCCGGGGTTCAATCTCTGGTCAGGGAACTAGATCACACATGCCACAACTAACAGTTTGCATGCCACAACTAAGGAGACCATGAGCCACAACTAAGGAGACCATGAGCTGCAACTAAGACCCAGCGTGACCAAATAAATAAATTTTTTTAAAAAAGCAGCCCTAAACACAGGAAGAATATGTTTCTATAATTCTGTTTTTATTATTAAACCCTCAGATACAATTAGCAAAAGGTTACTTGGTCCTTAAGCCACCAAAGTTAAAGAATATTGAAAAGAGTCTCTTAAACTTAAGCCACCAAAGTTAAAGAATATTGAAAAGAGTCTCTTAAACT
Source organism: Kogia breviceps (assembly GCF_026419965.1). Lineage (NCBI taxonomy): Eukaryota > Metazoa > Chordata > Mammalia > Artiodactyla > Physeteridae > Kogia > Kogia breviceps. Next base: position 50,406,481 of record NC_081322.1, read on the forward strand.
TCTCAAAAACAGTGGGTTATTGATCTCTGCCGTATAGGGTATGTTCTATCTGTTCTAGAGCAATAACACAGACCAGAGAACTCTGCACCTCAATTTACATTCAGTGGCACTCCCAGACCAGCGTTACAAGTAAATGTTTCACAAACTATTAAATATAATTGATGGGCTCTAAGTAGCTAACTTAGAGAATCTAATGTTTCTATAAAACGGTTCACATTTTGGAACCTGATTATTAGCAACCTTAAGGGTATGTTAATGAAATGCATTTAAAATGTGTTTTAGAGGTGATGAAATTGCACAAATCCATCCATATTTTCTTACTATTCTACTGATGATCAATAATAGCATATATTTATGCTACCTAAGTTACAGGATTAATCATTGCAATGTAAGAAAAGTTAACAGAACTGAATTCTGGAAAGAAATCATAAAGATCAGATCAGAAATAAATGAAAAAGAAAGGAAGGAAATGATAGCAAAGATCAATAAAACTAAGAGCTGGTTCTTTGAGAAGATAAACAAAATTGATAAACCATTAGCCAGACTCATCAAGAAAAAGAGGGAGAAGACGCAAATCAATAGAATTAGAAATGAGAAAGGAGACGTAGCAACGGACACTGCAGAAATAGAAAAGATTATTAGAGATTATTACAAGCAACTGTATGCCAATAAAATGGACAACCTGGAAGAAATGAACAAATTCTTAGAAATGCACAACCTGCCAAGACTGAACCAGAAAGAAATAGAAAATATGAACAGACCAATCACAAGCACTGAAATTGAAACTGTGATTAAAAATCTTCCAACAAACAAAAGCCCAGGACCAGATGGCTTCACAGGCGAATTCTATCAAACATTTAGAGAAGAGCTAACACCTATCCTTCTCAAACTCTTCCAAAAGATAGCAGAGGGAGGAACACTCCCAAACTCAGTCTATGAGGCCACCATCACCCTGATACCAAAAACAGACGTCAGAAAGAAAGAAAACTACAGGCCAATATCACTGAAGAACATAGATGCAAAAATCCTCAACAAAATACTAGCAAACAGAATCCAACAGCACATTAAAAGGATCATACATCATGATCAAGTGGGGTTTATTCCAGGAATGCAAGGATTCTTCAATATACGCAAATCAATCAACATGATACACCATATCAACAAACTGAAGGAGAAAAACCATATGATCATCTCAATAGATGCAGAGAAAGCTTTTGACAAAATTCAACACCCATTTATGATAAAAACTCTCCAGAAAGTGGGCATACAGGAAACTTTCCTCAACATAATAAAGGCCTTATATGACAAACCCACAGCCAGCATCGTTCTCAATGGTGAAAAACTGAAACCATTTCCACTAAGATCAGGAACAAGACAAGGTGGCTCACTCTCACCACTCTGATTCAACATAGTTTTGGAAGTTCTAGCCACAGCAATCAGAGAAAAAAAAGAAATAAAACGGATCCAAATCGGAAAAGAAGAAGTAAAGCTGTCACTCTTTGCAGATGACATGATACTATACATAGAGAATCCTAAGGATGCTACCAGAAAACTATGAGAGATAATCAATGAATTTGGTAAAGTAGCAGGATACAAAATTAATGCACAGAAATCTCTGGCATTCTTATACATTTATGACGAAAAATCTGAGAGGTAAATTAAGAAAACACTCCCATTTACCACTGCAACAAAAAGAATAAAATATCTAGGAAGAAACCTACCTAAGGAGACAAAAGACCTGTATGCAGAAAATAAGACACCGATGAAAGAAATTAAAGATGATATAAATAAATGGAGAGATATACCATGTTCTTGGATTGGAAGAATCAACATTGTGAAAATGACTCTACTACCCAAAGCAATCTACAGATTCAATGCAATCCCTATCAAACTACCACTGGCATTTTTTACAGAACTAGAACAAAAAACTTCACAATTTGTATGGAAACACAAAAGATCCTGAATAGCCAAAGCAATCTTGAGAAACAAAAATGGAGCTGAAGGAATCAGGCTCCCTGACTTTAGACTGTACTACAAAGCTACAGTAATCAAGACAGTATGGTACTGGCACAAAAACAGAAATATAGATCAATGGAACAGGATAGAAAGCCCAGAGATAAACCCACACACGTACGGTCACCTTATCTTTGATAAAGGAGGCATGAACATACAGTGGAGAAAAGACAGCCTCTTCAATAAGTGGTGCTGGGAAAACTGGACAGCTACATGTAAAAGTATGAAATTAGAACACTCCCTAACACCATACACAAAAATAAACTCAGAATGGGTTAAAGACCTACATGTAAGGCCAGACACTATCAAACTCTTAGAGGAAAACATAGGCAGAACACTCCATGACATAAATCACAGCAAGATTCTTTTTGACCCACCTCCTACAGAAATGGAAATAAAAACAAAAATCAACAAATGGGACCTAATGAAACTTAAAAGCTTTTGCACAGCAAAGGATACCATAAACAAGACCAAAAGACAACCCTCAGAATGGGAGAAAATAGTTGCAAATGAAGCAACCGACAAAGGATTAATCTCCAAAATTTATAAGCAACTCATGCAGCTCAATAACAAAAAAACAAACAACCCAATCCAAAAATGGGCAAAAGACCTAAATAGACATTTCTCCAAAGAAGATATACAGATTGCCAACAAACACATGAAAGAATGCTCAACATCATTAATCATTAGAGAAATGCAAATCAAAACTACAATGAGGTATCATCTCACACCGGTCAGAATGGCCATCATCAAAAACTCTAGAAACAATAAATGCTGGAGAGGGTGTGGAGAAAAGGGAATACTCTTGCACTGCTGGTGGGAATGTAAATTGATACAGCCACTATGGAGAACAGTATGGAGGTTCCTTCAAAAACTACCATATGACCCCGCAATCCCACTACTAGGCATATACCCTGAGAAAACCATAATTCAAAGAGTCATGTACCAAAATGTTCATTGCAGCTCTATTTACAATAGCCAGGACATGGAAGCAACCTAAGTGTCCATCAACAGATGAATGGATAAAGAAGATGTGGCACATATATACAATGGAATATTACTCAGCCATAAAAAGAAATGAAACTGAGTTATTTGTAATGAGGTGGATAGACCTGGAGTCTGTCATACAGAGTGAAGTAAGTCAGAAGGAGAAAAACAAATACCGTATGCTAACACATATATATGGAGTCGAAGGGAAAAAAAGTCATGGAGAGACTAGGGATAGGACAGGAATAAAACACAGACCTACTAGAGCATGGACTTGAGGATTTGGGGAGGGGAAAGGGTAAGCTGTGACGAAGAGATAGAGTGGTATGGACATATATACACTACCAAATGTAAAATAGATAGCTAGTGGGAAGCAGCCGCATGGCACAGGGAGATCAGCTCGGTGCTTTGTGACCACCTAGAGGGGTGGGATAGGGAGGGTGGGAGGGAGGGAGATGCAAGAGGGAAGAGATATGGGAACATATGTATAACTGATTCACTCTGTTGTAAAGCAGAAACTAACACACCATTGTAAAACAGTCAGACTCCAATAAAGATGTTGGGAAAAAAAAAAAAAAAAGACCTTTGGGTAGTATGGCCCATCCAGTCGGGGCCAGCCAGGGAGGCTCGGCCGGTACAGTCGGAGGGCACAGGGCGCATGCGCCCTGCGGCTGGGGGCTGGGCAGGGCCGTCTGGCTCGGTCGGGCAGGGGATGAGCTCGGCACGGGACCGCAGGGCTAGCAGGCTGCTGAAGGTGGCCTAGGTGGCTGGCCGAGTACTTAGGATTTAACGTATTTTTGCTGAACTTACCAAAAAAAAGGCGCTTGGGATGATGGATTAACAAGAACATTGAAATGCTGTGAAAAGTTTCAAATTGGAGCATACTGAATTTTCATCCTAGTCCAGCAGCTCTGCTGCTCACTTAAATACAGATGAATGAAGACCCCATTCGGGAAGACACCTGGCCAGCAGTCCAGAGATGATGCAGGCCATGCTGCAAGCATGATGAAGAAACGAACATCCCACAAAAAACACCGGACCAGTGTGCGGCCGAGCAAACCTGTTTCCCAGCCCCGGAGGAACATCGTAGGCTGCAGGATTCAGCATGGGTGGAAAGAGGGGAATGGCCCCACCACCCAGTGGAAAGGAACCATTCTGGACCAGGTGCCTGTAAATCCTCTGTATCTTATAAAATACGATGGATTTGACTGGATTTATGGACTAGAACTTAATAAAGATGAAAGAGTTTCTGCGCTTGAAGTCCTCCCTAATGGAGTTGCAACATCTCGAATCAGTGACGCACACCTAGCCGACACGATGATTGGCAAAGCAGGGGAGCACATGTTTGAGACGGAGGATGGCTCTAAAGACGAGTGGAGGGGAATGGTCTTAGCACGCGCTAATGAACACATGGCTTTACATCACCTATGAAAAAGATCCTGTCTTGTACATGTACCAGCTCTTAGATGATTATAAAGTAGGTGACCTTCGCATTATGCCCGATTCTAATGATTCACCTCCAGCAGAAAGGGAACCGGGAGAAGTTGTGGACAGCCTGGTAGGCAAACAAGTGGAATATGCCAAAGAAGATGACGCTAAAAGGACTGGCACGGTCATTCATCAAGCAGAAGCCAAACCATCTATTTCACCAAGTTTGATGATGATTTCCATATTTATGTCTACGATTTGATGAAAACATCCTGGATGTCATCACGAACTTTGCCAAATTTGTGCAACTACTAAATGTATAATTTGTAGACATAAAGACTTGATTGCTTTCCAGTTTAATGAAAACTTAAACGTCCCTGTGAACCAACAATCTCTGCCAGCAGAACTGGTTTTGTTCTGAATAGTACAGACTTAGGTGAACACAAAGCATTTTGTGTAAGGAACTCCTTCCTCTTAAAAGAAGTCTATCTGTTTGGAAGGAACTTACAGGCAAGTCTGGTAAAAGTTAAGCTAGTATTACAGTCATTTAAAACTGCAGTAGATCTTATCCACTTTCCCCTTCATGCTTAACACTCTAATTCTGCTGCCACAATGCAAGCATAGTTCGGTATTTTTGTTATTGCCTTTTTTTGAGATATATATGTATCTATATCTACCTACCTATCTATATCTGGGTGTATACATATAAAATGTATATATACATACAAACAGATCTGTGTGTACACACACACACACTTCATGGGCAGTCCTTTCTTTGTGGGTTGGAGTGGGGCTTACATAATTTTCTCCAGTCTAACAGGAGTGCTGACCCAAGCCATTTGTATTCAGTGTATTCAGTGTATTACTGCTGTTTATTCAAAATCAAGTTTGGGCACAGGAAGCGCATCAGGACATTCAGCTTGTTTTGAAAGTCAAGTTCAGAGCACCATTTCAGTCTGGAGGCTTTAAAGTGTAAATTCAAATATGAATCACCTGTGAACATTTAACGACCCACATTAGAATTTTACAAAACAGTAGAAATCTGGGTAAAAGTCTGCCTTTAATTCTAAACTTTGTACATTGTTTACATTTTTTATCATAAATACTTCTTTTTAAGCAAAGCCCAGGTACTTGGTCCACATAGTGTAATGCAGGTGTATTTTGGATGAAACATTTGGTCCATTATTTGTACAAATTAGTAATCTGGATTTTAGTACATGGATTTAAAAGGTAACAGTATATCAGTGGTTTCTGTGTATTTGGTTAAGTTCCTGGAAGAACATAGTGCTTTTATATTAGAAAGGTAAGTTTAAGAATGGCAGTGTTGCCTTTTAACAAGTTCTCTGGGATACCTTTATTTTTATTACTAATATTACTGATATATGATTACGGTCAGAAGGCTCTTCCCCCTCGGCTTTTCCCCTCAAAGAATGCCTAGACAAATAACAGCTTAAATTCCTGACATCTTTTGTGGTGCTGTATGTTCTTGCTCACGGTGTGCTGTTGCTGTGGATTCATTCCATTTGGTGGATCTTTGCCACATCAGGGTCAGTCACCTGCACTGGCTTGTGGGTGTGACTGACAGCAGCCCTTAGCCATTGAATCCTTCCCTGCAAGTTGTCCTTAACTAAAATAGAACTGCAAAAGTGGTTCGTTTAGAAGCAAAACGTCAGACTATCACTTTGTTTTGGATGATCCCTGGCAGTTTGAAAGCTAGGAGAAAGATGGTTTGTGAAACCAGTCTTGTGGAGATTGAAAATCTTACCTAAGATTCGGGCAGAAAGCTTAAATGCATATGAATCTCAGCCAAACACCAGGTCTGTGTGACGTCTGTCATGGCTGTTCTTGATGTTAAGAGATTCTGTAGTTTCAAGGCCGTGCTCTGCGTGGTTTGTGTCATGTCCGTTTTCGCCTTCAGGAAGGCTGTGCCTTGTGCTGGTGGGTGGTTACCTCGCGCACCATGTAAATACAGCACCCCACTTCTCTCCAGCGTGCCCAGTGCCTCACCGAGGGCAGCCAGGGGTGAGCTTCTCCATGCAGTGGGTACCCAAGTCTTAGATGTTCCTCCTGTGCTTGAAACGAGTGTCATGCTACAGATCTGTCATCTGTTCTCCCGGAGGCTCCTGTAAGAGTTCCTGCATGTGACTCTCAAGGCTGAGCCAAGCTCCCCGTGCCCCAGTGGACACGTGTGGCTCAGAGAGGGAGTTGTCCAGCGTGCACTGCATGAACAGGACACAGTGACTTCAGACTGAAAAACAAAGTCCTTTGGAGGTATCCTGAGGGTTGGGTCAGTTGAAACATTTCTGGCATTACTTAATGACTTGCATTGTGGTTTTTCTGCAAGTACCTTTAGCAACTTTTAATACCACGTGATCTCTCTAAATGAATGTGACGTGTGATTTATTATCATCATTATTTTAATCATTGTTCCATTTATTGCCTTTAGGGTTGAAGGAGGGGGAAGGGTTTTGTTGTTGCTGTTTTTCCTTTTTGTTCCCATTCTTTTTTCTTTCGGTGGCTTAAACCACACACACTTCCTGACGCCCTGACTAACTCTGCTCCCCGGGCGAGTAGTTCAGCCTTTGTCTAGGCTCATGTTTCAGATCTGCATATGCATTGCTTGCATTTTCCTGGTATCGGAATGTTGGTTCCTTGTTCTAGGAATACAACATTAATCTCGAAAATTATCATGGGACTTGCGACAACACAAGACATGAAACTCTGTATAAAATGTATTGGCCTTTCTCACTGACCTGCTACAGTATCATCATGTCGTGTCATGTGTGTGTGCATGTGTGATGTCTGGCTGCCATGTAAAGCTTCAAAGGAAAACCTTAAAAGCAGACCATCCTTTTTTGCATGCTCTATTCTAAGCAGAATGTTCAATGTAACTAACTAAAATTGCATGTTAAATATATTTCAGTTTTTTCTTTTCTATCTTTGTTTTTATTTCTTTTCAGTTTCTGTATATTTGCTTAATTGTGCTGTTTTAGTGGTTGTAGGATAAAGATGTGCTGGTGAAGCAAATGTAGTGCCAACAGAAGGTGATTTTCCAGTTGTGCATGTCATGCAGCATTGAAGGGACTGTGCATTCTTCAAACAATCACAGTTGCTTCTAAACCAGATTTCATTTCTATTATTGTTTTACATGCCAAACCCCGAAGTGCATTGGTGTTGAATCTCTGAACACTGTGGACCTGTTAGAAGACTGTTTTGATGGTCACAAATTGTAGTGCCTGAAAACATTCTTCAAGCTGATTGTCTTAAAAAAAAAAAAAAAAAAAAAGAAAGTTCTCCAAAGACAAAACAGGAATTATTGTAACAGAAAATAATTACGGTCAAAATGTCTGTGGTTCCTTGGAAATGCTATGCTTTTTGTATTTTCCATCATTAGTGCAGTTTGAACGAATGTGTATAGTTCAGAGGTCTTTGTGTTCTGAATACCTAATTTTAAAATTAGGTAAATGACCTCATCTTTCAAGCTTGAATTCATTTTTAATTTTAATTTTATTTTATACAATGTGTAGACAGTTCCCTGTTCTCTGCATTTAGAAGTATAAACTATATAAATCTGTTAGTTCTGTAAGTAATTTTTATAATTATGATGTAACTCTATCCTATCCTTAAAACATTTAAAATAAACCCTTTATGTGCAAAAATAAATAAATAAAAAATAATAAAAAGACCTTTGAAATCCAATTGCTTTGGGAAAGAATTACCTTTAAAGATGTGTTTGCTCTATGCATTTCTATAATGATTGTTAGAAAAATCTTTTTAAAAATATAAAGTCTAATAACATTGGAGGTATTTTCCTTGATGGTAATAGAGAATACATCTGTTTCTCCAAGAAAAATTTAACTTGACTTTTGAAATAGCAAACAGAAGTCTTATTATAAGGCTTAGTATTTAAGGTCCATGCAATGGTATCTGTGCTACCAAATCTTAGCCAAAAACAACAACAAAAAAATCAATCAACAAATTTTGAATGAATGCCTTACTATGTTCTCAGCACTTTTTAATACGCATTATGATAAAGAAAAGTATAAATGTTCGTACTTAATCTTACTTAAATAGAACTGTTTAACACACACACAAACTAACGGCAGACAATTTTAGATAATACACGTAAAGTGTCAAGCTTTTGAGTACAGAATACTGTATATACAGCATGAGAGGTTTTCAGTAGAGGAACTGGATGAAGACTGCAGTAAACAGAAAGACTTGAAAGGACAAAGGCCGGTGGAGAGAACTGTGAAGAAATCAACCTGAGTTAAGGCACAAGACCGGAATGGTTTTGGTGGGTGGCTGGTATGGTCAGATAATCCTGAACAGAGAGACGCGTGAGTGCCAGGGAAAGCCAGATAGAGTCAAAAAGTTCCTGGTGATGAGTTCTGTCCCTGCAATTTAACTGGGAAATGAGTCTCTCTAAGAATCTTAGGAGATTTAGAATCTATACATATTTTTCTGTCTGTATGCTCACAGTGGTGCTGGACAATGATTCTAAGACATACATTTCTTTTCACCCACATTTAAACATCTCATAAGTTGAAAAGAATCTTATAATTTTTGTGTATCACAGATGGACAGCATTTTTTCCCCTCTAAGTGGTACATAAAATAATGATGCATCTTAAAAATCAACTACCACCACGAATCAAGAGTGCTATGAAGTCATTAGGAAAAATGAATGAGTAAAGTATTTTACGTTTAAAGTAGAACATAATCAATTCTCAATTCTGAAAAAAATTGTCTGAACCTCTTGCTCACAAGGAACAGAAGAAATCTGAGGGTCTGCAGTAGGAAGGCACAGGAACAAGTCTACATTGACTTTCTTAACACAGAAAGTGAAGATGAGTCCAAGCCAGAGAGACCAGAGGATATAAGGCAAATGCAGAAATAGTAAATTATTCGTCAGAGTACAAGCTGTAAAACCTAAATGCTGAGAGAGAGAAAATGCCATTGAAAAGCAAGCTGAATTGTCCAGCAGAGTGCTGGAAAACACGGGGTAAAACCAGGGGCTGATAATAACGAGGTTGTTTCCAAGTTTGTCAAGAGCAGTTAAGCCCTCAGGTCATCACTTGTACCAAGCAGGCAGTTAACCCTCCTCTATGTTGGTAAAAAAAAAAAAATAGAAGAGAAGTGAACTGGGAAAATGAGCTGGAGCAGTTCCAGCCTGGAGAACCAGAGGGCAGGTGATAAGGCATGAAACTAAGAGCAGAGAATTCAGTGAAAATCTAATGAGCCATGGACTGAGAGATGATATTTGCAAAAGACATCTGATAAAGAACCGCTATCCAAAATATACAAAGAAATCTTAAAACTCAACAATAAGAAAATGAATAACCTGATTAAAAAATGGGCAAAAGATCTGAACAGACACCTCACCAAAGAAGATATGCAGTAGTAAATAAGCATATGAAAAGATGCTCAACATCACATGTCATTAGGGAATTGAAAATTAAACAATGAGTTACCACTATACACCTGTTAGAATGGCCACAATCCAGAACACTGGCAACATCAAATCCTGACGAGGAAGTGGAGCAACAGGAATGCTCATTCATTGCTGGCAGGAATGCCTTTTAAAGTGGCTGCACCATTTTGCAGTTTAGCAGTTTCTGACAAAACTAAACGCTCTCTTACCATATGATCTAGCAACCTTGCTATTTGGTATTTACCCAAATAAGTTGAAAACTTATGTCCACATTAAAAACTAGCACATGTATGTTTTATAGGAGCTTTATTCGTAATTGCCAAAACTTGGAAGCAACCAAGTTACCCTTCAGTAGCTGTGCTATCTCCAGACAATGGGATATTATTCAGCACTAAAAGGAAATGAGCTATCAAACGATGAAAAGACATGGAAGAAATTTAAATGTATATTATTAAGTAAAAGAAGCCAAATGAAAAGGATACATACTATATGTATATGACATTCTGGAAAAGACAAAGCTATGGAGACAGTAAAAAGATCAGTGGTTGCCAAAGAGGAGGCAGGGATGAAAAGGCAGGGCACAGAGGATTTTTAAGTCTGTGAAAGTGTTCTGTATGATACTATAATAGTAGATACATATCATTACACAGTTGTCAAAATCTATAGAATATACAGCACTAAGAGTCAACCTTAATGTAAACTATGTATTTGGGGTGATTATGTGTCAATGTAGGTTCATCAGTTAACAAATGTATCCATCTACCGCAGGATGTTGATAGTGGGGAAGGCTGTGTCCATTAGGGGAGAAGGGTATGTGGGAATTCCGTACTTTCTGCTCAATTTTTCTGTGACTCTAAAATATAAAGTCTGTTAATAAAAACTGCATCCTGTACAGTGAGTCCCCATTCCCCTCCCCTCCCTAGATTCCAAATGCCAGGAGTCAAGCTTATAACAGGTCCCTGGCAGCAGACTAAAGAACCCTCTGGAGGAAGTGAACCACTCAAAGAAAAAAACCTAATCATAATGACATTTGGGTGTGTGTGCTCAATTACAAAAATCATCCCAGGGGCTTCCAGTTTCTATGCAGGATGTAGAAAGATGGAAAGAGCAAAGCTCCTCAGTAACAACTAAAAATTCCAAACATCCTACAAAATCATAAGTTTTCTTGAACCTATCAAAGAGCTGAAATCACAACACAGCCTCCTGGCTTTAAATCTAAGACAAGCCTCCCAGGACACACAGGGCACAAACTTAACGGCAGAGCACAGATGTAAGATGAGGCTCTCATACAAGTGAGTAAGAAGAATTCAGCTAAAATTTATAACAAGCTGTTAAAGGTAGAGCATGGGTTTAGCTAAACTACTCCACAACACTGCTGCCTCAGCATCCACTTTGTGTGGCCAATCGGCCTGCAGGGCCTTGAACTGATACTACCCTCTCCATCTAGCATGCATGCCCTAGAAAACAGCCCACGGACTCATAAGTAAACCTAAGTTCCTGATGTGACTCCCCAAGCTGCCCTGGTGATCCTTCCTCTTGTGCCCCTCAGATAAAAACAGGCCCCTGAGAAGCTTACCAACCACCTCCCCCTCCTTTTTGGTTTGAATTGACCAATCTGGCCTTAGCCTGCGACACCCCCCCCCAAAGTTCTCCCCCAGGATCCACCCTGATCTCCGCCTACACCCTGCCTTAACCTCCCTTGTGGCCCCTTAAGGTGTGCTCTGTACCTCCTCCAGGACCTGTAAAAGTAATCAACTCAATTTCAATTCTCTTGTGGTCTTTTATTGAACCATCCATCACAAATGTTAACAAATGTTAATTTAACAAAGTTACAAATGTTAATTTAACAGTTACAATGGGTAAGTGTGAGAACACAGAACCCACGAATGCCACAGGCACACGGGATTGCGCACACTCACAAGCTCTTAGCCATGACCTCAGTGGACCACAAGAAAGACTGGAGACAGGGCAGAAGACAAGAGAAAGCCTCCCTCCATGCAACAGGCCAGCCAGCCTCAGCCGAAAAAGCACAAAACCCCACCCAGATCCTTATCATTGAAGGAACAAGAGCCCGTAAGGCACCCGGGGAAGAGCAACAAACCTTGTTTCCCCATTGGCCCAACCTCCCCCCTCCCCCCAGGGCACAGGTGATAACCAGAAGAGTAAAACCTTTTGGGCAAGGGTGAAAATGAAAACAAAACATATCAAAACTTCTGAGATGCAGCTGAAATGGATTGGCAAACTGCAGCTTGTTTTTTATAAATTTGTTTATGTATTTATTTATTTTTGGCTGTGTTGGGCCTTCCGTTGCTGTGCGTGGGCTTTCTCTAGTTGCAGTGCTCGGGCTTAAGGGAAGTGAAACCATAAGTGACATTCCTTCCTTCATCTACTCATCTTCCATGGCTCTGTGGTCAAAGAACCATCTCAAAGACCCATGGAAAAGAAAATTAGCTCCTAATTACAACGAAGCTAGGAAACCCTTGCTACATTGATAAAAATAAATCAAGAGTAAAGGAAGGCTTGTTCCTCTCTTCCACTCACCACACAACATGCTATTACCATCCATGAGTCTCTTAAAACCTCTGCTTTTTTTGTTTTATTCTTCTAATTAGATCAAGGAAAGAGACCCTAATAGAAACTAGCTTTTTTTTTTAAACCACTTACTGGCTTCTAGTTGTTTCTCCTCCTCCTAGCTGCTGAGCAGCTTACATGATCATCTCATAGGGCTGGCTCTTGCTCAGGTCTCCTCAAAAAGCCACTCCGGCATTACTCCCTTCCCTACCAAATCCTATTTCTCCAGTAGAAAAATCACCCACAGGGATTTCCCTGGTGGCGCAGCGGTTAAGAATCCGCCTGCCAATGCAGGGGACACGGGTTCGAGCCCTGGCCCGGGAAGATCTCACATGCCGTGGAGCAACTAAGCCCGTGAGCCACAACCACTGAGGCTTTGTGCCACAACTACTGAAGCCCGTGCGCCTAGAGAAGCTCCACAACAAGAGAAGCCATCACAATGAGAAGCCCACCCACTGCATTCTGCAGCTTGGACTTGGAGGAGTCGGAATAGTAGTGGAGAGGGAATGTGGAGTAGGCTACAAAAATGGCAAAGAATACCAGAGGATGCCTGCCATCCTCATTCACAGACAGACCATGCATAAGGCACCACAATGAATTTAGTAATGAGAATGGCAAATAACAAAGCTGCAACAAAAAAGATTTCCTATATTTTCAAATTCAACTCAATCTATCTTCTCAAATACAATGAAGAGCAATTGTTTTTTTAAAAAAACATTTATACTGCAAAAATCTGGATTAGGGAAGTAGATAAGTATTTCATAACTAATTATGTTTTTCTCTGAACCTCTGCCAATACTCATGTTCTCCCTTGAATGTCTTCCTCTTGTTATGTCCAATTATCAAAAATTATCTTTTTAAAAAGTTGTATGTTCTACATATTTTCTGATTACTAAAGTAATCTTTGTGCCTTGTAGAAAACTTGAAAAATATTGGGCTGGCCAAAAAGTGTGTTCGGGTTTTTCCATAAGATGTTATGGAAAAACCTGACTGAACCCAAACGAACTTTTAGGCCAACCCAAGAGAACAGATAAAAACAACAAAAATAAAAAGGAAAAAATATTTGTCACCCTTTATCCTTTTACAATTGTTACCTTTTTGTTTGTTTGTTTTGGCACCTCTCTCCTTATAACAGAATTTTATAAGAGATTGGATACAGGGAACAAAGTACAAAGAAGAATAAAAATCACACTAATATTTGTAACCTGAGAAGTCAGAAAAAGAGTTGTGTCTATGATGGAAAATGTATACTTTGTAAAGTTAATTCTACCAAGTTGATCCTCAGATGAACAGACAATTTTGTAGTAATTGTTATGCCCACCAAATAAAAAATCACCCAAATACACCATAACTATGCACCATAGTTTTTAGGATACCCATCCAATTTCCTGCAGTATTGCTCTTCTCCATTTCTACTTTTCTTCTCAAAGGAATTTCAGTCAGAGACATGCATAATATATAATACACTAATCAATATTGTCAAAACTGAATTGGTAAGGCTATGTAAAAGTATTTTTAAATCTACCATAGTATCACCTCTATTCCAACCAGCGTATGAATCCTAGGGAGACCTACAGTATGTAGGTTCCTATAATATTTTGAACATATCTCTACTATGGTACTTACTTAACGTGATATAATATATCCCATCCCCATAAAAATATATTTTTTATCCTATATTTAGAGCCTTTGCAATAACTGGATATATAAGGTATCATATGTAAATGTGTATTGGGCAGTATTAGTGAATTGTTAACCAACATTTTAACTCATGTCCTAGAAGGTTCTGTATCAGATATACAAAACGGGATAATAATAATATTCCAAAGAGCCTGTGCTGTGGAAACAGGATGAAGAGTAAAGTGTCATCAGCCAGGAAGAAGGAAGATGAAGCCAATGTAACATTCCAGCAGCTGACAAGTATCTTCCTTTCAGGAGGCCCAGGCAGGAAGCTAATTCTTCTACAATTTTCCTGCTTCTTACTTCAAGAAGCAGTACATCAAAAGCATGAATTCCCTGTGCCACATATCAGAGAGTGAAGCCATTATGACTGACATGTCTCCAGTATTTGGGAGAAGGCACGTCGGACCCCAACCCTACTTTTTTTTTTTTTTTGCCCCAGCCCTACTCTTACATACTCCAATAATGTGCCTCTGAATGGCCAGGAATGCAGAAAAGATATTAAGATATTAAGAAGAGTGAATGTCACTACAACAATTCCCTGGTACATCACAGGATCCACAAGACTGTAGAATCTTTATTGGTAAGAACATTCTGCCACTGGATGGAGAGGTGGAGTTAGAATAGGAGGGCTGTAGTGTGTTATCCTGTCTGGTCACAGGACTCAAATAAATAGGCTTTTGAATAAGGGCTTGGATGTCAGCAAAATTCAATAAGGTGAGTCATGTAAGATTGGAATAATATTATTCCATACAACATACACCAAGCTCTTTAGAACCTGGTTGAAATTGGGGAGATACCCTCCTTGAAAAATCAGAGCCTTCAGAGCCAGTGGCCCTATACAGAGGCCCAGGTCCCCAGACACCAGTGTTGAAGACTCAGGTCCTGAGCTGGGGTGTAGACTCCTGAATAGCTCCTGAGGTACAATCAGTCTCTCAGACTGGGCCCTCCACTATGTCAGCCCTTGACTAGCCCTTATGTCCTCTAAGTCACGTATTCCCTTGCTCAAGCATAATTCAAGGACTTAAAATAATGTTCATTATCTGTTCTGGATGTAGACAACTATATTATATTTTTCTCATTTCCTTGTTTTACACCTAAATATGCTATTTAGAATGAAAATATACAAATGTGTCACCTAAGAGTTCTTCCCTCTCTTTTCCTCACCTCCCACATGAAGTCCTTGTTAAGTCCTATCAGTTATACTTCCAAAATATATCATGAATCTCTGCAGTGTTCTCCATCTCCACTGCAACCACCCTAGTGCAAGCCACCATCACCACTGGCTCCAGAGCAAGGACCACTGCAGTGGTCTCTTCAATGACCTCCCAGCTCCCATTTACGCTGTGCTGCAATCCATTCCTCACTCAACAGCCAAAGTGGTCCTCTCAAAATATAAATCATAACTAACCCTTGCTTTCAACCCTCTAATAGTTTTCCATCACACACATACAGGGAAAAAAGGGCTAAAATCCTTTTCAGTGGCCTTCAAAGTTGTACTTGATCTGGTCCCCACTCCTGACCTAAGCCTAAAGCCACTTTCACCAAAGGAATCAACAAACATACCACCAGAGACAGGTCAGGAAGCAGCAGAAGCTGAGAGAGACCAACTGTGTAGCTGTGTTGAGAAAGGTTTTGTGTAAAACTCATGGGGCATCTGAATTTCTATATACTGACTTTTCTTAAAGGAAGTACCCCAATATAATGAATCAATCAAAAGTCAAGGTACCGACACTTCACAGAATTCAATAAACATGCCTTTCTTTGTACGTAACGGAGAACGAGCGAAGGATTTTAAGCAGAGAAATAACTAGATCTGACTTGCATCTTAGAAACTGAAATTCTGGTTGCCTTGTGGAGGATATATGCAATGGGAGGAGACTAAAGAACAGTCAAAATACATCAAAGTAACTCAGGAGACAGCCTGAGGTTCCTACACAAATCTTGATGGGGAGGGATGAGACCTGACTGAAGAGCGGTTTAGGAGGTCATACATAGCATGAGAATCCGGTGGTTGATTCAAGGTGGGAGGAGAGATACCCTCTCCGAGTTGTTCACTCGGTCAAGGAGGTAACGGACCTCTACAAATTTTATTCTAGCTTCAAGCAGGGCTCATATCTGACGAGTTACAGGGACTTGTATGGCACTCCTGACTGAGATTACTCACATGCTCCCCTGCCCCATTGGCGATCTCTGGGCTGGGATGGGATGTAACGCAGGGGCCTCTGACTCCAGGCCCACCGTTCCATTCTGAGCGTCTATCTTCCCAGCAGAAAGGGCACTTCTAAAAACACACCACCCAAATTTCTCTAGCCTTCGCTACGCCTCGCTGTGCTGAACTATTTTCTACCCAACAACCAGAGGGCTGTTACACTCCCATTAATAACTTTTGATCACTATGGTGGTCATCCTCAACCTGATGTAGGGGTAGGAAACAGTATAAGAATCAGCAAGTGCCCTTTTAAAAAACTACACACTCATTCCCCTCCTCTTTCAGATGGCTATACACACACCCACCAAGGGGAGTGACTGATTGGAAAGATTTTTTTTTTAATTTTTAAAATATTTATTTATTTAGTTTTGGCTGCGTTGGGTCTTCGTTGCTGCACGCGGGCTTTCTCTAGTTGTGGCGAGCAGGGGCTACTCTTCCTTGTGGTGTGCAGACTTCTCATTGCGGTGGCTTCTCTTGCTGCAGAGCACGGGCTCCACACGCACGGGTTTCAGTAGTTGTGGCACACGGGCTCAGTACTTGTGGCTCGCGGGCTCTAGAGAGCAGGCTCAGTAGTTGGGCGCACGGGCTTAGCTGCTCCGCAGCATGTGGGATCTTCACGGACCAGGGCTCCAACCCGTGTCCCCTGCATTGGCAGGCGGATTCTTAACCACCACGCCACCAGGCAAGCCTCTGCTTGGAAAGATTGAGAACTACCTGCTGCTTTACTAAATGCAAAGATAAGGGCCTATAAAATTAATTGAGTAATTAAAAAGAAGAAACACTATGCCAACCTATTCTATAAGAGTAAGAATTATGAAACATAACAATAGTATCCTACACTGAGTTCCAAGAGAAGTTACTCTGTGTTTTTTTTTTTTTTTGTGGTACGCGGGCCTCTCACTGCTGTGGCCTCTCCCATTGCGGAGCACAGGCTCCAGACGCACAGGCTCAGTGGCCATGGCTCACGGGCCCAGCCGCTCCGCGGCATGTGGGATCTTCCCGGACCGGGACACGAACCCGTATCCCCTGCATTGGCAGGCGGACTCTCAACCACTGCGCCACCAGGGAAGCCCTACTCTGTTTTTGAAATATTTTTTTCTGTTGTTTTTTATGATGATAAACATTTTCAGGCCTCAATTTATTTCTCAGCAGGAACTACATATAGTTTAATGAAACGAATATTATGATGCTCTTCCTACTGAGAAATCCTCAGTGGCATTCTGAAAGGATCTGAAGAAAGGTAATGAAATTCTAGAAGAGAGCTTTAAAGTTGTCAATATTCAAATTAGAGAAAAAAATTCATATTAATGACCAAAACAAAAAAACCCACATATTCCTCTTTTTACCATCCTGTCTCTGCTTTTTTTATCAGCGAATTTTAAAGAAAATACTGTATGTAACCCTGAAAGGAAAGCTAAGATAAATGAGTGAATTACAATAAAATAAAACAGGTTGGCTTAGTAATTAGATACAATAATCTAGATTTTTCCAAAGTGTGGTACAGGAGATGACTTTAAGTATTCAATATATTTATTTTAATGGTCCCTAGAAATAACACAGTAGTGGCACATCAAATCTGTGAAGTCATATATTATTACTTAAGATAAGATTAAAGCAGGCAGAGGAATTCACACAGCCATCTTGTCTTACAGGTCCTATACTCAGGAACGCTCTTGCTCTGAGCCTTGAGTAACTGAACAGTGTGACAATCCCTTTTACAAAGATAATGACGAGATATAACTCACATACCATAAGATTCACCCTTTTAAAGTGTACAACTCAGTGGTTCTGAGTATATTCACAAGGTTGTATAACCGTTACCGCTACCTAATTCCAGAGTACCTTCGCCTAAACCCATGACCATTAGCAGTTACTCTCACGTCCCGCTTCCCCACAGCCCCTGGTGACAGCTATCCACCCTTTGTCTCAATGGACTGGCCTATTCTGAACGTTTCAGAGAATGGAGTCATACAATATGTGCCTTTTTGTGTCAGGTTTCTTTCACTCTTGATGTTTTCAAGGTTCATCTGTGTTTTAGCACGTATCAGTACTTCATTCTTTTTTTTTTTTTTTTTATGGCCAAGTAAAATTCTACTGTATACCACTTTTGTTACCCATTCATCAGTTGACGGACATTTGGGTTGTTTCCACTTTTTAGCTATTATAAGTAATGCTGCTCTGAACATTCATGTACAAGTTTTTGTGTGGACGTCTTTTCAATTTTCTTGAGTATACACCTAAGACTAGAATTGAGGGGTCACGTGGTAACTTCACATATGTTAACCTACTGAGAAACTGAACAGCTATTTTCCAAGGTGACAACATCGTTTTACAATCCCACCAGCAATGCATGAGGCTCCAATTTCTCCATACCTTTGCCAACAATTTCTTGGCCACTTTTAAAATTATAGCCACCCCACTGGGTGTGAAGTGGTATCTCATTGTGGTTTTGACCTGCAGTTCCCTAATGACTAGTGATGGCAACCTAACTCCTTGAAAGTACACGTGGTACAGATAATACATCTCTCTGGTGTCCAATCTCATATTCTACACTTCTTTCGGCATTACAACGAGCTCTTTTACCCTCTACTACTCTCTGCGGTGGATGTGGTTTATCGCGGGCTTCTTCCACCCTTTCAGCCCTTGTCCTGACTGCGTCCGCAAAAACCATGCCCTTTGTCTAACACACCTACTCTCTTCTCCCTCCTACAAGGCCTGCAGTACCCACTTCTTCTCTGAAGAGAAGCCTGGTCCTTATCATTTTCCTGCTCCCACCCAGCGACACATACTCCGCTTTACCTCCGAGAGCCCTGCCCTCACACCAGAAGCCTCTGTCAGTCCTAACTCTGCAGACTTCAGTCCTTCCCATTCTTTCAACTCCCTCTTCCATTTCCCAGTCTCACTCCACATTTCCAAAGTCCTTCCTAATTCCTCCACATTCCAAACCACCTCTCCCTGGGACTCCAGCCTCCCCTGTGCCCCTCTGGTCCTCGCCATGTCTCCCCGTCCTGATACGCCTCAGGCCACAAGCGCGACACCTAGCCCTTCACTGACTCTCTCTTCTAGGCACTATGAAATGTTATCCCACTCTTGTTCTCTAATCCCCACTTCTCACTATAGCCTGGAGTCTGTCTGCCATTTGAGTTGTAAGTGACTAAAAGCAACAGTGGAAGAAAACCTTTTCCAATCGAAGTGCTGTGGTGGTTAATTTTGTGTCAACCTGACTAGGCCACGGGGTACCCAGACATCTGGTCAAACGTTATTCTGGGTGTGTCTGTGAGGGTTAGTCTGCATGAGATTAACATCTGAATTGGCAGACTGAGTAAAGCAGGTTGCCCTCCCTAACGTGGGGGGGCCTCACCCAATCAAGTGAAGACCTAAATAGAATAAAAAAGGCCGAGTAAGAGGGAACCTCTCTGTCCCGTTTGAGTTGGCACATCTGTCCTCTCCTGCCCTTGGGCTGGGCTCACCTGAGTCTCCAGCTTGCCGACTACAGATGCTCCAGCCTCCATAATCATGTGAGCCAATACCTAATAATAAATCATATTTATATATCCCATTAGATATGGCTAAAAGATAAACGGAGGGATATTTAAAATTTTAAGGGTTTAGTTGAGAAAAAAATTGAGTCGCATTGGGCAGTACCAAACCGGAGGTGATCAGGAGCACTACCAACAGGAACTCAGGGAAGGGCTTTAATAGAGAAGAGGTGGAAGCAAAGCAAGGAAGTTATTTGATTGGCTACAGCTTAAAGCCTAGTTGGCTCTTTGTGATGGGTTCTCCTTAGGCTTAGATTTCATCATCTTGAGGCATTTACAGGCATAGATTTTGGATGGCCTACCTAGGCCACCATGGCATTAGAGCCACCTTACTCTAAGAGCCACCTTGTTTAATTAACCTAACAATATATATCCTACTGGCTCTGTTTCTCTGGAGAAACCTGACTAATACTTAAGCCCTGGAAGCCGCTTGTCCCACGAATAGGCAAATAAGCAAAAAACATGCAGAGGAGTTTAGATTTGGTCTAGTGAACAAAGAAGAGACAATGAATACTCATGCAGGGGATTACATTTATTAATAGTACCATAGCACTAAGAAGCAAGATAAATTGAAATAGGGAGAGCATGAAAGTCAGAAGACTACAAAAACGAGGTCTACACTGATTCCTACCTGGGGGAATGCAAATGAAAAGGAAAATCTAATAGAAATACCAACGAAAAAACCAAAAATACTTAAAAAGAAAAATGTAATCCCCAAATTCCACTCTCAAAGGAAGGTAGGGTCGGACAGAAATGCTAGAGTAGAGAAAGGAAACTAGATTTCTTTTTGGCCTATTTCTTTTATTCTTTGGCATGTGGGAGATGTCTGATGGAGAAGATGATTAACTCAATTTTGGACATGTGGTATTTGAGGTGATGGCAGACATCCAGGTACAGGCAACAGTCTTAAAAATTAAATGGACAGAAGCTTCCTAAAATTAATTTAGAGTTCTACCTTCCCACAGCAACATTTTATGCTCACCAGAATATCTCTCTCATCTTATTCAAGGGCATCACTTGGCATTGGGCATCAAAGTAACTGGCTACTGAATCACAGTTCCAGCATGCAGTTAGTTTCAGCTATGTCACTAAAATCTTCAAATATCTCCCAAACTAAAATTATTCATATAATATACCAAGTATTTTATCGCTTTCCAAAGTGATGTAAATTTGGGCACTCACACATGCTGAGCATTTACACTGTGATAAAATGAAGCCAAGGACAAATACAAAGGAAAGAGCTGTCATAAATATTCAGTATTCGAACCACAATATCACTAACCTCCTTAAATCCCCCTAGATGGAACTATGTCCTAGATAATCCTGGCTTGGTGGGAACTCACCAGTGTGCTAAAGATTTGGTTCTCTTCCTTCCTGACACACTACTTACGTAAATACTACCATCTGCCCCCTTCTCAAAGAGGATAGAAATAAGAGCTTAATCAGATTGAAAATTTTCCTCCACAATATGGTTAAAAATTAATGTACTGCAACTTGAAGCCAATAGAGGTTGTTGCCCAAATACACACATACACCATTACCAAAGATGCAAAATCTTGGAAGTAATCTCCAAAAGCCTTGAAATTATTGTCTTCTTGCTTATTGTCCCAATAGGTAAGTTAGACTGGCAAGTGGCTAAGCAGTGACGATACCCAAAATGCACACCAGTATATTTTCTAACTTTCTGCTACACTTATAATAAAAAGTTTTCTTATTACCACATATTACCATATATCAAATAATGCCTTCGTTAAATGTTGAGGGAAAGCGTCTCTGCTAATCTGGAGATTCTATATTTGTGTTTAAAATGGCAGTAAGAGCTATTTCCTAATAATGTATATTAGGTTACCATCTCTCTTTTTTTAATCCCTGAAAAGTTTGTGGTTAATCACTGAAAAAGCTGTAATTGTGAGTTAAATTTTTTCCTCTCTTCCCGGAGAGTGTATGTTTTGGCAGACTGTATTCTCAAAAGCGATCACAACGGTTCCCACCCCACGTGCTCTTCTGCAGTGGGACCTTGCTACTCCCTCATCAAGAAGTGGGCTCTCCTCCTCTCAAATCTACACTGGCCTTAGTGATTCACTTGTAACCAACAGAACGTGGCAAAACTGATACTGAGACTCCCGAGCCTACATCAGCAGAAGCCTTGCAGCTTTCTTTCGTCTCTGGAGGACCCAGTCTCCAGAGCCGGCAAACTGCGAAAAGCTCCAGCTACCTGGAGAGGACATGTAGTTCCTCTAGTCAACTGCCCCAGCTAAGCCCAGCCTTCAAGTCATCTCAGTCCAGGCAGCATATGAGTAAATAAGTCATCCTGGAAGTGGATTCTCCAGCCCCAGTTGTTTCAACTCCCCGTGATCAAGTCACACCCAGCTACTCTAGTCTTCCCATCTGAAAATCCAGACACTGTGGAGCAAACCATCCCCACTGTTTCTTCTCTGAATTCCCAACCCAACAATGTATGAGAATAAAATGGTGGTTGTTTTATACAAGTTTTTGGGTGGTGTGAAAGGCAGCAATAGGTAACTGGAAGGTATGTTAGGTAACATGGCCATCTCCTCACTTTAATGACCAGAGTCCACATTTTTCTTCCCATTTACTTTACTGAAACTTTCATTTCCAATATGTTTTTTTAGATGTCCCTGTTAATTTCCCCAATTTATTTTGACAGTTCAACTTTAGAAAACATCATATCCAATAAGACTATTTCCTAGGGTTTGGTCTTCAGCTTATTTGTTTTATAAATTTATCTATTTACTTATTTTTAACTGCATTGGGTCCTCGTTGCTGTGCGTGGGCTTTCTCTAGTTGTGGCAAGCGGGGGCTACTCTTCGTTTCGGTGCACAGGCTTCTCATTGCGGTGGCTTCTCTTACTGTGGAGCACGGGCTCTAAGCGCATTGGGCTTCAGTAGTTGTGGCACACGGGCTCAGTAGTTGTGGCTCACGGGCTCTAGAGCACAGGCTCAGTAATTGTGGCACATGGGCTTAGTTGCTCCGTGGCATGCGGGATCTTCCCGGGCCAGGGATTGAACCTGTGTCCCCTGCATTGGCAGGAGGATTCTTAACCACTGCGCCACCAGGGAATTCCCAGCTTATTTGTTTCAAGAGCTTCTTTCTAACATCCCTCTTTACTTATTGGAATTAGTTCAGTTTTTTTCACCCTTTTATTCCAATCTGTGTTTGAATTAGGTCATGACTAAAGGCATAATTACTTGAAGCAAATGCTGTGCACCCAACTATAAGTAAGTAAATATTCTGTCAGGCATAAGAATTATTCAGTACTTATCATAACAATACACTATAGCAGTACTTCAGGCGTTTATCATTATAAATGCTGTGTTAATAAGAAGTGGCTATACTGAATTTTATCTACTCTTACCTATAAGAATTATCTAGGCAGAAAAGCACATTTTACTATTTTCAACAAAAAGACTATTCTTATTTGAGATATCTTAATATAAACTCTTCAAACCATTGCATCTTTGTTAAGTATAGCCTATTTTATAACTTGCTACTATATTTAATAAGTATAAATTGGTCACTCACAAATCACAGCATAAAAAAATCAAATTCTTCATTTTCCTAATGGAACTTCATTTTCTTTATGAGTATTTGGTTGATGAAAGGTGTGAAAATGAGTCGTAGTCACCTGCAAACGCAGCAGGGAAAGGCGGTATCCTGGGGAGGGAGCCAGGTTTTCAATTAAAGTAAGAAGACGGCATATTTTCTGAAGAGATGTGGCTGCAGAGAAGTTTGCTGAGCATGGAATAAGAGTTCCAGAGAGCAAATATAAAAACCCAACAAGTGTCCGGGAGAAGAAAGCACAACTGCCTGAGGATAAGCCAGGTGACCCAGGGGGCTATCTGTGGAGCCGGGTGCAGGGACAGAGACATGACGCAAGATAGAAAGAGCTGGCTTGAAGCTTCCAAGATGGGCTCTGGTCTTACCATTTTGAACACAGCAGACTGTGGGTTTTACACAAGATCCCAGATATGTTAGAGAAAAGTGACCAAGGCCAGCCTTCTTACCTCCACTGTACAACTGTGAGAAAGTTACTTTAAAAGTCTCCAAGCCTCGGGGGTTTTTCGGTAAAGTGAAGAGAATATTGCCAACTTCATAAACGTATGATGACGACACAAGTAAACTGCTTAATACAGGGCCTGATACACTTTCGTACGCAATACGCTTTTTGGTTTAATGGCTTTTGTTCTTGACGTGGTCCTCCCAAGAGACTGCGACCAGGTATGTGGGGGCCAGGCGGGTCGGCCCTCCTGCCTCCCTTCTGTGGTGAAGGCAGCTGTGCTCCGTAGAGGAGGAAAGCACTCAGAATGTTCTGGCAGATCTGACCAGAGTTCCACTCAGATACCACTGACCACTAAGCGGTTTACTGAGTACAAACACCGCTTTGCCTCAGGTAACGTCTGCCTTGTACCTCTGCTAGACTGCAGGCTCTTGGAGGACGATCTCCTGACTTACTCGTGTCCCCCACAGGGTCTAGTATCTGTCAGACACTCCGAATGGCTGCTGAATGACTATCCATACAGGGATAAAGTAAAACAGGCAAAGTCCCACACCTCAGAGATGTTCACTCCAGAGGCTATATTTTGCACAAAATCTCTTCTTTTGTTAAATAACTTCTATGCTAGTTTTCTAAAAGATGCTTAGATTTTATAAACTGTCATTTTCAGATTTAAGATGAAATATTAATCAACAAAAAGTTGACAATCTAAAAAAAAATCCCAGATATTTAGTAAATAGGCATTTTTATTTACGTTATTCACTATTTTTAGGAGGACAAACTATCCAGAAATGTTGTATAAACAAGTTAATAATCAAGTTGAAAAGACAATTTGAGCAAATAATTCACTTAAAAGCATCACATTTTTCTAAAAAAAATCTAGCCTCTTGTTTTACATTTGTTGAATACCTATAATTTTCTAGTTGACACTAAAAGAAACGCTTAAGCAAAATAAGATTCTTCATTGTAAGACCATATATTCCAGCTTAGTTAGACATGTGAATGCAGAACGGCTGCAAATTAAATTCCAGGATCCATCCTCATTCCCTGGTTCCTTCACCCATCTCTGTCCCTCTCAGCCAAAGACACAGATTGTCTTCCAACAGAAGCTGGACTTTACATTGTACCTAATACATCATGGGGTCTGGAATTGATGCAGGCATTCACCTAGCTGCCTAATGCTGCTTTCTAAAAACTCAGAAAACCGAGGTTCAGCTCCTACCTCTTCTAGCATCAGGGCCCAGGGCAAGTCACTTAAACTCTCTAATGTTCAACTTCCTCATAAAGTCTAATAACCTCACAGAGTATGGTAAGAATTGAATTAAATATCATAAGAAAATAACATGAAATGGTTGCTTAAAAATGGTACTTACTGTTAACCATTCCAAATCATTATTCTTCCCCCATAATGAAAACTGCCTCTTGCTTTATGACTCACCCTATTACTTAGCTTTATCACCTCACCTGCCTCATCAGAGTAACAAACCAGGCTCCCGTCACTGCCCACATTCAGAATAAATTTAGCCATGGGACTCGCAAATCTTCCTCCTATCCCAACTCTGCCATTATCTTTGGAGATTTCAAAAATGCATGTAGACTCCAAAAGACCAGACTTAAAGTTCTTTGGGATTCCTAACTCTAAGAACCTCACTCACCTATAAACATTCTCAAGACTGTGCCCTGGATCTTGTTATAACTTATTCCATCTTAAAAATCTTCATATAGCTCCCTCTCATGCTACAACTCCTTGTGTTATCCCTCAACCACTAGCCATTATCTACATTACACACCAATGGTCCTCTCAATTCCTAAATTTTCCTTTATCTATTAGCTCCATCCTAAACCTCACTTCCTTCCCCGTGCAGCACACCAGGGTAGATTAACTGAACTATTCTCTATCAAAGCTTTAAGTCTCTTAAATCCCAGTTCTGCTACACCTCTCAGGCAAAACTCAGACTCTGGATTAATCCTTTAATAACATGCCTTTTCTCCTACATTTGGTGAACAATGGTCCTCTCCACAGTATGGCAGGACTTTGCAGAAAACTGCGCAGCGTTCCAACTGATACCAAACATCACGTCTAAATTCCTCCTGGGACAACCACACATCTCACTGATCCTTTCACTTGAATCTGGTTAGCTATTTTCTCCTCCTTCCCACCGCAGCTATTCTAAATGTTTTCTATTCTGCTTAAGGCCCCAATCACTCATGATTTTAATAATCATCTATATGACGGGAGATTACTACACCTCCCCTCATATTTAGTAATCTCTCCTCAACTTCCTCGCAACACCTGCTACAGAGAATCTCACTTGGTGAAGCACTGAAGTCCCACACTAACAGCCACGAGTCAACTTGAAGCTGGAGCCTCCAGACCCAGTCTTCAGCGTGACTGCAACCGCACAAGAAGCCCCAAGCCAGAGCCACCCAGCTAAGTGACACCTGGATTCCTGGACCTCAGAAACTGGGAGATAATAAACGTTTGTTGTCTTAAGATGCTAAATTTGGAGGTAATGTGTTACACAACAATAGATGTCCTTCCTATATTCCTATCTCAGTTGACATCAATCAACATCTATCTAGTCGCTCATTCATTCATTTAACCATTACTTGAGTACTTACTATGTGACAGAGACCTGTTATCCTCAGTCTTCCCTACCATAAATTGTCATAAAATCTTTACAAGTTTATCTCCAAAACGTTTCTCCAATCTGCCCCTCACATTTGAGATTTCCCAAATCACCTCTTTCCCTCTCTCACCATAGTCCTAATTCAGGCCCTCACAATTCTCACCAATACTATATTACAATAGACTCCCAATTAGTTTCCTTGATTCTCATCTGTCCCTGTCAAGTGTGATCTATTTAAGACACAGAGAAACAGCACATACACAAGAGTTAAGGTGGCAGGACCAGGAGAAAGTTCTCTCAAGGATTAGATGACTCTGTAGTCTTTGTACACAAGTAACTTAGGCTTGATAGTCTTCATGGTTTTAGTAAAATAGAAAGTAGCTTACCTACTCAATGTTGTATACAGGAAGAGGAGAGGATACGACTGTGGACAACTCAGAGACAGCAACATGACACAGTGCAGCCATACTGAGTTACGTGATGTTGACTAGATAACGCTGGGTGACATGATGTTGTAGAGGAATATAAGTCCGTGCACTGGTTCCCTGTTGCTACTGTACAATTTATAACCAAGTTAGTGACTTCAAGCAACACAAAGTTATCAATCTTAGAACTATGAAGGTCAGAAGTCTGAAAAGAGGCTCTTGGGGAATATCTGTTTCCCTGCTGTTTCCAGCTTCTAGAGGTCACGCATTCCTTGGCTCATGGTCCCCTTCCATCTTCAGTGCCAGCAATGGCTGTCAAGTCTTTCTCACACCCCGTCACTCTCACACTGACTCTCCTGCCTCCCTCTTTTGCTCAGAAGAATCCTTGTGATTATACTGCCCCATCCAAATAACCAAGGATAATCTCCATTTCAAGATCCTAAACTTAATGATACCTGTAAATGTAATGTAACATATTCACAGGTTCCAGGGATTAGGACGGGGACATCTTGGAGGTGGGGGGAGGGTGGCAGTATTCTGCCATGGTCCAGTCCCAGAATTTGCTCTAGCGACGTTCCACAATCCAGAAATAGAAACAGAGAAAACAAATAGCAAGCGTGCCGCAGGATTGAAGGTTAAAAATATGCAGAGTCCTAAAGAGCAATATTAAAGTGACAGGCTTGGCTTCAGATCAAATTCTTATTTTTTTCTACAGCAGTTAACTTTGCTAATTCCTTCATGACCACAGAGTAGTCTGATCTGGGCTCCTTTTTCACCAGTATTTTCTGATGGTCACCAGGAGATTGGGACAAGAAAGCCTGTACCGATCTGAACATACCCTACAAGTAACAACATTGAAAGTGCACATTCTTCTAGGTCATTTAAGGAAGATATATGTCAGAATAGAAACCAGTAAGACTAATTATCTGCCAAAGACATTCTATATTTGAATAAATAGTTTTTAAGAGTTTTCTGTATGTTGCATGAAGTCGACACATAAACATCCAACCAGTTCTGCTGTAGTCTCAGTGAGTAAAAGATTTCTAGTTATCTTTAGGTGCCTAGACAAAGGCTTTTAACAAAACCAACTCCCACACTGACAGTTTGTGCTGGGAAGAAAGTAACTGTAACTGCAAACATTTTAAGCAAATGATGACTATAAAAAATAAGACTTTGTTTTACTTAAATTAAAATAAGTCAACATTATATTTTTAAAGGGTTCACTCCATGCCATGAAATAATTTATACATTTCCTTTTTCTGACCTAGGGCAATATGGTAGATCCAAGTTCACATTAGGTAGATTACAATTTACATACAAGGAGAGAATCTGATTGTAATTTTATCCCATGCTTATGACTGCAGGGTGGCTGCGAGGTGATCAGCAACTCACACAAAAGATGAGTATTCCCATCCCCACCATCCCTTCCAGCCCTCTCATCTAAGGGTATTTAGGGAACTAATAAGTCAAACTCACATTCATAAGAGGGTGTTTACGGCGGAATAATAGTCATCATCATACAGGCCCATGACAACATCTGACAAACCAGAGCAGGACTAAGTAAACAGCAGATGCAAAGTTCTACATCCATTTTTAGATACACTAGATCCTCGTTATTCATGGATTCCATATTTCCAAATTCGCCTACTTGCTAAAATTTACATGTAACCTCAAAATCTAACACAGTATGTTAGACAAGCTTCATTCAGGCATGAATTATAGTGCTGTTTGCTGTGAGTACTCTGTTAATGAATCAACAATATGTATTAAATAAAGTGTCATTAAACAGAAATACACCTAAAACAAGATTATGTATTGATGGCTTGATGAAAATGTGACCAGAGGGTGTCAGGACCATAACCCCGTATTTCCCCTATATAACTTCATAGAACATAACTACCTCAAATAATGAGAATCAAATGTATTTTATTATCCTTTCAACCTTTACTTTTGATAGCTGTGGTCCCTAATAATGTAGAATATATCTCCATCAGAGGAGAAAATATATACAAAAACAAATACATTAGAGACAATGTCAGCAGAGGCTGAACCACGTGGGAGAGGCCTGGAGAGTGGGTACAAATTAACATTTATTGACCTCCTCTCCTACACAAATTACCTTGTTTCATCTTTACAGTAATTCTATGAGATAGGCTTTGTTATTCTTATTTTACAGATGAGGAGGCTGAGGCTCTGAGAAGTTAAAACACTAACTAAAGGTCACAGCCTAGTAAGTGGTGAAACAGAAATTCAAACTGGGGTCTCTCTAACCCACTGAACCACACCTCTGACCCATATGGCAGGCACTGCTGCCTTACTGAGCCAGTGGCTCTGGGAACATCACTCTTTGGCCCACAACCGAGACACCAAAACCCAAAACATACCCATTAACTCCTGAGACTCAAAAAACCGAAATTTCCCACATCCCCTTTACCCCTGGTCATTACAGATATTTGTAACCAGAGAATGTGTCAACCTTATTCTTTAAATTATTCTTAAAAGCCGTATTAAAGAAGAAGTTGGAAGGTACTAGCATAGTTTCTTTATCTAAGAAAATTAGATATATATATTCTACCCAAAACAAACAAACCAAACAGAAAAAGCTGCCAATAATTAAACATTTAAAATTTGTCCTATTAAACTAATCTCTTGATTAAAATGTTCACCTTCTTTATTCTGGTCACATTTTCTCAAAAGTCTATAGAAGTTAGAGAGCCTCATCAACCACAGGGCAGACAGCAGAAGCAAGAAGAACTACAATCCTGCAGCCTGTGGAACAAAACCCACATTCACAAAAAGACAGACAAGATGAAAAGGCAGATGGCTATGTACCAGATGAAGGAACAAGATAAAACCCCAGAAAAACAACTAAATGAAGTGGAGACAGGCAACCTTCCAGAAAAAGAATTCAGAATAATGATAGTGAAGATGATCCAGGATCTCAGAAAAAGAATGGAGGCAAATATTGAGAAGATGCAAGAAATGCTTAACAAAGACCTAGAAGAATTAAAGAAAAAAACAGAGATGAACAATACAATAACTGAAATGAAAACTACACTAGAAAGAATCAAGAGCAGAATAACTGAGGCAGAAGAACGGATAAGTGACCTGGAAGACAGAATGGTGGAATTCACTGCCATGGAAGAGAATAAAGAAAAAAGAATGAAAAGAAATGAAGACAGCCTAAGAGACCTCAGGGACAACATTAAATGCACCTACATTGTCATTGTAGGGGTCCCAGAAGGAGAAGAGAGAGAGAAAGGACCAAAAAAAATATTTGAAGTGATTATAGTCGAAAACTTCCCTAACATGGGAAAAGAAATAGCCACCCAAGTCCAGGAAGCACAGAGAGCCCCAGACAGGATAAATCTAAGGAGAAACATGCCTAGACATATAGTAATCAAACTGACAAAAATTAAAGACACAGAAAAATTAAAAGCAACAAGGGAAAAATGACAAATAACATACAAGGGAACTCCCATAAGGTTAACAGCTGATTTCTCAGCAGAAACTCTACAAGCCAGAAGGGAGTGGCATGATATACTTAAAGTGATGAAAGGGAAGAACCTACAACCAAGATTACTCTACCCTGCAAGGATCTCATTCAGATTTGATGGAGAAATCAAAAGCTTTACAGACAAGCAAAAGCTAAGAGAATTCAGCACCACCAAACCAGCTCTACAACAAATGCTAAAGGAACTTCTCTACGTGGGAGGAAACACAAGAGAAGAAAAGGACCTACAAAAACAAACCCAAATCAATTAAGAAAATGGTCATAGGAACATACATATCGATAATTACCTTAAACGTGAATGGATTAAATGCTCCAACCAAAAGACACAGGCTTTATGAGTGGATACAAACACAAGAGCCATATATATGCTGTCTACAAGAGACCCACTTCAGACCTAGGGACACATACAGACTGAAAGTGAGGGGATGGAAAAAGATATTCCATGCAAATGGAAATCAAAAGAAAGCTGGAGTAGCAATCCTCAAATTAGATAAAATAGACTGTAAAATAAAGAATGTTACAAGAGACAAGGAAGGACACTACATAATGATCAAGGCATCAATCCAAGAAGACATAACAGTTATAAATATATATGCACCCAAAAAAGGAGCACCTCAAAACATAAGGCAACAGCTATAAAAGAGGCTAACAGCTATAAAAGAGGAAATCAACAGTAACACAATACTAGTGGGGGACTTTAACACCTCACTTATACCAATGGACAGATCATCCAAACAGAAAAGTAATAAGGAAACACAAGCTTTAAATGACACAATAGACCAGATAGATTTAATTGATATTTATAGGACATTCCTACCAAAAAACAGCAGATTACACTTTCTTCTCAAGTGCACATGGAACATTCTCCAGGATAGATCACATCTTGGGTCACAAATCAAGCCTCAGTAAATTTAAGAAAACTGAAATCATATCAAGCATATTTTCTGACCACAACACTATGAAATTAGAAATGAATTACAGGGGAAAAAATGTAAAAAACACAAACACATGGAGGCTAAACAATACGTTACTAAATAACCAAGAGATCACTGAAGAAATCAAAGAGGAAATCAAAAAATACCTAGAGACAAATGACAATGAAATCTTCCCTTCTAGGAGGGAAGTTTATAGCTCTACAAGCCTACGTCAAAAAACAATATAATGGGCTTCCCTGGTGGCGCAGTGGTTGAGAATCCGCCTGCCGATGCAGGGGTCACGGGTTCGTGCCCTGGTCCGGGAAGATCCCACATGCCGCGGAGCGGCTGGGCCCGTGAGCCATGGCCGCTGGGCCTGTGCGTCCAGAGCCTGTGCTCCGCAACGGGAGAGGCCACAGCAGTGAGAGGCCCGCATACAGCAAAAAAAAAAAAAAAAAAAAAAACAATATAATTAATATTGTTTATATATTTATATAAACAATAGTTTATATATTTATATTGTTTATATATTTATATAGTGTATATACTTATATTTGTTTATATATTTATATTTAATATAATTAATATATATTAATATATATTAATAAATTAATCTCAAATAAACAATCTAAACTTACACCTAAAGAAACCAGAGAAAGAAGAACAAAAAAAAACCAAAGTTAGCAGAAGGAAAGAAATAATAAAGATCAGACCAGAAATAAATGAAGTAAAAACAAAGAATACAATAGCAAAGATCAATAAAACTAAAAGCTGGTTCTTTGAGAAGATAAACAAAATCGATAAACCATTAGCCAGACTCATCAAGCAGAAGAGGGAGAGGACTTAAATCAATAAAATTTGAAATGAAAAAGGAGAAGTTTCAACAGACACCACAGAAGTACAAAGCATACTAAGAGACTACTACAAGCAACTCTGTGCCAATAAAATGGACAAGGTGGAAGAAATGGACAAATTTTTAGAAAGGTATAACCTTCCAAGACTGAACCAGGAAGAAATAGAAAATATGAACAGACCAATCACAAGTAATGAAATTGAAACTGTGATTCAAAATCTTCCAACAAACAGAAGTCCAGGACCAGTTGGCTTCACAAGTGAATTCTATCAAACATTTAGATAAGAGCTAACACTCATCCTTCTCAAACTCTTCCAAAAATTGCATAGGAAGGAACACTCCCAAACTCATTCTATGAGGCCACCATCACCCTGATACCAAAACCAGACAAAGACATTACAAAAAAAGAAAATTACAGACCAATATTACTGATGAATATAAACGCAAAAATCCTCAACAAACTACTAGCAAACAGAATCCAAAAACACATTAAAAGGATCATACACCATAATCAAGTGGGATTTCTCCCAGGGATGCAAGGATTCCTCAATATACGCAAATCAATCAATGTGATACATCATATTAACAAATTGAAGAATAAAAGCCACATGATCATCTGAATCGATGCAGAAAAAGCTTTTGAGAAAATTCAACACCCATTTATGATAAAAACTCTCCAGAAAGCGGGCATAGAGGGAACCTACCTCAACATAATAAAGGCCATATATGACAAAACCACAGCAAACATCATTCTCAATGGTGCAACACTGAAAGCATTTCCTCTAAGATCAGGAACAAGACAAGGATGTCCACTCCCTCCACTATTATTCAACATAGTTTTGGAAGTCCTAGCCACGGCAATCAGAGAAGAAAAAGAAATAAAAGGAATACAAATTGGAAAAGAAGTAATAGTGTCACTTTCTGCAGATGACATGATACTATACATAGAGAATCCTAAAGATGCCCCCAGAAAAGTACGAGAGCTAATCAATGAATTTGGTAAAGTGGCAGGATACAAAATTAATGCACAGAAATCTCTTGCATTTCTATATACTAATGATGAAAAATCTGAAAGGGAAATTAAGGAAACACTCCCATTTACCACTGCAACAAAAAGAATACCTAGGAATAAACCTACCTAGGGAGACAAAAAAACCTGTATGCAGAAAACTATAAGACACTGATGGAAGACATTAAAGATGATACCAACAGATGGAGAGATGTACCATGTTCTTGGATTGGAAGAATAAATATTGTGAAAATGACTATACTACCCAAAGCAATCCACAGTTTCAGTGCAATCCCTATCAAATTACCAATGGCATTTTTTTGCAGAACTAGAACAAAAAATCTTAAAATTTGTATGGAGACACAAAAGACCCCGAATAGCCAAAGCAGTCTTGAGGACAAAAAGCAGAGCTGGAGGAATCAGACTCCCTGACTTCAGACTATACTACAAAGCTACAGTAATCAAGACAATATGGTACTGGCACAAAAACAGAAATATAGATCAATGGAACAAGACAGAAAGCCCAGAGATAAACCCATGCACATATGGTCAACTAATCTATGACAAAGGAGGCAAGGATATGCAATGGAGAAAAGACAGTTTCTTCAATATGTGGTGCTGGGAAAACTGGACAGCTACATGTAAAAGAATGAAATTAGAACACTCCCTAACACCATACACAAAAATAAACTCAAAATGGATTAGAGACCTAAATGTAAGGCCGGACACTACAAAACTCTTAGAGGAAACCATAGGAAGAACACTCTTTGACATAAATCACAGCAAGATCTTTTTGATCCACCTCCTAGAGTAATGGAAATAAAAACAACAATAAACAAATGGGACCTAATGAAACTTCAAAGCTTTTGCACAGCAAAGGAAACCATAAACAAGACGAAAAGATAACCTTCAGAATGGGAGAAAATATTTGCAAATGAATCAATGGACAAAAGATTAATCTCCAAAATATATAAACAGCTCATGCAGCTCAATATTAAAAAAACAAACAACCCAATCCAAAAATGGGCAGAAGACCTAAACAGACATTTCTCCAAAGAAGACATAACAGATGGCCAAGCAGCACATGAAAAGCTGCTCAACATCACTAATTATTAGAGAAATGCAAATCAAAACTACAATGAGGTATCACCTCACACCAGTTAGAATGGGCATCATCAGAAAATCTACAAACAACAAATGCTGGAGAGGGTGTGGAGAAAAGGAAACCCTCTTGCACTGTTGGTGGGAATGTAAATTGATACAGCCACTAAGCAGAACAGTATGGAGGTTCCTTAAAAAAGTAAAAATAGAATTACCATATGATCCAGCAATCCCACTACTGGGCATATACCCAGAGAAAACCATAATTCAAAAAGACACATGCACCCCAATGTTCATTGAAGCACTATTTACAATAGTCAGGTCATGGAAGCAACCTAAATGCCCATCGACAGACAAATGGATAAAGAAGATGTGGTACATATATACAATGGAATATTACTCTGCCATAAAAAGGAACAAAATTGGGTCATTTGCTGAGTCGTGGATGGATCTAGAGACTGTCATACAGAGTGACATAAATCAGAAAGAGAAAAACAAATATCGTATATTAACTCATATATGTGGAACCTAGAAAAATGGTACAGATGAACCAGTTTGCAGAGCAGAAATTGAGACACAGAAGTAGAGAAAATACGTATGGACACCAAGGGGGGAAAGCCGCGGTTGGGTGGGGATGGTGGTGTGATGAATTGGGCGATTGGGACTGACACGTATACACTGATGTGTATAAAGTTGATGACTAATAAGAACCTGCTGTAAAAAAAAAAAAAAAAGTCTATAGAAAAAAATGAGAAAAATATACAGGCTAAAAACGGTACTATAAATTGATAGTATTAATTAATAGTGCACAGCACAGTATCTTTCAAGGACTAGACAGTCAACAAAAGTTTACCAACCTTTTAGATCTACATGCTCTATTTTAGTCATATTTAAGTATATCTTCTCTTGTTGCTCTGAGTAGACCATTATATTAAACACACACGAATACACAACTTCCTCTCAAAATTACTTGTACTTTGTTTTCATAGTGCTTCACTAGGCAAAAGATCTAAGAATAGGCGGGGGGCAAGGGGGAGGAGGGATAAATTGGGAGGCTGGGACTGACATATACACAGTACTATATATAAAATTGATAACTAATAAGAACCTACTGTACAGCACAGGGAACTCTACTTGATACTCTGTAATGGCCTATATGGGAAAAGAATCTAAAAAAGAGTGGAGATATATATATATATGTATAACAGATTCAATTTGCTCTACACCACACCTGAAACTAACACAACACTGTAAATCAACTATACTCCAATAAAAATTTTAAAAAGAAAAAAAATGAATAGAATACTATTTAGTGTTTTGGTTATGAAATGTTTTCTGAAAGAAACGAGATTATGTTAAGACTGTGCTTAAGGAGAAACAGGATGAAAAAGGCAAATACCTGTGAACACTCAGACACACATTTAGCAGAATAAACAAAATCTTTCCAACCAGAAAGCCCAATATCTAGAGTATGTAACTATCCAAACTCTGCACTTCATTTTATAAGGAAGAGAGACATGGCAAATGAAAAATGAAAGTAACAATTTATTCACAAATAAAGTTTCAGCATTTGGCAAAGGATTGGTATAGGTCTGGCCTAATCTGTAAATATACTGATTATCAACAAGGATCTGGAAGTGATAAAGGACTCTACATAATTTATGAATAGTATGACTTGAATGTAAGTATATTATTTTGGAAGGTAGAAAATCATTAATCCCTATGGTTAACTTCTAGTTAATTAAAATAATTCATTCTCCAACAATTTTGAATAGGAATTTATCTTTATATTTTACTAAAATTAGCAATTTTATTGATAATTTAAATATTAGTAATGTACTTTATGAACCAACATTTTATTTTCAAACCGTCTTAAACCTCAAAGCAGAGATGTACATATAAAGAAATACAGATTAGTAATTTTTAAAAGTCATTAAAATACTATCTCCCTTATAATAAATAAAGTGTTCCTGCATAGCTGAGTGTATTATCCAAATCCCAAGTATTATGGCTAATCACTAAATCTTGTTTTTTCATCCACTATAGGTCCTTTGGTGGTCTCAGCTTCCCTTTATATCTCAAAATGACAGTAATAAAAGATATAGGACAAAAATTTTTCACATATTCAACTTCACTACTTTTTATACATTCTTGTTAAAGTTTTGGTAGGAAAGAAAGATGTAATCATTAATGAAATAAGTTTGAGGCCTACAAATGACAGTACTCACTGCTGTAGTTTAATAGAAAGCTAAAAATAAAAGGTTTATTTTCTAAAATATTTGCTCTGGTCTCAAATGTTAAGTATACCAAACTTAACTGACTATAACTGGTGATCCTCAACCTGCAAAGACTGGTGTTTCCAAAATTCATTTCTATGTATTAACAGATTGACAGTCAGAGACTATTTTCCAAAATAGTTTAAAGGACCGTTAAGTTATGGAGTTAAAGTAAAAAAAAAAAAAAAAAAAAAAAAAAAAAAAAAAAACTTTATGGCTCAGAGCACATCTGAAAGTAGTATTTTCCCCACATATTTATAAAACTGTTTTTATTTAAAAAAAAAACAAAAACAAAAAAAAAACCCTGAATTCAGTTAGCAATCTGCTCCCATCTCTCCTCAGGTGTTTGTGTCCCAAAAGGGCTGGGGGACACCAATTCCAATAGACTCACTGTTGTTTTCATTCAAAAGTAGCCTGAAGGATAGAAACTTTCTCCGATGAAAAAACAAGTATGGAATTAAGAATTTCTATTATTCACATCAATCCCATTTTCATGGCATAATATTCAAGTTTATTTGCTCACAGATAAAATAGGTTTTTAATCTCATAACATAAATTGAAAGGGCAGAATAACAGTACTTTACCACTCCTCACCCCACCCCCATTACCTCCTATTGTCATTTGGAAGTTAACTGGCTTTACAGACCCAGGTTACTCCATTCTCATCTCAAATTTAAGATATGAAAATTTCAGAAATACTCATACTTTTAAGAAAGCATAGAAATTTACTTATTAATTAAAATAAACAAATTGTTTCAAATTTTGCTGAACCCTTATCCTTCATACTACTTTTTAAGAGGTTGACAATTAGAAGACAGCACAAGATTTTCATAAACAAATAAGACGGGGGGGGGGGGGGGGGGGGGGGAGAAAAATTGGAAAACTTCCAACATACTGCCCTCAGAAATGGGACCTAAGCAACAATCCAATTAAGAAAGCAAGCAGTCAAAAGAAAAATAATTAAAATAACCACATAGTAGTAACTTTGACACCAAGTATGACAGTATCTAAATCAACCTAATTAAAGAATTTTTAAAGCCTGGAATGACTGAAGCTGTTAATAAAAACATGAAAATATTATTACATTTATCTGAGAATATTAAAAAAATAGCTGTTACAAATCTACCAAAGCCAGTCACAAACTGTACAACACACATATCCAGAAATTGTGCAGTGTATGGAAGAGGCAGGTGGGTTTCACTCTCATCAGGTCTGTGATTCAAATGGTAAGCAAAACATAGTTCCAACATGGGGAAAAACAACTCCGTGGCTGCTTAGGAGCTAAGTGGGTAATATTAGTTAGAAGGAAGGCATACACAGCAAAAAGAGACCTGCTGGTATGGCTGCCCCTCTCCTAGACCATTCCAGAGACCTGGGTTTGAATCTAAGATCTGCCAGTGACAAGCTATATAGTCTTCAAATCACTTTACACCCTCAACTTCCATACCTGTAAAATGAGAGGGTTAGGCCAGTAAGAATCTATGGTTTCTTCCAGCTCTAAACCTTTTAACGCTAAAGTCAGTCGATTTATAAGTTTTTAGACAATTTATTAATAGCAATATCATGCTTTTGTGCCCATTAGTAAAATACAGGAAATTAATTCAAACCACTAAAAGATTACACCTAAACTGTTGCATAACAGAATGTCAAAGCTGCAATGTAACAAAGGAGGGGAAAAAAGATGCTACGTTTGGCATATGCCAAGCTGAAACAATCCAAGTCATAACCAAAACAAAATATTATTATGAAACAGTATTTAGGTAATTCACACAAACCAACTAGTGAGAAATCAGTTGAAGTTAACATAGAGAAAACAGAATTGTTTGAAAATTTCACTGGTTTTGGTATTATATAAACACATTCAGGTTTTGAATATAGTAAAAGCAGAGTTAGTATTAAATGACTGATCAAAAGACTATTTTTCCATATTTGCTAAGAATCTGGTATATCAATTACCTTCCTTTTGAAATGATAATATTTATATTTTAGACAAAGTGCTTTATGTTTTTATTTTTGCATCAAAATTAATAAAACAATATATGCTTTTTGAAGCAGTTTAAGGGGAAGCCAAATATTTAAATATTTAAGAGTAATTTAACTCAGCTGAAATGATCTAGCATTAATCCAGAAGAGTAGCAGATACAACTCCTCAAAAATATTTACTTTCTCTACTATATAACAAAATTACGTGGCACGTCATTATCTTCAATAAATATTTATTAAGCTTTTAAAACACTATGTGCAAAACATTCATATTAAGGTTACATGAAATATATAGTCTCTACAGCCGAGGAACTTAGAGCCAAATTAGAGAAACAAAGTATATTTATAAACACAATAAACAGTGTGCAAATGTGTATTATTAAGTATCAAATAAGACGTACAGACAATAAATGTTACAGTAATTCAGAGTAAGGCAAACCCAAAAAGGCCCAGGTTGGTCAGGGAAGTTCTTGGGAGGGGACACATAAGTTGGGTATTAAAAGAAGACTTTTAAGAAGGGTTTGATGCTAAGCACAGAGAACACAAAGCAACTGTTCCTGCTCTTTGCAACCTTATACCCAACCTTATACTAGTTACGCCCGTAAGTGATAACTGGACTAAACTATATCAAAAGTGCAACAACTAAAAAAGTGTTGGATGGGCAGCTAACATGACAGGATGTTAAAAGGGAAGTTTCTACTGAGAACCAAAGACAACTGACACTCCAAAGCAGGTGCCAGAACATTCTCAAAATTTCCAAAGGAAGCAGTCTAAAGTGTTGAGATGTGTTACCTCCTACCCTCAGTGCTAGTGAGAGAAGCTTCAAGGAGAACACAGTGGGGGGTTCTAGAGAGGAGTTCCTCGGGGAGAGCTACAGGAACAAGTGCTCTTGCCTTCCAGAGGGGAGGCAGGAGATGGATGCCTGCCTCTCACCTAAAGCCTAGAGGAGAGGGCTTTTTTTTTTTTTTGCGGTACGCGGACCTCTCACTGCCGCGGCCCCTCCCGTTGCGGAGCACAGGCTCCGGACGCGCAGGCTCAGTGGCCATGGCTCACAGGCCCAGCCGCTCCGCGGCATGTGGGATCTTCCCCGACCGAGGCTCGAACCGGTGTCCCCTGCATCGGCAGGCGGACTCCCAACCACTGCGCCACCAGGGAAGCCCAGAGGGGAAGGCTTTGATGGGACCAATGAAGAGCTTGATATGTGTCTCGAGCACTCTAAAGAACACACTGAACTGGCACCTGATTCACCCCTGGAAATTCCAAAGGATAAGAAGCTAGATGAAGAGGCATGTGAGAGCAAAAGAGAGCTTCATTGGGACCACTTCCAGAGTTTGTCTGGACAAAAAATGAGTGCTCCATATGGACCAATGTGGGTCCAATGAGAGAGACAGTGAGAGCTGGGGTGATGTCATCTGGGTCCAACCAAGAGGGTCACCTGCAGCTTGAACAGACCTCAGCAAAATGAACATGAGGTCCTGCCAGATCCAAGAAGCTGAGGAAGACATAAAAAAGCAGCCAGAATACAGATGCATTCTCACCGTCAAGCAATGTGAGGTGGGCAATTGAGGTGGGAGGTGGAGGATCCACAGGTGAAAGAAAGAACTTTAAACATCTGCCAAGTCCACCGCAGCACCGAAGGTAGATCACCAGGCACTAACCGCGTGTTAGCTAGTTGCTGCTCTTCTTTCCTCTCTTCCCTTCTTCCTTGTCCAACTTGGGAGAAGTCAGAAACTCGCAGTGGCAAGACAAAGAAGGAGCAGTAGAAAGGCCCAGTCAGAAGAAAAAAAAAACAGTCCCCGACTATTGGCTTCCCCCTTGCAATGGGCAGAGCTAGCTAGGAACCGGGCATGGGGGAGAAGCTTCATCTTTAACTCAGGTTTGGTTTGGGGTTTTTATTTGTTAGTACTAGACATTTTAATAATCCCATTGAGACTTTTGTGACTTAGTTACTGAAGGACAATTTGCAGCATCTAAAAGCAACCAGAAAAGTCAAGCTTATCCATGGGCAGGGAATGTGCCAGCCTCACAGCAAAAATTGAAAGGAATAGTGAATGACAAAAATAAAGCTGTTTTATAATTTCATCCCATAAGTCCTGCTTCTCAGTTGAATGCACTGAAAAGTCAACACAGTGGAGAGCAGAGAAGTACACAAATATGATCTTATAACACATAACTAGCCATCCAGCTTCTCTATCTTGAGATGGCTCAGTCATTAACAATTCCAGAAATCTGCCATAACATAACTCAGGAATCTAACAGTAATTCTTAAAATTTGACATGAGCAACAAAATATGATAGACTCACTTTATTTATTTATTTGGTTGCGCCAGGTCTTCGTTGTGGAATGCATGTGGTATCTAGTTCCCTGACCAGGGATCGAACCTGGGCCCCCTGTATTGGGAGCGCAGAGTCTTATCCACTGCGCCGTCAGGGAAGTCACTAACAGACTCACTTTAAAAGGCAAAGACTGTCTTGATCCCTGCTGTATCTCTAACACTTAGCAAAGCACCCCTTGTATAAAAGATGCTTCAAGAACAGCTGTGTCATTTCCGTGCGATGGCTGCTAGGTTAGGTTCTTAGAAAACAGAATCTGAACAAGTATGCCTGCAGCTGAGACTGCTTTTTAGCTAGTTTAAAATATGTCACTATGTGTAAAGTTGTAATGTAGATTACTTTCATCCTTCTCCTTTCATTGTCAGCCAAATCTCGGATAAGTGCATATTGTATTTTTAATACTGTACGATAAAAACAGAGAGCAACTGTGAAAATTTTAAACTCTGATATTCAAATACAAGAAAAATTACTATCAGCATATACATTTTTAAAGATTTTAGCAGAAAACCCACAAAGAAATACAGTATCACATAATGTTATTAATGAAGGATGGTTTATTTTAAAAAGAAAGTAGCATTTAAAAGTATATTATCCAGTATTTTTTTTTTTTTTTTTTTTTTTTTTTTTGTGGTACGCGGGCCTCTCACTGCTGTGGCCTCTCCCATTGCGGAGGACAGGCTCCGGACGCGCAGGCCCAGTGGCCATGGCTCACGGGCCCAGCCGCTCCGC
Organism: Kogia breviceps; assembly: GCF_026419965.1. Taxonomy (NCBI): domain Eukaryota; kingdom Metazoa; phylum Chordata; class Mammalia; order Artiodactyla; family Physeteridae; genus Kogia; species Kogia breviceps. Next base: position 50,448,127 of record NC_081322.1, read on the forward strand.
GGCATGTGGGATCTTCCCGGACCCGGGCACGAACCCGTGTCCCCTGCATCAGCAGGCGGGCTCTCAACCACTGCGCCACCAGGGAAGCCCTATTATCCAGTATTTTACTAATACTTTGTTGGCATATAATATGTCTTTTCAGTGACAGCCTGAATTAAGAGCCTACTATCTTAGAGAGTTATAGTATCATCATCTTTCTTTAAAAGATTAGGAGGGCTCTTCTGGTGGCACAGTGGTTAAGAATCCGCCTGCAGATGCAGGGGACAAGGGTTCCAGCCCTGGTCTGAGAAGATCCCACATACCGCAGCGCAACTAAGCCCGTGAGCCACAGCTACTGAGCCTGTGCTCTAGAGCCCGCGAGCCACAACTACTGAAGCCCACACACCTAGAGCCTGTGCTCTGCAACGAGAAGCCACCGCAACAAGAGATGCCACCGCAATGAGAAGCCCATGCACCACAACGAAGGTAGTAGCCCCTGCTCGCCACAACTGGAGGAAGCCTGTGCACAATAATGAAGACCCAACACAGCCAAAATTAAATAAAATAAATAAACTTATTTTTTAAAAAAAGCTTAGGAAATTGAGGCTGAGAGGTTAATGACTTGCCCAAGGTCATACTACTAGTAAATGGTAGAGCAGGAGTTTTAACTCAAGACAGTGTGTCAGATTCCCAAGCCATGCTAACAATAACATTGAAGAGTTGAGTTCTGTTGACTCATTTCCAAAAGAAATAAAATCTTATTTTAATGGTTACCTTTATAATGTCTAATTTTGAAATACAAGCTATTGCCAAGTTCCAAACATAGTTCTATTAACAAACCTCTACTGGTGTGAATTTATTAATAAACTCTTCATGAGTGAAAACTCTATAAAGCAGATAGCAGTAAAATTTCTATCAGTCAATATATTACTCATGATATCATTCTTATGGTATTTATCATAAGTATATGTGACTATAAAATTGACAGTTTCTGGGGCTTCCCTGGTGGCGCAGTGGTTGAGAGTCCGCCTGCCGATGCAGGGGACACGGGTTCGTGCCCGGGTCCAAGAAGATCCCACATGCCGCGGAGCGGCTGGGCCTGTGAGCCACGGCCACTGAGCCTGTGAGTCCAGAGCCTGTGCTCCGCAACGGGAGAGGCCACAGCAGTGAGAGGCCCGCGTACGGAAAAAAAAAAAAAAAAAAAAAAAAACTTGACAGTTTCCAAGTTAGTACCTGAAGCAAGCAGGTCTTATTGTATGTTTCAGAAACTGAAGGGTGTTGGCTGAAACACAGCCCTATTATCAGACTGTTCCATTCTCCTGCATTGTCTTAGTAACCGAGGTAAGAGACGGGGTGGGATATTTCAGTGTTAATCAGTGGTTCTCCCCCTGCCCGTCCCTCCCCGGGGAACATTTGGCAACATAAATTGGCCTGAAGACATGTGTATTGTCACTACTGTGTGTGCATGTGGGGACTACAAGTAGAAGCTGCTAGGTAGCACCAGGGATGGTGCTAAACATCCTATAGTGCACAGGGCAGCCCTGCCCACTCCCAACAAGGAATTACTCAGTCTAAAATGTCAGTAGTGTCGAGGCTGAGAAACTCTAGTGTGAGATTAAATGTCTGAGGCACTTAGCAGAGAAGGTGGCGTGAGTGTTTAGAGATTGTAACTATAAACACTAAATCAGAGTCCAGTAATACTCAGGAAAGATTAAGTATAGCACTCAAGCCATGACAAGAGCACTGGCAAGAGGGCAGCTCCCTGCTTTGTTAGGTTTGAGGTGGGTAGTGTAAAGAAAGTGATTGCAACTTCTAGTAGTACTCCAACATTTCACAGTTGTGATTTTTTTTTTTCCTGATAAAAGAGCAGGAAATTGAAAAAGTATCAGTAAAAAGAAAAGTACTTTGCTGGAGAGAAAAGAAACTTCATTGGTTAAACTGCACACAGTTCCACTACCAGCTTACTGAGTGCTTCTATGACTTACAGCAGGGCCCTAGAGGGTTACAACCTAAAACAAAAATAATGGATGTTTTGGACACACTATAAGAGAAAATCAGAGTAAATAAATATACATGTGCTTCATTCTGGACATCAGTATTCTAAAGACCAAAAACATGACTTCAGAAAGCCTGGCTTTTAGCTCCCAAATGTGTAAATGCTCTGATGGAATACTACTGTTCCTTCTTGGGCCTTCCCTTCTCTGAATTTGGGGACCCTCAGTCAAAAGAGAAAACAGTAAAAACTGGACACGTAGCAACCTCTGAGATGGTGCTGACATAAAACAAAAACCAAACACCAACAAGCAAAATTGCTTGGAGTTGAAAGAGTCGGACCTCAGAGGTTATCTAGTAGCAAACCCCACAATGCCAGCCTCTCTTCACATACCAACACTCCTAACAAGTGGTTAGACGACTCCACTTAAACACTAAACTAAGGTCTATCACTTCTGCTAGCTTTCAGAAACCACGAATCACTTCTTCTCACGTAATGGGTATTGAAAGATTGCTCCCGATCTCTAAAGAGAGCAATGTAATTGATCTAAGTTGCTCCTGCTCCACAGATACCAACTGTTTCTCATTATCAACATTCCCTTAAGCAGAAAAAAAGCTCACCATCCAAAGACCATTTTAAACTACAATTGGCCAAACCTGCGGGCGTATTTGCCCTTTGAAAATTACCTTGATAGACTGAAGCATTTTACTAAACGCAGACACATGATTCATCTAAAAAGCCTTGTTTGACATTTTGTCAGTGTAAGGAATGACTCATTCAATCCTGAAAATGGCACGCTAGGTATGTTTTATCCTCCTACATCGCTCAGCAGGATTTATTCTCCCCTTAACTACGTAACCAATGAAAGACACTGATGGAATTCGAAGACTCCGGATCATGTTGGGTAAATACGGTACTGTACTTTATACAGTTACAGTAAAGCCTCGTGGAGCCTTGGCAGATGCACGAGAGCAAAACTAAAGTGATTTATTACTGTGCCATAAAAGAAGTAGATCCTAATTTGTTCTGTGCTGGCTTACCCCAAAAGGGTAGCGGGGGGCAAGTCCCATAAACCCAGCTTTGCTGTCGGGTTTAATTTAGTTTAAATTAACGTCACCGGCGTTGCACCGAAGTTTGAGCGGTTACAGGAGGTAAGCCTCTGGCTGTTGCTTCCCCAAAACAGCCCCCTTTTAACTCGCCCCGGGCGCTGGGCGCGCAACCCCCCAACCGGGCAGGTGGGCCCCGCGCGGCGTCTCCGCAGTGCCCACCCCGCAGCCGCTTCCTTACCTTGGTGAGCTGGGCGATTTTCTTGCTCATTTTCAGGTGCAAGTCCTGGCTGTAGTCCATGCAGTGCCCCGCCTGCTGCGCGGCGGCCGGCGAGGGAGCGAATTTGGCCGCCCCGGCCGCCGAGCCGCCGTAATAGTGCTGCTGCCAGCTCATGCCCGGGGTCGCCATCTTCCCGGCAGACCCCGGCCGGGGCACCGGTGCCCGCGCTCGGGGGGCGGCCCGCCGAGCAACGGCGACGGGGACGCAGGAGCCGGGGCGGCCGCTTCCGGACCCGACACCCGGCGCCCGCCAGCTGAGGCCGCCCGCGCCCCTCCGCCCGCGAACCCCGAGTCACCGCCGTCCAGGGACGGGGCGGCCCCGCCGGCCCAAAGCCGCGGGCGACACCGGCGCGGGGCAGACGCCTGGGGTGCGGCGGCGGCGGCCGCCCCGGGCCCGATCCGCTCTCGCCCTCCCTTCAGCTCGCGCCTGGCGGTGGGAGGCGTGGCCCCGCAGGTCCCGCTCCCACCCGACACCCAGCGGGACAGCCGCCTAGGGGGTTGCAAATGGAGGAGGAGACTGGGCGGGCTGCTGCGGGGGGAGGCGGGGACCTGGAGGAGGACGCGGGAGCCGCGGAGCTGCCGTTACCAGGGCGCGCGGCCCGCGGAACGCGCGGGGTGGCGACGTCATTTCCCCGCAGCCAAGCTCCGCCCCGCGCCGCCGCCTGCCCCGCAGCCCGGCGGCCGGTGCGGGCGCTTCTTGCGGGGCTCGCAGTCAGTGTCTAACCCTAAGGCGGGGAGCCCCGAGCTCCGGCCGGCTCGTGGTAAGCCCCGTGTGCCGCGCGTGCTAGAAAAGATTGGGCCGTGGTCACCTTCGGTGTGTAGAGCGCGTGCCGATTTACCGAGCCTTTCCACGTGCATCATCACGTGCGCTGGGCCCAAGTGGCTCGTTCCCAAGAAAAGCGGTAAACTCACATCCCGCTCCCTCCCAACGATGGCCTCAGCACCAGAGACGCGTAATGAAGTCGCGGGGAATCCTATACCCCCTACCCAGACCCTTCCTTGCAAACTCACACAAACATGATTGTTACAGTGTCTTAGGCTGACCGACTACGTGCCAGGCACTGTCCCTCATTCAACACCAAGTGTCTATGTGGAGAGGACACACTTCATCAGTCAATTGGTATAGCATTGCACCACTACCTCTTCCCAGTCTAATGGAGCCCCAGACAATTATATATGAAATCTACTTGGCTGCAAGTAAAGGGGAAAACAGAAGCTGAACAACATGTCCTTAAGGATTTGGAGCTGGGCTAAAATGTGTCATTACTTGTGCATTTTCACCTTACTAAATGTGTTATTTCCCACTAATTTTCTCCTAACATCTCTACTCCTGCAGGTCAAATAATTTTTTTTTAACGTAGTGTCCTGTGTTGAAGTAAATCAGTCATTTTAGAGCGTTCTTAACACAAACTTTAAAAATATAGAATCGTGCCTGTTTAAAAAAATATATGCTCTCATGCAGTTTTGCAGGACTGAATCCTCTCCTGTTATAACATGTAATTTCTCTTTAGCATGCAACTAACCACCATATAAATCTGATATTATTAACAAATCCGATTGGGGGCCATATTAAAGTATTTGTGACAAAATCTAAACCTACAAGGTGAAGGTCGAATAGGATCTTGAAATACTTCTGGAACTGTTGGAATTCCATAAAGGAATTTTGAAATTGGCTACCTCTTTTCCCAGATGCTAAGTACTCAGCCTTCCCTCTAACAGAACTTTCAGAAAATAAGTTGTCTAGTTCCAAGGTCCTGAATGGAGCAGATGGCCAGAAACAAATATCATGCAAATTTTGCTCCCTTCTTAAGCTCTAATGATTAAATGAAATTAAAGAGAATTAGAAGGTGGGTTATTTCATCAAATTCTAGGCATGGAAGATTCACAATCATTTTAGAACGCTCATGTCCTTTATATTCTATGCAGAAGTGTGTGCTCCAAATGCCCCTAAGTTTCCCTAAATTTTTTTTTTTTTTTTTTTTTTTTTTGCAGTACGCGGGCCTCTCAGTGTTGTGGCCTCTCCCGTTGCGGAGCACAGGCTCCGGACGCGCAGGTTCAGCGGCCACGGCTCACGGGCCCAGGCGCTCTGCGGCATGTGGGATCTTCACGGACTGGGGCACGAACCCATGTCCCCTGCATCGTCAGGCGGACTCTCAACCACTGCGCCACCAGGGAAACCCTCCCTAAATTTTTATAGCTAACTTTTGCTAGGGCAAAGAAGGTGTTTTTTGTTTTTGTCTCTATGATATAGTGGAAAGAATATAGGACTGGAAATAAGACCAACGTGTAGCCTCAACTGAGTCACCAATCTTGTTCATCCCTCATGTACATCCTCTGAAGAGTGTTATCAGCCCATTCCCGGTCTAACTTGGGAGTTAAAGGTTGCAACTCTGGCCCACTGGTAGTTCACTCTGAACCCCATCACAAGAGTTCCTGCCATTGCTATGCAGCATAGCCCAGGAGGAGCCTTTTAGTAAATACTCTGCTCCATAGACATCCAGTGTCATTCCATGAATTAAATAGTTTTACCTGACCACAGTGGGATAAAACAGGTAATCTGATACAGAATTCTATTTAATTATGAATGATACATAGAAATATAAAGTCTAATATAATATACTCATAATCCCATCACTCAGAATCACACTTTTAAAAAATTCAGTAGGGCTTCCCTGGTGGCACAGTGATTGAGAGTCCGCCTGCCGATGCAGGGGACACGGGTTCGTGCCCCGGTCCGGGAAGATCCCACATGCCGCAGAGCGCCTGGGCCCGTGAGCCGTGGTCGCTGAGCCTGCGCGTCTGGAGCCTGTGCTCCACAACGGGAGAGGCCACAACAGTAAGAGACCATACCAAAAAAAAAAAAAAAATTCAGTAAAGAAGTTGTGCAATAAGAGAGAAAAGAGGAAAAGCTAGTTAGGCAAGAAATCTTTGTTTAGCACCTGTATCTCCATGAGATGGTTTATGCAGAAATATTTCTCAAAAGCCTATTGTGTGCTAGGTGCTGAGGCTACAGTGATGACTAAGAATCAGTCTCTGTTAGCAGTCTAGTGGGACAGACAGACAAGTAATAAGGTGCAATACAGTGTGGTAAGTGTTAATTAAAGGAACTCACAAGAGGAGCCCTTAACCCAGCCTTGGAGTGTTGAGAAGGCTTCACACATGTGAAAAGGTCATGTCCGAATGGACTCCTGAAGGATGAGTTCTTCAGATTAAGAGAGATAGTAGATGTGGACTGCTGGCTCTGAGGACAGCGAGGGCAAAGCCCTGAGGATGAGAGAGAGCATAACCCATTTAGGGAACAGAAGTGGTATGATATGGCTGGAGCAAAGGGTTTGATGGGATGTCAAAATATGAGGCAGAGTATGTAGCAAGATTATTCGGGAGGGAGAACTTATTTGCCTTGATAAAAGAGGTTGGGACTTTATTCTAAAGGCAATAAAGACCCACTGAAGGGCTTTAAGCAGGTGACTGAAATAATCACATTCACAGTTTAGTAACGTTACTCTTGTGACTGTGGAAAATGGGTTACATGGGCAACTTTGTAGACATGGAGACTAGTTAGTTGGGAGGCTATTGCACTTACTCAGGTAAGAGAGGATGGACCAGTGACCTAAAATATGGCAATGAGAATAAAAGAAATGGATGGATCTGAAACAACCATAAGTTAAAATAGAAAGGACACTGAGGCTGAGGAGGAGAGAGTAGTCAGGGGCTCCCCCTGAGACAGGGGCTGGAGAAGGAGGAAGAGGTGGGGGAAGGTGATAAATTCAAGGTAGAATGTGTTATCTTTGAGATGCCTGTGGGACACCTAAGTGGAGATATTCAGTTGCAATTGAATATAGAAAAGGAGAGGTAATAAGAGTAATCAAATTTAGCACAGGGAGATCAGCTCAGTGCTCTGTGACCACCTAGAGGGGTGGGATAGGGAGGGTGGGAGGGAGACGCAAGAGGGAGGAGATATGGGGATATATGTATATGTATAGCTGATTCACTTTGTTATGCAGCAGAAACTAACACACCATTGTAAAACAATTATACTCCAATAAAGATGTTAAAAGAAAAAAAAAAGAGTAATCAAATTTGAATACAACAAGAGAGGTAAGGATTTCTTACATGAGAAGACCAGAAGCCATCGATATGTGAAAAGAAGCATCTGTCTAGGGGGTTGTCATCTATGACATGATAGAACTTATCCTTGAGAAGTAGTTGTAATCCATAGATGGAAGCATCAGGCCCAAGGGAATGATACCTGAGAAGTGGGCTTCTAATGCAGAATTTGGGCACAGCAGGAGTAGAGGCTGATGCAAGGGAACAGTCACTGAAAGCAAGTAGAGGAATGAGCTGGAAGTAAAAATAATTGTGAGGATTAGAGCTGGAACAGAACTTCAAGTCTCTTATTTGACACATGTTAAAGATTAGAAAGGTTGAGTTGCACAGATTTTAAAAACCAGTTAGAGCTAGAATTATGACCTAGATATTTTAAACCCCAGTTCTCTCTGGTTTACCAAACAATAGTTTAAAGCTGTTTATCAGCGAATCTCTGTTCTGGTATTCTTTAACTAGACATTTCTTATGCTAATATTTCCATACACTGATCTTTCAATTATGATTTATATTTGCACTGATGTCTCACAGGCTTGCAAATCCCCTACACACTTTTTTTTTTTTTTCGTGTCTCCTGCATCGGCAGGCGGACTCTCAACCACTGTGCCACCAGGGAAGCCCAAATCCTCTACACACTTTCTGAATTGTTAGAAATGGGAGGAGGGAAGAAGAAACTGTTAGTGGTCACTGTAAAGACAAATTAATGATGAAGCTAATGAGGCTCATGTGATTCCTTCCAGGAGGTGTCCTCACTAGTGATAACATGATTATAAAATTTAGTAAAAATTTATAAAGATAACATTTTTTTGTATTTTTCCATTAAACTTCCCAAATCGTGTATACATCAGGCTCCAGAAAACCTAGATTAACCCCAGGCAGCAGTACCTAAAGTTAAGAATTAAAATGAGGACTGGAATGGAATATTTCATACAATGGACTATTACTCAACCATAAAAAAGAATGAAATAATGCCATTTGCAGCAACATGGATGGACCTAGAAATTATCATATTATGTGAAGTAAGACAGAGAAAGACAAATATCATATGATATCACTTGTATATGGAATCTAAAACAATGATACAAATGAACTTATTTACGAAACAGAAACAGACTCACAGACATAGAAAACGAATTTATGGTTCCCAAAGGGGATAGTGGGGGGAAGGGCATAAATTAGGAGTTTCGAATTAACATATGCACACTACTATATATAAAATAGGTAAACAACAAGGACCTACTGTATAGTGCAAGGAACTATCTTCGATATTTTATAATAACCTATAATGGAAAAGAATCTAAATATATATATATTATTTTTCAGAAGAATTTCATATGTATTTTATATATATGTTTAAATGAATCACTTTGCTGTATACCTCAAACTAACACAACATTATAAATTAGCTATACTTCAAATTTTTTAAATGGTAATCAAAATTTTTTTTTAAATGAAGATCAAGATGCATACTCAAAAGTTAGTGGACCAAAAGCCCAGGCAACAAAAGAAAGAACAGGTAAATTGAACTTCATCAAAATTCAAAACTTTTGTGCATGAAAGGACTTTACCAACAGAGTGAAAAGGCAACCCATAGAGAAAATATTTGCAAATTATATATCTGGTAAGGGATTAATATCCAGAACTTATGAAGAACTCCTATAACTCAACAATAACTATAACAAAACAATGCAACTGCAAAATAGGCAGAGGACTTGAACAGACATTTTTCCAAAGAATATATACAAATGGTCACTAAGCACACGAAAAGATGCTCAAGACTACTTACCATTAGGGAAATGCAAATGAAAACCACAATGAGAAACTGCTTTACACTCATTAGAATGGTTATTATAAAAACAAAGTAGCAAGAGTTTTATGAAGAAATTTGGGACCCTTGTGCATCACTGCTAAGAATGTAAAATGGTGCAGCTACTGTGGAAAACAGTATAGCAGTTCCTCAAGAAGTTAAACTGGGAATTAACATATGATCCAGCAATTCCACTTCTGAGTGTGTATCAAAAATAATTGAAAGGAAAGACTCAAAGACATATTTGTAAATATTTGTACACCAATATTCACAGGAGCATTAACAGTAGCCAAAACGTGGAAGCCACCCAAGTGTCCATCAACAGATGAATGAATAAATAAAATGTGGTATATATGTACTAAGGCATATTATTCAGCCTTAAAAAGAAAGAAAATTCTACATGGTACCATATGGATGAACCTTGAAGACATTATATTAAGTGAAATAAACCAGTCACAAAAGGACAAATACTGTATGATTCCATTTATATGAGGTACCTAGAGTAGTCAAATTCATAGATACAGGAAGTAGGATATCTCCTACTTTTTAATATTCCTATAAAAAAGTTATATATCAATTATATCTCAATTTTTAAAAAAGAAAGTAGGATGGTGGTTGCCAGGGCTGGAAGGAGGTGAGAATGAGGAGTTATTAATGGGCATATATGGAGTTTCAGGTTGGGAAGTTGAAAAAGTTCCAGAGGTGGATAGTGGTGATGACTGCACAGCAATGTAAATAACTTAATGCACTGAATTGTACTCTTAAGAAGGATTAAAATGGTAAATTGTATGTTACGCATGTTTTACCACAATAGAAAAAAAAGTGGACACTGATTTCTTCAGTGAAAGACATCCTTGCTACTTATGGGAAATCAATTTCAGAGAACAATGAGAGAATGCTGTTCCATCAACCAACAAGCATTTTTTGAATGCTTCCTTTGCGGAGGTGAAACAGTCATTTTCTACCCCAGGTCGTCGTTAACTATAGGGAACATCTAGATTTGAGGTTTGAAAGAAGGAAGAAGTGAGGAAATGTTCTTTTTTCTTTTCTCCTCCATCCCACTTGTGCCAGAAGAGTCATAGAGATCAAATCAACCAGTCAATTAAGAATGGTATTAAAGGGCTTCCCTCGCGGCGCAGTGGTTGAGAGTCCGCCTGCCGATGCAGGGGACATGGGTTCGTGCCCCGGTCCGGGAAGATCCCACATGCCGCGGAGCGGCTGGGCCCGTGAGCCATGGCCGCTGAGCCTGCGCGTCCGGAGCCCTGTGCTCCGCAACGGGAGAGGCCACAACAGTGAGAGGCCCGCGTACTGCAAAAAATAATAATAATAATGGTATTAAATATCTACAAAAATGCATGACAAGTGGGGGTGGCCAGGTGATCTCCAAGGAACCTTTTGTTCTCATCTGCATCACATTGTTAAGCCTCTTAGGAACATTCAGTACTTGAATGGGACTTAATCTAAGGTCATGCAACAAGGCTTAGGTGCATAAGGGACTCAGAATCAATAGAGACTGTCTACCAGCAACTGAACTCCAGTGGAATCAATAAACACAGTAGATCTGTGTAAGACTTCACACAAATACAGAAAATATTTTGCGTTAAACATTTTTCAAGTGACCACTATTCTCTTAATGCAAGGCTTCAAGTATAATTGGAAAGAGTAGCAGAGTCTAGGCCTGATTGTGCCACTAAGCTACCTCTTTTTTTTCATCTTTAAAGCAAAGACATTGCCCAAATGATCTTGAGGGTTTCTTATATTTCTCACATATTACATGGTGAATTATCTCGTATTTTTAGAACATAATTTTGTTACATTTATTTGGATGTACCACAAATCAATCATGTCCCAACCTTCACTTTCACCTTTTAACACACCCAAAGCATTGTACACAGTATAATCCTAAATCAGGTTTCAAATCTGTCCAGATAAATCCAGATGGCTACAAGCTGGTAGACATCAGCATAAATGAGTTTGATTGTCATTCATTGATGTCTTGCTATGTGCTTCCTTCTCTTTTTAACCTCTGTTATTTTTTTGTTCCTTCCCCTTGAGCTCAGAAAACTAATCTCTGTCACATCAATCAATTGAAAATAGTATTGAATACCTTCTAAAATGCATAATCCATAACAAATGTTTAATAACTGTTTCTGAATTTTATTTGACTTCATCCACCAAAAATATTATTAGTTTTTCCTTTATTAACAAAGCTAAATTTTTCTATAAACATCATGATCAACTGGCAGCTAACTGGTTTATCAACCTGCTTTGTGTGAGTTTCTCTGAAAGCAGAGACTGAATCAGGTAGTTTACCTGGTAGGTGATTGTGGGAGCCAGAGAAATTGACAAAGATAAGAAGGAAAAGCCATTAGAAGATACATTATTGATCTGACTACCACTTTGATCAATTGGGACTCAATCTCACTAAGGACTGTCTGAGGAACCGTGTAGAATGCATATCAAAATTTTCCCTGCTGGGACAGAAGGCTGACATATTTATCCACTATATCCCTTCACTCATTGGTTGAGGGTGGCTCTCAGGGGAATTAACTTCCCTGTGTGTCTGGTCATTCAGTATGGGTTTAGCTCCTGGGGCTTTGGAGAGAGCTGTGAGTTAGCAGCAGGCACTTGAGGGGTACCGTGGCCTGTGTAGGAACTGTCCAGCACCTCTGCAGCTGAAATCAAAGGAAGTGGCACAGGACACCAAAAGTATCTGCTGTAGTCTATGACTTGCACCTTTCAGATCCATTTTTTGCCCTATGTAAAGTCCATCCTACCACCAGTTCTTTAAGGTCATGGCCAGCTGCTAATTTTCAAAAGGAGTTAAGGCAAGAGAGTTAGTGTAGAAAGCAGATGTCCCTTGCTGCAACTGGTCCAAAGGCCATAACACATTCATCAGGTCCCTTCACCACCCATTTTACATTCCTTACCCTTAGAAAACACTTCTGCTGGTGTCAGTTATTTGCTTGGTGGGGAGACCCAGGCCTTCAACTCTGAGGAGTTTAAGCTTTGCCCATGTCAGGCTGAGGTTGCTAAAATTTTTCATTCAGTGCTATCACCAAGCATGGAAGGATAAGGTGAATCCCAGTGAATCTGTTGAGATCGAGAAATCTTCCTCCTTTTCTCCATTATTTACCAGAAATCCTAGGTGCTCATGATAATTGGATCAATTACCCTGCCAGTATAAAAAGTACCTTTCTTTAAGTGCTGATCTTCTGGAATAAAGAGCCAAAGTGAACAGGTGGTAGTCATAGCTCTAGGTTTTGTGAGTCTCTTACTGTGTCCCCTACTAGAAGTGATTTTCTTTCTCCCACCTTTAGCAGTAACCAAGACCTAAAAATCTCATAGAGCCTAGGGACATGGGAATAGGAAGCACAAATTCTGCAAGTATTTCTGTTACTGGGTATGATGGTGAGAGGAGCCATTCCTACTTCCCCTCCTTGGTTTCCAGACTCATGTATTTTAGCTGTTGAGTACACAGCAGCCTATATCAGTCATTGGCTAAATGCATATACCACCTCTTGTAGGACAGCTCTCAACCATGCGGGATGTTGTCCCAAACTAATCTTAGCTCTCAGATAATAATCCTGAAAGATATACTATAAGCAAGGAAGCCAAGCACATATCCAGAATAGGAGATTCTTCCTGTAGGGATGAACTGTTTCCTCCTCTGTGGGGTGGGGGTGGGGAGATCTGATTAATAAACTCGCCACTAAGTGCTTGGCTGTGTCCTTGAGGATTGATACCCTTCCCAATGCTTAGTACTGGTCTTTGTCGCTGACAAGTCAGAACTTCTGCAGAAGCAGTAGCTATGTCAGTTTGGTGAGCAGCAGCCAATACTATTAGGGCCATGTATAATCTCTATACCTGCCAACAAGGGTACTATATTCATGGGTTCATTGCACTAGCACTGAGGTGTCAAGAATAGAAGCTAGCTTAACCTAAATGGGAGGAAAGTCCAAAAGGGAGGGGATATCTGTATGTGTATGGCTGATTCGTTTTGTTGTGCAGTGGAGGCTAACACAACATTGTAAAGCAACAATACTCCAATAAAAATTAATTTTTAAAAAAGACTAGAGGCTGGCTGACATTTACCTGAGGAGAATCCTTTCTGCCTGGTTTTTAAGAGCCTACTCAGTGATAGAGGCTTTATGATAGACGTTAGTGTGAGACATATAGCTGTGCATATTTGTTTCTACTCCTTTAGGTACTTACATATGTCTTTTCCTCAACTCTCTTTATACTAAATATTATAATCTTGCTCATTCTAGGCCTCCGACAAATCAGCCTAATAATTCACCACTGCACAAGAGAGCGTATATAACCTTATGTCAGGCTAGTTCTTCCTCCATACACCAAGTGCCTATTCCATGCTCTGAGAACTGTGAGAGTTTCTCCTCACCACTGTCTTTTAGGGCTACCTGTGGATGGGGTATAGTGCAATAGCAGACCATTTGCACCTGTACCAACATATTGAGCCAAGCCATCTTTTAAATAGGCTCAGATTTTTTTCTTCCTCTATCACTTGGTCACAGGGAACATCCCATGAAGCCACGGGTGTGGACTGATAGAGACTCACTGATACAACAGAGGGTAGTGACATGAGAATCTGACTACCTGTTTATAAAATGTACTTGTGCCTTCTGGACTTTCTCAGGCCCCATCCTGTATGTACCATTTCTATCATATGATGAATTGCTGCTGTGCAAGCTCACCTTGTAACTTAGATGTTTTGACATTTCCAGTTGCAGTCACTTGATATCACATGGTCATGTTTTCTGTCTCTACCAGGACCCTGGAATATACCAGAAACTGTTTTTCAAACACTGGGTGGTTCCCTGTAGCAGAAGTCATGTCTTGACTCAGAATCTCAGATCTCTGAGTTGCCACTCTTTTGTTAAATATCTCTAGCACCACTGAATCTGTCGGGTCACGTAGTCCTAGATACAAGGAAGCTTGTACCACTGCCTGAACCTGCCATAGAGTCTTCTCTTGCTTTGGATCCTACTTGTAATTGGAAAATTTCTGAATCACTCAGTAAATGGTTTGGAACAGTATACCCCATGTTGGTATCTGCTGCCTCCAAAATTAAGGACCAGATTTGTGCTGTACCTCTTTCTAAATGTTAGGAATACAAAGTTCAATAACTAAGTGTATCCATCCTAGTTATGCACTCGGATATTGGAAGAGTAACCATAAGATGGCCTGCAAGCCTACTGGAGATGCCTTGTACCAGGACTCCATCCATCCCCTGGCCTCCTTAAGCTCCCACTTTACTGATGGGGCCATGTTGGCATTTAGGTTCCCTGTTATCAGTGTCACCTTAAATTCTGTGTCTAACAGCCCTTGAAAGGTTTGGGTAAAAGGTCACAGGCTTTTTTAGGGGAAGAACTGAAGAGTTAATGTATATATTTATAATGGAGTTTCAGGGTCTTTCCTAAAGAGGGATCAGGCTTCCCCCTCAGGCAGTGGGTCTGGGTCTGAGAACTATCTCAGATATGGAAACTCAACAAAGGATTATGATTTTCTATTATGGTTGCTGATCTTAGCCTGCAGCTCACCTGCTTTTAATTTTTTCTGAATATGAAAGTCAAGTAATACTTTTGCAGGCTGACTATCTATCTTATCCCTAGGAACATAAAGGTCTATTAGCAATTACTCCAAATCCCTGGGTCCAGGCACCCTGGTTACCCTTCAAATCTTATTGCCTATTACAGTAATTATGCCTTTGATGTTTAAGTACAGCTACTTGGCCTTTAATATCATGGAATTTTTCCAATCCCATTGACTCTAGAGAACCCAGTTCTGTGGCAGCCTTTTATTCCATGAACCCTGGTTCATAGACAACAATGACATTGAGATTTTTAAAAATGCTAGTGCATTTCTTATTGCCCTAGCGAAGGGAGTATTCTGGGAAACATAGTCAAAGAGTGGGTCTCACATAAAAAGCTCATTCTAATATGCTACCTCCTTGAGCTTTCTGACCTGTTCTTTTATACTCTGATGGCAGTTCTGTCATCTCTACGTCATTGTCTTGTCCAAGCTTCAAAGCACCATCTTAGCAGTGTGTTGGGACAAGCTCCGGGGACAATTGAAAGGATGTTAAATCCTGTGTCATATTATATTTTCCAATAAACTCTCCCCTATTGACCCTTATATCCCACTCACTATTCAATTTAACACTTTTTAATCTATTCCCATAGATCTTTCCCTCACTCCTGTCAGTACATACTAACCAGATACTGTAATTCTTTCATTAAGTTATTTCTTCCCATAGCAGAGACTATACCTCCCTCTTACCATATTCTAGGTCCTGACTCACATTATCAACCTGAAAGCAACTGGAGGAGTCAGTAGAGGGGATCCCGAGAAGGACGGCATCATCTTGTAAGTCCTTCCTCTCAGGGAGGTGTTTATCCTCTTGAGGCAAAAGGGGAGACTGCTGTCCTCTAGCGAGAGGGAGGAGACTGGCTTCTACAGCCTCCATGACTCAAGAGCATCCAGGGTTTAAGGTCCGCATACATTTCCTCACTGATGCCTACATTCCAGGTGTTGGGCTCCTGGTCTTTCTCTGTCAAAGCTGTCACTTGAGCAGGGAGACCCTCATGTTCAGTCTCCTTTGCCATTGTGTCACTCTTAATATTAAATTCGGAACCTGGCTTTCAGCACAGCCTGCCCTTTTGCCACAGGATCTCCTTACTGTCTGTCACCGAGGACTCTGATTTTCACAGAATGCCATGAGTTGATAGTTGGCTGGACTAAACTTATCTCTCTTTTCCTTTAAATCATTCTTCAAGCCTTCTAAGGCAGTTTACAAAAGCCATCCAATTCCACTCCATGTGTAATTACAATTGCCCCTTTGCATGCCAGTATTAGAGATACTGGATAAGCAAAGCTCCCTCTTCTTCTACATCCTATCCACCACAGTTGAGAGTTTGGTATTTATGCCAGAGATATGGACATTACAATTACCACCAGCAATGGAGTTTTTGTTTCCATCTAACTGGTGAATAAACCATTTTCAGAATACTATCCTGAGGTCTGCTTTCTAGGGTTATTTCTGGTATTACTGTCTTAGTTAGGGGGTCCCTCAAAAGCAGAGCCTGAAGTAAGGACTTGAGTTTAGGTAATTAATTTTCTGGATGACTCCAGAAAATAGGAGGGAAGTGAGTAAGCTTACTGAGAGAAGGAAGATGAAAAAGTCAGTGAATGGAAGAAAATATTTACTAATCATATATCTGATAAGGGGTTAATATCCAAATTATATTTTTTTAAAAAGCTCATACAACTCAAAAGTTTAAAAAAAATGCAAAAACAAACCAATTCAATTTAAAAAATGGGCAGAGGATCTGAATAGACGTTTTTACAAATAAGACATGCAGGTGGCCAACAGCAACATGAAGAGCTGCTCAACATCACTAATCATCACGGGGCCTTCCCTGGTGGCGCAGTGGTTGAGAATCTGCCTGCCAATGCAGGGGATATGGGTTCGAGCCCTGGTCTGGGAAGATCCCACATGCCGCGGAGCAACTGGGCCCGTGAGCCACAACTACTGAGCCTGCACGTCTGGAGCCTGCGCTCCGGAACAAGAGAGGCCGTGACAGTGAGAGGCCTGCGCACTGCGATGAAGAGTGGCCCTCGCTCGCCACAACTAGAGAAAGCCTTCATACAGAAACGAAGACCCAACACAGCCCCCAAAAAATAAATAAATAAATTTATTTAAAAATAATAATAATAAATAAAATAAAATAAAATATCTAGATGAGAAATAATACAGGTTTTTCTATTGTTTGGTGAACTTCTGGCCGATATTCCATCCTTCCAGAGAATGGGAAGAATAGGAAGAAAGAAAAGGGTAGTGTTTAAGAGTATCATTAGCATCGTGTCTGAATCTTGGCTGAGATTCAGTGTGGGAGAGACAGCACTTCGGGTAAATGTTTGGATACATATTTATCTCCCTCTCCCCCTGACACTTGCTCCTCTCAGGTCCTGGCCTGTCCTTGGCATTGGTGGATATGGGCTGGCCTCCAGGCAGCCCATCCAAGTTCACAGCTCAGAGACAAAGCAGTAGATTTTGGCACATACTATTCAAAGCTCTCTCTCTTTTCTCATTTAAAGAGTTGATGTGTCACCCTAGGGGGATGGGAAATGGAGTTAAAAAGAAGGAATGAAGGGAGTACAAAGAGTAGGGGCCAGAAGAGACAATAATGAGAAGAGTCCAGATTTAGAGAAATTATATTTAAAGGAATATTTGGGTCAGAACAATGATGACATTATCTTCCATCCTTTCCATCCAGTGGTTCACACTGTTCTCTCACACCTCTGCCTCATGACTGATTTTATTTACAACTTGAAAAGTGCTACTTCCTTTTTCAGAAAAGCTTATTCACTTAAGTAAAAGAGCTTAGCTTTCAATTCTTCACCTCTTTTCCTCTTTCTTCTTCCTGTCCTACCCTCCAGTTTCTCAGGCTACCTTTATAGAAAGAGCAATTAAAAGCAAAGACTGAAACAAAATGAGAGCCATCACAACGAACGCCTGTAAAACAAGTTTCACGTATTGACACTGAATTTAGAAAATGGAAAACTGAGATGTCTTCCTTTGAGTTTCATCCAAAAGCAGATTCTGCATTAAGGATTTGGGTACAAGGAATTTATTTGGGGAGTGATCACAGGAAGCAGGGTGAGAGAGGGGGGAAGTGAGACAGAAAATGGAAGGAGACAGGGCAAGATGGTGCATTGTTACTGCAAAGGTTACTGGGGTGAGCAACTGGCCTTCACTACCACTGTGGACTCTCTGGGAGGCTGTGTAAAACACAGCTGAAATAGTCCCAACAAAGGACAAGGAAATGGGAGTATTTTCCCATCAATATCTACTCATTAATGGTTGAAGATGCTCCTGGGACATTAACTCCCTAGGAGCCCTCAGGCATAGAAATACTTAAGGTAAGGAGTCGCTGGAGGTAAGCAAATTGTCTACCCAAACACAGCTGACCTCTGGGGTGAGCTGAGGGGATGTGAGCAAGGCATTGATGTCAGAGTTGCATAGTTTTGGTTTTTGATGGAGTCTTTAGGATTTTCTATACATGAGACCATGTCATCTGCAAAAAGAGACAATTTTATTTATTCTTCATTTCTGAGTTGGATATGTTTATTTCTTTTTTTTGCCTGATTGCTCTGGCTAGGACTTTCAGAATTTTTTAAAAATTTTAATTTAATTTGATTCTTTTCTCTTTTTAAAAAATAATTTATTTATTTATTTATTTTTGGCTGCTTTGGGTCTTTGTTGTTGCACGCAGGCTTTCTCTAGTTGCGGAGAAGGGGGCCTACTCTTCGTTGCAGTGCACGGGCTTCTCATTGTGGTGGCTTCTCTTGTTGCGGAGCATGGGCTCTAAGCATGCGGGCTTCAGTAGTTGTGGGTCGTGGGCTCTAGAGCGCAGGCTCAGTAGCTATGGCTCACAGACTTAGTTGCTCCATGGCATGTGGGATCTTCCTGGACCAGGGCTCGAACCCATGTCTCCTGCATTGGCAGGCAGATTCTTAACCATTGCACCAACAGGGAAGCCCGGACTTTCAGTATTATGTTGAATAGGAGTGGTGAGATTAGGCAACCTTGTCTTGTTCATAACCTTAGAGAAAAAGCTTCCAACTTTTCGCCATTTGATATGATGTTAGCTGGGGGCATGAGGATAGTTAGTTTTAGAAATTAACTTGAATTTTCAAATATTCTAGATACCATAGCAAGAGAAATGAGGAAAGTATTGGCTTTCAGGACGTGGAATCTATGATGGGACTTAAACTTCCTGAGGGCAAGGATGATGTCTCAGATTTGTATTCCCAGAGTTCAGCACAGTGCCTAATAAATAAGGGGTTGTCAAATAATCTAAAAAACTAGGAGGACTTCCCTGGTGGAGGACTTCCCTGCGCTCCCAATGTAGGGGGCCCAGGTTCCATTCCTGGTCAGGGAACTAGATCCTGCATGCCACAACTAAGAGCCCACATGCCGCAACATAGATCCTGCATGCAGTAACAGAGATCCCACATGCCGCAACTAAGACCCGGCATGGCCAAATAAATATTTTTTTAAAAATTAAAAAACTGGGAAAATTTAGTTACCCACAGTGAGTATCCAAATGGTATCACGCAGAGAGTATTCCTACAAAGATTCCAAGAATAGAATCTTAACTGTTCAAAGTTTCAAGATGCTAAAACTCACCAGGACTTTCATTATTTCATTTTTTAATGGTGCATGCTTTCAAAATTATGAATTCCATTTTATTCACTTGTAAAAAGTATATAGGTCTCCACTCAAGTGTGGAGTGCACACTTCTTCCAAAAGAGTACTATATAAAGAAGGGAAAAGAATAACTTTAGAGTGCAGAAACTGACAAACACTACATTAGCCAGATGATCAAGGTGAATATCAATAGTGATATGTCATTTTGAGAGCATGTACCATTGATACAATGTGATGAAGTGGCACTTTAGCTCTGTGATTCTCCTCCCTAAAACTCATAAGCCCAGGATAATTACAAGACAAATGTAAGGCAAATCTCAGTAGAGAGATATTCTACAAAATACTCACAAGTACTCCTCAAAACTGTCAAGGTCATAAAAAACAAGGGAAGTCTGAGAAACTGTCACAGCTAAGAAGAGCCTAAGGAGACATATCTATTAAATGTAACATGGTACCCTGAATGAAATCCTGGAACAGACTACTGACATTAGGTAAAAACTAAGGAAAACTGAATAAACTATGGACTTTAGTTAATAGTAATGCACCATACATTAATGTTAATAACAGAGGAAACTGGGCATGGAATATTGGGAACTTTCTGTACTATCTTCACAATTTTCATGTAAATCTAAAATAGTTCAAAAAATTTATTTTAAAAATATATGGGCTACAAATAGTCAAAACAGAAATATTAGCTTTCTAGTTTCCTGTTTTTCCAATAATTTCCATCTCATACAAGGCTGATTTTGCCCTTCCAGTAATAGAAATACACATAGAAGCATATTCACATCACAGAAATTAATAATAATCTGTAGTTTGACAGTAAATATAAAGTACATTTATTGCCAAGATGCATAGTAAGTTCGTTGGTAAACATTAATTTTAATTAACTATGTGTAACTAACCTAAAGGCATCAATCATGAACAGCCAAGTGTCAGTAAGTTACCAATTCTACAATTAAAGAAACTGTACCACTATCCAAGGTCAGAGAATTGTCTTGGATTTTTGGCATGCTTTCTATAAACTGTCATTTGTGAATTGGATATTACCAGGAAGAGAAATGCTATTTAAAAAATCAAACTGGCTTATTTTTAAAAAGAACTTATTATATAATAATAGCTACTGTTGTATAGCTATTACTCAGAATGTTACCTTTTTGTCTTCTTGTCTGTTTTCTTATGATTTTGGAAAATAGGAAGCCAAATACTGACAATGCCATTAGGTTTTTTTACTAGTTCAGCTTTTATAATTAGAGGTCATATGAAATATTCAGAGTAAACTCAATATATTTACATAATTCTTGGCTCTTACTATTAACTGGATGAACTTTGGTAAATTACTTAATCTTTGTGTGTCTCAATTTTCTCATCTCTAAGAATGATGGCTAGTAATTATCTCATTTGATACAAAGTTGTCATGACGATAAGTAAAGTAATAACGCATGAAAATTATATGGTAGGTAAGTTATTTTTCAGAGTACTAAAAGTTCTTTGTAAATAAAAACATTCACTGAAAAAAATCTCAGAAGTTATGATGAATGGGAAAGATTCTGTAAGAGGAAAGATTAGTAACTGGGAGTAACGTTTTCCAAAAATGGGGAAAAAACCCATTGACATTTGTTATACTAATTTATCCAGGTTACTCACTTTATGAAATGTTTCTGTAGGCCATATATTCCTCTCCCAGATCTCAAGGGAATATCAAAATTTGGGGTTAAATCTTTTATCCTAAACTTGTAATAAAAGATAATTAATAGGGACTTCCCTGGTGGCACGGTGGTTAAGAATCTGCCTGCCAATGCAGGGGACACACGTTCACTCCCTGGTCCGGGAGGATCCCACATGCCGTGGAGCTACTAAGCCCATGAACCACAACTACTGAGCCTGTGCTCTAGAGCCCGTGAGCCACAACTACTGAGGCCACATGCCTAGATCCCGTGCTCCACAAGAGAAGCCACCGCAATGAGAATCCTGCACACTGCAACGAAGAGTAGCCCCCGCTTGCCACAACTAGAGAAAGCCCGCACACGGCAACGAGGACCCAACACAGCCATAAATAAATAAATAAATAAATAAAATTTTAAAATAATTAATATAAATAATTAATTGAAAATACCACTTAACATATAGTAAACATTAAATGTATAAATTGCATATGAAAAATACTGCATGATCTTAATTTGCTAAAGCCTGTAACTTCTCTCATAGATACTCATGTTCATACTACTCTCCTAGGTTGTCATGGTTTATTAATATTAACCCGAATGTGAACTCAGGGTTTCTGAAGCAGAGCAGATTAATATTTGCTTACAGCAAATAACTGTGCCAGTTCCCTTTTGTCCCAATTCTTAACCATACAGCAACATGATAAGAGGTAGATCTGGCATCATCCCACACATATCAGCATTTGTAATATGGTTAAGCACCCTGAAAATACAAATCTGGGCGTCTATGTAGGAAGGGACTGCTGTCTCTCCTCCTATCCTGTAAGATGGGGACAAAAGCCTTTTTTCCTTGAGAAGGATCCTAGGTTCTTGCTCTTACCCTTTGAAATATAAATAAATCTCTCCAGGGGAAGATAAGACTAGCATCTCTGGGGGGGGATTTTATAGCAATTTTATAGCTTCCCCAAAAGTGTTGGGCTGAAATGTGAAATGTAGCATTCCGTCATTGCAGGATACAAGGATAAACTTGATAGGCATATTTTTAAAAGGATGTCATAGATGGAATTTCTGTATTAAGGAGGATGATGGACTAGAGAATCTCCAAACTTTTCTTCTTTTAAGTGTGTGATATAAATTTAAAAGGCATTGTTTTTTTTTTCCTGCTATTAATAGTCTGAGGAAGTTTAAGACAATTCATTAGGTAGCAACATTCTTTACAAATATAAACTGAATTGGAATAAAAGGTCAGTCAGGCCAGGTTCTCCAGAGACCAGAATCAAGAGTTCTGGGAATAAGGTCCAGATCTATGTTTTAATGAGCTCTCCATATAATTCTGTGTATTCTAAAGTTTGAGAAGCACTAATGATGATGATATGATGATGATGACGGTAATTTTTCATGCAGAGTTTTTTCATGATTGCCATAACATTCCTTTTCCACTTATTTGTGGTTAATATATATAGCTCATCTAGACCTTTTGATGCCTTGATACAGGATGGGTGAATTCCCCTTGACACCCTTACTAAAGTTACTTTTGTCAAATGAGGATGTAGAAGTGGGAGGAACTGGAGAGCTTGCCTAGAGCAGAGTAGAACCATAGCCAGGGACCTAGGATCTCTTCTTTCTTCTGAAACACTGTAAATGCTCTATACCCCACCCAGGTTGAGAATTTTTTCTTGAATTTTTTTTAGGATTCTCTATCTACCTTTTCAAATTGTATACTTCTCTTCAAATTGCAGAAACTAGCTGGTTTCCCAGCCCCTCACCGTGGATTGGAAATGACATTGCCCTCTGGAGGTTGGGTTGACTTCTATTTTTGAAGGAATCAACCAGGCTTCGATGGATGGATGGTTTGATGGAGAGTGAAGAGAGCTGCTGATCAGTACAAGCTGAGACTCAGTACAAGCTTGGGCACCTTGGGATACTGCTAGGTTTTCCAATCATCAAGTGTCTGAGTGGAGCTGGAAATGCTAGAACCAACAATCTCTGTTCTCTAAGAAGTAGAATTGATTTCTCCTACTCGGCTTCAAAACTTTTTCTTCCTAGCTTTTGAGGGCACCTATGAGTTGACCCAATACCACAAATCTATATCTATTTCTCACATATTTTCCAAAACAAGCTTTCCTCTGCATCCCACAAAGAAGTTGATTGTGTTCATACCTCCTTGCCTTTCCTTCCTTTCTATTTGGAAAGTTCTTCTTTTTTTTTTTTTTTTTAAACTTCTCCCTTCATAATCTCTCCCTTTTCCCATCTCCTCCATAAGATCTTTCTCAAATATCCTTGGTCTTATATTCTCGGTCTTATATTCTCAATCTCTGTAGCACTTATCATCTGAACCATGTGATTTAGCCATTAACTACATGTTGTGCCACATTATTTGCTCTAGTGTTAATGTGTCTTAGATTTTTTTATTCTCCAAATTAAATTATAAGTGTCATGAGACTTTTCACACCTCTCACTTTACAAATGCAAAAGCCTGCTCTTAGTAGAGAAAAGAAATTAAGGTCATAGATTTAGAACTGGTTTTAGCACTTGAGCCTCTGCCCCTCCTCCTATTTAGTTCTATTCTATCAGGTGCTCTGATTCTGGAATATTTTCTCTAAACACTCTTATCTTACTTTTTTAAAAATTAATTTTTTATTGGAGTATAGTTGACTTATCTTACTTTTAATTAATTAATTTATTTTTTATATTTATTTATGTATTTTATTTTTTGGAACCAAGCAAATAAACCACTTTATTTTTAACTAGTGGGAGAATAACCTGGAATTACAGGCAAGCCCCCATCACAGGAGTTCACACTGTTATGAAAAGTTGGCTTACAAAGTGCTTTAACGAGTTCCTGCCTTCTTGATCTGCACAGTACATCAGTATCTTCTCCACAGACAGGAAGATAATCATGGCTCCTCTTCTCCAAAAAATTAGGTTTAATTGTATGACTTAAGGAGCTCAAGCCTATCTAGTATGAATGAATAAAGAGTCTAAGGGTTTCGGGCAAACTTCAGCAGAGAAGAGGCCCTAGATAGGGGTTCCAGGCTTGCATCTGTCACCTGTTGACTGCACCAGGGACCCCAATCCTACAATCATTAGATTTTAAAAGGCTGCTTTTGTATGTACAAGATCAAATTACTGCAATTTTACTTTGGTAGTACATTTTTTCAAATTTTGGAATACACATTTTCAAAATTTTCTACTGCAATAGACTAAAGGTAATAGGCTTTATCACATACTGCACACTGTTTATAAACTTCAAAATGAGACTGTAACTGTGCCGTGAAAAAGATGGCGCCTGTTCTGACTGAACTCTATGGCTAACTTTGTTTCTTACTTGTCAGGCACTATTCTAAGCCCTTTGCAAACATTTAGTTAGTCTTCACAATCCTATGGGCTGTTACCTCCATTTTACAAATTTTAAACAAACAGAAAAAAAACAGGTCCAAGTAACTTGTCCAAGGTTGCTATTAGTGTAACCAGGATTTAAATGCTCAGCCCAACTGCTTATAACCACTATGGCATACTGCCTCTCAAATCAGACACGAGTCAGCCCCAGCACTGAACAGGGCATGTGAACATCCCCTGCTTAACTTAACCTCATCCCTGACCTTCTCCCTTGTTCTTAAGATTCTTCTTTCATTCCTCCCTGAATTTTCAGATCTTCAAGGTAAACCTTTCCATCCTTATCCTAAGTTCTAACCCTTGCTCCTCTATACTACTTCCTGCCCCCAGAATGTCCCATTCTCCCTCTTTTTAAAACATAAAAAGACCTTACTGTGGCACCCATTCTCCTTGATTCAGGCAGGCTGCTCCCTCAAACACAGACAGCTTCTTCAACTTGCCTCAGCTCAGACTGTTCCAAAATGCCTCAGCTGCTCCGCCCTGCACCTTCCCAAAGGTCTTCTTTGCAACTCCATACAACCTTCTGGGCGACAAACTCCTGCTCTGTTTAATACAATCTCATGGCTTTCTTGTTCTGCCCCATTTGGGTTTAAACATACCAACTCCACTACTTAGCATAAACCCCCAGTACTAAATTAAACCCTGAACCCATGCCCCATTAACTTTCACACTCAAGGTGATTGCAACGTATGTTTAACAATATAGTTTTACATGGAATGCTAAGAGCACTTTTCATATTTTACAGAACTTGAAACATGTGGACTTTCTATTAATATTCATACCATAGCAAAGCCAAATCGAACTCCTAAATAGACGCATTACAACTTGTTTAGAGTTTAAAGGCTTAATGGCAACAAGGGGGTAGGAAAAAGCGAAAGTTTCCATTCATAACTGAATGGAAAAGAAATTCAAGAGATAGTAAATAAAATTTAATATGGCCTCATGTGCCCTGAAGGAGGTGGTGCCCGATTTGGAGGAGTGATTGCTGTGTCCAGATAGTCCCCTATTTGGAACTTCTGCGACTGCAGCGTCATGGAGTCGTCGTCAGTCTCCTTCTCCCAGACACGGTGCTGCCAATCTCCTTTACTCAATAGCCAGGCCTTTTAGGATCCGTAGAAACAATTGCAAAACTGAGGTGTGTGCCCTTCTTTCTGGCTTCTGGGTAGACTTCTTTTACTAACCTAGTCAATTCTTTCTAGGTTGCATCCATCCAAGTGTATATCTGCAGCGCCCTGGACGGCACGTTTCCGCGGGAGAACTCTTTTTATATTTTATATGTATTTTTTTTTGCGGTGCGCGGGCCTCTCACTGCTGTGGCCTCTCCCTTTGCCGAGCACAGGCTCCAGATGCGCAGGCTCAGCGGCCATGGCTCACGGGCCCAGCCGCTCCGCGGCATGTGGGATCTTCCTGGATCGGGGCACGAACCCGCGTCCCTTGCATCGGCAGGCGGACTCTCAACCACTGCGCCACCAGGGAATACCCCCCCCACCCCGTCCCTACCCCGCGAGAGAACTCTTGCACGCAGTGGTGGCAGCTGTAGTTGGTGGTGAAGACGCTCAGCAACAGCGGGCAGGTCTCCCGATCGATGGGCTTCTCGGGCTCCTTCTTAATTTCCTCCTGGATAACACACGACTCCACCACCATCTTCCTCCTGCGGCCCCTATCTTACTTTTTAAGTGACTCTTTCTCTTTCTCTCTACTGGATGTTGATGAACGTTCATTTCACAGGATGAATATTTTAGTTATGTACAGAGACCACCAAATGTTCTCAGAAAATGTAATAGGATATGGATGGGAACTGCATTATCTTGACTTTGTGGCATCTCACAAATGAGTTATTATAGCATGTGGTCAAATCTGATAAATTGAACTCTTTAATGAATAGAGACTCCCACATTCATGATGATCTTTATGAGAAATATTAATAAACTCAACTCTACTTTTATTATTTAAAAAGTCATTCTCTCCTACTATTTCCACTCCTAAATGCCACTCCTTCATTTATCTAAAGGCCTACTAACTCGTTACTTTTAATGTTGCACAATGTCTGCCTTAGTTAATTTTTCCTAGAGGCACATCTGATTAAAATGTAATTCTGGGGCTTCCCTGGTGGCGCAGTGGTTGAGAGTCCGCCTGCTGATGCAGGGGTCACGGGTTCGTGCCCCGGTCCGGGAAGATCCCACATGCCGCGGAGCGGCTGGGCCCGTGAGCCATGGCCGCTGAGGCTGCGCGTCCGGAGCCTGTGCTCCGCAACGGGAGAGGCCACGACAGTGAGAGGCCCGCGTACCACAAAAAAAAAAAAAAAAAAAAAAAGTAATTCTGCCCTATATTTTAGGCACCCTTTCTCAATTGAAAAAAATAAGTATATTTATTATTTCTGTCTCTAAACACACCTTTAATTCATCTACCCATCTATCTGACTAAGGGATTGGGTCTGCTTCACCACCATAAACTTAACTATGGTTATTGAAGCAAATAGGGGAATATTTTTCTCATATAACAGGAAATAGGAAGTCCTACTGGAAAGTAAGTAATCCAGCTAGACGTGGGTAGCCCAGGGATTGTTAGCACCTCACCTGGGTCATCTTCTCCAGGCTCCTTTTTCTACTTTGCAATGATGAACATGTGCCTTTTGTTTTCTTGATAGTCTCATGGTTACAACATAGCTGCCGCACATTCTGTGTCCCGTCCAAGTTTTAGGTAGGAAGCAAACAAATCAAACAAACAAAAATAAAACAACAAAGAGAACAACAACAACAACAAAAAAACACAAGGAAGGAGGAAGAGCCTCTATCAGGAGAATAAAACTTTTGGTCTGCAGCAGAGGAGCTTACATGTCAAGGACAGAACTGTGTCATGTGATCTCTGGCTGCAGTGGAGGTAAGGAATTGTAGTTATTTTTAGTTGGGTACACTGCCAGCCTAATAAAAAATTGGGGTTTTTATTATTAGGGAAGATGGTGAGAAGGATATTGGGTAAACAGCTGGCAGTGTCTTATCACAAAAAAGCCAGGGGCAAATCACTCATAAACGATTTAACCTACTTTGAAAGTTCCAAGACGTGGCAAAGATATTATAATGTATGCATGGTTGGCTGAGACATTTCAGGCAAGATTGTCGAAAGCTTTGAGCTGAATATCAAGCCCTCAGATACTGCTTCCACTGATTCATTAGTCTTTTATATACTCAATTAAAATATGCCTCATTAGTTAAACCCAAATAAATGCTTCAAGAGTTCCTTATATTGAACGTAGGAGACCGAAGGAAGACTATTGATTCTACTCTGTTTGAAGGGCCAAAAATAAACACAGGAAAAAGCAGCTGTGCTTTTGTCAAGCATTATGCCTAGTTTATTGATATCTGCTGCCACCTGCAGTTTAAACTTGATATTCACTCTGGTCGTTACCTGTAACTGGAGCATGCTGACCCAGGAAGTGAAAAGAAAGAAGAAAATTGCACGAAGAATATCTTTGTCACTGCTGCAGCCATATGCTTACTCAAAATTGAATTTCTTATTTGCACACCATGTTCACAGCAGCATTATCTACAACAGCCACGAGGTAGCAGCCACCCAGGTGTCCACTGATGGATGACCGGATTAACAAAATGTGGTATATACACATCATAGAATATTGTTTAGCATTAAAAAAGAAGGAAATTTTGACACACGCTACAACATATGAGTGTCTTTGAAGACATTTTGCTAAATTAAATAAGCCAGTCACAAAAGGACAAATACTGTATGATTCCACTTGTCTAAGGTTCCTAGAGACACAAAGTCCAAGGGTGGTTGTCAGAGGATGGGGGAATGGGGGAATGGGGAGCTAGTGTTTAATTTGTGCAGATTTTCATTTGGAGGAAGAGTATAAAGTTCTGGAGATGGAAGGTGATGATGGTTACACAATGATGTGAAGGTACTTAATGCCACAGAACCGTATACTTAAAAATGGTTGAAATGGTAAATTTTATGTTATGTATATTTTACCACAATAAAAACAATTTTTAAAATATTGAATTTCCAGGGAAGCTGATTCTGTAGAATACAGAACTGCACATACTCTAATTTATATTACCATGTAGTAACAAATTGGTACTAAGTCTTTTGGGTTTCTTCTGGTCCTGAAAAAGTAGGTCTCTTGCCTGTTGATGAAGAGATTGTCAAGTTCTGATCGCTATGCAAATTGTTTTGGCCATGTAAGGGATGCAGCAATTTAATGTATTGGGTTGGCCAAAAAGTTGATTCAGGAATGAACTTTTTGGCCAACCCAATACCATGAAAAAGCATGTATCAGATTCAACTTCAGGGAAGAAGGCAAGTAAAGGTAATTTGGGCAATTCATATATCTCTGAAAAAGCAATCTATTAGTGTATGGAGCTGAATATTTTCATTACAATAATTCATTTTTGGGGACTTCCCTGGTGGTGCAGTGGTTAAGAATCCATCTGTCAATGCAGGGGACACAGGTTCCATCCCTGGTCTGGGAAGATCCCACATGCTGCAGAGCAACTAAGCCCGTACGCCACAACTACTGAGCCTGCGCTCTAGAGCCCATGAGCCACAACTACTGAGCTTGCATGCCACAACTACTGAAGCCTGCGTGCCTAGAGCCTGTGCTCCGCAACAAGAGAAGCCACTGCAATTAGAAGCTATGCACCGCAACAAAGAGTAGCCCCCGCTCTCCACAACTAGAGAAAGCCCGTGGGCAGCAAAGAAGGTACCCAACACAGCCAAAAATAAATAAATTTTTTAAAAACTTATTTTTTGGATGTTAAACAGCTGTTGAAAATTTTAAAAAATCATTTCTATAGTTTTTTGGTAGTTTTAGAACATAGCAAAATAATAAGACTATGCCTATGTATATATTATTTTAACTGTTAAAAACTATATAATCCCTGAATTTTATTTATTCTGGAAAGAAAGCAGGTGGGGACCGCCTAGGTTCATGAAATGGCCTATTACATAGGGTTTCTGAATGGTCATATTTCAAATTGAACATGTCATATGTAATGGCTTCCACTCAGGTTATGTTTAAATCATTAAAAAAACTTTTAATGTAATGTTGTTACTTTTATGGTCATTGAAAGTTTAATGGGTTCTACATAAAGCAGTCTCCTTATTTTTTTCCTCTTTCAGCTTATTGGGTTTCCCTTCAAACACTTGTGATTCAGATCGCCAGAAGGTGTTACCCCTTATACCTATGAAGAATGGCCCACCAGACAGCTGTCACTCTAAAAAGAAACTGAATTTTATTCTTTTAGGAATAAAATTAGGAAATGGGGGCTTCCCTGGTGGCGCAGTGGTTGAGAGTCAGCCTGCCAATGCAGGGCACGCGGGTTCGTGCCCCGGTCGGGGAGGATCCCACGTGCCGCGGAGCAGCTGGGCCCGTGAGCCATGGCCGCTGATCCTGCGCGTCCGGAGCCTGCGCTCCGCAACGGGAGAGGCCACAGCAGTGAGAGGCCCGCGTACGACAAAAAAAAAAATATATATATATATATTAGGAAATTGTCTGCTGTCCTTTTTCATTACTTGAGATGGTCACACTATTTTTTTAAAAAGGAAACACATGTAGAAAAGATAAAAACTGAATTGAGAAAGATATTTGAAATATCAGAAAAAATGAAAAAAGACACAGAATCCAGGGCATCCATGGAAGATTTATGTGTGTGACAGAGGAAGAATGACTTTTGCAAAGAACAGCAACAAAATTACTAACTGCCATAAAAGACCACTTAAAACACATATTGCCTTATTCGCGATGCTGAGTGGAGCTGTTTGGGATAAAAGAGGTGGAAGCTTTATTTCTTGTCTATCTTGGCACAGGGGAGCATAATTGACTGACAGTCCCGCCGCTGTCCCTTCTGTGTCCACATGTCCCCAGGATTACTCCAGCCCGTAACTTCGCCTGGCAGAGGTACAGCTCCTGTGGATGGGGCCCTGCTCTCATGGGCAGCTTTGGCTAGTGGATTCCACACCAGCCTGGGCAGAGTTTCTTAGGACTGGGCTGCAGTCTGAGGCTCCTATACAATTCTAATTCTTTCCCACCTCCTTTCACAGGTGTCAGACCTGCATTGCTGTCTGAAGCCTCTCCCCTTCTACTCCTGCTTTATCCCCATTATCCTTTAGAAGCACTTCCCCTAATAAATCTCTTGCACATCTAATCTGTCTTTGCATCAGCTTCTCAGAAGTCCCAGTTTACACACCAAGAAACACACCAATTTACCAAGCTAAGTATTCAGGACAATAGTGCTTGAATCCACCCTTCCTCTGAGAGAATAGCAGACCCAGTCATCAGGCCTCGCTTTCCTAGTCACCCCAGGCAGCTTCAAAGCCCCACTCCACACATCACTCATTTCCAGCTTATTTCACTCAATACTTTCCTTTTAAACACTCTCACTGTATTCTTTGAAATTCTAGAGCTGTGATCAACAAACTGTCACATGTGTCCAAGCTGCTATAAATTCCCCCAAATCTCTGAATTCTCAACATCCTTCCCCTTTACTGCTGTAATGAGACCTGGTTGCATCCCGAGGTCTCTGATTCTCCTGCAGCCTTCCTGAGCTCCCATTAAGCTCAGTGCCAGGATATGGGATAAGAACCCTCCACATTCCCAGCCACACTTCGGAAACCATTTCTCTTCCTTTCTTTCCACTCCCAGCCCCAATCACGGTCCTTTGAAGCTCACATCATATAGCTCTACCGTGTTGCTATCATCTCTTATTCACCAAAGACTTTAGCTTCCAGCTCAGTATTTCTCTCCACCCAGGGCTGCCAGATTCAGCAAATAAAAATACAGGACACCCGTTAAATCTGATTTTCTGACAAACAACACACAATTTTTTTATTTGGCAACTCTCTCTCCTCCCTTACTTCCCTCATCAGTTTCAGTGTTTCAATATCCATGTGGATAATTCTGCTAACACTGGCCTCTGGTTACCAGCCTCCTAACCTCTAATGATCTTTCCTTCTACTACACGTTAACAGCCACTTATATAGTCACACTCAGAAACTTGACCTCCTCCAAATCTCAGTTTAAAACATGCACTTTCTGACATTTGCCTTCTAGTGTTCTAGCTTACACACTCTAGAAGAGGAACAGGATTTGGCAAACTGTGACCCACAGCCCACATTCAGCCCAAAGACAGCTTGTGAGATAAGAATAGTTTTTATGTTTTTAAAGTGTAGTAAACTTAAAAAACAAAAAAGAATATGTGACAGAGACTGCAAGTGAATCACAAGGCTTAAAATATTTACTATCTAGTACTCTATAGAGTTTGCTGATCTTGTTCTAGAACCTTCTCCGTATTGAGACCTCTAATTCAATGATCTCACTTCTTTCTCAGTCCTCTCCTGGCTCTCTTTCCTCTTTGTCCAGCTTAGGTTTCCTGCCTTTCTCCCTCTATCACTGTCACTTACCCCTAACTTAACCAAGTTGAATCCAACTTCACTCTTTGTGCTTGTACCCCAGCAGCTGAGGTTTGCTCGAGAAAAAAAATCAGAAAACCGGGCTGAGGAGAACTGTATGATCATAAACCTCGTAGGAATATTCAACATGCCCAGTAATTGTACCACTTTTCCCTCATAAGTGGACTTTCCTACACTGTAAGGTCGCCACCTCATAGCTGCTTCTCTCTTGTCAATGCTCCTCTAGATGTTGCCCTGTCGCTTTCTACCAAAACATCTCAAAATTGTTATCTACACTCACTACAAAATGATTCTTGAATTTTGTCCACAAATCTATTTCTCCTCATCTTAGTCAGAATTCAAAAGAAAACAGAGCCCGTTTAATGGGCAAGGTATAATGCTAATGGTATGAGATGACAGAAAGGAAAGCGAGGCAGGGGGCCATAGGAAGCCAATGCAAGGTGATGTCCTACTGCCCTGGCCACTGTGAGAAGCTTGACCATGTGGAGTTCTTTGGGCAAACTGGATGGAGAATGCATGCCTGGGAAGAGGCCACCATTGGGAGAGGGGTAATTATCTGACCACTCCCTCGTTTTCCTATTTCCCACTGTCAAAGTGATAGGAGCAGACAGATACCCACGTGTATGGCTGGTTGGTCAACCTCAGGGCAGAATAGTGTCAACCCACAGTGTGGCTGAGGCAGGACACAATATCAGAAGGTTCAGGAGACAGGTAAGGCTGAGGGGACCTAAGAAGGTACACGAGATAGGCCCATGTCTTAGTTCTGGCTGCTGTTACAGAATACCGTAGACTGGTGATTTAAACAACAAACATATTTTTCTCAAAGTTTTGAGACTGGGAATTCCAAGATCAAGAGACAGGTAGATCTGGTGTCTGGTGAGAACACTTTTTCTGGTTTGCAGATGGCCATCTGCATGTCCTAACATGGTGTTAGGACACCATGTGTCCTAACATGGTGAACAGAGAGAAAGGAAGCATACGCTCATGTTTCTTCTGATAAGGGCACTAATCCTGTTTATAGGGCTCCACCCTCATGCCCTAAGCACCTCCCAAAGGCCCTACTTCCTAATACCATCACACTGGGTATTAGACTTCAACATACGCATTTTGGGGGAACAGAAATATTCAGTCCATAGCAGCACAATACACTCTCTTAGTTTCCCTTTTTCAGTAGACCCATAACTCATCCAACACATTTTTTCCCAGCCAGAAACCTTAGACTTTTTCTTGATTCTCTCCATTCTTTCACTAAGCTCCTTCAATAAAGGGGCAAGTACTATCAGCTTTGTCTTCAAAAGATACACTGAATCCATTTTCCATCTCCACTTGCAGCACATCAAGTGTGCTCCAGCAATAACCTCCCAACTTGTCTTTTTTTTGTATTATAATCCATTCACCAACAGCAACCAAAGTTATCTTTTAAAAATTAATCAGATAACATCAGTCACCTACTTAAGACTCTCAATGGCTTCAATTTCACTTGGAATATAATCCAAATACCTCACCATGTGTCATGATTCTAAAACTATTTATCAAGCCTATACTATATGGCAAATATGGTTTTTAAACACTTGAGGTACAAAAGTAAACACCACAGGAAATAATTCCTGCCCCATGAAATTTATATTCTGGTGACAGGAGAACATTAATAAGCAATAAGTTTAATACTAGGTTCAAATAAATGCAATGGTATAGATAAAAAGTAGAGTGGGGTAGGGGGGTTTGGGAATGCTGGGGAGGTGAGTGGCAACTCCAGATTTGGTCATTGTGTTGGGAAGAAGGTGA
Organism: Kogia breviceps; assembly: GCF_026419965.1. NCBI lineage: Eukaryota > Metazoa > Chordata > Mammalia > Artiodactyla > Physeteridae > Kogia > Kogia breviceps. The sequence continues at coordinate 50,481,836 of NC_081322.1, forward strand.
CAATTTATTAGTGAGTTAAAAGAGGTGGATAGTTTGCTGTGCAGAAATCTAGGGGGAAAGCATCTAGGAAGTTCAAATGTTCTAAGGCAGAAATGTTTTTGTGTTTTCAAGACCCAGCAAGGAGGCCAGTACAGGGAGAGCCTAGTGGAGAAAAGGGAACTCTCCTACACTGTTGGTGGGAATGTAAATTGGTGCAGCCACTATGGAGAACAGTATTGAGGCTCCTTAAAAAACTAAAAATAGAGCTACCATATGATCCAGCAATCCCACTCCTGGGCCTATATCCAGAGAAAACCATCATTTGAAAAGATACATGTACCCCGATATTCACTGCAGCACTATTTACAATAGCCAGGACATGGAAGCAACTGAAATGTCCATTGACAGAGGAATAGATAAAGAAGATGTGGTATATATATACAATGGAATATTACTCAGCCATAAAAAAGAATGAAATAATGCCATTTGCAACAACATGGATGGACTTAGAGATAGTCATGCTGAGTGAAACAAGTCAGAGAAAAACAAATATCATTTGACATAGCTTATATGTGGAATCTAAAAAAATGGTACAAATAAACCTATTTATAAAACAGAAATAGAGTCACAGATGTAGAAAACAGACTTATGGTTACCAATGGGGAAAGGAAGGAGGGAGGGATAAATTGGGAGATTGGGATTGACATATACACAGTACTATATATAAAATAGAAAACTAATAAGAACCTAGTGTACAGTGCAGGGAAATCTACTCAATACTCTGTAATGACCTAAATGGGTATAGAATCTAAAAAAGAGTGGAGGACTTCCCTGGTGGTCCAGTGGTTAAACCTCTGTGCTTCCAATGCAAGAGGTGCGGGTTCAATTCCTGGCCTGGGGAACTAAGATCCCACATGTCATGTAGCGCAGCCAAAATAAATAAATAAATAAAAGAAAAAAAGAAAAAAGAGTGGATATATGTATATGCATAGCTGATTCACTTTGCTGGACAGCAGAAACTAACACAACACTGTAAATCAACTATACTCTAATAAAAATTAATTCAAAAAATAAAATAAAATGAATAACACAAATCCTTCCCCCCTTCCAAAGATTGTTTAACCTTAGAAAATAAAAATAGATGAATATAATGGAAAATTATGGATCCCTTAAAATGATAAACATGTAGATTCTGTATAACAATGGACTAATGCTTATGATCTGATATGTGAAAATAGTAGACTATGTAATTATTATAATATATATGTTGTAATTTAATATATAATTAAATATACACTGAAATTTCTAATGTGAAAATGTATATTAATATAAATAAGAATTTAAGTTACATTAAAAATGAAAAGAGTTATGTTGGAATGGCAGATTTAGGAATTTTTTTTACTTTTGTATTTTTACATTGAAAAGCCCTCAGACCCCTGTAAAGAACCTGTATGTAGAAGAGAAGCATTATGAACAGTATCCTTTGTTGTACTTTGTGTTCAGCTGTCTAAGAATCATATGTTGCATGTGGATATTTGGTTTCCCCAACACCATTTATTGGAGAGACTATCCTTTCCTCATTCTTGGTTCCTTTGTTGAAAATTAGTTTATTTCTGGGATTTCAATTCTATTCCGTTGGTTTATGTGTTTATGCCAATACTATACTGTTTTGATTACTATAGCTTTGTAATATAGTTTGAAATCAGGAAGTGTGATACCTCCAGCTTTGTTCTTCTTTCTCAAGATTGCTTTGGCTATTTAGGGTCTTTTGTGGTTCCATATGAATTTTAGGATTGTTTCAATTTCTGTGAAAAATGCCATAGGGATTTTGATAGAGATTGCATTGAATCTATAGATCACTTTGGGTAGTATCAACATTTTAACAATATTAATTTTTCCAACCCATGAACACAGAATATCTTTCCATTTATTTGTGTGTTCAGTTTTTTGCCCAATGTTTTATGGTTTTCAGTGTACAGAGCTTTCACCTCCTTGGTTAAATTTATTCCTAAATATTTTATCCTTTTTGATTCTATTATAAATGGAATTGTTTTCTTAACTTCTCTTTCTGGTAGTTTGTTTTGTATAGAACTGCAACTGATTTTTGTATATTGATTTTGTATCCTGTAAATTTACTGAATTCATTTATTAGTTCTAACAGTTTTTGATGTTGTTGCTACTTAAAAAAAAAAACTTTATTGAGATATAATTTTCATACCGTAGAATCCACCCTTTTAAAGTGTACAGTTCAGTGGTTTTTAGTATACACACAGAGCTGTGTAAGCATCACCACTATCTAATTCTAGAATGTTTCATCATCACAAGAAGAAACCCTATACCCATTAATTGTCACTCCCTATTCCCTTGTCCCAGCCCCTGGCAACCATTAATCAACTTTCTATCTCTATGGATTTGCCTATTCTGGACATTTCATAGAAATGGAATCATATATTGTGTGGCCTTCTGTGTCTGGCTTTTTTCGCTTAACATATTGTTTCACTCAAAATAGGTTTCATGCATATTTTAGCATGTATCAGTACATCATTACTTTTTATAGTCAAATAATATTCCATTGTATGAACATACAACATTTTGTTTATCCTTTCAACAGTTGATGGACATTTGAGTTCTTTCCACTTTTTGGCTACTGGGCTGCTATTAACATTAGTGTTCAAGTGTGTGAAAATGTTTTCAATTCTCTTGGGTATATGCCTAGTAGTGGAATTGCTTTGTCATATGGTAACTCTATGTTTAACATTTTTAAGAACTTCCAGTTTTTTAAAGTGGCCACATTATGTTATAATTCCAGCAACGAGGATACAAATACCAGCTCTTGTTATAATCTTTTTTTTTTTTTTTTTTTTAATAGCCATCCCAGTGGGTGTGAAGTGGTATCTCAATGTGGGGTTGTTGCTATTTGAGTGGAGAAATGTGTTACATTTTTAATGGAGAATTATTTTTTAAAAAACAGAACCTTAAATATATAAGCAGTGTGTAAGTTTCAATTGTTAATTTTAAATAGTCCCTGAAATTGCTTGATGCAGAATTTACAAAACTCAGTGATGTTAGAAAATCTGGAGTGGCATCTACACTTTATTAAATGTTTTGGCCGCACCAACTTTCTCGTGCAGACCTCTAAGATAGTTGCTCTTAGTTGAGTGATTATTTGATATTTAAGTGTAAATTAACTCATCAGCTGTATCACTTACACCTGGCTTCATGCTAAATCGATTAGAAGGCTAAGTGGAGCGAGAATAAGGCAAAGTGATTTCTTACAAAGGCATGAAGATCTGAAATGTCGATGAAACTGAACAGTGGTATACTCTGCTTTGCTAAGAAATTGATGCAGTCCCTAACAAAATTTGACTCTATTTATTACCCTTTTAAAAGTAGACTATTTGTCACATTTTAGTGCAACTTTTTTTCTTTGAAAGTTAATTAATTGACCCATCCTCTAGTAGGACTACTGCTCTTCTGTGTAGGGTTGTGGATCTTTACAGAAGCACCAGATTGTCAGCCCTCCCTGTACAGGAAAATCCAGCCTCAGCAGTCAAAGAGAAGTGGGAAGAGGTCTCCGAAGGGCATGTCCTGCATAAAGAGGGCTTCTAGGGGAATTCAGGTATTGCTGGTCTAACAGGAACTAGCTCCTTTGTTAAACTTCTGCTATTTATGTTGACAAGTTGATTGCTGTTCACGTTATTTGCAGTATGTATAGCTATTTTGGTCACATAATCCTTGGTGGGACAGACAGATAGATATTTAGGAAATAAATCTAGGCGGTTGTACTTTAAAATTGTAGAGAAATATATCTGGAGACATTTGTTTCCTCCCTATTCTATTTTTAATTCTGTCTTTCTGAGTCACCCATTTTTTGTGGGGTTACATTACAATTGTAATATGCAGGTGCAGATAGATTTTCAGACACAAACATTTACAAAGAACACCCCCAAAGCATATTCACTATCAATTTCTATTTATGGAACCCCATGTTACTGATAAGTAAAACTGGCCTTTAAATTTTTCATTTTATTATGAGGTAGCACCTCACACTGGTCAGAATGGCCATCATCAAAAAATCTACAAACAATAAATGCTGAAGAGGGTGTGGAGAAAAGGGAACCCTCTTGCCTTGTTGGTGGGAATGTAAATTGATACAGCCACTATGGAGAATAGTATGGAGGTTCCTTAAAAAGCTAAAAATAGAACTACCATATGACCCAGCAATCCCACTACTGGGCATATACCCAGAGAAAACATTAATTCAAAATGACACATGTACCCCCAATATTCACTGCAGCACTATTTACAATAGCCAGGACATGGAAACAACCTAAATGTCTAAAAACAGATGAATGAATAAAGAAGATGTGGCACATATATACAATGGAATATTACTCAGCCATAAAAAGGAACGACATTGGGTCATTTGTGGAGATGTGGATGGACCTGTCTGTCATAGAGTGTAAGTCAGAAAGAGAAAAACAAATACCGTATGCTAACACATATATGTGGAATCTAGAAAAATGGTACAGATGAACCTATTTCCAGGGCAGGAATAGAGATGCACATGTAGAGAACGGACATGTGGACATGGGGGGGAAGGGGAGGATGGGATGAATTGGGAGATTAGGTTTGACATAAATATACTACCATGTGTAAAATAGATAGCTAGTGGGAACCTGCTGCACAGCACAGGGAGCTCAGCTCGGTGCTCTGGGGTGACCTAGATGGGTGGGATGTGGGGTGGGAGGGGAGGGAGGTCCAAGAGGGAGGGGATGTATGTATACATATAGCTGATTCACTTCATTGTACAGTAGAAACTAATACAACATTGTAAAGAAATTATATTCCAAAAAAAGATGTTCTTGGCTATTCATAGTCTTAGCTAATCAGTGTTTATGGATTTTAAGATGACAAAGAAATTTTTTAATTCAAAAGATTCTTTTCTTTTTCATTTGGTTTAATTACCTGGCCTATAAACAACTTAAATTCTGGCAGGGTTTCTATAACTCCAGTTCTTAGCCACTGCCTTAAAGACTTTTTGTATATGTATATGAATGATGCAAGAGCTTTACAGTATCAAAGTTCATCTTACAAGTTCAACATCTTTTATTAATTGGCAACATTTTATGTAATTTTTAGAATTAAGTTATGTTGAAACTTATGATAGCATCTCTTGAATTTTTAAATCAAGGCAGAAATGATTATAACTAGTTCATTGGCTTTGACTTTATGCCAGTATCTACATTTATTTATGAAGCTTTACCTAGGGTTGTGAAAAAAGCTTCTCATACTCTATTAAAAAGAAGATAGTTTTATATGCTATTAAAATGAGTCATGTTGAAATCATTGCTTACAAAGGGTCCATCTAAGTGATAATGGGTATAAAAAGTAGGTTACGCTCTGGCAATAGAGGTCTTTTTTCCATCTGGCGAATCTAATGATACTTGAAAAGATGTTAAGTCATGAACAAACTAATAGCCTAATTAGAACATCAAATACACCATGACCCTAATGGCTTATTTTATTTTGCGCCTTTAAAGTGCTTTTGGTAACAATTACTAATCTGTATATTCCAAACAGATACAACCTCAGAACCTCTAGAGTACTGTAGTTTATTTTAGCTTTTTTGGAGTTATGTATCTGAGGAAAGTGATGAACCCTTTGGCCCAGGAGAATGCATATGTTCACACTTAATTTTACATAAAAATGCCTGGGATCCATAGATCTCTAGAAATGCTGTTCTGTTAGTCTCAGAGAAAACATTAATTGTAATTAAGTTAATTTTACTAATGCTTTGAAAGGTATTATTTATAAATTACTCTTTATAAACATTCTTGTGGCTTGATATTCAGAAATTTTAATTCATATCCAGGCTATAACATTTATTAATCTTTTCTTAGGATAAGCTTTCCGAAAATTTCCATACAAGTCTGGTCTCAGACTTGAGCCAGCTTTATTAATCAATCAATCAATCAGTAAATGTATGGTTAACAATTACTGTGTGGCCATCTTTAAGAAGTCAAATAACGTGAAATATTATTGCCCTTTTCTTCAGGTTTATTCCCTTACATTCTAGTTATAAACCTGCTTTGCTCATCAGTGTTGGAGATTTTGCATTTTCCGGCATATAAATTACATGTCTACAACTTTGCACCCACACCTGGCAAACTACTTTCGAATTCCCAAGGAGTTGGGTCTAATTCCACAGGGTGTCCATAGGTTAATATTCTGTGAGGAGGAGTTTTTCAGAGTCTTGCTCACAGCATGCACCTCAGGGAAGTAGCAAAAGCAAGCCAGCAAGTAGGAGATTTTTCCCAGTAGCATGCCAGCCAGGGGGAAGTTTGACAGTGGACGTTAGGATGCTACCTTGAAGAAAGAGTTTCTGAGTAGTTAGTGTATCATTCAGGGTCCCAGCAAGAAACGGATGGCACACTCAAATTAGGATAATTTGAGAAGGGTCCATTTACAAAGAGATAATTACAAAAATATGGGTGGGGTAGGGAAATTATTACAGTAGTGCAGGAACCTGGGGCCACTAACTGGGACTGTCACCACCCCTAGGTCTGAGGGGCCATGACAAGGAAGAGGTTACTAGAAGCTGGAAGGGAAAGAGTGATGGAAAGCAGGTCACCTCTGTCCAGGGACACACCAGCCCAGGGTGGCCTCCCTGGGAGGGAGCCAAGGAAATAAGTATCTCTATGTCACTCTCCTCCCACCTCCGATCTCTTTTAGCAATAGCCAATAAAAATCCCTCTGGTCAGCCTGCTGGGGCAGAGAGTGATAACAGATAATGGGGGAGAGTGGCTCGTAGGGCAAAGAGAATGTTCTTCCCGACAGTACTCACCTGGAAGCTAGATGTTTGAAATTCCACCTTTTTCAATCATGGATGGCATTTTAAAAATTATGGCAAAATACCACAGGGGCAGAAAATTTTTCCGTTGTTTCCTTTTCCTCTGAACCTCTCCTTTAGTTAATTTAGTAAAGGAACTCACCTGCACCCTAGGTGATCAGACCAAAAGGAAGACCACTAAAATACTTAATTTTCCACTTCAACAAATGGAGGCCCCTAAACAAAAACAAAACCCTCTTAGTGTCTGCCATTATTGCAAAAATCCAGGACACTGGAAGAAGGACTGTTAGAAGCTTAAGTGCTCCAGGTAACTTCAGACTTTTCAATGCCCTCCTGACCTCCAATGATGGGACTCTGAGGAACTATAGGGTTTTTTCCCAATCCTTCCCCAATTCTTAGTCAACTTGGAGAAATTGGGAATGACTCTTTCTCTGTCTTTACTGACACTGGAGCTATACTCTTGGTGCTCAACTCCACTTTTTTTTTTTTTTTTTTTTTTTTTTGCGGTACGCTGGCCTCTCACTGTTGTGGCCTCTCCCGTTGCGGAGCACAGGCTCCGGACGCGCAGGCTCAGAGACCATGGCTCACGGGCCCAGCCGCTCCGCGGCATGTGGGATCTTCCTGGACCGGGGCACGAACCCCTGTCCCCTGCATCGGCAGGCGTACTCTCAACCACTGCGCCACCAGGGAAGCCCTATCCCCACTGTTATTAAAGCCTCTGCCTCAGAGTACTAAAATGGTTCAGATAGTAGGGGTCTTACATAAACTTCAACAAGTTCCTGTTTCTAAGCCCAGCCCCTTTGGTTTAGACCCACTAAGAGATACTTACCCTTTTCTCCTTAGTTCCTCCACCTCTATTTATTTATTGGAGAGAGATTTCTTAGAAATATATCATGTTGGAATATCTTTCTCCCGAAATGGGGAAATAATCCTAGAACTTGATAGCAGCAACCAAAATAGCCAAATAGGCAAAGCAAATGACCCTTCAACATCCTCTATTTCCTCTGCCTCTGATGACACTAGAGCTAATTTTAGGGACACTAATAATTTGTCCCTGTTGGACCAGTTACCACCTTCCTTATTGGCAAAATCCTTAACTGATATTGGTAGAGTGCACCTTCTACTGAGGTCCAAATAGATCCCTCAAAGCTTCTCCCCAGAATTAAACAATACCTTATAAATAAAGAGGCCCTGCAGGGCATTAGGCTGATAATGGAAGACTATAAGGCCCAGGGCTTCCTTATTCCCTTCACTAGTCCGTGCCACACGCCTATTTTACCTGTAAAGAAACCTGGTGGCTAAGGCTGAAGATTTGTCCAAGACCTCTGAACCATAAACGATATTGTTATCCCTCATCACATTTTGTCCTCAGTCCCCTTACTTTATAAGCCTTCATCCCCACTGGAAGCACATTTGATTGATTTATGTAGCTCCTTCTTCAGTATCTCCGTGCATAAAGCTAGTCAATATTTCTTTGCTTTTATTTGGGAAGGAAAACAGTACACCTGGCAGTGATGTCCCAGGGTTTTACCAAAAGCCCTTCTTACTCCTCACCTTAAAAGCTTATTTAAGAGAATATAGAAGATAATATAAAATTTCCTGCGGCCTCTAGTTTATTACAATATGCAGTTAACTTGCTTCTCTGCTCCCCTTCCCAGGTCTCCTTACAGGAAAACAGCATCCACCTGTTAAAGCTTTTAGCTGCTAAGGCACATAAAGTTTCTAAGGAGAAATTGCAGTTTGTTCAAACCCAAGTCTGTTGGTTGGGGCACCTGATCTCAGAACAAGGCCTGTACCTGGATCCGGATAGGCTTTGTGGCACCCTGAACTTCCCCAAACTCAAAACCTAACACCTACTATGAGGTTTTCTTGGGTTGGCTGCCTATTGTCAGACCTGGATTCTGAATTTTATCTCATGGGCTTGCTGTTATATGCCTTACTATAAAGAACACCAGACCTGACCCTATTACTTGGAAGGATCAGAATGACCTAGTTTTAATACCTGAAAGGAAAGTTTGGTAAATGCTCCCTGCCCTTGGATACCCTAATTATCAACTTCCCTTTTTCCTCTTCATGTATGAGAGGGAGGGAAGTACTCTTGGAGTATTTACCCCAAAACGTGGAGATGACTATTGCCCCAAAGGGTATCACCCTGCGGCACAAGGATCCCCCACTTGCCTCAAAGCTATTCCTGTCACTCTGTCCCTTTAGTTAAGGCCAATGAAGAAATAGTCACTGGATCTTCTCTAACCATTTTTGTATCCCATGCTGTAGACGCTCTTCCAAATTCTCATCACGCTCAACAATCTTCGGCCAGTTGTCTCACCTCCTATGAAATCTTCTTGCTAACTGCTCCTCTCTTATAATTCTTTCACTCTGTAATAACTTTGACCCTGTCACAATTCTTGCCTTCTCTACTGACGATATTCCTCATGATTGTTCAACTCTAGCAAATCACCTTTTGACCCCTTGTAATGATTTACAGGAAACTTCCCTAACCATTCTTGAGTTTTCATGGTTTACCCATGGTTTTTATTTAAAGGATTAAAATGGTAAATATTGTGCTGGATATGCAGTTGCAACTCCATTTGAAGCCATCGAGGTGGCACATTTGCCTCTGGCTACCTTGGCCCAATGAGCTGAATTATACTCTCTCACTTGGTCTGGTACTCTAGCCATGGGCAAAACTACAAACATTTATACTGATAGTCAGCATGCCTTAGGGGTAGCCCGTGACTTTGGAATGCTATGGAAAGTGAGGTTTCTTTACCTCTAATGGGGATAAAATTAAAAATGGCTCTTATGTTCAAAATTTATTAGAGGCTTTACTCCTACCAGCCACTTTGGCTATTACTAAGGTCCCTGGGCATTCCAAACTTAACTCCCTGGAGACTAAAGGAAACTACCTCACTGATATTTCCACCAAGAACACTGCTCTCAAAGGAGTCAACAACCAACCTCTGTCATGGTCTGGAGGGATGCTCCCCAAAATGATGATCTAGAAAAATTGATTACAGGTGCCCAAAACTTGACCCCAGAAAAGGAAAAACAATATTGGAAATCTAATAACTGTTGGTTCAGAAGAAAGAGAGAACTTTTGTATAGGCCAAATATCAATCCAGTCCTGCCATAGACTCTAAAATTCCCATTACTCACTACTGCACGTACATTAAACCATTGGTCTGCAGACAAATAATAAAATCTATGAGTCAATACTGGTAGGGAAATATTAATAAGACTGCAAGAAGCGCCAACTTTGTTTGCCTTACCTGTTCGAAGTATAATCCAGGGAAACCAGTCTGCACTGCTTCCAGACTCTTTCAATCACTCAGCGAACTGTTCAAGGTTTGGCAAGTGGAATTTATTCAGCCTCCCTTGTCTCATGGATATAAGTATGTTTTAGTCATGGTTTGTATGTTTTCCCACTGGTTTGAGGCCTTTCCATGTAGATAAGCTACTGCCTCTTCAGTGGCTGAAATACTATTAGAAAAATAATCCCTACCTGGGGAACCCCTCTTGAGCTCCATAGCAACTGGGGAATCCATTTTACTGGTCAAGTACTACAGCAAGTCTGTGCTGTTTGGACAATCCTATAGCATTTTCACTGTGCTTATCACCCTCAGTCTTCAGGACTAGTTGAACAAACTAACAGCATCATCAAAACCCAATTAGCAAAATTTGTGGAAACCCTTCAAATACCTTGGTCAAAAGCATTGCTTTTAAGTCTCAGATCTACTCCTTTGAAATTCATAAACTCTCACCCTTTCAAATAATTGCTGGCTGCCCCCATGCATCTATCTTTCACCTCTTTTGATCTTCAACCAATAAAAGGAGATATACTTCAGTGTTGAAAAGGTCTGGAGGGTGGGAGAGAGGGAGATGCAAGAGGGAAGAGATATGGGAACATATGTATATGTATAACTGATTCACTTTGTTGTAAAGGAAAAACTAACACACTATTGTAAAACAGTTATACTCCAATAAAGATGTTTAAAAAAAAAAAAAGAAAAAGAAAAGGTCTAATTACATCCATTGAAAATAACCATGCTCTAGTAGAGCAGTCTTTTCACAGAGCACTCCCGGGAGATGAAGACCTCAAACACCACCCTTTGCAGCCTGAAGATGCTGTCTCTTAGAAAAGACATCTCCAGAAAGACTCTCTTCAACCCCATTGGAAAGGCCCCTACCAGGTACTATTAACCAGTCCTTGTGCCACCAAACTCCAAGGAGTAAACTCTTGGATTCTTGTGGCATATCTAAAGAAAGCATCAAGCCCTGACTGCCCCTGTATACCAGGTGGTGACCTGGAAATAAAGACTTCCAGGAATTGAAGCAGATGATAGCTGAAGGAGATAGCTTTCCCAAGATGACTAGACCAGACCTGTATACTTTTTTTTGCTGTTGCTTCTTACCTTATTTTCTCCCTCTCTTTCTTGGAAAGACAATGCTCTTATCCATATTTTCCAATCTATTGCAAAAGTGGAAAACCTTTCTGACCACTGGACCTGTCACAGGAAACACCAATCTGTTCATGATGTTGGAGACCCCTTGTTCTTACCTGTAACCAATTTCTCTTTAATCCCAAATGTCACAACTGATTATACACACAAACTTATGTATGTTACCTATTGGGTTAGGCTGTTACAACCAGGTGTTTTCCCATACCTTGTTTCAACATTTCCCCAGTCATAACAGTACTTGCTCAACTAAACACCTCCATCTTTGCCAATTGTATGAACTTTGCTCCTAGCATTCTTTTCCTTATCTAAATATGATTTGTCTCCCTGCACCCAAGGGAAATACAAATAGGCTAACTCCTCTTTGCCAGGCTTTTTGGAAAGATTTTTTAAAGGATGAGACAGTACCTCCCAGAATGTCATCCCAATTCCTCTGATCACTGGCTTGAAAAGGTCAATCAAGAAATTCCAGCTGATGGATCTGTCAATAACTAGACCTTAGCTGGAGTTCTGTGCATTCCACCTGGTTTCATTTTTGTCTGTGGTGGATGGCATTTACATGGCCATTTAGACAACTGGTGAATTGGAGGTCAAAGCTTATTGGGACATTTAACTGTCCCTGTTAACATCCATAACAAACCAGAAGCTTCCCATTGGTCCACCCCATTAAGCCTCTATGGCTGCCTTAAATGAGAACTTCCAGGAGTCATATATGACTCTGGGTTTGCCTCTGTAGAGTGAGTCTGTCTCCCTTGTGTCAGAGTAAATGCAAGAGATCAGAAGTAAATGCATGATCAAAAATCCCTCCCTAACATTAGAAGAGCTAGCCAATTCTACAGCCAAAGCATTAGCAGCACAACAATGATCATTTGATTCATTGGCTAAAGAGGTTTTGGACAATTACATAGCCCTTGATTACCTACTTGATGAACAAGGATAAATGCCTCTGTAGAGGTAGAAACTCAATTACACAAGATCAAGGAACAAGCATATTGGTTACAACAAATTTCACTTGACTCTCATGGTCCTTTCACTTGTTCAGTTGGCTACCTTCAAGTCTAGGGTCCCGGTTTAGGAACATAATATAAATTGGATTTGTCATATTACATTCAAAAAAATTTTGCTTTGCATAATTATTTTTAAACGTTGTACCTATTACATGTCAAACCCTTGTAGAAATGACATACCCAATAAGATAATGCTAGCTCAACACTTTGAGATGATCTCCAATGCTTATGACCTTAATAAGACAGAGTTTAGATGGGACATTCCTGAGAGTTCTCCTTGCTACCCTTCCTTGTTACTCAAGTGTGGCCTCAATGGTTTCCAGTCTGTACACTTTCCCTCCCATGTGGGACATGACAGCCAGGAAAGGTCCTTCCTGGCATCTAGGGATAAGACTATGAAATACAGAAAACCTGATTTTTGATAAATGATGTTTTTGAGGAAAGAGCTTGATCGTAAGGGGAAAATGTGAAAATGAATAAAGGAAAACCTTACTCAAAATGGAGTAGAGAAGCCCTGAAGGTGGAGCTGTCACACACATACCACTCATACCACTTACTTTACATACCCCAGCAGGAAGAAGGATGATTTTCTCCTTGCCCAGCAACAGCCCAGCCAATGAGAAACTGCTGCAACTCAACCAATGAGACTCCCTGAACTCTCACTCTCCTCCAATACACTTTCATTCAAAACAACCTCTCCCAATTCCTGCTTTCCTCTATAAAAGAATGCCCCTCTCCTTTTTTCTATGGACTTACTTATAGCTCACAGTAGTTTGCATGTCCCGAATTGCAATTCTTCCGCTATTCCAAATGAACTTGATTTTGCTGGCTAAACTGCTTACCTTTTTATTTTAAAGGTTGACATTACATCTGACTACCTCCCCTACCAGACCAGGGCAAGGACTTTGTTTTTCCATCTCTACCTTTTCTATACCTCTAGCACTTAGCACAATGCATGGAATATAGTAAATGATAAATAACTTTTTTGTCGTTGTTGAAGAAAAGAAAAATGTGATATAAATTAATTTTAAGGTAGTCATGGAAGGAAACCAGAATATGTCACCACCAAATATGCCTCTTTGACATAAAAATTATTTTGAGCTGAAGGCAATTAAGATGCAGCAAATGCAGAAGTTTCCTCTTTTTCCTAAAAGCAGGATATAAATTCTCCTTCTATTGGAGACAGAATCTTATCAGCCCAGAGAAGGCACCAAAGGAATCTGTAAACAAAACTTACTCCATTATATTTCTCTCCCATATACTTACCTTCCTACAGTTTGCCATCCTTGGAAGCCAAAGCTTAACTTTTTCCTGTTATTTCTCTACAAATGTATTGTTCTTTGTTGAATATGCTATGGAAGCCGAAATTCTAAACCACTGCTTTGAGCTGCTTTTGATTTAGGTTTCTCCTGTGTGGTATGTGCTTCATGTGTTAATAAAGTGTTTTTGTCTTGTTAATCTATCTTATTGTTAAAGAGTCCCAGCTGAAAACTGAAGTCAGGTAGAGGTAAAGTTTTGTCTCCCTACACCGTTGGTGAGGTGGACCAGGTAATAGCAGCTAGTATTTTTTTGATTGCTGATTCCATACCAATCCCAGTTCTAAGCACCTAACATAACGTAAACCTCATTTAATCTTTATAGCAATTCTATAAGTACTACTTCCATTTTATGGTTTAAGAAACTGAGGCGCAGATAAGCCACGTGACTTGTTCAGATTCACATGGCTAGTAAGGAAAGTAGCCCGTATCTGAATCTAGGTGTCTTGTATCAGAGCCTGTGCACTTAAGTGCCACAACATATTGCCTCACAGAATGTTCCTCAACGTGGTCTTTTGCCGTTTTGGTGTAGAGAGTATACTAGTTTTCTTTTGCTGCATAACAAGTTGCCATTAACTTAAAGCCTTAAAACAACAATCACTTATTAGCTCACAGTTCTATAGATCAGAAGTCTGGGCATGCCATGGCTAGGTTCTCTGCTCAGCATCCCACAAGACTGAAATTAAGTGTCGGCCAGGGCTGTGATTCTCATGTGAGGCTTGCAGTCATCTTCCAAACTTATTCAGGTTGTTGGCATAATATAGTTCCTTGTGGTTGCAGGTCTGAGGTTCCAACTTCTGCTGGTGGCATTGCTCTTAGCACCCAGGGGCTACCTACTGTTCCCTGCCACATGGCTCCTCCATCGTCAAAGTCAGCATTGGAGACTCTCCTTCGCATCACATCTCCCTCATGTGTGACTTTCTTTCCAGGAAGAGTCTAATCTCTTTAATGATTTATCTGATCAGGTCAGGCTCACTAAGGATAATCTCCCTATCTGAAAGTCACTTATTTGGGACCTAAGTCACACCTGCAAAATCCATTCACAGTAGCACCTAGGCTGGGATTTCACTGAATAATTGGGAAAAGGTATGTGCACACTGGTGATAGTGGAGTACTATGGAATTCTCCCTACCACGGTTAGGGATGGGGTGGGGTGGGGGTAACAGTGAGAGGACAGAATCTAGGAACTGACAAGGGAAAGTGGTAGCTCAGACTGTTCTCTGCTCTTTAGAAAAATATCTAAACTCATGCAGGCTATGAGGGGGCAAGTTCTGGGTATCTAGCAATGTCATTGAACTTCACAGAAGAGGACTTAGCCCAGGAATTAGGAAACCTGACCCTGCCACTAAGTAGCCATGCGATCTTGGCCAGATCATTTAACTTCTGCAGGTCTAGAACTTAGAGGGTTGAACAGATCAGGAATTTCCAACCAGGCAGGAGAGCAAGAGTGAGGCAGCTACCCTGAAGTCACCTGGGGGGCTCTTTCAAACCAAGTATGTCCCCTTCTTTCCCAAGATGTTGTCACGGTTCTGAGAGGTGGAAAGGGAAAGGTTGACAAGGAAGGGTGATGAGCATGTGCGGTGTGGAATTGTTCCTTAAGTCATTCCCTCATCCATCCATTCATTCCACAGATATTCATTTAAGACCATCTACTTTGTTTCAAACACATAGGGAGGAAGTGAGAGAGAATAAGGCGGACAGGCTCTCTGCTTACTGTTCAGTCAGGGACACAGAGGCAAGTGAGTGCAAGATGGTGAATGTTACTGAGAGGGGAACCACAGGGTGCTAAGGGGGTTGAGAGCAGGGGTCCTTTTTGAGGAACTGATGCTTAAGGAGTAGGCATTAGCTAAGAGAAGAGGGTGGAAAAGCAACAAAGCGGGGAAGGTGGGGACTGTTTCAGGCAAGGAAAGAGCATTTATGAAGGGTGGAAGCTTAAATGACTAAGGCACATTTAAGGACCTATAATTAGACCACTATGACCTGAATTGGTACATGTCCAGCTGGTACCTAGCCAGCTGTACAAATCACGCTATTGAGTTTGCATTTTTTTGCTAAGCACAATGGGAAGACATTGAAAGGTTTTAGGCAAGAGTGACTTGAAGAGATTGGCATTTAAAAAATAGCACCTGGGCTATAGTTTGAAAAATATAGTGAAGAGGGTGGCTGTAGCAGAGTCAGGTAGGTGACTGCAGTTGGCTAGGGCCAGGATGGCGTCCATGGGCACCGAGAGAAGAAGGCAGATTTGAAAGAGATGCAGAGTGGTTGGTTGGATTTGAGGGATGATTTGTATTACAGGAGTTATAGGATTAAATGTGACTGCATGTATTTTAACTCACAGTTGCCCCTTTATACTATTCAAGATGTGTCTTCTCCATTCACAAGATCTTTAGGTTGCAACAAGACAGCAGATCTTCTTTATCCTTTCGGGATACTTATTCCATTGGTTTGGAATAGTCCACTGGGAATAAGTTTTTCAGCAAGATATAGAAGATCTGGATTCCAATGCCTTATTTCCTTATCTGCTCAATGAGGGGGTTGAATTGCAAACCTCAGAGATTGATTCTAGGGCTGACCCCCCTGACCCCAGGAGAGCTAATCAGAGGCACTGGGCTCACTCTGGTTTCCCCCCAGGCTGGCCCGAGTTGCTGCTGCAGTAATAGCGGAATTGGCAGGACCCTGAGCAAAGTGTACATTTGGATCAAGGGCTACCCCAAAGGAAGAACATTTGTACTCCTCCAGTCCCAGGAGTAATGCAAAGGTAGTAGCCAGAGACGGTCATGCCTGTAAATTTGGCTTCATAGCCTGATACCTCTGAAAGTTGCCCAACATGTCACATGGCAGGGTTATGTACCTTGAGCACATGCGGGTATTTAATCACAGTCAATTTCCTTTTAATTTCTCAGTGGAAGAATATGCATTGAGTACAGTGAATGACATGAATTCAACATAAAATGTACTGCATTCTATAAACTTCATTTTGCTCTGTCCTCAGAGATTGCAGTCAGCAGTGGAGCTCTGTGCCTGGGCGGAGATGCTTGAATGCAATCTGCTGGGGATGGCAATGGGAAAATTCTGTCTGTGGCTTACCTACCCCCAGGGTCCCCCGAGCAAAACCAGCCATGAAGCAGATATGATGGAGATTTTCCACCCTTTTAGGACCCAGACTCATGTCACTGGATATATATCACCTTTTTGTAAATGCATCTCATAATTTGTCTTTATGCTCATTTTAATCTAATTTCACTCGTACAATTGCTTAGATGAATTGTAGAAAGTGCATTTTATTTTAATCCACTAGAGGGCGCCAGAGGGATTTAGACATTGGAGCAAACAAGCTTTGCCTAAGGTTCCTAGTATCCGTATTACGGAAATTTCCTGAACACACTGGACTTTATGTAGCATACACAGCAGGGTGTAGGAACAAAGGCTCACAAGGAATTAAATACTAAAAAACTATATAGAAATTAAACACTTGGAGATTGTCAATATTTAGAATATGGGTCATATATTTTTCCAGTTAAATAATTTCAACTGTTAAATAGAATCTATGTGATTTACATAGAGTCAGAGGACAATCTGAGAACTACCATTAGAGTGAGACTTCCAAGCTCCAGAAATGAGATTTTAGCGAACCCCCAACTCAGGCAAGAGTATGTTGTTTCTGAAATAAGCATTTCATGAAATACTGCCGGATTCCTGTGCATCTTACCCAGGGAATAGAAATAAATGCCTTAGATTCGATGGCATCAGACCCAGATGTCTCCATAGTATCTAATACAATCTGGTACACTGGCCCAAAGACACAAGCAGCTTAAAAAATTGAAGAAAGAAAAGAGGGCACATGGATCATCATGGAGAGAATTTAATAAATTCTGTCCCCATAAATAGCAGTTTAAAATAAAATGAAAGTACTCGGATTGATTTATAGGAAAGTGTGTTAGAAAACCCAAATAGTATGAAGAAAATTAGCAATCTAGCCGCTTTGGATGCTGCTGGCCCTGTGGAAATTTATTTGTTTAAATCAACATCAAATAGCCAGAATTCTTGTGATAAGAGCTGGTCTTTATAACAGGTTTCTGAAACCTAATTTGAATATCAGATAAAAACTCAGAACAATGCTCTATCCCACCCCACCAAGGTCCACTCTAACTGGGTATTTGCTATAATCTCAGGGTCAGAATTTATTTCCTGATGCTGATGTATTTCCTAAGCCAAAGGTGAAAGGGCATGCCTCCTTTTGGCTCAATCTAAAAACAAAGATTCTGAGCACAGTCAAATTTGAAATATTTTTCCTCAAAGATTGTTCTGGATGAATTAAATAAAACAATAATTTTAAAGAGTTGCAAGGCCCCAATAGCCCAATGGACCCTGATAAGTGTGGAAACAAGATTCTTCCCTTTACACTTCTGCCTGAGAAATCTGGGCACGTTGGCTGCAATCTCAGAGTTCTTCATTATTCTTTCTTCAAAGGTTTGTTTCCTCTGTAAGGAGGGCCCTCATATACTTTTATAACCTAATCTACTCAATCATAAAATATAACCCTGTATTATGTTTTATGCTGTAGATGTATTTCAAAACAGAAAAATAGCGGAGGAGTGGGAGATGAGGTGGGGGAGTTAAAGAGGAATAAATTTACTCCTATCATTTATTCTCAGACTAGTATTTGGAAAGGAGGTTATGAGATGGAGAACAATTCAGTAATTTACACTTGACTCTTCTGAGTAAATCATGCAAATGAATAAAATTCCATTTCTAGCTAACTTGATTATATATCCTTTCCCTACATAATCATGTCCCATTTTGAGAATAAAATTTTAAAGTTTTTTCCCTATAAAAATATTCTCTTTTTTTTTTTCTGTTTTAAAATAACAAATGCCAAGTTCCCTATGGATTTTAATGATATTGAACATCAGACTAGGTGTCATTTTTCTCATAATAAAGAATACATTTACAATGTTATTCAGTCCCTAATGACTGCAGAATGAATTTCAGTCCCCTGTCTGCCCCTACCTGCTAAGTATTTTTCTCTTACCAGCCTTTGGTTGCAAAACGCAATACAATTTATAGTAAGTTAGTTGGCTGCAAACCCTGGTAATTCCTACTAGGCTGGCTTGGCTAGGGGACAAGAACTCTTGTTTGAGGTTCTGATACAGCTTCAACGTCAGGAGATCATTAAAATTGTCAGCTGGTCTGCAGAAGCTGCCTAGGTCCCAGGTTCATTAACTTGAGCATACCAAACCTACATTTTTGAAGAGAAAGGTAATTCTAATTGTAAATGCCACTTTTCATTCACTTGCAAATTTCTTATTTATTCAATCTCTGATTTTTTTTTTTAACATGTTAACCACTTTCTGTTCCTGCCCTACCTATCCCACCCCTGAGAGACATATTTAATGGATTACAGCTCTTTCTTCCTCAGAATGGGTATATAGTCCTGTAATCCAGCACAGTGATCCATAGTTCCTACACTTATTGGAAGTTGGCACTTGAGGTGAAATCTATTTACCACCTTGGCTTTAAGTTATACTTTCAGAAACATTAGGTTCCAATTAGCTTTTCCCTTGGTAGTAAGGAGCTTAGAGGATGGGTTGAACTGGGACCCAGATGCTCACATAATGCTCCCTTCATTTTAATCAACACTCAGTGTTGAAAGTATCAGGGGACAAAAAGCCAAACTGGGCAATAAAGACAGACTTTGTTCATAAATATTACTGGCCTGAGACTTCTCACTGAGTTGAGAAACTGGGTGACATAAATCTTGTTTGATTGTGCTTGTTTATGCTCAGTTGTGGGTATTTTTGTGTGACCAGTGAGTGATAATCTCATCAGAGGTTTGAGAATTAGTAAATTCTCAGGAGGGAACGTGTGTTCAGAGGAGAAATCTTGGCAAGTATTTGGCACATAAGTAAACTCTAATTGGTTGTCGCCAACTGCATTCTACAGCTCAGTTCCTATACAGGCTTTTTCACATGAGTTTTAATTTATTCTGGATTGTTTTATTAATTTATTCTGAATTATCTTAATTGATTAAAAAATGTTATAAAGATAATGTGGTAGATTAGCCGTCCAGCATAACTTTCCTATTTGAAACAGTCAAATCTTAGATAGTTTTTTCAAGTCTCCTTTCCTTCCCACCTGCATTGGTAAACTGACATTGAAAGTAAGAAAACCGAAAACCTCCCAAACGGAAGAGAAAAGAAGAATTCTGGAAGGTAAGCAAGTTCAAACCAACCATCACTCTGAGGTTTCTGACAAACCTTGGAGACCTTGAGATCTGTTTGATCAATGCAGGGAGTAGGGGGGCAGGAGGTGAAGCCTAGGGCCTCCTCCAAGTGAAAAAACTGATGCTAGGCATTCACATACAGCTGAGACCCCAAAGAGCTACACTCTCAGTCTCAGGGTGAATAAGAAGTGGAACCCTCTGCCTTGAAAAGGAAAGTGAGAAAACCTGTCTGTCTTGACCTTGGCACCAAGGGAAGGGCAAGGAACAACTCTGTAGAGAATTTGTAACTCTGTGCTGATCTCAAGTGGCTATGCATTCTGAATTCATCCTACCCATGTGGCCACAAAAAGCCTTATGTGTAGAATGTAATTTGAAGTGGTTTCAGGTTGGTGGTGCCCCTGGATGACTCGCAGAAGCAAACACAAATCCCCTCTGGAGAGACTCAGGCTACAAAGAAAAATGGAAAGTTACGATGAAATGATCCTCATTAGAGGAAACTCTGAAGTTTCCATGTACTTTGAGGAGAAGGAAGGTCTGAGATGCAAGAAGGAATGGGGAGCAAAAATATTGCTAAATATGTGGGTAGATATAAACACATACTGTATAAAACAATAATAATGTTTTATTTGTGGGGAAAAAAATAAGGTAAACCGAAAGACTAGATAGCAATAAGCTTGTAAGGTGTAGAGAGGAAAGGAGTTAAGTTTTTTAAGGTTCTTATGTTATTCAGGAGGGGAATAAAGATATTAACTATAGTTTTTTAGATATGTGTATTAAAATAGCTTGGGTTGCCATTAAAAGGCTAGGAATAGTATAACTCTCAAAGAAATATAGAAGAAAAAATGAGATGGGAAAAACATAATTTTAATCAGTCTAAAAGAAGGCAAGAAAGCTAGGAGGAAGAAAAAACCCAGAAAGTTAAGACAAAGAGAAAGTACATGATACAGTGCTAGAAATAAATCCCCAAATATAAATAATCACAATTCTCTAGCTAAAGACAAGTTTCGTCAATATAAATAAAATCCTCTGTATGTTCTCTATAACAGATATACATAAACATAAAAACACAGAAAGATTGAAAGTCAAATGACTGAAAAGCTATTCAGGCAACACCTAAATGAAAACTGGTATAGTGGAATTGCTACTGGACAAAATATAATTAAAGTTTAAATATGAAGTCACTTTATGATGGAAAAAGTTAAATTCATCAGGATGATATAACAAGTCAAAACTTGTATGCACTTAATGAAGTCTCAAAATATATAAACCAAATACAGAACTGCAAACATAAATTGATAAATCTGCAAGCATGGGGGAAATATTAAATATCCCTCATAGTAAATAAATATCTCTCATAGTAAATTATAGATAAGGCAGACAAAATATCTGTAAGGATAAAGAAGATTTAAAGAGCAAAATCAACAAACTTAATCCCCCAATTTGGAGTATGCACATTTTTTTGAAACACAGATGAAACATTATGAAAACTAACACTGTGAAACTTGACATTAAGCTTCCACAGTCACTCTGCATAAAGCCTCAAGTCAAAGGACTGGTATCATATAGATTGCTTCTCTCACACAATGCAACTAGAGATCATTAAACAAATATAACTAAGAAAATCGTACACATTTAGCTATTCAAAAAACCACACATGTCTAAGGGTCAAAGAAATGAGTCAGAGAAAATTAGAAAATCTTAATCTGAACAATAAAAATACTCCCCATCAAATTTTGGGGGATTCAGATAAAGTGGTACTTAGGGAAAGTTTATATTAGAAAGAATAAAGGCTCAAAATTAATAAGCTAAATATCTAACTTAAGAAGTTAGAGAGGGCTTCCCTGGTGGTGCAGTGGTTGAGAATCTGCCTGCAAATGCAGGGGACACGGGTTCGAGCCCTGGTCTGGGAGGATCCCACATGCTGTGGAGCAACCAGGCCCGTGAGCCACAACTACTGAGCCTGCACTCCGTAACAAGAGAGGCCGTGATAGTGAGAGACCCGCACACCGCGTTGAAGAGTGGCCCCCGCTTGCCACAACTAGAGAAAGCCCTCGCACAGAAACAAAGACGCAGCACAGCAAAAATAAATAAATTAATAAACTCCTACCCCAACATCTTCTTAAAAAAAAAAAAAACAGAAGTTAGAGAAAGGAGAATAAACACAAAGAAAGTAAAAGAAAAAAAGTAATGCAATTTTTTTTTTTTTTTTTTGCGGTATGCGGGCCTCTCACTGTTGTGGCCTCTCCCGTTGCGGAGCACAGGCTCCGGACGCGCAGGCCTAGCGGCCATGGCTCACGGGCTTAGTTACTCCGCGGCATGTGGGATCTTCCCGGACCAGGGCACGAACCCGTGTCTCCTGCATCGGCAGGCGGATTCTCAACCACTGCGCCACCAGGGAAGCCCCAAAAGTAATGCAATTTGATCAGAAAATAATGAAATAGAAAACAAAAATACAATAGAGAGAGCAACATAGTCCCAAACTGATTCTTCCAAAAAAAAAAAAAAAAAAAAAACCAGAAAAAGAACAAACCTCTGGGAAAATTAAGGAAAAAAGGGAGAGTATTCTCAAATAAACATCATGAACAAAAAGAGTGATATGACTAAGGATGTCAAAGTCATGAAAAAAAGTCAATTGTTTTACAATCTAGATGAATACATTCTTATGAAAATACAACTTGTTAAATCTCAAGAAGAAATAGAGAACCTGAATAGTCTTATAACCATTAAAGAAATGAAATAGTTAAAAATTTTTGCACAAAGAAATTTTGATCTTCAGATAATTCCAGTCTTACACAAACCCTTTGAGAGAGTAGAAATGGAGGGAAATACTCTCCAACTTATTTTATGAAGCCAACATTACCTTGATGTCAAAATCTAGACAAAGACATTACAAGCAAATCCAAAACCCAGAACACCCTGAAATAGGCCAACCTCAATCATGACCATAGATACAAATTCTGAAAAAAATTTATATTAGCAAATTGAAAATGCATAAAAAGACAGTACATTATGATCGAATTGCCTTCATCCCACAAATGTAATATTGGTTTACTTTTAAACTGTCTACCACCTCAAATAAATAGAGAAAAATCAGGTGATTATTCCAACAGATTCAGAAAAAACATTAGAAAAACTTGACATTCACTTAGATTAGAAAAATTCTTGGTAAAGTGAGAATAGTCATTGTCATAGCTTGAGTCCCTCAGGAAGAAGAACCTGAGATGGGGGTTAACATGCAGGAAGCTGACTAGGGGGTGTTCCTGGTGTTAGCATCTATGGAAGAGAAAGAAGGAAGTAGGACTGAGCAGATGGGGGAGAAGTTGGGTTGCACTGTAGACTCAGGGAAAGCCTCAGCCAACCCTAAGGAGAGCTCTGAAATGAGGGTGGCCCTTTGCAGTTGGCTTGACTTGGGGTGAGTAGATTGGGCCTTTATATCTCATGTCAACCCGAGGTGGAGCTGCCCCAGGAAGAGGATGTGAGGTGGGCAGGTTGACTCTCGTTAGCTAAAGAAGACTGACAGTCAAGGGCTGTCTGCCAGCAGCACTCCCAGCTGCTGGAAGAATTACTTCAGCTCCCAAGGGGGACCTCAGAGGCACATCAGAGTGTCTGTTACAAGTCTGGACAAAAATCCTACAGCAGATGTCACAGTTAATGTTAACGTGTGGAAACCATTCCCTTCAAGATTAGAATCAAGACAAGGAAGCCCATTATCACCACTTCTATTTAGCACTGTGTGCTGAGACAGGAAAAACAAAAGGTTTAAGGATGAAAATGGAAACAAAATGAATATGATTTGCAGGTGCTATGATTGTCTATGAAGAAGATAATTTACAAATAAATTATTACAACAAACAAATTTGTCAGAGTTGCTGTATGCAAGGTAAATGTATATAGGTATGTGTATACATATGTCTGTCAATTGTATTTTTATAAATAGTTATTTAGAAAACCTTATTTTAAAATACTATTTACAATGGCATAGAAATATAATAACTTGAAATAAATCTAACAAAAACGTGTGATCCCTTTATGGAGAAAATGATAAAATTGTATTAAAAAATATTAAAGAATATATTAAATAAATGGGAAATATATGATGTTGATGGACAGAACTCTGTTCTATAAAGATTTCAATTCTTCCCAAATTGATCTATAGATATGATGAAACTCCAATAAACAAAAGTACCACTGTGGTTTTTGTGGAATTTCATTTATTTATTTTTGGCTGTGTCTGGTCTTCATTGCTGTGCACAGGGTTTCTCTAGTTGTGGAGAATGGGGGCCACTCTTTGCTGCAGGGCACGGGCTTCTCATTGCAGTGGCTTCTCTTGTTGTGAAGCACAGGCTCTAGGTCTGTGGGCTTCAGTAGTTGTGGCACACGGACTTCACTGCTCCGCGGCATGTGGGATCTTCCCAGTCCAGGGCTCGAACCCAGGTCCCCTGCATTGGCAGGAGGATTCTTAACCACTGTGCCACCAGGGAAGCCCAGTTTTTGTGGAATTTGCCAAGCTGATTTGAAAACTTATATGGAAGAATAAAAGACCAAGGAAGAAGAAAAGTGAAAAAACTTGCAATACTGGATAAGATGACTTATTATCAGATTATATTATTAAGAACATGATGCGGGTACAGGATAAGAAAAATTGACAGGTGAATAGAACAGACTGGAGCCCAGAAAGAAATCCCCATATATGCATATATGGAAGCTGGATTTTCACAGATCATTGGAAAAAGGAGACTACTTTGTAAATGGCTTAAGGACAATTTAGTTCCCATATATTTTTAAAAACCTGAAAATAGATCCTAACCTTATATCATAAACAAAAGTCAATCTAGGTGTTAAAGACTTAACGTGAAAGGCACAACCATACAGTTTTAGAAATAGCATATAGGGAATAGCTGCAAAATCTTGAGTAAGGGAGAGTTTCTTAAAGAAGACATAAAAGTGCAAATTATGCAGAGAAAGATGAATACACTCAAGTACATTAAAACTGAGAATTCAGATTGTCAAAAGACACAGTAACAAGAATAAAGAAACAACACAAAAACTGAGAGATGATATTTGCAACCCCTATTATCAACAAAGATTAGTATCTGGAATATATAAAAACTTTGAAAAATCAATAAGGAAAGACAAACCAACACAAAAATGGAGAAAACACAGGAGCCAGATACTTACAAAAGAGGAACACAAAAAGTCCACAACCGGGGCTTCCCTGGTGGCGCAGTGGTTGAGAATCCGCCTGCCGATGCAGGAGACACGGGTTCGTGCCCTGGTCCGGGAAGATCCCACATGCCGCGGAGCAACTGAGCCCGTGAGCCATGGCCGCTGGGCCTGCGCGTCCGGAGCCTGTGCCCCACAACGGGAGAGGCCACAACAGTGAGAGGCCCGCATACCGGGAAAAAAAAAAAAAAAAAAAAAAAAAGTCCACAACCATAGGAAAAGGTGTTTAACCTCATTAGCAATCAGGGAAATGCAAACCAAAACCAAAATAAGCCTTGTAAGTTATGTTTTCCTTTGCCCCCAAACTTAACAGCAAACATTTATTATCTAATAGTTCCTGTGGGTCAGGAATTTGAGAGTGGCTTAGCTGGGTGATTGTTGTCCAGGATGTCTCATGAGGTTGCACTCAAGTAGTGGAGACAAGGATATACTGTACAGCACAGGGAATATAGCCAATATTTTATAATAACTATAAATGGATTATAATCTTTAAAAATTGTGAATCACTATGTTGTACACCCATAACTTACAAAACTTTGTAAATCAACCATACTTCAATTAAAAAAAGAAGGTAGATGAGCTGTAGTCTTCTAAAGGCTTCACTAGCACGGGAAGATCTACTTCCAAGATGGGTCACTCACATGGCTAGGAAGTTGATATTGGCTGTTGACTGTTGCCACATGGAGAAACTGCTTGAATATCCTTACAATATGGCAGCTGGCCTCTCTCAGAGCAAGTGATCTAAAAGAAAGGCAAAGCTGTGCTGTCCTTTGTAATCTTGCCTCAGAAATCATAGTCCATCATTTCTGCAATATCTTATTGTTTATGCAGATCAGCTGTATTTATTGTGGGAGTGCAGTGTATCAGGAGGTGAATGTTAAGAAGCAAGATTCACTGAGAACCATCTTGGATACAAGCTACCATAGCTACCATTGCACATGTAACAGATTGACAACATTTTAAAAGTCTACCACTCCCTGTCATGAAAAAGACACAATTACACTCACTAGGACCATATGGGGAAAAATCAAAACAGAAGAGTTAGCTATGTTGTGTGGGTTCCCCTATCCTCTTGTCATCCTTCTGGTGAGAGAGAGGCTCTAGGGCCATTGAGCCATGCTTTCTCTCTCAATCCAAGAGTATAGAGCAATAAAGACTGTCACCTGCCTGCACGTGGGAAGATAAACTGGTACAGACATGTTAAAAATATATTCATTTCCTAGGAGAGTTGAACTTTTGCACAACCCATGATCTAGCAATTCCACTCTCAGTATATATTTTAAAGACAGTTTTGCACATGTGCAATAGAAAAACATGTTTACAGAAGCCTTACTTTTAAGAGCAAAAATTTATAAATAATCCATTAATGGATAAACTAATTATGGAGTACTTATCAAGTAGAAAACTATATAGTAATGCAAAATGAATGAACTAAGGTACATGCTTCAATCTTAAGTAATCTAAAAAACAATGTTGAACAAAAGATGCAAATCACAAAGGAATATGCACAGTGTATTCTTTAGAGACCATACATATGAGATAAAACTGTAAAGAAAAGCAAGAGAATAAATGATCAATACAAAATGTAGGCTGGTAACTACTTCTGTGGGAGAGGGATCAGGAAATAATTGGAAAGGAGCACTGGTAATGTTCTATTTTTCAAATGCCATGGTTCTTTAAATACTACTGATACATTTTATACAGTCTTTTTGTGAAAAGAATATGCTTCACAATAAAAAAATGCAAATAAAATGTTCTTAAAAAGTAATTTTAAATGTCAGGGCTATTTCTGTGAGCAAACGAATTTTTCTTAAATATTCATCATTACACATCAAGCATCTCCCCATCCTCCATTCCTCTTCATCGAAAGAGAAAAGTATAAATGTACCAAGCCTAGAAAAGCAAGTCGAGTTTCTTCAATTCACAAATGCTACCACAAAAGTCATGGTAATTTGCCCTCAGAGCTCCTTCTGATTCATTGTCTGGCTCCACATCTTTGATGTGGATTTTCAGAACAGCTAAAATAGGCTGAGAATAATAAACCCAAATTCAACTTCATGCAAAAGAAAAATTAGAATTGATTTGCTAGGTGAATCCTATTCTTCCTCAGGTCTGTGACATCATGCCATATTAATGTTAAAACATGGGCTTCCCTGGTGGCGCAGTGGTTGAGAGTCCGCCTGCCGATGCAGGGGACACAGGTTCGTGCCCCGGTCCGGGAAGATCCCACATGCCGCGGAGCGGCTGGGCCCGTGAGCCATGGCCGCTGGGCCTGCGCATCCGGAGCCTGTGCTCCGCGACGGGAGAGGCCACAACAGTGAGAGGCCCGTATACCACAAAAAAAAAAAAAAAAAAAAAAAAACCCATATATTATTCTCTTTATTTTCCTCATTGTTCTATAAATGGTTCAGAAGAGAAATCTCATCAAGTCCAGATGAGTTACCAAGATGGCCCTAAATATTAGGGTTCTCTTACTGATTAAAAAAACAGAAGAATATTTCCAGAAATATAGTACATTTTTCTACAGTACATTAATCACTAAGCTCTTTTTAAGAGTTTCCAAATCATAAATAGCTTTCAATAGTGTATATGCATTTTAGCTGCATAATCATATAAAAATAATTCATTGGCATTAAAAAAAGATCAATAGCACAGATTGGACAGACCCACGGATCAGTCAGTGTTCTTTGGTTGCAAGTAACAAACACCAAATCTGATTAAAACTAGAAAACAATTTATTTTGAGAATATGGAGTGTCTCACCAAAGCGAAGAAACAACTGACCAAGCAGACTTTGGAAAGGGCAGGAATTAGGGTAGCTTCAGGAATCTAGATAGTAGAACTCATCAGGCAGTATTTTTTTCCTAGGTACTATCATCAAAATAAATTAGCTCCAGTATCTTTCAGTTCTTGTGTCACTGTGCTCAGTTGTCAAATTCCTGCGACAGTCTGGCCTGGGCCA
The DNA here is from genome assembly GCF_026419965.1 of Kogia breviceps. Lineage (NCBI taxonomy): Eukaryota > Metazoa > Chordata > Mammalia > Artiodactyla > Physeteridae > Kogia > Kogia breviceps. The sequence goes on from NC_081322.1 coordinate 50,509,855, forward strand.
CTTCTTGGCAAGAGGAAGGGTATGGCATAATTGACAATTCTACCCAGACTGCTGCAGTGATAGGTTTGGGGTGGTAATGGGAAAAGATCCAGTATTCTCCAAAGCAAAATCAGGTGCTGTTACTAAAAGAATAGGGGGTATTGACATTGAGCTGGCAAAATAGCAGATATCCACTATAACCCTCTTAGCAGAAATTAATTTTGCTGTCATCTTCTTATCCAGAACCATTGCACAATTTAAATTAATGCTACAAACATTTGGGCATTGTCTTAGCCGGCTTGGACTGCCATAACAAAATCCAATAGATCGGGAGGCTTACACAACAGAAATTTATTTTCTCACAGTTTCGGAGGTTGGAAGTCTGAGATCAGGGTGTCAGCATGGGTGGTGAGACCCATGCTGGGTCTCACCATTCTCACCATTCTGGTGAGACCCCTCTTCCTGTTTGCAGATGGTCATCTTCTCCCTGTGTCCTCACATGATCTTTCCTGTCTCTTTTTCTTAATGCCACCGGTCCTATCAGATTAGGACCCCACCCTTATTACTTCATTTAACAACAATTATGTCTTAAAAGTCCTATCCCCAAAAAGAGTCATACTGAGTGTTTGGAGCTTCAACATATAAATTTTGTGGAGACACAGTTCAGTTCATGGCAGATACCACTATGGGATTCACAATTTGCTAATTTACTTTGGACAGTCTTCTTGTCCTCATGCACAAATTTGATTGCAAATGCTGGAGAATGTGTGCTGTTTTCTAAGTAATCTGTCTGGGGTTTGTCACGCTCTGTGGGGAGCCCTACCTCTCTGCCTCCTGGACCAGGAAATACTGTGCTCAAAGCCAGAGGCCAGAGGCTCGTGTCTGATGTCCACGTGCCAGGCTGGCTTGTTCGAGTCCATTACTTTTCTGCATTTCAGCTCTGGAGCACCCTCTGCTCCAGCCTTGGTAGTGTTTCCTCTTCTGTGTTTCAGACACCCCAACAGGAATCGCTTAGCGAGGCCATGTGGAATTGTGGAAAGGTGTCAGAACACCTATGTTCTATCCCTAGCTCCAGCACCTCAAGCTGTGTGACTTTAGGGAAATCATTTAACTTCAGTAAATTCATCTATGCCACAAATGTGCATTGCTTTCTTACTTGCAAATTTGGGGCTAGGTGTGGAGAAGTCGGTGATACATGCTACGAAGGAAAATGTAGGATGCAGTGAGAGCATGTGAGGAGGGTGAGGAGCTAGCAAGGAATCTGGCAGTGTTGGTTGCAGAAGGCTTTCTGGAGGAAATGACCTTTGATAAGGAAAATGAAGGATGAGCAGGAGTTACCTAGAGTAGAGTGGGGGCAGACTGGGGGAGGAAACACCTTCAAGACAGAGGGCCCAGCATGTGTACAGGCCCTGAGGTAGGAGGAACTTGGCACACTGAGCTTCTGGCTGGATCAGAGAGGCACAGCAAGAGTGATGTAAGGTGAGGCCGGACAGGAAGGCAGGAGTAAGGGCAGACCGTTGTCAGACCGGTCGTCGATTTTGTTCTCTGTCCCAGGACCTGGGGTAGGAGTAAAGGAGACTTGCTCCAGTGCGTGTATTCAAAAGATCACTCAGACTAGAATATGGAGGAGTTATGAGGGAGGAGGAGGGATGGCTGAGGCTAGATCAGAGAAGCTGCTGGGGAGGACGGTGGTTTGGAATAGAATGGGGAGAGTAGTGATAAACATATTAGTCATTTCTAACCAAGATTACTATGCCTGCGGATTACATTAAACCTACCTGATTGGCCCAGAGTGATGTTTACTGAGTGATGAATGCATTCAACATTTATCGAACCAGACACTTACTCTAAGTGCTGAGGATATAGCAGTAAACAGAACAGAATGTTCCCTCACACAGCTTATTTGCTAGTGAAATGGCTTACATTCTAGCGGGGTAGTTGAAGGGTCAGATGAGATATGTAAATTACCCAAATGTGAATGGTTACCTTGGGATCTCTGGTTCACTGATTTCTAGAGAATAGTGGTTTTCAGCTTCCTCCCTGTATTAGTTTCCTGTAGCAGCTGTTACAGATTATCACAAACTTAATGGCTTAAAACACCACAGATATGTTACCTTCCGTTCCGGTGGTCGGAGATCTGAGGTGGGTCTCACCGGGCTAAGATCAAGGCGGGGCTGCATTCCTTCTGGAGGCTCTTGGGGAGAATCTGTTTCCTTGGCTTTTCTCGCTTCTAGAAGCTGCCTGCATTCTTGGCTCAGGCCCGTCCATCTTCAGAGCCAGCAACAGCCAGTCACGTCTTTCTCACACCCCGTCCCTCTGGAACTCACCCTCCTTCCTCTCTCTTTGACTTATAAGGATTCTTGTGATTGCATTGGGCCCACCTGGATAATCCAGGAAACTCGCTCCAGTCTGAAGATCCTTCACTTAATCACATATGCAAAGGCCCTTTTACCATGTAAGGTAATGCATCTACAGGTTCTGGGGGCCAAGACATGGACACTTTTGGGGGTGGGTATTATTCTGCTGACCCCATTCCCCAGAGCAGGTTCAGTCTGTCCAAATCATGACATGGAATCAAATTTTCTCTTTTCTCGTTTTGGTGACCTCCCCAGGGCGTCACAGAGCAGTAACGTGAATCACAGAGACAACCAAGTTGGTTCAGTCTCTTTTCCCTGTGTCTGAGAGGTTTTAAGAGAATCCTAGAGGAACTCCCTCTTTATAAGAGGGTCTAGTGTCAAAACCACAGGTCTGGCCCGGTGCTGCTGGGGAAGAGAGCTGGGCAGGTGGTTCCTGGTTATCACGGCCGCCTCGATGTTCTCAGAATATTCCAGCCAGTATCTGGAAATCTTTAACCATGAGTGCTCTGTCGAGCACGATGTCCTACCTACAGGGTTACTAGTGGGGAAAACAAATGACACTTTAAAGAATATCCCCTAATGACATATTTTATAGCATAGGGGAAGGAAAAGATTCAGGTGAATAAGAGAAGATCTGGAACTTGTTTCCTTATGGGGGAAACGATTCTAAGCAATTCCTTGAAGAATTACACTTTCCCATAATGCTGTTATTTTTCTTTTAATTTTTATTTTTATTATTTATTTATTTTGGCCGCGTTGGGTCTTCATTGCTGCGCACAGGCTTTCTCTAGTTGCGGCGAGTGGGAGCTACTCTTCATTGTGGTGTCCGGACTTTTCATTGTGATGGCTTCTCTTGTTGTGGAGCACGGGCTCTAGGTGCACGGGCTTCAGTAGTTGTGGCTCACGGGCTCTAGAGCGCAGGCTCAGTAGCTGTGGCGCACGGGCTTAGTTGCTCCGTGGCATGTGGGATCCTCCCGGACTAGGGCTCGAACCTGTGTCCCCTGCATCGGCAGGCGGATTCTTAACCACCACACCACCAGGGAAGTCCAATGCTGTTATTAAGAGATAAGAAAAACACCACTGGGGATTTTTAGTGACCCCTTTAAAACTAAATTTATTGGCATTTTATCGTCAGAGACCAGGCTGCAGTTTTGTACATCTTTCCCATGGCTGCTCTAGAGGAGCAGCTCTGAAAAGGAAATAAAGGGTTAAGTTAATAAAGGTTAAGTTCAAGTCCTCTTTTTTCCTTCAAGAAAATGACTCAGGTTTTCTGATTCTAGGTAAGAAACTGCCAACTCAGTAACAGCAAGTGAAAACCCACCCCCTTCAGATGCACACATTGTGTGAGGTGGGAGTGAGGTCCGGGGCTGCCGCAGCGCCTGGCGGGTCCTTGGCTGCACTTTGCAGGGACGGGCACATTTTGGTTTGGACCTCCAGCCCCTTGAGTGAGAGGGCCAGACCGTGGAGGGTGGTTTCAAATACGTGGATGAAAATGGGCTTGAGAGGGAGGATGGATACTAGAGCGTTGCAGAAGTCAAGGCTGTTATCTGGGAGGAAAACAGTGCACTCTGCCCTCGTGAGTTGCCTCTGATGTGACAGGGACAGGAGCTGACAGTGGAAAGCTGCGCTGAGAAAGGGGGCAGGACAATAAACTTTCTGGCCCCGTGTCTTTCTTGCCTGCCTGCCATACACCACGCTCATGGGTCCTCAGATCAGATTTGCTTCTTCAGCGAAAATGATTCTCCATTTTCCCCGGCCTCTGCGAAGGCCATTGGAAGAAGCAGCCAAATGAATTTGAGGGGGGACGGGCCTCATCTTTGAAGGACAAATGCGCAAGAGGCACCCAATCTGCTCTATCCACTTTCCTAGACTCACAGTGCACTTCTTTCTTCCTTTCTCAGCCATTTTCCAAACCCTGCTCTCCGCTTTCTTTCAGTCCTTGTAATCAGCATCATCTCACCCACACCTTTCAACGGCTGGGAACACAATGCCTGCAACCTGGCTCGCTGGTCTCAGTTCCCTGCAAGGCAGTCTCGGCTCTCAAGGGCACCGGCTGAAGAACAGACGCTGCCTCTGCGTCCGCTTTCCCACACTCCAAGCAGGAAAATGGGTGAAAGGGAGGTGAGGAAGGGCCTCTCTTTCCCTTTCAAAACCCTGGCATCAAAACCCTGCTACGATTTCCATGCAGTACTTCATTGTGCATTGTGGGCTACAGCCCAGGTCTTTTCTATTAAAGCTAGAATTGATTCAATTAGGTAATAAATGGAAGAATCCTCCCCAGGCTTCCCAGCAAAATTACTTACACTATTAGTAGCATTAAGCAGGCTTTTACAACTGGAGATAAGCTACCCTGATGTTCCATTTGTCTAGATGTGTGAAATCCAGGGCTATTTCACAAGGCCTTGAATAGGTGTCAGGGCCAGAGGAGAATGTGGCTGTTTGTGTCTCTGATCTCCTGCTTGGATTTGTTCCTATGAGGAATTGCTCTTTTTTATTCTTTCACTAGAAAGCCATAGCTCATTAAAACTACACACAGAGAGCATAAAAAAAAACACACTTTAAAACTCTGACTTTGCCTTAGGGTGTAGCAACCTGCCTAGTCAAATTGCCCTAGTGTTTCTCTTAAAGCAAAGCTGCCTCTGTAAATAAATCACCAGGTGGCTCTGTCCAAGCATCTGAGAAATTTGTGTCAACATGTCTGTCAGTTCTGCTGGCTGCCCGCAGTTTCGACAGTCAGGAGCACGGCAGGCACCAATGCAGCTAGCGTCCTGGTTGTAGGGTTGCTGAGCTGTTGAATGGAGGAGATCAGCTGTACTCCTTCAAAAGCCCATCTCAGCGTCCTGGAGTTGTATATCTGGAAGAGTCTATGTGATAATCAGTAACACCTTTTTTGTTTGTTTGTTTGTTTGTTTTTCAATAGAGGAGCTCAGAAAAATTTTAAGTGAAATCTTATTATTATGGTTATTATAGTCTCATTTAAGGAATCACATAACAAATCCTTTTTAAACACAATCATCCCTTAATTTTACTTCTTCTAGAAGTGCTGATTTTCCTATGTTGGAAAATGGTTATTCCTCTAGAGAACAGTGTTCAGGGGTAAGTAAGCCATTTAGCAGCAATATAGTTAAAGTACTGAGAGTGAATAATTTCTGTTCCTACTCTCAGTAAATCTGTTTTGTGTGTGCCAGCTTGAAAAACGTTGTGGAGGACACGGACAAACATCTGAAGACAATATATCAGCTAGGCAGCCTGGGCCTCTCTGGGGTGCGGTATTTAAGGAGGTGGCGACAATTGCGTAAGTTAGGGAAGGATGCAATGACCTTGCAGCCCTGATGGTTTCACTTCCCAACGGCATTCAGGCACAACATTTCTGCCTGGGACAAAGTGGGTAATGCAGAGCAGCAGAGGAGGCATTCTGCAGAGACCAAAAGCAACAAAAAATAGAAAGTGTAAGGAGCTGACTCGATCGATTGAAGTCCATGCTTAATGTTCTTCCTTCTCCCAGGCATGAAAATGGCATTGAACATTTAACAACACACGGCAAATGCAGTCCCAGTTAGAACCACAGGAGCACTCAATAAGCAAGAATGGACTTAACACTCCAGAGCAAGCAGCAAAGGGAGAAGGAAGTCCTTGCTGCCAGAAGGCACACGAGCTAAACGTCAGCTTAGACGTGATCTTTACTCCCATCCAGTGTGATGTTTCAGCATTTACAAAATGCATTTAATGCTCACAGAGATCCTGGAGGGTAGCTATTGGGGGTTGAATTATGTCTTCCTGAAAGTAATGTTGAAGTCCTAACCCCAGTACCCGTGAATGGGACCTTATTTAGAAACAGGGTCTTTGCAGATGTAATCAACTTAAGATGAAGTCATACTGGATGAGAATGGGCCCTATTCCAGGGACTGGTGTCCTTGTAAAATGGGGAAAATCTAGACACACATAGAGGAGAGAATGCCGTGTGAAGACAGATACACAAGGCAAGACAGCCAGGTGACAATGGGGCCATGTGACAATGGTTGCAGCTGAAAGCCAAGGATGCCAGCATTGCCAGCAACCACCAGGAGCTAGGGGACAGGCATGGAACACATTCTCCCTCTGAGCTGCCAAGAAGGAACCAAACTTGCTGATACCTTGATTTTGGACTTTTAGCCTCCAAAATTGTGAAAGGATACATTTCTGTGGTTTTAAGGCATCTAGCTTGCAGTACTTTGTTATGGCATCCCTAAAAATCTAATACTGTGGATGATCTATTTCCAACTGTATGAAAGAAAAACCCAGGTTTCAGACGTGTTAAGAAACTTACCCAACATTCTATAGCCAGTAGGAGGTTAGTATGGAGACTTAAAACCCAGAGCTGTGACTTCAAATCCTAGGCTCTTCCCCCACCATGACCTCTGAAAACAGTTGCTATGGAGGTGACTAAAGAAGAGATGTGCAGAAATTTCATTTCTGGGTATACACTCAAAAAATATTGAAAGCAGGGTCTCGAAGAGATATTTGTACACCCGTATTTATAGCAGCATTATTCACGATGGCGAAACAGTGAACGCAACCATAATGTCCATCGATGGGTGAACGGATAAACAAAATGTGGAATATATATACATTGGAATATTATTCAGCCTTAGAATGGAAGGGAATTCTGACTCATGCTACGACATGGGTGAACCTGGGGGACATTTTGCTAACAGAAATAAGCCAGTCACAGAAAGACAACTACTGTCTGATGCCACTTATATGAGGGGATCTAGAGCAGTCGGATCCCTAGAGACAGAAAGTAGAGGGGCTGAGGAGAGGAAGCAGTAGGGAATTGTTTCATGGGTATAGAGTTCAGTTTTGCAAGATGGATAGAGTTCTGGAGACTGGTTTTACAACAACGTAAATGCACTCAACACTGCTGAACTATACACTTAACAACAATTATATGATCAATTTTACGTGTATTTTACCACAATTTAAAAAGGAGAGAGAGATATGGAGGGTCAGGGTTAGGGTTAGGGAGGCATGGAGGGAGCTTGTTCTGCTAACACGAGTGTTAGATTGGCTTTGCTCTGAGAAGGCACAGCCAGATTGGAAGGGCTGGTTTCCTCACTCAAGAAAATATTGCTTCCACCTGCTTGAGACTTGCACCCTATGGAAGCCTTCAAAGAAGGAGGGTCACCCGCCTTCTTCCAGGGGGAGGGAGCCCACCCTCTGACAGTGCTGGCCTCGCCTTGCAGGCCAGCACACACTTACCCCAAACTGCTGCTCCGGGCAGCCTGGCCCAGGTGCTGGGCATCTGCCCCCGAGACTTACCTTGCTGCGTTCTTCTCTCCGAAGACTTGGGGAACGTATCCTCCATTTGTTAGTAGGAGAGCGATTTTCATTGCTCTGCTTCCTGATCTTGCTGGCTTGTGGTGAAGAAGGGAGGCACGGGGGTCCGTTCCACGGACTATTCCCTTCACCTCCAAAGTCACGCTCCCCTGATAACAGAGCTGTGGCCCACCAGCTAAGAGATGGCCTCAATGCTGTTTCCTGGATGGGAGCTGAGGGCTGAGCAGCTGCTGGAAGCTCCAGTGCGGTGGCCCCTGGTCTGCAGGGTGCGCTGTCTCGGTGGGCGCTCCAGATGGGTGGTACATGCCTCTATTTTGTCTGCGCCTTCACTTGTGCTTGTGTCTTTTTTTTTTTTCGGTACGTGGGCCTCTCACTGCTGTGGCCTCTCCCATTGCGGAGCACAGGCTCCGGACGCGCAGGCGCAGCGGCCATGGCTCACGGGCCCAGCCACTCCGCGGCATGTGGGATCCTCCCGGACCCGGACACGAACCCGCGTCCCCCGCATCAGTAGGCGGACTCTCAACCACTGCGCCACCAGGGAAGCCCTGATTGGAATTTTTAACATGAAAGGCCCAACAGCTGCATTGACTAGATCCTGTGGCTTTTTATTTTTAGTAGTCTGCAAGTCTTATAAAAAAGACATCCACCTTCTGTATATTATGGCCATGATTCCTGTCCACAGATAAGTGTGGATGTTTCGAGGACCAGCTATGAGGAGGAGCTACACACTGGTGCCCTAGTCCAAAAGGATAATATTAATAACAGTAAGAGTGACAGCTAATGCTTACTGTTTATAATATGCTGGGCATTATGCTAAATCTTTTCTGTATCGTCCCCTTGAATCCCCACAACGGCTCCATGAAGCAAACACCGTAATGTACAATGAAGAAACTGAACTTCGGGAGGCTAAAAATGTGCTTAGGATTTTACAGTTAGACTTCAAGCCCAGGTATCTGAGACCTCAGCCTTGCATTTGCAGCAGCCCTGCCCTTTCCAAATCACGGCCATTGCATTTCTAGGAAATCAAATATAGTTTTTCACCAGGATAGGGCCAGGTCCCCAAACTCTAATTAGAGGAACTAAGACACCCTGTGGAAGAGTGGCAGGCTCTGTTTCACGTCTCTTGCTTCCCCCAGATGCCCACAAAATGGGCCACCCTACCACCACCATTACCACCACCACCACCACCACCATTACCACCACCACCATTATAACCACCACCACCATTACCACCACCACCACCACCACCATTACCACCACCACCATTATGACCACCACTGCCATTACCATCACCACTGCTATTTCCTCCTCCTTCTCTAGAAGCTTAAGTTTCTTCCAGGTTCCAGTCCTGATTGAGGCAGCAAATATTACGACTCCTGGTGGGTAGATTTCCTCTCCTCTGCTGCCTACCTACATGGCCAAGTCCAGCTGCTTGGAGTCTCTCGTCCTGCCCCTGCTCTGTCTCCAGGGATCTTCTCAGCCCTGACTTTCCCCTCCCCCAGCACACACACTGCTGCTGCCTGTATCAGATAGAGGACTAGCCAACCCTATTCTCACAAGCCCAAAATGCTTGCCTATCAGTCAGTCTCCCTGCCAGGCTCGGCTCCAGCTGAATTTTGGAACAGACTGAGAAGTGGCCACACGATGGCACTATAAAGCTGCCAACCCTCTCACAGAGTTGGCAAACTGCAAAGCTCCAGGGAGTCAGGATCTGTGCTTTTCTGTTTTTGTGAACGTCAGAAAACTGAAAACGGGTAATGGTCAACAACCTCCAGAAAATCTTAATATTGTTTTGCCAAGGACTCTTCCTAATCAACGGCTATTGGTGTTTGACACCTGCCAATCGTCAACTGTCCTTCAGTACACATGCCCACTGCCCAAGGCTCTCTTCTCTTTGCACTCAACACATTTCTGTTCTAAATAGTCTGTCAGTTGCTATGAACCCAAAAATAACACACACAGAGATATAAGAAAGATTAAAATTTCTTACCTGAGCGTGTGTGAAATGCTTTCTCCTTTTGTTTTGTTTCATGATTATGCTAAATAGTTAGAAGTCTTTTCCCTTTCTACACACATAGCTGGGCAAACATTGCACAAATGAAAACTGCCCACATCTAGACTGCCCTGGCTGATTAGTCATTACATATTTATAAAACACAGGCAAGGTTGCCCAAGTAATCATACAAACATTGGCTATTTTGCTGTATCTTCCCTGGCTGATTCAAATTCATAGGAATTGAGATTTGTTTTGTGCTTTTAAAAACAGCACTGGTGAGATTTACTTGGACTTCTTATTTTTTAATGTGACCGAATGATAGCCTAATGTTCTCTGAGCTCTGGGTCAAAGACAGCAAAACACAGTGGGGAGAGATACACCTTCAGGATCTAGGTGGGGAGGAGAATGGGCTGAATCCTGGCTCAACCTTTACTTTGCGACCTTTGCCAAATATGCTCAGCTTCTTTGACCTTTAATTTGCTTATCTGTGAACTGGGGTAAAGAGTATTTGACTTCCAAAGTTGTTTGGTGGGATTAAATGAGATAAGGCAAATATGCATAGAAGGTGCTCAATCACTCATAGCTAGTATTCCTGTGATTAGACTGGATGATCACAGAGCGTAACCTATAGTCAAGTGGCTGAAAGGTCAGGAGAGTGCCTCACGCTCTCTGGAGACCCCATGTGGTGATGAAGAGCATGATCTTTTGAGTCAAATAGTCTGGATTCAAACCTTGGTTCTTCCATTTCCAAGCCTCAGAGTCCCCGTTTGTAATAATGGTGACAATCATAGCCATTACAACATTGAACGAGACAATCCACATATTGTGGGTTGAACTGTGTTCCCCCCAAAGGTGCTGAATTTCTCATCTCCAGTACCTGCAAAGGTGACCTTATTTAGTAATAGGGACTTTGCAGATGGTCAAAATAAGATGAGGTCATTAGAGTGGGCCTTAATCCAAAACAACTGGTATTCTTACAAAAAGTGGAAATTTGGACCCAGAAAGACACTCACAATGGGAGAACAGCATGTGAAGATGAAGGAAGAGATCGGGGTGATGCACCTACAAGTCAAGGAATGCCAAAGATTGCCAACAAACCACCAGGAGCTAGGAGAGAGGCATGAAAAGATTCTTCCTCACAGCCCAGGGAAGGAACCAACACTGCTGAGACCTTGATCTCAAACTTCTAGCCTCCAGAGCTGTGAGATGACAAATTTCTGTTAAGCCACCCAGTTTGTGGTACTTTGTTACAGCAGCCCCCCAAAACTAACACTGCGTGGATGCACTAACCCAGGGGTTGGCACCTAGTAAGCATTCAATAAATGTTAGTTTTATTGCTGTTGCTGTCGGCTAATGAGATTTCTCACGTTTTCTAACACTAGTTCCTTTGCACACAAATATTCCCAGCTGGTCTCTCCAGCTTGGTTACTAGAACATGCATTTTATTGTGATGCTTAAACACGTACAGAAAGGAATATACAAAAGCAGATTTCAATCAAGCTGTTGTTCGGATTTTTAAAGCATTTAAACACCTTCAAGAGAGCTTTCACTAAATAGAAAGCCCAGTGTATAGAGAATGATTTTATACAAGGTGAGGGTGGAACCAGAAAACATCCCTGATTAAATCGTGAGGTATTCTGGCAGGTGTCAGGCCCGTGGCCAGCAGGAGACAAATCAGCAGCTCTGAGGGGGAGGATGGGGCATCCTGACTTGCTAGTCACACATTTCTAGGGAGTGGAAGTTCACCTTATGAAAAGCACAAGATTCCTAGCGGGGCTCCTCAGAGGCTGCTTTATTTTACACTTGTCCCGTAACAGCACAATAGAGGCAGTTTTATTCTCTCCTTTCTTGGTGTGACCTGTCTTGCTGATGACAACTACTCGGAAGTCTTGACCCATCTGACCTGTGACTTGATTTTGTCTCTTGGCGTTCAAATTGTCTCTAAAACACAGCACAGAAGCTCGCATAGCTTCTGACCCACAGAAGCTATTCAACAATACGTATGGGCTTCCCTGGTGGCGCAGGGGTTGAGAGTCCGCCTGCCGATGCAGGGGACGCGGGTTCGTGCCCCGGTCCGGGAAGATCCCACATGCAGCGGAGCGGCTGGGCCCGTGAGCCATGGCCGCTGGGCCTGCGCGTCCGGAGCCTGTGCTCCGCAACGGGAGAGGCCACAGCAGTGAGAGGCCCGCGTACCGCAAAAAAAAAAAAAAAAGTTTCAGGTAGAAAGTGTCGGTGGTCTTTCTTTCAGGAGAAATTAAAATTACAAGCATTCTCTTCCTCTTATACATGCAGTGTACAAACAATCCCTAGAAATGAACTGTCTGGAGTATTTTATTTCTTAATTAATCCAGTTTTGCTATTTGGTATAAGTAGGATGATGTTCAAGCTGAATGAAAGAACAGGAAAGTTTAGGGAATACAATCCAAGGAGGAGTTTTAACTCCCTCCACATCTGCTGCTCTATTTTGCTTTAAATTAGATTTTAAAGTTAATTTAATTTTTCATTTAAAGATGCTTAGCTTTCCCTCACCCCTTTCTCTTTTCATTATGTACCTGGTCCTCCTGTCTGTGTCCCCTTGGAGGCCAAACACTACTTTCTACATCACTTGATAATTCTTTTTCTATCTTTTTTTCTTTCTTTCTTTTTTTTTTTTTTTTTTTATCATTTAGCTATATTTCCGTAAGAGCATGACATCACTTGACAGAACTATGCTTGCTGGTATATGAAAAAGGCAAAGCTCTCCCCTACTCATGTTAGAAATTCCACTCCGTAATTCACGTCTTTCTTAAAGCACCACCCTCTTTCAACATGCAAATACTCAAGGTAACACAACAGTACACAACTTGACACATCTTCACCTTAATTTCCGCCTTTGGAAAACCAAGACCCAGCATGGGGATAACTATTTCCCAGGACTATTGCTGAAGATCACATTTTCATGTATTTGTTGATAAATACTCAGCTTTCCACCAAGCAAGATTTTTCTCTGCTGACCACAGGTATGATACAAGAAAATAATGGTAAAATAAAATCAAGGAACCAGGAACAAGGATATTACATACAATAGCAGAAAGTCAAGACTAAGTTAGGAAAAACATCTTGGGAGGTGGGCTGGGCTGGGCTACCCAGTTTCTGTAATGAAGCTTTAGTTATTTATTTTATTATATATTTTATTTTTTTTGACTGCATGGCATGTGGGAACCTTAGTTCCCTGACCAGGGTCGAACCCGTGCCCCCTGCAGTGGAAGCTTGGAGTCCTAACCACTGGACCGCCAGGGAAGTCCCTGTAATTAAGCTTTAAATATGACTGAGATTCTTGAAAGTTCAAGGGTTAAGAATCAGTTACATGATTTTTATGATCAGAGAGAAGAGTAGGTCTTTTACGAGATGGTGTGTGGAACTTGAACGTCCTTAGCCCCATCAGCATGTGGTGCAGTGAGGTCCCATTTTCATTAGTATCTCACTTTACCATAACTTCTGCCCCACCCCTGTCGATCTTAGCCCCTTATCTTTCACTTACTGCTCTCCTCTGCTTCCCTGCATCTCCATGTTTCCTCTAGTCACCCTCCCAGTAACAGGAACAGGAACAGCACACCAAACGAGCCACAAAACAAGAACAACTGCTTGTAGACATCCTTTTGTGCCAACAGACCCGGGCAGGGGCCAGTCAATGGTCCCCTGCTGCAAATTATACGAAACTAGTGTCCCATTTAGACTCTCTGGGATTTTTACCCCTATGAGGCTCTCCTATGTAAAGTGCTATGTAAATGTAGGATTGCATCCGTGGGTCACTGAGACATTTAGTAAGTGTAAAGAGGGAGGCTGAAGACCAAAGTGGCCCCTTCTCCAGCTTTGCCTTGGCTCTAGGCTTTCTGGCATTGTTGTTAAGCCAAGGTTTCCTCAGTGTTCCGAACAAACATAGGTGTCTGTCTACTGGGTACTGCCTTGTTTTACTCGGGCTCCTATAACAGAGTACCATAGACTGGGTGACTTGTAAACAACAGAATTTACTTCTCCCAGTTCTGAAGGCTGTGAAGTCCAAGATCTAGGGGCCAGCAGATCTGGTGTCCAGTGAGGGCCTGCTTCCTGGTTCATAGACGGCTGTTTTGCTGAGCCTTCACATGGTTGAAGGGAGGAGGGAGCTTTCTGGGGTCTCTTTTATAAAGGGCACTAATCTCATTCATGAATGCTCCACCCTCATGACTTATGCACCTCTCAAAGGCCTCCACCTCCTTTTACCACCACAGGATTTCAACACATGTATTTTGAGGGGAACAAAAACATTCAGTCTGTGGCAGCGGCAGACTCCTCTGCATGGCAGTGGGTTGGGTATGGACATGGAGAGCTCCGACCTTTTTTTTTTGATTGTTTTCAATTGAAAATGGACTCTTTTTAAAGTTGTCTTTTTGAACACAGTTGAAACGCCTTGAGTAGGAGGGATAACAAAACAGTTAGGGAGCTAATATAACCCCAAAGAGGAAAAGAAACCATGGGGAGTTTACCTGCATTTGGGCTGAGGACTGGGCTTCTGACCAGTAGCCGATTATGCTTTCTTTCCTCCTTTCTTGGGACATCTGCTTACACTGCACCACATGTACCCTCAGGAGAGTATTAATCCTATGCTAGGTATCATCATCTTCTATGAACTTGTCTGTCTCTCTCTGCATTCTGGAGTTGCCTGAGGGGAGGTTTTTGTTTTTGTTTTGTCTTGTATCTCAGTATTAGTAATTCCAAGCAGATCCTTAGCTCCAAGAGGGCAGGGAATACATTTTGCTATTTTCTGTATCCCCTGCTCAGTCTCCAATAAATATTTGTTGCATGAATAAATAAATTACTCATCAAATTATAAGTATTAATAAATATTGATTCAATTAATGAATTGTATGTGGAAATTAAATCGTATTTTCTTGCAGTAAGGAAGTTAACTATTTTGAGACACATTTAATATATCCTATGTAAAATGACTCTCTTATCCGTTTAAAATCTCTAGTCCTGTCTTTAGGTTTCTCTGATTATACAAGTAATACATGTCCCTGACCGAAAATCTAGAAAACACAGACAATAAAAATGACACAGAACCTTCGCACATAAAATTAAGAACAGTTAATATAGCCTTACTCATTCTACACACATAAATTTTTCTTAACATCCTTATTGGGGTATAATTGCTTTACAATGGTGTGTTAGTTTCTGCTTTATAACAAAGTGACTCAGCTCTACATATACATATACCCCCATATCCCCTCCCTCTTGTGTCTCCCTCCCACCCTCCCTATCCCACCACGCTAGGGGGTCACAAAGCACCGAGCTGATCTCCCTGTGCTATTCGGCTGCTTCTCACTAGCTATCTATTTTACATTTGGTAGTGTATACACACAAATAATTTTTTATTCTGCTTTTTTTTAATCATAAATATTTTCCTACAGTGTTAAATCTTTTTGGTTAACATCCTTTTTAATGGCTATACAGCATTCTTATTGATGTGCCTTCATTTTATTTAGCTATTTCTCTTATCCTAATGTAGGTCAGTTTTGATTTTTCACTATTATAAATAACACTGCAGTGAAAATCAAATATAAATTTCTGTTTGCATTTCTGATTGTGTGCTTAGAATCAATTTCTAAAAATCTTTTTTCTCCCAAGTTGTTCAGGGCAGTATATTTAAGTGAACACTGGTACTTTTTGCCTTTCATTAGTGACTTTGGGTAAAAGCAAACATTGTTACCAGCTGTTAGTTTGCTGAAGGTCCCTTTCTAAAGATAGAGACCCCCAAATCCCTACTCCTCTAGCCTTGTGACTACTTACTGAATTGCATCATTACCTCAGCCAGGTTTACAATGCCCCCTGCCCCTCACCCACCCCACCTGGGCTGTCTGAATGCCTTGGACATTTCCCTGACACCCAAAGAAGGGTTTTGAAAAAGCTGAGATTGATGGGGTCCATTCAGGAGTGTGCTCTTCAGGTGGAAAGGATAAAGGTCAGTGCATTTTTATGGTAGCCTTCAGTCACCCTGAACATCTACTGACCTAACCAACCTCCTGAGTTCGTGCCCCTTGTAACCCTCTGAAGATTACTCTGGACTCTAACACAAACTCAAGGACATGCTGATTCTGTAAACACAGTGTGTGGCAGCAGATCTCATTAGAAGAGGAGATGGGTGTACTTTAGCCCAACACATTACATAAAGAATGCCAGTCTCCATAGCAGGAGAGACAGCTTACCTTGACTGTCCAGAGGTAGCCTTTTCGTGGCTAAGACCTAAGTGGATACAGTAGATTTTAAACTGGGCTGAATAGAAATTGCCATGAGGCTAAAGACACAGAGCTGGTTCTGGTCCCCAGCTCTGCACTGGGGAGGTTCCTGTGTAGAACCCTACGGCTGCTGGCCTATGATCTCCAGCTGCCACAGGGATAGAGGCTTAGTGGACTGCATAAAAAGCCACAGCTAATGGCACAGGATGGCCCTCAAGACGGTCGTGTGGCTCAGAAGAGGGTCAAGAGGGTTAGGATGCCAAGTGCCCACCTCTGCTTTTAGACATTTTATGGGTTACTGTTCCCTGAGAGATCGGCTGTTCCAGAAGAAAGGAAATCCTTAGAAAGTCAGAGGAACTGGAGTCATGTGTTGGAAAGCTGCATATCCCAGGTATGAGATGAGCACAGAGGCAAGGGCAGGGTAGGAAAGGGGGTGGAGGGAGGCTGCAGGTAACTGTCAACATGCCCAAGTCCATGGCCATATACTTCATTCTTGGGATTTCTGGTTTTAGAACAAAAGGAACACTTGGTCTCGAAATAGATGACCGGCAGGATTAAAGCAGACAGTTATTAATTAATAGCATGGATTTTAAACAAGTGATACACACTTCACTGTAGCCAAAACACTGTGGTTTAAAACAAAATATCGTGTGGCCAGCAACCCTTGCCAATGTATTTTTACGAGGCGGTTAATACCGTCAACACTCTGTGATGTTGAGCCCAACTACTCTGGAATATCATGGTGCAGAGCACAACACCATGTATTTGTGAAAGACTAGGCACCAGGGGAACAATCCCTATAACTCAGGAATGTGCAGTGGGGGTCAGAATGTATGGGTGGGATCCAGCCCCTCGTGCAGAGCATCTCACCTCCCTACCTTTAATGGTAGGTGGGCGTAGAGTTAGGCCGAGTGAGACATCTTATTCAGAGGCAGGGAAGCCGAGACCTGGGGTTTGTCTTTTAAAAGCCCAAGAATGTATCTCATAACTAGAGCTGGGAACTTCTCCCAGCCTAACCTTTGCCTCAGCGTGTGTTGCTCGGTAGGGTGCCAGCAATCTTTTCCAAGAGCCAATCTCAGCACTGGCTGGAGCTCCACTTGTAGGAGCCCGGAGCAGGTCTCCTTGAGATCATCGACCTCCAAACAGGCCCAGCATCCTCCAAATGTTCACCACATCCGTGGCCAGGCCAGGCCAGCTGCTGCCTTCATAGATGCCCCCCTTGCCAACGCACTCCCAGTGGGGCTGACCTCCTGCCTGCCTGACCGGAGCTCCTCTTGATTCTCTGACACTTAGCCAAGTTGCATAATGAGGAAGCCATGGTTCAGTCTGTACTTTAGTACCAGGAGACACAGAGGCCTGTGGTTTGGCAACGATTTGACTGGTAACAAAACCAGATTAGAGCTGAGAGGCTGCTAAGTGGGCAGATGGGTTCTCTACATCTGACTTTTTTCAGAGGTTCTCTGCAGAGTTGGCTCTTGCCTTGTTGTGTAGCACGTGGTCTCCCAGAGCGCTGGTGAAGATGGGCAGACCGGAGCTGGGTGAAGGCACCGAGAGTTATTGGGGTTCAGCAACCACACAGACCATCAACATAAGCATCTAGCACTTGCCGTGGGGTGCGGAGTACGCGTGCCCTAACTCTTCACTGAAAGAAGACGTCAGCGCTCTCAACCACGGATATCATCGCGCGAGAGAGAAACAGGATGTATTTTTCATACAAGCAGCAGCAACCATCCCCCCCCAACCCAGCCTCCAGCTCCTTCCTTCGTGGGTGGATTTCGAAGTGACAGAGGACATGACGTGGAGGGTGAGGGGTCAGCTGGGAGAGTCCCGGCCACCATCTGTTGCTGGTAGGTGAGGCTTTGGCAACAGCCTCAGGAGAGGATTCTTTCAAGCAGTAAGGGACCCTGGAGCCCCTCCTCACTGCCCCCCTCCCTCTACCCAACCCAGCGCTCTGTCTGTGATGCAGTATTTCCCGGGCCACTGTGGTTGGAACCTGGAAATACAGAATAAAAGAACAAAAATGGAGGATGCCAAAGCAGTGCAGTCTGTGTTTGCCATCTGTGAGTTTTCGGAGTGATTTTGCTTCCAGCCTCCCCTCCAGAGGCAGCTGACATTATTTTCATATGCAGAACTTCCCATGTCCTGGCAGCCTTCTTTGGCTGCCAGAAATAGAGTCTCGGGGTCGAGGAGCTTTCCCCAGAGATCTGATCCACTCAAGAAGAACATTGTCTGTGGCTGCCCACTCACCGGCGCCAGGGCAGCATTTGTTCCTGGTGATGAACTGAGCATGTGACGTGCTGTCTGGAGGGGGCTTCACGTGGGATGTGCGGCTGCCTTTTCCTCAGCAGCATAAGCCTCACGCACGAAGCCTTCAGTGACCCCGCATTTCTTAATGGAGAATTTCTCAATGGAGAATTTTAAACTTTTCCCCTTGCTTTCAACATCCTACTTAGCCTGGCCTCACCCAGCTTATGCAATTTGTTTTGTACTCATCCTTAACTTCCCATCCTCAGTCTGGTCGCCCTGTTCGCCTTATTCTTAGATTCTTCATCTTCCATAGAATCTTCCAGATCTCCTGGCTCTCCTCCTTTTTGATCATTGCCTATCACACATTAATTGTATGCTTTCTTCCAAAGCTCACCCTGGTCTTTTGTGTCAGTTTTGTTCTCCCCAACTCATTTAAGAAAGCACTGAGGCCAGAGTCCCTGCCTAAGTTTTCTTTTTGAAGCCCCATCTTAGTAAACACAGACAAGGGCGAGCTTTTGCTGGGGTTCAGGTATTGTTTCTCTGACCTAAGACCGATCTCTTTTAGCTGTGACCTGTGTGGAACAGGGAGGGAGAGCTCGTTCTCCGTAGAGGAAGAGGAATGAGGTAGCTGCTGGCAGACAACTAGGGTGAACAATTCCTGGAACTCAATCACACACCAGTGGAACAGATCCTAGGGTGGCCATGAGGGCTTCTGCCCCTTCTTGTCACTTGTCATCTTCTCTCCTCCTTCCAGGCTGTAAGGTCAGGGCTGGAAAGGACACCACAGCCTATGGTCCTGCTGGCAAGGAATCCACAGCATTTCACTGTGTTGGCCTCCTCCCTGGGAAGGGAGGTCTGCGTGAAGGAAAGAGGTATTTGCTGCAAGAAATGGTCTGGCTTTGGGAAGTCTGGCTGTAGTGGACGTCCATCCAAGCACTTGCACCTCCAAGGTAGGAAGGGGGGGGATTGCTCTCTTTTCATGTCAGCATTTTACTACCTCTTATTGGCAATTAGAGAGGGAGGTGAAACCCCAGCCAGAGAAGTGGCGACTAGCTTCTCCCACCCCCAGGAGGCACCAGAGAGGGGCAGCCCTCCAGACTCCCTGACACCAAGCATTTCTCTCCTGGAATGGCCCCCAACAGCTTGCTGTCCCTTCTTCAGTCTGCCCCCCTCCTTCCCAAGAACCTGCTGGTCCACACATGTTTTGCTCTTCAGTGAAATGGGGGAACTCTTAGTTGTACCCAGTGGCACACCCCAAGGGGGTCCACATGACACTGTACTGCAGGATAGGACCCCAAAGCCATGGAAGCGGGATGGGGGAGGGGAGATCAGGCTGGGGAAGGGGACCCCCTTGTGAACAAAAGGTCCTGTATCTGACCTAGAGAACAGACTTGAGGACACAGTGGGGGAAGGGGAAGCTGGGACAAAGTGAGAGAGTAGCACTGACATATATCCACTACCAAACGTAAAATAGATAGCTAGTGGGAAGCAGCCGCATAGCACAGGGAGATCAGCATGGTGCTTTGTGACCACCTAGAGGGGCGGGATAGGGAGGGTGTGAGGGAGGGAGATGCAAGAGGGAGGGGATATGGAGGGATATATGTATACCTATAGCTAATTCACTTTGTTGTACAGCAGAAACAACACAACATTTTAAAGCAATTATACTCCAATAAAGATGTAAAACAAAAACAAAACCAAAAACGTTCCTGCATCTCTGACTCTCTCCCTCGACCCTGGGTCTCCAGGGGGGGCTTTGGTGGCCAAGAGCTTGGACTGCTGGCTGGGGGGTGGGTATGGAGGGGGGTGAAAAGGCTCAGATTTTTGTAAAAAAGACACCTTGTTTTAAAATGTTTGCCCTCTGCTACTCTGTTGTGGGACACAGCTTCCATTTCCCAGCCCTGATTTTGGGCTCATTTGCACTAGTTATGCTATCTCAGGTTAAACAGGTGGAGGGAAGTTTTTCTTATCTTTATGGAGGCTCTACTTTGTGCTCTGCAGAGCCTTTCACGCCTATTATCATGTTCTCGCAGCCCCTCGCAGAAGGCATTTTATAACCATGGTACCCAGGAAGAGACGAGAGCCGAGACAGGGGGCTTGCTCCCGACAGTGGTCCCCAAGCCCCCCTCCCGCACTCCTCGCGTCTCACTCATGCCCTCACCCACTCCACTCCTGCCCTGTCTCCTCACTGTTCCTTGACCTCCATGCCCCATTGTGTCTTTTTTTTTTTTTTTCGGTACGCGGGCCTCTCACTGCTGTGGCCTCTCCCATTGCGGAGCACAGGCTCCGGACGCGCAGGCTCAGCGGCCATGGCTCACGGGCCCAGCCGCTCCGCGGCACGTGGGATCTTCCTGGACCGGGGCACGAACCCGTGTTCCCTGCACCGGCAGGTGGACTCTCAACAGCCGCGCCACCAGGGAAGCCCCCCATTGTGTCTTAATTCCTTTGCTCTAGCCAGGCTCTCTGCCTGGCACACTCTTCCCCTGGACGACCCAAATAACTCCCTGCCTAATTCTTCCCATCCTTCATGCCTTGCTGCCAATCTCCCATTCTCCACGGTGGTCCACCCTGACCACCTGATCTTCATACTGCAACATGTACAGCAGGGCTTCCCTGGTGGCGCAGTGCTTGGGAGTCCGCCTGCCGATGCAGGGGACACGGGTTCGTGCCCCGGTCCGGGAAGATCCCACATGCCGCGGAGCAACTAAGCCCGTGAGCCATGGCCGCTGAGCCTGCGCGTCCGGAGCCTGTGCTCCGCAACGGGAGAGGCCACAACAGTGAGAGGCCCGCGTACCGCAAAAAAAAAAAAAAAAAAAAAAAAAAAAAAACACGTACAGCAGGTACCATCCCCGGCTCTTGTGAGTGTCTCACCTTGTCCCACTTCTGTATTTTCCTGTACTTCTCATCTTCTAACATTGATATAATTTCCTTATTTATGAAATTTATTGTCTTCTGCTAGAATATAAGTGGCCTGTTTGTCCACTGCTGTCTCTGAAGCACCTGGAATCATGACCAGCAGGTGGCAGGCACTCAATCAATAGCTGAGGAATCAATTTAATGAAAGGTCACCCTAGCCTGGATCTAGCAAGAGACGGAGCCGGATTCAAACTCTAAAGCCGGTCATCTTGCTCTCCCATCTCTGAGCCCACGGCGGGAGGGCACATCATTGGCTGCTCAGGAGACGCCTGTTAATTAGATTTCCCCATCAGACTGCTGCTACCTCACAGCAGGGATACCAGAGTTAATGTCCGTGAACACACGGCCTTGCCTTGTTTTTCCTGGTTGACAGGTTTGCTGGCATTCGGATGAGGTGGCATGCTCCAGGTCACAGGGCACCAAGCTCTGTGGTACTTAGGAAGGTCCTGAATGAGCCCTCCTTGAAAGCAACACAAGCTGTTGGGCCCATGCTGAGTGCTCAAGACACAAGCTTGAGATCTCTCCAAGTCAGACACCTGTCAAATCCAGAATTGGCTCCCAGCCTTGCTCAAAGGATTTGCTCTCTAGGAAATGATGGATGGAAAGAGCTGGGGCTTGTAAGGCGTGAGCTGGAGGTACCAGAGCAGCACAGCCTGGGAGGATGCGAGGAGAAGCCAGTGGAGTAGGGGCGCCAGGTACTACCTGAGTGGCTGCTCCCCGGGCAGAAAGGCAGCTGAGCCCCGGAGGGTTATGTTGCTGCAGTGGTTTTGTCATTTTTGTTTTTAATTAGGGTCTGGGGATGGAGACACTGTGAAGAAATCTATAATAGGACGGCAGAATTGGGTCAATTGGGGTCCACTGGCTTCAAGGATGCAGACATTTCACTGCTCGTTTCATAATCTGTTTCCTCAGAACAGATTCTCCCCTGAACTCCATTTACCCTGTCCTTTTACTTGTTATGCTTGTGGTTCTGGTTTCTGTTTTGTTTTTCTTGTTTTTATTCCTGTTATTAGCTGACCTTGTTTATGTTGGCATTAAGGACAATTTTCTTCCTAATCTCAATGACTTGGTAATAGAAAGTTACACGTGGTTTGGATTCTTGGTGAAAGAGAACATTTGTACTTACTCTCATACTTAACTGGCTCACTATGTTAGTGTTTCTAGGATAGACCCAGAATTAATGTTTTAATGAACACTCCAACTGCTAGGAACAGCATTCTGGAACATATTAACCCAGTCAGAGAGCTGCCAGTTAGGTTGGTATTTGGTCAACAACAAGCATTTTCTTCCCCACAAAAGAGAGTAATGGAATTAATTTAGCATTCCTAGCTTGTGGTATCTATTTCAACATAAATTCCTATATAGGGATCGATTGCACATGCAACTATAAAACAGAGTATTGGGGGAAATATTATGATGAGGAAAATCAGAACACAAGCACAAATCAGGTCCTGGCTGATGACATACAGGCAACCGATACATGTTCTCAGGAACAGCATTTAGAAAATGGACTTAATGAAAATAAATCACCACTGTATGATTTCCCATTGCAAGAAGCTGATATCTGCGGCTAATCTCAGTAGTTGGAACGAGTGTGGCAATGTTTCAGTTAATTCTGGGTGATTCTGGGTGATTTAGTTTTGCTCCCAATGGATATGCATTTTCTGTTCATGAGTTGCTTTGTAACAGAAGTGTGTCTCAGGATTGAGATTGTCACTTTTTGTTGACCTAACAAATAAATAAAACAGTTTTGGGCTTCCCTGGTGGCGCAGTGGTTGACAGTCCGCCTGCCGATGCAGGGGACACGGGTTCGTGCCCCGGTCCGGGAAGATCCCACATGCCGCTGAGCGGCTGGGCCCGTGAGCCATGGCCGCTGAGCCTGTGCTCCACAATGGAAGAGGCCACAACAGTGAGAGGCCCGCGTACCGAAAAAAAAAAAATAATAATAAAAATAATTAAAAATAAAATAAAAAAATAAAAGCAGCATCCTGGTGAGTTGAGAGAATCTGCTTGGCTTTCCAAAGTGTATACCTCACCAGGACGCAGTTTGCCTCTTGCCCCAGATTGCCTGGTTTAGCAGAAAATAAACAGGGTGCCACGCACAGTAGCAACATCTTTTTCACATGTGCATCTCTTCCTTTGTATTCTAATAAAATCTCCCAAATGAATAAAAAAGAGGCTCAACTTCTTCACCATATGTTAACTGGGATCACAGAAGAAAAATGAGCAATTTTAGCAGAATTCCCTAGATCTAAATGGTGCAATGAACCTACATTTGGAGAACTAGGTTAACTGAGCTACAGTTTTTAACTTGTTAACTGTAGCATCTAGCTACAACAGTGGTTTCCGATCTTCTTCAGGTTACAGACTCTCTTCCTCCCACTTTGGGAGTCTGGTTAAAGTTTTAGATCCTCATTCCTGAAAAATGCACATAGAGATATACCCTGATTTTCAAAAGTTCACTTTTCGAAAGTTCACTTTATGCCACTTTACCAAAGACCTACATTAGTACTTGTTTTCGCTAAACAAAAGAAATCCAAGGAGGATTTTCGATTTTACAAAAAAGGCAAAAAGTGAAAATAGTGTTCAGCATGTGTCTTGCAGTGAGCCGTTATAGAGGCAGCTCACACCTTGAGCAGCGACAATGTCACCACCAAGCTCCTTCTCTGGGAACTATGCTCAGCATCTCAGCATCCAGGCACCATAGCTTTGAAATGTGTCTGTGAGCATCTGGGCTCTACCTCAATTTATTTTGTGCATCCGTTAGCAAGATGTGTCCTAAGGTAATTGCTTCTTCCATTTCGGCTTATGGAAGGCTTTTCGGACAGTGAGGAACCCTGTACACACACAGGCCCCATTCATAGACTTCTAGGTCAACAATCCCTCCTCTGACGCCACGCCAGAAGTTTCTTGTGTTTATGTTCTTTGGTGTGCTCTCTAGAAATGTGCCCAAATTTGCTGTTTATATTGAAACAGGTACACACACTACACACATACACATATACATGTGACATTTTCTCTATTAGAATGAATAAATGAAATAATGTACGAAAAGATATGTCATAAAAAGCCAAATATGAGAATGTTGATATTATTGTTGCTATTATTATTACTTGCATTGGCCATTTAAAAATTCAGCACTAAAACTTTTGGTTGATCTTGCAGCAGATAATTAATTTCTTTTATGGAAATTGCTTTAAAATATGACCTTTACATTCTTATAATCCAAACTGCCCCTTTATTCTTATTTCATTCTAATAAATCTTTAAAAAAAAATCACAGCACACCCACTCACCAATCTCTGTGGGACATGTACTTTGCGCTGTATACTGTACGTGAAGTCCTTTTCATTCTGTGAAAAAACCACTTCTCTGTAGTACTCTGATGAGCTTGCACCTTACTGTAACTCCGACAAAGGTCCTGCCAAAAACAATTTAATTCTGACCTGAATTAGTAATTTTATTAATTACATTTAAGCAAGTCAATTGCTTGTTTGTTTAACTGATTTCTTGTTATAAACTGATTATAGACCATTAATGTTCATTAATATACCAAATTAGATTTCACATCTTCTGCATTACACACCGGAAATGACACCAGTCCACACTTTGACATGATCAGTTAAAGAGAATGCCTGTTGCAATCACACTCTCATGTGTAATTTTGGAAGTAGACAACCACTCAGGAACAATTTATGAGCTTGATAATTCTTTTTTTTTCTCTCCTTGCCTGCAGCGGTAATATACAGCTCTGATACGGAGAGCCTTCAGGAGTGTTGTCTAAATGAAATCCTTACAGTGGGGCGGAAAATAACTTATGGGAGGGATAACTTTGTTCCAGCATACGGTTTATGGACTTTTGCTTAACATTTGGGGAGGAGGAGGAGGGAATGGGGCGAGCTGGGAATTGGAGAAATACACTGAGAGAAGAGAAGGGAGAGAAACAATGTTTATTTCCCATTTTGAAAAATAGCATCTCAGCTCAGTAGAATCAAATTTGAACTAATGGACTCACGCAACATCTTTGACAAAGAAAGATCTCTCAATATATACATTTGTTGAATGCCTGAAAGAGGTATTAGATGAATGGCCATCTATCGATATGGATTGAACTCAGAAGGAAAAAGAACAAAATTACATTTATACTGTTAGTCCATTTGGGCTGCTATAACAGAATACCATAGACTGAGTGGCTTATAAACAACAAACATTTGTTTCTGACAGTTCTGGAGGCTGGGAAGTCCAAGATCAAGATGCTGCAGATCCGATGTCTTATGAGGGCCCTCTTCCTGGTTCACAGATGACTGTATTATTGCTGTGTCCTCCCTTGGTGGAAGGTATGAGGAAGCTCTCTGGGGTCTGGGATCTCTTCTTATAAGGACACTGACCCTATTCATGAGGGCTCCACCTTTATGACCTAATCACCTCCCAAAGCTCTACCTCCAAATACCACCACATTGGGAATTAGGTTTCAACATATGAATTTGGAGGACACAAACATTCAGTCTATAGCACATACTCATTTACTAGATGCTCATTATATACTATGAGCTAGAGTCAAAGATGAATAGGCATCATTATAATATTTTCAATAAAAAGGAAAATATACCTTAAATATTGTTTTCTAGCAGTCAATTTTGGACTTCAAAGTTGTTCCAATTTGTCACCTAGTACTAGACATTTGTTTCAACCAACCTCCCAAACTGGATATTTTGGTTGTTTCAACTTTTACAAATAACATAGAGTAGCAACAACTAACTGAAAAAAATAATTTAGCAAAATGAGAAAAGCTCTGCTCCCAATTTTGAAATAAATGACAAAAATGCTTAAATTCTGGACCCACAAATTGTTGCATAACAACACTATTCTATAACAAAGTGATCACACTTGGCAGCAGTGACTGAGGATATTAATTTTTGACCAAATTATAGTGCAGACCAGCCTTATATTTGTCCAATTTATGAGGTTAAATTGCTTTTGATAGGTTGTTTTGGTCTAAATCACTAGTAGAGAGAGAGAGAGAGACACTGGCAACAAATAATTGCAATATAATGTAATAAGTACATCCATTTAGGCTTATCCAAGATGCTAACACAGCAAAAAGGAGTAAGACTGGGAGAGGTTCTTGGGTGACATTTGAACTGGGCTTAGAAGAGTAGGCATTTCCATCTAAACCCAGTGAACAATGCAGAGAAAAATACTCCAAAATGTCTTTAAGTAATTAAAAAAAAAATCAGGATTCTATGCTGATGAGTATTATTAAACTAATAGAGTCAGTGTTTAAAAAAAAAAATCTAAGTTCTCTCTCGGAAGACCATTTAGCTTCCATCATTTTTATGTCCCACTAAGTGGGGTATAAAACTAGGCTGATGTATTTGGGTTGGCAGATAAAGACTTAGAAAAGTGCTACTACCAGTCATGTGAAAATTTGCAGTTAAGATCAATTGTGATCCAAAGCAGGGTGACTGAAGGTTAATCACTGACATCTAAAACGATCATTTTGAGGCCATACCTTCTTCAGGTTTTATTTTAGGCTTATCTGTCCTATTCTCTGAGAACAAGCGCTTCATGGACTCACAGATTTCCTTCTCTGAAGTCTATTCTTTGACTGAAAGCACTTGTTAAACTTTTTGGATCTTTCACGGATGGGCAAATGTGGCTTCTCACCAGCAAGTTCATCACTGAGATATGAAGGCTCAAAAATATGTTCAAAATTTTTGCTCTGCAGCTCAGGGAGGACTCATGGATCCTTGCAATCAAGGTTCTCAATCTGCTAGTTTCTAGCAGCTGGTAGCCTTAAGGCTTGTTTTTTCAATGAAGAACTCTCAAGCTAAGCAGAGGTTCCAAATGGTGAGTCTAGCTATAGCTACTTTTATGACGTTTACCTGTTTCCTCTTATATCTATTCCCTGAACTTCCTCAGCCTGGCTCTGCATCTCAGGGAACTACATTTCCCAGACTTCTTTGCTCTGTTTTCCTGGTAGTCTTGACCAATGGAAGCATTGGTAAAAGACTGTAAGGTAGGGGAAAGGAAGAAGCCAGTGTATTTCTCTTATTCATTGTGCTTCTAGTGGTGTCTCTAGCAGTTGCTGTATCACCTTCATGATTCTAGCTCCTCTTGGACTATTCCTTCTGTCTGTGGTCTCAGTTTCTGCTGTGAGTCCTCCACTGTCGATCTAGCTCATGCTCTCTGGTAACATCACCTCCACCTTGTGTCTCTCCGGCTTCTGCTGGCATACTGCAGAATTCACCGTCCACTGTTTGGCGTCTCAGCTCTTCTATCACCGATGTAACTAATTCTTTGTGTTAAATTTCTTCTTTCTGAGACTGAGTGGTTTCTGTTTCCCTGGCTGATATACCACTTATAATAATTACAAAGCTAATGACCAAAAAAGAAACTGGAGGAATTCTCAATTTAGACAAATCTGTTCACAATGTGATGCCTGCTCCTGAGAATCTAGGAATCTTGGTATCGTAACCATTAGAATCACAGAAAAACGGCTTCTCCAACTTCTGTTGAGACGTGGGGCATATTGGTAGTTTAAATAAAGGTCTCAGGGCAGTTCCTAATATGTATTGGGGAGCTGCCAAGTAACCTCTGTCCAGTGGAGTAGTAATTGGCACTTGGTCTTGAATTTTCCTCTCAGGAGATAAACTACAATCTCGTTGCCAAATAGATTTTTTTTTTTCTTGCTTCTAGCTTTTTATAGAAATATCATGGGCAAAAAATGTAATATAGCATATTTTTGCTGGGTCGGGGGGTAGGTATGTCTCATTTTTCCCTTTACACCTTTTACTCCAAAATAGAATAAAACATTTATTTTAGAGAGTATTCAAGACTCATTTTAAGCAGAATAGCCTGTACAGTTTTAATCAATAGAGAAAGACCCTGGAGAAGTCTTTGCTCTTGCTCGGACATGCTGAATCTCCTATTTAAAGAATGAGCTGTGTACATGAGCCAAGAATGCTTTTTGGTTTGGCAGTCTTTATCTGATCTTTGGGAGAGGTTAAAAGCCCAGATACACAATGTGGAAATGTTGAAACTTCTCCTTAATGCAGTCATCATTATATGAGGAGAGGGAAAGAAGAAAACCATCTAGTGTATACCTTTTATAAAACAGAAAAATAAGTCCAAGATCTTGTGAAAATTCATTATTTTTATTTACCTTTTAATCATGGTTTTGACATATTATATGGTTTTTATCTAGTGTTTAAAGAAATCCTATATATTGATTTGTAATAATGACAGAAGTCACTTTCAGATTTTCAGGGACCGATTAATCTCTCTGAGAGCCCTTGTTTTTCTCCCTCTCTGTTATTTGCTCATTTATATTGGCACTTCCACTAGAAGTTACAGAGAAGAAGATAAGGTGGATGAGAGTGAAAATTCTAATCAGTCATTTTTGTCACCCTTAGAATGGTTGAAGAAAGGCCAGCTTGGGAAAAGGAAGCTGAACTTATTAGGAAGAAAATAACAATGTAATTATTAATGGATTTGCTTGAGTCCTAAAATCCTTGGTCCTATTGTTAGAGAGGATTACAAAAAGGCTGCAGTAACTACAGAGGAGTCCTTTCTCCTTTACATCACTGACAGTGCCCCTTGCGTGTTTCATCGACCAGAGGAAGCCAGTCTCAGATGTGTGAGCAGCCTTTATCTATGATGGCTCAAATGAACAAACCACCCCCCATCCCCCCAAAACAAAATAAACAAACAAGCCTAACCCTAATGGCGAGAGAGTCTCTTGTGTGTCTGTTGACCTTACCAGCGGTGTGTAGTACAGAAGCGATTAAAATGCAGGAATACAGCTTGGACTCCTGTGGGTTTTCCCTGAGACAATTGATATATTTTGAACATACTAAAAGTTAAGAAAATTGTCCTATTTTTGGTGAGTTTGCTTTTGCAAGTACAGTGAATAAAATTTTCTAATGACAGCTTATAATTAGGTATCTCACAGTTAAGGTAAACACTAGATTACCCACTAAAAATAGAATCTACATTCAGTTTTGCAGATAGAAGTACCACTAGGAGTTAGTAGGGCCTAGCAGAGGCTGTATTCTGTTGCAGTCAAACTTAAGATGAAAATTCTGTTTATATATTTTTGAAGAAAAGTTTGAGACTTTTTCTTCATTCTTAACACTTTGCTCACTCTTTACCAAATGCTCTCTGAGTGCCTCCTAATGCAGGATGGGTGCGACCAGACTGAAAACAAATATATGCCAGATGCCATATTGTCTTATATTAATTAATAAGCCATGGCACCTTCCTTTTAAAATTTTATGTATTTTTGCATATTTGCCCTTTTTCTAGTCTTTAGCTCTGTGCAGACAAGAAGCAAGTGTAACTTGCTCTCTGCTGAATCCCTAGGACCTAGGAGAGTGTCTGATACACTCTGGGTGCTTAATAAACATTCGTGGAATGAATGAATGAGTAAACAAATAATGACACTGGAGTGTGATGCATGTGGATAGGAGTTTGCATAAAGTCCTTCGGAGAGTCAGAAGAAGCAAGAACAAACTGGGGGAAGAGAGAGGCAGACAGGTCACAAACATGTAAACTGAGACTTAAAGGAAGAGTAGACATTTTTCAAGAAGAGTAGAAGACAGACAGGGAGGGCCATTTCAGGTAGAGTACAGAAAAGTGTAAGTTAGCAAGGGTGTGGCTGCGGGAGGGAGGGGAACTGTGTGACTTTGTCAGGCAGAATCTAGCGCAGAACTGCAAGGCCCTCTTCAGGAGTGAACGGTCTTCTGTCACTGGGGGCGGGGGCGGGGGCGGGGGTGGGAAGTACCAGAAGAAAAGGCAAGTGTCACTCTCACCTAATGCGTCTCCACTGCTGTGGAAACTAAGGGTTGGTTTGTTTTGGAGGAGGGGGACAGGTAAGGGGACTCTCAATCAAAACCACTTTACGCATTCTTCTTTGGATATGATTATTTTAAGTCACTATAAGTGCTTTTCAAACATGTAAGCGGATTTTGGAAGCAATACTGGCTCCCTCAGAAGTTATTTCATCAATCTTTCCTAGTTCATAAAATGGAATTTGTTGGTTTCCAAAGCTACTCTGGGATGAAAACAAAACTATACTTCAATTTTAAAAGCAGTTCTTAACTTGCAGTCACTGTTTTATTTTCATGGGATTATTTGAATATATCAATGACACAATTGATTATAATGCTCTTACCAGAGCAGCAATCAGGTGGGTTGAACCCTATTTCTTTTCTTCTACAAATGTTAAAAGAAAACCTCTTGTTCTTCAATAAAAAAAAATATGTGGAAAAGTCTTCAATTACTGCATCATACTAGTGTGAAGAAAGAACTGATATTTCTGTTCTCATGTCAGAAAATAAGAGCTAAACTCTGACATTGGAAGATGAGCAATAATATGTGTTTGAAGCAGTCTGACTGAAGGACAGCATCCAAAAAAGCCTAGGGTATTTGGAAATGGCAAGCAAAATAATAGCAAATGTGTTCTCATAACAAAACAAGCTGGAGGCTTCCCAAGGTATAGGAGAGATGATTCTTTCTAGCTCTTTCTTACAGAGCTAGAAATAGGGGCTGGGATTCAGGGATTGAAGGCATAATCCTGCCAGGTATAGAGCTAAGAACATGTACATATATTAGTTATTTTAGTCCTCACGATGTAGGTGTTATTATTCCCATTTTACAGATGAGAAAATGAAGGTTTTGATTTCTTGTAATTTGGGCGTGGTGGCCTCTAGTCCATGGATGGAACATTCCTGGCTTGTGTACTGCTGTTTCCTGCTCCAGCATCCACAACAGATGACACTGAAGGCATAGCCTAGCTGACCCACCTGGGCTGATCACTCCTCTCATTTTACAGATGAGGAAACTGAGACGTAAAGACTTCAAGTGCTTGTTCCAAATCACGCAGGAAGTTAATAATAGAGCCACGTTTGGAACTCAGCTGTCTTCTCAGTGAAGTCTGCTTCCCTTTGGCCCAACTATACCTACTTCCCACCCCTTCTCTACTGCATCATATAGAGACTAGAGGGATTTTATTTTAATGGTGGCATTTAAAACATATAAAATATTGCAGCTCCTCGCTAAGACTACATTAAGTCACAAAGTTATAAATCTGGAAATAGCAGATAGCAGTGAAATTTACTTAGGATTTATTTAACTAGTGAGGTTAAAGTATTGTATTGACTGGCAGGGTGGTGATGGGGTTTTGCACAAAGAAGGAAGAGACTTGGTCTGCTTCTCCTTCTGTCACTTACTAAATAGAGGCCTTGGGTCCCAAGAAGCCAAAGCTGTCATGTCCATGAAATGGGACCAATAGCACTGTGCTTGCCTTAAGAAGTTGATATGGTGACCTCCCATCCTGGTTCTAAGCAGTGATTCAAAGCTATGTGTTTCTACTTTCCACCAACAACTATAAAAATTGAAAGGAACAAAGTTCTTAAAGATTCTGTGAATGAGAATCATCACGTATTTCTCCTAAAAGAGTTAAAAAACAGAACAAAATAAAACAAACAAAACCAAGAGCTCTCAGGTGTTAGTCATTTTCTGGAAAATGCTATTTGAAAATCAGTACATTTTATGGCCCTTTTTGCAGAATTATGAATTAATATGTGTTCATAGCCTAAGGCCAAAATATCCCAGGATGCGGAAAAGCTGCTATGCATCTATGACTGTTCTCTAAGCTTTCATGGTAATTTGCATTCGCTGGGGGAATCAAATGAATCTGTAACACAAAATTACGTTAATTTATTAGTAAGTAACGGCATGTCTTAAGGAGATTCAAAGCGATCATAACTCAAAAAATCTTTGGTGATTAGCATTGCAATGAATGTAAAAATGCGGCAGGGGTGGGGGGGCGTAGGTGGGTGTGGGTGGAAATGAAGGTCCTTTTCAGAGGTCATTTCCAAGAACATCTTATATAGTTACGTGGCACGTGGCCAAACCAGGAATTCCGTGTAGTCTGTGCAAGTGACAGTCATGTTAAAATTCAACAGGAAGAAACAATTTAAGAACTGACTTTAAAAGCAGCTATTGGGAGAAGAAAGCAAATGAAACAAAGGAGTGATTGAAGTTAATACTTTTAAGATTACCTCAGTAAGAAAGAGTTGTTTAAAAATCCAATGTAAATCTGTTTCTTAAAGATTTAGGTGTATGGCTTACTGTTCAGAAATGCTTTTGTGAAAGGATGAATCTGTGTTTTCCAAAATGATCCAAATTATGTTTCAAGTTGTTGTTGTGCTTAAACCTTAAAGTAGAAATAAAAATTCAGAAAAAGGTACATATGCTTGTCATGACTTGCTAATTAATTCACGATTTCTTCTGCCATCTCAGGACTTCCACCTACCTATAACTTAAAATTGTGGCTCTTGACTTTAGTATGCATAGGAACAACAGAAAGAGCTCATTAAACATGGATATTCCAGGTCACCCCCCAATTTTGATTTGCTTAATTTAGGGTAATGCTCTGGAATCTGCATTTTAGCAAGACCTACAAGAGGTTCTGAAACAGGTGAACTGTAGCCCACACCTTGAGAAATACAGCCTTAGACCAATTTCCAAGGGTGAACTCTGAGTATACACCTTTATGTTGGAGTGGCTGGTTGGATGTAACATACGCTCTCATATATTGTTCTTTCTTACGAGAATAAGTCTTACCAAATCCCTGTGTCTGGTAGCACAGAGCCAGGACAGAAAAGAGTTCCTGACCTTGGGAAAATTTCCCAGTTTCCTCATATTTAAAATAAGAGAGTTGGACCAAATGCTGTCTAGACTCCTATGTTGTTCTAACAGTTTATACGCATATCTGATGCCTGGCAAATATTTTGTAAAGATTATGACTCATGTTTTGGCCAGTGTAGACGGAATGAGCTAGGAAAAAACAGAGATCAGTCTTCGGGTCATTAAATCAGTTAAAAAGATGAAATATGATTTCCTCTCAGCCCCAACCTAAGGAGCTAGAAGGACAATTAGATAATGAACTCTGTGCTTAAGTTAAAAAAGATCTATATTGTTTTCCTAAAAATTTAAGCAACTGTCTACATATAATTATCAGAAATTAGATGTATTGATTGCCAAGCTGCCGTCACTGTGTGGATGGTTGACAATTAGTATGAATAAAAATCATGCTTAGAATCTTTTAAAATAATCCTGTCACCGACAGAGTAAACACAATCAACATCATTTGTGTTACAAATAATTGAATTCAGAAGGTTCCCATTTGACTAACTAAAAGTTAAGTGAAAAACCAATTTCTTTGCTTCATGCTACTGAAATAGTTTTTTTTTTGTATGACATAGGGACTGTGAGATTAAGTTACAGAAAACAATAGTAGGCTATTCAAATAGAAACACTGAAACAACTCAGTATTAAAGAAAGCATGACTTAATTTTTTTGGTGTGTATTTTACACAAGGTCATACATGGTACCTTAATGATATAAATGGTGTAAAAAAAAAAATCTGTTGGTTGAGGGTTGATTCCAGTCATAAATACTAATTTACTCTATATTTCCCTAAAACTACTATAGGTAGCAATAAAAAAATTACCCATTCTTATGATTATTTACTTAAAACAACAGCATGTTATGTAATACTGGTACTTAATATTTTTTTAAAATGTACTGCTTTTAAGACATTTGCAAATAGCTGTAGCAGAGCCTATGAATATAAGGTAGAATCTCATTCATTCATTCATCTGTTAACCAAACATTCACTGTGTACTACCAAGTGTGAGATGCCACTCTAGGCACTGGACATGGCAAGGAGAGAAAGCCCCAATAATGTAACTTTCTGTTTGCATGGGGCTTAAATTCTAAGAGGTTAGACATACAACAGACACTTAAGGAAATGTATATGTTATACAACAAATGTTAAATAGAAAGTAAAATAGAGTCAGGGGCAAAGGGTGATGGGGAATTTTATATTGATTTGTCAAGAAAGCCACTCTGATAAGGTGCCAACTGAGCAGAGGCCTGAATAAGGTGAGGAATGAGCCAGAAAAACATCTAGGAAAGAGAGTTCCAGGGAGAGAGAACAGCAATCCAAATGTCTGAAACATTTTTAAAAGTACCACCTGAATTTGAAAAACCTATGCTTTAAAAAAAATATTGTAGGCTCTCTTGTAGCTTAAGTTGTCTCTTTTCTACTAAGCCTCTTTGACCGCTCAAATCCTAGTGACCTCCTGCCCACCTGACCATCTACAGCAGAATTAACTTCTCATTTAACACAACGAAATGCTGTTTTGTTTTGTTTCAGTGGTGGTGGTGGGGGGAGTTTGATCTCCTCGATTGGACTGTAAACTTAAGAGCAAGGACCATACTCTATGTTATTTCTAACGCCAACTCCCTGCCTCTACCCTACCTGCCCTGGTGTTCACCATATGTTAGATTCTTAATAAAACTGTTTGATTAACTAAAGGTGGTTATGCAACATTATTTTCAATTTAAAGTTTTTAATGGGAAATATTTCCTTGTCACAATACTCCGGGTGTGGTACGGAATCACTGTTAGGATCTAATATTTCCATTTGCAATTGTACACACTCATCCCAACATATTCAAAAGCTTCCTTAAAAGGAAATATAAAACAAATGAAGAGATATATTAAAAGGCTTTATTTACAATAGAGAAATTTTACAAATATAGTTTTTAAAAATTATGTGTCGATCTATCATTTCCCATAACATTAGAGATTTATATAAAGTTGGAAATGACAGAATGGATTTAAGTACAAATCAAAAACAATCAATGGAAAGAACTAGTAGTACATATGAAGGCGTTATGACAAACATCACTGAGTTCTGTAAACTGCCATATAACTTATATGTGTAATATTAATTGCACGACGTATCCCAAAACATATGCAGAAACACAAAATTAAGTGCTATTTTAATTATTCATCTTTTGGGATGTGAAAACATATGTAAACTTAATTGCACAGTGTTTGCTGAAAATGAATGAAAGACAGCATTTACGTAAGGACTTCAGTTGTTTAAAATAATTAATGCAAAATATAACTTTAATTAAATTACGTCACCATAATATTAATCTCTTATCTTGTTTACATTTTTGGTGTTTTGGGTTTTGTTAAAATATCCAAGTTCTAGAATTGAAATAACTTTGTTCTTGCCACTGGCTGAGCAACACGCAGTACAATCTTCTTGCCTATTTATTCCAGAATACAAAAGGTACGTCATAGTGCAGTGTATACATACAACCTGATTTTAATATACTATCTGCTGTAGAAATACCTATCAGCTTGTGCTCTTTCAAATCAGATTGTAAAGCAAAGAAAATAAATTAGTTTAAATTGCTAGTCCAAGGACATTCATGTGAAAATTATAATCTAAATACATATGGCCCAATTTTTTTTTTTTTTTTTTTTTCGTGGTACGCGGGCCTCTCACTGTTGTGGCCTCTCCCGTTGCGGGGCACAGGCTCCGGACACGCAGGCTCAGCGGCCATGGCTCACGGGCCCAGCCGCTCCGCGGCATGTGGGATCTTCCCGGACCGGGGCACGAACCCGTATCCCCTGCATCGGCAGGCGGATTCTCAACCACTGCGCCACCAGGGAAGCCCCGCATATGGCCCAATTTTAACAAGAATCTTCTATATTTTGCCTTTAAGTCCTGGGAATAGCAACCATGACGTACTAAGGGATCTTTTTCACTTACTAATTTTATTGTTTGAATGAATAATATTGAAAAAAAGGGCAGGTCACACAAGGTGGTCCTTTCAGACAAAGGAAATCTTTTGAAACACTTTCAAAAGCTTAAATAGCTAAAACAACTAAGTCTAATGAGATCTAAGAAAATAATTGTCTTAAAAAATATTAGGTTGAATCACATGAAATTGCTGATACTGAACGATCTTTAAACTAGAAATGCCTCAATTTCACATGCTTCAGCCTAATCCATGGGGTTGCACTGATCTATTTGACCACTGTAGTTGAAAATGCAGGTGGTCAAAATCTTTGTACCTCAGTATATGCATCATCATATTAGCCCTTTCATGGGAATATATATAAAACATGAACAAATATGATAAGAAAACACAAGGTGTCACCAGATCTATTTTTGGGAAAACCATTCATATCTCAAAAAATGCTTTGAAGAGTCATATAATCATAATTATTTTGATCTGCTACAGGATTGTAAGGGATTGGGAGTGTCCATTCCTATATAATACTTCTAAGCAGAAATCACTATGTTGAATTTAACCAGACAAAATACACTATATCCTAATTTGGCCTAAAAGTTTATTAGATTTTCCTCAATTGACCATGAATAGATACATTGGCAAAAATTCTTTCAGAGTTAAATCCTGCTTTCATAAACTGAAATGAAATAATTTACTACATTTGAGAAAGGGCTCTTTTCAAATCTGAAAAACCTGAACGAAATGTAACGGTTTCTTTTTTTCGAGAAAAAAAAAATTAAAGAAGAAATGCAAACAAAAACCATATGAAATACTCACCCTCTCTTCAGAGAGAGCCCCAATTTCTTCATATATTCAGATAAAAGCAAAAGCTAACACACTAAAAGTTATACAATTTCTCTTTAAAAAATATAATTCGGTAACAGCAGAGCTCTGAAAAACTGGAAAGCTCACTTCACTGTGTGGTACAGAATGGAAGAAATTAACCAGTACATGATCCAGAGATGACACAGGGCATTTAAAGTAAACCCTGAGAACTAATTCCCAAATTAGGAAACACTAATATAAGTAACCCACAAAAATATACCATGGATCCAATGAAATGAGGTCAAGAGGAGATGATCCTCTTGGGATGACATTCTAATTTGAATTAAAATGTGAGTAAAGTATTTTAGGAGACATTCTATCAAATAATGATAGACCTGCATAAGGAGGCTTGTCACAGTTATAAGATCTGTCTCTGGTGGATAGACAAACCAGATTAACACGAAATTGAAAAGGAAAAAGCTTTTTTATTATTTAATTTATTATTATGGCTTTTTGCAACATGGCAAAACATTACAGCTTAAAGCAGACATCATCTCCTCATAGAGGAGGAACAAGTTTTGCAGTCAAATCAAAATTGTAGTTAAGAGGTCATTGGCAGGTATACCATTCTATTCAGTTTAATAAAAATGATACTATACCTTCATGAACTCCAGAGATAAAAGATTACTTAAAACAAACAAACAAAAAACCATGTGATTCACTGAATGAATAATAAAGCCTACAATAAGGAATTTAGGTCCATCTATGCCTATGATAATAAACATAAAAGACTGCAAAACAATTTTAAAACTTAGAATAATCACAGACCTATTAATAAAAATTCATCATATGCCTGATCACCAGAAAAAGAATGATTAAGGTATGCAGTGAAGGGAATGGAGGAGAGTAAAATATAAAATGTCTTTTTATTTCTCATGGACTTCAACTTTCTTTATATTCCTAGAGAGTACAGGGAGAAGATGTGCCTCAGTATTGAAGATCCAGTGTTCCAGTGGAAGTAGATCGTCATCAGAAAATATTAAGTACAAATATCTGGAGAGAGAAACATGGGTATGTGAGGCCTGAGAGACCCTGTCAGCCAGTGAAACCACAAAGAGACAGAAAAAAAACACATCAACGTCTCCATTCGTCTTATGGAGAATCATGGACAACCGTCAAGTATAGCAAAACCTTAAGGGGTATACTCATTAATGCCGAAGAAAGACGCTGCTCTGTGCTTTGGTCCCCGTGTACGAGAACCATACAAAGCAGTCCCAAGTCGTCAAACTTACATGATGATGAAAACACACCTGCAATTACTGCCATGCATGTAGACTGGCATTCGGAAGCAGTCATGCTTGATGTTATTTAAATGTGTTCATGATAAAGACATCTAGAAAGAAGGTCTCTTCAGGTATCTTAGTCACAAACATCCAGAATAATTTTTACTTACTTTAGTGTTTCTGCCAGGAAGAAACTCTGCTGCACATCATCATAGCTCTCCTTATGGAAGTAAACATCCCTGAGGCCTGAATAGCCTCCTTTCACTCTGCAGTGTTTCTCCAAGGCCTAAATCACAAAGAGGAGGGAAAAAAATGGTCACATTCCAGTAAACTGACTGTCACAAATTTTTACCATTAGATTGTCACATTTAAATAAAACAAGGATTCAAATGGAATGATAGATGATTGCAATAGTTTCAGGTGAAAATTTTTAAAACCATAACATGTAAATGCAAATAAAGTATGAAAAGTTAAAGGGCATATGGACGGTATATGTCATCTAATTGGAAACACTTCTACATTTAGTTCTGGAATTTCAGTGATTTTTACCATTTCTTTTTATGGTCTAGAGCAGGATGCATCAAACTACAGACCACAAGCTATATCCAGCCTGCCTTTTGTTTTTGTAAGTAAAGTATTATCGAACCACAGCCACACTCACTTGTTTACATATTGTGTGTGGCCGTTTTTTCACGACAATGGCAGAGTTGAGTAAATGCATAGGGCCCCCAAGCCTAATTCTCTCTGGCCCTTACAGAAAAAGTTTGCTGACCCCTAGTCTAGAGGGATTGTTCATGTCAACTGGGATTCTAAACCGCTGGTTGAGAAAGTGTACTGGACCAAAAACAGCTGCTACTATCATCAGAATATCTTATTTAAAAATAATTGATTGTGGAGTATTGAGTGATACTGGTGACTGACAGATATAAAAGAGAAAATGGAAAGCAGTGAAAAAAACATGGCTGGTATCTATTTCTGAAATACATTTTTCTTTTCTTTAGTCTGAGGTGGAAGAAAGATGGGATGAAACCACTTGTAACTACCAAGAGAGAAATGAGCCTACATTTCTATAGCTGCCTGACTACAATGAGTACTACAGTCAGAGACGGGAAAAGACATGGGTTGGGCAGTGTGGGAACAAAAATTTAGGTAACACCTAAAATAACTTGCCTTCCATTCTGTCAGCTGCTGCTAACCTGACTGCTCTTTGTATTTGGAAATTACATCGGTTTGCTTTGCTGGTTACCAGGCATAGTCATCTCCAGGAAAGTTATTTTCTATTCACCACATCCTATTAATTCTAATAACTATATGGTCAAATAAAGATTTCCACTGTATACAAACTGTCATTGGAAATCTGGTTCTAATTCATAGAATGTGGACAAAAATAATAAAGTGTAAGCCTAAGCCCCTTAAAATTTTTAATGAGATAAAGAAAACATAGGAAACATGAAAAAATGTTACTCTTAGGTTCTCATGTC
This sequence comes from Kogia breviceps, assembly GCF_026419965.1. Lineage (NCBI taxonomy): Eukaryota > Metazoa > Chordata > Mammalia > Artiodactyla > Physeteridae > Kogia > Kogia breviceps. The sequence continues at coordinate 50,549,114 of NC_081322.1, forward strand.
ATTATTCATTTATTTTTCAGTTTTCTTTTACAGATCACAACCCTGTTCCTCTATTTTTTTTTTTTTTTTTTTTTTTTTTTTTTTTTGTGGTACGCGGGCCTCTCACTGCTGTGGTCTTTCCCATTGTGGAGCACAGGCTCCGGACGTGCAGGCCCAGCGGCCATGGCTCATGGACCGGGATACGAACCCGTGTCCCCTGTATTGGCAGGCGGACTCCCAACCACTGCGCCACCAGCGAAGCCCCTGTTCCTCTTTTTTAATGTGCATAATTACATCATATTTTCCTCCCATTTAGCTCAACTACCAAGAAGATATGGCATAGATCTTGCTATGTTAGTTGAGAAAAATCTTCATTGGCTAGAAAAGGGCTTTGGAGGAAAGCACGGCTCTAAGCATGCAGAGCCCAGAAAACGTGAGAAGGAAGGCAAAGGCAGGGAGCAGGAATGTGGTGCTGAGTGCTCAGCTTCCATCTGCAGACACTGATAATGAGGATATTGATTCTGCACCCTAGGGCTGGAGGGCAGAAGGGAGAGAGCAGGGGGCCCAGAGGAGAAGCATTTAATTACCAGGTGAAAGAAAATCTAACTGGCAGCTATGTGAATAAAAAACACCCATCTCCTGGTTTGGTACTGTTCAAAAGCCCCGGGGAATATAAGAATAATTAACTTAAAAAAAAGCTTCGATTATATTCTTACTTTCAGACAAAGAGCTAAGTGGGGGAAAAGCCTGAAAAAAGGAACTTTCAGCTCCTATTATATTTTTCTGTTCCTTCTTTTTTTTTTTTTTTTCTTTAACGGTACGCAGGCCTGTCACTGCTGTGGCCTCTCCCTTTGCGGAGCACAGGCTCCGGACGCACAGGCTCAGTGGCCATGGCTCACGGGCCCAGCCGCTCCGCAGCATGTGGGATCTTCCCAGACCGGGGCATGAACCCATATCCCCTGCATTGGCAGGCGGATTCTCAACCACTGCACCAACAGGGAAGCCCCTTAGTATAGTTTTTAGTGCTTGTTATCATTGGTGGATTTGTTTATTGGCTTGGTTGCGCTCTCTTTTTTTTTTTTTTTACTTAATTTTAAAATTTTAATTATGTTATTTTCTTTAATTTATTATTATTACTTTTTTCTTTCTTTTTTTCCTCCCTTTTCTTCTGAGCCATGTGGCTAACAGGGTCTTGGTGCTCTGGCTGGGTGTCAGGCCTGAGCCTCTGAGGTGGGAGAGACAAGTTCAGGACACTGGACCACCAGAGACCTCCAGGCCCCACATACTTTCAATTGGCGAGAGCTCTCCCAGAGATCTCCATCTCAATGCTAAGACCCAGCTCTACCCAACGGCCAGCAAGATCCAGTGCTGGATGCCCCATGCCAAACAACTAGCAAGAGAGGAACACAAACCCACCCATTAGCAGAGAGGCTGCCTAAAATCATAATAAGGTCACAGACACCCCAAAACACACCACCGGATGCAGCCCTGCCTACCAGAAAGACAAGACCCAGCCCCACCCACCAGAACACAGGTGCCAGTCCCCTCTACCAGGAAGCCTACACAACCCACTGAACCAACCTTACCCACTGGGGGCAGACACCAAAAACACCAGGAACTACGAAAATGCAGCCTGCGAAAAGGAGACCCTAAATGCAGCAAGTTAAGCAAAACAGGAAGAAAGAGAAATATGCAGCAGATGAAGGAGCAAGGTAAAAACCCACCAGACCAAACAAATGAAGAGGACATGGACAGTCTACCTGAAAAAGAATTCAGAGTAATGATAGTAAAGATGATCCAAAATCTTGGAAACAGAATGGAGAAAATACAAGAAATGTTTAACAAGGGCCTAGAAGAAATAAAGAGCCGACAAACAATGATGAACAACACAAAAATGAAATTAAAAATTCTCTAGAAGGAATCAATAGCACAATAACTGAGGCAGAAGAATGGATAAGTGACCTGGAAGATAAAATTGTGGAAATAACTATTGCAGAGCAGAATAAAGACAAAAGCATTGAGGACAGTCTCAGAGACCTCTGGGACAACATTAAACACAACAACATTCGAATTATAGGGGTCCCAGAAGAAGAGAAAAAGAAAGGGACTGAGAAAATATTTGACGAGATTATAGTTGAAAACTTCCCTAATATGGGAAAGGAAATAGTCAATCAACTCCAGGAAGCACAGAGAGTCCCATAAAGGATAAATCCAAGGAGAAACATGCAAAGACACATATTAATCAAACTATCAAAAATTAAATACAATGAAAAAATATTAAAAGCAGCAAGGGAAAAGCAACAAAAAACACACAAGGGAATCCCCATAAGGTTAACAGCTGATTTTTCAGCAGAAACTCTGCAAGCAAGAAGGGTGTGGCAGGACATATTTAAAGTGATGAAAGGGAAAAACCGATGACCAAGAGTACTCTACCCACCCAGGATCTCATTCAGATTCCACGGAGAAATTAAAACCTTTACAGACAATCAAAAGTTAAGAGAATTCAGCACCACCAAACCAGCTTTACAAGAAATGCTAAAGGAACTTCTCTATGCAAGAAACACAAGAGAAGGAAAAGACCTACAAAAACAAACCCCAAGCAATAAAGAAGATGGTAATAGGAACATACATATTGATAACTACCTTAAATGTAAATGGATTAAATGCTCCAACCAAAAGATACAGACTGGCTGAAGGGATACAAAAACAAGACCCGTATATATGCTGTCTACAAGAGACCCACTTCAGACCTAGGGACACATACAGACTGAAAGTGAGGGCATGGAAAAAGATATTCTATGCAAATGGAAATCAAAAGAAAGCTGGAGTAGCTATTTTCATATCAGACAAAATTGACTTTAAAATAAAGACTATTGCAAGAGACAAAGAAGGACACTACATAATGATGAAAGGGTCAATCCAAGAAGAAGATATAACAATTGTAAATATTTATGCACCCAACATAGGAGTACCTCAATACATAAGGCAAACGCTAACAGCCATAAAACAGGAAATTGATAGTAACACAATAATAGTAGGGGACTTTAACACCCCACTTCCACCAATGGATAGATCATCCAAAATGAAAATAAATAAGGAAACACAAGTATTAAATGACACAGTAAACAAGATGGACTTAATTGACATTTATAGGACATTCCATCCAAAAACAAAAAAATACACTTTCTTATCAAGTGCTCATGGAACATTCTCCAGGATAGATCATATCCTGGGTAAATTTAAGAAAACTGAAATCCTATCAAGTATCTTTTCTGACCATAACACTATGAGACTAGGTATCAATTACAGGAAAAGATCTGTGAAAAATATAAACACATGGAGGCTAAACAATACACTACTTAATAACGAAGTGATCACTGAAGAAATCAAAGAGGAAATCAAAAAATACCTAGAAATAAATGACAATGAAAACACAACGACCCAAAACCTATGGGTTTTGCAAAAGCAATTCTAAGAGGGAAGTATATAGCAATACAATCCTACCTCAAGAAACAAGAAAAAATCTCAAATAAACAACCTAAACTTACACCTAAAGAAATTAGAGAAAGAAGAACAAAAAAACCCCAAAGTTAGCAGGAGGAAAGAAACCATAAAGATAAGATCAGAAATAAATGAAAAAGAAATGAAGGAAACAATAGCAAAGATCAATAAAACTAAAAGCTGGTTCTTTGAGAAGATAAATAAAATTGATAAGCCATTAGCCAGACTCATCAAGAAAAAAAGGGAGAAGACTCAAATCAATAGAATTAGAAATGAAAAAGGAGAAGTAACAACTGACACTGCAGAAATACAAAGGATCATGAGAGGTTACTACAAGCAACTATACAGCAATAAAATGGACAACCTGGAAGAAATGGACAAATTCTTAGAAAAGCACAACCTTCTGAGACTGAACCAGGAAGAAACAGAAAATATAAACAGACCAGTCACAAGCACTGAAATTGAAACTGTGATTAAAAATCTTCCAACAAACAAAAGCCCAGGACCAGATGGCTTCACAGGCGAATTCTATCAAACATTTAGAGAAGAGCTAACACCTATCCTTCTCAAACTCTTCCAAAAGATAGCAGATGGAGGAACACCCCAAACTCATTCTATGAGGCCACCATCACCCTGATACCAAAACCAGAGAAAGATGTCACAAAAAAAGAAAACTATAGGGCAATATCACTGATGAACATAGATGCAAAAATCCTCAACAGAATACTAGCAAACAGAATCCAACAGCACATTAAAAGGATCATACACCAAGATCAATTGGTTTTTATCCAGGTAATGCAAGGATTCTTCAATATATGCAAATCAATCAACGTGATACACCATATCAACAAACTGAAGGAGAAAAACCATATGATCATCTCAATAGATGCAGAAAAAGCTTTCCACAAAATTCAACACCCATTTATGATAAAAACCCTGCAGAAAGTAGGCATACAGGGAACTTTCCTCAACATAATAAAGGCCTTATATGACAAACCCACAGCCAGAATCGTTCTCAATGGTGAAAAACTGAAACAATTTCCACTAAGATCAGGAACAAGACAAGGTTTTCCACTCTTACTATTATTATTATTATTATTCAACATAGTTTTGGAAGTTTTAGCCACAGCAATCAGAGAAGAAAAAGAAAAAAAAGGAATCCAAATTGGAAAAGAAGAAGTAAAACTCACTGTTTGCAGATGACATGATACTATACATAGAGAATCCTAAAGATGCCACCAGAAAAATACTAGAGCTAATCAATGAATTTGGTAAAGCAGCAGGATACAAAATTAATGCACAGAAATCTCTTGTCTTCCTATGCACTAATGATGAAAAATTTGAAAGAGAAATTAAGGAAACACTCCCATTTACCATTGCAACAAAAAACCTAGGAATAAACCTACCTAAGGAGACAAAAGACCTGTATGCAGAAAACAAGAAGACACTGATGAAAGAAATTAAAGATGATACAAACAGATGGAGAGATGTATATACCATGTTTATGGATTGGAAGAATCAATATTGTGAAAATGACTATACTACCCAAAGCAATCTACAGATTCAAGGCAATCCCTATCAGACTACCAATGGCATTTTTCACAGAACTATAACAAAAAATTGCAAAATTTGTATGGAAACACAAAAGACCCTGAATAGCCAAAGCAATCTTGGGAAAGAAAAACGGAGCTGGAGGAATCAGGCTCCCTGACTTCAGACTATACTACAAGGCTACAGTAATCAAGACAGTATGGTACTGGCACAAAAACAGAAATATAGATCAATGGAACAGGAAAGAAAGCCCAGAGATAAACCCACGCACATATGGTCACCTTACTTTTGATAAAGGAGGCAAGAATATACAATGGAGAAAAGACAGCCTGTTCTATAAGTGGTGCTGTGAAAACTGGAAAGCCACATGTAAAAGAATGAAATTAGAACACTCCTTAACACCATTCACAAAAATAAAATCAAAATGGATTAATGACCTAAATGTAAGGCCAGACAGTATAAAACTCTTAGAGGAAAACATAGACAGAACACTCTCTGACATAAATCACAGCAAGATTCTCTTAAACCCACCTCCTAGAGAAATGGAAATAAAAACAAAAATAAACAAATGGGACCTAATGAAACTTAAAAGCTTTTGCACAGCAAAGGAAACCATAAGGAAGACAGGAAGACAACCCTTAGAATGAGAGAAAATATTTGCAAACGAAGCAACTGACAAAGGATTAATCTCCAAAATATACAAGCAGCTCATGCAGCTCAATTTCAAGAAAACAAACAACCCAATCCCAAAGTGGGCAGAAGACCTAAAAAGACATTTTTCCAAAGAAGATATACAGATTGCCAACAAACACATGAAAGGATGCTCAACGACATTAATCATTAGAGAAATGCAAATCAAAACTACAATGAGGTATCACCTCACACTGGTCAGAATGGCCATCATCAAAAAAATCTACAAACAATAAATGCTGGAGAGGGTGTGAGAAAAGGGAACTCTTGCACTGTTGGTGGGAATGTAAATTGATACAGCCACTATGGAGAACAGTATGGAGGTTCCTTGAAAAACTAAAAATAGAACTACCATATGACCCAGCAATCCCACTATTGGGCATATACCCTGAGAAAACCATAATTCAAAAAGAGTCATGTACCACAATGTTCACTGCAGCACTATTTACAATAGCCAGGACATGGAAGCAACCTAAATGTCCACTGACAGATGAATGGATAAAGAAGATGTGGCACATACATACAATGGAATATTATTCAGCCATAAAAAGAAATGAAATTGAAGTATTTGCAGTGAGGTGGATGGACCTAGAGTGTGTCATACAGAGTGAAGTAAGTCAGAAAGAGAAAAACAGATACCGTATACTACTACACATGTATGGAATCTAAAAAAAAAAATGGTTCTGAAGAACCTAGGGACAGGACAGGAATAAAGATGCAGATGTAGAGAATGGACTTGAGGACACTGCGAGGGGGAAGGGTAAGCCGGGATGAAGTGAGAGAGTAGCATTGACATATATAAACTACCAAATGTAAAATAGATAGCTACTGGGAAGCAACTCCATGGCACGGGGGGATCAGCTTTGTACTTTGTGACCACCTAGAGGGGTGGGATAAGGAGGATGGGAAGGAGATGCAAGAAGGTGGAGATATGGGGATATATATATACATATAGCTGATTCACTTTGCTATACAGCAGAAACTAACACAACATTGTAAAGCAATTATACTCCAATAAAGATGATTTTTAAAAAAAGAATAAAACTCAAGATGAAGACACACTTAGCACAGTGATAGGGGCCTTTCAGATGTTTAGAGAGGCCTAGCTATTTTTATTTTTTGAGGCTTTTGGTAAGTTAAAAAGAAAAAATGGGGAAGATGCTGAAGAGGCATTTTTAACCTTCAAAAAATGAAAAACCTTCACGTCAAGTCTAAATTTTAAGACTTTAGGGATGTGAAGCTGGGGACAAGCAGCTCTCCTGGGCTCCACGTAACAGGCCCTGGTTTTACAGTTTTTCCACAGTGGAAGTGGCTATGTAACCAGGCCGCGTAGTCTGATCAGAACATCATTTCACCACAATCTGTTCTCGGGGCTCTCAGCCTCTGGGCAAGAGTTCCTCTAAAAACAGAGCATGAGACAAGGATTGGATGCAGGGAGATTTGTGGGGGGGGGTGATATCAGGAAGTGACCGAGTGAGTGGGGAGAGTAAAACAAGGAAGGGAGAAGGGCCAGTGAAATACACATTGAGCAGATCACTGGTGTGTGCATGGGGGGGGGCTTGCTCCCGCTGGAAACCCTCTAAGGAACCATCTAGAATGCATCTCAGAATTATTCTTCAGAGGAGCAAGACTGGATAGTTACCCATCCACTCTAAAACCTCACTGGATGAGGGCTGCCCCTGGTGCTGCATACTCTCCCACGCTTCCCAGACCACAGCCAGCTGCCTGTGAAGGGGCTCTGAGTCAGCACAGCTGACAAGACTGGGCGCTGGCAGTCATGCTGCCTGCAGGCCAGGGTGCCGCCCACTGCAGCCGTAGCTGAGACATAGGGTGGGCTGAGGAGATGGGACACAAAAAGGAAAAAAAGGGCTGCCATACCTTCTAAGTCTGTGATCTTCGTGCTTTACAAAAGGCCAAGAGCCCCTAGCACTCCTCCCTCCCCACTACACCTCAAGTTCTAACAGAAGTTATTGATACTACTGGTAAAAACAAGGGGCATTCCTGTGTTGTGACAAGTTAACAATTTGACATCATATGCTACACTGAAAGGGGTTAATAGATAAAAACCCTAACACATCAAACCAACCTTATTACCCTACAAACAAACAATGCACCCTCCCCAAAGAACCAAGCAAATGGAATCTTCCTGCCCACATGACAGTATTTACTTACTTCTTCCACTTTTGATCAATTCTGTTATATATTTTTCACACTTCAACGTCTCTAAAATTGGCAATATCATAATTTAATTGGTAGCGTTGTGCTTTCTTAATGGTATATAAAATGGTGTTTCTTATCAATTATGGTGTTTTATATTTGATGAAATATGTTATTACTGATTATTTTCAATTTAAACTGATATTTGCAAGGTGAGTATTAACCTTAATTCTTTGCTGGCCTATTGAAGACGAAAATAATTCCCAATCACCAAGGCTTAGATGAACCTCAATTTTAATATACTTTTCTCAGAGGAAAAAACATAAACTTAAAGAAACTGAAATTACAACTGACTAACCATAATTAGAAAATTATGCAAAAAAAAGAGGCCTAAAAAACTGCTATTACTTAAAATGATTGACAACTGGTTATAAGACACACATTAAATGAAGAGGGTAATAAGCAACATTCATCAATTGCTTCCTAAGATATCAGTTAAATTTTACACAAAGGCAATATTCATTTTAGATTTCCCGAGAGAAGTTATTCCTAATGGTTTTAAAAGACAGCTAACTTTCTAACAAAGAGTGCTAGACAATAAGAGAATGTAATCAAAGCATTTGCTTGTTCTAATCCCCTGAATTCCCTCACTCCTTTTGGAATAATAGCTCTTAAAATTAGATGTTGTTTGATGCATATCTTGAAGGGCGCCTCTGCTGGCATTCAGCACACAAAGTGTTCAACAGATTAGTTTAGGAAGATGATACACCATATTCAGCAGGAAGAGACCCAAGAAGTGACAAAGACAATTCAAATAACACACTGGACAGATAGGAAGCTTATAGATATTCGGAGAATCCTGAGACTAGTGTTGGAATATTCTTGTACAAAGTAGTTCTTCTATAGGTACTTTCTAAAATTTAGCTCTAAGTAGCTAATTTACTCTAACTAAAAGCATATTTTATCATTTTCATGCCCAAAGACTAAAAGAAGCAATCACATAGTGGTTTCTTGAAACACAGAGCAGGTTGGGGTAACTATTCCCAAGTTGCCTGTAATCCTTTGTGGAATTAATCGATCACCTTTTTTAGAGTCATGAGAACTTAATTTTATAATATGCTTTTCTAGATTTCTCCTTCAACACCAGAGTAGGTATATTTATATCACTGTTACATAAAGTAAAGCTGAAGCCAGGGATATAGGATGACTTAACTGAAAACACTCAGTCTTGAATGGAAAGATGGCTGGTCAAAACTTTAAGCTTTAAAAATCATAGAAAAGTTGATATGTTAGATTTATAGGTATCACTGAACATTTTTTCCACAGACATTTTTCTATAAGAAACATAAGCAAACTAAAACGTCACCTCTACAGCTTCCCAGGCCCATTTCCTGTATTTTGGATCATGAGTCAGTCGCCACATGTACATGTAAGTCTCAACAACTTCTGGCCGTAGGATGTAGTATTTTTCATTTTGCCTCGTAGCAATGGCTTCAACACCGCCATCGAATCTGAAAGCTTCTGGTCCCAGTTTCACAACTAAAGGAGATGCAATGGAGGACAAGGGTTATTGTTCTAGACAATGTTTAGTGTCTATAACTTAAATGAAACTAGAAAGTTCCTTACAACATTTGAGGGAGGTGCCAAAACAATCATTTTAAGGAATAATTATAAACACTGTATAATAAGCAATATTCAATATACCTTTATAATTTATTCATCAAAAAGAGTCCATTTTAGAAAATGGTAATGATCCCTCATTTTCTTTCATTTAACCACCATTTACTGAGCACCCACTGGGTAGGTGCAAAGCACCACCTTATTAGTGAGCTAGAAAATCAGTGGTTGAGAATTCTAAGTCATTATGTCATGAAGGTTATTTAGTATTCGTACATCAAACTCTTATTTTTATAAGAAGGCCGAAGACTCATCATATATTTCATGGAGATTCTGGGAAGATTAATAATGGTTTATAACATACCAAGTTTCTTTTGTACTGGGACAGAGACTCTCACCCAATGTTATGTACCTAAAGCAGGGCCAATAAGTTAGACAGACTTAACCCTTTATGGCCTGGATTTTTGTTTCTTGGTAAACTAAAGGTGAATATTTTTATACAGAAGAGTAATGCCTCTTAAAGTAAAAATACAAATTCCTTTAAGATATTAATCATGATCATCAAGTTTCATCAGGCATGGTGGATGTTCTTTTGATGGCAACAAATGGACAAAATGGACAAAGTTCCTTACTGAATGAAATAAAAAGCACATAGATTGTGTATGAAGAGTAACAGGTACTCACATGTGCGATTGTAAGATTCATGACAGGTACGGGCAATTTCAGCCCCGAGTTGAAGGTAGTGTTGGGTCAGGCCTTCAGGAGCGTCATCTGCCCCGAGGGCAAACATGCCTCCCGCAAAGCAGGTCAGGTGGCCCATCTTGTGTTCCAGGAGGCCCCCTTTCCACTCTGCGATGTAAGTCAGTCCATTACGTGACTTCCGGATCAAGTGAGTCTCAATTGCCTGAAAATAATACTTATTTTCAACATTTTGTAATCTCTTCTCAGATTTATACCAAAAACACCACAACATTAAAAAAATAAAAAAAGATAAAACATCACTCACGATTTGCGTTTGTTACTACAAATCCAATTCGACCTGAAATTTCATGTTATTGCTCTCTGTATATGCCCTCTAGTCTATGCCTTATTAGTTTCGTTAGTAAGAATTAACACTGTTGGGCTAGCCCAGTAGGTTCTGCTTGGTTCCATGACCAAACACATGTAGTCCTCATACTGAAAAAGCTGTTTCCTTTTCAAAGATAGGCCACTGGTATAGTGGTAAGATCTGCTTTAGTGCGTTTCCATTTTCACAAATGGAGAAACAACACAAAGCACAGGCTCTACCATGAATGGTGAACAGACCATATTAGTGTATAAAATCCAGGCTGGTGGTATTACCCCTCCTTTCTCTCTCTTAGGCTTGGAGGGGTAGCAAAACAGAGTGGGAAAAAGGAGCTGTTCTTGAGTCAATCAGATTGCGTGGCTTCAAATTCCAGCTCTGACACTTACTATCTGTAAACTTTGTGGGTAATTTGCTTACTGTACCCTTAAATCTCAGTGTCCTTATGCATAAAATGGGCATAGTAGTATCCACTGAGAAAACTGCAACATTTTGTTTATAAAGCAGTCAGTACTGTGATTAGCACTTGATAAAGGTCATTTATCATCATCACATCTCCACTGTGGTAACACTTGAATTAAATTCCTCCCTAATAATTCTTTTAAAAAGGACGCTAATATACAATGAATAAGTATTTTTTTGAAAAAAAGAATAAAGGTCTGTAAATCTGGGAGAAATGATGTTTACAAAAGTGGCTTGTTAAACACCTTTTATTTCTGCCCCAGGACTGTTGATATTCTTTTGAATAAACAAAATAAAATAAGCCCTTTTTTTAAAAAAAAAACAAAACTGTAGTGTAAGTGCTTGGCATTACTATTTTTAATTACTTTAACAGGAAATGCTCCCCTACACAAACAATTACTTCTTGGAAGGAGAAGGGCTATGATTGTGTCTATAACTGTTATACTTTCATGAAAAAAGAGAGGATTTCAGGAATCACATTTGGGAATACAGGCATAGCTCATTTTATTGAGCCTTGCTTTACTGTGCTTTGCAGATATTGCATTTTTCACAAATTGAAGTTTTGCAGTGACCCTGTGTCAAACAAGTCTATCAGCACTGTTTTTCCAACAGCATTTGCTCTTTTCATGTCTCGGTGTCACATTTTGATAATCTGCAATACTTCAAAGTTTTTCGTTATTTCGTTATGGTGATCTGTATCAGTGATCTTTAACATTACTATTACAACTCAATGAAGACTCAGATGATGGTTAGCAATTTTTAACTAAGGTAAGTACACTGTTTTTTTAGACACTGCTATTGTACATTAAACAGCCTAGAGTATAGTGTAAATACTAAGTTTATATTCATGGGGCAACAAAAAATTTCATGTGACTTGCTCTACTGTGTTATTCACTTTATTGCAGTGATCTGGAACTGAACCCACAATATCTCCGAGGCATGCCTGTAGTAGATACAGACAAAATGTGTGATACAGAAGAATGAATGAAAATGAATGCATAGGTAGATAAAATCTCTCCTTCCTTTATTGGAAAAAAACAAATGAAACCACGATGGTAAGAAATAAATGAATGCACTACTGTGCTCATTAACTGTGGTTAAGCTAATTTTATTGATGGTCTAGTTATTACATTAATATTTCATTCTTATTTAATGCAACTGAACATTTTAGCTATTTATACTTCTCATAGCACAAATTGCAGTAAAGTCCTTCAAGCAGATACTTGTTCATCACCCAAGAAATTATTCTTTCTACATGGCAAGAGTAATAGCTTTTGAGCATGCATTAGAGAAACATTATTACCCTGTTACAGATCCTGAATAAAGTACTATATTATTTTTGGCATGATTCTGACCAAGTTGCTATCTCTCAAAATAAATTACAACGAAGTTCCAAGACTTTTAAAACAATGTTTGTGTGGCAATGGGAAAATGTAAATAAATATAAAGGAGGAAAAAACAGTCTTTAGTGGCTCTAAAAAATGTTGTGTCAAGCCTACAGAGAATTGATTAGGAAAAAAGAGTATTGTATATTTTGTGATTTCATCCTTCTATATTTGAAAAAAATTAGTTGGATGTGCCTATAGAATCCTAAGTGCCGAATGTATCACCTACCCAGTTATCATTCACTCCAATGGACTTTCTTGCAGCATGAGCATCCACCACTATGGATTCTTAGTATGGCCTCCAGATAAGGCCATAACAGCCAGTTGAAAACTCAAAGTATTTCGTTATTAACACAACAAAATAAAACATGCCACTCTGGGATTAAATGATTTCCAAAATGCACTGGAAGCTAAAACTGATGGACTACATCTCCAGTAACTCAACTGCCCGGAACAATATTGTAAGGGATCCTCTCTTTCATAATAATGATATTTTAAAGTACAAGCAATACAAAGAAACTTTACTATGTAAGACACGACTACTTCTTAAAATCAGAAGTGTAACTGTTCTAGCTTTGTTTTCTATGTTGAAAACATACAATGGATTGAAAGTGTTTTTACTATTAAGAGAAAAAGGAAACACTTTGACTTCATTTGCTCTTAATGGATTTTCCTGTCAATGGTTTGTCTAAATACAATATGCTAAAAGCTGTGTGGGTATAGTTCTCAAAACTGGAGGAAAAGTATTTCAAAGAGTATTTTAAAGTTGCCTTTCCTGGAACATCAAAATCTTAGGGGGCCACTTTAAAATTAGAATAATTTAAATGTCTGCCAGGACTGTAATTAAAAATGACATAATGGAAACCATACTATATGGAGAACTCCCTGGTTTAAAACCTGAAACCTCATAGGAATGAAGAAAAATAAACCTGAAGAGGCCATATGGACCATATCCTAGTTTGCTTTTAATGTTTACCATGTCCTTTAAAGGCTGTGCGAAATGAAGGCCAATGTTCTACCTAAGGTGTCTGGCTCCTATATGTGAAATAGTAAAGAGTTGTGTCTGCTCTACTTAGTGAAGTTCACTACTGATCTTGGAGGGAACCAATGTAATATTAAATCCAGTCAACTAGAGCAGTGCAAGTTGTATTTATATTTAAACAAATAAGTTGCTCTATTGTAAAACACCCAGAATTCCTTTTAGGGACACTGATTTTAGAACAATGGCAACATCACTGGAATTACAAATATCCATTTTTTCCCCTATGAATTATTTTTTTTTAAAAATTCTAATTTCATATCTAAACTATGTAAGAGGCTGAGCCCAACAGGACATCTCCCACATAAGGCCACTTCTCTAAGATTAGGATATGTAAATTACCTACCTATCACATAGAAATAAACATAGAGAATTGGGAAATGGGGGAGACAGAGAAATATGATCCAAATGAAGGAACAAGACATAGCCTCAGAAAAAGAACCAAACAAAGTAGAGATAAGCAATATACCTGATAAAGAGTTCAAGGTAATGATCATAAAGATGCTCACTGAACTCAAGAGAAGAATGGATAAATACAGTGAGAATTTCAACAGCAAAGAGTTAGAAAATACAAGGAAGAAACAGAGCTGAAGAATACAATAACGGAAATAAAAAAATATACTGGAAGGAATAAACAGTACATTAGATGATATAGAGGAATGAATTAGTGATCTGGAAGACAGAGTAGTAGAAATCACACAAAGTTGAACAGAAAGGAGATAAAGAAAGAAATTTTAAAAATGAGGTTAATCTAAGAGATCTCTGGCACAACATCAAGCATACTAACATTTGCATTACAGGGTCCAAGGAGGAGAAGAGGGACAGTGAGGGACAGGGAACTTATCTGAAGAAACAATAGCTAAAAACTTACCTAACCTGGGAAAATAAACAAACATCCAGGCCCAGGAAGCAAAGAAAGTCCCAAACAAGACACACCAAGGCACATAATAATTAAAATGGTAAAAATTAAAAACTCTTAAAAGCAGCAAGAGAAGGGCAACTAGTTACCTACAAGAAAACTCTCATGAAACTATCAGATATCTCCTCAGCAGAAACACTGCAGGCCAGAAATTAGTGGCACAATATATCTAAAGTGATGAAAGGGAAAAGCCTAAAACAAGGAATACTCTTCTTAGCAAAGTTATCATTCAGATTTGAAAGAGAGATAAAGAGTTCTACAAACAAGCAAAAGTTGAAAGAGTTTAGCACCACTAAACTGGCTTTATAAGAAATGTTAAAGGGGTTCCTCTAAGCAGAAAAGAAAAGGCCACAACTAGAAATATGAAAATTATGAGAGGAAAGACATCACTGGTAAAGACAAGCAGATAGTAAAGGTAGTTGATCAACCACATAAAGCTAGTAAGAAGGTTAAAAAAGTAGTAAAATCGTATATATCCATAATAAGTAGTACAGATACACAAAACAAAAAGATGTAAAATATGACATCAAAAACATTACATGTGGTGGGGGAAATAAAAATGTAGAGTGGTTAGAACGTATTCAAGCTTAAGAGATCATCAACTTAAAATAATCATATATACATATGAATGATGTTTAATATGAACCTCTTGGTAATTACAAACTAAAAACCTATAATAGATACACACACTTAAAAAAGAGGAAGGAACACAACATAAAGCTAAAGATTGTAATCAAATCACAAGGGAAGAGAGCAAAAGAATAAGAAAGAAACAAAAAAGAACTACAAAAACAATGAACAAAATGGCAAAAAGTACATACATATAATAATTGTTTCAAGTGTAAATGGACTAAATGCTCTTATCAAAAGACATAGAGTGGCTGAATGGATGAAAAATCAATACCCATATATATGCTGCCTACAAGAGACTCATTTCAGAACTAAAAGCACACAGACTGATAGATAAAAAAGGTTATTCCATGCAAATGGAAATGGAAAGAAATCTGGAAGCAATACCATATCAGACAAAATGGAATTGAAACAAAGACTGTAAAAAGAAACAAAAAAGGTCATTACATAATGATCAAGGGATCAATCCAAGATGAAGATATAATAATTGTAAATATATATGATCCCAACATAAGACCACTTAAATACATAAGCAAATATTAACAGACATAAAGGGAGAAATTGACAGTAATACAATAATAGTAAGGGACTTAAACACCCCACTCACATCATAGGCAGGTCATCCAGAAAGAAAATAAGGAAACACTGACCTTAAATGACACATTAGACCAAAAGGACTTAATAAATAGATAATTTAAGAAAACTGAGATCGTATCAAGCAACTTTCCTCACCACAATGCTATGAGACTATAAATAAACTACAAGAAAAAATGCAAAAAACATAAACATGTGGAGGCTAAACAATACACTAGTAACAACCAGTGGATCACTGAAGAAATCAAAGAAGAAATAAAAAAATACCTGGAGACAAGTGAAAATGTAATCACATTGATCTAAAATCTATGGGACACAGAAAAAGCAGTTCTAAGAGGGAAGTTTATAGCAATACAAGCCTACATCATGAGACAAGAAAAATCTCAAATAAACAACCTAAACTTCCACCCAAAGGAAACAGAAAAAGAACAAACAAAACCCAAAGTTAGTAGAGCAGAAATAAATAAAATAGAGACCAAAAAACCACAATAACAATAGAAAAGATCAGAGAAACTAAGATCTCGTTCTTTGAAAAGATAAACAAAATTGATAAACCTTTAGCCAGACTCATGAAGAAAAAAAGAGAGGGCCCAAATAAATCAGAAATGAAAGAGGAGAAGTTAAAATGATGCCATGAAAATAAAAAGGATCATAAGAGATTACTATGAACATTTATATGCCAATAAAATGGACAACCTAGAAGAAATGAAAAATTTCCTACAAATATATAATCTCGTAAGATGGAATTGGAAATAACAATAGAAAATATTAATAGACTAATTACCAGTAAAAAAATTGAATCAGTAATAAAAAAAAAAAGTTCCAACAAACAAAAGTTTGGAATCAGTTGGCTTCATGGGTGAATTCTACCAAACATTTAGAGAAGAGTTAACACCTATTCTTCTCAAACTATTCCAAAAAACTGAAGAAGAAGGAAAGCTTCTGAAATTCTATATGGCCAGTTTTACCCTGATACCAACCCCCCCCCCAAAAAAAAAAATACAGGCCAATATCAGTGATAAACATAGATGATAAAATCCTCAACAAAATATTAGCAAACCAAATTCAACAATAAATGAAACGGATCATACACCATGATCAAGTGGGATTTATCCCAGGGATGTGAGGATGGTGTAATATCTGCAAATCAATCAATGTGCTATACTACATTAACAAATTGGAGAATAAAACTCATATGATCATCTCAATAGATGTAGAAAAAGTTTTTGACAAAATTCAACATCCATTTATGATAAAAACTCTCAACAAAGTAGATACAGAGGGGATATACCTCAATATAATTAAGCCCATATATGACAAATCTATAGCCAACATCATAATAAATGATAAAAAGCTGAAAGCAACAAGATCAGGAACAAGGCAAGGATGCCCATTCTTGTCACTTTTATTCAACATAGTTTTGGAAGGCCTAGACACAGCAAATAGACAAGAAAAAGAATAAAAGAAGTCCAAGTTGGAAAGGAAAAAGTAAAACTGTCACTTTTTGCAGATGACATACTATATATAGAAAAATCCTAAAGACGCCACCAAAGAAGTAGGACTAATAAATAAATTCAGTAAAATTGCAGGATACAAAATTAATATACAGGTACCTGTTGCATTTCTATACACTAATAACATACTATAGGAAAGATAAATTAATAAAACAATCTCATTTACGACTGCATAAAAAGTGTAAAATACCTAGGAATATATCTAACCAAAGAGGTAAAAGACTTGTACTCTGAAAAGTATAAGACATCAATGAACGAAACTGAAGACAACACAAACAAATGAGAAGATATACCATGGTCATGGATTGGAACAATAAATATTGTTAAAATGACCATACTACGCAAGGCAATCAACAGATTCAATGCAATCCCTATCAAAATAACCAAAGACATTTTTTATAGAACCAGAACAAATAATTCTAAAATCTGTATGGAACCACCAAAAGATCCCAAATAATCAAACCAATCTTGAGAAAGAAGAACAAAGCTGGAGGTATTAGACTCTGCTTTAAAACTATACTACAAAACTACAGTAATAAAAACAGTACAGTACAGTCACAAAAACAGACACATAGATCAATGGAACAGAATAGAGAGCCCAGAAATAAACCCATGCTTATATGGTCAATTAATCTATGATAAAGGAGGAAAGAATATACAGTGAGAAAAAGATAGCCTCTTCAATGATGGGAAAACTGGACAGCTACATGCAAGAGAATCAAACTGGACTACTTTTTCACACCATATATAAAAATAAATTCAAAATTGATTAAAGATTTAAGTGTAGACCTGAAACTATAAAACTCCTAGAAGAAAACACTGGCAGTGCACTCTTTTGACTTTGGTCTTAGCAATATATATATATATCTATATACAGATACATATATGTGTGTATCTATCTATCTATATCTATCTATCTATATATTTTTTGATCTGTCTCCTCAGGGACAGAAAATAAAATAAAAAATAAACAAGTGAGACTACAACAAACTAAAAAGCTTTTGCACAGTGAAGGAAACTAACAAAAAAAAAGAAGCAAAAAGTCCATCTACTAAATGGGAGAAGATATTTGAAAATATATCTGATAAGGGATTAATATCCAAAATACACAAAGAACTCATACAACTCAACAAATAACCAGATTAAAATGGACAGAAGATCCGAATAGGCATTTTTCCAAAGAAGATGGAAGTCAGAGAGACAGCCAACAGACACAGGAAAAGATGCTCAAGATCACTAATCATCAGGGAAATGCAAATGAAAATCACAATGAGATACCATCTCACACCTGTCAGAATGGCTTTCATCATAGACAACAAATAACATGTGTTGGTGAGGATATGAAGAAAAGGGAATCCTTGTGCACTATTTTGGGACTGTAAATTGGTGCAGCCACTATAAAACTGCCATACGATCCAGCGATTTCACTTTAGAGTATTTATCTGAAGAAAACAAAAACACTAATATGGAAAGATATATGCACCTGCATGTTCACTGCTGCATTTTTTCCCATAGCCAAGATACGGAAGCAACCTAAGTGTTCAAATGGGTGGTTGCCAGAGGGGAGGGAGCAGGAGAAATAAGTGAAGAGGATTAAGAGGTACAAACCTCCAATTATAAAATAAGCCACAGGGATGCAATATACAGCATAAGGAATATGGTCAATAATATTGTATTAACTTTGTATGGTTACTAGACTCATTGTGGTGATAATTTCATAACATATACAAATGTCAAATCACTATATAGTACACCTGAAACTAACATATCATACATCAAGTACATTTCACTTTAAAAAAACTATTTAAACTAATACAGCATTGTTAATCAATATAAAATAAAAATTTAAAAAAAACTAAGGAAACAAACACTACATAAGGTATCTACCTAACACACTACTTAGTACACAGAAGGTAATTCAAATATTTGTTCACTCTCATTCCTCCTCCATCACAAAGGACCTTTGAAAACTATTAATAATCTTCGATTAAATATTAGTTTGGTTAGTTCAATTTTTATTTGAAAGTACTGTCTATTTATCTCTGGAGGTAAGTTTACTTCAAAGGGAGGTAGCCATTAGGACTGTCTGTAATCTCGGGCAATTTTAACTTCCTCAATTTTTTTTTTTTTTTTTTGCGGTACGTGGACCTCTCACCGCTGCGGCCCCTCCCGTTGCAGAGCACAGGCTCCGGAAGCGCAGGCTCAGCGGCCATGGCTCACAGGCCCAGCTGCTCCACGGCATGTGGGATCATCCCGGACCGGGGCATGAACCCGTGTCCCCTGCCTCGGCAGGCAAACTCTCAACCACTGCACCACCAGGTAAGCCCCTCAATTTTTAGAATATATAATAATTCAGGATTTTTTCCTCTCCATAATTTTAACTGTGACTCTAATAGAGAACTCATACTTGTTGAAGAAGAATACCCTTTTTCAGATGTGTGAATCTTAACTGAGGTTTGAATCATGAAAAATACTTTTAACTGCCCTATTAGAACTAAACATTATCAAGTATGATTATTATTGTTATAATTATATTAGCACATATTGAACTCTACCTAACCGGAAACATTTTGTAACCCACTCAGGTAGTATTCCATTTTTTCATTAAAGCTTGATTAATATGCAAGTTATAAGTTAGCTGAGTGGCAACGATGATTTAAATTTGGGTTTACCTTAATAGCATCGAAATACATCTTCTTAGCTTGTAGATCTGTCTTGTCAGACATTAACCATGCCTTTAGCAAATATTCATAAAAGCTGTCTCCAAGTCCTCCAACTGATACATGATCTGCAAAGAAAGGGAAATGAATTTTAGACTGATTCAGACTTTAATTCAGATAATGCAGTAAAATCATATTAGTAACTAGGATGCAAAACCGTTAAGTCAACTGCAACTCAATGTTACTTTCAAATTCCAACAAATCTCTTGTTTTCAGAAAGATGTTCTGAAATGAGCAGATGTGCTGTTAACTAATGTGATATACTTTAATTTACCAATATAGTTTTGTAAACTTGCAGATAAAAAATATATAATCAACCGTAAATCTAAAACTCTGTTTCTTTAGTAAAAATACCAAATTAAAATGTTTCACCATATATATTCAAATATATTTTTAATTGCTTTATCTCTCAATAATAAACTATGTCAAAGCTATGAGTATCATCAAATTCTAAAAAAAACAAAAACAAAACTGGCTTGCACTATAACCAGAAGCTCCTCAGCTTCTTGTATTATAATTTTTATTATTTGATAGGTTTTGTAGTGTTATCAATCTGAAGGGTCAAAATCCTTTGAGAGAGGTAAGAAAGAAGACAGGGCAGGAGAAGTTTTTCTTTTTAATACAGTCACCCCTCCATATCTGTTCCCCATCAGTAGATTCAATCAACTGTGTATTGAAAATATGATAAAAAAATTCGAGGAAGTTCCAAAAAGCAAAACTTCAACTTGCTATGCACAGCCAAATACTATTTACATGGCATTTACATTGTATTTACATAGCATTTACATTGTATTAGGTATTATAAATAATCTAGAGATGATTTAAAGTATCTGGAGGATATGCATAGGTTATATGCAAATACTGTGCCATTTTACATAAGGGACTTGAGCATCCATGAATTTTGGTATCCCTGGGGTCCTGGAACCAATCCCCTGCAGATAGGGAGGAATCAATGTACTCCATTCCTACAGTCCCCCTCCACTGTCATTTATTATGCCAGATCCACTACATATTTATATTATTGCTATACAAACAGCCTTTGACTTATAGGTAGGTAATCCTCATTAAAAGTGAGAAAACTGAGGCTTAGAGGGGCTAAACGAGATTATAACATTGGTAGGTGCCAGCTAACTCTTCGGCCCACACAGGGTCTCAAACTTGGAATCACTTGCTCTCTAACATATAACACTAAATGTACATATTCTTTTGCCTACTGCTTGAATTAATACTGTTACTTTTCAAGCATATTTACCTACAAAAACAGGGACATACTTTCTTTGAAATATCATTCCTAGAATTCAGAGAATTTGTGCATTAATAAGACAGTCTTATTTGGGAAATTTGCATTTGAAGTTTCATAACTCGAAACTAACTTTATGTATCTATTAAAAAAATAAAACCTTTATTAGTTGATTTAGTTACACAAAAGTAAACTGGTTTTTATACTACTATCAAGACAATTTTCTCCTGAGTCCAACCCAACAACTCCACTTGGACATGCGGACCTAAAATCGAACACAGGTTAAAAGTGAGTGTATTACCTTTTCCTCCTCAACCTTATCTTAGCCTTGGTCCCTATCTCACTAAGTGGTGCCATCATCCTGCCAAGTCTGCACAAGTCAGACATCAAATAGTCATTCTTTACCTCTTCTCTCCTTCACTCCCATATTCAATGAGTTACCGAACTCTACTAATTTTACCTCCAATGTATCTCTTAAGTCCATCTACTTCTTCCTGTCCTCACTAATATGATTCTGGCCCAAGCTCCCACTATGCCCTGCCTGAGTCTGCAATGGCAAATTATCTGGTCTCCTGCACTGTGACAGCATCTTGCTATTTAAACTTATTAAAAAAAAATATCAGTTCCTCAGCCATATTAGTGCTCATACATGTGGCCTGTGGCTACTGCACTGAAGAGGGAAGATACAGAACATTTCCATCATCACACAAAGTTCTGATGGCAGTGCCACTCCAATCTATTTCCCACATTAATGAATGCCAGAGTAATCCTTTTTTTTTTTTTTTTTTGGTTTTTTTGTGGTACGCGGGCCTCTCACTGCCGTGGCCTCTCCCGTTGCGGAGCACAGGCTCCGGACGCACAGGCTCAGCGGCCATGGCTCACGGGCCCAGCCGCTCCGCGGCATGTGGGATCTTCCCGGACCGGGGCACGAACCCGTGTCCCCCGCATCGGCAGGCGGACTCTCAACCACTGCGCCACCAGGGAAGCCCCAGAGTAATCCTTTTAACATGTGAATCAGATCAGCCCTTACTTGAAGACTTCAATGATGAAGACTCAAATCCTGGGTCTCTGGAGACCTGGGAGGTCCTGTAAGACCTCAATCTTCTCTATATTATCAGTCCTGTCCTACCTGCTCTCTGCCCTCTTGCTATATGGTCCCTCTTTGGTTTCTCAAAACCGTCAGGCTCCTTCCCACCTCAGGGATTCTAAAGGCATTGTTCTCTCTGTCTGAAGTGCACTCCCTGATTCCTTTTGCCTTCATTTAGTAATCCTTACTCATATTTCATATCTGATGTCCACTAAGTTCTCTCATTATACACTTTCTGATAGCACACGTGTACCACACCTGTACTTTCATAAGATGGTGAAATTTTTTTTGTCTCCTTCATAAGATTATGATCTAGGAGGGCAGGGACCAGACCTATTATGTTTCCCAGTCCACATCAGCTCCTAAAAAGCATCTTGCACATAGTAGGTACTCAGTAAAAAATTGATGAACAAAGCAAAATTCTTTTAAGTCAGTCTAATTAAGGACTACACCTATTAAGCCCAGAAGAGCTATATTTTTAAGTAAATATGTGATTTTCTTTTTTTCTTTCTTTCTTTTTTTTTTTTTTTTGCGGTACATGGGCCTCTCACTGTTGTGGCCTCTCCCGTTGCGGAGCACAGGCTCCGGACACACAGGCTCAGCGGCCATGGCTCACGGGACTAGCCGCTCCGCGGCATGTGGGATCTTCCCAAACTGGGGCACGAACCTGTGTCCCCTGCATCAGCAGGTGTACTCTCAACCACTGCGCCACCAGGGAAGCTCTATGTGATTTTCTTTTGCAGAAAGCCCAGAATTACAGTTTTAATTTTAATGTAAAATTAGTATTTTTATAATTGTAAGGCTGATCCTTAAAATAGCAGTTTGAAGTGACCTTTACAATTTCCTAAATAAATCACCACAGAAACCTCCGACATTTACAAACTAAATAGACTAAGTACTATCTCATCGATAATAAGCCCTGTTGTTATAAACATGATTGCAGGAGACAAATGAAAGTGATGTGTGGTAAAGCAAATCAGTGTCCAGTTACTGTCAAAATAACGGGGACTAAATGAAGTAATAGGAAATGATGGCCATGATCCAGACATGTCCTTTAGAGTTAAAGCAATGAGAGTTGAAAACTAACAGCCAGAAGCAGCTTCATTTTCTTCTCCCTTGGGTTATGATTCTATAATGAAGGAAGAAGCAAGCTTGGGCATTTGGTGATTTTTTAAAAAAGGAAAAGCGTTTACATATATATATATATATATATATATATATATATATTTTTTTTTTTTTTTTTTTTTTTTTTTTGCGGTACAAGGGCCTCTCACTGTTGTGGCCTCTCCCATTGCGGAGCACAGGCTCCCGACGCGCAGGCTCAGCGGCCATGGCTCACGGGCCCAGCCACTCCGTGGCATGTGGGATCCTCCTGAACTGGGGCACGAACCCGTGTCCCCTGCATCGGCAGGTGGACTCTCAACCACTGCGCCACCAGGGAAGCCCCTACATATTTGTTTTAATTAATGTTGCTAAGTGCTAGTTAATTTTCTAACCTATAAAATTTTTATATTTGGAAAGAATCAAAATAAAGGAACATAAAGGAACATATAGGAGAAACAAGAAAAGGTCTTTTTGATAATTTAGCATATCACTCACTAAGCTTCCCCCATGTCTGGATGACTATTTGTGTTGGCAGCAAAGTCCTTTGTAAATATCTTAGTGGCTGTGAGAACATGCCTGATTTTATCAGCAAGAAAGGACTGTCTACTTCTAGAAAGAACATATATGGTATTCTTATTCCCAAATGTTCTAAACATAATGTGTATAATAGCTACTCAAATATTACATCCTTTTATAAAACGGGTAATGTATTCTTTTCTATAAAAGGGGTAATGCATTCTTTTCTTTTCAATAGGATTAGGTCGTCACATAAAAGGATTCCTAATACTTAAAAAGAGAAAAAAAATCAAAAGAATCAAGACAAAAAGGATTAAATACTCAGTATCTTCACTTCTTAATTTTATAGACTTCATCTGAATCTGAACTTCTCTCCTCAAAGCAATCCCCCATGATACTGGTAAC
Source organism: Kogia breviceps (assembly GCF_026419965.1). Taxonomy (NCBI): domain Eukaryota; kingdom Metazoa; phylum Chordata; class Mammalia; order Artiodactyla; family Physeteridae; genus Kogia; species Kogia breviceps. The sequence continues at coordinate 50,573,287 of NC_081322.1, forward strand.
ACCATATTTTATAGACACACACACACACACACACACACATAATGTTGTTATGTTAACTGAAGAAGGGTGATAATTGTTCTGTTTGTAAGACATGGAGCCCCATATTTGGCCTCAACAGTCAAGAGATATTATCATTGACCAGGACCAGATGCTGCCTCTCAGCCACAATTGAGGAGGAGACAAATTGTTCAGAGAGGAAAAAGAGAACCAGTGTTAAAAAGCAGAGGCAGAAAAAGTCAGATTGGATACGGACTGCATGAGTATTCACAAAATTCAAGTAAGCTCCTACTAGCTGTAAGATACTATGTGCTGAGTTAACAAATATGACGAAGTCACTGTCCTCAAAAGTTCTGGATCCACAGGAAGATGGGTATGTATATGAAACATTAGGAAAAGACTGTGATAGGAAACTACCCAAAGTGTTGGGACAGAGGAGGAAGGAGGGGGTGGGCAGAGGAGGAGTGGGCGCTAACAATTTCCAAGCAATGTCTTGAAGAAAGCTGCCTAGAAGAAATGGAGATTGAGCTGGTTCTTGGTAGAGCCAGAAGTGCTGTAAAAGGGCTGAGGAAACAGCACGAGGCCAAGCAGACCTTGATTAAAGAATTTTAAAAAGTGTGTCTTCCTTGTGGCTGATACACAGGATGGCGGTGGGGGAACAGAGACAGGGGACTCATGAACCCTATTTGTTTTTCCATCAGGAATTGGCCCATAAACAATCCAATTACAAAGGACTCTTTGTACCAGGAAGCATGGCCAAATACGTAGTGTAACGGTGACCCAGAAGGTGAAGCTGGGATGTTCCAGAACAACTGACATTTTTTGTCCCTCTTCATAAGTGACGTCTAAATCCTATATCACAGGAAGAAAAAAGTAAATCATAGAGACTTTTCTTCAACTTTTGAAATCTTTCGTGAGAAGGAGAACTTTAAAAACGCTTGTGCTTTCAAAGTATCATATCTAGTTATCTTGAACTCAGAAAGCTACTCAGGTTCTATTTTATCCCAAATACTATAGTGGCCCTCACACTTTTTAGCCTCAGCATCCTTTTATACTCTGAAAAACGAATAAGCACCATAAAGAACTTGCTTATGTAATATCTATCAATATTTGCCATATTGGAAATTAAAACAGAATTTAAAATATTTTATTAATTTATTTAAAGTAATAATATACCCATTATATTAATATATAGATTTTTCATAAGAATATGTTACATTTTACAAAACAAAAATAATTAGTGGGAAGACTGATACCATTTTACATTTTTGCAAATCTCTTTAATGTTTGCTCTACTAGAAGACAATTGGATTCTCATATCTGCTCTACATTCAATCTGCTGCTATATGTTGATCTGGCTGAAATATATGAAGAAAGTTCAGCCTCACACATTTATACAGTTGGAAAGCAAAGAGTACTTTGATAGTCTTTTCAGATAATTGTGGGTAATTTTTCTTTGGTACTACCACAAAACTTGACAAGTGGTCAAAGTTTTTTAACAGTTGCAAGGTGGAGTTAGAAACCACATCAATTAATTTTTGTACTATTACATTAAAATCCATTGGGCCATCTTGCACTTTGAATGCACTTTTTCTCACACATGATTTTACAGCAGCATGCATTGGTCATTTGGAAAATACTGGTTCACTGAATCATGCACATCTTCCAGATGTTGATACATCTGATTATACAACATTGAAAAACCATATTTGTTAATATCATCACCAGTCTCAGCAGAAGAGTCTTAGTGTTGGTGAAAGACATTAAGCTTATGGTGTCAATGTGCACGTTTTTCAAAATTCTAATTTTCATTTAGAAGCTCAAGTTTTACCTTTGGCACAGGTACTGTTAGTTTTCCTTGAAGCAAACGTGCTCATTTTTGCGAACACGTCTATCAATTACCCAAGTCTGAATAACCAGTCTGTCTTCAGTAGTTCTTTCAAGTAAAAATGGTGTCTTGTGAAACAACATGCGGCTAGTTCAGCTTGCAACTCAATCACACGAGTGCTTTTCTATGAGGCAACCACTATTTTTCATCATGCAGCAGAAACACCTTAAGCATCCTTTCCATTTAATCATACGGAGTATTACAATATGTGTACTCAGTGACTGAGATTTACTAGAATCAGTAAATTTTTTGCTTCATTAAGAGCATTCATGAGTGAAACTGGCATCTTTTTATGTGTTATCTGCAGTTAAGGATGTGACCACTGGTATATCTCATTTTATTGCCCTTTGCTTTATTGCCCTTTGCAGACACTTCATTTTATAAAAATTGAAAGTTGTGACAGCCCTGCATTGAGCAAATCTATCAGCATCATTTTCCCGACACCATTTGCTCACTTTGTGTCTCTGTGTCACAGTTTGAAAATTTTCACCATATTTCTTTTTCATTACTATTATATTTTTATGGTCTATGTGATCAGTGATCTTTTTTTTTTTTTTTTTTTTTTTTTTTTTTTTGCGGTACGCGGGCCTCTCACTGTTGTGGCGTCTCCCGTTGCGGAGCACAGGCTCCGGACGCACAGGCTCAGCGGCCATGGCTCACGGGCCCAGCCGCTCCGCGGCATGTGGGATCTTCCCGGACCAGGGCACGAACCCGTGTCTCCTGCATCGGCAGGCGGATTCTCAACCACTGCGCCACCAGGGAAGCCCGATCAGTGATCTTTGATATGACTATGACTTACTGAAGGCTCAGAAGATGGCTAGCATTTTTTAGCAATAAAGTATTTTTACATTATAGTATATAGTGTTTTTTAGACGTACTACTACATACTACTACTACATACTTAATGGACTACAGTATAGTGTAAACATAACTTTTATATGCACTGGGAAATAAAAAAGAATGTGTGACTAGCTTTATTGTGATATTTAATTTATTGCAGTGGCCTGGAGCTGAACCCACAATGTTTCTGAGGTATGCCTGGTGTTAGTACTATCTGGTGTCTCTGCCATGGCTATCACTATGGCTTCAGCAGTTTTGCCCACCATTGCTTTTGCAATGTAACTGCAACTGTCAGCATAGTAAAAAAAAGGCAGAAAGTCTTAGTGTTATTATAAAAATATAATAAGCTTTGATTGTGTAGATCCCCTGAGAGATTTCAGGGACATCTAGTGATCTGCAGACCACACAGGTTAAGTGGCAACCTTGACTATGGTGTTGTGGTCTCAATGCTAGGGCCTTCCATAGACATTACTAACACAGACATAGATTTTAGCACATTTTTTTCTACTATATTATTCTTTAAGAAGAATACTTCTAAAGTAACAGTGAGGCATAATCATCTAGGAATATCATATTTAAATATAAAGAAAAAAACTCAAATTAGAGTAAAATTTCAAGACGTCACTAACATCCGTGGCACAGCTAGACATCTCACTTAGGAGTTTTCATTTGCTCTCAGGTGCTGCTTAATCTACCACTGTTTTTCCAAATCAGCTTGAGAACATTTCTTTCAGCTACTCTGAATCTTTATATGCCTGGTCAAAGTCCCTAAGGATCTGAAGTGAGGGCTTCTAGCACAATACTTTCTTCTACGGTAAAGTTGGCTCTCCTGGCAGGAAGCCTTTATCTGCTGGCTTAAATTGACTAAAGTACCCTGTTTGCTCTTACAATTTCTCAACCCTTAAAGACTCAGGCTCCTCTCCCATCCTGTAGCCAAACAGAACAAGAAAAATGTTATGAAATAGAATACTCTTGCTAGTCTGGGTAAACCCTGCTAGTCATTAGCACAAAGGAACAATTTTCTTATCTATATAACCAGTTTATTATAGGCTAGCAGCCCCACAGTACCCTGACCAGATATTCCCTTGCTGACTAACAGCTTTAAATGTGCTTACAGATCATCATGCTCACAGTTATGCATGAAAAATAAACAATCTAGTTCCCCTGGTAACATTTACAGTCTGTCTTATGACAGAAGCCTATTTATTAAAGGAACCATGCTCCCTTTCCCCTTTTCTAAAGACGCTCCAACAAGATTTGTGCTTTTCTTGGTGCTCCTTCTCTCTGTTGCTAGAACAGTGCTGGGTATCATAAAGAGTTAAAACAATGCTTAACTTTTTAAAATTATTAATTATTGAAGTATATTTGCTTTACAATGTTGTTAGTTTCTGTTGTGCAGCAAGGTGAATCAGCTATACATATATATGTATCCCCTCTCTTTTTCATTTAATTTTAATTTAATTTAATTAATTATTTATATTTTTTTGGCCGAGTCGCGTCTTAGTTGCGGCACATGGGATTCTTCACGGAGGCATCAGTATTTTTCCTCGTGGCATGCAGGCTTCTCTCCAGTTGTGGTATGCAGGCTTCTCTCTAGTTGTGGCATGCGGGGTTTCTCTCTCTAGTTGTGGCACAGGGGCTCCAGAGTGCGTGGGCTCTGTAGTTTGCAGTACTTGGGCTCTCTAGTTGAGGTGCAAGAGCTCAGTAGTTGTGGCGCATGGGCTTAGTTGCCCCACGCCATGCGGGATCTTAGTTCCCCTACCAGAGATCGAAGCTGGGTCCCCTGCGTTGGAAGGCGGATTCTTTACCACTGAACCACCAGGGAAGTCCGTATATCCCCTCTCTTTTGGATTTCCTTCTCATTTAGGTCATCACAGAGCACTGAGTAGAGTTCCCTGTGCTATCCAGTAGGTTCTCATTAGTTATCTATTTTATACATAGTAGTGTATATATGTCAATCCCGATCTCCCAGTTCATCACACCACCATCCACCCCCCACCCCTGGTATCCATACTTCCATCCTCTACGTCTGTGTCTCTACTTCTGCTTTGCAAATAAGTTCATCTGTAACAACAATGCTTAACTTTTGACTTACATTGAGCCCATTGTCCACTATTGGGATTCAGATAGTTAGGATAAAGGCCTTGTGGTTTTTCCAGGTTGTTAAGTACTGTTCGAATATTCATTACCTACAATAGAAAATGGAATGTTACTATGAAAATATGAAAAACAAGTTTGGTGCCATTCTTCTCTCTTTCTTGATTACATTCTTCCATGTTAGAAAAAAAAAATTGATTTAAACGATGCAGAATTAGAGCAAAGAGAGTTGCCACCAGCTTACAAAAATAATAACTGTAAGTGAATTCAGTCACACTGATCTACCACATGCCAGACACCATAGAAGGAACTAGGATGTATCAGTGGATAAACAAAGTCATTACCATTTTGGAATTTGCATCCAGTGGAGTGAGACAGCTAACAAACAAACAAATATATCAGGTGGTAATAAATGCTGTGAAAAAAATACAAAAGAGTAAATGGGACAGAGTGATGTGAGGTGGTGAGGCTGCACTCTGTTAGTCAGGGTGGTCTGGAGAGGCTACTGGGAGAGGGTTTCAGCAGAAATTTAAAGGAATGAAGGAGTAAGTCATGCAGAGCAATGGAGGAAGAGCACGTGGGCAGAAGGAAGGGCAAGTGCAAAAAAGCCCTGAGAAAAGAGTGGGTTTGGCAAGACCACCAAGGACGGAGGTGAGGAAGCAAAGGGGAGAAAGTCGGAGAGCCTAGAGGTGGCCAGGGCCCACATCCTGCAGGCCTCACAGACCATAATGTGGGCTCATCTTATTCTGAGTGTGACGCAAAGCCATTGAAAACTTGTGTTTTTACAGGATCAGTGTGACTGAGGGGGCAAGGGAGGAAGTGGTAGTCAGATGGCTACTGTACAGTCCAGGTAAGAGATGATGGATCCCTGGCCTAGGGCAGCAGCACAGGTAACAGGATACAAAGGATTTCTTGATGGATTGGATCTGAGGTTTACCAAAAAGAGAGGAACCAGGATGACCTCAAGATTTCTGGTCTGAGCCATTGGGTAAACGAAGGCGTCTTTACCCAGATAACGAAGACTAGAGTAAAAGCCACTGTAGGGGCTGAGTCTGAGACATTATAAGTGGGAGTTGTCTGATAGACCTTTCAGTGGAAATGTTGAATATGTACTTAGCTATAGAGTCTGGAGTTCAGGGGACAGGTTGGAATTGAAATTACAAATGTGGAGTTAACAGCCTACAGATAGTATGTAAAGTCATGAGATTGGATGAAATAATGGAGAGAGTGAATGTAAAAAGAAGAGGCCCCGGTTTGAGTCCTGGGGTTTTCCAATGTTTAGAGGTTGGGGTGATGAAGAAGATCCAAAATAGGAGACTGAGAAGGAGCACCTGGCAAAGACAGAGGCAAGCCAGGGATAGAGAATGCCCATGGAGAAGGAAGTGATCAAGTGTGCTGATGCTGAGAGGGAGAGGGGGAGGGGGAGGGAGAGAGAGGGAGAGGGAGATGGGGAGGGAGAGGGAGAGAGGGGGGAGGAGAGAGAGTGGGGGAGGTGAGGGGGACAGGGGGAAGGGAGAGGGAGAAGAAGAGAAAGGGAGAGGGAGATGGGGAGGGAGAGGGAGGGGGGAGAGAGAGGGAGAAGGAGGGAGATGGGGAGGAAGAGGAAGGGAGAGGGAGAGGGAGGGAGAGGGAGATGGGGAGGGAGAGGGAGATGGGGAGGAAGAGGGAGGGAGAGGGAGATGGGGAGGAAGAGGGAGGGAGAGGGAGGGGGAGGGAGAGGGAGATGGGGAGGAAGAAGGAGGGGGGAGGGAGAGGGAGAGGGAGATGGGGAGGAAGAGGGAGGGAGAGGGAGGGGGAGGGAGAGGGAGATGGGGAGGAAGGAGGGGGGAGGGAGAGGGAGAGGAAGAGGGAGGGGGAGGGAGAGGGAGATGGGGAGTGAGAGGGAGGGGGAGGGAGAGGGAGATGGGGAGGAAGGAGGGGGAGGGAGAGGGAGAGGAAGAGGGAGGGGGAGGGAGAGGGAGAGGGAGATGGGGAGGAAGAGGGAGGGAGAGGGAGAGGGAGATGGGGAGGAACAGGGAGGGAGAGGGGGAGGGGGAGGGGAGTGGTGAGAATGACCACTGGATCTGGCAACACAGCCCTCACTGGTGTTGCTGGGAGATAAGCCCGGTGGGAGAGCATTCAAGGGAGTGGGAGTCAAGAAGAGAAGATAACAAACACAGACAACACTTCAAAGAATTCTGCTGTAAAGGGGAGCTGACAAGTGGGGTGAAAGCTAAGGGCAGAGTGGTGGGGTGATGGGTGTGTTTCTTGAAAATTAGAAACTGATTCAATTCAACACAGACAACACTTCAAAGAATTCTGCTGTAAAGGGGAGCTGACAAGTGGGGTGAAAGCTAAGGGCAGAGTGGTGGGGTGATGGGTGTGTTTCTTGAAAATTAGAAACTGATTCAATTGCTACTTTGCATTTGTAAAACACTTTGAGTTTAAAAAGTCTTTCATGTATATGGTTCACACAGTCCACAAAACACTATAGTTTTAGATAAGGGAAAAAATTCAGAGACGTAAAGTTACTTGCTTGAGGTGTAGATAATCAGACATGTAAGCGAGGCTCTCTTGCACTGAGTTAGAATGGTGCCATAAAAAGAATGGTTTACTGTTTGGTTAAATGAAATACTGCATGTAACAAAACTTCATAAAGCGCTACATTAAAATTGGTGGTTCTTTTCCACATTCCGTATTACTAAATCTCCCCAGAGAGGGATATTGTTTCCAACAAGTACTTTTTTGCAGTGCAAGGTATATTGGAGAATCTCACCTTATCAGCAAAGATGGGGTTTCCTGATAAGTAGCTCAAGTGTATAAACTCCAAATGCAGAGTTCCAAATTCTGCCAAAATACTGCTGCCTCCTGAGGCCCAGGGCCAATTCCTTCCAATCCCACTAAAGAAGAGAAGAAAGTGAAGAGTTACGGGTCAGAATGATTCCATTTTTTGCAGCTCTAAGTAGTAGAAGTGAAAGAGACAGCTTTTGAATAATGGCACCTCAGTTAATAGTTTGCTCCGTATATTTTAAAATATCCAGCGTTGTTTTCTTTGGCTACTGGTTTCAGGCTTTGATGCCTATCTTCAAATTGAAAATTACTTTTGACTTAAGTCAGAAAGAAGTTGTTATGTGCTTGCTGTTGATGAACAAATATTTTAGAAGGTACAGGTGCCGTAAAGAGATATACACCCATTCCAAGTAGAATATAAAACAAAATCAGACCAAAACACCCCTATCATGCTCCATATCCCATATTAAGCCTTTCAACATTTTAATTAGCTTCAGACTGAGAGTCCAGGGACTTTTATAGACATTCACATTATATACAACATTTTTCTTGGATACAAGATATATTTCAAAGATTCGTTAGTTATATACTCATTCCACCCTGCTTTAAACTTCCTCCCCATTTACTAGACTTCCTTTATGTTTCCCTTCACACAGTTTTATCTATTTTCTAAGGCACTCATGTATTCCATGACCTATTTCATCTTAGCTCAAGAACTTCAACAAAATTATGCAATTCAAATCTGAAAGAGGTCAAAGGAATAAGCTTAAAAAATTACTGCCTTGTGGCTCATCTGAGTGAAATGCTTTTTAAAAAGAGTTAGTCCTAAACATACACTGACACAAATACACATAAAGTGGCTCTTGAGACATGGTCATACCCTTGGGTACAGTTTATTTCTGGAGAGCTACTTAAAATGTCAAACACAGGTGATAATTCAAATAAAGAATAAAGTCGATGATTCTCCCGACTAATAAATTCCAGAAAGCTGAAAACCCACATTTTGGTTTTCATTCAGACTCACATTTACTGCATGCCTACACTTTGCCAGGGACTGCACAGGGCACTGGGTTACAAGGATCCTTATAATGAATAAATCACTCTTAAGGACCTTATAGCGTAATGGGAAAGAAAGACCTAAGCGTAAATAATTCCAGTCACATACAGTAAGTGTCAAGTTAAATGTGTGAAGTGTTCTGAGCACCGAGGGCCAGGACATGCAACAATCCAACATGGAAGGGATCACAGAAGGCTTCTTCGAGGCGAGTCCTGAGTAGATTCTTGAAGGGTGAAAATAACAAGTAGTGAGGGAAGAATGGACAGAAGGAGAACCTGGACACAGAGAGACACACAGCAGAAGGGCTAGCCAGGAACCTGAGGTAGCTCCTGAGACTGGTGAATGAAGGGAAGGGAAGGTGGCAGGAGAGAAGGCTGCAAGGTTAAGTTGAAGCCAAACCTTGCAGGCTTGTGGATTTCTCACTTTCCTCTTTCTAAGTTGGCCCCATTGACATACGGATCTTGGTGTCCCCTAGGTTTCCTATCCCCTTTGTTTTTCATTTTACACATTCACAACCCTGGGTAAACCCTTCCAGTTCTGTCACTGCTTCTGCCACAGGCATGCTGAGGATGCTGATGAAAAGGAAACCAATGATGACAATCTGATATCTGACACTGTAGGCTGCCACCCTCTTATTACCTGTTTCTTTTTGGAGTAAAAGCTAGATTTTGCTCCCAAACACGGATTTATAGTAAACCTAATAAAAAATAAACAGAAGTAAAAAACAGAGATCTGAAAACCACATATTCATTTATTTTGGAAAATGCCTTACATTTATTACCTTCTGGGACTGAGAGTCAGTTTTTATTTTCATCGTTGGCTTAGATAAAAGGAATATCCAATCATCCAAATAGGATGAACAGCTACTTTCAAATTTTATTAACATATGGCAAAAGCACACAGTAATTCATCACTAATTTGCTGTCATGACATGTTATTTTTTTTATTCCAACTGTTCTATCACTGACCAAAGTCAATAAAGCTATTTAGCAAAACTCCAAATTTCTATGTTCCAGAGAAACTATAAAAGCCACAATATCAGGGCAAGAAGGAATGATGACTTCACCCTGGAGAAGGAAGAGGATGGCGTGCTGAGGAGCCCAGCCCAGTTTCCAGATCTTCAGGGACTGGTTCTTTTCAAATTAAGGGTGTTAGAGGCTGTAGCAGCACACTCAGATGTGAAATTTAAGCAGTATATGTACTAAATAAAATTCAAGTTATTTTTGTATGCAGGCATTTGTTCTCTGCTATTAATGTGGTTAATCAAGAGAAAATCAGAGACATACTGAAAAAATTTCAATATGTTAAAAAAAAGATTTTAAAAGGTTTATATATATATATATATATATATATATATATATATATATATATATATATATATAAAATCTCTTTGTCTTTGCCCACATTCATATCAGAAGGAAAACAGCACTGTATCACTAATTATATAGGGAGCAAAACATTAAAAGCACTAGCAAAGGATATGTCATGTGAACAGAAAGGAAGGGGGGTTTCGAATACATATATGTTTATATGAAAGTATAGCTTTGGTTGCCATTCTTTCGATCTACAAAATTAATGTGTTTCAGTAAAATTATAAGATCAATGGTTACACTGGCTCTTAAATGTAAATCAGGGAAGGGTTTCAAGAAATCAGATAGGGCATCATTATATCTAGATATTAAATAAGGTCATTTGCCTTTTCTTAGGCAAAGCTGCAAAGACATGGAGATTGGCCTGGAAAGCATGAGGCACATGCCATGGGCCATCAATCACAGCTGAAATACCTGTGTGTCGGGGAAGTGGCTGCCTCCTTGCACAGCTAATGTATAGCGAGTCAGAACCAAGTTTTGGTCACTCACAGAACAGTTTCTAAGACATTTTTGTCTCTAAATTCTATGAGTCTACTGAAAAAAATCTATCTATTTATATGGCTCTAATTTCTTTTTTTTGGTATTTTTATTTTTAAATTTTTTTAAACTTTTTATTTTATATTGCAGGATAGTTGATTAATAACAATGTGTTAGTTTCAGGTATACAGCAAAGTGATTCAGTTATACATATACATGCATCTATTGTTTTTCAAATTCTTTTCCCATTTAGATTGTTACATAATATTGAGCACAGTTCCCCGTGCTATACAGTAGGTTCTTGTTGGTTATCCATTTTAAATACAGCAGTGTGTACACATCAATCCTAAACTCCCTAACTATCCCTCCCCCACCCTTATATGGCTATAATTTCTAAAATAATATATATGGACAGTGGGCATTTGACATGAATATGGTGAGTTTGTGATAAAGGGAAATGAGTCAGGAAAGATTCTGCTCCCTTGGTCTGGGAGTCAGGGTGCCCTGGGCATCCCCACGATACCAAAGGCTAAGCTTTCTAGACCTCTGGCTCAAAATGAATTTAATTTGAGAGAATAGGGGATTTTAAATGTCTTTAACTTTAGTTCTGCTATCATAGTATTTTAAAGGCAATCATGTTCTCTATCTATCTTTATTTTACAAGCACTAATAATATTTTAGAAAAGTATTTTAAAGATAAAATAACAGTTTGTGTTCAGAAACTGTATGTTCCATAAGGCAGGCATGAAAGGGAAGAACATTTGAATATTGCCAATATTGTTATAATGACTGCATTTTAAGCCAAAATGATGACTCAGCATATGTAAATATATACAGACACAAAAAGGCAATTAACATGACTGGGGAGCTGTCAAGTGTTTGGTTCAGAGAATCCTGGAATAGAACTTCAAACTTTGCTATCATTCTAATTTCATTTATTTCAGTTTCCTCCTGTCTCCAGTTCTTCCATTTTAAATTGGAGTATTATTTAGTACATGTGTCTCAACTTTTAATTTAATTTAAAATTTCACTATTCTACAAAGGTAATAAATCTTTGAAAGTAAAACATCACATCAGAAAATAACTGGTTATGGCAATTGCAATTAGAAACATGTCTTTTAAAAAACTGAGTTGCTATGATTCTTTTGAAAATGTGGATTACTGTGTTGTTGCTCTAGAGACTATAATTTGAATGTGGTTTAGTAGCAGCTGTAATATACTTCCTCATTCTACTGCACTCAAAAGCAAGAAGGTATAATTATTTACTGAACTCATAACTCTGATAAGCAATGGGTGTTATGCGTTTTCCCTTCTCTCTCTCGGGAATGGTTAATAGCTCCAGAGGAAGGAAGTACAGTACTAATGATGTTATTCTACGCACGTTTGAATCCCGTGGGAGAGCTGCTCTTTTGCCAGAGCTTGTAATGAATCAAGTAGCTGGAGGATTGCTCTGGATTGATGGTATACGCCTTCAAAATAATCTTAAATCTAGGTACCTGAAGTTATATGCTATAGTTACTCCCCAGATACAATTTGGAATATTAACAAATACATTTATTTACTTAATATAATCAAATGCAACAAATAAAGAATTCACAGAACTGAAACAATTCTAAAAAATTGCCAGATGAATATGTAAGCAAAACATTAAATAGTTCTAAAGTCTTGATTAGCTATAGACTTTCAATTTACTCTTCCTTGCTGCTTGCTCTTCTCTGCTAAATGGGACAATAAAGAAATTTTCTTGAGGATTCTTGTCTGAATAATTTCCGATTAGCTGATCAGTAAACAAACTCCTTTCAAGTTCATAGTCCAAAATACAGCTTATTCCTTGTGGCTATGGAGTTAACAAGTTTTGGAAGAAAAAAATTTCCCACATTCTATATAGCATGGTAAAGCTTTACTTATGTTTGCAAATGACGGGGCACACAAGGATATTTAATTCAAAACAGCAGATAATCCAATAATATTCCTTTTGGATTTTAGCATAGCTTAGGAAAACAATAATTGGAAAGTTCATGATGATTGTTTCGTTTAAATGTATTCCAAAAGCTAACTGATTTTGAGATGAAGCAATTTCAGCTTCACTTATTACAAATGCTTCCTTCCTGCAAAGGCTTGCACAGTGCCAATCTTTCAAGTTTGTAGTCTGAGACCTCATTAAGACTTGGACTAACAATTCCAGGGACTGCCATTCTAAGACTAGTCAAGATTCTACTGTAGCTCATGCACAGAAATTCTGACTGGGGAGCACTAGTGTCCTGAGGGCTATCCTATCAGGGAAAGCTGGCTAATAAAGGGTGGCCACTTGACTGAATTCATTCATAATCCAATACTTACTGCTTCCGAACAGCAGCATGTGGTTTATATCGCCAAAGAATTTTCATACGTAAGTTTTTTTAAGCAAGGGCCCAAATAATTTTTTAAAATTATCCACATCTTGTCCCACTTTGTAGGTATTTATTTTAGACAGAATTGAAACTGAATATTTATTATTTTAGTTTATTCTCACAGTCAATACTGCTGTCCTTGTATTTGACTATCTTGGATTGGAGGATAGGCTGGGGGCTACAAAGACTGAGATGATGAGAAGTCCTAATTCCATAATTAACCTGCTCCTAAGGTTCAAAGATGCTAAAATTCTGTTTTCCAGCTGCCCTTCGGGTAAGACCCCCTTGCTAACCAAACCACTTTCAACAGACTGAAAATAAGTTGAATGTAGTTTCTGCCCAGTTATTGGGCAAACTGGGATGTCCTATCATTAGGTCAGAGAACACCACCAAAAGGCAGTACTGATGAGAAAGCATTTCAGTGCCCTTAGGATGTGTGGGCATGCACATACATTTACTTTATCACACTTAAAAAAAACCATATTCTACCTGTTGTTTTAAATATACATTACATTTTTCACAGACATTTCCCATGTCAATCAAGTACAGCATCGTTGTTGTCGAGTATTGAGTGCACAGTATCTGACTGAATGGATGTATTCTAATTTACTTAAACATACCCCTACTGATGGACACGGAAGCTAATTTATTTTTTATTTTTAAGTTTTTTTTCCCCACTGTAAACAATTTAGTGGTATGTCTAGACCTTTTATAAAGCTAACTTATTTCTTAATAAAAATGCCTACATTGATTCCAGCTGGAAGATGTTAATTGAATTGTCTAAACCGATAATGAGGATGGATTTCGGAATGTGTATGGGAGGCATAAATGGCCACTATTTACAGTTACTTCTCTTTACAAAGTGGGCCAATGGTATCCCATCGCATTTGGTAGCCTCTAGAACTCCTGCGATAGCTCAAATTCATTTGTTGAAATCACATTAAGTCCTTTAAAACTGGTGAGGTGGAAGTTACAGACAAGGATCTATATCCACTTTTCTGAAAAACCTCAGGAGGGAACAGAAGCATAGTATAGTCCATCTTCCAAATGGTAATTCACTAATAATAGTTTGCCAGAACGTCCCTTCCTTTTAGATACAATTATTCCACTATTGTAAGAGGTTAACACATAACATCATTCCAAAACATTACTTAAGATCCAAGACTACAGTCAGATTTGGCTATGTTTATTCATCTCTTTTTCTGCCTTTCATTCTATGGGTCTATGGCTCATCTACAGATCAAGATAAATGAAATCAGTACAGATCCCAGGCTTTTAATTTTCCAAATGGTATACAACAGTCTCTTTCCACAACCAGAATGGCCAGGATTTCTCCTTTCTACTAGATTCTAAGATCCTCAGGGACCCAGATTCTGCTTTATGCACCTCTGTAATCCCAAAGTCTAGGGTATTAGACATTCCCTAGTGATTAATAAATGAGTTATTATACTTCAGGGTGGGCAATAAATTGTTTTTAAGGCAAGATCAGTAAAATAAATGCTAAATTAAGGAAGCTGTAGTGGGAAAATGTAGCTAAATGCTATTCAAATTCCCAATGATGAATCAGCAAGAAAGTTCAAGAAAATAGATGATATAGAGGTAATCAGAGCTAAGAACTAGGGCATTCTTTTAAGCTGCGTTATGTAAATTTAGATATTTCTCTTATCATCTAATGGAAATCTAATCAGCCAAAAGAAACTAGGTGGTTAGTTAAACCACCTTATCATTTGAAATGGTAGCATTAGTTTTGAACTTTTACATAAGGATCATGCAAACAAAAATGTGTGCATAGCTTGTGGGAAGAACAAACAGGTTCAGGGATTACTCTGAACAGATGCTGGAGAATAAAGCTACCAAGCTATTGCATTCTCATTTTTCTGCCTTCTGCCTACAACGTATGGTTCCGAGACCGTGGAAAACTGTGTTATGAAACAGTGTGGCAACTAAAGTTTTAAAAACATGAAGATTAGGAAAAATCATGACACATGCATAAAGAGGACAATCGAGAATAAAGAATAAAGAGGAAGAATAAATTGTTGAGGAAAACTCAACAGTAAAGACAGGTGTGCTCTACCAAATGTAAAACCGATGGCTAGTGGGAAGCAGCCGCATAGCACAGGGAGATCAGCTCGGTCCTTTGTGACCACCTAGAGGGGTGGGATAGGGAGGGTGGGAGGGAGGGAGACACAAGAGGGAAGAGATATGGGAACATATGTATATGTATAACTGATTCACTTTGTTATAAAGCAGAAACTAACACACCATTGTAAAGCAATTATACTCCAATAAAGATGTTAAAAAAAAAAAAAAAAAAAAGATGTCCTCAACAGAACATTGAGCTACTATGATGAAATCAACGACTGTTCTGTTTTGGCTCTCACTGACATCCTTATATAAAATATAGTCAGTGCTAAAGGATCATCTGTGTATAACTAGCTATATGCTGCCTTGTGATGTCTTCTCTGTTATTTACCTTTCCACATGCTGAAATTCATCTCTCTAACCTGAGAATACGACCTAAAGGTGGAGATACAATTGTTTCTTTTACCACCACTGCCCCTTAAAATAGATATTCACATAGTAAATGCCATAAGTTGATGACTGATGCATGTATATATTTCAGCAGCCAATCCATTTCTAATATTACTGTAACTCATATTTTTTTTCTATAAAATTCAGAAAGTAGTCTAAGGTTTACTACTTACAGTTAAAATATTTTACATGTATAGACACTTTCAATTGTTTACCTTTAACTTACATGTTTATATATTTTCAGTAATTAAGATTCATTATACTATAGGAAAAAATACTTAAAAAATGTAACTAACCCCCTAACAAACTTTCACAAAGTGAGAATAATCAAAATGGGTAGTTTACATGGTCTGACTTTGGGTAGCCTCATAATGCTGATGTGAACATTCGAAAAATGTTTCAAAATACTAAGCAAAATGGTTGGTGGAACTTTGATAGTAAAACTACCTATTTCCTAGTAGAATATTCGAACTATGAGCACTGACAAACTAACTTTTAAAAATCTTTATTTAATGTGTGTTAGCTCTGTAAAATGCCAAAGTGAATACGTGAGTACAGTACTTTGAGACCATACAATCATACTTATCTTAGCTTTAAGGAAATAATCAGATAAATGAGTGCTGACATAAAAATGTAGCTTTTGGTAACTTCGGTAGAAAACATTATAAAATGCTAAAATGCAAACATCAAAATAGTATTTTGAAATTAGAAAATAATAACCACTCTCATTTTACCTGTAAGGAAAAGGAAGAGAGAAAAAAACCCTTCCTTCTTTACCCTCTGCTAATGGAGGTTGGGCTTTATATTTCATTTAAGGTTCAGTGCAAACTTGCTGGCTCAGAGAATTTTATGTAATTATTAGGCCCCGAACACTGCTGTTCTTAACCCACTTAAGATAGTGTTTGGTGATATTATGAGAAGAATCTCCAGAGGAATCTGAAATGAAAGGGGAGAGGCTAGGCTTAGAACAAACTATACTAGACTAAGGTAAGACCAGACTTTCCAGAAAGATCTGGTCTGAAATGAGCTGTTGTGAAATAAAGCAATGAACTAGTAGGAGGATTCCAGGGTTTTATGGATTGGGGATAGTCTTGGTACAAAATAAATCTTACAGCTCTGATGAGTGTCTTCTTGTTCCATGAATGCCAATTTAAGAACAGTAACAATGTTTATGGGCTATTCCCCCCACCCCCTGTCCCCCATTCAAAATGAAAATGCTCTCTTGGGTCCTTGAGGAAAATGTACTTTCTTGGAATTTAAGATAACCTACTTCAGTTAATAGTAGGATGTAAAAGTGAAAAATGGCACAATTATCATGTAATGTTAAGCACTAAGAAGAGAATAAAACAGGCTGATGTGACAGAGTCTGATGGGGAGCTTTCTTTAGATGGGTTTGTTGGGAAGATCATGTTAAAGAGGAGAGTTTCAAGCTGAGACAAGCAAGATAAAAATGAAACTGTCGGTGAGGACCTGGGAATGGTTCCTGCAAGTGCGCTAAGGGGTCATGACTCTGAAAAATGTGAAAACAGAGGCTGGCTGTGTGGCTGTAGTGACAGGGACCTGGAGAGCTGATAAAGGGGCAGATCACCCAGGACTGGTAGGCCAGTGCAAGCATTTGATTAATTCTAAGTGCAATGGGGACTCACTCTAGGGTTTAAACAGGAGGTGATAAAATCTGATTTGCTTTATTAAAGTTCACTCTGGACACTGTGGTAAGAATGCACTATGTGAAAGCAAGACCTGGAAGTAAGCAAGCAGGCAGGTATCTAGGCAAGAGGCAGATGGTGGCTTGGATTAGTGCTAATTGTGGCGATGGACAGACATGGAGGGATTCAGGCTATGTCTGGAGGAAGAACCGGATTTGGGGATGAGGGAAGACCGGAATCAAGGATGATTTCTAGTTTTTTTGGCTTTAGCAGCTGGGTGGGTATTGATGCTACTTAAGAAGATGCAAAAGACTGACACAGGAGCAGGCATGATAAAGAAAAGCACGAGTTCTCTCTTTCAGATTTTGCTATAATAACCATCATTTATAATTACAAGGACAAAGTCAAATTTGATCATTTTAATTTTCCTTTTTTAGTTTTTTTTATAAACATCAATTTATTCAATTTGAGGAAATTTTCAGTTTGAAGAAATCTTTTTCTTCTCATACTCTAGATCCTAATATTTTTCAGAGTAAACACCATCAATAATTTACTGAAATCTCCTAGTACATGGTCATTAGACAGAACTTTAAAAAATACAAATGGAAGTATGCTATACATATTACCATATACTGTGTTTCATGAAAGAGTTAAGTACCTTGGTTCTCTACTGCATTATAGCTGCATAGCATTTCAGTGTGTGGGTGTACCGTGACTTATTCAATCATTTGTCTCTGTTCTCAAGTTTTGCTATTATAAACAATGTTGCACATTCATGAGTAGGTCTCTAGGATAAAATCCTACAAGTGGAATTTCCAGGTCATAAAGTATGTATTTAAAATTTAATAAACACCACCCAATTACCTTCTAACGAGTTTGTGTGAAAACACAAACTGAGTGTGCATGAGAACATTCTAGCTACTAACTCTGGGTATTTATCAAATTTTTAAAACTTGGTGAGTTTTCTAGGTTAAAAATAACATCCTAATGCTATTTTAATTTGTATTTATTTATGAGCTTCTGACGTTCAATGGCCAATGTGCATCTTTTTCTGAGAAGTACATGTTTATGAAACTGTCTCATTTATGTATTGGTGTTACTGCCTCTCCCACTTCTATTACTTTTTATAAATTAAAAAAATTATATAAGTAATGTATACACATTGTTATAAATGAAACAAAGTAAAGATGAACTGAGAAACAGCTAAATATTGAATCCCTACCCCCTTGTAATGTCTCTCACCTGTAAATCCTAGTTAACCAATGTTTTCCACCCATATGCATACAAACATACAGATATATATCTATACAGATATATAACTCAAGGATTTGTTCTTTCCAATAAAAGATATTACATTATATACATTACTTCTGTAAGGTACCTGTCTCAATTAGCAGCTCATCACAGACACTTTCTAGGATAATCATTTTTAACAGCTGCATAATAATATTCCATAAAATGGATAATCACATGTCATTAAGCCAATCCTCTACTGATAAACAGGTAGATGTCTTCTAATTTTTAAATACTATAGTTATGCCATATTAATGATCCATATTCATACTAATGCTTTTAGAAAGAGCTTTTTATACATTAAGAAAACTTGCCTTTTATCCATCATGTGTTTTGCCAATTTTTTCCCAAGTTGCTGTTTGTCGTTTGATTTTAGCCATTTTTTGCAGCTATATTAATTTTTATTTGGTAAAAATTTCCAATTTTTTCCCTATATATGTTCGGGGTTCTGTGTCCTATTTACAAAATCTTCTCCCTTCACCCAAGATTATGCTTTAAAAATCCTGAAAATCTGGGCAATAACTTCTTCTTTTAAAAGTTAGATTCAACACTGAAAATCAAAGTATTATTGTATATAAGTAAGCATAAAATTTACATTTTTAACTATAAGTATATTGTTTCTCAAGTCATGTAACACTTTTTAAAAAACTGTATTAGGTGCACCTGTTCAATAGCTTAGCTAATTATAGCTATTGAATATTTAAGTATTCTAAAGTTAATTTCTCTCAGTATTTCTTTTTGATCCTACTGCAAATTTACTTATTTCTTCCCTGTAGAGATTTAATAGTTTCATCAATATTTCCCCATTAATGGAGGAGAAAAAAAGTTGCATTTAAACAATAATGGAGAATATTTTATCCAAAAAGACAACAGAGAGGCTACAGGTAAATCAGAGAATGGACTGCATAATCTTCAAAGATTATTTATGCATTTAGAGAACATTTAGGTGTGACCTTGAGCAAGTCCTTTAAACTCTCTAAGGCATCCATCTCCTGATCTTTAAAACAAAGTAACACCTATGCAACCCACCTCCTACTATTTTAGCAGGATCAAATGGGATAATACACATGAAAGTGCTTTGAAAATATAAAGAGTTTCATCCAGAAAAGTATTTTTATCTTTTGAATTAAGCAACAGACATTTAGCTAACCAAAAGAAATCTGGTTTTGGTTTTTTTCTGTTCAATTTTAGATATCTGCTCAATAAAAATAAATTAACCAAATGTTCACTTGGAGGTAGAAATTATAATGCAATAATAAGGAAACAAAGTAAGGCATTCCCAAGTTTTAAAAGTATAACAAATTGCTACCATTAACAGCCAACTTCCTTAAAGCAATTTAATTGCTGTAAAGCTACCAAATATGCAGCACTTTAAGAAAGCTCTTATATGTCTTGAAAGTCCTCTAGAAAAAGGTAATTCAAAAAATATTCTTAGGGACTTCCCTAGTGGCGCAGTGGTTAAGAATCTGCCTGCCAATACAGGGCACATGGATTTGGTTCAATCCCCGGTCTGGGAAGATCCCACATGCCGCGGAGCAACTAAGCCTGTGTGCCACAACTACGGAGCCTGCATGCCACAACTACTGAAGCCCACACTCCTAGAGCCCGTGCTCCACAACAAGAGAAGCCACCGCAATGGGAGGCCCGCGCACCTCAATGAAGAGTAGCCCACACTCGACGCAACTAGAGAAAGCCCGTGTGCAGCAACGAAGACCCAAGGCAGCCAAAAATAAATAAATTAATTTAAAAAAATCCTAGTAGTAAGAGACAGCTGCACAGACTGATGACACATTAATCAGGAAGAGTATGAAAATCCTGCCCAGGGATTCCCCTCCCCCTCTCTCCATCCTAGCCAAAGGTAAGAAATCTTAATTTGTTCTGGACAGGTACAGTATATCCCTTCTTCAAGGTGGCTAAATAATCAACTATGAGTCTTTAATGAATCATCATTTAAAAATTTTACACACTTATAAATATGCATAGCAAATTATTAAAGATTATTCTTGTAAATTATCCCCTGCTGAAAGAGGACTTACACAACAACATCCATTTTAGAATGATTTCCAAAAGACTATCACAGAAATCTTTCTTAGGCTCAAACTTGATCATTATGCCAACTACTTTACTATAGTAAATATGTAATGTCTGTAAAGGACATTATGATTTCCAAAGCTGCTGATCCAATCAACTGTGAACCAATGGGTTAAACCCAAGAGGAAGTTTAAAGCTTAATTCTAAAGGGTAAGGAGTTGGTAACTCAAAAATGTATTCTACTTGGCAAGTTTGAGTAGACATTGGTGTAAATAATTTCTTGAAATTAACCTAAATTTTAAATTTAATTAAGCTTTTTTTTTTTTTGCCTTCGCTGTGTCTTCGTTGTTGCGCGTGGGCTTTCTCTGGTTGCTGCAAGTGGGGGCTACTCTTCATAGGGGTGTGCGGGCTTCTCATTGTGGTGGTTTCTCTTGTTGTGGAGCATGGGCTCAGTAGTTGCGGCATGTGGGCCCTAGAGCGCATGGGCTTCAGTAGTTGTGGTGCATGGGCTTAGTTACCCCCGACATGTGGGATCTTCCCAGACCAGGGCTTGAACCTCTGTCCACCTGCATTGGCAGGTGGATTCTTAACCACTGGACCACCAGGGAAGTCCTAAACTTACTTTCATATAAGGTCTTGTTTGCAAGGGAAATAGTTTATATTTCATTCTTATTAGAATTACGTATAAATAATGAAGCAATGTAATAACCAATGTCAAAAATAATAGTCCTTCACACTTATTGGTAATTCACACATTAAAAATAGGCAATGGGTGTCCCTTTTAAACGAGAGCATGACAAGTAGGAGGTTGTTTATGTAATTCAATTAATCTTCTCAACAACTGCATAGGTAATATTACCTTACTATTTAACAAAGGAAACTGGGATTTAGCAAGGTTAGGTGACTTCCCTAAGGTCTTCAGTTAAATGGCAGGAATGGGATGGGGTTCCATGCTAGGTCTATTTCTAGAATGTGAGCTCTAACTCTTTTCACATACTACATCATGCCACTTTTTATGCTGCTAAATATGGTAGGGCCATGAAAATAAGCCAACTACCTGAGTCTAGGAGAGCAAAAGGAATTTATTAGCAGTGAAAACTGAGATATGACCAATCAGTATTCATTATTTGAAACAAGATGGTGTTTTAAGAAAGAAGAAAATAATATATATATAAGACTGACTCATAATATACTTAAAAAAAAAATAAAACTCCCCAGTGCAAACATGCTATAGAGATAACAAGAAAAATGATGCTGAAATCTTGCAACAAAATAAAGCAAGTTCAGTTTTTTAATGTCCCCCAAATGAACTCTAAATGTCCAGGTCAACAATAGTTCTAGATCCACACAAGCCTAATGCTTTACCAAAATCTGAAAAGTCTTTTGGGCATGAAAAATTATTTTTCTGTTTTTTTAGGATCCAGTTCTTAATGATAATTTAGGGCCATATTCTCCAATAATGTATGTTTTTGTTAGATATGTTTCAAAATATTAAAAAGCATTAAAAAAGTAAAGTTTTACTTCCAATTTCTACCTCATCTTCTCTTTTCCTATTCCCTCTCGCCACAGAGAATCATTATTGTCTCTTGAATCACTTTTCAAAGATAAATTTTTTGCCTATGCTAACAAATACGAATAAATATCCATCCCTTTTACATAAAAAGCAGACTAAACACTGTTAAGACCATATTCTTGTTTCATATTTAGAATATTCAGATACACTTTTATAAACTTTATTTTTAATAAAAATTTCAAATACATAGACAAAGTAAAGCAAAAGTTCAGTAAATACCTAGATTTACCTATATACCCACCACTTAGATTTAATAACTAGTAATATTTATATTGCCATATTTGCTTCATCTACATACCTATATGTAAGCATATTCGTATTCTTTTGAGGAATTATCATTATTTTTTAACATCTTTATTGGAATATAATTGCTTTAACAATGCTGTGTTAGTTGCTACTGTATAACAAAGTGAATCAGCTATACATATACATATGTTCCCATATCTCCTCCCTCTTGCTTCTCCCTCCCACCCTCCCTATCCCACCCCTCTAGGTGGACACAAAGCACGGAGCTGATCTCCCTGTGCTATGCGGCTGCTTCCCACTAACTATCTATTTTACACTTGGCAGTGTACATATGTCAATGCCACTCTCTCACTTCGTCCCAGCTTACCCTTCTCCTTCCCCATGTCCTCAAGTCCATTCTTTACCTCTGCATCTTTATTCCTGTCCTGCCCCTAGGTTCTTTAGAACCATTTTTTTTTTTAGATTCCATATATATGTGTTAGCATATGGTATTTGTTTTTCTCTTTCTGACTTACTTCACTCTGTATGACAGTCTCTAGCTCCATCCACCTCACTACAAGTAACTCAATTTCATTTCTTTTTATGGCTGAGTAATATTCCATTGTATATATGTGCCACATCATCTTTATCCATTGAGGAATTATTTTAATGAAATTATAGATAGCTAGTCATGAAATATTTCAGTATTCATCTCCAAAGAATAGGGACATTTTCCTATATAACCACAATATCATATGGCACCAAAGAACATTAATAATTTCTTCAAATCATGTAATACCTAGTCATTATCCAATCTCATCAACCAAATGACCTCAAAATGTAAAGAACCATTATTTTTTACAGAGCTCTTTTTGGCTGTAGTACTGCTGGCATAAGAGAAATAGTACAGGCTTCATCTAATACCAGAAGTTTACAGTGTTTATTTTTCATTTTTGTTGTTGTCACGTTATTTTTATTAGCACTTTTCATCTCTATCAAAAAAATACTGTCTAAACTTTACTTTGACATTGGCATAGGAAACTTTCCTCACCATGTTTAGCTTTCCACAGTTGGACATGCACAAAAAGTGTTATTTATATAATTATAGTTAACATCCTGAGCAGAGTTAGGAAATGGAGAGGAGAGTCTGGCTCCCCTTGTGGGAGAATCCTTCTTCTCTCTGTTCCACAAACTCTCTACTCACTGACCTTGCCAGGACTCTATCTAGTATTCTCAATTTATTATTTAAAACGAAGGGATATCAGTGGTGGTGATGGCTGCACAGCTTTTGAATATACTAAAAACCTTTGAACTGTACACTTTAAATGGGTGAATTGTATGGTATGTGAATTATATCTCAATAATGCAGTTTTAAAAAAAGAGAAGAGAGGTAATACATATAAAACTCATTCTAAAATATCTTAGAATTAGTTCCCTAAAGTGAAATTTAAAAATTTTCTATGTATTCTTAGCACTGAAAAAAAAAGCCTAATAATTAAACTAAATGAACTAAAGTTCCTATTTATTCTACTATTTTGATTATGTAACCATATTACAACTGTGACTCCTGCAAATATAAGTATAGTATGTGGAGACAGTTTACTAAAAAGTATAGTCAGGAATAATTTTTTGCTTTATAAAAACCAAATAATCTTTTAAGTAAAAAAATACACCTCATAATAAATTTAAAGTTATGTGACTTGAAGGGAAATAAGTAACCTCATTTTCATAGGTAATACTGACAACTGGTACAACCATTCTGCATGGGTGTTTGCCAAAATATATCAAAAATATTAATAATATTCAGACTTACTAATTTAATAATTCCATTTTCTAGAAATTTATCCTAAAGAAATAATTTAATTCTATTACCAAGTATAAAAACTTATATTTCCAAGTATAAATAAATGACTTGTACATTAGGGTATTATAATGTAAGACTGAAAAGAGCTTGGCTATCTAACAATAAGAGAAAGTTTAAAAATTCTGGCCCATTTAGAAGATCTTATAGTATGCAGCCATGTTGTAAGAAAATGTTTAACAACATGGAGGAATCTTTCTAATATTTTTTTTTTAAATGAAGGGACTTCTGGCTTCCAGTAATGGTGAAGGGAATTGGTTGGCAAATCCTCCAATAAGTAACAGTTATAAAATCAGGTATCTATCTATCTTTTAAAAGCACTAGAAAGTGACCAAAATCAGGCTTAATCTAAAAAAAAAGCACAGACCACTGAAAGACAGCCACTGCAATGAATTAAGAGTTCGAGTTAGTGACTTTTCCCCTGATCTCACAAAATTTCAATCCTACTTTAGACAGAGTTAAAGGTTGGCAGAGTAGCTGAAAATGTATATATATGTGTGTGTGTGTGTGTGTGTGTGTGTGTGTGTGTGTGTGTGTGTGTGTGTGTGTGGTGCGGGGGAGGGGTAGTCCATAGAAGTCACAGAAGGAGTGGGGCTAAAAATCTGAGTATACTCTCTGCCCAAATCCCTGGAGGACCACTAAATAAGATACCATTGGGTCACCAGGAAGACAGCTGACAGAAACCAGAGGAACACTTACCTCTGAAAGGCAGAACTGCACCGTATGAGATTTGTCAGTTTGCAGCTTTGTCTGACTCAGGTTACTCCTGAATCCAGCCCTAACTAAGAAGGCAGAAAGCTAGGGGCTTCCCTGGTGGTGTAGTGGTTAAGAATCCGCCCGCCAATGCAAGGAACATGGGCTTGAACCCTGGTCCAGGAAGATCCCACATGCCACGGAGCAACTAAGCCCGTGCACCACAACTACTGAGCCTGCGAGCCACAACTACTGAGCCCATGTGCCGCAACTACTGAAGCCCACATGCCTAGAGCCTGTGCTCCGCAACAAGAGAAACCACCACAATGAGAAGCCCGTGCAGTGCTATGAAGAGTACTCCCCGCTTGCTGCAACTAGAGAAAGCCCATGCACAGCAACAAAGACCCGATGCAGCCAAAAATAAATAAATAAATAAATAAATAAATAAATAAGTAAGTAAGTAAGCAAGTAAGTAAGAAGGCAGAAAGCTAAAGCCTTACTGATTTCAAGTGTAAGAGGACAGAGCTTGCTAATGCTACCACAAACTTTGCCCCAAACCTTGACAGAATGCTAACCGGAACAGGTATTAAGAAAGTTCCCCAGGAGGCCAGATTAAAAACAATAGCTGGAAGCTAAAAGAATTGAGCTTTTGCACACTGCAGGGGAGGCAGAGCTTATGGCCT
The DNA here is from genome assembly GCF_026419965.1 of Kogia breviceps. Classification (NCBI taxonomy): domain Eukaryota; kingdom Metazoa; phylum Chordata; class Mammalia; order Artiodactyla; family Physeteridae; genus Kogia; species Kogia breviceps. The sequence goes on from NC_081322.1 coordinate 50,598,709, forward strand.
GAATCCAAAGGAGTGAACTGCTTACTAAACAACAAAATCATCTGAAGAACACAGAACATCAAAGGTTGCCAAACATATCCACAATATCTAGTTTTTAACCAAAAATGACTAGATATGCAAAGAAACAGGAAAATGTGACTCATACTCAGGAAGAAGGACAGTTAAACAGAAACTGACTCTGAATGGATCTAGAGGCTGGATTTAGCAATGACTCCAAAGCAACTACTTAAATACATTCAAAGAATTAAAGTGGAACTTGCCAAAGAAGTGGGCAGAATAAACAGTAAACTTGAAGCTATTAATAAAAATGATCACATCTGAAGAACAGAAAGAAGACAGTTTAAACATAATGAATAGAGCTTCAGAGTCCTGAGGAGAACATTTAGAGGTCCAACAGAAGTGTAACTGAAATTCCAGGAGAGAAGGAGAAAGAGGTGGAAAAAATATCTGAAGAAATAATGGTTGAAAACTTCCCAACTTTTCTGAAAAGCATGAATTTGCTAATCTAAAAAATGCAGTAAACACAAGCAGGATAAATACAAAGACACCCACACCTAGCTAGGTATATTAGAGTCAAACTTCTGACAGCCAAAGATAATGAGAAAAATTTGAAAACAGCCAGAAAATAAACAGCAAATCACATACAGGGAAATAATGACAAGGTAACGGCTGACTTATCAGAATCAATGGAGGCTACAAGCTGAAGGAATGACATATTCAGAATGCTGATAAGAGATCTGAAAGCTAAAAATTCTGTATCTGATGAAGCCTTCCTCCAAAGGGAAAAGGGAAAAAGGTATTTTCAGATAAGCAAGAGACTGAGATTATTTGTTACCAGTAGCAAACAAACAAAAAACCTAATACTAGTACTCAGTAAATACAAAGGGCCAACTATACGATGCCATTTTATTTTATATAGGGGACCTGAGCATCCTTGGATTTTGGTATCTGAGGGGGTCATGAAACATATCCCTCTCAGACACCAAGGGCTGACTGTTTACAGTTGTAAGTTCCTGTATTTTACCTGAAATAGAATATTAACTCAAAGTTGATTGTAATCCTTAGGACAACTATACATTATGTCTAGATATATAGATTATATACCAATATGTTAAAATATATGTTCTTATTTAATAATACAGGAAAGGAGAAAGAGAGGGACAGCAGGCAGCATGAGCTTCATAGGTACATCATTTCCTCTGCCTTCACCTCACACAGGGGTGAGGCACAGCGACCTGGGTGGACACTACACATGTGGTTGCTTTGTATTACAGTCGAGGAACCTTAATCTTTTAAAGGAGCTGCTAACAAGCTTGCCCAACTTTTGCTCCAGGACGGACATTATCTTTATTATCTTGGACAGCAAAAAACCACAACAAAACAATACAAAACACAACTGCCCACTGCCCTAGAAGCCATGTTAGATATTTTATCTTCGGAGGCTGTTTAAAACATCCTTGAAAAGAGACAGGAACAAAAACTGGTATGATTCAACAATTTCACTCCTAGGCATTTACCCTAAAAGATCCGAATACATAACATGTCCACATAAAAACTTGAACTTTTCATAAACAGCTTTATCCATGATGACCCAATTTTGGAAATAACACAAATGTCCATAAACAAAAGAATGGATAAACCATGGTATATCCGTAAAATAAAGTATTACTCAGCAATCAGAAGGAATTAACTATTATACACAGAAAAATATTAATGAACCTCAAACACTATGCTGTATGAAAGAAACCAGACAGAAAAGAGCATTTACTGTACGATTCCCTTTGTATAAAATTCTAGAAAGGGCAAAAGTCATCTATGGTGACAGCAACATATCAGTGGTTGCTGGGAGTCAGCTGAAGGGGAGTGATGATTGCAAAGGTCACAAGCAAAGTTTGGTGAGTGATGAAATGCTGTATACCTGATTGTGGTGGTTACAAAGTATATATTAATATATTTGTCAAAATTCATTGAAATTTACACTTAAAATGGGTGCATTTTTGCCTGTAAATTATATCTCAATAAAGTAGACAAAAAGGAAAAAAAAAGCATGGGAAAAAAGTGTATGATTTTATTGTTGACTCCTTGAAAATGAGCACGGAATGATATATAGAGTGTTTACACGGGATTGAAATTGTGAGTGATTATTTTCTTCTTTTTGTTTTCTACATTTTCATATTTTCTCCAATTAATGTAGTTTCTTTTATAATAAGAGAAAAAGAAACTACAAATTTTATTAAAAACAATAGCTTACCAAAGACTATTTTACTCATTAAAATTATTTAAAAATTTGTTATCTAGAGAGAAATACACCCATAGTATTTCATTGCTCTACAATGATGCTTAGAAAACCAAACATTTTCTAAATATGCAAAATACCTACTGGAGTGAAAAAGGAGACAAGAAAAAACTGCTTGATTTTCTAGCTCTTAGGTTAACATATTCAACTGAATGCTAAACAATGTTGGAATACTAAACTTACTAGACTTGAGTAAGTGACGTGGTTCAGAGAGACCCTTGTAATATAGCTTTGTGGTAATTACTTATTGATTGTTCACCAGCATATTTATTCCTTGATAACTTAATTGAAGAAAGTTTTACTGTTAGTCCAGAAGAAAAGAATCTGATTAACTTCATTCTAACCCTACTGGTATTTAATGTGTTTATGATGAATCCAAAGCTTTGGTCAATAAAAATGATCATACTTTGCAAATATCATGATATTATCATATTGACTTAGGATTTTCTTTAATATATATTGATAATTCCCAAATATTTTTTAATGATTCTTTTAACAATTTTTTTTTCTTGCTGAGAAACTCAACCATCTTGACTGGCCATTCAAAAATGCATCATGGAATAAATTGTTAGCACATGAAAGTACCTGTAATTCAGAAAAATAAGAGTTCTGTAACTATACACCTTAACTTTTTCTTAGAAAATAAAATAAGTCAGGCTTTTTTTGGAAGCTCAGACTCTTAGGAAACTAATTGCTAAGCTAATGTCTTAGTAACAGGATTATTGGAAATTGAGAATGAATTGAAAAAACTTTAAAAAACAAACATGGAGGCAATACTAAATTTTTTCTAAATAGAAATACAGATTCTTTGCCTGTCCATAGATGAAAATGAATAGTTATAGCTGTGTCAATCTTATAGATTTTAAAAATTACAAAATATAGAAATAAAAAGTGTGGGTCCTCATACTGGCCCATAACAAAGCATCACATAGTAACTATGTATAACTCTACCACTACTCCTGCTACTTAACCTTCAGATTTCAAACCTCTCACTGAGGGCAAACATGTAAGTCTGCTCTTTTTCATTTAAAAAGAATCATAAAAATAAGCAATAATGCTAATTTTCTACAGTGGGTACTTTTTGAGATTAAGATTTCATATTGCTAAACACATGGTATTCTCATTAGTAACTAACATAAATGAATAATATGTGACATCTCAATTCATTTTCAAATATATTCCTCGCAATAAGTTTATCATTAGAATAATGATATATTTACTAAGATGACTTCTTTGGAGGACATGTAATAACATTCATCTGAACCAGTAATTTATGAAAGTGTATTATTCTGGAGACAAGAAATGTAGATCAGAAATGGCAATAGCTGTTCTGGCTAAAAGAGGTTCCACGTGAAAGAAGTCTGGAAAACAATGTTGTGAAAAAGCTTTATTCCAGAGATTGGCAATGCACTCTGCACTTTGGAATTGGCCAGTTAATTGGTCTAAGAAGCCGACAGTGAGGAAACCTTTGTAACTCAGTGTTCACATTTACCTACAGGGCTATTTTCTTTCCCTAGATCACCTACTAATATCTCATGGACATAATATTCTATGAAACACAACTTGGGAAATATAACTTATCTATAAATTCTGCTATGCTGGTTTAAAAAATATATATTTCACAAATACAGTTGAGTTGCAAGCATTTCTGATTGATAATTAACAGCACACACTTACATCCTATGAGGATAAGTGCTTTACCAATACAAGAGTAGAATGCTACATCTTTCATGAACCTTTCTCTTGTTTTTCTGCAGTGCTACTTCCTCTGTCACATTCTCAACTAATGTAATGCCCTCTTCTCTATCTATTTTAAACATATATAAAATAAACTGATAAAGATATGCTGTATACCTGTACTTTCTGAGCTCGGGATTTTCGTGGTGGGACTCATCTCAAGCTGTAGCAATTTTGAACCTGAATTCATTTTACATAGTGTTCTCTTCTCCAAATTAAATGATCAGGTTTCTTTTTTCAGCCTTCATTTTTGACTAACCAAAACAAGTAAACAGAACTGAAAAATACAAACTTGCTACTGGTATAAATCACAGGCTTTTTCTCTAAGTTAGGTCTTTTTTGGGTAGCAGTCCCTTGTCAAACAATCTGATTTCAAAGATCATTTCAACTGAATGGAAATCTTAGACATTGCTGCTTGATGGCTAAACCAGTGACAGAAGACCAAATTTAAAACTGGACCCAGAATTTTGAGGACCTAATTGACTGTGAACTTCCACATGCAGGACTTCATAGGCTTGTGTTCTGGGGAAAAGTTATATATGAAAGAAGTAAAATACAGAGATTTAAAATCATCAGCTCCTGAGAGTGGGCATGATTTTGGTCTTATGTTTTTTGGCTTTCCAGACAGGGATGAGCCGTAAAACTAACTCAGCTAAACTGAAGCCCGATCACGTTGCTCATGCTGCTTAAAATCTTCAATGACTTCCCCCTGACGTCCAGAGAGCTATGAAACTCCTAACAGGAGTCTGTTCTTGCTCCTCTCCAGATGCTGCTCCAGGCCCCCGGCAGCCCTGCCTTCGTTCTGCATCTCAGCCTTACCCTGCTCCTTTCTGGCACAGAAATTCTCCTTCATGGGCCCCACTGCCTGGAGAGTCCACTCTTTGGTCTTCACTTAGATCTCATCTACAGATCCCCTTGATCTCACCTTGAAAATCACTTCTTCAGGAGAGCTGTCTCCGACCTCCCTGAGATTTGATGCTTTTGTGATTAATTAATGTCTGTCTCTCCCACAGACTGTAAATTCCAGAAGAGTCACCAAGAAAGTGTTTGTGTTTACCAGTTTATCCCTGGCACCTAGCCCAGGATCTAGAATGAGGAGGGTGGTCACCTGATAACTGATGAATAAGTGAGCAAGTCCCTTTAACTCACCACAATGGAAGCACAGGTCTCGTTCCCAGACCACATTCCCGGAGCAGCTCCTCTGTGCCAGCACTTCCTCTATTTAATATAACTGCAGCGACTGCGACAAATATATAACTGGACCTCAGATAACAAGCACAGAATATGTCTTGGACCACATGTTTCTTCTGCTGATTCTACACTTCTATGCTTGCTCTACACCAGCCTACTTGCTTTCTTGACTTGCCAAAGCATTACTGAAACTTGTTTTACCCTATCATTAACCCTTGAAACAGCTTATCAAAATGCTTATGAAAAGTAGACTCTTACTGGGTAAAGAAATAAAGCTGTGTTGAGCCTTAAACAATTTTTCACACAACAAAGCAATCTACCCAGAGTTTAAAAGGCAAAGGCTGGGACTTGCCTGGTGCTCCAGTGGTTAAGAATCCATCTTCCAATGCAGGGGACGTGGGTTCAGTCCCAGGTTGGGGAACTAAGATCCCACACGCTGTGGGGCAACTAAGCCCACGTGCCACAACTACTGAGCCTGTACACTCTAGAGCCAGTGCGCCACAACTAGAGAAGCCTGCGTGCTGCAAGGAAAGATCCTGTGTGCCACAACTAAGACCTGAAGCAGCCAAATAAATATTTTTTTTAAAAATGGCAAAGGCAAGAGAAATGTACTGTTGGGCCACGGTCTGGGCAGTAGGTTGGTGATTAATGGGGAGTATCCGCCACACTGCACTGTGATATTCCACTTTTATCATTCCAGATACAATAGACCAAAGATTCATGCATTTACATATTCTTTTTATTTTATTTTATTTTATTTTTGTGGTACGCGGGCCTCTCACTGTTGTGGCCTCTCCCGTCGTGGAGCACAGACTCCAGACGCGCAGGCTCAGTGGCCGTGGCTCACGGGCCCAGCCGCTCCGCGGCATGTGGGATCTTCCCGGACCAGGGCACGAACCCGTGTCCCCTGCATCGGCAGGCGGATTCTCAACCACTGCACCACCAGGGAAGCCCCATTTACATATTCTTAATTGAACTCACCTTCTAATTAAAATGCTTTCAGACTAGAAAATTATGAAGATGTTTTCCCAAAGTGGTCTCTCTACCTTTAAAATCAGCCTACCTGAACCAAACAACTTCCATCCCATTCTTCTTATATCCTTCTTAAAGTATCCAGATATAATTTAAATCCTTCCTATGATTCACACGTTTGGAAGTCTTATTTTCTTATGCCAGAATAAGAGAATATAAACGTTGTTTAGATAAATCACTGGGCTTGGTATACCAGTTTTTAAGGTTTAGATGATGCGGAGCCTCAATCTCTTCTCTAGCTATATAAAACAGGAAAAAGAGCAAAAGATGGAACACCACTTTGTTACATATATACAATGGAATATTACTCAGCCATAAAAAAGAATGAAATAATGCCATATGCAGTGACATGGATGGACCTAGAGACTGTCATACTGAGTGAAGTAAGTCAAAGACAAATACCATATGATACTGCTTTTATGTGGAATCTAAAAAACGGATACAAATGAACTTATTTACAGAACAGAAACAGAATCACAGATGTAGAAAACAAATTTATGGTTACTGGGGGGATTGGGGAGGGAGGGATAAATTGGGAGATTGGGATTGACATATACACTCTAATATATATAAAACAGATAACTAATAAGGACCTACTGTATAGCACAGGGAACACTATTCAATACTCTGTAATGACCTATACGGGAAAACAATCTAAAAAAGAGTGGATATATGTATATGTATAACTGATTTACTTTGCTGTACACCTGAAACTAACACAACATTGTAAATCAACTATATTCCAATAAAAATTAAAAAAAAAGAAACACACACACACACACAAAAAAAGAAACACCATTTTGTAAAAAGCTGCCTACATTATTTTTCACTACAAATTAATGCCATATTTACACAATAGAGATTGACCAGAAAGACAGTTTTGCTAATTATATCTCTATGCATCGTTTTTTATTTTAGAGGGGAAAAATAAATGATCATATTACTTCTTAAGTCACTCAGGAGCTTTCAGCTCCATGAATTCAGCACACAGTTACGCAGAACTTTTAGAAATCCCACAACTCAGTGGTATAGCTTATATTTGTAGAAGGAAACAAAATGTTAGGAGAACAAAGAAAGGAAGGTGATTAAACTTGTCTAGAGTGGAAAAGGGACAAAGTAGAGAGAAAGGAATTGAAGAAAATCTTTCACAGAATAGGTGACATAACTGGACCTTTAAAAACTGCAGACATATAATCCAGCAATCCCACTCCTGGGCATATACCTAGACAAAACTATAATTCAGAAAGATACATGCACACCTATGTTCATAGCAGCACTATTTACAATAGCCAAGACTTGGAAACAACCTCAATGTCCATCAACAGATGAATCGATAAAGATGATGCAGTACATATATACAATGGAATATTACTCAGCCATAAAAAAGAATGAAATAATGCCATTTGCAGCAATGTGGATGGACCTAGAGATTATCATACTAAGTGAAGTAAGTCAGAAAGAGAAAGACAAATACCATATGATAGCACTTATATGTGGGATCTAAAATACAACACAAATGAACACATCTATGAAATAGAAACAGACTCAGAAACATAGAGAACAGATGTGTTGCTGCCAAGGGGGAGGGGAGGTGGGGGAGGGAAGGGTTGGGAGTTTGGGATTAGCAGATGCAAACTATTATATATAGAATGGATAAACAACAAGGTCCTACTGTATAGCACAGGGAACTATATTCAATATCCTCTGATAAACCATAATGGAAAAGAATATGAAAAAGAATATATATATATATATATGTGTGTATAACTGAGTCACTTCACTGTACAGCAGAAATTAACACAACGTTGTTAAGCAACTATACTTCAATAAAGTTTTTTTTTTAAATGGCAGAGTTTTGTTGGGGGTAAGAGGGCCTTTCCAAGCAAAGGAGCTGGATGAATATGCATGAACACGGGGGTCTGAGAGCACAATGCCTATTTGAAGAAAAGCCCTATAGCTCTTGGGAAGCTGTTAAAGATCCTTGACTAAGGAGAGAAAGTGTGGAGAGGAGAAGGATAATGTTTTGAGAACATTATTCTAGCTATAATAGATACATGCATGCAGTCAAATTGGAGGGTAGAGAAATTGGCGGCTGGGAGACTATTTCCAAAGCTACGGCTCCAGACCAGAACGGAACTGACAGGGGCTAGAACCTGGGGATGAAATGAGAACGGGAAAGAAGCCTGGCTGTGAGAGGAGTCAGAAATATTATGGGAATGAAGTACATAGGATCTGATGACAGGCTAGCTATCAGGAAAAGTATTTCAAAATGTCCTCGGGGTGAACTGAGGTTACTGGTGTAACAAAAGGTCTCGAAGGGACACTGGTTTGGGGATTAAAATCATGCAGATGACTTCTGACAAGTTCAGTTTTGGAGCTATCTGGCACTCAGCAGGATATAGGGAGTACATTCTGTAGTGAGGACTGGGTTAGAGATTTGGATTAAAGGGTAGTTAGTTACTGCCACAAATGTAGGACTTAACAGTAGAATACCCAGATGCTTCTATTAGAGAAGGCTCATAGGAGAATATCTTAACATCTCTGCAGAGTGGGGAGGATGAGGTGTGGATAAGTAGGTTGTGTGCAAGATGAAGAGAGAAGGACTGATGCCTTGAAGAGTCAAGACAACACAAGAGAGGATACAAAGGCCTCTCACTGCACTGAGGGCCTGGCCACGATACTAAAGGAAGCAGGGGGAGACAGAACCACAGAAAAACACTTTCACTCTTTCCTATACCACTAAGACTCTTAATGAATATAGTTTCAAATTTTGATCACTTTGACATTATCACAAAGATGAGGAGAAAATACAGAAGTAAAAGAGTAACTAAGATGGTAGGAAAGAAGAAAAATTGTTTCTAACAAAAAAGGTTTAAAAGAATTCAGGTTCTACATGAAAGGCTTAAAAATATAAACTGTAATTTTAATCAAAGTATCTGTTTTTCATTTGATCCTACTTACAAAATAAATCCTTTTTTTTTTTCCCCAAAAAAAGAAGAAAAAGGAATTCAGGTTCTTTATTCTAAAAGAGAGAATAGAGGGAAGATTTACATAATCCTAGCTCTTTCACCCAGGTAAGAAAGATGCTATGCATATAATTTTCCATTTTTAACTCTTTAGAAAGGAGAGTCTATTGTTTACATTTATTTTTATCTTTAAACAGTGAAAGTGGGTTTAACAAAAGGTATAGTTCTAACCGAAGGGTACTGGTGAAATTACATTCTGGGAGGTATGTGGAATTCAACCATACTCATTGAAAACACTTTTAATAACCTGGAAGTGCTGAATGATTGATATAGTACAAAGAGACAAACATGGTGATAGCCTATAATGGCAATAAAATATTAGGACAGTTTTCTCTTCCCTGTTTTTCTGCCAGGGATCAGAAAAATTTTAAAGCATAAAATTATTTCTTTTCATTGCAACTGTTCCAAACTATTTCAAAAGGAAATCTGAATTACAGAATTGGATATTTATGTCTGTGCCAGATTAGATTAAATCAAATTAATGAAAAATCTGAAATACACATATATTTGGAACTCCTTTGTGGACTACAGAGAATTACAGAAGCATTAGCTTGTCTGGCTGCTTGTAGCTTGTGCACTCATAATTCCTCTTGCTTCCCATCTCCTCCCCTTTACATCTTTTCCTTTAGGATCAACAAAATAATAAATGTATTTTGTAACATCTTCAGTTGGAAAAGAGACCCTAGGCTTTACGGTCTTTAGAAAAACTTGAAAGCAAGTTTATTATTCTTATAGATCTATAAATTCCAGTTTTTGAAACTTCTTTAAAAATATAAATATGGGGCTTCCCTGGTGGCGCAGTGGTTGAGAGTCCGCCTGCCAATGCAGGGGACATGGGTTCGTGCCCTAGTCTGGGAAGATCCCACATGCCGTGGAGCGGCTGGGCCCGTGAGCCATGGCCGCTGAGCCTGCGCGTCCAGAGCCTGTGCTCCACAACGCGAGAGGCCACAACAGCGAGAGGCCCGCGTACCGCAAATAAATAAATAAGTAAGTAAGTAAGAAATCACCATCTCTTGGTCATAAGCCTCAGAAACATAGATTAGCGAATTTTGTAATTTGAAGTCCTTTGAATCTAGCAAAAATTTAGGATACTAGCACTAAATACGGTGTTCATTTTAAAATACCACTCTTCCAGTGTAGACTAACACCCTGAGCCATTTTACTGCATACTCAATCAATATTAAAGATTAATGTCTTTAAGGACTTTCTGACCTATTTCATCTTAAAACCAATAACTCACCTAAGAAAAGCTCTTGATCTAAATTAAAAACTTTTTCAGGCAAACTTCCATGGTTGGCCCATTTTAAAGTGGAGAAAATTAATATCACAAGATTATGTAGTCTTATAATATTTATATCTAGTTAAAAGTAATTTAGAACTTCCCTTGAAACCAATTTAAAAAATATTCTCAAGAGTAATCTAAACAGGATCAAAGTCCATTAAATATAATAAGACAATATGCCCATTATAACCTGCCAAATGATAAGACATTGGTCCAGGCTTGAAAAAGGCAAATGACATTTAGATATTTATTGTTTATGGCAGTAGCCTTTGAGACAGAATGCAAGACTCTTAATTACAGTGCAGGAAGAAACTATCAGAGCTGCTATTTCTAAATTTTTTATCTAAAAGGGAAAAGCTTTATTAAATTAAATATTCAGATATATACTGCTCCCCTCCCTTGGTGCTTGTGTAAAAGGTTTCATATAAGACACCCAGAGGTTCCTGTAGAGACTACACAGTGCGGAGAGGTCGGCAGTGGAACCCTCACTTGTTCTATAGCTTTCAGTAACTTCGGATGTATTGGGGTTTATGAGTACAGAATGTCACTGATGTAGTTAACTTAAAAATCCAAGACCTCTACACAGTAGAAAAATTACAATATTATAACACTTTGTAAAGGGATGAAGAGTGACTACACAAATATTCTGCACTGAACAGAGATTTTTCTGATTGTCCTGAGGCAAAGTATTTAATTAAGAGTTGACATTTCACAAAAGAAATGTGTCCCTATTTGCTGTTGTATTCTGGTACAAGTGGATGTTTGTAGGATGCTACCTACCAGATAATTTAAAAAAAGAAAGAAAAATAGAAGAAAAGAAATAGAAAGAAAGCATGCTTAACCCATCACTTGAAGATAATGGTAACAATTTAAAAAGAATTTAAAAAAGAAATCTAAGTTCGAAAGAAACTCTAAGAAAAGATCATTTTGAAATTAGATATTTATGAAAATATGCATGAATGTGGTTCAGCTTTAAAATTCATATTTGTATCAAACTTGAGAATGGAATTTTCTATCCTGTTTTAAAATCTTCCAAAGGAAGAGTTCCAGAGGCTTTTCTTATTTTCTATTAGTTTGTAAGAAGAAATGATGATATCAGGAAAGACTGAAATTTTCTAGCAGAGTTACAAGACTATTCTTTGCATAATTAAAGAATACGATTTAAAGCAAGCATTATGTTTCAAGAAGATCAGCCAATACCACACTTCTCTCATCAACACAACTTTTTATCTTTTCTACCTGGACAAAATTCAAACCAAGTTTTGAAATAAACACAGAACAAGACCTTGGAATCACTTACTGTAACACAAGCATTAAAATGAAATTTAAAAAAAATACAGCTTGAGCTTCCCTGGTGGCGCAGTGGTTGAGAGTCTGCCTGCCAATGCAGGGGACATGGGTTCGTGCCCTAGTCTGGGAAGATCCCACATGCCGTGGAGCGGCTAGGCCCGTGAGCCATGGCTGCTGAGCCTGTGCGTCCGGAGCCTGCGCTCCGCAACGGGAGAGGCCACAACAGTGAGAGGCGTGCGTGCCACAAAAAAAAAAAAAAAAAATACAGCTCACACTAAAAATATCATTCATTTACTCTTAATAAAATTTTATTTCCTCATCTATATCTTATCCTTTTACAATTTTTTGAGTAGACAGCAAAATATCCCAAGTTGAGGAAGTGGACTTTGGGAGCAAGATATACTATTATTTTCCCCTTTTTTCTTTTTGTGAGTGTGTATGTGTGTGCTGCTGTGTGACATTTTGTCTGTATAGCTTTGCTTGTACCATTTGTCCTACGGTGAGACCGACCCTTTGTTTTTTTTAATAGAAATTTTTCTTCTTAATAATTATTTTTTATTTTAATAACTATATTTTATCCCACTTTATTTTGTCTTCTCCCTTTCTTTCTTCCTTCTTTTCTTCCCTCCTTCCTTCCTTTCTTCCTTCCATCCTCCCTTCCTTCCTTCCTCCCTTCCTTCCTCTCTTCTTTTCTCCCTTTCTTCTTCTTCTCCTTCCTTCCTTCCTTTCTTGCTTTCTTCCTTCCGTCATTTCTTCCTTCCTTTCTTCCTTCCTTCCTTCCTTTCTTTCCTTTCTATTTTTTCTCCCTTTTGTTTTGAGCCTTGTGGATTAAAGGCTCTTGGCGCTCCAACCAGGCGTCAGGGCTGTGTCTCTGAGGTGGGAGAACCAACCTCAGGACACTGGTCCACAAGAGACCTCCCAGCTCCACGCAATATCAAATGGCAAAAATCTCCCAGAGTTCTCCATCTCAACACCAAGACCCAGCTTCACTCAAGGACCAGCAACGAACAGTGCCGGACACCCTATGCCCAACAAAGAGCAAGACAGGTCTACAGCCCCATCCATTAGCAGAGACGCTGCCTAAAATCATAATAAGGCTACCAACATCCCCAAACACACCACCAGACGTGGACCTGCCCACCAGAAAGACAAGATCCAGCCTCATCCACCAGAACAGAGGCACTAGTCCCCCCAACCAGGAAACCTACTCAACCCACTGAACCAACCTCAGCCACTGGGGACAGCCACCAAAAACAACAGGAACTATGAACCTGCAGCCTGCAAAAAGGAGACCCCAAACACAGTAAGATAAGCAAAATGAGAAGACAGAAAAACACACAGCAGATGAAGGAGGAAGATAAAAACACACCAGACCTAACAAATGAAGAGGAAATAGGCAGTATACCTGAAAAAGAATTCAGAATAATGATAGTAAAGATGATTCAAAATCTTGGAAATAGAATAGACAAATTGCAAGAAACAGTTAACAAGGACCTAGAAGAAATAAAGAGGAAGCAAGCAATGATGAGCAACACAATAAATGAAATGAAAAACACTCTAGATGGGATCAAGTGACCTGGAACATAAAATAGTGGAAATAACTACTGAAGAACAGAATAAAGAAAAAAAGAATGAAAAGAACCGAGGACAGTCTCAGAGACCTCTGGGACAACATTAAATGCACCAACATTCGAATTATAGGGGTTCCAGAAGAAGAAGAGAAAAAGAAAGGGACTGAGAAAATATTTGAAGAGATTATAGTTGAAAACTTCCCTAATATAGGAAAGGAAATAGTCAATCAAGTCCAGGAAGCACAGAAAGTCCCATACAGGATAAACCCAAGGATAAACACGCCAAGACACATAATAATCAAACTGTCAAAAATTAAATACAAAGAAAACTTATTAAAAGCAGCAAGGGAAAAACAACAAATAACACACAAGGGAATCCCCATAAGGTTAACATCTTATCTTTCAGCAGAAACCCTACAAGCCAGAAGGGAGTGGCAGGACATACTTAAAGTGATGAAGGAAAAAAACCTACAACCAAGATTACTCTACCCAGCAAGGATCTCATTCAGATTTGATGGAGAAATTAAAACTTTTACAGACAAGCAAAAGCTGAGAGAGTTCAGCACCATCAAACCAGCTCTACAACAAATGCTAAAGGAACTTCTCTAGGCAAGAAACACAAGAGAAGGAAAAGACCTACAAGAACAAACCTGAAACAATTAAGTAAATGGTAATACGAACATACATATCGATAATTACCTTAAAGGTAAATGGATTAAATGCTCCCACCAAAAGACACAGACTGGCTGAATGGATAAAAAAACGAGACCCATATATATGCTGTCTACAAGAAACCCACTTCAGACCTAGGGACACACACAGACTGAAAGTGAGGGGATGGAAAAAGATATTCCATGCAAATGGAAATCAGAAGAAAGCTGGAGTAGCAATTCTCATATCAGACAAAACAGACTTTAAAATAAAAACCATTACAAGAGACAAAGAAGGACACTACATAATGATCAAGGGATCGATCCATGAAGAAGATATAACAATTGTAAATATTTATGCACCCAACACAGGAGCACTTCAATACATAAGGCAAATATTAACAGTCATAAAGGGGAAATTGACAGTAACACAATCATAGTAGGGAGATTTCACACCCCACTTTCACCAATGGACAGATCATCCAAAATGAAAATAAATAAGGAAACACAAGCTTTAAATGATACATTATACAAGATAGACTTAATTGATATTTATAGGACATTCCATCCAAAAACAACAGAATACACATTATTCTCAAGTGCTCATTGAACATTCTCCAGGATCGATCATATATTGGGTCACAAATCTAGCCTTGGCAAATTTAAGAAAATTGAAATCGTATCAAGTATCTTTTCCGACCACAACGCTATGAGACTAGATATCAATTACAGGAAAAGATCTGTAAAAAATACAAACACATGGAGGCTAAACAATACACTACTTAATAACGAAATGATCACTGAAGAAATCAAAGAGGAAATAAAAAAATACTTAGAAACAAATGAGAATGGAGACACGACGACCCAAAACCTATGGGATACAGCAAAAGCAGTTCTAAGAGGGAAGTTTATAGCAATACAATCCTACCTTAAGAAACAGGAAACATCTCGAATAAACAACCTAACTTTGCACCTAAATCAATTAGAGAAAGAAGAACAAAAAACCCCCAAAGTTAGCAGAAGGAAAGAAATCATAAAGATCAGATCAGAAATAAATGAAAAAGAAATGAAGGAAACAATAGCAAAGATCAATAAAACTAAAAGCTAGTTCTTTGAGAAGATAAACATAATTGATAAACCATTAGCCAGACTCATCATGAAAAAAAGGGAGAAGACTCAAATCAATAGAATTAGAAATGAAAAAGGAGATGTAACAACTGACACGGCAGAAAAACAAAAGATTATTAGAGATTACTACAAGCAACTGTATGCCAATAAAATGGACAACCTGGAAGAAATGGACAAATTCTTAGAAATGCACAACCTGCCGAGACTGAACGAGGAAGAAATAGAAAATATGAACCGACCAATCACAAGCACTGAAATTGAAACTGTGATTAAAAATCTTCCAACAGGGGCTTCCCTGGTGGCACAGTGGTTGAGAATCCGCCTGCCGATGCAGGGGACACGGGTTCTGCCCCGGTCTGGGAAGATCCCACATGCCGCAGAGTGGCTGGGCCCGTGAGCCATGGCCGCTGAGCCTGTGCTCCGCAACGGGAGAGGCCACAACAGTGAGAGGCCCGCGTACCACAAAAAAAAAAAAAAAAAAAAATCTTCCAACAAACAAAAGCCCAGGACCAGATGGCTTCACAGGCGAATTCTATCAAACATTTAGAGAAGAGCTAACACCTATCCATCTCAAACTCTTCCAAAAGATAGCAGATGGAGGAACACTCCCAAACTCATTCTATGAGGCCACCATCACCCTGATACCAAAACCAGTCAAAGACGTCACAAAGAAAGAAAACTACAGGCCAATATCACTGGTGAACATAGATGCAAAAATCCTCAACAAAATACTAGCAAACAGAATCCAACAGCACATTAAAAAGATCATACACCATGATCAAGTGGGGCTTATCCCAGGAATGCAAGGACTCTTCAATATATGCAAATCAATCAATGTGATACACCATATCAACAAACTGAAGGAGAAAAACCCTTTGATCATCTCAATAGATGCCAAAAAAGCTTTCGACAAAATTCAACACCCATTTATGATAAAAACCCTGCAGAAAGTAGGCATAGAGGGAACTTTCCTCAACATAATAAAGGCCATATATGACAAACCCACAGCCAGCATCGTTCTCAATGGTGAAAAACTGAAACCATTTCCACTAAGATCAGGAACAAGACAAGGTTGCCCACTCTCACCACTCTGATTCAACATAGTTTTGGAAGTTCTAGCCACAGCAATCAGAGAAGAAAAAGAAATAAAAGGAATCCAAATCGGAAAAGAAGAAGTAAAGCTGTCACTGTTTGCAGATGACATGATACTATACATAGGGAATCCTAAGGATGCTACCAGAAAACTACTAGAGCTAATCAATGAATTTGGTAAAGTAGCAGGATACAAAATTAATGCACAGAAATCTCTGGCATTCTTATACACTAATGATGACAAATCTGAGAGTGAAATTAAGAAAACACTCCCATTTACCACTGCAACAAAAAGAATAAAATATCTAGGAATAAACCTACCTAAGGAGATGAAAGACTTGTATGCAGAAAAATATAAGACACTGATGAAAGAAATTAAAGATGATACAAATAGGTGGAGAAATATACCATGTCATTGGATTGGAAAAATCAACATTGTGAAAATGACTCTACTACCCAAAGCAATCTACAGATTCAATACAATCCCTATCAAATTACCACTGGCATTTTTTACAGAACTAGAACAAAAAATTTCACAATTTGTATGGAAACACAAAAGACCCCGAATAGCCAAAGCAATCTTGAGAACGAAAAATGGAGATGGAGGAATCAGGCTCCCTGACTTCAGACTATACTACAAGCCTACAGTAATCAAGACAGTATGGTACTGGCACAAAAACAGAAATATAGATCAATGGAACAGGATAGAAAGCCCAGAGATAAACCCACACACATATGGTCACCTTATCTTTGATAAAGGAGGGAAGGATATACAGTGGAGAAAAGACAGCCTCTTCAATAAGTGGTGCCTGGAAGACTGGACAGCTACATGTAGAAGTATGAAATTAGAACATTCCCTAACACCACACACAAAAATAAACTGAAAATGGGTTAAAGACCTAAATGTAAGGCCAGACACTATCAAACTCTTAGAGGAAAACATAGGCAGAACACTCTACGATATAAATCACAGCAAGATCCTTTTTGACCAATCTCCTAGAGAAATGGAAGTAAAAACAAAAATAAACAAATGGGACCTAATGAAACTTAAAAGCTTTTGCACAGCAAAGGATACCATAAACAAGACCAAAAGACAACCCTCAGAATGGGAGAACATATTTGCAAATGAAGCAACTGACGAAGGATTAATATCCAAAATTTATAAGCAACTCATGCAGCTCAATAACAAAACAACAAACAACCCAATCCAAAAATGGGCAGAAGAACTAAATGGACATTTCTCCAAAGAAGATATACAGATTGCCAACAAACACATGAAAGAATGCTCAACCTCATTAATCATTAGAGAAATGCAAATCAAAACTACAATGAGGTATCATCTCACACCGGTCAGAATGGCCATCATCAAAAACTCTAGAAACAATAAATGCTGGAGAGGGTGTGGAGAAAAGGGAACCCTCTTGCACTGCTGGTGGGAATGTCAATTGATACAGCCATTATGGAGAACAGTATGGAGGTTCCTTAAAAAACTACAAATAGAACTACCATACGACCCAGCAATCCCACTACTGGGCATATACCCTGAGAAAACCATAATTCAAAAAGAGTCATGTACCAAAATGTTCATTGCAGCTCTATTTACAATAGCCAGGACACGGAAGCAACCTAAGTGTCAATCAACAGATGAATGGATAAAGAAGATGCGGCACATATATACAATGGAATATTACTCAGCCATAAAAAGAAATGAAACTGAGTTATTTGTAATGAGGTGGATAGACCTGGAGTCTGTCATACAGAGTGAAGTAAGTCAGGAGAAAAACAAATACCATATGCTAACACATATATATGGAATCTAAGAAAAAAAAATGTGATGAAGAGATTAGTGATAGGATGGGAATAAAACACAGACCTACTAGAGAATGGACTTGAGGATATGGGGAGGCGGAAGGGTAAGATGTGACGAAGTGAGAGAGTGGCATGGATATATATACACTACCAAATGTAAAATAGATAGCTAGTGGGAAGCAGCTGCATAGCACAGGGAGTTCACCTCGGTGCTTTGTGACCACCTAGAGGGGTGGGATAGGGAGGGTAGGAGGGAGGGAGACTCAAGAGGGAAGAGATATGGGAACATATGTATATGTATAACTGATTCACTTTGTTGTAAAGGAGAAACTAACACACTATTGTAAAACAGTTATACTCCAATAAAGATGTTAAAAAATTTTATTTCCTCATCTATATCTTACCCTTTTTCAATTTTTTGAGTGTTTTAAAATGATGATGACATATTAATACAGTGGTACATATATATATAATTTATAAATAAAAATACATGTTCGTGGGTAAGTGCTCAAAAATATTTTACTGATAAGACAGCAAAAACGCTTAAAAACCATGGATTTGTACTGATATAATTGTGCAGTACAAATTCTATCATGCAACTAGCTATGGTAATTGCATGTAAATAAACGGCTAAAAGTGGTGTATTTATACAGTGTTAACATTAATTCTTCCTGTTAAGTTCAGGAAGCATAATTTTTATACCTCATAATGAATGAAATTGCCACAATTTTAGTCCTTATTTTATGGTATCCAGTAAGTTAAAAATAACCCTTCTTCAGCTGGGCAGTTACACTGTGTACTTCCCTTTGTTGTTCCAGATGATGACAATTACTATGAAGCCTCTATAATGTTTCCCTTGTTTGAGGAAAACTATGAGTTATAAACTGAACACACAGGAGGCTTGTCAGAATTACAGATGTGTGTATACATATTATACACACACACATAAACACATACACAGTTCTTGCCTTGAAAATCCATTCTTCCCTCCTAACTTAAACAGAGGTGATATGGATGGCTGCCACAATGATGTCTGTTGGGTTCCTGAAATTCCATAGTGATCTGCTCTTTTGCATCTAAAGGACCTCCACCTTCTCGAATTTCTAAAGGCCTGTCATAAACTTTATCCTTGTAAAAATGATACTACTTATTAATCTCACTTTAATAAATGAGGAAACCAAGTCTGAGAGAAAGAAGAGATGTGATCACCTTATTTTTTAATATTGTTATATTCAGTAAAATGCAGCATCTTAAACACATGGTTTGATGTATTTTGAGAAATATATATGCATTTGTCACACTATTCTTAAGGTAGTGGAAGCAGGACTTATATTCCTGTTCTTTCTGCTGCCATTTTCTTATATACTTACAATCAGCAGAGTTATAGGAATTGGCACTGTGAGATATTTAAAAAATTATGGCAAATATGTAATTCAGAACTCATTTATTTTCCAAAGTCCATTTGCAGAATGCCAACCAGGTATAAAAAATCACTATGCTGACAGCAGTTTGGAACAGAGAGAGTGGGACAGGACTTTCCATAGCTCCCTGAGGAGAGAGGGCACCAACCCAAGGGCACAGGCATAGAAAAGCAGAGGTAAGAGAACACAAGAATGTGTTATAGTTTTGTCCAACCCATACAGACGATCATTTATAAAATCATATGCTTTAAGGGTTTGGCAGGTAGATTTACTGACCTTTGAAATAAACAATCATATTTTAAAAGAAAGAAACATAAAAAATCCAAGCTCTTTGTATAATGTACACACACATAGCCATTAGGAATGATATGCACCTTAAAACAGCGTATGCAACTTTTATTGTACTTCCAGGGAGTAGAATAGACTTATGCTTAAATTTTGGAAAACTGCTCACTGATAAAGCCATTATAGTAATTGCACTGGGTCTGTTTATTAATTTATCACAATTAAGTCAATAACAGCTTTACTAATGTCCTATTACTTGATTAGTTTTGAAAGTGATTATCTTAAGAACTCGACTTAATTGGAAGCCTCTTAATTTACAAGGTACATTAAACTCTCAGTAGCATTTTAAGATTATTCAACATATGCAGGTCAATTACCAGTAATCACTGTTTTGTACAAATGTTCCATAGAAACTATAGCATGACATGCCAAAGAGGGAGAGTGAGAGTTAATTAATAATGCCAGACTCCAAGTGACATTTCCAGGATAAAAGGGCAACATGGGCATTCATATAAAATCTTCCTAAAACTGGGTGTTACTAAAAATCAAATAATGGAAAGCTAGCAACTTTACACCTTACAGATGAAGATAATTTGTCATGATTGCTAAATCACCAGATTGCACTGCCTCTACTCATGCCCAGCTGCACATTAATTTCCAGATTAGTAAATTACAATTAATTCTTACTACTGCTCCATCACTTTGCTTTTTCCAGTTAATAAAAGAGACTGCAATCAATAATTGTTCATCCCAGTTTTCAGAACAGTTCAGCTACAGCTATTACTACATAAGCAGGTAACATGAGTGGTTCACATACCCAATGAGACTGTGAGGTCTTTAAAAATTATTGGCTGTAGCATAAATATTTTATATTGACCTTCCAATTCCGACTCAAAGATTCAATGTAGTTAGTTGAATATTTACAATGATTAACAATTATAAAGGCTGAGAAAGTGCCTTGAGACCTAGGCTGATTTTCGAACACCTATTCAAACAATTTCATAACTTTTAGATTAAACTTTATTAGATATTTGAAAGGTCTGCCCCACACTAACAACGGTGAGCCTGGTCTTGAGATTCATCACAGGAAAACTGATTGCTGCTTCATTAAAAACCTGGGATTGTAACTCCTTGAGAAGATTATTCCACTGCTGACCTGTAAAGGCACTGTATGAATTATGTGTTTTGACTTGTTCCTAATCTAAGTTCTTTACACAGAATACATTTCAAATTGCCAAGGCTGATTTGCGTCCAACTGTGTGAACACAGTGAACAAAGCTGAATCTGTAAAACATTAGTCCTGTGCATTTGAAAATCTTGGGATGAAAGGCACTTTGAGTTTGTTGCATTCAAATAGCTATGTGTCCTTAAACAAAATTTTCCTGGTGAGTTAACCACTTAAACAGTGGGGATGCTATGGGGAAAGTCAGGGTCATATTTAACAATCCAATCCCATGGATTTTGTACCAAGAATCCATCTGCCAAAAATTGAAGAGTGAGGAAGGCCTCTTAAGAGACTACCCACACACCACAAGTCGTTTTTTAATGGCTTTAAGCAATCCTCTTGGGATAGTTTGTCTCTCAATTGCCTACACATCACCTTTGATACATTACTGCACTTTAATTACTCATTTGCTGTAATTGAGCCATAAAGGCAGGACCTTACGAAAATATACAAAAAATATTTTTCAATATCTAATCCACGGTTGAGTAAAATAACCAGTTTACTCTATTCACACTTCACTTTTCTGCCACTGCCCTACCAGAAGCACAGCAGAAGTGGTCTGTGGCAGATGGAGATTCATGGAGAAAGAGAGTGGGTGGTGTGGAGAAGTTATGAGGACTCTTAGAGCCTGTGTTCAGAAACAGATTAGATCTGCTTCTTCCTTCAGGGGACAAAGGACACTGAAAACCCCATTCACCTGGGTATTAAGTTCAATTATGACCAGAGGAGTGGGAAGAAAGGGAACAGTTCATCTGCCCTGAGGCTCTTCAAATTCCTTCTGCCTCACGAT
This sequence comes from Kogia breviceps, assembly GCF_026419965.1. Taxonomy (NCBI): domain Eukaryota; kingdom Metazoa; phylum Chordata; class Mammalia; order Artiodactyla; family Physeteridae; genus Kogia; species Kogia breviceps. The sequence goes on from NC_081322.1 coordinate 50,620,534, forward strand.
GCATGACTAAGAAACAGCAAAGCATCCTTTGCTCAGAACTACTTGTCCCTTAAGTCTTAATAAAGGAGGCTATACACAAAGTACATTTAAATTAACTGTTGCCATCCTTATTGTCCACTTGCAATAAATAAATGCCTTTAGTTTGGTCAAGCTACTAAGCGCCTGGCATGGACTCAGTGATCGGTAGCTTGGTGAGAGGATTAAATGATTCTGAAGAAGCTTAGGTTCTCTCTTCCTCTGGTGGAAGGATAACCTTAGCCTCTTTTCATGGACCGTGGAATGTCCTCAGATACAAAACAGGTCACCAGCTGCTGTTAATAAAGTCGCTTTGCTTGAAGCAACAAGAATGGCTTTATGGAAATAGCTTTTTTTTTTTTTTTTTTTGCGGTACGCGGGCCTCTCACTGCTGTGGCCTCTCTCGTTGCGGAGCACAGGGCTCCGGACGCGCAGGCTCAGCGGCCATGGCTCACGGGCCCAGCCGCTCCGCGGCATGTGGGATCTTCCCAGACCGGGGCACGAACCCGTGTCCCCTGCATCGGCAGGCGGACTCTCAACCACTGCGCCACCAGGGAAGCCCAGCTCTTCTTTTTAACAGTCACTCCGAAGTCCTTAATTAAAAATGCCTTTTTTCTCCTTCTATGCTAAAATGACCCAAACTTTGCTTTCTAGTCTTACTGGATTAAAAACTATATATTGCAAGAGAAAAAAGGAGATGTAAACTCTTTTGGGGTAATTAAAGTCTGGAATTAGCTGTTTTCTACAAAAAGCAACAAACTGCTTAGGGATAAGTGAAAATGTTGGCTAATTATTAACAAAAGTAAATTTATCACAGAAACAGACCCCCTAACCCCCTCCACCCCATGGATGTTCGGAGTTGGCTGCCTCTCTGAGCAGCTCCGAGATTTAAGAATCTAAACAGCTCGGATGTCTCAGTGATTTCTTCTATTACAATGGTTCTCAAAGTGTGACCCCTGAACCAGAAGCATCAATCAGCCTCTGCATCACCTGGGATCTGGTAAGAAATGCAAATTATCAAGGCTGACCAAAAATCTGCCCAATCAGAAACTCCGTGGGAGGGGCCCAGCAATAAGTGTTTTAACAAGCGCTCTAGGCAATTCTTACATACTCTAAAAGGGTGGGAACCACTGTTCTATTAAAGCTGGGTATTTTCAAACCAATTGCCTAATATATTTCCATATTTCAAGAATTAAACTGACAATCAATGGGGAGGGAAAAGTTTTCAAAGGTAACTGAGAAGAGAAATGCAGCTATCCTTAGGATAAAAATACTAGATTCATAGCAGTGATTCTCAACCCTAGATGAATACTGGAATGGCTGAACAGGCTTAAAAAAATACCAGGACCTTACTCCAAGCCAGATGAAACAGAGTGTAGGGTAGAGAGGCAGCGATGATATTTTAAAAAATGCACCAGTTATTCTAAAGCACCGGGAAGGCTAAGAATCACTGATAGAAAATAACCACAGCAGTCAGACTCTTAGTAGAAGTAGGACAGCCTAAGAACTAGAAAACAGGGCTACGTGGATGCTTCTAGCAAGAATATATATATACGTTTTCATAGACTAGGTTTGTGACATATTAATTAAGCACTAGCTGGCATGTGGGACTTGGGAAAATAACATTACATTTTATTGCCTCATACTCTCCTTAAACCTCATGGGTTGAACAGTTCTTATTTCTAGAACAGGTAAGTCACCAATAAATATAATTCGAGAGAGGAATCTGAGTTTTGATCCTATAGGCTTATTCCAAAATAATTTTGAAAATAATATATGTTGGAGCATGAAGCCACCACGATCCTATATGGACCATGGGGATACATTCTCTCCACACTTCTAGCTGGTTCTACTAATACCATCTTCCTTCCTGACAGGAAAATGGGACTTGAGTTTGAGAATGGATTAGAAGCACTGAGTGGCTTAAAAACTGAAGATTACCATAAAAAGGTATCAAAACCAAGTCAGTTTTAGCTATGTCCTATTTTACTGTTTTATACACACACATACACAATTTCATAATGAAAATTGAGCACAAAACCATAAATTAATAATAATCATTCCAATTTACATTTATTTCATACACTTTGCAATGATTAATCTTCTTTTACATATTAATTCATTAGATTTCCACAAAAATGCCTCATGAGGTCATCAGGATAGACACTATCATTGTTGTTATTTTAGTTTTACTTATGAGAAGACAAACTTAGTTAAGTGAATTACCCAAGGCCAAGAGCTATATTGACAATGTTAATAAGTAGCAGCTTTAACTGTAGTATTAATATTTTGATGTCTGATATTAGTAATTTTGTGCATGTCAGTTTTAAAACCTCAAAGTATGGTTATTTTTATTTCCAGAAGAGTATAAATGGCCAAATGAATTAAAATAGATAAAAGAGGGAAACCCAATATAATAAATTATCCAATCAGAAAAAATAAACACATAAAGCAGTTTTGCTTAAAATACTTGTAAAGACTGTAACTTCTTTTTTACTTTTCTAGAGTTGGTAGAACTTACCTTTGAATTCTTAACAGATCATAAAACATATAAATAAAAGATAAATTGTAAGATGCAGCTCTGATTTTATATTTGGGCTATATAACTGCTACAGAACATTTTTAGGGTAACTAAGTACTATTTTACTTCTTAGAATATTAGCAAATCATTAAATAAGTTTGATCTGCTCATATCAGAAGATTTGTGCGTTTTTGTTTGTTTGTTTGTTTGTTTGTTTTTTGCAGTACGCGGGCCTCTCACCGTTGTGGCCTCTCCCGTTGCGGAGCACAGGCTGCGGACGCAGAGGCTCAGCGGCCATGGCCCACGGGCCCAGCTGCTCCGCGGCATGTGGGATCTTCCTGGACCAGGGCACGAACCCGTGTCCTCTGCATCGGCAGGCGGACTCTCAACCACTGCGCCACCAGGGAAGCCCAGAAGATTTGTTTCTTGATAAATTTTATATTATTCTTACGATGTTAAAAGTATACAACTGTATTCTGCTTCATTTTAAAACATAATACACCTCTTTCAAATCTGAAACCAGGTACTTTAAAAGACGGTTAGCAAATTTTAAAATGTAGAAGTTTATGTTTCAATTGTCAAGTAAATATGCAGGGAGATATATGGAAAATACTCTAAAATTTTTTTTAACCTAATTAGACTGTCTTTCATACTTTGTGTCTATTAAAACTCACCAACTATAATTTAATATTCAAGCATTTTACACCACCAAAGTATTACGAAACACAAAAAGGGGGTTTGTTACAATATACATACTACATGCTTCATACAGGATAATCTTTCACTATTAGAAAACAATAAGCTGTGTACTATTCTTAATTAAGGCCCCATTTCAGATAAAGTAAAGCAATTTGCAATTTAATTATAATAATACACACTGCAATGTAACTAATGACATAGTATACATTTGCATTGGATAATTAGAGTAGAATCCTGTAATTAAGTAGAGTATAAATAAAGCTTTACAAAGCAGGAAATAAAAACAGGTAAGGGAGTTGTGGTTCATTCATTTCCTTGCTTACTAATGAGAGCTGGACTAGAGATCAGTCACTTCCCAGCACATTCCTTGATGTGCGCAATAAAATCACGTGCTGTAGACAGATCCACTAACCTAATATAACCACCAGGTAGGTGTCAGTTCAGAGAAATACACAAAGAGAAACAAGTGATAAAGCACTATAAGCTAAAACTAACTCATAGTAAAGAGAGAATAATTACTAGGCATGCCCAGACTATATGCCCTGTGATATAAATGAATAATGGGAATATTAACCATATTATTTTAAATTAAGAACATACTTTAGAAAACCCCTACTTAGTATATATATTCTACTTAGGCTTAAATTATACCTTGAAATATGGAAGTGGTGAAATGTTTGATTTTACAAACCACAGAAGTGATTTTTCTTCTTTAGGTTGGAGAAAAAAAATGCATAGGGTCTCTTGTTAATAGTAGTAACAAGATCAGACATCAAATTTTAACATTTTCACATAAGAGAAACTGAGTTCTACCAAAATCTAATCTGTTAAATCTAGGCAAAGTTTTCCTTTTAGCAGAGGTATTACGTAACTTACGCATCTTCATTCTACTGTTGTATTGGTGAAGCAAGCATGTTGCTCTAATCAGGTACTGTGTATAACACCCAGGTGTTTGTTCAGTCAAATTACCACTTGTTATCAACTCATAATTTCAATTAACTTACAACTTAATATAGCATCTCTTGAACTGAGAATTTATTATAGATGGAGCAGAAAAGATAGTTATAACATTTTTTTCTGAACAGATTTTGGGACAGACTTTCTAATGCAGGATATGAGTAAATTATTTAGGTTCTCTGCTATTCTCAGTTTGCACAAATACTGAAATCTAATTTGGCTTATTGGTGTTTTGGCTCCAAATACATAAACCTCCCCAATTCAAAATACTGCCTGCTTTAAATCAACCTGGTGAGTACTTATTATCTCTCCTTGGCACAGACTACCTTACATTTGTCAATTACATGAGTGAGTGTATAACATACAAAATATATATTCTGCTTTACTAACCAGGCTGTAAATATGAATACCCTGAGAGAAAGACCATGTCTGTTATCTTTTTAAATAAAGTGAAAAGAAGCAGAAAATCTTACCTGGACCTAGCATAGAAACTTCATCACAGCAGGGACTAAAATAAATGTTGTTGTTTTTTTTTTTTAAACAAAGAAAAGGTAAAGAAACCAATTATCTTTAGGCAAAAACCTGAATACTAGAGGAATGTGAACCGATACTACCAGTAAGTTCACATTTTTGTTAACATATAGGTGTTGGCAAAAAGTAGCCTCCGTTAACTATTTTCAAAATTGAGGCAGAAGAACAGAATTATGATATTACAGACAGCATATCTGCCTCCCCCATCACAATTATTGCCAAGAGTTTCAAAGCCAGTCAACAGTGAATACGGAGCTATTCTAAAATGCATCCTTGAGCACTTTTTTCTCCTGGGCATCCTTCTATAGATACTCCCTTATTCTGAGAAGTTAATTAAAATATAATTGTGGCAGACATATTTTTCCCCATCTCCTTTGAAACTTCTACTGGTGACAGGCTTCAGAAAACTAGAAAATAAGCTCCATGCCAGCTGTCCCTTGTCCCCTGGCCCATACTGTGAAAATACAGAGATTCAGAGAAAACAGCATATATGTACAGATGGACATCAACAGCACATCCTGAAATCTAATTATTGCAGTTAAATATGAAACACTGCTTTTGTACCCTAGAGAAAATTCTTCAAGATGATAAATCAGTTTCACAGCTGGAAGAAGAAAGGATTCCATGAGAGTATTTGATTGGGCAAAGGGATAGGATGAATTTTAGTGGGTTGATATTACTATTAATTTTGCCAAGATTTACTGTATAAATTCGGGTAAGCCACCGCTATTTAGTAAATGGAATTGAGAGTGGATAAAATATATAATAAAAAATTCATACAGGTTGCCAGGAAGAAGTTAAAAGTGTTCCTGTCAGTTGTAAAATGGTCACCTAATTTCCTCTAGTTTAACATGAAAACATCAGAGAATACATAAATGAAATGGCACATTATTTTTGACCCAAAGTAATTTTCCTGTAATATTTGAAATTAAAAGTTCTAATGTAAAATACTGTAAAATACTATAAATCTAAAATAAGGTCTTAAGAAAAAGTTAAAGCTCTAGTTAATGAACTTTCAGGAGATACAGATAAAAAAGATAACAGCAGATTCAATACTGAATAGTTTTTAGAAGTATTCCTTTATGTACTGAAAAATGTCTCCACTGTACACAAAGGATAGGTATAACTAAGGAAAAAATCCTCTTGGCTGTAAAAAATAAACACTAGGTTAAATATGCTTTAAAACAATCTAATTTCTTATGATGATTTCAAGAGGCTAGAATTAATTAAATGATATCAGCACCTTACAATAACTAACTGAACTTCTGCAAAGATGTAGGCCCACATCTCTATTCGTTTTCGGAGGCCTTTTATCTAGTTCCATTACCTTCCAGGAAGGAGTAAGAACTAGCTCCACAGCATCTTAGAGTAGAAGGCTGGAGTGATCATTCACTGCAGTATTTTAAACCTGGGGGGCCCTTAGGTCCTAGGTGGACTCCAATGGTACTGTTAGCTTTTGTAAATTGAGTAAAAGTATGTGTCCTCAGGAATATGCATTTTATGAGGAGAGGGCTGTGTTTCATCAGAATTTCAAAGTGGGCTATAAACATGAAAAGGTACAAAAAAAACTAGTTAAGTAACTTCCAGTTTACAAATAAGCCTGGAGAGTTAAAATGGCTGCTCTAAAGACAAACCTAGAATACCTATAAAATACCTGGAACCAGGTCTCTTGATAACCAATTAACTCAGTGTACTATTATGCCCATATCATTCTTCTCAGAGGGTAAGTAGGAAAAATATGTGTTAAATGTGCACAGTGTCTTTGCAATTGGATCTTATCTCAAGTAACAGAGAACTTTCTACGTCAGAATACTACCTATAAGTACAAAGTCTGAAGATATGGAAGGCAATATAGGTGATCTACATAAGCCAAAAAAAACCCTCATGGATCTCCCAACACCATGCTGCCTCCAAGCCAAGCATATATGCCCACTTTCACCTTAAGACAGCAGAGCACATGCCATTGATCTCCAAGATGACAGAGAAAGCTGTAGGAGTCCAAAGGGAAGAATGGATCCTGAGATATCACATTATGCAATAGAGAACTACCTCAGTTTAACGTGGCCCAGGGGTTTGAACTCTCCCTGGCTCACTGCCTCAACACCCATGCCTCTGCCCCAAACACACACACACACACACACAAAATTATAGACAGGTACAGCGTGATTTCAAGGTATAGATATATAACATACAAATGAAAACAAAGCATGAATTTAACTGATTTATTAGCCAATTAATTTCATGATTTTTCATGATTAATTTTAGGAAGGAATGTCACTAAAATAAATAATTAGGAAGAAATGTGCATTAATCTTGCCAAGTCACCTTGCGCATCCTCTTGCCATTTCTAAAATGAGAAAGCCATTTAACTTCTGCCTATGAATCAATGTGTGTATAAACATATAAGTACATATTCTAGCTCTACCGTTTACATATGGCATGATTTTAGGCAAATGACTTAGTCTCTCTGTGACTCAAGTTCCTGATTAGTAAAACAGAGATAACAGCAGTACTGACCTTACTGGGTTGTTGTGAGGATTAAATGTGGTAATATGGGTAAAGTACCTAGAATAAACCTTCATATTTTATGACGACAAAAGAGCTGTCATCATTGTCATCCTCATCATCATCACAAAGAGACATATACGCAATTAATTAGTTTTGGAGAAGAAGGAGTTAAGAAGGAAGCTTAAGATAAAATTGTTTATTAACAAAATGCTCAAGCTATCATGAAAATTCAAAGAACTTCCTGGGAGAATACCAGAAAGTCTATTCGGCCCCGGCGTTTCTTGGGGCCACATTTCCATGGACTTGGCATGCCAGGGTTCTCCACCCAAATGGGACGAGAAGGATGGGTTGATCTGGGCCAATAGAGCAGTCCCCTTCCCTCCTTACAACTGTGGGTGAGCAGCGTCAGGTATTCCAGTCTCAGTTACACCAACTTGTTGTGTGGGAGACCTGATTACTCTAAATGTTGTATCTCTGCAATATCTCTGACCAGAAGCTTAACTGAAGGGAAGTGATCTTAGGAACTGACTTCTTTGAAAGTGAAATGCTTTGATGACAATTTTAAAGATAATGGGATGCTCTTAGAATTTATGGAGACAGTATGTAACATCACCATGAAACAGTGAAAACACTGAATCATGTCTTGTGTACATGACTCTCTTGGGGTCATTCGATTCCATGATGGGAACCCATCTAAAGCCACGGAACACTGAAAAACACTAATAAAACTTCCAACACAAAGACAGACACCAAGACTCCCAATGGTGTCAAGTCACCAACATCATTCAAGTAATTATCCACCGGTGTTTAATTGTTAGACCACAATCTTGAATATGTCAACTTAAAACATGTTGTCGAAAATGAAGAGTTTTACCTTTTTATATTCAGCAATGCCCAAGGTATTCCAGAGGGAGTATGAAATGCAGGTAGCAATTTTACCCCAAGTTCCACTGCTTTCTTTCGAAATATCTGAAAAGTTAAACAATTAAGTGAGCTACTGTTGAAAGAAAAACAAAATGTGCTATTCTACTATCTCACATTGAGCATGTTTCTACTTAAAATTTTTTTGATATGAAAAAATAAAAGTTTCTCAAATTAATAGAATTACCTAGGAAAGTAAGACTGGTCCAGGGGCCATTGTGTTGTGCAGTATTTATTACCAATCTTGGTTGCACAAAGAATCATGTAGGGAGATTTGAATAATACTGATGTCTGGGTAGCACTCTTACGATTCTAATTTCTATGGTTTGGGGCTCCCAGGTGAGAATTTTTTAAAGCACCACAGGTGGTGTCAAGTGATTCCAATGTACAAGCCAGGGGGGAGAACCACTGTTGCTGGTGAGTAAGTCTTGGATTGAAAATCAGGAGCTCTGGTCCTGTTTTGGCTTCACTTATTTACTAGGGCACAGAGAAAGGATAAGTTGTAAAAAGACATATTATTGGGCTTCCCTGGTGGCACAGTGGTTGAGAATCTGCCTGCCGATGCAGGGGATACGGGTTCGAGCCCTGGTCTGGGAAGATCCCACATGCCGCGGAGCGGCTGGGCCCGTGAGCCATGGCCACTGAGCCTGCGCGTCCGGAGCCTGTGCTCCGCAACGGGAGAGGCCACAACAGTGAGAGGCCCGCGTAACGCAAAAAAAAAAAGAAAAAAAAAAAGACATTATTACAAGTAATCTATACATCCTCTCAGCCCTGTGAGGTTTTAACTTCCTCTTATGTTAAGTGTAGGTGATATGGAAGATACAAAGTTACATTTGATACAAATTTCTGCCAATAATTTAGTAAAGAAGGGAATATATGCACATAAATATCTGGAACACAGATAAAATGACTGCATAACGTACAATCACCTAGGAGTTCAGATGAGTTCAGTAAGGCTGTATGGTGGAGATGGCATTTAGATGAGGATTGTATGCAGCATGTAATGGGGGTTAATGATGCTAGAGACAGGCTGAGGTGTGGGGAGTGGAGGGGCATCCCTGAAGGTATCAATGTAAGCACAGACACAGGCAAGCGGGGGCCTGCAGAAGAAAATGGAATAAGTCAGCTTCCCTGTCCACAAAAAGGCGGAATACTGGTAAATAAGGTCAGGTATACATAGCATAGGCCAAAATCATGAAGGCTCGTAAATGTAAGGCTAAGAATTTTATCCTGTTAAAATGGAAAAATATTGAAAGTTTCTGAGTAGCCAGTTCACTTGAGCAGAACTGTGCTTTAGGAAGATTAATTAGATGACATCCATTCACAGTTTTAGTTCCAAAGAAAAGCACTAAGTTAATTTACTCATTGAAGGAAGGACTGCTACAGCTTTCCCCGTGATAGCTGTGGCAGCAAGCAGGTGCCTTGTCCCTTCTCCTTGCCATACTGTACGACTCAGCGTGGTGGGCTGGGAACTTACTATTTCCTCTGCTTCTTCCTCAAACAAGGGAAGAGAAAGGTTGGGGAAACCCTGAGAAGCATGGAGAATGAAAGCAAAGTCCTCTCCCAGCAAGGGAAAGCATTCATTAAAGCCACTGTCAAAGAAGCCTTGTGTGGCTTTTCCAGAGGAAGGGGTTTCAGTCCTTAACTCGTGCTTTAAGACCCAAGCCTCCCCATAGAGAAATCCAGGCACTGGGCTTCCGGGCTGAGGAGAATTCAGTAATACCCATATTGACGCTGTTTCTGAAACCCTACTCTTTTTGGAATCTAACTCTTACTTTGTAATGAAAGTTGAGGAAATAATGAGTTTTAATGTAAGAATTTGGCTGGCGGTCAATTTAGATAAACCAGCATTCCTGGAATACAAATGAGGACACAGACTTTGGTAGTATATAAGGCACTAAAAAATAAAGATACCATTTTTTTCCCCGCAAATTATTATTATAACTCTTTTTGAAGTGGACAATTTCCTGTTTCAACAGCAAACGGTGAATGGAAGAAGAGGAGAAAGAAAATAAGCCAAAAGGTATATTCTTCCTTTCCTGTCTCTGTCATACCCTAGAGAATTCCAAGGTCTCTTCTGCCATAAGGGATTATCCAATCACTGCCCAGCCATCTGCTGACTTTCTAGTTTCCACCCAACTTTTAAAACTGTTAATTAACTAACTCCTTTTCAAGAAACTTACATAAGACAGAAGTCAGACTTGTAATGAAAACACCATCATGAATATTATAGCCATATGGCATGGGAGTTAAGGGCTCAGGCTTTGAAAACACAATGCCTATATTGGAATCTCAGCTCTACTTCTTCAAATTGGGTATAATCTTGGGCAAACTGCTTAATCTACCTGTGCTTAAACTTCCTCAACTATAAAATGGGGATAACAATAGCATTTGCTAGTTTAAAGGTTGTGGAAAGAAACTGAATGAACTATCATATTTAAAGACCTGAGGACACACAGTCATCACTCTAAAAGGTTAGTGGTAGTTTTTATGGTAAAATGATAAGGGTATTTCCCCAAGAACTTTCCCTATTTACTGCCTGAAATTCTTTCTTGTCTTTAATCCAACTGCTGTTTTGGTACATTCTACTTGGGTTCTCTGTGTGCGTGAATATATATTTTTATAGACAAATATACTGAGTTGGCCAAAAAGGTCGTTCGGATTTTTCCATTAACATCTTATGGAAAAATCCGAACGACCTTTTTGGCCAACCCAATACGTGTGCGTGTGTGTGTGCGCGTGCGTGTGTGTGTGCGCGTGCGCGCACATGTATACCTCCCCCACCCCCAAACACACACTCTTCATCAAAAGCATTCATTCTCAAGAGCTAAGCCTTTAGTTTTCATCACTGCATTCCCAAATTCAACTTTCCATCTTGACTCTAGCGCTACACTTCTACTTCTGTGCTCACATCACAATCTGGGCACCCTGTTGTCTTTTGGAACTTAAGATATCCAAGGTGAAATCAATCATTTAATGTCCAAGGCAAATGTCCCTAGTTCCATCACTGACACTACTGGTCAGCCAGCCCCTGGGGCTCAAGAGAGCATGCATTTTGACTTCTGATTTCTCTCTTCAGTTATTAAGCATCAACATTAAAGTTCTTGGCAACATCGCATATACAGCCCATTCCCTTTCTGTGATACGAGCATAGTCCATTCAAATTTTCATCACCAGGTACAATGAAGGGCATGAGAGCAAAGAAGGTCCTCTTCCTTGGTTTCCCATTCTCCAGGATTTCCCCTCCTGTCTCCATTATTCTGTATCTATGTTATCTGATTTCTCTTTTTACCATACAACTTTCTTATTCAAGAAACCATAATAATTCCCTCTGTTGTATGAAATGTCAAGTCAAAAATGATTTACTGACTTTTCAATGACCTCTATGAATCAGACCATCTATTATCTTCTATTTTTTCAAAGACCATCCTGGCTGAAGCTTGAGTCTTCAGGGTTTCAAGTACTCATTCAAGTTCAGTCTACCATAGTATCTTTGTTAAAAAAGGTTTTTCCCCTCAGATCTATTGAGATATAATTGACATACAACATTGTGTAAGTTTAAGGTAAGTTTAACGTTAAGTTTAATCGTTAAGTTTAACGATTTGATACATGTAGATATTGTGAAATGATTACCACAACAAGGTCAGTTAACACTTCCATCTTCTTGCATAATTATCTTTTGTGTGCGTGTATCACGCCATCTTAGTATACTTATTTACATAGTTCTCTCATCCTGAAACACGCTGTTCTGCCTCCTGTTGGCCAATCCAAATTCACTCATTCTCCAAGGCCCAGGTCAAGTCCCAACCCCAGGCCAAGATCTTTATCTTCTGTGAACTTCTACACTGACAACTGGCATCACAAAATGCAGCATTTGATTACAGAAGGCAAGATCCAGATCTCTCAATGTTTTCTCGTGTTATTCTCTTGTATCCTCAAATAATTTTCTTTTCTTTAAAAGTAGAGAAAAAAATCTCCATTTCTCCTTCATTGTCTATTATACATATCCAACCCAAATTTGGTCATTTTGTATTAAATTTATTGATATCACCACATTATTCCTATGAGTGGTAGGTGGGAAGTTTTTATAATCTCAGTCAACAGGCAGGAAGGAAACAGCGACCCTTTCCATCTTGAGGTTTTTGCTTTTGTTGTTTCCTCTGGCTGCAATGCCCTTTCCCTAGCTCGTTGCCTGCCTGGTTCATTCTTAACTTCAGGAATCTGCTTAAAAGTCCCCTTTTTAAGAGAGGTCTTTTTTTTTTTTTCCTGTGGTACACGGGCCTCTCACTGTTGTGGCCTCTCCCGTTGCAGAGCACAGGCTCCGGACGTGCAGGCTCAGCGGCCATGGCTCACGGGCCCAGCCGCTCTGCGGCATGTGGGATCTTCCCGGACCGGGGCACGAACCCGTGTCTCCTGCATCGGCAGGCGGATTCTCAACCACTGCGCCACCAGGGAAGCCCTAAGAGAGGTCTTTCTTAACAACCCCACTTAAAGTTGGCCATTCTCATTTATTGTTTATCATATATCACCTTGCATATTTCCATCCCACTATTTATCACATCCTAATTATCTTATTTGCTTGCTTGTTTCACAACCCCACTAGATGTAAGCTTCATGAGGGCAGGACTTTGTCTTGTTCTAGCATCCAGCAAAGTAGCTGGTACTCAATAAATGTTCATTTAATAAATGAATGAATCAATCAAATATTAATAAATATATCTGGAGCACTGTAATGAGAAACCACTAATATTCTAGTATTTGCAAAGTGTTCTATTCTATTCCACGAGTTTCTATTGTCTGCAAATAAATATATCAAGTATTCTGCAGTCTCAACCTTGGGCACAATTACAAAATAGTTTTTGGATGAAAACATTAATTAACCTATTGATGCTTTAAATGAAATCATATGTTGGCCTCAATCAATTTCAATTCTTAATATTTGATTTGTTACCTCCTCTTGAGACACGAAGAGGTTAGTTACTTGGAGGAGGAATCCAGATTCTCAAAGAGAACATCTTTCTACCCAAAATGGTGAGTAATAAAATTCCAAACTAGCTAACAAAGTTAATATTGTTAAAAGAATGAAGGAGAAATGTCACACATCATTCAAAAGAGCAGTTAAGTTTTAACTAGCACATCTTAGATAATGTACTCAAAAGTAAATGACCACAAAAAGCACACTAAATGGTACTTCACTGCTCCTTCAAATGGGGCAGGCATGCTGGAGGGAGCCGGACCAGGCCAGCTCTTGGATCCTAGGATTGGTTCTACTACGGTTCACTGGGAGGCCTGGGCCCATCACTTAACTTTTCTGGTTCTCAGCTTCCCCAGTGAAATAGGAGAGCAGGGCTGATAATTTCTAGTTTTGATTTATTCCTGAAAAAACTAGTATCAGAAGTCACAAAGCTAGTACTAATATGAGACTGGCAAAAAAGCAAAACTATCATAATTTTTTAGATAGAAAGTGTTAATTTGCCACCCAATTCTTAATCAATCTTGGTTTCCAGGGTTTGTTGGTACCTATATTTGGCAGGTGGGTTTTGTAAAGTTAAGAGGGCAAGATGAAAAGTGACAGGTAATAAAATGTAATCTGTGCTGATAATAGAAGACATACTCTTTTTTTAAAAAAAATGACCATTAAAACTAAATAGGGTTTTTGGGCAACTTGCACCAATCAGTTTGAAATTGGCAGATATCTAATGACCCAAGAGGAATCTTCAAAAAGATTCTGCATTATGGAAATTCTGATTATATTCACAGAAAAAATAAAAACTAATAAAATTTGCTGAAAGAAGGGTGGTAAAATGTTATAAAATAGCTTCTAAAATAATCTTTCAAGCATGTAATGAACAAATAGGTTTAAATTAAAACTTTTATGGTCTAAAGTTAAGAGTTTCAAAATGACTATACCTAAACTGTATCTTTTCATTATACTTAAATAACATCATCACAGTCTTATTGCTGTTTTTGATCAAAAGTTTTAAAAAACTTCAGATTTTAGAACCTACCAAATAAAAACTTCTATCTTTTTACTTTACTCTTACAGATAGGATTAGACAAGGCTGTAAACAAGATGTATGGCTTTCTTTGCCTTTCTAGTTCGCAGATCCCTGAAGAACTGTACAAGAATATTTACACAACAGAGCAAAGAGTAAGGAAAGAAGAAATGAATAAGAACAGATGGTTCTGGAAAGAACCCGTTTCAGTTCAGACATGGTTCAGTTTGAAATGTACAATTAATATCAAAGCCTTTCTTCATATGCTCATGCTGAAAACTTCACTGTTAAAAGATCAAACACTAATTCCCCATTAGTACAAGCAGAGTTTACCTATTACTCATTTTTGCTACATAAAGCTTTCAGCACAAAATACTGTTGATCTGATAAACATCTTTGGCTGAAAATAACTGAAATAACCCACATATCATTAGCTGAGTTGATTAATGCACATAATATGGGCCAAATTTAATCACTCAACCAATAAGTACTTATTGAGCCACTCTGGCTTTTCAATTTAGAGTGGAACCTTAAAAGTTCTAAATATTTGAATAAAGATATAAAATTAGTTAATCCAGGAGAAATTGAGAGCTGGAAGGGACATCAAAGGTCATCTAGTTAAATAATCTTGGTTTACAGATGAGGAAACTGAGGTTCAGAGAGGCCCTATTTCCCTAATTAAATGCTCTGATGTGGGATGGTTTGATGACAGCTATAGCCAAGTGAATGCCAGATTCATAACATCTCAGATACATGTAATTCTTTTGATCTGGAGGGATTTCCCCTGTGAATCCCTTATATGTAAGTGTGTACACATCTTTCACTGCCTCTTTCTAACTTGTGCATTCTCTCTTTAATTAATCAAAACCCTAAACTGAAGTTTTTCTAAATTAAATGATTTGTTGTATTTGTCAAACTGCATTATGAACTTCATTTTTAAAATGTATAAATTTAATTAGATGAGAACTTTTGGCAACTGTTTTGTTTTTCTTCCCTGTGATTCAGTACAATTCAATTTTTACCCTCTAGGCCATTAGATGAAGAGAGTATTCTTCACTTTTCTGAAAAAATTAAAGCATTAACATCTCTCCAACTTGTTTATTCAAAATAATAAGGATATGCATGCTAACCTGCCAGTAATCATAGGTTATAACCAAGAAGAATAAATATAACTGTACTTTAGACTTGTGTTTCTAATGTATGAAAGCACAAAATGTAAGTGAAAGAAAAAACTTCTGATAAATATAACTAAAAAAATCTAGATGTAGAATGCTCTTAGTGAACAGGCATTTTAGACTTGGCTAGCTTTTTAAAGATATTTATTCTCATGAAAAAATTAACAGCTAGTGAAACTTTTTTAAAGTTTGCTTTTATACTATCCCCTAGTCAAAAGGAATAAATGTTGATAAATGAATAAAATTGCATCTTGATACTATTTTTTTCCTGAGGGTTCAATTTCATTCCCTAGCTCCTAAGTGGGGAAGATTTCATAAATTTAAGAGGGCAAGATGAAAAATGGGGAGAAATACTGGGAAGAATTTCAGGCTATTGTTCAAGGTAGACATCACTAGCATCCATGTGGGCAGAAACCAATGCCACCTACTCCTGGAAGTGGTCCAGTGCTTTCCCTAAGCGTAAACCAGAGTCAAGGTGGCTTGGTAACACACACACAGAACAGGGCCCGAGTTCTAGTTCAGGGTCTACTACTCACCTGTTCTGCCACAATAAAGATGAGTCATTTCACTTCTCTCATTTTCTCTCTTGTAAAATGAGGGCACTAGATAAGCCACTTCCTAAGGTACTTTCCTGCTCCATAGGAAGTGGTTTTCAGACTTAAGAAGCACTTAACTACATGTTTCCCAGTGTGCTAAGGGAGATACAGCAGAAAAAATAAGGTCCCTGATCTCAAGGAGCTTACAACCAGGAAGGCAAATTAGCCATATAAAACTACATAAACATAAAATATACACCAAAAAAAACCAATATGAAGCAACATATAGAGAATAAATAGAGAATAAACAGAGTGATATAGGCTATAACTAGGGAAATAAAACAAAAAGAGAGATTGAGTTAGGTGATAGGGGAGAGCAAAACTTCTGTGGGTGCAGATGTGTGTTTATTTGGGGGTGAGTATGTACATGTTTGTGTACACTCTGGGTTAATGTGGTGGAGGACAGGAGATAAAGCAGAAGGGGAGAAGGAGCCTGACTGAGAGTAGGGGAGAGAGGCAGATTAATAGATTCTAGAAAATGATAAGAAACAGAGGAAAGAAGGCAAGCTAATGACCTTAATGATCAAGTTAAAGGGTTGGTTAAAAGAGCACATCAGTTGGGTCAAGAAAGTCCCAACACTTAACATCTTGGTGCCTCCCATTTACAAATGGAAGGATTTCTTAGTCATCAGGATTCTGAGAAATGGGACAGGGAGAAAGGCAGTGGTTCTCTTTGGTTATGGAAATTTTCTGAGTTGTAAGGGCAAAGATACATAAATGACAACACCAAGAAACATTACAATGGCTGTCTGAAAGAAAGACCTTGAGAAATAATTAGGGCCCTTTAAAATAATGTTTCCTCAAGAAGAAAATTTCTCTACATGTGCTGTAGAGATAAATGGGGCAGAGGTGGGGCTGGGAAAAAGGAAATAGTATGGTAATAGAAAGTTGTATGTCCTTCGTCTAACATACATTCGATATGGAAGTTTAAAATGCACAGAAAAGGAGAGGAAAACCAATGGCTAGATAGCTCTCACTCTTAGAATTATCGTTAGGCGTACTGCACACCGTGTTATCTTAGATGTTCTAACTCCTAAAGCATTGGCCCAAGAACAGTAAATAACAGCATAATAGTTCAAGTCATCACACAGCGCTTAAAGATGGATTTTTGAGCTGATCTTTCCAACTCAATTTAAGTTAAAAAAAATGGACAAGTTGCCAATATGATGTTTTGAAAATATGCAGTCTATTGTTAATAATATTTAATATTAGGTAAGTATGTCACATAGTTCCTGAACATACATCTTACACCAAAAAGAAAACATCTTTCTTTCTTTCTTCTTTTTTTTTTTTTTTTTTAAGAAAACATAATGCCTGCTAAAGAGACAGAGAATTATGAAAACATGTACCCTATCTGGCTATTATTTCTAACAGAATTTGTGGAAACTACCACACAAAGGTTGTTAATATGTGATATCATAGTGTTAAAATGGGGACTGCTTTGTTTATTATTACATTTGTAGGTAAACATCACAAATCATTTGAAATATACAAAACCCGGGGTTAGAAACCTTTGTTCAAAAGAAAGATAAGAGGAAGAAAATGAAAGAAAACAGCCTCATCTATGCAAATATATTGTGATTTTCTGGCATTTGAGTTATGAGGCATTCTCTGCTAGTGAATTTTTCCAGATACTGAATCTCACTTCTAAACAGCATCAAAATATTTTATAGTTTAACCTTTTTATTTGTATAGGTTTTATAAACATGTTTATCTGTTCTTTTGATTTAGTGCAATTACATGAATCCTGTCTTGATGACTCAGCATCAGTATCACATGCCAACACTGAGTTGAGGCTAGAAGATCTAGTTCCTGGTCATCAGATGACTGAACTGTACAATCTTGAGAACTCACTTAACACCCTCTTTGCCTCAGTTTCTAAATATGTGAATAGGGATCATTCCTCCAAATCACAAGATGATTAATTGTGATTAAATGCACACATGCTTTCAAAACAGCATAATAGTTATCATCATCATTGTTCTTCGCTGTAAGATACTGGTTCCCTCAGGAATAATTTAAGCATATTAGAATTTTGTCCACACACTAAATGGTCCAAAAACTGCTGAGCTTTTACGTCTGCTTTCTATAATCCTACTGTTTCCTTCTGTTATTAGCTATCCGTTAATTACAATGAAGACTTCTCACAGTTGTAGTGTATTTGCTCTCCTTCTAAGTTGCGGCCTAATTTTGTAAACAGGTGTCCGTACCAGGGCCTGAGGATAAGTCAAATGTCTCTTCTGTTTTACAATGCAGGGTGTGAGCTTCAGGAAATGTGCCCTCTTTTTTGTCAGATGACTACATGTGAACTACTAACTCTATAGGTATGAAAAAGCAACTAATTAGTATGTTATTTAGGAGTAATAGTTTGTAAGTTTATAAAGTAAACTAAATACCTATGTCTACATAGGTTTTGTTTGCTTTTTAAAAAAATATGCAAAATGTTAGCCACTCTATCTAAGCAAATGTAAACTTATCTGGTTGTGCATCTATTCCCATTTAACTGGTGTTTTTTGATTTCTGCATCACCCTCCTTTATTTATTTATTATACATAGATACCTCCAAAGTGCCTCTGGGCACAGAGTTCATAATTTCATATGTCAGTTGATGGATGAACATTTCAAGTTATCAAAGGGTGATGCTGCTGGACATAAAATTTGGAAGCAGGGCTATTTCTGTCTTATGTTTGGGTGCACCAAAGCAAGTTGATTAATCTCTCTTAGCCTCAACTTCCTCATCTACAGAATAGAGAAATATACCTTTGCATTCTAGAAC
Source organism: Kogia breviceps (assembly GCF_026419965.1). Lineage (NCBI taxonomy): Eukaryota > Metazoa > Chordata > Mammalia > Artiodactyla > Physeteridae > Kogia > Kogia breviceps. The sequence continues at coordinate 50,639,229 of NC_081322.1, forward strand.
TCACAGAATTTCTCTTTTCCCTATTCTTTTTCCCATGCCAAAATTAAAAATTTTAATTTTCTTATTATACTATGAATATATTCTCATTATTAAAAAATCATAAAATTAGACAAATAGACAAAAAATATAGAGCCCCATCAATCCTATCTGCCCAAACACAATTATAGTTAACATCTTAATTATCTATCTTCTAAATGGTATTGATTGCATTTCTTTTGAAAAATGGCATCTTCCAATATATACTATTTTGTAATGTTTTAAATTCATCCCCAGTTAATCTACATTAAATATATCATTCTACATCAGAGGTCAGCAAACATTTTCTGTAGAGGGTCAGATAGTAATTATCTCAGGCTTTGCCAGGCACATTCTCTATATTTCATGGTTTTTAAATTTATTTCTTTCATAATCTTTAAAAATGTAAAATCATTCTTAACTCTGGTAGTACAAAAACAGGTCTCAGACTGAATTTGTGCTATTGGTTGTTGACTCCTGTTTTACATCAATGGATAGATTTCTGTAACACCTTTTTAAAAACAGCTATATAGTATACCAGTGTACGGATATGTCAGAACTTAGATACCAGTCCCCTATTATTTGACACTTAGGTTTCCACCTTGTTGATGTGGCAAACAGCAGTGAATAAATATCTCTGTACATACTTATCTGTATTCATGACTATTTCCTCAGGTTAAATGTCTGAAAGTGGAATTTCTGGTCAGAGGGCATGCGCTCATTCACTCACTCACTAACTATAGTTGTAGGGTCAAAGCAGCCACAGACAAAATGTAAATGAATGAGCACATCTGTAGTTTGTGAACCCCTGGATTACACTAACTTGACTGAAAGCATCTTAAGTATTTTTCATTTAAATGAAGAGGTTTTAAAATATACTCACATATTCTATTTCACGATAGCACTACTATGTTTTTAATAGGTAAGTGTTATATTCTTAGAGTACCATAAGTAATTCAATGAAACAATGCCTTTTATTAAAAATGATCATCATCAGAATACAAAATGTCACATAACTCAATACTTTTCCTATTAGAAGAATTTTGAATATATCAATTGAAATAATTTGGGAGGCATTTCCTCTTTAAAATATGAGCATAAATAATACCTAATATGAAACATAATTTATCTTGTCAATTGTGGCCACTCTTGTACTATCTGAATGCATTTTAAAGCGATTACACACACACACACACACACACACACACACACACACACACACACACACCTTAACATAGTTTAAACTTTCTAAATTATAAGCTTTCAAAAAGGAACCTGTTTTGTAATTTTGACCTTTTAAAGATGTCAATTCATTTATTCAACAGATATTTATTGAGTGCCTATGAACTACATGCTAAGTTGCACAAGGCACCTGGAATACATAAGTAAATGAGAGAGTTGTGGTCAATGATTCCTAATAACACTTATTTTTGAAGTGTGTCAACAGAAAAACATTCACAGAGTAGTATTTTATGATATACAGGGAAGGCTCAGGAAATAACTTCCATTTCTTCTCCAAAAAGAAAATGAAGACAAATACAGTAATGTTGTAGTACTTCACAAGGTAATCAGACAAATCCTTGCCATTAGTCTGACCATGCAAAATTGGCAAAGGTATCAGGGATGTGGAAAAACAATTGTACAAAACTGTAGAGAAAGTTATCATTTAGGTGTTTTTGAAGATCTCAAATTCAGCTTTAGACCAAGCAGGCTTACTCTAATATGATCTATGTAAATAAAATGTACATTTGTGTGTGTGTGTGTGAGACTAGTCAACATCTTGAAGGTTATCATTCAGATGGGAATCACCTACAGTAGTTAAGAATTGACTAATTAGATCTGTAAAAAGAACCAGCTCCAACAGAAAGCACTGGAATAGTCTTTTAAGAAGACTCACGGACAGAGAAAGACAAATACCGTATGATATCACTTATATGTGGAATTTTACAAAGCTGAACTTATAGAAGCAGAGTAGAATTATGGTTGCCAGAGGAGGGGGGCAGGTGTGAACAATGGGGAAAGTGGGAAGATGTTGATCAAAGGGTATAGAAGATGAGTAAGTTCTAGAGATCTAATGTATGGCACGGTGATTATAGTTAACAATAATATATTATATACTTGAAAGTTGCTAAGAGAGTAGATCTTAAATATTCTTACCACAAAAAAGAAATGATAATTATGTGAGGTGATGGAGGTGTTAACTAATCCTACTCTGGTAATCATTTTGCAATACATAAGTGATCAAATCAACACTTTGCACATCTTAAACTTACACAATGTTATATGTCAGTTATATCTCAAAGAAACTGGAAAACTAGTAGAAGACACGGCAATCACGGATACAAGGGGAGTAATCAGAAGTAACGGAGGGTGCACTGCAGCCCACAATCCAGCTGAAGGGCCAGGCAGCAGACCCACAGAATCAAGATACAAAGGAAATGGAGTCAAGTTAACAATAAACAAACAGCAATGCACTGGATTAAAACTTGACATGAACAATGAAAATTTCATCTGTTAACAAAATAGAATAAGAGTGGGGTATTCTTACTTTGGCCCTAATTTTATCACTACAGACAGTACTGTTGAAGATGACGACTGAAGCCCCTGGGAAAAAGCAACTATCTCTTTATAAGGGTTAGAAAAGAGAAACTATCTCTTTTTTTTAGGGATAGAAAAAGAAAAACAAACAAAAATCCTGGCCAAGTCCAACATGGATCTTGGACTTTGGGAAAATAAGATTTCAAAAGGCTCTTAAAAAAATCTTCATTATATATTAGAGTAATGATAGAAGTTTGTGTCACACATTCCTCAGGGATTATGACAGGACTCTTCTATTTGCAGGGCAACTCTATTTAACTGGAGTTGTCCTTAATATAAATGAAACCCCAAATAGCTTATGCTCAATTTGATACATTTGTCAGATTTTAGTTAAAGAGCTTTATTATAATTCCCAATAGAGAAAATGTTTCCCTCAATTTTTGATCTAGCAAATTATGACATGGTTTTGCAAACAATGGTGAAAGTCAAATCTGGATGTCTATTTTCTTAGTTCATTTTTTTTTAAAAAAAAGAATCCTGTTAATTGCAAGAGGAGGGACTCATGGTATTAGGTCAGTGGTTCTCAAACCAGCAGCATCAGGATCACCTGGGAACTTGTAAGAAATAAGAAATACAAATTATCAGGCCCCAACTGAGATCTACAGAATCAGAAACTCTGATAGTGGGGCCCATAAATCTGCGTTTTAATAAGCCTTCCTGGGAAATCTGATACACATCACAGTTTGAGAAGCACTGAACTAGGTGAACTCAGGTAATTCAATACGAATGGGAAATAAATTGACTGGAAAGAATAATAAAAATATTTATTGCCACAGGTATAATGTATACTGTTTCTGTAGTGAACTAAGCAAAATATCTTTAATAATCTTCAAGTTTCACAAATAGCACAAGACGTATTAAGCCATGTGATGCTGAATTTGCAGTTTAACCGCCAACTCTCCATTTGCTGCTCGCCTGATATTTAAGAGCAAGTGGAACAGCCAATTCCTAAATGAGTAGCAGTCATCACTGCATAATTTCAGTCTTATGTGCTTGCCACTGTGGTTTAGGAGCTTATTTTGCTGTTAAGTCATGTCTCTAAGTCACTTAATAGCATTAGAATGGAAAGATACGGTCAAATTTATGAGGCCAAGAACGAACCTCCTGTGAGTACTTTACACCACATTGAGAATCTAATTACTGGTTCACAACATGGCATTTATTAGTTTTTTCTCTCTTCATACAGACTCTGTGGCAAATCAGCACACAACAGTATTGTTTTAAAGGGCCATTTATATGTAAATAGTTCTTGTATCTATTTTTGGTAGTTCACAGGTAAAATGATCCTGTTTTAGTGTAAGACTGGTCATACAAGGTTAAACACATTAAAAAACAATAAAACAATTATTTTTCAACTGTGAGAGTTAGGCCAATACTGTAGATTTGAAATAATGTAATTGAGAAATATCTGTAAAATGAGGCATGGTTTGTATTAATACTGTGAAGAAGATTTATGTACAACTTTCTTAGGCTATATTTTGGGCTTTTTTTCATTAAATTCTTTTTTTTTTTTTTTTTTTTTTTTGCGGTATGCGGGCCTCTCACTGTTGTGGCCTCTCCCGTTGCGGAGCACAGGCTCCGGACGCGCAGGCTCAGCGGCCATGGCTCACGGGCTTAGTTGCTCCGCGGCATGTGGGATCTTCCCGGACCAGGGCACGAACCCGTGTCTCCTGCATCGGCAGGCGGATTCTCAACCACTGCGCCACCAGGGAAGCCCTCATTAAATTCTTAATACGGAAATCAACAGGAAAGAAATGGAAACTAGTGAATATATGTAAATATTTCTTGATGTCTAGATTCCTCAGAAAACTTGGAAAAATTAAATACATAAACAATTTTAAGTTTCCTAAGGCCTTTCCAAACTCTTTCCACACAGGCTAAGCTTTGTTTATCAATGATTGGTTAGAATCTAGAATTGAGGTGGAGGGAATCAACATACTGGTTTTGTGCTGGTTGAATAATATTTTACATTTGAAATGTCATGATAAAGATTTTTCACTATGAAATACAAATATAGTTGAATAAAATAATCACAGACCACATGCATCTCGTTAAACTGGATTGCAAATCAAATATTTCAAGACCACTCCTTTTCCCCATGAGTTTTTTTCTTTCTTCCCCCCTTCCTTTCTTTTCTTTTGTGCCTCCCTTCCTCCTTTCCTAAACATCTTTCTCTTTTATAGCTCTTGCAATAATATACACTTATACTGTGAACTGATAACATTTCAAGATAAAAAGAACATAAGAGATTTCACTCCAAGTTTACCTGTAACATGCTAACTGTATTTGAAAGTGAATATTCAGACATAAACTATAAAATATGAACAACGTGCTTTGTTTATACTACTGTCCCATACTAAGCTGCTTAAATAGGATGAGAAACTCTGAGAAAACACAATCATTTACTAAGAACGCCCAAGTTCAGGGATGCTAGGAATGAGAATGTTTAAGTAGGCTTTCAGCCATATAATTTACCAACGACTGAAATGCATAAATGACTTTGGCCAAGTAATAAATAGCTGATGCTTATATAGCATTCAATATATTCCAGTGACTCTTCTGTCTTCATTTACTAAGTCACTTAATTCTTCTAACAAGCTTCTGAGGTTGGCTGGAAAGGTTATCACCCCCAATTATGTTCACAAAATGCCAGCAAGAAGCAGAGCTGGGATTTGAATGCCACAGGCTGGTGCCAGAGTCCGTGGTCTTGACCACTACTCCACACTGCTGAAACCAACTTTTGGAACAACTCTGAACAAAAGTAACATTTGTTGTAAAAATGAGAATGAATTAATGAAAAAATTGTTTAGTGTTCTCTATACAATATATGTCATATCATAGTGCATCCTATTAAGTCTATAGTATGTTTATGACTTGAAAATTTACTAAAAGTGGTAAATAAAAACTTGTTTCAAGTTATTTGGGTAATCTGTTTCATAAAGTAAAAAGATGAATGATGTAAGTTAAAATACCTGTTCAACCAGAATTTTAAGGCATGTAGAATACTTACATGTACTTTATATTTGAATTATGCTTGTTTTACATGTGAAATATGATCTCTAATTTATACACATCCCACTAATGCAAATGCATTAGATATTCTTTTAGAGAGAGAAAGAGATCCAAAATACATCCCAAGATCCAAAATTCATTTCACCAAGCTTGACTGTTGTTCTGGGTAATCTCTTTTATTACTGATTTATTTAAAAACATATTTAAATTCTAAAGGCACACAGAGATATAGATCCTCTCACCCACGACACACATGCCTACAGAATGCATAGCCTAGTGTGAAGACACACATCATAGTAATTACCATCCAGGTCAAAAAACAGGACTTCGTCAGCCCCGCTAGAAGCCCTCTGTGTGCCTTGTCCCAGTCGTTACTCCTTCCCTCTCTCCAAAAGTAACCACATCCTGGCATTTATTCTCTTATATTTCTTTATCAACCAACAGCACATTCTTAGACACTACAGATAGTCTTGCCCACTTTAAAAAGTAACAACAACAAAAACTACTTCTAAGCCTTTTTTAAACCACAGGCTCCCCCTTTTCCCCTTTCATTTCTTTAAAATTTATCTGGACAAATTTAAGTCATTTGAACTTTAGGAGCCTCACTCTGCACATGTGTAGTACAGTTCAACACATTCTTCTCACCATATTTTTGACAAATTGGAAGCTGGATCCAGAGACTTGATCGCTTTGACAAGACTCCGGGTGATATGTTCTTTTATCAGGAGGCACACATGCAGTTTGCTTTCCTTTCGAGAAGTCAGCAGCTTTGATAACCATGGCCTGGATCCATTAACTCATCAGGGGTTGTAAAAATGGGTGAGCTTCTACTTTTATCATTTCACTTTCACTTATTAACAGAAATAATTTTATTAACATATACTTGGCTTATCGACTACTTGGTTTCCAGTGATATCGTTCACATAGTCAAAGGCTTGATTCAATTTTCAAGGTAATAAATTGCTTCCCTGTCATTCTTTGAAGGTGACCAACTGTTTTTGCTTTTCAATATCATTAAGAAGTTATCAACTTAAACATAATTAATGGGTGTTAATCTGTTACATTTCTTATTTTTACTGAAACTCAAAATGCACATCTTTTGCTGGAGGAAGCCTCTTTTAAGTTGGCCCTTGTGTCCTTTTTACATTACTCTAGTAGTCTTTGTCAGCATCTTTGTTACCTGGTTTGATAAGATGTTTCAGAATAATCTTGTAATTTTCTATTTCAGCCGTTTCTCTAGGAAACCGTGGTTAGTAGGAAATAGGAATTCAAGACCCAATCTGGGTGCTAGGGATGCTTCATTGTTTCTAGGCCTTTTCAGGGGAGACACACACACACACAGATACACATGCATATTTATATATTTTAAGAAAAAATATCTCCTAAGTTTTTACTAATATTTTCAATTAAAATTCAGAGCTACAATGTTTTTCTCTTCAACACTTTCATCATACAATTTACCCATAAGTATACATTTTGCTGGTTTTAGTCTAGTCATACTAAATTGATTCTCACAATAAATTTTAGAACATTTTAATCATCCCTCCAAAAGAAACACCATATTCATTAGCAGTCACTCCTCATTTCTTCCAACCACTTCAGTCCTAGGCAACCTTTAATCTACTTTCTGTCTCTATAGATTTGCCTATTTTGGACATTTCATAAAAATGGAGTCAAACGATATGGGGTCTTCTGGTTGTCTGAAGCTTGTTGCTTGGTATATTCATCAGGAAGAGCTCTTGGAAACAGTATTTCCCAAGTTCTTGCATGCAGATAATTGTTTGCCTGTGTCCTTTACACCTGAAAGCCAGCTTTGCTGTATATAAATCCTTTTCATTCTTGCTACCGCTGCCAAAATTCTTGTTGAGTTTGTCATTAAAAATGGGAGATCTGATTATAATGGAAAGCAATCTGCGTTCACATTTTGGGTAAGGAAGGAGTTAAGACTGTAGGTATTCATAAGTAAAGAATCATGTGCGTGTTTCTAATTGTTTCTGTGTCTATAGCAGTTTATTGTTTTCTTTGCAGTGCTTCTCTAATTTTTAGCATCTCCCTTCCACTATCAACCAGCCAATTTCTCTTCCATAGGACACAAGGTTTTTCCAGAGCATAAAGATGCCCAACTTTCTTACTTCTTTTTCACTCCAGGTATTTACGTATCTGGACTACCTAAACATCATATAGCATGAAGCACCAATCTACATTTCATCAGAAGGAGTCACTGTGTTTACCCCCAAAAGTAAGTTAAGAAGTTTTGAGTTATGAGGAGGAAAATTCTCCTACACACTGCTCTTCCAATTTATAACATTCTGTGAACTTGAAAATCAGTGTATCATAGCTCTAGAACACTGAATTTAGCAGATGCTTAAAAGACATTTATTTCATATTCCATTAGTTTAATGAAAAAAATCCGAAAAGTGATAAAATGGCTCGCTCAAGGTAATGCAGTGAGTCAACCACTAAACAGGGTCTGAGAAGCCAGGATTCTAGATTCTAAGAGCAATGTTCCCTCTACTCCGTAAGAGCTACTTAAGTTCACTAGGTAGATGTCTCCAATATTTCAAGTAGACATCTGTTTGCAGATGGTTTACCTATAGGTCCAAAATATGGCAACTTTCCTTAGAAACACAATTTTAAGTAGTGAGAGCCTCAGATCATTACACAGACGTCTACTCCAATTACAGGATCACAGGTAAGTAGCTAATCCTCATAAATGGAAGGAGAGGCAGAGTTTTAGGGTGAGAAGAAAGTGCAGTGACACTTGGCTTTTCATCACATCTATGGATTCCCCCCAACAGTTTTTAAAAATAAAGCATTTCAAAATATAGAAATTTCCAATATCTGTGTACCCATAAGCAAGCTCTAGCAATTCATATCATGTAGCCATATAGACATATTTGCTTTAGATTTTAACATATAATGGAAAATATTACAAATTTTAAAAAATAGTTTCTAATTACCTTAGGTTTCCATCATAAAGCAAATCTAGACTTTGAGAACTCTCACGAGTGTCTGGTAGACTGTACGTTCCCCTCTTTATAGTTATCTCCTTTATAGCTCAGACAAGGTTTTCTTTTTTCCCTGGCTCATTACTGAACAGCTTTTCTCTTACTCTCTTCTTCTTCAAACAAGCATGCATGCTTTTTAAGTTTCTTATGGAATATTTACTGCTGTAACAACAGGAAAAAGGCTCTCTGCTATGTCTTCCCTAATACCTTCTTTCAATTAGATCCTGTAGAGAAAGACAAAGTCACAGATTGTGCCAAATGCCTCAGTAGTCGCAGATCTCCTTCTATGTTAGTAATGGACATAAAGTTTATTATTGAGTCTATAATAATAATCACAAATAATTCCACTGTTTAGGCTTTTAAATGGTTGAGGATGGAAAATGCAAAGAGATTTCCAATGAACATATTTTTTTAAGAGTATGAAATACTCTACATACTGTTTTGTATCACTTTAGATAGGTGTGTGTGTAACAAAAAAAAAATCTTGTTACTATAATTAGCTTTTGTCTTTTTTTTTTTTTTTTTTTTGGTGCTAGGCGGGCCTCTCACTGTTGTGGCCTCTCCCATTGCGGAGCACAGGCTCCGGAGGAGCAGGCTCAGCGGCCATGGCTCACGGGCCCAGCCGCTCGACGGCATGTGGGATCCTCCCAGACCGGGGCACGAACCCGTGTCCCCTGCATCGGCAGGCGGATTCTCAACCACTGCGCCACCAGGGAAGCCCAGCTTTTGTCTTTTTAAACTGCTCTTGAAGATACAATGACTAAGTAGTTAGATCTGAGACTGTGCAAGGATTTATGACCAATCTGTTTACTTAAGCTTTGTGTCACCTCCATTTCCATGTGAACTGAGGATGATATTAACATCTAATAGATGTTGTTGTAAACAAACCCACCATCTGAAACAGAAATCTATAAATTGACTATAAAGAAGGAAGTTCAATTATCACTGAGTAAAGCCATTTTCTTTATGAAACAGATAAAGGAGAGAAAGGGAGAAAGTTGACTTTCAAGACTTCACAAGCTGGATTCTTGTAAGAAAAGTTTAAAAAGTTCAAACCTTAAAAAAGGCTAGGGCTTCCCTGGTGGTGCAGTGGTTGAGAATCCGCCTACTGATGCAGAGGACACGGGTTCGTGCCCCGGTCCGGGAAGATCCCACATGCCGCGGAGTGGCTGGGCCCGTGAGCCATGGCCGCTGAGCCAGTGCGTCTGGAGCCTGTGCTCCGCAACGGGAGAGGCCACAACAGTGAGAGGCCTGCTATACACCCCCCCCCCCAAAAAAAAAAGGCTAGAACAGGGCTTCCCTGGTGGTGCAGTGGTTGAGAGTCCGCCTGCCGATGCAGGGCACACGGGTTCGTGCCCCGGTCCTGGAGGATCCCACGTGCTGTGGAGCGGCTGGGCCCGTGAGCCATGGCTGCTGAGCCTGCGCGTCCGGAGCCTGTGCTCCGCAGTGGGAGAGGCCACAACAGTGAGAGGCCCGCGTACCACGCACAAAAAAAGGCTAGAACAACTAAATCCTGAGGAAGCCTAGGGGCAAAAGTTTGGTAAGGGTTTTTCTCAAGTTTATTGCAATTTTTCCTTTAATATTTTTCTGATCATAAGATTAGCACTGGTTCACTAGACAGGGGAAAGATCATATAACAATTAAAAGCAAATGTTGTTTACATTTAAGAATAATTTCCTATGTAGTTATTCTGTTTTCTGTAGCTGAAAACAAAGAAACAAACAAAAATACTAAGTTCATAGATACAGAGAACAGAATGGTAGTTGCCAGAAATGGAGGGTTGAAGGGTAGGAGAAATGGGTGAAGGAAGTCAAAAATAATCATATACATATTAAATTTTATATCTTGCTTTACTTATCAATATTTGCCCATGTCAGTAAATAAGCATAAATTTTAATGGTTGTACAACATGCCATTATGTGGGCATTCCATGATCTGCTCCACTATTCTTTTACTGTTGGATATTTCAGATGTCTCTTCCTATTTACTGAGTATATAAAATACATTCATTAATTGCTTTAGGCATAATATGATTACATTTTGGATTATTTCCTTTGGCTAGATTCCCCAATGTTGAATAAGTAGAACTAAATGAATACCTTTATTAAGGATCTTCTTATATATATAGTACTTAATAGCTTTTCGAAGCAACTGTATCGAATTACATTCCCTTCAGCAATGTCTGCCCAAATTTTTGCCCTACTCTCACCAAACTGGGTATTAACATGGTTTTTAGTCTTTGCTAATTTGGTAGGGAAGAGGGAGAGAAAGAAGTCAAAGTGTTGGTATTTTACTTTGAGTGTTTATAAGGAGAGTCAGTGATTATTCTGCATCTGTCTGGACACGGGGATGGGGGGAATACATTGAATGGATAAGTAAAACTAGTGGGAAGTGCACGCCAGGCAGTGGTGACATGAGACTGGTAATCCTTGAAAGTGTGGCAACTACCCATTTATCTGAGTACTAACTAAACCCCATTATTTAGGCAGTATCTTGAAATTCCACAATAGAAAAACTTATGGAGGAATAGCAGGTCACTGGATCTAATCTTAGTTTAACCCAAGGCCCTGGTTTTGAGTCTTGTCTTTTGACAACAGTTAACATAATGGAAGGAAAACATACTGGAAAATGATTGACTGCAAATCCCTAATGACTATGAGAAGTAGATATTTTAATAATTTTTTTGCAGTTACTATTATGATATATGACAATAAATATGAGCTTTCCTTCTCTTTGTCTAAGTGAATAAAATCTAAAAAGCAAGTAGGCAACTGGATTCCAAATTTTTATTCACAGTCAGGAGAAATTTATTAAAGTGCTATCAACATATGGTAGATTTATGAGCTATTTCTAAGTTCTTTTTGGAATTCTCTAATTACATAAAAGCATTCCAATTGTATTGGTAAACCTTCACAATTTATGTCTATTAATAAAACCAAACTTTTAAAATTTCATTTGAAATGACAATGTAGTACCTTTTTCCTTCATATTTCTTTATCAGAAAATATGATTCAAAACTTGAAAATACTATTCTTTTTTCTAAATTGCATACATCTACATCATTCAGTGCTATCAATTACTACTGTCCTCAATATGCATTTTATTCTGATGAAGAGGGTGAGGGAATGAAGAATAAAAACACAGAGAAGGAAATGAGAATGCTTGCAACTCAAAGAACAATTTGGAAAAATTCAAGGAAAACTTTGTTTTGGAAAAAGACATTGTTGTACAGCTGAATGTGATGAATAAATAATTTCAAGTACAATTGGAATAAAAATCTGTTATAAACTCATAAGTGTTAACGTATCATAGTTTAGTTTTCAAATATCAGTTATTCTTTGTTGCTTAGGAAGTGGAAGATTTCATGGGTTATAGAAGATTGCAGCTAGCTCATCACATGAGGGTTAGATGTTGAACTGATGAGCAAGTAAACAAGAAAGAAAGATTGTGGTACTAACCCTGTTGGCTTTGGGAATAATATGTGGACAGGGTTATGGCGCAGACAGAGCAGGGTCTAATTCCAGTTCTACCAATTCCTACATGACTCAGGAATCAGCCGGTCCAAGCTTCAGTGTAACTACAACATGGAGATTATGAAATCTCTCCAGTATTAATACTGTACACCTGGCACACAATAAACCCTCAAAAAATGGTCTTACTATCACCATTATCATCACCATCATATTCCTCCTCCTCTTCTTTGTCCCAAAGAAAAGAAAGAAATCTACCATAAACTCAGAACTCTTGGGTTCCTCTGTTTAGAATGTTATTTTCTCCAAATCTTCAATGGTGTCATTCCAATCTGAGCTCCCTAAATTCACCCTAAAGTAGTCCTCCTCTTCCTACCCCTCTCTCTGTCACTCTTTATCACATGATTGTATTGTATTTTCTTCACAGCACTTACTGCTATCTGAAATTATACTGTGAACTTCTTTAATATTTTATCTCACTAGCAAGCACATTTCATGAGAACAGAGACTTCGTCTAGTTTGTTCATCACTGAATCCTCCAGAGACAAGAACACAGCCTGGCACATAATAGATGCTCAAAATTACCATAGCTGGCACATAATATCTGCTGAATAAAGATGTGAATCGTAAGCAACTAAACAGGTTAATAACTGCAAGCCTAACAAGATGATAGAGCTTTAAGGTCCACTATACCTAATTCTTCAGAGTTAAACTCTGGGTTAATATTACTCTAAGTCTAGTCATAAAGCATTATATAGTCATAAAGATTAGACAGCAGAAACTCAACACGCTGTCATACAGAGTGAAGTCAGAAAGAGGAAAACAAATACCGTATACTAACACACATACATGGAATCTAAAAGAATGGTACTGATGAACCTAGTGGCAGGGCAGGAATCATAGATGCAGACATAGAGACCGGACTTGAGGACACAGTGGGGGAAGGGGAAGCTGGGACGAAATGAAAGAGTAGCATTGACATATATACACTACAAAATGTAAAATGGATGGCTAGTGGGAAACTGCTGCATAGCACAGGGAGATCAGCTAGATGCTTTGTGACCGCATAGAGGGGTGGGATAGAGAGGGTGGGAGGGAGGCACAAGAGGGAGAAGATATGGGGATATATGTATACGTATAACTGATTTACTTTGTTTGTTGTACAGCTGAAACTAACACAACATTGTAAAGCAATTATACTCCAATAAAGATATTTTAAAAAAAAACACTCAACACACATGCTACGGTTGTTATTTGAATTAATAGTTAAATCTAAATTGAATAATAAGTCTACTTTCTACCTGACTAGAGGAAGTGCATGACAGAAGACCAAAGTAAGAAGCCACTATTTAATAATTTTAATACCAAGTTAGCTATAAGAATTGGAACGCAGAAGTTAGCAGCAATTTATAAATTAGAGCAATTGTCGTGATTATTATATGAAGAACTTAAGAATATCTGTTAAAATAAGATTAAACAAATAAATGCATCAACCAAATGGGACTTATAAGACAAACGTGACAATCTCTTTTGCTTATCTGGTCTAACCCTAACCTTCTATCTAATGGAACGAATGAAAAACAGAAGTGTTTATAATAAAGAGCTGTGAAAAAATTCTTGTGTTCTATGCCCATATCATTAAGCCTCTTGGATTTCCTCATTTTGCAGGACCCTGGAATTAGTCACTATTTGTACTGCTTCAGAGGAATGGGATAACTCAGATTAAAATAAAGATCAATTATTAAGTTAAAAACAAACATTACCCTCAAGGCTTAGGTCCACTCTATTATCAATGTAAAAGAATTTCCAGCTAAATTATAAGATGAACTTCCAAATGCGAAATTAATGGTTGTATATCCAGCTATATCAGCAGATCTCTCTTGGAGAAACACTTCATAATGTATGAGAAATGGCTTAAGTTACTAGAATAGTTAATCCTAAGATGTGTCAATGAACTATCTTCTAAAACATTTTAAAGGAAAAAACTTTAAATACATACATAAACATAAATCTACATCATAAAATGGTAACACAAGAAAGCTTTGTAAATGAAATCTTTAGAAGACATACTTTAGAAGGCACCTACTATAGACTGAAGGTTTCTGTCCTCCCAAAATTCATATGTGAAATGCTAATCCCCAATATGATGATAACTTGGAGGTGGAGGCTTTCTGAGGTGTTTAGGTCATGAGGGTGGATCCCCGATGAATGAAATGTGTGCCTTTATAAAAGATACCCTAGCGAGCTCTCTCACCCCTTCTTCCATGTGAGGACATATAGAGAAGATGGACATCTATGAAATAAGAAGCTGGCCCTCATGAGACACCAAATCTGGCACCTTAATCTTGTATTTCCCAGCCTCCATAACTATGAGAAATAAATGTTCATTGTTTATAAACCACCCAGTCTATGGTATTCTACTATAGCATACGGCAGCTTGAACAGACTAAAGGAAATTCAAAACAAATTCACATCACTACAATCAAATTTACTCTAGCTATAGTTTAAAAGAAACAGCTCTGCATAGGTACATAGTTGCATTTAGTCTAATTAGTTAATATGCATTTTGTTTACATTTCTACTGCCAACTCTGTACTGACTTCTTATGGCTCTAGAGTCATGAATGTCTGTCCAACTATCATATATTTAAATTTCATACTGCATGAATATTTTTCTCATTTTTAAGCAGCGACCTTTGTTCAGTACATATTTTCATATGGATTTATGAGTATTATGTAAAGTGTTTATATCTTAGCAAATTTAAAAATAAGTTCACTGATACTTGAAAGTTGTTTTTTTTTTAAGACCTATTTTTTTTTCAATTAAAATATATTGCACAGTAAGCTATGCAGATAGCTTCTGGCAAAATCCCTCCTTAATCACTCAGTCTTGTGATGTTATCCTGGATTATGACATCACTCAAGACTTCCCTATTTTTAAAATCTCTTATTCATACATTCCACTATTAGCCTTAACTTCCAGAGCTTCTAGTCATCTGCTAAATTACTGCTACTTCTACTATCCTGCTTCAACTAAACATCAGGCAATTTAACCAGTCCATTTTCTCTCTAACCATCACTCACCTGTTTTTTTTCAGACTGTCTTATACTCATTCTTGGACTTTATGCACTATAATTTTAATGAAACTTTTTGCCAATACCATAAAATCCATGCCTTTTTTGGTGTCGCTGTCTCATCTGTCTAGCAAAACTCAATGAAAACAAACCAACTACCTTCTCCATGCTTGTATCTGAACTGCTGAGCACTACTGGAGAAAGAAATATCATACACCTGAGGATTGATGCCACCATGAATTCATGGTCACCACCCACGTAGATACTGTCCAGAAATTCTACCATGTATCTCTAGTCACAACCCACTCTAGAATGGCAATTTCAAATTATACACACTCATCTGAAATGTCTATTCTCTCCCCGTGAACCTCAGCAGATGTCCTTGTCTGATGCTTCTTCATACAGTTAACAGGGGCCATCGCATAGTAAACATCTCATATCTTTGCCACCAAATCTACCAAGTCACTGACGTGTGCCCATTTTCTCCTCTACTCTCTCATACTGCAGTGGAGGAGGGACCACTCCCTAAGGCTATCTGTCCTCTGAATCCTACCCTCCCCTACCTTCTAAAAGACCTTCTCCTCTTCAATCAAAAACAATTTGGATTATATGCTATTATTCTACTAAAAGTATTTCAGTAAAGTCATCCGTGACCTCCATATTGCTACGTCCAAAGATATTTTCAGTCCTTAAACATCTTGCCCTAGCAGCAACCTTTGACACAACTGAATACTTCCTCAATTTTCAAAATACTATTTTCCCTTTGCTTCCGTGATAATCACATTTATTGGTTTTCCTCCTACTTCTGGGATTACCACTTCTTAGTCTCCTTTTCTAGCTCCTTCCTCTCACCAATGCCTAAATTGTTAAGGCTCCCTTTTTTCAATCTATATGCATTCTCAGCAGCCCCATTCCCTTCTATCCCTTCTATTATCATTTAGCTGTTGATGACTCGTAAGTTCTAGCCTACAGCCTACTTCTATCTTCTATGCTTGAGATCCCTAATGTCTGGTTGCTTCTTGCTATCTTGTAGCTAGACTGTCCAACTTTGAAGGCCAGCTCTGCTGCTTTGTATGCCCTTGGGTAAGTTACATAACACTCAGTGCTCTGTTTTTCCCTATGTAAAATGAGGATAAAAACAGTATCTACTCCTACTTTACAGGGTTGTTATAACATCTAAACGAATCAATATTTGTCAGTGGAGACTGTTTCTCTTGTTCATTGTTTCTGCAGCACCAAGTGCAGTCAGTGCTTCAGTGCAGGTATTCAATAAGCATATACTGATCCACTAAATAAATGAACTTACCAGATGGTAAATTATCACAATTCTCAGGAATTTTCTACTAGTCCCATTAAATTTTAAGTTCCTTGCTATAGGTACCTCATGATACCTTTCTAAAGGACACTGCAATAATTTCAAAGAAAAAAAAATATACAGAAATATTACTAGAAAAGTACAGCTTTTGTTTAAATCACACACATACATACACACACAAATTTAGTATTAGAAATCTATGTCAATATGATTCAGACAATAAAAATGATTTAAGCATTGGTTTTAACAGACATTGTAAATTACGAAATTATTCACCATAAATCTAAATATAAATATATTACCTCATCTTTTACATTAGGTTTTGAAAAACAACAAGTTCCTGGCCTGAGCAAACACTTAAATCAAAGAGGAAGTGGTTGGAGGAAAGGCACCAGGTCCACAACGTCTGCTCAACACAGCAGGGTGCTGCCGAAGAGCAATGATTAGCTCCCCCACTAGACAACTGCAGTACTGATGACAGGCATTCCTTTTTTATAGCACAGTTTACCTGGGTTTGTCACCTTTACTGTTTGAAATTTGGAAGGTTAGAGGAGAAGTCTAGAATAGATGTTTCTCGCAGAAACAGAATTTTGTACACAAGTGCTAGAAGAGTAGCCTTTTACTTGACAAGTCAATGAATATGTTTTCCTATCCCAAGGCATGACTCTCTACTTACTACCCTAGGGCCACAGGATGGAAGTCTTTTCCTTGTGGTGCAGACTAATTCCAGTTTGGGGACCCTTGAAAAAATTCCCCTCTTTTCACAAATTCCTATCTTCTGCTTCTCCTGGCAGCTGGGAGGACTATACAGTTTAACCCAAGTCAGTGGCTACTGTGGCAGTCATTAACGCTATTTACTCCCAGGCATGTGGTGGTAACATTGCATCCTGTCCTCCAACCCTTTAAGTTACAGTGACCATGTGACTTGCTTTCGCCAATAAGATGAGAGCTGAAGTAACAGGTGTCTTTTCGATAGACATGTTAAAAGCCAGTGTGTGATTTTCCAGGTGTTCTTTTGCCACCTCAACACGCTGCCTCCAGCCTTGGCAAATGGAAATGACTCAGATGGCAGCTGCTGCACCGGTCTGGGCTCTGGAGGGAGGGTGATGAGAAACAGAGTTGTGGGAAGAGCATGTGGCATGGGCAAAGCATAAAGAGTGTGTAGAGCGTATTGTCTTAAACCAATGAGATTTTGAGGTTGTTACTGCATCATAATAGGTCTATTCTCACTGATGTGAATTTGTAGTCCACTTACTATGCGCAAAGCACTGTGCTAAACTAAAAGGGATACACATATTTCATTAATAAACAAGTTAATTTTCTGAGTTTCCCTCTCCTTTAGGTGCCAAGCCCTCTCATTTGGTCTACCATATTTATCAATCAGATGCAAATCTATACCAGCTTCTGTCATTTATACCTTAGCCATGAATAGGTTTTGGAGCTGAAATTCTTGGCAAACTGTAGAACTGCTTTCATGAATTACTGAGATAAAGTTCTTATGGCTAATAAAACTTCTGTGCTTCCAAAAACAATTATAAATACAGGATAGAGCTTTGTACAGAGTGAGACACATAGAAAACTTGAGTTAGGGGGTAGGTGTGATTTCTGTAATTCCATGTAGGCCAAAAAAAGGTAGCATTTTCATTTGACGAAAGTGTACAATATTTTAGAATCGATTCCATGTACTCCTAGATCCCTTTTAAAGTACAAAATAAACTTCTAATCTTAATAAAATATTCAACATGAGACAATTTAACTCATTAACCACGGAAACAATTACAGTTAAGCAAAATTACTGTAATCTAATATCATTTTGCTAAGTTAAACCTTTTAAAATGAAAATATTACCTATTCAGTTTATCATATTCCTTTATTTTATAGTTTCAACAATGAATGCGAAACAGTAAATTAATATCTAAAGTACATATATGGATCATCACTAAACAAACTCTACAAAACTGATGTCCAGCACCCCAAATGTCTGAATCCTATTATGAGAAAAAAATAGATCTTTCTACCACTACACTCACATTCTCAATCTTATTTCTCTCCTCCCCATCCACAATCCTACCCACTTCCTTTATGTTTTCCCCCTTGATATTTTTAAAATTAGAGGTATTAGCTACTTTTCTTTTTCAGTAAGTCCTTCGGCAATCTTTTGTGGTGGTGTGTCTGGAGCAGTGGGTTAATTTGGGAAAACGTTCTTTTGCTGCCTTCAGAATGAAGCCTACCTTGGCAGAGTAAACTGATCTAATGTAAAAATCTATTATATGTGTTTCCCCAGTCTTGGATCAGATGCCCTTATTGCCTTTATTCAATGAAAGCTCATTCTTCAATCTTTTTAGCTTTGATGAGTTGACTTTTTCTAGTTCACATACGTAAAACATATTACTTGAATGTTTCCTTTGAGGATTAAATACCTTGTCAGTTCCAAATGTTCTCTCAATTTACAGAATAAAGTAGTTTTTCAAATCAGGAAAAGCTTTCCTAAGTATTTTATTAAATTATCAGTTTCCATACAGCTTGTCTATTTCCTCTGACACCCTTATTCATCACAGTGGAATTATGTCTTTTTTTGACTCCCAAACATTTTTTCTTCCTACCCTTCCAATAGGGCCTTCAATTTCCTATTCAGGAATTATCTATACTTGGTCCTAATGGGATACTGAATTCAAACCCTGTGGAAGACTTTTTATCATATCCTCTCTTTCACTTCCTAAGATCCTTAAGGGACCACATTAAATAAAACTGCCAATTGACCTCTTTCTTCTGGAACTTTGTGTCTTCACAAGGGTAGGAAAAAATTAGTGTATGTTTATTAATTCTAGGGTGACCCAGAGAGATTGTTGAGCCATAGAGATCCTCTGTGGCAACTTGAGAGTGCTAGTTCCAGTTTCTTCTTCAGCCTTCTCTATGAGTCTGTGGCATCACTATATCCCATTAAGTTTACTTTCTGCTCAATACAGCCACTGATTTTTGTTGTAAAACAAATAATAATATGTGGTATCGTCATACATGCTATTTTCTGCGTGTATCTCCTTCTCTTGAAATGTCTTGTTTTACATTTGCCAATTTTCAATATCACTTTTGCTTTGGTTACTCTTATTCTACAGTAATATTTCCCAAAATTTGTTCTGGTAAACAATGTTTGTAACTCAGTGTTAGCAGACGTTACATTAAAAAAAAAAAAAAAAAAAAGAGGGAGGTTATAGTTAAGTAAGTATGGAAATACAGAGATAAATAAAATTAGTTTCTTTTTCTGTGAATTGTGAATTTCTAAGAAAGAATATAGGATGTAACTTTTTCCAAATTTATTTTTAGTATGTATACAGATACAGATTTATCCTGCCATATCTAAAGAAACTAGTGGTCTGTAGAACATAATTTGGGTAATGATATTCTAGATGCTGCTATTTACTATCTCCAATGAGGACTTTAGTTTCCTTTGAGCTTATAATAGAACAATGCTATCTCTTTTATTTATTTTTATTACTGATCATTTAGTATTTGGTATTCATCTTATTTTTACCCCATCCATTTGTAATTCTCGTGGTTATCTGCATTTCTTATATAGACTCTGGAAATCCTGTGGCTCAGCTTTTTTTTAAAAAAATAATACTACAAAATATTTTAACTGAGCTAGGGCATTTCAAGTTTTTGAATATGTCCCTGTAATCAAAGTATATGTCAACAGGTATTTCATGTTCCTATTGTTCTTTTCATAGGTTTAGAGGTCCATTGACATTCTCGATTATTGTTCAGTGTTTCTAATTGTAATTTTCCTGAAGCAGGTAACACAAGTCAGTGGTATTTCCTCTTCTGTTTTTGTAACATAAATTTAAGAATCTTGAACTTACATCAATGTGGGCCTATATACCTCTGATGGTGATTTATAAGATGTTCTCAGAATACTCCTGAGCCTCAGCGATGAAATGAGAATGTTAGATTATGGTGATTTAGTAGTCCCTCTATGAGATAATTTAAGAAGATGAATTTTCCTAGACTATCTTAGTAATACCTTGATCTATAAAAGAGTGTGTAGTATAGAACTTTATCAACAATCTAAAACCAACTAATCCATAATGTGGCCATGCTGATGTTCTTTCTATTAAACGAATGCCCAATTTTTCATTTTGATATGGAGACAAATAGATCAAGCTCAGACTTAGGGTAAAATAATTTTCCTTGATCACATTCCTGACAGCTAATTCTCCTAAGTGCATTGGTCAAATGAAAGGCAACCGTCAGTGATGAGGTAATAACTGGGAGGAAGAAACAGGAGATGATGGTAAAACAGTCTTATACTAATCGCTTCTCACTTGGCAATCCCACTTTAGAGGATAAATATATTTATTTATTTATAAAGGTCATCCTAGCTACTTTATTCAAAATATAGGAATACTGGAAGCAACCCAACTGTCTAACATTTAGGGAATAGTTAGCAAAAACTATGCTGAGAAGATGAATCTTTAAGAACTAAAATTAAAAATGTATTCTATAGAAACAAAGAAAAGTATTGATATATAAGAAAGGAAATACCTAAGGTAACTTTTATCATAAAATTAAAATACAGAAAATATAGATATAATTAACACAATGAATGTTTTGCACAGGGATAAGGACAAAGCATATATACTAAAAGAATAATTATTTTCAATGGAGGTGATCTTTGTAGTCCTTTGTTTACTAAAGTTAGCTAAGTATAGAATTTAAAAAATATCCTTACAATGTCTTAGGCAGATGATTTTATCTGTAGGCAAGCTATATCTGTATTATATTTATATCAGTATATAAACATATGTCTCTAGTAAGCATACACACATATAGAAGCAAACACAGGTATATAAACTTAAGACACTGTTATGAGTAAAAAAGTATCCTAATCTACATGATGCATATTTAGAAGAAATACATAATTGTCTCTCTTTGCATGCTCCATTACCCTATCTGAGCCCAGATACAATGAAGAAATCCTTATTTCCTCCAAACTGTCTCACCCCACAGAAATGATGAAGGAAGTTAAAACCAAGGTCATCCTAAGTATGTCATGTCAAAAACAATGAGAATACACAGACACTGGATACTCAAAGACATGTATTCTAAAAGCAGAAACTTCTTTAGTAAAAAAGCAGTAATTAATTTTGAGTTTCTAAAAATATGGATTCCCAGGCTTAGCGTCTAGAACATCCTACACCAAAATGAACAAATGAAGTTATTTGCGACTGGAAAAAGGGAAGAAGAGGGATAATGAAGAACAGGGTTTATCACAAATAGGACAGATATAGGGGAATACAGAAGCCATCTATATACTTTGAAAATCTCTATGGTAGAATAAAATCTAAAAAGAAGGAGAATGCTAAGATTGTACAGGCTGTTTTGTTATGACTAGGAAAGCATCTGAGAGATAAGAAACAAAGTAAATAAGTCTTTCTCATTAAGCACATATTGCTCTGCTTAAATTTGTTTGAAGGAGCATAGAAATACATGAACTAGTACACTAGGTAAGATCCCCTCTTTACTCCCAGCCAGATTGCTGAGGCTAACACAAATCTGATTGATATGCAGTTGAAATACGCGACAGTTTTTCTGATGTCAGCTTTTAACACTGTTGAAATTAAAGGTGAGGTCCATTCTAATGACTCTTAGTGGACTCTTGGGTTGTTATTCACAAAGCTGTCCAAAACCTTTCAGGAAAATAGCACCTGTGCTCTTCATGAGCATGATACAAAAATCCTTTCTTAATCTATCGATAAAAGGCAGCTAAATTAAAAATTCCTTCTTTGTTCTGAGCAGCTATAATTAATTAAGCCCCAACCTAGGAGGAGCTGCAAAGCACTTTATGTAGGGCTACTGGCCTACAGGACTTCTATCTGGGAAGCTGAGTATCTCACTCACCCCCTCAATTTCTTAAATACTCTAATTTTTATATCTCACTTGCCAAGCTTTATTTCAAAAAAGTGTTTATTAAGTTAATATTATACTAACATTAAAATAATTTTTAAAGAAAGAAATCCACAAACCTGCCACTATACTAAACTCTTTACTTTGTCCATAGGCATATATAATTTGTAGTTTTAATCACACCATACATAACATAATGGAGCCAGGCTTTTTTAAAGGCATGGTCTAACATTTCCTGATAACATGCTCTGTCAGACTTTCCCAGTTTGCTCATTTAATTAGTACATATTATAAGAAATTCAGTATATGTTAGAGGTCCATCAAAACGTGAAAATTTAATGGATAGCACAAAAAGCATACTTTACTTGGAGAATATCATTTTAAGATACTTCATAATTCCCATTTATATGCCACTTTTCACCTTACCTCTTCTCCAGACAGGTAGTAAGCTGAGATTAGTCCACCGACAAAGCGTATATTTACTTCAAAAACAGAAACTTCAGCATTCTGTGGAAACAAAATAAAGGAGGTTCATATATAAATGGTAGTACACAATTGAGAAAAATATCACCATGATAAAGTGCACGAAATATTTAAATTTTGTTCAATCCTATATGCTTGCCCAGAGAAATTTATACACAAAAGGGAAAAGCCCTGCCTTCTAACGGTGTCAAAACACATGTAAATACATAAAAAATTTTGACTCTTAAAATAACAATTATAAAAATATTTATAAAAAGAAGTTATTCCCTCCCTCTATTCAACGCTAGATACAATACTCAATATTCTTTGTGCAGATGCGACAGGGCCAGGACATTCTATTTTCCTATTCTGTGTTCTTTTATTCATTTGCCTGTTTTTCTTCCTGAAAGACCATTCAGACTCTTTATATTTTTGCTGGTAGTTCAGCATTATTCTAGAATTCTTCCCACATCATTTTAAAGCAGCACAGCTAGAATGCAAATAGGATTTGAAGTTGGAGTGACTTGGGTTCTAGTGCTGGTTCCCAAATTTTCTGTCTGTGGTCTGGGATGATCACATTTCTCTGACAAGAAATTTCATCTTTGCATAAAGGAGATTATAATAATATATGTTGTACTTTGTTAAAACAGCTCTTATATACATCAATAATAGCTTGCTTTTATTATTATTTACAAAGCTCTATATCCTGTGCTAATCTCTACATGGACTATGTCATTTAGTCCTATATCAACCATGTGAAATAATTACTATTCTTACATCCATTTTACAAATGGAGAAACTGAGATTTATAGTGGTTACTATGACTTTCTTAAGGTCAGGCAACTAATAAGTAGTTGAATCAGGATTTAAACTTGACTACTCTGATTCCTGGTCTAGGGCTCTGTTACCCTGACTCCTATATCACCTCACATGATAATGCATCAAGTATCTTTATTAATGGTCATATAATTGGGGCATATAAGTAGTAATTATTGCCAATACTTTTATTATTTTACAATATTTGACTACTACATGGATCTGTCCTACATTCTATTACTAGATAATTTAGTACAGCTAACCTACAATAGGTGGTAGGTACACTTTGTTACCGAACCAAACTTGGGTCCGCTTGCCCACACACACTTAAGCCAATCTACTGACACCCTGTTGTGTGTGGTAAAGGAGGGTGCGACGTTTACTGCAAGGCACTAAGCAACAAGAATGAGCAGCGCGTGCTCAAAAGTCCGGAACTCTCGATGGCTTTCAGGGGAGGGGTTTCAAAGGCAGTAGGAGGGAGGGGCTGCAGGGTGCGTGATCAGCTCGTGCACCATTCTCAGATTGGTTGGCATCAAGGTGAAATTTCAAGCGTCATCAACCTTCTGGTTTCAAATGGTCTAGGGTCTATGTGCTTGTGGTCAGCAGTTTTCATCTGGTGTGGGCCTGCTTCCTGTAAAAACAACATAGGAATGTGTGCCAGGCCTTTATGTATATCTTCCAGGGGACTGGGAGCTCGGTGATTCTGCGATGTGGAGGATTTATAGTCTAACTTGTTACCAGTTTCCTGGCCCAACAGCTATTCTTTGTTTCTACATCTTCATATTTCCTGATCATTAACTCTTCAGCCAGCCTTTTGAGACTCAGGGGAGGCCTAGAAGACTAAAGAAAAAGCCTTTTGCTTCAGAGGATAGGGACACAGGGGCTTGTGTATGGTTTCAGCTTCAAGCTTTTGTTAGCTTCTTTTCATGTTCGTTAGGCCTACCCAGTAATTGTTCACTTTTGCCTGGTATCAAACAATTCGCAGAAATCACAGGGGCTAACAGCAAACTAATATATGGAGTCACATATCCAGCAGATAAGCCTCGTCACAATCATCTGAGATATTATTTCCTTTAACAAATATTTATTAAGCAACTACTATGTGTCAGGCACTGTGCTAGGTTCTAGGGACACGGCAATGAAGACTCATAAGGTCCTCAAATTCACGGAGTCCACATTTTAGTGGGCGAAAACAATTCCAGAAGAAAAAAAAGAGGTACATTTTCTTTAATTTCCACCTGCTCTCTCTAAAAAGGTATAAGCATCTAACAAATTAAAGCTAAGTAATTGCTTAAGTTAAAAAAATTTTTCAAAAAATTTCTTGCAGAAGGAAGGTCATGAATATTACTTGGGAGAGACACATACTAAGGCCAGAGTTAGGCAAAAGCATCATAATATAAGACTCTGGTGAGTTTGTTCAATTGTGTTTCATAATTTGTAATATGCACCTAATACAATTTGATTAAAGTACTTTACATGGGAACAATTTATCTGTGATGTGTAATACTCTGAATGAGAATTACATAAATATTGGTAAAAGCTTTAATATTCCACAAAATTACTGATAAGGAAAGAGGAAGCGAATCGTTAATTTGTTTTGGCTCACACAGCTGTACTTCTTATCTCTAAAGGTAACAATGTCTAATAAAATCTAATAAAATAAAACCCTCACATCCTATCATTCTCAATTTGTACTTGTGTTTTTCAGTTTTTAAACCTAAGAATAGTCCTCCACATTTCTGCCTACTGAAGTCCGTTAAGATGATTTTATATTCTTATTCTAGCTTTGGCTTCATTTGATATACATTCTCTTTTCCTCCTATGAAAATTTTGGATAATCAGGACTTTTATATAAACATCTGATGAAAATTATTGCACGGTAGAAGACTGAGCCATATTAAACACCATCATAAGTACACCATGAGCAAGACATCAGTCACCTACTGGGTACAACCAGTTATTGATCCAGCAATGTATTCTAGAACCTAAATTCTATTTATCTTCCGCTGTAAGATATTGAGAGACGGTTTTGCAAAGTGCCACGCTCAAGGTCAGTGCCCTGTCTTTTGCATTTCTCGGATCTAACAGTTTGGTGAGCCTATCCAAGAAGCAAATCTGGCTTGTTAGTGAATCCATACAGGTTCCCAGTTACTTGTGTTCTTTTCTTTAAAGATCTTGCTCAGGAAGTCACATCACCATTAGTTGTATTCAATAGTCATCATTATCTACCTTCTTTTGAAAACCAAAATTACATTTGAATTCCCAGCATATAATTTTTTCTACTTTTTTTTTCAAAGTTAAATCTAAATTATTGAGAAACCTTAATTTGAGAGCTCTTAACATTTTGGGTTATATTATGTTTTAGGTCAGAAGACTGAAATTTATACACTTCAGGTCACTCTTTACAGATCCTTTGATGAAAAACACTAAGAAGATAAAAACATAAATTGGCTGGCTAGACTGCGGGCAGCAGACTATCAAAACACTACCTTAGAATCAGAAAGACCTGGGACTGAAGGTTGGTTCAGGAGCCCACTGAGTGCAAGATCCCAGGCAAGTCACATATTCTCTCTGAGGCTTGGTTTTCTCATTTGTAAAAAGGGACAGTGCATTTCTTACAAGGCGCTACAAGTCCATGAATGTAAAGCACCATGCACAATGCCTGCCACAGGTAAAGTACTCAATAAAATCAGTGCCATTACCACTGCACAAAAGCTCAGCTTAAGTAAACCAATAAGGCCTAGCTTCCTCAGAGGTTCTTGGAAAATCAGAAACTCCAGAATCATAATCTTCTAAATACTAGAATGCAAACTGATATACCTTCTCTGACTCTCATGGGAGTCATGTTTCAAATCCTCTTTTGAAATACAGTATCCTGACCAAGCTTCCTTTTGGGCTTGATACAATTTATACAATATCTGGGTTTTCAAAAGTGAACTTCTACAGTCTGAGGGTTTGAGGCCAGTTTTATAAACTTCTGACCCTGATTTCCATTAAAATAAACTTATTAAGTCTAAATGAAGATATGCATCTTATTAATATTCATGCAGCATTTTTTAAGATGTTCTAAAGCTTTTCCAGTGACTTACCCTAATGACAGGAGAGGGGTTAGGGCAGGCAGAGAACAGTATGTAAAGGAGGGAAGCCCCAAACAGCCTGCAACACTAAAATCTCTTGGATTTATTTTAACAATGTAGATTTTGTAGTCTCCTTCAATCTGTGTCTGTTTTAAATGAGATTAAAGCCCTTATATTTTTAAGTAAGGTCACATTCCAGGAATATGCCCCATGCAGTCCATGGCTTCTAGTACATAGCTGTAAGTGAGCACCAGTTTGAGAAGCAGATCCAGTCTCTGTTTAAACTGCACTCACCTGCTAGTTAATTTCACAGTTGATGAGCAAAGGGAAGGTAGATATTTTTGGCTTAAGGCCTACCCACAAAACCACGTGGACTGGAGAAACTGCTCTTTCACTTTGAGTCTCCTCTACCAACAGCCTTTGAATCAAAGAACACTCTTAACCAGAATCATACATAAATTTAATAAAATATATGGTATAATTAAGTTTACATCTAAAATCAAGTGATGAAATCATGGAAAAACTAGGCTTCACTACTTATCTCTCATGTTGCCTTAGATGTCTTAGACTGATAATTTCCACCTTAAGTTTATCCCTTTCCTTAGTATTGCTGTCCTCTAGCTTACTATATGTATATGTAAAATTATGAGATAAAATGATAAAGCTTGCTAAAATGGAAAAAAAGTTTAATTCAATAAACCATTTTGTATGGCTCCCTGCCCCCATCCTTCACGTTATCCTCCATCTCTCTACTGGGAAAGGTGTCCTTCAAATAAACAGATCAGGAGCTCACAGGCATGAAGAATCTAACCATATCCAGACAAAAGGGAAAGTGAACACTGCAAAATCCCTGTTTCAACCTGACTGCCTAAAAGATCAACCTCTTACAAGATAGTATTTTAAATAACTCAGAGAAATTAGGTTGTATTTTTTATAAGCAACTTATTTACCAAAATTATCTATAAAATGATAGATTTGAGTAAGTGAAATAATGGGCTTGACCATTTTAATAACAAATTTAGGTTGGAGAACAGATTCAGCCACTGTTTTTATGACTGCAGAACTATAGAGGCGCAGACTTTCCTTGAAGAATAGATATATTGTTTCTTTGCACCTTCGGGCCTTATGGTAATTATTTAGAATCAAACCTGCATCAAGTTTAAGGAATTCTCCTTAATTCTTAACTTATGATTCCATACAGCAGGGCAGGTCTGATTGATTGCATTAAATTGAAAAAGACTTCTTGGAAAAGAACTTTCATTTTCAGAAATATCTTAATCCTCTTCTCGGTGTTTGGTCCCAATTATTAGAGTTACTTTTTTTTAAAAGACTATTTCTCTGAGCCCTAAGATCAGAGAATACTTCTTTGCCAGCTATTCCTCCAAACTTCCTGTCAGCTTTCTACTCAAAGAACTATAAGAACTATATATAAGAACTATATATAAGCGAGAAACAAGCAAGCATTAATAACAACTGTCCCACTACAAACCAATGCAGTAACTGTTTAATAACAATTGCTCCGCTACTAACATATGGTAACTATGCTTTACCTTACTAAGAACCAGTGGAAACATGAGACTTTACAAACCCATTGCTTAAAGACAGGTTATTGCCTATAAGCTTTGCCTATGTTTAGGCTTAGCATACACATTCATTTATAAATGGTACTTTAAAGTATGTGTTGTATTAACATTCTGAGGATTACAACTCCTTTTAACAGATTAAATTGCAACATTAAACTTTATAGCTTAGTATAACATATGTCTGAGCAGCTTTTAACTTCATATTTAAGTAACGTGATAAATCTCTTTAGATGAACAAAGTGCAAATTCTTTGGGCCACAAAGATAGGCAAAATCAACATCTTCTCTCTGTCAGTAGATTGGTTTTACCACGAAGGTCCAGAAGGACCCTCAAGTAGCAGTCCAATCTATATATCACTAATTATGGTCAGAGGGAACAGATCAGCATTCTTATAGGCAAAACCCAAATCATCACCCTTGGCAGACACTGATTAGCATTTGGATAGAAAATATTAAATAACTCCATTCGACAGGATAATTAACTCAGTTATTTGCACCATTAGGATGTAATGCTGCTCTAAAACAGAGCTTTTACAAGAGCAATACTAAGGCAAATGTCACTTCTTTCATGCTCCATGGCATGGAGCTCTGGACCTAAGCCAAGAACTCATTCAGGCATTCAAGAAGATCCAAAGTTGCTTTTTGAGGTCAATTTACAACCTTTGGATAGAGAACCCTACAGCTTATTTTCCTGAAAAATAGGATGGCATTCCAGTTGGATAAGAGAACAATCTGGATCTTTAAACTAAAGAATAAAGTCACTGTGGCCACCAATACCTCTGTTATTTTTCATAAAAAAAAACGGTGTGATTGTTGACATAATCACTTGAATCTGTGGGCAGAACGAGTGAATATAAGACAGTTTCTCTAATGGGACATAATAAAACCAACTAGAAAACTGTAAGCTGAAGCACTTTAAAATGATTAGGAGATGGGACTTCCCCGGTTGAACAGTGGTTAAGAATCTGCCTGCCTATGCAGGGGACACGGGTTCAATCCCTGGTCCAGAAAGATCCCACATGCCATGGAGCAACTAAGCCCACGCACCACAGCTACTGAGCCTGTGCTCTAGAGCCCGAGAGCTACAACTACTGAGCCCGTGTGTCACAACTGCTGAAGCCCGCGCACCTAGAGCCTGTGCTCCAAAACAAGAGAAGCCACTGCAATGAGAAGCATGCACACCACAACTAAGAGCCACAACTACTGAGCCTGCTTGCCGCAACTAGAGAAAGCCTGCGAGCAGCAACAAAGACCCAATGTGGCCCCCCCCAAAAAAATGATTAGGAGAGTAAATCAAGATAGCTGTCCTGAATTTATATTTGTTATTAATTTTGATATGGGAAGTATTAACATTTGGATATTATTGATAAACTTTTATATTTTTAAAGGAAAATATGGCAATACCCAAAGAAAGAACTGCAACAAATACGTTTCAAGACCTTTCAAATTAGGAATAGTAAAATAAACAGAAATTTGAGACCTGTGACTATGGCTTTTAAAAGTATATTTTTAAAGTATATTTTGGGGCTTCCCTGGTGGCACAGTGGTTGAGAGTCCGCCTGCCAATGCAGGGGACACAGGTTTGTGCCCTGGTCTGGGAAGATCCCACATGCCGCAGAGTGGCTGGGCCCGTGAGCCATGGCCGCTGAGCCTGCGCGTCTGGAGCCTGGGATCTGCAACGGGAGAGGCCACAACAGTGAGAGGCCCGCATACCACACACACACACACACAAAAGTATATTTTGAAGGGTATAGCCCAAGACTATCAATAACAGTCTTAAAATGATATTTTACATAAAAATCTTTCAACTCATTGAATAAAATCTTATAAAAATACAAAAATACACTTTTAAAGAAACAAAGCTCAGTATCTTAGCCATCACTCAACCTATAGTCTAATCCCTTTATTTTACAAGTAAGGAAGCCAAAGAATTTGCTCTTCTTCTCTTCTAAATACTCTGGGCTTCTCTGGTGGTGCAGTGGTTAAGAATCTGTCTGCCAATGCAGGGGACACAGGTTTGAGCCCTGGTCCGGGAAGATCCCACATGCCGCAGAGCATCTAAGCCCACGCGCCACAACTACTGAGCCTGTGCTCTAGAGCCCGCGAGCCACCACTACTAAGCCCAAGTGCCACAACTACTGAAGCCTGTGTGCATAGAGCCCATGCTCTGCAACAAGAGAAGCCACTGCAATGAGAAGCCCGTGCACCGCAATGAAGAGTAGCCCCGCTCGACCCAACTAGAGAAAGCCCGCGTGCAGCAACAAAGACCCAATGCAGCCAAAAATAAAAAAAATAGATACTGTGATATCCTCTATTAGATTCCCTCTGCTTCCTAATAGGTCCCCACGGTCCATGTAATACATTCATGTCACCCAGTCATGGTCTGAGGCCAGCCAACTAACTTCTGTTACCTTGTCTATTACCTTGAGAGGCCTTTTTTGCTTAGTCCTTTTAAATAAATGATTCCAGAGTTTCTCAGACTACCACTGGGCATGAAAGCAAAGAACTGCTGCCGTATTGGGGGGAGGTTTGGGGCAGTAACGCTATATGTGCCAGACAAGGGACCTGGACGCTATTTGGGTCTCGTGTCACTAAAGTCTACTTTCGTCTTCCATCATTAGACCCTGGAAGAATCTACTTCTCATTCCCCTACCTTTCTGGAGGCGAGGGACGGTGGAGGAAACACATTCTCCATTCTCTCCTCCATATATAAGCTGAAGACAAGCTCATTATTATTTACTGGTAGGTAGCTGAATTTGCTCAAAAATAACAAGGCAGGAAAAAAGTATTATTAAGAAACAATAAACCCTCAGAAGGAAATCTAATTTTTTGTTCATTGCCTTAATTTTTCACACTCAGTTCTATTAGTAATATCCGAGCTACCAGACATCATATTCAACCAAAGAGCTGTAGACCCTTACAAAATCCCTCCCTCCTTGGGCCTGTTTTCTCATATTTAAAATAAGAAGACTGAACACATCAATCTCCAAGGTCCCTTTATACTGGAATACTGTCTCCTTTATATTCTAAATTCAAGTATAAGGCAGATTAAACATAGACTCATCTGCTTGTACTTTAAGTCAGTGATCTCCAAAATGGAGCACATATGGCAATTAATTAGAGGAGTAGGAACAAAATATTAAAACTTTTAATTTATATATGTTTTTAATCCAAAGACGTAGGAAAAAGGCTCAGCTTTATGCTACCTTTATACTCTGAACTATGTTGGTATTCTCACTTGGTCTGTGGGAGAACAGGAGCTCCACAAAGCAGAGGGGTCAGCAGGGAAACACCCTTTCTTTGTCCATTCTCAACATACAGCATGTTAACTTGTGATTGGTTATGGAGATTTACAGATATTATCAAATGCTTACCAGATAGACAAGAGGCTTACAAGAATTTTTGCAAAGTAATCTCAGATTAAAAATAATACCAATAGTGAAGTAAGTGAGGCAGAGAAAGACAAATATCACATGACACCATTTATATGTGGAATCTAAAAAAAAGATACAAATGAACTTATTTATGAAACAGAAATAGACTCACAGACATAGAAAACAAACTTATGGTTACCAAAGGGGAAAGGGGAAGGGATAAACTGGGAATTTGGGATTAACAGATACATACTACTATATATAAAATAGATAAACAACAAGGACCTACTGCATAGCACAGGGAGCTATATTTAGTATTTTTTAATAACCTATAATGGAAAAGAATCTGAAAAAGAATACACACACACACACACACGTATATGTGTGTGTGTGTATGTGTATGTATAACTGAACTTAAAAAAACACCAATAATGTAAACATAAGTGAATGACTCAAAAACACCAGGGTCAATTTTTCCTGTTCTTAAAACAAGCTCTCTGTCAACCTCATTACAAGGTAAAGCAATGACTGTGGAATTAGATTAGCTCTGACAAGATGCAGCCCTCCTTAATTATCAAGAAGTAGTATTAGAAGAGTCCACTGTCCTTAATTATGAACCTTTTCCTTGGCATACAGTTGGTATTGAGGTTTGTTAAAAATGATAGTACATATATGAAATTTAAAAAAATATTTAATATATAAATTGACAAAAGGTTATACTGGGAATTTCCTGGCAGTCCAGTGGTTAGGATTCTGAGCTTCCACTGCAGGGGGCATGGGTTCAATCCCTGGTCAGGGAACTAAGATCCCTCATGCACATGATGTGGCCAAAAGAAAAAAAAAGTTTAAACTGATAAGGGTCTACAATCAACAAAGGTTAAAGGCTTATTTATGGGGAAGTGGATGCAGCTGCTCCTGGATGCATGTGGAGTGTTGAGATGAGTTACTTCATGGTATTACTGACTCGGCAGCCATTTTGTTTTGCCAAGTGGCTTGCTGGGGCTTTAAATGGACACTAGCCCCTCATGCAAGAGTGTGCCCTCCGCAGTGGTTGAGAATCTGCCTGCCAATGCAGGGGACACAGGTTCGAGCCCTGGTCTGGGAGGATCCCACATGCCACGGAGCACCTGGGCCCATGAACCACAGCTACTGAGCCTGCGTGTCTGGAGCCTGTGCTCCGCAACAAGAGAGGCCCGCGCTCACCGCGACTAGAGAAAGCCCTCGCACAGAAATGAAGACCCAACACAGCCAAATAAATTTAAAAAAAAAAAAAAAAAAAAGTGTGCCCTCGATTAACAGCCCCAGAGTCCCAAGCAAACGTCATTTCCTGATATGACTCCCCTCTGTGATCATGTCTCCCCCACCTCCCAGGGCCTTCCCCTTGTGCGCCCCTTAGAAAAGACCACTGTGGAGCTTACCAATTGGTTTGAATTGACCAATCTGGCCTTAGCTTTGGAACCCCAAAGCAGTTCACCCATCCTAATAACGGCATGTGCCCCACGTCCTCTCTTTCTGTCTGTCTGTACTCTGCCTTGACCTCCCTGTGTGGCCCCTGCAGGTGAGTCATGTACCTTCTCAGGACCTGTTAAGTAATAAACTTCTCTATTTCAATTTCTTTGGTGGTCTTTCATTGAACTGCAGCTCACCATGACACCCTGGGCTCCATTTAACAAATGTTCATCTAACAAAGTCACAATAACGCACCATGGTGCAGTGCAAAAGCATGAGCACTGGAGTCACACAGACCTGTGTTAGGCTCACAGCCCTGACACACAACTAGCTGTGTGGTCTAGATAAGCCTCTGAGGCTCCAATTTCTAATCTGTCAAGGTGTGAAAATAATCCATCTCACAGGGTTGTTGTGAGACTTGAACAAGAATACTTGGCACATGTAGGTCTTAATAAATATTAATTTCTTTTTCCTTACTCTTAGTTTGCCAAAAAACAAAGGCATGGATTTGTGTAGTAAGGGAGGGCAAGTTAAGAATATAGTATGATACTACTTAAAACTGCATTATTTGTTTCTGCTAGGGTACAGTACAATAATCTGCCCCACAAGAGAATTTATTT
Organism: Kogia breviceps; assembly: GCF_026419965.1. Classification (NCBI taxonomy): domain Eukaryota; kingdom Metazoa; phylum Chordata; class Mammalia; order Artiodactyla; family Physeteridae; genus Kogia; species Kogia breviceps. The sequence goes on from NC_081322.1 coordinate 50,673,002, forward strand.
ATGTTAACTGAGATTTAAGAACTGAATTGGCAGCTTTTTTTAACTTACCATATTAAAATTTAGATTTTCGTCAACCCATGATTTTGCCTCTTCAAATTCGTCTTTCATTTTCATAATAAAAAGTGTATCTAGGGCATCTACTATTGTTGCTCCTTGGATATTACCTGAAAATATCAGAAAAATATTTACTCAGTAAAACACCTTTGACAGATCCATACATGCACATTGACCACACCTTGGAAAGGAAGTGGGTAATACTGAATTTACTGGTAAACAAGAATACTGAACACAGTCTAAACATCTTTCAGTGAAAGAAAATTTAAAAGTTGCATCAAAACCAAACTAAAAATTATCACAGGCTATAGACTGGTACACTAATCTTTAAAGTCTCTTCTGAGTTGCAGAAAATAAATCTCTTAGAAATTTCATTTGGGATTGCATTCTCTAGCAAGAAAAACAAAAAGACCTGAAACCAAGGAGCAACACACTTATTAATTTTAATGTAATTACATCAAAGTGCACCTGTGCAAAACTCTTTAAATATAATTAGATCTAAAATTGTTTAGTGATAGCTCTAAGAAACCATTACTCAAAAATGGAATTCTACCCCCTCTTTTTGCAGCCCTGACTGATCCTACCTTCTCCTCCCATCCTCCTAGCCAGTCCTGACTCTCATTTATTTCCTCTGAACTCCCTTAGCAGGAAGACTTTACATTGCTCTTGCACTCACCACTTTCTGTCTTCCATTATAGCTACTTATATGCATCTCCTTTTAGTCTGTAAACTTCCTTAGAATAGAGAAGTCATGTCTTATTCACCTCCACATTCCATACTAAGAGACTCAGTATGTTTTTAAGGCTTAATGATAAATTAAAAAACCATCATAGGGGCTTCCCTGGTGGCGCAGTGGTTGAGAGTCCGCCTGCCGATGCAGGGGACGCGGGTTCGTGCCCCGGTCCGGGAGGATCCCACATGCCGTGGAGCGGCTGGGCCCGTGAGCCATGGCCGCTGAGCCTGCGCGTCCGGAGCCTGTGCTCCGCAACGGGAGAGGCCACAGCGGTGAGAGGCCCGCGTACCACAAAAAAAACAAACAAAAAAAAACCAAAAAAACCATCATTGTATTAACAGAGAGCCAAGTAATCTCTTCGATAAAGACTATGGCAAATTTACACAAAACTGACCTCTTAAAACTATGAACAACTTACAGAGATAAAAGCAAAAATAGAATTAAAATTTTTTTAAAGTTATAGTAAACAATAAAAAAATTAAGACCTTTGAGTCTACATGAAGTTTCTGAGTTTCTCTCTTCAATTCTTACCTCCCATCACCCATGTTAACTAGTCACCGTGTCCTCAAAAATACCACTCTAGTAACATCTGAAACCACTTGTACTGCCACGACTCCAGATGTGGCTCTTTTCATCTTTAAAGTGTGTCACTGTGATAGACCAGCCAGCCTTTTCCCCACTCTTCCAGCGCTCCCTAACCGTTCCTGCAATGCCTTACTCCCTACCAGAGAGCCTATGGTTCTTCAGAACTTCCTATGACTATCTATGAACCACCTAGTGCTTTGATAATTCACTATCTACACATATGTCTTCTGCACTAGGTCATGAACTTTGCAAAGACTTGTATTGTGTTTATTAACACCAGTGCTGGAAAGAGAGCCAAACACATGGAAGGTCCTAAATAAATGGAAAAGCACAATGGGGTGATTAGGAGCAGACTCTGACCGTAGCCACATGTGGGTTCAAGTCCCAGCTCAGCCAGTTAGTAGGTGGCTAACACTGGGCAAGCTGTTTTCTCAGCTTCATATTTCTCATCTATAAAATAAATATAATAATGAGGTTAAATGAGAAGATGCACAAATGGCACGTGGCACATAGTGTCAGCTGATACTGTTGTTATATGATTTGATACTATTTAACACCTTTAGTTAAAGTATAGGAAGTCACCTTTTCTATGGTGAATTCAGAAGCATCAGACCAAGGTTCCCTCCTCTTCATGCCGTTACTTATAGACAAAATTGTGGGAACTGAAGAGGAATTGAGTTCAGTGAGAAGGACACTGGGTAGCTCTGTGACCCAAGGAATCTACCTAACACTTCTGTTACCTAGCTTCTGCACCTCCACAATGGGAATGTTATTAATACCTAGAGTACTAATCACAGAGGGATGCAATAAAATGACGCCCAAGTGGATAAATGGAAGTTTAAATAACTGACGACTCCATCCTCACTTTCTCTTCCACTGCACAAACAGGAGAAATTTTGAGCCAAAGTTGAGAGTCACTGAGATACAGTGAAGGTCACCACGGCTGGCTGCCTTGGCCAGCTTATTGATAAAGACACAGCTTTTACCTGACAGGAAGCAGTTAATGCAGCCAACAAATGCTCCTCTGCTTGGCGCCACATGGGAGCTGAAAATCATGATGCTGTGCCCATAGCCATTAAATAAGGATCTCTGGAAGTGTGCCCCAGGCATCAGTATTTTTTCAAGGGATGCAGGTGGCTCTAAAGTGTAGCCAGTGCTCTGTCTGAAGGACACACTATGAACATTCCCTGCAGACAACTCCATCAGGTATGCAAGTTTCCTAGCAACACAGTCTGGAGGATCACACAAACTTTTTCCATCACCCACAGGTTCAGTCGGTTGGAGAGGACTCACTGTCAGTAAGGAGCCAAAGCACATTCTACTCACCAAACAAACTGCTTGAATGGCCTCCTTTTGATACAGGCTTCAGTTCATTTTTTCCCCAGGCATAACGTTTATAATTATTCCAAGCATGTTTCATCATCTGAGAAAAGAAATGAAAACGGGATTATATTTTGAATTTGAGATGTTTTTGCTTCAAAATAGATCATATATTGAAGACCTAAAGATTAAAACATTAAAGCTCACTGCTTAGTTAAAGGATGATAATTAAAAGGATGACAAAGGGTATGAATAAGCTGGAACACACACACAGCAGCACACAAATACACACCATCCTTTTATGTTTACAATGCAGATTTTTTTTAATCCATTTAATCCTATTTCATATACATATTTTCAAAAGTCAGTTCTCAGCAACAGAAACAGCTTATCATAAAAGGATGAACCATTCTTACATTTATCTATTTCATCCTCATGATGTATTAAATCTGCAAAGACTGCATACTTAAAATTCACATTTTTGCATAAGGTTCTCCGTACTTAGTATATAGACAAATATCCAAAAGTTATGACTTTAAACACTTTTATGTATCTTGACCAAGTCTATATGGAGAAGTGTTTTTAAATATCTATAGGAAATGAAAAAAAGAAACTCTACGGGTATACATAGATTTTGGAAAACTTCAGCTTAATATAATTAATCTTTAATTTCATACATATCTGTGTACACATATGTAACTGAAGACTAATTCTACATATTCCTAACCTAGACTCCTTGTACCAGGAATGTTTTTAAAGTCCCAAACTCTCCACCATAAATTAGTTGTATACCTTTTTTTAACAAAATTAACATATGAAAACCAATCAATTTCTCCTGACTTATAGACTAAGTTCTGACCTATTGTGCTAGATATTAACTCCAGCAGAAAGTGAATAATTTTCAAGGGGAGAAATTGTTCTCTAAGAGCCTATCAAAGTTATACAAAAATTTGTACAACTATTGTATAATAGTTGTACAATTTTTTTTCAATGACTCCAAGAATATACTGCAGATAATTATTTTTGCATACATTTTTTAAAAAGGGTTGAGGACTCCTCACCTGTCTAGAATTTATTCATGCCACTATTCCCAATCCATTAGCAACAGTAATTAAAATATGGACATAATCTGGAAATATTCTAATCTGGCTCCATATTTTAAAATATGTTAAAAAGCATCACATAAAGTTATAAATACTATGTAAAGGCTGTTCATCACTAAAAATCTGCAGTGAGATCAATACAATTTTATTAATAAGAAAGTCTTCATATGTCCCTGAAAACAATAATGCACATCTTTCTTTAATCAATTTGTATATTTTCTTCCTATCTCACCAGTACTGCTACTAATAATAGCTACCAAAAAATCTGTACTATCTGCTGGGTACTCTGTTAAATGCTTTAAATTCAGTATTGTATTCAATTCTTGTTATAACGTTATGAAATGCGTTGTATTATCATTGTTTGGTAGATGAAGAAACTGAGACTTTAAGAAGTGAAAACACGAACAACTTTACTCAAAGTCATGACATTTCTCCACAGCTGTGGAGTCAGGGTTCACCCCTGTGTTGGCCTGACTCCAAAGCCAATGGCATTAACCATACACTGCATCAACTGCCTTTAATGAGTCGGCAACAGAATCTTCCTTTGATGAATCAGATTGCTGATCTTCTAACAATCAACAGAATGTGTGTATCGTAGTGTTTTTGAGATTTTCTCTTATAGTTTTGTTGGAAAGTATAAAAGGTTTGAAGGTAGAATAACCTGATTTATAAACCCTATCGTACCACCAATTAGTCTCATAATCATGGATGAGTCACAGTTTTGCGAGACTTTCTTTATCTGAAAACTTGGGATCGTAATTCCTCACAGGATGCATGTAAGGATTACATGAGCATGGCCTGTGTGATGGCTCCCGGCACACATGGCGAATAATCACACGCTTATTGAATTTTAAGCCTATATTGAGATCAATTAAATTCACATCACAGAAACAGAAACCAATGAGCCCAATGGAAAAGACTAGGTACATGAACACTAGGTATAAAAACACCTTGAGATTACATCTCAATTTGACTTGGTTTTTCCATTAAATGTACTGTATTTGGTAAACTCTTCATTCCTATTCCAAGGATAAATTCAAAAGCTTTTGGAATACACCTGATGCAAGAACAGAAAAAAAAAAAATCTTATGATGATTTGTTTCAGCTCCAAGTCTGAATCAAAACCAGTGCCATGTACTATTAATAACTCAAAGACAGCATAAAGCTTTCCTATAGAAGACTGTTGTCAAAAAATTATCATTTATACAATGTACCACTAGAACAGAACCTCACTGAGTTACCTCTGTAGTATATATTAACTTTCCTTATCTCTTCTTCTCCCAAAGAGAAAATTTGACACCAATTGCTTATCTGCCCGCATTTCAAAAGCTGCTGTGACCCGTTTCTCAAAATGGGCTCCTCATCCCATGCGATGTCTATGTGCAAAGTTAGAAAAGAAAAAGGAAACAATGTGGTCAAAGTGCCCTGTATGGAGCTCTAAGAGTGGTTTCTCCAAGAATCTGTGAAATGAGGAACACCCATATTGTTCATGGATTCCAGTGGTTGGTCACCTCTGGAAATGATTTACCACTTTAAAGCCAAATAAGACTTCATGTGTGTGTTTGTGTCTGTGTGTGTGTAGAACGAGACTAAATTCACAGGTCATATATAAAATCAACTTTGTAACTCAGATTTACGACATACAAATATTTGAAAGCATCAAAATGCTATTAGCCTCGAATTTTACAGTATTAAGCCACTAGCCAGCTAAGGGACCATGAGAATGAAAGCATTTACTCTTTCCATACTCAGTATGCTCATGGGCTGACAGGACAAGAAGGTCACTTTTAAAATTCAACTACAAAGATGTCCATAGATAGGATTAATCCTTCATCTTCATAGTCTCCACTTTGTTTTGTAGTCTTTCATCACTTTAATTAGGGTTAGACAGCCTGACTTCTGAGGTAGAAAGATTAAAACAGGCCTAAATTCCATGTTGATTAGGATTTCAAACTCCATACTGAAACCCTAATAAAAAAAAAGATAAACTAAAAACAATCCAAAGATTTTTGTATGAATTTTATTTTTTCCTGAATATTCATATTTGCATTGGTCATACAGCTGACATACAGTGTGAAGGGAAATAAATGAGATTTTGTAATAGTAATCCTTTGTTTTGACCCAGAGAAGCTGGAATTAGGCATGAAATATCCAAAAAATAGCATGACTTCTCCTTGACTCTATGCTTATCGAAGATTCTTTGATTAGCACTTTGTTATCAATTGGCATCAGGGCTGAGTAATTAGTGCCACTTATTGTGTGTCTGCTACACTATGCGTGATAAGATGCTAAAGGACTAGCAGAGAAATGTACATGAGTCTATCATGCTTAAAATCTAATAGATAAGATAGAAGCTTAACGTTTTCCCTTCTTACACGCTCACAAATGTTTATAAATATGAGAACAATAAGAAAAGCAATTAAATGTTGTGCATAACTCCGTGAAAGGACGCTCAACATCACTAATCATTAGAGAAATGCAAATCAAAACTATAATGAGGTATCACCTCACACTGGTCAGAATGGCCATCATCAAAAAATCTACAAACAAATGATGGAGAGGGTGTGGAGAAAAGGGAACCCTCTTGCACTGTTGGTGGGAACGTAAATTGATATAGCCACTATGGAGAACAGTATGGAGGTTCCTTAAAAAACTAAAAATAGAGCTACCATATGATCTAGCAATCCCACTCCTGGGCATATATCTGGAAGATGAAAACTCTTAATTCGAAAAGATATATGAACCCCCATGTTTACAATGGCACTGTTCACAACAGCCAAGATGTGGAAAAACCTAAGTGTCTATCAACAGATGAACAGATAAAGCAGATGTGTTATATATATATACAATGGAATATTACTCAGTCGTAAGAAAGAAGTAATGCCATTTGCAGCAACATGGATGGACCCAGAAATTATCCTACTAACTGAAGTCAGAGAAAAACAAGTATCATATGATATCAATTATATGTGGAATCTAAAAAAATGATACAAATAAACTCATTTACAAAACAGAAACAGAGTCATGGACATTGAGAACAAACTTATGGCTCCCAAAGGGGAAGGGTCGGGCAGGGATACATTAGGAGTCTGGGCTTAACAGATATAAACTACCATATATAAAACAGATAACAAGGACCTACTGGACAGCACAGGGAATGATATTCAGCATCTTGTAATAACATATAATGGAAAAGAATCTGAAAAGATTCAGTTAAAGTGATACAACTGAACCACTTTGCTGTACATCTGAAGCACAACACTGTAAATCAAATATACTTCAATTTAAAAAAATTTTTGTAACTAACAGTTTGTTTCAATTTTATGTCCTAATCAAGGGCATGGGAAGCCATGAATAAAGAAAAATATGCTTGAATTTCCCCAGGTATGTGTAGATTTCATAACCTACTTTTTGTTGCTAAGAACTACCGTTAGCAAATGTTTTTATTTACCGATTCTTTAATCACATGATCTTAAGTTACTCATAAGGCACATTAAAAATCTTTCTGAAAATCTCACTCTTTTTTTCCAGACAGGTCTGATTGGGCTTTCACTGACTCTTTTAAAAAGCACACAAGTTCAAGTCCCACTTACAGGGCCATTCTGTGGGGTCTTATACAAAATCTCTATAGTCTGACAGTGTGATCTGGGTCCCTGGCCCCAGCTGACTGACTCAAGGCCTTGTGCCTGACCCACAGGGAGACAACTGAGGGCTGGCCATGAGCCTTCGAGGCGAGGCACCCTCAGTGTGACGCTCTCTCCAACAGATGGACCAACCCAATCATCTACTCTACCTAGGGGAGTATACCTGGGAGATAGTCACAGAGAATCCGGAGGCCAGAGAGTGATGTAGAAGCAGAGAAGTACAAACACATAAAGAAAAAAAGCCACAAGAAAGAGTCATGAAGCAGTTGAAACCATGAGGGAGACGGAAGGCAAGGAGAGAAAAATTAGAAACTGGGAAGCAGGCATGGGGTATTCAGTTAGTTACATGGTGCCCCAGGGGAATTATGTTAGGTTTGTAGAGCCTCTGTAAAACAGCAAACTATGCTGCTGAATGCTGAATGTTGATGAATTATCTTCCTCTCTTCCATGAGGCATGGCTCTTTGCCTGCTGAGACTGTTTACTTACTTTCCTGTGTGTCCTTATAGAAAATCCTCTTGTTTACTGAGGAGGAATGTATAAGAGCGGTCACAGGAGCAGGCATCTAACAAACTGGGTTCATATCTGAGCTCTGCCATCATTGGTGTGACTCTAAGTGAGATAATTAATCTCTGAGCCCACTTTCCACATCCATTAAAGGTAAATAAATAAAACTACCAGTCCAGTGGCACTCACATTCCCGCTCTTCTAGAGGACATGAGGGAGCCGTATCTGCTTCAGCCGAGGACTTAGGGTAGGGGTCAATCTACCTGCCTGATTGTTGAAGTGGAAATAGGTGGCCTTCGCTCTTAAAATTATACTTACAATGGATGCTTGGAACAACACTGATTTTAAATGCCTGTCAGTAGTTTCCACCAAACTTTGTCTGACATGACTTGATTGTCCCATGAAAGTGACGTCTGAAACTTCCAGATAAAAATCTCAACACAGGGCTTCCCTGGTGGTGCAGTGGTTGAGAGTCCGCCTGCCGATGCAGGGGACACGGGTTCGTGCCCCAGTCCGGGAGGATCCCACATGCCGTGGAGCGGCTGGGCCCGTGAGCCATGGCCACTGAGCCTGCGCGTCCGGAGCCTGTGCTCCGCAATGGGAGAGGCCACAACAGTGAGAGGCCCGCGTACCGTTTAAAAAAAAAAAAAAAAAAAAAAAGTCTAGATATATGAACACGCGACAACAATCTTGCCGCCCCTTCCTCTTATCTGGTGTGGTCCTGCTCCCTGTATTTCCCTGTGGGAATGAAGCCTGAGAGGACCAGCAGAGACCCTGTGCTGAGGATGCCATCACAGGGAGTAAGGCAGGTAGGCTTCAGCTGGGGGAGCCGGAGCCCTGCTTCCTAAGGGTCTGATCTCTCAGACTCTCAGTTTCTCATCTTTAAAAACAACAACTGAAGGAAACCAACGTCCCACTGAAGTGCAGGATGTTAACCGTGGGGGAGGATAGGGTGCATTGGGGCAGGGATATATGGCAACGCTCCATACTTTCCACTCAATTTTGCTGTGAACCTAAAACTGCTCTAAAAATTAAAGTCTGTATCCAAAAAAAAAAAAAAAAAAAAAAAGAGAGAGAGAATAGCATTGTCTTCATCACATCATGGTCTGGAGAGCAAATCTGATAATGTCTGGCTGGAGGGAGACATCCAAAGAGTGTTCCTGGCCTTCATACACATCTCCGCCTCACTGCCCCCACCAGGTGCAGGAGTTAAACAGAGATAAGGGAGAGCAGTGCAAAGGAAAGCAGACACTGTGCTACACTCACAGGGGACAGGGCAATTCAGGGAGAGAGAAATTAACAGGGTAGGAAAGAGGTCAATGTCACTGAGAGGTGACAGAACATAGAGCATGGTATAACTCTGCATTTCCAGAAAATGCAAGCCTGGAGTCTACCACAATTACAGCGTTTAGCATCCTCTTACCCTAAACAGTATTAGGATGCCACCTAAGACAGTACTGGGAAGATCCTCCCTTTAACACAGTGTCCTGAGAAAGCCCAGAGTCCAGCCACCTTCTATCTGTCCTCACCCAGAATGGAGAAAAACCCTCCCAGCCGTGATAGCTTCCAATTTTACCCCGTATCAAATTAAAACACCCATTCAGCACCTTGCTCAATTTATCTCTTTCGAAAGCTGAAATATATTAGTTCTCTCTCCCCTTCCCCGAGGCTGTTAAGGTATTCTATTTCCAAGGTTCTTTTTCCCAAAGTCACAATGACAATTACTACTTATTGAGTACTTATTGGTGGCAGGGCATGAATTATAAAGACGGTAAGAGTAAGTGTGCCAGATTTAGGAAATAAAAACCTTGCATGGGACACACTTACACTAAAAAAGCATTTATGTTAATCTGACATGCAAATTTAAGAGTCCTGTATTTCATCCAGCAGCCCTAGTATAGAGGGATAGGACATATTCAATCCTTGGTTCTATGTCCAGGGCCAGCTCCCGGGACTGTGCCCTGCTCTGCCTTGGGCTCAAAAGAGGGACTGAAAATTCAAGGGCCAGACAGAAATAGAATGGCCAGGTTTAGGGCAACTGGAAATGATGGGGAATGAGGCCAAACATGTGTGAAGGCCCTGGCTAAAGCCATTTAAAAAAATATTCTTAAAAAAAAAAAAATACTAAGCTTGCTTTCAAGGTTTGAGCCAGGTTCTCCAGGGGTCTAGGAAAAAAACAGTATGCTAGCTAAGGGGAAAAAACATCCGTGAGCCACAGATGGCCCACAGACCAGCTGTCTGCACTGCAAGCCTTGGTTTATGGGCACATGTCTAGACCTGACTGCTCTGTGCTTAGTAGGCCTGTGGGCATGTCGCTTCCCTCTGGCCCTCTCCCCTAGCTCAGGGAGCAGTGCCCAGCCCACTTTTGACCCAGGCCTTCTATGCCTGCTCTTGACTGTCCGGGGCCTGCCAGGACATCAATGCTGACTCCACCAAGAATTAGTGAGGTCCTTGAGACCTGAGATGTACAAAGCATTATGCACACACCTCTCAGCAATTCTCTTCCTGCTGAATGAGTGGTAGGTTCACACTTCAGAAAGCATTTATAATTCTAAGTCCTACACTGTTCTACAAGTGAAACTGCAGAAGCTGTAAAGGAGAAAGTGCCTTAACTTTGTCCAACACCTGCAAGGCGCTGGGAGGCGAACCTGATAACAATTTACCACACACTTAATCCTCCTTTATACCTCTGGGGTATTAGTACCCCATTTTACAGATGAGGAAGCAGAGGCCCAGCACAGCATAAGGAAGAGTGAGGCATCAAACTCTCTCATTCTGACTCTTTCCCCTGCATCACACTTAGGATGCCTGGACTTTTCTGCTGCTTGCAAACCTTAAGACAGTCAGCCACAGCCTCCGAGCTCTCCTGCTGCTGCCCTACCTGGGGTACAAAGAGACGCGGCTGGGCCTGGCAGCAAAACGGCACACACCAAGTTGGGCTTGTGAACTGGCTCCAGGACAGGACCTGGCGGCACCAGCTTTTCTTGCCTGCATTGTATCCTTTAACCCTCAGGGCCTTCCTTCCCTCCAATTCAGCTCTCTCTCCAGCTCTGTCTCCCAACTCTTCTCCTCTGGCTGTGCAGGCTACTTGGGCAGACAAGATGGCTCTGCCCTGCTCCGACCCTGGATTTATGGAGAACCGTGAATCCCTCTCCTTCACACCAAGCTGCTGACTGTGCTGACACCTGCTCTCTTCAGCTGTGGTATTTCCTGAGCTTTAACACCACCACCAGAGCTAAGGGTGGCCAGTTTTTCTTTCCTCTTCTCCACTACTCTACTGCTTCTTTCTTGTCTCTCTGTGTGCAATTTGTTAACACGCACCCCAGGCTGCCTCATAACCAAGGAGGGGATAGATATGCGTTCATATTTTCTTCAGATTCAGATGTCCTGAATTCTCCCTCAGCCAATTTAGTATACTTTTTTTTTAAAGATAGCAGGAGATAGATAAAGGAGTAATTATTTAATGCTAATATTGTATGAACCCTAATGGGCTAATAGACATTAATTCCCAATGAATTGAAAGAGCAGTTAGAACAGGAATCTCTTTTGAAAAAGACTCAGAATGCCTGATAAAACCAGTTTTAAAAAATGAGAATTCCAGTTAATTGCCACTTGTAGAGGACAGATTGTCCTGTTTCTAAGAAGCATCTCACACTCTTAAGAAAAAGCCAGTTTTTCTAGGTCTAGCTCAGAGAATTGGGTTATATGCTATTTAATGGTTCTCTTTCTTTGTGACCAAATTCTGACATTTTATAAAACTCTGTGCTATTACCAAATGGAAGAGGGTAGAGGACACCCCTCAAAACCCCCAAACTTGACTAAAATGTAAGTATATAACTCTAAAATGTTCAAAGAGATAGTAATTTCACATCTCAAAAGTTAGCCATTAGAAAAACACTTGTTCATATGTGACTATCTAGTATATTTCTTTTTTGGAAAGAAGTACTGTTGTTGAGAATATTTTCTTTACATAGAGAAAAGCTCTTGATCAGCCGAGGGTCTATGACTTGCTGTTATTTACTTCTCAAATATATCTGTCTCATAGTTAATGATCGTGATCTCTTTCCACAGAATTTGTCACTCGAGTTTAAACACTCAACCTAAGGGTTTTTGTTGTTTGTTTGGTTGATTTTTTTTTTTTTTTTTTTTTTGCGGTGCGCGGGCCTCTCACTGTCGTGGCCTCTCCCGTTGCAGATCCCAGGCTCCAGACGCGCAGGCTCAGCGGCCATGGCTCACGGGCCCAGGCGCTCTGCGGCATGTGGGATCTTCCCGGACCGGGGCACGAACCCGTGTCCCCTGCATTGACAGGCGGGCTCTCAACCACTGCGCCACCAGGGAAGCCCTGTTTGGTTGATTTTTAATTGATCTAAAACTGCCTTTGTTAGATTACCCCTTCTAAGTAAGAACTAGCAGGCTAGCAAGTGGGCCTTTGCAGGCCAGATGCCAGCTGATCTTCCCTGCCCGGTGCCCAGGCAAAGACTTAGCAGAGCTTTCCCAAACCTGGGAAACGTCAGCAACTACAGATCTTTCCTGGCAGTTAAGAGAAAATGATATCCCCTGCTGCAATATCATGAAACTCCCTTTATTCTAAGAAGGAAGTCTAAAAAACGTATCCACATAGGAAACAAATACTATCCTCATCAGTGAGTATCTTATCTAAAAAGACTTTTTTTAGTTTTAATATTTGTAATAATAAAGCAAGTCCAAACATTCTTTTAACTCATGCATGTCATTTCTACAGCTTCAGATTTTCACTACATTTATCTTTTTTGCAGTAGTGACACAATAATGTTTTAGAAAAAATATGCTCTCCTTTAAGGGATTTGTTCATAAGATTTGTCAAGTTCACAAAGACTAATAAACTTAAAATTTTTCTTTTAATATTCCTTTTTTAAACATTACAAATACTATGAAGTTAGAACATAATTAATGAGAAATGAAAAAAGAATTAGCAAAAATTCTCTAAAAAAATTGCTAATGAGCAAAAGTTAGAGATATTTTGCCTTTTGAAATTATGTTCTTTTCTTCTTATTTTTTTAAGCAAGCAAAGTAGCCCTAGAGAGTCAAAACCTGTTCTGCTTCAGTTATCAAGAGGAGAGCTGCAGGATACAGCATTTCTTTTCTTTTTTTCTTTTGTGTACATGTTCTTTTAATAGACTTTATTTTTTTTATAGCAGTTTTAGGTTCACGGCAAAATTGAGCAGAAAGTACAGAGATTTTCCAAATATCCCCTACCCGCACACTGTACCACCTCCCCTACTACTAGTATCATGTTCCAGAATGATACACTTGTTACTTTGGTGAGCCTACACTGACACATCACCATCACCAGAGGTCCACAGTTTACATTAAGATTGTTATTGTACATTCCATGGGTTTTGGCGAAGGTATAATGACTTGTATCCATCATTATATTATCATACAGAATAGTTTCACTGCCCTAAAAATCCTCTGTGCTCCCCCTTTTCTTCCCTCTCCCCTACCCCACCCTACAGCCACTGATCTTTTTACTGCCTCCATAGTTTTGCCTTGTCCAGAATGTCATATAGTTGAAATCATATAGTATGTAGTCTTTTCAGACTGGCTTCTTTCACTTAGTAAATATGTACTTAAGGTTCCTCTATGTCTGAATTTTCATGGCTTAGTAGCTCATTTCTTTTTAGCACTGAATAATATTCCATTGTCTGCATGTCTCATAGTTTATTTATCATCCATCTACCTTCTGAAGGACATCTTGGTTGCTTCCAAGTTTTGGTGATTATGAATAAAGCTGTTATCAATAGGAGAGTTGCAGGGACGAGCGTTCCCTTTTCAAATTAAAACCAGAAATCACTATTTTCTTAACTAAAGGATTACAAGTTATAATTTTGTAAGTTATTACTTCTTGAAGGTGAAATTCATACAAAATGTATTGGTTATAAAATGTCACATATTACAGGGAAATTTTTTTTTAACTTCTGAAATGATTACCCATAAAATGGTCCACTATTAGTAAATAGTTGGGGCACTCCTTGTCATTCGAGATTCCATAATTTTCTATTATGAAAGTAATCCTTTTGTATACTGCAGATCACAGTTTTAAACATTATTATCAGAGCATACCAATAATGAAAATGTTTTATAAAAGGTACTATTTTGAAAATTACCTTTGAAATGTAATACTTATGTATACTAAATATCAAAAATGCTAGTTCAGAAGTATAAACTTGGAGTAGCAACTAGTGCTTCTGTAAGACTTAAAATCCAAAATTGGTGTGTCACAAAAAGGTACTTTCTTATCCTTAATAGAAAGGGCCAGCATTTATTGAACACTTAACATGTCGGGAAATATGTAAAGCATTTACATATTCTCTCAGCCCCTCACAACAATCTTATAAGGAAAGTAGTCCCCCCACTGAGAGTCCCATTGCACAGATGAAGAAATTAAGAGTTTAAATAATTTTCCCAAGGTCAGCCCTTTAGCAGGGGTGGAGGTTGTCTCTGAATTTAGGCTGACCCTGAGCTTGTATGCTGTACTGAGCTACAGGTGTGACCCATGCAATCGGGGGGACCTGCTTTCCAAATAAGCTTCCAAACGAACTGTTAACTCATGTTGTTGATATACATATTTGCATGCTTTCTATTACCGATTTAATTATTTTGGATAAACTCAACTTTCAGTAGTGAGACTTCAGAAACATGCCATGCAAAACCACCTTCCAATCTTTCCATTTTTGAAAATTTTTCTGACACAGGAGAGAAACATTAAATATATTGGTAGATTAAGGAATTAAAATGAAAATGAGAATATCTCTTGCTTCTGGTGCCCTGTGGAAAAACATATCTTACATACATTGAAAAAGAATTTTGTTTTACATACATTTTAACATCTAAAATTTCCTTCCAGTGAAGTTCATCTCCATTTGAGCATCCTATAGTGTTAGATCATAATCTTTATTCTTGGTTTCATAGTATATGACACTTCTTCACCAAGACAATACACCAATAATTTTGTTTTTTGGCAACTGAAAAAAGACATTTTAGTCAATATGAGTTTAAATGTCAACAGCATTCTATAAATTGCCCCTACAATGGCAATAATATCAGATTTCTTTCTAAATACCTACCAAAAAAGTATAGCAATACTGATTATTTTTCAATGCTCTTTCTACTATAGTTTTATTTAGACTTCTACTATGTTACTAATGTGATTACTGAAGATGGCAAACAATTATTTTGGACTATATGTGGTACCACTGTTAAGGCAAGCAATCATACCTAGTATGGTTGTATCACTGCCACCCTATAAACCATATTTTCTTTTTTTAAGTTATTTTTATCATTCAGGATTTTAAAATTTTATTTATTTATTTTTGGCTGTGTTGGGTCTTAGTTTCTGTGCGAGGGCTTTCTCCAGTTGCTGCAAACGGGGGCCACTCTTCATCACGGTGCGTGGGCCTCTCACTGTCGCAGCCTCCCTTGTCGCGGAGCACAGGCTCCAGACGCGCAGGCTCAGTAGTTGTGGCTCACGGGCCTAGCTGCTCCGTGGCATGTGGGATCTTCCCAGACCAGGGCACGAACCCGTGTCCCCTGCACTGGCAGGCGGATTCTCAACCACCGCGCCCCCAGGCAAGCCCTATAAGCCATATTTTCTATGAGTTGAAGATAATCTGAGATGTTTTGTAAGTGGTGGCAAGTATTTCCCAGGCCTGAAAATGTATTACTCTAACCATTCTGTTAGAACACTATTCAGAAAGACTACATAAAGCTACAAAACAATAATAAAAATGGGAAAATTATGAATATACATTCTACCTGTCACAGACTGATTCACTCCACACCCAAATTTCCTTCTGCCTTGCCTGTCCTTGGAAGAGAAGCTGTAAAAGCCGAATGTGTGCTTCCCTAATCTCTCTATAGCTAGAGGTAGCTATGTGACAAAGCTCACACCAATGACATGTTTGTCAAGGTCTGTCAACAGCCCTGTTGTCCCTCTTCTCTCTTCCTTGAACGGAGGTGTGATGCAGGTAGATGTGCTGTCACAGTGGCAGTTCTGCTACCATAAATGAGTGAAAACCCAAAACTACAGAGGCATCAATCTGGTGGAGGAGACCGTGAAAGCCTGCCCTGTTATGTTTTAAGTTCAAACTACAGTTATTTTATTACTTAACTCATTGATTACCAATCACTAATGAATTTAACATTTTAGTAGCTATCCTTTGGTTGTCTTTTAAAAAGACAGTGACCAGATCAAAACTGGACTTATACCATACCCCAATCTGGGGAAAGAGGAAGTTTTTCTTTTCATAATACTGTTTGGTAGCTGAAACTACTCTAAAGGTTTGATCAGAACAGTTGTATAATAATAAATAGTATGATTTATCAAAGAAATTATGGTAGTTGAGTCCTTTGTTCAAGCTTTAAAAGACTGGTGTGGGTTAGGGGGATGGGCATAAATGAATAAAAAAAGAAAAAGTATGTAGTCAGGATTCCTGGATTCACCCAGAAAACAGTAACTTCATGGGACAATCTGAGTTGTTTTCCTCCACCTTGCTTGAAAAAAGTAAAATATTTGTTCAAAATGGGATAAAATATTCAAGTAAATACTGTTATCAAAGAAGAAGACTATGTTGTATTTTTGAATGAAAATCTCAAATATCAGTTCAGGCATCTTCTCTAATAGAACTTATCCACAGTGCTGGTAAAAACTGAATTACCCTAAGAGTTGCATCCCATTCTTGTTAAGCTATCTGAAAAGGACTCTGGTTAAAAAATATATAAAATAGTACTTACTAAATATTGTGCTTCTGGTGAGTAAAACTAACAGTATGAGTTGAAATGTTTAATTTTTATGTACTTTTATGGAGCATCATAGCTGAGCTATAATTTCTTTCTCTCAAATGTAAAATTTATCTCCCTCAAATATATGTGTCCCATTTACCCTTGCAACAAAAAGAATAAATTACCAAGGAATAAACCTATCTAAGGAGACAAAAGACCTGTATGTAGAAAACTCTAAGACAATGATGAAAAAAATTAAAGATGATACAAACAGATGGAGAGATATACCATGTTCTTGGATTGGAAGAATCAACATTGTGAAAATGACTATACTACTCAAAGCAATCTACAGATTCAGTGCAATCCCTATCAAACTACCAATGGCATTTTTCACAGAACTAGAACAAAAAATTTCACAATTTGTATGGAAACACAAAAGACCCTGAATAGCCAAAGCAATCTTGAGAAAGAAAAACGGACCTGGAGGAATCAGGCTCCCTGATTTCAGACTATACTACAAAGCTACAGCAATAAAGACAGTATGGTACTGGCACAAAAACAGAAATATAGATCAATGGAACAGGACAGAAAGCCCAGAGATAAACCCATGCACATATGGTCACCTTATCTTTGATAAAGGAGGCAAGGGCTTCCCTGGTGGCGCAGTGGTTGAGAGTCCGCCTGCCGATGCAGGGGACACGGGTTTGTGTCCCGGTCAGGGAAGATCCCATGTGCTGTGGAGCGGCTGGGCCCATGAGCTGTGGCCGCTGAGCCTGCGCATCCGGAGCCTGTGCTCTGCAACGTGAGAGGCCCGTATACCGCAAAAAAAAAAAAAAAAAAGGAGGCAAGAATATACAATGGAGAAAAGACAGCCTCTGCAGTAAGTGGTGCTGGGAAAACTGGACAGCTACATATAAAAGAATGAAATTAGAACACTTCCCTAACACCATACACAGAAATAAACTCAAAATGGATTAAGGACCTAAATGTAAGGCCAGACACTATAAAACTTTTAGAGGAAAACATAGGCAGAACACTCTATGACATAAGTCACAGCAAGATCCTTTTTGACCCACCTCCTAGAGAAATGGAAATAAAAAGAAAAATAAACAAATGGGACTTAACGAAACTTAAAAGCTTTTACACAGCAAAGGAAACCATAAACAAGACGAAAAGACAGCCCTCAGAATGGGAGAAAATATTTGCAAATGAAGCAACTGACAACGGATTAATCTCCAAAATATACAAGCAACTCATGCAGCTCTATATCAAAAAACAAGAAACCCAGTTAAAAAATGGGCAAGAGACCTAAATAGACATTTCTCCAAAGAAGATATACAGAGTGCCAACAAACACATGAAAGGATGCTCGACATCACTAATCATTAGAGAAATGCAAATCAAAACTACAATGAGGTATCACCTCACACCAGTCAGAATGGCCATCATCAAAAAATCTACAAACAACAAATGCTGGAGAGGGTGTGGAGAAAAGGGAATCCTGTTGCACTGTTGGTGGGAATGTAAACTGATACAGCTACTATGGAGAACAGTATGGAGGTTCCTTAAAAAACTAAACATAGAACTACCATATGACTCAGCAATCCCACTACTCGGCATATACCATGAGAAAAGCATAATTCAAAAAGAGTCATGTACCACATTGTTCACTGCAGCACAATTTACAATAGCCAGGACATGGAAGCAACCTAAGTGTCCATTGACAGATGAATGGATAAAGATGAGGCACATATATACGATGGAATATTACTCAGCCATAAAAAGAAATGAAATTGAGTTATTTGTAGTGAGGTGGATGGACCTAGAGTCTGTCATACAGTGTGAAGTAAGTCAGAAAGAGAAAAACAAATACCGTCTGCTAACACATATATATGGAATCTAAAAAAATAAGGGGTTCTGAAGAACCTAGGGGCAGGACAGGAATAAAGACACAGACATAGAGAATGGATTTGAGGACAAGGGGAGAGGGAAGGGTAAGCTGGGATGAAGTGAGAGAGTGGCATGGACACATGTACACTACCAAATGTAAAATAGATAGCTAGTGGGAAGCAGCCGCATAGCACAGGGAGATCAGCTCGGTGCTTTGTGACCCCCTAGAGGGGTGGGATAGGGAAGGTGGGAGGGAGATGCAACAGGGAGGGGATATGGGGATATATGTATACATATAGTTGATTCACTTTGTTATACAGCAGATACTAATGCAACATTGTAAAAGCAATTATGCTTTAATAAAGATGTTAAAAAAAAGTGTGTGTGTGTGTGTGTGTGTGTGTGTATGAAAGAACACAACTTTTTGCTGTTTTATTATAACTATACCAAATCTTGTTTAAAATAGGTCAGTATATTTGTTATCTTCAACTACTGATTTCCATATAAACTGTTTTGTACTACATGTTTTCTTCTCATTGTTTGAATATTAAAATTCCACCTCCTTCATTTCTGAACACAGGACTGTTGTTCCAAATAGTATGACCTTCTACCGTCAACAGAAAATACCTTCCTAGCCCTTAATATAAAATACTGTCCTTGGCTTAAGACTCTCTAACTTGATTTAGAATATCCTTGTTTAAAATGCTTCTCAGAAGGAGGAGAATATTCTGCCTTCTCCCAGGATGCTCTGTCAGGATTTATGAGGGATCTGTCCTTCCTGCCTGCTTCCTTAGCCCTGTCTCAGAAGGATACCCTCCCAGGAACTAACTACTCATTTTAAAATTTTACTGGCAAAGATCTGAGGTCCTCAAATGTAATAATAGATCAAACACATAACCTGCAAATGTGTACCCTGGGCAATAATGAGGGTGATGCAGTAGGCTCAGCCTCCAACACACTGGCTGGCTCCTGGAGGATGTGCTGTCACAGAAGGAAGCAGATGAAACCTGTCAGCCAGGCAGAGAGCAAATTCCAGAACAGATTCAGTGGGGCAGTGGGGTGCAACTGCTCTGCTGTCCTCATTCTGGACTCCAACTCCCAACTTCATTCCCACCTGTTCCTTTGTGCCAGGCTGAACTGTTCATTCCTTTCACGAACGTGTGCGTGCCTATACCTACAAGGCCTGTGCTACATTCACTTTCTGTCCACAAGGGGCCAACCTGTGCACGGCTGTATGTCTGTGTGATAAGTCTTACCAGTGTTACTAAGTGCTGTAATTCTGGTTCCACTGTTCTGTCCT
This sequence comes from Kogia breviceps, assembly GCF_026419965.1. NCBI lineage: Eukaryota > Metazoa > Chordata > Mammalia > Artiodactyla > Physeteridae > Kogia > Kogia breviceps. Next base: position 50,692,895 of record NC_081322.1, read on the forward strand.
CTCTCTGACTTGGACCTCTGGGTCCTGGGCTCTGCTCAGCTTAGACCCAGGACTACTGTGATATGCCTTGCTAGTGATATTCTTTGGAACCCAGGCTCACACCTCAGCTCTATTCTCAGGACTACTGGTACCCAGCTTGTACAGGAACTGTCTTCCTGGCATGACTTCTACCTTCAGCCCAGTCCCCTCAAGTCACTGCCCCAGTCCATCACAATAAAATGCCATTCTACATGTTTACACAGGCAAGAGGCATAGTCCTGTGATTGCTGCTGAGCTAAGCCTGTTTACCAAAGTTCTTTCCATAGCAGAACACGTGTAACTGCCGATTCATTGTAATCCAAGGTCCCTCTCTCCCAGATCAACTAATTCTCGATGGAGAAACTTAAGCATTTCCCTACGTTTCACCGGTAAAACTGTTAAAGAGTTTTTCCAAGTCCTCATCACAAGGCTCTAAATTATAAAGTGGCAAAATAAAATTTGGGTAACAGTCATTTCAAAATTGAAGGAAGGCCTTAACTCGTTTTCAGCTGCTATGTAGCTTGATCTTTTAATGCTCGAGGATGCCACCAAACCATATCGAGGTGGTCAGTGATGGACAAGACTCTCCACTGTAACAGCCTGAGATCACAGGACATGAGCTGGACTTTGTCCAAACCCTTGAAAGATGCCAATTACTCTTAAAACGAATCCCTCTTAATCACGAAGTCTGTGAAGAAGTAGTTATCACTGTTCTACCACTTCTAAAGAGTGTCACAAGACAAAGTTTTGAAGCTTAACAAAAGACCACACTAAAAAATGTAATTCTGCTGTAAACTGCTTTTCCCAGTTTCTGGCCCTGAAGACAAAGTGAGGCAGATATGGTGCGCGTTATCAAAAACATTTTGCCTGTTCCTTTCAAATGAAGTGCCTGGGGGTTTCTCTTTGAACCTCTATAGGTACCTAATGACCTGAAAAGGACAGAGTGGATGTCATCCTCACTGCAGTGAACACTCTCCTTTTGCTGATATTTGTATGAGCCAAGAATTTGTTAACTACAACAAGAAAAATCTATTTCTATTATATACAATCATATTTTACCAATACTTAGCAACTGTATCATGTAATCCATTATCAAGTATTTCTCAGCACCTACTTGGTGCCCAGCATATCCGGGTGTTCTGCTTAATCCATAATAATTTACAGCTACAGGTTGTTGTGTTTGTGTCTTGTGGTTCTCAGTTCCTTCAGGGAGATGACAGAGAGGAAGGTAAGGGAATGCACCCAGATTCTTTGCTTTCCCTCCCGAGTGACAGTCTAACCAGTTCTCTGCACCCTAGTGGTAGTGCAGGAATTGATGACTAACTGACCCAATCATCAAAAGGACAAATTCTGTGAAAAGGGAGAATGGATAAATATAGTCCTGGATAGTGAGAAAGACAACTCAGGTAGCTAAACTTGAGGTGGAGGTAACAGGGGTGAGGGGTAATGGAGACGAAGGACTGGTTGAAGAATATTTTAAATCATTTGATACATGTAAGAGGGAGGGGAGGGAGTGAAGACAGTAAACACACAAGCCTTATATAATATTCAGAAATAAAAATGACACTGGCACACATGTTTCAGGCCTTTCTACACCATGTACTACAATGTAGGTAAATTCTAAATTGGTAACTAGAGTGGGTAGTTATCTTGACTGTTACTTTGTTTCAACATACATAGTAACAGCAAATTCCCAAATTCAAGTAATTCCTTTCCTACGATCTCCCAAAGAAAGCTCACTGGAAAATTTGTTAGGAACATTAGAAATTCTGCTCATCTCTTCACAAGAACAGAGTATTTCTAACACCTAATTGTGTATTCTAGAGGTTAAGCACATTCTTATGAAATCTGTGTTACATATAAAAATAGGTAAGTAGATAGAAAAGGAACTGGAAAACAATTATTATTATTACTATTACTATTATTATTTTACTGTAGAACTCAGAGCCCCATGGCTGTCAAGCATGAACATCCTCAGTGTTTAAAAGTCATTAATGAAACATGAATATCTTATTTGCAAATGAAGTTGTTACTAAAACCATAAACCACTGGTTTAAAACAGGGTTTCTCAACTTCTGTACTACTGCCATTTTGGGTGGATAATTCTTTGCTGTAGGGGGATTTTCTGTGCATTGCAGGATGTTTAACAGGATCCCTGGCTTCTATCCACTAGATGCTTATACCATATAACCCCAGATGTGACAGCCAATGTCTCCAGACTTTTCCAAATGTCCTCGGGGGAGGGGCTGGGGGGGGGCAAAATAGCCCTGGTTGAGAAGCCATGGTTAAAACAAACTGTTTGATTAGAATAATAATCCTAATACTTATACAGCACATGTACTAGGCACAATTCAATTTGATGCTCAATGACAACTTTACGAAGTAGGGCTTATTTTAACCTCCATTTTACAGATGAGGAAACTGAGGTACAGAGAGGTTAAGTTAGTTGCCCAAAGTCACTGGACACATAAGTGGCAAACAGGGAAGTCAAACCCAAGGAGTCTGGTTCTAGAGTTTGTGTTCCTAACTTCTATACTATACTTGCTATGATATATGGAGAATAGACACAAATCAGAATAATTTTTCATTCAAGATTTTTAATAGTCTATAACATCGGGGGCCTTACATACCCCTGAATTCAGAATACTCATTTGTAAAATAAAAATGATAATGAAATTAAAATAAGATACTTATCAAAGGCCTCAAGAAAATCTCTAAGAAAAAAGAGTAGAATATTTTTCTTATTTAGCAATACTCTTTACATCTGGATATATCTCTGGTTTCTTTTTCCTGTTTACCTGCATACAGCAACTAGAGTCAGTTAGTCACAAAGGAACGACTATAAAACCTTGCTTCTTGGGCTTCCCTGGTGGCGCAGTGGTTGAGAATCCGCCTGCCAATGCAGGGGACACGGGTTCGTGCCCCGGTCTGGGAAGATCCCACATGCCACGGAGCAGCTGGGCCTGTGAGCCATGGCCACTGAGCCTGTGCTTCCGGAGCCTGCACTCTGCAACGGGAGAGGCCACAACAGTGAGAGGCCCGCATACCGGAAAAAAACAAAAACAAAAACAAAAAAAACCTTGCTTCTTTTGGTGTGGTTTCCCCTACTCGTAATCTGAAGCACAAAATACCTCCTGGGTAACAGCTTGGTTGATCACAAACCACAGCAACAGGCCACACAATTCACCAATAGCTGTTGAGTAACTCTTGTATGTAAGGGACTGTACTGCACTTACTGCCACATTCTGGATCACACATAGAACCCACAAGTGGTAAGCAGAAATCCCCCCAAAGAGGCCCACTCCCTGGACTTGTGAATATGTTATTTTACATGGCAAAAAGAAAGTTTGCAGATGTAATGAAAGTTACTTGAGGATAATTAGGACAACCTTAAAATACAGAGATAAGCCCCTATTATTTAGGCACACCTAATCTAGTCACCTGAGCCCTTAGAAGCAGAGAACACTCTTTAGCTGGAGGCAGAAGAGATACAGCAGAGGGGAAAGTCAGAGATTCATCACACTCAATGTTATGTTGCCAATTTGAAGATGGAGGCGCTATGTAAAGAGACTGCAGAAGCCTCTAGGAGGCGAGAGGCTCCTGGCTGGCTGACACCCAGCAAGGAAGTGGGGATGTCAGCCCTACAGTTACAAGGAACTGAATTTTGCAACAATTTGAAAAAAACTCTAAGTGGATCCTCCTCCAGAGCCTGAAGGTAAGAGCCTGGAACCTTGATTTTGGCCTTATGAGACCCAGTGCAGAGAAACCAAAAAACAAGCCCACTCAGACTCTGACCTACAGAGCTGTAAGACATTAATTTGTATTGTTTTAAGCTGCTATGTTTGTGATAATTTGTTGCAGCAGCTATAAAAACTAACAGCACACAATATGCCTGAGACAAGAAAGAACAGTAATTCACCCACTGCCATGGCACAAATTACCAAGTGGTAGAGAGGGGTTTAGAAACCTGGTCTTTCAACCTCCAAACTATTTCCTTAAATAATCGATATCTATATCACAGTGGAAGCAAATAGTTTTGCGTCCGCTCATTCACTGGCTCCTAACAACAGCCGTGAAAGGTAGGCATTATCATCCTTTTTACACATGAGAAAGGCTCAAAGAATGTGTACTTACACAGGGTAAGGCTGTTCGTAAGTGACAAAACCATGAGTTCTTTCATCTCACTGCCTTTGCATGTGCTGCCTTTAACAGTAAAACTGTAATAATTATAGAGAATTAAACAAAGCAAGCCATAAGAGCACAGAAAGACAAACGATTTTCTGCTGAAGGGGGATAGGAACAGGTAAGAATTTGTGGAACTGGTAACATTTAAGTTGTATTTTGATGGACAGGTAGGATTTCAAAAGATGATGATTGCTAGGACTTTCTGCTGTTATAGTAGACTTGGAATCAAAGCAGCAATATGATAGGTATTAAAGAGTGAACATCTCAGGGCAGGTTTGGTTCATGAACTGGTATTTTTCAGGCAAACCTGTATCATAGTTACTGCAACAATATGAAAATGCTGATGCTGGTGAACTGCAATTTCATGACAGGAGAACTTTCTGTACTGAACATACAGCAGAACCACAGAAAATCTGCCTCTAACAAGTAGTCCTACAACAGAGAAACTTCCAGTAAGAAAAATGCAGCTGGGTGCAGCAGAGATGGTGGGAGACCTCTGTATAGCCAGGAAACCCTCTCCTCCCCGACAGTCAGGAGGTTCTGTGCCATGGCTGCACCAGTGCTAACAACCAATTCTCCACCCCTTGGCCATAGCTGATTAGACGCCTAACTATTGCTGGGTCAGATTCACTGTTCTGGGAATTCGGAGTTGAGTCTTTGCCTTCTCCAAATATGGCAGAGTTGCTGAATGCTGCTAAAGAGAAAAATCAAACAAGTGAGCAGATGGGGCCATCACAAATCCATGGCCACCAGCCCCAAATGTGTGCTCAACAGGGCCCAGCAGGCTACTATTTCTCTGTTCAATCTTCCTATTGTCTCTTGTCATATTTCAGCTACTACCCCATCTCTCTAGTCCCATTCACAGCAGCCTTCTTGAAAGACTTCTCTCAGTCCTTTCTTACCTCCACTACAACATGGCGCTCACCGCAAATACGCCACTGAAGATGCTCCAGTGGGGGTCGCCTTCTACCTGCTTATTACCAAACCCAAAGGTCGATTCTTAGTCCTTCTCTTGCCTCTCAGCGACATTTGACACTGCTGAGACTCACCAGAAAATATCCAAAAATGCTCCAGGGTGCCACACTCTCGTTTTCTTTGTACACCTTTTTAAAAAAAATTTATTCATTTTTTTATACAGCAGGTTCTTATTAATTATCTATTTTATACATATTAGTGTATATATGTCAACCCCAATCTCCCAATTCATCCCATCCACTCTCCCACTCTACTTTCCCTCCTTGGTGTCCATACGTTTGTTCTCGGCATCAGTGTCTCTATTTCTGCCTTGTAAACCACTTGATCTGTACCATTTTTCTAGATGCCAAACAGATGCCTTAATATACAATATTTGTTTTTCTCTTTCTGATTTACTTCATTCTGTATGACAGTCTCTAGGTCCATCCATGTCTCTACAAATGAATCAATTTTGTTCCTTTTTATGGCTGAGTAATATTCCATTGTATATATGTACCACATCTCCTTTATCCATTCCTCTGTCGATGGGCATTTAGGTAGCTTCTATGACCCAGCTATTGTAAACAGTACTGCAAAGAACATTGGCGTACATGTGCCTTTTTGAATTATGGATTCCTCTGGGTATATATCCAGAAGTGGGACAGCTGGGTCATATGGTAATTCTATTTTTAGTTTTTTAAGGAACCTCCATACTGTTCTCCATAGTGGCTGTATCAATTTGCATTCCCACCAACAGTGCAAGAGAGGTCCCTTTTCTCCACACCCTCTCCAGCATTTATTCTTTGTAGATTTTTTGATGATGCGCATTCTGACTGGTGTGAGGTGATACCTCATTGTAGTTTTGATTTGCATTTCTCTAATGATTAGTGATGTCGAGCATCCTTTCATGTGTTTGTTGGCACTCTGTATATCTTCTTTGGAGAAATGTCTATTTAGGTCTTCTGCCCATTTTTTGATTGGGTTGTTTGTTTTTTTAATATTGAGCTGCATGAACTGTTTATATATTTTGGAGATTAATCCTTTGTCCATTGATTCATTTGCAAATATTTTCCCCCATTCTGAGGGTTGAGTTTTCATCTTGTTTATGGTTTCCTTTGCTGTGCAAAAGCTTTTAAGTTTCATTAGGTCCCATTTGTTTATTTTTGTTTTTATTTCCATTACTCTAGGAGGTGGATCAAAAAAGATCTTGCTGTGATTTATGTCAAAGAGTGTTCTTCCTATGTTTTCCTCTAAGAGTTTTATAGTGTCTCACCTTACATTTAGGTCTCTAATCCATTTTGAGTTTATTTTTGTGTATGGTGTTAGGGAGTGTTCTAATCTCATTCTTTTACATGTAGCTGTCCAGTTTTCCCAGCACCACTTATTGAAGAGACTGTCTCTTTTTCACTGTATATGCTTGCCTCCTTTGTTATAGATTAGTTGACCATAGGTGCGTGGGGTTATATCTGGGCTTTCCATCTTGTTCCATTGATCTGTGTTTCTGTTTTTATGCCAGTACCATATTGTCTTGATTACTGTAGCTTTGTAGTATAGTCTGAAGTCTGGGAGCCTGATTCCTCCAGCTCTGTTTTTTTCCCCTCAAGACTGCTTTGGGTATTCGGGGTCTTTTGTGTCTCCATACAAATTTTAAGATTTTTTGTTCTAGTTCCATAAAAAAATGCCATTGGTAATTTGATAGGGATTACATTGAATCTATAGAATGCTTTGGGTAGTATAGTCATTTTCACAATATTGATTCTTCCAATCCAAGAACATGGTATATCTCTCCATCTGTTGGTATCATCTTTAATTTCTTTCATCCGTGTCTTATAGTTTTCTGCATACAGGTCTTTTGTCTCCCTAGGTAGGTTTATTCCTAGGTATTTTATTCTTTTTGTTGCAATGGTAAACGGGAGTGTTCCCTTAATTTCTCTTTCAGATTTTTCATCATTAGTGCATAGGAAGACAAGAGATTTCTGTGCATTAATTTTGTATCCTGCCACTTCACCAAATTCATTGATTAGCTCTCGTACTTTTCTGGGGGCATCTTTAGGATTCTCTATGTATAGTATCATGTCATCTGCAAACAGTGACAGTTTTACTTCTTCTTTTCCAACTTGTAATTCTTTTATTTCTTTGTCTTCTCTGATTGCTGTGGCTAGGACTTGCAAAACTATGTTGAATAATAGTGGCGAGAGTGGACATCCTTGTCTTGTTCCTGATCTTAAAGGAAATGCTTTCACATTTTCACCATAGAGAATGATGTTTGCTGTGGGTTTGTCATATATGGCCTTTATTATGTTGAGGTTGGTTACCTCTATGCCCACCTTCTGGAGAGTTTTTATCATAAATGGATGTTAAATTTTGTCAAAAGCTTTTTCTGCATCGATTGATTATATGGCTTTTAATTCTTCAATTTGTTAATATGGTGTATCACATTGATTTATTTGCATATATTGAAGAATCCTTGCATCCCTGGGATAAATCCCACTTGATCATGGTGTATGAGCCTTTTAATGTGTTGTTAGATTCTGTTTGCTAGTATTTTGTTGAGGATTTTTACAACTATATTCATCAGTGATATTGGTCTTTCTTTTTCTTTTTCTGTAGTATCTTTGTCTGATTTTGGTATCAGGGTGATGGTGGCCTCATAGAATGAGTTTGGGAGTGTTCCTTCCCCTGCAATGTTTTGGAAGAGTTTGAGAAGGATGGGTGTTAGCTCTTCTCTAAATATTTGATAGAATTCACCTGTGAAGCCATCTGGTCCTGGCCTTTTGTTTATTGGAAGATTTTTAATCACAGTTTCAATTTCATTACTTGTGATTGGTCTGTTCGTATTTTCTATTTCTTCCTGGTTCAGTCTTGGAAGGTTATACCTTTCTAAGAATTTGTCCATTTCTTCCAGGTTGTCCATTTTATTGGCATAGAGTTGCTTGTAGTAGTCTCTTAGGATGCTTTGTATTTCTGCAGTGCCTGTTGTAACTTCTTCTTCATTTCTAATTTTATTGATTTGAGTCCTCTCCCTCTTTTTCTTGATGAGTCTGGCTAATGGTTTATCAATTCTGTTTATCTTCTCAAAGAACCAACTTTTAGTTTTATTGATCTTTGCTATTGTTTTGTTTCTATTTCATTGATTTCTGCTCTGATCTTTATGATTTCTTTCCTTCTGCTAACTTTGGGTTTTGTTTGTTCTTCTTTCTCTAGGTCCTTTAGGTGTAATGTTAGATTGTTTGAGATTTTTCTTGTTTCTTGAGGTAGGCTTGTATAGCTATAAACTTCCCTCTTAGAACTGCTTTTGCTGCATCCCATAGGTTTTGGATCATTGTGTTTTCACTGTCATTTGTCTCTAGGTATTTTCTGATTTCTTCTTTGATTTCTTCAGTGATCTCTTGGTTATTTAGTAACATATTGTTTAGCCTCCATGTGTTTTGTGTTTTCTCCTTTTTTATCCCCTGTAATTCATTTCTAATCTCATAGTGTTGTGGTCAGAAAAGATGCTTGATATGATTTCAATTTTCTTAAATGTACTGAGGCTTGATTTGTGACCCAAAATGTGATCTATCCTGGAGAATGTTCCATGCACACTTGAGAATAAAGTTTAATCTGCTGTTTTTGGATGGAATGTCCTATAAATATCAATTAAATATATCTGGTCTATTGTGTCATTTAAAGCTTCTGTTTATTTATTATCATTTTGGATGGTCTGTCCATTGGTGTACGTGAGGTGTTAAAGTCTCTCACTAGTATTGTGTTACTGTCGATTTCCACTTTTATAGCTGTCAGCAGTTGCCTTATGTATTCAGGTGCTCCTGTGTTGGGTGCATATGTATTTATAATTGTTATATCTTCTTCTTGGATTGATCCCTTGATCATTATGTAATGTCCTTCCTTGTCTCTTGTAACATTCTTTATTTTAAAGTCTATTTTATGATATGAGTATTGCTACTCCAGTTTTCTTTTGATTTCCATTTGCATGGAATATCTTTTTCCATCCCCTCACTTTCAGTCTGTTTGTGTCCCTAGGTCTGAAGTGGGTCTTTTGTAGAGAGCATATATATGGGTCTTATTTTTGTATCCATTCAGCAAGCCTGTGTCTTTTGGTTGGAGCATTTAATCCATTCAGGTTTAAGGTAATTATCGATATGTATGTTCCTATGACCATTTTCTTAATTGTTTTGGGTTTGTTTTTGTAGGTCCTTTTCTTCTCTTGTGTTTCCCACTTAGAGAAGTTCCTTTAGCGTTTGATTTAGAGCCGGTTTGGTGGTGCTGAATTCTCTTAGCATTTGCTTGTCTGTAAAGCTTTTGATTTCTCCATCAAATCTGAATGAGATCCTTGCAGGGTAGAGTAATCTTGGTTGTAGGTTCTTCCCTTTCATCACTTTAAGTATATCATGCCACTCCCTTCTGGCTTGTAGAGTTTCTGCTGAGAAATCAGCTGTTAACCTTATGGGAGTTCCCTTGTAATACCTGATTACATGTGGTATATTTGGCCATAAAATCCTAAACCTCTATTACCACATCAAAGTCAAAGTAGAGTATTTAGGTCAAAACTTTCATTTATCAAGAACACAAACATGCAGAGAGTAGTTTTCCTGATGAGAAATCTGCAACTGGTTAACTCAGTCTTGGTATTACAGTTTATCAAACTTCTTCCTAGTCCCCAAAGAAGTCCCTTCTAAATGCCCAAATTCTAGTGCCTCTACCTTACGAAAACCTAGAGTGTAATTCTCCAGATCACAGGTGGATGGAGAACTACAACCACAGAAACACATACACTGAAACCCAGATTTACAGGCATATTCTAATGAAACTATATTAACGAAGCATTAAGAAAGGAACAGATGAACAGTGTCTCTCTTCCCCACTCCACTAAGGGCAACCGTTTTTTAACCTCTGTATTTCAGCTTGTCACATCATGCTATATCTTGGAATAGGACTCTTTCCTATTTATATAATTACAACTGCCTGTCTGTTTTCAATTTTAGAAACGTTTGACAAGGAACGGCAATACAAATACCCTTTGATTTTAACTTTTCCTATTTTCCTTTCTACCAATGGCAAACAGATTTAAATTCTAAGATTGGAAAAAGTAGATGGGGCTGGGGGGCTGTGGCATAAAAAAAAAAAAAAAGCTAGAAAAAAAGGAGACTAAATGAAACATACTCATGGCCAACAAGAATACCTTTACCTCTTAATTGGTTTTTATTAAACAAATTCTACTTTGAAACCTAAGATGAAAAAACTTAAAACTTAAAAATATCATAGGGCTTCCCTGGTGGTGCAGTGGTTGAGAGTCCGCCTGCCGATGCAGGGGACACGGGTTTGTGCCCCGGTCCGGGAAGATCCCACATGCTGCAGAGTGGCTGGGCCCGTGAGCCATGGCCGCTGGGCTTGCGCGTCCGGAGCCTGTGCTCCGCAATGGGAGAGGACACAGCAGTGAGAGGCCCGCGTACCGCAAAAAAGAAAAAAAAAAAAAATCATAGCTCAAAAGTTTTCTGTTGTTTTAGGTTGAATCATAAGAACTTACATATCACCTCTTATGTTAAGACTAAATTCAGCCAAAATATTCTTCAGAAAGTCTTTAATATAATGTTCCAATAAAAGAAAGTAAACTTTAAGAACATTAGTTGGTGTTCTGTTTCCAAATCTAATCCTCCGGGCATAAACTACAAAGTTAATAAAAAACAGATTAAAACCAACCAAGAACAAATTATTAATTCCGTTTTCCATTTCACTCTTCAATTCTTGTTTTAAATGCACTAGGAATCTCTGCTGCCAATGTAGTTAAAGCTGCAGCAGCTCTAATAATCAACAGATCTTATCACAAAGGGTATAGATACTTCCTAAATGAAAGCACCATATGCCTAATTATTGAGCTAAATTTATACCCGTAGCTATCTCTGAATGAAACATATTCAGCTTTTTCGGCTCACAAAACATTTCTTTCCATGCCCTTAAGGTATTTTAGATTTCATTCTTCTCCTCTGACTTTTTTCCTCCTCCCATATCTGAGTGTTTGTGTGATACCAGGCCCGGAAGCCAGAGGTAACTGGCCACTGATGAATGGACACCCTCTCCCTGGTTTTCCTAAGGACAACCATCACTTCTGTGAGATAACAACTGAAGAGGCAAAAGAATGCTTTCTTTCCTGCCACAGGAAGCAGCAATTTTGGCAACAACAACTAAGCAGGGAGGTAACAGCAGAAAATACAACTATTGGTTAACACAGCAGTACTACAGTCCAAACTTTCATTTCTTTCCTGGAAGTGACTTCTCAAAACTAGTTCTTATCAACAATCCCTTTTCATAGCCTATTACTCCAATCAATCCCTAGTTGCTAATAAATACTATTTATTGAATAATGCTATGTACCAGCAATCATGCAGAGAGATTCACATACATTTTCTACTTTAATTCTTAGAAGAACTCTGCAAAAAGGAAGTATTAGCCCCATTTCACAGATGGAAAGGGAGACTCAGAAGGGTTTCTACTCTGCCATCTTGTCTCACCGTCTGAGTAGGTTGTAAAGAATTTTGGTGACATACTTAAATTGTTTCTCATTTTGGTTGTATTTAAGACAAACTGCCCTCCACTGTTAAATTCTGGACCATGAACCTATGGAGTAGAAAAAGGTGTCTCCACACTGAGGAGGTCTAAACCCTAGTTGGAAGATAACCATGCCCATGAACTTAGCAACAAACAGGCCAAAGACAGAAACAATCAATGCCACATGACTTTGGAGACAGGAGAGATCAGTAAATGTTGGGAATGTGAGAGATGGCTTCAAGAAGGCATAGATTTTTGAGCAAATGAGAAGACACTCCATTTGTGAAGAATAAAATAAGGTGTGTTTTGGATATAGTACCTATGCAAGTTTAGCTGAAGCACAGAGTCTTTCCTAATTTAAGGAATGTGACTCCAGCAAACTGAGGCAGATTTGTAGAAGACAATGAATGCCAGCCTAAGCAGTTGGGACTTCATTCTAGAACAATGTTTCTTAAACTTCAGTCACTGTACCAGTGGTATCAGCATCACCCACAGGAATATGTTAAAAATGCAAATTCTGGGGCCCACCCAGACCTACTGAATTAGAAACTCTGGAAGCAGCAATTTGCAATCTGTGTGCTAATGTGCTCTCCAGGTGACTCTTCAGCTGGCTAAAGTTTGAATCAGTGCTCCATAGGAAATGAGGCCCATTAAAACCTGAGTTGGGCAACATGAGAGAAGTGATATTTTTGAAAGATTAATCTAATAGTGATCTGAAGAATGAACTGGAAAAGGTACCATGTGCAAATTCATGAAATTCAGAGCCTCTACCATGCAATTATTTATGAGACAACACTTTGCAGGAGATATAATATTAAACTGGGAAACAGAAGACTAAGGTTCTTTCTCAAAATATTACACCTTCAGCGCTTCCCTGGTGGCGCAGTGGTTGAGAATCCGCCTGCCGATGCAGGGGACACGGGTTCGTGCCCTGGTCCGGGAGGATCCCACATGCCGCGGAGCGACTGAGCCCGTGAGCCACGGCCGCTAGGCCTGCGCGTCCGGAGCCTGTGCTCCACAACGGGAGAGGCCACAGCAGTGAGAGGCCCGCATACCGCAAAAAAAAAAAAAAAAAAAAAAAAAAAATTACACCTTCTTACAGGGAAAATTTATTAAATTCTAATTTCTCTAGTGGAAATAACACCTAACCTATGACTTTTCATTTCAATGTGGTATTGTAAGCACTATTTATAAAAACACCATGGTCTCCCAAAAATGTTTGCTCAGATAGTAAAAATAAACAAACAACCAACCCACACTAACTTTAATTAGGGTGTACCATGTACAAAACTGAAATGTAAGAAAAATGACAACTCTTATTAAATGTAGTCCACAGCTCTAGATAATAATGAACAGAAATGAATAAGGACTCTACCTAATTTAAAAATCACAGAACTGAAAAACAAAATGCTGAGTGTAAATATAAAGCAGACTAACTTTAAAGCAAAACAGAACTTTTTATATTCAAGTAAGTGTCGACCTTCAAAAGAATCTCACAAGTACCCACATTTATTTCAGTGATGTTACATCTGCTCAAAAGATTTTTTTTATGAACCACCTTCACAGCCAGTTTATAAGTCATGTAAGAAAATGAATACAGGGTTTCCCTGGTGGCACAGTGGTTGAGAGTCCGCCTGACGATGCAGGGGACACGGGTTCGTGCCCCGGTCTGGGAAGATTCCCACATGCAGCGGAGCGGCTGGGCCCGTGGGCCATGGCCGCTGAGCCTGCGCGTCCAGAGCCTGCCCTCCGCAACGGGAGAGGCCATAACAGTGGGAGGCCCGTGTACCGCAAAACAACAACAACAACAAAAAAAAAAAAACAAGAAAGAAAATGAATACAGCTTTTCACTTTATAAATCATTCTAAAAACGACTTTAAAACTAGAAAAGGTGTTTCCTACATTGATGAATATCTTTATATTCACTAGATCCTGTTCTGAATGACTTTTGACTGTTATAAAAAAAAATCAGGGGCTTCCCTGGTGGCGCAGTGGTTGAGAGTCCGCCTGCCGATGCAGGGGACACGGGTTCGTGCCCCAGTCCGGGAAGATCCCACATGCCGCGGAGCGGCTGGGCCCGTGAGCCATGGCCGCTGAGCCTGCGCGTCCGGAGCCTGTGCTCCTCAACGGGAGAGGCCACAGCAGTGAGAGGCCCGCCTAGCACAAAAAAAAAAAAAAAAAAAAAATCAGGTCTCCCCTCCAAGACAATGGCCTGTAGCCCATGAGGACAGGTAGCAGGGGTTCCAAAGATGAGTGGACACCACTTTTGGAATATGTGATTATTTAAAGGGGGGAGGGTGTCACACTTAACCTAAGTAATTCCTCCTGGTACACTTGTTTAAAAAGGTGTATTCATTCAACTAATATTTCCTGGGTGCTATTATGAGTGAGGCCCAGGGCTACGGCTCCTCCGATGGACGAATACTAGGGGAAGCTCTTTCTCCTGCTCTTAACGTGACAGTCTTGTAACAGAGTCATGACTGTGAAGAACCAACATCACAGAGATTCTGTACTCTCAGAGTAAGCGAAAACAGAAGTACTTCTAACCTCTGCTGTGGCTTTATCTTATTACTGATAGAACACTTAATAAATCATAATTTTTATTCACCGTAACTGCTAAAGCAGCTTTCAACAGTAGTTAATAAATCATCTTCATTTTTATGCTCCTCCAATTAACTGCCCACCCCACCTGCTTTTTTTTTTAAGCTAAGTTCTTCATCACACATTCTAAGTTAAGCAAGCCCTAGGAGGATTAAATAATGAAGACTAATCAAAATGCTTAATATGTGTGAACGTATACAATGTATTAAACACATGCCAATCATAAAACATGTTTTTAAACTACATAAAGTTCCTTTTACACTTACCAAGAATGCCTTATAAAACTGACTCAGGCTAACTCCTGAAATCACAACATGGACGTTGAGGCACTTCTAATCATGAGATGAAAACTTGTAGTTGACTAGATACATTTTGACAATCAACACTGCTAGTTGACTACAAAAATAACATGTCTCAGAGAACAGCATCCTAAATACTCTAAAATGACTACCATCTCAAACCACAATTTATAAAAATATATATACATTTATGTCAATCATTATTCACCATGTTAACACAGTCTCAAAGCCAAATTTAAACAGTTCTGGCATTTGGCAGACTTTTATGAACTAACCAAGGTCAGAATATAAATACATTTTGAAATGTGCAGCTCCTCACTACCTTAAAAAAGCATGACTAAAAACACATTTATTTGGAGTTAGCCAAAAAAAAAAAAAAAAAAATGCCTAAACTTCATAAATAAATCATGCTTTGCTTTTATTCTAAAATAGAATACCTTAGACAAAATGCACATTTATCCTATTTAAGACACCAAAGGCCTCTAATATACAAAAGATCAGCCTGCCCCTTCAAACTTAAACATGTATATTGCTTTGAAATCTTACTGACAATTTCCTTTTGGTTAATTTTTCTCCTTTAAGAATTCAGCTTTGTCAGAATTGCCATTTTCTGGCACCACTGGAAAAAAAACAAAACCCAAACCACTTCTGAAATTCTATTTGGACCATTTCTGAGCTTCAACTATGATCTTAAAATATTAGGAAGCCATCCTGATGAATTTTAAAAAAGAAGATTCCATCCCTCCTTTCTCAGATCTTCAGAGAGGCCAACATCTTCCTCAAACATGTGATACAAAAACCCAACGATAACAATGAAGATGAGCTGATGGAAGCTGGTGGGCTGCGTCTTGGCTGAGGGAAAGCAGGCTGTTCCAATATGCTTGGTAGGTACTCCTATCAATAAAGGGCACTTATAATCCTAGGGGTCCAGCCCAGGGAAGAGGCAAATTTTGCTGCTGTTTTTAGTAGACAACGCTGTCTACTGCCTTTCAGGACTTTGCCCCATTCAGGAACCATGTGCCTGATAGATCCATCTTCTCTGACACCCTACTTCTTAGTCTCCAAGCTCTGCCTGCATCCCAATCCTGCTTCTTTAAAAGCCTCCTTGTTCTATACAACTCACAGTGAGGAAATCCAACTAGTCACCCAATTCAGGAGAAAATGCTGCTTAAAGAAAGGAAAATTAAATATACAAGATACTGTTTCATCACCCATGAAATTTACAGAGTCAAGACTAGGTTCATTACATTACAGGTGGAAGTCTACATTGTTTTTGGAAAGTCATCCCTCAAAATGTACTATGATCCTTCGACTTATTCATTTCCTCTACTAGGAATTTAAGGGGAAATCCTACTCATGGGGTTGGGGGCGGCAATGAAAAATGAGCTGGAATCTTAATGGACAAAGGTGTTTATCTCCGCATTTTAAAATAAAAACAAAAATCTGGAAAAAATCTAAATGTTCAGGTCCAAGGGGATGGTTAAATAAACTATGATGCTTCTATTTCATATACTATGCTATTATAAAATTACACTAAAAAAATGAAAAAAAAAACATGTAGACATAGTGTGGTTATAACTGGGGGAAAATATAACCCATATGTTGGGGCAGGAGGTGTTGACACTGCTTGTGACTGAGTGACTGAACTGTGAAGGATTTTTTTTTTTCTTTTTTCTACTCCTGTGTACTTTCAACATGTTCTTTCCTAAGCAAGTGTTACTTTATAATGAAATAACAGTGAAAGATACTTGCTTCTTTTACAAACCCATTCTCTCCCTTATTAAGATAAATCTCAAAGTATAATAATTTCTGCTGGGCAACTTTAGTGATATTGTTTTAATAGCAGCCTTTAAGAAGCAATACATCAACAAAAGGGAGGTACTGATGGTGAAATTTCAGGCAGCTGGGAATGAGATTTTGAGACCAGGTACACACCCCGTGCTGCCTTCATCATTCCACAGGTCTGTCCTTTTGTTCTGCGCCCCAACAGACAGACAGACAGCGAGGAAACACAACCTTTTAGAAGTTGCAGCACGTATTCTTGTGAAACAGGAACTAGAGTCAATCATGGCTCAAACATCAGCTCAGGGAAGCTGGATGTGGCCACCCCAGGCCACCCCTGGACTCCTATCTCTGGACCCTCTTGTCCCTTAGAAGAATCAAGTGCTCTTCACAGGACTTTGAAAAGACCTTTCTAGGACCTCCCTGGAGGTCCAGTGGTTAAGACTCCAAGCTTCCACTGCAGGGGGGCGGGTTTGATCCCTGGTCGGGGAACTAAGATCCCTCAAGCCATACAGCTGGGCCCCCAAAAAAGATCTTTCCATGAAAAAGGATTTGGCAGATATGAAGATTCCAGCAATAGCTCAAGGTCTTTGGATGGCCCAAGTTCATGTCTCAACCACAATCATTCACAGGCCCATGAACATCATTATTACTGCACCTTTTCTCATAAACTCCTGGCCGAGGCAAGTGTTGCAACAAAGATTGTTTTAGTGCATAGTGCGCTGTATTATTAAGCCACCCCTGCAGAGCTCGGCACCCTTCACCAGGTTTTTATCCCCTCACTTCCAGTCCTTCTCTCATACTAAGCACCCTCACACTAGGCACTGGAGACAGGACAATCTAATGGGAGACCCACATATATAAATACATTAAAAAGTATTTATAGGGCTTCCCTGGTGGCGCAGTGGTTGAGAATCCGCCTGCCGATGCCGGGGATATGGGTTCGTGCCCCGGTCTGGGAAGATCCCACGTGCCGCGGAGCGGCTGGGTCCGTGAGCCATGGCCGCTGAGCCTGCACGTCTGGAGCCTGTGCTCCGCGACGGGAGAGGCCACAGCAGTGAGAGGCCCGCGTACCGCAAAAAAAAAAATAAAAGTATTTATATAATACTTAATATAAAAATAAAAAGTTAATATAAATGTTAATAATATTAACAAATCAAAGTTCATATAATATGATCTGTGTGTCACTGTATGAAAGGATGTAGAACAACAGTGACCAGAGAGTACAGGAGCAAATGAGGGACTGGGCCTTTGATAAGCTTAAGAGTGAGGGAGACAAATGGACTCGCAGTAAAAAGGAAGTGAGGCAGCATTTGAGTTACGAAAGTCAACTAAATAAATAACAAAGGCTACGTGGGCTTTTAAATTTCATTATCTCTGTTCTGGATTATCTGCAGCTCTGCTGGGCTCTAATGTACCTAAAGCAACTGCCAGAGTATTCATGACCAGAATGAGGGCTGCGACTTTTCAATGCTCTTAAGTCTTAATCTCATTTGGTTTTCTTTCAAGTACCTAATGATCACAGAAGACTTTATCAGGACTCAGCGTGTGGGGCAGGGGGCAGTGCTGCTGCATTCTGCAGAGCAAAGGAACTAGCCAGGGCTGCTTTCCTCCTAGGACGGTCTCAGTGGGCTTCTTGCTGCTGGCCTACTACTCAGGGCTGAGGAGGAGGGAGGGCCAGGCCAGCCAGCCTCCAAAGCGTATGTTCTCATTAGAGACAAGAGGTTACTGGCAGACCCGGGGCCTGAGAGCTAAGAGGCAGTTTCCAGCTCTGTAGTTAGTGCACTGGGGAACTCAGGAAGTCACAGCTCACAGGGCCCCGTTTCTCATATGTAAAATGAGTACCGGGGTTAAGCATCTCTGAGGTCCTTCTGGGCCTGATACCTTAACAAATCTAAGTTCAACGCTCTCACAAAAGGCCAAAATCTGTGAGTTACGAAGTACAGCTGATTTATGTGAATTTTGACTACCAGGTGACAGACTGAGCTCTGATTATAGAATTGTTCACAATTACATAAATTTTTGCCAAATCTAAAATAATTTTCTTCTCTCTTCTTAAAAACATTCCTCCAAAGACAAAACAGGTTAAAATGCGTTTTACTTAATCCCTCTTTTTCTCTATTTTGGAGAACAATTTCAACGCTTAAGGAGGTAACTCAAGAACTGTGATCTTTCTGAGAAGATGGTACTTCAGGAACAAGCACATCTGACTGTGAGAAAGAGACTAATTCTTTAACACATATTTTGAAGTACAGAAGCTGGAAAAGTATGTAATTTTAAGGATAGCAAAAGTTTTTTGGAATTTGGCAGGAATGTGAGAAAATCAGAGTTGACAGTAGCACAGCAAAATCATAGCTGTCTGGAATGATCATCCTGAACTGGAAATGTATCCCTTTAAGCAAACCTAATTTAAACTGTTCTTGATAACTTTTTGAAACATTATTACCCACTTCCCTGATGTATTAAACAGTATCTGAAACAATGTAATCTCGGCTTGATGGCTTTAGGTAGTGATTAATAACAGTAATAACAGCAACATTTATTACACACTCCCTGCATACCTGATACCATTCTAAGTGCTTTGTGTGGATGATCACATTTAAACTTTCTAATCCAACAAAGTGGGTACTTTTATTACCTCCACTTTACAAATGACAAAACTGAAGCTCTGACAGATTAAGCAATTTGCTTAAGGTCACAAAGCTAGTAAATGGAAGAGGCCAGATTCAGACCCAAGTCAACTGACTACCAAAACTAGCCCTTCTCACCACACCATGTTGTTACAAATGAATGGAGCAGGGGCAGGTAAAAGTATCCAGAGAATCTCCAGGACCTACATGGGTGAAGAGAACTATGTGCTCCTATAATGAAGAGACCACAGATGGGTGTGATTTTTAAATGTATGTCTGCTTTTTTTTTTTTTAATTTAAGTGTAGTTGCTGTACAATATTATATAAGTTACAGATGTATAGTACAGTGATTAAAGGTTATACTCTATTTATTATTATAAAATACTGGCTATATTCCCACATTATACAATATCTCCTTGCAGCTTATTTTATACCTAATAGTTTGTACCTCTTATTCCCTTATCCCTATATTTCCCCCCTCCGCTTTCCCTCTCCCCACTGGTAACCACTAGTTTGTTCTCTATATCTGCGAGTCTGCTTCATTTTTGTTATATTCGCTAGTTTGTCATATTTCATGGATTCCACAGATAAGTGATATCATTAAATGTCTACTTTTAGGGCTTCCCTGGTGGCGCAGTGGTTGAGAATCCGCCTGCGGATGCAGGGGACACGGGTTCGTGTCCCAGTCCGGGAAGATCCCACATGCCGCAGAGCGGCTGGGCCTGTGAGCCATGGCCGCTGAGCCTGCGTGTCCGGAGCCTGTGCTCCGCAAAGGGAGAGACCATGACAGTGAGAGGCCCTCATACCACCAAAAAGAAAAAAAAACAATGTCTACTTTTAAAAACACATACTCCTTCAGATTAGCTTTCCATTCTTCTGTTATGCATTGAGCAATGTCCAAAGAGCATGTACATTTATAGTTTAAAAGAACTCCTCGACGTTGGCCCACGCCTTTACTTTTTTTCTCCCTATTTCTCCCCCATCTCTTTTTGTAAAGAATGACCAACTGAATGATTACTAATGCCTCTGTTTCCTGCAGATATCTTTATAAGGAGAAAAAGATGTCATCAAATTTTCCCTGGGTGGCTTTAAAAAGAAGAGGCCTTCTGATTATACCCCAGTAAGTTTTTTATTTTTTAATTACTATAGTTAATGTAACTTAACTAATATGAGGTCAAAGTTATAATACTGCAGGATTGTACATGTTTTGTACTCACTTGACATTAGTGTCTGCAAATAATGAATATAGGCAGTCAATTTATACACCTCTCTGGCATTTTACTTAGGAGACAAGCCATGTCAGGATAATGAACAACATTCATCCAGGATTGGGCTTCTATTTTCAACTCTACCACTAACTAGCAAAGTGATTTCCAGAACAATCTTTGTGTCTCAGTTGCCTCTATTGTAGCTATCTCTAAAGTGTCATTCAGATACAATATTTTATGGCTTAGAGCTTATGTTTACTTTTAAAAATCAGAGTTATAATTTTTATGGCATATTTTTGGTAACAGAAAAAAAATTTTGCAGACTTTGTGTAAAGGACCTTGAAACATATTTAGTAGTAAAGGATGGGGGACTAGAGGTTGTTCAATTATTTAACACTAAACAAGGTACTAGACAAAGAACACTGAGGGAAAAGTCAAGACATAGTTTCCCCAAAGAATCTCTTCCTGAAACTACCAAACACTGGCTTCTCCTGTATCATTTCTGCCTACTTAGGGAAAAGGCATGTCATAGTATCCCTGGGGCCCACAGGGAGGCTGCTCCTATTTTGACCAACCAAAACTTACCTTTGACAAACACATACATTTTTGTGGTTTTGTAGGTTATAAAGAACTTAAAAGGCCACAGGTTCTCTACTGGGTTATGAGGTATAAGCAGGGTCCAGTGCAGTGCTGATCTACCCATGTATATTTAGCCCTCACACTGATCTGTTGGGTTTCCTCCCCTCTGACCTTGAGACACATGCTTTAAACGCTCTCTAATAAAGAATCTGTATTATCATAGATTATTAAATAAGTTAATATAAATAAGTTAATAAGTAAGCTGCTGAAGTCCAACAAATTCAGATCTCATCCAAAGACACTTTTTACACATGTGAAATATTAGCATAAATTTCTCAAAGTGGTTTAGATCATTAGCTCACCTAAGAGATGCAGATGCATTTACTCAAAAATGCATTTTTGTAACCTCTTTTCCATAGCCTAAACTAGGTTCTAGGTCCTATATAGAGCTCCTTTATATGAATGTGAAGAATGTTAAGTTACCCAACACGAGGAAGACAGAATACTCCTCCCAGACAAATTATCAATAGCTTACAGGGCTTCCCTGATGGCGCAGTGGTTGAGAGTCCGCCTGCCGATGCAGGGGACATGAGTTCGTGCCCCGCTCTGGGACGATCCCTCCGCGGCTGGGCCCGTGAGCCATGGCCACTGGGCCTGCGCGTCCGGAGCCTGTGCTCCGCAATGGGAGAGGCCACAACAGTGAGAGGCCCGCGTACCACACACACACACACACACACACACACACACACACACACACACACACACACAAATAGCTTACAGAAAATTAAGTTGAGCATAACTGATTATCTATTAACAATCTTCTCCTGCTTTTGTATATTAATGTTCAACAGTCAGCATCTACTCTAATTCATACACTGTTGAAACCTTAATTTATTTATTTACTTGTTAAAGAGAGAAGCCTTTTTACAAACACTCCATGACCTGGTACCTGCTCTGGGAGAGGTCCAAAGAGTGGGGAAATCTTGCATTTGCCCATGTTCAATGTCCAGTGTGTTTCAGAACAGGGTGAGCAGAACAGGCAAGATAACCCAAGGACATCTAAGCTCCTTCAGAGTCAGGTCTTCAAACTGTGGTCTTCATTATTTTGCAAATATTATTTTCCACACTACTACCCACACAAATAAGTTAAGTTTCAAATTAAAACTGCTTTGTTTTAATAGGTCAAGGTAGATTATTCTTATGTCTGACCTTTAATAAAAGGGTTAATTGTCAGTAGTTAACATAAATTATAGACTCAAGAACAACCTAAGGCTAGTGTAAGGCATAAAAATATATATTCACCATTAGCCATCAATATGAAAATTTTTTCTTTCAACCTTTTATCACATAAACAGTTCTGGAATTAAAAACTAAAGCCTGAGGGCTTCCCTGGTGGCGCAGTGGTTGAGAGTCCGCCTGCCGATGCAGGGGACACGGGTTCGTGCCCCGGTCCGGGAAGATCCCACATGCCGCGGAGCGGCTGGGCCCGTGAGCCACGGTCGCTGAGCCTGCGCGTCCGGAGCCTGTGCTCCGCAACGGGACAGACCGCAACGGTGTGAGGCCCGTGTACCACAAAAAACAAAACAAACAAAACTAAAGCCTGTTTGGAGAAACCTAGAGAAGACAACTGTGACCCTACAGCTAACTGGTCCGAAAGCCTTACCTGATAGGCCCAAAGCTGGCTGTCAGCCTCCCCATTCCCACCCGATTTAGACTGGTAGGAGTTCCAGTCTGAGAAGGGAGGAATCCCACTTGATAATCTAATAATTAGGGCTCTAATCCTCAAGGACAGTGCAGGCTCTTTGTAGTGACTCCCCGCAAAAGCTTCCTGATTTTAAGAGTTGGGGTAGAAGGAGAAATGGACTACTTTTCTAAACTTTCCAAGGTGCTCTTGAACTTCTGTGCTTCATTTGTCTACCAGTGCTTTTTAAAGTTAAGGACCACTTGAGCACAATTTTTAAAAGATCAATCTTGTGAGAATATGCACTATGTGTGTACTGTAAACTTCAGGGAAATCCCAGAGTTAATTTATCTACAAAGTTTTCATGGGGTGGGGGGCTGGCTGTCTTCATTTCGGCTTTAAGTTTTACATCAAATCAGAGATCAGTACTGGGAAGCACGTGGCACCTTTCTGTGAAGGGTGCTAGGCAATAAATATCCTATTTGAAATGAGAAAGTGTTTCCCCTTAGCACAGATTTGTTAAAAATTTACCACGGTACCAGTAACACAGCTGTGTTGGCAATATAAAAATAGCATTGGCTGTCTTTAAACCAAATATACAAAATGAAAGTTTGGCTCAGATATTATAGTCCAAGCTCCCAACATGTTAGACTTGCTTATACCTTCTAAATTTTACCCATAAAACTGTTAGTACTTTCAGGTGTGATAGAGAATCTAAGTATATGAAGAGAACTAGAAAATACAGGAACAATAAAAATCAAGATCAAGGCAAAGATCCGTTGGTCCACGACAAGGCATACATGGTGGTACCCCAACTGCATCTAAATGTGTAAAGTCCAGAGCCGTATTCACGGCAGGCAACCACTCTTTCCTCTCTAAAACTGAACATTTACAGTGTACTTTTAGAATAGCATGAGTAACTTTTTTTTTTTTTTTTGGTTTACAAAGGAACACATCTGCCTGAACTAATCTGATGAAAATCCATAATCCATTTCTTCCCGTTAGCCTTTGACTAAATACTGAAGCTAATTATGCTGGCTTCCCCGCCCCCGGGGTTCTGGCGGCAGCATGAAATTTTAAAGAACCCATTTAGTTCAACCACTTTATGCAAGACTGGGCAGTTTCAAAACATCTAGGTGCGAAGATGTTAGCACCACATGGACATAGAAGACTACATAAATTTCCTTTACGTGGTTAATTAAGACCTGATCTAGAGACATAGATAACATGGATCTAATAAGGACAGATATGCATACTGTTAATATGCTGTCCTGAATTGACTGCTGCTGTCTTAGTGCTTCTGCTCTAAATGTACTTTTAATCACTACTGGTCAGTACCGATAGCTTTTTCACATCCATGCCTCTTTAGTATTTAAAATAATTTCCTGGGACAACTGTTATCTGCACTAACTGGCAGCGCATAGAAATTTAGAGGCATGAAACGTGAAGCAATTACATTGCTTCACACTTAAGAGAAACATAAGCAGATACAAATTTGGGGCTAAATTATCTATGGGTTTTGGCTGGCTATTTTCAAGGAGCCTGAGAGATGAAGAGGAGAGGGAGATGGTTGGTGAAAGCAGAGCCTTTTTTCCACCTTCCTGGTTTTGCAGCACTGACAGGATTTCATGGAGAAGGGAAACTGCTAGACAGAAGTTGTCACAGGGAGTAAAATCCAACCCCCCCCCCCAAGTCTAGGAGGGTTCTAGGCTTGAGGAAGGGTCTCAAAGCAGAAAGGCTGATGGGCTATGGAAGGAAGCTACTTGCACAGGAGGGATGAATCAAGGCATTCTGCCTAGGGTAAACTGAAAGGCACCCAAATCCACTTTAACTTGCTCAATTACAGCTTAACCAAATTCATCTGGTCTTTACACTAAAATCAGAAATCCTACAACAAGCAAGCTGCCTCCATTCTGGAGCCACTTAAGCTAAGTACCTCCTCTTCATAACCTCAAAATTCTTTTTACTCTCTGAAAATTGGGGGGATCAGGAAGCTTCCTTTACTGATTACCTGCCCAATGTCAAAACACAAAATTTATTTTCACAGAGACTCTGTAAACCTTAAAAAATGACAAATATATTACTTCCATTCATAATGTATTTTAGAAATTGGAATCAAGATTGGAGATGAAATGCTTTTAATATGGTTCCTGCAGCTCTTGGATTGTGTAAAAACCCAGGCTGGCATAGTTGCACAGAGGAGAGTAGCTGTTAAGCAGGCATATCCACAGAGAGCCTGGTGACAAGAGGAAGTCCAGGCTTCAAGTCCTGACTCAATCACTAACTGGTTCTGGGGCTCTGGGCCCTTCAACTTTCATCTTTAAAATGACAGTCCGAAATGATTTGTAAGGTCCTCTTCAGCTTTAACCTAGGCATGAACTAACCACATGTTACAAGTTCTAACTGAAAAACACAGGAAAGAAATTATGAAAGACTTATCAAAGTCCATGTTTGTCCTACCTTAAGTTTGTCATCATTGTGCTGCTGTGGAGGAAAACCTGTTGCATCACATGGAATACTCTTTCTGACTACACCCGAAATGCAAGAGGCGGTAGGCTGCCTTTTTACATTTTTCATTTTTTGAAAAGTAAACAACAGTGTGCCCCCATGATAGGAAGTTCTCGAGTTTCACCTTTATAGTCTGTAAGTACACACAGGATGCCACCTGGCAGAATGGGGCCCATAACCCAACGCGGGGTGTGCTGGCTTGCTGTTAGAACATTTCTGTCATGCGTGATTGATGCTTTGCGTTTACATGCAAGCTTCACTTCAAAGCCACGTCCAAGCCTCATTAGAGGGTTGTTTGGAACCTTCACTGTCACTGCTCTCAGGGACGATTAACCATGGATCAGGCAGTGAAAGAGGAGGTTTGCACAGCACCTGCCCATGTATTTAATACCTACCTCGTGTGGCTTATGCTCACCGGAGCGTGCAAGTTTAGAACAACGGGATTCAACCTCAACCTCAGATCATAATTGCCCTCATCTACTTTGACACTGAAATGGAAACGAAAGAGCCTTTGACACTGCACGGGGTGTAAGTGGAAAACCATGTCTCCCCACACTGTAATGTTACCGTCATGTCCCCCTATACTGTAATGTTACAGTCTTAAAGAGTTTCAAAGGTTTGTCGTTTCTGCCAGAAAAACACCCGGGTCCGCAGGGATTTCTAGCCGGGTGCACTCACCTCTTTGATCTTCTCCCTTTTCTCGCGGATGGCGGCGTCGGCCGGCTCCCGGTCAATTGCCCCAACGAGGGGTGCTAAGTCCACTGGGGGCAGCATCTTGAACCCCACCCTGTTACTCAGCTGGTCCTGGGCCACCTTCTCCTTCTCCATCAGGATGTCTCTTTGGATCTCCTCGGGCAGCTTCTGCAGGGTCTCCTTGGCTTCCCTCAGAGCCCGCTCGTGGTTTTCACGGATCCTGGCCAAGTTGTCCTCCAGGGCGGCCGCGGGGTCCCCGGGCGCGCCCTCCTCGCCGCGCCGGGCTCGCCCATCTGCCGCGTCCTCGGCGCGCGCCCCGGGCCCGGGCTTGCGGTCTGCGGGCGGCTGCAGGGCGGGGCTGGAGTGGAACAGGACCCCGCTGAGCAGCTTGGAAGAGTCGGGCAGGAAGAAGATCGCCCCGAAGCAGAGCGTGATGAAGGCGCTGAACACCAACAGCAGCACGAACTTCTCCGTCAGGCGGAAGGCGGCGGGGCCGGACCCCTTCCTGCCGCCGCCGAGCCCCGCACCCAGGCCGCCGCCCAGGCCGCTGCCCGCGGGACTACTGAAGAGCGGCAACAGGCCCCCCACCGGCATCGCTCCCGCTGCCGCCTGGCTGCCCGCTGTCCAGTGGCCTTGCGCCGCGCCGCTCAGCAGCCAAACTTCGCCGCCGCCCGGCGTCAGCGGCTGCGGGGCTGGGTTCTGCGCATCCAGGCCGCCCAAACCCCCTGCCTGGGCTGCAGGTATCCCTTGGGGAGACAACTCCCCTCCGAGTCTTCTCCCCGGGGTGGCTCCTTTGGCAAACAAACAGGCGCGACAGAGCGCTCGCTGCAGCCCCTGCGGGGAGAACAACAGTAAAACGGAGTAACTACAATGATGGTGATAAAGTTTCCACCGGTCTCCGCCCTCCGACGGCCGCGAGAGCCGCCAGGACAGCTCCCCCTGCACGGAGTCCGGAGTCCGGCTCCCGGCACCGCCCTCGGAGCCCACACTTTGGACTTGGGGTGAAGTTTGCGGGTCTCGGGGGCGGGCTGTCCCGTGCACACCTGGAGCAGAGCCGTGCGCGGGCACCTCCTGGAGAGGGCAGCGCACCTCTGCGCCGCAGACGCGCAGCGTGGGTGGGGGGGCTCGTCAACTTCGCCTGCTCCTCATCCCGAAGCTCGGACTAGCTGTGTCTCCGCTTCCCAGGTGGCGGGTGCGCGTGCAGCCCGGCCGCCCCGCAGCGCTGGTCGCCGCTCAGCTGGGCTAGCGCGCCGACCTACGGGCGAGCGGGAGCGAGCGGGGGAGAACGACGCCCTCCGCCGCGGCTCTGCGAGCACTAACACCACTGCCGGTCTCGGGGCGGTCGGAAACGAGGGCGGTGACGCGGCCCGAGAGTGATGGCGCGGCCGGGCCAATCACGCGCGGCTCAGGGTCCCGCGGGGGCGGGGCCGAGGCGGGGAGGGGGCAGCGCCGGGAGGGGAGTTTACGGGAAGCTCAGCCTCGCAGGGGCCCGGCCGGGGGCTGGGAGGTAGCGGGGCCCCGAGGCGCGAGGCGGGTGGGAGTGGCGGCGGGGAGGGTGGCCAGACCCGCTGCGGAGGCCAAGGGCGGGAGGCGGCGGGAGGGGCCCGGGGTTGGGGAGCTTATCCCGCTCCGGCCTCGGGCCCGGGTCCCAGGGGCGGTTGGTCTCGAGTTGCTGGGGGTGGCGCCTGGGCTGATGCGGGACCTCCCCGCCGTCCCCTCGGACCTGCGCCTGGCCGTGCGGGGCCCGCCCGGAGGAGGGCCAAGAAGGACAGGGTCTTGCAGAGAATTGCCAGATTGTTATGACGCGCCTCTTTTCTCCAGTAATCCTCCTTTTACCCAAGGCAGGGATTCCCCCAGTGCTCGGTAGCCGTTAACCCAAAAGTCCCTCGGTGAGGAGCTGTGATTTGGAGAGCTTTTGAACTCAGCTTTTGGGCTGTCCGGTCGAACATCCCTTTACATCTGGAGACTTAATGGTTTTGTGGTTGCTTACGAGTCTTCGTGTTCATCCTCAACCCCCTTAAAAAAAAAAGTTGTGTAGCTCCCCCACCCACTCCCACTTTCAAAATTAATTTATCTCATGCAAGTTGGTCATATTTTACATTTGAAGAAGACAGTTTTGTGCTGCCATAGCTTCAAGTAATAAGTTTCAACACTGTTGAAATTAAGTCTTGGATTTGACCACTTCCAGGGAAGTAAGGACTTGGTCCACCAGAGATTGTCTTCAAGACAGCATCATTTTACAAAATGTGTTCGTAATTCCCCTGTTGGTCTGCAAATAAAGGGTTATCAGAGAGGAAAGAGTTGACTGACTTCCCATTTCCCACTTGTGAAAGCTAGTTTGTAGCAGCCTTATCCTATATCCCTCACCTTTCTCTGGAAACGTGATTTGAGCTCTGTTTCTGCTTGTTGTCTTTAAAAAAAAGGAAAACAGCTGACACCTTTCAGGAAGGTGCCCATAATGTAGTTGTTTTCAGGTGTTAGACTGTGTAAGAAAATAAAAAATAAAATTAAAAATCCTTATTACAGGTTTCATTTAAGTATTCATTTTAACCATCATTATTTGGTTTGTGTAAAATGAGTCATACACCCAAAGTTTCTGTTAATGGGAAATTGTTTGATAAAGCCAACTGTATGGCTTGGTTTTTTTTTTTTTTTATAACTGCTGTGAAATTCTATGCCCAGAAGAGTGCAGCATATGCAAGCAGGGTAACAAAGTTTAGGAGGACTGAAAAAGAAAACAATGATTTTTGTTTTTAATGATGGAAGGGTAATTTTTGTTTCAAACTGCAACTTGTAGATAGGCTGAAGAGTTTGAATCACTGGGAATTAAGGTCAATCGCTTTATGATCATCTCTTTTGGAATGATTATTTCAAATACTGTGTTTTAAGAATGGAATTATTTCTTGTAACCACAAAATATTTAGAAATGTTGAAATTAATATTACTAAGTATTCCAGAAAAGCAATAAAATCTACTTATAAATGCATGTTAGAGTGGTGATGAAAGGTTATAAACCTAATGCTATTCTGGCACTCTTTAATTTTGATATCAAACCAGTTTGAGCATTTAACCTCTATCCTGTAGTGGAAACATTCAAAATTTAGCATATGGACTTAAAGATGATTTTTTTTTCTAAAAACTTCAAATTTGACTCATCTCTATTGTGTTTAAATCTTTTAAAGGGACTGTTCTGTTTATTTCTGTTTACCTTTATGTAGCTTATTTTAAGATTGCTTTCTTATTATCTGTTTTTCTTATAAAACAGATTTATTATGAGTGAAGCCTGCCTTTAATGACTTGTTAAACAAGAAGCTAGCATGGGTGGTTGATTATGGGGTACATATTAAAGGGTGCCAGTCTGTGTTAGGTAGGATGAAAAACGTGGGAATGCTCATATTTGGACTAAAACAAGTAAAAGAAAATTCACAGAGAAGGTATTTGAAGAGACATACCAACTAAATTAAACCAACTAACGGTTTTAACCACGTAAAACTGTTAAAACTAACCATGTGTATTCATGGTAAGGAAGGAGTACAGAATGTTCAATAAGTAAAAATGTGCATTTTGTAGAAGCAAAATCGGAGACTTTGCCCTGATTTCCATTCCATAAGCACATATTCTACAGTTGGAAACACAATGCTTTGTACCCTCATAGAAAGCAAAAATAAAGGGGACTGGTTCTGTTCTCCAAATAATAAAGCCTTGAGTATGTCCTGTAAATCTAGACTCTCTACCTTGCCTATCTGAAGACATAGCATGAACTTTGGGATTACCGTGATTGTGATAAAGTTGCTGTTTTCTCATTATGAATAGTCTAATGTAAACTTAGCAACCTTAGTAATTCTGTGCAGCTTTTCTGTTTAAATACTTGCTGTGTTTTCTTCTGTGGCCAGCCAGTCCTGAAGCAACCCCCTTGTACTTCTTGCAAGTTTGCTTGCAAACTTAATTCTTACCTTTTCCTTTTTCAAAGCTTATATCTCTGTATCTTTCTTTGACAATTTGTAAATTTTTTGTTTCAAGATACAATCTTTAGAATCAGTAATTTTTTTAAAACCTGTTTTTGGTTGGAGATATCTCCCCACCCTCCACCAAAGTACAAGGAAATCCCCAATTTATTTGACTGCTTGAATTTCTCTGTTTTTAAAATAACATTTAACAAACGGTAGATTTAACTTTTACATACACGTGCCTAAAATTAAATATAATGATAATTATAAACAGGATTACAGAAGGAAAAGTGACAATATTTTTATGAAAACTGTGGTGAATAGGTGTTTTTATAAAGTTATAAGTTCTCAAAAATTAAATTGCAAAAAACATTTCTTAGTAGGAAGTTTCTAGAAAGTACTAGGTTTATGGAAGAATCCTTTTGATAATCTTTGTGTTGTTTTTTTTGTGTGTGTGGTACGCGGGCCTCTCACTGTTGTGGCCTCTTCCTGTTGCGGAGCACAGGCTCCGAACGCGCAGGCTCAGCGGCCATGGCTCACGGACCCAGCCACTCCGTGGCATGTGGGATCTTCCCAGACCGGGACACGAACCCGCGTTCCCTGCGTTGGCAGGCGGACTCTCAACCACTGCGCCACCAGGGAAGCCCAGTCTTTATTCTTTAAAAATAAAAAGTAATCTAATGAAAGAATTAACATATATATGTAATAATTAATACTGAAATGCTCCAACAAGTTAGATTTCTGATAAAAATCTTCCTATAGCTGATTTTCTAATTGTCTTTAAATTCCAGATCAGAGTAGGTTTCTGCTTTTATTTTTTAAAAACCAAAATATAATATGCAAAAAATTGCTCATTGTGAACATTAATCTTGAAATTTCAATACTTCAATGGGCAATGCTGAATTTTACATGAAATGTATTAAGATGAGAATTAACCAAAGTTGTAAAATAAGCCATCAATAATATTCTTTGTCATTTGAGGGGTTACAGGTATATCTCTGCTTCTTTCTTTTCCCCTCCTCAATTTACTTTGGAACAGCTTGAGTAGCAGATAATTTTTATAGAATTCCAATCACCTTTGTGTGTGCTTGGGGGCAGTGGGCAGGGAGTAAGAGGCTGAATCAAGGAGCCCTCTCTGTACCTGCATGCGTCTGTTGAAAGATCTGTTTTTGTTCTGAACGTTCACTTCGTAAATACTAGCAGTCTCCAAAAACATTGTGATCCACAAAGTATTCGTGCATTAGCTCTTTAGAAATTTTAGAGCATTTCTCTCCACAGAAACAAAGTTGTAAACGGTGCTTTGGTTGCTAGTCTGCTCTGCAAAGATATATATGACCCTAGGGAAGAATAAAATGTTGGAAAAAATAGTGTTGTAGTGCTAGTAATCAAAGTAGCATTAAATTAGTAGGTGTTTTATTTATCATGATTGATGGAGCCTGAGAACAAACAGATTTATTTGGAAGAAGAAGAGATATAATGATTGTTTCAGGAAGATTCTAAACAAACTTGCAAGGTCAGTAAGGTTTATGGAAGTTCTTAGGTATAGTTTTCCGTCACCACGTATACATTTCTTTTGGTTTCAAGTGTATCACTAGTGCTACCCTTAGGGTGTTTTGTTTCTGTTTTGTTTTGATTTGATTAACAAAGGAACTGAAACAGGTAAATAAGTTACTGGAGAGGTTTTCCTGAGGTAATTAGGCAAGGGTTTGAATGAGAGAGTAATTTATTATAGAGGACATGCATGTCCTTGGCTGTGTGACCATGGGTGATAAGTCACCTATCTTCTGTATCTCTCATTCTTCATCTATAACATTGCTGTGGTTCTTAGATTAAATGATATAACTAATGTGTCTGGCACCACAGCATTCAAGAAATTCAATTTCTCTCCTCCCCTAAAAAGGGAACTAATGTCATTAGTTTCACTAGTGGTGAAAGAACAGTGTCTATAGGATTCTTATGAGCAAGAACCAGAAAAGGGTGTCAGGAAAGAAATTTTGGATTATGTGGTTCTTCACATGGTTGTCACTTTTAAACTTCTGTTTTCTATTTAAATAATATCCACTAGAGAAAAAGTGGGGGAAAGAGCCCCAGGTTTGGTAGGGAGAGCGTCCTACAATGTTTCCCCACTCTTTATATAAATAGGAGCAAAACGTTTACCAAACAATCAACTTTATACTTCCTAAAGCCTTGAGAAAAGGTAAGTGATGGCAAAGTCTCCATGTGAGGAGAATGATAGTACTGCTCGGCACTTGAAGAATCAGGAAAAGAAGGATTCAGGGCAGAAAGGCTGGGCAGAGAATGCCAGCAATGACCTTTCCGAGCCCTTGTATATAAAATGTTTGAATTTTATGACTTGAAGAGAATATACTATCTCAACTGAGTGAAACTAAAGGAAAAAGTTTTTTCCCTATGACCAGAGAAAGAGACAAAATTTTTCTTAATTTTAAATTCATTAGATTCATTTTTAAAAAATAACCTTTTTTTAAAAAAAGTATTTTTTCTCTCTGTTCTCTGTCCCATAAAGATCACATGCTTTTCCAGAAAAACCAAACGAACTCAGAAAGAGAAAAATTATGATACATTATTCTGCCCAATTGAAAATTTTTTCATGAAATAAAGTGAAATGAAACCACATGTGCTTGTTCCTATTTTGGAGAAACTCTCTACAACTATGACACGATCGCACTTGGCTTCCCAATTTTGTTGCAGAATAAATGTGCTGTTTGCACTACATGTTTGGTCTTTCATACTGTCCTTCAGGGCACAACTTTTTCTTAGCCCTGGGTCTCTGTAAATGAATAGGAATTCACTTGTGGTTCTTTGTCCACAGAACGTATTATCAAGTTCACTTGAAGCATTCCCCTGCAATATATAGTTTCACTTAGGGTCTAAGGTAAAAGCAGATCTGTGTTGCTGATAGTACCTGAACAAATTATACCCACTGAATGTGTGACTGGTAGTCTAATTGTCTGGTATAATTAATACTGGTCTGGACTGTGGGAATGGGAGGGACATATTGAAATTAACATAGGAAATGAGAAGGGAAGAATTCCAAACCAGTGACCCATATATCTGTTAGACTTAATGTTCTGGAACTAGCTGGGTCTCATATAGGGTTTCTACAAACTACTAGGCTTAAAATGTGTTGAGTTTGAGATACTTACTCTGGCTCTTAGATTATAAACAGCTTTTGAGCATCTGCTGAGATCATTAGGTTTCTCCCAAATATTAAATGGGTATAATGCATTCGACTATTATGATATATCATATCTTGAACAGTACCCAGCAAGAAATGAAACTATCAAGTGCCTAAAAGTGCCATTCATTAAAAAAATTCTTAATATTAAAGTCCATATATATCTCTATCAAGAAATTAATTAGTGTTTCTAAAAAGTAAGAATTTAGTTTACTTAAGTAACTGTAGAGCTATTTTCTTTTACTCCACAGCTGTTTATAGGATAGAATAAGTTACCATAAGAAGAAAGTTAGGAAATGTAGATTTGTGATATTTTTCAATTAATTAATAAGCTATACATAGTGTGCCATTAAGTACATTTTATTGTGTGTATAGTTTCATTATTTCCCTCTCCTTAAAAAAAAAGTTTTAAGTCACATACACTGTTGGTGGGAATGTAAAATAGTGCAGCTGCTTTGGAATACATTTCAGCAGATTTTTAAAAGGGTAAATATAGAGTTACCGTATAACCCAGCAATTCCAGTACTAGGTATATATGCAAGAGAAATGAAAATATCTGTGTACATAAAAATCTGTATATGACTTTTCATAATAGCAATATTCATAATACATAGCAGCATTATTCACAGTAGCCAAAGGTGGAAACAACATAAATGTCCATCAACTGATAAAATGTGGAATATCCATACAATGGAATATGATTCAGCAATAAAAAGGAATGAAGTGCTGACATATTATGACATGGATAAACCTTAAAAACTTTATGCTAAGTTAAAGATGCCAGTCACAGAAGACTACATATAGAAATGTCTAGAATGGGTAAATACATAGGGACAGAAAGTATATTAGTGATTGCCTTGGTCTGAGGTCCTAGGGGAAAGAAGGGTCACTGCTGAAGGATACAAGGTCTCTTTTGGGGGTGTAATAAAAATGTTATGATATTGATTGTGATGATAGTTGCATGACTGTGAATGTACTACAATTGTACACACTAAATGGGTGGTTTTTATGGTATGTGAACTATATTTGGGTAAAGCTATTACTAAAAGAATGTTTTCCTTTCAGAACTCATTTATAAGAATCTTTCTTAAGAACAATGGAATATCTTAAGTAAAAAATGGTAAAAATAACAAGATGAAGTTGACATCATACAAAATGGTATTATTAAATATTTAAGTCTGAAAAGTAGTAAGTAGAGAGTATAAAGTCAAAAAAGATTTTCAAGAACACAGAGGAAAATGCTACAAATTCTCAACTTGAGAAATATGTATTTTTATTGAGTAGTCAAACCAAAGGAATGTTTTAAAATTATGTATCACTTCTACACTCTCCACTCTTTCCTATTAAGTAAAACATGGACAAGTAATATTATTCATAATTTTTTTGTGTGTGGAAAATTACTATTAAATTAACTGTACCTCACAGAACTGTAGTGACCAAAATGTTTCTAGGAGAAGTTAACTGCTTAGAGTAAGCACCTTATATAAGCAAAATGATGCAGGGGCAAGAGAGTTGGGTTAGGAATCAGAAGACCTGTTTTTAAAACTAGCTCTGATTTCTGTGGATTTTCAAACACTCAGCTTTCATTTTTTTTCTGTAAAATAATGGAGACTCCTAATTGAAAGGGTTGTTGTGATGATCAAATTAGATACCATATATATATATATATATATATACATATCAGAGGATGCTCTACAACTATAAGGTATTATAACAACTATTAATAATAATATTAATTATTAACACAATAACATATATTAATATAAATTAATAATAATAATAATTATTATTATTATTAAGCACTTGGAGAATCTAGCATCAGAATTCTAACACAATGATCTTTGATAAGACTAAAGGGATAAAATTTTATATCTATTATATCATTTCTTTCTTTCTTTCATCTTTTCTTTTTTCTATCTTCTATCTCCAAGATATTTAACTTAATATTTCAAAAAGTTGAAATATTTTGAACAATTGACTACTATTCTATTTTTTAAAGAAATCAGAAGTATTTACTAGACTACATTATAAAATTTATAGTAGAATCTATATCTGACTCTTCTATGTTCAGTTAATTCTACCAAAATAGAAAACAATATTTTACATGCCTTCAATAAATAATAAAAACCAGACATCCTGAGAAATTTTATATTTTTCTGCTTTCATATAGTATTCATATATACCCATTAACCTTATGTTTTCTCTTCTTGTTTTTTACCTTTTGCATTTTTATAGTTTTATAAGCTTATCACAAACATAATATGTATATATTATAGAAAATTTAGTAGGTATGGGCAACAAAAAGAAAAAACCTTAGAATTTTTACCACAATAATGCCTTTGTACATACCTTATGTAGAAGAGGAAAACTTTTCCCTTCTAGGTTCTTTGGCTGGTTGAATATCTAAATTGACATGAGAACGATTAACAGGAGAAAAACAAATTAAATTTCATATTTATGGGAGTTCATAAAAATATGAGACTCAAAGAAGTAACTAATTCAGGCAGCTTTTATACCTTCTAGATAAAGAAACTATTATTTGTGAAGATTTGACAAAATAAAGGGGTTTGGGCTTGGGTTGCAAATTAATAAAGAAGTAATAAAGTTTGTTTATATGGCCTTTCCCACCTTGAATTTCCTATCTCTGGTGGTAAGAATGCCTTCTACATGCTGGTATAGGGAGGATACCTTCATATGGGAGACTTATTTTCTGCATTCAAGGGCACAAAGAGTGTCAGTATTATTCTTGCACTGGCTGTTTCTTAAGTAACTTTAATGAAAAATAATCAACATGCCAAAGTGGCATATTCTGAGGTAGCCTATTTTGCTCACCCTCAGTCCTGCCTTTGAAACTTTCCTAAGAAGTTTCACTCTCCAGAAGTTGAGTTGGTAGATTGTTCCATCTCATTGAACCAGTCTCCTGTTCCTGACAATAGGTAGGTTCAGATAAACTCATTTCAGGAACTGGTGATGCAAATGGGATCCCAAAATTAGGCCTATATTGTGCTAGCTCTCAAGTATTTGATAAGAGGCGTTTCTATGGAAACAAAAGAAAAACAATAATTAATGATTGGAGTAGACCATACATCTAGTTTCTGAGTTCTGCAGACAGCCAATAAGGAAGAATTTCTAGATATCAAGCTTGAAGCATCTTCAGATAGATGAGGGCAAGCAGTGGTAATATGATAAATTTTCCTAGTTTGTGGATTGAATATATTTGATGATCTGAGTGGTCCACACAGTAGCAGGTGCAAAGATTGTCCATATATGAGCTGTTATGCTGATGTTTCTGAAGTTTATATCAAGTTGTCCTATTTTAGCTTGCATGACATCAGGAAAAAATGCAGTTTTAGTTCTCAATGATTTCAAGTCAGAAGGGTGGGAGAAAAATTGGAAATATTAGTTTGGAGACTTGTAGCCAGATATTGGAGAAAACTAGAATTCAGGATTCAGTCCCATTTGCAAGTAGGAAACAAAACCACAATGACAATTAATAGCACTGAAATTTGATATCCACAAAGATATATTACTGAAACATATTTTTTGTCCCTATAATCACCCCCATTTCTATCAAAGATAACCACAATAAGACTAATTTGTTTGCAAATTAAGTCTAGTTTAATAAACTTGACCTGCTTGCTTACATACGTGCAGCAAGAATGGTGAATGATCATACAGGCTCTTTCAAATCTGCTTTGCTGAAACTTTTCATAAAAATACTCAGACTGAACTCTAAAAAACCTCTTAAGGCTAGGAAAGCAAGGCAAGAACTTGCCATTAGACTTTGCCTGCAATACCTATAGATTTGGGTACATTCCTCTCTTCTCGAGTCCCCCCAGATCCTGAGGTTCCTGCAACTGCCAGGAAGTGACCTTCCTTACTCACCTGGTAAGGCTGCTAGGAACCCTGTAGGCAAGACACCACGTGGCTTTTCCTAGTGGGTTTAGTGACTCCATAAACTCAATCTTAGTTTCTTAAAGCTGTCTGGTCAAATTCGAGTCTTTGCACATCTCTCTTAAGTACGACATTCCGGTCAAAGCCTCGGTAATATAACTAATGTTTTCAATTGTGTCCTGTTACAAGGAGAACAGATTCTTATTGAACTTATGCAAATAACTGTATTGCCATGAAAATAAGAATGCTCACTGAGAGTTTTCAAATTCTAGAGGGATCACATAGGGAGAAAAAGTAATTGCTTTATCTTTGTTCACAGGGTATACTTTACCAAACTGCTTTATGTTAGGGGTAGCTTGAGAAAACAGAAAAATATTTTCTTAAATCTGAAAAATTAAAACATAAAAGAACCAACAACTTTTCAAACAAAAAAACATGAAAATTATAATCATCCTTATCAGTTCATTCAGTCCCATGTAATTATTTCTTGTTGATCTTGATCTTTTGTTAGCAGCTTTATGAAGCTGTTAGTTTCTCCATTAGAGTTTTGTAAATTCTTACCCAATTCAGTGGTATGATCCGAAAGTTATCAGTACTTGTCAGAGTCCTTTCCATGAATATCTCTGAAGATGAAACACTTTTGCAAAAGCATCAGAGTAAAATAATAAATGCAGAAGACTTTAAAATGCCCATGATTAAAGATCTGATGAGATCTCATCACAAGGTTCTTGACAAGGAAATTTTAGTTATTTCTGTGACATATATTTTAAGATAGTAATTAGAGTTATAAGTGATAACATCATGCTGGGACATATTGGATTTTGAAGTATTTTGTACAATTTCTGGAGCACTTATGACATATACCTATACAAATAAAACATAAAGAAGGCTTAGTATTATCTTCTTATTTGACAATGTTTCGCATGTAATTTAACATATCAAATAAGACTAATCAAATTAAATTTCTCTTTCATAAGGAGAGAGAACAAATCTTTTGAGATGTTCCAGTATCCCTCTGGAAAATCCCAAGGTACTTCCAGGTTAAAAAAAACCAAACCAAAAAACCCACAAAACTCACTTAGAATTTGATTTTGGAAAGTTTGTCAAAAATATCCAAAGTTTTGTACCATATGACCCAGCAATCCCACTAGTGGGCATATACCCCGAGAAAACCATAATTCAAAAAGAGTCATGTGCCACAATGTTCATTGCAGCTCTATTTACAATAGCCAGGACATGGAAGCAACCTAATTGTCCATTGACAGATGAATGGATAAAGATGAGGCACATATATACGATGGAATATTACTCAGCCATAAAAAGAAACAATATTGAGTTATTTGTAGTGAGGTGGTTGGACCTAGAGTCTGTCATACAGAGTGAAGTAAGTCAGAAAGAGAAAAATAAATACCGTATGCTAACACATATATATGGAATCTAAAAAAAAAAAAAAAAATGGTTCTGAAGAACCTAGGGTCAGGAATAAAGACACAGACATAGAGAATGGACTTGAGGACACAGGGAGGGGGAAGGGTAAGCTGGGACGAAGTGAGAGAGTGGCATGGACATATATACACTACCAAATGTAAAATAGATAGCTAGTGGGAAGTAGCCACATAGCACAGGGAGATCAGCTCAGTGCTTTGTGACCACTTAAAAAGGTGGGATAGGGAGGGGAGAGGGAGACCCAAGAGGGAGGTGATATAGGGATATATGTATATGTATATGTATAGCTGATGCACTTTGTTATAAAGCAAAAACTAACACCCCATTGTAAAGCAATTATACTCCATCAATGATGTTAAAAAAATATATCAAAAGTTTTGGACATTTGACTAAAAAGGATGACCAATCACTATGAAACTATACATAATTATCCATTTAACCAAATGAAAATAAAAGATTTCAAAGTCAAATACAGAAGGTTACATAGTCCTGAGCAAACTTAGGTCTTTTAATATCAAGAAAACTTGGTTTACCTAAGTAATCAAAGACTTGATATAAAAGATAACGATGCGCAGTGAATTACTTTGATAAAATGCAAAATCTTTGCTTTATAGAAAGGCTACTTAAAAAGGTTTAAAAAAACTTTCACAATATCTTATCAAGAGTAAGCCAATAGTTCAATAATACTACATCCTTTTAGCATATAAAAAATTAACTTTTAGTTTTGCATAAGTACATTACTGGTATTAAAGCTTATTTTAAAAACTCTTGTAGTAACAGTTTAATTTTTAGCCAACTTGACCACACAAGATTCTTTTCTGTCTCTCTTTTTTTCTCTCTCTCTTCCTAACTTTCTATGTCCATAGTTTGTCCTTTATTCTCCTCTCTCCCATTCTGAAATAACCAGCTTTACTTTAGGACAAAATTACTTAATTTTTCCCTTAACAAAAAAATGCATCTCCAGGAAATTCCCCGGCAGTCCAGTGGTTAAGACTCTGCCTTCCAGTGCAGGGGGCATGGGTTCGATCTCTGGTCAGGGAACTAAGATCCCACGTGCCGTCAGGTAGGACCAAAAATTAAAAAAAAAAAAAAAAGCATCTCCATACCCCCCATACCTGTTCTTAGCCAAAAAAACACAACTAACTTGCTTTGCATACAGTTGTTTCTCTTACTATTTTTTAATAGCTTTAATTACATTAGAATTCTTAACCCTTAAAACACTTAATATCTAGTGAAAATTAAGAAGTAAGAAATTGCGAACTGTTATATCAGCATTCTTAAAACTGGCAAATTTACGAATACATTTCATAATTCCTAGAAGCATATACTTTCTCATGGTACATATTTTTTAAATGTGGCACAAAACATGATTACTTACAAATCCAAATATCTTAGTTTCTCTTTAATAAGAAGCCAAAAGTGGTTAAACATTCAGTAATGAATGTTTCAGTATTTTATCTTATCTGGAAATGATCTAGATATTTAATAAATATCCATCATTTAACTCAGTAAAGCTTTAAGTTACCAAAAATATTTAGGAAACATAATTATTGCTGAAAAGTTCACCTATAAACTTTTATCTCACTTCTATATATCTAAATGATTGTTCCCAACAATGATGTTTAGACTACATTTAAAAACTTCTTGAGACATTGGACAAAGTCAGCCATCATCCTAAGCTATTTTCCTTCCTGATAAATTTTGTAAAAAATAACATGAACTTATTTGACTAGTAAACTCGGGTAGAATAAAAATTGTATGTCTGCATTATATTTAATGTTGATTACTATGAAGACACGTCTATTTTAATTAAACCAACAAATTTAAATTAGCTTCTATTTACTAAAGGTTGTCCCAGGTCACAGAAACTTAAAACACACACACACACACACACACACACACACACACACACATTTGCGTTAGTTTCTATATTTCTCAGTTTTAGAAGTACTTCGTTCATAAACACTTAATTTTAAGCCAGTTAAATAGAGCTGTTTTACAAATTAATTGGCAATATCATCTGGAGGTAGAAAAAACACCACACCTATAATGTACATACATAGGCCTGCATAAACATACAGACACAGAGATCTAAAAATGTTATTCTAAAATTTTAGCTGTGAATCAAGTATAACAATATAAAACTCACTAGTTTGTAAATAACCATTGAATTCAAATTATACCTCTTCTTTTTATTGGAGTAAAATTGCTTTACAATTTTGTGTTAGTTTCTGCTGTACAATGAAGTGAATCAGCTATGGCTAAAGCTTTTCATTAACATTTATGGAAGAAGGCTTTTAAGATTTATATTTGCCCTTGACAAGTAATCTTATGGAGGCTGTGGACTCAATTTTGGGCAAGGGAGCTTCTATAGCAGTTTGTATTTTCAAAGGCCTCCCCTCTTTGTTTTCAGTCTCTGGAAACTGGGGCCTGTGCTTTACTTATTTCCTGAGGTGTTACTATTTCAAAGACTTCGTAAGATTTGTAACTTCATGGGATAGGGAAAGAATGTGTTTTCCTAGGAGTTTTGGAGTCTATTTATCTATATCAGAAGTCTAGGGCTGGTGCTTCCCTGGTGGCGCAGTGGTTGAGAATCCTCCTGCCGATGCAGGGGACACGGGTTCGTGCCCCGGTCCGGGAGGATCCCACATGAAAAAAAAAAGTCTAGGGCAATTACTATTTATATTTTTTCTTTTTTTCTCTTCTGTGTGGGACAATTGTACTTTCAATGTCCCAATTTTTTACATCTGCAAATGTCTGAAGGCAAGTAGGAAGGAGCATGAGTGGAGTTGGAGTTGCTCTCAGAGTTATGCTTTTGTTTCTCTAAAGATTCAAGTGGCAAATCAAGAATTATTGACTTTAACTCCCTTTTTTTCTGTTGTACTCTTGCAATCTACCTTCAAAGAATTGGGTAGCTGCTTTTATTATAATACTTAGAGGTTGATTAGCCCACCTAGCCACACTATTTTGAATTTGTCATCTTATATCAGGGAGAAAATTTCCTACCAAGGTGGAAATTAGAGGATTTCTATGTTCTGGAGCTTTAGGGTTTAGTGCAGTATGCCTTTGAAAAGTTTGTACAGACAGTTCAACAAAGGCGTTTGGATGCTCTTCTTTTTTTTTGAGCGCACAGTTTAACCTTAAACCAATTCACCTTAGAGCAGTAAACCTCTACCAATGTTTCTATTTGTCCCTGAATATCAGCTTCCACTTAAGCCATTTCCTGATCATTTGCAGGAGGGCCTGGGAGAATTTTTGGCCATCTGTTTCCTCTGTGAGGAGGGTTTTTTCCAGGGGGCCATCTGGCTTGTCTGATAACTACAGTATAATCATGAGTGGGAATAATACCCCTTAGTAGCCAAACAAGGTCCCTGTGCATGGGGGTGTAAATGGCTATTAATCTTTTAAATTCCTCTTTAAATTTGGTAGGATCTTCTGAAAGTGGAGGTAAAAGGGCTTTATAATTCAAAAGACTTGCTGTTGTCTAGGCAACATGTACTCTTTGTGGGGCCGCACCTAGGTCATATCTGTGAAGGACATTGCTTAGGAAGGCCTGAAGCTGGCAGAGCCTGATTATACAGCCCTGGAAAGTAGGAGGAGCTTTTAAGAGACAGCAAAGCAAGTTTTATTGTCTGTCTTGGGTGCTTCTGCTAAATTCACTTAACTGGCTTCCAGCATTTACCTGAGTAACATATACACTGGGCCTTGAGACTAGAATGCTCTAGTCTCAAGGAGAAGGAAAGTTAAAATAAGTAGTTGGATGCTTAAGAAATTTTCTGAGGAAGGTGCAGGATTTGGGGAGTTAAGGGAACTAGTAGAGGAAATGGGGGATTTACATTGGACGTGGACTTTTTAAATTTTAATTTCTATTATTTCATCTTGTTAAGGGAGTCTCTTAGGCTAGTGTTATAGTCCTTTATATTCATTTTTCAATTTGGTCTTTCTTCAGGTATCATCAAGACAATTGTTTAGGATGAGAGCTCCCTAAAAAATTTCTTTTTCTCTTTCAAACATAATCAAAGGATCCATTGTTTAGCCGTTGACAATAGGATCTTATGTTAATCTCAATAGCAACTCAAACTAATAAGCCTCTTTATAGTTTAACCAAGGATGCAAGAGGTGCCCCCAAAGAGGGTGCAAAAAATGCAGCCCTTACAACATCCAGAAAGTTTACTCTCAGTTAGCCTAAGAAAGCAAAGACCTTTGTTGTCAGAAGCAGTAGGAATTGTGAAGTGAAAACGGTGACTCTGGTCTCTCATGGGAATGGGAAACACCTCCAGTTACACATCGGCTAATCTTTGATACCAGGCAGATCCTAGTGGGATGAGACTTTTCCAGTACTAACAAGGCAACAAATGTTGAGACGGCAAATGCCCCCTATGGACTGGGACCCCTTATGACAAACTCCCCTGAGAGCTAGCATAACCAGACAAAGAGAAGGCTGCTTGTGACCTTGTGTCTCAGAATCCCAGTCTATTCAACCGGCCACCAGATGCAAATTGGTACACGACCTTCCGAATGGTGGAGACCAGAGAGAATATTCTCACTGGTCACAGAGCCACACTCTCAGCACTTAGAACAAGATGAAAGGAAAGCCTCATTTGGGTTTTTCTGTGGGGGACCCACAGCAAAGTTTGTCTAAATAGACACTAGTTTGGGGACTTCCCTGGAGGTCCAGTGGTTAAGACTCTGTGCTTCCACTGCAGGGGGCATGGGTTTGATCCCTGGTCTGGGAACTAAGATACTGCATGCCGTGTGCTGTGGCAAAAATAATATATATATATATAATAATAGCAATAATAATAATAAATAAATACATAAACAAATACTAGTTTGGTGAGAACCATGAACTCACAAGTCTGTGAGCCCTGCTCAAACAATAGGCTTATAGACCCTAGCTTAGATGGCAATAATGGTATTCTGCTGCAGTGGTTTTGATGTTCTGGCCAGATAGTTCATCCTGTTTACAGTCCTTTGTGGTTCTAGGACCTCTGGAGTGACCTCAGTTCTTATCTATTTTCTAAGCCTGATCAGTCAGAAAAGTGGGGATTACTTCTGAGGACAAAGGTGCGTTGGGGGGAGGTCCTTTTCTACGTTGTAATCCAAATTCTTTTGGTACCACTTGTGAACAATCAACTCTTATTTTCATGTGAAACCTAGATAGATTGACACTGGAGTGGGATAGATTGACATTGAAATGTAGCAAACCCCAAAAGAATTCATGCTGGAAGTGGTGAAAGTCTGATTTTGGCTTAGGTTTTGCCAGAGATGAGAGGTTTTGTTAGTCAGAACTAGAATCGTCACTTCCAGAATAGTCACTGGAATTTCCTAGGTTTTAATTCATACTGTGAGCCAAAACTTAAGTATTTGAATTTAGTCATCTCTTCCTTTAAGAGTTCTAATGCTGTCAAAAGCACTAACTTCCACCCATGGTCACTGAATTTGTTGAATCCTTCACTGGTGGTGGCAACATCGTCCCCCAGATCTTTACCCCTATTGGGTACTTGCTGCAGGTGACCAAAGATGATAATTTATTACTTTTTGGTCATTGTATACCATGAACTTCTGGATTATCTTCCTATAGTATTAAAAAGGCTTTCATCGTTTTCTGTAACACCCTACTTCCTGGTTCAAAATTCTTTTATTAGTTAAGATGCTTTTGATTGCAAGTAACAGAAAGCAATACTGGCTTCCTTCAGCGAGAGTGGAGGGATTTATTAGAAGGATACAGAGGATTCATGGAATCAATGTGTGACTACTCGTCCCTTAAATGAGGAGGTTATGCTGCTAGTGGTAACTAGAATTATTTGCAGACTTGTATCCAGAGTTAAAACCCAGAAAGCCCCAGGGAACCAGTTATAAAAGTGAAATCTGGGAGGAGAAGGCTTAGACATCAAAAGATTGTGGGTCATATGATATCGTTTATATGTGGAATCTAAAAAAATGGTACAAATGAACTTATTTACAAAACAGAAATAGAGTCACAGATGTAGAAAGCAAAATTATAGTTACCAAGGGGGAAGGAAGGGGGAGGGATAAATTGGGAGATTGGTACTGACATATACACACTACTATATATAAAATAGATAACTAATAAGGACCTACTGTATAGCACAGGGAACTCAATTCAATACTCTGTAGTGACCTATATGGGGAAAGAACCTAAAAAAGAGTGGATATATATATATGTATAACTGATTCACTTTGCTGTACAGCAGAAACTAACACAACATTGTAGATCAACTAT
This sequence comes from Kogia breviceps, assembly GCF_026419965.1. NCBI lineage: Eukaryota > Metazoa > Chordata > Mammalia > Artiodactyla > Physeteridae > Kogia > Kogia breviceps. The sequence goes on from NC_081322.1 coordinate 50,737,309, forward strand.
ACTCCAATAAAAATTAATTTAAAACAAACAAACAAACAGTGTGAGGCACACACACACACACACACACAAGATTGTGGGACTTCACCAATTTATATTAGCAGTAATTTGGAAAACATATATAAGGATAGAAATTTAAGGTATATAACCAAAGATGGAGAAATATATTTTAGATTACACTGAATTTATTGATGATGAGTTCACTTGCCAGAGATTCCTAATGGCATGTGAGGGTAAAATGCTGGGCTGGTTAACACTATCCTAGACTTACAAATGAACCTGAGATGTCAGAAATGTCTTAGAATAATATAAAGAAAATAATACAAAGAATTGGGAGTTTGGAATACTGGATTTGATTTATTATAGGTGTCTTGTCCACTCATCCAATAAATATGTTCCTTCAGCAGGCCCTGAAGACATTCTATTCACTAGGATTTTGAGACATCCATTGTGATTGAAGCTCTGGTATATTACAAAAGTGGTGTATAGTGGTTGTTCTCTGGAGGCTGTGGCAGAAGCTGAAATAGAAATGGGTTTCCAGAGTTCAGTAGGAACATTGAGTCCCTAAGGTGGCAGAAAACAGATAGGCACTCACCACTGGAGGAATGGTGGGTCTGTCTGGTTTCTGTAAAGGCATCAGGGACTAAAATGGGCTGATTATAGGGATCTTTGCCAGTGATTAACTGGTCATGGAATCCTTGGGGCTGAAACAGAAGAATAACCAGTTAAGGTCACTTTTTACTTCTCTAGCCCCAAACTGCAGGTCTGGTGGAGTTATTTCTCTACACTCTACACTAGGGTGTAATACATATGGCTTATTAGTGGTGGTTAACTCTACAATTTATCTTTTAGACTACAGAATACATATCACAATAAAACTAGAGGAGGAAGGGACATTACCCAGAGTTTGTAGACTTGTGACTGCATAGAGTAACTCATGAGATTTGGGACTGTCTTCATTTGGAAAAGGAATGTGTTTTTGTGGTACAAGTAATGCATTATAATAGGAAGAACAATTGTGGGGGAAGTGTAATTTGGGGAAGAAGGATATTAATGAATGTTTGTCTGCCAAAGGTGTGGACCATACATTTTTCATTTTATTTCTGTCTCATATTTAACCATATTTCTATTTGGGGCATTCCCCAGTGAATACAGTCTTGGAAAGGATAAGTGCTTTACCTCCCACTACTAATACTGAAGATCCTAGCTCCTCTCTTTGTCTGCCCTTGGAAGACAGGCTTGGGCATATGACCTAGCCAATTAGACACTGATACTTTGGATTGTAAGCTTGAATATGGAGGACATAAATAAAGATAGGATGAGGATTCCTCTTTGGTAGTATAATGGCATAATTCTTGCAGTGTCGGAGTGTTCTGGTCAGATGATTCTTGTCAAAAGGTACTTGTTATGGCCCCTGATTCTTGGACTTCTGGACCTGCTTTGATTCCTGCCTGGTTTCCAGGGCTTGTAATCCAGCAACTGTAGGTTTAGTGAGCTCTTGATAACATTTCTTCTCCACTTTCTTGTGCTTAGATAGTCAGAGTTCATTTGTATTACTTGCATATGTTATATGTATCCTAATAGTCACAGAATTTAAATGGGAATTTCTTTCTTCTATAATCCTGGTCCTCTTCTAATATTTCCTATCTCAGTGAATGGCACCGTCATTTATCCAGTTGAACAAGCCAATAGCCAGGGGTACATCCTTGACAATCCCTGTCTCCCAACTCCACATTTAATCCATCACTAAATTTTATCGATCTTTCCTCCTAAATATCTCTTGAATCTATCAACTTCTCTACAGCTTTACCACCATCAATATCAACACGCTAGTCTAAGCCACCATCATATCTCACTCAGGCTATAACAACCTCTTTGGTCTACTTGAATTTGTTTTTCCTCCTCGAATCCATTTTTTTCTAAATGTAAAATGTGGTCATATTACACGCCATTTCTGGTGAGAGCCTGCTTCCTGGCTTTTAGACAGCTGACTTTTTTGTGTTCTTACATGGCTTTTCCTGAGTGCATAGGCCTCGAGGTGTGTGAGGTGGGGGGCATCTCTTCCTCATCTTATAAAACCATCAGTCCTATCAGATTAGGGCTCCACTCTTACAACCTCATTTAATCTTAATTACCTCTTTACCTTATCTTCAAACACAGTCACACTGACATCGACAGATGAATTTGGGGTGACACAATTCAGTCCATAGCATTCTGCCCCTGCCATCCCAAAACTAACATCCTTATTGCATGCAGCACACATTTATTCCATCCCAACAGCCGCCAAAGTCTTAATTCATTCCAGCATCAACTCTAAAGTCTGAAGTCTCATCTAAATAGCATTTAAATCAGATATGAGTGAGACTAGAGGTATGATTCATCCTAAGGCAAAATTCCTCTCCAGCTGTGAACCTACGAAACCAGACAAGTTATGTGTTTCCAAAATACAATGATGGGACAGGCATAAGATAGACATTATTCGTCCAAAAGAGAGAAATAGGAAAGAAAGAAGGGATGATGGATCCCAAGCAAGTCCAAAACCTAACAAGGCAAATTCCATTAGATCTTAAATCTTGAGAATAATCTTCTTTGGTTTGATGTCCTGCCTTCTGGACCCACTGGGGTGGTGGCCCTGCCTAGGTGGACCCTAGGCAAGGGTCACAACCTCATGTCAGGCAGAGGCTATCCTGCCTGTTCAAACTGAGTTGGTGGCCCTGATGATCTCTGAATCACCTTTGGGGTCATTCTTCCCTTTTTTGTAAAGGGTAAAGCATGTTCACAGCCAAATAACTCTATGGTTGCATCCTGTAGAATCCAAGAAGTCTGACAGCCTTCCTTCATTCTGTTCCGCTTTTTCCTTTGGTCCAAACTGGCAGTATCACTGCTGATATACTTGCATCTCTATTCCAAGCTTCTGCTGAGATGGTTGATTATAATCCATGAGTCACACCCATGGTCTCTTTACCAAAAGTTGTTCAGTTGTTCATACCTCTATGCTATCTTTAGAACAAGCCTCCCCCCTCCCCCTTAATTTTTAGCAATATGGATAGACTTAGCATGTTCCTAATCTTCAAGTTCTGGTTGCTTTATGCTTACCAATTATTTATTTGATTCATCTTTCTCCTCTCACATTTTACTAAAGCAGTAAGGAGGACCCAAGCTGCACCTTTTTAATACTTTGCTTGGAAATCTCCTCTGCTAATATTTAAATTCATTGCTCAAAAGCTCTCCTTTCTACAAAACACTAAAACATAATTCAGCCAAGTTCTCTGCCACTTTATAAAAAGGACCACCTTTCTTTCATTTTCCAAAAATCTCTTCCTCATTTTTGTCTGAGACCTCAGCAGTCTGGGTGGAGTAGTGTTTGAGAATTTGCATTTCTAACTTTGAGGATCATTATAAGCTATAAAAGTGCCTCTCAGACTTTAAAATGCATTCTAATTTCTGGTCATTTTGTTAAATGTGGGTTCTGATTCTGTGGGTCCGGTGGAACCTGGGGATGTTGCAGTTCATACAAACAAATAGGAGATTAGCAAACTGGCCCCAGGTCAGTTGCACCTGCATCATCTGAAAGCTTGTTAGAACTGCAAAATCTCCATCTGAACCGCAGCCTTCCAAATCTGATTGTGCATTTAACAATGCATCTTAACATGATTCATGTCAATCAATAATTGAAAAGCACTGTTCTAGGTGCTGTGTATCATCAGGAAATTTAGGGAAACAGCCATGCAGGCTATGATAGGCTTGAGTCACAAAAAACTTGTGGACAGATGCTTTCATGACAGATGGAGTTTAGCTAGACAGTCCACTCACTTTTAAAAAATTTTTAATTTTTTAATTTTTTTCACATCTTTATTGGAGTATAATGCTTTACAATGGTGTGTTAGTTTCTGCTGTATAATAAAGTGAATCAGCTATATGTGTACATATATGCCCATATCGCCTCCCTCTAGCTTCTCCCTCCCAATCTCCCTATCCCACCCCTCTAGGTGGTCAAAAAGCACTGAACTGACCTCCCTGTGCTATGCGGCTGCTTCGCACTAGCTATCTATTTTACATTTGGTAGTGTATATATGTCCATGCCACTCTCTCACTTCGTCCCAGCTTACCCTTCCCCCTCCCCTTGTCCTCAAGTCCATTCTCTACATCTACATCTTTATTCTTGTCCTACACCTGGGTTCTTCAGAACCATTTTTTAAAAAATTCCATATATATGTGTTAGCATATTGTATTTGTTTTTCTCTTTCTGACTTACTTCACTCTGTATGACAGTCTCTAGGTCCAACCACCTCACTACAAATAACTCAATTTTGTTTCTTTTTATGGCTGAGTAATATTCCATTGTATATATGTGCCACATCTTCTTTATCCATTCATCTGTCGATGGACACAGTTTGTTTCCATGTCCTGGCTATCGTAAATAGAGCTGCAATGAACATTGTGGTACATGACTCTTTGAATTATGGTTTTCTCATGGTATATGCCCAGTAGTGGGATTGCTGGGTTATATGGTAGTTATATTGTTAGTTTTTAAGGAACCTCCATACTGTTCTCCATAGTGGCTGTATCAATTTACATTCCCACCAACAGTGCAAGAGTGTTCCCTTTTCTCCACACCCTCTCCAGCATTTATTGTTTGTAGATTTTTTGATGATGGCCATTCTGACCAGTGTGAAGTGATATCTCATTGTAGTTTTGATTTGCATTTCTCTAATGATTAGTGATGTTGAGCATCCTTTCATGTGTTTATTGGTGATCTGTATATCTTCTTTGGAGAAATGTCTATTTAGGTCTTCTACGCATTTTTTAATTGGGTTGTTTGTTTTTTGATATTGAGCTACACGAGCTGCTGGTATATTTTGGAGATTAATCCTTTGTTGGTTACTTTGTTTGCAAATATTTTCTCCCATTCTGAGGGTTGTCTTTTCATCTTATTTATGGTTTCCCTAGCTGTGCAAAAGCTTTTAAATTTCATTAGGTCCCATTTGTTTATTTTTTTTTTAATTTCCATTTTGCTAGGACGTGGGTCCAAAAGGATCTTGCTGTGATTTATGTCATAGAGTGTTCTGCCTATGTTTTCCATCAAGGGCTTTATAGTGTCTGGTCTTACACTTAGGTCTTTAATCCATTTTGAGTTTACTTTTGTGTATGGTGTTAGAGAGTTTTCTAATTTCATTCTTTTAATGTAGCTGTCCAGTTTTCCCAGCACCACTTACTGCAGAGGTTGTATTTCCTCCTTTGTATACTATACTCTTGCCTCCTTTATCAAACATAAGGTGACCATATGTGCGTGGGTTTATCTCTGGGCTTTCTATCCTGTTCCATTGATCTCTGTTTCTGTTTTTGTGCCAGTATGATACTGTCTTGATTACTGTAGCCTTGTAGTATAGTCTGAAGTCTGGGAGCCTGATTCCTCCAGCTCTATTTTTCTTTCTCAAGATTGCTTTGGCTATTCGGGGTCTTTTGTGTTTCCATACAAATTGTGAAACTTTTTGTTCTAGTTCTGTGAAAAATGCCATTGGTAGTATGATAGGGATTGCATTGAACCTAACCTGTAGATAGTTTGGGGTAGTATAGTCATTTTCACAATGTTGATTCTTCGAATCCAAGAACATGGTATATCTCTCCATCTGTTTCTATCATCTTTAATTTTTTTCATCATTGTCTTAGAGTTTTCTACATACAGGTCTTTTGTTTCCTTAGGTAGGTTTATTCCTAGGTATTTTATTCTTTTTGTTGCCATGGTAAATGGGAGTGTTTCCTTAATTTCTCTTTCAGATTTTTCATCATTAGTGCATAGGAAGACAAGAGATTTCTGTGCATTAATTTTGTATCCTGCTATTTTACCAAATTCATTGATTAGCTCTAGTATTTTTCTGGTGGCATCTTTAGGATTCTCTATGTATAGTATCATGTTATCTGCAGTGACAGTTTTACTTCTTTTCCAGTTTGTATTCCTTTTATTTCTTTTTCTTCTCTGATTGCCGTGGCTAAAACTTCAAAACCTATGGTGAATAATAGTGGTGAGAGTGGGCAACCTTTTCTTGTTCCTGATCTTAGAGGAAATGGTTTCAGTTTTTCACCATTGAGATCGATGCCAGCTGTGGGTTTGTCAAATATGCCCTTTATCATGTTGAGGTAAGTTCCCTCTATGCCTACTTTCTGGAGGGTTTTTATCATAAATGCGTGTTGAATTCTGTCAAAAGCTTTTTCTGCATCTATTGAGATGATCATATGGTTTTTCTCCTTCAATTTGTTAATATGGTGTATCACATTGATTGATTTGTATATATTGAAGAATCCTTGCATTCCTGGGATAAGCACCACTTAATTGTGGTGTATGCGTCTTTTAACGTGCAGTTGGATTCTGTTTGCTAGTATTTTGTTGAGGATTTTTGTATCTATGTTCATCGGTGATATTGGCCTATAGTTTTCTTTCTTTGTGACATATTTGTCTGGTTTTGTTTTCAGGGTGATGGTGGCCTCGTAGAATGAGTTTGGGAGTGTTCCTCCCTCTGCTATATTTTGGAAGAGTTTGAGAAGAATAGGTGTTAGCTCTTCTCTAAATGTTTGATAGAATTTGCCAGTGAAGCCATCTCGTCCTGGGCTTTTGTCTGTTGGAAGATTTTTTAATCACAGTCTCAATTTCAATGCTTGTGATTGGTCTGTTTATATTTTCTATTTCTTCCTGGTTCAGTCTCGGAAGGTTGTGCTTTTCTAAGAATTTGTCCATTTCTTCCAGGTTTTCCTTTTTAAAAATTTTTATTTTTCCTCCTTTTTCTCTTTTTTTCTTCTTTTTTAACAAGGTTTTCCTATTATTGGCATAGAGTTGCTTGTAATAATCTCTCATGATCTTTTGTATTTCTGCAGTGTCAGTTGTTTCTTCTTCTTTTTCATTTCTAATTCTATTGATTTGAGTCTTCTCCCTTTTTTTTTCCTTGATGAATCTGGCTAATGCTTTATCAATTTGGTTTATCTTCTCAAAGAACCAGCTTTCAGTTTGATTGATCTTTGCTATTGTTTCCTTCATTTCTTTTTCATTTATTTCTGATCTGATCTTTATGATTTCTTTCCTTCGCTAACTTTGGTTTTTTTTTTTTTCTTCTTTCTCTAATTGCTTTAGGTGTGAGGTTAGGTTGTTTATTTGAGATGTTTCTTTTTCTTGAGGTAGGATTGTAACGCTATAAACTTCCCTCTTAGAACTGCTTTTCCTGCATTGCATAGGTTTTGGGTCGTCATGTTTTCATTGTCATTTGTTTCTAGGTATTTTTGATTTCTTCAGTGATTTCTTGGTTACTAAGTAGTGTATTGTTTAGCCTCCATGTGTTTGTATATTTTACAGATTTTTTCCTGTAAATGATATCTAATCTCACAGCGTTGTGGTCGGAAAGGTACTTGATATGATCTCAATTTTCTTAAATTTACCAAGGCTTGATTTGTGACCCAAGATATGATCTATCCTGGAGAATGTTCCAGGAGCACTTGAGAAAAAGTGTATTCTGTTGTTTTTGGATGGAATGTCCTATAAATATCAATTAAGTGCATCTTATTTAATGTATCATTTAAAACTTGTGTTTCCTTATTTATTTTCATTTTGGATGATCTGTCCATTGGTGAAAGTGCGGTGTTAAATCTCCCTACTATGATTGTGTTACTGTCGATTTCCCCTTTTATGGCTGTTAGGATTTGCCTTATGTATTGAGGTGCTTCTATGTTGGGTGCATAAATATTTACAATTGTTATATCTTCTTCATGGATCAATCCCTTGATCATTATGTATTGTCCTTCTTTGTCTCTTATAATAGTCTTTATTTTAAAGGCTATTTTGTCTGATATGAGAATTGCTACTCCAGCTTTCTTCTGATTTCCATTTTCATGGAACAGCTTTTTCCATCCCCTCACTTTCAGTCTGTATGTGTCCCTAGGTCTGAAGTGGGTCTCTTGTAGACAGCATATATATGGGTCTTGTTTTTGTATCCAATCAGCCAGTCTATGTATTGTGGTTGCAGCATTTAATCCATTTAAGGTAATAATCTAAATGTATGTTCCTATTACCATTTTCTTAATTGTTTTGGGTTTGTTATTGTAGGTCTTTTCTTTCTCTGTGTTTCCTGCCTTGAGAAGTTCCTTTAGCACTTGTTGTAATGCTGGTTTGGTGCTGCTGAATTCTGTTAGCTTTTCCTTGTCAGTAAAGGTTTTAATTTCTCCATCAAATCTGAATGAGATCCTTGCTGGGTAGAGTAATCTTGGTTGTAGGTTTTTCCCTTTCATCACTTTAAATATGTCCTGCCACTCCCTTCTGGCTTGCAGAGTTTCTGCTGAGAAATCAGCTGTTAACCTTATGGGGATTCCCTTATGTTATTCCCTTATGTATGCATGTTCTTTGTTCCTTTTCCCTGCTGCTTTTCATATTTTTTCTTTGTATTTAATTTTTGATAGTTTGATTAATGTGTCTTGGCATGTTTCTCCTTGGATTTATTCTGTATGGGACTCTCTGTGCTTCCTGGACTTGATTGACTATTTCCTTTCCTATATTAGGGAAGTTTTCAACTATAATCTCTTCAAACATTTTCTCCGTCCCTTTCTTTTTCCCTTCTTCTTTGGGACCCCTATAATTCGAATGCTGGTGTGTTTAATGTTGTCCCAGACGTCTCTTAGACTGTCCTCAATTCTTTTCATTCTTTTTTCTTTATTCTGCTCTGTGTCAATTATTTCCACTATTTTATCTCTAGGTCACTTATCTGTTCTTCTGCCTCAGTTATTCTGCTATTGATTCCTTCTAGAGAATCTTTAATTTCATTTATTGTGTTGTTCATCATTGTTTGTTTGCTCTTTAGTTCTTCTAGGTCCTTGTTAAACATTTCTTGTATTTTCTCCGTTCTATTTTCAAGATTTTGGATCATCTTTACTACCATTAGTCTGAATTCTTTCTCAGGTAGACTGCCTATCTCCTCTTCATTTGTTTGGTCTGGTGGGTTTTTACCTTTCTCCTTCATCTGTTGTGTATTACTCTGTCTTCTCATTTAGTTTAACTTACTGCATTTGGGGTCTCCTTTTCACAGGCTGCGGGTTCACAGTTCCCATTGTTTTTGGCCTCTGCCCCCAGTCGGTAAGGTTGGTTCAGTGTGTTGTGTAGGCTTCCTGGTGGAGGGGACTGGTGCCTGTGTTCTGCTGGATGTGGCTGGATCTTGTTTTTCTGGTGGGCAGGACCATGTCTGGTGGTGTGTTTTGGGGTGTCTGTGACTTTATTATGATTTTAGGTTGCCCCTCTGCTAATGGGTGGGGAGGTTGTGTTCCTGTCTTGCTAGTTGTTTGGCATAGGGTGTCCAGCACTGTAGCTTGCTGGTCATTGAATGGAGCTGGGTCTTAGTGTTGAGATGGAAATCTCTGGGACAGGTCTTGCCAATTGATATTACCTGGGGCCGGGAGGTCTCTGGTGTTTCAATGTCCTCAACTCAGCTCTCCCACCTAGTAGGCTCAGGCCTAACACCCAGCCGGAGCACCAAGACCCTGTCAGCCACACAGAAGGCACAGCATGGCGGTAAAAGTTATGCCTTATGGTCTACTGGAGCTCATGATCAGGTGACCCTTTCTGGAACTGCTGATTGAGAAAATGTCTCATGTTCTTGTTCACCTTTCCTCCTGTAGCAGCCTGAGGCTCCCTCCCCCTTATTCCCTGTCCACTCACTTTTAATACTTTTACAGTTTATAAGCCACTTTGAAAGTATATTACTTTTTTTTTTTTTATCTTGAGAGCAATATTGTTGTATAGGTGGAGCAAGTATTTCTATTTCCATTTATAGTTGAGAAACTAAAAATTAGTGTAGATAAATCACTTGTTTAAGGGCACACAACTAATGCATGGCAGGTCTTTAGTCTGAACGAAGAACTCTGCCCCAAGTCTAGTGTTCTTTTTTGCTAAATCACACTTCCAGATCCTTCTATTAAAAAACTACTGATTTGGAAGTTGTATCAGTTGATGGAACTGGTCTTTCCAATCAAATTGTTTCCCATGATTTATCAGTGTGTCCCTTCAAATTCTCCAGAAAATAGCTTTTATCCGAACTATCATCATCATGCTCTTCTAAGATGTTCTTTTCTGTATATTTTACTTTTTCAACATTTGGAACATGGCTGGAAGTCAGGAAATAAAGAGAGCTCTGCATAGCCAAGGTGGGAATAAGAAGATCAAAATGCTAAAGCTTATGCAATTTGCTCATAGGTGAGTGGTCTCTTATGTAGAAAAGCTCCTGGAGCACTCCCCCAGAGTTGGAATACTCTGGAACAGGTCCTAGAAGTATGGAAATTTCTGTCGTTCTTCTTCCTCGCCCCCACCCAAAGCTAAAGCATATAATAAGAAGCATTTGGAAGGAGAAGAGTTCCTGACAAAGGCAGATACAATAACAGAGGGGAAAAAATATTGGATCTTTTACGGTAGAAAGGAGACAGTGACCATGAAAAATGAAGGAGAAAGAGAAGAAGAAAAAGAAGAAGGAGGAGGAGCAGGGGGGGAGAAAGGGGAGGAAGATGAGGAAGAGGAAGGAAAAGAACTCAGAAAGCTCAGCAATACACCGTCTTATGCACCACAGTAGGTCATGCAGGCATCACTGCATTACACTACAGTGGAATTTTATTTTAAAATAACAATGATTGTCCATCATCCAAGAAAAGGTTAAGTTATATTTAGAGTACCTTTTGAAGAAAGCAGTAAAATATGCAGTGCAATTCAGAACGCTTTCTATAAAGAGATTTAAGTGAGCAAGTCTCTAACATTTCAGAGTGGCACATCCTCTAAGGATTTCTGATAGATGAGATTATATTGTATTTTCTTTGTAGTGCTTTATAGTGTGGAGAAGACATATCACACTTGCATTTCACTCCTGATGTATATATCCAGAACAAAAAAAGGAAAACAGGAAAGAAAAGGAAGAAAAAAGCATGGTGGAGTTTTCACCAGCCATTCCATCAGTGAGCACATATTTTGGCCTGAGCTTGGGGTGGAAGACAGGTTTGCTGTTACTTCAGTCTCGGTTGCTCTTAGGGCTCTCATGATGCCTGCATCCTGTGATTGTAGTGTTTGAAGGCACGTAGTTTTTGTGCTCTATCACCAAATAAATGTTTTATTTGTTGAACAACTGAGAAAATATTAAACTCTTCAAATGCTAGTAAAACCAGATGTATCGTACTTATTGAGAGGATATTGAGTTGGTATCCAGCGTTCAGTGTCAAATAAAAAACAAATCCGAACTTAGTAAGGAGAGACTTAATTTGAAAGGATTATTGCAAGATGGGGGAAGGGCAAGCATCTCAAGAGTGAGGGAAAAAAAATAAATTTTATTGTATGGAGAGGAGTAAACAAGACTAGAAGGAACCAGGTGGGGAGAAGTGAAATGAGACAGCAGCATGATCTGATAGTAGTTCAGAGGATGTTTACTCTGAGACCAGCCTGTTTAGGTGGGTTTTGTGCTGATTCAGGCTGAGGGTGAGCCAAAGTTCAGGAACCTGGAGGGGAAGAAGAGAACTTCTTAACCAAACTTATCAAAGTTTGGTTAAGAAGCACTTTGTTCACATTGATAAGTGGGGATGAGCAGTTCAGCCAATCATTTATGAAGCAAAGAATGGGAACTTGGAGGGTCTGTGTTTGGCCTCATCATAGGTAACTAGCGGGTGTGAAATGATTTCAATCTGAAAAGGAACTGGAGAGGGAATTCCCTGGCAGTCCAGTGGTTAGGACTCGGTGCTTTCACTGCTGTGGCCCGGGTTCAATCCCTGGTTGGGGAACTAAGATCCTGCAAGCCACACAGCATGGCCAAAAGTAAATAAATAAATGAACAAACAAATAAATGTAAAATGGAACTGGAGAATATGAAATGCAGAATCTCATGCATGTGTCCTCAGAAGAATGGAACTTAAGAACTGAGAGACTGATTTTCCCTAAATGCCTGATTTACAGAAGATGGAGACTTGTCTCCTGACCAATGACGTTCTCATAGAATCTCTTCCCATCCTCAAACCAATGAACTTACTGCTTGGACTCTAGCTGTACTTCCCCCTCTTTGTACTCCTTGCCCATGAATACACCCCAAACCTTCAACAGACTTGCTTATAACTTGCTACAGCATGTGTCTTCCGAATTGCAATTCCTTTGCCATTCCTGAATAAACTCAATTTCTGGTAATTTGAGCTTGTCTCAGTTTACTTCTTTATTTAGGTTGACAGCGGTGCCTATAATCCTTATCTAAGGGTCATTTTTTTACAGTGATTCATTTCCAGGAACACAAAAAGGTGGTGGTCGAGGGGGTATTTCTTAACCTTTGCTATTTTCCAAGAGCACAGGGTGCAGTTAAAATTCAACACTATCAATAGCATATAAATATTACTACATATACTGAATTTTGGGGTTAATTTAAGGAATTTCCAAAGGTAATTTTAACTATACACAATAATCAGCTGGCAACTGCAGAATCTAACACCTGCTTAAGATGACTTTACTACAATTACTATTATTTTTTAAAAATAAATAAATTTATTTATTTATTTATTTTTGGCTATGTTGGGTCTTCGTTGCTGCGTGTGGGCTTTCTATAGTTGCAGCAGGCGGGGGTTACTCTTTGTTGCGGTGCGCAGGGTTCTCATTGTGGTGGCTTCTCTTGTTGCAGACCAGGGGCTCTAGGCACACGGGCTTCAGTAGTTGTGGCACGTGGGCTCAGTAGTTGTGGCTTGTGGGCTTTAGACTGCAGGCTCAGTAGTTGTGGCACACAGCCTTAGTTGCTCTGCTGCATGTGGGATCTTCATGGACCAGGGCTCGAACTTGTGTCCCCTGCATTGGCAGGCGGATTCTTAACCACTGTGCCACCAGGGAAGCCTGACTTTACTACAATTATTATAACCACATATGTAAGTTTGAAATTTCAGTTCCCAGTATTTCAGAATCTCTAAAGAATGAAACCCTATATATCTAGATAAAATGCAAAGTCATTTCATTTCCTCAAAAAAGCCTTTCTTGACCCAGACCAACTTTAGTTTAAGGGTCTGTTACCTGATTGCATTCTTAATACTCTTCACATTTGTAAGTCATGCACTTAATACCTCTCTTTCATGATAGTTTGCAAGCTCAATGGGAGCAGGGAGCCTACCTGTGTCATTTGCTGCTGTCTTCCAGCATCTGGCCCATAATAGATGCTCAAATCATATTTGTTGGATGAATAAAAGCTATTTCTATCATTCTCTCACTGTAGAATAGACTGAGAAAATAATAAAATTATTGTTGTTTCTAAAAAAGTTACTTCACCCTATGCCCTCCAGTGTATGTAGTTTTGACTAGCAATTCCTTGTAATTCAGGTTTGTGAAAACTGGAAGGAGTGTCTTGAGAATCATTTTACAATATTTTGGATAAGTCTATGTAAATGTAATACCATCACTTATTAATCAATACTAATATTTATTAATGCTTATTATATATAAAATGCTTTACATAAATTTTAAAAAATTTTTAAAGTAATCTTATGAGCAAACTATAGAATATATATAGAAATGGTTTTAGACAATTTATATATAAAGACCAGGATAGCCAGAGTATCTAACTCTTACTGTAATCATGGATTCCCGGAGCATAGAAAAGAATGGATCCAAGGTGAAGCAGTATCTTCATTTCCTGCATTTATTTTGCATAATAATTCTAAAATATATACATTATGAAAACAAAGTGTGGTATAAGGAATTTGGGCGATAATTCTTACTTATGGAGGCCCACCCCAAATTTACTACCATAACAGTTTATAGTGGTTTCTCCTCTGATTATAAGTACGGATATTTTTGTGGGGGAAAAGGCATAAAATATGCAGTTGTTTGCATTAGACAGAATTTATATAGCACAAATTCACCTCCGTAAGTCACAGGAAATGAGGACTAGGTATGGTGTAAGCCAAAAATAATAAGTGTAAATTAAGGACTAATAATATAATTCCAAGTAAGATCCTTTTGTCCTAGCAGGATACAGAAAAGATGAGTGAAGAGGCCATAGAAAGAGGACCTTGGTGCTGGGTCCCTGGAACAGCTTCACAGTCTTTAGCCACTTCCAAAGTCTTGGACTCTAAAATCTGTTTGAACCTATTGGGTTAGGATGGTGGGAGGAGGGGTGTGGAGGCAGCTGTTTCCATCTCCCAAGGAAGTTTAGTGCTTCATCCTCCTCTCCCTTCCCTCCTTCCTAGTGCCTTTGTGTACTCAGTAAATGTGGGGGGTTGGGGAGGATGAAGGATAATTAAGAAGAAAAAAGCCTCTCTTGTCCTTTGTTATTTATCCTCTATTGCCCTGAGGCAGAATCCTAATTACAGTTTTGAAATTAAAAGCTAGTTTATTTAGATTAATAGAAAAGAAACTCCCAATTCAAGATTGCCAAACTTGTGTATTATTTTTGAATTCTTTCCAGAATCCAGCCTTTCTGTTTTTCAGAATTTGTTGATACAGAATAATAATGGTTATCAGAATTAACTCAGGTAGTTTTTGAAAAGCAATTTTCTTTCTAAGCCAGTTCTATGTGCCAGGTGCCACTGTTCTAGGCACTGGAGTTATACTGGTGAACAAAGTTCTTGTCTTCTAATGATGGAGACAAGTGATAATTGACAAAAACGTAATATGATTTCAAGTAGCATTAAGAGCTCTGAAAAGAAAGTAAGATAAAGCGTAAGAAATGAAGTGTGTGTGTGTGTGTCCTTTCCGATGAGGTGTTATTGGAAGAAAGATTTCCATAAAATGAGAGGGCAGAGCAAGTGATAAGTTGGGCTAAGAGCTCTCTAGGTAAAAGGTAGAGCAAGTACAAAAGCTTAGAGGGAAGCATGTCCTTGGCAGGAGGCTAGTGTGGCTGGGGAAGAATTAAGGTATGAGTGGGAGGAGACATTAAATCAGAAAGGTAGCCTAGGACCAGATCATATAGAATGTAAGAGATCATGGATTAGGATTTTGGATTTTATATTAAGTGTGATTGGAATCCACTGGAGAGTTTTTGTGGAGGAGTGACATTATCAGATTTACATTTATAAAAGAAGACCTTCTGGCAAAAGAAAAATTACAGCAGATGGAAATTTGAATCTATACAGAAAAACGAAGAGCACTGGAAATGGTAACTATGTGGCTACATACAAAATATTTTATTTTCCTTATATTTAAATATCTTGAAAAGATAATTGTTTAAATAAAAAACAACAATAATATATTGTGGAGTTTTTAACATATATAGAGGCAAAATGTATGTCAACAATGGCACAAAGATAGGTAGAGGAAAAATAAAAGTATACTGTTACAAAATTATTATACTACATGTGAAGTGCTAAAATATTAGTGGAAGTTAAGTTGATAATTAAAGATGTATAGTATAAACCATAAACAACCACTAAAATAACAAAAAAAAATTGTAGGTAATAAGCCAACAAAGGAGATAAAATGGAATCATAAACATACTTAATTCAAAAGAAGACAGAAGAAAGGAACAAACAACAGATGTGAAAAATAGAAAACAAACAGCAATATGGTAGATTTAAACCCAACCACATTAATAATCATTAAATGTAAATGGTCTAAATATCCAATTAAAGGCAGATGGTCAGATAATAAAGCAAGACCCAATTATATGTGGCTTACAAAAACCCATTTTATTTTATTTTTATTTATTTGGCCATGCCATGTGGCTTGCGGGATCCCTGACCAGGGATTGAACCCAGGCCCCTGGCAGTGAAAGTGCCGAGTCCTAATCACTGGACCACCAGGGAATTCCCACAGAAACCCATTTTATTTTATTTTATTATACAGCAGGTTCTTATTAGTTATCCATTTTATATATATTAGTGTATCTATGTCAACCCCAATCTCCCAATTCATCACCCCCCCCCGCCACTTTCCTGCCTTGGTGTCCATATGTTTGTTCTCTACATCTGTGTCTCTATTTCTGCCCTGCAAACCAGTTCATCTCTACCATTTTTCTAGGTTCCACATATATGCATTAATATATGATATTTGTTTTTCTCTTTCTGACTTACTTCACTCTGTATGACAGTCTCTAGGTCCATCCATGTCTCCACAAATGACCCAATTTTGTTCCTTTTTATGGCTGAGTAATATTCCATTGTATATATGTACCATGTCTTCTTTTTTTTTTCTTTTTTTTTTCCATGTCTTCTTTATCCATTCATCTGTCGATGGGCATTTAGGTTGCTTCCATGACCTGGCTATTGTAAATAGTGCTGCAATGAACATTGGGGTGCATGTGTCTTTTTGAATTATGCAAAAACCCATTTTAAATGTAAAGACACAAATGGGTTGAAAGGAAAAGGATGGAAAAATAATCCATGGTAATATTAATCAAAAGAAAGCTGAACTGGCTATATTACTTCAGATAAAGTAGATTTCAGAGCAAGAAATATTATGAAGGATAAAGAAGATCATTTCCCAGTGGTAAAGTGTCAGTTCACCAAGAGGATACAAGAAACTTGAATGTTAGTGCACCAGATTACAAAACTTCAAAATACATTAAAAAGAAAAAAAAACTGATAGTACTACAAAAAAATAGACAAATCCACAATTATAGACAGAGATATTTTAACTCCTCTTTCAATAATTGATAGAACAAAATAGAGAATTAGAAAATATATAAAAGACTAGAACACTGTCAATCAATTTGACCTGATTTACATAACACTCCAATCAACCACAGAACACACATTCTTTTCAAGTGCATACAGAATACTTACCAAGACTGACCATGTTCTGAGCCACAAAACAACTCTCAATAAATTTAAAAGAATTAGAGTCATACAAAGCTTGTTTCATGACCACAATAGAATTAAATTAGAAATAAAAACAGAAAGATATCCATGGAAATCTCTAAATATTTGGAAAGTAAATAACATCCTTCTACATAACCTGTGGATCAAAGGAGAAATTAAAAAAGAAAATAGAAAGTATCTTGAGCTGAATAAAATAAAAATATCAAATAAAAAATTTGTGGGATGCAGCTAATGTCGTATTTGGAGGGAAATTTCTAGTATAAAACATTTATACTAGATAAAAAGTAAGGTCTCAAATCAATGACCTCAGCTAAGAGTAAATGAAACACATGTGTAGTGGGAGAAAGAAAGTGATAAAGATCAGACCAGAAATCAATGAATTAGAAAATAGAATCTTGTAATCTTAAAAGTTCTCCCTTTGAGATTGGGAATAAAGATGCCCCCTGTTTTTACTTCTATCCATCATAATTATGAAGAGCCTAAACAGTACAAAAAGTCAAGGAAAAAAGGCATGCATATTACAAAGTAGAAAAGAAGCTGTCATCATTTTCAGAAAATTTAACTGTGAAGAAAATCCCAAATAATATACTAAAGACTTATTAGTTAATATACTCATTTAGCAAGATTTTTAGATCTAAAAATCAATATACAAGTATTAATTGAAGTTTGTTACAATAAGAAAAATGTTTAGAAAATGAAGTTTTAAAAATGATTCTATCAGCAAAATCATCAAAACATCCCCTATAAAGGAATAAATATAATCCTGTATGGGCATCACCTTCACAGAGAAAATTACAAAAATTGAAGCTATTAAAGAAGACCTAAATAAAGAAGAGATATACCATATTCATGGTTTGGAAGACCATATTTTAAAGATGTCAGTTCTTCTCCTATTGATCTGTGGCTTTAATGAAAGTCCAATACATTTCTGAGTAGGGTTTCTGTTTGGAGATGGGGGAGGTTGTTATAAATGTAACAAACCGATCCTAAATTTTATGTAGAAGTGCCCAAAGTGAGAATGGTTAATACACATTTAAATAAGAAGACTGTCGAAGGTATTTGCTCTACTTAATATCCAGATTTTAGTATAAACCTATAGTTATTAATACAGTGAGATATACAGTGGTTCAGTGTCAAATATGCAAATGGTACAGGATAGGGGACCTAGAAATAGACCACACATATAAGGATTTTTGGTATATGACAGAGGTTTTATTGAAGAGAGGTGGGAAAAAATGATTTTTTCCAATAGATTGTAGGGGAACAATTGATGTCACTATGGAAAAAAATTAAACTGAGATCTTATTTCTTAAATAGCACAAAATTCAATTCCAGTTGGAGTATAGATTTAAATGTGAAAGGCAACATTTTCAGCTTTTGGAAGAGTATATTTGAGAATGTCTTTATGAACCAGGGTTGGGAAGAATTTCTAAACCAAACACAAAAACACAAAACGAATGGAAAACACTGATAAATGTGACTACATTAAAATTAAGCAGTTCTTTTTCATTAAAGAAAAATAGTGAAAGATGAGTAATAAATGAGAAGACTTCACAACATATATAACTGACAAAGGACTAGTAATTAGTATATATAATGAACTCCTTCCCGTCAATAAGGGAAAGAAATAATCTAATTGAAAAAGAGTCAGGTAAACAAGCTCTTTCTAGAAGAGGAAATCCAAATAGCCAATTAGTTAGTATATGAAGATCTGTCAACCTCATTAGTAATCAACAATATGTCAGTAAAAACAGTAATGGTTTATACTTTCCAACCCACTAGATTAGAAACTTATATAAGTTTCACAATAGCAAGTATTGGCAAGGATGTAGAATAAGAATTCTCTTCCTGTCCTGATGGTAAAAACACTGTGGAAAAGAGTTTGACATTAACTAGTAAAGTTGGTTGAACATGCTCATATTCAGCAACTTGGACAGTTGCCTTCTAAATGTACACTTCTATTTATTCAGTCAACAGATTTTTATTGAGTGCCCACATGTGACAGGTACTGTTCCAGTGCTGGGGGTATAGCAGTGAATAAAGTAGAGAACAAAATTTATGTCATAGTGGAATTTATATTATAGTATAGGAAAACAGGCATTAAATATAAACATAACTTGATAAGTGTTATGGAAAAAAATAGATCAGGGCAATGGGGATTGAGAGTGCAGAATAGGGTATAGTTTTAGATGGCTGCATTGTACAGACCTCATGCAGAAGGGATATTTAAGCAAAGGTTTGAAAAGAGTTAGCC
Source organism: Kogia breviceps (assembly GCF_026419965.1). Lineage (NCBI taxonomy): Eukaryota > Metazoa > Chordata > Mammalia > Artiodactyla > Physeteridae > Kogia > Kogia breviceps. The sequence goes on from NC_081322.1 coordinate 50,756,339, forward strand.
ATGCAGATACTCAGGGTAAGAGCATTCCAGACAGAGGGAACAGCCAGTGCAAAGACACAGTCTTGGTCACCTTGCATTGCTATAACAAAATATCATAGACTGGGTGGCTTAAACAACAGAAACTAATTTTCTTACAGTTCTGGAGGCTGGGAAGTCCAAGGTCAAAGTTCTAGCAGAGTTCAGTTTCTGGCGGAAGGTCTCTTCCTGTCCTGTAGGTGGCTTCCACCTTGCTGTATACTCACATGTTGGAGAGAGAAAGGGAGTGAGCTTTCTGGTCTTTTCTTATAAGGGTATTAATTCTATCAGAACAGGGCCCCACACTTATGACTTCATCTAGCCTAAATTACCTCTTTATAGGCTCTATATCCAAATATATTACCCCAAATACTAGGGGCTAAGGCTTCAACATATGAATTTTGGGAGGACACAATTCCGTCCACAACAGTCCCTGAAGCTGGACCATCTCTGGCACCTTTGAGGCAAACCAAGTTTTCTGCATGGCTGGAGTGGAGTGAAGCATTAAGAGATGTGGTCAGAGGTGACGGGGTCCAGATTGTTTAGGGCTTTATAAGTCATTGTGAGCACTTTGGCGTCTACTGTGGAAGAAATGAGGAGTGGAAGAGTGACATGATCTGAATTATATTTTAAAAGTAAAAATTCAGTTGCTAAATAGACTATGGGAGAGCAACATGGAAACAGGATGACAAGTTAGGAAGCAATTACAGTAATACAGATGAGAGACAATGGTGGCTGGAAACAGGGGGAGAGCCACATTGGTGGTGATAAATGGTCAGATACTGGGTGTCTTAAAGTTGGAGTCAAAGGATTTGCTGATGGATTGGATGGGGGTGTATGTGAAAGAAAAGGGCATCAAAAATGACTCCAAATTTTGTGGCAAACCAATTAGAAAGATGACACTGCTATTAACTGAAATGTAGAGAACATAGGAGAAAAGGTTTTGAGGGGGAACACTGAGGGTCTAGTTTTAGATATATTCACTTTAAGACTTTTTTTATACTTCCAAAGGAGGTGTTGAGGTCTTGGATACATGGATTTGTAGTTTGGAGGAGAGTTTTGGGCTCAAAATATAAATCTGGAAGTCAGAAACATACAGAAGAAATTTGAAGTTATGAGACTGGTTGAGATCACTAGGAGAGGGAGTGAAGGTAGGGTAGCAGAGTCCAAAGACTGTACCCTGGATTATGCTAACACTAAGATAAGCACTTTCTTGTGTGAAAAAGAGGATGTGTACAAGAATATCCACAGCAGCATTATTCATAGTAGCAAAGAACTAAAGACCACCTCAATTCCCATCAACAGTAGAAAGAATAATATGGATCATGGATTATTTGTATGATGGAATAGTATAGAGCAGTGACAATGAATGAACTAGAGTAATATGTACCAATGTGGGTGAATCTCAAAAACAAATGTTGAGAGAAAAACACAAGACACAGAAGAACACATGAAATATGATCTCATTTATATAAAGTTCAAAACTGAGGCACAATGGAGCAGTGTTTTATTTATTGATACATTACCATGGGGACAAATTATAAAGACTAGCAAGGAATGATGAACACAAAATTGGGGGTGTGATTATTAGAGAGGGTCATCTAGGGACTTCTAAAAAATTATAAGAGTACAAGATGGCTAGCATGGTGTATTGCAACTTTGATTTTAAAAACACATGCAGAGAAGACTAGAAATAGTTACACCAAAATCGTAGCAGCTGTATTTGGAGGGTGGCTTTCAGTTCGATTTCCTTCCTGATGATTTGAATGTGAAGTAAAGGAAACAAGAACAGAATCAGCCACTTTATTTTTTGTTTTAGTCAATTAAACAAAATTTGATCACAAACATTTCCTCATGCTTTACAATTTTTTGTAAACAATACAGACAATTTTTTTCTGACTTTTTTGGGGGTATATTCTAACTTTTTAAAAAACAGAGCAAGTTATATTTATAATGATAAAATAAACTTTAAAAATAAAGTATAATTTTCCTTTCCTTTTGCAAAGGTGAAACAAGCTATATGAAAAGGCTTTCAGGATGTCCTGATACATTATTACAAGCCAAAAAAGATTACTCTCTCTGTTGCAAGCATGACAGCAACACTGTCCTTCAAATCCCATAGCATAGCATGCAGAGCTGACCCGGAGCATGCCTGGGTCAGAGACCAACATTAGAGCAAGGGCTCCGCAGTCTCAGCTAAGGACCCACACTTGTTCTCACTGAGCTAAGAGCTTACCCATTCTAAGGGACAGGGCTGGATGCTCTAAGTGCCTGTCCAGCTATTGCTCCTTCCGAGGATCATTATTGCAGGTGATTCCTCATGATTTGTCCAACAGTTGGTTGGACAAAGGATTGATCTGAAGACACCATCCATGGGCAAGTCAGTGACCTTGAGTGGGCCTGGTGAGAGAACTCTGTCCAGCAGGAATGCACTTTCTGGACGTGTCTGCTAATCCATTCATTCTCTCTCTCTCTAGTGTGAATGTAGGATGCCAGGGTAGGTAGAAGTGTTTGGAACACACGTGCACCAAAAACGAGGAAGCAGAAGCCATGAGGCACTGGAGGCTAATAGGAAAAGAGACAAAGTGGCAGATCAGAGAGAAAACAGCTATAGAGGCAGAAACAGAGAGAGAAGCTGGAAGGGTAACTACAATTGCAAGCAAAGGGAGCAGGGGTGCTCACTTTTGAGGGGGTTGGCTGCTTCTCTATCCAGGAGGCCTGAAGCTATAGTTGTTGAGACTGAAGCAACCAGAATATGCATTATTTCCCCTTACAAACTGAAAGAACCGATTGCATATATTATTTAATTTAATGTTAACAATTCCAAAAGGTGATTCCCATTTTATTGATGAGATAGAAGTTCAGAAAAATTACTTGACTTGACCATGGCTTTGTGAAAACCCCCAATACTTGCTTCTAATGGAATACTTTCTTCTAATGAATGGTAGTAAGGTAGAGTTTTTGAAGCCTATATTCAAGTAGAATAACATGAGACTTTTTTTCTATTGTAATTCCCTTTTCTGTTCACATTCCAATGTAACTCTAATATTTTATTCTCTACTTCCTTCCATTTGCCACTTCCTCTCTCTTTGTCTCATTAACTGGCATCACATACAGGCTAGTTCAACCATGTACTATTTGATACCCGTGTTTTGAAGACTTGTCTTGAGAAACCCAAGTTGGGATGTTTTATTTTGACACAATTCATAAAATGAAATAAACTGGAAATGCTCAATCGAGACCAACCTGATTTAACTAACAGTGTAGCAGGGATTATATGTAATTTGTGACCTGGAAAACGTAATTCTCTCATTAGGAGCTAAGAGCATGCATGTTATAGCCTGTGGGGTCCATTTTGGTTTAATATGTTTATTTATAATTCTTGAAGTTTTCTTTCTTTTAAACTCAGGGTATTAGAAAATAAATTATTTGAGAATTCATTGAAATATGTATAACTAAAAAGGTCTTATTTAATTACTATTTCCTCAAGATAAGGCAGATTTTTATCTATCTATCTATTTATCTATCTTCCTCATCCTAGGACTGATGAACAATTCTGAGTCCTGGTCAGGGCCCTCTTTGTTTTCCTCTGATCCTCATCTGCTCTTCACCATTGACATAGCATTTCATTTTTTCTAAGGGTTTATTCTTCATGATTGGTTTCGTATGATGACTTGCCACCTTGCCTCAATAAATTCTCTACTGACAGTGCTGCTTACTTTCTGTTCAGAGCTCTTGGACTCTGTGTTGCAGTCCCTGTGCTGGGCTTGGTTTCTCTCATGCTGGTTTTTGTTGAGCTATGTAACCTAAGTACACACATTCTCTGTGGGTTCCTGACCTCTGTAAGCAAATCTGAGGCTTCCTTGGTTCAGTTGCCAGGTGGCACTACCATTTTTGCTCAGACTTTTCTGAATGTTCTACTGTGACCTTTGTGTCCTGTGATTCACTAGACTTTCCTCTTACCATGAAGGGAGGAGCCATTATCCTGTGCCTGGGTTTTGGGTGGGGAGGAAATGCCCCCAGGCAGAAAGCCCCTGGACAGATAGTCCTTGAAGACAATAGACATCCTGGTCCACAGTCATTTTCTGGCTGAGAGGGTTTACAACCATGCTGGGGCTCATGGCCAGGCCTGTGTACAGCTGGAGAAAAGCCTCCTACCATGCTGTTCTTTAACTTCTCTGCCTCTCTTTATACTTCATAGTGGTCTCATCAATGAGACAGAACTATAGAAGAGTTATCAGAGAGAAACATGAAAATAAACAGGTTTGGCCCCCAACTGGGCTACTAACATTTGGCTCTTTCTTGAATTTTCCAAAAAATGGATTTTAAAAGGAATCATTCTATTCTAGAAGAAGGTCCTAACTCATCATTCCTCAAGGATTTCTGAGAGCAAGAAGTCATTTTTGGCTGTCCCTTCTGTGCTAATGCCTGTTTTCTGGTGCAATGGGGTACGTTCTACTTCCGTCTCTGTGGTCTCTGGAAACATGTAGCTGTCTGGCTTCAACTCCACCTGGAGCAGCGTTTCTAAACTCCCCAGCAGGGCTGGCATTATGGGCATGTAACCTATGTAGTCACACAGGGGCCCACACTTAGAAGGGCCTCACTTTTGGTTTAACACTCTGCTGTCGCCATCTTGAAATTCCTGATTGTTTTTGAACAAGGGGCCCACTTTTTCATTTTTCAATGAGCTCCACAAATTTTGTAGCTTGTCCTGCTTCTCAGACCGTTCACCTCAGAATCACCTGGTGTATGTAGATAAATCAGATTCCTATTGTATCAGACCCTCTAGGGCTAAAACCCCTGAATCAGCATTTTAATAAACATCCAATTAATTCTTTCACAAAGTTGGCAAAGCCAGAGAACCACTGGGATAGAGAGTCAAGCTATCAGATTCTCAGGCAGCTTTGCTTGTTGAAAGATGAAGACGGAATTCTTGGCTTTTATTTCAAGTGGGGGTGGGGGAAAGACACATCCATAATTAAAAACGTTTTATGTAAATTATATTAGGTGGTTTTGTCTTATCGCCAAGATAAATATTTGGAAATATGCCTAAATTCTCACATTCTCTGTTCATTCCAGCATTATTTACTTATTTATGTTTATTTCTATCCCTTTCCCATTAAGTCAGGACAATGCAATCCCCCATTTGTTAACTAATTAGATCTGCTAAAAGGGAATAATATTGCCCTGAAAACAATCTCAAAAAATCTCCCCCAATCCCCTAAACAACTCACAAATCAGAAAAGAAGGAGTCTTCATACATGACTTGTAGATTTTTGAGTAGTACTAGTTGACAGTCCTGCAGGCATATATATTTAATTTTTATTCCAAACTAATTTCAAGACAGGAAACAAGATCAGCTTCCTAGAGGACTTCATTCAGGACTTCCTGGCTCTGGAAGGGCAAAGTTCTGGACGTAGGACGACTGGGGACGGCTGTCTTTTTGGGGATCTTTTTTGGGACTGTTAACGTGAAATTAATCAGTATTAGTTGTGCTAAGATTGTAACATTAAATATTTAATCTAGGCTAAATCACCATAGAGTCATTAGAAGGAAACAGCTTTTCATTACAGTGTACAGAACACAGTTTTAACCAGCCTGTTAGTGATAGGAAGGTCCACCTGACACCAGAAAGCTCCTGACTCATCTGACTGCAGTGCTGTTTGATGTCTAGGCTTGAAATTTCATTGTTTCTAACCACATGAACCTCAGTCTGTAACCATGAAGTATTTTTCTAATCCATATTCTTAAAAGCTAGGTCAATATACTGTTTTGACTGATTTTCTGTGCATTTAAAAAATAATAGTTTATTATGTTTTTTCCTTCTTATGAAAATGAGAGAATTTCTTAGCAGAATATTTGGGGAAAAAAATCTACAAATTGTTGGACAAATATTTTGACTCCTTTTGAAATTTCATTTTACTGAATCCATTGTACTTAATAGTTAGAACTATTTATAATATATCGTTGTCATCTTTTGATTCAAACATATGAATAAGAATTTTTGGAAGTTAATTAACAATACTATTAATTTAGAACTTTTACCTTTATTGATTTTATCTCATGTTTTAAAATTAAAATCTTTTGGAGTGGTGTTCATTCTTTCTTTAAATAAACTCTTTTAACCTGGACTTTCCACTGTCTTTTTTTTTTGTTTAACATCTTTATTGGAGTATAATTGCTTTACAATGGTGTGTTAGTATCTGCTGTATAACAAAGTGAATCAGCTATATGTATACATATATCCCCATATCCCCTCCCTCTTGCATCTCCCTCCCACCTTCCCTATCCTACCCCTCTAGGTGGTCACAAAGCACCAAGCTGATCTCCCTGTGCTATGCAGCTGCTTCCCACTAGCTATCTGTATTTTTTTTCTGAATTTTATTTTTTATACAGCAGGTTCTTATTAGTTATCCATTTTATACATATTAGTGTATATATTTCAATCCCAATCCACTGTCTTTTGATAAGGAAATTCTTTAGAGAGGAATGAGAACATAAGTCATACTCCCCAAGTCAGACCCCAAAGACAAATAGTATAAGTGATTTCCTGAGAGCCTCTTCTCATCTTTTTGTGTTTCCCTGTGGCTTCATCTGCCCCCAGGCTTGGGGTGACAGGGAGCCTCTCAGTCCTGCTGTTCATAATCAGCCCTTAATGCAAGCCTTATCTGAACCTCTCCCAGAATGGCATTCAGCCATCTGCTCTGCCAGGATGTAAGGCCAGAGAAACAAAGTGAACTGGACTAATTGCCTTGACTGCTAAAGTCAGTCCAACAACTGGGCAAGGGCCTTAACAGGTATAAACAAAGAAAACCTCACAAATAACTGAGATTTATTTATTGTTTTTGATGTTATCGCCCAATTAAATCGTGAAAATGGTTTGTGTGTGCAGTTATTCATAATTTTGATTGGGTTCTTTCTCTATAAAAGATCTGGTTATTAAAGAATTACTACAATGTTCTGTGTAAACAAGTTTTATGTGGTTTATAAAGATTCGCATACTCAGGTTCACTTCTGTATTATTTATAAGCCAAGAGGTGAATGCAGCCCAAATGTTCATCAAGCGATAAATGGATAAAGAAAATATGGTATATGCACACAATCGAATATTATTCAGTCTTAAAAAGAAGCAAGTCACGTCACATGTTGCATCATGGATGAACCTTAAGGACATTTTGCTAAGTGAAATAAACCAGTCACAAAAAGACAAATACTGTATGATTCCACTTATACAAGGTATCTAGTCAAATTCATAGAAACAGAGAGTAGAATGGTGGTTGCCAGGAGCTGGGGGCGGGGTAGGGGAAATAGGGACTTGTTGTTAAATGGGTACAGAGTTTGAGTTTTGCAAGATGAAAAAGTTCTAGAGATCTGTTGCACAGCAATGTGAATACACTTAACATTACTGAACTGTATGCTTCAAACTGGTTAAAATGGTAAATTGTTTTCTTACTACAATTAGACATGAAAATTAAAAAGAAAGGTAAACACTATATGATGACTAATTAGCTCAGTTAGTTAGAGCAGGCAATAAAGTTTAACCCTAACCTTAAAATTAATTTTAATCCAAAATTTAACAGTAATTGTCTTTCTTTGAGCCCATTAGCTTTCCCTCTGTTGTATGTTCTGATACTACATCAGTTAGTTTGACCATCTATTTTCTGAATGTTTGCCCAATGTTTCATGGCATTGCTACTGGACTGCAAGTTTAAATGGCAGGCCTTTAGGACAGCTTTATAAACAAACATAAAGGATAGCACATTTGCTAAGTACCTCACAATCAGTGTTATATAACCTTCCAAAAGCATGCTATTTAATCTTCCTAAGTTTAAAGGTGGAAAACAGAAAACACACAAATTCCCACTCCCTTTTCATTTGTGCTTTTAAAATTACTTTTTTGACATTTAAAAAAGAATTTTCCATTTATAGATACTAAAAGCTGGGGAATTAAAAGGGAATTTTAGTTGAAATTAACCATTTTGCTTAGACTGTGTATTCAAATTTAATAGGTAAAGTTCATCAACAGGCTGCCCAATTTACAATTACAAATTCATTTTCTATTATCAGGCACTGCACTATAAGTAAAGAGATTATAAGTGTAGTCTTTCTGTTCACCAATCTAGTACAATTCTTGTAAACACTAGAAGGAAACATTGGGTTAAATGTTTAACAATTTTTGCCAATGACTAATGGCTGACTTTGTAAATGAAAGTGGTTTGAACTCAAGTTTGACATAGTACAGTTCCTCCTTTGGAGGAATAGTACCAAATTCAAGATAATATATCTAACAGCAAACTTTGTATTATTTTGTACCAGTATTACTATAATCGACTGATCTTTTGTCATTCTCAGTAGCCCTGTGTCCTTTTTAGGAATGAAACAAATTTTAAAAAGTGTATTGAGCAAATTTATTACTTTGAGAAATATCCAGCTCAGTCTTTGTAGGAGATATTAATTTACAGTTCATTGCATTTACATTCTCAATGAATTATTGGGAGACTTCCACGGAAAGTTTTTGCTGGAAGAATTCAGATAATTACTTTTGGTCTAGGAATGTGACTCCATAGGAATTAAACTATTAACTACATATGAAATACGGATTTTTTTTCCTTAAAATATCACTCTTGTAGCATATTTCATTTAACGCAGTTATATATCATCAATGTGTAATCTGAGCTAAACTGCTGCTGTGTCTAAATCATTGTATCATTTATTTAATTTCACTCTTCCCTTTCAGAAAATCAAAGTGCAACTAAAGTAGAATTAAAATAAAATGACAGGATAAGAGAAAAAAATTACAAGTGAAAACATTTTATAATATAGCTCTTTGCTAAAGATTTATACACTGTGGTTACATTGTATTCCCTTTATGTAAAAGTAAATTTACAAAGTTTTCCTATTGAAATAGTCTTGGGCCTATCTCCCACGACTAGTATTAGAAAGGAATTCCACCATCTTGGAAAATAATGGAATTTATGATAAATGTAACCATGAAGTAAATATGTTGGGAAAATAATTTTTTATGTTTATTACAATACTGTTGCAATTCGCCTAATAGAAAGCATATTGCTGATCATGTAGACTATCTTTCTAGAACTGGTGCCACTTATTGGCAGGGTACAAGGACACAAATGAAATTAAGAAACAAAAGTCAGGGAGTAAACATTCACAAATATAGTTTTTAACTCTTTCCTTTTGACAAATGCTTTTATTTGTGAAATTATTATTTTTATCTCAATAAGCTCTTTACCAGTAAGCAGACAAGCACATCCATAATTTATTAAGATATTTCATATCTTAAATATTCTTCCCTAGGCCTGACTTTCCCATCTCTCTTAGCAGATGATTTTCTTATCTCCTTAATCACAGAGATTCTATCAGGAGACAGCCTCCTCATTTTCATATTTCTTTCTCCACCCCCTACTACTAAGATAGCTCTGTCTAGACCAGGACATAGCTTACTCCCTCCATTTTAGAGGAATTATTTTTCCTACTGTCAGAAATTTAATCTCCATTGTTCCACTGACTCCACTCGTTTTTGCATTCTTCTTTGTACCATGGGTCTTTCTTGTATTTTTGTACTCTTAGGATTTCCTCCTCCTTAGGATACAAACACACTGAAGTCTCCATATCAAACCAAGGAAACAAAGGCATTCACAAGTCCACACCCCTACCAACCCTACAGCACTCTCTATCTACTACCTTATTTTTCTAATTCATTTATAGCTGAAATTCTCCCAAGAAGCCAACAGTATCTTTACCTCTCATCTCTTTTTTTCACACTTGAATTCACTACAGTCTACTCCCAACAATTAACTAACATTTCTCTGTCCAAATCATCAGGGTTCTCATTGCTAAATTTGACACTTTTCAGTCTTTTGCTTACTACATCTCTCCTCAAAGTTCTGCATTCTTGTTCATTCTGTCTATGAAAACTTTTCATCTTGTTTTCACTTTACACTAATCTTTCATGGTTTTCGGGTTATCTTTTTGGCATCCTTCTTCCTTTATATTTCCTTTAAACATTGGTACTCACTAGTAGCCTACATGGTCAGACCTCTTTTCTTCTTAATCTACACACTTTCTATGAAGGACCTTCTCTATTTTGCTGGCTTCAACTATGACCTGCATGATGGTGAATCTCAGATCCATATTACATCCCAGATTTCTCTCCTGGACTTTTGCCCTTGACTGTGCCACAAGCACCTCAAACCGAATTTGGTCAGAAAATTGGAGTCTCTACTGAATCTGGTTCTCTTCTGTGTGGTGTCCTGTTCAATGGACCAACAGATATCCAGTCACCCAAGATAAACTGAGACATAGTCTATTTTTCAACTTCTCCCTTCACACCATATCTAATTAGTGTCAGAGTCTTGTCAATTTTACCTCTGTAATATCTTCCAAATTCATCTCCTTCTCATGTCACTCATTGAATTTTGAGCATTATCATCTACTGATAGAAACAATCACCTTACTACTCTTTCCACATTCAGCCCGAGCTCATAAAGTCCATTCTTCATCTTAAAAACCAGAAAATTTTCTAACATTCAAGACATATTATGTTATAGTCCTATTTAACATCTTTAATAGCTCTTTAAAGCCTTTATAAAAAAAATCCCACTCATTAGCGTAGTGAAGAAGATCCTTTATTTGGCTCCTCTCTGACTCTCCAAACTCATCTCCTAAGACAACTGCTATTTCTTTCTTGTAGCCTTCACTCAAATCATATTAAACTTCTCTCAGGTTGTGAAAAGGCCAAATGTTCTGCCTCTGTGTCTTTGCAAATCCTATTATTGTTGTTTGGCACATTATTCCTGTCCCTTTTCATACCACGTATCCTTCAAAACTTAGCCTGGACATCAGCTCCTCTGAGAAACTTCCCACTGGTTTTGTTGTCTGTCTTGTGAGCTCATTTTAAAACCTGTGCTTAGATCATAGCACTTTTTCATTTATATTGAAATTATTTTCCTCTTCAAACTCCTGGAGGTCAGGGACCTTTATCTCTGATTTCTCAGTGGCTGAAAACACAGTAACTGATAGAGTTGGTGTTCAATAAATGGAAAAAGAATGAATGAAGGTGGAAAGAAAATTAGGTGTTTTGCTAGAGCCAAATAAAAAACTCTGAGATCCTGTTCTAGTTCTAGTTATACTGAGATTTGAGAGAGCAACTCAATTTCATTATCTAGAAGATAGAATCAATTGTGATGATGATTTCTAGTTTTTCTTCTGAAAGCTTTTGACAATAGAATTTCGTAAGTATAGAATTTTAGGACTAGAATATACTTTAGAAATTAAAGCTATGTCTATTAGCCACATAGACACAGCCATAATATATTTTATATATTATAACATCAAGTAAATATATAAATATATAAATATTATTAAAAGACAAGATGTAAGATTCTCTGGTAACTACTCAAAACAATCTTGCTTATTAAAGTATTTTCAGTGGTGTAGTGTATATAAAAGTTGATCCATTGTAATGCACCCCTTCCTAAAATATTATTCTAGAGAAATAAGCATTTCCCTGGCTTAATTGTAACCTTTAATGTCTTTCAAATATTATTATTGCATACATTCTCAATTAACAAAGAGCAAAGTAAGAATATTTGCAACTATATAGTTTCAACATCTGACGGAAGAAAGTACTCTCATTTTATTTTCTGTTTTCTGAAATACTTTACTAAGTTTATCAACCACAAACAACAAGTTTCCATTACCATTTTAATGTTGGCTCTACCCTGTCAAATGTAATGGTCGAAAAGTAAACCGATTTAGTCACCCAAATGTTTTGTTTACTTAACCTAAGACAATGGGTTTGGTTTTCCTCTATTACCTGGAATCATGAATAAATCAGCCAGTAATTTTGGTATCTTGCAGTTATTAGGGGCTAAAAACACACTATTTGGTGCTGCAGTTGTATGCATTCATACTTGTTCTTTTAACATTATTCCATGACCTCTGTGGAATGGTAAAAACATTTTTTATAATTCAAAGTAAATTTGAAAACTAGTTGAATAACTTGTTATGCCTAATGATGCTTTAATCTAAAAAGTCAGAAATAAACAAGTAACAAAAATATATTTAAATAACAACCACAAAACCCACAAATCCTTCTAAAATCTACCACCCCAATATTTCTCTTGCTTTTGAAAATTTCCACCTCTAACCTTGTTCTACCTGCTTATGCAGGACTGTAGCCTCTTATAAATTCCCTCTATCCAAGAATTCCTGGAAGTCCTCACACACACACACACACACACACACACACCCCTCATGAATTACTGAGTGACATTTTCCTCACTCTCCCATGCCTACTGCCTCCTGTTTTTCCTCCTTCCTCAGCTGTACTTCTAAGATTTGTCTTCTCTAAGCCAGTTTGGGGAGACATCCTCACTTTATTTTGATGTAATACTCTGTTAGAAAGTTGCCAAAGTACCACTGCCTTACGTCCCAGTGTATAATGAGATTTTAGGGCAACCAGCTCTTAAACCACTGGAAATGGGGTTAGAAACAATTCCATCTTCCCCACCTTCCCTTTTACATGGGCTATCATCCAAAAATGCAAGCTTCTCCACGTTTCAATAAATTCTTGAACAGAGGACTCACATCTTCCTTAGGGATTAGGTTATACAGGTGGTGCTTAAGGCAAAATCAGAATCACTCTTGAAAAGCCTTCAAATTATCCACACAGGACAGTGTATGTGGTTTTGTACAGTTTTGTACAGAAATTCTTTGAGATCCACTGAGGTAGACTACAGGAAGGAACGAGGGAAAGAATATAGGTAGTTGTGTTTGACCTGTTTCCTTCAAAGCAGTCATTACATTCCTGGTGGTAAAGAGGGTGGAGGATTCTGAAGTGTTCTAGCTTATCTGCTGACCAATCCACTCTGTTTATATATTAAACCTTTGCAGTCTCAATATACATAGAGTTTGATTTGTGGTGGTGATAATTAAATGAGATAATATTTGTGAATGTATCTAGCTCAGGCTTTGGCATGTAGTTAATGCTCAAAAAAAAGAAAAAAAAATGTTTGCTGGGTTTGAGGATAAATCTTGCCTGGTCAGATCAACATATACACTGTTCTTTGAAAATGAGCCACCTGTTTCCTGTTTTTCCAAGTTGCTTTTCCTTTTTGAACAGCTGTCATTTCATGGGCATTGGTCTCATGATCTCTAAGTGGAGTCAGAGCTTTATCAAAGGTTAAGATCTATGTCAGCCTGTGTGTCTGATGTGTCCCCACTGGACATACAGCCTCAGCCACACTCCTCTGTACAATTCTTTTCCAACTCAACACTCTCCATTATCCTCACTTTCTCCATGCTCTAAAAATCCTTTCTTGAGTAACAAACTCTTCAATTATTTGTAGGCTTTTCTTTCTTTTCTCCAGTTCCTTTCCTTGCCTGAGACCCAGTTGGACACTCTTTTATTTTATTTTATTAAAAAAATTTTTTTTGGCTGCATTGGGTCTTTGTTGCTGTGCACGGGCTTTCTCTAGTTGCGGCGAGCGGGGGCTACTCTTTGTTGCGGTGCGCTGGCTTCTCATTGTGGTGGCTTCTCTTGTTGCAGAGCACGGGCTCTAGGCATGCAGGCTCAGTAGTTGTGCCTCGCGGGCTGTAGAGCGCAGGCTCAGTAGTTGTGGCGCATGGGCTTAGTTGCTCCGTGGCATGTGGGATCTTCTCAGACCAGGGCTCTGACTCGTGTCCCCTGCATTGGCAGGAGGATTCTTAACGACTGAGCCACCAGGAACGTCCCCAGTTGGACACTCTTAACCAGGGTTTTTTTTTTTAAATTGATGTAGTGTTTTATTTGTTTGCTTCATGTTCCATCTTCTGCAAGGCCAGAAGTGGGGTCATTGTCCTCCTTGCTTCCAAGTGTTGCTTCCAGACCATTATTCTTTCTCATTTGAACCCTGCTCTTTGAGGCTAACCCTTTTTCTCTCATCTAACAAGATTCATTAACACTTATTGAACACTTCTATTGAGCCAGGTAGTACGCTAATCACTTTGCACAGAGTATTTCATTGAAAACTTACAGTAACTCCGTAAGGTAGAAACTATCATTATCATATCATCGTGAGGTTTATAGAGGCCAAGAAACTTGTTCTCAACTGAATACCAAGGATAAAGGATGCCTAATGCATTGGGTTTACTGTGAGGTATAACGTATGTAAAGGGCTCAGTAAATACCATGTAAGCGTTTGCTGTTATTTTGCCGCTGAAGGAGACTCTGAGAAACTGGGGGAGCTGGCATTCAAACCCTGGCAGTCTGACTCTAGAACACGTGTCCTTAATCATTATGCACGGCCAGGTGAGATTCTACTGACCTCGCCTCATTCAGTAACGAGATCCTTGGCTCACAGCCTTTGAAGCCAGTTCTGCTTCAGCTCTCCGAGGCTTTTTCATGGTGCGTGATGTGGCTCATTCCCAACCCTTGCTCTTTTTCCTTTGTCTCCTCTGCCGCAACTCCTTCTTCTACCTTTTTCACATCACCTCACTGCCACAACATACCCTGCATCCTTCACTACCTCTGAAATCTCTACCTCACAACATAGTGCCTTTTAGTACATCCTCCCTGACACGCCCGCTCCATCACAATTTCATTATCCATCAGCTATTCTTCACTTCTCTTTTTGCCCAGCTTAGATTTTTATGGTTCAAATCATAATCCTGTCCTTGTAGAGAGAGACTCTCAACTCCCTTATCTATCCCTCTGCCTCAAACACTCACCTGACTTTAGCATTGGTTGAGTCCAACTATCTACTCTCTTTGCACCTACATCTGAACAACTGTGTATGGCTGGAGAAAAAAATCAGTAACCAGGCTGACTCTTTTTTACATTAAACAAATCCATCATCGTATTTAAGTCCCTTAAAGAGGCACTTGGCACTGCATGACATTACAGTGTTTCCCTAGTAAACTCAACCACTTTCAAGATAATTATTTTATATTTTCTCCCCTCACTGCACGTCTCACATCTTCTCTTTACACTCATTCTCACTGATGATTTCATTTCTTACTTCATTAAGAAAATAGAAGTAATGAGATGGAAACTTCTTCAACTTCCCATTTGTAGACCCATATAAAACCACTCCTGCATGAGTCCCTTCTTTTCTTCTCTTTTCCTTAATACAGAGGAAGTACTCTCTTTTGTCAAAGACCAGCCTCTGCATTTGTTCTGGATCTGATTCTCTCCTGTTTTTGCAAGGATTTCCTCCTTCTCTCTTCTGCATGTCCAACTCTCCCTCTCAGCAATGTTCCAGGCTGGTTTGTCCTAAAAATCCTCCTGCAGGTGTACACACCCTTTGAATGTTTAGGAAGCTTAGATTTGAAGGAGGCCACTTTCTTGGACCTCTGTCTCTGCTTCCTCATCCACATTCATTGTGCCCCCACCTCTCAGCCCACTCCCATTTGGCAGATGCCACTTCTCCACTGAAACTGCTTTTTCTGAGGTCACCAATGAGTTCCATGCTGGCAAACCCAATGGCTGCTTTCTTGTCTTTAGTTGTTTCACTCACAGGATGGCTCCCATTTTTCATTCAGGTCACATCTCCTTAGCGAGACTTTCTCTGACAACTCGAGCTGAAATAGTGCCTCCCTTCCCCCATAATGGTACCATTACATCACTCTGCTTTATTTTCTTCATGGTACTTATTATCTGAATTTATCTTGATAATCTATTTGTTCATTTGCTGACTGGGTGTCTCATGCCTCCGCCTAGAACAGTGCCTGGCACATCACAGATGCTCAATAAGGATTTGTTGAGTGACAGCACAATGCTTTATTTAGAATCTTCCCTCCCCTGCGATAACTAAGCTTTTGTTAACTGGATGAGGTTTGTCTGCCTGACTCTCTAATATTAGTAGAGCTTTCTAGCGCCTCTATCACTGAGACTTCCTGGTGGGCCACCCTCATTTGTGGACAGGTTTTAGTCCCCTAAAGGACCAGCGTCATTTTAGTGCTGTGCTTCCCATCTCTCTCCTTCTCTTTTTCTCCCCACCCATCCATACCATTCTGGAGACACATTTCTAGTCTTTTCTTTTTTACAATATGATCCTTGTTTTAAAACCTCCTTCTTCCTAAATACTAATCACAGGTTGCTGTGTTGGTGGTGATTGGTGGGCAACTCTGAGCCAGTTTGCGAATGTCACAGTCCTACACTTGCTCTTTAAATCTGTAAAACATCCCTGGTTGGGGCCAGCTGGCTATGTTCTAGATCTTGTCTCTGGTCTTCTGAAATCTTAAGTACCTGGGTCAAAGTTATTTGCAGGCTTGACTTTTGTCAGCTAGCCATTAAAATATTGTGGTCACCCAGTGAAGCATACTGATAGTGAAAACTCGGAGTGTCCCTGTGAGAAGTCCAATCTACATCTTTTTCTAGTCGACAGGGCAAAGCAGCAACAGTGCCAAAAAGAATATCCAATTAAAAAAAAAATTACCAACTGCTAGCCAGACAATGTTATTCTCCATTCTCCTATTGTTAAACAAACATGAAAACAAAACAAAGCCCACAAGGGCATTAGTATTGAGAAATATTTTGGATTCTAGTTTATTATGTTTTGAGTGGTCTTCAATCTCTTTAATTCATGATTTACTGATAATGAAAATATTGTCATATACACACATATAGACATAAACATCTCCTATGCTAGAAACCTAACACTTTACAATCAAGTGCCACTGGTTATTCAATTTCAGCTCCTATTCTGACCACACCCAGTAAACGTGCCATAACCAGGTGATTGTTTAATTTACCATCTAAACTGGGATACTATTAAAAATTAGGCAGGAAAAACATGATTATACAAGGTCTGTCTTAAGAAAATGGGAACATATAGTCATTCCAACCATAAGTTCCTATGATTACACGAACCAGTCCAATCTCCTGCAAGTGGAACAGAGGCTCTGGGCCCTGCAGCTGTGACTCATTGCTGCCCTCGGTCCACAGGCTTAAAGATGTACAGAAGGCACTGTTAATCGTGAACTAGGGACTTACTCTTTACAAGTATGTTTTTGTATTCTCACAAGTTTGTGATAACAGACCATATCCTTTTTGGTGTTTTCCAGCCCACCTCTCACAAAATAAAGCAGGTCTTAAAATAAATGTCTTTGAGAAAAGAAGGAAATTTCTCTCTTGGAGAGAAAAAGCAGAGAGAAAGAGAATTTTTCTCTCTTTGAGAGAGAGGCTTATGTGAACTAACTTCCCTTCCCCCAGCCCAACCACCATTTAATTTGACATGACTCTTCAATGGCAAGTAAAATCAAATCATTTTTAGAGAGCATCTGACTTGCAATGCACTTGCCATTTCTAGCAGAAGAAAAATGTGTGTGTGTGTGTGTGTGTGTGTTAGGGATAGTGGGGTGGGTGGCAAAACAGAATGGAAAAGAACTGAGGTTTGTTAGAGCTAGATTTGCCTCTTCTCCCCTGAATGTGTGTGTGTGTGTGTGTGTGTGTGAAGCACATGAACAAAAAAGTTTCTTAGAGAAAGGTTATTATTACACATGCCAGAAACAAGCCAATAATTTGATAATGCTTACATTCCAGTAAAATTTTTAAAATGCCAAGACACCAAAATGCTCTTCCTCCTTCAGGGTGGCTTCTGTGAGCTGATACTGGTTATTTTCCTTTAATTGAGGCCCTGAGGCTGGCCCTGGGGAAGGGCACCAGCACTGTTCTCTGTACTCACTTTAAGCTGTGAGCAGTCAACTGTGAGAAAAAAAGCGATGAATACTGAGAATATGAGGCATGTTTGGAAGTAAAGAAACTCTTTGCCTTGGCGGCTCAAGGAATTTTCCTCCTCATTTCATATCCACCTTGTATGTGCATGAAGTCTTTGATTCCATAGGTGGGCTCACGTTTGAAAGTCGTTGACTCCTACCTCCTCTTCATTGGCGGCTTCATGCTGAGCTGAGTCTGAGCGTCTCCAGAGACAGCAAACTTGTTACCTCCCACTGGAAGGTTCTGACTGCTGAAAGGTGCCTTCTTTAACTGAACAGAAATCTGTCATCCTGGATGAGCAATGTTCTTGTTTGCCCAGCAATGCTCTGGTTTTAACTGCAAGTTCTGCATCCTGGGGTACCCCTCCGCCCTGGGCACACAAGGACAGATGGTCATTCTGTCTTTAATGCTCATCTGTTGGCCCTATTGTCCATCTTGGGCTATGCAAAGAAGTGCTATTATTTCTTCTAAATAAATCCATTTTGACACACTTAAGGCACATTTCTCTTGTTCCAAACATTCTCAGCTGACATACATAGCTTTAGATTCTTTATTTCACACTCAATCTGCTCTGCTCGGAATGTGCTGTCCTTTGTTGGTGGAGAAGCTTTCCTTTCCTTTCCACATGTTTCCACAGAGGAGGGGAATTTTACTTCCCTCTTCCTTGGGGAGAGGGTGGGTGTGGACACTTTTGTTTTACACTACCTACTTTTTTTTCTTATCCCACTGAGAGGAAGAGCTGCAGCTAATCTTATTGCTGAAAACACATCCTTTGGGCCAAGGTTCTCACAATGGCCAGGATTACTTTAGCTCAAAGGTAAAAACAGTTGCTCAACATCACTAATTATCAGAGAAATGCAAATCAAAACTACAGTGAAGTATCACCTCACACTGATCAGAATGGCCATCATCAAAGTCTACAAACAGTAAATGCTGGAGAGGATGTGGAGAAAAGGGAACCCTCTTGCACTGTTGGTGGGAACGTAAATTGGTACAGCCACTATGGAGAACAGTATGGAGATTCCTTAAAAAACTAAAAATAGAACTACCATATGATCCAGCAATCCCACTCCCAGGCATATATCTGGAGAAAACCATAATTCAAAAAGATACACTCACCCCAGTGTTCACTGCAGTACTATTTACATGTCTTGAGCTAAGTAAGACATGGAAGCAACCTAAATGTCTATTGATAGAGGAATGGATAAAGAAGATGTGGTACATATATACAGTGGGATCTTAGCCATAAAAAAGAATGAAATAATGCTATTTGCAGCAACATGGATGGACCTAGAGATTATCATTAAGTGAAGTAAGTCAGACAGAGAAAGACAAATATCATACATCACTCATATGTGAAATCTAATTTTAAAAAATGATACAAATGAACTTACTTACAAAACAGAAACAGACTCACAGATTTCGTAAACAAACTTATGGTTACCAAAAGGGAAACGTGGTGGGGAGGGATAAATTAGGAGTTTGGGAATAACATACACACACTACTATATATAAAATAGATAATCAACAAGGACCTATTGTATAGCACAGGGAAATCTACTCCATGTTCTGTAATGACCTATATGTGTAAAGAATCTGAAAAAGAGTGAATAAGTGTCTATGTATAACTGAATCACTTTGCTGTGCGATTGAAGCTAACACAGCATTGTAATATACTCCAATAAAAAAATGCAGAATACAAAACTATGCATTACCTGTATAATTCCAATTTTGCTTGAAATATTTTTAAGATTTACGTATAACTATGCATAGACAAGAAAGAATGTGATCAAGAGCAAAATAAAAAGTTAGCCTGAAAAAACAGGTGATGAACAGGCTCTGTCCTGTCTGTTTCACTGCCAGCCTCAGCCCCAGGGATCACGCAACAGACTCGACTTTACTCCTTCCTCCTTCCTGCTTCCAGGCAGTGAGCACACTGGCAGCAAGATGGAGCCTGTCCTCTGGAGGCAGCCAGAAAGTTCCACGATTTTGTTTTAATTTCCAATTTCCCTGCTTCCTGGGTGAGCAGGTCAGGTCATTTAGAGAGGGTGGGAGGGAGGAGGACCCACCACTTCTTCCCATTTTTCTAGGGAACCCAGCACTTGTCATAACAATTAATAAGTGTAATTCTTTGGTCTCTCTTTTGACTTAATACTTCAGATCTTTTCTTTATCCTTTGCAATAGTGATGGAAAGGAGAAGTGACTCTTTGACCTGAAAGCACATTAAGCTGGAATTTAAGGTACAGTGCCCCAAATGCGTATAATACTTCATGTGTGGCAACTTTTGTCTTTGTTCCAGATTCAGCACTTCTTTAATCCAGTATATGATCACATTAGTTATTTTACTGTCTTCATTCTAGGTTCCCAGTTTTCTTAATGATGACTAAAATCCTTATAAAGAACACATTTCTCCCCACGCTTCTGTGTTGGTTGTTTCTACCAAAGTCCAAAGGTTTGGCCACCTCTGTACCTGCCATTCACTTCTTAACTCACTGCTGTAAACCTCCTGTCCCCCAGTGCTCTGGTGTAACTGCTGCTATTAAGGTTACTGATGCTTTTCTACTGGGCAATGATCTTCATTCCTGGCCCTCTGCTTTATCACCATTCACTTATACTGGGTGACCTCCTTCAAACCAATGGCCCTTATCTACCACTTATGCATTGATGATTCTCAAATCTATACCCACAGCCCAGATCTCTCTCCCAACCTCCATACTCATGCAACCCAGTTGCCTGTAAGATGGCTCTACCTGAATATCCTACCTGCAAATTCAACATACCTCAAATCAAATTCATTATTTTGGTGTAAGATGCTAATTTTACTCCAGCAGTCACTATTTGAGAGACTGACACTGCTATTCACTTAATTTCCCAAGCCAGAAACCTGAGTACTATTCTTAATTCTGTTCTCTTTTTCTTTCTCTGCCACCAGTTTGTTCTGGTAATCCTACTTCCTAAATACCTTTTACATCCCTCTCTCACTCTTGGGTCTCATTGTCACTGCCTTACAGCCCTTTCTTGTTGGTGTTGCTTCAATGCTCTCCTCTCCGCCTCCAGTCCTACCCATTCCTACTCTCCACACAGTTGCCAGAGTAACATTTCTAAAAGACAAATCAGGGCTTCCCTGGTGGCGCAGTGGTTGAGAGTCCACCTGCCGATGCAGGGGACACGGGTTCGTGCCCCGGTCCGGGAAGATCCCACATGCCGCAGAGCGGCTGGGCCCGTGAGCCATGGCCGCTGAGCCTGCGCGTCCGGAGCCTGTGCTCTGCAACGGGAGAGGCCACAGCAGTGAGAGGCCCGCATACCACAAAAAAATAAAAAAATAAATAATAAATAAATAAAAGACAAATCAGACCGTGTCACGTCCCTGCTTTTAAAATCCTTGAATGAGCTCTCGTATACTTCAGAATAAAGATCAGATGTTTTGGGTTAACACAGACTGCCCTTCATGGCTTGTCTCCTGACCATGCTTTAGCCTCATTTCCCGCCACCCTCCTGACCTCTGGTACCCTCATTCCTACCATTCTTAACAACACGCAAGTTCCTCGCTACATTGTGCTGCTCTACGCTACAGTGCTGTTTCCACACACTGCTCCTTCTACCTGGAATACCATTCCTCCCTTTGCCCTACCAAACTCCAGCCCACACGTCCTCATGATCATATCAGGGGTTACACTCTCTAGAAGTCTCTCCTGAGCCCATCTTCTTCCATTATCAGCCAGTCTCATGTGTGATGCTGTTGTTGGAATCTAACTAAAACTCATGCCTAAATGGACAGTCATTTCAGTTCTCCACTGGGATGACTCAAAAGAAGATCTTTGGGTGAAGAGTAAAATTTTCTATAGAAAGCCCCTCTACATCGCACCATTAACAAAAACAAATGAATTATCATGTCCCAAAGCTCTATACTATGAAACACAGTGGGTATATTATATCCTGGAATATTTTCAAAGGAGGACTTGCCAATTGCCTGTCACAATCATAGAGGGTTCCTAGTAGTTTGCTCAAGAAACATCTGGTTTGGCAAAACTGAGCCACAGAGCTTCCCAGTGAAACTGCCAAGGTCCTAAGTAACCACATGAATGATTTGTTAGATGGAATTACTGAATATAAACTAATTGAACCAGAGAATATCTGCCAAAAATAATGATTTTTTACCTTCAGAATGATTGGTCTTAACCTATTCTTTCTAATAATCATTAGACAGCTGAATCAATTAATTGTCTATTGCCGCTGTTAGTTCACGACAATAAAATTGTGTCAATAGTGTATGGGAGGGATATTTTTCTTTCTCTCTGTAGCTGGAGAATGTGCTTTCAACTCATCCTAAAGAAGTTTTATTTCATTAAAGTATAAATGTAAGAGGAGTTTAAATTATAATATGATCTTTTAGGAAGCTTTCTACAGATCCCAAGTCTCATGGTGGTGCTAAAGAGGAGGTTTTGTGTAAGAATTATCAGCTTGGGAACATACAGCTTAAACTAAAATTGTTCCTGGTCTAAGAGTTAAAGGCCCAGGTCAGTCAACAATATTTTATTCATACCAAAATGACTGCTTGTGTGACCAATGCCATATCATACTTTTGTCTTGACAAATGTCTCCAGAAGATGATTAGAGTTTAACAGGCTCTACAGTGAGAGAGGGGATGCTAAAGCTCTTCAGCTCTACTCATGTTCTTTTGGACTAAAAATTAGAATTTAATAGTCATAAGGGTTATATGGAATGTCTGACAACAAATGTGATTGAGTTGTAAAACATTGTTTATTTTTTACAAATGAGGTAAATAATATTTCACACCCAGCCAGCTAGTATCTTGCCCAGACTTAATAAAGACAAATACATATGTTCTCAAGAATTAGAAGCCATCAGTGAGAACAAACAAATCCATTTCTTAAATGGATTATAAAACAGAAAACAATAAGTCTCCGGGTGCTAGGTGGCATCTGGAATTCTGCAGGCTTTATCAGATCCACAACAAAGATGAATTAGTCCCCATTTACACCTAAATGTTTAATGTTTAGTTAAATTAATAAATGTCAGAAAAAGTTGTGTCAAGAATATTTAATTACAAAAACTCTTATCAAAGAATATTTAATGGCACAACAAAATGTTTAAGTGAAAAAATTTAAGAGCAGCATATGTAGTATAATCTTAATTTTTAAAAATGCATAGATATACCTATAAAAATATTGGAGAAGTATTCAGAGAGATTTTTATTTGTTTATTTTGAAGAGTTAAAATGAGGGGAAATGGTCAAAACCCTTTGACCATGTTTCAAAATGCATCCTACAGAGTATGGTAAGCAGGTATTGGCAGACGGTGCTGTAGACCACCAAGGATGGGAACATGAACAAACATTTCCTCTGTTTTCTCTCATGTGCAATATCATATTTTGGTTTTGACTATTTTTAGTGAGAAGTTTTATACAAGAGTTGACACAGCTGATCCTAAAAGAATGGCATGGGGGAGAAAGCCCCCCTCTGCCATGCTGACCCTGGTGGAGTATGGTACTTTGTGGATAATCAGCCTGCACAAAGCAGTTTTCAACTGTACTGATTGTTTGTCTGTATTCTGCACTGTACAGTTGTACATTATTTCTAGAGGAGCATATATCTGCAGAAGAACAGGGTTTCCGGCTCCTACACGGAAGCCCCCATGCAGAAATCGGTGCCATTTCCATTGAACAGAGGGCTTTGGAATTGGTTTGGGGAGGTGAAGTAATGTTTTTTTCCCTGTTGCGGTCTCTGTCATATGGTATGTGGACACACAGAGGGAAGGGTGGCCATCCCTGATGTCACTGCATGTTTGTGCACATGCATGTGTGTCTGTGTGTGTTTGTGCTGGTGGGTGCACTCATGGTATGAAGAGGATGCAAATGGTTTGGTCTATAGGATCAAAGGGCTTGAGCCACATGGGTGGACACTGTCTGCCATGATTCCATTTAATAGGGATAGAAAAAGGCAGGCTTTTTTTTGGTTTGTTTGTTTCTGATGGTGGGGGCAGGTGATGGGCTCATTTGAGCTTCTTTGTGCTTCCAGAAATCAGGCAGCTCAGAGAGCTGAGTCCTGATAGTCCTGAGTGAGCAAAGGAGTGGGGCAGGATGTTCATGCATGTGTCTGTGAGTGTGTGTGTGTGTGTTTCCAGATTCTATTGTGGGAATCCCTTGTTAACAGGCCTTAAATAGGAAACCTATTAGGGATTTAGTCCAGTATCCTTTTTAGATATGCATGAGGAGAAAAAGTTGGGAAACACACATCCAGCTAGCAGAAAGGTCCTTTCCCTTGCTGATTCATACAGGGTTGAAAGCCGTCTCTACAGTACAGTACTTTCTGCACTTTCAGCTGCAGCTCTGAAGCTTTGCCTCATTTAAGCTATTCATGGAGAAGCTCATTTTTATAAGAACAGAAATTGTATTCTTGAGGCCAAGCTTTCCCTTTTTTCTTTAAAATTTCTTGAAAAGACAAGACGGTTAAACAGTTACTACATGACCACACAGTGAAAGGCATAACACTGTTTAGAGTAAATAAGGGACTCTTATGAAAACACCATGATGCATATCCAGTGGTTTCTGCATGAATCAAATTGTATGTTTTTAAAACATAATTGATATTCTTAGGTGGGATGATGGTTTGATCCTGTCAGCAAACTGAATGTACTAGTGCCAGCCTGTAAGGGAAAATGATTAAATCAAAAGGAATGACACCAGCAGAGGAGTACAAATAATCCATATTAAAATACTTGAGTTTGGGAATTATTTATAACCTTGAAATTCAAAAGGAATTGCCAGAGTGCACATATGAGTGCATACAGATGATTCATCTCGGCATCTAATGGAAACTACTTTTCACTGGTTAAGGAAACTGGAATTCTTAGGTGTAATTGTGTATCTTTGTTAGGAAGATTATAATAATTTGCCTGGTCTTGGAAATAGTATGAATAAAAAGAGCACAATTCATAAATGGAAGTCCTCTTTTCCCCCTTTCACTCTTTCTTAGCATATATTTTTTTTAAAGTTACTATTTTAGAAAGTAAAATGGATACAATTTATTGATAGAATGTGTTGTAGGAGAATCTTTCTGAGTTAACAGCTCCTATGGTAAGAAATGCAAAAGTTTTTTAGCTATTGAAAAGCACTGGAGTGTGATGGCAAAGCTTAAATAATGCCCTGTTTTTAGTCAGGGAGAAGGCTCGATATGTCTCTTGTGTATCACAGTAAGAACAAATATATACAAACACTTACATGACATTGGGTTGTCCTCCACTAAATGTTTTTGTTCTACTCTCAGTGATGCGAAGAAAAAAAACAAACCCTGTAACTCATTACAGAAATCGCATTTCTCCATTTCATTTCAAGTATAAGTTTTGTTCCAAGACATATTCAAAGTGGAGAATAAGACAAAATATGTTTTATGTTCACATTCATCTTTAAAATAGCCTCTTGACACTGTTAAGTTGCGACTGGACAATTACTTGGCACATAACCAAGCAGACCACAACCTTGACAGAATTAGAGGAAATCCTTCTCCAGAGATGAATGTTCTTGACTGATTCATCAGAAGCATTAGGCACAAATGCACTCTTTTTCTGCACCTCATGCATGCCAACTTTCTTGCCCATTTTCATGTATTATAAATGGTCTTGTTTCCTGTTTCCTGTTTTATTTCCACCATTATCCTTTCCCTGTGACTGAGATCAGGTAAGCAGATATGGACGTATCCCACACGTGTAATTCCCATCTCCTCAGAGCATTTTTCTTGTCCACCCCTGCCCCCCACCCAGCTGCTTACATGGCATTAACAATAACCCACAGAGTTCTTCAAATGTCATAACTCTTTAGGAAAAAAAAGCCTTTATTTAGCTCATTTTTTTTTCCCTTTGCTGAACAAAATACAGTCTCTAGCATGGATTACAGATGTAAAGAACAGCATTCCAGCCCAGTGCTGGGCCTTACCTTGTGCTCAAGTGATAGAATGAATGATTTTCCTACTTGGGGAGACTGTTAGTTGCCTTTGTGAATTTTTCAGGGGCCAGGTAGACACACACACACACACACACACACACACACACACACACACACACACACACACACACACACACACTAACTATATGCTTAATATAAGCTTAAAAAGAACTGGGGGTATGATCTTAAAAATGTCTTGACAAGCATCTTAACTGCTCCTACCTAAGTTCCTGCCTAAGAAAACATGGATTTTCACAGCCTTACCCTTTAGTGTTGTGTCAGGGACCATTTTGGGGCTCAGTCTCCTGAAGTCACTCTCTTGGTCTTGCCTGTTTGAATTCTTCTAGATTTCTAGCTTCAGATTCCATTTTTCTATCTAGCCGTGGCCTTGATGCTTTAGCGTTTCTCTTGCTTTCCAGCATGTCCGTATGCGATACTGTGATTCATAATAAGAAGTATATATTTGATCTTTGTCCCTGTTCCTGACACAGAGCTCCTAAAACCCTTGTAACTTCCTAACTGCTGAGGATGATCAAGGTGTTTTTGTTGTGTTAATAATGTGACTTTTGGAAAGTCCCTAGGTAACCTAAGGGTGGAGGCTGGTAGCCTATGGAATGAGCCAAGAAACTTTCAGTCCTTCCAACCCCACCCTTCCCCCTCCAGGGAGGGAAGAGGGGCTGGAAATTGAATCCAGTCACCAATGGCCCATGATTTAATCATGCCTATGTAATGAGGCCTTCAGAAAAACACAAATGGATGAGGTTCAGAAAGCTTCGGGGTCGGTGACCCCGTGGAGATGCAGACAGAAGGCATGGAAGCTCGACGCTCCTTCCTACATACCTTGCCTTGCGCATTTCTTTCATCCGACTGCTCCTAAGTTATATTCTTTTATAATACACTGGTAATCTAGTAAGTAAGATATTACTCTGAGTTCTGTGAGCTCTTCTAGCAAACTGATTAAACCCAGGAGGGAGTCGTTGGAACCTCAGATCTATAGCTGGCCCATCAGAAGCACAGGTGATTATCTGGGTTTGAGACTGCCCTTTGAAGGGGGGCGGGCATCTTGTGGGATTGAGCCCTTAACCTGTGGGATCTGATGCTATCTCCAGATAGATAGGGTCAGAATTGAGTTGAATTGTAGGACACCCAGCTGGTGCTGTGGGAAAAGCCCCCATACGTGGGTTTTAGTGTTGGCATTGTACCATATTTGGATGATTGCTCCCCTTTGAGCATATGTCTTGCCTCCATGGGTAGCCTTCACCTTGGTAACCTTGGCATCAGACTTCACCTCTGCTTGTTCCATATCCAGAAGCCAGCTAACTGCCCATTCCATATCCAGCCACAGCCCCAAGGGACTTTGGCCAGGGTCAGAGCTAAGGGAAAGAGAGTCAGTAGAGAAATGTAAATGCTTTTTCTCTTTTCTCTTTTGTTCCAATCTTGGCCATGAGTACGTGTGAGCTAAGTGTAGCATCCTAGCATTTTGTGCGTACCTGGAGGAAAAGAGATTCAGAGAGAGGAGCTTTCTCACTCACTTACCTAGGCCCCATTTTAAGTCCTCTTTCCATTTACTCTGTGAAGTAGAACACCTCACAACAATATCTATGCATTAATTTTTTTGTAGCCTTTGTGGCTTCCATGTCTCAGGGACAACTTGAGAAAGATTGAACCAAGGAAGATGCTGCTTTCCATCTACCTTCCTTGGGCTTCCTTCCCGCTCAGCTTTCTCAACAGCAAGGACACAGCCACCAGATTATCACCCCTAAAGCAAGCCATAATCAGGAGAGAAACTCAGAAAAGCCCTTCCGTGGAAAATGTGTTCTTGAAGGCTCACCCTCTGCCACATCTTCTGGTGTTTTACACAGTGCCTGCTAGGCTCCCCTGAGGGGGTGACAAGGGTGGAGGTCAAGATCAAGAAAACCAGCATGGAAAACCCTCAGTGTTCTTACAAAACCGGGACCAAAGATTCACAACATTTTAAAGTTACAAAGAGTCAGATATTAGGATTCTATTGCCCCAGAGATTTTCAGATGAAAACGTCATGTTCTGCAATATTATAAGAAGCAGAAATCTTTTGAACAAACTGGTCAGACTTCAACATGAATGATGATAGCAGGATCATTTTCCTGATAGAAATTTTAGCTTGAAATTGGAGAATTGTTAAGTTATGTATTATACAGTTCAGATGAGTATTGAATCCACTCATTTTTGCAGCACAAAACCAAAAAAAGCCCATTAATGCCTTCCTAAAGATTCTCACTAGTAACGATTTTAACCAAGGTGAAAATACATTTAACAGTGCCATCTAAGGTTTCAGATTAATTTTACTTAGGAAAGACCTTTCAAAAGAGTAATTGTTTGAAGTGTCTAGTTTATTCAAAATGTATTTTATTATAATTTCAAAGGGGTTGTCATCTTTTTTTTTTTTTAACCTAACCCATGGCATGGAAGACATTAGTATTCCCATGAAGACTTAGCGATGCTAGGTTTTTAGTGTGAGACGTATACTCATGCATAATGCGGGCTCTCTCTCATTTCTATAGTAGGGATTGCTTAGTGGTACTGAAACTGTTGAAAAATTATAAATTGATGTAACTCTGACAGAGGGTAGACCCTGGCCAAATGGGCTGACTCAGCATTGTAGCATAATCTCTGCTTTGGCCTTGGCTCTGAATCAGTCCTAATCACTGAGTACCACACCCATGCTGATCTATTGAAAAAAAAAAAACCCAAAAAATCCCCAAAACAAAAAATGAGTTGAAAACACTGATGTTTGATTGATTCACTACTAATTTCTTGGCCACTTACCATATGCAAGGGGCTGTGAGAGGTCCCAGGGATAGAGTAGTGAACAAACAGATGAGATTCTGCTCCCATGAATGTGAAAAACAACACAATTAGACGAAGCAAAGCCAAAATCAAAATAAATCATACTGGTTTGCTCCAGGTATTTTTCTACCTTTTTTTTTTTTAATGAACTCTTGGCTCTGCATCTAAACGCTGGCTCCCACATTTGGGAAGCACATCATGTTAGATGCTTTTGCATACTTCCCTCCAGGCATTTGGGATCTTTGTACATCTTACCACCCTACTTTTTTAAAAAAAATATAATTGACTTACTATATATTCATTTCAGGTATACAACACAGCGATTTCACATTTTTATAGATTACCTACAATACAAAGTTATTATAATATTAATATTATTGACTATGGTCCCTATGCTGTACATTACATTCCCATGACTTATTTATCTTTCAGCTGGAAGTTTGTACCTCTTAGTCCATTTCACCTACTTTGTCCATCCTCTCACCCCCTTCTCTTCTGGTAAGCACCCATTTGTTTTCTGTATCTGAGTCTGTTTCTGTTTTTGGTTTTTTTGAATATTCCACATGTAAGTGAGATCATATAATATTTGTCTTTCTCTGTCTGATTTATTTCACTTAGTGTAATACCCCCCCCCCCCGGTCCATCCATGTTGCCAAAAATGGCAAGATTTCATTCCCTTTATGGCTGAGTAGCATCCATTGTATATATACCACATCTTTATCCATTCATCTGTTGATGGACACTTAGACTGCTTCCATATCTTGGCTATTGTAAATAATGCTGCAGTGAACATCAGGATAAATATATCTTTTCGAATTAGTGTTTTCCATTTTCTTTGGATAAATACCCAGGAGTAGAACTGCTGGAATGTACGGTAGCTCTATTCTTAAATTTTAAAGGAAACTTCATACTGCTTTCCCTAGTGGCTGCACCCATTTACATTCCCACCAACAGTGCCTGAGGGCTTCCTTTTCTCCACACCCTCTTTAACACTTGTTTCTCACCACCTCCAGTCTGTTCTTCCCTTTGACTTCAGTGTCCCCATTGCTTCAGGCCAGGACTTACTGCCAGTGACCCTGGCACTAAGAAACCTGCCCATTTCCACCTCCCCATGCCCTGGCAGTCTTAGAGACCCAAGAAATCCTGTGGTGTTGCCTGCATGGTGATGATTTCTGTGACTGCAGAGTCTGCTTACAAGTAATTTGGATCTGTTTCTACTTCTTTGATCTCAGGTGAGGAATTAGGTGCAAACATTTTTGGGGTTTGTAGCTAAAACCGCATCATGACATCTTCAAATATGATGAGACAATGAAATGGAAGAAAAACATCTGAGAATACTTGACTTGTCCTCCTGACAGTTTCATTTCTTGGAAGTAAAAAGGGGAACTGGCACTCTGCACCTAGTTCTGATGAATAAGGGAAGATTAATTGCTGAAGTGGAAGGGACTGCTATGATATATGCAATAGCCAGAGGAAAGAACCCTACCGTCTAGGGAGAGGGAGATTTATCAAAAAGCATAATCTTAAAACCTGGGCTTCTAGAAAGGAGCCAAGAAGCATGAGTGGTTATTTAGAAAAGAATCTGACAGTCCTGTGAGAACTGGTTCTTATGAGGGATAAATTTTTTGTTTTCTAAAGAAACAGGAAGCTCTCAGGTAAGTGCATGTTTCAAAGGGACTTGCTCCAAGCCTTTTGGTTCTGGATGTGCACCAGAACCTGCAGAACATCAATCCCATTCCTGGAATCTGAAGTGAGTGTGCTATAGCTGTGATATAGCTAATGAGTAGCTATATCACACCCAAGCCGTTCCTATTCACTCTTGTTCTGTTTTCCTTGTTTGCTTTTTAATATCTCCCCTGGCGTTGGATCTCCTAACAAACTCATCTTTGTGTTTAAATTAATCTCTTTGTCTCTCGTTCATTCTTGTATTTTCTTCTTGGTGTTTCTCTTGGATTTCAACCTATTTCAGCCCACACTTACATAGCTTTTCCTTCTCACTCATGGTCGGTTGTTCTCTTGGTCCTCCATTTTTACCTCCTGATTTCTTTCCCCTTTCCTAACTCTCCCTCCTAGTTATGATGTGCAGAGAACCTCCACATAAACAGTGTACCTCCAGTTGATGCTGGGGCTAAAAACCTCAAAGCTTTCTATAGTGATGCTTCCTTCTCTTCAAACCCCACCATCCCCAGCCCCATTTTTTTGACATTCGTAGCAGACTGATTATGCAAAAATTGGAAGGTGAATTCGACAGTGAATTCATTCACTTAGCAAAGTACAGAGGGATCAGAGTCCCTTTAAGTAGTATCTTCTCAAGTGTTTGTTTACAGATCATTACATACTTAACTTGGTGAGAGACTGAAAGTTGAAATGTTCCAAACCATGCTGATTAAATAGCAAACTGGAAATAAGATAAGTCAAATCTAAAATTAAAATAGCAAATTTGAAATGTCCATGTTATCAGATAAGAAGCTAAAATATGTGACTGTCTTGTTCGACAGGAGACATCTGGCCAGTCCAGGTCTTGCCTTTTCTGGTTACTAAGATCTGATGTTCAACCTTTGTGTCCTTCTGATGACCTGTGCTGCTTGTACTTCCAGGACCTCCCCAGGGCAGGGGACACCTGCTCCATTTCAGCCTCGCTCTTCCAACTCTTCACCCCCTCTCCCTGGACCAAGATACAAAAGACTGAAAGAGGGACTCATTACCAAGGATGACTATTCCTAAGTGGTTAACAATGTAAGAATGTAATCAGCAAGGCTAACTTCATCATGATAAAATGCTACAGATAATAGAAAAGAACATTTAAATCTGTATTTTGAACTAAAGAATCAGGCAGAGATAAAGGCTAGATGGAGTAGGGATGGGTGGTGTAAGGCTAAATGAGAGAACAGAACTACTGAGCTTTGATTTCGCCTCTGTCTTTTTTATCAAGAAGAATCATCTTCAAACGAAAAAGGGCAGACCAAATATAGAAAAAAGAACAGAAACCCCAGATAAGGGAAGTGATAGTGAGAAAGCACTTAGCCACCCTAAAGGTATTCAAGTCCCTGGGTAAACTGCATTCTAGCAAAAAATTATTTACTGGTGTGATTATGAAACTACCCTTGGTAATTTTGGAGGGTTTATGAAGAGAGGTATGCAAAGTCCAGGATGGGTAATTATCCCAATTATTCATGAGGGGAGAAAGTGGGTTTCAGACCCTAAAGACTGGTGAATTTGAAGTCAAGATCTAGCAGGGGAAGTGATGTCTCCTATTAACAGTGTGGACTGAGAAAGTAATTTTCTTTTTCTTATGTGAGCATTTAATTTCTTTTTATAAAAGTTACTAGGCAATATGACACAGTTCACTTTGTTGATTAATGCATTCAATATATACATACATTATTAAGTGCTTACCTGCCTCTGTGGTCAGGTCAGATCTAAGATAATCAGACTCTGACTCTGACCTCGAGAGCTCCCAGTCTATTTGGTAACATAAGGAATCAAGAAGGAAGAACAGATCTGTGGGAGCACGATGAATTTTGTCTTTGGGTGTGGTGATTTTGAGGTTCTTCCAAGTTGGGATATCTAATTATCATTTGGAGACGTCTGAATCTCCAGAGAGCTCTTGTCTGAGAACGCATATAGGTGGTAGATAAAGCTGTGGTATGGGGAGAGAAGAAAGTCAGGTGGGAGGGGAGGGGACCAGTCAAAGAGGCTGAGACAGAACCAGCAGGAAGGTAGGAGGTGCTTCATGAAAGGGGGGCTATCTGGAGACCAAGGGAGGTGAGAATGTGATGAGGAAAGAATACACAGGCTAGAAAAATGAGACCTGCAGAGCCCACTACTTTTGGAATTTGATCATTGACGATCTTAGCAAGGCTAGTGGAGTGGAGTGGTGGGGCCAGAGGCTGATTACAACATTCTAAAGGGTGATGAGGTATGAGAAAGTGGAGACAAGGAATACAGGTTTTTATGAGCTTGGTTATAAAGGGTAAAGTGGGACATGGGGTAAAGGGAGGGAGTTTTTTAAAAATGATGATGGAGATTTAGGCATTTTCTGGTAGATTAAGCAAAAATAGCTTCCATTTATTGAATATTTAGGCATTGTACTGAGTGGTTTACCTACACTATCTCATTTAATCTTCATTTACATCCATAGAGGTAGGTATTATCATTCTCAGTTTATAGATTAAAATATTGAGGTTTAGGGATGCTAAGTCATGTGACCTCAGTACACAGGAAGGGACACAGCAGGGATCCAAACTCAAATCCTTGTCTGTAAAGTCCTGTTTTTCCTCAATATGCTGATCAGTGGCTCTTAATCTTTAGTGTTTATGAGAATCACTTGGAGGGCTGTTTAAGACACAGGTGGCTGGGCCCTAGCCCCAAAATTTCTGATTCAGCTGGTCCGGGGTGGAGCCTCAGAATGCACATGTCTAACCAGCTCCCAGGTGGTGCTGGTGCTGCTGGTCTAAGGACCACATATTAGAACCACTGAAACTTGTCAGAAATGCAAATTCTTGGGCCCCAGCAATCTGCGATCTAATAAGCCTTCCAGGAGATTCTGATGCATGCTAAAATTTGGGAACCACCATGCTAGGCTAAGGAAGAAGCTGGTGGAAAGGAGGAGATGGGGAAAAAAAAGAGAAGAAAATGATGAATTAAAGACCTAGAGGAGAATTGGTGGTGCTGGGATTCATGGCACGGGAATGGACTTTGGCAGAAGGAGCGACCGTAACTTGGAGACGGGACATGGTGGGAGGAAGAGGTGAGCCTGTGTGCAGAGGTAGCTAAGCGTGTGAGAGCAGAATGGAGAGTGGAAAAGTGAGGGCATGACTTTCAGTGTTTTGGGCTTTTAGCAAGACATCTGATCATACCTCTTTTGATGCTCTTGTAGGAAGGTGAAGAAATGAGGGCTCATTGAGAGTGCCATAAGTGGCTTTGAAGAGGGCTATCTCCTAGAGAAAGTTTTTAGGGATATGCCACAGAGTTCCACTGAACTTTTAATAAACCAGCTGCAAAGCATAGAAGATACACTCACTGAATCTGAAGATGACATGAAGCTGGGAGGAACAGCTAATTACTTGGATGACAGAGTCAAGATTCAAAAAGATACTGACAAGCTGGACTAATGGGCCAAAAGAAATAAGATGAAATTTAATAGGTATAAATATAACCTCCTGCACTGAAGTTTAAACACACATCACCCTCTCCGGTAGAGGGTAAATTTATAGAACCTGAGTCTAGTATCTCAGGCAGCTCAGCATTGTATTAGCTTTATGACCGCCTGGCTCACCTCTTAAATCCCGGTTCCATAACAAAATTGTTGCCTTATTCCTTACCCCAAATTCTTTTCTTGTAACCTACCTCTGGTAACATGTCTGAAAGGGCATGAGACCAGTTTCCAATGTGGGGTGGGGAGGTTCCCCCCAAAACCCACCAAGCATTGTTCCAACAAGAGCTGCGTGTCCTGAAATTTAACCCAGTTCTGACACTATCTACCTGAAGAAGACAGCATCAGATTCCATAGGTTAAGGGCTCAGTCCTATAAAATCTGACTGCCACCACCCTCACTTCCCCCCAGCTTGAGATGCCAGTTGTAAGCCCATGCTGTCCCCTGTGCTTCCGACCAACTGGCTGTAAACTGGAGGTCCCAACAATATCCTCCCTCAGTTCAATTAATTTGTTAGAGCAGCTCATAGAACCCAGAGAAACATTTTACTTACTGGATTACCTGTTTATCATAAAAGGAGACAACTCAGGAACAGCCAAATGGAAGAGATGCACAGGGCAAGGTATGGGGAAAGGACACGAAGCTTTCATACCCTCTCAGAGAACATCACTCTCCTCAAATCTCCATGTGTTCACCAACCAGGAAGCATTCTCAACCCTGTCCTTTTTGAGTTTTTATGGAAGCTTCATTACATAGGCATAATAGATTAAATCGTGGGCCATTGGTGATTGAGCTCAATCTCCAGCCTCTCTCACCTCCTCAGTGGTGGGAGACTGAAAGTTCCAACCCTCTGGTCACATGGTTGGTTTCATTAACAACAAGGCCCCATCCTCAGGTGCTTTCCAAAAGTCACCTCATCAACATAAACCCAATCATGATGGAAAGGGGCTTTGTTATGAGCAACAGGAGACCCATTTCACCTTTATGGCTCTGAAGCAGTTACAGGAGCTGGGGACAAGAGAACAAGTATTATGACAAAAGATGCTCAGGAAATTCTTATTGCTCAGGAAACTCTAATGAGGATGAAGACCAAGTATATATGTATTATATCACATGCCTCTCTCCTGTTTTGTCTCTGTGCTCATGATCTTGCCTTATTTTTTCTGTCTCTTTCTCTGAAATTGGGGTCTGGCTTTGCCCTTGCTGGTCCTCCCTAGCCTGAACTCCAGTGCCGTATCTGTCTAGGATTGTATCCCCTGATGCCTGACCGTCCTGATACCCAGCCCACCCCTCCAAGTCTTCATGTATTTCCAGTCTATGATGCATCATGAATGTTGTTTCTCAGAGCTGCCTGGAGTTCTATTCCCAAATGGAAGTATTTCTGACATCACCTGCTTGCCTGAGGCCACTTCCTTTCATTTTCTGCTGCTGGGTGCATCCCAATACATACAGGAAATAAGTAACTGCAGAGATTTTTAATGAAGTTTCATTTTGAAGGGATGAGAGCTTTAGTTTCAATTTATGTATAATTGCTCACCAAAATTAAGTTCTGCTCTCACATTGCACTGTAAAATGTATGAAGGGCTTTCATGTACTTTTTTTTCTCATTTAAATTCGACAACAATCCTGTAGATAGGTATTGTAATCTTCATTTTACAGCTGAGGAAACTGAAGTTCAGGATGGTGAAATAACTTGCCTAAAGCCACACAGCTTTCCAATTGGTAGGACTGGGATCAAAACCCAGGCCTTTTGATGCCAGCTACCCCCTCACAGCTGCACCTGTTCATCACCTTGTAATGAAAACTCAAGTTTTCTCCCAAGTGTTAGCTTTTCCTAAAGATATATATTGGGAGAGTGTCAAGTACATAATGGCTTCAGTGCACAAAAGAGAAAGGGCTGCAAGGCCTTGAAAAAGGCATATTAAGTGTAATCTATCATCATTTGTTTGTTTTCATTATCAAACGTGCCAGCAACTACATCACCACTTAAGCTCTCTAAACAACTTAAACAGATAATTGTGTTAAGGAAACATAAGAAATGTAGCTTAGTCCAGCGTTGAGACATCATTCCTGTTTCTGTCGTTCCTGTCGGAGCTCTCATTAGTTTGTGCTTGGATTTTTATATCAGTCATTGGCTGGTGCATCTGATTCCATTCTCTTTCTAGCTGTAGTTCTTCCAGCCTCACACTGGGAGGTGAATCTTTCTAAGGCATTGCTTTTATTATTGCCATACTTTGAATCAAAGGCTTTTATTGCCTTCCACTGGCCTGAAACTACTGCTTGCATGGCTTTCAGAGCCCTTCCTAATCTGATCACATCCTACCTGGCAAACCTATTCCTCAGTAGAGACCAGTCTCCTCCCTTTATTGTATCCATGCTGGTTACTCCTTATGCTCCCTGAACTCCCCAGATCAAATTCACTACACAAATTTCTGGTCTCTAGGTTGGGTGGTGCCCCGTGCTCAGCCCTGCATACTTGAGTGAATAATATTATGGTGACTGATTTAGCTGAGGAAACCACTGGCTATGTAAACAAGTAACCATAGTGGAAAGCGGGGTCTGCAAGCACGAACATTTCCTTGGGAAGGGCACAGATAGGGAGATTGAAACCAACTTTAATAAAGAAATATGACAAATGATAGAATACTGTTTGAAATTTATGAAAATGGTGATTTTTATAGACATCACAGAGTCCTTTAATTTTAGATCTGGAAGGGACATGAAAGGTCAATTATTTTATTTAATTAATTAATTAATTAATTAATTTTTGGCTGCATTGTGTCTTCGTTGCTGCACACAGGCCCTCTCTAGTTGTGGTGAGTGAGGGCTACTCTTTGTTGTGGTGCACAGGCTTCTTATTGTGGTGGCTTCTCTTGTGGCGGAGCACAGACTCTAGGTGCGCAGGCTTCAGTAGTTGTGGCTCACGGGCTCTAGAGCACAGGCTCAGTAGCTTAGGTGCACGGGCTCAGTTGCTCCACGGCATGTAGGATCTTCCCAGACCAGGGATCAAACCAGTGTCCCCTGCATTGGCAGGCGGATTCTCAACCACTGCATCACCAGGGCAGTCCCTGATCAATTTTTTTTTTTTTTCTTTTTTTTTTTTTGCGGTACGCGGGCCTCTCACTGTTGTGGCGTCTCCAGTTGCGGAGCATAGGCTCTGGACGCACAGGCTCAGCAGCCATGGCACTTGGGCCCAGCCGCTCCGCGGCACGTGAGATCTTCCTGGACTGGGGCACAAACCCATGTTCCCTGCATCGGCAGGCGGACTCTCAACCACTGCGCGACCAGGGAAGCCCCTTGATCAATTATTTTAAATGAGAAATATAGTGTGTAGAAAGAACATGAGATTGGGAGTTAAAATCTCATCTGTAACATTTATCAATTTGTTAATTTGGTTCCATTGTTTGCCCTCCACAAGCCTCATTTTTTAATATCTAGAGTAGAAAAAATGGTACGTACCTACATATATGGTAGTGAAGAGCATTAATGAGTGAAGTGGATTATGTAAGTGTGTACAATAATTACTACATAGTGTGGGCTTAAGAAAGGGAGCTATTAAAGACATGTTAGTTTTGGATGAGGTTATAGTATTTGTCTGAGAACCCAGATCCTGAGCACCCTAATCTTGTCTTTTCTTCGAGAAATACATGTGCAAAATAACACAGGAAATACGCATATAAGGTTATTGCTCTCAAACCCAATGTGCAGGCCTCCCTTGAGAAGTCCTGTGTCCTTCCTCTCAGGCACTGAGGACACCAAAGAAATAGGCAGTTGCCTCAATCTGGGCAAATCCTTTACTTCCTGAAGACATCATTTCATGTGCAGCATACACCTTCTTTGGCTAGTATGATGTGTAAGGGCGGGGTAGTATGCATCTCTTTGAGAGCTTCTAGCATCCCCAAATCATACTGATATTAACTTTTCCCCACAGACTCAAACTGTATTAATTTTTCTCTGAATTCAAAGGAGAAAGAACCCAACTCTTCTTGGGGACAGAACTTTTGAAAGCAAGACTTCTAAAGGTCTCATGTGGAATCTATTTATCTTTGAAACTCTTTGACCTATAGGGTAAAAATTACCTTGGGCAATGGTGTGTAAAGAACAATTTAAAACAAATTTTGGGCCCTTCTTCTTTAAGGGAAGAAAAAAATAAAAATTTTAAATTGCTTCATTCCTCCTTAAAAAAAGAAAATAAAATGCACTATTTAATTTAACAAACAAAAATTTAATTAAAAATGTGTATTATGGCCTTTTGAGGAAGAGTGAAAGGAATGAGAGAGAAACAAATGAGAGAAAAAAGGAGAGACAGAGGGAGAAGAGGAGATGGTTTTCCAGCTGGGACAATATATGGAAAGAGGGAGGTAGGTTAGGAAAAGAGGAGTGGGTGGGCTGTGAGGAGAAACAAAGGGAAAGGGGAAGACCAGCATTTTCTTCTGCCTATTCCATTTTCTGCAGTCCAGCCTCAAAGTGTGGTTTCCCTGCAATGAGCCTGCTGTTTAGAACAGACTTCTAGACGTGTGTAGAATCCTTTCAGCCCTTTGCTTTCCCTGTCCACAGGCCCTGAGACGCCATCACCTCTTCTTGGTTCTTCCTCCTTCACTATCTTGTCCCATCCACTTCTTGGGAAAGTCACCCCAGTACCTGGCCTAGTGCCCCAGATAGGGGCCTCCTGCTCTAAGAGAAGAACTCAGGGCACAGCAGTCAGAAGACAAAGTGCTGGGTGGGGTGTCAAGACTGCTGTGTGTACTTTGCCATGTGGATATGATTGACATTTGATGAACTTTCTTTAGGGGAATTAAGAGATGTCCAGTTGATGCTTAATTTCAGGACTTTTGCTTTAGAACTGATGAGATTAGGACCAGCTTGATCTAGCCATGGGTCAGAGAGAGGGTCCACAACCTGCCAAGCAGGAGGAACTGCACAAGCCTTTACTGAAGATTCACCCTTATTCCTGGGGGCACAGTGGGTGAGGCAGGATGAGGCAGAGGGAGGAAAGTCCTGAGCCCAGAAGTGGGAAGCCATAAATATGCCATTATTTTGTAGCACTATCGGGGAAAGTAGTTTAAAAATCTTTGTGGACTCAGTTTTTTTTTTCATTTATATAATTAAAAGATGTGATAACTACTTCTAAAATCCTGTTAAACAGAAAAGTCCTATGAGTTGTGGTAAATTACTTTGTTCTTTTCCACCAGAGTCTCTGCAGTATTCTGAGATGATTGTCCAGGCTCATCCCAATGACTGTGAGGCAATACGTTCCATTGATACCCATGTAGAAAAATCTCATTTTAATTACATTTACTGAGAAAATTTACCTGGTCATTTCTGTAACTCCATGCCAGGCTAGGCAGAAGGGGTCTGAGACAGAGAAATGGAGTCCTACGTACTCTGCAGGATATTGAAGCAGCAAGGCGAGTCACAGGCCTGAAGAGAAGGGAAAAGGACAAAATTGTTGGGAACTGTATGATAGTAGCCTGTGCAGACTGCTGACCAAAGACCACAGGAGACTGAGGACATCTCAGCTAATGCTCACATGGACGGACAACATCCCAAGGACAGAGGCCCTGCTCTGAATGACATATGGAGTCCACTGTTCAGAGAAATGGGGAATTCAGAACAGAGAGGGTAAAGTTACAGAAAAACAAAGAAAGGTACATTTCTTTGCATCAGTCTTTAGGGCCTGAGAATTTGGACCTGCCACATGGAAAGTGAACGTGGTTATACAGTTTCCTAGTTCTGTGCTTGCAGTGGGCTGAACGGTGGCCCCCCACCCCCCAAATATATGTCCACATCCTAATCCCTGGAACACGTGGATGTTAACTTTCCTGGCAAAGGGGTCTTTGCAGAAGTGATGGTTAAGGATCTGGAGATGGGGAGAGCTTAAAAATTAAAAATGTTCTACTAGGAGACGGCTTAAAGATGGCGGAAGAGTAAGACGCGGAGACCTCCTTCCTCCTCACAGAGACATCAGAAATACATCTACACGTGGAACTTCTCCTATAGAACACCCACCGAACGCTGGCAGAAGACCTCAGACCTCCCCAAAGGCAAGAAACTCCCCCACATACCTGGGTAGGGCAAAAGAAAAAAGAATAAACAGAGACAAAGAATAGGGACGGGACCTACACCAGTGGGAGGGAGCCGTGAAGGAGGAAAGGTTCCCACACACTAGAAGCCCCTTCGCGGGCGGAGACTGCGGGTGGCGGAGGAGGAAGCTTCGGAGCCGCGGAGGACAGCTCAGCCACAGGGTGCGGAGGGCAAAGCAGAGAGATTCCCTCAGAGGATCGGTGCCGACCAGCACTCACCAGCCCGAGAGGCTTGTCCGCTCACAGGCCGGAGCGGGCGGGGCCGGGAGCTGAGGCTCGGGCTTCAGTCGGATCCCAGGGAAAGGTCTGGAATTGGCAGAGTGAAAACAGCCTGAAGGGGTTAGTGCGCCACGGCTGGCCGGGAGGGAGTCCGGTTGAAGTCCGGAGGTGCCGAAGAGGCAAGAGACCTTTTCCTCCCTCTTTGCTTCCTGGGCGCGAGGAGAGGGGATTAAGCGCACCGCTTAAAGGAGCCCCAGAAACGGGCGCGAAGCTGCCGAAGAGACAAGAGACTTTTTCTTGCCTCTTTGCTTACTCGGG
The DNA here is from genome assembly GCF_026419965.1 of Kogia breviceps. Lineage (NCBI taxonomy): Eukaryota > Metazoa > Chordata > Mammalia > Artiodactyla > Physeteridae > Kogia > Kogia breviceps. Next base: position 50,796,635 of record NC_081322.1, read on the forward strand.
CGCGAGGAGAGGGGATTAAGAGCACCGCGTTAAAGGAGCTCCAGAAACGGGTGCGAGCCGCGGCTGTCAGCACGGACAGTAGAGACGGGTGTGGGAGGCTAAGGTTGCTGCTGCCGCCACCAAGAGGCCTGTGTGTGAGCACAGGTCACTCTCCACACCGGCCCTCCCGGGAGCCCATGCAGCCTGCCACTGCCGGGGTCCCGGGATTCAGGGACAACTTCCCCGGGAGAACGCGCGGCGCACCTTGGGCCTGTGCAGCGTCCCGTCGGCCTCTGCCGCCGCGGACTCGTGCCACTCCTTCCCCCCAGCCTGAGTGAGCCGGAGCCCCCGAATCAACTGCTCCTTTAACCTCGTCCTGTCTGAGCGAAGGGCAGATGCCCTCGGACGACCTACACGCAGAGGCGGGGCCAAGTCCAAAGCTGAACCCCAGGAGCTGTGCGAACAAAGAGGAGAGGGGGAGGTCACTCCCAGCAGCCTCAGAAGCAGTGGATTAAAGCTCCACAATCAACTTGAAGTGCCCTGCATCTGTGGAAAACCTGAATAGACAACGAATCATCCCAAGTTGAGGAGGTGGACTTTGGGAGCAAGATATACAATTATTTTCCCTTTTTTTTCTTTTTGTGAGTGTGTATGTGTGTGCTGCTGTGTGAGATTTTGTCTGTATAGCTTTGCTTTCACCATTTGTCCTAGGGTTAGACCTACCCGTTTTTCTGGGTTTTTTTAATAGAAATTTTTCTTCTTAATAATTATTTATTTTAATAACTATACTTTATCCTACTTTATTTTGTCTTCTCCCTTTCTTTCTTCCTTCCTCCCTTCCTCTCTTCCTTCCTCCCTTTCTTCCTCTCCACCTTCCTTCCTTCCTTTCTTGCTTTCTTCCTTCCTTCATTTCTTCCTTCCTTTCTTCCTTCCTTCCCTCCCTCCTTCTTCCTTCTTTCCTTCCTTCCTTTTCTTTCCATTCTATTTTCTTCTCCCTTTTATTTTGAGCCATGTGGATTAAAGGCTCTTGACACCCCAGCCAGGCACCAGGGCTGTGTCTCTGAGGTGGGAGAACCAACCTCAAGACAGTAGTCTACAAGAGACCTCCTAGCTCCACGCAATATGAAACGGCGAAAATCTCCCAGAGATCTCCATCTCAACACCAAGACCCAGCTTCACTCAAGGACCAGCAACGAACAGTGCTGGACACCCTATCCCCAACAAAGAGCAAGACAGGTCTACAGCCCCATCCATTAGCAGAGAGGCTGACTAAAATCATAATAAGGCTACCAACATCCCCAAACACACCACCAGACGTGGACCTGCCCACCAGAAAGACAAGATCCAGCCTCATCCACCAGAACAGAGGCACTAGTCCCCCCAACCAGGAAACCTATTCAACCCACTGAACCAACCTTAGCCACTGGGGACAGCCACCAAAAATAACGGGAACTACGAACCTGCAGCCTACAAAAAGGAGACCCCAAACACAGTAAGATAAGCAAAATGAGAAGACAGAAAAACACACAGCAGATGAAGGAGGAAGATAAAAACACAGCAGACCTAACAAATGAAGAGGAAATAGGCAGTCTACCTGAAAAAGAATTCAGAATAATGATAGTAAAGATGATTCAAAATCTTGGAAATAGAATAGACAAATTGCAAGAAACAGTTAACAAGGACCTAGAAGAAATAAAGAGGAAGCAAGCAGCGATGAGCAACACAATAAATGAAATGAAAAATACTCTAGATGGGATCAATAGCAGAATAACTGAGGCAGAAGGGTGGATAAGTGACCTGGAAGGTAAAACAGTGGAAATAACTACTGCAGAGCAGAAGAAAGAAGAAAGAATGAAAAGAACTGAGGACAGTCTCAGAGACCTCTGGGACAACATTAAACGCACCAACATTCGAATTATAGGGGTCCCAGAAGAAGAAGAGAAAAAGAAAGGGACTGAGAAAATATTTGAAGAGATTATAGTTGAAAACTTCCCTAATATAGGAAAGGAAATAGTCAATCAAGTCCAGGAAGCACAGAGAGTCCCATACAGGGTAAACCCAAGGAGAAACATGCCAAGACACATAATAATCAAACTGTCAAAAATTAAATACAAAGAAAACATATTAAAAGCAGCAAGGGAAAAACAACAAATAACACACAAGGGAATCCCCATAAGGTTAACATCTGATCTTTCAGCAGAAACTCTACAAGCCAGAAGGGAGTGGCAGAACATATTTAAAGTGATGAAGGAAAAAACCTACAACCAAGATTACTCTACCCAGCAAGGATCTCATTCAGATTTGATGGAGAAATTAAAACCTTTACAGACAAGCAAAAGCTGAGAGAGTTCAGCACCACCAAACCAGCTCTACAACAAATGCTAAAGGAACTTCTCTAGGCAAGAAACATAAGAGAAGGAAAAGACCTACAAGAACAACCTGAAACAATTAAGTAAATGGTAATAGGAACATACATATTGATAATTACCTTAAATGTAAATAGATTAAATGCTCCCACCAAAAGACACAGACTGGCTGAATGGATACAAAAACAAGACCCATATATATGCTGTCTACAAGAGACCCACTTCAAACCTAGGGACACATACAGACTGAAAGTAAAGGGATAGAAAAAGATATTCCACACAAATGGAAATCAGAAGAAAGCTGGAGTAGCAATTCTCATATCAGACAAAACAGACTTTAAAATAAAAACTATTACAAGAGACAAAGAAGGACACTACATAATGATCAAGGGATCGATCCATGAAGATGATATAACAATTGTAAATATTTATGCACCCAACATAGGAGCACCTCAATACATAAGGCAAATACTAACAGCCTTAAAAGGGGAAATCGACAATAACACAATTATAGTAGGGGACTTTAACACCCCACTTTCACCAATGGACAGATCATCCAAAATGAAAATAAATAAGGAAACACAAGCTTTAAATGATACACTACTCAAGATGGACTTAATTGATATTTATAGGACATTCCATCCAAAAACAACAGAATACACATTTTTCTCAAGTGCTCATGGAACATTCTCCAGGATCGATCATATATTGGGTCACAAATCTAGCCTTGGCAAATTTAAGAAAACTGAAATCGTATCAAGTATCTTTTCTGACCACTACGCTATGAGACTAGATATTAATTACAGGAAAAGATCTGTAAAAAATACAAACACATGGAGGCTAAACAATACACTACTTAATAACGAAGTGATCACTGAAGAAATCAAAGAGGAAATCAAAAAATACTTAGAAACAAATGAGAATGGAGACACGACGAGCCAAAACCTATGGGATACAGCAAAAGCAGTTCTAAGAGGGAAGTTTATAGCAATACACTCATACCTTAAGAAACAGGAAACATCTCGAATAAACAACCTAACTTTGCACTTAAAGCAATTAGAGAAAGAACAACAAAAAAACCCCAAATTTAGCAGAAGGAAAAAAATCATAAAGATCAGATCAGAAATAAATGAAAAAGAAATGAAGGAAACAATAGCAAAGATCAATAAAACTAAAAGCTGGTTCTTTGAGAAGATAAATAAAATTGATAAACCATTAGCCAGACTCATCAAGAGTAAAAGGGAGAAGACTCAAATCAATAGAATTAGAAATGAAAAAGAAGAAGTAACAACTGACACTGCAGAAATACAAAAGATTATTAGAGATTACTACAAGAAACTCTATGCCAATAAAATGGACAACCTGGAAGAAATGGACAAATTCTTAGAGGTGCACAACATTCTGAGACTGAACCAGGAAGAAATAGAAAATATGAACAGAACAATCACAAGCACTGAAATTGAAACTGTGATTAAAAATCTTCCAACAAACAAAAGCCCAGGACCAAATGGCTTCACAGGCGAATTCTATCAAACATTTAGAGAAGAGCTAACACCTATCCTTCTCAAACTCTTCCAAAAGATAGCACAGGGAGGAACACTCCCAAACTCATTCTATGAGGCCACCATCACCCTGATACCAAAACCAGACAAAGACGTCACAAAGAAAGAAAACTACAGGCCAATATCACTGATGAACATAGATGCAAAAATCCTCAACAAAATATTAGCAAACAGAATCCAACAGCACATTAATAGGATCATACACCATGATCAAGTGGGGTTTATTCCAGGAATGCAAGGATTCTTCAATATACGCAAATCAATCAACGTGATACACCATATCAACAAACTGAAGGAGAAGAACCATATGATCATCTCAATAGATGCAGAGAAAGCTTTTGACAAAATTCAACACTCATTTATGATAAAAACCCTACAGAAAGTAGGCATACAGGGAACTTTCCTCAACATAATAAAGGCCATATACGACAAACCCACAGCTAGCATCGTTCTCAATGGTGAAAAACTGAAACCATTTCCACTAAGATCAGGAACAAGACGAGGTTGCCCACTCTCACCACTCTTATTCAACATAGTTTGGAAGTTCTAGCCACAGCAATCAGAGAAGAAAAAGAAATAAAAGGAATCCAAATCGGAAAAGAAGAAGTAAAGCTGTCACTGTTTGCAGATGACATGATACTATACATAGGGAATCCTAAGGATGCTACCAGAAAACTACTAGAGCTAATCAATGAATTTGGTAAAGTAGCAGGATACAAAATTAATGCACAGAAATCTGGCATTCTTATACACTAATGATGAAAAATCTGAGAGTGAAATTAAGAAAACACTCCCATTTACCACTGCAACAAAAAGAATAAAATATCTAGGAATAAACCTACCTAAGGAGATGAAAGACTTGTATGCAGAAAAATATAAGACACTGATGAAAGAAATTAAAGATGATACAAATAGGTGGAGAAATATACCATGTTCTTGGATTGGAAGAATCAACATTGTGAAAATGACTCTACTACCCAAAGCAATCTACAGATTCAATGCAATCCCTATGAAATTACCACTGGCATTTTTTACAGAACTAGAACAAAAAGTTTCACAATTTGTATGGAAACACAAAAGACCCTGAATAGCCAAAGCAATCTTGAGAACAAAAAACGGAGCTGGAGGAATCAGGCTCCCTGACTTCAGACTCTACTACAAGGCTACAGTAATCAAGACAGTATGGTACTGGCACAAAAACAGAAATATAGATCAATGGAACAGGATAGAAAGCCCAGAGATAAACCCACACACATATGGTCACCTTATCTTTGATAAAGGAGGGAAGGATATACAGTGGAGAAAAGACAGCTTCTTCAATAAGTGGTGCTGGGAAAACTGGACAGCTATCTGTAAAAGTATGAAATTAGAACATTCCCTAACACCACACACAAAAATAAACTCAAAATGGGTTAAAGATCTAAATGTAAGGCCAGACACTATCAAACTCTTAGAGGAAAACATAGGCAGAACACTCTATGACGTAAATCACAGCAAGATCCTTTTTGACCCATCTCCTAGAGAAATGGAAATAAAAACAAAAATAAACAAATGGGACCTAATGAAACTTAAAAGCTTTTGCACAGCAAAGGATACCATAAAGAAGACCAAAAGACAACCCTCAGAATGGGAGAAAATAGTTGCAAATGAAGCAACTGACAAAGGATTAATCTCCAAAATTTATAAGCAACTCATGCAGCTCAATACCAAAAAAACAAACAACCCAATCCAAAAATGGGCAGAAGAACTAAATAGACTTTTCTCCAAAGAAGATATACAGGTTGCCAACAAACACATGAAAGAATGCTCAACATCATTAATCATTAGAGAAATGCAAATCAAAACTACAATGAGATATCATCTCACACCGGTCAGATTGGCCATCATCGAAAACTCTAGAAACAATAAATGCTGGACAGGGTGTGAAGAAAAGGGAACACTCTTGCACTGCTGGTGGGAATGTCAATTGATACAGCCACTATGGAGAACAGTATGGAGGTTCCTTAAAAAACTACAAATAGAACAACCATACGACCCAGCAATCCCACTACTGGGCATATACCCTGAGAAAACCATAATTCAAAAAGAGTCATGTACCAAAATGTTCATTGCAGCTCTATTTACAATAGCCAGGACATGGAAGCAACCTAAGTGTCCATCAACAGATGAATGGATAAAGAAGATGTGGCACATATATACAATGGAATATTAATCAGCTATAAAAAGAAATGAAACTCAGTTATTTATAATGAGGTGGATGGACCTGGAGTCTGTCATACAGAGTGAAGTAAGTCAGAAGGAGAAAAACAAACACCGTATGCTAACACACATATATGGACTCTACAGAAAAAAAAAATGTCATGAAGAGATTAGTGGTAGGACGGGAATAAAACAGAGACTTACTAGAGCATGGACTTGAGGATATGGGGAGGGGGAAGGGTAAGCTGTGACGAAGTTAGAGAGTGGCAGGGACATATATACACTATCAAATGTAAATTAGATAGCTAGTGGGAAGCTGCCGCATAGCACAGGGAGATCACCTCTGTGCTTTGTGACCACCTAGAGGGGTGGGATAGGGAGGGTGGGAGGGAGGGTGATGCAAAAGGGAAGAGATATGGGAACATATGTATATGTATAACTGATTCACTTTGTTGTAAAGGAAAAACTAACACACTATTGTAAAACAGTTATACTCCAATAAAGGTGTTTAAAAAAAAATGTTCTACTAAAAAACCTTCTATTTTGTAGACTGTGTGCACCATGACAACAAGGACTAAGTCATTAATATTTAACTGTGAGACTTCAAAACATTACTCAACCTCTTTGTGTCTCAGTTTCCTAATCTGTAAAATTATGATAACAATAGTATGTACTTTAGAGACCTAGGTGAAGACTAAATGAGATAAATGTATAGAGGAAACAGACACTGGCATTTGGCATAGGCTTTTCATTGGTTTACCTGCTGCTTTGCCCAGTGACTGGAATATAGGAGGTACTTAATGAATGTTTGTAAATGAATATAGACAGTAACAAACATAGAGGGAAGTACCTACAGAGACCCATCCCCCCAGAAGATGGCTTACACATCATATATTTACAAAGACAATGTTTCTTTCTTTTTTTTTTTTTTTTTGGTGGTATGCGGGCCTCTCCCATTGCGGAGGACAGGCTCCGGACGTGCAGGCTCGGCGGCCATGGCTCACGGGCCCAGCTGCTCTGCGGCATGTGGGATCTTCCCGGACCGGGGCACAAACCCGTGTCCCCTGCATTGGCAGGTGGACTCCCAACCACTGCGCCACCAGGGAATCCCAAGACAATGTTTCTTTACCCTAAAGCAGCCGATATATTCTCTTCTATCCACCATCTGACTTTTAGATCCTAGGTGGATAGGGGACAGAATCAGGAAAATTTCACAAATTAACCTTGCAATCTTTTAACCACTGTCAGGGCAAAAGTGTCAGGGAGGTAAAGTTTACTGGTTACCCCTTTATTTGCCGATTTAGTGTCCCTCTAGGTATTTCAGTGCTCCTGTAAGGGTTACTACTGGAGTGTTGTGGGCTAGGATTAAAATAAAAATTTCTAGGATGTACTGAGTATACTTAATGTGCCAGGCACTATATTAAGTATTTTACTTGCTTTATCTCATTTAACCTTCACAACAAACAAGAGAGGGAGGTACTATTACTTTGACCACTTTATAGAAGTATCAGATGTTGAGAGAGTCTACCTGACTTGCCCAAGATTGTATAATTAAAACTTAGCAATGGATGATCTTCAACCCTCTCCAGGCCACTGCAATTCATGTTCTTATTTACCAGATACCCCATATACGGATGGCAGCCTATGATCTTACACTCAAGAAAGTTGGGATCTCTCCTAACTTTTCTCCCTAGATTTAAGAAGTCAGGAGCTGGTTGGAGATGATTAGATACTCAGGGCTAACTGTAAGTATACTTATAATTATTGTCCCCATTTTACTCAGTGTGGAGAAATGATTTTGCTCTTGAGAGAGAACATGAGATGGATGAATCCACAAAGAAGTACTGGATTCAGATAACTTAATTTTTTGTGTGTGATTGAAATGCATTCTTGTCACAGTTTAGAAGAGTACCTGAAGTTCAGAGAAATATAACAAAGCTAGTATGTGGAAAGTGAGATATAGGCCTTAAATCTCTTCTAGAGCAGCATTTCTGCTGCTTCTTCCTCCTCCTATTCAGGAGGAATAGTTTTTTGGAGGAAAAGGAGAGATAGGAACCGGGGGTACTTTATGCACTGGGCTGAAACAGGGCTAGTGGCAATGCCATCATAGGAGAAAAAGTTATGGAAAAACAGTCCTAAGACTGGTTATGAAAAAGCAGCTTGTGGCAGATGAGTGCTCCTGATGAGAAGGGCTAGAAATGTTGGGTAAAATATAAAAATCACCAGTCTATTCTAAGAAGTGAAAATAGTATTAATTTATATTAGGTTCTTTCAGCTCAAAATGCATTTTACTATCTCTAGGGATAAAAGAAAGTATATGTAAAAAGCTAACAGAGGACAAAAAATGGAATGATAAAACAAATACTGCATAAATACAAAGAAAAGCAATAAATAAATAAAAGGAAAGAAAACAAATGGAATAAATAAAAAACAAATGGTTATATGATTGTTGTAAACTTAAGTATATCAATAATATAGTAAATGAAAGGGATCTAAATACTCCAATTAAAAGATTGTCAGATGCATTAAAAAACCCAACAACTCTGTTATTTGCCAAAGACATAACTTAGATATAAGGATTCACAAAGCCTGAAAGCAAAAGAATGCAAAAAAACGTACTAAGTGTATTAGTTTGCTATTGCTGCTATAGCAAATTACCAAAAAAAAAAAAAAAAAAGGCATTAAAACAGCACAAATTTATTGTCTTACAGTACGGAAGGTAAGAAGTCTGAAATGGATCTTATGGGGCTAAAATCAAGGTGTCAGTCAGGTTGTATTCCTTCTGGAGGTTCTAGGGGAGAGTCTGTTCTTGCCTTTTCCAGCTTCTAGAGGCTACCTGCATTCTTTGGCTTGTGGCCCCATTCCAGCAATCACATCACTCCAACCTTTGCTTCTATTATCATATTTCTTTTTCGGACACTCCTAATCAGCATACGTGGAACAATGCCGTCAGCAATATAACCACACATATTTTTTTAAGTGTACACAGAATATTTATCAAAACTGATCATATGATGTGTCATAAGGTAAATCTCAACACATTTTAATAATGAAAATCATTGAGAATATGATGTATGATCACATTGTAATTAAGCTTGAAATCCATAATAAAAAGGTAACTTAAAAAATCCCCAAATGTTTGGAAACAACCCATGAGTCTAAGAGGAAATAACAATGGTGATTTTAAAATATTTTCAATTAAATGATACTGAAAGTATGACATATTAAATCTTGTGGGATATAACTAAACCTGTGCCAAGAGGCAAATTTATAGCTGTAAGTTGCTTTATTATAAAAGAAGAAAAACTGAAAATCAGTGGTCTTAGTATCCACCACAAAAGTTGGAAGAAAAAAGGAAATTAAACCCAAAGAAAGTAGAAAGATTAAAATAATAAAGATCAGTCTAGGGCTTCCCTGGGGGCGCAATGGTTGAGAGTCTGCCTGCCAATGCAGGTTTGTGCCTTGATCTGGGAAGATCCCACATGCCGCTGAGCGGCTAGGCCCGTAAGCCATGGCCGCTGAGCCTGCGTGTAGAGAGCCTGTGCTTTGCAACGGGAGAGGCCACAACAGTGAGAGGCCTGCATACCGCAAAAAAAAAAAAAAAGATCAGTCTAGAAATTAATAAAATAGAGAAAATCACCAAAGTCAAAATTTCGTTCTCTGAGAGATTAATAAAACTGATAAACTCCAAGTAAGATTGATCAAGAAAAAAAAGAGTACAAATTACCAGACATGAGTATGAAAGAAAAGACATAACTAATTTCCTATAGACATTTAAAATACAGTTAGAAGATATTAAAATAATATATTATTAATATATTTGATATTATAGATAAAATAGAGAAGTCCATTGAAATCCACAATTTATCAAAAATTACACAAAAAGATATGAAAATATGAATAGTTCTACACCTATTTGTAAATAAATAGCTTCCCAAAGGAAAGCCTCCAGGTCTAGAGTTTTCATCAATGAAGTTGAAATATTTAAAGAAATAACATCAATCTTAAGAAGCTCTTCCAGAGAAGAGAATGAGAGAGGATACTTTCCAAGTTATCTTATGAAGCCAGGATAACTTTGATACCAAAATGTAACAAAGATATTACCAAAATAGAGGCCAATTTCTCTCAAAAATATAGATGCAAAAAAATCCTACCCCAAATATTAGCAATTTGAACCACCAATGTAAATACAAAGGATTACACATCACAGTAAATTGGGTTTAATCCAGGAATGCAACGTGGTTTCATATTAAAACAATCAATGTAATAAACAACATTAATAGAATAATGATAAAAATCACAGTCACCTCAATAGATGTAGAAAACATATTTGATTAACTTCAACAATGATTCATGATTCAAAATAAAACCAACTTGTAGGAAACTAGGAATAGAGGGGAACTTTTTTTTTTTTTGGCTGTACCTTATGGCTTGCGGGATCTTAGTTCCCCCACCAGGAATTGAACCCTGGCCCCAGCAGTGATAGCACTGAGTCCTAACCACTGGACCACCAGGGAATTCCCAGAGGGGAACTTCTTAAATCTGATAAGGAATATCTACAAAAAACATATAGTGCATATCCTACTTTATGGTAAAATATTGAAAATTCCCTTGAGATTGAAATAGTGCAAGGATTGCCTTATTACCTCTTCTATTCAACATTGTACTAAAGTTTTATAGCTTGAGCAATAAAGAAAGAAAAAGGTATTAAGATTAGAAAGGATGAAATAGAACTGTCTTTGTTTTCAGAGGACATAGAAATTCAAAAATTATAGAAGATACAAAATAATCTATAATCAAACTATTTAAATGTAAAAGTAATTTTAACTATGTCTATAGATACAAAGTGAATATACAAATTCAACTGTATTTCTTTATATGATCAGGAAGCAATTTGAGATAAAATAATAAAACATATTTTTCAATTTACATCAGCACCAGAAAACATCAAAAGCCAAGAATTAAATCTAACAAAAGATGTACAAGGCCTCAGGAGCAGCATTCCCCAGGGACTGATCCTAGCCTGTGCTCAGTCCAGCCTCAGCCACCCCACCAAGGTGGCCTCCAGCACAGCTCTCCCCAGGGCCTGCCCTCAAATTGCACCCACTTCAGCTCCAGCTGGTCTGCCAAGGCCACCAAGTATAAGCAGTCTACACTGAGGACACTCCCACACAAGGTCACTCCTTCAAGACCAGGAGGCATAGCTGTTTCACCTAATTTATAGAAATAAACAAATGTCAAACAAAACAGGGAGACAAAAATATGTTCCAAATGAAAGAACAAAATAAAACCCTTAAAAAAAAAACCCCTAATGAAATGAAGATAAGTAATTTACCTGATAAAGAGTTCAAAGAAATGGTCATAAGGATACTCAGTAAACTTGGAAGACGAATGCAGGAACTCAGTGAGAACTTCAACAAAGATTTAGAAAATATAAGAAATAACCAACAGAACCGAAGAATACAATAACTAATATAAAAAATACACTAGAGGGAATCATCAGCATATTAGATATACAGAAAAAGAAAAACAAGCAACACCAAAGTTGCTAGAAGAAAAGAAATAATAAAGATCAGAGTGGAAATAAATGAAATAGATATGGAAAAAAACCCAGAAAAATTCAATAAAACTAAGAGCTTGTTCTTTGAAAAGATAAACAAAATTGACAAAACTTTAGCCAGACTCATTGAGAAAAGAAAAGAGCCCAAATAAATAAAATCAGATACAAAGGAGGAGAAATTACAACTGATACCACAGAAATACAAAGGATCATAAGATAGTACTATGAACAATTATATGCCAACAAATTAGATGGCCTAGAAGAAATGGATACATTTCTAGAAACCTGAATCATGAATAAATAGAAAATCTGAATAGACTGATCACTAGCAACAAAATTGAATCAGTAATCAAAACACTGCCAACAAACAAAAGTCTGGGACCAAATGGCTTTACAGGTGATTTCTACCAAATATTTAAAGAAGAGTTACAACCCATTCTTCTCAAATTATTCCTCAAAAAGCGAAGAGGAAGAAGCACCTCCAAACTCATTTTATAAGGCCAACATTACCCTAATACTAAAACCAGGTAAAGCCACCACAGTAAAAGAAAATTACAGGCCAATATTCCTGATAAACATAAGTATAAAAATCCTCAACAAAATATTAGCAAACCAAATTCAACAATACATTAAAAGAATCATACACTATGATCAAGTGGGATTCATTCCAGATATGCAATGATGGTTTAACATCTGAAAATCAATCAACATGATGCACCCCGTTAACAAAACAAAGGTTAAAAATCATACGATCATCTCAATAGATGCAAAAAAAGCATTTGACAAAATTCAACATTAGTATATAATACAAAATGGGTATAGATGTAACATACCTCAATGTGATAAAGGCCATATATGACAAATCCACAGCTAACGTCATACTCAATGGTGAAAATCTGAAATCTTTTCCTGTAAGATCAGGAACAAGGCAAGGACACGCACTCTTTCTACATTTATTCAACATAGTATTGGAAGTCCTTGCCAGAGCAATTGGACAAGAAAAAGAAATAAAAGACATCCGTGTTGGAAAGAAATAAATTAAATTGTCACTATTTGCAAATGACTTGATACTGTACAGAGGAAATGTCAAAGACTCCACCGAAACACTATTAGAATTAATAAACCATGGTGGTGTGATGAATTGGGAGATTGGGATTGACATATATACACTAATATGTATAAAATGGATAACTAATAAGAACTTGTTATATAAAAATATAAATAAAATTAAATTTAAAAATAATTAATAATCAATAAAGTTGCAGGATACAGAAATTAATTAATTAATATATGAATATATTAATAAAAATTAATATACAAAAATCTGTTATATTTTTACACACTAATAATGAATAGTTAGAAAGGGAAATGAAGAAAACAACCCCATTTACAATTGCATCAAGAAGAGTAAAATACGTAGGAATAAATTTAACCAAGGAGGTTAAGTTTTCAGACCTGTACTCTGAAAACTATAAGACATTGATAAAAGAAATTGAAGATGACACACATATATGGAAAGATATACCATGCTCTTGGATTAGAAAAATCCATACCATTAAAATGTTCCTATTACCCAAAGCAATCTATGGGTTTAATGCAATCCATTTCAAAATTCCAATAGCATTTTTCACAGGACTAGAACAAAAAGTCCTAAAATTTGTATGGAACCATAAAGATCCCAAATAGCCAAAGCAATCTTGAGAAACGTGAACAAAGCTGGAGGCATCACGTTCCCAGACCTGATACATGAAACTATAGTAATTAAAATAGTACAGCTGTATGGAACTGGCACAGCAAACAGACATATATCAATGGAAAAGAATAGAGTACAGAAATAAACCCACACTTATATGCTCAATTAATCTATGACAAAGGAGTCAAGAATATACAATGGGGAAAAGTCAGTCTCTTCAATAAATGGTGTTGAGAAAACTGGACAGCTACATGCAAAAGAATCAGACTGGACCACTTTCTTATACCATATGCAAAAATAAACTCAAAATGGATTAAAGACTTAAATGTAAGACCTGAAACCATAAATCTTCCAGAAGAAAACATGGGCAGTAACCTCTTTTGACACTGGTCTTAGCAATATTGTTTGAATATGTCTCATCAGGCAAGGGAAACAAAAGCAAAAATAAACAGATGAGACTACATCAAACGAAAAAGTTTTTGTACAATTAAGGAAACTGCCAACATGGAAAAAAGGCAGCCTACTAAAGACGAGAAGATATTTTCAAATGGCATATCTGATAAGGGGTTATATCCAAAATATATAAAGAACTAATACAACTCAATATCAACAAAACAAACAACTTGATTAAAAAATGGGTAGAGGACCTGAACAGATACTTTTCCAAAAATGACATACAGATGGCCAACAGGCATAGATGCCTAACATAACTCATCATCAGGGAAATGCAAGTCAAAATCACAGTGAGATATCAAGTCACATCTGTCAGAATGGCTATCATCAAAAAGACAAGAATCCACAAGTATTGATGAGGATGTGGAGGAAACGGAATCCTCATGCACTACTGGTGGGACCATAAATTGGTGCAGCCACTATGGAAAACAGTATGGAGGTTCCCCTAAAAGCTAAAAATAGAACTGCTATATGATCCAGAAATTCCACTTTGGGGCATTTATTTGGAGAAAACAGAAATACTAATTCAAAAAGATATATGTACCTTTAGGTTCACTGCAGCACTATTTACACTAGCCAAGAAATGGAAGAAACCTAAGCATCCACCCACAGATAAATGGATTAAGAAGATGTGATATATATACAGAATGGAATATTACTCAGTCATAAAAAGAATGAAATCTTGCCATTTGTGGCAATATGGATGGACCAGGAAGGTATTATGCTAACTGAAATAAGTCAGATAGAGGGAAAAAATACCATCTGATTTCACTTACAAGTGGAATCTAAAAAACAAAGCAAATGAACAAGCAAAACAAAAGAAAAACAGACTCATAGAAAGAACTAGTGGTTGCCAGAGGGTATAGGAGTTGTTGAACAGATGCAATAGGTAAGGGGATTAAGAGGTACAAAATTCCAGCTATAAGATAAATAAGTCATGGGGGTATAATGCTCACATAGGGAACAAAGTCAATGAAATTGTAACAACTTTGTATGGTGATGGATGATACCAGGTCTTGTTGCAGTGATCACTTTATAATGTACACAAATATTGAATCACAATATTATATACCTGAAACTAATATGATATTGTATATTAATTAAAAATGTACAAGAAATTTATACAAATTTCTTATATAATATACAAGAAATATACAAAAACATTGAGAGAAATGAAAGCAGACTTATATAAATGAAAAGTTATTCCATATTGTGGATTAGAAGAGTCATTATTGTAAAGATGGCAAATCTCCACAATTGATCTACAGACTCAGTGAAAACCCAATCAAAGTCGCAGGAAAATGTTTTTCTAAAAATTAAAGTGGAATTTTAATTATGTATGGAAATGCAGAGGTCTAAGAACAGTCAAGGTAATATTGAAGAAGAACAAAGCTGAGAAAGTTACACTACCAGATTTTAATATTTACTATGAAGTTCCAATAATTAAGACAATGCTGTGTTGTCTGGAAGATAAATAGATCAAATAGTAGAAAGTCCAGAAATAGACCTACCAATATATGGTTATGTGATATATGACAATGTGGACATAGCAGCAAAGAGAGAAAAGAATGCTCCTTTTATTAAATAAAATGGTTCAATTGCACATCCACGTGGAAAAAAGCAAAAATGATGCTTACCTCATGTCACACACAAAAATGAAATCCAGATGGATTATTTATCTAAATGAAGATAAAACAATAAAGCTCACAGAAGATAACAAAGGAGAATATACTCATGGAGTTGGCAGAGAGTTCTTAAAAAGAACACAAAAAGCACTAGCCATAAAGGGAAAGATTCGAATTCACCAAGATAAACAGCTCCTCAGAAAAGCATACAGTTAGGGGAATGAACAGGCAAGCAACTATGAGAGAGTATATTTACAATACATATATTTAACAAAGAGCTCATATGCTCAGTATAAAAGCAACTTACAAATTAGTAAGAAAATGATAGGCAATCCAATTAAAAAATGTGCAAAGACTGAACATGCATTTGAAAAAAGAGGATCTCCAAATGGCCAATGAACAATGGACAAATAAGTTGTAGAATATTAGTAAAATGCAATAGTATACAGCAATAAGAATACAGGAATTACTGTTACATACAACAATATAGATGCATTTTATAAGCATAATTTCATTGGAAGAAACGAGACAAAATAAAGTATGAACTATATGAGTCCTTTTATATAAAGTTCAAGAACAGGCAAAAATGGGTAACTGATGTCAAAGTAGCAATTACCTTTGGGGAGGCTTACTAATGGGGAAGGAGCACAAGGCAGGATTCTGAGGTGCCTGTAATATTTTCTTTCTTTTTTTTTTTTTTTTTTTTTTTTGCGGTACGCGGGCCTCTCACTGTTGTGGCCCCTTCCGTTGTGGAGCACAGGCTCCGGACGCGCAGACTCAGCGGCCGTGGCTCACGGGCCCAGCCGCTCCGCGGCATGTGGGATCTTCCCGGACCAGGGCACGAACCCGTGTCCCCTGCATCAGCAGGTGGACTCTCAACCACCGCGCCACCAGGGAAGCCCTTATTTCTTGGTCTGAGTGGTTGTTACACATATGTGTTCACTTTGTGAAAATTGAGTTTTACCCTTAGGATTTGTGGCCTTTTTCTGTGCATATGTTATACTACAATAAAGAGAAAACTTAAAAAAATAATAATGTGAGATAACATCCAAATGCAAAGTTGAACTTAGATTAAATCCTGACAATATGTTTTGGGGACATTATGGGAAATTTAAATATTGTCTAGATATTAGGTGACATTAAAATACTTATATACTTATTAGTTTTTTGAGGTATAATTGTATTGCGGTCTTTAAGCAGAACATTTAAATTTCTATGAGATGTAAGCTGAAGTGATTATGAATAAAGTGCCATGATGTTGGCAATGTACTTTCAAATGGTTCAGTAAAACAAATATATCACATGTGTAAATATAGACTTACATATGTGTACACACATAGACAAAGCAAATATGGTAAAGTGTCAACAAAAATATGAACAATTGTCTAATTTAGGCACTAGGAATACGTATGATTAATGTACCAATCTTTCAATTTTTCTGTATGTTTAAAAATATTTATCATATACTAAATTGAGGGAGATTCCTAAAGCATTAGTTAGCTTGTGTTGAGCCACATGTGGCTTGGGGGCCTGGAGCCCTGTGCAATGGCTCTACTGAGTCAGAGTGATGTGTAACGGTTTCAGTGTCCTCCCAATCTTGCTAGCTCGTTTCACATTCCCCGGAGTCAGGAGGCAAGGCCCAGGCCAGCTGCTGCCTTGCTTGGCCACTCATGCCACCAGATGTCAGGCAGCCCTTGTGGGCTGCTCACTCGCCACCTCTCCCTTTGCCTTTCCTTCTCTCCTTGGGCGCTGCCTTAATTTTCCTTCAGCCCCTTCTCATGGCTCCATGCGGTTCAACTTCGTTGTTTTGGAACCAGGAAAAGAGAAACAAGGTAACAGAACAAATATGTCACCCCAACACGCTGGAGACTCTAATTGAGCAAAATTAAACATTCCTCTGTAGCTAGGACTGCAGCAAGAACTGGGCTCCCCACCACATGTAAAACACTCTGTGAGTATTTTCAAATTGTCTCGTTAGAAGAGGAAACCCAGGCACTGTCATACATGGTCCAGCTGTATCAGATCAGGAGAATGAAAATACGAAATGTCAGGTAGTCTTTCTGTAAAGGAGAGAGTATCCCTATTACTTATAGGAGGCAGAATGAAGATAACACAGACAGAGGAGACAAGACGCCAGCAGGCTGCCTCTGGAACATTAATGGAGCACTGCAAGGTGTGAGCAGACAAAACACTGGCCACCTGTGAAAGCGGGGTAGAGAAAAGAGGAAAGGCTTTGGTACTAATACCCTGTAATGTAAGGGCTAGAGGTCCTCTTTGCAAGTACAAGATTGTTTATTAATCCTAATTTCCCCTATCTACACTACTGAAGAACACCAATAAAAAAGTTCATCCAATAAAAATAACATTTTGATGCCGGCCCTTCATTCAGTTTTAAAAATTTCAAGGTGGACTCTGGAGCCAGAATGCCTAGGTTTATAAATTCAGTCTCCACTGCTTATTTATTAATGATAGGACCTTGGGCAAGTCACTTATCCTTCTGTGTCTCAATTTTCTTATTTATCAAGTGAGGGTATTATTAGTATGTACTTCATGAGCTGCTTTTACTGCTAAATTAGTTAATATGTTTAAAATGCTTAGAGTGCTGCCTGACACAGACAAAAAGCCACCACTTGCAGATCATGGTGATAGCGATGAGGATGAGGAGGGGCAGGAGGAGGACTTCATGGGCATTATCTTCCCTTCAACAATCTTTTCTTACTTATTTCTATTTCTGCAACCATCATGTCAGCCTCTAACCCCAAATCTGGGCATCACTGTTGACTTGGATTTTCTCTAAGATTTCCAGAACTTAATCAGTCAGTTAGCAAGTTCTGCTGACTTGGTCTTTTTATGTTTATCGCATCTCTTACTTCATTCCATCATCAAGGCCTAAACTCTAAGTTTTCTTCTTACCTGAATAATTGGCAATGACCTCTTGGTCTTACTGTCTCTCTAGTTCCTTCCACTCCATATGTCCACACAACACCGTCAGCTTGGGTAATGTCAAAACCTGTTCAAAACTTCAGTGGCTGCCCATTTGCCTGTCAACTAAGCATACAGTTTTTATTCCAACATTTGGAGCCTTGGGAAATTCTAACCTGCATTTCTAGACTTAGTTCTTTTTGTTTATTGATAGTCACTATATGCTATATTCAAACTTTTCAGTTACTTGAACCATTCTCAGTTTCAGATTGTGCTACTTTTAGCTCTATGGTCCTGGGCAATTAACCAGAGTTTCAGTTTCCTCTTTTGTAAGATGGAGATAATAACAGACTCTTCTGGGCAGTGTCCTTGTGAAGATTACAGGAGTTAATGCATGTAAAGCTTAGCACAGTTCCTAACATAAAGTGAGTACTCAGTAAATGCCAGTCAGGATGATGACGACTATTGTTTATGCTGTTCTTTTCCATAAACCTTCTTCACCTCTGTTTCCTTTGGACAAAACACGAGCCGTCCTTCAAGTCTTAAGTCTTTTCTCAAACCCTATCCATTTATAACATGTTTTCTTACTCCATTCAACCAGTTATCTCCTCACACTCCTCTGAACTCTCATGTGCTCACCTTTCTTTTGGAACTTATATTTTTCCATGTCCTACAATAAGTTTTGACTTTTAAAAACCTTTCCTGCAGCCATCCTCACTCAAAAACCACGACAAAAATTCCCAAACAGACAATTTACCCTCTGAAGGTAAGGACTATAGCTTAACTCATCTTTGTATCCCCTGCAATATCCAACATGATCACATGGAAGATCCTCCAATGCCCCTTTAACTGATAATTTCAGTTTATTGAGAAGTTAATTAAATTTAATTGATAGATTCAGGTTGCTGGATTACCTGTCATAACACCCAGAAATTCTACATTTTGAGAAGATAGCCATAGAATTAGGTGTTAACTATTTCCTAAAGCTCCTACCTCCCACAGGGGACCATTTAATAGGAAAGCCTACCCGTAGGACAACCATAAAATTGTGGTGGCCAAAATTCTTTGGGGAAAGTTTCATATTTTATATTTCCCTGTTAAGAGATAAATATAAAGTAATCAACATGAGAAAACAGACCACTGTTGATACTCCTTTACACATATTGGGGCTGGTGGAAGGACTGCACTACCATTTTTTCAGTGTTTAAGCTGTGAAGTTTGTAGTCTGATCCTATTTTTTTCTTCTTTCCCAACGGGGAACTTTTCTCAAGCTTACCTTTTTTTTCTCCTTTATTCTGGAACGCCCCTGTTTTTCACTTGGGTGCGGCGTTTTGGAAATGTTGGTTCACAACTTCAGAAGTTCTCTTAGTGAAATCTGAAACTGGTCTCTGGACACAGAAGGCAGGGAGGGACCGAAGAAAGCGGCAAGTCTCTCCAGATTGGGGGGTGGCCAATTTTAGTAAGCAAGGGAACTTACATTCAAGGCTTGTCTTGGGCGGCTGCAAGATGAGTAGATCTCCTCACCCACCCTCCAGAATCTTAAAAGTTTATACAGAAGCCTTAACTGCGTTCATTCATGTATACTGTCCATATGGTCTCAAAAACACGTTACTCTCTCGAGGCTTCTCCATGGAACAGCTCCCACTGTGGGCTCTGTGGGCAGAAAGTAATTCCAAGGCCAGGGGAGGGGGCGAGGAGCCTCTGCTGGGGTCTGGCTGGCAGGTCAAGGGGCGGTCGCGCCCTCTGGATGACCTCTGACGCTCCGCCCTCCTGACCTGCTCTTATACAATCTCACACCCCGCCCCCCACTTCCGCCGTGTGCTCTGAGCTGCCAGGAAGGAGTTTCAGTAGCGTGGAGGCGGCTCGTTTGGTGGCTATCGGGCTGCACTGGAGGCAGGTGCCACAGCAGCAGTAGAGGCGCAGGCAAGACAAAACGCAGATCAAGATAATGATTCCCAAAATAGTAACAATTATTTCCACCCAGAGCCCCATGATCCGAACCACTGATTTATGAAGTCCCCTAGGCTGGGAGTTGGATCACGAGGGGTGGAGTGTTGGAGGAGGACATGTACAGGACGTGACTGCCGCTTGACCTGAGAGCTAGTCCCAGGCAGTCAGAGGCTCCCTCACCTCCTCCTGTCCTTGGAATGTGTCTTCTGCCTACCATTCCCACAGCGGAAGCCGTTTTCATGGATGCAGCCTTGAGAGAGTAACGTGTTTTTGAGACCATCTGGCCGCTATATGTGACTGAACTCTGTGAAGGCCTCTATATAAAGTTTTTACAATTCAAACGGGTGGCTGAGGAGATGCCCAAGATGAGCCTCGTATGTAAGTTCCCTTGCTTTTTAAACCTACCACCTACCTGTCTCTTTCTTCAGTCTCTCCCCGCCATCTGTATACCTACCGGGACTGTTTGAGAACAAAGAGAGAAGTGTATGGAGTGAAGAGGATCCCTTCTCCTGGGAAGACACTCTAAACTACATTCCCTTACCTGCACCCTGAAAAGTCTCAGCTGCAGAGAGTTGCTGATTCCAGGCTTCAGGTGAAAAGCAACAGCCTTCTTCAAGCCAAAGCAGGAACTGTTTCTCTGGGTGGGCTGTTCACTAGGTCCCTAGACTGCATACTGGGTTCCCCGAAGCACCTTTAAGCAAACCAGACCACTCAGGCCAAGTTTTAAAAAACCAAAAAGGTAAGATAATGAAGGATGTATTTGTGTTCAGATTTATGTTTTTAACGATATCCTTCTATAGATTGTATATCCAAGAATCCATGCCCCATAAGCTGGGTAAGTGAGGACAAATCTGGCTCAGGCTAAGGAAGTTATTACAGATTCAAGGCTGGTGATTAGAAACGCTTCATGTTAAGACCAAGGGATTGTTTATGCCATATCCACTGCAGAAAGGCCGGGTCACAGCACTTCTTACCTGGATATGCTACAGATTCGTGATTGAAAATTGCTGACTTAGAAGAGGTAATAGAATCTCTTTAAAGATATCTTTCTAATGTATTTACTTTCCAGGCAGTCAAATGCCAGGCTGCTAACAGATGAGTTGTTTGTACTTTAAAAGTTTACTGTTCCAGTTAGTATATTCTTGATGGCATTTTATATTCTCTTTGCAGTGCAGCCAGCTGATTCATGCTGTATTCTGAAGGTTAAGAGTCTCCATGTGATGTTAAGAACTATATGTCTGAACCATTAAAGAAGAAGTGTATAAAATGCAGTGTAGCTCAGTGGAAGTATATGAACCAGAAGTATTTCATTTTATGCCATAGCTCTAGCTATATTTGTAGCTTTTGAGCACTGGCAGTTATACTTTCTTTCACTTTTAGAGTTATAGCTGTCTCCTCTGTTGAAAACATAGAGCAAGGTTATTACCTGATGAGCTCTTTATATTTATTATATGTGTTTTCAGTTCAACTTACAAATGCCACTATTTACTGTATTGCTGCTATATGTAAGGTTTTGTGCTAGATGCTGAGAGGGCTACCAAGATGATTCAGGTAGAAACCTCTGGGAACTTATAAGCACACCCATAATTGAACTGCATGGTAAAATATGTTAGAGATTATTAGAAAACTACAAAGCATTAGAGAGATTCAAAAAAGGGAGATGACATATTGTTTGTGAGATCTGGAAAAGCTGCATAAAAATATCTTTTGAGATGTGCATTGAAGAGTGGGTAGGAATTGAACAGATGGAGCTTGTTTGGGTGAAGGAAATCCAGGAAAGGGGAGAATCATGAATTTGCCCATACAGTCTGGGAAAATATGGAACACCATTAATGCTCAGTGGGTTGTCATGGGGGCTTATACAGGAGTACAAGGGGCTGTGTCCACCTGTGATTCCTGCCCTCTTCTCTAGTGTATTATTGCTAGAGTGTGACTACCCAGCCGAAGGATACATTTCCCAGGTTCTCTTGGACTAGAGGCAGAACTAATGGGTTATTTTCAGGCTTCATGTGCCAGTTAGAAGTTGATTCTGGAGGTGACCTTGAAAGCCTCATACTGCAGTTGGTACAGCCTCTGTCACCTTAGATTCTGAATGACTGAGTGGCGCAGCGTACACCTTACCTTCCCTTGCCTACCCCAAGTGGGAACACTCATGTGTACTTAGATAAGCAAGGATAAAACCTCTTCAATGTGTTTAGCCACTGTGATACTGGGTTTGCTTAAGAAAGCTGGAGTTTTCCTTAACTAATGTGGTAGTTAAAAGGGAAAGGTAGTCCTGGCCCCATGTTTTAGAGGTAGCATAATATACTGGAAGCAACTCTAGGCTAGAAACATGGATTTCATTTATTCACTTATTTATTCTTTCATTTCATATTTACAGAGACTTTTATAGCCTGTCAAATCTTGAGTTAAATGTTGGGAATCCTTATGATTAATAATGCATAGTTCAGGGCCTCATGGAGCTTACAGTGGGGTGCAGGACAATTAAAAAACAAAAACAAAAACAAAAACGGTAAACCAGGCTGCAGTGATCCACTGGAATGCCTTAGACTGGCAGCATCAGCATCACTCTGGAGCTCATTAGAGATACAGGATCTCAGGCCCCACCCCTAAATCAAGGGAGTCATAATCTGCATGCATATTAAAGTTTGAGAAACATTGGTAAAATGAGTGCTTTGGTAGGGACAGGCAATGGGGCAATGGGAACCCCAAAGAAGGACAATTAGTCCAGTCTTGATTGAGACTTTTCAGGTTTCCTAGACTAGGTGATGGCTAAACTGACTTCTGAGGGGCATGGTTTAGTCATAATAATTGTGTGACTTTGGGTAAGCTACTTATTTTCAATTTTGGTTTCCTTCTCTGCAAAAATACAGGTAATATTACAAGGTTGTTTTGAGTTTTAAAACTTTCCCAGGTTGTTTTGAGGCTCGTAAGCAATATGTAAAAGTGCTTTGAATACTCTAAAGCTGTATGTGAATGGGAAATTTATATTATTTCAGCTATAGTTGGAGTATAGTAAAAAATTGTGTTCTTTGGTATAATAATGCATTTTATTTATTTATTTTAACATTTATTGGAGTATAATTGCTTTACAATGGTGTGTTAGTTGCCTTATAACAAAGTGCATCAGCTATACGTATACATATATCCTATATCACCTCCTTCTTGGGTCTCCCTCCCACCCTCCCTATCCCACCCCTCTAGGTGGTCACAAACCACTGAGCTGAACTCCCTGTGCCATTTGGCTGCTTCCCACTAGCTATCTGTTTTACATTCGGTAGTGTACATATGTCTGTGCCACTCTCTCATTTCGTCCCAGCTTACCCTTCCCCCTCCCCATGTCCTCAAGTCCATTCTCTACATCTGTGTCTTTATTCCTGTCCTGCCCCTAGGTTCTTCAGAACCATTTTTTTTTTTTTTTAGATTCCATATATATGTGTTAGCATACGGTATTTGTTTTTCTCTTTCTGACTTACTTTACTTTGTATGACATACTCTAAGTCCATCCACTTCATACAAATAACTCAATTTAGTTTCCTTTTATGGCTGAGTAATATTCCATTGTATATATGTGCCACATCTTCTTTATCCATTCATCTGTCGATGGACACTTAGGTTGCTTCCATGTCCTGGCTATTGCAAATAGAGCTGCAATGAACATTGTGGCACATGACTCTTTTTGAATTATGGTTTTCTTAGGGTATATACACAGTAGTGGGATTGCTAGGTTGTATGATAGTTCTATTTTTAGTTTTTTAAGGAATTTCCATACTGTTCTCCATAGTGGCTGTATCAGTTTACATTTCCACCAACAGTGCAAGAGGGTTCTCTTTTCTCTACACCCTCTCCAGCATTTATTGTTTGTAGATATTTTGATCATGGCCATTCTGACTGGTGTGAGGTGATACCTCATTGTAGTTTATATTGGCATTTCTCTAATGATTAGTGATGCTGAGCATCCTGTCATGTGTTTGTTGGCACTCTGTATATCTTCTTTGGAGAAATGTCTATTTAGGTCTTCTGCCCATTTTTGGATTGGGTTGTTTATTTTTTTTGATACTGAGCTGCATCAGCTGCTTGTAAATTTTGGAGATTAATCCTTTGTCAGTTGCTTCATTTGCATATATTTTCTCCAATCCTGAGGGTTGTCTTTTTGTCTTGTTTATGGTTTCCTTTGCTGTGCAAAAGCTCTTAAGTTTCATTAGGTCCCATTTGTTTATTTTTGTTTTTATTTCCCTTTCTCTAGGAGGTGGGTCAAAGAGGATCTTTTTGTGATTTACGTCATAGAGTGTTCTTCCTATGTTTTCCTCTAAGAGATTTATAGTGAATGGACTTACATTTAGGTCTTTAATCCATTTTGAGTTCATTTTTGTGTATGGTGTTAGAGAGTGTTCTAATTTATTCTTTTAATGTAGCTGTCCAGTTTTCCCAGCACCACTTACTGAAGAGGCTGTCTTTTCTCCATTGTATATTCTTGCCTCCTTTATCAAAAATAAGGTAACCATATGTGCATGGGTTTATCTCTGGGCTTTCTTTCCTGTTCCATTGATCTATATTTCTGTTTTTATGCCAGTACCATACTGTCTTGATTACTTCAGCTTTGTAGTATAGTCTGAAGACAAGGAGACTGATTCTTCCAGTTCCGTTTTTCTTTCTCAAGATTGCTTTGGCTATTTAGGGTCTTTTGTGTTTCCACACACATTGTGAAATATTTTGTTCTAGTTCTGTGAAAAATGCCATTGGTAGTTTGATAGGGATTGAATTGAATCTGTAGATTGCTTTGGGTAGTAGAGTCATTTTCACAATGTTGATTCTTCCAATCCAAGAACATGGTATATCTCTCCATTTGTTTCTATCATCTTTAATTTCTTTCATCAGTGTCTTATAGTTGTTGGCATACAGGTCTTTTGTCTCCTTAGGTAGGTTTATTCCTAGGTATTTTATTCTTTTTGTTGAAATGGTAAATGGGAGTGTTTCCTTAATTTCACTTTCAGATTTTTCATCATTAGTGTATAGGAATGCAAGAGATTTCTGTGCATTAATTTTGTATCCTGCTACTTTACCAAATTCACTGATTAGCTCTAGTAGTTTTCTGGTAGCATCTTTAGGATTCTCTATGTATAGTATCATGTCACCTGCAAACAGTGACAGCTTTACTTCTTCCTTTCCGATTTGTATTCCTTTTATTTCTTTTTCTTCTCTGATTGCTATGGCTAAAACTTCCAAAACTGTGTTGGATAATAGTGGTGAGAGTGGGCAACCTTGTCTTGTTCCTGATCTTAGAGGAAATGGTTTCAGTTTTTCACCATTGAGAATGATAATGGCTGTGGGTTTGTCATATATGGCCTTTATTATGTTGAGGTAAATTCCCTCTATGCCTACTTTCTGGAGGGTTTTTATCATAAATGGGTGTTGAATTTTGTCAGTAGCTTTTTCTCCATCTATTGAGATGATCATATAGTTTTTCTCCTTCTATTTGTTAACATGGTTTATCACATTGATTGATTTGCATATACTGAAGAATCCTTGCATTCCTGGAATAAACCCCACTTGATCACGGTGTATGATCCTATTAATGTGCTGTTGGATTCTGTTTGCTAATATTTTGTTGAGGATTTTTGCATCTATGTTCAGCAGTGATATTGCCCTGTAGTTTTCTTTCTTTGTGACATCTTTGGTTTTGTTATCAGGGTGATGGTGGCCTCGTAGAATGAGTTTGGGAGTGTTCTTCCCTCTGCTATATTTTGGATGAGTTTGAGAAGGATAGGTGCTAGCTTTTCTCTAAATGTTTGATAGAATTCACCTGTGAAGTCGTCTGGTCCTGGGCTTTTGTTTGTTGGAAGATTTTTAATCACAGTTTCAATTTCAGTGCTTGTGATTGGTCTGTTTATATTTTCTATTTCTTCCTGGTTCAGTCTCAGCAGGTTGTGCTTTTCTAAGAATTTGTCCATTTCTTCCAGGTTGTCCATTTTATTGGCATAGAGTTGCTTGTAGTAATCTCTCATGATCCTTTGTATTTCTGCAGTGTCAGTTGTTACTTCTTTTTCATTTTTAACTCTATTGATTTGAGTCTTCTCCTTTTTTTTTTTGATGAGTCTGGCTTATGGTTTATCAATTTTGTTTATCTCCTCAAATAACCAGCTTTTAGTTTTATTGATCGTTGCTCGTTTCCTTCATTTCTTTTTCATTTATTTCTGATTTGATCTTTATGATTTCTTTCCTTCTGCTAACTTTGCGGGTTTTTTTGTTCTTCTTTCTCTATTGCTTTAGGTGTAAAGTTAGGTTGTTTATTTGACATGTTTCTTGTTTCTTGAGGTACGATTGTATTGCTATAAACTTCCCTCTTAGAACTGCTTTTGCTGCATCCTATAAGTTTTGGGTTGTTGTGTTTTCATTGTCATTTGTTTCTAGGTGTTTTCTGATTGCCTCTTTGATTTCTTCAGTGATCTCTTGGTTATTTGGTAGTGTATTGTTTTGCCTCCATGTGTTTGTAGTTTTTACATATTTTTTCCTGTAATTTATATCTAGTCTCATAGTGTTGTGGTCAGAAAAAATACTTGATATGATTTCAATTTTCTTAAATTTGCCAAGGCTTGATTTGTGACCCAAGATATGATCTATCCTGGAGAACGTTCCATGAGCACTTGAGAAGAAAGTGTATTCTGTTGTTTTGGGATGGAATGTCCTATAAATATCAATTAAGTCCATCTTGTTTAATGTGTCATTTAATGCTTGTGTTTCCTTATTTGTTTTCATTTTGGATTATCTGCCCATTGGTGAAAGTGGGCTGTTAAAGTCCCCTACTATGACTGTGTTACTGTTGAATTCCCCTTGTATGGATGTTAGCATTTGCCTTATGTAGTGAGGTGCTCTTATGTTGGGTGCATAAATATTTACAGTTGTTATATCTACTTCTTGGATTGATACCTTGAACATTATGTAGTGTCCTTCTTTGTCTCTAGTAACAGTCTTTGTTTTAAAGTCTATTTTGTCTGATATGAGAATTGCTACTCCAGCTTTTGATTTCCATTTGCATGGAATATCTTTTTCCTTCCCCTCACTTTTAGTCTGTATGTGTCCCTAGGTCTGAAGTGGGTCTCTCTTGTAGACAGCATACATAAAGGTCTTGTTTTTGTATCCATTCAGCTAGGGTTTGTCTTTTGGTTGGAGCATTTAATCCATTTACATTTAAGGTAGTTATCAGTATGTATGTTCCTATTACCATTTTCTTAATTGTTTTGGGTTTGTTATTGTAGGTCTTTTCCTTCTCTTGTGTTTCCTGCCTAGAGAAGTTTCTTTAGCATTTGTTGTAATGCTGGTTTGGTGGTGCTGAATTCACTTAGCTTTTGCTTGTCTGTAAAGGTTTTAATTTCTCTGTCGAAACTGAATGAGATCCTTGCTGGGTAGAGTAATCTTGGTCATAGGTTTTTGCATTTCATCACTTTAAATATGTCCTTCCACTCCCTTCTGGCTTGCAGAGTTTCTGCTGAAAGATCAGCTGTTAACCTTAGGGGGATTCCCTTGTATGCTATTTGTTGTTTTACCCTTGCTGCTCTTAATATTTTTTCTGTGTATTTAATTTTTGATAGTTTGATTAATATGTGCCTTGGCATGTTTCTCAGATTTATCCTGTATGGGACTCCCTGTGCTTCCTAGACTTGATTGACTCTTTCCTTTCCCATATTAGGTAAGTTTTCAACTATAATCTCTTTAGATATTTTCTCAGTCCCTTTCTTGTCTTCTTCTGGGACCCGTATAATTCGAATGTTGCTGTGTTTAATGTTGTCCCAGAGGTCTCTAAGACTGTCCTCAATTCTTTTCCCTCTTTTTTTTAAAAATATCTTTATTGGAGTATTCTTTTTTTCTTTATTCTGCTCTGCGGTAGTTATTTCCATTATCATATCATCCAGGTCACTTATCCATTCTTCTGCCTCAGTTATTCTGCTATTGATTCCTTCTAGAGAATTTTTAATTTCATTTATTGTGTTGTGCATCATTGTTTGTTTACTCTTTAGTTTTTCTAGGTCCTTGTTAAACGTTTCTTGTATTTTCTCCATTCTATTTCCAAGATTTTGGATCATCTTTGCTATCATTACTCTGAATTCTTTTTCAGGTAGACTGCCTATTTCCTCTTCATTTGTTTGGTCTGGTGGGGTTTTGACTTGGTCCTTCATCTACTGTGTGTTTTTCTGTCTTCTCATTTTGCTTAACTTACTGTGTTTGGGGTCTCCTTTTCACAGGCTGCCGGTTCGTAGTTCCTGTTGTTTTTGGTGTCGGCCCACAGTGGCTACGATTGGTTTAGTGCGTTGTGTAGTCTTCCTGGTGGAGGGGACTGGTGCCTGTGTTCTGGTGGATGAGGCTGGATCTTGTCTTTCTGGTGGGCAGAACCATGTCCAGTGGTGTGTTTCGGGGTGTCTGTGACCTTATTATGATTTTAAGCAGCCTCTCTGCTAAAGGGTGGGGTTGTGTTCCTGTCTTGCTAGTTGTTTGGCATAGGTTGTCCAGCACTGTAACTTACTGGTCGTTGAGTGGAGCTAGGTCTTAGCGTTGAGATGGAGATCTCTGGGAGATCTTTCACTGTTTGGTATTACATGGAGCCAGGAAGTCTCTTGTGGACCAATGTTCTGAACTTGGCTCTCCCACCTCAGAGGCACAGCCCTGACGCCTGGCTGGAGCACCAAGAGCCTGTCAGCCACACAGCTCAGAAGAAAAGGGAGAAACAAAGAAAGAAAGAAAGAAAAACAATTTTTTAAGTTATTAAAATAAATAAAAGATATTAAAAATAAAAAAATTAAAAAGTAATTAGAAAAGAAAGAAAGAAGAGAGGAAGTAAAGCAAATAACAAATCCACCAATGATAGCAAGTACTAAAAACTATACCGAAAAAGCCAACCAAACAAAAAAAGACGGACAGACGGTACCCTAGCACAAATGGTAAAAGCAAAGTTATACAGACAAAATCACACAAAGAAGCATACACATACACACTGACAAAAAGAGAAAAAGGAAAAAAAAAATATATCTGTATATAAAAAGAAAAGGAAGAGAGCAACCAAATGAATAAACAAATCTACCAATGATAATAAACTCTAAATACTAAACTAAGATAAACATAAAACCAGAAGCAAATTAGATGCAGAAAGGAAACCCCAAGTCCACAGTTGCTCCCAAAGTCCACCGCCTCAATTTTGGGGTAATTCATTGTCCATGTAGGTATTCCAGAGATGCAGAGTACATCAAGCTGATTGTGGAGATTTAATCTGCTGCTCCTTAGGCTGCTGGGAGACATTTCCCTTTATCTTACTTGTTTGCACAGCTCCTGGGGTTCAATTTTGGATTTGGCCCTGCCTCTGTGTGTATGTCGCCTGAGGGCATCTGTTCTTCACTCAGACAGGATGAGGTTAAAGGAGCAGCTGGTTAGGGGGCTCTGACTCAGTCAGGCCGGGGGAGGGAGGGATACAGAATGAGGAAAGAGCCTGCGGCGGCAGAGGCCTGCATGAGGTTGCACCAGCCTGATGTGCACCGTGCATTCTCCCGGGGAAGCTGTCCCTGGATCACAGGACCTGGCAGTGGTGGGCTGCACAGGCTCCCAGGAGGGGAGTTGTGGATAGTGCCCTGTGCTTGCACACAGGCTTCTTGGTGGCTGCAACAGCAGCCTTAGCGTCTCATGCCCATCTCTGGGGTCCGTGCTGATAGCCGCAGCTCGCGCCCGTCTCTGATTTTGTGTGTTTAACTTTGCTTTTACCATTTGTCCTAGGAGCTTATTTAGGTGGTCCTCTGAAACCCCTCTCCTCCTACACCCCAAAGCAATGGTCTCTTGCCTCTTAGGCAGCTCCAGACTTTTTCCGGACTCCCCCCCGGCTAGCTGTGGTGCACTAGCCCCTTCAGGCTGTGTTCACGCAGCCAACCCCAGTCCTCTCCCTGGGATCTGAACTCCAAAGCCCAAGCCTCAGCTCCCAGCCCCTGCCCGTCCCGGCAGGTGAACAGACAAGCCTCTCGGGCTGGTGAGTGCTGGTTGGCACCGATCCTCTGTGCGGGAATCTCTTCGCTTTGCCCTCCACACCCCTGTTGCTGCGCTCTCCTCCATGGCTCGAAGCTTCCCCCTCCGCCATCCACCTGTCTCTGCCCGTGAAGGGGCTTCCTAGTATGTGGAAACCTTTCCTCCTTCACAGCTCCCTCCCAGTGGTGCAGGTCCTGTCCCTATTCTTTTGTCTATGTTTCTTCCTTTTTCTTTTGCCCTACCCAGGTACGTGGGGAGTTTCTTGCCTTTTGGGAAGTCTGAGGTCTTCTGCCAGCGTTCAGTAGGTGTTCCGTAGCAGTTGTTCCACATGTAGATGTATTTCTGATGTATTTGTGGAGAGGAAGGTGATCTCCACCTCTCACTCCTCTGCCATCTTGATGATCTCTGTAATCATGCATTTTAAACAATGTTTAGTAAGAAAAAATTATCCCATGTGGATTTGTTGTTTTGATTATATGCAGATCTAAAAGAGAATTTTTTTTCCTCCTACTTATTGCAGAAGACTATAAAATCTGAAAAATAGATCTAGTGTGTTGGTTAAATAGGGTGTCTCCTGGGGTTCAAAAGTATTTTCCACTGGGGCTTGTGGGTTCTGGACTTCAGACATTTCTGCCCTTATATAGAGTTTATCCAAAACATAGAGATATAGCAGAGCAACTTTCTTCCAAACACTAATTACTGGGCTCAAACAGAAAAATTGAGCTGAGTGAGTTTATTCAGAATTAACAGGCCTTCAGAATGTTAAAGAAATATAAACAAAGAACAATAATTAACAATGGTAGAGGTCCAGTAATATAGCCTCTGCACAGAATTTCCTCACTACCAGCAAGTATTTTTAGTGTTGTTAGGTTTCAGGCAAGGCTCCAATTGTGTATGTTACGGTCACACAAAATGACCTGTTCTTTTATGCTTCTGTCCTTTGCACATTTTTTTTTTTCTTTGCCTCGAATGTTCTTTCTTTTCTGGACCACCTGCGATGTTTGGGCTACCTGATGATTTCCTTAAAGATGCCATCCAGACATCATCTCCTGACAGTAAGAAGCTTTTACTGACCAGTGTAGGCCAGTTTATTGAATAGATCACCTTCCTCTGTAGTCTTCTGGAGGCAAGAAAAATATATTGAATCACACTGGGATCATTACTCCAGGAAGTAAGTCTTACTTACTTCCTACCCCTAGCTTATGGCACTGTGCCCAGCACATAGTAGGTCCTAAATAAATATCTATTGAATAAATGTGAGAAAGGCCAGAAACTTTAAGAGTGAATAAACAAAAATAGTTCATGTTAATACTGATAGAAGCTTAGTTACTTGTTGATGTCACTTAGAAAGGGAAGTCTGTCAAATAACAGTCTAAAAACATGTAAAAAGAGGTAGTTATTCACAAATATTAGATGTTCTATCTAAAACATTCTTAGATATTAATATCTATTTCACATTACAGATTCTTTAACACAAAAACCCTATGTGTAGAAATTTATCCTAAGGAAATTAAGGATGTGTAAAAAGATCTAACTACAAAAGTGCTCATTTTATTCTGTTTATAATAACAAAAGTTTGTAGATGAGCTAGATGACCAACAATTGCGAATTAGTTAAATAAATTGTGATATAAAATTAAAAAGCTATGATGGAAATGTATTTATTAATTTAGAGAGATATTCATGTTATTTCAAATATAAAAATCAGGTTACAAAATGGCATGTTCATTAAGTTGGCATTTTATGAAAAAGAAAAATTTAGATGCTTAGAAGGGGACGTCTGGGAAGAAATATTCTCTAAAATGTTGATAGAGATTTCTCTGGTTGGTGAAATTCTGGGTCATTTTGACTTTTGTTCTCCTTGCTTATAATTGTTCAACATTCTCACACTAAAATATACTAATTAATCATTTTTTAAACTATAAAAGGAACCATAATTTTTTTGGAACAAATTATCCCCCTTAAGCCTTCTAGAAGGCCTCATGTCTTTCATTGTTTCCCACATTCTATTCTTGTACAAGTCTTCCTCCTCCTCCAGTGCATTCCTCAGAATATTATAGGGTGGTGAAAAGAGGATGGAATCAAGGAACAGGAGGTATAGGAGACTAATTCACTGTATGCATATTGCCCAAATTTATCTGCTTAATTTAACCACAAGAAGTCAGTTTTGGGTTGGCTGGGTTGTTCTCTTGTGTCACTGATAGCAGGACTTGGAGTGGAGAGGAAGATGTGAACCAGGTGCTTCAGATGTTGACAAATGAGGGGATGTGCAATGCAATTCTCAGATATGAAGAGAAAAGGGAGAGGGTGGGACAGCAGAAGTTCATGTTCTTTAAAAGAACATGGCTTTTTTCAAGAGAGTGAGGGAGTATGATTCTGGAAGCTGCAATGAGGAATAAAACAGACAATAACCACGTTCATTGATCTTCAGGTACATGAGGTGTGAGAGAATAAGAGTCCTTGGAAAGCTAGGTTTCATTAAGGCAGGGGATGCTGTTGGTGTCAGATTCAAGAGTCTTGCACTTCAAACTCAAGGGCAGCGGATATCTCAGGGGTTGCCCAAGAAGGATAAGACATAGTTCCTGGTTTTAGGTAACTTGCTCCAGTTAGAAAGCCATATGTAACATACACAAAACACCTGGAAAACATTTTGATGCTGAACTGTAGCAACTGGCTGTCAGACATGGTCCTTAAAACCAGTCCAGCTTGATCTAAGATTTTGAACTCATCACCCTTTGAACACAATCCCTGCCCTTAACTCCTTCATCCTCTCTTGGCTGGTATCTGACCCAGCAAGCTCAAGTTCCATGTCATGAAGAAAGAGTAAGACTGCAACTCTGAGTGGAACAAGAATTTAGAAAAGACAGAGTGGCAGGGAAGTGCTGGAATGAGGACAATGCATGAGATTGACTTAACCAGTTCTTAAAAGGTGAATAACATTGAATTTCTAGGAACTGGGAAGAACATGAACAAAGATCCAACAGTGGGGGTGAGCATAACATGAATATTATAATACCTTTTATATGATAAAATTGTTTCTATTTTTCCTAGACCATATTTTAAAATTAAGTTTATTTAGTTATAGTTTATACACAATGAAATTCAGCCTTTTTAGTGTAAAGAGTTTTGTCAATGTATACAGTCATGTAGCCAATATCACAGTCAAGGTACAGAACAGCATTGTTTTGTAGAAATATTATACAAGCCACATATGTAACTTTAAATTTCTAGTAGCCACACTAAAAAAGTAAGAAGAAAGGTGAAATTTTAATAATACATTTAATTTAAATAAATATATAAAAACATATCATTCAATATGTAATCAATATAAAAGTTATTGACATATTTTACATTATCTTTTTCATACAAAGTTTTTGGAATCTGATTTTTTTTTACATTTACAGCACATCTTAATTCAGACTAGTCACATTTCAAGTGCTTAATAGCCACATGTGTCTATTGACTACTGTATTCAACAGTGCAGATATAAAATATTCCCTTCATATCAAAAGTTTTCTTGTGCCCCTTTGCAGTCAATCTGTTTTTTCCCAATTCCGATCCCTGGCAACTACTGAACTGTTTCTTGTCCCTTCATGTATTAGTTAGGGATCTCCAGAGAAACAGAACCAAAAGTATGTATCTGTCTCTCTCTTTCTTTCCCCTCTCTCTATTTAGAGAGATTTAATTGGCTCCTGTGATCGTGGGGCTGGCAAGTCTGAAATCTACAGGGCAAACCTATAGTCCAGAGACCCAGAGAAGAGCTGCTGTTGCAGCTTAAATCTAAAGGTAGTCTGGAAGCAGAATTCCTTCTCTCCTTCTTTAGTCTTTTCTTTTAAAGTCTTTAACTGATTGGACAAGGCCCACCAATATTATGGAGGGTAATCTGCTTTACTTAAAGTCTACTGATTTGAATGTTAATCACATCTAAAAAAACCTCACACCACATGATTCAGCAATTCTGCTTCTGAGTATATACACAAATAATTGAAAGCAGGATTTTGAAAAGATATTTGTACATCCATGTTAATAACACCTTTATTCACAATAGCCAAAAGGTGGAAGCAACCCCAGGGTCCAATGACAGATGAATGCATAAACAAAATGTGGTATATACATACAATGAAATATTATTCAGCCTTAAAAAGGATTCTGACACATGCTACAACACGGATGAATCTTGATGATATTATGCTAAGTGAAATAAGTCAGTCACAAAAAGATAAATACTGTATGATTCCACTTATGTGAGGTACAAAGGGTGGTCAAATTCATAGAGAGCAGAAAGTAGAAATGTGGTTTCCAGGGGCTGGGGAGAGGGTGGAATGGAGAGTTATTGTTTAATAGGTATAGAGTTTCAGTTTTTCAAGGTGAAAAGAATTCTGGAGTTGTTTGCACAGCAATGTGAATGTTCATAACACTACTAAACCGTGCACTTAAAAATGCTTAAAATGGTAAATTTTATGTTACGTGTATTTTATTACAACTTAAAAAAAAAAAACCTTTACAACAACATCTAGGGTGACGTTTGACCAAAGACATGGTACTTCAGCCTAGCCAAGCTGATACATTTAGTTTTTCCTTTTCTAGAATATTAGATAAATGGAATCATATCGTATGTAGCCTTCTGTGGCTGGCTTCTTTCACTTAGCATAATGCTTTTGAGATTTATCCATGTTGTTGGATGTATCAGGAGTTTATTCCTTTTTATTACTGAATAGTATTCCATTGTATTAACATATACTGTAATTTTCTTAACCATACACCAGTTGATGGACATTTGGATTATTTCCAGGTTTTTGCTATTATTATTAAGACTGCTATAAACATTCACTTACAGGTCTTTGTTCCTAGTTCATTTTGAGAAAACATTTAAACCATTGCATCATGCAGAATGCTCATGGCACAAGTTACAGAAAATTGCCTCAAATCAACTTAAAATATAGAAATCAAAAAAAAATGGAAATCTTTCCATTTGTGACAACATGGATGGACCTAGAGGGCATTATGCTAAGTGAAATAAGTTAGACAGAGAAAGACACATACCATGTGATTTCACTTACATGTGGAATCTAAAAAAGAAAACAAAGGAACAAACAAAACAAAAAGGATCATAGATACTGAAAATGAAGTGGTTGTCAGAGGGGTGGGGGATGGGTAAACTAGATGAAAGGGACTGAGGTACAAACTTTCAGTTACAAAATACATAAGTCATAGGGATGTGATGTATAGCATAGAGAATATAGTCATAACATTATAATAACTTTGTAGGGTGACAGATGGCAGCTAGACTTATAGTGGTGATCATTTCGTAATATTTAAAAATATTGAATCACGATGTTGTGCACCTGAAACTACTATAATATTGTCAGTCAACTATAAGTCAATAAAAAAATTTATATAGAGAGAAATTTATGATCTTATTAACAAAAGTCTGAAAGAAGAAGGGCCAGCCCTTAGGGTGGTTAATTCAGCCTATAAACAACATTATCAAAGACCCAGGCTTTCCCTCTCTTTCCAAGCCTCTATTCTTCTGTGTATTGGTTTTGTCCTCAAGCTAGCCTCACTCCTGGTCACAAGATAGTTGTGACAGCACCAACTGTTCTACCCAGATAGAACAATGTTTGTAGGTAGTAGATGGAGCTGTCTTTTCCTCATGTTTTTTTCTGAAGATCAAAGAGTCTTGCCCAGAAGTCCCTCAATAGACTTTGCCTTAGTTTTCATTGGTTAGAATTGCATCAAATGCCCAGAATTGCATCAAATGACTAAAGCAACTAATGGCAAGGACAGTAGGACTCCCTTAGTTAGCTTAGAGCATTCAGAATTCAGTCCCTGGAGATGAGGCTTGTATCATTTCCCCTCAAGCACATGACTGTGCAGGAAAGAATGGACACCTGAACAAAGCCAGGGTTTGCCAGGAGGGAGAGTAAATGGATGTTGGGGAGACAGGGACCACTGCAGTCCTTAAGTCTGTTCCATGCTACTTTCATACTGGTTCTACTCTTCCTAACTTATGACACACTGTCTGAAATACTTTTGCTTCTGTTATTCTATTTTTACTAAAAGCTTAACAACAACAAAAGAAGCTTCCACCCTTTAGAATAGATAACTGAAAATTGTACTTGTTCCTCCTTCCAGGCTCAGTTCTAAATTATTTCAAGCATTTATTCAAGAATAATCTGCTGAACTCCTATTCTGTTGGAAGGCTTTGAGGGGCAAATAAAGAAGAATAAAATTAAGATTCCTGCT
This sequence comes from Kogia breviceps, assembly GCF_026419965.1. Classification (NCBI taxonomy): domain Eukaryota; kingdom Metazoa; phylum Chordata; class Mammalia; order Artiodactyla; family Physeteridae; genus Kogia; species Kogia breviceps. Next base: position 50,833,188 of record NC_081322.1, read on the forward strand.
CTTATCGCTTTACAATCTAGTTTAGAAGACAAGTTAAAAGTGGTAAGTTAAATAACTGCAGAAGTTATAAACAGTGGTTCTACATAACTGTGCAGAGCTGGCACAGGCAAGATGATGATTAATGGTTAAATGACAGTAAGTACCATGGCAGTTCAGGGGAGGACAAGATACTTGCAGGCTGGAATGGGCTGAGGAAGCTTCCCAGAAGAGGAGGGATTATAGATGGGTCTTGGCAGATAGGATTTGCAGAGGCAGACAGGATCGAGGGAGGGCCCTCAGCTGCAGCATCAGGAACTATTTGAACAGAATGGCGGAACAGTGTAATATTTCTTTGTATTCAGGATGTAGAGCGGACTGTCCAAACTGATTTTTTCCACTCGTTCATTAGATAAATATTTTCTGTGTGCCTATTATGTCCCAGGCTCTGTTTTCAGCAGAGGGGATACTGCAGAAAACCAAACAGACAAAAATTCCTGTCCTCATAGAGGATGTGTTCAAGTGGAGGAAGATAGCCATACAATAAGAAAAATATATCTTGTGTCGAATATAATAGAGGAAAATCAGGAAAGTGGGGGCAGTATGATGAGGGAGGATATTGTGATTTTAGGCATGAGTCTAGATCTGGAGGCCTGAAATGCCTTCTCTGACATGTTGGCATAGGGATACAGGGCAAGGAGGTTGGCCTCAAAGGATTCAAGGCAGATGATGGTGGGAAGACTGTGAGTATGGCAGGGAAGGAAAGGATGGAGGTCTTGCTAGGAACACGCAGGGATCGAGGCACCCCTCTTTACTCCTGCCGATGGCAAGAGGGAGGATGGGCAAGGCTTAGCTACCCAGAGCTCATGGAGCTCTTGGCTTCTCCTTTACGTCTGCCATGGGGAGATAGCTTTATTCTTTACAAATAGTAGGAGTTAAGGTTGGAAAAATAGGTTGGAGCCATGTTGCGGAAGGCCTGAAAAACCAGGGTAGGGAGATTAGATATGGTCTTAGTGAGCTAGGAGAGGGTTAAAATGTTTGCTCGGATGTTTGTCAGCGTGATAAAAGCGATGTATGGGCCCTCTCAAGTATCCTCTAAGTCAAGTATCTCTTATTTTGAAGCTCCCGATATGCTGCAGAACAGAAGAAAATCCAAAATAGGTTTGCAAAAATTGTTGTGTTTAAAGTATTTAAATTTAATAAATTAATGTTTTATCAGACAATAACACAATGCTTCTTATAAGATATTACAAGGTTTACTAAAAAATAGTTCAGTTCCAAGTGCACTAGTAGGTCTGGTCTTGGCACTGTTATTTACATTTCTATGACAAGTGCCCTCTCTCAATCCTGACAGTGTATCTCTTGCATCTGTGTGTGTGTGTAACCTCATTGGGGCATCATAACCCTCTACTTTGAACTGACCTTCAACTTTTGCTGATTTCTCATTTGCTCATTGTTGGGCCTTTTTAATCATTCTCTGTCCTCTGCTGTCAGTGTCCTTTGGACATTTATTTGTTTAATGAGTTTTGACCAACCCTGTTACTGTTGTGACCCTCATGTTTTGTTTGTATCCTGGTTTCCTGGTTCTGGCTCCTTGCCTGGATCCCTCGACCTGCTGCCATCCACAGCCTGGCATGACAGATGGCCGTAGGCTCTGTGGCACTCCATCAGTGCCTTGGCACAGCAGTCATTTAAGACGCCTGACAGGCAGCAGAGAGGAAAATGTGAATAGGTAGTAGGATGCTTTTCATAGGTCCTGAATGGTGCCAGTTCTTGGCTGGACCGCTTGTTATACGCCTAAATGAATCACTGCAAATGAGACCTTGTGTAAACAGACTCTCCCTGTGGGTCATATTGCATATTGTTTTGGTTCAGTGCACGCTTGTTAGAGGTCAGTCCTACATAAAGCTGTGCTGGGTACTGAGGGGGTATACAAAGATGACATGACTGTTACTGCCCTCGAGGAGCTTATAGTCCAAGGAGAGAGATACCCATGTGAACAGAAATTTATAATATAAATTAAGATGGGAAAGTCTTATGGCAGAGATCCAAACCTAGCTGCAGGAAGCACACAAGCCATGACTGACTTGGTGAAGGATTGACTTGTTGATGGATTTAGGTTGTAGTTCTAATTGTGATATGTGTGCTTCTGGGTCTTGAGAACAACACACACAGCAATCAGTTCCTACTGTTTTGAATAATTTATCAGATTCGTGATTTCAGGAGAGAAAGGAGCGTTTGTATATAATTGCCACAATAAAGAATTTATCTGTTCCATAGATGAGATTCAAAAGTGGGTCCTATTTATAGAAGAGGAAGTGACAATGAAAAAAAGGGCAAATAAAAAATGGCTCATTATGGTAAAACGAAGCTATATATTAATCAATAAATTGTAATGTTCAAGATCAAACAATATGCAGAATATTTTGATCATTCCATTATCACAGACCCACTATATCAACTTCAACAGTCATTTAACCATTTTAGGGTACAACTTTTTCACCTGAAAACAAAAATGTCTGTCCTCTGTTTATTGTATGTGGTCAAGATTGAGAAAAATCTCTTAAAAATGCTTTGAAGTTATAATAAAAGATTTTTCTCCTTGGAGAAATATACCATATCAATTAAATGTTCCAACTAATATTCCTACTATTTATTTAAAAATAACTGTATTACATGAAATGAACCACTATACCTTTTTTGATAAAAACAAACAAAAATGACAGTTTTAATTTCACAGGAAAATGTATAGGAAGTTTCTTTTTTTGGTAAAATATAGGTTTTAAACACCAGCTGGTTTCTATATTCCCTAGCAATATTTGCTCAGAGGAATGCTGTACATATATGAATTTGAGCAGATGGGCATATGCATGTATATAGAGAAAACATCATTCTAGTTCATATTACGAGCCTCAGTATGTACACAAATTAAGTTGTACAGGACACAGAACATTGTTTTTCTAAAACTGTAATTTCTATTTCAACCTCTTATTTTTATGGGATGGTGGGAATTTAATCTTATCAATCTGGGAGGTTCTTCCCATATCCCCCAGTGTCATGAGTAAGGTCTGGGGGATATCTACTCTGTCAAGATGTGGGAAGGTAGCTTGTCTAGTACTCACTGCTATCTGTCCATCCATAGAGGTATCAGAAAAAAATATCCCTTATTCCTGTCCTGAATTATCCTAAGAAAAAAACCCAGTTTACATTTTAAATTATCCCAATGCATTAAAGAATTGTTTTTACTGCAGTTCATTCTTTTAGCTATCTCATTAAGTATTCATCCAAATGGTCTGTGCATATGCAATATCTCCATGGAACAAAATGAAACAAAATGAAACTAAGGTAAATACAATCTGAGTTTCAATTTATCTTTAGATTATACCTGATGGAGACATTTAAAATGCTTTTGGGAAGTAGGTATGGATGTAAATAAATAAAAATAGCCACATGAGGACTTCCCTGGTGGCGCAGTGGTTAAGAATCCACCTGCCAATGCAGGGGACACGGGTTCAAGCCCTGGTCTGGGAAGATCCCACATGCCGCGGAGCAGCAAAGCCCGTGCGCCATAACTACAGAGCCTGTGCTCTAGAGCTGGCAAACCGCAACAACTGAGCTCACGCCTAGAGCCCATGCTCTGCAGCAAGAGAAGCCACTGCAATGAGAAGCCTGTGCACGGCAATGAAGAGTAGACCCCGCTCGCCGCAAGTAGAGAAAACCCGTGCACAGCAACAAAGACCTAATGCAACCAAAAATAAAAGTAAATAAATAAATTTATTTTTAAAAAAGGACTAAGTAGCCTTAAAAAAATTAGCCATATGATTGATGAATTTGTACATTTAATCATTTATAATCTTATTTTCTCCAGAAAGGATTTCAGGAAGCTAAAAGAAATGAATGTAGTAATATATCATGATAAAATAAATAGATAAAAGTAAGTCATACAATAAGTTTATGGAAAATTGCTAGAACTGGGCTGTAGATTTCATTCTGAGTTTTTTACTGGCCCAAGCCAAAAGGAGATCACAGTCTGCTGAAGGATTCTTGTGTCATCACAACACTGTTCAGAGGTAGCATAGCTTCCCCAGCCCTTGGGCCTTAGAGGGGTGGTCTCCAGTAGATCTTCATACATGGGGCCTCATGATGTGGGCGATGTCCTCAATGCTATCCCTAAAACCAGTCAAATACTATCAAGTACAGTTCATGAAAAGTGATGTCATAAGGTGTCAAAGCAATGTCTCTCAAGTCTGGAGTACTCCCCTGGTATGGCTTCAACCAGGAACCATAGGGAAGTTGGCATTTAGTTCAACCCAACATTTCCGTCTGTAATTGAATGAAGGTTGGGATATACATCCAACAAAAGCACACCCAGTCAAAATTTTGGTGTTTAGAGGTTCCTCTCCCTCATTAGATGGAACCCAGTTGTTGATACAATTATTTTAGAGTGAAAAACATTTGCTATGTGACCTTAGAGTTCAGAGCAGAGCAGTTCTGGAGCCCAGGAGAAGCAGAATGAAAAACAAATTTGTTACCTCTATTCTTTGTGACGTGACTTTCAAACAGTGCTATTATCAGCAGATGCCATCTGGTCGCTGCCTATTTTTACTAGTTATTTTTGCAGCTAGGTATTGAACTCACTTGTTTCTGAATTACTGAAAGGGGGCATATACTGTAAACACGTAAAAGCCACATATTTTCAAAGAAATAAATTTAGAAATATTTATTATTATTATTATTTGCTTCCTATAAATTTTAGTGGCTCAAGACAAAGGTCCAGGCACTCTAGTTCACTATAGTCACATTGGAGCAGAAAGTTCATTAGGGCTTTGGGAATCTCTCCCATTTCATATCCAATCTCTTGTGTCCCAGACACACTGTACCTCAGGAACAGGAGAAATAAAGTCTTTGCTGCCATAATGACCCTTATGAATTGCAAAAGTTTATTCACTTGTCTGACTCTGCATTATTTTGGAAGCTCCCCAAGAGCAAAAAGTATTTATTTGACTTAGATTTTTTTTAAAAATGTAACTTTAAAGTGTTTTAAAGGTTTTTGTAAACACAGGAAAATTCAGAGAATAATTCTTTACCATACATCCACTAACCAACATTAACAGAGGGTGACATATTTTCTTACAGTCTTTTTGTTGGCATGGCAAAGTGTTAAGGCATAATCTGTATACAGTAAGATGCATACCTCTTAAGTGTGAGAAATTTTGACAATTGTATACGCCCATTTTACAACCACCCAAAACAAGATATACCTCTCAAGAGTCTAAAAAATCTAAAAAGTTCCCTCAAGCCATTTTCCTGTCCATCTCTCACGGCTCAAGGGGCAATCTTTCTGATCTTCTATCTGATTTTCTATCACCACAGATCAGTTTTGCTTGTTTTCGGACTTCACATAAATTAAATCACACAGTATACATTCCTTTGTGTCTCGCTTCCTTCACTCAGGAAAATGTTTTCTAAATTCATCTGTGTTGGTACCTATTACAGTAAGTCGTTCCTTCTCATTGACAAATACTACTTCATTGCATTTGTTCATTCTCCCTGTTGATGTGTGACATTTAGATTGTTTCCAGTTAAGGCTGTTGTGAAGATTCTGTACAAATCTTCTTATGGACATATGTTTTCATCTTTCTTTTTGGAGGGGGTAATTATTTAGGAGTGGGATTGATGAGTCAGAGGGTAGGTGTATGTTTAACTTGACAGGCAAATGCCAAATTGCATTCCAAAGTGGCTGTAGCATTTTACACTCCCACCAGCAATGTGCAGGAGTTGATTCACAGCCTCCCCAACATTAGGTATTGTCAGTCTTTTCAATTTTAACCATTCTAGTGGTTTTATTTTGCATTTTCCTGATGACTAAAGATGTTGAATACTTTTTCATGTACTTATTGAATGCATGTATATCTTCCCTTGCCTGTTCAAGTCTTTTGTTTCTTTCTGTTTTTTTTTCCCCCCTTCTGTTTGTTTACTTTTGTTTGGTGATTGTGTTTTTACCTGAGTTGTAGGAGTTCTTTATATTCTGGGTACAAATCCTCTGTCAGATATATATTGAAAATACGTTTTCCCAGTCTGCGACTTCCCTTTTCATTTTTTGCCTATCTTGATTTGTAAGGATACTCTTTGATGTTTTCATTTAGAAACTTTTAGTTTTTGCTTTTAGGTCTATAATTCACCTTGAATTAGTTTTTGTGTATGGTTTAAGAGAGGAAGTCAGGGTTCCTTCTCTCTCTCTCTCTCTCTCTCTCTCTCTCTCTCTCTCTCTCTCTCTCACTCTCTCTCTCTTATGAGTATCTAGTTACCACAGAACCACTTATTGAGAAGATTTTTTTAATCCCATTAAGTTGTCTTTGTTCCTTTGTTGAAAATCAATCAATTGTTTAAGCATGTTCTGTTTCTGAATTCTCTGTTCTGTTACATTGATCTACTTGTCTGTCCTTATGCCAATACTACCTTGTCTTGATTACTGTAGCATTTGATTGTCTTGAGGTTACCTAGTCTAAGTCCTCCAGCTTTGTTTTTCTTTTTCAAGATTGTTTTGGCTATTGAGGAACATGGTATTTCTAAGTAAATTTTAGAATTTGCTTGTAAAGTTCTGTAAGATAGTCTTTCCAATCTGTGAGTTAATTTAGGGAGAAATGACATTTTAACAATAATGATTCTTCTAATCTACTACCACAGTATATCTCTTCATTTATTTAGATCTTTAAACATTTTTCTCAGCAATTTTTTTCATTGTTGTCAGTATACAGGTTGTTTCTGATAGCATTGTAAATGGAATTGTTACTTAAATTTCTCTGACCAATTGTTTGCTGCCAATGTATAGAAATACCACTGAATTTTTCACATTGACCTTGTATCTTATGACTTTCCTAAATTCACTTACTTGTTCTGGTTGCTTTGTACATTCTTCAGGATTTTCTGTAAGGCAGTCTTTTTATCTGCAAATGACAGTTTACAGAGCCCCTTTCCATCTTTATGCCTTTTGTTTCTTTGCTTTACTGCACAAAGGGTAATATTTTGTTATATGTTCTTCAGGTCTTCTTTTCTGTTCTCTTTTTACTCAGCCCCTCCTTTCACCTTTCTTGTTCCCATATCCATGTTACCTTATCCAAGCTCTTGTTACAGCACTAACACTTTCTTCGTTTTTAAAATGTCCACATCCCCATTTCTTTTTGTAGGTTGGTCAGATTCTCATTTACCATCAATTAGCATTTTCAAGTATTCATGTTAATGAAGCTCAATGAGGTGCCTTTTCTTCTATGACTAATAGGAGAAATTAAAGTACACATTTTTTGGAAGGGCTATATCTCATAGTCAGGAAATAACAAAATTCTAATTAGGTAGTGACTTCTTAATACAGGGAATTCAGTGAAAAATTACCTGAATAAGTGAATTGCAAGTAAATTCAGAGTGACTATTTATTACTCAAAAGTGCCAGGCTATTTCTAAGGGCACCTTGACATTGCCTAATTGTGGAGATTTAAAAGTCCTGTAAATTACAAGTCATTGAGATAATAGTTTTATTTGGTTCATTTAGAACCATAAATTGATACAAAAATTTTGTTCATTGCAGACGCTCCCTTATATCACAATCATAAGGGAAACCTCTCTATTCCCACTAAAAAGTACAAAATATAATCTTTGCATACAACTTGTAATCATAATTTTACATGAAAAACTTTATAATTGATTTAATCAATTATTGTATGAAGTGATATTTTCTCCAAATTAATTTAGATTTGTTATAGAAATAAGTTCATCAAATGATAAATTGCTTTACCAATATACTGTTCATGTAACAGATAGAAATCTCTTTGATGAGAAGGAAATACTGATAAAATGCTGAAAGCTCCTTAATTTTATGAGTCTATATGTCTATCTAGTTACCTATCACAGTTCATATTTAAAATCAAATTAATTAAAGCTGGCATAAATATACCAAGACTCAACCTTTTGATACAATTAATTTTATTTCTTAAAAAAATGGGTTCCAATGAAAAATTCATGACAAGGGAAAAATACATTCTACATCTTAATATCTAGTATTAATGTTCAATTTTTAACATATATTGATGATCTTAACTGTGTGAGGATCTGTAGCATCTGTGTATAAACACATAACCTTTAGGACAAAGGTTTTAACATTGATGTTACATTGGAATCATTGTGGTACTTCTAAATATCTTGATGTCCTTCCCTTCCCTGTGAGACTCATGCCACTTGTCGATAGCAGCCTTTTCCCATCCTTGTCATTGTCACCCACTGTATTAGTGTGCTATTGCTGCATAACAAATAACCACCAACTTGGTGCTTAAAATAACACCCATTCATTAACTCACAGTTCTGTAGATTGCAGTCTGGGTAAACTTGATTGGGTACTCTGCTCAGGGTCTCACAAGGCCAGAATCCAAGTGTTGACTGAGCTGGATTCTTTTCAGGAGGCTCTGGGGAAACTATATTCTTCCAAGCTCATTCTTGTTGTTAGTAGAATTCAGTTTTTTTTGGTTGTTAAGACTGAGGCTGTTTCCTTGCTGGCTGTTGGAAGGGGGTCGATCTCATCTCCTAGAGGCTGCTTTTGGGTCCTTTCATGTTGTTCCCTCCTTCTTCAAGCCAGCAACGGAGAACTTCTCATGTACTGTATCCCCCTTGTACTTCTACTCTATGACTTCCTCTTCTACAACTAGCTGGAGAAAGCTCGTTGCTTTTAAAGGGCTCATGTGATTAGGTTTGGCCTATCTGGATAACCTTCCTATTTTAAGGTCAATTGGTTAGTGCACTTAAATACATCTTCAAATCTCTTATGCTATATAATGTAACACAATTATTGGAATAACACCAGGGATTGGAGATCATGAGGCTATATGAGAATTCTACTTACCCCACCCACCAATCTCCAGGCCATGTTTCTCTACCCACTGACCACTTGAGCATCAGAATCATTATCTTCCTCCCTGTCATGTCCCTAGTGTCACATAGGGGCTTAGTATTTGTGTAGAGACCTTTGTCACACATTTACCTTCAAATTCCTTGACTCTGCTCAAATGATACTCAGCTTCAGACCTTATTATTATCATTCAGAAATACTATACATATGAAGTTTGAGACCTGTTTTCCACCTTGGACAACAACGTTCTCTTAATGTTTTTGTTATAACCCATGTTGACTTCACTAGGAGACATAGTGTGAGGGACAGGGGAGGAAGCTAGCAATGGGCAGAGCCAGGGATGTAAGGACTGACTTTGCAGGAGGGTTGGAGGGCTTAGGTCAGTAGGTCATTCACAGCGTTCAAGGAGGCAAGGCCTGGTGCTGATACCTAAGAATTCCTACTCATGGCTGAGGCTGGAGTTTTGGCTTCCATGGTACCGGAATCAGCGAGGTGGCTGTGTTTTGGCACCAAGGGTCAGTCTGGATTGAGGCTGGATCCCAAGCCAGCAGGTGACAGCAATTATGTTGGGTGAGAGAGGGCTGCCAGGAATTAGGTATGTTGTTAGTGCTACAGGCAGTCATTTGGCATCAAGGTAGAACTCCAGTTCCATTGGAAACCTGCTAGGAGTCAGGAATTGGAGCACAGAACAAGGCAATTGTAGAGGGAGTTGGGAGAAGGCTGTGACTGAGGTGAATATGGAAGCTAAACTTTAGGTAGCAAGATTATTTTAGATCCCAGGTGCTGGACAGATGATACTTTTAATAATCTTTTGGGCTTGTAGGCTGGACCCAGGGACTGCATCAGGCTAGGTGTAGTATAGTCTAAACTTCTGATTCACGTAGCTGGATGGGGCTAGGAAAGGCAGGACCAACACCTTCTGGCTTTCTCGGTCTCACTGAGCTTCTCACTCTGTAGTCTCCTGCCCAGTCCTTTCCCCATGTGGGAACTGGGAGAAGAGTCTCCTCTTCTAGTAGGTCCCACAGGGATGCAGTGGGGTAAGGTCTTGGGAGCCTCTATCCTCATGTCACAAGTAGGAGGTCAGTGAGCAGTGAGAAGTCAGGTCCTGGATGAATAGTGCTGAAGTCAAAGCACAGAGAGTGAATCCACACCTAGATGCCTATCAAGGGGGGCCATCAGAGCAACAGTAGCAGGGGCACAGGGTGAAAGAAAGGGTTTTTAAGACCCAGGAAAGTTAGGGCAGCAGGGACATGGGAGGCAGGCTGGGTGAAATGCAGAGCTGCAGTTCAGTTCCTTCTTTTCTCCCTCCCTCCCTTCCTTCTTCTCTTTTTAATACTCTCAGCACACTTTAACAGGAGCTAGCCAGAGTGGGTAGGCAAATGGTTCCATTTGACTCTAGTCTAAAGCACTCTGTATATGTATATGTAACTTTTACATCACTATGTATTCTCTAGTGCTTAGAACAGTTTCGAGGGTGGTATTTAATGGTAAGGTTAAGTTAAATTTTTAAAAAAGTAATGAAAGGGAGAAAAAAAGATCTTGTTCACAACTAAGGCAGAAACATTATCCTAGCCTTGTGTGGCTAGGATTTTACCAGCGTCTTATTGAAAAATGATTGGCAGCTAAACAGTAGGCCCAAAGTGTAACTACCGTGGGTGTTACTTGTATTGTGCTGTGTGAAGTTATAGTTAAGTTATCCATTGTAAATGTATAGGTTTATTGCGTTACAAGGGTGAAATTCCTTTCAGCCCATCCTGTTCTTGGGCTTACAGAGCTTCAAAGTAAAGGCCCTTCAGTCTTGTTACAGAGAAGTGCTTCAACAAGCATGCACTCCATTGATTGTTTTAGTGGCTCTGCTGATGTCCAGACCATTAGGGATGAGACTCCTTTAGGGATGAGACTCCGGGGGTACCCATGAAGGGTCACAAGAGCGCCCTATGCCCTTCAGAACACAGCGAAGTACTGTTGCATCACGGTAATGTCCTGCCATGTCCCATGGGACACATGATGTTCCACTAAGGGTATCAGAGCGTTTGTAGAACTACCTAAGTTGGGCTGGTCAATAAATATCTATTGAGACCTTTACTGTTTTCTCTGAGCAAGAATATTGGAAGATGAAGAGACCAATGTGTGGCTTGGGACCTGCAGCATCAGTGTCCTGCTCCTGCCAAAAGCTTGCTTCAATGATTGCTTCCTCTCTTGCTTGGTCCCAGCAGGTGGGCTAGTGTGAGCGCAGGTCTCCTTCCTGCCTGGTGCTCAGCGGCACTATCAGAAACATGTGTGTATCATCAATCCCAGATCATTCCTGAGAGACTCATGCATTTCCGTAAAAAACCTGATTTACATGGTGTGACTACAGATTAAAAAGATGGATTTTGTTCTGGCTTGTTGAAATCATTCTTTAGAGACGATATTTGAAACAAAAGTTGTCAAATGGTCTGTGGTCTACTTACTCTCAGATATTAATCTCTGCCTAGAGTGCCAGGATGCTCTTTTCCTCACGAAAAGAATTTCATTCTTGTGAATTTAGTCCATTCATGTGGAGTCGACCTTGTAGGACTATTATTGCCTTCTGTTTTTTGAGGGACAAGAAAAAAAAAGAAAAGGCATTGGCAACTGATTGTGTGGCCGGGTTCATAGAACAGGAGACAAATGATCTTTTCTTATTCTTTAAAAATATACAAAGCTCTACTAAAATAGAACTTCATATTATAGGTTGCAGTTATTAACTTAGGAGGTAATGGGGTTTCTAATTTCTCATGATAAAAGCTTCCCCTATTGACACCACCCACTGCATAATGTCTTGGCATGATGTGCAGAATTTTCTTTGTTTTTTAGTTAGTGAATGGCAAATTTTCCCTCGTGCATTCCAATTTTTAGGCAAAGATAACTCCACAAGTTCTAAGAATGCGAGCCTGTGTTCTCCTTAGAAATAGTGAGCAAGGCAGTAAAACAGATACTATTTTTAGATTGCTTGTTAATCTCTTGTTTTATTATATGCCATACACATATTATTCTGAAAACCATCCTAAAACATGAACATGAATAAACACTGTAATTCTTTACCACCAACCTTAATATTTCTAGAAAAATGTGTGGTAAAAAAAAAAAGAAAACGAGGTTTAGCCAAAAGTTCTTTTGCCTTTATTCTTAATCTTCTTCGCTCCTCACCCAACTTTTTCAAATCTATAATGTCATCTAAAGCCTGTTGCCTGGGGAAGCAGGAAGATGAAGAAGTGGATATAACGGGGAAGTCTCATGTTTTGGGAGGTTCCTAAAGCTTCCTGAAATTGGGGAGGGAAGAGGGCTGAAGACAGAAAGTGTGTCTCTAATACAGGACTTGCTTTGAATTATGGACGTGGACAAAGGGACTTGTTAAATCCTTTCCCCTGGCAAGCTCAGTCCCTCTGGAGAATACTTGCATCTCCAACCACCTCGTGATGCAAATTCTTCCCATTTTCCCTGGAATTTTGGTCTTTCCTCTGTACTACTTAGAGACTGTTTATTGACCTGTAGGACCTAGGGATAGTGGCAAATTATTTCCAAAAAAGTGCCCCAGATTCCCACTTTGGTTTGTGATTAGAGGGTGAATGGAGGAGCTATTAGATTTCCATGACAATTTGAGTGTTTTAAGTAGTGAAGGAAGTGCTTTTTAGTTTTTAAAACGTTCAGATTTATATTGTACATTAGGTTAGACTCAGGGAAATATTAGTGTGCTAAAAAGTAGTTCTGAATGCTTTTTGTGTAGAATATTAAATTCATGAGATCCAGAAATCATAGAATAATAAACCCCTATTTTCAGTTTTAAAATATGGGAGGCATATTTCACTGTGCTTGTTATACAGAGTAAATGCAAGAACACACTGAGAATAATATGAAGTCTTGTGTTTCTGACAGGCTACTGTTTAGAATGCTGATTGTCATTCACGTTTTATGTGTATGAAACAATGTGAGTTTTATAAAATTACTAAGTTTATGAGAGGATTAAGCAGGTTTTACTTTTATAGTAATAATGTGTTCAAATGCATTCGCATCAAATGGGAGATTTGTAATTGAAATTTAAATCCCAGCATAAATACAGCACTTAGAAACTATTTTGTAGGCCTCTGTTTTATAAGGATCCTGCAAAGAAGGTTACACAGCTGGAGATTGTTCAGAGACAATTAAGACTTATTGGCTTTTCAGCTGGTGATAAAAGCAGGGCTCTGAGTCTCTTGGCATCTTGAAATTGTTACCCAGGTGAATTTCCTTTACAACGCTAAGCTCTTTAGTATTCTAAAAAAAAATTATTTAGCATCTGAGACTTAAGGGGATGATCTATTGGAGTTTAAGCCCACGATGAATGTAAAGTATATATTTGTCTTTAACATGATTCATACACAGTGAGCCTGAGACCCTAGCCATCTTTTTAAGACTGCTACTTCTTTTTCTGAGGAAAATACTGAAGTATGCTGTTAGTTTTTAGCATTCTCTGCCTCCTATTTCCAGTCCCTCTGAAATGGTACCCCATTCCCTTTAGATTTTAACCTTTACCTCCCTCCCTTCTCTACTCCAGACTAGGAAAGAGGCTGCCTGATAAGCCTACTCTGATAAAGTGATGTAGTTTGATACACAAAATACTGCTAATAGGGTCAAGGTTTTTATGGATGACTTTTATTAATGAGGAACTTTCAGAATCCATTGGTAAAATATTTTTCAGTGAAGGGACCTTTCTGGTAGCTTGCAAATCAGATCACAGAGGGGATACTTACTTTACGAATAAATTGGTTTGTATTTTCACAAAACTCTGGAGGATATAATTTTTTACAGTTAAACACCTTAAGTTGGTGACTGGCTTGATTCACCTTTCATCCAAACCACAAGTGGCCACAAGACTGTGGTGTGGATAATCTGAAGTGATCAATGTTTTGAGTTCCTTTATTAGTGTAACTAGTAGGAAATTTGACTTGACTTATTTTTATTAGTGTGAGTTTGGATATTATACAGGTAAGAATGTACCTATGTTACAGAAGTTTGATTTCTGACCTGATATTTTTTTATTTAAACCTCTCTAAATTTTAATGTGACAGAATTTATTTCTTGATACATAAAGGCAGGCTGAATACTAAATTAATTTAATTTGTCCTATTACACTAGTACTATGTGGCTATTAACTTTTGGGCAAACATATTGATCTTCCCTTTGATTTGCTGTTTCACACAGGGATGAGAGCTGGTGTCACAAATGCTTCCATCTTTGTACTTTGTTTCTGCTTGACAGGGTTTTGTTCTCTTTGACAGACATTCAGTGATAAAAAGTCATGTAATTATTAATTTCCTATTTGACATTGTGAACAGTTCTATGCTAAGTTAGTAGGTAAAAATGTCACAATCCATTTCTATTATATCTACCCACAGAACTTCAAAGGGATCCTAGCAATTGGTTCTTGAGTCAGAAAGAATACCGTGACATGCAGATACTAAGTACAATTAACTTTGGTAACAGTATTTGACCTTTCTATAAAACAGTCAATTTTTTTCAGATATTTTCCTTCCTGACGGTAGTTTGAAAAAAATTTAACATTCATCTTCTTATTATTGCTTGCGTTAACTGGAAAGAAATTATTTTAGCAATAGACTTGCTTTGGTCTCTCACATATTGAGCAAATGCTACTCCCTGGGGCTAGAATAACCACCAAGCTGTAGTAGGTACCAACCTGCTTTACTGAAGTGGTATATGGACAGAGGCAATTCCTTCTTATGAAGGCAGTATACTGATTACTGGGTCTCAGAGAGTTAAGTCTCCTTATATCAGCACGAGGGTGGTGAAGAGCGCTGGGCACAAAGGTGTGGAGAGCGACCGTGGCTTTCAGATTATGATGACGCTTTGAGCCCAACCCAAGAGGAACAACACTTGGCACATTTAAAAAATTTCTAGGGAATTCACTAGCTGTCCAGTGGTTAGGACTTGGCACTTTTACTGCCGCGGGCCCGGGTTGGGGAACTAAGATCCTGCAGGCTGCACAGTGTGGCAAAAACCAAACAATTTCTAATGGGCACATGAAAATTAGAAATGGGAAATTCATTTTAATAATATATTTTGTATGGCCCAAAATATTATCATTTCAACATGAGGTGCTGGACACATTTCCAGGGCTCAATAGCCACCTGAGGCCAGTAGTTACCGTACTGGCCAGCACAGCTCTGGCCAATCTCTCAATCTTCAAGTTATTTCAGTTCCTGACAGGGCAAAGCCTCCTTTCTAACCCAAATCTTATGTCCATGGAGGAAATATTGAAATATCAGTCAGGCATTACAAATTTTTTGTTTATAATTTACTGTTCCATGCAGATATTTTTAGTTTTCTCATTTTTTTCCCAAGTCTGTTGCATAAGCTTTAACAAATCAACTAGAGAAGGTGTGGTTTGTTTTTTGTTTTGGTTTGGTTTTTGGCCCTGCCACACGGCATGCCGGATCTTAGTTCCCTGACCAGGGATCAAACCCGCACCCCCTGCATTGGAAGCACAGAGGCTTAACTTAACCACTGGACTGCCAGGGAAGTTCTCATATTTTACCTTTGGTGGACAGTTTTAGCTCTTTATTTTTTGTAATATGTATGATCCAAATGGAAAGAAAGTGATTTATCTGAATCAGATTGATGTGGTAGAAAGAATCCTGCGACAAGTGTTCAGACAACTCTGGTTTCAGAGGGTCACTAGCAAATTAGTGACAGGGACAATTCAGGCTAACTTCGCTGAGATTTAATTTCCTTATCCAGAAAGGAGAAATAGTGAAGTCTGTCTGCCATAGTAATGTGTGTAGGTAGGCATATAAAAACACTTTAAAAAAGAACTGTAAAGAGCTAAGTAATAAAAGATACTTTTTTGGGGCTAAACTTATTTGAGACAAAACGTAATTCTTTGGGGAAACTTGACCCGCGGCTCCATGCTTGATCCCGTATCATTCTTTGGTACGAGGCTACTTTCTACCTCTGCTTCCTGGCTCAACTCCTCCTTTAAACTTTTGGATCAATTCCCATTCCCCTTCCAAACACTTAGTTTATTTTAAAAATTTATTGTCTCCTTGGTACAGGTGTTGGGCTAAGTGTTTTGTATACATCATCTCATTTAATTCCCAAGACAACTCTACAGGTTTTGTTTCATTTTATGGATGAGGATGATTTACAGAGACTAAGTAACTTGCCCAGCACCCCACAGACAGGGCACTGCCATTTAAGTTAGGCCATGTGAATTCAGAGTCCAGTTACTTCTGCGCTAGGCAGCACTGCTGCCCATCTCAGTGCTCCTGAATGTACCGTATATAGTTTTTACATTCTGTATATTATGATTTTTTGACATCTTAAAAAAAATCTTTCTGGCTGGGGAGAGAGTGCCCCTCCTGGGGCTAGCCAGTTCTTCCAGATAGCAAAGAACTCAGCTGAGAATGCCTTTGATATGCAATGGACCAATCCAGAGCCATACCTCCTCCATCTGGCCCATACACCCAGGAAGCACTATTCTTTTGCCTTAGTCATCCCAGGGCCAGACACTAGGAACTAGAGACCACACCTATGGCTTAGAATCCACTGAAATCATTCAAACCAGCCAAACCTAAGCTGTTCACCCTGGCCTGCCTTTCATCTCCTGCAGAAACACCCATAAAGGCCGTGGCCTAAGCACTCCACTTGTTCCTATCTTCTGCCACCTGACCAAAACCTGGTGCTACCCCTGTGACCCTGTGTGACATGTAGTGACCTCCCTCTCTAAGACCTGTGAGTGTAATAAACTTTGTTGTCTTGTGCCTCTCCTGTGTCCCCTCTTGTAGCTGTACTTGACCACAGCAGGCTGGGCATCATAGCATTAAATTGATGATACACTTTGAGTAATATTTTATTTTATCATACTTTAGTAGTTTTCCAACTTGTAGGATAACTAGAGAGGGACAGTGGATAACCAAGAATGACCAAAATCCCATAAGAAGGACTGGAGATTTTCACAAGTTTAGTGAAGACAGTCCCCTGGGGAAAGAAAGAAAATACTTGTGACATAAATGGAGAGGGCTTTTCTAATTTTTGTGGGGGGGACTAGTAAACTTACAGCAGTCAAACATCAGTTTTTAGTGCTGTGGTGAAATTGGGTAGGTTCTTGAAATGTCCATGGGAAAAAAATCTCATTTGGAAAAACAATATGGGTGTGGATGATAGATGTGAGTTGAAGATAGAGTTGGAAGGAAAAGTACAAAGCTTCATGTTCTATTTTTATCTAAATGGTTCCTGTAAAATGAGGAGAATTAACAAATTCACAACACTTTATTGAGCATGCACTCTTTTTAGGGCACTCATCGGTATACAAATAACGACAGAGATCTTACAGGCATATGCCATCTTATTGGGGAGCTAAAACCACACTACATAAAAAGGCAGGTAATGTGAAGAGGAGTAAGAGAGGTGAATATGATTACTGATTAAATAGGGGTCAGGCAGAACTTCCTACTATGGTCAGGATAAGCCGAGAGCCCTGGTCTGGGAGTGTAATGGCAGGACCTCCAGCCAGAGCTTGGGGCAGATGAGGGCCAGAGAGATGGTGTAGAGTTTGGAAAGTTGACAAGGAAAAGAGAAAGTAGTTCAGATACTTAAGAAAGTATGCAGTTGACTTTTATATGTCATGATTAGAGCGTGGTAGAGCTTTCATAATTAAGGTAACTCTCAGATACCTCCTAAATGTAGCAGAGCGAGACCATTGGCCAGATGACAGGACTCATTTAGATGAAAGTTTGATTTATGCTTGTTCAGTAATTTCTCCATAAGAAAGTATATTTTAGTTACGCTCAAGTGTAATTATAAGGAAGATGAAGCTAAATGACCAGGAGGAAGGTCAAGATACATCTCAAGTTTTTAAAAATATGCCTTCTGTAGGGTTGAGAAAGGAAAACACAGGTCTCCTGGGGCCATGCTGGGGCAGGGTGAAGTCCCCTGCCTTACTAGTCTTCCAAGCCTCACTGCTTAGTGATTACACTTGCTGACAGGATGTGATCTCCATTGCTGTCCTCACCAGGCACCCTTCCAATCATTGTTTTCTGATTTCTTCCTCGTGGATCTGCTTGTTTTAGTGCATACGCTTGTTGCAAATTAAAGGCTCAGTAAAATATAAGAAATGATTGAGATTGTAGATAGGCAAACTTGATTTCACAAGCCCAAGGGGATAATTTGCTTTTCATCTCCTCCTTCTCTCTTAAAATAGAGAACCTCCAACAAATGATATATAAAGGAAAACAGAGCAAACAGAAGAGGGAAACTTTGCAATTTATTAGCTCATGCATGAAAGTACAGAAAATAAGCAGGGTTCAACTTATTTGGAAAAATAAGTCTGAACCTCTTGCATTAAAACATGGTGTTGCACTAATCTAATGAGTTTTCAGGCAAATGAGGCATGAAACATTGCCAAAATATAAAGTCAGTAAAATATCCAAATTACTTTTTAATGCCAATATATGTTTTATCTTATTGGGAGCTGGTAAAGAATAGATTATTCCTACATCTGCATTACTAGCAAAGTAAGTGAAATTATTTTATAAAGAATTTATTATTCTGATAATCTGTGAATAATGGCAGATCAAAAGCAACTGAAATTCCAAGAAGAGATACATACACATATATCTAATTCATAGGAAAGCATTAATAAAACAATACATTTTTACTTCATTCATTCCCTAGGAATTCAAGATGATGCTGAGGAGATGAAACATGATAGTATATAAGCAGTTTTGAGGACAGCATGAAATAAGTAAGGACTGCGATATATTTCTTTTTAAGAAGAGAGAATTATTTGCCAGACATATTCATAAGATTTATTTTGAAAAGAACAAAGAAAACGTTTTTAGAGTTTAGCCTAGAATTATTTTATTATATTCTGGATATGGTTGAATACAGCATTTCCTTTTGAATATAGTCGAGTGGGTTTCATGAAAAGTTTTGGGTTATGTTTTCAATAGTGAAAAACAGAAGTGATTTATTCTAGAAACCCTGATTGTATTATAGTACTGTCAAGTTATTAAAATATTGCAAAATTATATACAGTTTAGTAAAGGATGGCACCTCATGAATTTTTTGAATCCTTATTTAATGTGGTTGTTTGAATCTATTTATGTACCATTTGTAATTATTTCTAATGCTTTAGTACTACTGGCTATTATGTGACAAACTCTTTTGCAGAAGAAAATGAATCCTTCATCCTTCACATCATTAAAGCAAGGCTTGTCATTTTGAGGCATCTTAAGTGTCTTCTAGTGGATTTCAGTTTGTATTTATTCTGCCCAGGTGAGGCAGGACTAACTTTACAATTTTTATCTCTACTAGCTATCATCCAGTGTGTATTGACAGTTCGTTTAGTTTCAAATGGTTCTACATGATTCTCAGCACTCGGATAGGTGTGCTTATCTGTGAATGAGCAGGTTTCTTGTGTGCTCTTGTTTCTGTCACTTTGTGCTAATTTAAATGCCCTTGGTGTTCTAGAATCATATGACAGTGAGAGGACATCAGGAAAAGGAACTGGCCTAGCAAGGAAGAGAATTTCTCCTTTCTCTGACTCTTTACTGGGCCTGCATTTCTGGTTCTGACAGGAATGAGAAATTGCTTGTTTGGTTTTCAGTCCACCACACAGCTAGTGGCGCAGCCAGAAACTCCATCAAACCCATGACTCCTTCACCCACTCCTACACTGGCCAGTCAGCATTTACTTAATCTTTTGTATCTATGTCCTTGTCTTTGTCTTAACTACCACATCCGGGACCCACGTCTTCCCTAACCTGCCTTACCTGGCTTTGCACCTACTCTCTTGTCAAATACAGTTACCTGCGACTTCCCTGAATAATTCTTATTGTTCCCTACTTCTCTTCCAGGGCGGAAGCTAACACCACTGTAGTTCAGGCATTCTATCTGACCATCTGGGCTTTAAAGGGTCTGGTAAGAACTGGAGATAAAATTCCCAATTGATCACTACCAGTAAGCTATAATACCATTAGCATGTCAACAAAAAAAAAATGTACTTGAATAGAAAGGAAATTTACCTGAACCTCTTTAAAATCTGCCTGTGATTTTATGGTACTGGAACACATAATTTAATTTTTTTAAAAACATCTTTATTGGTGTATAACTGCTTTCGTAATTTAATTTTCCATTGAGTCTCTAAGACAAGAGAGGAGGCGAAACGCCTTAAAATATTAGTACATATCGATATTGTGTGCTTCTCTTACTGGTATTACATTCAAACTGCTATTAAGGGTAAACTGCTTTGGGGTTTGTTAAGTGTGAGAAAAATAAAACAAATCTTACCTTGTAACAAATAAGTTTGTTTAACCGTTATACAAAATTAAGCAGATTTATTTACTGATACTATTCTTACGTGTTAACATGCATTGTGAATCTCCAAGAGGATGGCTTCATCAGGCAGTGTTTCCTGGGCCTGTGTGAGCAGGCATATTTCTTCTCAGAACACAGTCCGTGAAATCAGCTCTACCAAGTGGCCCGTGAGTAGTTCATAATTCTGTCTACTGTATTGTACAATTTAAGCCCCACCCTCCTGAACTGTTGACTAGCCAAATTCCAAATTCCAGATCAAATATCCATGAGAGTATAATCAATACCAAATACATTACTGTACTTATCAATGTTTTTCTGCCATAATTCAGACTTTTCTTTTCTGCTCATATAAAGGCCTCTCCCAAATTAATGATGCCACAAATCCTTAGAGAAGAGCACGCTTTGCTTGGATTATGATAATGTGGCATATTTTCCCAGTATTTTGGAGAGATGCAGAGATTGGGGGCCCTGATTAGACATTTTAGCAGTATGCCACTGCTCCTAGCCTTTGCAAATACCCTCAGTCTTTAATGTTGCAATTCAAGGTTCTTGGCAGAGACTCAAGAGAGGGAGGGGAATTATTGGCTCACATAAGTTGAGCAAAGCAGGGAAGGGCAGCAATACAAGTGGAACCCGGCCTTGAATAGAGTGAGGACTCTCTCCAGCCGCCTGGGATCTCTGCTTCGGTCTGCTTGTTGGCTCCGTTCCTTTTTCTGCAACTCCGCATCTTACATGTGGCCTTAATAGCTAGTTGCCTGACATTTTCTTCGCTTCACCATCAGAGAGCAGAAGACTCTATTCTTTTCCTTCTAATTTAGAAAATCATGAAGAAAGATGATGATTGGCCCATCTTACATCACTTCCCACCTGGACAAATCGCAACGGCCCCAAGAGCAGGACCATTTAAGAAGATGGCATTTCCCCGTTAGAGCACCCACAGGAGAGTTGGGGAGAAGGGCCATGCTCTACAAGAGGGAGAGTGCAGTGCTCATCCAAAGCAAAGGAGGTGAACAATCTCTCAAATAATAAACATCTCCTTCAAATGGCCTCCTTCTTTACTAGCTAACTCCATCTCCTTCCCAGGTCTCAGCTCAGGGCCCCTAGAAGCTTTCCCTAGATTGTCCCTATCATCAGCCCAAATATTCTGAGAGGTTGTGGAGACTCAGTGAGTGAGGGCCAGAGAAAGGACATGAGAAGGAAGAGCAGAGAAAACTATGTTTACTTCACTCATGCACTTAAGGCCAGTTACATTTCGGGGAGCCTCCTCTGTGGTATTGGTGTATGCAAAACAGGAACATCTGTCCTTTAACTTTGCTACTTGCAAGGGAATCAGTTTCCCAGGGGTGATTTGTGCCTGTCTGTGATGATTTCCTAAACCTCTTCCAGTCCAGTGATTCTGGTAATTGTTCTTGTCCCTGATGTTCCAGCACTTGTGACAGTCAACCTCAGTTCCAAATTAGTCTCTTCTCTCTTCTCTCCTCTTCTGGAGGATGGAAGAGGGGAAGGGGGAGGAGAGATGTTCTTCTATGTGAACATTGCTAATGTGGTTCTCCTGTAATTTTGTTGAAATCTCAAGCATTATGATTCTGCCACCACTAAAACTTTGGTAGCATTACTTGCTGCCTATGGGTGGACTAGACTTGTATAATTATAACAGACTGAAGAAGGGAGTTATGAATTTCATTGGATAAGGTTTCATTTGATAAATTAATACACAAATAAGACATTTTTTACATTTCATTTCTACTAATGCCTATAGCATGACGATATTGGTGAATGGTTCATAAAATTTCAGTGTTGGAGCTATGAGGAAATTTAGAAATCACCTGAATCTACTGTCTTTTTTAAAGATGAGAAAACAAATGCCTGGACTGGTGAGACATAAGAGTTAGTTGAAGAAGTAGGCATCTTAGTTCTCTCCAGGCCAGAGCTTTTTCTGGTTTATATTTAAGCTTCTTACATTTTAAAGCAAGTGGGTAATTAGAAAACTTATGTTTCACTAATTTATTGAAGTTAATCAATATGGAAAAGAGTAGATCAGTGGGTTCTAAGTTTATGGTAGTAAATGTAGAAATAGTGTTAAAAGAAGAGTTAGCCCCAGGGTTTCCTCTCTTGAAATTACCTGATACAAACACAGTTCTACTTTTCTCTCCTTCTCTTCTTTCCTCCCTCCCTCTCTTCTCTTGTCCTCATTCTTCCTCTATGTAACGATCATTTTAGGGGGTCAGGATGCAGCCTGGTATCTAGTTGCCTGGAATTAAACATATTTCTCCAAGAAATGTACTTTTGTTTTCAAGAATACTGTTTAATTTGGGAAGAACAAATAAATTCACATAGCAAGATTTGTCAATTATGGATGAAAATCACAGAAGCTTGACGTGGAAACGTCTCTCATTATTCATTTCAAAGCCGTAATGGATTTTGAGAGGAACAGAGCTTATATTTGCTTACAGTCTTATAGAAACTTTTATAGACTGTAAAGCTTTCATCTATATATAATCTTATTTGGTTAAGGTTGCCAGATTTAACAACAACAACAACAAAAGAACATCCAGTTAAATTTGAATTCCAGATACACAACAAACACGTTTTTAGTGTTAAGTATGTTTCAGATATTTCATGAGACATACTTATACTAAAAATTATTCCTTGTGTGCCTAAAATTCAAATTTAACCAGTTGTCCTGTATTTTATTTGGCAGCTCTATATTTGGACTTCTGTTAACTCTGTAAAGTTGGGAGGACAGTGTCCCCCATTATACAGATGAGGACCTTTGAGTGGCCTTCTGTGTGTCAGATCCCAAGCTATTCTTGAGCATGACATGATGCATAATTCATAGATCCTGCCTTAAGGATACTAGAGTCAAGTCACCAGGAAACAACTCATCAGTGTGATGTATGTAATAATAGGGGAAAGAATATAGTACTATGGAGTCTTATAAAAGGGCACCTACCCCAATATTGGCAAATTGGAAGGTTCCCTAAGGTGGTGACATCCATTTTGAACCCTGAATGCTGAGTAAGAATTAGGTCCACGTGACGTTGGGGGAGGAAGAAAGAGAGGAGAAACATTATTCTGGTATCACTTAAGGAGCTGCATATGTTCAGTATGACTTGCTGGAGGATATGCTTTGAGTTGGGAAGTGGTGACAGGTGAGGCCAGAGAGGTGTGTAAGAGTCAACTCATTAATTGATGTGTCTAACGCAATTTTTCTTTTTCTTTGGGGCAGCATTTACCCTTGAAGGTGAGACGAAATAATCCAATTTGAGTTTTAGTATCATCACCATGTCGCAATTGAGAGAGTGGATCGGGAGGGCAAGACTTAAGGAAGATTATTCATTTATTCAACATATTTTTATTGAGTGTTAACACTGAACTAGGTACAAATTGGGAGACCAGTAATTTAAGTGGCAAATGAAGGTGTTGAGAACTAAGATAATGACCATAGGGATGGGGAGAAGTAGATCTTTGGGGAGATATTAAGGAGGTAAATCAACAGTAATTGATTATTAACAGGGCTTGGTGTGTGAGGGAGAGAGGTAAGTGAAGCTGCTGGAAGCTGGATGGGTGAGTGACATCATTTGCTGATGTAGGAAACAATTTCACATCGTGAGGGAAAAAAAGTCCTTTTCATTTTGGATGTGCCCGTAGGACTTCCAAGGAGAGGTGTTAAGGAGGGCAGTTCTGTCAACTAAAATGAGAGGTTCCGGCTGAACATTATGACCTGTGGATCATGAACTTATTAGAGCTGCTTGTTAAAATAATAGGTGAAAATGAGATCACCCAGGGAGTGTTTGGACTCAAAAGCTTATTTGCCAGACAGAATCTCCAGGGAAAAAAATCAACATTTAAAAAGCAAGATGGGCAAAGGAAGCTAACAATGCAGCAACAGCTGCAAAGGAAACTAAACAAGAATGCCTACGAGGATAGAAAAAAACTCAGGAAGAAGACTCCTTCAAAGATGTAGAAGTCCACTTTGTCAGAAGTTGAAGGCAGGTGGAGTGAAATGAGGACTGGAAAAAGGGGTTCCATTTCTTGCTTTATAACAAAGGTCTTTGATGATCTTGGTTTAATGAGGACTGGCTGAGAAAATTAGGTGAACTGTATCTCTAGGAGGGGAACTGTATCTCTAGGAGGGGAACTGTACCACAGGTGGGACCCACTTGTAAATAGAATTGTAAGGAGTTTAGGAAGATCCGAATAGCCCACAATACTTGCTTAACTCTGTTCCTTGGAGCATTAATACAGTGAGACATTTCCTTAAAAAAAAACCTGGAGCAAAATAAATTTGGGAAATACTACATATTATGTTAGTGTATTTAAAATTCTGAAAAGTTTAATATTTAATATTCTGAAAAGTTCTGAAGCAATGAAATCTGCCTAATTTTTCTTATCCTAGTGTTTCCCAAATATATATATACACGTATATGTATATATGTATATTAAATATGTATCTATATATGTATATATTCATGTAATATATATTCATGTAATAACAACAAATGTCGTGGAAATTTAGGAAATTCTGGGCTAGCAGAATGAAGTAACGATGCAAAAAGGTGATCAGAATTGTCTTAAGGAATATATGAAATAATGATAAAGGCTTTTAGCTTTAGTGTTTTTGACAAGGGTACATTTTAACAAGATCTACAAATTAACCAGTAAAGTGATTCCCCCACCTCCAATGAAAAAAAAAAAACAAACTTAAAAAAGAATGGTGGGGCTTCCCTGGTGGCGCAATGGTTGAGAGTCCGCCTGCCGATGCAGGGGACACGGGTTCGTGCCCTGGTCCGGAAAGATCCCACATGCCGCGGAGCGGCTGGGCCCGTGAGCCATGGCCGCTGAGCCTGCACGTCCGGAGTCTGCACGTCCGGAGCCACAACGGGAGAGGCCACAACAGTGAGAGGTCCGTGTAACACACACACACACACACACACACACACACACACACACACAAAAATAGTGTTATTTGTAACCATAAAAGATTCAAAGAAAATTTTGAGTTATATAAAGAGAAAATAAAAATCAAGTGTAATCTCACCACTCAGCTGTGATCATTGTTAACACATTTCACATATGTACACTTAAAAAAACAAAAATGAAGAACACATCATTTATATTGCTTGGTAATCTAGATTCTCCCCAGCCCCTATGCCCTATGTGCCAAGAGACCCTTAGTATTGCCTGTTGGGAGCTTCCTGGTCATAAGTCACATGAAGATTTTCTCTTTTTCTGGAAAGATTTGATTGATAAACTCATTTATTGTTTCTAGAGCTTGGGCGTTACTATTTTATCTCATGAGATAATTTATATGCTTCACAGCTAGGATGGATTCAGTTGCATAAAATATTCTGCAAAATCCAACGTCTCTTGTCCTCTGACCAGGAAAATTGTTCATGCTTGCCATTTTGTAACATTTTGTTTAGAGAATAGCAGTGACCTGGGGGTCCATGGAGTTTGGCCATGCAGGAAACTCTGCTGGTGGTGAGAAATGTGCTCTCCTGGCTAAGAATTTTAATAAAAAATAATCGCCCCAAAGGAGGGGTGAGAAACATGTATGGAAATTTGTGGTCTGAGTCTTTTTTAAAAAATATAAATCTATTTATTTATTTTTATTTTTGGCTGCATTGGGTCTTTGTTGCTGTACACAAGCTTTCTCTAGTTGCAGCAAGGAGGGCCTACTCTTCTTTGCAGTGCACAGGCTTCTCATTGCGGTGGCTTCTCTTGTTGCAGAGCATGGGCTCTGTACGCATGAGCTTCAGTAGTTGTGGCTCGTGGGCTCTAGAGCGCAGGCTCAGTAGTTGTGGTGCACAGGCTTAGTTGCTCTCTGGCATGTGGGGTCTTCTCAGACGAGGGCTCAAACCTGTGTCCCCTGCATTGGCAGGTGGATTCTTAACCACTGCGCCACCAGGGAAGCCCCTGTGGTCTGCATCTTGATCTTATATGCATATTTAAAAAATAGTTGAGTTTGGCAAAGAAAAGCCTAACATTATCTAAAACAAAGAAGTATCATTTTAAGTCTCCACATAGAGATCAACAACATCAATTAAAATTTTTAGGGGATCCATCTTAGAGACTAATTTCAGCTTATTTAATTAATTCCTTGTTATTGGGCATTTAGGGAGTTATGATTGTTATTATGTATATTACAACCTCCAAATCCTTTTACACACATACATTCAAACATATACACTCAAATGCACACATACACACACTAATGATATTTTCACATGGTTCTGTAGTTTTCCCCCTTGGTATAAGTTTCAGAAGCCGGAATGCTGGATCAAGGGGAATATACAGTTAAAATTTAAAATGATATATAATGCTAAATGGCTTTCCTGAAAGGCTACACCAATCTCAACTTCTAACAGCAGTGGGTGTTACTGAGTGCTTTAATATTTGCCATTATAAGTAAAATAATATTTAATTTTTATTTCTTTGAGTAACAATGAATCAATAATGAATCTGAACATTGCTTCACGTGTCAATGGACTATATTTTTTCATTTACTTCTTTTGGAATTACTTGTACATATTTCTCGACCATTGTTCTATTGTAGCATTTGCCTTTTATTGATTTTTAAAATACTTTAGTACTTTAACATAATAAAATTTTTATTATATTAAAAATATCAATCCTCTGTCCATCATATATGTTCCAAATATTTTTACTAATTTTCCATTTCCTTGTAATTTTGTTAATGATTATGTTCACTGTTGTGGTTGAATATATCCATCTTTATTTTATGATTTTTGGCCTTGATATTTTGCTTTAGAAATATTTTGACATCCCAAGTTTATAGTTATAGAAATGTTTACCTAGATTTCCTTGTAGATTTTTTGTTTCTGGTGTTTTTGACCATCAGTGTTGTAGAACAGATACTGTCAGCCCATCCTTCAGCTTCACCCAACTCCTAGCTTCATCAGATGTAGCAAAGTTAGCAGATGGGATAAGGCTTAGAGGCGTCAGTTTGACTTAACACATCATTAAAACAAAAACAAATAACAATATTTTTACATATCTTGGTTGTCATTTTGGTGCAGCCAAGTCAAAATATCCATGTTTAAATGGGTAGGTCAGTTCAATTGCTAAAATGTATTCAGGATGGATACAGGAATAACTTTTTCCTATGGGGATTTTTATAATTTTTATTATCAAGTTTATGAAGCAATGAAGGTAATTTTTTCCCCCTACATTTAAATCTCTCAAATGACTTTCAAGTTTTTTGAAGGCTTACTATGGTAATGGTTTGCAATGCTATACTGAAGAAAACCAGAAATACACATTCTGTGTTCCAGAAAACCTCTGCTGAGTACATGGAAAGAATTAGCTAGTTAAGTGTGATGACAACAGTAGACATCTGTTGTTTTGGCCTGCTCACCATTTCTTTTACCTTCAGTACCGGCACACCAGTTTTCCTTTGGGAGATAGCCTCTCCTCAACTCCATATAGTCCTATGGGTGCTCTCTCTTCTATGCATTAGGAATGGATTTATGACCAGAACAGCTAATTAGACTACATGTTCCTTCCTCTTGGTCTTCATGATTTGTTCAATGATAGTCATGATCCAAAACTAGGATAAGTTTTTCTTAAGATCTGATATGTCAGCCTTTGGGGAGGGTGGGGAGGGGAGGGTTACATTTTCTTTTGGATGATAAACTGTATTGAAAATATCAGAGTTTATTAAAGTCATGTTCTTGGCTTCTTCTGTAAAAGAAATTAAGGTCAACATGCAAGGAGCAGAGAAAGAGATGAGGTGGTGGAGTGGGGACCTGGATCTAGCTAAGTCTGTAATCAGTACCAAACCCTCAACTCTTAGCTATTTATCTAATAAATTAGCTCCTCCTCTTTTTAAAAAATGAGGTTGAATTCTTACTGCTTTTTATGTTTTGTCACTTGTAGCTGAAAGATTGTTGAGTAATACCTCAATAAAGTTACAGTCTTTCAAAGTTCAAGATTATTATTGTTGAGTAGACACTGATGGCTAGATTTTATACTTTGATATATGAAAATAGGTATAGAATGAGAAAAAACATGGCCTTGAAACTATGAGACAGTACTCTGGTTTTCTAATAAAAGGGCTTGAGAATTATTTTCAGGTTTGCTACTGATTGATTGCATAAGTCTCTTCTGAAAATGGCTGCATTATTAAAAGAATGATATCGAAGTGATGCTAAGAAGAGTTTGGTGGGTCGCTAAACAGTGGGTCTCCATAGTCTCCTCCAATGAACAGTAGCTCTTTGAGATGCATACTCTCAAGCACAGGTGTTGTGATGGGGATTGATTAAATGGTTTCAGCTGGCTGGAATTCCCTAGAGTACTTGGTCATGCAGTAGATGGTGTCATTGCCCTGTGGTTAAGCAGTGTAGTTAGAGGTGGGTTTGTGGTGCTGATTTAACATGATTGACTTACTATTGAAGCACACTATCCAGGGCACAGAAACCACAGGGGTGTTACTCCTCATTACATTGCTGATTTTTGAATACCAGATACTTAGTAATATTCAAACACTAGTCTTTTAAAATCTAAGTACAATGTGTGTTACCACTTTAAGATGTTAAATGTGGCTTTCAAAAGGAAAAACCCTTCAATTTTGTTATCGTTTTACATGGTACATTTCACACGTTAAAAAAAAGGCCTGGGCTTCCCTGGTGGTGCAGTGGTTGAGAATCCGCCTGCCGATGCAGGGGATGCGGGTTCGCGCCCCGGTCTGGGAAGATCCCACATGCCACGGAGCCGCTGGGCCCGTGAGCCATGGCCACTGAGCCTGTGCGTCCGGAGCCTGTGCTCCGCAATGGGAAAGGCCACAACAGTGAGAGGCCCGCATACCACACACACACACACACAAAAAGGCCTGTAGGGCTTCCCGGGTGGCGCAGTGGTTAAGAATCTGTCTGACAGTGCAGGGGACACAGGTTTGAGCCCTGGTCTGGGAAGATCCCACATGTCACAGAGCAACTAAACCCGTGCGCCACAACTACTGAGCCTGTGCTCTAGAGCCCAGGCTCCACAATAAGAGAAGCCACCTCAGTGAGAAGCCCTCGCACCGCAACAGAGTAGCCCCCGCTCGCCACAACTAGAGAAAGCCTGTGTGCAGACCCAATGCAGCCAAAAATAAATAAATAAATTTATATTTAAAAAAGAAGGCATGTAAAAATTTAAGTAATCGAAAAGCTTTGGATGGCAAGTCCTTTATTCCTTCCTCCTTTGCTTCCTTTTTTTTTTTTTTTTTTTTAAGAAAGCCATAACAATTTGGCTGTGGTGCTGGTTGTATTATTTTTAGCTGAAATGAGTGTGTTATTCTGTTTTCACTGTTGCTTTATTATCTTGTAAACTCATTTCCTCTTCTCATCAGATTATCCATTATCATAACACATCACTTCAGAAATGTAGACTAGTGGAGAAGAGAGAAGATGAGTTTATGACATTTGCTTTGTCTTTTCTCAGGTCCTTTAAATAAATAACTGAATGGTTTTAGTAACATTTCTCAGAAAATCCACCTTTGAACTTGGCAATGACATGTTAGAAACATAAGTGAAAGGGGAAAAATGATGAGATAAGCGAGGGTTTAAGAAAGAAGAATTGGTATGGGTGTGGCATTATTTTATTTCCTTAAAATTTTTTATTAGGGCATAAAATAGAAATGAAATGATTTTAAATTTTAAATGAAATGATTCTTAATTTTCACATCTGTATATACTCATGTACCCACCTCCCAGATCAGCGAGCAGAATATTTCCACCACTTCAGAAGCCTCCCTGCTTTGCACACCAAGTCAATACCCGTCTTAATGATAACCATTATTCTGACCTTTGTCATTACAGAACTGTGTTTGCTGTTCTTGAATTTCTGTAAATGGAAACCGTACAGCATAAACTATTTGTTTTGTTTGTGTGGTGACTTATATTTAATGTTTTTCTGTGAGTTCATTGTTGTTGAGTGTAGCTGTATTTTTTCTTTATAAGAATATGCCACAATTTGCTTTAGCTGTAAAAAATTACCACAATTAAGCAAATCTGTAGAGAAAGAAAGTATTAGATTAGCGGTTGCTTCCTCCTGTGGTTGAGAACAGGGATTAGCTGTAAAGGAACATGAGGGATCTTATTGGGGTAGTGAAAATGTTCTAAAACTAGACTATGGTGATAGTTGTGCTAGTTTGTAAATGTACTCAAAATCACTGAATTGCACATTTTAAGTTGGGTGAATGTCACAGTATTTAAATAATATCTTAAGTTAAAAATTTATTTATCCATTCTACAGTTAATGAACACATGCATTGGTTCCAGTTTTGAACTATTATGAGTAAAGTTGCAAAAAACTTTCTTAAATGTGTCTTTTGGTGAACATATGGACTCATTTAAGTTGGAGTGGAATTGTTCAGTCATAGAACACATAATTTTTATGTTCATTTCTTTTTATAATACTTATTGTAGTATAGTATTTGTTTCATTTATTGCTAAAAATTTTACATTTTATTATACTATTAATCTTTAAAAAATAAAGGAACCCAGAAAGATCATACTTACTACCCATAACTGAAAAATGATAGCACCCTATCATTTGTTTTAGATATTTTCCTTTCTTTTTAAAAGAAATAAATTTTATGGACACAATTTACATTTCTTTCTAATCTTCCACAGCCTTACTGCCTTCTCTTACTTTCCAGAAGCTTCTACTTTCATGAAATTGTATTCTTCTTGTTTATTTTTTTGGTACTTATAAAATATATAAATATATTTATATATACATTCATAATCTGTATATAGTATTGTTTTGTAATGAAAAGTAAGCCTTGTTCATTGGTATTTGGCATAGAGTAGGTATTTATCAAATATTAGTGAAATAAATTATTTAAATAACATTTAGTTTTTAGATTGCAAGAGGAAGGCATACTTAATACAAAAAACTTGAAAATATAGAGAAACAAGAAGGGAAAGAAAAATTATAGTCTCTTCTAATCTCACCACTTAAAAACAACTTTTATTAATATTTTGACATATTTTTATAATTGTTCATACATATAAATATATACATATATGTATTTTTAAATAAATGGTATACTGAATATGCTTATTTATTGTCAAATTTAAAAACAATAATAATATGCAAATTAATATTTTTTTGTTTCCTCTGTATCAGAAAGTTTTACTAAGCACTTTATATACATTATTTCGTTAAAACGTCTTGTGACTATATTTATCTACAATATGATTTGTGGTGACTGCATGGCATTCTCTTATATGGATTAATCATAGTTTAATAATTCTCCATTCTTGAACACTAGTTTGTTTCCAAATTTTCACTTTTCTAAGTAAC
The DNA here is from genome assembly GCF_026419965.1 of Kogia breviceps. Taxonomy (NCBI): domain Eukaryota; kingdom Metazoa; phylum Chordata; class Mammalia; order Artiodactyla; family Physeteridae; genus Kogia; species Kogia breviceps. The sequence continues at coordinate 50,864,706 of NC_081322.1, forward strand.
AACTTAATTTCTATATATGCAAATTCCTTATTAGAAATTTCATATATGTCTATATGAAATTTATATATGGAATATATATATTCCTTATATATAACTGATTATTGCCTTAGGCTAAAGACCTAGAACTAGAACTACAGGGTCAAGGTATAGATACATTTTAGAGTTTTGCCAGAATAAACATCAGAAAAATTGTACACTTTTAAACTCTCACCTGTGGTGTAGGAGACCAGCTTAAGAGAAACAAGTAGATTTTGTCTCAGTGTAAGATATAACATCTTAACAAAACAGCTGTCCTGGAGATACTCAAGTAGATGTTGAATAAACATCTGTTGGGAATGCTAGAAAGGGGATTTATGTAGAATGGCAGTTTTAATAAATTTTAATGACTTTTTAAACTCTTAAATTTGTAAAGGTATTATTTCCTGTTCCTCATTCCTCACTGCTTAATTCTCTCAAAGCAACATTTTAATAAAGACTTGTTGATCTTGATGCCAAGATTACCTTCTGGTTTCTATTTACAATTCTAGTTCAGTTTTATGTTTGCATTTCCAAGTAAATAGAATAACATCTCTTCATCATTTTCTTCATGATTAACTTATTTCTAAAAAGAGCATCAGCATTATATCCATAAGAATGGTCCCATCGGAGGGATTCTGTTTAAAATTATATTTTGGCACCTTGATAAAATTACTCCTAATTTTTTTGTGTCCTGGGAAAAGGACTACATGGAGTTAATACTTGATCCCTGTGAGATTAGAATCTCTATGAGAAAATTCTTTCTAATGTTCATAATGAGAATAAAAATCTTAGTAATAAAAATTAGGAAAATAATATACTTGAACTTGGTAAGTATATTTTCACTGTGCTTTTGTACTAAATTCTTCTAAGCCCAGCATGGTTACTTATATTTTAGGTTTATGTGGGATAAAGTGTTTAATCAAAAGATTGACTATTTCATAATTAAATCGCCATTGAGCACAGTGGTTGTGGGTTCATTTTGTGAAAATTATCCAACCCATGGATATTGGGCTGCAGTATCATGCATGTATAAAAAGTACAACAACGTAAGTTCTTTGTCTTTGAACACTGTACAATCAATATTCTATTACCACAATGCTGGTTGTGCTGCATTGTAGCTAAATTAGTGTGTCAGGTGTAGAAATGCTTAAACTAGACATTCAAGTAACAAGGATGATACAAGAATTCTAATTATTTTCACGCCTATTATGCATTTATCTCTTGTCCAGAGGCTTTTGGAAATACCTCTCAATTTGAAAATCATTAAGATATTTATAATAAAGGAATGTGTTAATTTGTATTATTGTAAATAAAGTTGTGGGACAGGAACCACATTTTAGTAGCAATAATGATGACATTTGTACAGAGCCTTATAGTTAATATCCAGTGGATGTTAATTCTCAACTTGGTATACAAGTAAAACCTTAAAAGTTAGGAAGAGTAGGGTATTTTAAAATATGTAAAGGGAGTGTAGAAATGTTACTGAAATATTAATAAAGTTACATAATTAGTCTAAGGTATCCAAAGAATAGATTTTATATATATATATACACATACATATAATTTTTTAATTGGAAATACACTAGAAGAAAATCTGGTAGCGCATATATATATATATTACTGTTATATGTAACATGCCATTTTCAAAAATGCATAGAAAAAACTAATGAAAACACTTTGAACTTATCCTAAGCAGTGGTGTAACATGTTAACAATTTTTATTAAAATAAAATCCAAATTACTATGGCATATGCCATATTTTATTGAGATCTTTATTGTACTCATTTTTATTTGTTAACAGGAATTAATAAGTTTAAGTATATATTTTTCTGATAGTTTTTTCAACATTTTCAAACATGTTTTGAAGTTTTGCCTAAGTTTTGCAAGACTTAAAATTTTTATCTTGTTTCCTGATTGTAGAGTAATCTTAGGAATTAAGATTTGTATGTGTGTGTTTCCGAAAAACAGGATTGAGATGGACTGAAAATAACGAATATGATACAGTTAGTTGCCCAATTGCATGTTTTCTTTTTCTTTTCATTATCAAACACTTTGATGGCTTTAGTGAGGCCGAATAATGGCAGATTGGCTTTAAAAATACCCCCAAAGATACATTATTAGGGGGATTTTGTCTGAATTGGGTAAAAGGTGTTTTATGGATAGGACAACTATTTGAAATTTCTCTAATATGTAGCTTAGGCTATACAACACACGCACACCTTTGTCTCGGTGAACTTGCAGACTATTCTGTGAGGACAATTTTGGGTGGTTACATGGAAGAAATGGCTTGCTGTTTTTCAGAAGCTGTTTTTCTTTCAAGGTAGATATCCTAACTGTTTTGTGTCTCTTTTTTCTTTTTGGTTTTATGGTTGCAAACAATAGAGATTCAAATTGTCCCCAATAATAATAGTTGAGAGTTAAGTAGTGCGGGCACGGATGGAAGGGAAAATCCAACAGTCTGGCCTCAGGAGGCACAAAGGGTCAGGTCCTGGAGGAGGCCCTGGAGGCTTCAGCCACAGGGTTTCAGGAATAATTGTTCTAGTCTCTGCCCTTTAACCTGACTCAGCCACTCTCCAAACACCTGCTTTTCTTTTTACTACTTGATTGCCTAACCCCATGTTCTTTTGTTTTCTCTCCCTCTTATTTTTGTATCTGCAGGTCAACTGAAAAAAAAAAGGCACAACCTAAAAGTTGAGAGTTATGTTTTATTTGGCTGACATACTGAGGACTTAAGCCAGGAGACAGCCTCTCAGATAGCCCTGAGGGACTGTTCTGAAGAGGGATGGGAGGAGCCGGGATACTTTGGAGTTTTTGCAACAAAGACCAGGTAGTCAGAACATCAAACGATTACTGTTAATTAAAGAAAAGACAGACATCTCAAGTCAATGAATTTAGCGGTTTTCTATGTATGGGAAGATGCAAGAGTCTGGATTCATTGAAATCATTCCTTTGATATGCACCTTAGCTATCAAGGACCAGTATCCTGTTTTCTCAATTCTTAATTCCCTCAAGGTGCACTGGGGTGGGGGGTTTGCAGTGGCTCATGACTTGATGGCTGCAACATCCTTTGTTTACTGATATGGCAGGCAACATTTTTTGTCAACATTCATAATATTGGTTTGTACCTGGAGTGGTTACACAGCCCTACAGGTGTGTGGAGAGCAAGCAGGCATCTCCAGAGCACTGAGGCGAATGTAGGTGTGAGTGAGAGGGCTGGTGGATGGAAGGAGGACACACAATTGGGAGGAGGAGAGAAATGACAGAGAGGATGACTTCGCAAGATTTAGCAAAAATAGGGACTGTGAGTTAAAGAAAAGTTTAACTGTAAAGAAATCAGCTCTTCATGCACACCTGAGTTATGTGACTAAGTAAAATTCAAACCTGCTACATAGGCAAATTGCATAAAATCGGACTTATGTGTCTGCAGAACTTGCTCATCTCAAAGGATGACTTAACCATGCTAAGCAAGGTATTAACTAGTCACTTAATATCTGAGAAGTCATGTGAATCTTGAATATTTTGCAAATAATATTGTTTCATTTACTTTCAATTAATAATTTGATTTGCTTGCTTGATAACGGTTCTTTGTTTTTTATTTGAAAATCTAGCATGGACAGCTTTTATTTTTTCTTTTGGCAGACTTCCAAAATATATTCTCTTATTCTCCATTCCAACGTGCCCAGGAAATCTCAATGAACTCTCTAACAGTCCTCTCATGATTTGGTAAAGTATATGCTTTTTTTTAATGATTGTTTGGAGGATAGACAACAAGCAAACTTCAGGGGCTAAACTGCTTCTCAAAGATTAAAATTAAAGCAACTTTTGGTTTCTTCTAAGAATGAAATAAATATAAGAATTTTTACAAACGTAAACAATGAGCACATGGATCAGCTAGTGTAGGGCCTTAACTATACTTACACCCCTACTTCCCTATCGATACTTTTGAGCTTTAAGCTTTTTCGGCTGGCAATAAGATACTGGAATGTCCCCCCTGGGCAGAAACCGTTCCGAGCAAACAAGCATGGCGGGGGATGAAACCTCGAGCAAACCAGTATGGCGGGTTATAAGAATGATTAAGCCAGAGTTTAAAGGTCGCCCTAGCCAACCATAACTCATGTGACTCAACCCCCCACCACAAAAACACGAAAATGTAAAGTAGACATCCGACAGCTAACCAATCAAGGAACTAGAGCCAAGACCCCACTCCGGTAAATGTAAAGTAGGCATCCGACAGCTAACCAATCAAGGAACTAGAGCCAAGTCCCCACTCCGGTCCGGAACAAAACAAACCAATGAGAAAAAAAACCCTTGATATATCCACACTTTGCATAATGAAAAATGAAAGCTATAAAATGTATGTGATTCCGCTTGGGGGGGGGTTCCTCTTCGGCCTCCTGCGTGAGGACCAAGGAACCCCGGTGCACCGGCTCCTAATAAACCTCTTGCGTGTTGCAGCGACTCTCGACTCTTGGCGGTTCTTGGGCGAGCTGGGATTCTTCGGAGACAGTTCAGGTCTAACAGATTGGGGGCTCGTCCGGGATCCCCACTCGCCCCGGGTCGCAGGAACCTCGGGAGTTGGAGGTATCAGGTAGGCCTAATTGTCTGTCTGTTCGTCTTCTGTCCTCTGTAAGCCGCCATCAGAAAGAAGCCGTGCGAACCGGCTCGCTGTGAAATCTGTATTGGACTCCTGGCTAGGCAGACGTGCCAATAGCTGGTGTCCACGGACCCTGGGGGACGCCCTGGTGGTCCATCTGGAAGGAGAGACAAATTTTGTCTCCCCTTCACCGGTCCTGGCAGGATATACAAACTGCCATCTGAATCTGAGTTGGTTGCAGTTTTAAAACGAGCTCGCGGCGGCAATATTAAGGTGTGTCTTCTGAAATTTTATTGTTCTCCTGTGCTCTATCTTTCTCCTGACGGACGATAATGGGACAAACTATGACGACGCCTCTCTCTCTCACTCTAAGTCACTGGACCGAAGTTAAGTCTAGGGCCCACAACCTTTCGGTAGAAGTAAGGAAAGGGAGATGGCAAACGCTGTGTACCTCTGAGTGGCCTACATTTCAGACAGGGTGGCCACCCGAGGGATCCTTTATGTTAGATCAGATCAGGCTAGTCAAGTCTAGGGTCTTTAACACAGGACCCCACGGACACCCAGACCAGACACCATATATCCTGGTCTGGGAAGATCTAGTTCTCTCCCCGCCTCCGTGGGTCCGGCCCTTTGTTCCCTCAACAGGCATGTCTGCATGCGCACCAGCACGGTCGGAAGTACTGGCCCTGAAAAAGGCCCCGGACGCCGAGAAGTCATCTGAAGCCCCGGACTCACGGAAGGCGATATATCCAGACTTGCAGTCCGATCTGCTTCTCCTCGATCCCCCACCACCACCTTACCCTCCAGCCCTAGACCCCATACCGCCTCCCGATTCCCCAGCTCCACAACCCTCCGCACCATTAGGGCCACCTGTTGTGGCAGAGGGGGGGGGTCCCTCGGCGGGCACCAGAAGCCGGAGGGCTATTTCCCCGGATTCTACCGCTCTACCCCTTAGAGAATATGGCCCCCCCGATAACCACGGGAATAGGCCCCTCCAATACTGGCCCTTTTCCTCTGCAGATCTTTATAACTGGAAGATGCATAACCCTACTTTCTCTGAAAATCCACAGGCTCTCACTGCTTTAATAGAGTCTCTTGTCTTCTCCCACCAACCCACCTGGGACGATTGTCAACAGCTCCTCCAGACTCTCCTCACAACTGAGGAAAGGCAACGGGTTCTCTTGGAGGCTAGAAAGAATGTGTTAGGCGCCAATGGGCAACCTACCCAGTTGCCTAACGAGATTGATGCCGGTTTTCCACTCGTCAGGCCGATTTGGGACTTCAATACCCCAGAAGGCTATTGGGACTCCAGTTGGTCCAAAAGGAGGTGTGGTCCCAGCTGGCAGAGGCTTACCGACCCGGAACACCAGCAGAGGCTCATCCTTTCCAAGTCGGAGATTTCGTGTACGTCCGTCGACACCGAACCCAGACACTAGAGCCTCGGTGAAAAGGACCATACATCGTCCTGCTCACCACCCCCACGGCTATAAAGGTAGACGGCATCGCTGCTTGGATTCACGCCTCACACGTAAAAGCTGCGCCAGCGTCTGCATCATCATCGGAATGGCGGGCCCAAAAGACCAGCAACCCGCTCAAGCTCAAGCTCCTGCACTCACCAGACTCATAACTCTGACTTTGTTACCCCTATTGGCTGTGAGTAACTTTAGTCCTCACCTGCCCCAGCGTTTAACCTGGCAGGTAATTTCCCAAACTGGAGATGTAATATGGTCTGTTAGCCATACTGCTGCCCCTTGGACCTGGTGGCCAGACCTCTTCCCCGATGTTTGTAAGTTGGCCCTGGGAGCCCCCCCTAACTGGGATGTAGGGGGATATCACGATCAACAAACTGCCCCGAATCAGCGGCCGGGGACAGCGCCCGGGGACTGGGGATTAGTCCCTGGGGGGGGAGGTTGTTCGACCAAGAATCAGAGAATCATGCTCAGGGCCCTCTCCTTTTATGTATGCCCTGGGTTCCATCGTCACCGGTCTTTGAATTATCGGTGCGGGGGAAGAGAACATTTCTATTGCAAGAGCTGGGGATGTGAAACCACTGGGGACACCTACTGGAAACCCACCTCTAGCTGGGATTTTATCAAGGTAATGGCCAACTACACTCATCACGACAATGTGCCCGAATGTTCAACGTGGTGCCATCCCCTTAAAATTTCTTTTAGTGAACCTGGGAAGAAAAACAAAAATTGGATAGGTGGCCATTCATGGGGTATAAGGTTTTACAAAGCAGAATATGATGATGGGCTCCTAATGACCATCAAATTAAAGATCGAGACCCCTACTCCCGTCCCTATGGGCCCCAATCCTGAGATTGGGCACCCTCTGCTACCCTTGGCCCCACCCACAATACTACCAGGGATAAGAAACCAGACTTCTGGACTAAAAAAAATAACAATCAAACCCAGAGCCCCCCGAGACCGAATGCTCTCATTGGTCCAGGCGGCTTTTGGGGTCCTAAATGCCACAAATCCAGAGGCTACCAAATCATGTTGGCTTTGCTATGCTGCTCCTCCCCCTTATTATGATGCTATAGGATATAGTTCTAATTTTAGTAATGTCAACTCTTCAGATCAATGTCGATGGAAACAAGAAGGAAATAGTAAATTGACCTTGTCTTCAGTATCAGGAAACGGTACATGTGTAGGAACGCCCCCCCCGTCCCATCGACACCTCTGTACCAATTCAAGCCTCCCACAGGGCTCAGGATATCTCCTCCCTCCTCAGGATGGATGGTGGGCATGTAACACGGGATTGACCCCTTGCATTTCTCTAGAGGTCCTCAATGCTTCGGCCGACTTTTGTGTGTTAGTCCAGCTGGTCCCCAGACTCATCTATCATTCAGATTCATCTTTTCTAGACGAATATGAAGGCAAAAGGAGACTTAAGAGAGAGCCCATAACCCTCACCCTGGCTGTACTCCTAGGACTAGGAACGGCAGTCGGGGTAGGAACAGGTGCAACAGCCCTCATCCAACAACCTCACTACTATGCTAACTTAAGACAGGCTGTAGATGTCGATCTCCGGGCGTTAGAAAGTTCCATAACTCAGTTAAAAGAATCACTCACCTCGCTCTCAGAGATAGTAATGCAGAACAGGAGGGGACTAGACCTGCTGTTCCTTAAGGAAGGTGGACTATGTGCCGCACTAAAAGAAGAGTGCTGTTTTTATATTGATCATTCTGGGGCTATCACCGAAACTATGGACAGGCTTAGGGAGCGCCTGGACAAAAGGCAACAAGAAAGGAAAAATCAAAAAGGATGGTTCCAATCATGGTTTGACAAATCACCCTGGCTTACTACTTTAATTTCCACCTTGTTAGGACCCCTCATTATTTTGTTGCTGCTCTTAACTTTTAGACCATGCATTTTAAATCGCTTGATAGCCTTTATCAGGCAACGTGTCAGCGCAGTACAAGTGTTAATGCTAAGACAACAATATCAAAGCTTGCAGAGAAAAGCTGAAATTCCATGATTGAAATTAATTGCAAAAAGAAAAGGGGGGAATGTAGGGCCTTAACTATACTTACACCCCTACTTCCCTATCGATACTTTTGAGCTTTAAGCTTTTTCGGCTGGCAATAAGATACTGGAATGTCCCCCCTGGGCAGAAACCGTTCCGAGCAAACAAGCATGGCGGGGGATGAAACCTCGAGCAAACCAGTATGGCGGGTGATAAGAATGATTAAGCCAGAGTTTAAAGGTCGCCCTAGCCAACCATAACTCATGTGACTCAACCCCCCACCACAAAAACACGAAAATGTAAAGTAGACATCCGACAGCTAACCAATCAAGGAACTAGAGCCAAGACCCCACTCCGGTAAATGTAAAGTAGGCATCCGACAGCTAACCAATCAAGGAACTAGAGCCAAGTCCCCACTCCGGTCCGGAACAAAACAAACCAATGAGAAAAAAAACCCTTGATATATCCACACTTTGCATAATGAAAAATGAAAGCTATAAAATGTATGTGATTCCGCTTGGGGGGGGTTCCTCTTCGGCCTCCTGCGTGAGGACCAAGGAACCCCGGTGCACCGGCTCCTAATAAACCTCTTGCGTGTTGCAGCGACTCTCGACTCTTGGCGGTTCTTGGGCGAGCTGGGATTCTTCGGAGACCGTTCAGGTCTAACACTAGAAGGTGAAAATGCCCCATAATCAGGGGAAGGGTTAAATATTGAGTGAGAGTCAGAGAGATGGGTCACAGGAATTACTTGGTAATACAAAACAGTGAATGTACATTTTGACATATTGTGTCAATGAGGCTGCATGGACATGACGGTATCAAAACAGAAATGTCAAAGTTCTCACTTCAGGAGCCTGCTGTGGGAATGTAGGAATAGTAGCCTGGCCTATCAGAGTGTGAGTCTACTGTTCAATTGTGATTCTGCTTTAACAACCAGGTATCAGATGAATAAATAAACCTTTGAAACAGATTGCATATATTTGCGAATATGCAGTTCTGCTTTGTGGCAAAAGGCATCAAAATGCCTGGCACCATGTATCAGTAACTTTTCAAACATTTTTATTCCACAGTGATGTCAATACAATCTCTCAAATTAACATTTTCATATGTCATCTCTTTTGGGTGAACATGGTTACCATGTCAGTGTGACTAGAGGAGAGAGAAAGAAGTGGAAGAAGTGGGAAGGATAAAGCGTTTGCAGTTTATAAATACTTGAGTTTGAAAAGTACCAAATGCCAGCCATTTGTGACTGCCTTATGACACCTAACATTTAATTTTACCCTGAAAAATTACCCCAACTTTCATTTCCCATGAAGGGAGAAAGAGAACTAAAACTAATTAGTATTTGCAAAACAGACTCTTCCATTCTAAGTGGCCTAAGCTTTATTATTTGAAACATTTAAAACCAGACTCCACAAAGTGCAAAATAATTCTTATTATGAAACAAACCTGTATCAATAGGGGGTAAGAGGATCAGCTAGGTGGGCCCTCTTCTCCCTCCTGATCCTGCTCTTAAGATCCCCAAAGCTGGGGCTTCCCTGGTGGCGCAGTGGTTGAGAGTCCGCCTGCCGATGCAGGGGACAAGGGTTCGTGCCCCGGTCCGGGAAGATCCCACATGCCTTGGAGCGGCTGGGCCCGTGAGCCATAGCCGCTGAGCCTGTGCGTCCGGAGCCTGCGCGTCCGGAGCCTGCGCGTCCGGAGCGTGTGCTCCGTAACGGGAGAGGCCGCAGCAGTGAGAGGCCCGCGTACCAGGAAAAAAAAAAAAAAAAATCCCTAAAGCTGTTCTGTTGTAAAATTAAATTAGTACTTTTGTTACTGGAAGGGGAATCCCCTTTAGGGCCCGAGAGTAGGCGCTTGTCTAACACTCGGAAATGAACTGTCCAAGGAGACACTTGTACTGACAAAGCAAAAGACTTTATTGGGAAGGGATGCTCGTGTGGAGGCCAGCAGCGTGAGGGAACCCAGGAGGACTGCTCTGCCACAGGCTCGCAGTCTCCGGTTTTATGCTAATGGAGTTAGCTTTCCGGGTTGTCTCTGGCCAATCATCTTGCTTGTGCTCATATCCGGTCTGAGTTTCCTGGTGGCGCGCGCATCTCTTGGCCAAGATGGATTCCAGGGTGAGCGTTTCTGGGAGGCTGGCCTGTATCCTGGGCTGGCGTCTCCTCCCTCCCTTGGCCCCTCCCGAATTCTCCCGGTTAGTTTTCAGTGGCAGCACCGTGAGTTTCTAATCCCAGTCTCCTGTGGAGAGACAGCTCGCGCAAACGGTTATCAACGTGCCAGGCCAAGGCAGGCCGTTTCGGTCAATGGTTCCCTAACACTCTCAGGTAGGAAAAACATTGGGTTAGAGTTTTTCTTTATGATACATTACTTTGTGGGATTTGCTCTGCGAGAAAGCTTAATTATTTTTTCCATAACAGTTTTTCTCTAGCATTCTAGCTCCAGGGAGAGAACTTAAAATAGGAGGGAGACTTTGTGGGAGATTATATAGAAGCTCCCCCAAATATACATAATGAATATGGAGTAGCTAAGAACACTCTTTTCCCTTCCAGTTAAAGAGTAGAGGTTTTCTTTTTATTCAAATGACAACTAATGTTTTGTCAGGGTTAAAATCCTTCAATACGTTAGTGTTACAGCTCTTTTAGAATTTGACTAGCAGGTTTTCCCGTCCGCACTGGAAAACACCCCATGAAGAAAAAAAATCCTTCAATATGTTAACTCACCATTATATCCTCTCCTTCAGTACACCGTTCAACAGTTTGGCATTTTTTTCTCATTCTTTACGGACTGCAGGTGACAGTAGCAAAGCAAGATGGTGCTGAGGAGAGGCGTGGGTGTGGGTCTAGGTGTTAACCATTGTGGAAGGAAAATAAAAAAGGAGTCAGAATCGCTGAGAGAACTCTCTAAAATGGAGCCAGGAGGCCGCTGAGGAAGTGTGACCTATGCATGGCTCAACCTGGAAGGAATCTGACCTTTTGACCACTGAAGGTCTGCCAGAAACTCGAGGTATGGATTGGACCCTTACCTTAAAATAACTCAAGATAGCCTATTTGCTTATCGTATCCCTCCCCCAAATAACTTATCATTCCTTAAGGATAAGTGCTTCCTGACTTGTGTCAGAGTCAATTACCATTTTCACTGGGCAACTCTAATAACCTTAGGACTTTTTGCCTTTATAAGCCCCTGACTCTTCCTCTTCCCCAGCGCACTTTCAGTCTTACTGAAATCTGTGTCTTACTGGAATCTGTGTCTCCTGAATTGCAGTTCTTAAGACCACAAGTAAAACTCTTTATTACTTGCAGCCTTGGTACTGATTATTGTTTGACACCATTTATTGGCTGGTGAAGGAAGCAAGGAAGTAAGCCTACTGGCTCTGTGTTTCAACATGTCTAAAAATGGAGATGTACTACAGAGGTCGTATTGTGAGGAATAAATGAGACAACATATGTGAGAGAGGTTAGTAAATTGTAACACAACATTAACTGTTATTGCAGAACTGCTATTGAAATAATGATATGGACTTAGAGCTCTTTTTAGGTGGGCAGAATTAGAAAGAGTTTACCCAATAAGTCCTTGAACGGTTTGGATTCCAGGTTTAAAACAACTGTCTACGGCTGATTAAACGTAATTTCAAATATTGTGAAATCTTCCATAAGTATCTACTCTGCTATTAGAATAAAAGTTAAGAGCATTTAAAAAAAATAAAAACTAAACTTTAGGTATAGACTAAATTGTCTCATGATTTCAAACCCAATTCTTTTTACTAGGAAAAAAAAGTTTATTCCTAACATTCTTCCACTCCATCCATCCATCCTTCATTCATCAAATATTGTCATCAGATCCCTGCCACATACTATGTTTAGAAAAGACTATAGAAGAAAGTACATCGGATTGGCATCAAATTTACTTTAGTTTGAGTTGTGACCCCTTTAGCCTCCCTGCACCCTGGCTTACCCACCCACATTCTCTACTCATCCTATCTCTTTATTGAACCAATTCTACTCAATCTTCAAGTACCATCTCCAGTTCTTTCTCCTCCTATTAAGAAATCCGTGGTGACTCCAGCACTTAGCAGTCTCTCTTTATTGCACTTACTTCTAAAACCACTGATTTTGCACTTATCATGTGCTCCTCTGGATGGTTAACAACGATTTATTGTATACTTGAGTTTGCCCGTCCATCTGTCGGAATATTCCACGGATACGTATTAAGTACAATTATGTACTAGATATCAAACTAGATGATAGTTGTGCAGTGTTGTCATAGCACCTACCCTCGTTCTTACATTCTCGTTCATACTCTTCTGATTTCCAGTATTGCTCTAGGAAGGGAAGGACTATGTCTCAGCCTGGAGTCATGGAATTTGGAACTGAGATATACAAGAAATGTATACAGTTGACCCTCTGTGTACCCAGGTTCTGCATCGGTGGATTCAACCAACTGTGGATCAAAAATATTTTTAAAAAAAAATGCTAAAAACTTCCAAAAGCAAAACTTGAATTGGGTGATCACAGGCAGCTATTTACATAGCATTTACATTGTATTAGATATTATGTAAGTAATCTAGCAACGATTTAACTGTTGGGAAGGATGTGCTAGGTTATATGCAACTACTACACTATTTATATAAGGGATTTGGATATCTACAGATTTTGGTGTCCTCAGGGGGTTTTTGAACCAGTCCCTCTCGGAGACTGAGGGACAACAGTATCTATCCATCTGTAACTACCCAATTTCTATTTTAAGCCTTTTTCTGCCAGAGTGGCAGAAACTAAATGTCATTGAATTCAGAGATTTCTCCTTCTCCCGAGAGAAGGACCCCAGGGTTGTGTCAGAGTTCCAGAGAGTTTAACCTGAGCCAAAACTAGAGAGTAGGGTTGGGAGGGGGTGTGCAGAGGGTCCCTGCTGTAATCTGGCCACACAGGCATCTGCTGAAATGGCCTTTGCTCCATTAGCTGCTTGGTCGGTGGTCCACACGCTGGCCTGGAAATGTCTTTTGTCCTTACCCACATGACTCTTGGCAGCTCTCTTTGCTGCTTCTCTGCCACTTCTGGGTACAGAATGTTCATTTCCTGTCTCCCTTACTACCCAGAGAGACTGGAAACTGACAGGCTGCTTAAGATCCTATTCGTCGAGACATACAACCAGGCAGCCATTTATTCTCTGGGTTCTGTATCCTCTCTGAGGATCTATTTGGAATTGATGCAGGTCTCTTTCTCTCTTTCTGTCTCTCATCAATGTTATTGAAGTATAACTGACAAACAATAAATTACATATGTTTAAAGTATACAAGTTGATATTTTCTGCTCTATGTATACACTTACGAAACCATTGCCACAATCCAGATGATAAACATATCCATCATTCCCCAAATTCCTTTATGCCCCTTTGTATTCCCTCAGTTTGTCCCCTTTTTCTCTCTCCTCTTGGACCTCAAAAGCCTTTATTAGGACCTGCCTAGAAAGCAGGTCTGGTGCCCTCTCTCTGGAAAACACCATTCGTACACTCTCCTTGTTTTCCCTCTGACTGTATCCCCTTGCTCAAGACCAGGAAACCTTTTCTCTAGCTGAAGGAGACATGGGAGAAGGAAGCCTTGCCTTTATTCATCATATTTTCTCTCAAATCTCTGGTATATGCTGCGAGGGTCTCAGTTATGGAAACACAGAAGCCAGCAAAGGACTACTTTTTTCTTTCTGCTCTTAGATCATTTCTCTGAGGCAGTGATACACAGGTTGCAACTGCTTGCATGGCTGATTGAAGGGTGGGTGAGAAGGGAGGAGTAAAGTATTGGGGAGAGGGGATATCAGCTAATAAGCACCTACCTGCTGTATAAAAAATAAATAAAATCCAAAAATTCAAAATAAAAAGAATGGTAAAATGTATTACTTTTCTAACGCTATACTGAGGGAATAATCAGAAATTTTAACAAATTTGAATACATAAAATATTTGTATAAAAAGTAAACTATTGCAAGTAGCCTAACTGGTCATGGTTAAATGAATTATGTACATAGATATAATATTATGGAATTACTAAAACTATGTTTACAAAGAGTTTTTAGTGATATGGAGAGTGTTTTATAATGATACATTAGTAGGAAAACAAGATATAAAAGTTAATTGTTAACATCATTAAGAATATTTTCAAAAGTGAGCAGAGAAAAAGAATGGGAGAAATCACATCAACATGTTGATAAAAATGAAAAATTTTTGGATGGTTTGATAATGAACAATTTAAATTTTCTTCTGAATTCTCCATGTCATTAGAAAATTTTACTTAAAAATGTGAAGGTCAATGTTGAGTTTGCTTTTTTCTCTTTACTTCAGTATAAATTTTTCACAAACTGCAGTTAGCTCTTTATAAGTTTTAAAATATTTACTATCAAAATACTCTTCCTAAGAACACTGAATTATAAAAAGTCATTTAAATTTGCTTGTTACAGTATTTTTAGTAGTTAAGTACAGTTCTTTGTGTGTGGATCTTCTTGTGGAAGCAAATTAAATTTGGTATGTGACCCTTGCACCTTAATAACATTTAATCCACAGCTGACCAAATAGAAAGTGTAGCCTCTTTTGTTTAGAGACAAAATAAGTTGAATTCTACCCTGTATCAATTCTCCATCTAAATTTGCTTCACCTTAAAGATGATGAGTCTTGCTTCAAACCCTAGTGATAGATAAAAGCAAGCAAGCAACTTGCAGATTCCTGAGTGAATTAGACATTGCCAACCCCTTGTCCTACACCCTCAGTCTGAATCACAGACCTAAATTATAGGGAAACATCCCCAATTCCAAAACTGATTGAAATGACAATTTCTGGTTACACGCTTATTTTTGTTTTAGATTTTGAGCAGGTCACTTGCATTTAAGAATTTAGGACAAACGAGATTTGTTTAGAGAATAATACTGTAGAAAACAATGTGTTAAGAGCATTTGGCACTTTGAGGTTGGAATAGGGAAGAAAAGCTTTTATACATACTTTCATTACACAAAGACTTAGAAGATGTAATTCCTGTCCTGAATTAACCCGGGGAAGAATATTGCTGGAGGAGTGCTGTGTGAGAGAGCAGATGAAATGACGGAGAAAAGGCAGGATTGAGAGGGGCAGGGCTGAGCAAGGTTCAATGGCACCTCTACTACCTGTATAATTATGGCATTAATTTCAGTAAATCCATAACATATCACCTAAAATTTTAAAAAAATTAGTTTTGATTATTTGTAGACTGTTTCCAGAAACAAATCACATAGCATCTGGGAAAGTGCCTCTAGGGGTTTTAAACAAATCCTCTATTAGTCATGAGCAATAGACTGAGTTATAAAATCACATCTGGATAATTACATTTCAAAAGACTCATCTTTTTCCCTTTAGTTTCACCAGGCGCTGAGCCAGGTGTTTTACATGTTATCTCATTTGTTTTCTCTGACAACAAACAGCACTAAGGTAGGTATTATATCAATCCCACTTTATAGATGAGGAACGAAGGCTTAAACAGTTAAATAAGTTGCCCAGTGTCACTCATCTCAAATGGGGAGTTGACACTAGATCTGCTCAACTCCAGTGTCCGTGACCTCATATTCATAGACTCACAGAAAAACAGGGCATAGTATTTAAAGGTGAGTGTACAGGAAAGGAGTGTGGTGAAGAACTCACAGAAGGTAGCTATTGTGTGGCCAGAAAATAAAAGATGTGAAGTAGACTTACACAGTAGGCTCTATTTATAGTGACTATTATCCAACAAAGAGGTGAAAACGTGATGAGTGTGTTTGAGAGTGAATCAGTCTGGAACGAATAAAATGAAAGGGTCTAGTAGGTTGGAAAGAAGTCTGCCAGGTGAATAGGCAGATCTAGGAAAATAGACATGTCTTAAGGACCTGATTGCTGACCTAATATCTTCTGATGGACGTAGTTTCAAGCACATGCAGCTTTAAAATAATTTTGCCTTGATTGCCTGTGGTTGGAAGTGAGTCTTTGGGAAGTAAAATGTATTTTCTTTCCTCTTGGGAGCCTTGTGCACTGCCTCAAATAGCCTAAATTAAAGGAATTGCTTTGGCTTGTGTGTGTTGATAAAATTACCAATTAAAGCAAACAGAGGACTTCAATTTTTCAGAAGGGGAGGAAATTAGAGACAAAATTGGTAAGCTGTGACATCTGCATGGAATTCTTGTCTGAAGTTCAGAAAGGGAATAAGCTATGTAAAAACTTTTCTTGAGAGATATGAGATAGTGCTTTAATCTAAATGAACAAAACAGGAATGTGATGAATTAATTAAACAATCTGGTAATTTCCATATAGTCCAGTTTCCAGGAAGGAAAGAGACATTTCATTGGGATGTTCATAGTAAGGTGATTCAGACAAATGATGTGGAAATGAAGACAACAGAGACCAAAGGTGACTCCTGTCTGGAGGCTTAAAACTAGCTAGGCAGAGATAAGACCATTAGGGAGTTCTGATTAAGCACCAGTTATAAATGGGAAAGTTACCTTGCTACCCTTGAGAAGAGAGAGCTGAGCTCCTGGGACTGTTGATGAGGATTGAGCTGAATATGCAGATTTCAGATGCAGCCTAATTTTAATCAGTCCCCAAGAGAATGCCCTACAGAATGGAATCTGGAAGGTAATTTGTGAATGTCAGCTTGTTACTGTTGGGCCAGGCCCAATAAAGGCATATCAGTCAGAAACTGCTCCAGCTTGTTTAAGACAAACAATTAACTATAGTAATTACAATTTCTAAATTGATTATAGAATAGGTAGAAATTAGAAGAAACAGAAAGTTACGCTTTCAGGGACAACTTTGGGCTCGTGACACAGATGTGAGCTTTTGTCTCTCTTACGGTCAGTAAAGTTGCCATGACCAGCGTCAGGATCTGGAAGAGAGTGCAATTTGGAACATACTACACAAAAACCATGACAGTTCTTGCCAGTAGAAACAAGAGAGCCGCAGATGTACAGCCTCATTCTCAATTCCCTCTTTTAATTATTATAGAAGTGTTGGTGGAACTTAAACATGTCTGCAGCTCTAGCTGCAGTGGAGTCCAAGAAATGTGTTCTGACTTTAGAGAAGTGTAGCAGAAGCATCGTGTGTTTGGAGAGGCAAGTTCTGTTGTGGGCCAGATAGCTACCCAAGACAATGTTCCTTATCTATCAATTTTTTTTTTCTTAATGGAAAACTTTTCATGTACACATTATAAATTTTCTTTTACAATTTATGTAGCCAAATGATCATTTTTCCTCCTTTCTCGGAAGGAGAGAGTGTGATGTTTGTTATTTTGGGGGAGAGCTGTAGAAAGTGGATGGCAAAGCGTATATTTTTCCTTTAAAAAGATTAGCTCTCTGTCCCAAATGCTGTATTCCTCCTGGGTATATTGGAGCTAACTGCCCAGAGGAAGTGTGTTCTGACCCAGGTCATGGAATCCAGAGTCACTAAGGGAGGGGTGCTTTTGATGCAGGTAGTCAGTTTCTCATTTTATATAATTTCCACGTGCTTTTTTTCCCCTGCAAAGTTCTTAGATACTAGGGTTGCAGCTGAGAAAAGAGTAGGTTCTTATTCTGTCTTCCAAACCCCTATCATGAGGGGGAATCTATGTAAGTTAATGTCTAAAATTTTTAAATCATAATTTTATACTGTTGCAAAGGATGTACTTTCTGGCAGGTTATTATTATTGATATTTTAAAAGGAAACTGTCACCACTCTTTTCAATGTATCTAATAGAATCTAAATTAAAAGATCTACCTAAATTAGAATAATTCTCTGGAATTATTGAAATCATTCCAGATAATAATCCTGTTATTATATTATTATCCTAATCCTATATGATACTATATTAATATGTATTATTATATTATTTAAGCATATATTGTTATGTGTAATTTTCTCATTTCTAATCAAATATATTGATTGAAATGTGTTTTATTTCCTATGGTTCTAAGTCTCTAAATGTTAAAACATTTTTTCTGGTTTGAGTTATCGTTATGAAGGTTATTAGTACACAATCAATTGAAACAACGTAAAGATTACAAACTGATTAAAATACATAAGAGAAAATTAGTTTTTGCAAGTTCATGAATGGGATTTTGTCCCTCAGTGTTCAAAATTTTAGGATAAATATGAAATTCAAGCACACATGCTCTTCTAATTTTTTATTTTTATAGAGATGGTGAAAGAACTTGTTCATGTACACAGGTAGATAGAAATAGGAGTTTTATTTATAGCAAAGTCACTCAAGCACTTGAACTCCTGAGGAGCTATATGCTGAAAATCTCATAGTGAAAAGATAGCCTGCTGCCCATGTCTTGTCTTACTTGGTAACTCTTTTGAATATCACACATGCACGTGGGCCATATTTTTACTTTGATGGAAGTAAAAAATTGGAAATTATCTACTTAAAAATATATTTGGTACTCAGCTACTAGAGTCATTCAGTTTCTCAATTTTTGGAAGTTGTACCAGAAGGTAGACTTGTCAGTTGACCATTATTCATACCATTTCTCTTAATGAAAGCTTGTAAAACTGCATATATTGAAAATGAGGAGAGGAAACTAAAATAATACATTAAAAAAATTTTTTTTACTAAAGTATTTCTATTATGAGCTTTAAATATATTTTCAACAAAACCTAAAAGATACAAATTTAGTTCATCCATTTTATGGAAAACGCCTACCACATATAACTTGGAAAAACTAGCTCTCATTGTGAAAAGAATCAACATAATCAGACTTACTTTGAGACAGATAACTTGTAATTGCATGACCAAGGGGTAATCACCTCACGTCTAAATACGAATTCTGAGATAGAAATATTTGTTAAATGTTCCTTAGAAATTCGCTCTTTTATCATTAGGAAATGTACCTTTTAATGCACGGTAATACACTTGGTCTTGGAGTCTCTTTTATCTGATATTAAAATACCCACTCCAGCTCACTGCATGGTAGTTCTTTTTCCATTCATTTGCTTGCACTTTATCTGTGCCTTTCTATTTAAAGTATGTCTCCTTTAGGCAACATATAGTAGAGTCATGCTTTTATATTCACTCTCATTCTCTGTCTTTAGAGAGACTGACAAAGATGAAATGTTTAGATTATTAACTTCTTAAAAAATAATAACTTTATTGATCTATAATTCATATAATTTAAAATTCACCATTTAAAAGAGTGTAATTCTGTGGTTTTTAGAATGTTTGCAAAGTTGTGCATCCATCACCACTATCTTATTCTGGAACATTTTCATTACCCACAAAGGAAACCCTGTAACCATTAGTTATCACTCCCCATTCCCTCTCTCTCCAACCCTTCACAACCACTAACATACTTCTGTTTCTATAGATTTGCCTCTGCTAGACATTTCATATGAATGGGATCATCCAATATGTGGCCTTCGGTAACTGGCTTCTTTCACGTAACGTAATGTTTTTAATATTCATCCATGCTGTAGCATACATCAATACTCCATTCCTTTTTATGGCCAAATAATATTCCATTGTATGGATAATGATATTGTATTTATCCATTTATCAGTTCGTAGATGTTTGGGTAATTTCCATTTCTGTTATTATGAATAATGCTGCTACATTTGTGTATGGGTCTTTTGTAGACACAAGTTTTCAGCTCTCTTGGTTATACATATGGAGGTTGAATATGTATATTCAGGCTGGGTCTGGGTCACATGGTAATACTATGTTTAACATTTTCAGGAGCTCTGAATTGTTTTTCAAAGTGACTGCACAATTTTACAATTCCTCCATATTTGAGGATTTAAATATCTCCACATCCTCATCAACACTTGTTTGTTGTTCATCATTTTTGTTATATCCATCCCAGTGAATGTGAAGTGGTATCTCATTGCTGTTTCTGATTTGCTTTTCCCTGATGATTAATGACATTGAGCATCTTTTCATATGCTTACTGGACATTTTTATATTTTCTTTGAAGAAATGTCTATTCATATCTCTTTTCCATTTTTCAATTGTGTTGTTTGTCCTCTTATTCTTGAGTTGTAAATGTTCTTTATATATTCTGGATACCAGTTCCTTATCAGATGTATGATTTGCTATTATTTTAGCCCATTCTGTGGGTTGTCTTTACACTTTCTTGATGGTGTCCTTTGAAGAACAAAAGTTTTTAATTTTGTTGAAGTCCAATTTATGTAGTTTTTCTTTTTTTGCTTGTGCTTTTGGTGTCTTATCTAAGAAATTATTTCCTAATTCATGAACTAAGCTTTTATGTTATGTTTTTCTCTAAGATTTTTATAGTTTTAACCCCTACATTTAAGCCTACGATCCATTTTGAGTTAATTTTTGCATACTGTGTGAGATAAGGGTCCAACTTCATTCTTTTGCCTGTGGCTAACCAGGTGCTCTAGTACCATTCCTTCCTTAGTGGATTGTTTGGCACACTTGTCAAAAATCAATTGAGCATAAATGTGAGGGTTTGTTTTCAGACTCAACTCTATTCCACTGATCTATATGTATATCCTTATGCCAGCTTCATGTCATCTTCATTAGTGTAGCTTTGTGGTAAGATTTGAATTTAGGAAGTGTGAGTCCTCCAACTTTGTTCTTCTTTTTTCAAGATTGTTTTAGCTATTCTGGGTCCCTTTCATTTTCGTATGAATTTTAGAATCAGCTTGTAAATTTATGCATAAACATCAGCTGGAATTTTTACAGGTATAGCACTGATTCTGTAGAATAGTTTGGGAGTATTGCCATCTTCACATAATTGTCTTCTGATCCATAAACATGGATACATTTCCTTTCAACAATTTTTGTAGTTTTCAGTATATAAGTCTTACTTTCCTTTTGTTAACTTTATTCTGAGGTATTTTATTCTTTTTGATGCTATTGTAACTGGAATTTTTTTCTTAATTCCATTTTTGGATGGTTCACTCTAGTGTATAGAAATACAATTGGTTTATACATATTGATCTTGTATCCTGAAGCCATGCTGACTTCATTTATTAGTTCTAATTTTTTTTAGTGGCTCTCTTAGAATTTTGTATATACAAGACCATGTAACCTGAGAAGTGAGATAGTTTTATTTCTTCCTTTACAATCTTGATGCTGCATATTCTTTTTTTTCTTGCCTGTCTCGCTTGCTATAACCTTCAGTAAAATGTTGATTAAGAGTGGTGAAAGCAGCCATTCTTGTCTTGTTCCTGATCTTAGTGGGGAAGCTTTCAATCTTTCATCATTAATTATGATGTTAGTCATGGATTTTCATAGATAGCCTTTATCCATTTGGGAAAATTCCTTTCTATTCCTAGTTTGTGTGAAAGGGTGTTGGATTGAATCACATTTTTTTATGTATCTATTGAGATGAGCATGTATTTTCTTTCCTTTATTCTATTAATATTCCTTTAATATAGTATTATACTGATTGATTTTCATATGTTGAAGCAACCATTGGTCATGGTGTATAATCCTTTTTTATATATTTCTGGAATCAGTTTGCTAACATTATGTTGAGGATTTTTTCAACTATATTTACAAAGGGTACTGGTTTATAGTTTTCTTTTTTTATCTTGTGGATATCTTTGGTTTTGGTATCAGTGTAATACTGCCCTCATAGAATGAGTTGAGAAGTATTCCCTCCTTTTCCTTTTTTTTTTTGGAAATAGACCATTAACTTTTAATATAAGTATTGTGAAATGGTTAGATTTAAGTCTACTATTTTATTTTATTTTTCCTCTATTCTCTCTGTTTTCTAACTCAGCTATTACCACCTCTCCCCCGCCTCCTTTCCTGCCTTCTTTTAGTTTACTTGAACATTATTTTAGTATTCAGTTTACATTTGTCTATTAAATTTTTGACTATATATCTTTGTATTATTTTTCAGTGGTTGTTTTAGTGGTTACAATATACATACCTAACCTTTCATCATCTACTATGATTAATTTTGTACCACTTCATATCAAATGTAGAAAACTTGCATCCATATAACTCTCTTATGGTCCTTTATATTATACATATCATATGTATAACTTGTACTTACATTGAAAATCCCAACACAGAGTATTATAATTTCTACTTTCAGCAGAACTTACCAGAAAAAAATAATCTTTATTTATCCAGATATGTATCATTTCTGTTCTTCCTTTATTTCTGAAGATTTATATTTTCCTGTGGTGTTATTTCCTCTCAGTTTGAAGAATCTACTTTACCACAGCTTGTAGAACATGTCTGCTGCTGCTGAATTTTATTAGTTTTCGTTCATCTGGGAATATCTTCATTTTTTCTTTATTTTTGAAGGAAAATGATACATTTCTGTTGGATGTAGAATTCTGAGTTGACAGTTCTTTCCATAGTTTAAACATGTTGCTCCACTGTCTTCTGTCCTCTATTACTTCTGGTGAGAAATCCATGATTATTCAAATCACTGTTCCACTGTATGTCAGAGTTTTTTCTCTAGCCACTTTCACGATTTTTCTTTATGTTCGGTGCTCAGAAGTTAGGTTATGATTTTCTTTATGAAGTTGTCTTGTTTGGATAGTCAAGAACTGTGAAGGGCCTGAGATTTTACCCTACTTGTAAGCTAACAAGTTAGCCTGATGTAGTTTTGTGGATGCTGGTAGAAGACATGATACTCCTGGGTAAGAGACAGAAGATTTTATTACATGTGGCACTGCAGATATCATGAACTTCATGTTCATGATGATATTCCTTGGCTCCCAGATCCTACAGTATGATACAGAGCAGCCAAGGAGGATGCTGTGCATGCAGTGGGTTTGAATCACAACTGAGGAAACTCCAACCTTTCAAAGGACACTGAAAACAAACCAGCCAACCTTTTGCCTGACAAGTGACATTATCATTATTATAATGGTCATGAAACAAATTTTCCCTCTGTCTCAGAGGGAGACACTATCTCTTGTCATCCAAGATTATTTGCTGTACAAGCATGCTTGAAAAAGATAGTCTGAAACAAAAGCTGATACAAAATGTGCAGAACTGCCATAGAGAGTGGTCTTCCAACAGGAGCATGCTGAAATTCTTGGATCTGTTAATGTATGTTTTTAATCAAACTTTACCATGTTTTTGGCTATAACTTCTTCCAATATTCAGTCCTAATCTTTTTCTCCTCTCCTTTTAGGACTCCAGTGTCATGTATGTTAGACCTTTTGATAATGTCCCACATGTCTCTGATGTTCCGTTAATTATTTTTTTCTTCTAGAAGATACCTTATAAATGGAAGTTTGACCAGCTTTACCCATTTTACCACCAAGCTACCAGCAACCACCAATCTACCAGCAACCACCAATCTACCAGCAACCACCAGTCTACTTCCTGTTTCTGTGAGTTTGATTTTTTTAGATTCAACATATAAGTAAGATCATACAGTGTTTGTCTTTCTCTACCTGACTTACATACCTTAGCAAAATGTCCTCAAGATTCATCCTTGTTGTTACAAACGATAGAATTTCCTTCCTTTTTATGACTGAATAATATTCCATTGTGTGTGTGTATGTGTGTGTGTATATATATGTGTATATATATATTTCACAGTTTCTTTATCCATTCATCTGTTGACAGACACTTAGATTGTTTCCATGTCTTGGCTATTGTAAATAATGCTACAGTGAACATGGGGGTGCAGATTTCTCTTTGAGCCAGTGATTTCATTTCCTTTAGATATGTACTCATAAGTGGAATTGTTGGATCATGTGGTAGTTCTATTTTCAATTTTTTGAGGAACCTCCATACTGTTTTCCATAGTGGCTTCACCAATTTACATTACCATCAGCAATGTACCAGGATTCCCTATTCTCTGTGTCCTCACCAGCACGTCTTATTTCTTGTCTCTTTGATAACAGCTGTTCTAGCAGGTGTGAAGTGGTATCTCATTGTGGGTTTTAAAAAAAATTTTTTAATTGAAGTATAGTTGATGTACAATATTATATGTTACAGGTATACAATAGTGATTCACAATTTTTAAAGGTTATACTGCATGTATAGTTATTATAAAATATTGGCTATATTACCCATATTGTACAATATATCCTTGTAGCTTACTTCATGCCTAATTGTTTGTATCTCTTAATCCTCTATCCCTATATTGTCCCTCCTCACTTCCCTAGCCCCACTGGTAACCACTTGTTTGTTCTATATATTTGTGAGTCTGCTTCTTTTTTGTTATATTCACTATTTTTCATTTTAAAATTATTATTTATTATTATTTTAAAAATACATTTATTTATTTATTCATTTATTTTTGGCTGCATTGTGTCTTCGTTGTTGCATGCGGGCTTTCTCTAGTTGTGGTGAACGACAACTACTCTTCATTGCAGTGCACGGGCTTCTCATTGAGGTGGCTTCTCTTGTGGAGCATAGGCTCTAGGCGCATGGGCTTCAGTAGTTGTGGCACGCAGGCTCAGTACTTGTGGCTCGTGGGCTCTAGAGTGCAGGCTCAGTAGTTGTGGTGCACAAGCTTTGTTGCTCCCCTGCATGTGGGATCCTCCTGGACTGGGGCTCAAACCTGTGTCCCCTGCATTGGCAGGCGGATTCTTTACCACTGCACCACCGGGGAAGTCCTATTTTTAATTTTTTAAAAATTTTATTTATTTGTTTTTAAAAATTTGGCTGCACTGCATGGCTTGCAGGATCTTACTTCCCTGACCAGGGATTGAACCTAGGCCCTGGCAGTGAAAGCGCTGAGTCCTAACCACTGGGCTGCCAGGGAATTTCCCTTGTCTTTTTTAGATTCCACATGTAAGTGATATCATATAGTATTTGTCTTCCTCTGTCTGACTTATTTCACTTAGCATAATGCTCTCCAAGTCCATGTTGCTGCAGGCGGCAAACTTTGTTCTTTTTATAGCTAAGTAGTATTCCATTGTATAAATACCACTTTTTCTTTATCCATTCACCTGTTGATGGACATTTAGGTCGCTTCCATATCTTGGCAATTGTAAATAGTGCTGCTGTGAACACTGGGGTGCATGTACCTTTTCTAATCGGTGTTTTTGTGTTTTTTGGATGTATACCCAGGAGTGGAATTGCTGGGTCATATGGTATTTCTATTTGTAGTTTTTTGAGAAACTTCCATACTCTTTTCCACAGTGGCTGTACCAATTTACGTTTCCACCAACAGTGCAGGAGAGTTCCCTTTTCTCCACATCCTTGCCAACACTTGTTATTTGTATTCTTTTGTTGACAGGTGTAAGGTGATAGCTCATTGTGGTTTTGATTTGCATTTCCCTGATGATTAGCATGTTGAGCATCTTTTCATGCTCCTGTTGTCCATCTGTCATTGTAGTTTTAATTTGCATTTCCCTGATGATTATTGATGTTGAGCACCTTTTCATATACTTGTTGGCCATTTGTATGTCTTCTTTGGAAAAATATTCACTCAGGCCCTTTACCCATTTTTAAATTGGATTTTTTTTTTTTTGCTAGTGAGTTATATCAGTTCCTTATATCTTTTGCATATTAACCTCTTCTCAGATACATGGTTTGCAAATATTTTCTCCTGTTCCATAGGTTGATTTTTATTTTGTTGATAATTTCTTCTGCTATGCAGAAGATTTTTAGTTTGTTGTTGTCCCACTCATTTATTTTTGCTTTTGTTGCTTATGTCATTTGGTATCATTTCCAAAAAAATCATTGTTAAGACCAATATCAGGTTGCTTTTTTCCCTAATTTTCTTCTTTTAGTTTCAATTGTTTACCCTTTTGATGTCTTCTTTGGTCCATTTGTTGTTCAGGAGTATGTTGTTTGATTTCCATGTAATTGTGAATTTTCCAATTTTCCTCTTATTATTGGTTTCTAATTTCATACTATCGTTGGAAAAGATACTTGATATAATTTCTATCTTCTTGAATTTGTTGAGACTTGTTTTGTGACCTAACATGTGATCTATCCTAGAAAATGTTCTGAGTCCTATTGAGAAGAACATGTATTCTGATGGTGTTGGATGGAATGTTTTGTATACATATGTTGGGTCTATTTCAACTATGGTGTTCAAATTTTCTGTTTCCTTATTGATGCTCTGTCTAGATGATCTATCCGTTGTTGAGGGTGGGGTGTTAAAGTCCCCAACTGTTATTGTATTGCAGCTTATTTCTCCTTTTAGTTATGTTAGTATTTGCTTTATGTTTTTAGTTGCTCTGATGTTGAGTGCATATTTATTTACAATTGTTATATCTTGATGAATTGACTTTTTATCATTGTATGATGACCTTCTCATGTGACCATTTTGAACTTAAAGTCTGTTCACTCTGGTATAAGTGCAACTATGCTTGCTTTCTTTTGATTATCATTTGCTTAAAATACTTTTTCTATCTCTTTACTCCCAGCCTATATATGTCCTTAAAGCTAAAGTGAATCCCTTATTGGCAGCATATGATTGTATCTTGTTTTTATTTTCTATTAAGCCATTTTACAATATGTCTTCTGACTGGAGAATTTAGCCCATTTACATTTACATTAAATTATTGATAAGAAAGAACTTACCATTCCCATTTAAAAAAATGTTTTTTGACTCTTTTGCAGATCTTTTAATTTTTAAAAATACTCTTTTCTTCAGGTTGGATAATTTCTGTTGATTATCTTCAAATTCACTGATTTTTTCCTATGTCATCTCCAGTCTTCTATCTGGACCTATCTAGTGAATTTTTTATTTCACATGTTGACCTTATTTTTTTATATTGATAGTATGTATTCCTCTAAGAACGCTTATCCTTTAATCATTTAAGCTGTGTTATTCTTTAATTCACAGAGCATAGCTTAAATAGCTGCTTTAAAGTCTTTGCCTTGTAATTCCAAGACTTGAATCATCTTGAGAGTGGCATCTGCGCATTGTGTCTTCACTTGAGAATTGGTGAAATTTTCCTGGTTCTCAGCAAGTTGTGTAATTTTGGATTTTCATTCTGGACAAGGGGATTGTTATGCTATGTAGACACTGGGTCTGGTTATAATCCTCTGGGAAATGTTGGAGAACTTGAGTAGATTAAGGCTATGTGTTCTGTTTTGTCTTCTTTGCCTCTGGTTTATATCTCAATTCAGTTTTCAAAGCACATTATAAACTAGTTTGAGTCTGTTACACGCACAAGTATCTCAGAGGTTAGTATGAGACATGGGCAGTGGTTCAAATCTCCCTTTACTTCTCTATGCCTTTATTATGTTGGTCTGGGTCTGTCCTATACATGCATAGATGATAGATAAGCCTGAGATTTGTGTAAGGTCATAGATTTAGGGAATCCCCCTGTCTAGCCGTCAGTGCGCTGAAATTTCCTTATACCCTCCAGCCTGTAGAATCTACTCTTCGTTATTTCTCTAACCAGAAAAAAAGGAGTTCTCCTGAAAGTTTTATGGCTGCTGCTACTGGTAAGTGACTCTATGACTGGGCCTCACCCTTGGGGGCAAGTCTGTGAAGAAAAAAGGGAAACATCTCTCACTTTCTTTTCTATATTTTGGCTCCTCTCTGCAATCTACCTGCTTTGGTTTACTTTTCGGAAGCCTCAGGAGTTGACTCTAGAGACCTCAGGTATTTGACAACAATTTTTTTTGCTGTAATGAACTAGAGAAATTAGCTGTGGAGTGTTTATATCCAGTGCTGATTCCAGAACCACTGCTGCCCCTTAATTTTTTTAATGAGGATAATATTATTTTAAGACATTTTCTGAGAAGGAAATTTTGGGTTCAGCCATAGAAAAAATTGTGAATATATATTCTTTGCATTTCTTTTCTGATTTCTTTTCTGACCTTATACTGGGCCTTCTTTCTTAAGACACAAAATACTCTCATGTTTACTCCTGGCTTTCTGGTGCCTGCTATTTAAAACCTTATCCAGGCCAGTTCTCATCTCTTTCTTAGTGTTTTTCCAATCATGTTAAGAATATAATTTTCTCAGCAACTTACTTGAACTTAGTTATCAGGTGAAACACACTTGATAATAAACTAATTCTCTTTAAGGTGCTATTGTCTGGTAAAGGTTATCTCGCCAGGCAGTATTCCATAACCCCCTTATAAGTGTCTTTTTGGAAGGAGACTTTATGTTAAATCTAAAGTCTCATCTCTAATAGTAGAATTTTAAGCTTTGATATCAGTTTCTTATAGAGATACTTTTATAAGGAAGAGAAACAGGAATTCTCAAATCAGCAGGAAAAATTTTACCTAATTATAAGAGTAATCATGCTTAATTACTTATATGTATAATTTTATTATTCATTTTATAAGAAAGACCTGTCTGATAATTTAAAAAATCTTATTAGCAGTAAAAATAAACGTATTTTTTAGTAATAGTTTAGACATTTTACTCTAATTTTTGTATTCAGCAATAAAAAATAGAAAAATCTCTCAGGAACAGCCAGGATTATTTTTTGTTATTACTTTCATTGTGACCTTTAAGATATCATTAAATACTTTTACTAAATGAAAGGAAAATGGTAAATATAATGAACTATGAATAATAAAGGCTTAAATATAAGTAAAATCTTCTAAAATTTACACAGGTATATTTTTCTACAGCTACCTCCCAGGTCACCCACATCTACCTGAGTAAAATTTAGAGAATATAAATCTAAATTTATAGGTCTTCTTCTTCATATTACCTAGAAACAATGTATAAAAACATCGTCCAGTAGCAAGGAGAAATAGCTATTGGCATCCCTTTTCTGGCAAAAAAACTATCATTGAGATTTCATTTTTACTCTTAGTCTTGGGCTATATTTTGAAGACTCTCTAGGGACACACAACTACTTAAAAACTGCAGAGCATTATTAAGTGCTTAGTGTATGCAGACAGCTATGTGATATGCTATGTGCTGTGCTAAGGGAAATTCAACAAAGAATCTGTTTTAGGCAAAAACAATATGACCCATGCATATGTGTGTGTGTGTGTGTGTGTGTGTGTGTGTGTGTGTGTGTGTGTGTGTGTGAGTGACTTCATCTGGGCTGAAGTAATCTGTTTCAAGCTTGGCCTGGCAGGGATCCATGTTGTGAAAAAGTCAAATAATATTGGGGGAAAATTCAGCAAACACTTGAAGATCAATTAAGCTTTAGAGGTTAAGGTAGGTGAAGCATTTTCCCCCTGTGCTTTACATTCTTCTCTTTTATCTATCAAGATATTGGGCTAGATTCTACCACATGATGAATAAAAATTAGTTAACTCCATTTAAGGAACTAGTCATTCAATTAATTAAGTCAAATGGGTATTTTTAAATACCTTCTATGTGTCCAGCATTGTGCCAAATGTTGTGCAAGATAAAAGATTATTCTTGGCATTATCTTGCCTTTGAAAGTATATTGGGGGAGATGACAATGAAGCAGTATGAAAAGATAATGAGAAGGCTTACAGCAAATATCTTAAATGAATTGAACAAAAAGCCATCAAGAACATTGACTCCTTGCTTTCTCAGATTGTACCAGTCATGAGGATAAATAAGCAAGGATGTGGATGACCATTGGATTGGCTTTTGAATATAGACCTCTGCTTGATTTTGTTCCTGTTCTTGAGACTCTTTTCTTTCTCTTGGGTGCCAGGGCACTTCTGGGGAATTGGTATCATTGTCATGGCTCTTATGCTGGTGCTCAGGCTCTGGCTACCCGCGTCCTGGGACTTTGGGAAGTGCTAGAAAAGGCTGGGCTTCCTACCCTCTTTTCGGTAATAGGAGAGGAACAGAGCAGTCTGTAAGCAGGAGGTGGGTGCATTTAGAACAGTTAAAATGCACACAGGAAGGAGGTAAAGATTTTCAGCTTGTACAGGACTGTATAATTGACTCTGTTTTTCTTGAGGTTGAGAGAAGAAAATTTTTCCAATCTAATGAGAGCTCTTATGGCCAACCCTAGACGGTCGTGTTTTTTTGGTGACTCCAGCTGTTTGGTGTTTCAATTTCACAGTAAGTGCTGTCAAATAACTTAGAATACATTCTTTAGGGATGCTGTACTACACATTTGATTGCAAGGAACCAAACCCACTCAAGCTAGCTTAGTGAAAGGGTTTTTATTTAATATAAGAAACATGAAAACAAGCGGGGGCTTGTGAGAATGGAGCTGGAAACTGGAAAGCTGTTAGGAACGGAGACAGCTACTTTCTCTGTTTCTCTGTGGGTTTCTGGCTTTTGCTTTCTCGGTGTGTTTGCTCTATTCTCTTATTTATCTGTGCAATTTAGCTTTCTATGACTTAAAAATTAGTACACACTTGGTCAGAAATGGTCACTCTGGTCCCACCTCTGCATGAAGTTTCAGGGTAAGCTCCCACTATCTGACTCTAGCTCTATAGCTCTTAGATCAAAGTCTCAGGGAAGGAGTTGCCCTCGAGACTAGTGCCCATGTGTTGCTCAGTCACCTGTGGCCATAGGAGCAGGGTGTTATGATAAAAATAATAGCCACTTAGGCCTGCCCCTAAAGTAGATGCTTTGCTGTAAAATAAGATGACATGGATTGGGGAGGAATCCCAAAGCTGCCTACAGAAGAGCATATGAATGACATTTCCCCCTGTAGCACTCCTTGCCAAAATCACATCACTTTCCTAGCTCTTGCTGAAACAGAATGACTCACTGCTTTCCTGGAGTCAAGGGTGTGCAAGCTCAAGGGCCTCAGAGAACTAACCACCAAATTACAGAGTTACCATTTGTGTTTCCTTAAACAAGTCTACAGAAATGGATCCTCATGTAAAAGAAGTCCTGGTGGGCTGTCTGAATATCTCAGGGTTCTGCTGTGCTTTTGCTAATTAGGACACCTGGCCACACACAGTACAGGTGAATAGGCTTTGCGGATCTGTTGCTAAAAAAGAGAAGAGAATAATAATAATATGGATAAGTTGACATGGGAAAGGGTTATCACTGGGGAAGTTTCCTTTCTCTGATTTTTTTTCACTATAAAACGATTTAAAGAAACTCAACTGTTTGGATTAAAACCTATCTTGGAAACTAGTGAATACATTTGATTTAATTCATTCAATGAACATTTCCTAGGTTATGTTACATCATGTGGTACGTGTTACATCATGTGGCAATTGGGATGGTGTTTCTTGATTTGTAGTTGGCCTCTTTGTAGGCAGAACTGGCTACATATTTGTGGGGCCCAGTGCAAAATGAAATTGCAGGAGCCCTTGTTCAAAAATTAAGAATTTCAAGATGGTGACAGCAGAGCATTATATCAAGTACAGAACCCTTGAAGTCTGGTACGCTGGGTGACTGAACAACTTGCATATCTGTGAAGCCTGCCCTGGCTGTGTGAGTATGGGCAATTCACTTTTCACTTTCTCCCTCATAATTTCATGAGGGAAATGGAGGGTACTATATTTTCTTCCCATAGAGTAGATCTATGAGGTAGATCCGATGGGTCTGGTCCTTCCTCAGACTGTTATTCTGCCAAAAGAAAAAGCTCACAGTGTGCAATTTTTTTTTTAAAGAATAAAACTCATTACTTCTAATTATGATATCTCATACTTTAGCCACAATGTTGGATAATCTGTAGTCACTTGTTAATTATAAAAAGGTATTCCCTATAATGGTTTTCATGTTAAACCTTCCCTTTTCTTGCATTTTCTTTTTATTGTTTAAAACTTTAAGGTGATAAATTTATAAACTCCTTTGAAATAGATTTTATGTACAGTTAATTTTGGTTTAGTTTGTATCTTGGATTATAATGGCCTACAAAATAGCAACTGAGTGCAGTTTAGTTGAGGAAGACAATTGACTGGTTGTGTTTCAAGGGGATACAGTGATTTATAATGCCAGACTTTATGAATTGCAAGTCTTCATTATGCAAAACCAGAGGGAAATGGTTTATCTTGAGAGGAAAGTGGCCGTTTCCTACAAGCTGTATAATGTACCTTAAAATAATTTAAGTAATAAGTTTCATCTCAGGATTTTCATTAACTCAAACAACATGTGTTATAAAATATATCAGGCTGATGTATTATAAAAATGTTGAATTTTTTTTTAAGAGAAAAGAGCTTATATAAAATATTTAGATGGAAAAACTTCTAAAGAGAAAATAAAGGTTCCTGCTTTATTCATTAAAAAATTATGATAAAATTATCCTTTGTAGCATCAATATAGCCTGAAATTCAGTATGATTATGCTGGGAAGGTCATTACCTCCCTGTGACTCTGGCTGGTCTCTCTGTAGGACTGTCTCACACTCTCCCTGGGCAGATGCCTCTGTGTCAGGGACAGGGAAGGCCCAGTGTCAGATGCTGGCAGGAACTGTGACTCTGGGTATTCAGACCTGCTGGCCACAGGCTTGTTCCTTGCTTGATTCCTGAACCAGAAGAAGCCTGACTGGCAGTACATTGAGGGTCTTCTTCCTCCCAGGGAGAATGATCTGTAAATAGTCTGTCGCTTTGCACTCATTGTCTGATACGTGACAGTGATTCAGTGTCTGGCAAAGCGGAGATCAGCGTCTTCACCTCTGTTTACTTTGCCATCCCATTGTAAGTATGGCCAGTCTGTTGTACACATCTTCTGTCGATGGGCTCTTGGCTTTTGGTTCTCATTCTAGTTTTTTCCTGGGACTGAACTCTGGATCATGGAATTGGCTGGGACTGAACCTTATTTCTAAGCTTCTGCCTGGCTTTTCTCTCTGGGCCTGGATCCTGCTTCCAGCATCCTTTAAAGAGACTTAAATAGACCTTCCTAATCTTACTCTGCCTCCTACTAGGCTGGACAACTCTTTCATCGATTAGACATTGTTCTGTGTGCCCTCCCTTGCTCCTTGAAATGAGATTTGGGAAATGTGGCAACATGCCTAGACTACTTTTAAGTTTACTCTGCTCCAATGAGACTACTGATCTCTCCCAGAATGGCCTTGCCTTACTGTTAGATGTTTCTCAGCTCACCGTCTTAAAGATCCTGAGTGTCACCAAGCCTTGGCCAACTATAATTAGAACCAGGAAATTGGTTGAGATCAATCATTAATTGCAGTGGCTTAGCAAGGTGTTTTGGATGTGGTCTGAGTTGAGTGGTTATAATTGAGTTGATCTCCTCTATTAAACAATATGAAATATATTTTATCTATTGGCAAGAAAATTCTTTTGAGATAATAAAGAGTGGAAAGTACCATTCAGTGAGGAATTTTCTATCTAACTCTACCCCACTGTGGAGTAAAACTCAGTGTGACTGCTTTCCTTTTAGCTGCAGAGGCCAATCCATTATCCTTTCCACTGTTGTAGCTCCAAGAGACGAAGAAGTTCTAGAGCCAGTGCAGGGCTTCTGTTCTTTCTTCAGTGGCTCTTGAGTTAGAATTTGCTCCAGAACCTGCTCTAGAACAATTAGGGGCAATTGAATTTTCAGCTCCCATTTGGCAATTGCCTGACTACTAAGGACCTACTCTCCTTTAGCTTCTTCTCTCCCCACCTGAGCCTCCTCAGAACCAGAGTTCTTCCCTGGACAAAGTTGACTGGTGATTAACATGACAAAGAAGAGTGCTTTCAGCACCCGCTACCTCCATCTAGGTGCTGGCTCTTTTGTTTCCTGTACCTCAAATCCCTTCTTCCATATCAAAGCCCACTCTTAGGTTTCACTTGAGAAGGAGCAGAGTACTTTCAGTACAAAGTGTAAGTCAATAATAGTTATTATCCTATTTATATTATATATACATATAAGTATACTTATATTATCTCATATATCTCATTATCTCTCTCTTTATATATACTATACTTACAAACACAAAAGATATGAAATTTTTAAAAATAGGAGGCACATTAGCAAAACAATCAGTAGAATTAGGTTAATTAAACCAAGATCTAAATAATGAGGTTGGGGAAATTTGAGGGAGAGAAAATTTGATTAAAAACGTAGGTTAAGGGCTTCCCTGGTGGCGCAGTGGTTGAGAGTCTGCCTGCTGATGCAGGGGACATGGGTTCATGCCCTGGTCTGGGAAGATCCCACATGCTGCGGAGCGGCTGGTCCCGTGAGCCATGGCCACTGAGCCTGCGCGTCTGGAGCCTGTGCTCCGCAATGGGAGAGGCCACAACAGTGAGAGGCCCGCGTACAACAACAAAAAAAACCAAAACATAGGTTAAGAACACTAGATGTAATTAAGAATTAATTTTTTTCAAAAAAAAATCGGTTTTTTTCTAAGCTATCTGATATGCAAGGCCAAAACTACAACATGATCAGGTTTATAACCTTATTTTGTCCTAGATCAAAAGAAACATACCCTTTTAAAATGAGATAAAATGTTAAAAAGTAAATATATGTATACACACACATTGTATATATATATACATTATATTATTCACACAGTATATATATATATCTAGATGTTTGTGGAATATATTTATAGAATATATATGTATTTAGTGTGTGTGTATATATGCATATACATGTATATATATATATATATATATATATATATAGCACATTCCCATGATGCCATTCTCTAGTCAGAGTTTTTAGGCGTTTTAGGACATACCTATATCTGAAACTGTACAAAGAATGCAGGTCATAAGATTATCCTTTGGTGAAGTCACCTTGGCTTTGAGAGTTAGGTAGGAGTAGACCATTGTTAGTAGTTGTCATGGTTTTGATATTATTTATTCAGTGTTGACTTTGTACTTCAGCCTGGCCCTGGCAGCCATATTGGCTGCTGTAATGCAGTTGTGTGGATATATTTTCTGCTCAGGTTTGGTGACCTAACCAAACAGGTTTTCTTTGGGTTGAGGCTAACAAGTTAATTTCAGCAACTTTAAAAGTATTTTCTGCTTGTTTTTTTTAAGAAGATGTAAATACCTCATTGGGGATTTCTTTGTTTATAGTTCTTTTATTCTTCTAATACTTAGTCAGATGTCATTAGTGGGATTGATTTTCTGTTAGAACACATTTTAATCTGTGCACACATATATTCCTCTTAGAAAAAGAAAAAAAATCCATTTACTAATTCATTTACTAGAGTCCAGGGGTACATGAAAATGAAGAAAACGGGGGAAAGACCCATCCACTTTTTTTTTAAATTGCCTTTTTATTGTTGTCAATGAAACCCAGTTCAGGGAGAAAAAAAAAAAAAGCTTACCTAAACAAATAAAATTGTTAAATAAGCTGATTAAAAAATAGGATCGGTAGCATAGGTTTGGGGAATTAAATGTTTATTAAATCAAACTTTTAAATCATATCTACCTACAATCTGTAAACAAATATAGTACATGTGTAGGTAAAAGTCTCTTAGATTAGAACTAGTGGAAAAACTGAAGATTCCTTTGTACAGTGGCACCTCACTGCTCCTTGGGCCAATGCCATGGGGCCATGTTATAGCTAAGAGTTAAATGAAAAACCAGAAGGAGTTTAGCTCAATTCCACCTGCTATGATGGATTTCAAGGCAGATATTTGTTCCACATTATAGTAGGTTGGGTTTATGGCAAGGCAACAGTGTAGTTTAAGCTTCTTTTCTAGATGTCTCTCTCCTCCCTATTACCATAACTAGTAAGAAAGATGAATTAAAATAAATGGTGGACCACAGGTGGTTATAAAAATAGATAACTTGTAGAGTAATAAACATCTATAGTTAGCAAAGCACAAACATAAAATTTACCTTTTTCCATATGTGCGGAATATTATAAGTATGTTCAAGTGGTACAGCCAGAGACTTCAGAATGATAATAAGGCATTTATAAAGAAGAAAGGCTGAAGTACAAAACCCAGAGTAGGAAGCTGAATGCAGATGAGAATATACAAAAAACAAAATCCTAATTCCTCATATCTGATTATCCTATTTAATAGACACCACAATTAATTTACAGCTTGTTATATATCTTAAAAAGTAACACTTTGTTACCTATGTACAAACTTTTTAAAAGATTAATTATGAGACAAGCAAAAATTGACTTAACAGTGGTACTAAAATCAATGAAACTTGTATAGTTTTGTGTGCTTTCACATACTTCTGTATACAGGAGTTTAAAAAAATTCCTGCAAAATCTATTCAAAAATTATTTCAAGTATAGAAGAAAACAGTCCGAAGCTGGAAAATAAAAAAGGATCAAAATCGCAAAGTGACTGAAAATCCATGAATATATAAGTGATATTCATAGGTTCCCTTAATAATATTTATCAAGTGCTATGTAAGGTAACTGTAATGTTATCCTGAAGCCATCTCATTTAAGAGATACAGTAATTCCCATTCTAATTCTAGAATTAAAAGCACTTAGTCCACACAACGTGTGTTTCAGCAAAGTTGACATCCACTTACTCGTACCTGAGAGTGTCATCTTAAAGCTTCGTCATGGGTCCATGGCAGACCTGAAATGTGAAGGTTCAGAACGAATAATACTACAGGTAGTCATTCATCCTCATTTCTTGCAGAGAGTGAAGGATATACTTGAGCTGTCCCTAAGGTCACTTCAGCCAGGAATAGTGTTCCTTGGAAACTTTGGTTAAGTTTTCTTGCCAAA
This sequence comes from Kogia breviceps, assembly GCF_026419965.1. NCBI lineage: Eukaryota > Metazoa > Chordata > Mammalia > Artiodactyla > Physeteridae > Kogia > Kogia breviceps. Next base: position 50,901,106 of record NC_081322.1, read on the forward strand.
AGAAATCTCCATAATCTTATATGTCTGGGACTTGCTGGGTTAAATAAACAGGTTCCACTAACAAACTAACATACAATCTACCCCTTCAAGAGGGGTGTACAGATGCAGCTTTTCCCAAACTCACTGGACCTTCGGAGGGAACACCGGAACCACCACTGGGTCCCGGGACACTCATTTCCTATGGAACATTGTTTGAGAAATGCCAATGTCAATCTAAAGTAAATTTTCTAAAGTAGTGGTTCTCAAATTGTAATGAACATCGAAACACACAGAAGACATATCAAAGCATAGATACAAGATTCCACTTCAGAGGTCTGGATTGGGACCTGGGAACCTGCATTTCTGAGAGACTCCAGGTGAAGCTGATGGAGAGAGGTCCACACTTTGAATGGTATCCTTCTAGATAAGGACCCACACAAACCTCAGCTGCAGGAAGCCCGACTATGGCCTCAGTAAAGGCTGTGTGTCCTACAGCCAATTAGCAGGAGGTCAAACCAGCCCAATGATGTCTGAGCAGGTCCTGGCACCTTGGTAGGGGGAGGACCACTGGGCTTGACTCTGGCTCTGCCCCTACTCACCAGGCAACCAGGCACAGTGACTGCATCTTAAATGATGAATAATAGTATCCCCCTTTCAAGGGATCTGTGAGGCTCAGAGGAAATGTTTGCACAAAAGTACTACCTGACAAAAAGCATCATACAAGTGTCATTAATCAGAAGAATGTGTCAGTCACAGCAGGAAAATCCCAGATGAGTTTTCTGTCTTCCGCTACTGCTGAGCTTTTATGAAAGCACATTCTGGTAGCTAATGAAGAGAAAAGAGGCTAAAAATGCAGAAAACTGTAGTGAGAGGAATATATATAAGTGGATTACCTAATTAAAAATATGTAATTGTTTAAAGTAATAAATCAACCCACAATCGAAGTAGTTAATTATGCTGGCTCTGAGATAGTATTTAGAAGTTACAGTATGTTGACCTTTGAACCCACTCACTCTGCCACTCTACCATGTTAATGCTGGTTAAATTTTAACCTCAAGAGAATGAGAAAAAAAATACCTTCACTGAGATACATATGAATTAGATCCAAAACTTTTAGCTGCAATAGTTCCAATCTTATAAGCTACCACAGTGGGAAAATTTCAAAAGTAATTTTTAAAAAGGGCCTTTAATTTTGGTTGATAGAAACATCCACAGAATGAGAAAGGAACACACACACGTTCACATATGTGCATCTAGTTGTTGCCCAGTAACAGCCAATGAACTTCATCTCACAATTCAAAAATGAACCTGTAAAAATTCATAGTATCCATAATGGGGTTACGATGCTGCTAACATCTTGTTGGCAAGTCCCAGTTTCCACTGAATCCAAATCATTGATCGAAAGGCAGGCCTTTCCCTGACATGTTGCATAATTCACTTTATATATGCTCTGGATGTCTCTGGAGACAAGACAACATCTCCTGAACGGGCCTACCTTCGTAGCAGATCTGGTACACCGCAGTGAACAGTGGAAACTTGTCCAGCAGCCCTTTCTGTTTGAGGATGCGGTACATCTCAGCGGAAGTCTGAGGTCCTTGCAGCTTCTGCCCATTCAGCATCTCCCTCTCCAATTCTTCAATGGTCCTTCCAGCCCTGGCAAAGGCCTCTGCTACCTTGCGGTTCCGGCCCCCATAGCAGGTGGTGATCAGGTCGGCTATGCCGCAGCTCTCCAGAAAGGTGGCCGTGGACACCTCGCCCTTGCAGAAGATCCTGATGAAGGCGATCATTTCCATGAGCCCCAGGCGGATGACGGCGGCTTTGGTGTTGTCGCCACAGTGGAGGCCGTCGCAGAACCCAGCTCCCACGGCCACAATGTTCTTCAGGGCACCACAAAGTTCAACAGTGTCTGCATCATCAACCACTGTAATTCGAAAATTTGGAGTCTGCAGAAGTTCTTTGAAGAGAAGGCCATTCTCCGTTACCTTGCTGCCGATGGTGGTCTCACAGAACTTCCCAGAAGCCACCTCACTGGCAGTGTTGGCTCCCATGAGCACACTGATGTCAATGCCCACCTTCTCTCGGATGATGTCGGAAATGAGCTTCAGCCCCTCGGGACCCCCGTCTATGCCCTTGATGAGGCTGATGCCCAGCGCGCCCTTGGGCACTTTCCCAGAGATCTCGTCACAGATCCTGTGAATGAACTGGTGGGGGATGACAAACACCAGCAAGTCTGCATCCCACACAGTCTCACTGAGGTTTGGGATAGCAACCACATTTTCTGGCAGCTTGTGTCCAGGGAGATATTTTACATTTTCATGGTCATTATTTATAATGTCTGTCAGTTTTCTCCCATTAACTGTTTCTTCAAAGACCCACATCTTGACCACGGAGGCAAACTTCTCAAGTTTCTTGACATTATTACCAATTATTTTTGCAACAGCTGAACCCCAGTTCCCCGAGCCCACGATGCACACTTTCAGGGGTGATGCTGCCATGGCCAGGCAGGAACGCTGCAGCCTGGCTTGCACCTCCCCAGCCAGCAGGCCACCTGTCTCCGCCTGCTCGGCCCAGGCCCATTCACTTTCACCTAAAAGGTAACAGGATAGTAATATTGAAAGGAGTATCAACTAATAGGTACAGATAAAAATTAATAGTATTCTGTGGGGAGGGATAAATTGGGAGGTTGGGATTAACATAAACACACTACTATATATAAAATAGATGAAAAACAAGGACCTGCTGTATAGCACAGGGTACTATACTCAGTATTTTATAATAACCTATAAGGGAAAAGAAACTGAAAAAGAATATACATCTATATATATATCTATATATATCTGAATCACTGTGATGTGCACCTGAAACTAGCACAACATTGTAAATCGACTATACTTCAATAAAACAAAAAATTAATAGTATTCTACCTATAGTTCTTTCATTTTTAAATTATATTTATGAATAATTTGATGAAAAATCAGCCATAAAGTTAGAATTCAAAGAACTTACTCTTTTAGAAGCATTTAACTTAAGGTAAATATGATTTAGCAATGGGTATTGATCTTCCCTTGGCCCTGGGGCATTTAAGACACTGTGCCCACATATATGAACATGAAGCTCTGAAAAACTAACCACAGCTGTGGTGTTAGTGGCTTCTCCTCTTAGAAATTCTTTCTGATATTTCTGCACTCTTTCCAGATCTATTGCTCCCTGGAGTCATGTTCTTGGATCCCTGGTAGCTCCTGGCTTTACTGGTCTGTTCCAGGTACTTGCCTTAGGGGCATTTGTTCTGATGATCAGTTTGGACAATTAACCTTCATCCCAACACCTCAGACAGTACTTTGTTATTTACACATTACATTCATCAGAGCAATAGCTAAGAGATAACTATTCTTTATCCAGTAGACTGCTTTATTTTTAAACCTTTTTCTGGATGTTGCCTTCTTTCTTGGGGAAGTAGAGGGCATTTAAGAAGCATCCCTGGTATATACTGTGTTGGATTACTCTTATTTTTATATCCTGTCTTACATGTAGGTGAAATCTATAGGTGTCTAAACATATCAGTGCTTTTTAAGAGGAGAATTAAATAGACATTCCCTTAAGGGGAATATTCAGCACATAATTAGAGACTTAGAGACGAGGTGTAAAGGGCAAATACTGCAGGGAGATATTATATGTGGGGTTCAATTCATCCTAAGATGTAAATGACTGATACCTGATCCTTTCCATAGTCACATGGGTGGTGATGACTGGGGGCAGAAAGAGAGGTGGAAAGAGACAGAGAGAAACACACACACACACACACACACACACACACCAGAAAACGAGGATACTACATGTCTTTAGAAGAAATCTGGGGCAATATGGAGAAGGAAATTTGGGGTGGGATGTGGAAGAGATGAACTCAAAGAATGGGAAACTTCATAAACTTTGCCTACTTTAAAATGGTGTCTGGAATCAGCTCTGCATAAAATGTAAATAAGTTTTCCATTGTCCTTCTTGTTACTTGCCTCCCTTGACCAAAATAATTGGAAGTTGATTGTACATGCAGATTTGGGAAGAAAACTCTGAAGATTCAAGTGTATAAAGAGCCAATAATCACCCCGTAATGTGGAATAGGCACTCACCGATTCTTGATTTCCTTCCCCACCTCAGGCCCTACCTGCTTTTCCCTGTAGTAGTAAATGGCACATCTAGACTTTGCAGTCATTGTGATTCCTGTATCTCCCTCAGACCCGGGGGGATGTGGGGTGGGCACTGCCTTCTCATCACACTTAGAGCGTAAAACGCAAATTTGTTCCCAAAGCCTACAGGCCCTTCAGGATTTGGCTCCTGGCCAGTCTCTGACTTCATGTCCTTCCACTTGCTCTTCATACTCCAATTCCATTGACTCTCTGCTGTTCTTGGATCATACATTCATGCTCCACCTCATGGCCCTTGCGCATGGAGTTCTCTCTGCCCGAGGTGTTCTTTCCTTGGATATTCATCCTGTTCGCTTCATTCAGGTTTCTGCCCACATATCACCACGTTAGAGAGGCCTTCCGTGGTCACGCTATCTAAAATAACACTTCCCATTACTCTCTGTCTGTTTATCCTGCTTATTTTTCCATTGTTGCATTTGCTGCCTAACGATATTACGTATCATTATATTATACATTTATATATGTATTGATATTGCACGTTTCCCCCACTAAATGGTGTTATATCTATTTTCTTTATGTTTCTTTTTAGTGATCTCAAGATTTGTTAAGTGAATAAATAAATGGACAAGCAAGACAGTGACTTTCTTGGAAAGTAGCCATAAGCTAGAACCATGTACAGTTAAAACAGCATTACGGTAAAGGCAAGGATAAATAGCAAATAATTGCATTGCTTTCAGAGTGCCGGATGTGGAAACTACCTATTGCCTAATCCTAGGTACTGCCCGCTCTTCCTGGCCTCCAAGCAGAGGCGTTACTATCTGGTGGGCCAGAGGCCAGAAACGGTAACTTGGTGCCTCCTGGGGGAAACGGACCCTCATGTAGAAGGGAGACAATAGTAATCCGGGGAAGGTCTTTGCAACTTCTTGAACCACAGGTTTCTGATGAATAGCTTATGGAGCAGATGCTTTCTTGAGCAAGGGCAAAACACAAGCACTTAAAATAACAAAACCGGAAAGAAACAATGAGTACCCATTCTGAGGAATTCTGGGGAGGAAGGACAAAAGTTTCAAGCTAGAAGTGCTATGGTGATTATCTTATAACTTGGCCTGATAACACAAACTGTGGTGGTGGCCTGTGGGGACGTGCTCTAGTCTGAGCTATTTAGAACAATGGTAAGAATGCGTTAAAAATAGAAGAGATAGACTAATTACCTACTTGTGCAAGGTAAAACCATATGACCTTTGTAGACAGAGAAGTCCCTCTGCCTTTGTCAAGTAGAGAATAGACTTGAAATATACTGATAAATAAATTGTGTATTGAATTTGGGAGGCCATGAGTGGCCAGGCTCTTAGTATAGAGGGAAATGTGAATTTCAACCTCGAGATGAATTTATGGAACATGAGAGAGCTCAGCCACAGCAACAATGGAAGAATTAGAAAATAAAATCCAGGAAGAACAAAATTCAAATTTGAGTCAACAGTTGCCTTCCAATTACAAAGTGTTCTTTTGTAGACTATAATGAACTGCTTTTTATCCCCTTGTCTTTGAAATCCCCTTTCTCATCTACCCTTGTGAAACTTACACCCTTATTTTAGAGCCTTCCTCAACTATGTGATAGTCTGCTGCCTGGAATGTCCTTCATTCCCCTTCATTAGCTGGTGAAACTTACTTCCATTTCAAGGCAGACCCCTCCCCAACCCTTGTAGAAGGACAAACCTTTCACATTTTTCTCTTCCATGGTACTGTAATTTGTTCACACCATCACTCTCCCATGTTGGTCTGCTGTAGTACTTTCAAGGCCTGTTCTCCTGATAGCCTGAGAGTTTTCATAAATTCAGGCATTGTCTTATTTATTCCTGTCTTGTTTTGGCAAAAACTAGATTTTTCAGCAGATTTCACCTTTTCTAAAAGATCTTTCCACTGCCTCAATTTTAAGGTGATATGTATCTCTAACCGTCTCTACTAATTACTAATATTTTGTTTATACTTCTCCTGATGCGTTTGTAACAGTCTGCCCAGTGTAGAACTGCTTGAATTTGTATCTCTCTCCTTCAGAAGATGGAGGTTCCCTTGAGGGCAGGGACCATGTCTGATCTTATATTCTCTGATGTGCCTAGCATAGTGGCTGGTACTTAGTGAATGCTCACAGTGTTTAAATTGTACTGAAGAGATGTAGACTTAGGCTTCCAAATGAAAACTTCTTATCCTTTAGATGAGAAATTGCCTGTCTATGATGGCTGTTAATCATTGGTTTAGGTATTAAAATAGGATGTCTAGATTATTTCCTGAAGGTTATGTAATTAAAAATGGAATAGTTTCATATCTTTGAAATAGGAGGGATAGATATCATGACCTTGCAAGTTAGCTTATTTTCTATTAAAATCTAAGACTTTTCCCTGTACTTTCATAACTAATTTTCAAAATCATGTTTGCACTCTACTTAATTGATCATTTAAGTGCTAATCCAAACACATGCAAAGTTCTATACAGAAGAGAAATTACAGAGAAATTCACAAATGCCAAAAGCAATTATACAGGTTAGGCCACAAAAGACCATGGTGCATTCAAAATCAAAATCCTACCAGATCCAAAGGACTGAACTGCTAATAGTGGAATTTCAGACACATGGGGGATGGGTGTGATGGTGAGATTTGATCAGTCCTTCAGAGTGTACCATGGACCAGGCTAAATGCCTGCTATACACTGAACTGGTAGGAAGAAAATCAATCTTGACATTCTTTCCTTACATGAAACTAAAGTCCTTTCTTCAGAAGAGACTCATACTTAAGCTATAAAAATGTAGAATAATCTATGGGGTCTTTTCTGCATCTCTGCTTGCTCTCTTTTTTCTCATGGTAAGTCACTTAGCCAATCTCCCTTGATTGCATGACAGACTTTACTCCTCCATATAAATTAATTCAATTCTCTACTCTTTCATTTATTCTAATTTTAGACATAATATTATAGCAGAACAGTTTTTTTCTAACTGGAAGAAGATGAAATACAGGTTCTGTGTCTTTTGGGCCAGCAAGGAATTCCCTCCTATTTCTAATGTGGTGAATGGTTCTCTTGAAGTACAAAACAAGTCAAGGAAACTTTCCTTTTTGTTATTGTTTTTGAAAATCTTACTGAATCAATGTGGTTAAACTTTTTCACTTTAGTCTGCAGATCACATAAATGAATTCCCTTCCCTCCCTCCCTTCAAGTCCCATTTGGCACATATAGTTACTCTTTAAGATATTATATAGATTGTCAGTAATTGAAGGGAATATCCAACATTCCTGGAGGGGAGAAAGAGCATTGACTTTTTCTTTTAGTTCTTTCAAATGCAAGTTTAAGAAATTTTAGTATTTGGGAAATATATCAACTATAAACCAGAGATTCCCTGAGGCCTGATTTATTTTAAAGATAGTATTTTTGTTTTTGCAAATAGTATATTCTAAATTTGTTAGCTGGCAGAGCAGATATTGCAGAAATGGATTCATTTTGGAATTGCACTGTGAACTCATCATTCTGTAGATGGCTCTGTATATTAATTGATCTAAGTTAGACATTTTTACTAACAAAAGGATTGAGTTTCTTCAGGACTATGCTAAATTGTAACTCAGATGCATTTCCGTGTTGTACCTTGCACCAAACAAAGCTCATGCGTGATGATGCTGATCCTTGGTTTATTCTGTACCTTCCAGGAAAGTTTAAGTATATATTTCTCAAATGCTTCATTACCCTTTGAGGATAGTCTGAATTCTTGTACTTCCCTTCTACTGAAGTTGCATTTGTTGGTCTTGGATTATCTGTCAAGAAGGATGGGAAAAAAAAATTGAATGTAAGCTTCATGGAGGCGTAGGCCATCTTGCTTGTTGCCTTCCAAGTGTCTAGCATAGATTAAATGATAAATAAGAATGTAATAATTACTCATTAAATAAAAGAAAATCAGTGGTTTTCATGCTCAAAATCCCATTCTTTCTGTAGGAGATGTCCCTTGCTGCTTTAGATCACAGTGATTAAGAACAAGGAGTTTTGGCATCAAGCAGGCCTAGATTAACTCTTGACTTTGGTCAAGTTACTAAATATTTCTCTAAACCTGAATCTTCTCATTTGAAAAGGTGATAAATGGGATGCTCTTTATAAAGCACTTTGTAGTGTTTGGAACATGATAAACTCATGATAGATGAGCTTTATTATGAATAGTAAAGTTTACAGGACATTTGCCTGTATTGACACATAGAAAAACCTACTTCAACTAAATAGAAAGCAACTCAATGTCATGGTTGTTGGGTTTTTGTTTGTTTTCACTTGCTTTGTTATGAAAATGGAGGAGACCCTACTAGAGCACAGGCTATATTTTATTCTTGAATTATATAGCCTGCCTGTGTGTGCCTGCATAGTTGAGGGTCTTATCAGGGGATTATGTATATGAGGAATTATGTTGCTTCCTGGAAGGACCATCATAACAGAAGAGATTTGAGGCACATTGCCTTAGTTAAAGTCAAATAAAAAATGTTATTCTGGGTGTGGTGCCTCCAGTTGAGCAGTCAGCTCCCAGACTGGGCTCTAGGGTGGAAACCTAAAATAAGAGTGAGCAAATAATAAAAGCTAAAAGTAAAAACTAAAAATACTATCTAATGAAAATCTCTTTTGATCTGTGAAAACATATCATCACTGTCATTGGTTCCAGCAGCAGTGATGGAGACAAGGGAGAAATGGCACCATCAGGAGGACATAGGATGCCGGGATAGCCCAAACTAGCAACCACAATGAAGACATCTTCAATCTCCCTGACTCTTTCTGGCTGCACTGTCAGTATATCTGCTTCTGCTTGTATGTTGCTAATGGGCATCTGTGCCCTAAGTACCAGTATAGCAGTGAGATAGCACAAGAAAAGATGGAAGTGTTGATTGCCAGCCACATAATAACAGAGAACACTAGGTCAGATGTACAGAGATAGTACCTAAGGGACTCCTAGATAGATTAGTATGAAATTTGGGGAAAAAGAAGAGTTCCTACACTATTGTAAGTAAATACAGATAAAACAGAGTTTTTGAGTTTGGTAGGGTAACTTTATTTTTGCCTGTAAACTGTGAAACATGACCTGCCTGAAGAGGAAATAAGTAAATGTAAATTGTAACTTTAAAAAAACTCAGAAGATGATCTTGATTTGATAGTAATCCAGAGTTCTATGATTCCTACATATCCTAAGAAAATGATTGATTATCTATCCTAAACTAAATTGTTTTAGAAAAAAACAAAGACTAATATTTCAGGGATTTTCTCTGAATTTCTGATTTTGTTCCCTGGAATCAGTTGGAAAATTCCTACTGAGAATTGTTCAATGAAAATCTGATCTCCCACAATTAGTGTTGCTCTGTATCTTCTTTGGGATCATTATAAGATGATGCTCATGAAGAATGAGTGGATTAAAAAATGTTGGTCCTACAGGAAGTGAAAAAAGGATCACATTATTCTGTGCTTTGTTTCTCCTCCCCAAGGTTTGGAAAATATGAGGGCATATGTCCTTTAGTTTTATTAGAGTTTTTCCATCAGGGAATATTTTTGATATGATTAATCCTGAGTTTCATAGAGTTATAGGTTTTATTATTTTGATTTAATTCAATAGGTCAGTCAGTGTATTTGGTCAAAGAGAAAGTTTGAGAATCTTTGTCTTAACCGAACTGATTGATCTTTGAATAGACGGACTGGAGTCACTTGTTTGTTTAACATATTGTAAGCACGGTAACCACAAATCCTGATACACACACACATAGCTCTCAGATCTCTCTATCAATATATATGGAATGATATAATTTTAGAAAGAAAGAACTGGTTATGCATATGATTTTAAAATTAAAAGTTGAAGATATAATTTTGAAAATTGAATTTTACTGAAGAAAAACTAAGTGATGGAATTATTAAATTACACATAAATCTTTTTTTTAGAAGACATACCGCCTCCCCAAAGATCCTTCCAAACATTTCTTTCTCTCTCTTTTTATGTGTATATATAACGTTAATGTCATAATTTTTAAAGTATGTATTTCAACTTTATAAAATATTCATTGTCTATAATCTATGAATGATTAGTTTATAAATTAGAGGTTTAGATGCAAACAACAGAAACTGACTATGGATAATGAAAAGTAATTTTTTTAGAAAGATACAAGGTATGTCTCAGAATTGATAGAAAAATATTGACAGCATTTTCCTTATGATCCTCCTGGTGGAGCATCATGCTGTATCAGTTAACTGTTGCTATGCAACAGTCCATCTGAAACTTAATGATTTAAACAATGGGCATTTTGTTATTGGTCATGAAGTTTGTAAGTTGGTTGGATGATTTTTCCGAGCTGGGCCAGACTTGGCTGATCTTAGCTAAGCTCACTCCTGAATCTGCTGTCAGTTGGTGCATCTGTTCCTCCCTGAAATGTTTGGGAGCTAGTTGGCTGCTGTCTACAGTGAGAACAATAACTAGCCTAGGTTGTTATAGTAGCAAGGGAGGAACAGAGGGAAAGAGAGAGAGAGATGTGTATGATGTCTTGAGGTCTAGGTTCAAGATTGGCATGCCATCACTTCTGTCACAATTCTTTGGCAGGATCAACTCAACAGGGAAAATAGAAACCACTTCTTTTTTTTTTCCTCTTTCTTTTATTTTCTTTTTTTTTTTTTTTTATGGTATACGGGCCTCTCACTGTTGTGGCCTCTCCCGTTGCAGAACACAGGCTCCGGATGCACAGGCTCAGTGGCCATGGCTCACGGGCCCAGCCGCTCCGCGGCATGTGGGATCTTCCCGGACTGGGGCACGAACCCGTGTCCCCTGCATCGGCAGGTGGATTCTCACCCCTGCGCCACCAGGGAGGCCCAGAAACCACTTCTTGATGGGAGGAGCTGCAAAGTCGCATTGCAAAGGGTGTGGATAAAAGAGGTTGGGGAGAGAATTGGGGCCATTCTAGTAACACACCCTTCTGCCTCCTCATCCCCAGGTCCCCAAAAGCTTTAATCAATCATGCCATCAAGCTTGAATTCCACAGTTTAAAGATCTAAATTAGATTCAAATATGGTTCATTAGATGTAGCTCCTTTTGATACAGAAACCTATGAACTGAAATGACAAGTTAACTGCCTCCTACATACCCAACACAGAAATAGCAACAAGATAACTGCAGACAACACTCCTGTTAAATAAGAGAAGAATGGGAAGTACATAGCTGTCAGTGGTTTGCAGAAGTTCTGAATTCCAGCTGGAAACATGCTGCCAGGTCTTCCTCCCCTGGAGGCTGGGAATGTTGCTTGATTAGACCTGGGTTCTTCTCCCTGGGAGTGTCTTCTCAGCCCCGTTGTCTCTGCTGCTTCTTATGAGTAGCACTGCAGTCCACCCTTTTTCATCACTTTTTGCTCTACTTGCTCATCCATCCTTGCCCATCACCCCCTTGATTACCTCTGAAGAAACAGCTCATTTTGAGTAGCAGATTCACTTTTGTACCCTGCTTCCTTCTGCAGCAAGCTGAAGGCCAAGACCTCTTTACAGTTTGAACAGTCTGTTCCTTTTAATCCAGGCTAGTAGTGGTTTCACAACTTTCTGATATGTCTATGAATTGAATAAAATTTCACTACATTGGACAAAACCCAAACATTCCTCTTTCTCTAGACTTACTGCTACTTTGGGATGACTTCTGTAGAACCAACTCTGAAGATTCCGATCAGTTCTTTTTTTTTAAGTTAAAGGATCTATTAGGAACCACCTAATTCTTTCACGGACTTTAACACTTGATTTCACTTTTTTCCTCAGGCTAAGGAACAGGTGATGAGAAACAGTTTTACTTTCCAACTCACTATGTTATGGTTCATGATATTTCCTCCAAATTCTGCTTTCAAACTGGTTAGTTATTTCTTTAACTTATCTTTTTATCCCTGCCAGTGTCATATCACATGCAGCTAAAACACTTTTAAACATTTTTGCCTGGAGACTTCCTCAGTCAAATCCAAATGTTCATTAGATATGTTTTACATCTTTCATTAAGCCAGACAACTGTTTTGTCAACTGTCTTGCTACTCTGTAACATAGGTCACCATAGTTTCATCCGCCAGTATAATTTCATCACCATTTTTCCAAATTTGCCAATAGTTTGCTCTTTGTTTTTCAGGCTCTGCTTCATACCAAGTCCCAAAGCCAATGGTATATATCTTACATTTTATTAAGGCAGCATCCCCTCCTAGGTATTAACTTCTATAGAGATGCTGAATAATAAACCACCCCTAAAAGCTATAAGCACTTCATTATTGTTCCTGAGCCTATGGGTCAGCTTGGCAGATTTGATCTTAGCTGGGTTTGCTCAAGGGTGTGAGTCACTCAGGATGGCTGGGGCTGCCTGAAATAGGATGTTTGGTTGCTTTTGGTTGATGGGGGCAACTCATTATCTGGCAGACTAGCATAGGATTGTTCTCATGGTACTGGACAGAGTTCTAAAAGAGAGAAAGTAGAAATATGTAAGAGCTTTGGAAGTCTGGGCTCAGAAGTGTCCCACTGACACTTCTGCCCCTTCTATCGGCCACATCAAATCATAAGGCCAATCTAGATACCAGGAGTGGGGAAACAGATTTCATTTCTTGTGAGAAAATTCAAAGTCATGTAGCAAAGGTATGGATAAAGAAAAGAGTGGAGAATTGAGGCCGTTTTTGTTATCAATTCACTACAATCTCAAACTCTGAGAAGTTGGTTTTCCTAGTGCAATAGAGATGGCTTAGGGGTTCTATGGAGTCAATTTTGTGGGCTATAGGCTGCAACCTGGATTTTCTCAGAAGGAGCAGAGTAGTTCTTAAGGCATGTACTGTAGAGTTGTTACATATAGTTCCATTGCCTGTCACGGGCAATAGTGGAATAACTCCTAAAATATATTGGAGTTTATCTCAATTGTTACACCCAATAGCTCAGATCTTTGGAATTGGAGCACACCATTGAAGTAATGTCTAATGCTTTGCTAACCCTACAACTTCCTTTGAAAAGTACCTGCCCAGCAAATTTAACCCAAGATATGGTTAAATTTTTCATACTCAGAAAGCAGAGGCTTAATTCCTTCAGGTGTTTTAGGAGGAATATGGCCAGGTATCACAGAATCACTGTTGGTGGCGTTGTATTTTGACATGTTCCCTAAGATTTCTTCTTGTTCCCACTGCTCAGCTCCCTTGCTCCTTTCTCCCTAGCTTTCCATATGAGCTGCCTTAAGGGAGAGGGATTAACCAGAACAAGAAAAAGTCAGATTCTTGCCATTTGAACTTCTAAGAAGACACCTGACACGTGTCATCAAAAGCCATGATTCTGGCACAAATAATTGTTTAGTCTGAATACTTAGTCAGATTTTTCTGCCTTTGGGAGTAAAGATAAACTCAGTTGATTGAGGGAAGGAGTGAAGTTGAGAAAAGAGGAGAATAAAAGTAGTTGTTGTGAATCCCTGAGAGAGGGGTATATCCCTGGCTTATTATTCCCAGGTTGGAGTTCTCTGTGTTGGAGCGAATATTGTAATCTAAGCAAAGTTTGAGGCCTCTATTAAGAAGAGGGATCTAAACCTTTTCCCCCAGATTGTAATCAGGACAAACTACAAGTCTTCCCAAGAAGTTGTGAGTCCAGGATGGAGTCAGAACAGAAACATGGCCCTAGTTGAGAGAGATGTATACACAGCTGCATCCTGAGTCTCACTGTAGGGTGGGGACATCAGCTGGCAGTGCCTGAGCTTCTTGAGTGATAACCAAAAGGACTGGAGGACTTGGAGGCATCCTGCAGTTCAGTCATGCTGGGCAGAGAATGCATGGACCAGGAGAACAAAGGCCATGGAGGGGCCACTGATGTCCAAAACAGATTGTGCTGTATCCTAGCTGAGGCTACTATGGCCTGAGGAGGACTGAGGCTAAGATGGTATAATCCCTTGAAATTAAATAAGCAGGTCCTCCCCTCTGAACTATTTCCAGGAGAATTCTGAATTGACTGTTTGCCCAAATGAGATTGAGTAAAATCCAGAAAAGACAGAGTTTACTTTGAACTGGAAAGATCAGTGTTCCTGTTATCAATAAAAATGGGGTTTGAGAGTTAAGTACAATTTTAGAAATACCCTAGTTCACTGATTCCAAGACACACATTTTTTTTCACATGTTAACATATCTGAAATTGAGATGCAGCTCACAAACCATGGCATATCACAGTTTAGTTTGCAGTGATTTTTCTTTCCTAATGATACATAAAACAACACCGCATCTTACAAATGATGGTGTCTTAAATTCAATAAAACACAATATAATGGAAGTTATATCTTTACATACTTAGGATTTGTAAATCTCACTTATTGAAACTGAAAATGCTGGTATTTCAAGACCTATAGCTCAGCCCTTCTTGGCATTTATAACTCTTCCTTTTTTCACAGTGACATCTTTACTAGTAGTCCTGCAAGGCCAGGGAATGACAGCTTGAAGTTGTGTTGGTATCTAAGATAGGAGGGACTATAGCTGCTGCTCAGAGATGAGCTGAATGCCACTTGGGGCCAAGGTGACAATGTCATGGGGCCATTCTGTGAAATGTATTATATACTTTCTATATAATATTACATACACTGAAAACAGTTTGGAAATCCACTTGATAGTAATATATACCCAGATATAAGATTATGATTTTATTTTTATATATAAACTATATATATATATTACTGTAAAAAAGTAGTTTTAATTTTCTTTTTTATAATCTGCTCTTATTTTAAAATTTCTATAATGGATTTTAAAAAATAAATTGTAAAAAGAAATGATTTTTATAAAAGAATGATGTACAATTTTTAGGCCACTGCTACTGCTCTCCGTTCCTTTGCTCTAAAGGTCACTGGCAAAAGAATATACATCCTCTGCCTCATTTATGCCTTTAGAATTTCATGAGCTGTTCCTTTCTAAGAAGCCCATATTCAAACTACTCATTTCCTACTTCTTATTCTTTTAACATCTCTAAAGTAGATAGTAATTGCTAGTTAATTGGTCAGCCAAACAATGTGTGGGGAGAGTTTTAAGAAATTGAAAAACATATCTCTAGGGAATATACTGGGAGAGTATTTTTACATAATTTGTTCTATAATATATAGTAGTAATTGCAATCCCAGAATACTAGGCACATTACATTTCAAATAAGATTTACATTCTTTGAACTCAGTTAATTAGTTTATTTTGTAGTTTATTTAATCCCTGATCAATAAATTACAAAACTTAGGCAAGCCATTCTAAAATACTATCCTTGTAAAATCTCAGGTGAGGGACTGCATGCACCTTCAAATCTATGTTTTACAATGTTCAGGATTTTATTATTGTCTTCTCACATCGTATATATTCAATAAGCTATTACTGAACAAAGTGTAATGTCTAAACTAATACTCTACACTATAAAATAGTATTACACATTATGCTATAATGCTGGAATTTTATGCCCCTATAAAATTGTTTTAGGAAATGATTTTTGGGTCCAAGCTTTAGGCTTTTTTCCCTTGAGTGCATCTCATTTTAAAGCAGTTTAGTTGGCATTTATTTTTCTTGAAAATCAGATACCATGAAACATAATAGAATATTGATCACCTTCTTTTACTGTTTTCAGAATCTATTATCTCTGTTGTTACACAGAGCTGTTAATACTGCATGGTTTGGTAGCTCTCCATGATTCATGGGAAGATTGTAGCAGAGGCCTCATGCCATGCACAAGGTAGTATCCAGGACACCTACAGAGAATTCCTTGGAGACCTCTCTGATCTAGCTCAGGCAGAGTGTGACTTTTGTGTCAAGATTTTGGTCCTTTCCTAAATAACAAACAACTATGATGACTATACACAAGTTTTTTGTAATAGCGAATTTTTTGTGTCAACCTGACGGGGATGCCCAGATGGCTGGTAAACAATTATCTGTGCATGTGTCTGTGAGGGTATCTCCGGAAGAGATTAGCATTTGAATCAGTAGACTGAGTAAAGAAGATAGCTCTCACCAATGCGGGTGGGCATCATATAAGTCCCTTGAGAGCCCAAATAGAACAAAAAGGCAGAGGAAGGGTATATTCACTGTCTTTGCTTGAGCTGAGACATCATCTTCTCCTCCCTTCGGACATCGGCACTCTCTTATATTTCAACATATATCCTGTTGGCTATGTTTCTCTGAAGAACCCTGATTAATACATTTCTCCACCTTTTTTCTCCTGTGCCACATATGACAGTTGAATTTTACATTCATGACACAGTTATATATGTAGACCCCAAATTTTGTAGATATTTGGGGATATTCCTAAAACTGTTAGGAGGAAAAGACAAAAGCAAACAAAATAATAAAATAAAAAGCCCACACAGACCATGTATTGATATAATAGTCATGCAAGCTTTATCCCCAATAGGTGCTCTTTAAAGAGCTTAAAAGATGGCCCAGAAAAATTTTAAAGGATGTCTTAAAGTTTTCTTGGTACCTACTCAATAAATAATATAAATAAAGATAGACGAGCGAATATATAGTGTATATACTACTGAAGGAAAAAATTCTACTTGATTTAATTATAATTCTACTTGATCTTTAAAAATTGAAGAAAGGTTGGACTTCATCAAAATTATAAACCTTTGTGGTTCAAAGGATACTATAAAGAAAGTAAAAAGAGAACTCATAGAATCATGTTTCATATATATCAAGTCATATATCTGATAAAGAACTTGCCTGTAGAATATGTAAAGAGTCTTACAATTCAATTTATAAAAAGACAATTTAACACAATTTTTAAAAATGGACAAAAGATCTGAACAGGTGTCTCTCCAAAGAAGATATACAAATTACAAATAAGTACATAAAAATATTCTCAGTATTATTAGCTGTGAATAAAAAATGTTGCCTGCCACATCAGTAAACAAAGGATGTTGCAGCCATGAAGCCATCACATTATAGCCACCCAGATGGTGAGCCCTGAGGGAACTCAGGATGGGGACAAACCAGCTGCCAGCTGCCAAGCTCTCGACCACTGCAGCCACCCCCAGTGGTACACCCTGAGGGGACTCGGGATGGGAAAAGAACAAGATACTGGTCCTAGATAGCTAAGGTACATATCAAAGATGTAAGAGTTCAACTCTTACATCTTCCTATATGTAGAAGAGTGCCAATTCCTTGAGATATCTGGTTTTCTTTAGTTAACAGTAATGTTTTGAAGTTCCGACTACCTGGTCTTTGTTGCAAAAACTCCTATGTATCCTGGCTCCTCCCTTACCTCTTTGTAGCAATCTCTCAGAGCTATCTGAGAGGCTGAATCCTGGGCTTAAGTCCTCAGTTTTGTTCACCAAATAAAACATAATTATCAAGTTTTAGGTTGTGCAATTTTTTTCAGTCAGCATAGTCATTAGGGAGATGAATATCAAAACCATATATACCAGGATGGCTATACTAAAAAAGACAGATAACAAATGTTAGAGGGAAAGTAGAGAAACTGGAGTTTTCATATAACACTGGTGGGAATGTAAAATGGTGCAGCTACTCTGGGAAACAATTTGGCAGTTCCCCAAAAGAATAAACATAGAGTTACGATAAAGACCCTGCAAATCCACTTTGAGGTATACTCCCTAGAGAAATGAAAACCTATACACATATATTCACAGCAGCATTATTAATAATAACCCCCAAATGGAAACAACCCAAACGTCTTTCAACTGATGAATGGATAAACAAAATATAATATATCCAAACAATGGAATATTATTTAGACATAAAGGGGAATAAAGTACTGATACATGCTACACCATGGATGAACCTTGTAAACATTATGTGAAGTGAAAGAGGTCAGTCACTAAAGACTGACTTTATATTATTCCATTCATATAAAATGGAATAGACAAACATTTGTCCAGAAAATACAAATATTTAGAGAGAAAGTAGATTAGTGGTTCCCTGGGACTGGGGAGGTTGGGGAGAAATGAAGAGTGACTACTAGTGCCTATGGGATTTCTTTTCGGGGGTGATGAAAATGTTCTAAAATTGACTGTGGTGATAGTTGCCCATCTCAGTGAATATACTAAAAACCATTAATTATGTGCTTTAAATGAGTGAATTCTATGGTATATTAATTAATCCTCAATTTAAAAATATATATAAATTGAAGGGCATGTTCCTGGTTCTGCCAAGAGGCAGTATTTCTGTTTCATCTGAAATGAAGTAGCCCCATCATTCCTCCCAGATTTTCCTTCTTACAACTAAAAATCTCTGGATATAATACAACAAGCATAGGAAAACTGAAAGGTGAAAATAAGATCGACAACCTAAGGACCTCAGAACTTTAGGAATGACACAGTGATGACTTTCTCTGAATTTCCTCATTGCTTCCCGTATATCTCAGAGAATTGCAGAGGCCTCCAACCCAGAACTGTCAAACACACAGACAAAAAAAAAAGGCTCCAAGGAAATTTTTCCCTTTAGGCAAAGTACTGAAAAAGTGTGTTTTAACAATAGAAAATCGTTTCGGCAATACCCACCTTACTCTGCCCAAACACCAGTAGAAAAACCACCTTCCTGCCTTTCATGCTTCCACTGTCTCTTCCTACCCTCTGCCCTGAGGAAGTAGGCAGCATGCTCTGATTCCCCCACTGAGAACTGTTGGTGGGACCTAGCTGGAAGCTGTTCTTCCATCTCTGCCTGGCAGAAGCAGGCAGCAGTTATCTGATTCCCCTGCTGGTGTATTATTGGCAAGATGGAGGGGGTAGCTGATCTTCCATTCCCCATCAGGCAGAAGTAGATAGTCCTTTGATTCTCCTGCCCGGGTAGTATGAGTGAGGCTGCCTGCAGGAATTGACTCTTACATTCCTTACCTGGTAGAAGTAGATGACACTCTGATCCCCCGCTCTCAGGCTAGTGTTGGCAGGGTCTAGTGAGTGAGCTGAACCCTACTCAGCAGCAACAAGATTTCATGAGGTAGTGTGAGGTGCCATCTCATGTCATCAGAACCTGAGCCTCCACCCCCACAAGGCATTATGAGGTAAATGTGGTGGCAGGCAGTGCTAGTTGGCACTCTGTTCTCATCCTCTCCCTTAGTGTCAGTGGGGCCCTGTGTGGAGCTGAGTTTCTGACCCCACCGTGTAGCAACAGAGAAGTATGAGTCAGCCCTCTGTTTACTCTGTCTCTAGTGGCCGTGAAGTTGAGAGGGGAGGTGATCTTAAAACCTCATTCAGAGCCAGCAAGGCAGTGCAAGGCAGTGCTACACTTTTTTTTTTTTTTTTTTTTTTTTTTTTTTTTTGCGGTATGCGGGCCTCTCACTGTTGTGGCCTCTCCCATTGCGGAGCACAGGCTCCGGACGCGCAGGCCTAGTGGCCATGGCTCACGGGCTTAGTTGCTCCGCGGCATGTGGGATCTTCCCGGACCAGGGCACGAACCCGTGTCTCCTGCATCGGCAGGCGGATTCTCAACCGCTGCGCCACCAGGGAAGCCCCAGTGCTACACTTTTGCTGGCATGACGTTGGAAGAGCCCAGGGGGAAGTTGATCATATACACCCACCCGACCCTCACACTATACCTAAAAAGGGGGACTGCCTACTGAAAAAAGATTCAGTAGGAACCAGATTCTCATAATACGCAAAATGTTCAGGGTATAACAGAAAATTACTCATCATACCAAGAACCAAGAAAATAACAACTTGAATGAGAAAAGAAAATGTGTGGATACCAACACTGAAACCAATCAGATGTTGGAATTATTTAACAAGAATTTTAAGTAGCCATAATAAAAATGCTTCAACAAGCAGTTATGAATTTTTAAAGAAAATGAAAAAAAACAGAAAGTCTAGATAAGAAATAGCAATTATTAGAAGGAACCAAATGGAAATTACAGAACTGACAAATATAATAAACAAATTAAAAACTCACTGGGTCACCTTGATAGTAGAGTGGAGATGACAGAGGGTAGAATCAGGGATCCTAAGTGCAAATCAGTAGAAATCACCCAATCTGAATGATAGAAAATAGACTGACAACAAGAACAATAACAACAGAATGTCAGGGAAAATAAATAAATAACAATAAAGCTAACATTTTATCATAAGATTCCCAGAAAGAGATTAGAGATTGAACCTGAAAAATTAGTTAAAGAAATAAAGGCTGAAATTTTCCAAATTTAGTAAAAGACATAGCTTATGGATAAAAGAAGCTGAGTGAAACCAGGATTGGATAAACCCAAAGAAATACATGCCAAGATGCACCATATTTGAGCTTCTAAAAACTAAAGACATTAAAAAGTCTTGAAAGCAGCCTGAGAGAACAACATATTACTTATAGGGAAACACCAATTTGGATAACAGTGGATATCTCATCTGATACTATGGAGGCCAAAAGGAAGTGGCATAACATTTTTCAAGTACTGAAAGAAAATAAATGTCATCCATGAATTCTATATCCTGGAAAAATACCTTAAAAAATGGAGGGAAATAAAGACATTTTCAGATGAAGGAAACCTAAGAGAATTTGTTGCTAGCAGACCTACATTCAAGAATGACTAAAAGAAATTCTTCAAATAGAAAGATGGTAAAAGAAGGTCTGAAACTTTCAAAATGAAAGAAGAATATCAGAATAAATAAAAATAGAGGTAAATTTAATAGACTTTCTTCTCATGAGTTTTGTAAATCATATCTGATGGTTGAAGCAAAAGGTATAATATGCCAAGTGATCTGGTGCTTAATATATGTAGAGAGAAATACTTAAGACAGTTATGTTTAAACAGTAGTTAGGAGAAAGAGACATAAATAGAAGTAGGTTTCTACACTTGAAGTGGTAAATTGTTGATATCACTAAAGTGTGATCAGTTGTGTATGTATATTGTAGAACCTAGAGCAACCACTAGGAAAACTACACAAAATTATATACTTGAAAACTATAAATAAATCAAGATGGAATCCTAAAATACATTCCAATAACCTACTAGAAGATAAGAAAACACAGCAAATGAAACAAACAGAAAACAACTAATAAAATGGTAGACCTAAGCCCTAAGAAGTCAATAATTACTGCTATGGACTGAATGTGACTTCCCAAAATTCATATGTTGAAGTCCTTATGTAATGGTATTTGGAGCAGGAGACTTTGGGAAATAATAAGGTAAGGAGGGTGGAAGCCTCATGATGGAATTAGCATCCTTATAAAAAGAGGATGAGCACCCTCTCTTTCTCTTTCTTTGCCATATGAGGATACAATGAGAAGGTAGCCTTCTGCAGCTCAGGAAGCAGATCCTCATCAGACACTGGATGTGCCACCAACTTGATCTTGGACTACTCATCCTCCAAAACTGTGAGAAATAAATGTTTGTTATTTACACCACTCAGTGTATGGTATTTTTGTTATAGCAGCCTGAACTAAGACAATGACCTTAAATGGTAGTATAAATGCATCAATTTAAAAGCAGAAATTGGCATAATGGATTAAAAACAAACACCACCCCCCTAAACATAATCCAACAATATGTCTCCTACAAGCTCACTTTAAATACAACCACATAGGTAGGTTGAAAGTAAAGGATGGAAAATATACCATGCAAATGTTTACCAAAAAAATAAAAAACAGGGCTTCCCTGGTGGCACAGTGGTTGAGAGTCCGCCTGCCGATGCAGGGGACGTGGGTTCGTGCTCTGGTCCAGAGGATCCCGCATGCTGTGGAGCAGCTGGGCCCGTGAGCCATGGCTGCTGAGCCTGCGTGTCCGGAGCCTGTGCTCTGCAACGGGAGAGGCCACAGCAGTGAGAGGCCCGCGTACCGCAAACCAAAAACAAAAACAAACAAAAAATAAAAATAAAATAAAAAGCAATAGTGGCTATTTAAGTATCACATAAAAAGTAGACTTTGGAGCACAGAAAATTTCTAGAGATTAAGAGGGAAAATATATAGTGACAAAAGGATCACTCCACCTAACACTAAATAATAGAGCCTCGAAAAACATGAAGGAAAGACTACAGAGCTTTAAGGAGAAATAGAGGAAGACACAGTTATAGTTGGGGACTTCAAGACAACTCTCAGCAATTGATAGAACTACTGCACAGAAAGTAAGCAAGAATACAGAAAAGCTGTACAATAGAATAGAAGATTTATTTGACATATATAGAACATCCCACCCAACAGCACACTAAATATTTTTTTTCAAATGCACTTGAAACGTTCACCAAGATACACCATATCCTCTGCCATAAAACAGACCTTAATAAATTTAAAAATAATTGAAATCATATAGAGTTTGTCCTTTGATTAGGATGAAAGCAAACTAGGAATCAATAACAGAAAGATAAAGGAAGCTCTCCAAACATAAGGAAATTAACACAACTCTAAATAATCCATAGGTCAAAGAGGAAATCTTAAAGGAAATAAAATGACATAAAACTGAATAAAACTAAAACAACATATCAAAATATTTGAGATACAATTAAAGCAGTGCTGAGGGGGAAATTTCTAGTACTAAATGTTCACATTAGAAAAGAAGAAAGATCTGAAATTAATAATCTGAATCTCTACCCCTGGAAACCAGAAAAAGGAGAGAAAAATAAATATGAAGCAAGCAGAAAGATGAAATTACCAAGATGAGAAATCAGTGAAATTGAAAACAGAAAAACAATAGAAAAATTTAATGAAATAAAAAGGTGCTTCAGGGGCTTCCCTGGTGGTGCAGTGGTTGAGAGTCTGCCTGCTAATGCAGGGGACACAGGTTTGAGCCCTGGTCTGGTAAGATCCCACATGCCATGGAGCAACTGGGCCTGTGAGCCACAACTACTGAGCCTGGGCGTCTGGAGCCTGTGCTCCACAACAAGAGAGGCCGTGATAGTGAGAGGCCCATGCACAGTGATGAAGAGTGGCCCCTGCTTGCCACAACTGGAGAAAGCCCTCACACAGAAACGAAGACCCAACACAGCCCTAAATAAATTAATTAATTTTTAAAAAAGATGCTTCATTAAAAACAGCAAAATTGATAATTTTCTAGCAAGACTAACAAAAATCCATATCAGGAATAAAATATGTGATATAATGTCAGATTCTGCAGGCATTAAATGGATAACAAGATATTACTATTAATAGCTTTATTTTCATAAATTCAAAAACTTAGAAGAAATAGACCTAAACTCAAAAACCATAAATTACCAAGCTTCAACTAAGATGAAATGAGTAAACCTAAATGGTTTTATCACCATCAAAGAAATTAAATTCGTTACTAAAATCTCTTGAAAAAGAAATTGGGCCCAATGTTTTCACTGGAGAATTCTACAAAAGTTTTAAATATTTGACACCAATTTTTACACTATTTATCCCTGCAAAAAGAAGAGGAGAGGAATCTTTTCACTCATTTCATGAGGCTAGTATTACCTTGACAATAAAATCAGACAAAGATGGTACCAAAAAAAGAACACTACAGACACAATATCTTCCATGAATTTAGACACAAGAATCCTTAAAAAATATTAGCAAATGAAATCCAACAATACATCAAAAGAAATATACCATAAACAAGTGAGATTTATTCCAGGAATACAAGGATAGTTCAACTTTTGAAAATCAGCCAATTCAATTTACCCTATCAACAGGCTAAAAATGACAAATCATTGGGTGTAAATTTATTATGGATAGTTTATCCATCCATTTTTTTATTACCAAAAGTTTATCCATGGGTGAGTTTAAAAAGAAACCATCAAAAATAAAAGTCTAAGAACTCACAGGCATTTAATTCCTTTGTCTATGAATGCATATCAGTAACTTGATGATTATCAATAGCAGTACTTACATAACATCTTAATAATTATCACTATGCATTCTTTGAGCACTGTGGTTAAGCAGCACTGGACTTGAAGATGTCAGCATGATAGTTGAAATGGGGTTTTCACTTTATTTTCCTTCTTGCTTTGGCTTCATAATCCCATGACTACTCCTAGTTAGAATATTTTTGTCTTCAGGCTTCAGTGAGCTGTGTTCATAAAGAAGCAGAGCAATGGTGGACGAATGAGGAGGTAAATGAAGAGGCCATGGAGAAGGAGAAAGTCTATACTTGAATAATTATAAATTGTTCATGGGGAATGGTTGAATATATATTAGTGATCTTGACTTTTGGCAACACATTTACTGAGAAAGTAACTCCCATTACTCTACAATGAGAGTGTTCAGCAAATAACAGCTCAGGGCTCCACTTCATTTTCCTTTTGAATTAATCTCCTCAAAGTCTTTCTTTAAGAATCCATTAGTAGGTCAGAGGGCTTAGCATCAGTTTCATTCTCCTCTATTTTTTTTCCTCTCATGGCGTCCCCCCACCCCCTGCTTAGACTCTATTTTTCCTTTTTCTTTTAGAAGCTATAAAAATATGTAAGTAATAAAATTTTTTTTCTCCATTGGTCATTATGTGCATATGGTACTTAGTAAAGACATGGTTATTTAGTGGAATGGATATTTATAATGTAAAAGGAACATTGTTAATAACTAACATATAGATTTTCTAAGTAATTTACTAGTATAATGTAAATATAAATATTTTAGGTGGAAGAAATGCAAATTTTCAAGCAACTGCCCATCCATCAGGGTTGCTGTAATTTTCATTAGGCTTGTGAAAAGTTAAGGAATGTAAGACTGTGCATTGTAACTTATGAAGTTCAATACTCAAGGGCAGTATTTTTATCCACTTGAAAACTGAAGAATATTGAAACGTTCCTAATTGCATTTAATTGTTTGTAAATGTTATAAAGCAAATCCTTTAACAGTCTCCATACTATGTGTTCTAATATTTCCCATTTTCAACAAATGTAAATAGGACTTTGAAAACTTTGTCGGTCTGAAAGAAGGCTAGATGTTATTGTGCACAGCAGTCACATGGACCTGGCTGAGAGCTTTAAGCTATGAGTTTTGAGAGTGTAAGCAGAAGATAAAAGTCTTATCAAAAACTAAAATTATAGACCCAATAAGTGGTATGAGCATCTATGCAACCAAATAAAAAGAGCACCACCAAAGAGGCTAGCTAGATCCTCCACCTGCCTCTCTGTATCTTATTCTCTAGTTTCCTGGCAATGGACAAGCTTAAGTTAGATTTTGATTGAAAGAGAAAGAGTTTCCTCAGATTATTTTATTCTTATTATATTCTATTTTCAATTTCTCTATTATGAGTTTATATTACTCTTTTTCATTGATATATATATACGTATACATACATACATATGATTTATAAGCATTATTTTTATTTTTTAAATTAATTAATTAATTAATTAATTAATTATTTTTTGCGGTACGCGGTCCTCTCCCTGTTGTGGCCTCTCCCTTTGCAGAGCACAGGCTCCAGACGCACAGGCTCAGTGGCCCAGCCGCTCCACGGCATGTGGGATCTTCCCAGACCAGGGTACGAACCCGTGTCCCCTGCATCAGCAGGCGGACTCTCAACCACTGCGCCACCAGGGAAGCCCAGCATTATTTTTAAATTATTGTAAGTGACATAAAGACTAAGATACAAGGATGATATATAGCTGCAGCGGTGGTAAACCCACTGACAATTTGATCGATTTACCTAAGTGGCTGCCTTCCTCCCTCACTAGTTCCCCTGGATTCCTTCCAAAGAAGTAAATTCAAATGAAGAGGACTACCCTTTCAGAGCTTTTCTTTCATCAGTGGTATGTGGGTAATTGCATTCTATTGCTAGAGGCTCAACAGCACAGTGTTTAGTTTTCTAGTTACTAAATTTGAAGCATATTTTTTTTAGGATCATAAGGTGAAATTTCTAGTTTTATGTAACAGTTAAAATTTGAAATTGTGATGAGGTGAACCATTCACCAGAAAGTCCTTATAAGGAATATCTTAGGAGAAAGACAGTCATATTGAAGGGAAGCGAATAGTGAGGATGTACCAGGAGAGCCCAGTGTAAGGGGCAATTCTGACCACCCCTAAGCTGCTAGTGAGCAGGTATGGGTGGAAGCTGAAGTCCTTTTGGTCTCTTCCAGTTCTGGAAGTAATGTTAAGTGAGATAGGGGAAATCAGAATGTGAAATAGAGAGGTAAAACAGAAAAGCAGAGTGCCTGGAGAATTTTAGTAATAGCATGAAAAGTTTTTCTGGATTGACGGGTGAGACAATAGAGAATAGTTGTAATGCCAAAGAATGGAAGAGAAGAAAATGACTTTTATAATATTGCTGTTGTTTATAAAGTAAATCACTGAAAATGTATTATATGCAAGTAAAGACTGTAATTCCTTTTAAATTACTCTTAGTTGCTCGGTTGTGCTGCTTTGAATGTGACTTTGAGTTGAGCCTGAGCCACATGGGGTCCCAGATTTATTTTGTTCACAAAATTCCATGGTTTCTAAGTGTGAAAAGGTACAGTAAAAGCTGATATATCTTTTAGAATAAGAGGCACAAAACCAGGCATAGAAAGAACAATAGAGTCCTTGAGTTCTTACTCTGTTCTTCAACTACCTGGAGGATTTGGGGGAATTTTTAACTGTTCTGGGCCACATTTTCTTAATTTGCGAAAGAAAGGGCCAGGTGAGGTAATTGAAAGGTTAGCTTTTGCCTCTGAAAATCTGTGTTTTATTAGTTAAAATGTCAGCATGGGGCTTCCCTGGTGGCGCAGTGGTTGAGAGTCCGCCTGCCAATGCAGGGGATGCGGGTTCGTGCCCGGTCTGGGAAGATCCCACATGCCGCGGAGCGGCTGGGCCCGTGAGCCATGGCCGCTGAGCCTGCGCGTCCGGAGCCTGTGCCCCGCAATGGGAGAGGCCACAACAGTGAGAGGCCCGCATACCACAAAAAAAAAAAAAAAAAAAAAAATGTCAGCATGAGCAAATGGAGTTATTTTATTACTAATGACTATTAATACATTTATAAACAATAATGCCAACAATAAGATTACCTGTCCCTAATGAATCTTTTTCTCTATGTCAGGAATTATCTGTATATTATCTAACTATGTCTTATTTAATTTTGACAATAATCCTTCAAGGTGGGTATTATTATCCCCATTTTATAGGTGAGGAAACTGAGACTCAGAAAGTTTAAATTAGCTGAGATCTCAAGCTTGCAGCTAATTGATGCTAGAAATGAGATCTGAACCCAGGTCTACCTGACTCTGAGGTCAGGATGGTGTCAGGAAATATGTCTACAAAAGAAGGCTTGAGCCCCCTGGCCTGAGTGTCAGAACCAGCAACTCCCAGAAAGTATCACAGCAATTTCCAGCATCCCCAGAGCAAGGCTTGACAGTGAACTCTCATCATTCTGTCAGCTAGCACCCCAGTGTGCCATCGCAGCTAATCCTTTTCACTAGCTTTGTAGCATTCACTAGGTGAAGTATTGCTGCTTCCTTCTCTCCCTAGAAACACCGCTATCCATATTCAAGGTGAACCTACAGCTTGTTCTGTGCAGGTTGGAACCAACGGATGGGTCCTGTTGGGTTGGCCAAAAAGTTCGTTCTGTTTTTTCCATAAGATGGCTCTAGTAGCACTTAGTTGTCTTTCACTTCATTTGAAACAATTTTGTTAGATTGTATGTGACAGTTGTTCTATCTGAGTGTATTTAAAAAAAGACTTAACAAAACTGGTGAAATTTTTGTAGCCATTTTAATATTGAAAATGGAAGAAAACAACATTTTCAGCATATTATGCTTTATTATTTCAAAAAAGGTAAAAATGCAACTGAAACGCAAAAAAAGACTT
The DNA here is from genome assembly GCF_026419965.1 of Kogia breviceps. Classification (NCBI taxonomy): domain Eukaryota; kingdom Metazoa; phylum Chordata; class Mammalia; order Artiodactyla; family Physeteridae; genus Kogia; species Kogia breviceps. Next base: position 50,928,872 of record NC_081322.1, read on the forward strand.
GTTCAGTGTATGGAGAAGGTGCTGTGACTCATCGAATGTGTCAAAAGTGGTTTTGGAAGTTTCGTGCTGGAAATTTTTCACTGGACGATGCTCCATGGTTGGGTAGACCAGTTGAAGTTGGTAGTGATCAAATCAAGACATTAATTGAGAACGATCAATGAATGTTATACCACGTGGGAGATAGCCGGCATACTCCAAATATCCAAATCAAGCACTGAAAATCATTTGCCCCAGCTTGGTTATGTGAATCACTTTGATGTTTGGGTTCCACATAAATTAAGCAACAAAAACCTTGACCCTATGTCCGCATGTGACATACTTAAGTTTAATGCAAACGTTCCATTTTTAAAACAAATTGTGACAGGCAATGAAAAATGGATACTGTACAATAATGTGGAATGGAAGAGATCGTGGGGCAAGCGAAATGAACCAACAACACCAAAGGCAGGTCTTCATCCAAAGAAGGTGATGTTGTGTATATCGTGGGATTGGATGAGAGTCCTCTATTATGAGCTCCTTCTGGAAAACCAAACTATTTATCCCAACAAGTACTGCTCCCACTTAGACCAACTGAAAGCAGCACTCGACGAAAAGCATCCAGAATTAGTCAATAGAAAACGCATAATCTTCCATGAGGATAACACAAGACGGCATGTTTCTTTGATGGCCAGGCAAAAATTGTTACAGCTTGTCTGGGAAGATCCGATTCATCTGCCATATTCACAAGATATTGTACCTTTGGATTTCCATTTATTTAGGTCTTTACAAAATTCTCTTAATAGAAAAAATTTCGGTTCCCTGGAAGACTGTAAAATGAATCTGGAACAGCTCTTTTCTCAAAAAGATTTAAAAGTTTTGGGAAGTTGGAATTATGAAGTTACCTGAAAAATGGCAGGAGGTAGTGGAACAAAAGGATGAATACATTGTTCAATAAAGTTCTTGGTGAAAATGAAAAATGTGTCTTTTATTTTTACTTAAAAACCAAAGGCACTTTTGGCCAACCCAATATATTGAGAGGTGCAGAATGGCATTCTTACAGACTCCATGCTACTTTTTTTTTTTTTTCAGACTTCAGGCCTAAAGCATCTCTGCTTGTGCCATAGCTACTCTTGAAAGATCCTGTTGGGTTTTATGTAATAGTTGCTCAGAATCTCAGTAAGTCTCTTAGGGAAAACAATTCTGAGGGTTCTGACTCTTTTTGTTAAACATAATTTAAAATCAGTCCTCAGGCCAGGCAGGCTGTACATACACTATGATTGTCATCTTCCTCTCCTCTGTCCCTCTCCCCTGAGACAAACACATTCCCTCTTTCTCTAGTTAGCAAACTCAAGCCCCCATGCCTATCTAAGTATACAGACCCAGATGGGGAATGGAGAATGATGTATGGAGCTGTCTGCATTCATTTCAGCCAGACAACATGCCATCTTCCACCCAAACCAAATTTATGGAGGAAACATCTCAGTTGAGTCTTAGACAGAAAGAGCAACGATAGGAGCTTGTTGTCCTGACCTATAAATCAGGTTGTAAAATTTTAGGGAATTCATCACAGTCGTCTTCCACATAAATTTTAAGGCATAATTGTGAGCTTTCCAGGTAGAATTAATTGTTCTCTCTTCTGTGGTCTTGGACCACATTTATTTATATCTCTATTTTAATATGGATCCTACTTTTTTCTTGCATTACTGTGATTTATGTATGTGCCTTATCTCTCCTCCTAGACTGTAAACTTCTTAAGGCCATAGACCATATTTATAGACTCAAACTGAATATTTAAATGCTTAGAAACTTTGCTTAAATCTTTCTGATATTCTCCTACCATATATCTATGAAACATCTAAAGTTAAAATTTAAAGTTAACAATAATGACTTTAATTCAGAATTCAAAGTTGGTTAGAATGCTTAGGATTATTTCTTTGTAGAATAGAAAATGTTAGGAAAGAGGATTATCAAGATATATAACATGTCCTTACCATTTGGCCAAGTCAGATCTTAACAGTAGGAGAAATTCTGTGAAATAGAAAGAAAAGGCATAATCCTTTTTCTATTGGCAGACAATCTCTCTTTATAAAGCCAGGCTAGTTTCTCAACAGAGCACAGTGCTCCTAGGACCATTGTAGGTTTGTGAAAGATTCAGTTTTCATTTCTGTCCCAAATTCTGTCCCTAAGAAGATAAAGATATATAGGATAAATAATACATTTCAATCAAAGAGAGAGAATGGCTTTATCAGATTCTGTCTGTTGTTAAAATTCTAAATGTTATTTATTTGATTCACTAGAGATGATCAGTTATATTGCCATTCCAAAGCCCTTTGGAGCTACAAAGCCATTTTTCCTACTATTTGCCTTTTTGAATTATATCCTTTTTCTATCTCTCCATAAAGATCAAAGTATGACGTTTTAGAGATTTTTCACTGATAAATTCTGAAAGGTCAGTAAAGTGACATTTTGCCCTGAGATCCTGATAATCAGGATTGTATCAGGGCTTTTCACTTGCTTATTATCTATTTATTATCTTTTTTTCTCTCTATCTACCTATCATTTATTTTATCTCTAATCTATCCATCCACCCATTTATCTACCTTCTGTCTTAGTCCAAGAATCTGCCTTTGATAAACAAACAGTCCTCTAATTTTACAAGCATATTTTTCCTCCTTCTCTCCCATGTTCCCTCTTTCCTTGTTTCTCTTCCCTCTTTCATTCCATCTTTCCTTCCTTGAGATCCTACTTTAGGCCAGGCATTGTATATATGGGAAATACATACAACCCATGATAACAAAGATTAGAGGACTTTACACTCTGGTTGTGACACAGATTGGCAAAGAAGCCACTTTACAAAGCAAGAACAGCAGCTCTCATGAATATATTCAAAGTAAAATGAGAGTAGAAAGAAAAGAGCAGGTAAGAAAAAGGGATAACATTTGAGTCAAAATTTGAAGGATGAGTGAGTAGGAGTTTTTATACAGACATTTCAGGCAGAGGGAATTATATATGCCAAGACAGAAGAGAGGTGTGAGTCAATAGGACATGTTCAGAGCATTAGAGACATTCGATATTGCCTACAAGGCAAGTGTGTAGGAAGAGTTGGGGATAGGATGATGGGAGACAATGATCTTGGCTGCCATACCAGGCAGTTTGTCCTTTATCCCAAAGGCTCTGAGAGCCATTGGAGGATTTTGAGCAGAGAATGACAAGCTCTAACTTACATTTTAGATGGATGCAAGGCAAGACTGGAGGAAGGGAACCAGAAAGGAAAGGTGGCCTTCCTCCTTGTGTCCTTACATGTCTTTATATCTCACTCCAGGTGAGCGATGCTGAGAAACTGCAAAAGGGTAGTGGCAATGACAATGGAAAGCAAGGGAAAATTAAAGAATTGCATAGGAGATAAAATTAACCTAACCTAGTGATTGGATAAGGGAGACGGTAAGAGAGACTCTATAGTCTTCTAGCTCTTACTGCTCTCCTTGTACATTTCTCATTTGAATTGTAACATTTTACACACAACTTTTATTGTTATTATTTTTTATTGAAGTATAGTTGACTTACAGTGTTTCAGTTGTACAGCAAAACAAATTATACATACATATACATATATATATTCTTCTTTGGATTCTTTTTCATTATAGGTTATTTCAAGATATTAAACATAGTTCCCTGTGCTATATAGTAGGTCCTTGTTTTTTACCTATTTTATATATAGTAGTGTGCATCTGTTAATCCAAACTCCCAATTTATCCCTCCCCCGCCACTACTTTCCCCTTTGGTAACCGTAAGTTTGTTTTCTGTGTCTGTGATAGACATTGAATGTTGCTATTTCATATGCTCTCTGGTAACCTGTTGGTCAGAAAAGTCTGTCAGCATTAGTTGAAAAAGCTCCATTTTGGGGCCTACCATCAAATCATAGAGTTAGACCTCTGCTAAATTCCTGCCTGTCTGAGATTTTAATTTTTGAATGAGAGATTTTCTTTCAGAGAATCTCTGGAATACTTTGTAGGTCTATATTCTTAGTAGACTTCTCTGAGATGACTTGTTTTTTTTTTTAAACAAGTTTTGACCCTCACGTGGGTAGCTTCTACCTAGTGCTCTTAAGCTAGGTTGAGGTTGTCTTACTCATAAGTGTATAAACTGCTTTTAAAAATGCTTGATTCATCAAAGCAATCACTATCAGGAATCACCATGGTCTTTACAGTATACTATAAAGATGTATGTTACCTCTGACAGGGTTGGAGATATATATTGGTTAATTTTTAGATATTCTGATCTGACATAATTAGAGCTATGAGATTCCCATAATTATCAACATATGAAATTTTTGGCAGTTTTAAAAAGGTTTTTTTTTGGAGAAAATGTTGTAGTTGGTGTGACTCCTGTTTTTAACTTGTGTTTAACATTCTCCTTTTGTTCCATTCTGAATAGTTGGAGGAGTGCGTGATTGAGCCTGTCAATTTGAAATACGGTTTTTAGATTTCAAGGTATTGTAGAGATTTTTTTTTTACTCTTCTTTTCGTATGACTGAAGGAATTAAGTAGCTATTTTGGAAGATATTTTTGTTCCCATTTTGTGAGGCATTCCACCAGGACATTCATTTCTTTTCCATTCCTTTAGTAATAATAGTAATAATAATAATAATAATAATAACAGCAATTATGATAGCTAACAATTATAATACCTAACAATTGTTGAAATACAGGTATGTGCTGATACTATATAAATTGCTTTATATGAATTATCTCATTTATACTTCACAATAAGTCTATGAATCAATGTTATTATATCCATTTTGCAAATGAGTAAACTGAGGCATTGAAAGTTTAGGAAACTTCTTTAATGCTAAGTAGCTTAAACAAACAGAGCTGGGATTTGAAACCAGTCTGTCTCAGGTAGTCACTTTACTATATCAGAAGACTCTTTATATTCTTCCTTAAATATATATGTATATGTAATAACTATATATATGTAATATATCTATAAAACTTCAAAAGGAACATTGTCAAGACTGGAAATCAGAGAACTTCATGTTGGACTTTGTTTCTTGTGTTTCTTGCTAAGTGTGTAATTTTAAAGAATCATTGATTTGCTTAAGCAAAACCTCTGGTAGCTGAAAATAGTAACAAATGAATATACACATGACAAACTGGTAGGGTCTGTCTTAAGGACATAGATTCAAGTTTTAACTTTTATAGAGTTTGGGCAGAAAAGAGTTCTAAAATGTGCATTCAACTAAGAGAGAACCTTTTAACAGTAACAGGTCTGAAGTTTTCAGCTTATAACCACAGCTCTATTAAAAACCTCAGGCATTTTTCTCACTTCAGTTGGTATTGAATACATTTTTTTTAAAAAAAGTGGGTATCTCCTGATTGGGGGACTTGCAAATACCCATTTTTATTCAAAAACTTTAGTTATAGCTTTACAAATGAGAAATATATCTTAATTCAAGAAATTTCCAGAAATTTGCAAACTCATATAGTGGAGACTATCACTAAAATGCAGTGAAATTAGGGATAGAAATTGACTGCAAGCAAAGTTGTAAAGAAGACAGGTTGTGCTCTAGGTTACCAGCCTTCCCAATGATCATCTCTCCTTTTCGTCCTAGGATAGCAGGTGTACTAGGGTCCCATATCCACCAAGATTGTCTTCCTGATCTTTCATTAGATCTGACTTGCAAATGATCGAAATGGATACCCTTCCATAGATATTTCCATTTTAGAGGTATCAGAGATTTTACCTGAGGAGATAAATACATAACAAAATTTTAGGCAGGAACCAGGAAATAGAGGTAGTTATTTAAGCTCCTGGGAACTTTGTAAACCCTCTAGAAAGTACAGCAGTATTTGTTTACATGCAAAGCTGGTCCTGTCTCTTTAGCTAATGTTATCCTTTTTCAGATTGAGCTAAGTCTGAGATTCTCTCTTCCTTGATCAATCTAATCAGTCAGTCAACCACATTCAAATGTCCAGTGTATACAGAGGAGGTTATGGCAATGACTCATGTCTTTTAATTTCAGTTAATGGGAGAGATAGGAAGTACAGATAATAAAAACCACAATTAACTTTTGTTTACTGTGTCACAGTTTGCAAAACACTTTTTACATGCATTATCTCAATTTTTACCACATTTCTAAAAAGTAGGCATTTTCATTATATCTGTTTTACAGCTAAAGACACTAAGTTTTAGAGAGGTTTGGAGCCAGTCTCAAGTCATCTGGCTACTAAACTGCAAGGCGAGGGCTTGAACCCATGTCACTGCTTCCTGCAATTCTTGGGACATGGTTAGCTAGATAAATATTGATTTTCTTTCTCATTTCTTCACTTGCTTTCTGCCCACCTGCCCTCACTCATTGTTCCCTTTCTTCTTTGAATCTGTCAACTCACCAATTTCTCCTCATGGAAATAAATCACATAAATATGAAATATCATTAATATCATAAATAAATTTTAATAATAACTTGTTGAGTAAAGGTATGTGTGAAACAAATACATATAACCCATAAACAACAAATATTAGTTGAGGGAATGCATAGTGAATGAATGAGTAAATCAACGAATTAGAGCAGTAGAGAAATCTGGGCAAGTTGAGGGTTTGCCAGCCCAAGAGAAGTAATTGTGTGAGTATCTGAAAGACTTTCTGGCCTTCCCTCTCTATTAATACAGGTCTAGTCACTGTCTAGCAAGGATCCCATTTACTTTGTCCTTAATGAGTTATTTACTCAAAGACAGCTTTCGCAAACAAAGCCTCTAATTTAGACTGAGGCTTTTTCATATTTTGGTTGTAAGGAGTCATGAAAATTCGAGCAAGATCTATACAATCAGAAAATGGTTGTTTTTTATTTGACCATTTGCTTCACTCTGCTATGTGCTTCACTGTGCTGTGGAGCCAGGAAGAGAGAGGCTTGCTGCTGCTGCTGCTTCTGCTGCTGTGTATGCATTGAAAAGAAGTCCAGCCTCAGCTTAGGGCCTGGGAAAAGCGATGTGGCAGCTTGGTTCTCCATGTGGAGCAGGAGAGTGGGGAGAAAGAGATGAGTGTGCAGACTAAGAGGGCCAAAGCTACAGCTGAGAGTTGGGCAGGAGCGAGGTGAGAATTTTGTGGAGACACAGAAAGCACAAAGAGGTGTGTCAGAGGCAGGCAGGACAATCAGATGTGTCACAGTAGACCTAAGAGGACACAGCAACTAAGGCAGGTAAGAAGGAAAGTGTCAGATGACCTGAGTCCAAGGCTCAGCTCCACCATTCACTTTCCATGTGGAATCTAGTAAGTCACTTGTGTATTATAAGCCACAATTTCCTTGTCTGTCCAAAGAGGGTATTGGCATCTTTGCTTTTTAGTCATGGTGATGGTCTTAAAGTTAAAAGTGTGTAATGCAATACACATTTGTTCGCCAACACCATTTGAAATGTAAGAGAGGACAGTTACCAAAGGAAAATTAAGGTGTCTTACCAGTAGAATTGTGGAAAGATACTGTGCAGACAAAACCAAGAGATGTCCATCAGGGAGTTGACAGTATGCATCTCTTTGATACATTTTCCTTATTTATAACATAAGAGGGTTATTAAAGTGGAGTGCTGGCAAATGTTTAATAACTGGCTCCCGGTCCCCTCCTCCTAAATACACACACATCCACACACACAAGTAACTATAATTTTATAATATAAAGAATATGTAGCACAAACTTTTCTACTAATAGTATAACTTACAGTACTCTTTGTTGGGAATAGAATATAGCCAATTGATTGTCATAAAATGTTTTCATTGATTTTTGTCACACTTTTATATCTGTAGCCAACCTATGATTGCAATTGCTGGATAAGCATAGTTCTAACAGGAATGTTTATGTTAGTAACTAGGGTGAAAGAGAAACAATGAAAATATATGCTGGAACTTCACTTGTCCTTCAGTGACATGAATGAGTTCTTTGCTGAACTAGCAATAGCTTTCAAATAGTGGAAGAATATTTTCTCACAACATACTGGCTACAGACATGACACACTTTTAAGTTTAATCTGCTTTAGTAATGTTTTCTCTATCATTTTTTGCTATGGACTGAATTGTGTCCCTGGGAAGTTGGTATGTTGAAGCCCTAGTCCCCAGTATGATTGTATTTGGAGATAGTATCTATAAGGAGGTAACTAAGGTTAAATGAGGTCATAAGGTTGGGGCCCCAACACTTATAGGATTAGAGTCTTATAATAAGAGGCACTAGGGCGCTTGTTCTCTCTCTTTTTCCACTGTGCGAGGACATGGAAAGAAGGTCGTTATCTGCAAAAGAGGAAAGCTCCCACTGGAAACTAAACACTGATAGACTTGATATTGGACCTTCCAGCCTCCAGAATTGTGAGAAAATAAATATCTGTTGTTTAAGTCACCCAGGCTATGGTACTTTTTTATGCCAGACTAATACACTTTAAGTCTAGTTCAAGGTTCAGCAAATTACGACCCTCAGGCAAAACCTGGTTGGCTGTGGGTGAAATCTGGCCATGTCTGTTTACATGTTGTCTATGGCTACTTGCAGGCAACAATGGTAGAACTGAGTAGCTGTGACAGAGATTACATGACCTACAAAGCCTAAAATATTTCTTATGTGGTGCTTTACAGAAAATATTTGCTGACCCTGGTGTAGCCAATCTACAAATAATAAGTCAAGACTTGTGACATTTGCTGATTTCCTTGGTGTAAATGTTCACACCATGGCTGATTTCAAGCTGCCGATGTGACATCACTGAACACAGAGCTGGGAAGAGATGTACAATAATAGATTTCCATCACAGACACAATAGATGTAATTTATAACCTTAAAAACACATGATGGTAAAGTGTTGTAAAATAACTGGGAATTGATGACTTTTGAATATTATTACCTTAGTTTTAATATAATTTATTTACTTGTAAATTTATATAATATAATTTTTAATAATGCCTATCTTAACACTCAGCTTGCAAAATTCCTAAGTATTTAACAATCAACTCTCATGAGCCAATTCTAGCTCATCACAGTTCACCTTAAATTCCAGATAGTATTTAAGGTTCCTGTTAGTTGCTACATTGCGGTAACCTCAAATATTTATGTCTAGAAGTTTCCATAACCTGGGTTTTGCAAAAAAGAAGAAAAATAATAATTTAAAAATAAAATTCCATTTGGACTCTTATAGATACAAATAACTTTCACATGTTTCTTCTAATGATTTCCCAGACTTTCCTGACTGTAAGTATCATTTGCAATGTTTCTTAAGAGATATAGATGCCCAGACTGCTTTCCTGGAGACTCGAATTCTGCAGGTCTGGGTTGGGACCTGGACATCTTTATTTTTAACTAATCCCTCAGTTGACTCCTATGATTATGTTGAGAAACCTTGATTTTGGACTGTGGCTTTTTTTTTCTTTTAATTTTATTTATTTATGGCTGTGTTGGGTCTTCGTTTCTGTGTGAGGGCTTTCTCTAGTTGTGGCAAGCAGGAGCCACTCTTCATCACAGTGCGCAGGCCTCTCACTATCATGGCCTCTCTTGTTGCAGAGCACAGGCTCCAGACATGCAAGATCAGTAGTTGTGGCTCATGGGCCCAGTTGCTCTGCGGCATGTGGGATCTTCCCAGACCAGGGCTCCAACCCGTGTCCCCTGCATTGGCAGGCAGATTCTCAACCACTGCACCACCAGGGAAGCCCTGGACTGTGGCTTTAATAAAGGACTGTTGGTAACTATTATCCATTTATAAGAAAATAAAGTTGTATCCTTCTAACACCAAAATAAATTTAAGTAGATTGAAGATTTAAATGTAAAATCTTTAAAAGAAAACATGACTACTCCAAATGTTGGAGAACATCCAGCTTTTCTAAGCAAGAAAAGAACAATGCCTTTTATAGCATAAATATGTTAAATGTACCTACAATTTAAAAAATGATTAACTTGGAAAATATTGTATTTCATGTGATAAAGGGTTGATATTGCTGATTTAGAAAGAGCTCTTTGAAATCAATCAGATCCTGTTATCACCCCAAAAGAAAATGGATAGAAGACCTGAACAGGCAATTCAAAGAAGTATAAATATGAATAACCAATGAATTTATGAAAAAAGTTGAATTGCATGAAAAAATAGAGATAAAATTTCTTCTGTCAGATTAGTGAAGATGAAAATAATATCAAAACTTTAAGTCAATAAAGGTATGTGAAAAACTTCAGATTTATGGACCATTAGTGAGAGAGTAAATTGGAAAAACTCTTCCAGAGGGTTTCAAAATGCAAAATGTTCATGATTTTAGATTAAACAATTCCATCTTATTAAAATTTTTTCACTTTAAAGAAATATTTATATACAAATGTGAATTCAATGGAGTTGTGTTTTAATAGGACAAAAATTGGAATAAACTTAAATGCCAGTTCATAGGGCACATAGATACCAAGGAGCCATTACAACAGATAACTTATATTGTAACAGATACCTTTATTGTAATGAAGCAGAGCTTGCTTCTGGTTATTAACAGCTGCAGGTAAAATCTAGTGTGGGTTGTAGAACTTCTGTATAGGGAAGGTGAGAACAGCAATAGTTGGAAGTTGAGTGGTAAGGACTTGAGAGAACACTACAGTTTTTCCTAGATTGTTTGCTTATTTAGGGTGGTTTTGGGGAGGAAGAGCTTATGGAGATTATTAGTGTTATTGACTAATTTATCCAGCACTCTCTAGATCCAATTTTGCAAATATAAAGTTTACCGTGTTTTGCCTTCTTTGTAAGCCAGGACTCCTTGAAAGTTAATCATATTTTACAGGCTTCAGTTAGGCTAGTACCTTTTTCTTATAAGTATTTTAGATTCTAAACTGAGGTTGCACTGTGTGTTGTATTTCTCTAAGACTGATCATATTTTAGTTAGTTCCCATGAATCTCAGCCTGACAGTCAAAGAAAAGTGCTCTCTAGATCACTTGAGCAGACTTTCTACATTATGTCAATTTTCCCCCCCAAAAAACATGTTATTAAGGAGAAAATGAAACCACTGATATGTCACCTACCTCACACTTTTTCTTAAAGACCAAGTCCAGAGGTTAGAACCCTGCTTTTCTCAGATTGGCAGTGGGTTACCCTTAGTGCACGCAGAATAAACATGAAAAGTTTATTTTGTGGAAAACAATTTTTGAATGACTTCATATTACAATCAATAAAGATGCATTCCAGGGTATGTTACTTATTTGTATTGATTTTTAAGTTAAACCAGGAGAGTTCAAAGATATTTTGAACTTGTTACTAATAGATTTAGGGCTCTTTCATAACTCCCTGTCTCCATAGCCCCACCTAGACTATGTCGGTTCACATTGTCATTCTTTTCTGCCACTTAGGGTTTTGTTTTATGGAAGTTTTAGAAAAGTACTGGATTAGAGACTTGATTTCTGCTTTCTAGGTTGATAAGGTGCAATGTAGTTTGCAGTTGGATTCCTTTTTCTTATACTTGGCCTGCCCTCCCTAGATGACACTCAGGCATGTATAGACTTAATCCCTGACACCTCCCTGCAGCCAGAGAGCATCCTTAGAATTCACCTGTCAGACCTGTTCACAGTGGTGCTGATTCCCCACCTGAAGCTTGTCCGCATACCACTTATGGCTCTACGAGGTCCTAAAGGCAGACATTTCCTGCATGGCTGATGTCCTCTAGCCCTATTAATTTCTGTAATTCAAATAAACTAATGTAAACACAGGCCCCCAGTTCACATTATTTCCTAATCCTGGTTTCATGGATGCTAAAGATCAACTTGGAAAGTTAGGGTCACAGCAGAGGAGAAACCAATGGAAGAAGCTGCAGTATTTCTCCAGATGTTTCCCTCTCTGTAGATTGCTCAGCTTAGAGAGACTTGAAGGGCATTAGAACTCTTTCATGATTACAGATACCTGCAAGAGACTTAACCTGCCCATCTGTGACACCCACACAAGTGACAGTCTTATCCTTACTCTTATCATACCAGCAACAATTTTTTATTGATTTTTTTCATGGTTCAGAGAATAGAGTTTAACTATTAGACTTATCTCTGTCCTAGTGTTGCTAGGCTGTTTGGATTGGAAGTCACAGGAAAAGAACTTGTTGGTAATGTTAAAAAAAGTTTGGTTAGCTTTCAAGTATTTTACTCAGTGGGTGAATCAAAAAATCATTTTGAATCTGAAGGTTATTCATGTAATAATAATTAAGATGACACATTTTGAGGTCACCCTTCCTGACAAATGTTTCTTTAAAGAGACACTGATACCTCACGGAAAACCTGCAAGATGTGACACATCAGCAGAAATTGTTTCTGCCCAGAATGTTTTTCAAGGATTTTTCCTGAGTAATCACTAACGTTTCCCCTCCTTTTTCTATGGTCTTTACAAAACCTTCTGTTGCTTCATGTTTGTTATTTTTGTACTGTTAGTAAAGGTTTCATTTTTGAAACAACTTCTAAAACCACAGTATATGTAAAATTGGGTTTAAAATAAGCCAAACACTCTGATTTGAATACTGATTAGGATAAAGCACACTCATCAATAAACATGGAGCCACAATGACCTCAGGAGGGCGAGGAGCTTGCGATGTGCATCAATTGTGTTTGGGAAATAGCTTTTACTATGACTCCAAAGTCTGCTTAAATTCAGGTTCTCAGATGCAAAGGACATAAAGCGTCTACCTCACCTGCCAGCACTGCATTAGGCATGGCTTCTATTTTAGTCAGGATGTCAGGCAGCATAATAACAATGTAGGCATTTCTCTAGGCTATCCTTTTCTTTTTCCTATCCCAAATTGCTTTTCGGGGTTTGGGGAGTGGCTTCACATTCCGGACAGGCACTTGGGAAGGTTATGAATCATTATTCCTCAGGCATGCTCTGATTCTATTGCACAGATTTAAAAACAGGAAAAAAAATTAAAATGTACTAATTTCCTGTCAGAGGAATAGGATGGTTTCGTGCAGTATGACTAGATTCTGATCCTGTAACAGGCTGGTGGAGGGCAGCAGCTGGGAAGTCGATGCCATGCCCGTGATTGTTGCAGGAGGGGCCTGTCTGGGTGCCTGGAGAAGGAGTCAGGGAACATCTTGTCAGCATCCATTTCAGCCTCTGTCTGGGGAGCTGACGGGTACATGTGTGTAATGTGTCCCGTTGGGCTTCATTGGCCGGTAGGGTAAGATCAGCTGGAAGCTTTCTCTGTCCTGAAAGCCCAGTTCCAACAGCCTAGCACTGTATGTTCAGGGATGGGGTGGATTCTAGCCCAGCACGAAGAGGGACGACTGTGATGGCTCCATTTTGCCCCATTGCTAACACTATGTGGCCAGCTGGATCCCACGGGGAATGAGTGGGTGGCAGGTGACACTAAATTAGTGTGGAGGGAAAATCTGTCTCAATATTTGTGCCTGCTGGGTGCTACTCTCCTGCTTGTGCCCCCGCTCCATTCTTCTCACCCAGGCTGCTCCCCTCTTCTCCCCAGCCCTCCAGGTTCTGAGCCTTACTTCTCGCAGGCGAGCTAAGACTCGGAGCACAGATTTTCCTTGTTTGTTTGCAGAGAAACCTTTCCACAATGCAGAGGTTTCGCACTAGTTTGAAACCGAAGAAAAATAAAATGGTGGTGGGGAGGGGGTAGAAAAGAGAATGGAAAGACAGAGAACAAGGGAGAGAAGCCACACACTAAACCAGGAGAAATCCCTGGAAGCAGCAACCCTGTGGGAGGCTTTACAGCCTACTGATGGCTACTTAGTCACGAGTCTGAAAGATCCCGGGTAGGGTATTAAGCTTTGACAACTGGTGGCTCCATCTCATTTTTTTCACGGCTTTATGAAATACACTACAGACCCCACCTTATTGCTATGGATATGGTAACAGCTGCATGGGCTCACCTGGTGTGTTATCAAACGCTCTGCACTCAGTCCTGCCGTGTGCTGTGCGCAGGTCCGCCTTGCATGAGCTGTCCTGAACCTTCTGTGGATGTCTTGGGCGGGGGGGAGGCGCAGAGCTTTCTGCACAGGTGCACTCTGTCATTTCCAAATGGGGATCCTGGTGATATATTCAGATTTGACACAGTTTGGTAGATTTTAAGGTATAATATGTCCTGAATTACAGGTGCTAGGGAGAAGATGTGCTTTGTGTTTGTCCCAGACAGCTTTTTTGGCCTCAGTCTCAATAGGGAAACAACTCATGGGAAAATAATTCAGTGCATCTGCCTCTTTCAGAGAGGTGAGTATCTTTTTTTAGCAAGTTTGATAGGTTGCATGATTGGGATGCATGAAGTGAGGTTTCACACTACAAACACAGCCCTGAGAAGTACATTGGCTTACTTTTAAAATTTAAGCATTTTTCAAGGGCTGAGTTTATCACCGAGGTCTTAGGAAATGCCAGATTATATTGTATTTACTAAAAATCACTTATAAGGAGTGACAGTGCAGGGGACATAGTATTCCTAGAGAATGATCTTAATATTGATTTCTGTTTGTGTTTCCTAATGGAAAATAGCTGCAGTCAAATGCAATAAATATTGATGGGGACAAAAAACTAGTATTGGAAAGGTCATTATAGCTTAAGGGTACTATAATTAATAAATTAGTGATTATCCCCAAATATCAACAGCAGCCCATACAAAACAATCAGGTGAAGAGCTAATAGTGACCCCAGATGGGGCACTGTGGAGGTTTGGGATCATCTTGATCTTTTCTGTTGAACCTTCCTTATTGTATGACATCTTTTACACAAATGTAGTGCTTTCACACAGAGATGTGAAGACATTTATTTACATCCTGTACAGGAATCTGCACTGCAGGTACTGTGAATAAAAGAGAATCCAGAAGCTGAAGCATAGCTTGAGAAAGATGGCAAAATGATGAAATACCACACATGCTGTTGGGAAGATCAATGCCACAGGAGAACGTATCCTCCAAGAGGAGCATATCCATCTTTGTTCTTGCCCATGCCCTGCAATTCACTCTCCCATGGTGGAACTTGGGGCAGGTCATTCCACCATTTGTATTGATTTACCCATCTGTAGAATGGGAATAATCACATATACTCAACTTGTGTATGCAGTACAAATAAGATAACATGAGGAAAAGCTTTTGAAAAGTTTATAAAGCCTTTTATAAACAACAGGGACCCTTGAGTAAGACAGTAACATGAAAGTTACCTTGCACGTGACACTCTAGGATGGGGTGGGGCAATAGGAGAATAGACATCTCTTTTAGGGTTAGAGCAAAGGCCAAGAGGCGCAAACAGTGCTTTGAATGATTCACTGATCATGGAATAGCAGGTGAATGGTTTGCTGAGGTCTGGGAATATTGGTCCTTGAAGAATAAATAGAATAAATAGAATTTTATCAGGCAGCTAAAGGAGGCAAGAAGGGGCAGCACAGTGGAACAGTCACTTATATTTTTAAGGCTCCAGGATACCTCTGCTACAAAATCTTTCCCTACTTTTAGTAAAATTGACTCCTTCCACTTTTCTGCCCCATTTGTACCCTTTGTAAGATTTTATAACAGTACTTATACCATATTTTAGAACATACTATTTACATATGTCTGATGAGTTCTACTAAATTGAGCTCCTGAAAGTTGGGGGGGGTGATTTAATTTTAAATGGCAAATTCCTACTATCAGTACAATGCCTGCCATGTGGTGAGTACCTAATATGTATTTCTTGGATAAATTAATAAATGAGGTCAAAGGAGTGGGGGCCTAAGAACCAATATGTGAAATTGGGACATTTATGAAACTGTGCAGTGCAGCAAGTCTAATTCCTAGGCTGCTTGGGTTGGGGAAAACAGAGTTATATACAGGAAGTCATGACAAGTATGATTAAAGAAGGAGGACAGACACCTTGATCTTAGACTTCTATTTTCCCGAACTGAGACAAATTTCAGTTGTTTTAAGCCACCCAGTTTTTTGTACTTTGTTATGGCAGTCCTAGAATACTATGAAGGCTTTGGGAAAGAAGAAACTTAATACCAACTCCTTGAAGTAATTGCTATTAGCATTTTGTTTGGTAAATTTTCTTCAAATCTTTTTAAAGCTTCTCCCAGGAGTAAATGACAGGGCCTGACTCTCCACATTCTGTCTAGCATTGATCATCATTACTTTGCTAATTTTATAGGTAAAAATAATTTGTGTCCTTTTCCCATTGAGCCCCTTGTGTAGAAGATTTTGAAGTATTACAAGAGGTAAAGATCCCTTTTCCTATGCCAGTCACTCATAATCCCACACTTTTGTGTCACTCGCAATATTTTAAAAGATTTCCTTTCAGTTTCCTACAAATTTTTTCCAGTTGAATTCATATTATATAAAAATTTTTGAGTTCTACTATTGAAAGGAAACATTACAATATATTTACTTTCTCATGTCATTGGAAAGCTCAGAAACTTGTTATTCCATAATACATTGTAGTATCCTATCAGCAGATGTACCATGTCATATTTAATCAGTTCCTTAATGGTGAACCTTCATGTTGGTTTTTGTTGTTGCTATTAGTAAAAACACACTGAAATAAATACTCTTTTGCTTTCAGAATGTGTCTACATTTCTGATTATCTCCTTGGGATATTTTCACAGAAAAACAATTACTGGGTAAAAAGGAAATGAGCAATTATAAGACTCTTGATACATATTGCTACTTATTGCTTTCTGGGATAGTTGCACCAATTTGTACTCCCACAAGCAGTATATGAAGGAGATTATCTCATCTAAGACACTTGGAGGCTTTCATTTAAAAAGTCTTAGTAATTTGATAGGAAAAAACCCCATTATATCATTGCTGTTTTAAATTACAATTCTTTCATTGATAGTGAGTCTATGTCCCCGTATCTTATTTAGACATTCATATTTCATCTTTTTAAATAATTTGTTCACATTCTTTACCTATTTATGCATTGGGTTTTTAGTGTTTATCTTATCAATTTGAATTTATTATAAATTTAAAATATTAATGCTCACATACATAATTTCCTTTAATTCTTTTTTTAAATGCAAAGGAGCTAATGATTTTCAGAATATTTTTTCATTTTTCTGTTTCTTCTTTTTAATGTATCCATGTCTTAAGCAAATGCAGTAGGGTCTCCTAGGTAACCTAAGCTAAGATTCTGAGTTTGCCTGTTCGTGGAACTTGTGGGTGGAGCCACCTCATTTACAGAGAATGTAATTATTAGAGATGATATTTATTATAATTCAAGGAAATGGCTGGACAAAAAAATGAGAAAGTCGTTTTTGCTAGAGATGCTGGCTCACTGACTAGTCTGGCAGAGAGAACTGAACACCACAGGTTTCCTCCTTGACTCTTTGAACTGGGTGGTAGTTCTAGGAAATGAAGCATGAGAAAAATGATGGGGTGGATTTCTGAGAGATGCTGTAAGAGCAGTAATTCTGCTCCCAGACCAGGAGACAAAATGCAGCCTGAGTGGGGCGAAGGGCCATGTTTTCATTGGTACATAAAATGTGACACTCCCTGATGTCCCAAAGGGAACCTTGTAGAATAACCTTCTAGGCGGCATCATTTATTTTGTAACTTTGGGCATCATTAATGGCAATTATGAAGCACCTAAGGGTGGCATTGTGGGCAGGCCTTGTACTTATTAAGGGAAGCTAATGCAGAGAGAACAAAAACTGCAGATGGTTTGTGAGCACATGTAAGGCTCTCGCTTTGCAGACTGGGGATATCAGAGGCCCACATTTACAGGTTGTAAAGGGAAAAGGAACTTGGATTATTTAAGTAAGTGTGATTATACCTACAGGTGCTTGAGTCTTAGAATATATAGTTAACATTTAGAAAACCTTCCACTCTCCAGAAATTTGAAAAATATTGAAAGATATTTTGAATGTAGAATTGAGTGGATTTCGTGACTGACTAACTCTGACATGTAGGAAAAGAGATGCTTCCCTGGGACCTGACTGTGCTGGAATTCCCAACTTGGGTAGCTGGGTGGATTCTTGCCTAATTCTTTATTGTGGTCTCAAGATGTATCTAGGTAGAAAGTATTTAAAAGCACTTGGGAAAATAAGTCGTTGGGTTTAGGAGAGAGAGAGTTCAGGAGATACTTTTGGAAATTGTGAAATATGGGTAAAGTTAAAGCCATGAAAGTAGATAAGATCAATTAGGGAGAATATTATCTATTCATGCATTCATCCTGTCTTTTATTCCATGATTCACTCCTTGGCTTTTTCAGAAAATATTTAAATCTGTGAAACTCAGAGCATTTAGGAATCTTGGTTTCATGTGTGAGAGATGTTTCAGTGAAGTGATGGGGGAGAAGCCAGATTGCAGTGGGCTGAGGAGTAAATGAGAGGAGAGGAACTGTGGGCACAGAATTCAGGGTCTGGAAGGAAGGGAAGGAAAGAAAAGATGTTGTAATTAAGACTGGGAAGCAGAGTCCTTAGAACTGATTCTGTTTTGGATGGGGAAGAAAAAAAGGAAGTATATTTACTGAGTGAGCATATGTATCTAGCACTGGGCTGAGTGCTTTATGTGCAGTATCTCATTTAATCCTCCTCCAACCTCTTTTGAGACATGCATTATTACTTCCATTTTGTAGATGAGAAAACTGAGGTTAGAGAGCCGGTCCATGGTTACATAGCTTGAAACTGATGACACAGATCTGTTGTCTTCAAACCTCTAAGTTGAGACATAAAATGAAGGTACAAGAATGAGGTGCTTAATTGATGGAAAGAAACCCGGGAGCATATTGAAAAGGAGAAAATCCATTAATAGGTGGTTCACATTAAATGGAATATGACATTTTCCTCTGAGAAAGGAAGGAAGGAAAGAGAAAAGGAAGAGTATAGAGTTAAAGAAGTAGCAAGGAGGTAAAGAAGAAAGAAATGGAAGAAATTTGTACATGATGGTCTCTATTTTTCAGTGGGGTATTATGACGTGTGATGGCAGTCAGATTCTGGAATTGGTTTTAGGGGGATTAGGAGAAGGTTAAAAGATTAAAAATTTGAAATAGCTGCATAAGAGATGGAGATAGGCCAGGGAGTGGAAAAAGTGATAGAATTGCTGGGTATCACCATAAGCCCCTGAGGTTGAAAACTGTGTTTAGAATAGATCTAATTGGCATATGTGTATGATAATTCATGAGCCTTATCAAGTGACCTGGGAGCAAGAATAGATGTTTTAGCTCCTTCAGGTTAAGGATCC
Organism: Kogia breviceps; assembly: GCF_026419965.1. Lineage (NCBI taxonomy): Eukaryota > Metazoa > Chordata > Mammalia > Artiodactyla > Physeteridae > Kogia > Kogia breviceps. The sequence continues at coordinate 50,947,970 of NC_081322.1, forward strand.
ACAAGGAAATACCCTCAATCCATTCATTAGACATTTATTGAGTACCAGAACCTGTGCTAAATGCTGGGGCATATGCACAAATAAGTCAAGGGTCTGCCTTTTGTGAGTACACTGCCAATGGAGGCATCTGAAAGCAGAATTATATTATTGGGATTTAAGAAATGTAATGAACAGCACTGCAGTGGAGGAAGCTATCTGGGAAGTAGGGAAAGATCTCAAACACGTGCTTATTTAAAGTAGGCCTTGAAAGCATTCTAAGACTCAATTATTTCTGTCTCTGCTGTAACTTTGTGTGTCTTATATGACTTTTTCTTCTGTCCTGCAACAACAGAGGCATTCCAAGTGGGCTTCTAGTTTCTGGCTGTTCCTTAATCAGCCAAAACACACAAAGCTCTTCTAAGTACAGTTGGTCTTAAAAGGTGAAAACTCTTCCTTCATGTACTCATATCTTGTGACTTGCACTGATTATTCTCCAGAAAGCATGAAATAGAACAGGTAAGACCTGCCCCAGGATGTGGATGGTCTAAAACCAAATAAATTGCTCATTGTTTTTGAAAAACAGGGAGACTACCCAAGGGTTACCCTGGAAACTGGAATGGATTTTCCTGCACTCTCTTCCTGGCACTTTGCTTCTAGCTGGCTCCCCAGCTTCTTAAGAGGAGGGAGGCCTCCGCTGCCTCAAGTAAATGCTGTGTGGGAGCGCGCTGGGGGAGGAGATGTGTTTGCCTGCACGGTGGAGAGCTAATGTCCTTCAGCCATTTTGATAGCGTTCAGTCAGTGCATTTTAGGCAGAAGCTACAGAACTGTGGATTAACATGCTTCTCTAGGTCAGACAGGCAGAAAGCATTCATTCTGTTTCATAAGAACAAAACCTCCTTAAAAGGTGGCCTTGGAATGATGGAGGGAGGCGTGGAGTTGAATAGCTATTTCTTGCTTCCCTTAAATGCAGTCCTAATATTCTTCTCAAAACTTTCTGTATAAAGGCTACCGTGTATTTTTTTTTCCTCCTCTTTTCTCTGAGTATTTTCCAGAACAGCTTTAATGGGTGAAAGAGACTTCAAGCTTCTCATTTGCATTGTGGTATTATGTTCTTTCATAGTTTCATGAACAATAACCTCCCACTTCACCACAGGCTGATGGGATAATTTGCTCTGCTGAGGAGATGAAAACCAAAATGCAGAGGTTTTTTTTTTAAAGCATGTGGTTCAATGGAGAAGCTTCCAGCAGTGCCAGCAGTGAAGTTTCAGGTCTCTTAGATTATAAGCTGGGATAAGAGGTCTTCCGGTAAGGAAGACTATGTACAACCCATGCTACCCGTACATTTAGACTTACAGTCCTTTAACAACGTAGTTGTTTCTCTGTGCTTTCCCGGTGCTGATGCTGGGAGAGGGAAGCATATCTAGCGGTCTTGGCTTCAACTTTGCCTGCCCAGGGTAGTCCCCCCTTTTTCCTTCATTTATAATCTGGGGTTTCCTTTATGAATTGCAGTCTTGGTGGTTGGGAAAAGGTAGATTGTGGAAGACTGCCCTTGAGAGAGAAATTTAGCCCTGAGAGTCTTACTTAGGGTCCTGACTTTTCCTTTGGTGCCCCCTGTCGGTGGTACATTTGAGAGCTGCAGCATGCAGTTCCGTCCATTCATACTTTCCTATGAAAGGTACATTCTCAAGGAGGGCCGTGGGAGCCGAGAGAAAAATCTGTGGATTTTTCTGATTTCCTGCCTAGAAATACTCTTATTACACTACCGGCTAGTTAAAGGACTGTTCCACTCAGCTTTTGCCTCTGAGACTATTTAAGAACAGCTGATGGGAGACTGTTTGTTCGTCTTGCACTTTGCTTAGTAACTGGGGGTTGGTCAGGAGAACCTTTCCTTCCTTTCTCTAACACTGTCATTTGAAATTCGCCCAGGGAAAGAAAAAGTTATGATGCCCACTAGGATACTTTTGTTGGTGCTCACAGGAGAGTCTAGGTAACCCTAGGAAAGCATAATGCCAAGAAGCAGTAATAAGTAATCTACTTTAGTTAATCTTGGGTGTTTGTTTGCTTCTGAGTGAGGGACTCATGGGGTATTATAATGGGAGCATTCCATAATCATTACGGTTGTGTTTGCTGTAGAAAATGCCATTATCTTAACAGATGTTATTCATATTTGTGGAAATGTCTAATGCTTTTTTTGACTTTCACTAAAGCCTCATACTTCATAGCAGTGAAATCTGTATGTAAGCATCGGGCACAGCTGACTTCCATGCTGCTTCTCCTCATTCACAATCCACCCACACCTGCATCCACAGCAGAAATGTTGCCATCAGTTTGACACCTCAAAACACCTCCTAGGAAGGCCAACGGAATAGATGAGAGGTACACGTGGCTGGTGTGACAATATAGTATATTTCTTTCTGGAAAATCTTCTTCTATACTCAATACCTCATTTTCTCCAGAATTAAACAAGGCTTCTTGCTGAATGAAATCTGCTGTGCAGGGATTTCAGTTAGAGCAGTAGGCTGTGGTAACAAATAAAACCCCGTTTTCCATTTCTCCTGGTAGTTCTAATGATGCTTGTTTGTAAGTTTTGAGGCTGTATTATTACGTATTTTACAATGGTAAGAGTGCAAGTCCAGGCTCCCCGTTCTGATTTTGCTGTCATGGGTTGGGCCCCAGTTTTTTCCGTGGCATTTGTCTGAAAGATTTTTTTCTTGCCCGATCTTATTTTGGGTCGTTTGGCTAGAAAGAGCAGCATTTTTCTGGGACTTTTTTGATTTTCCCTGTTGGTGTTTCTAGATTGCCAGCTTCTTCAGCAACAATTCCGAGGTCTGTAAAGCAAAAAGAAAACCTGGAGACATACCACTGTGTTGTTTCTTAGGTTTCAACGTTCCTAGCTGGTCTGCCTTCTTCCCTCTACTTTTCAGGGTCGTCCTATGTTTGTTTTATATATGAAGTTCCGATTATTATTTGTACTTAGAGGGAGGAGTAGGGAAAAGTTAGTTTCCTCCATATTCCTGGAAGAGGAAATCTCCAGTGTGTCCTTCTCCAATGTGTAATTTTCTTAACACACTTAAATGTATTTCTGAAAAGCATTTAGCTTTTGTTTTTCAAAAATCCATTCTAAAAATATCTGTCTTCTAAATGGAGCATTCAGTCCTTTTACATTTAATATAATTCTTGCTACAACTGTATGTACTGAACTGTCTTGTTACGGGCTTTCAGCTTGTTACTCCTTTTATGTTTCTCGTTCTTTTTTTTTCTTAGATTAATTTTCTCATTTGTTTTTTCATCTATCTTTTTAGAAATTATACTCCATTTCTATTTTTTAATATTGATAATATGCATGTTTAACGTACCAAAGGTTACGTTTAATAAATACCTTTTGCTCTCTCAGGTAACATAAATGGTCTTAGAGTCCTTAACTATATTCACCCTTTCAGTTAATTTATTTTTGGTGGTTGTATATTTTAGTTGTCTTATTTGTTCTATAATACATTGTTATTATAGGTTTGGATAGTTAATATTTATTTAACTGTGCTAATCAATTTATGTGCTATTCGTTTCTTCTTAGAGCTCAGGCCGTCCTTCTGGGATCACTTGCCTTCTTCCTGAAATGCATCCTACCAACTTTCTTTTAGTGAAAAACAGCTGAGTGTAAATACTCTTAGATCCTGTTTTTCTGAAAATGTCCTCTTTTGTCTTTGTTCTTGATAGGTATTTTTGCTAGGTACATAATTGGATAATTTTATCTCAACATATTAATCAGTCTAATTTTTTTGCTTATGTAATTTTTTTCACTTTGTTTATATCTCTTAACCTTCTTTCTTATTTTTCGTCTCTTTGTCTATGCTGTCTACAATCTGGATAATTTCTTCATTTTCCTATATCTATTTTCCAGTTCACAAATTCTCTCCTCATTTAGTTGTTTGAAACCTCCCCACTTTGTTTTAAACTTTCACATCTAGAAGTAATGTTTGTTTTAAATATGTTTTGTCTGTCTCGCATATATTTCCTAGCTTTAAAAAGTTTCTTTAAAAACATTAAACAGGGGAGGTGGAGTCAAGATGGCGGTGTGGGAAGACGGTACTGTCGCCCCACAACTAGGGCACCTGCTGGCCTCTGGTGGAGGACTCTAACACTCAAGGAGATGGGAGGAACCCCAGAGTGAACCAGTAGGATGTAGGGGGACTGGGGGGAGGAGAAGTGGAAACCAGACAGGATCCGTGCCCCTGAGGCTGGGGAGAGCAGGAGAGGCAGGCGGGAGGGACTCTGAGAAGAGAGGGAGAGGAGCAGAGGGCGATCGCCTGGCCCACTGCAGCCAGGGAGCCTGCTGAACTCCCAAGACAGTTGCCCCCCCCATCTCCAAAGCCCCATACAGGCTGCATGGGTCCTGGGGCCATAGGAGGGAGGCTGGGGAGATCCGGTGTGGCAGGGGGACGGGGCCATGCAGGAGGGGCTGGAGAAGAGCAGAGGGAGATTGCCCTGCTCATTCGGGGAGGGGAGCCTGCTGAGCTCCCAAGCTGATCCACTGCCCTCCAAACATGCTGCCAGGCCATGTGCGTCCTTGGGGGCAAAGGAGGGAGGCAGGGGAGATCAGGAGAGGCAGGCAGGAGGGGCCCTCCCAGACTCCAGGGGGGAGGAGGAGGAGAGGGGAGGAGGGCGTTTGCCCCTGACTGGAGCCCAGGAAGCCTGCTGGGCTCCCAGGTGAGGTCCCCTGCCCTCTGAGACCAGGGGCGGGGGGCACGCCTGAGCCCCTTCTGTCCCTTGAGCCTAAGCCCCACTCCACACAGGCTCCAGGACCTTTTCCAGCCCTGTGGGTCCTGAGCATTGGCCCCACCCACCACCCAGACCTCACCCTTGCTTAGGCCCCACTCTCCACAGTCAAGACCTTCCCCCTGCTTCTTATTTTTTTTTCTTTTCCAGCCTCCTCTTTTTTTACTACTGTGGTACTGATGTACCTTCTGGTTGTTTATTCATCTATATTTTAATTTTTACATTCTTTCTAACATATCTGTTAGTTTCCTAGTCTAATTTTATTTTTTACATTGTTATTGTTCTCTCTTTTCTTTTTTTTTTTTTCCAACCCCACACAGCTTGTGGGATCTTGGTTCACGGTCCCAGGGTTGGGTGGAAGCTCCTGCAGTGGGAGCTCCGAGTCTGGACCACTGGACTAACAGAGAACCTCAGACCCCAGGGAATATTCATCGGGGTAAGGTCTCACAGATGTCCTCATCTCAGCACTAAGACCCAGCTCTACCCAATAGCCTACAAACTCTAGTGTTGGAAGCCTCACACCAAACAACCAGTAAAACAGAAACACAATCCCACTCATAAAAAAAAAAAAAAAAAAAAAAAGTCACAGATGAAGGAGCAAGGTAAAAACCTACAAGACCAAACAAATGAAGAGGAAATAGGCAATTTACCTGAAAAAGAATTCAGAGTAATGTTAGTAAAGATGATCCAGAATCTCAGAAATAGGATGGAGGCATGGACTGAGAAAATACAAGAAATGTTTAACAAAGATCTAGAAGAACTAAAGAACAAACAAACAGTTGAACAACACAATAACTGAAATGAAAAATACACTAGAAGGCATCAATAGCAGAATAACCAAGACAGAAGAACAAATAAGTGATCTAGAAGACAAAATGGCGAAAATAAATGCTGAGGAGCAGAATAAAGAAAAAGCATGAAAAACATTAAAAACAATATCGAGACCTCTGGGACAACACTGAATGCACCAACATTGGAATTATAGGGCTCCCAGGAGAAGAAGAGAAAAAGAAAGGGTCTGAGAAAATATTTGAAGAGATTATAGTTGAAAACTTCCCTAGCATAGGAAAGGAAATATTCACCCAAGTCCAGGAAGCACAGAGAGTCCATACAGGATAAACCCTAGGAAAAACACACTATGACACATATTAAACAAACAAAAATTAAATTCAAAGAAAAAATATTAAAAGACGCAAGGGGAAAAAAATAACATACAAAGGAATCCCCATAAGGTTATCAGCTGATTTTTTTACTGGAAACTCTGCAGGCCAGAAGGGAGTAGCAGGATATAATTAAAGTGATGAAAGAGAAAAACTACATCCAATATTACTGTACCCAGCAAGGATCTCATTCAGATTCAATGGAGAAATCAAAACCTTTTCAGACAAGCAAAAGCCAAGAGAATTCAGCACCACCAAACCAGCTTTACAACAAATGCTAAAGGAGCTTCTCTAAGCGGGGAAACCCAAGAGAAGAAAAAGACCCACAAAAACAAAGCCAAAACAATTAAGAAAATGGTAATAGGAACATACATATTGATAATAAGCTTGAATGTAAATGGACTAAATGCCCCCACCAAAAGACACAGACTGGCTGAATGGATACAAAAACAAGACCCATATATATGCTGTCTACAAGAGACCTACTTCAGACCTAGGGACACATACAGACTGAATGTGAAGGGATGGAAAAAGATATTCCATGAAAATGGAAATCAAAAGAAAGCTGAGGTAGCAATACTCGTATCAGATAAAATAAGCTTTTTATTTTTTTTATATCTTTATTGGAGTATAACTGCTTTACAGTGGTGTGTTAGTTTGTGTTGTATCACAAAGTGAATCAGCTATATGTATATATATATCCCCATATCCCCTCCCTCTTGCATCTACCTCCCACCCTCCTAACCCATCCTTCTAGGCACAGAGCACTGAGCTGATATGCATCTGCTTCCCACTAGCTATTCTACATTTGGTAGTGTTTATATGTTCATGCCACTCTCTCACTTCGTCCCAGCTTACCCATCTCCCTCCCCAGGTCCTCAAGTCCATTCTCTACATCTGCATCTTTATTCCTGTCCTGCTCCTAGGTTCTTCAGAACCTTTTTTTTTTTTTTTTTTAGATTCCGTATATATGTGTTACCCTATGGTATTTGTTTTTCTCTTTCTGACTGTATGACAGATTCTAGGTCCAACCACGTCTCTACAAATGACCCAATATTGTTTCTTTTTATGGCTGAGTAATATTCCATTGTATATATGTGCCACATCTTCTTTATCCATTCATCTGTCGATGGACACTTAGGTTGCGTCCATATCTTGGCTATTGCAAATAGAGCTGCAATGAACATTGTGGTACATGACTCTTTTCGAATTATGGTTTTCTTAGGGTATATGCACAGTAGTGGGATTGCTAGGTTGTATGATAGTTCTATTTTTAGTTTTTTAAGGAACCTACATACTGTTCTCCATAGTGGATGCATCAATTTGCATTGCCACCAGCAGTGCAAGAGGATTCCCTTTTCTGAACACCCTCTCCATCATTTATGGTTGGTAGATTTTTTTATGACGGCCATTCTGACCGCTGTGAGGTGATACCACATTGTAGTTTTGATTTGCATTTCTCTAATAATTCGTGATGTTGAGCATCCCTTCATGTGTTTGTTGGCAATCTGTATATCTTCTTTGGAGAAATGTCTATTTAGGTCTTCTGCCCATTTTTGGATTGGGTTGTTTGTTTTTTTGATATTGAGCTGCATGAGCTGCTTGTATATTTTGGAGATTAAGCCTTTGTCAGTTGCTTCGTTTGCAAATATTTTCTCCCATTCTGAGGGTTGTCTTTTTTGTCTTGTTTATGGTTTCCTTTGCTGTGCAAAAGCTTTTAAGTTTCATTAGGTACCATTTGTTTATTTTTGTTATTTCCATGTCTCTAGGAGGTGGGTCAAAAAGGATCTTGCTGTGTTTTATGTCATAGATTATTCTGCCTATGTTTTCCTCTAAGAGTTTGACAGTGTCTGGCCTTACATTTAGGTCTTTAGTCCACTTTGAGTTTATTTTTGCGTATGGTGTTAGGGAGTGTTTTAATTCAGTCTTTTACATGTAGCTGTCCAGGTTTCCCAGCACCACTTATTGAAGAGGCTGTCTTTTCCCCATTGTATATTCTTGCCTTCTTTATCAAAGATAAGGTGACCATATGTGTGTGGGTTTATCTCTGGGCTTTCTATCCTGTTCCATTGATCTATATAGTTCTATTCTTATGCCAGTACCTTACTGTCTTGGTTACTGTAGCTTTTTAGTATCGTCTGAAGTCAGGGAGCGTGATTCCTCCAGCTGTGTTTTTCTTTCTCAAGATTGCTTTGACTATTTGGGGTCTTTTGTGTTTCCATACAAATGGTGAAATTTTTTGTTCTAGTTCTGTGAAAAATGCCATTGGTAGTTTGCTAGGGATTGCACTGAATCTGTAGATTGCTTTGGGTAGTAGAGTCATTTTCACAATGTTGATTCGTCCAATCCAAGAACATGGTGTATCTCTCCATCTGTTTGTATCATCTTTAATTTCTTTCAACAGTGTCTTATAGTTTTCTACATACAGGTCATTTGTCTCCTTAGACAGGTTTATTCATAGGTATTTTATTCTTTTTGTTGCAGTAGTAAATCGGAGCATTTCCTTAATTTCTCTTTCAGAGTCTTCATCATTAGTTTATAGAAATGCAAGAGATTTCTGTGCATTAATTTTGTATACTTCTACTTTACCATGTTCATTGATTAGCTCTAGTAGTTTTCTGGTAGCATCTTTAGGATTCTCTATGTGTAGTATCATGTCATCTGCAAATAGTTTTACTTCTTCCTTTCCAATTTGGATTCCTTTTATTTCTTTTTCTTCTTGGATTGCTGTGGCTAAAACTTCCAAAACTGTGTTGAATAATAGCAGTGAGAGTGGGCAACCGTTTCTTGTTCCTGATCTTAGTGGAAACTGTTTCAGTTTTTCACCACTGAGAACAATGTTGGCTGTGAGTTTATCATATATGGCCTTTATTATGTTGAGGAAAGTTCCCTCTGTGCCTGCTTTCTGGATGGTTTTGTCATAAATGGGTGTTGAATTTTGTCAGAAGCTTTTTCTGCATCTATTGAGAAGATCATATGGTTTTCCTCCTTCAATTTGTTAATATGGTTTGTCACATTGATTGATTTGTGTATATTGAAGAATCCTTGCATTCCTGGGATAAACCCCACTTGATCATGGTGTATGATCCTTTTAATGTGCTGTTGGATTCTGTTTGCTAGTATTTTGTTGAGGATATTTGCATCTATGTTCATCAGTGCTATAGGACTGTAGTTCTCATTTTTTGTGACATCTTTATCTGGTTTTGTTGTCAGGGTGATGTTGACCTCCTAGGATGAGTTTGGGAGTGTTCCTCCCTCTGCTATATTTTGGAAGAGTTTGAGAGGATAAGTGTTAACTGTTCTCTAAATATTAGCTCTTCCCTAAATGTTTGATAGAATTCCCCTGTGAAGCCATCTGGTCCTGGGCTTTTGTTTGTTGGAAGATTTTTAATCACAGTTTCAATTTCAGTGCTTGTGATGGGTCCATTTATATTTTCTGTTTCTTCCTTGTTCAGTCTCAGAAGGTTGTGCTTTTCTGAGAATTTGTCCGTTTCTTCCAGGTTGTTCATTTTATTGGCATATAGTTGCTTGTAGTGATGTATCATGATTCTTTGTATTTCTGCAGTGTCAGTTGTTACTTCTCCTTTTCCATTTCTAATTCTATTGATTTGAGTCTTCTCCCTGTTTTTCTTGATGAGTCTGGCTAATGGTTTATCAATTTCGTTTATCTTCTGAAAGAACCAGTTTTTAGTTTTATTGATCTTTTCTATTGAAGAGATTATATTTGAAAACTTCCCTAATATGGGAAAGGAAATAGTCAATCAAGTCCAGGATGCACAGTCCCATACAAGATAAATCCAAGGAGAAACATGCTAAGACACATATTAATCAAACTATCAAAAATTAAATACAAAGAAAAAACATTAAAAGCAACAAGGGAAAAGCAACAAATAACATACAAGGTAATCCCCATATGGTTAACAGCTGCTGTCTCAGCAGAAACTCTGCAAGCTAGAAGCGTGTAGCAGGACATATTTAAAGTGATGAAAGGGAAAAACCTACAACCAAGATTACTCTACCCAGCAAGGATCTCATTCAGATTCGATGGAGAAATTAAAACCTTTACAGACAAGACAAAGCTAAGAAAATTCGTCACCATCAAACCAGCTTTACAACAAATGCTAAAGGAACTTCTCTAGGCAGGAAACACAAGAGAAGGAAAAGACCCGCAATAAGAAACTACAAACAATTAAGAAAATGGTAATAAGAACATACATATTGATAATTACCTTAAATGTAAATGGATTTAATACTCCAACCAAAAGGCATAGAATGGCTGAATGGATCCAAAAACAACACCCATATATATGCTGTCTACAAGAGACCCTCTTCAGACCTAGGGATACATACAGACTGAAAATGAGGGGATGGAAAAAGATATTCCATGCAAATGGAAAACAAAAGAAAGCTGGAGTAGCAATTCTCATATCAGACAAAATGGACTTTAAAATAAAGACTATTACAAGAAATAAAGAAGGACACTGCATGATGATCCAGGGATCAATCCAAGAAGATGATATAACAATTGTAAATTTTTATGCACCCAACATAGGAGCACCTCAATACATAAGGCAAATGCTAACAGCCATACAAGGGGAAATCGACATTAACATAATCATAGTAGGGGACTTTAACACCCCGCTTACACCAACGGGTAGATCATCCAAACAGAAAATAGATAAGGAAACACAAACTTTAAATGACACAATAGACCAGATAGGTCTAATTGATATTTATAGAACATTCCACCCAAATTTGGCAGATTACACTTTTTTTCTCAAGGGCACATGGAACATTCTCCAGGATAGATCACTTCTAGGTCACAAGCCTCAGAAAATTTAAGAAAATTGAAATCGTATCAAGCATCTTTTCTGAGCAAAACACTGTGAGATTGGAAATCAATTACAGGAAAGAAACTGTAAAAAACACAAATTCATGGAGGCTAAACAGTGCCCTCTAAATAACCAAGAGATCACTGAAGAAATTAAAGAAGAAATAGAACAATACATAGAAACAAAGGACAATGAAAACACGACAACCCAAAACCCACAGCAAAAGCAGTTCTAAGAGGGAAGTTTATAGCAATTCAATCTCACCTCAAGAAACAAGAAAAATCTCAAATAATCAAACTAACCCTACACTTAAAACAACTGGAGAAAGAAGAACAAAGGAAACCCAGTGTCAGTAGAAGAAAGAAATCCTAAAGTTCAGAGAAGAAATAAATGAAATAGGACTTCCCTGGTGGCGCAGTGGTTGATAGTCCGCCTGCCAATGCAGGGGACACGGGTTCGTGCCCCAGTCTGGGAAGATCCCACATGTTGCGGAGCGGCTGGGCCCGTGAGCCATGGCCGCTGAGCCTGCGTGTCCGGAGCCTGTGCTCTGCAATGGGAGAGACCACAACAGTGAGAGGCCTGCGTACCACAAAAAAAAAAAAAAAGAAAGAAAGAAGTGAAATAGAAATGAAGAAAACAATAGCAATGATCAATAAAACGAAAAGCTGGTTCTCTGAGAAAATAACCATAATTGATAAACCATTAGCCAGACTTATCAAGAAAAAAAGGGAGAAGATGCAAATCAATAAAATTAGAAATGAAAAAGGAGAAATCACAACTGACACTGCAGAAATACAAAGGATATTAAGAGACTACTACAAACAGCTATATGCCAGTAAAATGGACAGCCATGAAGAAATGGACAAATTCTTGGAAAAGCACAATTTTCCAAGACTGAACCAGGAAGAACTAGAAAATATAAACAGATCTACTGGAAGTAATGAAATTGAAACTGTAATTTAAAATCTTTTAACAGACAAAAGCCCTGGACCAGATGGCTTCACAGGCGAATTCTATCTAACATTTAGAGAAGAGCTAACACTGATCTTTCTCAAACTCTTCCAAAAAACTGCAGAGTGAGCAAAACTCCCAAATTCATTCTAAAAAACCACCATCACCCTGTTACCAAAACCAGACAAAGATATCACAAAAATAGAAAATTATAGACCAATATCACTGATGAACATAGATGCAAAAATCCTCAACAAAATACTAGCAAACAGAATCCAACAGCACATTAAAAGGATCATACACCATGATCAAGTGGGATTTATCCCAGGGATGCAAGGCTTCTTCATTATACACCAATCAATCAATGTGATACACCACATTAGCAAATTAAGGAATAAAAACCATATGATCATCTCAATAGATGCAGAAAAAGCTTTTGACAAAATTCGACACCCATTTATGATAAAAACTCTCCAGAAAATGGGCATAGTGGGAACCTACCTCAACATAATAAAGGGCATTATATGACAAACCCACAGTAAGTATCATACTCAATGGTGAAAAAATGAAAGCATTTCCACTAAGATCAGGAATAAGACAGGATGTCCACTCTTGCCACTCTTATTCAACATAGTTTTGGGAGTCCTAGCCACAGCAATCAGAGAAGAAAAAGAAATAAAAGGAATACAACTTGGAAAAGAAGAAGTAAAACTGTTACTGTTTGCTTATGACATAATACTCCACATAGAATATCCTAAAGATGCCACCAGAAAACTACTAGAACTAGTCAATGAATTTGGTAAGGTTGCAGGATACAAAATTAACGCACAGAAATCTCTTGCATTCCTATACACTAATGATGAAGAATCTCAAAGAGAAATTAAGGAAACACTCGCATTTACCATTGCAACAAAAAGAATAAAATACCTAGGAATAAACCTGCCTAAGGAGGCAAGAGACTTGTACTCAGAAAACTATAAAACACTGATGAAAAAAATCAAAGGCGACATAAACGGATAGAGAGATATACCATGTTCTTGGCTGGGAAGAATCAACATTGTGAAAATGACTATACATTCTACATAGCATTCTACAGATTCAGTGCAATCCCTGTCAGACTACCAATGGCATTCTTCACAGAATTAGAACAAAAATCTTAAAATTCATATGGAAACACAAAAGATCCCGAATATCCAAAACAATCTTGAGAAAGAAAAACGGAGTTGGGGGAATCAAGCTCCCCAGCTTCAACTATGTCAGAAAGCTACAGTAATCAAGACAGTATGGTACTGGCACTAAAACAGAAATATAGATCAATGGTACAGGATAGAATGCCCAGAGATGAAGCCACCCACATATGGGCACCTAATTTATGACAAAGGAGGCAAGAACATACAATGGAGAAAAGACTGCCTCTTCAATAAGTGGTGCTGGGAAAACTGGACAGGTACATGTAAAAGAATGATATTAGAACACTGCCTAACACCATACACAAAAATAAACTCCAAATGGATAAAGAGTTAAATGTAAGACTAGACACTATAAAACTCTTAGAGGAAAACATAGGGAAAACACCCTGTGACATAAACCACAGCAAGATTTTTTTTGACTCACCTTCTAGAGTAACAAATAAAAACAAAATTAAACAGATAGGAGTTAATTAAACTTAAAAGGTTTTGTACAGCAAAGAAAACAATAAACAAGACAAAAAGACAATCCTCAGAATGGGAGAAAATATTTGCAAATGAAACAACAGACAAAGGATTAATCTCCAAAATATACAAGCAGCTCATGGTGCTCAATATAAAAAAAAAATAGACAATCCAGTTAAAAAATTGGTGGAAGCCCTAAATAGACATTTCACCAAGGAAGGCATACATATGGCCAAGAGGCACATGAAAAGATGCTCAACATCACTAATTATTAGAGAAATGCAAATCAAAACTACAATGAGGTATCACCTCATGCTGGTCAGAATGGCCATTATCAAAAAAACTAGAAACAATAAATGCTGAAAAGGGAACCCTCATACACTGTTGGTGGGAATGTAAATTGATACAACCACTACGGAAAACAGTATGGACGTTCCTTAAAAACTAAAAATAGAACTACCATATGACCCAGCAATCCCACTACTGGGCATATACCCTGAGAAAACCATAATTCAGAAAGAGACATGTGCCACAATGTTCATTGCAACACTATTTACAATAGCCAGGACATGGAACCAACCTAAATGTCAATAAAAAGATGAATGGATAAAGAAGATGTGGCACATATATACAATGGAATATTACTCAGCCATAAAACGATACGAAATTGAGTTATTTGTAGTGAGGTGGATGGACCTAGAGTCTGTCATACAGAGTGAAGTAAGTCAGAAAGAGAACAACAAATACCATATGCTAATGCATATATATGGAATCTAAAAAAAATGGTACTGATTGAACTAGTTGCAGGGCAGGAATAAAGTGACATAGAGAATGGACTTGATGACATGGGGTGGGAGGTAAAGCTGGGGCAAAGTGAGAGTAGCATCAACATATATACACTACTTAATGTAAAATAGTTGGCTGGTGGGAAGCAGCAGCATAGCACAGGTAGATCAGCTCAGTGCTTTGCGATGACCTAGAGGGGTGGGATAGGGAGGATGGGAGGGATGCTCAAGAGGGAGGGGATATGGGGACATGGGTATGCATATGGCTGATTTGCTTTGTTGTACAGCAGAAACTAACATGGTATTGTGAAGCAATTATATGCCGATAAAGATCTATTAAAGAGAAAAAACAAAACATTAAACATAATTATTTCAGTGTTTTTGTCTGAAAATGCTCTTCCTTATCTGAAGTCCTTTTAGATTCTGTTTTCTTTCTGCTGATTCTCAATCATGGTGCCTCTTTCTTTTTGTTTTTCGTTTCTGTTTGTGAGCTCTTGATGTTCTTTGAAATGAGAGGAGTTTCTTTTGTGAGGATTTTCATTTGCTTTTGTCTGGCAACCAGGGAAAAATTCATTCCAGAATATCTAATTTTCATCCTTAGAGCTTTCCAAACACTGAGGCAATGTATATTGTCCTGTGGATGCTGGTGGGGATTGGCTTGTGGTTCCAAATTCTCAGTGATGATTTTTTCCCTTCGTTCAGCCCTAAGTTTTGAGATACATAAATTTATTTTCATGTCTCTATGGATGAAGGGCAGAGGGTTATATTTGTTTTTTTACTTTTTAAAAATTTAACTATAGTTTATTTACAATATTGTGTTAGTTTCAGGTGTACAGCATCAGATTCTTTTCCATTATAGGTTATTAAAAGATAATATAGTTCTGTTTGCTGTACAGTAAATCCTTGGTGTTTTTCTATTTTATATATAGTGGTGTGGTGTCTATTAATCCCATACCACTAATTTATCTCTCCCCCCTTCCCTGTCCCCTTTGGTAAACATACGTTTGTTTTTTATGTCTGTGAGTCTGTTTCTGTTTTATAAATAAGTTGATTTGTATTATTATTTTTTAGTTTCCACATGTAAGTGATATCATATAATACTTGTCTTTCTCTGCCTGACTACACTTAGTATGATAATCTCTAGGTCTATCCATGTTGCTGCAGATGGCATTATTTCATTCTTTTTTATGGCTGAGTAATATTCCATTGTACATATGTACCATATCTTCTTTATCCATTCATCTGTTGATGGACATTTATGTTGCTTCCATGTCTTGGCTATTGTAAATTGTGCTGCTATGAACACTGGTGGGCATGTATCTTTTCAAATGAGAGATTTTGTCTTTTCCAGATATATGGCCAGGAGTGGGATTGTTGGATCTTATGGTAGCTCTATGTTTAGTTTTTTAGAAACCTGCAGACTTTTTTGCATTGTGGCTGCACCAATTTACATTCCCACCAACAGTGTAGGACGGTTCCGTTTCTCCAGTATATTTGGTTGACTGTTCACTGAAGGTTTATCTCTTTGGTGTTACAGGCTCCAAAATCTCATGAGTGTATGAAAATTGAAGCTTAATTTTACCTAGTTAAGCAAATGATCTCAGGGTGAAAGCTGGCTTCAGTGTTCTACTTACTTCTATGGATTCTAGTTCTCAGACTTTTTTCACTTGAGAATTTGTTTTATTCTTGCCAGCTTATTATTTCTGTTAAGGATATTTAAACATATTTATTGTATTCAAGATTATTAGTTATTTTCAGTAAAAAATTGTTCCAATTACTTAGCCTGCCATGTTACTAGAAACAGAAGTAAAACCGTATTTGAATCTGAGCTATAGTAATTATATTAGCCCTATTTGGAGCACATGTATATTTTTCTTTTAATTGGTCAAGATTTTCTTCATTGTCTTGTGTCTTAGCTTATGGTGATTCCCTTCCATTATTTTTCTTTTTATTCTCCTTTGTCTATTCAAAGACTGCAAATTCTAATGCATGAATGTTCTACATGTGTATTTCTGACCTCTGGGAATATGTTGCAATACCTGAAGAGTCAGGGCAGTTAGTTTGCCTTTTTAATTCATTTTGTTCAGTAAAAATAAAGTGTCCAATGAATCTTTGATTTAATATGTATTTGGCCAAGTAGTGTCTTCCATAAGATTTTTTGTTTGTTTGTTTTTTTGCAGTACGTGGGCCTCTCACTGTTGTGGCCTCTCCTGTTGCGGAGCACAGGCTTCGGACACGCAGGGTCAGCGGCCATGGCTCACGGGCCCAGCCGCTCCGCGGCATGTGGGATCTTCCCAGACTGGGGCACGAACCCGTATCCCCTGCATCGGCAGGCGGACTCTCAACCACTGCGCCACCAGGGAAGCCCCCATAAGATTTTAATAGTATTGTTTAGCAGTATTCCTAAGCAATGATAGCATTTACTCAAATAAGTTAACTATACATATTTTTAAAGACCAAAGTAGAGTTGATTTAGTTTCCTCACTCAAGAAACTGTAAGTGTTGATTAAAATCTTAATTTGAAAATCTCTAAAATCTGTTCCTATATAAACACTGGAAAGAGTAAGTTTTACTTCAGTGTAAGATTTTATAGAGGCATTAGATTTGTTTGAAACCTGAAGTATGAGCCACTTAGAACTTAAATGCTTATGTTACTAGAAACTTGATATAACTTCTGAAAGGATGGTTATTCAAAAACTCATTCATCACTTAATGCTCAAAGTTCATTCATCATGAGTACTTTATGTCATTCTTAAAAAAAAAACTTTATCAGAGATTCAGATTTCTGCAAGGCGCATTGTGATATGTCCATATGGTACATTTTGCAACTAACAAAAGGAGAAGGAAATAACATCCTAATCTGTTTCATTCATTCATCTGCTCTCTTTATTTCATTTGGGAGGATTTTCAACAGAAAGAGCTTCGGTGATGGTGGAAGCTGCAGAAATAATGTCGGGAATGCATTATTGGATGCAAATTTTGGAGAAGAGTGAGGAGCCTAAGTAATTCTTTCTGTTTTGCTTTGCATAACTGAGCCTATGTTCCTATCAGAAAGAGAGAGAGGTTTTCCTATAGTATTTTCTGTAGGTGGAAAAAGAACCCAGGAGTTTTACTTTTTGCAGTGGGAGATTCAGGTTAAAGTATTAACTTAGAGTGTTTGGGGTAAGCTTTTACAGAGAATGATATAACTCAAAGTTCACCAAGCCAATTTAATGAACAAAGTTTGTGTAAGCCAGCACTGTCCAGTAGAAATACATTTCAAAACAGATATGTAATTTTAAATTGTCTAATAGTCACATTAAAAAGATAAAAACAAACAGGTGAAAGTAACTTTTATGCTGTATTATATTTTACCCAATATATCCAAAATATTATCATTTCAGGATATAAAGAACAAAAAATTTTTGAGAGTTTTTACTTCTTTTTGATACTGAGTCTTCAAAATCCAGTATAAACTTTATACTTAACAGCACACCTTAATTGGCAAACTAATATGGAAATTTTTTGTGTGTGTGTGTGGTACGTGGGCCTCTCACTGTTCTGGCCTCTCCCGGAGGAGAGAGTACAGGCGCCAGACGCACAGGCCCAGCGGCCATGGCTCTCGGGCCCAGCCGCTCCGCGGCATGTGGGATCTTCCCGGACCGGGGCACGAATCCGTGTCCCCTGCATCAGCAGGCGGATTCTCAACCACTGCGCCACCAGAGAAGCCCAATATGGAAATATTTTATCTGCATTTAGAATTTAGAAAACATACAAGAGAAAAAGTAGATTGATATCTAAGTTGTTCCAAAATACTTAAAATTTTCTAATAACTGAAATGAATATGTTTTAAAATTTACATCTAAATAAATTAAAATTACAGAAAATCCAAATCACACTAGTTATATTTCAAGTGTTCAACAGCCTCGTGTGGCTAGAGGCTGCTGTATTGGACAGCACAGCTCTAAGCCAGAGTTAGATTTGAAAAATGAAATCTTATTAAATACATACAAATGAGGTTAGCCTCATGTTACTGATGACTTGGCAAACTAATATAATTTATATAAAGTTGTATAAACAGAGCAATTTTTATAGTGATCTTGTCCTCAAGACTAAAAATTGTATGCTAATTTTGGCAGAAACATAGATGCAGTCAGTTGTTCCAGATTTGCTATTTCTAGACTAATCAGAGTCACAGCTCATAGTCAGCAACAACAAAGCAAAATCTAGGTTAGGTGCTGGGCTTGTGTCAGAACCCCAGAGTTCAGAGTTAAGGGTGGGGCGAGACAGTGGCAGCAATGTAACAGAGAAAAGGGGTTTGCCTCTCATCCCAGAAGGCTCAGAGGCGCAGTCTTGTTAACCTTTGCTGCCCTATCAGCCTTCTGTCAGGTCCAGGGAAACATCTGCAGCTGGTAAGAAACCAAAATAACCAAATAATTGCACCATTCATTTGTCTTGTCTGTCTGTCTGTCTGTCTATCTATCTATCTATCTATCTATCCTAGTGAGTCATCTACCTACCTAACTAATGAAGAACCATACTATGCCTTCTAGCTTTTGTGTTAGAGGTGAGTTATCCATGGTCACCAGAAGAGATATTTTGGTATTGCAGCATTACAGGTAGTGTCTTTGAATGGGCAAGAAGAGATTACACACACGCCTGCTAAAATTCCCAGTTTGTTTAGCCGTGCTACAGTATGTAACAAGAGTGAGGTTACTTTATGCAGCAGGAGCAGAAGCCAAGTATCTTTGCATAGCTTTTCCCTTCTCCTTGTTCCATGTGGGGCAAGCTGTAGCCTGTGACAGTTTCTTCTCAGCTAAGATCTTGCCAGAATAAGAATGAAGATGGGTTTTTTGTCAGGCACAGCTCTTTTCACTGGCGCTTATAGCACTGTTTTAGAAGAATTACGAGAACAATGTTGCTACTTCCATTTAAAGGAATGTCTACAAACATTAGAGTTTTTCAGTTCGTGAACCAATTGAGGCATCAGCAGCTGGCCATCCTTGTCAGTACCCAGGTAACCCTAGACACACCCCCGACTCTGGTTTCAGTGACCTGGAAAATCTGTTTCTCCATTGATATTTGCCCAATTTTGTTGATGTTCTTTCTTCAAATAATTTCTTTGTACCCTTTGACCAGAATGTGCAGTAGAATCTGGGGGAAAGAAGGTGAGAGAGGACCTGAATTAAGATTTTTTTTAATCACCTAGCAAATCCAGCACTCAAAATGGAAATTAAGTTCAACCATAAAATAGAAAATTACTTTTCTTCAACATCTGAGTTGGTTGACCTAAGATTATTTATACTTGTTCCGAGTTGGGACTGTCCAGAATTTTCAAGAATCCTCATGATCACCCATCTCTGCACCATATTGATTATAAACCCTGGTCCAAAATCACCTAGAGGCAATGGGTGTTATCCTGTGAGAGATCTGGTGTGTAGAAATGAGAGGGACTCAGAGGTTACTAAAGATTTCAGTGAAAGTTTTAGTGTGAAAGAGAACTGTATGATGTCTTAAATTTCCCTGTTAAAAGAAATCTTAGATAGAGGAGAACTGGCAAAGGAAGAAAGGGAGAAAAATGGAAGGTGGTTTTTGAAGCTATTAGGGACTCTGAATTTCTAAAATAGCTAAACTTCTTCCTGGCCAAGGAAGAGTCCTTTCAGCAACATCGACTAAACCAGCCTACCCTTCAGTCTGCCTGCATATATGGGAGATGCGTCTACTGTAATTTTTTTTTCATTGCCAGGAATTATTTTTCAACTTGTTGTTCGTCCTCCATTTAAGGTAGAATTTGTGAAGCATCCATTGTCACAGGTCAGAGTTATTGTAACACCAAAGCAGAGAAAGGGATTTGGGGTTTTGAAAATCTAGGCTGTTGAATGTCACAAGAAATGATCATAAGGGAACTGGCTAACAACAGATTTGGAAGAATATATATTTTATTAATAAGAATCTGTTTCCACTAACTCAAAGTGGACACATTTTTTCCCAAACCAGAGGCAAAGGAACGAAAACTCTATACAACTACAAGACAATTTAGGTTCTGTTGAGTCTCTGTGAGGGGACATTGTATCTCCTTGTGTTGAACGAAGACCTGAGAGATGAGATGACAGTGGCTTGAACAGTATGAAAGCAATGGAGGTGGTGGGAAAGGATCAGGTACTGAATATATTTTTGAAGTAAGAGAAAACAGAGTTTGTAGAAAGATTGGATGAATGTTATAAAAAGAAAAGAGGAGTCTAAGTGGCCTCAAGTTTTTGACTTGAGCAATAGGGAAGAACTACTGTTATCTGCGGTAAGAAACTGCAGGCAGAGTAGATATTTTGGGGAGCGGTGAGTGTGAAGATCGATGATTTAATTTTAGGCAAGGTAAATATGAGATGGCGATTAGGCATCCAAAGAGAGTAGTTAAATAGGCAGGTAGTGAGGTGAGAATTAGAGATGTGACTTTGGGAGTTATTGCTGTATAGATGATGGCACTGGATAAGATCACCAAGGAAGTGAGTATAGGTGGAGGAGAAAGGAGGTCCAAGGAGCAAATGCTTTGGGAGTTTAAAGTTTTGATATATGTTGAAGAAAAGGATAAATAGAGAGGATTGGGGAGCAATCAGTGAGGTAAAAGGAAGACCAGGAGTCCTAAATACACGGCAACTCAACAACCCCACAGCCTAACGCATTTGTGTTCTGGTGAAATCTACTTGAAAGGAGGCCATTCTTTAGAATGGGAGGAAGAAGAAAAATATTGATAGGACCTTCCTTCTTCCTTCCCCCACTCTCCATGCCTCTTGGTTTCCCATGAAGATATGGGGCTTTGTGGGATGATTGTATTTTATAATACCCTCAGGTTTGGTTCAGCATCTGCTCTTGACAGATCCAACTTTTTGTTTCCTACCTGACCTCTCCATGAGTCATGGGTACAATTTTCTGTGGATTAGCAGAGGGTCTGTTGGAATTCAGGTCCAAACCATGAACACCTCAATCTTTCTGTTTTGTAATTGTCTCATTCCACCATTTCTGGAAATTTTTGCAGCTCTTGAACTGTTTCTTGTCATGAAGTTTTCTAAACATATTTCAGAGAAGAATAACCCATTCTTGATGGATTTTCTGCTTCTGGAATGAACTTGGTTTAGTTAAGACAGATAATATTTCTCATTCTTTTTTCCTTATTGTAACTTGCTATTTAGGAATGCTTGAATTCTATATATAAATTGCTCATGTTAAGAGGTTATTATCAAATCTATTGATTTAGTATCTGAATTGAACAATCATTTAGATGAGATAGGTTATTTAGGAAGTAAATGAGGAGTAGAAGGCATGCCATTTTCTAGTGTGTTAAGGAAGAGTACTTTATCTGAATAAAAGAGCTCTTGGGCCCAGTGACTCAAGTGGATGCATCATAAGCCTTAAATGTAATCATATGGATTCTGAGACTTGTGAGAAGATGACTTCGAGAGAACAGACCATCCTTCACTGGCTGACTGATAAGGCAAAACTGGTAAATGCCAAAGGCATTCCCTACCTTGCAGTCCTTTGGATTTCCTCTGTGCTTCATTTTGACCTTTTTGACATTGGAAAATAGTAAATTTAAGAGCTAACATTTTACATAAGAATAAATCCTTTTCTCCCCTTCTTATGTACAAATTTTGTGATAAATATATTCAGAACACAGGTAACTGGCTCTGAAAATAATGAAAATAATATTTTATATCTTTCCTAGTGTCATTTAATTGTATATTGTACATTTGTGTCTTCCAGTACATATAATGGTGTTTTTCTTTGTGCCCTGGAAAGGAAAGGATTATGTCTTCATGTGATTTGTACAATATC
This sequence comes from Kogia breviceps, assembly GCF_026419965.1. NCBI lineage: Eukaryota > Metazoa > Chordata > Mammalia > Artiodactyla > Physeteridae > Kogia > Kogia breviceps. The sequence continues at coordinate 50,969,908 of NC_081322.1, forward strand.
TAAGCCCAATATTCTACTTACACTTGGATTAAAATATAACTTAATGATATTATGCTTAGATAAATTAATGATATTTAATATTGCATAGAGTATAATACATATTTGTTGGTCAAAAGCAGAGAAGTTTTCCTTTTTCTGATGAATATTTCTATACAAGTATATAATTAGAATGATTTCTATATCTTTTCTTTGCAGAACTGCCTTCAAGTCTCAGTTATATCTTTAGCTGTATGTTGTGCACCGTGACATAGTCTGTGGCACTGGAGTCTGACCATTATGGTATTTGCCAAGCAGGCGCAAAGGTTAATTGAAAATCTGTAATAGCTACAATACTATACAGCAAAATCCTCATAGCTATTTTCTTCCTTTATAAAGGCTTGAGCCTGTCTTACCATTAATGTCAGAAGCACAAATGATGCCTGTGAATGGGATTTTAGAGCATGGAATCTGCAAAAGAGGAAAGAGTTGATGCATGTGGGTTGCTTTCTAGGCGGTATGCAATTCCTTTTATAGGCTTACTTTAAAATGCCTTCCTTACATCTGCCTAAAACATACAAGTATGTACTAGTGGTGGAGTAAGAAATCAATTGTAAAACTAACATGAAGTATAACTGAGTCATACAATATACGTTTTTTCCCCCTAAAATAACCAACTTTTAATTAGGACTTTCAGATGATATTGTAATACAAATATTCTAATTTTTGCATACAAGAATAAAAATTTTTGTGACAAAAAAATGGATAGAACTAAACCCAGAGCCCACAGACCTTGAGCCTTGATGCTCTCAGGTGATTTTCTCACATAATACTCAGTGAATTGACCCACTGGGCTGGGACTGTCAATTGAGACTTGAAAGACTCTGATTTTGAGACTGTTTGCTTTACTGACATTTGATCTTGGCTAAATCACAGAACCGTCTCTGCTTCATTTTCTCATCGGTAAAAGAAAGATGATCCTTGACACCTACTTAGCTCGTAAGATGTTATTAAAGTACCTTTGGTTAACGTGGTATGAAAGAGAATTTTTGGTATCTTAAAAGCAGATTGTATCTAACTCAAAGTCTCTATTACTGTTAGGTCATTGCTGTTGACTTTTTGTACATATGGGAAAAATTCATGTTGCCTGTACTTTCTCTTTAGTTCTTTGAAACACACATAAACAACAATATTCTCTTTGTTTTGTACAGAACAACTGATGTGGAATACATAAAGTCAGGCAAAATTGCTACTTGTTTCATTCCATTAATTAATTAAGGATTTTTCTTGCTCTTCTGCTGAAATTTGAAACGTATTTGCTTCATTTAAGAGCTCTAGTTGCTTCCTGTCCTCAATTTGAATTTTGAAGTCTAACTTCACAGCAGAGAGCCTGCCATATAAATATGTTAAGTCATAAGTTCCCATCTTAAGCTAACAAGTGATTATCCTTCACAGAACTACAAAAGGAGTCTAAATTAATGAACGTCTTATGTGTCTTTTCCTATTGCTGTGATATAAAGGTAGAAGGCCTAAACAGGTGAGGTAATCACTCAGATTAAAAAAAGGGAAAGCAAAAAAAAACACATCTGAGGACTACTCTTGAGAGTTGTCAAGACAGTTCCTCCATTATTCAACTCACCTTGCAGTTTAAAACATTGAAATGCCTTTGTGGGGGCTTCCCTGGTGGCGCAGTGGTTGAGAATCCGCCTGCCGATGCAGGGGACACGGGTTCGTGCCCCGGTCCGGGAAGATCGCACATGCCGCGGAGCAGCTGGGCCCGTGAGCCATGGCCGCTGAGCCTGCGCATCCGGAGCCTGTGCTCCGCAACGGGAGGACCACCACAGCGAGAAGCCCGCGTACTGCAAAAAAAAAAAAAAAAAAAAAAAAAAAAAGAAAAAAGAAATGCCTTTGTGCTATTATTGCCTATTTTGAGTGTTTCCTAAGATTTTCAGTTCTTTGTTACTGCTTTACAGCTGAGAATTGCTTGCTTCTGGGATACTAAGATTCTTTCTCATTGTGCTTTTCCTTACAACTTCATAACTTGAGGAACTTGTTCCTCTCAGCAGAAACCAGTTCCTTGTTATTTTTGCATCTTCACTTATTTCTAATACACTAGCCAGCCAGGAAACCAATAAAATGAAAGGCCTGTTGGCAACATTATGTGTGAGATTTTCTATGGGTAAAGATTTATTTTACTCACTTTTTTTTTAAGGTGTCTGAGAGGAGGACATGAGGCAAAAAGCTCGAATTGGATTTTTTTTTGTTTCTTTTGCAGTATGCGGGCCTCTCACTGTTGTGGCCTCTCCTGTTGCGGGAGCACAGGCTCCAGACACGCAAGCTCAGCGGCCATGGCTCATGGGCCCAGCCACTCCGCGGCATGTGGGATCTTCCCGGACTGGGGCACGAACCCATGTCCCCTGCATTGGCAGGCGGATTCTCAACCACTGAACCACCAGGGAAGCCCCCTAAAATGCCATCTTAATTCTAAGAACTGAGTATAGCTTTCAGATTGAATTCTAGGGGTTCTTCATTTTGGGGTCAGCTTAGCTTAGAGAACAGAAGGCACCATATGGAATGGCCTCCAAAGTAATTATACCAATGAGAGTTTGTAATGCAATGGTTTAGAAATGATAAAACCTAGATTAACTAGGACCTAGTTAACTGGAACTTTGAATTCTCCATATTTTAGTCCCTTTTTCTCTTTTAGAAGAATAGCTAAATGACGATAAAACTTTTGAGGTTAAACATCCCTTTTAAATTTTTAATTAATTAATTTTTTTATTAGTTATCTATTTTATACACATCAGTGTATACATGTCAATCCCAATCATCCAATTCATCACCCCCCACCCCCCACCTCCCACCACTTTCCCCCCTTGGTGTGCATACATTTTTTCTCTGCATCTGTGTCTCTATTTCTGCCTTGCAAACTGGTTCATCTGTACCATTTTTCTAGGTTCCACATATATGCGTTGATATACGATATTTGTTTTTCTCTTTCTGACTTACTTCATTCTGTATGACAGTCACTAGATCCATCCACATCTCAACAAATGACTCAGTTTCGTTCCTTTTTATGGCTGAGTAATATTCCATTGTATATGTGTACCACATTTTCTTTAATCATTCGTCTGTCGGTGGGCATTTAGGTTGCTTCCATGACCTGGCTATTGTAAATAGTGCTGCAGTGAACATTGGGGTGTATGTGTCTTTTTTTATTTTAATTTTTATTTTTTTCGGTACGCGGGCCTCTCACTGTTGTGGCCTCTCCCATCGCGGAGCACAGGCTCCGGATGCGCAGGCTCAGCGGCCATGGCTCACGGTCCCAGCTGCTCCGCGGCATGTGGGATCTTCCCGGACCAGGGCACGAACCCATGTCCCCTGCATCGGCAGGTGGATTCTCAACCACTGCGCCACCAGGGAAGCCCTGTCTTTTTGAATTATGGTTTTCTCTGGGTATATGCCCAGTAGTGGAATTGCTGGGTAATATGGTAATTTTATTTTTAGTTTTTTAAGGAACCTCCATACTGTTCTCTATAGTGGCTGTATCAATTTACATTCCCACCAACAGTGCAAGAGAGTTCCCTTTTCTCCACATCCTCTCTAGCATTTGTTTGTAGATTTTCTAATGATGCCCTTTCTAACTGGTGTGAGGTGATACCTCATTGTAGTTTTGATTTGCATTTGTCTAATAATTGGTGATGTTGAGCAGCTTTTCATGTGCCTCTTGGTCATCTGTATGTCTTCTTTGGAGAAATGTCTATTTAGGTCTTCTGCCCATTTTTGAAGTGGGTTGTTTGTTTTTTTAATATTGAGCTTCATGAGGTGTTTATATATTTTGGAGATTAATCCTTTGTCCATTGATGCATTTGCAAATATTTTCTCACATTCTGAGGGTTGTTTTTCATCTTGTTTATAGGTTCCTTTGCTGTGCAAAAGCTTTTAAGTTTCATTAGGTCCCATTTGTTTATTTTTGTTTTTATTTCCATTACTCTAGGAGGTGGGTCAAAACCTTTTTTTATTACATTGAGGAACATGTGGCCCATGGCCTAAAGATTAGTGCCTATTTTTCTGCCTACATTCGGAGCTCTAACAACCATCTTTTAAAAGAGATGTGTTAAGAATAGGAAACCCCCTAATTTGCAGATATCAAAGATCATTATAAAGTCAGTCTACTTTTCTGTAGTTTTTATAGACATATCTACTGTACTGCAAAAAGGGGACTAGATTAGGTGTCAAGACCTGATCCAAGGTCTGCCACTATCTAAGTGTGTGTGGCCCTGGACAAATACCTTCTGTCCTTTATATCTCAGCGTCTTCATGTGTGGAATGAGGAGGTTGGATCTGTCCCCCTTCAAGCACTAAAATGAATTTTAATCTGGTAATCACTGAATCTTTAGAATGATTGTCCTGAGACACTGCCAGATCTTCAGTTAAGATGAGCAATTTTGTTGTTGCTATTGTTGTTCATAGTAGTTGTAATGTATTGTGAACTAGGGAAATTGCATACCTACTTTCAGAGAAAACAATGGCTTGGAGAAGTTAGGTAACTGGCCCGTGATCACATTATCAGAGTTGCAGTATCAGATTGGGATAAGAACCCAGGACTCTCTGACTACAGAGTTTATGTGTTTCCACAACATCAGTGGGTATATCCCAAAGGCTCTGTTGAATTTAGGATTTTGAAATGGGACATACTGATCCCACTCACTCTATAAACTGAAGGCAGTCCAGAAATATCTAGAAATTCTCATGAATTTGCTCTGAAGACTAGGAATTGCAGAAAATAGGGAGATGGGTTCAATATGAATCAAAGACACAATATAATGAGATAAGTGTAAAATAAATGTTTATTTAATTTCAAATCAACATTTATATAGTTTGGACACCAAATAGATATTATTGCCTCTGTTGAATTAGGATTACTTGCTTCATTGTTGATAAGAACAATGTTAGAGAATTGTATCTAAAGCCAGCAACACATTTTTTTTTTTCAAATGTGTCAGCCTTGATGAATTCTCATCTTTTGAAGATAGATATTTTGGAATTGGTAAAATGTCAATAAACCTCTTAAGAGAAAACTTTATCTTCCTTATTTTATATCTCACAGTGCCTATCCTAGTATCTTTTACTTAATGGACAGTCAATAAGTAATTTTTTAAAAATTTGATTTATTATATTTTACCATAATAAATGTAAGTGAGAACTTTCTGAAATTCTTACTTTAATAGGTGTATTAGTTAGGGTTTTCTAGAGAATCAGAAGCAATAGGATATATAGAAATATTTACTTATTATAAGATATTGGCTCAGGTGATTATGGAGACTGAGTTGTCTGCAAGCTGGAGACCTAATCTGGTTCTGAAGCCTTGAAAACCAGAAGCACCAAAGACAGGTGAAGGTGAGTGTCTCAGCTCAGCAGTCAGAGGATGAATTCAACTTCCTCTACCTTTTACTTTCATTCAGGTCCTCATTGGATGGGATGATGCCCAGCCACATTGAAAAGGGCCATCTGATTTACTTAGTCCAGTAATTCAAATCCTAGTCTTATCTAGAAACACCCTCACGGACATACCCAGAAATAATGTGTAACCAGTTATTTGGGTATCCCTTAGTTCAGTCAAGCTGACACATAAAATTAACCATCATAATGGGTTTATACGGCAGAGGAAGAGGAGTCATTTAGGATAAGACATTTTGCTTGTTGTTTTGATTGTATCCAGGAATACTCTTAAACCACTCTTAGAAACTACTAAAATTGAAGTGTGTTGTAAAGTCTGATATTTCTGTTGGGATCCATAGAGGCAGGTCTCAGAGGCAGCAGCAAAGGTTTGCCTCATAGGAAATTGCTTTTGGGTTTTTTTTTGGAAACATTCAAATGATACATTTCACAATTTATAGTGTTTTAGGTCATAGGTACAGAGTAGCCCTTTACATTTTTCATGTGGTGGCTCAGATGAAAACTGTGCAATGTAAAATTAAAATTTTAAGGTGCCTGTCTATGCCAGTTCCACTTAAGGATGACTTGCCTTGGGAAAGCTGTACTGTGAGTTCTACACCTGACATCAGACAGGCAGTGACTCTGTGTATCTGTGCTGGAAGGTATTTCTCAGAAAAAACCTCATGTAAGGCATAGAACACTCAAACAATTTAAACTTAGGCAAGTGGGAAAAGGCACTTTCCTTGACTTTATTTGATGATAGTCACTCCCCTTTCATTTTCTCCTGTGAAAAATACACCCAACCATATATTTTCCATGATGATTTTAAGCATTTCAAATTATTTGTTTCAGGCCTGAGGGATTTTAAGCAAAGGTACAACCTACACAAATCTCCATGATCCTAGAAGGAAAAGAAGAGCTTTCAGGGATAGGGAACACTATGTTTTTTTGCCGCTAAATGAGAATCACATAGTTATCTTGCCAACTGAAACGCTATGCTTATTTTTCCTCTGGAAGAGTCCAAGCTTGTGTGTAAAGGTTCCCATTAAGGCTGATCTTTCAGAAATGGAGTTGGAAGGGCCAGGATTGCTGTAGCAGTTAGGCAGATTCTGGGTTTTATCTCTCCTGCCTGTGAATCAGCACATCCTATTATGTTTCAAGGAATCACATTTTGCTGCTCCTTGCAGTCTTGCAGCATTTCTAATTAAAAGTGCCTGCTCTTCTGAACAGGTTGTGTAAGCTTTTAAAAGACACTTTTGTGTTTATTTCCCTTTATTTGTGTTTTTAGTACCATTTTTTTTGTTATCACCTTTAGCAAAGGAGGAATATGGAATGCTTAGATATAGTGCTGTTAAAGTGCTTATAGCAGTAGTGTGTGGTTACTTGCATAAATAGATATGAAACATCTGTTGGGGTATAGGAAGTTTCAACTGGACCAATGGTTTCCCAAGAGCAGCCTTTGAAGTGAAAGTATATAAGCTGGCTTGAAAGTTGATCTAAGGTAAATTTTTTAAGCGATTGGAAATATTTAAGTTTAATTCTGGAGAGAATAAGAGCTGAAGTTGGAGAGATTGAAATAATAGGAAATAGGAGTAGAGAAAGGAGAGTTTGAAATGGCCAGACTGGAACTGAAAAGACCAAATTGTGGGGAGACTCAGGCATCCATCGGTGCATTGAGACATCTGGAGCCTGGGGTCTGGTCCTCAGTCACTACACCCCTATTCCCAGATGTCACAATGAAACACAAGGAGATGAAGCAAAATTCCTGAGATCATATGGCTAGAAGATGATGGATCTCGGATTGAAAAACAGGAGGTCTGAAACAATATTACTTTTACTATTGAAAATGCCTTTGTGATTTGTGTCCTACATTATACGATCTCTATTTTTGATATCAGATTCCCCCTCTGATAACACTTTTGTTCATGCCCTTTGCCACCACCAAAAAATCGTCATTAGCTCTTTGTGTTTGAAACCATCTCTTAATCTTGAACAGAGTGGACATTTTGTCACCATGTTTCTGTCTTCGACCCTACCTGTACCATGGGATGATGGCTCACTGATGATGGTTGTACAGATGACTCAACATTTTACAACTCCTTTCAATTGAGTAATTAACCTGAGACCTTGCTTTTAAATTTAAACCCATGTCTTTCTTTATTTCTCCTGTTCCATTGCTGCCTCAGCCCCAGCTCTGACAAGAAGAAAATATTACCAAAGGAGCAGTGGGAGCAAGAATTTGAATACCTTAAAGAGAAGGAAATAACCTTATTTTCAGGCAGAGGAGGCTAAATAGATGTTGGGGAACAGCACTATTTCCCTGAGAGGTAATTTTCATTTGTTTAACAGTCTTCATGCATACGACTGTTATTCATTTTGCCTTAGGGTACCCCGAGTGCTCTTTCACCTTCTTAATCTATTTGTTTGATTATATTAACTTGGCAGGAGAAGGTATTTGAACATGTTAATGTTTAAATATTCTTGTTTGAAAAACAAGCCAGAAGAACAAACTATACCCCACTTGTGTTACCACATCTGTATATCTCCTTATTTTGAAAGTCAAAATATGTTCTTCACTTAGTACCTCTTGATCTCACTCCAAGCTTTTATGAGAATATAAATATTACTATATGTTAGATAAAAGAGAATGCAATACTATTTGTTTCATCAATTTGCTGTCATAAAATGAAAAATATTAAAAGAAAATTGATGGTCAACAGTGAAGGAGTAGGAGTAGATTGTTGGGTTAACTGTCTTGCAGATAATAATTATAAGTTATGAACAAAATTAAACATATATATGTGCACAATTATTTAAAGTCATGTAGAGCAATCATAAGCTGGCATAAACAAGAGGTTTTGGACAAACAAGGTAAGTACTTTGAGTGAAGTCTATATTTATGGGGCTCCTTCTCCTGAGAGCATTCTATTTAGTATGGCCTGCAGGGAGGCTAGAACTCAAGGAGAAAGTTACATCTAACTAAATTCAACATCCATTCGTGAACGAGGAGTAGAAGGAAGCTTCCTTAATCTGGTAAAGGACATCTACAAAACATTACAGCTAACTACATACTTAATGGGAAAAGCCTGAAATATTTATCCTTAAGAGTGGGAATAAATACAGTTTTTCTGCTTTTACCACTTCTGCCCAACACTGTACTAGATAGGTATAGCTAGTGCAATAAGTAAAGAAAAAAGAAAGAAATGGTATATAGATTTGAAAGGAAGATGTAAAGCCAAATCTATTCACTGATTGTCCACAGAAAATCCTATAAAGTCATCTACCAAAAACACCCAAACAAAGAAAAACAACAAAAAACTAACTTTAAGTTATAAATGCATTTAGTGATTTCTCAGGATATTAGGTCAATAAAGATAATGAGCTGCATTTCTACACACTGACTGCAAACAATTTAAAAATTAAATTTAAAAAGGTTTATTTAATATAGAATCAATAAATATAAAACATCTTAGGAAAATGTAACAAATACACGCAAGACCTTTCTACACTGAAAACTGTGAAACTTTACTGAGTGAAATTAAAGACATTCTAAATAAATGGAAAGACTTAACCATATTTATGGATTGGAACACTAGTAGATTCAATGTAATCCCTATCAAAATCTCATCCAATTTTTTATAGAAATGGACAAGCTGATTTAAAATTTATATGGAAATGAAAAACTGACAATAGCCAAAACAATAGTGAGAAAGAACAAAGTTGGAAAACTTAAGAATACCTGATATTAACTCTTACTCTAAGCTATTGTATTTAAGACAATGTGGTACTGGAATAAAGATAGGCAAATAGATCAGTGTAATAGAACAGAGAGTCTAGAAAGAGATCCATAATTATGCAGTCAAGTGGTTTTCAAAAAAATGTACCAATACAGTTGAATGAGGAAGGAAAAGTCTTTCTTCCATTAGAACTAGAGCAGCTGGGTGTATGTATGAAAACAAATGAACACTGATTTCTACCTCACATCCCACATAATAATTGATTCAAATTGGAGTGGGATTTAAATGTAAAACTAAAGGTATAATGATTCTAGAAAATACATTGGCAAATATCTTTAAGACCTGGGACTAAACAGAGGTTTTATAGACACAAAATAAAAAGTACTAACCATGAAATTAAAATTGATAAATTAAATTTCATCAAATTTTAATATGTTTGCTCATCAAAATACACTAAGTGAAAAGTCAAGCCATCAATTTTGAGAAATATTCTCAACACATATCCACCAAAGAACTGTATCCAGAATATGTAAAGAACTCTTACAAATCAATAATATAGAGAGAAGAAAAATGGGTAAGAAAATTGGGCAATTAACAAATGAAGATATACGAATAAAATGAATCTATGTAAAGATACTCAACAATATTAGGTGACAGAGAGATGCAAATTAATCCAACATGAGGTATGATTTCATGCTCACTAGAATAGTTACAATAAAAAGGAGTGATGATTGAAAATGTTGTTAAGGATGTAAAACAACTTGAGCACTCATACTTTGCTGATGGAAGTGTAAAATAATACAGCCCCTTTGGGAAACTGTCATTAAATCATCTGATCCAGCAATTCCAATCTTAGGTGTTTGCCCAAGATAAATAAAACCATAAGTTCACAAAAAGAATTGTACAAGAAAAGTTAGAGAAGCTTTTTTCATAATAGCCCACCAGAAACAACCCAAATGTCCATTTGAGTGTGAATAAACAAATTATCCTGTATATAATGGAATACCATACAGCAATAAAAAATAATAAACAATTATACATGCAAACAGCATCTCAAAAAGCATTATGTTAAGTGAAAAAATCAATATGATTGGAAAGGGTACATATGGTGTAATTTCATTTATATGCATTTCAAGAAGTAGCAAAACTGATATGCAGTAATAGAAATTATGGAGGAGGGGATTGACTGGAAGGCACATGTGAATTTTATGATGTGAAGGAAATGCTTTATATTCCTGATTTGGGTGGTGGTTAAATAGCTGTATACGTTTATCAAAACTAGTATTTTGTACACTGAAGATCCAGTGTATTTTACTAGATATAAATTTTTAAAAATTGCTAGTTTCTTGTATGTGTCTAGAACAAGCTCTAGACCTACATTTGTTTCTTTGTCTATCCAATCGTCATTTCCATCTGTAGTCCTGTCTCATGTTTAGAGACCACACTTAGTACTGTGCTAAGGGCTTTATATGTATTGTGTAGTTTAATCATCACAACGTTATGAGGTAGGCATTGTGGGAGCTTGTCCATCTGACTATCTGCCCACATCTGTCGCCTCACTTCAACCTCTATCATGTAATGCTATTTCTTTTTCCAGCTTTACTTCATTCACGGACACTCTAAAATCTACTGAGAGCCAATCAGATAAAGCTTGTTTTCATTATTGGTCCAATTCCAACTAACGCCAAACTTCTTATTTTCAAGAGCTCTCTCAATCAAGTGCCGACTTATTCCTGTCCAAATCATTTCATCTTGCTGTGCCTTACCTATTCTGCTTTTAATGAGGAAGAATACATTTTTATATCACCTAATATGTGTTGAACAGAGAAGCAATGGCTTTCAATGGTGGGATGAAAGTCATATGAATATCTGTGGAAATATTGAATATGTATTTGTATTGTTTATTAATAATAATGATTTAGTTCATGCTCTTTAATGCCAGTTAATAGCAATTCATATAATCTAAATATTTAGTAAAAAGTGAAGACTGTCCTTAGCACTATATTTGTAGGAAAATCCAAAAAGACTATATGTTTATGAAATGGACTGCAGCTTGATGGGCTGATTTTTCTGCAATCCAAATCCTAGGAAATTGTTAAGGAAAATGGAGATACTCTTGATAAAGATTACAGCCGAGCAGCAGGATAGAAGCAGGGCACTCATCTCCACACTAATGGTTCCTGATACAAGAGGAAACTAGCAATTTTCCCTCTCATTGAGGGGAGGAACAGGCAAGTGGTATTACATTCTCCTGTGTCTAATCAGGAAACCAAAATAGTAAAACATATATTCTCATCAGGGAAGCTGTTGGGTGGTGTGTTTGGTGAAGGACAGACAGTGACTTTCAAAAGAGGGAGATTTACAAATGTAGTAACACAAAGGTAGTGACAGATGCAGAACTGAACCACAGGGTAGAGGAAGGCTTTTTAGCTGTTGCTTATTAAAATACTGTGTGGGAAGTGAGAAACTTTTCATTCTGCACCAACACATTCATCTAACGGTATTTGTCTTTGTGATGTGAAGGAAACAAAATCCTGTGATTCTTAAACTTTTCTACCAAAGTGCCGTAATAGTGGATGAAATCATAAGTTTACCTGGGAATTTGAGGTAAGAATATAGAGGGAGAGAGGAGGCTTGGCAGAGGCAGAGGGTATAGACTCTAATGGTCCTATGCAAGTGGGAAAGTTTCTTGAAATCTTCTGTTTTATCTTTTAAAAAATATGTAAATAGCACCCACTTTTTATAATGCTTTTGATTTTTCTCAGTTGAAGTTATTTACCCACAATTTATCTTGTGAATTTTTTTTGTGACCTAGCTTGGGAAATTGGATGAGTACATTATCAATGGTCTTGATCTTTTTATTAAGCTTTCCTTTTTCCTTTCAGAGACCAGATATAAGTAGTCTATGTTGTTCCTCTTTCTACTGTTCCCTGGTACACGCAACCCTGGACAGGTGATGGTGGTGGGTCATGGTAAGGGTGATAAGAGGACAGGCAAGCAACAGAGAGTGAGCACGCACCTTCCTCCAGCCGTGGATCCGTGACTTCTGTGGTTTCCTTCCCAGCATCAGCCTTCGCAAGAGGGCCAGTTGAGAAAGCACGGAAATATATCTCTGGGATTTATTGCTTAATGCTTATGCCAGGAAGCCAACCGAAGTAATTGGAAGGAGCTAGAGATGAGTAGTCTCAGGATGCTAACAATAGGCTGAAGTTAACTAACCTTTTATAATATGTCATTCTCCTCTTTTTCATGACACCATTCTTTGTCAGAGATACAAATTCTTTCAAGAGCTCTTCTCAGATGGTTTTTGAGGACACCACCCATGATTACACTTCACATGCATTTATATTTTATTATTCTAGTGTGTGTATCATAGGTGTGGGTGCTATAGCAGGACCAGCAATGGCACATGCAGAGAGCAGCTTGTCCTGAGCCTTTATCTGTTCTAGATCCTATTCTCGTCATGATGTTTTCTTCCCTCAATCTGTGATTTAAAATATTTAAGTCATTTCACTGTTCTCTCCTTTTCCTCCCCTTGTTCAACCTCAATACCTCCTCAAGGCCTGTCTGGAGATCTCTGTTTTCCTCTCCCAGTCCACCTCAGAGACTACATAATTGGCAAAATTTTCCCTGAATTTACTAATTTAACTTCTATTTCTATAATCTAACTTGATGCTTTTTCCTTCTTGCACTAATATATATTTCCTTCTCTGATTAATATTTCCACATAAGTTTCACGTGGGTTGTGTTGATAGCAATACTTTATTTGTAAGGCTTTTCAGGCATAGAGTAGTTGTGTGGATCATGATAATTGTCAATATATATTGAGCGTTTGCTATTGCCAGACACTCATTGCATGTACTTATTTAATGCCCATAATTTTTGAAGTTGCGATAATTATTATGGCATTTTGCAGATGAAGGAACTGAAATACAAAGAGCTTAGCAATTTGCACCAGGTCCCAGTTCTCATAGTACTAAACACAGAGCTGAGGTTTGAACTCATCAGCATGATTCAATGTAGTGTGATATGCTGCCACCAGCACTAATTCTAAGAGTATTACGATGGTGTCCTCTTTGGGCAATCTCTTTTATAAGGCTTTGATAGAATAGTCAACATTAGATATTGATATTTAAGTACATTGTAATTTCCCTGTAGATTTCTCATTGTAGTGAGCCAACAGTTTAAAAGTTAGAAATCATCCTCAGGAACCCTACTTATGTTAACAGGCAGGCAGATAAATGATCAGTTCAGTACTGAGTCTTGAAACAAGAGTATGTGTTCAGAGATTGATGGAGCTGTTGAATATGCTGTCATAGAATGTTGATTTTTAAAACTAAAAGGGATCTTAGATAATAATATTAGTAATAAACTAACAGCTACCAGGCACACCAAGCTTTCTATAGCCTAGATCTTTTACTAAGATCATTATATATGTTATTTCATTAAATCTCAGAATTACACTATGAGATAGGCTATCATTTTGTACTATGATATTTTACAAGTGAGAATATAAACTTGTTATAGTTTGGTAACTTGCCCAGGTGGTAATTGGCAAAGTTGAGATTCAAATACTGTGTGCAGAATTCATGTTCTTAAACGTTCAGTTATTTAGTAATGTTTATTATATCCACAGATTTCTACAAATGATGAATTCTTGTTTAGAGAAACTACCTGGCTTTCTTAGACCCTACAACTAGTCAGTGATAGAGTTGAGCCCTTTTGTTGAGCCTTCTTCCCATTACTGGTTACATTTTCTTTCATGTCACTTTCCTTTTTATACAAGGTTTTAACTATTACCATTCTTTTCTTCAGATATTATTTCATTCAATGCAAAACTGAAGATCGAGCTTAAGCAGAGCAAAAGTACAATGAAGGATACAAAGATGAATATGTGTTCTAAGATCTTACAACCTCATGAGGGTAGAGAAGAAAAATATATATGCATCTGATTATGTTTCAAAGCAAAAACAATTATATACTAAAAGTACAAGAAAAGTATATGATAGTGCAGAGTAAGATACAGTCTTAGGTTGGAGTTGGAAAGAATACTTAGAGAACGTGGAGTTTGAAATTAGCCTTGAAGGAAGGGTAGGGGATTTGAAGACAGGGTATTCCATCGAGGTCAGTGTATATGAGAGCCAGCTAGGTTCTGTGAGAGGTACAGAGGCAGTTCAGAGAATAGTCTCTCATCACAAGGAAGTGACATGCTACCTGAAGATGCTAGACACATACATGGGAAGTGAAAGTGAACAGTGAAGTGTTTAAGAGTTGTAGGAGGTCAGAATTAGAGAAATATCTGAGAGCTAGAATAATCAGGGAAGGTGCCTGGATGGAGCAGAGCCTGAATAGGACCTTGAAAGATGGGCAGGGCTTCTGGGGAGAGAAGAGGCAGTGCAAGTAAGGGGAGGGTCCCAGGCACAGCCACATGGGAATGCACAAGAGTGTTTATGGCTTAGGAGGTATACAATAGTATGTGTGTGTGTGTTCATGTGGGGGTTAAAGAATAATTGTGGCAGACAAGAGATGCCATCAGGCAGTAAGATGGCATGTACCAGTCAGAATTGAGGGACCCAGTGCCATCTCCTGTAGACTACTGAATAATGACAGACCCTGGAGAAGGTTGTTATATAGCCCTGAGTGATTGCAGATCATGCATCAGTCATGTGAGTGCCCCTGGCTGAGAATAATCTTGTTAGCAGCTTCGTCTTTAAATATGAAGAGCAAAAATAGTCCACAGCAGACTATGTAAATATGCAAGTGGTGTATATCTAAAGTTTTTTTTTTTTTTAACACAAACAGCAATATTCTGTTATGTGCAAAATTTTACAAATGCTGAAGAAGTCTCCATCAACCTACATTGCTTTTCCATAAGTATTCATTAGAGTGGTCTCTAATATATTTGTATGAAAATCTAAATCAATTGATAGTAGTAAAGACATTTGAATTCTGGCATATGAAAGTATTGGAGGAGGAGAGGGAGCAGAAAGATGAAACTGACTTAGGTGAGGGATCTGTTACAAGGAGAGTAGAGAGCTGATAGTCTCCATCGGCCACACTTCGGGGATGTAACACATTGAGGCCCTGAGATGCTTCCCGCTGATGCCCAAGCGTTGGTGGGGAGGTGACAGGGACTGGAGACTTCTGCCCAATGCGGGACTCTTCTATGATTGATCTTTGCATTGAAGTGCCTGGTGGGCTGGCCAAGACTTTCTCAAGTTTGCAGTGTTGTCTGAGACTCTTCCTAATGAATCCTCCCTCCTTTTTCCTTTCTTTTTGTAAATGTCAGTCTTGTATCTTGGTCTGAAAAGTTTCCTTGCCTACTCTTATGCCGATCCACCTCCCACCCCAATAAATCTCTTGCCCTTGAGTTTTCTCTTGATATCCGTTTCCTGGAAGTCCCAAACTTACAAACATCTTTATGATGATTGAAGTCTAATAATAGAACTGTAGTCCAGAATAGAGGTCAGTAAACTTTCTGTAAAGGGTCAAATTGTAAATATTTTAGAGTCAGTGGGCTGCATATAGCCTCTGCCACACAATTCTTTGCTTTCTCTTACAACCTTTAAAAAATGTAAAAACCATATTTAACTTGCAAGTTGTAAAAAAATTGGCCCTAGTTTGTCTATTCCTCCTGCTCTAGGATATGAAAGATCTAATTTCAGAGGTGTATTCTTATTTGCTGCATGCTTCTATTTTATTATCTGTAAGAAAGTGGCTAATTTCTGCCCACCAAGCTCAGCGGATGTTTGTTAGCTTTAGCAGTGACATTAAATAATTTCAAAATAATTTGGGGGTCTGAGGGAGCAGTATTCTGAGATGTGGTAGAAATTTAAGAAGTGGAGGTGAATGCCAGTGAATATATATAGGTCTCAGGCAATCAGACTGATAAAGAGAAAAGTACAATAACAATAAAAGTGGTAGCATCAGAAGCCCTTCCTTACATAACTTCTGTAAGCCAGCTGTGCACAAGAACCTTGAAGAAAAGAAATGAAAGAAGAAAGCTAGAGGATAAGAAGAGATGGAGAAAGAAAGTAAAAAAGACAATGAGAAGAAGGGCAAGAACATGGAAAGAAAGCAGAAATTGTTACTTAATCTTTTTTATTCCACATGATAAAATGGTTAAGAAAAGATGGAATGGAAAAGGGAAAAAAAGGCAGCCTATGGGTGTGGAGCAGATAACCTAAAATTTGGTTGAAAGAAGTAGTTGTCCAGAAATTGTTTTACATTGCATAAAGGTAACTCTCCAGGAAGAGAACTGTGTAATGGAACCCTGATTAGAATCAGTTAAGATGAACCCAAGGAAAACATTCTTAATAAGTTGGATTTCTGGAGTTTGACGAGAATGCAGAGAATTGCTGTTATTTCAATGACTGTATTAGAAGAAAATGTTTTAGACCACTTAACAGAACAGTTGTACAAGTTTTGTTCATTCCCTCTAGGAAAATATATGGTTTGGGATGTAGGACTCATTGTTCTGCATTAAATGTCATAGTAAAAGGAACATTCTGGTGTGGTTTTAGATTAGAAAATGTAAATATTGGATGGAACTAAAGTGAGGGTCTAGATGGGATTAACAATGTGGGGCCAATATGTGCTGTGTTTCATCACACCATTCCCTTCTGGGCACACCTTGCAGTTAGGTTGGGGCAATACCTATGAGTTTCAGCCAGTGAGATGAAGGCAGAAATCATACAAGCCACTTCCAGGCCTGGACCATAAAACATTTCTCTTGACCTTCCAGCTTTCTCTTTTGTGGCAGTGACCTTGGAGGCCAAATGCTGCAGTGGGAATAGCTACAAGTTGAAGGAGGGCAGCCCAATTTTTACCATGCTATGCCTGGTGAAAAGTAAACAGTAATTGAGCTAACCCGATGATATTTGGTGGTTTATTTGTTATTTTACCAGAGTGTGGCCTATATTGATCAGTAGAGATTCCACAAGTACCAAGCCACAATCAATGGCTTGCTGCAGGTAGGGCTCAGGAAAACATCTGAATGTTAAGTTTGGTTAGCCAATGTCATTAAAGAGTGGCATACAGAAATGCCGTCTGTTGAAAAGCAGATTAAAAGGACAGCAGATGTTGCTGGAATCATTTCAAGGGTACAGATTTCTAAACAAGGAACAACAACAACAAAAAGCACTCAGTGAATGAACCTGCCCAGATGAATTCAAGCAAGCCTTTTAAGGCTAGAGGAAAAGAGGGAAAGTCAGAAGTGACATGTATCTTTTGGAGATGTCAACACTGAGGCAGAATACAATGGTAATTGCTGGCGATGTTAGTGCTGGTTGAGTGTAGGATCAAATTCTCCTTCCTAATGTTTAAAAACTAGTGACAAGGGAAAGTTCCCCTGAAGAGAAATTATTGTTGCAAATAGGAGTTAATGTATTAAAGGGTAGATATCTGTGCTGTGGAAGCCTGATGTGGTAATTTACCTGACATAAAGAGCTGATGTGCCCAGACCCCTGCCTAAAACTGCAGGGCTCCCTCTGTCTCCTCCCTTGAACACCATGCATTCTGAACTATTTATTGTCTCCCAAATTAATCTTCCAGTCTCTCACTTTAATGCCTTTACTTATCTCGCTCCCTCTGGAGAACATGATCTTCTTGGCCACTTTTTTGCCTGCTGAATTCTAGCTCTTTTTGAAGGCCTACATCAAATGCCATCTTCACGTAAAGGATTTCCAGATGACTCTTTTGTATCAGATTCTCTCTCAGTTCTTTCATAGAACCTAATAACTTTCTGATGCCACTTTCTTTCTACTTGTACTATAGTTGTTTGTGTTCCTGTCTTTTCTCTCCCACTATTTGTAAACTTCCTGAGATCTTGTTGAATTTATTTTTTGTACACCTCCTTGGGCAAATCAGAATCTCTGGTCTTAGGATGGGATAAATGAATGAACAGATAAATATATAGATAAATAAATAGATGTTCAATTAAATTGAAGAGAACTGAAGGATGAAAAGAATACGTCTTTTTACCATTATTAGATAGTAAAACATTAAAAGTGATCATTAAATTAGCAGAGTATTATTATAAGGAATGGGAAAGTGGGAGGAAGGGAAATTTTGGTAGCCAAACAGTTCTTAGTAAATACAGGTGATATAAGTAACAAATTATCATAAATCAATGATGCTAGGACACTCAGTTTGCTATTTGTAAAAAAAAAAAGTTGGTTTAGAGTGGTTTAGAGCTTACCTTATACTATATCAAAATAAATGGCAGTTAGAGCTAAACATTAAAAAAAAATCAAGCCATAAAACACTGGAAAAGATTAATATTTATCTTGTGTCTAGATTTGGAACAAGATAACCTTAAAAGCACTGGAAGAAATTTTTGACAAATGTAACTGACTTGAAAAACAAGTTCAAACAACTTTGATTCTTCAAAGCAGTAAAGACAGGCATTAATTTGGGGGAAATATTTGCAAGAAATATAACAAAAACAGAATTTACATCCTGTAAATATAGAGCTTACATAACTTTGAATATTAGAAACAACTTGCATATCTAGCATGAGGGGAATGGTTCAGTAAAATATATTTAGTGAAAAATATTACGGAGCTACTAAAAATTTTTATAGAGTTTTAAACGATGTGAGGAATTGCTTATGATATGATGTTGAACAAAAGCATATGATACATACCTGTGTAAAATTTTATATAGAGAAAAAATTGTCAAAGGTTTACTGTACTTATTCCTGGTGCTAGCCTTATAAATGGGTTTTTTCTTTGTAATTTTCAGAATTTCTACAATAATCATGCACAGATTTCTAAATAGAAAATCATAAGCAAAATCACAGATTTTAAAAAGACTGATAAGTTGAATGAAAAACTGGAAAAGTAAGATAATAAAGCACATACACATACAAAATAAATTCATGAATTTGAACGTCAGAATGTTTTTAAAGGTCTTTAAGAAGCTATAGCATTTAGAAGCACTTTCAGTTGGGTAGATTGAGGGAAGTCTGATAAAGGGATCACTTACTAGATTGTACAAGGTGCTAAATGAAACTAACAAGAGATAGTTCAGAATCCCAGGGTTAGCAAAATGAGGAGCTGTTTCTATCTCTAGATCTGAAGTGGAAACAAGACGGTGGTTTCCAGACCTGGGAAATGGTAGCCATATGGAAAATGGTCTCTGGCAGAGGCCGCCAATACAGGGACATCAGGATATAGATTGGGGGGACAATGACCTCAGCTTTACTACCCTCTTGTCCTCCAAGCTCCGGCCTATGCTCCCCCTTGGGTAACCTCGCAACTAGAAGCCAGCGAGCAAGGGAGCCTGTTGATGAAGAACAGCTTCTCACTGCACAGAGCAAGGTGTGAGGAGGAGAGTGGATCTGGAGGATAAATAGAAAATACAGCACAGATGCAATAGGAAGAAATCCTCCAGAAAATAAAAAACAACCAACAGCTTGTCAGATCTCATAAGAAATTCTTTACATAATGAATTGTTGGTTCAAGTCAATACGAATTGGAGGATTGTTTGATACAGAATCTTCCAAATGAAGGAGAAACCTGGTTGATCAAGGTTTGGGCATGTCACAAGTAGCAAAAGGATTTTTGGACACAGCTAATGTTATAGGAGAAAGAAAATAAGCTATAGAAACAAAAAAGCAGTATATGGAGTCTCATTAAAATAAAAGCTGAACAACAAAGAATCATCAATTTAGGGATAAAAATCCCCTGGAATAGGAAAATGCTATAGTTCACAAGTATGTGAGTGGGTATTAGGGAAAGAGCTAAGAAGGCTGGGACAAATTAGAGTAAAGAGAATACAGAAACTAATGAGAAGAAAATATGATAATTAAAAAAATTGGAATGTAGGAGAGGTTTATATACATTGCATACATTTTGGTATATTTCTTTACGGAAAAAAGTATAAAGTGAAAGTTTGAAAATGGGATTTGAAGTTAAAAATTACAATTTTCTTATTAATGATTATTTAAAGCTAAATTGAATAATTTTACAATTTTCCTGTCTGCTTTATTGAGTGTTGCATTTTCAATGATGTTTAATTCGCTTGAAACACATTTTTGTGAATTACTTAGGAGTGAGGTCATGTTATAAAATTCAGAATATGGTAGCCTGCCAAAGTTTTTGGATAATTGTTTTAAGTGGTAGTATTAACCTTGGAAAATAAAATATGGCTGTTTTGGAAAGATAGCATTTCCTTCAAAGGTTAAAAATATATTGACAGACCCTGAGACTCAATAGGAATTCATCTTTAAGATACAGCGCACATAAAAATTTTAGATATTGCCTGATGGCAGAGAGATAAATGGTTGTCAGAAAATGGGAAAGACTCATTTTCTAAGTCTGAGTGGCAATTTTCCTATAGCTCTGTCACATGGATAAAGTACTTGCCTTTCTGAAGTAGGTTGCCTGCAGGGAAGGAAGGAATGGCCAAGATGAATGAGATAAGCCAAAATAATATTTATTTTCTGAAGTACAGTATTAACATTTCAGAGTGGGTCTGCCAGAACCTTTCTTCCAGTGTCATTATGTGGATGACATAATTAAGACATTTGTTAACAGAGGTGGAGAAGAGAGACCCTCTGCAAAAGCATATTTGTCAAAAATGAAGGCATCTGTTGCAACTCTGCCTTGTGTCTGTTGCTCTTCTTTTGCCTGATCCTATCCCCTGTGTGCTTGAAATTTGTTCACTGTTCTTCCCTTCTATTTAGAGCCAGATGAAGAAAACCTGGAATGGATATTGTGTCATTTATAACTTTTTTTTTGAATTTTATTTAATTTATTTATTTATACAGCAGGTCCTTATTAGTCATCAAGTTTATACACATCAGTGTATACATGTCCATCCTAATTGCCCAATTCATCACACCCCCACCCCCACTCCCCTGCCGCTTTCCCCGCTTGGTGTCCATACGTTTGTTCTCTATATCTGTGTCTATTTCTGCCCTGCAAACCGGTTCGTCTGTACCATTGTTCTAGGTTCCACATATATGCCTTCGTATACGATATTTGTTTTTCTCTTTCTGACTTACTTCACTCTGTATGACAGTCTCTAGATCCATCCACGTCTCAACAAAGGACCCAATTTTGTTCCTTTTTATAGCTGAGTAATATTCCATTGTATATATGTACCACATCTTCTTTATCCATTCGTTTGTCGATGGGTGTCTAGGTTACTTCCATGAACTGGCTATTGTAAATAGTGCTGCAATGAACATTGGGGTGCATGTGTCTTTTTTTTTCTTTTTTTTTTTAACATCTTTATTTGAGTATAACTGTTTTACAATAGTGTGTTAGTTTCTCCTTTACAACAAAGTGAATCAGTTATACATATACATATGTTCCCATATCTCTTCCCTCTTGCATCACCCTCCCTCCCACCCTCCCTATCCCACCCCTCTAGGTGGTCACAAAGCACAGAGGTGATCTCCCTGTGCCATGCGGCTGCTTCCCACTAGCTATCTAATTTACATTTGGTAGTGTGTATATGTCCCTGCCACTCTCTCACATCGTCACAGCTTACCCTTCCCCCTCCCCATATCCTCAAGTCCATGCTCTAGTAGGTCTGTGTTTTATTTCCGTCCTACCACTAATCTCTTCATGACATTTTTTTTTCTTAGATTCCATATATATGTGTTAGCATACGGTATTTGTTTTTCTCCTTCTGACTTACTTCACTCTGTATGACAGACTCTATGTGTCTTTTTGAATTATGGTTTTCTCTGGGTATATGCCCAGTAGTGGGATTGCTGGATCATATGATAATTCTATATTTAGTTTTTTAAGGAACCTCTCTACTGTTCTCCATAGTGGCTGTATCAATTTACATTCCCACCAACAGTGCAAGAGGGTTCCCTTTTCTCCACACTCCAGCATTTGTTGTTTGTAGATTTTCTGATGATGCCCATTCTAACTGGTGTGAGGTGATACATCACTGTAGTTTTGATTTGCATTTCTTCTCTAATAGTTAGTGATGTTGAGCAGCTTTTCATCTGCTTCATGGCCATCTGTATGTCTTCTTTGGAGAAATATCTATTTAGGTCTTCTGCCCATTCCTGGATTGGGTTGTTTTTTTAATATTGAGCTGCATGAGCTGTTTATATATTTTGGAGATTAATCCTTTGTCCGTTGATTCATTTGCAAATATTTTCTCCCATTCTGAGGGTTGTCTTTTCATCTTGTTTATGGTTTCCTTTGCTATGCAAAAGCTTTTAAGTTTCATTCGGTCCCATTTGTTTATTTTTGTTTTTATTTCCATTACTCCAGAAGGTGGATCAATAAACATATTGCTGTGATTTATGTCATAGAGTATTCTGCCTATGTTTTCCTCTAAGAGTTTGATAGTTTCTGACCTTACATTTAGGTCTTTAATCCATTTTGAGCTTATTTTTGTGTATGGAGTTAGGGAGTGTTCTAAACTCATACTTTTACATGTACCTGTCCAGTTTTCCCAGCACCACTTATTGAAGAGGATGTCTTTTCTCCACTGTATATTCTTGCCTCGTTTATCAAAGATAAGGTGACCATAGGTGCATGGGTTTATCTCTGGGCTTTCTATCCTGTTCCATTGATCTATATTTCTGTTTTTGTGCCAGTACCATACTGTCTTGATTACTGTAGTTTTGTACTATAATCTGAGGTCAGGGAGCCTGATTCCTCCAGCTCCGTTTTTCGTTCTCAAGATTGCTTTGGCTATTTGGGATCTTTTGTGTTTCCATACAAATTGTGAAACTTTTTGTTCTAGTTGTGTGAAAAATGCCAGTGGTAGTTTGATAGGGATTGCATTGAATCTGTAGATTGCTTTGGGTAGTAGAGTCATTTTCACAATGTTGATTCTTCCAATCCAAGAACATGGTATATCTCTCCATCTGTTTCTATCATCTTTAATTTCTTTCATCAGTCTCTTATAATTTTCTGCATACAGGTCTTATGTCTCCTTAGGTAGGTTTATTCCTAGATATTTTATTCTTTTTTTTGCAATGATAAATGGGAGTGTTTTCTTAATTTCACTTTCAGATTTTTCATCATTAGTGTATAGGAATGCCAGAGGTTTCTGTGCATTAATTTGGTATCCTGCTACTTTACCAAATTCATTGATTACCTCTAGTAGTTTTTTGGTAGCATCTTTAGGATTCTCTATATATAGTATCATGTCATCTGCAAACAGTGACAGCTTTATTTCTTCTTTTCCGATTTAGATTCCTTTTATTTCTTTTTCTTCTCTGATTGCTGTGGCTAGAACTTCCAAAACTAGGTTGAATAAGAGTGGTGAGAGTGGGCAACCTTGTCTTCTTCCTGATCTTAGTGGAAATGGTTTCAGTTTTTCACCATTGAGGACTATGTTGGCTGTGGGTTTATCTTATATGGCCTTTATTATGTTGAGGTAAGTTCCCTCTATGCCTACTTTCTGCAGGGTTTTTATCATAAATGGGTGTTGACTTTTGTTGAAAGCTTTCTCTGCATCTATTGAGATGATCATATGCTTTTTCTCCTTCAATTTGTTAATATGGTGTATCACGTTGATTGATGTGCGTATATTGAAGAATCCTTGCATTCCTGGGATAAACCCCACTTGATCATGGTGTATGATCCTCTTAATGTGCTGTTGGATTCTGTTTGCTAGTATTTTGTTGAGGATTTTTGCATCTATGTTCATCAGTGATATTGGCCTGTAGTTTTCTTTCTTTGTGACATCTTTGTCTGGTTTTGGTATCAGGGTGATCGTTGCCTCGTAGAATGAGTTTGGGAGTTTTCCTCCCTCTGCTATATGTTGGAAGAGTCTGAGAATTATAGGTGTTAGCTTTTCTCTAAATGTTTGATAGAAATCGCCTGTGAAGCCATCTGGTCCTGGGCTTTTGTTTGTTGGAAGATTTTTAATCACAGTTTCAATTTCAGTGCTTGTGATTGGTCTGTTCATATTTTCTATTTCTTCTTGATTTAGTTTCAGCAGGTTGTGTATTTCTAAGAATTTGTCCATTTCTTCCAGGTTTTCCATTTTATTGGCATAGAGTTGCTTGTAGTAATCTCTCATGATCTTTTGTATTTCTGCAGTGTCTGTTGTTACTTCTCCTTCTTCATTTGTAATTCTATTGATTTGAGTCTTCTTCCTTTTTTTCTTGATGAGTCTGGCTAATGGTTTATCAATTTTGTTTATCTTCTCAAAGAACCAGCTTTTAGTTTTCTTGATCTTTGCTATCATTTCCTTCATTTCTTTTTCATTTATTTCTGATCTGATCTTTATGATTTCTTTCCTTCTGCTAACATTGGGGTTTTTTTGTTCTTCTTTCTCTAATTGCTTTAGGTGCAAGGTTAGGTTGTTTATTTGAGATGTTTCCTGTTTCTTAAGGTAGGATTGTATTGCTATAAGCTTCCCTCTTAGAACTGCTTTTGCTGCATCCCACAGGTTTTGGGTCATTATGTCTCCATTGTCATTTGTTTCGAGGTATTTTTTGATTTCCTCTTTGATTTCTTCAGTGATCACTTCGTTATTAAGTAGTGTATTGTTTAGCCTCCATGTATTTGTATTTTTTACAGATCTTTTCCTGGAATTGATATCTAGTCTCATAGTGTTGTGCAAAGATACTTGATATGATTTCAATTTTCTTAAATTTACCAAGGCTAGATTTGTGACCCAAGATATGATCTATCCTGGAGAATGTTTCATGAGCACTTGAGAAGAAAGTGTATTCTGTTGTTTTTGGATGGAATGTCCTATACATATCAATTAAGTCCATCTTGTGTAATGTATCATTTAAAGCTTGTGTTTCCTTATTTATTTTCGTTTTGGATGATCTGTCCATTGGTGAAAGTGGGGTGTAAAAGTCCCCTACTATGAATGTGTTACTGTCGATTTCCCCTTTTATGGCTATTAGTATTTGCCTTATGTATTGAGGTGCTCCTATTTTAGGTGCATAAGTATTTACAATTGCTGTATCTTCTTGGATTAATCCATTGATCATTATGTAGTGTCCTTCTTTGTACCTTGTAATAGTCTTTATTTTAAAGTCTATTTTGTCTGATATGAGAATTGCTACTTCACCTTTCTTTTGATTTCCATTTGCATGGAACACCTTTTTCCATCCCCTCACTTTTAGTCTGTAGGTGTCCCTTGGTCTGAAGTTGGTCTCTTGTAGACAGCATATACATGGTCTACGGTTTTGTATCCATTCAGCCAGTCTGTGTCTTTTGGTGGAATCATTTAATCCATTTACATTTAAGGTAATTATCGATATATATGTTCCTATTCCCATTTTCTTAATTGTTTTAGGTTTGTTTTTGTACAACTTTTCCTTCTCTTGTGTTTCTTGCCTAGAGAAGTTCCTTTAGCATTTGTTGTAAAGCTGGTTTGGTGGTGCTGAACTCTCTCAGCTTTTGCTTATCTGTAAAGGATTTAATTTCTCCATCAAATCTGAATGAGATCCTTGCTGGGTAGAGTAATCTCGGTTGTAGGGTTTTCTCCTTCATCACTTTAAATATGTCCTGCCACTCCCTTCTGGCTTGCAGAGTTTCTGCTGAAAGATCAGCTGTTAACCTTATGGAGATTCCCTTGTGTGTTATTTTTCCCTTGCTTCCTTTAATATGTTTTCTTTGTATTTAATTTTTGATAGTTTGATATAATATGTGTCTTGGTGTGTTTCTCATTGGATTTATCCTGTATGGGACTCTCTGTGCTTCCTTTACTTGATTCACTATTTCCTTTCCCATATTAGGGAAGTTTTCAACTATAATCTCTTCAGATATTTTCTCAGTCCCTTTCTTTTTCTCTTCTTCTTTTGGGACCCCTATAATTCGAATGTTGTTGCATTTAATGTTGTCCCAGAGGTCTCTGAGACTGTCCACAGTTCTTTACATTCTTTTTTCTTTATTCTGCTCAGCAGTAGTTATTTCCACTATTTTATCTTCCAGGTCACTTATTCGTTCTTCTGCCTCAGTTATTCTGCTATTGATCCCTTCTAGAGTATTTTTAATTTCATTTATTGTGTTGTTCGTCATTGCTTGTTTCCTGTTTAGTTATTCTAAGTTATTGTTAAATCTTTCTTGCATTTTCTCTATTCTATTTCCAAGATTTGAATCACCTTTACTATCATTATTCTGAATTCTTTTTCAGGTAGACTGCCTATTTCCTCTTCATTTGTTAGGTCTGGTGGGTTTTTACCTTGCTCCTTCATCTGCTGTGTGTTTTTCTGTCTTCTCATTTTGCTTATCTTACTGTGTTTTGGGTCTCCATTTTTCAAGCTGCAGGTTCATAGTTACCATTGTTTTTGGTGTCTGTCCCCAGTGGCTAAGGTTGGTTCAGTGGGTTGTGTAGGCTTCCTGGTGGAGGGGACTACTGTCTGTGTTCTGGTGGATGAGGCTGGATCTTGTCTTTCTGGTGGGCAGGTCCACGTCTGGTGGTGTGTTTTGGGATGTCGGTAGGCTTATTATGATTTTAGGCAGCCTCTCTGCTAATGGATGGGGCTGTAGTCCTGTCTTGCTATTTGTTGGGCATAGGGTGTCCAGCACTGTAGGTTGCTGGTCGTTGAGTGAAGCTGGGTCTTGGCGTTGAGATGGAGATCTCTGAGAGATTTTTCCTGTTTGATATTACGTGGAACTGGGAGGTCTCTTGTGGACCAGTGTCCTGATGTTGGCTCTCGCACCTCAGAGGCACAGTGCTGACTCCTGGCTGGAGCAGCAAGAGCCTTTCATCCACATGGCACAGAATAAAAGTGAGAAAAAGTAGAAAGAAAGAAAGAAAGAGAGAGAGAGAGGGAGGGAGGGAGGGAGGGAGGGAGGGAGGGAGGAAGGAGTTAAAATAAAATAAAGTAAGAGAAAAAATTAAAGTTATTAAAATAAAAATTATTAAGAAAAAATATTATTTTTAAAGGAAAAAAAAAAGAAAAAAAAGGAGAGACAGAACCCTAGGACAAATGGTGAAAGCAAAGCTATACAGACAAAATCTCACACAGAAGCATACACATACACATTCACAAAAAGAGAAAAAGGGGAAAAAATAATCTTTCTTGCTCCCAAAGTCCACCTCCTCAATTTTGGGATGATTTGTTGTCTTTTCAGGTATTCCACAGATTCAGGGTACATCTAGTTGATTGTGGAGATTTAATCCACTGCTTCTGAGGCTGCTGGGAGAGATTTCCCTTTCTCTTCTTTGTTTGCACAACTCCCGGAGTTCAGCTTTGGATTTGGCCCCACCTCTGAGTGTAGGTCACCTGAGGGCATTGTTCTTCGCTCAGACAGGACGGGGTTAAAGGAGCAGCTGATTCGGGGGCTCTGCCTCACTCAGGCCAGCGGGAGGGAGGTGTACAGATGTGGGGCGAGCCTGCGGTGGCAGAGGCCTGCATGACGTTGCACCAGCCTGAGGCGCGCCGTGCGTTCTGCTGGGGAAGTTGTCCCTGGATCCCTGGATCCCGGGACCCCGGCAGTGGCGGGCTGCACAGGCTCCCGGTGGGGGAGGTGTGGGTAGTGACCTGTACTCGCACACAGGCTTCTTGGTGGCGGCAGCAGCAGCCTTAGCATTCCATGCCCGTCTCTGGGTTCCGTGCTGTTAGCCACAGCTCACGCCTGTCTCTGGAGCTCCTTTAAGCAGTGCTTTTAGTCCCCTCTCCTCACGCACCTGGAAACAACGAGGGAAGAAAAAGTCTCTTGCCTTTTCGGCTGGTCCAGACTTCTCCCGGTTTCCCTTCTGGCTAGCTGTGGTGCACTAGCCCCTTCAGGCTGTGTTCACGCCGCCAACTCCAGTCCTCTCCCTGCAATCTGACAGAAGCCTGAGCCTCAGCTCCCAGCCCCCGCCCTTCCCGGGGGGTGAGCAGACTAGCCTTTCGGGATGGTGAGTGCTGGTCGGCATGGATCCTCTGTGTGGGAATCTCTCCGCTTTGCCCTCTGTACCCTGTTGCTGCGCTCTCCTCTGTGGCTCTGAAGCTTCCCCCCACCTCACACACACACAGTCTCTGCCCATGAAGGTGCTTCCTAGTGTGTGGAAACCTTTCCTCCTTCACGGCTCCCTCCCACTGCTGCAGGTCCCGTCCCTATTCTTTTGTCTCTGTTTTTTCTTTTTTCTTTTGCCCTACCCAGGGATGTGGGGAGTTTCTTGCCTTTTGGGAGGTCTGAGGACTTCTGCCAGCGTTCAGTGGGTGTTCTGTAGGAGTTGTTCCACGTGTAGATGTATTTCTGGTGTATCTGTGGGGAGGAAGTTGATCTCTGTGACTTACTCTTCCACCATCTTCTTCCTCCCTCCCTGTATTCCTTTTATTTCTTTTATTTCTCTGATTGCTGTGGCTAGGACTTCCAAAACCGTGTTGAATAATAGTGGTGAGAGTGGACATCCTTGTCTTGTTCCTGATCTTAGTGGAAATGGTTTCAGTTTTTCACCATTGAGAATGAAGTTTGCTGTGTGTTTGTCATATATGGCCTTTATTATGTTGAGGTAGGTTCCCTCTATACCCACCTTCTGGAGAGTGTTTATCATAAATGGGTATTGAATTTTGTCAATAGCTTTCTCTGCATGTATTGAGATGATCATATGGTTTTTATTCTTCAATTTGTTAATATGGTTTATCACATTGATTGATTTGCGTATATTGGAGAATCCTTGTATCCCTGCAATAAATCCCACTTGATCATGGTTTGTGAGCCTTTTAATATGTTGTTGGATTCTGTTTGCTAGTATTTTTTTTAACATCTTTATTGGAGTATAACTGTTTTACAATGGTGTGTTAGTTTCTGCTTTACAACAAAGTGAATCAGTTATACATATACATATGTTCCCGTATCTCTTCCCTCTTGCGTCACCCTCCCTCCCACCCTCCCTATCCCACCCCTCTAGGTTGTTTGCTAGTATTTTGTTGAGGATTTTTGCATTTATATTCATCAGTGATATTGGTCTGTAATTTTCTTTCTTTGTAGTATCTTTGTCTGGTTTTGGTGTCAGGGTGATGATGGCCTCATGGAATGAGATTGGGAGTGTTCCTTCCTCCACAATTTTTTGGAAAAGTTTGAGAAGGATGGGTGTTAGCTCTTCTCTAAATGTTTGATAGAATTCGCCTGTGAAGTCATCTGGTCCTGGCCTTTTGTTTGTTGGATGATTTTTAATCACAGTTTCAATTTCATTAAATGTGATTGTTCTGTTCATATTTTCTATTTTTCCTGGTTCAGTTTTGGAAGGTTATACCTTTCTAAGAATTTGTCCATTTCTTCCATGTTGTCCATTTTATTGGCATAGTGTTGCTTGTAGTAGTCTCTTAGGATGCTTTGTATTTGTGCGGTGTGTGTTGTAACTTCTCCATTTTCATTTCTAATTTTATTGATTTGAGTCCACTCCGTGTTTTTCTTTATGAGTCTGGCTAATGGTTTATCAATTTTGTTTATCTTCTCAAAGAACCAGCTTTCAGTTTTACTGATCATTGCTGTTGTTTTCTTTGTTTCTATTTCATTTATTTCTGCTCTGATCTTTATGATTTCTTTCCTTCTGCTAACTTTGGGTTTTGTTTGTTCTTCTTTCTCTAGTTCCTTTAGGTGTAACGTTAGATTGTTTATTTGAGATTTTTCTTGTTTCTTGAGGTAGGCTTATATAGCTATTAACTTCCATCTTAGAACTGCTTTTGCTGCATCCCATAGGTTTTGGATCATAGTGTTTTCATTGTCATTTGTCTCTAGGCATTGTTTGATTTCCTCTTTGATTTCTTCAGTGATCTCTTGGTTATTTAGTAACGTATTGTTTAGCCTCCATGTATTTGTTTGTTTTACGTTTTTTTCCCTGTAATTCATTTCTAATCTTATAGCATTGTGTTCAGAAAAGATTCTTGATATGACTTCAATTTTCTTAAATTTACTGTGGCTTGATTTGTGACCCAAGATATGATCTATCTTGGAGAATGTTCCGTGCGCACTTGAGAAGAAAGTGTAATCTGCTGTTTTTGTATGGAATGTCCTATAAATATCAATTAGATCTCTCTGGTCTGTTGCGTCATTTAAAGCTTCTGTTTCCTTTTTTGTTTTCATTTTGGATGATCTGTCCATTGGTGTAAGTGAGGTATTAAAGTCCCCCATTATTGTGTCACTGTCGATTTCTTGTATAGCTGTTAGCAGTTGCCTTATGTATTGAGGTTCTCCTATGTTGGGTGCATATATATTTATAATTGTTATATCTTCTTGGATTGATCCCTTGATCATTATGTAGTGTCCTTCCTTGTCTCTTGTAACATTCTTTATTTTAAAGTCTATTTTGTCTGATATGAGTATTTCTACTCCACCTTTCTTTTGATTTCCATCTGCATGGAATATCTTTTTCCATCCCCTCATTTTCAGTCTGTATGTGTCCCTAGATCTGAAGTGGGTCTCTTGTAGACAGCATATAGATGGATCTTGTTTTTGTATCCATTCATCACGTCTGTGTCTTTTGGTTGGAGCATTTAATCCATGCATGTTTAAGGTAATTATAGATATGTATGTTCCTATGACCATTTTCTTAATTGACTTAGGATTGTTTTCGTAGGTCCTTTTGTTCTCTGTGTTTCCCACTTAGAGAAGTTCCTTTAGCATTTGTTGTAAAGCTGGTTTGGTGGTGCTGAATTCCCTTAGCTTTTGCTTGTCTGTAAAGGTTTTGATTTCTCCATCGAATCTGAATGAGATTCTTGCTGGGTACAGTAATCTTGGTTGTAGGTTCTTCCCTTTTATCACTTTAAGTATATCATGCCACTCCCTTCTGGCTTGTAGAGTTTCTGCTGAGAAATCAGCTGTTAACCTTATGTGAGTTCCCTTGTATGTTATTTGTTGTTTTTCCCTTGCTGCTTTCAATAATTTTTCTTTGTGTTTAATTTTTGCCGATTTGATTACTATGTGTCTTGGCATGTTTCTCCTTGGGCTTATCCTGTATGGGACTCTGCGCTTCCTGGACTTGGGTGGCTATTTCCTTTCCCATATTAGGGAAGTTTTTGACTATAATCTCTTCAAATATTTTCTCGGGTCCTTTCTCTCTCTCTTCTCCTTCTGGGACCCCTATAGTATGAATTTTGTTGCATTTAATGTTGTCCCAGGGGTCTCTTAGGCTGTGTTCATCTCTTTTTTTGTTTTTTCTTTATTCTGTTCCACAGCAGTGAATTCCACCATTCTGTCTTCCAGGTCACTTACCCTTCTTCTGTCTCAGTTATTCTGCTATTGATTCCTTCTAGTGTAGTTTTCATTTCAGTTATTGTATTGTTCCTCTCTGTTTGTTCTTTGATTCTTCTAGGTCTTTGTTAAACATTTCTTGCACCTTCTCGATCTTTGCCTCCATTCTTTTTCCGAGGTCCTGGATCATCCTCACTATCATTATTCTGAATTGTTTTTCTGGAATGTTGCCTATCTCCACTTCATTTAGTTGTTTTTCTGGGGTTTTATCTTCCCTTCACCTGGTACATAGCCCTCTGCTTTTTCATCTTGTCTATCTTTCTGTGAATGTGGTTTTTGTTCCAAAGGCTGCAGGATTGCAGTTCTTCTTGCTTCTGCTGTCTGCCCTGTGGTGGATGAGGCTATCTAAGAGGCTTGTGCAAGTTTCCTGATGGGAGGGACTGGTGGTGGGTATAGCTGACTGTTGCTCTGGTGGGCAGAGCTCAGTAAAACTTTAATCTGCTTGACTGCTGATGGGTGGGGCTGGGTTCCCTCCCTGTTGGTTGTTTGGCCTGAGGCAGCCCAACACTGGAGCCACCTGGGCTCTTTTGTGGGGCTAATGGCAGACTCTGGGAGGGCTCATGCCTAGGAGTACTTCCCAGAACGTCTGCTGCCAGTGTCCTTGTCCCCACGGTGAGCCACAACCACTCTCTGCCTCTGCAGGAGACACTTCAAAACTAGCAGGTAGGTCTGGTTCAGTCTCCGCTGGGGTCACTGCTCCTTCCCTTGGGTCCCGGTGTGCACACTACTTTGTGTGTGCCCTCCAAGAGTGGAGTCTCTGTTTTCCCCAGTCCTGTCAAAGTCTTGCAATCAAATCCCACTAGCCTTCAAAGTCTGATTCTCTAAGAATTCCTCCTCCCGTTGCCAGACCCTGAGGTTGGGAACCCTCACGTGGGGCTCTGATCCTTCACTCCAGTGGGTGGACTTCTGTGGTATAAGTGTTCTCCAGTCTGTGAATCACCCACCCACTAGTTATGGGATTTGATCTTACTGTGATTTCACCCCTCCTACCATCTCATTGTGGCTTTTTCTTTGTCTTTGGATGTGCGGTATCTTTTTTGGTGAGTTCCAGTGTCTTTCCGTCAATGATTGTCCAGCAGCTAGTTGTGTTTCTGGTGTTCTCGCAAGAGGAAGTGAGAGCACATCCTTCTACTCTGCCATCTTGGTTCCTAATCCATTTTTAACTTTTAATAATAAAGATAACCTACAGTTTAGCTGAAGTACCAATTTCAGCAGTAAAATTATTGCTTATATCAGAGAGAGAGGAGAGACAGAGAGACTTAGGGAGAAGGTTTATTAGTATAAGTTGTGACCTAAAACTTCAAAAGCACTTTTAATTAGCCAGGTAAAGTGTGTGTTTGCTTGTTTTACCCTTTTACTTTCCTGTGTATTAAAGAGTATTTCCAAGTCTGGCTGAGTGGCCTTCTCACAATCAGGAAAGTAATGCTTAGGGCAGATAGTGTTGCCAGATATCAAATTTATGACTGATAAATTTGTTAATATAGACTATAACTCAAATTTGGGTAATTTCCCCCTCGTTTGCCCCAAATGCTAACCCTCTGGTGCTAGTATAAGATGTGAGTAATCTAGAGCTTGTATGTTATTTCCCTGCAAACGAAGTTATTATATCATGAAAGTGCACAAAGCATCTAAAGATATCTTATGCGAAGTGCACTAAGAAAATGAGCAAGAGCATGTGTGTGCCCGCATGGGCATCTTTCCTTGTCCAGCATGTTCTTTTGGTTGTTTTTGGTCCAATCCTCGGATCTGCATAATTGTGAGAGATTCTCAGGGGCCCATTAATCCCACTCTCCAGAGATAAACTCTGTTATTAGTAAAATGTTTATCTTTCCAGCCTTCTGCAGTGCATATTTAAATGTGTATATTTTCTATATTATGCATACTGAATTGTAATTTGCATTTAACGTATGGTAAGCCAATACCTAGCAACTACCTGATCCTTCCTAATGGCTGCATAGTATTCAGCTGTATGGATATACTCTGTTTTAAAAACTTTATTAGACAACATTTACATTATTTCAAATTTTACTAATGAAACAAATGCTCCCAATTCCCCAGTGAACTTCACAGTAACATGTATCTTTGCATTTTTGTTTTCTTGTTCCTGTAGGATAAATCCAAAATGTGGAATTGTTGTGACAATAAACAGATTGCTGGGGTGGGTGCACTGCAACATTGCCATCCAGAAGCTTGTGCAGTTTATATTCTGAGTGTAAAAACTCTATTTCCTCACAGATTCTACATTGGAATTTATAGTTCTTTTTGATTTTTGCAGGAAAGATAGGTAGAAAGTGATATTTTTATTTTTATTTTTTTGCGGTATGCGGGCCTCTCACTGTTGTAGCCTCTCCCGTTGCGGAGCACAGGCTCCAGACGCGCAGGCTCAGCGGCCATGGCTCACAGGCCCTGGACTGGGGCACGAACCTGTGTTCCCTGCATCGGCAGGCGGACTCTCAACCACAGCTCCACCAGGGAAGCCCTATTTTATTGTTTTAATTGTTACACTTCTACTAATTGAAAGGTTGAGTAAAGTTTTTAAAAGTTTACTGCCATTTGTAACAGCATGGATGAACCTTGAGGGTATTATACAAGTGAAAGAAGTCAGAGAAAGACAAATTCTGTATGATTTCACTCATACTTGGAATCTAAAAAAACAAAACAAACAAGCAAAAAACCAAAATTAATGAACAAATCAAACCAAACAAAAACAAACACATAGAGGAAGTGGTGTGGGGAGACTGTAAAATAGGTAAAAGGGGTCAACTGTATGATGACAGATGGAAATTAAACCTTTGATGGTGAGCATTCTGTAGTGTATGCAGAAGTTGAAATATAATGTACACAAAAATTATGTTAAAAACCAATTTAAATAAATAAATAAGGCTTTGGGGTCATTAACCCTTTGCTTCAGCCTTGTGCAGCAGCTCAAAAAAAAAAATGAAACGTTTAAAATCCAACTAACCAAAAAAAAAAAAAAGGAAATTTTTTTTCCCAGAATACACTCATTTTCCTCATTATGGAAGCTTTAGGAAGGCTTTGTGTTTGCCAGTGTTCTTCCTGTAATGTTGTGACTGGAGTTACTGATCCTTATTATAATTTGTGTGGACTCCTCTCTTTCTGGAAGAGTGAATTTCTCTCTGCAGTATTAACTGAGAGGGAAGGTTCTCTGTTCTTTGATGAGATTGATGCTGATCCTGACACAACTCACTTAATGGAACCTATTTCTTTCTAACTTAATGGTGGTTTTCGCAGCTTTGAAAATAGCTTCTATTTAAGATTTGCCTATTACTTAGGGGTTTATTTTTTCTTGAACAATTTCCTGTGTATAGCAGTGTATATGATTTCTGGCTGTATATGTTACAGCAATGGATCAGAATTTTAGTATGGATCAAAGCATAAATGTCCAAACTCAATAGTCATTAGATATTGATAGCTATTAAAATTTCCACCAGACACATTATTTCTCTGTATGTTCAAACTTGGATTTCACAGTAATTATAGAATACTTTTTTGCTTGTTTTATTTAAGAAATACATTGAACTTTATGAATCTTGTAAAAGGAATGTACTTGAGATTTAAAACCTTGTATATTAACATTTCAGTGATATAATAGTATGTATTGAGGTGGTAAAAAGAGGCACTTCCTCTGGCTTTGTGTGAGATTGATACTACAATATATGTGTGCATAGGAAGAATTGATGAGAAAAGGAACTGTGAGTAAAATTTTTCATATCAGTTATGCCTAAGACCATGAGAATATGATTACCTAGAATAAGAATTTTTGACTTATTGTCACACATTGGTTTCTAAGTCCAAGATCTTATTAACCTGTAAGAAATTCATCTCTTGGAACAAAGGTTACTTAATCTGGAAAATTAGGATAATAATATTCCTGTCCCACATATAAAACAATGTATTTATAATAAAACAAATCTGTATTTGAAATGAAATCAAATATGCATCTAGTGTTGTCTTTTTCTAATCTTTATTATTACCTAAATCCTACGTTTTTACTGCTAGTGTAAAAGGTTAGGAACTTTAAATGGCTGTTTTTGATGCTTCAAATTAATTGCATAAATTATTCAAGTGCATAGTTTATGGGCTTATCTTAAAAAAAAAGGATCACTTTCTATAGAGAGAAATAGGGACATAATTCAGGGGAGAAAATCCAGGCAAATATGCCTCCATTGTACTTTCATTTCACTTTGCATTCTTTTTTTCCACATTCTGGATCTGATTTTTAATGCAGTATCAAACATTGTATTAAACTAGTATCTGAGACGCTGCATTAGACACTTTTAAATAAAAACAATTTCCATTTTACAGATGAGGAAACAGATTCACAGAGAAGTTAAGTGACTTGCTGAAGCTCATACAGTTAGTAAGCAAGTGAGCTGGGCCTGGAACCCAGAGTTCTTTGGTACCTAAACATTGTTCCTAACCTCAGTGTTCCTTGTCTCATGGGGCACTTGTCTTTGTATACCAATATTGTGTAAGTTTGTATTTCATGAGTACCAGCTGAGAGTAGTAGAAAGAATGTTGCACTAAAAGCCTGGAATCTGGGGTTCTAGATCGACTTTTTCATCTTATTAGCTCTCTGGTCTTGAGTTTTAGTTTAAATGTCCTCTGAACTTCCATTTCATACCCTGGAGAATGAGGCTAGTAATACCATCTACTTCTTCCTCCCCGTTTCACAAGAATGATATATGTGCATAATGAAAAATTTATGTAGATACTGTAAAGCTTTGTGATAAACTCTGTTACTGTTCAAAATTTTCACTGTCCCTCCCTATGGAAGGATTTATACTCCTTTTCCTGCTGATATCAGATTGGGCATGTGTTTTGCTTTGGTCAATGAAATATGAGCAGAACTGCTATGTTTTAAGTGGAAGTTTTTGATTTCTTTTCCCTGACTCTATTCTCTTTCATCTGTGCTTGCAAACAAGCCACTTTTTTTCAGAGTTCATCTCTTTTTTTATAATCAGTTGTTGAACATAACCAAGAGTAGCCCATACATAGTATTAAACAGATTCCAACTGTTAGAAGATGAAACTGTGAACATCTGGTAGCAACTTAGGCTAATTAAAACTGAAGAAGTGGCTTGAATAAAAAAAGCAAGAGTGTGGCTATAAATCCCATTGCTTAAAATCTTCAAATTGACTAAGGTGATAGCCAGATTTCTTCACCTGGATGAAATTTCCCAGGGAGATGAGACCAAGATCATGGTTCTCTTATAGAAACCTGACAAGCTTAAACTAGAGTGGAGGCATGTTCCAAAAATAATTGCTGTATTGTCGTTCTGGACACATGGTTCTGGCTTCAGTCAAACAGATGAGAAACTATGCTTTTATAGACTAGTGTGACCCAAAAATCCACGAGTCTCAATTTTCAAACTTAATATGACCCTTAGGCTTCCAATCTTTTATGGAAGCCTATTTTTTCCATTTTTTTAATAGAAAACAGGATGTGAAATTGTCTCAGATTCCAAAAAGATCATTTGCTCTAATGTCTTCCTGAAGAAGTCGAGGGAGATGATGGAAAAAGACTTTCCAGAGGGTTGAGCCAAAGGCTATTGATAACAATGGAATAGAAATGTCTTTCTCCAGGCAGAAACATGGCTTAATCAAGAAACATCCTCTACTGTATTAGTCTTCAAGGGCTGCTGCAACAAAATACTGCAGACTGATGGCTTAAAAGTAGAAATTTCTTTTCTCACAGTTCCTGGAGGCTGGAAGTCTGAGATCAGGGTGCCAGCATGGTCAGTTTTGGGTGAGGACTTGCAGACAGCTGCCTTTTTACCATGTGATCCCATTGTCTTTCTTTGGTTTGGAAAGAGACTAAGCTCACTGGTGTCTCTTCTTGTAAGGATGCTAATCATATCAGATCAGGGTCCTGACCTTATTGCATCATTTAGCCTTATTCACTTCCTTAGAGGTCCTATCTCCAAATACAGCCACACTGGAAGGTTAGAGCTTCAACATATGAATTTTAACGGTACACAAACATTAAGTCTGTAATACCTACCTTCACAGTGAGGTCCTTACGATGCCTGTTAGCAGGATTTTAGAATTACTATGGATCAGTGGCCACTTGTGTCTATCATTCTTCCTGTTTCTGAATGGGTGTGATTATTATGAAGCAGGGTGGCGTAGGGAGGGCTGATAAATTGTTTTTTTTAGTTCTGTCTGGGTCTTTGGATCAAGAGGATCCACATGTGAACCTAGTGTTGAAACCCTCATGTGAGTGTGAGCCTTGTGCCTTGATGAGATGATGGGACTTTCAGATTGCTTCCTTTTGGAGATAGTATGGGCATTATATTTTAAATACGGAAAAGAGGATATTAAATATTTGTGAATAAGAGAGCAGACTGTATACTTTATACTATGGTTTAACTTTTTTTTTTCTGCCCTCCTTGCAATGCCCCTTCTTGTCATGTATCTCCGTGTGGAAGGATTATATATTTGAATCCCACTGATGTTAGACTTGAATGTGACTTGTTTTGTTTGGCCAAGAAAATGTGAACAAAAATAATGTTTGTCACTTTCAGTGGAAATGTTAAGACAGAGTGTGCTCGCTATGAGATGGACAACATATTAGATGAAGGCTACTCTATCAGCCTAAATGCTGTTGAGAAGATAACGCTGAACAGAACCATGTGGTATGAATAAGAGGAAAAGTACAGTAAAACAGGGCTTCACTGGTAGCGCAGTGGTTGAGAGCCCGCCTGCCGATGCAGGGGACACGGGTTCGTGCCCCGGTCTGGGAAGATCTCACATGCCGCAGAGCGGCTGGGCCCGTGAGCCATGGCCTCTGGGCCTGTGCGTCCGGAGGCTGTGCTCTGCAATGGGAGAGGCCACAACAGTGAGAGGCCCGCGTACCACCAAAAAACAAAAACAAAAAAAAAAAACAATAAAACAAAACTTTTGTTGCTATGAGCCATTGAGAGTTTGAGATGGTTTGTTATCACATATAACCCAGCCTAAGCTAACTGATAGCATCCTACATATATATGGGGAATTAATGTTACACTTAGTATGTAAGTTCCAAGTTTATCCAAATTGACCAACGGATTAAACATGCTATTTTATTTAATTTGCTAGAATCTTGAGGTTAAGGCTGAACTATAGAAAGTCACATTTTCATATTGAAAAGCAGCCCAAAGAAGAATTGAATCATTTATTTTACTTCATTGTTAGTATTATAAGGTCCACTAAGCTGTTCTTAACACAAGTTTGGTGAGTCTCAAAATGAAGAGTAGAGATTCTGGAAAATCTCCTAGGGAGTGTTCCATGACTCTAGCTCCTTTTCCATATCATGATAGGGGTATAGTGCACTATTTCTATTTCCAGGATGACAAACTTGCTGACTCATCCAGTCCCATTTCATTATAATAAATTTAGGATGATTTCAGCAACATTTTCTATGAACTGGCCAAACCTATTAAGAGGCCAATTCTGCCTTTTTCTAATTTAAATTCAAT
The DNA here is from genome assembly GCF_026419965.1 of Kogia breviceps. Taxonomy (NCBI): domain Eukaryota; kingdom Metazoa; phylum Chordata; class Mammalia; order Artiodactyla; family Physeteridae; genus Kogia; species Kogia breviceps. The sequence goes on from NC_081322.1 coordinate 51,008,676, forward strand.
TGATGCTCTAGTGTGAGATCTCTAGCTTATCTGGTCTTCATTAAAGGCCTATTAAACTATTTTAAAAAGTATTACATTTTAGGAAATTTACACCATTACATACAATATTAATTGCCAAAGTGTACTAATTAGCTGATTAGAATAACTGTTCTTTGTATTTGTATCATTTTACTTACTATAGAGTCCACATTCTGAGTAACATTAGGAGTAAAGAGAGAATTTTTATGTTATAAGGGAAAGGGTCACCCAAGTATTCCATGATCATCAGTATTCTTTTCAAAGTTGTACCAACTAAAACTCCTTTAGTCACCACCTTGTTTTCAATCACTTGAAGGGACTGGGCCCTCATTAGTAAGCTTCTCCATACAGTTTCTGGTGCTGAGCATAGTGTTGAAGGAGGGAGATAAAATAGGCTTACTCAGCACTGCACATAGAGTCAATTGATCTTCCAGGCAGCATATACTTGATCAGCTCTTCTCATACTTACCAGCATCTCTGCATGGAGATGTCTGAAATCAGTGAACAGCAGCTGCTTAGCCACATGAGATACTAACAGGATGTGCTGTAATTGTGAGGATGTTCTGTCTGCCTACATTAAGACCCATAATAATTTGTGGGCATGAGAGCCCAGGCTAATTAACAAGACTTCTTTTTTTAATCCTATAAACCCACTGTTAGTTTTTATTAAGTGAATATAACATACTGTCCTAATACAAAATCTTAATTTTATAGATATGAAGTATGAATATTTCCTTAAGATCATATCATGTGAAAAAAAGAAAATCAAAACAGAATGATTCAACAGGACTATTGAGTATAATGTGATCACTGATAATAGCCCAAGTTGGAGAAATCTTGGTAGAAAGAAAGCTAAGTATTCTGGGGTCAGGCTACGAAGTCCTGCAATGAGAATAACTGAAAAGAGAAGACTTCCCTTAGGAAAAGAGAAAAGCTAGTTCTAGCATCAATAGTATGTTATTTGAGAAGTCCATGTCTATGTTTTCTGAATAATGGCAATAGAAATGCTAATAAAGCTCATGGAATTTTCCAAATGTTGTGGTTCGCAAACTTCTAATATTATGTATTGCTTACTTACTTTCTTGTTTTGCTGTTTATTTAGCGTTCACTTTATTTTCATTTTAATCAGTTTATGCTTTTCAAATATTTGGAGAAGGTAAATCCTTATTGTCAAAACTTCCTGCAATGTAACAAGGATAATTTAATATTCTTGTTCATATTTATTCAATACCTAGTTCTAAGTGCTTATTTAGTTTTAACAATCAGCTTTTGTGCTGGCAACAGACTTCTATTGATCACTCACTTGAGTGCTTTCTTATACAATGGCATGACTGAGGCCTATATTTATTTTGATGCACATTTTCAATATTGACATTCCCTGCTGTGTAAATAGGACTATTGTTAAGGAAGAGTATGGTTTTTCATAAGTATATGTTCTAGAAAGGTTAAGTACTCACCATTGGGAAACACCTGTTAAGAGACCATTACCCAAGAAATTGCTCATCTGTGTTGCTATTCGCCTACAGGATATAGTGTCTAGTGCAGATATATATCTAGTATGGGATCTAGTGTAGCAGCCTGGGAAAATACTGAGAAATAGAGAAGCAAATATAAAGATATTTCTACATGGTCTCAACTTGGTTCAAATATTGAGAATATTTAATAACACTGGAAGTAATTTAATAACATTAGAAGTAGAGTATAAAACTTTAGAACTGAAAGAGCCCTCAGAAATTACTTTGTTCAGCTCCCATGCTTTAGAGATGAAAAAAATGATCCAGGTATATCCAGTGCCATAGTGCAAGAGAGTGACAGTTTTAAGGCTTGAATAAAGGACTTTGTGACCAATCACTGCTCGAAGTTGACTCCTTATGGTCTTAAAAATCATAACTTGGTGAATTTATTAGGGAAAAGTCAGGGCACAATTCTCCTATCAGTGTGTTGGTTTTTTTGTGTTTTTTTTTTTTTTACCAGATCAGATGGGCATTGTTTGCTGTTATGACCCAAACTGTAAAATGATGATTCTCCTTGAACTGAATTCTAAAATTCATGGTTTCTGGAAGAATTAGTGATAATTAAGAAATTTAATTGTCCAAAGATAGATGTAATTTCCTAAAGTTTTTTTAATCTGGACTGTAACTCATCTTTTCTTTCTATGTGCAACTTCTTTTTCTCCATTTACTGAACTAAAGGCCTGGGTAAAGGATCTTATCAAAATTCTGTTATTCTATTGTTTGTGATATGTGGGAATGTCTATTACAATAAAGTGAGGAGCAGTTATTTTTCAAACATGCTCTTGCAAACACTGTAAGGTGGGACTGTGACTTCCTTACACCATTATCTGTAATATAGGTCCATGGCAGGAGAGCTTGATTAGTATAATGCTCCCAGAATCTCTCCTTTTCTTTACTTGCTCCACTCCTGGCAAGTAAGGGTGACTTACCTGATTGAAGCATTTGGTAAAAGTAAACCTATTGTGTTTGTCTTAGTTCTGCCTTTTTTTTTTTCTCTCCTGTTGGGGTCTCGCTGTCCCAGGAAGCAGGAGTTCTGCAACCTTGCCACCCCAAATAAGGAGATCATCTGCTATTTAGTTTTTCCTGTAACACGGTGGTAAAATCTACTGAATTATTGGGCTTAGTTATCAGGGTTGTCATGGTTCTCACAGTAAGTTATCTTCTCTAATGATCTTTATGGCTAACAAATGTGTTATTTTGATCTATAGCCCTTTCTTAGCTAAGTTTTCAATTTGTTTGGAAAAAAAAAAAGGACCCTACAGACCTCAAGCGATGCTCCTGGCATAAAATAATTAAATCCATAACCCACAAAAATATAATATTTAAAAATTAGCTTAAGAACATGGTAGGGAGAAGGAAATCTCCCATTTTTTCCCCCTTTCCCATCAACTGTATCAGTGAACTCCTGAATGAGTGACCACTCCTAGTCCAGTTTTAAACAAGGGATTTCTCCTTCTTGGTTTTGTACAATGAGATCCTCCTCTTCCCACCTTCTGGGTGTTGGTACTGGGCTTTCTCTCTCTTGCTTTCTCTCAGCAATCCATCAACTTTGCACATCCAGTATTCCATGGAATCCTGGCTATCTCACACCTGTAGGCCTCCTGAAAAGAAGCTCATGTTTCAATTTTTGTTTATTTTTATATCCATGTTTTCTCTTCTTCCCCTAAAATTCTGTTCTCCTTGGAGTCTCTCTTTTTCACATAATTCCTGTAATATTCCTTCCCCTCAGTCCCCCACATGCACATGTAACTTACATATATATATTTCTGTATACCGTATGTAATCCTTACATTTTGTACTGTAGGAAAATGATGATTGATGTTTAGTGACTAATTCTCCTCTACTTTGCCACTTATGGTATCTATATATCTAATATTACTCTCCAGTCTCACCAAAGAGAAGTTACTGGAACTGACAGTGTGAGAAAATCTACCTGACTTCACTTACAACCCTCGAAGAAGGGGGTTCCTTCTTCCTTGAAGAAGGAAGTCAATAATGTATATTGAGTGACCACTGCAATCTGCTGAGCTAGATACAGTGCTTGATGTTGAGGTGCATTAGCAAATTTGATTTTCTTGAGAAGGAAATATGTGCTACTAAGTATTAAGGGAGCTTCAGTGAAGAGTCATTTTTAAAAATCTATTGCACTTTCTTTGTTCTGATTACAACTTTCAGTATTTCATATCCTACAAATCTACAATTGGAAGACAGTGAAAAGAAACAATTAAAATTTCCTTCTTTTGGAGCCATATTGTTAGAAGAGGAGCGATTTTTAAAATATTAGGAAATGATCAGTGCCTCCTTTGACAAAACGGTATAGAGTAATATGAACTTAGGAAATTTTTCCAAGATGCCAAGGCTAGGCCGCATTTAACTAGTGTTGCAAGAATCTTATCCATAAGGGCTTGAAATTCAGGTCAGCTATTGAAGCCAAATTAAACTACTTAGCAAGTTTTATCTATGACACTAGAATTACATGGATTCATGGATCAAGGCTAAAGTTACTTAAAGACTGAGGCAGGGTACTTCCCTTGTGCTTCAGTGGTTAAGAATCCGCCTGCCCATGCAGGGGACTGGGGTTCGAGCCCTGGTCTGGGAAGATCCCACATGCCATGGAGCAACTAAGCCCATGCGCCACAACTACTGAGCCTGCACTCTAGAGCCCTCGAGCCACAACTACTGAGCCCAGGCGCCACAACTACTGAAGCCCGCGTGCCCTAGAGCCCAAGTGCTCGGCAACAAGAGCAGCCACCGCAATGAGGAGGCCATGAACCACAATGAAGAGTAGCTCCTGCTCACCGCAACTAGAGAAAGCTTGTGTGCAAAACGAAGACTGAAAGCAGCGAAAAATAAATAAATAAATAAATAATTTTAAAAAAGACTGAGGCAGGGTTCACTGAAAATCACCTGTGTTGAGAGGATGTTGAGTAAACTGTTCTGTGATGGACTGAAGAGGGGGAACTCTGTGTAAGGGAGGACCTCTGCTAAGGAGAGCTCAGTCCCAGCTTGCAGCATCTTTGAAGACTGAGAAACAACTCAGGTCACACTGACGTGAAGATGAGAGGGTGATCAGGAAGGACATCGAAATTGATTGGGAGGTGCATGCAGAGCCCAAAGCAGTGTTAATCCTATTGGGGAACTGAGAGTTTTAAAAATAAATCTTTGGTTTCATTTAAAAAAAAAATAGTTTCTGAAAGATCAACAGGAAATGAGGTATTGACTGTGTGTTGACATTTCAGGCCATAAAGGGACTGGAAGGAATACAAACAATACCCTTCAAATATGCTGAAGCATTTGAGTGACATTTATACTGGAGAAAAATATTTAAATCATATTTCCCCCACTCTTAAGGCTATGCACCAAGGGTAGGGAATTAAACAATTGGCCTTTTCTAAGGAGTTTCTAATTTATAATGCCTGGTTTTGCTCCAGTGGCTTGTTGGGCGTTGAGACCAATATCCAAGTTGACCCCAGGTCCTGATAACTTTCAGGTCCTCTCTGATTACAAACACTATCCTCTTAGGGTGATTTTGTGTATCTTTTTCCCAACATTAACCAAAAGTATAAGGTAAATTGAATCATATCCCAGAGGTAATGATAAAAACTAATTTCCAAAGTTTTGTTATATTTTTGTTAATATTAGCTGAATTACAGAGCAAACCTTTCCTTATATCATGTAGTTATTTCCTTTTAGAATAGAGGCCACATATAGCAGAATTTGAGTTCAGAATGGCTTATACATAATTTTTGTTTGTTTTCAGTTTGATAAAAATAGAGAACATTAACACAAGCATCCAGATCTTCAGATTCTCTTGAAGAGAAATTAAAAGATCTGGGACCACTTTTTCCACTTCCCTCATGGCATTGCCTTAATAGAGTAGAATAGTACTGCATATCCAAGCAGAGCAGGTGTTTTCCGATATGGCACCACTCACTATGATTTTATGTTAGACCAGCCTCATTACTTACTTTACCCGAGTGGCCTTGTAAGTTTTTGAATTTGTGACTTGGATTTTGATAGTCTAGCCTGATCCTTCTTCAAATTGTCTCCTGCAGGCCTTTTAATTTACCTTGCCAATAACATTATCTTCCTAAATATTTAAAAATCAAAATATTAGAACAGCCTTGGAAAATCAATCCTTATCATCCTTACCAGCAATTTTGTTAGACTTTCCTATTTTGACCATCCTTTATTTTAAAAAATTTACTGCATCAGTCATATTGATGGGGTGGATGGTGGAAAAAAATGAGATATTTAACAAATAAGTAGTTGATAAATAGAAACAATTCGTTTGTGCAAAACAAAATTCCTATTGTCCTTTGGGTCCCTATCTCTTATTCTGACAGGACTTTGATATGTTGCTTTTTCTCCTGAGATCTAACTAACCTATGTCACTTTGCTACCTTTCATCTCTCTGGCAATGTGCTATATTAATGATTAAATTTCAGTGCGTGGATGTGTGAACACGTTAGGCAAACTGCTCTGTGGGGAAGAAAACTCTCCTAGTAGTCTTTTATTTTTCTTTGACTTACTGTGTAGCAAAATCCTAACTTGTGGCCCTGGTTCAGTGAGTGGAATAAATTTGGGTTGGACAAATCTGTATTGTAGTTCCAGTTATGGTGCTGACCCAGTGTTAAATGGGTTTCAACTTATTGACTGTAGTAGTACATTATGCTTAGTTTTAAGGTTTTAGTTGAATCTTCAACTAAAGATTGAAGCTAGACACTGACCACCATGACCCTTTTCCAATGGATGTAGAGAAAATCAGTTACCTTTTCTTTTTTTGGTACAAACACATAAACACACCAGGATTTGTATTCAGATTACTGTGTCTTCCATGGCTTCTTTAGTTAGTGTGACCTGCTCATTGATGAGAACACCTGTGGTAGGCAAGATCCTAAGATGGTCCCCAAGATTTCCTGCTCCTCTAGTGCTCAGGCCTTGCATAATCCTTGGGATGGTAAATATGATGGATTTTCTCCCATGGTTATGTTGTTATATGGCACAGTTGATCTTAAAATAAGATGTATCTAATGACCTGACCTAATCATATGAACCATTTAAAAGCTGAGAGTTTTCCTGGCTATTGGCAGAAGGGGAAGTCTGAGATTCAAAGCATGAGAAGGATTTGATGCCCCATTACTGATTTGAAGATGGAAGAGGCTACATGACAAGAAATGTGGGCAGCCTCTAGCAGCTGAAGGTGGCCGCCACTAATAAGCAGCAAGGAAGTGGGGATCTCAGTCACACAAAAGACTAGGAATTAAATTCTGCCAACGAGAAAGCAATAGATTTTCCCTCACAACCTCCAGACAAAAACTCAGCCCAACTGACACCTTGATTGCAATCTCGTGAGCCCAAAGCAGAGAACCTAGCATGCCATGCCAGACTTCTGACAAAAAGAACTGTGAGCTAATACAGTTGTGTTGTTTAATGCTGCAAGTTTATGGTAATTAGTTATGCAACAATAGAAAACTAATTGCACTGTAGATCCTTGCATCATCTTTTATGTCTTTTATCCCCTTTTTTGTATTTTTCTGTTTTTTTTCTTTGTGCACCATTTAGGATATATTATTTTTTTGGCTTATTTCAATATTTCAGTTCAATGATTCTTTCTTTAGCTGTGTTTAATCTGCTGGTACAACGATCCACGGAGTTCTTAATTTTGGCTATTTTATTATATCACTTTTTGTCTAGAATTTCCACTTGGTTAATTTTTATGGTTTCCAGTTCTCTGCTGAAATTTCCAGTCTTTTTTTAATCTCCTTATGTAAAGTAAGAACACCCATTTTAAAGCCTGTGGACGATAACCTTAATTTGTATACCCTAAAACTGTGTTTCTCTTGTCTTTTATTGCTGTTGCTTTTAAATCATATCCTCTTGTTCACATATGTACAAGATAACTTTTTGTTTTGAGCCTGACATTATATTTTTAATATTGTGTGAAGAAATGATTCAATGCTTAGAGTGATGTCATCTTCCTTTTGAGAGAACTTATATTTATTTCTCCCTGGAGATCTACCACTCTGGATGCTAGAGCCACTTGCTCTCAGATCACCTTAATACAATTTCAGGGATTGATAAGATTCAAAGTTGGGTTACAGTTTCTGTGAGATCAATTTCCATTTCACCTTTATTTGTAGGTTCTAGCCCTTTTAAGTCCCAATCCATAGTGAGGTAGATTCACCAAGAACCTCCTACACGGTGAATCCGGGACTTCAGTCACTGTCCCCTTGTCTTCATGAGACCATCCAAAGCTCTGCTCAATCTTTTAGTCTCTCAGCCACTCCCTCCACAATCAGTCAATGCTCTGAGGGAAAAATTAGCCGTCAAAGTGAACTCATCTTCCTGGGTCTCTCTATTTCTTTTGATGGTGTTTTAGAAATTTGCTTTTAATACCTTTAAGCAGCTTTAAAAATGTATATTCTGTCCAGCTTTTTTAGCTGTCCTCAACTGGAGACTTGACTCAAATTACCTACCATTACCAGAAATAGATGTCTTCACAATCCTTACTTTACAGTTTCTATCTTATTAAAGTGAGTGCTTATGACAAAAACTTTATATGAACAGAAGAGTGTATTTATGTTGATAGATCTTTTTGAGTTGAGTATCACCTTAGTCCCCTCTTGAGTGAAAATTTTTGAATTGCTTTTCCCTAGAAAAACATTCTCCTTGAGGTGATAATTGCTTTCGCTGCCCAAATCTGAAATAAACTTCACTGTTTACCCTGATAATAGTACTTTTAAGCTACCTACAGCTGTAGTTTTGGCTTCCTTTTTTTAGGGTATTATATTAAAAACTTTAGACAGATTTGTTGACATCCTTTTAATGCCTACCCAGTGGCTCTGGAGAGACTCGCTGATCCCTGAGCTTACATTTATTGTATTATTTTTGGAGAGCATCCTGTTTATACTATAACTTTGACATTTGCACATTAAAATTTTTGGTTTCATTTCTTCCTAATTAAACTGAAGATCGATGACAGAAACTAATTTGTGTTTTTGCTGAGGCAAGATCTTGACTTATGAACTCTTCAAGGCTGGTGTGGTGATTGAGAAAATCAGCTGTTAGCCAGTGATTGAGCCCCACTGACAATCCAGCACTGACTATACTGCTTTCTATGCAGAGTTTTGATTCTCTATGGTGATATTTTAAAATTTCAGGATTGTGTAAGTTCTGGGAACTATCTGATATAAATGTCAAGGGCCTAGTGTATTTCATTTTAATTAGTAAAGAGAATGTGTTTTCCTCACTTAAGTTTTGAAATCTTACCACAGCTTTCACAGAAAAACAGTTGGAATACGGGGTAGCAAAAACATCTGGAAGAAATGAGATTGTGAGCTAAAAATTGTACGAGGAACTCTGTCCTAATCAACTTTGGAACCCACCACGTTAGACTATTTGTAAACATGTGCAGCTTTATCTAGAAATATCTCAGCATTCTCCCTTTAATATATCAAAGTAAAGCGGAAGTGACTCAGTGTCCTTCAGAATATGCAGATTGACTTTTTGAAGGTCAAAATCATTCTGATCTTGGGCACTGAAAGCTAAGTTCTTAAAATAGATTTTGATAATTTAGTTAAAAAACCTTTACTAGGATGGTATAGTGTAATTATTGCAAAGTTATTGAGCTATTTTAATTTTCTTTTTTGTGTTATTTCTGACTTTTTATAAAAGCTTAATAAAATTCTTAGAGGACAGGTGTTTGGGGTTCACTGAATTTTCTGATTAATTTCTCCTCAAGCTTATAATCTTTTTATGTTGATGGGAATAAAAATAATTGCATCCACTTGACTGACTTAGTAGAATATACTGAACATAATTGAATTTTCTTTTTTTGATTATGACACTTAACAATAAATGATTCATGGTGGTCATTCAGAACATCAGAGTTTCCTGTGTTGTTTAGGAAACTGAACTAAATTTCTCCTGACTTTTGGACTCTGCAGAAATGATTTTCTCAAACCGCATGATATCAGCTTGTTTTCTTGCAATTTGACTCTGTTCCTTAGGGTTGTAGACCATGAGAATGTAATCGCATCCAAATAATGGTTAATGGAGATAGTATATGTATATATTGGGAATGGATTTATTTATATTAATTTTGGAAGGTGGAATATTCTTTTTCTTGGACAAGGATTAGGGAATCAAGCTAAAATGTCTAAATATACCTAAATTAACATTTACGTCATTTGATATGATATTAGTATAAGTTTGGCATCATTTCTGGTTTGGTATGATTGATACTTAATCTGTAATTGGAGAAGCTATGGCAGCAATTTCCTGTAATGGCTTACAAGCTGTATCTGATTTCTCCTTGGGGGAGAATTTGAATTGTGTATTACTCCCCAAATATGGACAAATTTGGCTGCCAGCTCTTTCTTGAATTTGGTATTAATCTTTCTGGTGAGCCTGCAGTTTTATGTTTATCACAATTACTTTTGATGTGAAGAAACAACAAAACCTTTGATATTTTCATGACCAGGAGTTAACATCTTGGTTCAAGAAAAATTCACAGCAAACGTGAAAATGAATCTCTTTAGTAGAAGTCTCTGAGTTCAGCCTTCAATGTTAACAACCATAATCATAATCATCATCATTCAATAAAGAGTTATTAAGAGCCTTCTGTTCCTGCTATATGTCAGACACTGTGATAGCAGTCCTATAGATAAATTGTGGAGCATGGTTAAGTAGAGCTTTAGATCTCATCTAGATTGCATGTATTAGCAATGATACCATTTTATATATGCATGTGCACATACACACAGGTCTTCTCTGTTTCAAAAAGCTTTTAGCATCTTGGTTGATGGTGAAGCCCACACTCACTGAAAAGATAGAGACCCTGAAACAAAAGAAACCTGTAAAAGGTTATGAGATTTCTGAGGATGCCTGTTTCTTTGTTGATAGTCATATGAGGAAATGTAATCATTTGGAAATGTCATTGAGGCGGGAATTATTATTTTTTCTCCTTTTAAATTACCTCAGTGAAAGACAGAATAATAATATTGTTCTTGTGGTTATAGAAGTTGTGCTCATGGACTGAGGAGTCAAGGGTAAAATCCAGAGTTTAAATTCGGACTTCAACTTTATATTGGCCCAAGTTATCACATAAAATGTTTACACTAGGAAATTGTTGTCGGTACTTACCATCTACTTACTTTCCCATTTAGGTATGATTATGATTTCTGTTTCCCATTGCCACATTGCCCCTTGTTTGAATGTAGATTCAGGAGTTAATTAGTGGTTTGTGAATTCACAAATATTCTGTCTGTCATTTATTGCTCCAGTTTGTGTCATCTCATGAGTCAAGCTTATATATTTTAATACGACATAAGAGGACAAGCAATTTAGGAGAAAATTTTGTTTTCTTTGACCTTCAGAGAAAAAAATTAATATTTTTGTAAGAGACAGAAGTGTAACCAAGGCTTTAATTCTGCTTCACTTGTAATAGTTATTTTAGTACAAGCAGATATCATTGTATGCATGTTACTGTCTGACCCAAAGAGCTGCTTCCAGGACTATCATTTATTTGTTGGGTATTAAGTTCACAAGAAAGCAATATAAAGCTGCTCTCAACCATTAGCTGGGGAGAAAAAGCTCCATGTTTTACATCAGTGAATTTCGAAAGGGTAACATATTTAGTTACCTGTGTGTGAGGTGATTATACAATTGCTCTGTGTCTTTTTATGTGTGATCAATTGAGAAGGCTTTAAAAACTTATTTGAATTTATGGCTGTTGCCTGGCCCTCCTCTGGCTTTATATCAAGCAAGGTAAACAGGGTGAATTCATCCATGCGGGCTCAGTGTTTGACAACTTCCTGGGGCTTGCAGTCACTGTTGCACGCTCTCCAGTCACTCCATACAAAAATCCTTATTAACAACATGGTGAAAGCTTCACTGTCCTGCAGGAGCTTCTTCCTAACCAATGCCTGTGGCCAATCTCTTTAGAACTCCACAGCCTGCAGCCTGGGACATGCTTGGCAGCCAGATTCTGACTCATAGGTACAGTAGTTTGCAATGAGATTGTGAACATGCCAGGTGAAGAGGTTGGCACCCCGCCCCCCCAGGCTGTTTCTCTTAGACAGATGAATGTTATTCTGCAAAGTAATCTGAAGCATTGATTTTCTTTTTTCCCCTATTCTAAAAAAGGCATTAGACACAAACAAATGTTTTTCATTTTACCCATGTGGGACAATATTGGTGTTTTATATAAAAATAATCATATAAATAAGGTTGTCATTTTTGTTGCTGGAAGCAAGAAGAACTAAGCGTGTTAGTATTCTTGGGACATTTTCTTTAGTTGTGAGACTGAGTCAACCAAGTAAATAGGATCTTACAATCTCTAACATCTATTATATAGATGTCTATATAGTTGTTCACAAAGAGCTCAAGTCTCTGATATAAAATAACTACAGGAATTGTGAAATGAGGCTATAGAACCTCCTTTGTGTCACTATTCTAAATAAGACACGTTCATGCAGGGTCCCTGGACTAGGAGGATGAGTAAACCTTGCTTTGGAAGCAAGTTTAAAAAATTTTTCTGACCAAAAGAATACATTTTTCTGGCCTATTAAATATACGTGCATTCTAAAATCTAATCTCAAATCATTATATCTTGAATCACTCCAATTTTAAATCAACCATAAATAATAAACAGTGCTATCCTACTTCACATTTGAGGAGACATAGGTTCAAGACCACATAGCTAGTGAGTAAGGAAGCCATTCTATCTATAATGAATGATAGTTTTTAAACATTTATTGAGTTCTATCAGGGTGTTTTTAAAATACTAGACACAATTCCTTTCAGATTTTCTCTTCCTTGTTTTGGGTAAGTGACCTTCATGACTTTGTTCTAATTTGTCAGAGGATGTGAGATGTTTCTCTTTGTTATGATTTTTGTTTTATGTTCAATTCTGACTTTTCTTCATAATGGTAGTCCAGGCTGCTTTGGGGAAGAAAGAGAATACCTGGGATTTATATCAAAGACATTGTCAGATACTTTTTTTTTCTCTTTGCTTTCACTGCTTGCCCCATCCCAGAGAGATGTGTCATGAGAAACAAAGAATTAGAAGTTTTCAACTGACCCAAGGGGAAGGAACAGCTCATTTACTGTGCTACGTGGCATCATAAATCAGCAAGGATAATACCCATGTGACTGTAATCTGGTATTAATTCTGGCACTAAAATTTTAATGCTTCCCTGGCCAACCCTCAGAAGTATTGGGGGTTAATAATGGATTTTAACTGGGGGACACTGAGTTCCTCTGGGGGTAATAAGTATTTGGGAATTTGAAGAGTCCTTCTACAAGTGAGCTTTATGAGGTCTGTGTATTAATACAAATGGCATCAACAACAAGCAAGCCAGGGCCTGTGGTAATGGGGGGTTGAGTATCTTTAACAGTTCATTCTTTATTATTATGTAGATGCTGAGATCAACTCTGCTCCGTTGGGTATATAATAAACCTTAAAAACGAGAATGTTGAACTGTTTGTAAAAATGTACTCTTCTTCATGGACTCATGGACAAATATTCATTGCCAAATGAACCAAGTCAATGTTTTTTTTCTGCAAGTTCATTAATTTCAACTTGTCATGTGGGTGACTATTCATAAGGCTGGACTACATATTCTGAACTGCATATATTAGACTTAATATATATTTATTCTTCTCACTGCCTAATACTATAAACAGTGACATCCTATGTGGAAAATGTTTCATAGAAGAGGGGATGACTAATAAAATCTGTATATTTTGATAAGAATGCAAAAATATGTAAAATTACTTTTGGCTGAGCCCATGATAAGAAGTTTCAAAGCAAGGTGCTAGACCCCCTAAGTAGGATTGTAAAGAAGGCAGTAAGGACCGTAACTACCCTCATCCAGTGTGAAAAGGAAAGAGAACACAGTGGTATAGAACTACTTAACAACTAAGATAGCCACCTGGAGCCTGGCGCGTCTACGGGAGTGTTAAGGGACCTCTGGGGAATTGGGACACTCCAATAGCAAGAATCTGATTGGAGGCCTACTGCCTAGACTGGGGGCCAAGGGGGACTCCTTGGTGTTCAGAGGGAGGGTGAATATTTATGTCAGGGAACTGCCGGGGAGATTGTGTTTTCGAAGAAGCCATAGGTGTGCCCAGGAAAGAAAGAAGAAGAGAGAACTTAAAATAACTGCCAGGACCAGAGGAAACCAAATCCCAGCAATAGTGGCACCGATCTTAGAAGGTTTTTCCTCATTTTTTTCTCTTCTCTCCTCCTCAACAATGGAAAGGACTGGAAGCTGCAGCAAGGAGGAGAGAGTGGAATGGTCAGTGGAGGATGGGGAACTAATGAACATAGAAAGAACCTGCCCATGCCTTCCTTTCCTACCGTAGAATTCCTGCCTGCAACAGGCCTAACTGGGCAGAGATATTCTAATGTCAGTTGAATTTCTGAGTTTTTATATTCTCTGGAACTGGATGTGTCAGTTACTGATTTGTGACTTTGGGGGGAATCGGTACAATTCTTCTCTGAAGCAGATTGTTTATATAATCCTATAGACTTTGTAGTTGAAGATTTTATTTCACATCAATATATTTCTGTGGCATCAATTTATGTAAATATCAATCAAATAATCAGATAAACAAGAAAAATAGACTAACTGCTTTTCAGTGAATTAAAATACAATGACTTGGAAGCTCCTTTGGATTAGAAACAGTTCTCTGAGGGAAAGGAGCCACACAAATACTGTGTGGCATTTTTGCATTTCAAGCAAAAGAAATAGCTAGTGCAAAGACCTTCAGGATGGAATGAGCTGGTGTATTTGGGGAACAGAGAGAAGGCCAAAGTGGCAGAAGATAAATTCTTGAAGTCGAGAGTGGTGTGAAGTTGGAGGGGTTAACTGGGGCACATCACATGGAGCTTCCTAAGCTAGAGTAAGGCAGGGAAACATTGGAGGGCTCCAAGCAAGGGAGTGATATTGTCTGAGTTATATTTATAAAATTCTCTCTCTAGCTGACATATGAAGAATGGGTTGTAGAACGGCAAGAATTGAAGCAGGAAGACCAATTCAGAAATTGTTTCAAAGTTTAGGTTAAATATGATTATGACTTGAATAAGAGTCATAGGTATACATATGGAAAGAAGTTGGATTCTGGATATGTTTTGAAAGTAGTTACCTTAGTGATGTTCTGGATGTGGGATAAGGGAAAGCGTTCTCAAGGATGTGTCCTAGAATTTTTACTGGGGCAACTAGGGTGGTATTTCAGCCATCTGTCAGGCCACCACTGAGGAGACTTGTCTTGGTTCTACCATAAGATGGATACAATAAAAGACTCATAGGAGCCATCACCAGAGCCATGATAAAATCAACACTGGACCTCAGAAGAGTGGTGGTTGTAATCCCAGCAATGACAGCAGTAATGGCTGCAATGCTTGCTGCCTTTATGGCAGTTCACATGGGCATCTGTAGCACTGGGGGCAGTAGTGATTAGTATAGGGTTATAGCAATGGAGTTAGTGGATGGGGCTCTAATATTAGTCATGATACATGGCGTGGACTTCAGCATCATTTCTGATGCTGAGAAGAGCAACCGCAAGAGCAGTGCCTATGGCTGACATCCTCAGCTGCGGTGTTCAACAATGTTCAACAATGATGGTGGTCATGCCTTTGAAAAGCTGAAGCCATGTAGCTACCACTTTTGATGTTGGCTATACAACACATAAGCAACAAAGACCTAAAGCAGAACAGGAAGATGGTGGTAGCCAGGAGAATTAATTAATTCTTTGTTTACATCAGAAAAAATCCCATGTTGATTCCTAGACATTTTCCCAGGAATTTGTATGATGCTTGAGTTCTCAAAGAACAAGTAGGAGAGGATTAGAAACATTTTTGTTTTGTGGTTATGTGCTTGAATAGCCTGCAAAATATAGATCACACATAAGTATAGCAACTCTTGAGAGAGATAAAGTGTATAACTGTGATGCTGTGTAAAAGCACACAGGTAGAATATAAATGGCTTAAAAATGCAAGCTATTAGTTATACAAAAATTATGGGGTGGCATCCAGAGATGCCATATGAAGTTTTTAGGTGGGCGTGAACAAGTTATTTTGGTTGCAGTGGAGATTTTAGTTCTGAACTGTGATTTTGGTATCTTATCCCAGTGGAATTTGAACTTTTAAAATGCTCCAAGGGCTTTAGGACTTCCTGCTTCTGCAGAGGATTTTAGGCAGATAACTCACCATCAAAATGATGCTTGGAGCCAGGTTCAGATTCTGAGAAATGAGGAAATACAGCTTTAGAGTAAGTCAAGGTTTTCTTAGGGTGTGATTTAGTGGACTGGCCATAACACTTGTTATTGCCTGGTTTTCTGGGACAGAGTCTACTCCCAGCAGGGCTGTGACTCAACCTTTCAGCCAACCAAATGGAATACCAGAAGGATGAGACCATAGAAAATGAGGCTTTACCTGGACCTTGTGGGGATTTAAGAGCTCATGGTCTTTTCTGTAATGTGTTTTGACCAAATGAAATTGGTCCAAAGTATTCCCTTTCCTTTTTCACCATTAGGCTCTTTGCTTTTTTTTTTTTTTTTTCTTCCGATTTTCTTCTATTCCTGAAGGGTTTACATTTCTTTTGTGAAAATGCATGTGTGGGATTTTGAGAAATGCTTCAGGATGAAGTGCTATCTATCAATCCAAAACTCTATCAAGAGATTTATTTGTTGATTGCTGTTCTTCCCCACAGGCCCACCTCTTTGCTTCCTAATACGTTTCCTTCATTTCCTTCGTTTCATTTCTATTTTTCTTCCATCCACAGCAGAAGGGCTGCCTGAAGCTTTTCCCCAGAGCAATTCAGCAGAACAGTCTTAGAGAGGAGTTAAAGTCTTCAGTGTCTCCCCTGACAGGCACTAGAACATTTTTTCTTTATCTCTAGCATCACTGATTTTTGCCACCAAATAGCCACCACCCTGCTCCTCTGCCTCAAATAAGACATTCTTACTGATGGTATGTGGATGACAAAGAGCACTATTAGCCAGACAGTTTCCATGTTTTTACAGAGGAGGAAGTTGCCTTGCTATACATGTTTTTAGGAGGAATTAATAATACTATTCTCATGATTTAAGTTGGCAAAATAACTCACCTGGCAAATTTTGGCTGGGTCGGAAAAGCTACTGAAGCCCAGCCAGCTTAATTATGACAAGGGTGATTAGTGTATCTGTCTCAGTGAAAGACCATTGCAATTATTAGAAAATCAATAACGTATAGAATCACCGCCACTTTGCCCTACAAATAAGCCCCTGCCCATGATGCTTTAGGATGTGAACATCCATGGTTTGCTAGCCCTTCGTTGTCATATTGTTTACGCTCTACCAAGGAAACTATATTAAAAAGCTTTTGCTCAGCACGGCTGCAGCTTTTAGGTGCTGTCCTGTCCAGATTCTTAAAACAGTCAATAGTGTTAGGAGAGCTTCACTGATTGAAGCTCTGACCTGATTATAAGAATCAAAAAGCTTTGGTGATTATCTAAAGCCTATAGGAACTTAATCACATTGCTTTAGTTATGGAAATAAGCCAGGATTCCACAATCAGCTTTACAAATAAGATATCTGTAGATCAGGGGTTGAAAGAGAATAATGGGATCCTTCTTTTTAAATCAGACCTTCCTTTTAGAGCAGGTGGTGATGAATTTGTGTTGTACCAAGTTCAGGTGGGATGTGAGGGGGAGGTCCTTGCTGCTATCATTAATGCTATTTCATGATTTCTGAGAGATGATACTAGATGAATCATGGTTGAGAATGTAAAATATCCAAAATACTTCAATACAACTAAATATTTCTTTTGTTAGGGTCTTATAAAGAGCCATTTTAGAAACATCTGGGTTCACTTTTAAGAGATATCTCTATATAATTTTAAAAACTGAATTTTTTTTTTTTTTTTTTTTTTTCTTTTTTCCGGTACGCGGGCCTCTCACTGTTGTGGCCTCTCCCGTTGCGGAGCACAGGCTCCGCGGCCAGAGCTCACGGGCCCAGCCGCTCTGCGGCATGTGGGATCCTCCCGGACCAGGGCACGAACCCGTGTCCCCTGCATCGGCAGGCGGATTCTCAACCACTGCGCCACCAGGGAAGCCCTAAAAACTGAATTTTTATTTTAACTAAGTGTTCAAGGTTTTAGTTAATGCTAATCTATCCTCTACTGACAGGTGTATATCACTACTCCTTTTTCTTCTTCTTGCTTTTTTTTCTTGGCAGTGCCGCTTTGCTTGTAGGATCTTAGTTCCCTGACAATGAGAGCACAGAGTCCTAACCACTGTACAGCCATGGAATTCCTGTCTTTTTTCTTCTTGTTTAAGGCCAAGATTTGCTATGGATCCCACCCGTTCTGTCTGCTGAGGTCACTTAGGGACCAGCAAACTATGGCTAGAAGGCCTGCTTCCACTCTTTTTGGTAAATAAAGTTTTATAGAAACACAGCTATATCCATTAGCTTATGTAATGTTTCTGGCTGCTTTGTGTTCCCATAACAGAGTTGAATAGTTGCAACAGAGACCTTGTGACCTCTGAGCCGAAAATATTTGCTATCTGATCTTTTAAGAAAACAATTTCCAAGCTCTCTTTCAGCCAAGAACATGCAAATCTCTTTCTACCTCACTAGCCCTTTGACTCTGCAGAGCTTCTAGACCTTTCTAGTCGATTTCAATTCCCTTCTATTCACACTTCTTGGAAAATACTAGCCGCTCACTGGACTGGCCAGGCAGCCCCTGTTTCCCATTCACTCCTCAATTCTGCACTCTTCTTTCTGCATCTACTCGATTGCAGTTGCTGCTGTTTAGGCTAAAAAAGTTTCCTTAATTACTGAATCAAATGGCCACATTTTTGGTCCTTTTCTATGACGTTTGATTCTGGGGTCAGTGGTCCTCATGCTAGACTCTCTACACTCTAGGTTTCTGTGCTGATATAGTCTCCTTTTTTTTTTTTGCAGTAGGCGGGCCTCTCACTGTTGTGGCCTCTCCCGTTGCGGAGCACAGGCTCCGGACACGCAGCTTCAGCGGCCGTGGCACACGAGCCCAGCCGCTCCGCGGCATGTGGGATCCTCCCGGACCGGGGCACGAACCCGCATCCCCTGCATCGGCAGGCAGACTCTCAACCACTGCGCCACCAGGGAAGCCCTAGTCTCCTCTTTTAACTCTGACCTCTGTGGTATTGCTCCTTGGGCCTCTTTGAAGCTACATGTTAAATGCTATGACTCTATTTCAGGACCCCATTTAGCTGTCACTTGGACAACCTCAACAAACTTCGAACTGGTTTTACCCTTCTGCATCACTGTCCTCTTTAAATCTTTTCTCATATAGAGTGATCTATATTGAAACCCAGTATCACCACTCCCCTGTTTACAAAACCTTAGAAATTCCCATTGCCTACAGCTACAACGAACAAGTCAAATTGCTGCCTTACCCAATGTTTCCATCTGAGAATTGCCCAAGACCACTGTTTTATAACCTGGGTTATATCCCAGTAAGAGCAAAACACCTTGTAAACATAGAGTGGTGATAGAAAATGTTGGGTGAAGTGGTTCGGTATTTCACAGGGTCCCTAAGGAAGATGGGTAGGAGACAAGGAGGGAAGCTGAGTAGGGAGAAGCAATGAGGACCCTGGTGTGCTATGTTAGAGAACTTATGTTTTATTCAGTAGGAGCCACTAATTTTAAGTCAAATAGTATTGTCAATTTTATAGTAAAGAAAAACCATTCTTAAAATTGCATAATATATCTGGAAAACAATTTTTATAATATGTATTAAGATAATTAAGGAATTACAGGGCTGAGCCCTTGTTACTTTAAGTAGGAGAGATTTGAACCTACTTATGTAAACTACTAAACATGAAAAGGCTGATTTACAGGAGAGAGATGGGATAATTGATGGAATGATTTACCAGGGAGATAGGATGCCAATTAAAGTATTAATATATATAGATCAAGGAGCACCTCAATACTAAGTAGGAAGAAAGGAAGGGAGAATAGTGGGAACGTCTGTGATATCAAGATGGACAAAGGAAACTGAAGGAATTCTCATGGACTTTACTTAACTTGTGAACTAGGAAGCGATATGGTCATCTGAGAATGATGAGGGAAGTAATGGCAGACGGTGCTTAAATGAGATTTTGGAGTAACAGTTGAGGAAAATGGGAGCTAGAGATAAATGTGGAAAGACAGAAACGGAAGGATTGTTTGGCAGTGTTAAAGATCGCCTGAGATGGGATGTCATCAATTTCTAGTGACTTCAGTAGAAAACTCTTCTGCTGATGACACTCAGCCAATCATAGGAGACTAAGGAAAGTGGGAGGCAGCCATTTGGTTGGTACAGGCCTGGAATTTCATCCTGTGAAGAGGCCACAGGTAAAGGGTATTGAGAAGTATCATTTTTTTTTAACATCTTTATTGGAGTATAATTGCTTTACAATGGTGTGCCAGTTTCTGCCTTACAACAAAGTGAATCAGCTATACATATACATATATCCCCATATCTCTTCCCTCTTGCATCTCCCTCCCTCCCACCCTCCCTATCCCACCCCTCTAGGTGGTCACAAAGCACTGAGCTGATCTCCCTGTGCTATGCAGCTGCTTCCCACTAGCCATCGGTTTTACATTTAGTAGGTATATATGTCCATGCCACTCTCTCACTTTGTCCCAGCTTACCTTCCCCCTCCCCATGTCCTCAACTCCATTCTCTAGTAGGTCTGCATGTCTATTCCTGTCCTGCCCCTAGGTTCTTCATGAACATTTTTTTTTATTCCATATACATGTGTTAGCATATGATATTGGTCCCTCTCTTTCCTACTTACTTCACTCTGTATGACAGACTCCAGGTCCATCCACCTCACTACAAAATAACTCAATATCGCTTCTTTTTATGGCTGAGTAATATTCCATTGTATATATGTGCCACATCTTCTCCATCCCTCCATCTGTCAGCGGACACTTAGGTTGCTTCCATGTCCTGGCTATCGTAAATAGAGCTGCAATGAACACTGTGGTACATGACTCCCTTTGAACTATTGTCTTCTCAGGGCATATGCCCAGTAGTGGAACCACTGGGTCGTATGGCAGTTCCATTTCCAGTCCCTTAAGGAACCTTCCATACTGTTCTCTGTAGTGGCTGCATCAATTTACATTTCCACCAACAGTGCAAGAGCGCTCCACCACACCACACCCTCTCCAGCATTCACTGTCTGTAGACTTTTTGATGATGGCCACCCTGACCAGTGTGAGATGACACCTCATCGCAGCTTTGATTTGCATTTCTCCAATAACTAATGATGTTGAGCACTCTTTCATGTGTTTGTTGGCAATCTGCATATCCTCCCTGGAGAAATGTCTATTTAGGTCCTCTGCCTATCCCCGGACCAGGTCATCTGCTTTCTTGACATTGAGCTGCATGAGCTGCCTGTAAACTCTGGAGATTAATCCTTCGTCAGTTGCTTCACCCGCAAATATTCTCTCCCATTCTGAGGGTTGTCCTCCCGCCCTGTCTATGGTTTCCCTTGCCGTGCAAAAGCTCCCAAGTTTCATCAGGTCCCACTTGCCCATCCTTGTCCCTATTTCCATTTCTCCAGGAGATGGGCCAAAAAGGATCTTGCTGTGATTTATGTCATAGAGTGTTCTGCCTATGTTTTCCTCCAAGAGTTCCACATCTAGGCCCCCCAATCCAACCCGAGTTTGTTTTTGTGTATGGAGCCAGGGAGTGCTCTAATTCCATTCTTCCACATGTACCTGTCCAGTTTTCCCAGCACCACTCACTGAAGAGGCTGTCTTCTTACACTGTACACTCTGGCCTCCCTTATCAAAAATAAGGTGACCATATGTGTCTGGGTTTATCTCTGGGCTTTCTATCCTGTTCCATTGACCTATATTTCTGTTTTTCTGCCAGTACCATACTGTCTTGATTACTGTAGCTTTGTAGTATAGTATGAAGTCTGGGAGCCTGATTCCTCCAGCTCCGTTTTTCTTTCTCAGATTGCTTTGGCTATTCGGGGTCTTTGTGTTTCCATACACATTGTGAAATGTTTTGTTCTAGTTCTGTGAAGAATGCTAGTGGTAGTTTGATAGGGATTGCATTGAATCTGTAGGTTGCTTGGATAGTATAGTCATTTTCACAGTGTTGATTCTTCCAATCCAAGAACATGGTATATCTCTCCATCTATTTGTATCATCTTTAATTTCTTTCATCAGTGTCTTACAGTTTTCTGCATACAGGTCTTTTGTTTCCTTACGTAGGTTTATTCCTAGGTATTTTACTCTTTTTGTTGCAATGGTAAGTGGGAGTGTTTACTTAATTTCTCTTTCAGATTTTTCATCTTAGGTGTATAGAGATGCAAGAGATTTCTATGGATTAATTTTGTATCCTGCTACTTTACCAAATTCACTGATTAGCTCTAGTAGTTTTCTGGTAGCATCTTTAGGATTCTCTATGTATAGTATCATGTCATCTGCAAACAGTGACAGCTTTACTTCTTCTTTTCCGATCTGGATTCCTTTTATTTCTTTTTCTTCTCTGATTGCTGTGGCTAAAACTTCCAAAACAATGTTGAATAATAGTGGTGAGAGTGGGCAACCTTGTCTTGTTCCTGATCTTAGTGGAAATGGTTTCAGTTTTTCACCATTGAGGACGATGTTGGCTGTGGGTTTGTTATATATGGCCTTAATTATGTTGAGGTAGGTTCCCTCTATGTCTGCTTTCTGTAGGGTTTTTATCATAAATGGTTGTTGAATTTTATTGAAAGCTTTTTCTGCATCTATTGAGATGATCATAATATTTTTATTCTTCAGTTTGTTAATATGGTGTATCACATTGATTGATTTGTGAATATTGAAGAATCCTTGTATTCCTGGGATAAACCCCACTTGATCATGATGTATGGTCCTTTTAATGAGCTGTTGGATTCTGTTTGCTAGTATTTTGTTGAGGATTCTTGCATCTATGTTCATCAGTGATATTGGCCTGTAGTTTTCTTTCTTTATGTGTGACATCTTTGTCTGGTTTTGGTATCAGGGTGATGGTGGCCTCGTAGAATGAGTTTGGGAGTGTTCCTCCCTCTGCTATATTTTGGAAGAGTTTGAGAAGGATGGGTGTCAGCTCTTCTCTAAATGTTTGATAGAATTCCCCTGAAGCCATCTGGTCCTGGGCTTTTGTTTATTGGAAGATTTTTAATCACAGTTTCAATTTCAGTGCTTGTGATTGGTCTGTTCATATTTTCTATTTCTCCCTGGTTCAGTCTTGGAAGGTTGCGCATTTCTAAGAATTCGTCTATTTCTTCCAAGTTGTCCATTTTATTGGCATAGAGTTGCTTGTAGTAATCCTTCATGATCCTTTGTATTTCTGCAGTGTCAGTTGTTACTTCTCCTTTTTCATTTCTAATTCTATTGATTTGAGTCTTCTCCCTTTTTTCCTGGATGAGTCAGGCTAATGGTTTATCAATTTTGTTTATCTTCTCAAAGGACCAGCTTTTAGTTTTCTTGATCTTTGCTCTCATTTCCTTCATTTCTTTTTCATTTATTTCTGATCTGATCTTTATGATTTCTTTCCTTCTGCTAACTTAGGGGTTTTTTAATTCTTCTTTCTCTAAAAGAGAAATCGGAGAAGATACTTGATACGATTTGTGGTCGGAAAAGATACTTGACACGATTTCAATTTTCTTAAATTTACCAAGGCTTGATTTGTGACCCAAGATATGATCTATCCTGGAGAATGTTCCAGGAGCACTTGAGAAGAAGGTGTATTCTGTTGTTTTTGGATGGAATGTCCTATACATATCAATTAAGTCCATTTTGTTTAATGTATCATTTAAAGCTTGTGTTTCCATATTTATTTTCATTTTGTATGATCTGTCCATTGGTGAAAGTGGGGTGTTAAAGATCACCATTATGATTGTGTTACTGTCGATTTCCCGTTTTATGGCTGTTAGTATTTGCCTTATGTATTGAGGTGCTCCTATGTTGGGTGCATAGATATTTACAGTTGTTATATCTTCTTCTTGGATTCATCCTTGATCATATGTAGTGTCCTTCTTTGTCTCTTGTAATAGTCTTTATTTTAAAGTCTATTTTTTCTGATATGAGAATTGCTACTCTAGCCTTCTTTTGATTTCCATTTTCATGGAATATCTTTTTCTGTCCCCTCACTTTCAGTCTGTATGTGTCCTTAAGTCTGATGTGGGTCTCTTGTAGACAGCATATATGCAGGTCTTGTTTTTGTATACGTTCAGCCAGTCTATGTCTTTTGGTTGGAGCATTTAATCTGTTTACATTTCAGGTAATTATCAATATGTATGTTCCTATTACCATTTTCTTAATTGTTTTGGGTTTGTTATTGTAGGTCGTTTCCTTCTCTTGTGCTTCCTGCCTAGGGAAGTTCCTTTAGCATTTGTTGTAATGCTGGTTTGGTGGTGCTGAATTCTCTTAGCTTTTGCTTGTCTGTAAAGGTTTTAATTTCTCCATGAATCTGAATGAGATCCTTGCTGGGTAGAGTAATCTGGGTTGTAGGTTATTCCCTTTCATCACTATACATATGTCCTGCCACTCCCTTCTGGCTTGCAGAGTTTCTGCTGAAAGATCAGCTGTTAACCTTATGGGGATTCCCTTGTATGTTATTTGTTGTTTTTCCCTTGCTGCTTTTAATATTTTTTATTTGTGTTTAATTTTTCATAGTTTGATTAATATGTGTCTTGGCATCTTTCTCTTTGGATTTATCCTGTATGGGACTCTCTGTGCTTCCTAGACTTAACTGACTCTTTCCTTTCCCATATTAGGGAAGTTTTCAACTATAATCTCTTCAAATATTTTCTCAGTCCCTTTCATTTTCTCTTCTTCTTCTGGGACCCCTATAATTTGAATGTTGGTGAGTTTAATGTTGTCCCAGAGGTCTCTGAGACTGTCCTCAATTCTTTACATTCTTTTTTCTTTATTCTGCTCTGTGGTAGTTATTTACACTATTTTATCTTCCAGATCACTTATCCGTTCTTTTGCAAAATTCATTGTGTTGTTCATCATTGTTTGTTTGCTCTTTAGTTCTTCTAGGTCCTTGTTAAACGTTTCTTATATCTTCTCCATTCTATTTCCAAGATTTTGGTTCATCTTTACTATCATTATTCTGAATTCTTTTTCAGGTAGACTGCCTATTTCCTCTTTGTTTGGTCTGGTGGGTTTTTACCTTGCTTCTTCATCTGCTATGTGTTTCTCTGTCTTCTCATTTTGCTTAACTTACTGTGTTTGGGGTCTCCTTTTCACAGGCTGCAGGTTCATATTTCCCATTGTTTTTGGTGTCTGCTCCCGGTGGCTAAGGTTGGTTCAGTGGGTTGTGTAGGCTTCCTGGTGGAGGGGACTAGTGCCTGCTTTCTGGTGGATGAGGCTGGATCTTGTTTTCTGGTGGGCAGGTCCGTGTCTGGTGGTGTGTTTTGGGGTGTCTGTGACCTTATTATGATTTTAGGCAGCCTCTCTGTAATGGGTGGGGTTGTGTTCCTGTTTTGCTAGTTGTTTGGCATAGAGTGTCCAGCACTGTAGCTTGCTGGTCATTGAGTAGAGCTTGGTCTTGGTGTTGAGATGGAGATCTCTGAGAGATTTTCGCTGTTTGATATTATGTGGAGCTGGGAGGTCCTTGGTGGACCAATATCCTGAACTCGGCTGTCCCACCTCAGAGGAACAGGCCTGATGCCCGGCCGGAGCACAAAGACCCTGTGATTCACATGGCTGAGAATAAAAGGGAGGAAAAAAAGAAAGAAAGAAAGAAAAAATAAAATAAAATAAAATTTTTAAAATAAAAAATAATTAGTAAAAATTTGAAAAATTAAAGTAGTAAAATAAAAAGAAAGAAAGAAAGAAGAGAGCAACCAAACCAAAAAACAAATACATCAATGATAACAAGTGCTAAAAACTATACTAAAAAAACAAAACAACAACAACAACAACAAAAAAATGGCCAGATAGAACCCTAGGACAAATGGTAAAAGCAAAGTTATACAGACAAAATCACACATAGAAGCATACACATACACACTCAGAAAAAGAGAAAAAGGAAAAAAAAATATATCTATATATTAACAAAAAGGAAGAGAACAACCAAATCAATAAACAAATCTACGAATGAAAATAAACTCTAAATACTAAACTAAGTTAAACATAAAACCAGAAACCAGTCGGTTGCATACAGCAAATCCCCAGTCTACAGTTGCTCCCAAAGTCCACCGCCTCAATTTGGGCATGATTTGTTTTCTATTTCTATCCACAGATGCAGGGTACATCAAGCTGATTGTGGAGATTTAATCTGCTGCTCCTGAGGCTGCTGGGAGACATTTCCTTTTCTATTCTTTGTCGCACAGCTCCCGGGGTTCAGCTTTGGATTTGGCCCCACCTCTGTGTGTAAGTCATCTGAGGGCATCTGTTCTTTGCTCAGACAGGACGGGGTTAAAGGAGCAGCTGGTTAGGGGGCTCTGGCTCACTCAGGCTGGGGAGAGGCAGGGGTACGGATATGGGGCGAGCCTGCGGCGGCAGAGGCCGGCATGATGTTGCACCAGCCTGAGGCGCGCCGTGTGTTCTCCCAGGGAAGCTGTCTCTGGATCACGGGACCCTGGCAGTGGTGGGCTGCACAGGCTCCCGGGAGAGGAGGTGTGGATAGTGACCTGTTCTCGCACACAGGCCTCTTGGTGGCGGCAGCAACAGCCTTAGCGTCTCACGTCCGTCTCTGGGGTTTGCGCTTATAGCCGCAGTTTGCGTCTGTCTCTGGAACTCGTTTAGGCGGTGCTCTGAATCCCCTCTCCTCACGCACCCTGAAACAGTGGTCTCTTGCCTCTTTGGCAGCTCCAGACTTTTTCTTGCACTCCCTCCTGGCTAGCTCTGGCACACTAGCCCCCTTCATGCTGTGTTCATGCAGCCAACCCCAGTCCTCTCCGTGGGATATTACCTCTGAAGCCCAAGCCTCATTTCCAGCCCCCGCCCTCCCTGGCAGGTGAGCAGACAAGCCTCTTGGGCTGGTGAGTGCTGGTCGGCACCGATCCTCTGTGCGGGAATCTCTCCGCTTTGCCCTCCGCACCTCTGTTGCTGCGCTCTCCTCCGTGGCTCCGAAGCTCCCCCCTGCCACCCCCGTCTCTGCCAGCGAAGGTGCTTCCTAGTGTGTGGAAACTTTTCCTCCTGCACAGCTCCCTCCCAGAGGTGCAGGTCCCATCCCTATTCTTTTGTCTCTGTGTTTTCTTTTTTCTTTTGCCCTACCCAGGTACGTGGGGAGTTTCTTGCCTTTAGGGAGGTCTGAGTTCTTCTGCCAGCATTCAGTAGGTGTTCTGTAGGAGTTGTTCCCCATGTAGATGTATTTCTGATGTATTTGTGGGGAGGAAGGTGATCTCCACATCTTACTCTTCTGCCATCTTGAAGTTCCTCCGACAAGTATCATTTTTGAAGCCCTGAATCATAGTGCCTAAGGCTGGCTGCAGTTGGAGTTAACTTTCACAGATTCAGAATTAAGATTGGTACACAAAGCATCAGCCCATCATGTTAATACTCTTCAGTGGTTACTAATTGCTTTGCGTGTTAATACAATCTCTTGGTAATCAGCTTTAATGTCCTCTAACAATTCTGCTTGAGAGTCTCAGGCAAAATTGGAATGAACTATGAGGAATGCCCCAGTTTATGGAGGCAGCCAGCCTGCCCAACTCTGCGTTCCTTCTTTTTTCCTTCTGAAAATGTTTCCTTATCATCCACAAACTTCCTTCATTCACTTCTACCTCAGAACCTTTTGTTGTTCATTTACTTAGTCAATGAATGTTTGAATGATGTGTTCCAGGCACGGTCATTAAAGTTTAATCACCTGATCTGTAATGTTTAGTCTTAGTGTTTTTGGACATGGAAGAATTTGAGAATTATTCTTGGTTCTAACACGTTGGGAGCAACCAGTTATACCTGGGGCTTTTTCAGAGCTAACGGGTCATGCAGTATAACAAGGTGCCAAATGCTCACAAGGAGAAGTAAGATAACTATATGACACCACTAAGGGCACACATCTGCTACTTGGAGGGAAAAGACTCATTTGCATTTTTAATCTCTTCCTCTCTCATAATCTGTCTATTGTGTATTATTAGATTTGGTGGCTGTGGTGATATTTAAAAAACTTTCTTAATGTTCTTAATGTTTATTTATCTGAGCTAGACTTGAGAGAGCCCCTTCCTGCCTCTTCTCCCTCCAGACTACAAGTCCAGGAGGACAATGAGAGGCACAGGGTCCTGCTCAAAAATACTTGTTAAATGGATTGATAAATCATGCTAACAGATATCATGAGTCTAGTAAAGTGTTCTAAGGCTCTGCAAGCCAAGACTGGGTTCTGTTAAAATCCAGTGACCACCCCCCAAGGGGAACCACGGCTCCTGGGGAGTGAGGTTCCTGAGATGATTAACACAAATTACCAGAAACTCTCTGTGGTGTAACTTCAGACAGGTCAGCCATTCTCACACCCTCTAATGTGATTGGCTCCCTGTTCTTTCTCCACTTTCCATCTCAAATGTCCTCTAGGTAAATTGCATCTGAGAAACTCATCTGAAGACTCCATATCATTACAACTTATTTCCTGCCTACCATTACAATCACTATTAAAGGCTCTGCCTACTTCTTTTACTCTGTTTCTTCATTTCCCAGTGCTATCAAGTTCTGGGAGCAACAGAATTGTGTGATGATATGTTAATTATATATTTATGCCTTAAATATCTAGTGCTTAGGGCACAGCTTGGTTTCCTGCATATGTTAAAAATAAGCAAATGAACAAAACAAAAAGCAAGTAAACAAATAAAAATTACCAAGTGCTACTATATTCAGATCTTTGGAATACACAAAAGCCATTGTTCTGCTGCCTATGTTTATAGCTATATCATACTTTTCTTTTTTATTTTTCCTCTCAATAAATGTAAGTCAAGAATTGTTACCTTCTGGGACTTTCCTGGCGGTCCAGTGGTTAAGACTCGCACTCTCAGTGGAGGGGGCATGGGTTCAATCCGTGGTTGGGGAACTAAGATCCCCCATGCTGGGTGGTGCGGCCAAAAAAATAAAATAAAATATCAATAGAAAGGTGTTATTAAGGATAGGGAACATTTATCGAAATGCTCCCTATCCTTAATAGGGATAGGATACGAAAATTATGAGAACTACAAAATTAAAATCTACTGGTACCAATGTGAAAACTCTTAAAAAAAAAAAAAAAACAAGTTACCTTCTAACATTCTATAGTTTTTTACTCAGTGGGTTTTGATAAATGATATAGCTTGGGGAGGTAATTTTCTTAGAGACCTTATTTAATTTTCATCCTAAACCTATGAGATTATTATTACCTAAATTTTGCAGGTGGGAGAGGAGGTTCTGAGACGTTAAGGAACTTGATAATAAAAACAAGTATTGTGACAAAAGAGTAGCATTCAAATATATGATAATGCAGACTCTAGGCCAGGTAGGTATTGTCATCACCATTTTAAAGACAGTTTAAATTCAGGGAGAGAATGTATTCTGCCTAAGGCCACTCAACTAGTACTAGTGTGTGACAGAAGCTAGTGTTTCAGCTCGGTCTGTCTGACTGCATAGCGTGTTTTCCTGGCTGACTGGCTTGTTTAACTCAGGGCTTTTGTCTCAAAAGGGGACCATTCGTGAGCAGATACAGCTTCCCTGTAACAGGAAATTACTGGATAAAATTGTATGCTGTCTTGTCCAATTATAAGACAGTCAGTGCTGGGAACACCTTACTGGCTAAAAGTGAGTGTTAATGCCTCTGTTCTTTTACTGTCATAGTTTAGTCTTGGTCTCAGGAAAGTAGAGCATGATAAACAAAAACAAGTAAAAATTCTATTGCTGCTTACTGCCTTTGCCTTCTTCCTTCTTTTCTGCTTAGCTAGTGCCGAAGTAATCACCTAATACACAACCCTCAGAAGCATTATGTTGACAGATCCTGATGTTCCATGTCTGTGTTTTCATTTGAGCTGTTCAGTCAAATGGAGATAAGTTGTGAGAGATGCTGAATGGAATTTTTCTAAAGGCAGTGAGGATCACAGCAACTACTTCTTGCTGACTTTCGGTGGGGAAGGAATAGCAGGAAAATAAAATAAAAATGAAAAATTGTTGTTTCTTCCATATTGCCATGTAAAGTTACTTTTCTAGCTGTGTTCTGTATACATTTAATCACATCAATCTAGCTGATAAAAATAAAAGCTCTCCTCCTTTGGCCCCATGCTAATTATTCTTGTTAATTATTTTAAAATTATCTTTCTATCACTGCTTCTAGAACAACTGTCATAATTTCTACCTCAGAGGCTCCAGACATGACATACCTATAAACGTGGTATAAAAGATGGTGGCTGTAAAGGGAAATCAAATCCAACTGCATCTCCTACTGCATTGGTGTGGTGAGTCTCTCAAATTGCTTCTGTTAATTATTCATTATAGGAACACATACACACTAAACCCCTTAATTTTTGAGGGTTCATGTTACCTAGTTCATATCTCTGTATTTGTCACGTGTCTGACAGCATGTTGGACAAAGCAGAGCTCAAATAGCCTGCTACATTGTCTAACCTTACTTCCGGAAATTAAAAAAAAAGACAGGTTAGGCACCAATTAGTTACGCAGACCTTTGAGGTCTGCCATGTACTAACTAGTTCTTTTGTGTTGGAGTGAAGCCATTAGCACTATGCTAGGCACTCTGGTTGGGTACAAAGTCATTTGATTTCTGTTCTCTATTCTTTTTTTTTTTTTTAAGTAACCCTTGAGTTGAATCTTTATTTATTTATTTATGTCTGTGTTGGGTCTTCGTTGCTGCGTGCAGGCTTTCTCTAGTTGTGGCGAATGGGGGCTGCTCTTCGTTGTGGTGCATGGGCTTCTCATCGTGGTGGCTTCTTGTTGTGGAGCGCAGACTCTAGGTGCGTAGATCTCAGTAGTTGTGGCATATGGGCTCAGTAGCTGTGGCTTGTGGGCTCTAGAGCGCAGGCTCAGTAGTTGTGATGCACGGGCTTAGTTGCTCTGCGGCATGTGGGATCTTCCCAGTCCAGGGTTCGAACCCATATCCCCTGTGTTGGCAGGCAGATTCCCAACCACTGTGCCACCAGGGAAGCCCCCCTGTTCTCTATTCTTAAGTAATTTAAAATGTCAATAGCAAGGCAAAATATACACATGTGACATTAAAAAATAATTAGAGACCAAAGGAGTGAGAAAAAAGTCCAGAGGAGATGATCAAGGCAAAGTTTTCCTAAAAGACGTTTGGGTGGGAGGACATCATGAAGCATGGATAAAAATTTAGAGGGTTTAGTGGTGGCAGTGAACATGGGGTCTTCGGTGGGTAGCTGGCCTGATTGAAGACTGTGTGTAAGAATCTTATAGGTAAGGTGAACGTATAGCATATATATCATATAAAGTATTATCCATTTGCTCAGAATATCCTTGGTCAAATTCCATTTCAGAGACCTGAAGCCCTGCAGTACTCACAATATAGTTAATAAGTTTTTCTTCTCTGGTATGAGATTAGCAAGTTGTACCTCAAGTCAGTCCCATCTGTGTGCTTGTTTTTTAGAAAGATAAATTTTGTATCATTGTCACAACTGGGATATATAATATTTATAAAGTTTCATACAAACTCTTTGTCGAAAAATTGGACCAACCTACTTGTTTAATTAATGTGAAAGATCAGGGAGGGAACTGCTGCTTAAAAATATTCCATATGAGATCATCATGTTTGCTTGAATGTCATCTGCTTATCCTTTCTTTTTTTTTTTTAACGAGTACAGATTTTATTTTATTTTATTTTATGCTTATCCTTTATAAGAGATATTATAAGGAGTTTGTTTCCCCCACTCCAATAAAGCAGACAGTCAATTAAAGGCAAGCCTAGTGCTTACTCTCAAAGAGTTGGAGTATCTAGTTATTCTTCAATATTATGAGAAAATTGATCATCTTTAAAGCACAGAGTCCAATACAGTGCTCTAATCCCTGAATGTCTTGAAATGGTTGAACAATGAAATAACACTGACTGACCTCCAGGTTTGTTCATTTTCTAAAGATACAGCTTCATTGCCTTTTTTTCCAACAAGAATTAGAAGCCAAGCTTAGAGAAGAGTTACTCCTGATTTTGATAATGGTGTAAATCATAGTTCATATGCATTATCATATTTAATTCCCATGTAATTCTACGAGATAGTTACAATTATCACAATCATTCCTGCCCTTAGACATGAGTAAGAGGTGTTCCCAGTCAATGCTCTGAGCCTTGGCAAACACTGCAAATCACAGATATTGAAACACGAAGAAAGTTTTTCCGTTTCAAGCTAAGATTTTCTTTTATTTTTTTTCTCTTTTATGTTTGAAATTAATTTGACTACACAAGAATTATGGGAAATAAATGCATTAGCCAAAATGGCTGTCCCAGGCCAGAGGATGCTAGGCTGAGTGTGTGTGTGTGTGTGTGTGTGTGTGTGTGTGTGTGTGTGTGTGTGTGATCACATTTTCTGCCCTGGGAAACTAGAGAAAGAACTGGTGCTCTTGCTTACATTCAGCTGTCCAGACACCAAAGTGGGTGTCTAGGCAGACTAAGATCCCCACATAGCTGCGTTCTCTTCCTCCCTATTTCACCCCCTCTCCTTGGATGGTCTAGTTTTGGTAGATGCTTAGAGTCTTCTGTAAATCCTGAGTCAGAAGGATATCCCCCTGGCACTCCAATCATCAGCCAGGAGGCCTGGGAAGTTTCTACCTTTCTGGCCCCAGCACATCTGTACTCCCACCCAGGCTTTCAGGGAGGCAGGGGCAGCCTCAGGGAGAGCAAAGTGCCTCTCTGGCCGCTGGGTGGTGAACACATTCTAGAGGAGTAGACTTGAGGAGTAGCGGGGAGGGGGAGGCTGAGTGGAAAACAGGCAGGTAGGGGGCATAGTCTATCTGATAACTTTTAGGTATTTAGACATATGCTATGTTGACCCTAATTTGTCCTTTTGCCTTAGGCTGTGCTAATATTAGGGAAGACCTGTTCTCACTTCTGTAGAGGAGCAAACTGAGGCTAAAAGGGATTAAATTAATTGCCCAATGGCTGGTAAACAACAGAGCTGGGATTTGAACACTGATCCGCTGACTTTAGAATATCAAATTTTGGGTAGAGTGGAGTTAGTTTATGGAGGGAGCACCTTGAAAAATGTAGGTTTATGTAATAAATGAAACTTCTTGTAGAAGTCTGAGGAGAAAAGCAGCATGAGAAAATCTTGTCCTGGAAAGATTTGTCCCCTGGTCCAAAGGCTATTAATCTTAGATGCATAAGAATTGGCCTTTGTTCTTAATCTAAAGATTTCCAGAGGATTGTCTCTTGAAGCTTGACTCACTAAATGTTAATAGTTTTTACACATGTGCACAACACTAAAAAATGATCTCAAATTAAGAAGAGTAGGAAATTCAAAGTTAAACCAAGGGGAACAACATTCTTTATTGCAGTACTTCTCAGAATGTTAGATTTCCTTATTTGGATTTCTATGGAGTAAATAACATGCATAACTTCCCCAGACTGCTTGCTGATTGACCTGTTTTTGTGGAGCCCTTTACTGCTGCGGAAGTACTAATTCATAGCCCCTCTCCTGCTGACTCTTCCACGGGAGGCGGTAGAGGGGAGCAGCCCAGTAGCTGCTCTGTCTGACCCATTGTGGCCAAAATTAATGGTTCCCACATCTGACTAGCACTCAGGCCTGTGGCAAGTGAAGGAAAGACTGATCAGCACAGTTCTGCCACAAAACTAGTTTTCAAGTTACAGTGATGGTGCTGATAGCCAAGAGAAATGATCTGAATGAAAACTTAAGAATGCTTGCTTTTGTGGGTTAAGCTTCTAGGCTTTCCACGTAAATGGAAAGTAAACTGAAAATGCAGTACCTTTATTTACTTTTATATTTCTGTTTTGGGAAAAATAGGAGAAGAAATGATCATCCAGATATATTTGGACAAAGTCAGACAAGAAAAGGAAATGAAAATTATTGAGTGTCTGTGCCTGTAGGCGAGTAGTATTAGGAACAAAACATCCACAGCATGGGTGACAGAAGAAAATTATGAGATAGAAAGATTTTGTATTAAAAAAAAAAGCAGTCTTACTGCTGCAGGATAGCAGAAAAGTCTAGAACATGTTATTATGCAATGTGCTTGCAAATGGAAAGGGTAATGATGGGGTATAAATGGAAGCATTATTGACTAA
This sequence comes from Kogia breviceps, assembly GCF_026419965.1. NCBI lineage: Eukaryota > Metazoa > Chordata > Mammalia > Artiodactyla > Physeteridae > Kogia > Kogia breviceps. The sequence goes on from NC_081322.1 coordinate 51,042,399, forward strand.
TTTTCATATAAGAAGAATTAGATTAAGAGAATAAGTTAGTGCTTCTCTAAAAGGTTTAAAAATAAAGCTAGTAGAAGTAGATATACTACAGACCTCTAGGACAAGAGATAAAGCAAAGAAATATGTGAAATAAGAGCAAGAGAAGATAACAAGATTAGGCTTATGGGAGATTTCAAACTCCTTGTTGTGATGTGTGATTTGTGAAACGTTGAGACAAGGTTAGAATGAGGGAAAAGGACATGATGGATTTTCTATATTGAGATCATAGATTTTTTTTTTTTAACTTGCCAAGCCCCACCTGATAAGGGCTGCTCAACAAAGTTTGGGAAGGGTAAATTTTTCTGTCCAGCTATAAATAGGTGTGTAGAATTCCCATATACATCAGTAGAAGTATAAATCAGGGCAAACTTTTGTAGAGTAGCATCTGTCCCCCAAAAATATTCATTGTGTTATGCAAATGTACAGCAGTAATCTCTGCCACAACAATCCCCTGAAGATCTCCCTAACATTCAGTATTATTATTATTCTACAAGTAGTATTAGCTGGCATGCCCAAAGTTCCTCATGGCAGCTGTGAAGAAGATGAATTCATCCATTCTAGGGAAGTGCCTGTTTGGGCATCAAGGTTATGGTCAGTAGGCTTTCCACAAGCTCCTGGATATTACGAAACAAAGGAATCAAATTAAAAGAACAATGTAAATAGCTTATAAAGTAACTAAGTAGTTAACCTTGGTGTGTATATATGTGTAATTATGAATATACTGCTGATTTTTATGTACTTTTTTTTTTTTTTTTTTTTGCAGTACGCGGGCCTCTCACTGTTGTGGCCTCTCCCGTTGTGGAGCGCAGGCTCCGGACGCGCAGGCTCAGTGGCCATGGCTCACGGGCCCAGCCACTCTGCAGCATGTGGGATCTTCCCGGACCGGGGCACAAACCCGTGTCCCCTGCATTGGCAGGCAGACTCTCAACCACTGTGCCACCAGGGAAGCCCTTTATGTACTTTTTATACAGGTAAGCTTGTTTATTAACAATTCTCTTAGTAGAGACTGGTCACATGTTTCAGAATCCTGGGTGGGTGGGAGCCAAGTTGCAGCCATGGTTCACAAATTTATGTCTTCTTCAGCCTCCTTGCATTTTGTTTCTGCTCACTGAGTTGGCTGTCTTTGTCCCTAAAAGATCTATGTCTGAAAATATCTTGACTCTGTAGCCCTTCAGACTCCTTTTTCATTTTATTTAAGCCTTGATTTTATTGTGCGTTTCTGCTTTTACCACCATTGCTGCTAGACTATTGCTACTGCTAGTCATTTTCATAGAGCGCTGTTTATGCCATTTACTTGTGTTATACTGTGGAGTTAGAGATATCTTTGTTTAGTCAGGAAAAATGGGAACTTCTGTCTATTCCACTAAAATTTTTCTGGCATAAAATTATGAGCTATCAGTGTAACACTTTTTTCACCAAACAGCAAATTCAAACATTTAATTGCAAACCACACATATTAATTGCTTGCTATGGGCCTAATACTAAGTAAAATGCAAGAAGAAAATATGTCTGCCTTCAAAAAACTCATAATCTAGCAGAGAAGCTAGGAAAGAATCAGACAGTGTGAGGGCTATCATAGAGGTGATTGAATGTTCTCCTTGTCCTCTTTGACAGAACACTCTCTTGGTTTTCTCCCTATTTCTCTGGCTTCTGTTTATTTTTATTTTTCCACTGCAAACTTGTACTCTATGACCAACAATTTGGAGTTCCTCTAAGGTTGGTCGTAGCCCTCTTCTCTTCTTACCCTATGTATTCTCTTCCCAAGTTGTTTCTCTGGATCCACGTCTATTATTTTAACTTATATGCAGAAGACTCATACTTTTTCCCTTTACTAAAAACTCTACTCTGAGTTTCAGACCGATATATCTTAATTTTTTTATTTGACATCTCTCCAGGGAACCTCAACCTCAATATAATAAAAGAATGAACTCAACATCCAATCCTCTCCCCCTCAAAATCTGATCACCCTCCAGTACCACAATGTCAGTGAACGCTACCAACATCCATTTCCTTGTTCAAGCTAGAAAACTAGGGACTATGCTTTGACATCTCTTTTTATTTGTCTCCAATACTAAATCTATAGTTAAGCTCTATTGGTTTTCCTTTCTAAATTTCTCTCATTTGTATTATTATAATAGCCTCCTTTCTCTACTCCCAGATCTATTTTTTCACACTGAAGCCAGAGTGATCCTTTTAAAACTCTAATCTTATCAGAGAATTCCCTTTTAAAATCTTTAATACTTTTCCACTGTTATTTGTTAATAATAACCTTATCAAGATATAGTGTACATACCATAATATTCACCCTTTTAAAAGTATGTAATTAGGTAGGTTTTAGTATATTCACAGAGTTGTGCAATTATCGTCACTATCTAATTTTAAAATATCTTTTTCTTCTCAAAAAGGAAACTTGTATCTATTGGCAGTCACACTCCATTCTCCTCTTCCCTCAGCCCCTGACAACTACTAATCTACCTTCTGTCTCTATGGATTTGCCTACTTTGTATATTTCATTAAATTAAATTATACAATCCCATTTCTTTTTGGATAAAGAGAAAACTCATAAACCTTGGCTTTAAAACCCTGCAGAGACTGGTCTCCATTTCTTCTTATGTCTCATCTCAAACTGTGTTCTCCTCCATCTCTTGAATACATCACATTGGGCTTCTCTCTTTACTCCTCACTTACCATGCTTGCTTCCTACTGCTAACGGTTTTTGCATGTGTTGTTTTCTCTTTCTCTTCTTATCTAGTAAATTCTACCTCATTGTTCAACCGAAGCTCAAATGTTACCCTTTCAGGATGGACATTCCTGACCCTTCTCACTATATCACATCTCCTAGGTACAGGGTCTGATGACATAGGGTGCTTCTACTTTATAGCATTTGTCACAGTTGCAATATTCATTTTTCTTTTGTCATTATTTGATTAATGCTTTTTCTTCACTAGTCCAAGCTCTGCTTTAGTATCTAGCACAGTCTGACACATGGTAGGAGCTGATTAATGTTTACTTAATGAATGAAAGAAGTTTGGAATAAAAAGATTTATAGAAAATAGGTACTGAAGTTGAGTGGACATTAGAAAAAGATGAAAAATGGAATGCAAAATTTGGTAGTGGGAGTATGCAGCAAATATTATCAGAATTGGCTCCTGGAATCCTGGGATATAATTGTAGTTCATCCTTCTGCACCTTCTTGCCTCACCTTCTCAATCTGTAAAGTAGAATTATATTTGTCTTTTTATGTCCCAGACAAATTCAAAGACTCAAATGAGGTAATGTATTTAAAGAAGGTTTGTAAACCATATATCAAAGTTATTAAATTAAAAAGTGTTCTTATTAAATAATCAGGTAATATATACTCGATAACCTTGGTTATTTATAGGATATAAAATTAGATTGTGTGGAAAATAGGAAGAATGATAACTTTTCCCAGTTGTGTATGTAACACACATATTTGTCAGTTATAAAGATTAAATCTGTTTTCTTGACTGATGAAAATGTGAAAGACATTTTGCAATTTTATGAAAAAGAGAAGTGATTGGATCTAAAGTAAGAATGATGACCTATGTGACAACATGACTAAAAGTAGGCAAAACAATGAATACGGGCAGAGATCTCTAAGATCACAACTATACCTGAAGCAATAAGATGTTCAAGGTGAGTTTGCTGAGTTGGATAATGTGAGATTTAGTTAGGAAGAAAAAACAAAAGCTGTATATGAAAATGGATGTTTCAGTTGAAAACCCTATTTTTGTTTCATATTGTTGATTAAATATATTATACACTGTAATTCAAGTATTCCTCTGAGTTCTGTGTGATTAAAAACTCATCAGTAGGTTGTGTGGGATAAAAAAGTTTATGTGCAGACCAATCAGAGTATCCTGGAGAGGAGAAAAATTGGTGTTAGCACTAAATACAGTGCCTGTTTAATAAATGTGTATATAGATATGTTATATATGTTGATATGTCATTTCTATGGTCTTAATGTTTGATTTGGTTATACATCCTAGGAGCAGAAAGACCATTTATGAACACTTAAATTCCTACTATTATAGAATTTTAGGATAGGTAGGGCCTCAGGCATTATCATGTTATAATCCAAGGAGTATATGGCTCTCTTACGGGTTTATAGCTAGTTGTTAGTGGCAGAAGTAGGCCTAGAGCACAGGCATTAAGATTTACAGTCTAATGTTGTTACTTTACTACTGTCACTAAGAAAGTAACTTAAATTATCTTATTGGTTCCATCTTATATGTGGCTATGTTTATTTCTAGCTCTACATTCAGAGATTGGCTTGTTTACATTTCCACTTATAGGCCATTGTGTAAGGGCATCTAATCTAGTTCCAGCATTATTACCCTTTGAATGTTAGGACTGTCAAGATTAATGCCCATTGTGTAAGTATTCAGGGTTTCCATGTCTAAGAATTTATAAGAAGCCAGTCTTTAAGTTCACAGAGAAGCCTCTTGGAATGGCAGAACTATGAAAAAGTTAGGGGAGCCAATGTTTAATGCCTGTAAGTATAATATTTGATTTATAAATACATGTGGGAAATTAAGAATGCACATATATTTGAGTAAAATAAAAAGCATGAAAGAAAAAGACATGGATCAATACAGAGAAAAAACTAATGCTTAATCTTTTTCAAGTGAAAAAAAGAGAACTTAAAAAAGTTCTAATTATACATTTGGAGTATTACATAAAATAGCCCCTTCATAGAATTAAAATTGGCTGGTATGTAAAATAATCAACCAGAGGACCAATGTTTATTCTAAATTAAAGGTATGATCAGTAAAATAAAAATCAAATAGAAGGGTTAAAGGATAAAGTTGGTAAATTGTTGATAAGGTAGAAGAATAAAGGCAAAGAGAAAAAGGGAGAGGTATAGAGGGCAGTCTAGGTGGTCTAATATTTATCTAATAGGATTTACATTAAGAAGAGAACAGAGACAATGGGTGGGAGGGAATAATACAAAAAGACTGCAGGAAGAGTTGTCAGAGATGAAGAACTTTTTAAAGAGTTGATTAATGACCAAATGGAATGAATGAAGCTGTATACATTCTAGACCTAACTTAATGAAGGCTTACAATTTAGAATATAAAGAAGACATTCAAAGCTTCCAGGGAATATGAAACAATTTACAAACAGAGGGATGTGAATCTGATTGTTGTCAGACTTCTCACCAGCAATATATATTAGAGGCCAAGAAGTAAAATTTTGAAATTCTGAACAAAGTTATTTTGAACCTAGAAATCTTACCCCAGCTAGTCTATCAGTTGAGTGTGAGGGCAAAAGGAAAATATATTAAAACATGAAAGAATATTACTTACCGTCAACTTTAAAAATAGAGTTAAGAACATATGCCAACAAAATATAAACAGACATGAAGCAAGCAGACAGCATGGAAATTTTTAAAAAATGGGATTGAACTTGGAATACTATAAAAAGAAATGTCAGACTGAAAAATGTCCATCAACTTTAGAAAATATAGCAACAGGCTTCTTTGTGTAATTAATTTCTAAGTTCATACCATTGTGGTTGGAAACGATACTTGATATGATTTTAATCATCTTAAATTTATTAAGACTTGTTTTGTAACCTAACCTGTGATCTCTCCTGGAAAGTGTTCCACATGCACTTGAGAAGCATGTGTACTCTGCTGCTTTTGGATGGAATGTTCTGCATATATCTGTTAAGTTCATCTGGTCTAACATGTCATTTAAGACCAATATTTCCTTATCGATTTTCTGTCAGAATAATATATCCATTGATATAATTGGGATATTAAATCCCCTGCTATTACTGTATTGTATTTATCATGTACTTAATTACACAAAGCAAATTGGAAACTTCATAAATACATGGAGATTAAGCAGCATACTATTGAACAACAAATGGGTCAAAGAAGAAACCAAAAGAGAAATTTAAAAATACCTTGAGACAAATGAAAATGGAAATACAGGTTTCCTCCACTTTTCAAAAGTTTACTTTATGCCACTTCACTTTTATGAAAGACCTACATTAGTTTTTGTTTCACTAACAGAAAGAAATCTGAAGAGGATTTTTGCTCTTACAAAAAAGAAAAATAATTGTTTCTTTGCTTTATGCTGTTTTAGCATATGAAAGCTTTCATAGGAATGCTCTAGTTTTGAATAGCAGGAGAAATCTGTATAACATACCAAAATTTGTGGAATGCAGGAAAAGCTACATTTTAAGTTCCAAGAGGGAAGTTGATAATGATAAATACCTACCTCAAGAAACAATAAAATCCTCAAATAAACAACCTAAACTTACAATTTACAAGGAACTAGAAAAAGAAGAACAAACGAAGTCCAAACTTAGAAGAAGGAAGGAAATAACAAAGGTTAGAGCAGAAATAAATGACATAGAGACTAAAAAGACTATAGAGAAGATCAAGAAAACTAAGAACTAGTTTATCAGAAAAGATAAACAAAGTTGGCAAGCCTTTAGCTAGACTTAACAAGAAAAATAGAGAAAGGACTCAAGTCAAATTAGAAATGGAAGAGGAGATATTACAGCTGATACCACAGAAATACAAAGAGTGATAAGAGACTGCTATGAACAATTATATGCCAACAAATTAGACAACCTAGAAGAAATGGATAAATCCCTGAAAACATAGAACCAATGAGACTCAATCTTGATGAAATAAAAAAGTCTTAAGAGACTAATTACTATTAAGGAGATTGAACCAATAATCAAAAACCTCTGAACAAACAAAAGTCCAGGACCAGGCAGCTTCACTGCTGAATTTTACCAATCATTAAAGAAAAATTAATACCAATCCTTCTTAAACATTTCCAAAAAATAAAAGAGGAAAAAATGCTTCTGAACTCATTTTATGAGGTCAGCATTATCCTGATACCAAAACCAGTCAAGGACACCACCAGAAAACAAAATTACAGGCCAATATCACTGATGAATATAGATGAAAAAATCCTCAACAAGTTATAAGCAAATTTTACTGAATTCAACAATACAGTAAAAGGATCATACATCATGAAAAAGTGGGATTTATTCCAGGGATGCAAGAATGGTTCACCATCTGCAGATCAGTCAGTGTGATACATCACATTAACAGAATGAAAGATAAAAATCTCATGATCATCTTAATAGTTGCAGGAAAAGCACTTAATAAAATCCAATATCCATTTATAATAAAAAATCTCAACAAAGCAGGCATAGAGGAAACATATCTCAACATAATAAAGTCCATATATGACAAGCCCTCAGATAATATCACACTTAATGGCAAAAAGCTGAAAACTTTTCCTATAAGATCAGAAATAAGAGAAGGATACCCACTCTTGTCACTTTCATTCAACAGAATATTGGAAGTCTTAGCCACTACAATCAGACAATAATAAGAAATAAAGGGAATCTAAATTGGAAATGGAGAAGTAAAATGGTCACTGATGACTCAATCAAAAAGCTTTTGGAAATAATAAGTGAATTCAGTAAGGTTGTAGGATACAAAATCTATACTTAAAATTTTGTTGCATTTTGATACACTAATAACAAACTATCAGAAAGAGAAATGAAGAAAACAATTTCATCAAAAAGAATAAAATACCTAGGAATAAATTTAGCTAAGGAGGTGAATGACCTGTACATTAAAACTATAAGACATTAATGAAATAAATTGAAAAAGACACAAATAAATGGAAAGATATTTCATGTTCATGGGCTGGAAGAATCAATACTACTGTTAAAATGTCCATACTACCCAAACAATCTACAGAGTCAATGCAATCTGTATCAAAATTCCAGTGGCATTTTTCACAGAGGTAGAAAAAATAATCCTCAGATTTATATGGAACCATGTAAGAACTTGAATAGCCAAAGCAGTTTTTAGAAAAAGAACAAAGCTGAAGGCATCACACTCCACTCCTTAATTATTTCAAACGATATTTTAAAGCTATAGTAATTAAAACACTATGGTGTTGCATAAAAACAGTCACATAGGCCAATGGAACAGAATAGAGAGCCCAGAAAAAAACCCATTCATATATGGCCAATTAATTTACAACAAAGAGGCCAAGAATATATGATGGGGAAAGGGCAGTCTCTTTAATAAATAGTGCTGGGAAAACTGGAGAGCCACAAGCAAAAGAATGAAACTTGGCCATTATCTTACACCATACACAAAAATTAACTCAAAATGGATTAAAGACTTAAACCTGAAAATTTAAGACTCCTAGAAGAAAACATAGTAAGCTCCTTGACATAGTTCTTGGTGGTGAGTTTTTGAATCTGACATCAAAAGAATAAGCACAAGTGAGACTACATCATACTAAAAAGCTTCTGCACAGCAAAGGAAACCATCAACAAAATGAAAAGATGACCTACTGAATGAGAGAAAATATTTGCAAATCATGTATCTGATAAGTGGCTAATATCCAAAATATATTAAAAACTCATACAACTCATTAGCAAACAAACAATTCAATTAAAAATGGGCAGAAGATCTGAATAGATATTTTTCCATAGAAGATACACAGATAGCCAACAGGTACATGAAAAGATGCTCAAAATTATTAATCATTGGGGAAGTGCAAATCAAAACCACAGTGATATCACCTCACACCTGTTAGCATGGCTATTATCAAAAAGACAAGAAATAACCAGTGCTGGCAAGGATGTGGAGAAAAGGGAATTCTTGTGCACTATTGGTGGGAATGTTAATTGGTACCGTCACTGTGGAAAATAGTGTGAAGTTTCCTCAAAAATAGAACCACTATATGATCCAGCAATTCCACTGCTAAGTATTTATCTGAAGAAAACAAAAACACTAATTTGAAAAGATAAATGCCCCTCAATGTTCATTGCAGCATTATTTACAATAGCCAAGATGTGGAAACAATCTAGAGTCCATCAATGGATGAATGGATAAGAAATTATATATATATATATAATATATATTGCATACATATAGAGTATATTATATTGTCGATATAAAAAATGGAAAAAAATGAAATTTTCCACTTGCAATATATGAATGGACCTCAAGGGCATTCATTATGTTAAGCGAAATAAGTCAGACAGAAAAAGACAAATACCATATGATCTCTCTTGCAAACATGCGGAATCTAAAAACAAACAAACAAATAAAACCCAAGCTTATAGATATGGAGAACAGATGGGCAGTTGCCAGAGGCAGGGGGTGAGGGGTGGGAAAAGTGGGTACAGGGGGTCTAAAAGTAAAAAAAAAGACAGATGAGGTTCTGTCAGGATTAAAGTTTATCATATCTTTAATTTCTATCTATAAATACATAGAGAGAAACAGGCTTTATACCCAATGGGGAAAAGAAATAAAGAATTTTCATTACTGTAAGACTTCTGAAACATCATTAATCTGGTCTCTGTGTGAAGTGAAGCTGCAGTGATACCACACAGGGCAATACCATGTGACCTCATCACATGAGTGAAAAAAGAAAAGATAGCAGAAGGATTCTAAGAATATTGTTTTCAAGAAAAAAAAATTTCATTCAACATATTTAATTGATTAAGAAGCTGGATGACTTAGTTGTTTGACCAAGGAGGAAGACATTTCTTTGGTAAACAAGAAAATAAATGAGAGAGTGGATGGGGAGAAACATTAGGCTTTCAAAGGAAATCAAGCAAAGGGCTAACAAAAAATTCACCCTAGATATAGAAGGCAAATTGAGTAACTAAGAGTTTAAAATAAATAACTCATTTGACCACGAGCCTTTAATATTTTCCTTCCAGAGGCAGTGGCTTTCTGAATAAAATTACTTGTCTTTTTATAATTTGCCCAGTCACTATACTGGGTTCTGTAGTGAATAATATTCACGTAGTGATAATATTAATGGTTTTCAATTTTTAGAATTGAAACTTAATTTTAGTTATAAAACCATGAGATTTAATTATAGTTGTATAAAAGAATATAAATGTTATAAACTTTGATAGTGGAAAAGCAATGGTATATGATGACAAAAGCTGGCTGGTTGAAGCATGGGAGGGACAACTAGAGAGTGATGTAGCAGTGATAATTTCTTCATTGTCCAGAGTAGAGAGCTAAATGAGTCTGTCTTAAGTTCTATCTCGGTTCAGGGGCTAGCTTGGTCATTAACTACTTCAAAATTCAGACCAGGTAAAAATCACTCTGTGATAACATTTCAAGCATAAAATATTTTGGAGTATATAATACCCATGGTCATTGAAATAATATCTCAATTCTAGACATATACTTTTAAATAGCAATCTGAGGTGAAAAAGAAAAATCTCTAAATAAAAATTTAAAACTAGCAAACTGACTAGTACTCCTAAAAATACTGGAAAAATACTTAAAATATTACATATATTTATATATAAAACAGTGTGTATGAGACTGATAACAAAGTGTACTTGAAGTATTTATCAAAGAAGACAATATTATAACCATAGAAGCTAACATTGATTGAGCAACTGCGTGCTAGGTATGTTGTAAGTAAATAATATATATGACACAGAATAAATGCACGTTCGTAGTTATCACCAGAATTTGAAAGGATGGAAGTGAACACTAATAAAGAAGTGGTGTATGGTTTATGCAAGGTGTTTATGATTCAGAAGAAAATGAATTTAAAAAATAAGTTGGAAAAATATTGACTTTGTGGAAAACCCTTTCCTTGACAGCATAAACACAATAGGAAATATTCAGGAGGATTATAGGAGCAGAGAAGAGAAGTGACATTACAGAAGCACACCAATGAGATGACAGATAAGGGATGAAGGTAGGATCAAATTACCATAGTGTTTACATTCAGATTCCCTCTGGCTATGTTTAAAAAAGTTAAGTAACTGTTATTAAAAATTTTTTAATTGTAAATATTTATACTGTGATAGAAATTACATCTTTGGTAACCATTTAAAATTCAGATAGAAAAAATTAGAAGTCAATTTTATGTTGGAGGGAATATGAAATTATTTGGTATTATGTGGGGTAACAGGCGAGTGTGTGAAGATCAGTTCAATAGTTAACCTTTAATTTCTCTTCCAATTTTTAAATTCTGTGATTCAAGGCACCTTTATTTAAGAATACATAAACAAACTCTTAATAGTTTAAAAATGTATATATTTTTCTTTGATCTCATATTTCCATTATATTTCTCCAATAAACTTTTACTCTAATATAATGTACTTTTATACTTCTGAAAGTCTTTTATTTGTCACCTATCATACTTCTCTGCAACAAGCAAATTTGTTTGTATAAATTAAAATTTATTTTTTATTTCTCTGGCCATAAGGCTCTAAGTGTTAAAAAAAATTCTTCTAGATTGAATTTCATGAAAATTATTTTTACTACTCAATTGATCAAAAAATCATACTATAAATTTTAATACTTATTAAATGCAAAAAGCAAAATATTACTGAAAATTAATCTCTTGATAAGAGTAGCTTATTTTTTCCTGGATGAATATTAGTTTTAATGTAATTGAGGCAAAGTTCAACATCAATTATATTTATATTTTAGTATTTTATATATATGTAAGCACTGAGAAAACATTATAAATAAGAAGATAAAAATGGAAGTTTTAGTAATGTCACTCAATTCTTTGAGTTCTTTCTGAGTTCTGTGCCAAAAATTCATATAGTGATCTATCATCAAAAATATTTTTATTAATCTACCAGCTGACAATTTAATTATGTTCTCTTCAGTTTTGATCCTGACTTTCAAAAGGATTTGTCACCCTGTCATTAGAGTCATTTTCTTTCTCAATTTATAGGCAGTACACCAAAAAGGCTTTACTGAGATGTATTCAATCACTATTATTATTAATTCTGATGCACATTTACCAATAAACAGTTTTGATAAAACACTTTCTTTTCATGCACTTTAAATATACTATTGTTAAAATCTCAGAACTACAGAATTAACTAATTTATGGGAAATATTTAAGTTGCTTATTTGGCAAAGCCAGTCCTGAAATCAAACCAATCAGCCAAATCAGATTTACTGTCAGAAAAAGTCTGACTTCACTTCTCAATTCAATTACATGTGTTAGTACATGTCTTCCTGAAATCCTCTCACATCTGAATTCTAATTCTGAGAGAGATAGTCATAGCAGTGAGCCCTACCAAGACTTTATTGCTTGGATGGAAAAAAATGCATAAAAAAGTAAAAAAAAAAAAAAATTACTGGTCCCAGACAAGCATACCTCTAGAATTTATGGAATCCTGGCTCCAAGAGTTGAGAGGAAAAAAAAGAGATAGGCACAGCACAAAACCAGATACTCTTAAAGGGAGATGAGGTCCTCTAGAAAGGAACAATGTGAAAATCTGATAGTAAAATTGCTAATTATCCTTAGAAGAAAAATAAAGGGGAGACAACCAAAGAAATCAATGACACTTCACAGAAAATGCTGTGATGATTCAGGTTCTAAGGGACCCCGAAGATGGAATGCCACATGCATGTTAAAGAGTGGCAGAAGTCTGAAAGAATATGAAAGCAGGCAAAAGGCTAGAATAGTAGAGAATTATAAAAGACTGCTACAGAGGGCAGGGAGCAAGGTGGACAAGGATGAGGGAGCCCACTGTTTTCCTAGATGGTGTGTTACTCAAGATGGTAGATACTTCTCTACTCAACATATCCAAGATTGCTCTTGAAAATTAGTTTTCCAACTGGAAAAGTAGAATTAAAGTCTGAAATATATGGTGAAACAATAAATGACACTGGTCACCTTTATACAAAAATCATCTTAATTCCAATAAATGACCTTGTAGTCTATTGAAAGGACTTGTAAACATAGTTGCAGAATATCAGCAATGTTTAATAGTCATGATTAATTGGGAGACAACACACGAAGAGACTGATACTTTTCTAAAAAAGTATATCAAAAAGTCTTAAAAAATGGGTGTTGATATACTTAATGTCAATGCTAAAAACTGTCTAGAGCTAAAAACTATTATAAATAGTTTACTAAAGATCTCTTAGAAAAATGCTCTTCTCTCTCTCTAGGACTAGTCAGAATCTCCAGGTAAAAAACAAAGGGAAACAGATGTCAATTCAACGTAAGAAAAATTTCCCTAAGATTTACAGTGGTCCAAACCTGAACCAACATCACAGTCATGCTCTCAATGCAGTGGACAGACTGAAGCAAGGCCGTCATCATAGTCAGAAGGGCAATTGAGGGGATTCTTCTGGGGTGGGATTGGATTTAGGTGATCTCAGATTTTGGCTCCAATTGTTAGTTCCTTAGAATTCTATTCATCTGTCTTGGGTGAATGGAATAGACCTGCTTAAAAAGCACATATTTCTTTGAATGCTTTCTAGTTTTCTCCATTAGCACTTAGCAAGAGATGGTGTGAGTTAGTAGTTCCAGAGGAGTGTGGAAGAACACATGTGCATCACTGGTGAGGGCAGGGATGGAGAAGGAACTGCTCTCCACTAACCTGGGCTGCGTGGATCATCAGCGGGATCTACAGGGAAAACGAATGGGACGCAGGGTCTAGATTCTCTGGGGTTAAGATTATCTGCCTCACATATGGTCTCTGGCAGGACCCTGCTGTTTTTGTGGATTTGGAGGCCGAGGACAGTTTGGGAAATACCTGAATCATTCACAAAATCTCCCTTTTTTTGTTTGCTGCTATTGTGTTTACCCCTCACTCCAGCTGAAAAGAAAAAGTCAGTTATGTGTTTCATTGATCATTCCTCGTGCAGAGAGACCTATATTGGCCTCATCCTCACTGTGTTGATGGCCTTCAGTTTCTGCCTTTTGGGAAAAGAGGGACTATCCAGCTTCCCTCCACATTTTGATTATATGCAGTTGTAGAAATTCATTAGTTTTCCATGGGAAAAATCATTTGAAAATTATAAGCCTTGTTAAAAGCAGATATGGAGTAGCTTATAAGAAAGCTCTAAGGTGTGTGTGTGTGTATGTCTGTGTGTGTCTGTGAATATTGAGATGAATAGTTTCAGGCACCCACTGAAGTGAAGCTGCATTTTTGTGTGTGCGACAGACCCTACTCAGCAATCTCTTAGCTTCCTTTTACTTACAAACCAAAAGCTTCAGCTGTTTTATTGAAGACTGGGTGTAAAAGCTGAAGTGCTTCGCCAACACAGACATCAAAGGGTCCTAAGTGTACTTTTCCCCATATGTTTTAGTTTTTCCCTTCATGCCTGATATCAGTCAGAGAGGGTGCTAGAATGTAATACCTCACACCTTGAAGATTAAACACCTTCTCAGCTGGTATTTCTGTTTCGACTTCATTTCCTGCCACCTTCTATCATAAGCATCTTGCACCATGTCATGGTTCTGTCTGAACAGCAAGGCTATGTTTTTCAAAAGCATTTTTCTGCAAATAAGTAGTCTCTGCCTTGCCTTTGACGTGAGCTTAGTTGCTGAATGAATTGCTTTGTTGGACAGTGAGATAAGATTATAATAGAGTCTGTAATAACGATGCCAATCACGAATGGCAGGAAGGCTGTTATTCTTGGACTGTTGTATTTGTAAATCATGCTAGATTTCCCACGCCTTAATCTAAAAATGCCACCTTGTCAGTGGTAGAGGCTTACATTTTTAGTTCTCAAGAAAAATATTTCATAAAGAACATCCTTTTCTTCTTCGTTGTGTAATAAAAAAGTTCCAGGAAAGATTCATATTATCTAAAGGATCACTCAGGTGTCATTTTCACTTCTGTACCTAACCCTGTATGAGTCAGGCAGTTACCACATTCTCTTATGTGTAGAATGATTCTTACTTGTATTGGAGGTTGTTGTTGTTTTGCTTTACTTTTCTTTTTGCTTGAATTGGAAGCACATGTTCTAAGATGGGCTAAGGAGTGTGTTTGGGAGCTCTGTGGCCAGGGGACAGGCCTCTAAGGAGGAAGAGGCAGGTTGGAGGACCAGTTCGGGGTGAGGAATCAGCCCTTCCAAATAGGAAGACTTGAAGTTAGGTATTAAAAAAGAAAAAAAAAGGGAAGTGTTTCCAAACATTCTCTGTATCTTCATGGAATTGATATGTTCTTATCAATTGATCAATTGATAAGAACATTTCTGATCAATCTGAACAGTTCTGATCAATCTTATCAATTGATATGTTCTTATCAACATATTGATATGTTCTTAAGGGTAAAACACCAAGCAGAATAAATCAGATTTTTTGTTTCATTTGCCTTATATTTTCAGAGGTGTTTCATTTTTTTATCCTGAGAAGGTAGCTTCTTATATTTTGGTTTTAAATTTTTCTGTCCCTTTGCTATACACCCCAGTGACTAAAAAGCAGAATAGTCACCACTTTGTAGCTATAAAGGGACTGTGGACTGTTCCTCTATAAGAAAATGACCTATTTCAAAGTATGTTCCTATGTAAGGTCTAATTGTGAATTTAGGAATCTAAAAGCCAAAAATAGTAGCTAATATTTGGTAAATAACCACTTAAATTAATCAATATTTAAGGGGACATTTTAGGAAAATTATAAGGAAACTATAGGCAAATTTGGATTTAGAAAGAACATCAGATTATTTCACTCCATCATGGCAATTGAAAGATAAACAAAATGAGGCTCAGAGAAATGAAAAATGTGTCGTAAATATTGTTGAATGAGCTAGCTGTGAAATCCTGGTCTCTTGAATGTCATTTCTGGAGCTCTTTTAAATATGCTTGGTATCTCCTGTAATATAAGTATTCATAACCATATCCACCTAGTTTGAAATACAAGATTATTTTCCAAACCAGAAAAATGTCTTTAATCGTAAATTGTCAATTGTAATAAAGTAGCAAAAAAATCTAAAATATGACTGATTTCCTCGATGAAAAAAGAAGTTTTAAAAGGTTAAACTCATTTGAAAGAATAGCATGTTATAAAAGGATTTATTATGTATCATAAATTTTAATTATAAAACACTTTCACAGATGTTTTATGTATTCTTTATTAAAAAACCTATGAGGTGATTGACTATTAACTGCATTTTGCAGATAAGAATCCTGAAGCTCAAAATTGAAGAGGCACATCTGAGACAGCAGGATTGGGTAGTAGGTCCAGGTCTTCTGACGGCAAATCCTAGCGCTCTTGTCACTACCTCCTAGTTTGTTCCTCAGTGGATAATAGACCCACTATTCTTCACCTGCATTCATTATCTCTCAAATTTCATTCCAGTTCAGGAAATAATAATGAGAATTTTTTTTTTTTTTTTTTTCTGTACGCGGGCCTCTCACTGCTGTGGCCTCTCCCGTTGCGGAGCACAGGCTCCGGACGCGCAGGCTCAGCGGCCATGGCTCACGGGCCCAGCCGCTTTGCGGCATGTGGGTTCTTCCCCGACCGGGGCACGAACCCGTGTCCCCTGCATCGGCAGGCGGACTCTCAACCACTGAGCCACCAGGGAAGCCCGAAATTTTTTTAAAACTAAAGAGGTTGTAGTAGGGAATTTCCAAAATAATGTTGCAGCTGAGGAAATACATCTAGAAAGACTAGTTAGAAGGGCAGCATGCTGTTCTGCTGGATGTTGGGATGGGTAGCGGCAGCTGGCATGCTCCAGCCACCTCCTTCTGGCTCTCAAGAGCCAACTGCTAAACTTACAGTGATTTTGCTGTTTGTTAAATAGCCATTATTAAAAATGAAATTGTATAAACTTATAACTGAGCATTATGTTAAAAACAAATATAGTAAATATGAAAGACTTGTCACTTCTTAGTTATTTTACTATATTTTACTATTATCTATGTTTTTGATGTTATTTATATGTCTGGTATTTGTATGGTGGACATGCTAGGTAATGCTATCTGCTCTTCCCAGTCCTGCACTGGTAGTTTGGAATCAACTATGATGGAAATATTTATACCATGACTATCACAAATGCTAAAAAATTATTGATTTGTTCATTGTATAGACTTAAAAATATTAATATTTTTAATATTAGCAATGCAGATTAAAATTTAAATTGTTTTGTATCTGCAGCTATTACATTGTAAATAGCACATAAAATTAAGAAAATAATTCTTTTAGTGTTTGAAAACTGCTATCTGATTTAGCAAAGAAATTACTCATGTCATTGAAAACTAAATGAAGTCTGACACACATCCTTGTTGTTTTACTTTAGACTCACCCTATGATATAAAAAATATATATGTCAGCCGACATCTATGTCAGAACTACACTCATTTGTCAATGAGTGGACATTGACATGAGGACTTCTTTTTTGAATCAGATTGTAATCAAACATTTATACGTAGTCCAATTTTGTGGCATTATTGTTGGGAACAGAATGAAAATGAAACTGATGGTGGATTTTATAGGAAACAGCAAGCCGCACTGAAATCATTGGAATGGAATTTACGATGATGTTTATTATATATTTTATTGTTATTTGTAAATCATGTTGCTATATGTTTTTAAAGCAGTGAAATTTATAATAATTTTTTTTCTTGGAGAGTCAGTTGTTGAACCCTTGTCAGCACACCATGGATAGAGGGCATGGTTTGTCAGAAAGATGAGTGCTCCTTCCAGACGAGAATGCAAGAGAAGTCCGTTCTTGTCCCTTTGTAGTTTTCCTTCAACACGAGCTCTAAGTCTAAATAATGATCCCAGTTTTATGTAATAGACCTCTGTGACCTTTTCCTATATTGTATGGGGAGGGTCTCTTTTCTATTTGTAGCATCTCAACTTCAAATTCCAGAATGCATTTTACATTGTAAAAAGTAACCAACTTACACAGACAAATGGAGGACAAAAAAGCTATCGTTAGTTGTAGGGACACTTCTGGTGTTGGCCCCAATATTCTCTCTCAGCTCTGTCCTTTATTTCACTTTCCCAGTACCCAGTACCTAGTACAATGATTCTAACTTCTGGAAATAAAGCCCAAAGCTCTGGTGCATTTTTGGTCCTTTACTCCGTTGATGTGACTTCTCCAGAATCAGTCATACTTTATCTGTCTTTTATTCTATCCCCTTGGAGCTCTGCATTATATTATGCTACTGCAATAATAGTGGCCAAGGAGTTACTGCTATCCCATCTTCGAGTAATACATATTTACATTAACACATACTCATTCTCTGGGAATTCTTTAACCCCAATGGATAACTCAAGGGCTGGGATTCTAAGAATTGTGGCATAATGGTGGTAGTTAGTGGTGGTGGATATTCAATAAGTAATTGTGGATTGATTGATAGGATTCCCTTCTAGACTCTTTCAATCATACCAATTCCAACTTCTCCTGCACTGACAGGCAAATTAGTCTTATGATCCCTTCTTCTCCTTTTTATTGAGCTTTGATTTCAAATTAATTTATATAAAATCCAAAATTACAGATTGAACATCTCCTAATTTTCTGATAAAGCTATCTTTGGTTTTCAAACTGGCTTGCTTTGCCATTCATATATGGAGTTTAGCTTGTACTGCAGTTAATCATACTTAAATTCCATTTGTAAAGGACTTGCTGAGACAGCAGAAATGTCGAAAGAGAAGAAGAAATCATGAGGTGCCATGGTCTTTTGATTTCCAGTTGAAGAGTGGAGGTTAGTTACAGGTCAAAGTGAATGAAGGGTTATTTTGTGGTCTCAAGAAGCTTGCTAAGGTAAAATAGGGGAATCTTACTGAGAGTACATTTTTGCTTTTAAAACTTCCATGGCTCCTGTAAGATTTAAATAGGAAAATCAGGGTGTTACATATTTTTAATATATGAAACAGGTAACTGAATATGAGCATTGCAGAGAGAGGTGGGTTAAGTAAAGTGCTTTGTAATCAGCAGCCTGATTTCCAATCCTAGCTCTGCCTCCTCAGTAAACTTAATTAGTTTCTCTTAACCTCAATTTTATTATTTGTAAAATTGGAGATTATTTATAATGTAACTACTTTATTGGATTGTTTTAATTATTAAATAAGATAATAAATACAGAGTGCTTAGCAAAATTTCCACTCACAGATATTGATGACAACATGTTGCCAAGAGGGTTTCCATGATGCAAAACCTTATCGAGGAGACAAGTTGGGGAACTGTTTCCCTTCAGAGAATCTTTTATTTCATGGGCCATATAACGAACGACCTTCTCTATTATACTAAAATGGTGTTATTCCATGAAAATATTTAAATTAACTGCAAATAGATTTAGCTACTTTAAAGGTTATTTGTTGAGTTTTGAAGAATTGCTCAAAAATTTTTATTATGTGCAATTTGTGAAGGTGGAAATTATTGAATTTTGTTGAGAATTCTCTTTCTGTTACAGAGATCGTGAAGATCTGAGGACAGTGCATCACATCTCAGGGGAAGGTTGTGGTACAAAATGCTGTGGTCTGTCATGGTGCATGGTTTAACTCCAGATTCAGTCAAAGAGTTTCCATTTTATATCCATGTGTTCTGGGAATTTAAACTTTTAAAATCTGATTAAATGTTATTAATATTATGTTATGTTTTATCATGGTGCATTCTGTAGCTGTTCTTGAAAGAGTTATCTCTTCCTTTAACTAGAAGTAATTTTCTATATTATCAAGAGATAAAAGGTCACATAAATATAAAGCTTTTCCAGAATGTATTGCTTAATCTTAGTTATATTAACAGATTGTAATTGGGAGGTGAATGCAAAGACTAAGATTATCAGACCTCACTTACCTGGTCTGGTGAACACTCTCCCCCACTTCCTGCCCCACTGGGACATTATTTTCTGCAGTTTGCTCCTTGGAAGTCTGGGGGTATGCTATTACAGAGGGTCACCTAGGAGGTCCAAGTAGTTATGGAAATACTGCTTTCGGAGATTTATGAAGCATGTCAGCACATTAAAATCTGTGAGAAGTCCAGTAAAGCAAGTTGTTTGAGCCAGTGTTTGCCTCTTTTATTGCATAATACATATACCTTGTATTATTTGTTTGATGAAACATGTTTTAGGAAGCTTTACTCTGGATTACAATTCCTCAGCCAGAAGCACAAAAAAACCTGAAATTGCTTTTAACAAAGTCCTTAGAGTTGATTTGGAATGAGAAGAATTGGGTTTGAGACTTTATGCTGTAATTTTACAGCTAGGTAACATTGGGTAAGTTATTTCATTTCTCCAAATCTCAGTTTCCTTTTCTTTAAAAGCATAAAATACCTAATACTTATGTACAGGTTTTTATAAATATTATGTAACAATGTAAGTGAAAATAATATATAAAACCAATGGATGATATTTACTGACTCAAATACTTCCCTTATAGATTTTTGGGGGCCTTATTTAATACACATTGGGCCTTATGCACATGTTAATGAACTTAGGTCTCCAGTTTCTCAGCCCATGATAAACTAGAATTAGGAAAAATGACTAGAAAGCTACTGAGGCTGTTATGGAGCAGTGGCAATAAGACCAGCAATCCCCAAACTGAAAAGCAGACTGACTATATCGATACATGGCGTAATAGCCAGTTTCTACAGTTCATCAAGAAATGGTTAAATGAGGATAGGAGTCCTCCAATTAAAAAAGGTAGGGTATAATGTTTTAGGAAAAATACCATAATATAGCTCCTTTAGATGAGGATCTCTGTTATCCATATTTGAACATCTGGTATTGTTCTGAGGTCAGGACATACTGAGATCTCTAAATTTCTGCTTAAAAAATTTTTTCAGTATTAGTTGACTGATAATTATTTATTTGGAGCTACTCTTTCCCTGAAAATCCTAGATTGATGTTTTTTAAAAAAATTGTTGTCAAACATGTCTGATTGTTTATATAGATTTTATATATATACATATATAGTACAATATATAATACAATATATAACATGTATACAATTAACAGTGAAAGTATAGGAATCATATTTATTCATATGAAATATATTTGTGATATTGAGTGTATAAAAATCAGGCTATCAAATAATGTAAAAATATATTTGTTTAAAAATATGTATGCAAAGAATATAAATCTGGTAGAAAAAGAATTGGCCAAAAAATTAGTGTCTGGGTAGTGAGTTTATGGTGAGTTTTTTTGCGGTACGTGGGCCTTTCACCGTTGTGGCCTCTCCCATTGCGGAGCACAGGCTCCGGACGCACAGGCTCAGCGGCCATGGCTCACGGGCCCAGCCGCTCCACGGCATGTGCTATCCTCCTGGACCGGGGCACGCACCCGTGTCCCCTGCATCGGCAGGCGGATTCTCAACCACTGCGCCACCAGGGAAGCCCGGTGAGTTTTTATTTTATTGTATTTGCTTATCTTTATGTTCCAGTTTTTCTATAATTCATACCAATGTGGAATATTTCATACCAACATAACTAAAAATAAAATATTCACTCTGATATTTTATCTTAGTCCATTTGGATTGCTATAACAATATACCAGAGAATAGGTAGCATATAAACAAGAGAAATGTATTTCTCACAGTTCTGGAGGCCAGGGAGACCAAGGTCAAGGTACTAGCAGATTTGGAATCTTTGAGGGCCCACTTTCTGGTTCTTAGACAGTGCCTTCTTGCTGTGTCCTCACAGGGTGGAAGGGGGGGAGGATCTCTGTGGGGTCTCTTTCGTAAGAACACTAATCTCATTCAGGAGGGCTCCTCCCTCATGACCTACTCATCTGCGAAAGGACCCCCCTCCTCATATCATCACATTAGGCATTAGGATTTCAACACGCGAATCTGGGGGCGGGGGACAAATATTCAGACCATAGTACTGACCAAAAAATTGAGCAGAACAAATGGTAGCCTTTACATGACAGTCATTCAGGAGTGTGAGGATATGTCCTTTAGTCACCTCTGTGTCTCTCTGGCCCTCTGCCTACCTGCCTCCCTGAGTGCCTACCTGCCTACAGTCTCAGGGGAGATGATAGGCTGTCACACCTCCAATCAATCAAGTTCTTACCTGAATGAATTTTCTTTTTTTGTGTGTGTGTGCTAGGCGGGCCTCTCACTATTGTGGCCTCTCCCGTTGCGGAGCACAGGCTCTGGATGCGCAGGCTCAGGGGCCATGGCTCAGGGGCCCAGCCGCTCCGCGGCATGTGGGATCTTCCCGGACCGGGGCACGAACCCGTGTCCCCTGCATCGGCAGGCGGATTCTCAACCACTGCGCCACCAGGGAAGCCCCTGAATGAATTTTCTAAGAGAAGAAAACATATACATCAACAGAACTCTGAAACCTCTTAATCTTAACATCCCCACAGGACTCTTCAAGAAGTTTCCAACTCCTATATTAAACAGTTGAGCAAAATGAATTAAAAAAAATAGAGAGCGAGTAAGAAAGGACATTGTGAAAACTGTAAAAAGTTTTGTAGATTGTCTTTCCACTGAGCTCTTCAAGCAAATGTGGCTCTAAACTTTTAATGATTATTCAGTAGGTATTGATGTGGTACTCTCAGTGACATATAAAAATTTCTCAACATAACCATCTCTTACAGATATATCTTGAAAGTTACCAAGAAGGACTCATCAAATATCACCTGAGTGAGACAGTCCTGAGAGCATAACCCATGAATATAATTCATCTGAGATAGCACTTAACTTCAGGTAAGAGATAAGTGACATAACCAATAATGTATATAGTTCTTAAGAAACTTCAATCATTCTCCTTTATTCAAGCTCTCCTTTGTCAGAGAGAACAAAATCTTAGGCTGAAAGTTACTTTCCTGTAACTCCTACAGAGCACCCTGCTATTGGTCATTGTGTTTATATTTAATGATGAGGAGGTAGAGGAAGGCTCTTGGGTTTATATCACTGTCAGATTGTCAGTTCATTTAAGGTTTTTGTGATTTGTTGCACTTAGGAAATTAATGAATTTTTTATGCTACACTGGTATGAAGCCTTAGGGCTAGTAGGCTAATTACTGGTCATAAGTGGAAGGACAGTCTATACACTTAAAGCCACATATTCCAAAAGGTAGATAGTTTCCATATGCAAACAAATTATATAAATACATAATTTTAAAAACCAGATACTTTGATGTCTTTTTATTGGTTATCAAAGGGGAACTAAAAATCCAATATTATTTAAAACTTTGTCTTAGGCTTGCTTTTATGCAGACATTTCTATCCCTCACATTCTCTTTTTATTTTTATTTGTTTTTTGCTGATTAGCCAGATGAAATGTGGATTTGCACCAGTAACCCTTGTCAGAGATGACCAAAAGGATGCACAGTCCATAAGATTCTCCTCTTGTTCTCTTCCTTAGCTCACTGGCTTTGCTTTTCTGTTGCTTTCCTTCTGTCTCCTTTTTTCCCCCTCTGTCTCTGATTAATTTTTGTTCTCCTTGGACCCCTCCACTCCTTTTTCTTTTTATTTTCTCAAGTGTTTCTCTTGTGTCCTTCTTACTTCCTCATTTCTCTTTTTCACCGTGATTCTTTGTTCCCAACATCACCCTCCAGGTCCTGTTTTCTCATGTCTCCTCACAGCAGTGCCTAGTAGTCCCCCACCCCACATTATTGTTTCTTTTATGTTCCATCACCTCTCTTTCTTTTGATCTCCATGGAGCCAATTTGACACTTTCATCCGTGTGTACACTGAGACAAGGCTCATTTAGATTTGTCTGGTATTAGCAGCAGAAGAGAGTTCTATTTAGAGCAGGGGACATGAGGTACAGTGAGTGTCTCTAGTGTCTGGCTTAGCTGAGATCTGGCTTCTTGCCAGTATCAGGAATCAGTCAGTGTTCCGGAAAAGTGAATTTCGATTGCAGGGGCCAGGGTGATGTGTGAGGCCAGCTGTGGTAGGTGAGGCAACAGGGATTGCACCCTGCACATCTGCAGGTCCTGGGCTGACTAGGTGTGTTTCAGTGCTGAAGGATATCATGCTGATTGTAACAGACAAAGTAATAATCCCTGTCTGCTCCATCATTCAATTTATGCCACATATCATTGCCAAAAGAATTCACCAATTTTGCTGCTTTATTCTCCCCTCTCTTGAAGCTGGTTCAGAAACTCCAGTTACTGCTTTGTGCAAGCCTCTACTCTTTAGCACCTTGCCTGTCACCACACCACATGGAAGCCCTGTCTTGCCTCTGTACTCCCCACACCAAATTTTCTTCCTTCTTTCACTTATACTCTTTGCATATTTTTATTTGACCTTTTCTCTCAAAGTGTCCTTCTCATTTTTTTAGAAACTCAGGCCAACTTTTTTTCGGAGGATTTGTTGCATTTAAGCAGCACCATCCATAATCCCCAAATCTTCAGCACCCTTGTAAAAGTTTATCATTATGCTTTTCCTACATATTAATTTTAATCCCATCTTCCCTTTTTTTCTCAAATTGTAAGCTCTGTGCATACACTTTGCATCTATCTAATAAATATTAAATAAATATCTATATATTTATCTAATAAATATATAAATATCTAATAAATATTAAAGGATATAATTTCACTTTTGATGAGGATATAATTTCACTTAAAAATTTTTTGGTGATTAAAGCAATCTTAGTGTTTCTACTGATGTGTATAAGTAAAAGTACTTATAGAAGGCAGTGATCTTGGTAGGATTTTATAATATTATGTTTAATTTTTAAGGATTAAATATCTTTACCCATGCTCCTTTACCAGAAAAAATGCTGGTAAAAAATACATTCTTGGGGCTTCCCTGGTGGCACAGTGGTTGAGAATCTGCCTGCTAATGCAGGGGACACGGGTTCGAGCCCTGGTCTGGGAGGATTCCACATGCCGTGGAGCAACTAGCCCCGTGAGCCACAACTATTGAGCCTGCGCGTCTGGAGCCTGTGCTCCGCAACAAGAGAGGCCGCGATAGTGAGAGGCCCGCGCATCGCAATGAACAGTGGCCCCCCGCTTGCCACAACTAGAGAAAGCCCTCGCACAGAAACAAAGACCCAACACAGCAAAAATAAATTTATTAATTAAAAAAAAATACATTCTTTGCTGGCCAGGGTCTCCATCCAAAGTCTTGAAGTCAAGTCCTTTCACGTGCTTCAAGTGAGTGCCTTCAAGAGCGGTCTGTTGGTGGAACAGTCCAATAGCCTTGTGGTTTGGGCCATTCACCTCTTTCTAGGTGATGTCAGGGGCTCTTTTCATGTTTTTAAAAGGCTTTTGTTTTTGTCCTCTGGTATAATTTCCTGGATTGGTTTTTGGATACTATCTTTAATATCAGAATCAACTGGATATTTTAAGTACTTTAATGAATATTTGCTAGGAGAAACTGATGTTTTGGGTCCTTAATAGACATGTAAATAGACATGTTTCCTATAATACCCATGTCCTTCTCAGATAGTATGTTCTAACAGCCACTGTTGAGTGGGCAGCCACCCATGTGACACTCACTCCAAACTAGCCACAGCTTAACATCAGTGGTCTGTTAAACTGTTCCCTCTCCTAGAAATATGGATTTGGGACACAGGTCTTCTCCCTAATCAGCATTTAAATTTGTAAAGGATGTTAAGCCAGAACTGGGAGTAGTAGTCTTTGCCTCACGTGTAAATGGGTAGATAAATCTGGACAACACAGAAGGAAGAAAATAGAGACACGAAAGACAGAAGTAGAGATAAAACCTCATGGCATGAGGGACAGACACACATATACAGAAATACAGAGATAGAGGGATACCCGTCAGCCAGTAGGGGGAGAGAGAAAGAGGGAGGGAGGGAGGGAAAAAGAGAGAGAAGGAGGGTTAGAGAGAAGGAGAGACACACACATGGAATAGCCTCAGATCCCAACAACTCACCAGTTCCTGATTCCACAGCCCGCCCCCCCCCCCAACTCCGCCTCCCTGCTGAGGACAGAGGCAGAACCCTTGCGCTGAAGCCAGGTTGAATTGGTTCTATTCCTTGTATCCAAAAGAATCTAACACAAGATAGAGCCTTCCTTTAATCTACACATCTCTAACTCAGAACAACTTGTGTCGTAACAGTTCCATGTTCGTGCTGTGAATTAAGGTTCATGAGTTCTGTCTTGGTATTTAATAAGTTGCTAAAGCTCATTAGCAGTCATTATCCTAGTAAATCCACAATGAGGATTTTTTTGCTGAATGATATTGAAACATTACTGCCAATTTTTGTAATTTGGGGTTCTTTATTAAATTCATTGGTTGATCAAAATAATTAATCAGTGTTTAAAAAGAATTATCTAAAAGTAAGTAACGTTGACAATGACAAAAACCCAAATGGTGGTCCATCGTGTTCTAAAGCATCTATGTAAATCATGTACTTTTACCATGAAAATAAACAGTGATTTGTTTTAAATTTAATTAAACCAAGTAAGCAAATAATTATTTGTCATATTGTCATACTAATTTAATGTTTTAAATTACAATTTCATTGGCTTTGTAATTTTGCTATCATTTAACATAAAATTGTTTATTTTAGCTCTGTAAGAGCATAAGCATAAGGACTTTATACCTACTTTTATATTTGTACAGATACATATAATATTAGGAAAATAATAATAGTGGGTTGTCTAATATTTTTCCCTTCAAAGAAGTTCCATGCATTATTCAAATTTAAGAAATTTTGAATTAAGTAGTTGTTTTCTAAATGAAAGTTTTTCTTGATTCACTTTACTTTTTCAATTTTTTAAGGTAAAATTTTAAGGTAAAATTCCTAAAATTATCCGTGTGCACTCAATATTTATGTATCCTGTAGTGGTCTTTCTTAAGGGTCAAATAAGTTTGTTTTGAACAGTTATGTGGAATTTCTGACTCTCTCTCTGCATTTTCTTCAGTAATTTCAATCTTTTGTCTGAAAACCAAGAGGCAGTTGGTCAGTTCTTCTGGTTTGGACACTGTGTCAGTGAGGCCAAGTTTATGGGGTGAAGATAGGAAGCTAAGTGGTTTCCATTTGTGGTTACTTGCTGCCCACGGCAGCTGCCTCCCACTCCTGGACATGTTGCACTATGATTCATAGGAGCACCAGGTACAAATAATCCATCTCAGCTACAGGTAAAACAACTCATATTATTGGACCCAAAGCTGCAGTTCAGCATGCCACTGTGACTTACAGAAAACTGATGCAAGTAGCACAAATAAAATGAGAGATCATCATACAGATATATATAAAGATATATATCTAGATATATATATTTCAAGGAATTGGCTATGTGACTGTGGACCGGCAAGTCTAAAATTTGTACGGCAGGCCACAGCATCTGATGCTGCAGTCTTGAGGAAGAATTTCTCCTACAGGGAAATTTGTTTTGCTCTTAAGTCCTTTCCACTGATTGAATGAGGTCCACCCACATAATCAGGGATAATCTTCTTTACTTAATGTCAACTGATTGTAGATCTTAGCCAGATCTAAAAAGCTCCTCTACAGGAACACCTAAATTAGTGTTTGTTTGCGTACCTGAATCCCTTGGCATAGCCAAATTGACACAAAAAACTAACCATCACAGTCTCCAAATCTGATCAGAATCTTACACATGCAGACCCGTAGGATCTCAGTTTTTCTCCTGTAAAATGTCCTCAGAATCCCCAAGAGGGGGAAGATCTGATTCACATTTAGTTGAACTGCTGTACCAAGCTGTTCTTCTCATCTCGGTGGCTCTCAGCCTCCATACTGCAGCTATCTTCAGACATGTGGTGCTTTAATGAAATTCTAGACCTTCTGCTCAGGCTGCCCTTCCAGTGGTGCTGATGAATCCTTGATCTTTGAAAACTCCTTTCCCCACCACCCATTCTGAGTTCTCTTACCTCTGCCAGTGCTTTAGCTGGTTGGGTTCTTTACCCAGTGCGGTGGCCCTAACCTTTATCACCAGAGGATCTGAACCCTTTGTGGCTTTACCTTTATTGCGTTTCTACAGATTCTCTTAAAAATTATTGTGAGAATAATGAGGCACTCCAGTGAATCTACCAGACTCCCCACATCTCCCTCCTTATTCCGTTTCTGTAGCAGCAGTAAAATCACCCCCTTGACAGTTGGAATGGATGATTCCAACAGTGTTACACACTCTTTCTCTGCTTTCAATTCAGTGGCTTAAGAGCCCTAAATTAACAGGAGGTAGAATTAGTCTCCAATATACTGAAATCATGACTTGATTCCCATTTGAAGGCGTTATTCTCTTAGGAACTCATATTTCCAAATTTGTGGAACCCAAGGGTGCAGGAACAAGAAGCAAAATTTTTAACATAGAGATTTCAGGTTTAATATTGAGGGACTGCTACCAGTTTGTTCTGGGACTTGGCTATGGGGTAAGTAGGGGGACATTACTGTACATTGGTCACTGGTTTAAAGTACCCTAACCCCACTCTCCTCAGCTGGTACCATAGCTGTCCACTTCTAGGTGATGGGACATGTGGTAAAACCCATGAATTCCATAAGCGTGAACCCATCACTGTCTTTGTTTGTTTCATTATAAAGTGAGTGGCTTGATTGAGGTTGATGCTTTGTGATATAACTTGTAACTGAATAAGGTATGAATAAGGATATGTATTAGATACCTAGGACTACTGTGACAAAATACTACAAATGGGGTGGCCTAAAACAACAGAATTTTATTCTTGTACAGTTCTGGATGGAGGCTAGAAGTCTGAAATCCAGGTGTCAGTATAGCTGTGATCTCTCAAGGGACTAGGGGAGAATCAGTTCCATGCTATGAGCTTCTGATGTTGCTGGCATTCCTCGACTTACAGTTCTGTAACTATAATCTCTGCCTCCAACATCATGTTACGCTTTTCCCCTGTGTCTTCACATCATCTTCTTATAAGGACATCAGTCATGTTGGAATAAGGGCCCACCTTGCTCCAGTATGACCTCATCTAAACTAATTACATCTTCAATGGCTCTATTTCCAAATAAGTTTACATTCTGAGGTACTGGGGGTTAGGACTTCAACTAGGAACACAATTCAGCTTATAGTAGGGTGTTAGAAGAAACACTGTAGGGGGTTCCTGAGGACAAATATCTACCCCACTCACAAGTAGAAAGGGTAATCAGCTTTCCGTCAGGGAGCTTGCTAGTCCTTTTGGAGAATGGTGTCATATCAGAGCACACCATTGGTCTCTATGACTGAAAGGCTGGGTACATAGGCATTGTAATAGATTAGCCTTGGGAAGAGCAAGTCCATGTTGCTGAGTTCCACGTATATCCTTCTACCTTGCCACCATGGCCATTTTGAACACACATGCTGGATTGGCTGGGTAAAGAGGCTGAATGGCATCTGTAATAGGAATCTTTCTGATCATTAAGAGATTCCTCAACAATAGATACGCTGTGGTGGACTTTTATATAGGACATAAATAGCCTAACAGTCCATAACTATACCAAGACATCTATTCACATAACTTTTCCCCAGAACTCCTTGTCACCAGTCCTCTAATCTTGTTTTTCAAATCCCTGATGGGAAAGGCATCCCATTAGCTCCTCCCAGGAGTCATTATGGATCCATACAGTGGACCATCTCTCCCTCCACGCAAAGTGTACAGATGTACAACACAAAACTCTGCCAACTGGAAATATTTCCCCTTAGGAGTTTCAGACCGTCACGGATGGGGCTGGAGTGTAGCAGCTGTCCATTTCTGGATGTGGTCAACATCCATCAAAAAGACAGGTGATTTTTCCTTCTTGGCTAACAGTCATAGATAACTTCCCAGGAGGCCACAAGTGTGGTTTGAGGAACTGATGACAACAATAGGAGTATGTACTTGTGTGTGTGTGTGACTTGATTTATTGCAATATTTGCTTTATTGCAGTGGTCTGGAACTGAACGCACAATATCTCCTAGGTCTGCCTGTACTTTGTTATGGCAGCCTGAGCAAACTTATACAGAGGGGAAATTAAGGATCTTATAGAAACTAAAGAGAAATGAGATGTGCCATCCCCTATCCTTCTCCCACCCCACTACCAACATCCATTTTAAAACTGCACAAAACTCACAGAAAGAGGTGTTTTTGTCTGCATAATACCTAGGAATATGAAAAATTAAACTTGCTTTATGCAATTTTTTTGTTATGGAATTGATTTTATTTGAGCTGAAAGAAATCTTTTGACTTCTTCTTAATTGATTTATTTTTTAAAATTTTTAAATTTTTGTTTTTTAAAAAATTTTACTGGAGTGTACTTAATTTACAATGTTGTGTTAGTTTCAGGTGTACAGCAAAGTGAATCAGTTATACGTATACATATATCCAATCTTTTTAAGATTCTTTTCCCATATAGGTTATTACAGAGTATTGAGTAGTTTCCTATGCTATACAGTAGGTCCTTATTAAATCTATTTTATATATAGTAGTGTATATATGTCAATCCCAATCTCCCACTTTATCCCTCCCCCCTTCTCCTCTGGTAACCATAAGTTTGTTTTCTACATCTGTAACTCTATTTCTGTTTTGTAGATAAGTTCATTTGTACCATTGTTTTAGATTCCATATATAAGTGATATCATATGATATTTGTCTTTCTCTGTCTGCCTTACCTCACTCAGTATGACAATCTCTAGGTCCTAAGAGTATGTACTTTGAAGTCTGATTCTGCTCAGCTGGGTTATTTGAGTTGTCTGGACTTCCATGGGCATGTTAGATATATTCCATTCCAAATTTAATCATTCAATACACACATCTACTTTTAGACCAAATAATACCCAATTCATGATGAGCAGCTCAGGTCATATGGTCTCCTGGTTGCTGTGCTCAGGTGTTGTTTTGTTGTACCAGGGCCAGTAGCAAACCAGAAATAGTTTTACAGATGGGATAGCTTTTTGCAGGAGGGAGTTTGGATTGCTCTATAATATTAGGGTCTATACTGTGTTTCTCCTATTGCGGCACAGTAGAGGCCTCAAAGGGAGCCTTTCAAGTTGTACCAGAGAGTTCAAGTACCATTTAAATATTCTAGCTTATGAAATCCAAAAGGTGGGGAAGCTTGCACCATAACCTGGTCCTATTGCTAAGCCTTTTTTGCTGTGGGCAACGATAAAATTGGTAACATTGTCGATTATTCAGGAAATGGGTTACAACACTGTTGCCAAATGTAGTGTAGTCTTCTTCCCAAACCCAAAGACTTAAGCTAAATATGCTGCCTCTTTCTTCATAGTAGTAAATTCAAGGTGCAATTAATTGTAGCTTGCTTTAGAGGGAATATCTACACAAGCTCTACAGTAAAGGATTACTAGAAAATTTGCAGTGTGACAGTATCCCAAAGCTTTGTGTGGTTTGTCTTCTACTCACTAGCACACATGGTTTTGTTAAGGCATCTTGGAACTTGTGACCTCCTGGTCATCGGGTCCAGTTAGTGTAATGTCTTCAATGTACAAGATGGGGCTGATGTTTTCTGGGCTTTCAAAGTGGTCAGGACTTTTTCAGGACAGTTGACATGGTCCTGAGTTGAGACAATGAAGGTGTAATTATGTTCCTACTATTCAGCTAAAGATGAACAGTTTCTGATTGTCTTTACTGATGCAAATAGGGGGAAAAAACCCACAAGAAAACAAACCACTTCTTAGATCAATAACTACATTCCAGGAGCCAGCAGCTGTGTTGATTTGCTCCAGTTAGGGTACTACATCTGGATCAGCAGCTGTGGCTGATCACAGTAACTCACGGTCATTCTTAAGCATTCATTTGGCTTTTGTGACCTCCAAACTGAAAAGGCCAGTATAAAATGAGGAAGGGACCGGAATGACCATCCATGCTGCTTTTAATCTTTGATAGTAGTACAAATTTCTGCAGTTTTTTCAGGGTATTGCTTTCTGTTTACTACTTGACAGGGGAAATTCCAGAAACTCTACTGGGCTATTCCCACCATAATAGCATTTACTTCATAGGTCAGAGAACCAATGTAAGGATGTTTCCAGTTGTTAAGTATGATTATTCCAAGTATACAATAAGAAGCATGGGAAATAACAATCAGAAGGGATATAGCCCACTGACCACTCTAAGGTAGATATGGGCCAAGACTCCATTTATTTCCTGACTTTGTCCCTACACTGATGAGTGCTAAACTGAGGTAATAACTCCTAGGTAGTATGGTTATTTCTTTTTCCCAATTCACTGTCACTCTGTTAAACGGCCATGGATCTTGTGAGGGAAGGTTTGGAGGAAGATTTGCAGTGTATCTTTGCATCTGCCTTTCAGAATGATTCCTTAAAAAAAACAAAACAGGGCTTCCCTGGTGGCGCAGTGGTTGAGAATCCGCCTGCTGATGCAGGGGACACGGGTTCGTGCCCTGGTCCGGGAAGATCCCACATGCCGTGGAGCCGCTGGGCCCGTGAGCCATGGCCGCTGAGCCTGAGCGTCCGGAGCCTGTGCTCCACAACGGGAGAGGCCACAACAGTGAGGCCCGCATACCACAAAAACAAACAAACAAACAAACAAACAAACAAACAAACAAACAAAAAAACTAGCCTCTATCCGAAAAGGCTCTGGGTTTGTGAACTGGGTAAGAGGCCATGAATTCCCACTATAGTGTTTTTATTTGGGTATTGCCTACGAGGGTAAGAATTGGTGTGATAACGTAGACTAAATAATATTTTAGAAGGTTGATAATCTATTTCATTCCTAAAATTCTCACACACACAAAATTAACCACAATCATATATCTGCGTAGGTCAACACACTTGTATTGCTCTCCTGTCTTTGTGGTCTATTGCAGTAGTTGTGCCACCCTCACCCCTGAAAATGGGCACTGCCGCCTGGCCTCTACCACTCCAAGACCCCATCATTCTCATTGAGATTAGGGAGCCTGATTCTTCAGTAGCATCTCTAGCCTACAGAAGGCAGCCATGACCGAACTTTTGGGGGATACTGGTGCTCACTACCAAGGTATTCTTTTTGCTTTGGGGAAGGAAGTGTCCTTTGGTCCTTCGTAGAGGTATGTTAAGAGTGGCTGAGTACGTTACAGATAATAGGTCCACTCCAGCATTCCCACCTCCCTATGCCTTTAATTTTTTTCCTCTTTGTTGCAGAGAAGTCCCAGCATCTCAACCTCATTACTGTAGGTCCCCATTGAGTTCAGGCTTCAAGCAAACTAATTAGAGCTTCAGCTGACATAGTATATCTAGAATCTTAGATAAGCTTTCCCGTATTGATAAATTCTTCTTGAACCAACCTCATATTTTTAGCTCCTTGATTTAATTCTGTCAGAATCTATTTGTAAACATGCTTCCCCTACTCCCATTTCTTGACTATTAAAATTGGCAACTTCCTATCACCCCTTTGATATTGAACCTATCTTATATTTGAGAGTACTTTGCAATTCTCCTTTGGCCATGGAAGCTATGGATGATGGTGTGGGTTAACCTTGAGAATAATGGGAACGTCCTGAGTATGTAAGCATTCCAGATGAAGCCACTGAAAGTAATTTTTTTAGTCTGGAGAGACTGTATCAACTAGCAACGACGATGCAGGGGGATTTGAGAATTCAAGTTAAGGACCTCATCTCAGGTGTCAGGGTTCCCCTTTTTTCAACCAGTGCTTTATTACAACAAATCTCTTAGATTACAGTTAGAACCCTGGTTACAAAGAAGTGGGATCCTGAGGCTTGAGAAGGGCTGCTAACCTTAATTTTAACTTGGACTTTCAAAGCCCACTGAATGTATATATTTAGTTGGTATTGCAGCTCTGCAGCTCATATCATCATGTCATGATTCTGACCATCAACTATGTCTGTTGTACAATACGCGAGATAAGAGATACATTTAAAGCTAACTAGAAACTTTCCAGTTCTCCACCATGCCTTGAGTTGAAAGTTCAGGCACTAAGCTTATATTTTTATTCTTACAATCTCTCCAGCACAGTGAGGGAGGCCACCTATAATCTTTATCACCACAAAGCTCAAATGAAAGAGATACTTAATCTCCCAGAATCTTGCCCTCTGCTCTTTACCCTCCACTCCTCTTCCCACTTGAGTAGGGAAGTCATCTGTATGTTATAAAATAGTATGTGTGGAATCAATACTGGAATTCCAACCTGAGGGTCTGTTCCTGGAACCAATTACGGCATCAGCCAGGGCCCCAGCAAGAGACGGACAGAATGCACACTGGTGGAATTGTGAGGAGAATTTAATGAAAGAACTTGTTAGAGAAGTGTGAGGTTGGGGAAGATAACAAACAAGAGAAGTTGAGGCACCCCTGACTAGCAACATTTGGAAGGTGTTACCATCCCTAAACCTGAGGAGAAGAACACACATTAAAGCCCTGTGAGAGACCGAGCCCTGAGGAGAGACCGCCTGTCCAGAGCTGTGGTCAGAGGCAGCCGCGTCCACTGTTAGAATCCTAGCATCGAATCCAGGCATGGGCAAGCCAAGAAGAACCCTGCCCTCTTTCTTTTCCCTCTTTCTGATTTCCTGCTGGGCTGCCATTAGCCCAGGTGACGCAGTTTTGCAGGTGTCCATCTTTTCGCCATACACAGGACACTACAGAACATAGATCATACAGAACATAGCAGGAGACTGGAGAATGGCTGAACGGAGAATGATCACCGCGTGGTGGTGGTGGCGGTGGGGAGCTGTCTGTGCAGTCACGGTGAATTCAAGGAACGTTTCCTACTGTATTCAGAAATACTATTCCCTTTCAGTGTTGCCCCTGGTAGAAGATGTATAATATTTTTTCAAGCTCATTGTGCCAACACAGCAATCACTTTTCATACCACATCCCACCCCAGTATGTCAGAAATTCTTTCCTACAGGCCTCATGGTCCCCAGGCAAATCAGGAATATGGCTAGAAACTCTTTAAGCGTCGTTAAGAATTCCCGTTTAAGGTGATTTTATGCAATCGTGGCATGTGAAAGCCTCCAGAGAGATTGTTGCCTAGCTCATCTTAGCCCGAGCCAAGATAACTTGTTAGAGTAGTGAAGTAAAAGAAAATTAAGGTGAGCATTACTTGGAAACAAAATTAATTTATAATGTGATGTGACAGCAGAAAAGCTGAATGTTTTTTGAAGAACTATATGAAGAATAATCACAGTCCTGAGTGTTTCTTCCCGCACAATTCAGTTACAATGCTTCAGACATCACATCTGATTTGGAATGTCGGAGTTACAATCAGTTGCAGACATTTGGTGGAAGAAATGGTGGTAGAAAGGGAAAATGTACAATTAAATAAAGGAAAAAAGCCTTACTAGTCAAAAATATCCTCCTCCCCACCAAAAACCCAAAGTGAAATGGATTAATTGGCTTGACTCTATAGCTGGAAAATGAAGTTTTACCTTAATAATCATAAAAAGTATAATACGTTGAAGGCATATTACATAGAGACTATAGGGAATATATACCTTGGGCATGAGAAACATGGCTAGAAATGATCACTCCTGTATCAGAAACATAATGTTTTCTTGAGGGAAAAAAAAATCAGACATACATAGAAGCGTGTCAGGGGTGTTGATTGTCACTTCAAGTATTGTTTATTCAGAACTGTGCATCCCTTTCTATGATGCATCTTTTAACTCATGAAGGTGAAAATTCACACTGGGGATAGATCTGCAAATGAGGAAACAGGCATCTTTATTCTCCTTCCATTCCCATAAGTAGAACAAATTTAGCTGCATTTTGCTAGAGGCAAGTTTGCTGAACTTGAATAACCTTTACATTGATTGCTAGAGACATTCAGGTAAGATTGCAAAGCTTCTGTGGCGTTGCAGTTTTACACGGTGTAGGTTTTTGATCATTGGGTCAATTTACATTGCTTGCCTCATACCATCTCTATTTGAGTAGAAAGTGGCCTTTACTCAAGATACTGGGTTTCTCATCGCTATGCTGTAGGGGAGAGCATGCAAACTTTGAGGCCAGTCGGTCATGGTTTGAGTCTTGCTTCTTCTGCTTACTAGCTGTGTGACATTAGGCACATTTTTAGCTCCTATGAGCCTCAGTTTTCTTTTCTGCAATGTGGGATTAATGCTCATAGTAATGTTTTGAAGCATCTAACATGGCTGGTATATAGTGGGGATTCAGCAAATAAAAGCTGCTGTAATTCTTCATTGTTGTCTTCTCATTTCTCAATTAAGCAATTAATATACCTTCCCTGTGGAGTAGAGTGGTGGTATTTCCAGGAGAGAGAATGTTGGCAGGGCTAGGACTTGTCTCTGTTACCAGAGTTAGACACCATTTACCTGAAGTAGCTCCTCCATTTCTACCTCTCAGAATAGACTGATTCAGCACCCCCTGGAGATTTTAACTTCTTCCCCAATAAATAAAATGTTTGAATCTGAAGTCAGGTAACACTTTGCCTTAAAGCATTGTCTTAAGTGGATTTTTCTTTTCTGCCTAAAAGAAACTCAGGAAAGATTTATTATAAACGCCCTCAGGAGACCTCTTCCAAAATGCTTCCCTTTAAAGAGGTAGTCACAAAAATGAGCACTGAACATTGCGGTGGAGATTTGTAGAGTGACAGCAAAACCATTTTCTGAATGTCTGTTAGCGGATTTGGGATGAGTTTGAATATGCTAAAAATTAATCTAAAATTTCACATTTGATTAAATTATGATCCACATATAAAAACATGGATAATAATTCATTTTTAAAAATTGAACCAATTACTAAAAAGAGATATGTATTAGAAAGCTGATAAGCAAGCCAGATTATATTCAATAGCTTTATAGTTACATCTTTAAGGCCGATATTTCTTTAAGAGATAACTTCACCAGTATTGAGTTAACTTACATTTATATATTACATTTGTCTCGAATAGCATTTCTGAATTTAATTCAGATAACATAAGTAAGTTTTTCTTTTACTCTTTGACTTTTTATAAATCTTTGCAAATAATCTTTTAATTTGGGGAAGGAATGGGGATAAAAATCAAGAACATGAATTTTGCCTGTTCAGCTGCCTTTTTCTATCTTTAGGCTTGAGTAATTTTTGAATGTTTGAAGGAAGACAAGAGCTTGAAGTTTACAAGTTTGCTTCATCTATACCCTAAACTCTATCAACTGCTTAATATCCATTGAGAAGGAGTGCTGTATATCTAGAGTTGTTTCTAAGTTGATCTCTTTGAAACATAATAATAGCCTGATAGATGAACAAATACATGTCAGGAAATGTTAGGCCCTCTTACAGGTGTAATGATTGTTTCTTCTTCTGGTTTAATAATCCCTCATAATCAATTAATACAGAATGGCAAATTGGAAAGTATTCTGGTCATGGCATAGAAATTCCTGGGTTTTATTCCTGGTAATTCAATTTATTTAACACAGAAGTCTTGTGCAAGTCACTTAAATTTTTTGAATCTCAGTTTCCTCATCTGTGACATGGAAATTCCAACAAGCTCCCTGTGGTGGTATGGCTGATTGGTCTGTTCTCAGCATCCATTTCTTTTTTAAAAATTTTATTTATTTTTTGGCTGTGTCAGGTCTTTTTTGCTCCACACGGGCTTTCTCTAGTTCTGGTGAGTGAGAGCTACTCTTTGTTGCAGCGCATAGGCTTCTCATTGCGGTGGCTTCTCTTGTTGTGGAGCACAGGCTCTAGGCATATGGGCTTCAGTAGTTGCAGCACACAGGCTCAGTAGTTGTGGCTCACGGGCTGTAGAATGCAAGCTTGGTAGATGTGGTGCACAGGCTTAGTTGCTCGGCATCATGTGGGATCTTCCCGGACCAGGGCTTGAACCCATGTCCCCTGCATCGGCAGACGGATTCTTAACCACCGCGCTATCAGGGAAGTCACAGCATCCATTTCTAACTCCTTCTGCTTAGCCTTCTTGGCCTGTAGAAGCTGGAAAGCTAAAAAAATCCATATTTCCCAGGCTCCCTTGCTGCTAAGATTTGGAAGCAAATTTGATTCTATCATTTAGAAGTATTGATTCAAGATTTATAAGGTGGGAGTAATAAGGGAACCATCTTCCTGCAGCTTTGTTTGTTTTTTACTTTCAGAAAACAGGTTGCAAAGGTGTGGGGTTTTTCTTCAGCAGGGTTCCAGTGTCCAGCTTTACGTAGTAGCTAAGGTGACAACAGCAGTTACTTTCTCATTTCCAGGTCACAGCCATAGCATAATGTCTTTTTTAATGTTTTGTTTTATTTTACTTTAAAAAAATTGTATACAATCTTTTAAGGTTACTTTCCATTTACAGTTTGCTGCCAGCAACCAAATGTGACCCCTACCAGCACTCCTCCTGATGTGGTTCAGAGACAAGAGACTACGCTGACAGAAGCAGTGTAATACCACACAGAAAGTAGATTTTGTCACTCTTCTTCACAACCTCTCCCCACTACAGAGAGGCAGCCAGCTGCTGCCCATGGAAGGCAGGTGCTTGATACCCTGGAACACTGACAGCTCTATGAGGTGAGAAAGAAATGTCTAGGAGGCACTGGAGAACCACACTGTAACTGGTTTACATAGTCTAAGTGGACTAGTAAATCACTGGATGGGGCAGAACTAGAATGCAAGAACTAAATTAAATTGCCTGATATAAGGCTGGTGAGTTGGTGATCCAGAATTAGAAAATAAATTCACTTCAAGACAAAAAAGCATTATGTTTTTAAACATCCAACTTTGTGAGTGTATAATATAGTCATGTTATTCAAACATAATTATTGATTTTTTTCCAAAATGAGATCATGCTATAGATGCACATCATCTTTGCTTGCATATATATCAACACTGTAATTTTCAATAGGTGTCTAAAACAAATGTTTTAAATTTATGTGGGGTCAAATATATATTTATGATTATTAATTTTTATGTCATGTTTATATTTTTGCATTTATAATGTCACATAATATAAAATTATATAATGCATTATACCAGACAGATAAATATCATCTCTATATGCTAATAGCACTTTATGATTTTGCTTTTAAATTTAATCTTTATTTCCAGCCAATTTTAGGGTAAGGATGAAGCAGGAATCTACCTGATTTTTTTTTCCCATATTACTCAACCATTGTCCCAATTCCATTTATTAAATTATTTATCTTTCCTGTGTCAACTTGAAAAGCCATCTTTATCTACCAATTTTAATGTATTTGTGTTATTGTTTATTTCAAAAACACCACAATTACTCAATTATGACAAATTTAGGCTACATTTTAGATTCTGAAAGGGCAAGTCCTCTCTCATTCTTCTTTTTCATAATTTTCCTGGATATCCAGCAAACTTTAGGGTAATTTTTATCAATTCAATGAAAAAATGTTCAGTATTCTGACTGAAACTGAAATAAATCTATAGCTTAATTTGGAGAAGAATTTCTATTTTTCTTTAAAAGTTCCTTTCTATCTCATAATCTGTATGTTTTCCACATATTCATTTTGCTCCTATGCTTCTGACTAAAATTTTATTCAAGTAAGTGATCTAACGTCTTGTGAAGTTAATTTCCTCTGTAGTTCCTTTGCATTTCTTGTTACTATTTTATGTGAAATATTTTTTCTTTGCATTTTTAAATTTTAGAAACATTAATTTTTTAGCTTAATTGTCCATTTTACTGAATTTACTTTCTATTTCTAATGGCTTCTTAGTTGATTCATATGGCGAGCTGCGTCTGACCAGCAGAATAACAGTCGCCACACGCTAGATTCTTCTCGTATCACACTTTATTGGAGTACAGCTTGGTTAGAGAAAGATGGAAGGAAGACCCCGCAGCCGTAACGGCAGCTGCCTATATAAGATTCGGGATACTGTGCAAGTCTCTGATTGGTTCATATCGAAGGCATAATTACACGTCGCCTTCGGACTGGTTACTGCTCTAAAACCTTGTTAGCATATCTCAACGCATGCGCACTGGCTACAGGATGGATGACTCAGCTTTTTCTACCCTGCTTTGCGGCAACGCTTTGCCGCGCCCCACATCTCCCCCTTATTTATTTACTATAGCACAGTGAAGTTTTGCCGGTACACATGCTCACACCATGGTGTGCTCACGGTTCAACGGCAGTTTTCCACTGGCACATCCATGACACCCTCCTGCGTGCAATGCCATCATAGGGCGGCAGGGTGCAAGGGCTGTCGATGGCACATCTACGACACCCTCCTGCGTGCAATGCCATCATAGGGCGGCAGGGTGCAAGGGCTGTCGAGACCTAAAACAGAGCTCCCTATGGAGGTGCAATGGCAGCAAGGCCTCTCCGTGCAAGGGCAGTCATCTGGGATTATTCAGGGCAGAGAGCCAGGCAGCAGGGGAATCACCTTCACCGATAGCCAAAAGCGCTTGAGTGAGCAGAACCTTATCTCGACGCGCTCGGACACGAATTCGACAGACCAACCAGAGACATAGCACAATCCCAAACAGGCAGCAGGCTGCAAACGTAGCTACTCCCACCCACTCTTTGAAAAAGGAGAAAGCAGAGGAGAGCCAAGAGGTAAAGTCCCCGAAAGTAACTGGCTCCAGTTTGGTAGCATTAAGCCGCAATATTTGAATCTTCCGTTTCAGTATCATCCGTTCCGCCTCTCGGGACCAATTTCCCGCTAGGAATCTTCCGATCACTCTGCTTTTATTGAGTGCATGATCATCCATTGTTGCATCATCCGTGCGACACTCGGCATCCCTTTCGAGTTTCTCTTCCACGCTCCGTGTCAATCTTGACGGCACCCAAATCGGGTCCTGATCCTGTGGAGAAACACAAAGAGATCCCCTGGATCGAGCAATAACGCGATCCGGGCCTTTCCATTGGTTGGATAACACATCTTTCCACATCACTGTACTATATTCTTTATGAGTCAATGCCACATGACGCTCTGCAGCAGTTTTATCATCATCATGCACATTCAAAAAATTTATAGTAAATAAGGCAAGTGATACAAGCGCGGAAGCTCGTGCCGCAGCGGGGGCATATAATGGCGGACGAGCACACAGGGAACTCCCATACTGTCCCCGTTCATACTCTGCAGCTGCCTCTTCTAAAGCTGCCTCTTCTTTGGGATTCAATTCTTCCTGAGATAAATGTAAAGCTTTAAACTCATCTAAGAGCGGATACAATCTTGGCGCCGGCCCTTGTTTTTCTGCTTGTTTTTCTTTTCTTCTTTTTGGATTTTTAGGCCTATTTACAGTAGTCCCTACATTTTCGCCTTCTGACGCACTATCTTGACACATACTAAGAGCTTTGCGTCCCCTTTGAATTATATCCTCACATCCTCCCCCCTTGAGACACGAGTGTATCAACTTCCACAAAGGGAGGGTGCACCGAGAAAGCTCTCCCAGCTTACTGTGCTCAGTTAGATCTCTTCCGAGTTTTTCCCATGATGGAACAGTCAAGCTGCCAGACACTGCAAACCAGGGTGCAGCGCCATCAATATCTTGTAATAACTTGTTTATGGCTTTCTGTGACAGCTTAAGTCCCCGATCTCTCAATAAGGCTTGAATGGGTTCATGAAACTCAATGGCAGTTTCGGCAGATGAGCTATTCCCCATACCGCCGATTCCTACTGAAAGCAGCTGGAGAACACTCGAACTGTTTACCGACCAGGGGTGCGCACTCGGCCACGCCGACAACACACAAAGGAAGAACGCGAGGACAACAAAAGGAACAAAAGTGAAAGCGAAAATTTACCTGACTGGACTACTCACCGACGGTTCACTCCGACGGTTCACTCCGTGTGTCGAGTTCTGAATCGGTCCTCCATGCGAGGTGCAACGATTCCCGGGTTTCGGCACCACTTATGGCGAGCTGCGTCTGACCAGCAGAATAACAGTCGCCACACGCTAGATTCTTCTCGTATCACACTTTATTGGAGTACAGCTTGGTTAGAGAAAGATGGAAGGAAGACCCCGCAGCCGTAACGGCAGCTGCCTATATAAGATTCGGGATACTGTGCAAGTCTCTGATTGGTTCATATCGAAGGCATAATTACACGTCGCCTTCGGACTGGTTACTGCTCTAAAACCTTGTTAGCATATCTCAACGCATGCGCACTGGCTACAGGATGGATGACTCAGCTTTTTCTACCCTGCTTTGCGGCAACGCTTTGCCGCGCCCCACAGATTCACTTATTTTTTTTTCTAGGTAGACAAATATATTTAAGTGTTTTCCTCTATTTCAGTACTTTTCACTTATATTTCATTTTCTTATTTAATTGCATTGACTGGCTGATTCAGAGTAATCATATATGCATTATTTGTAGAGAAAATGATTATTATTTTGGGCATACTAATACTATTATCTGGCATTAATGGGCAAGCATGCAATGCTCAAGTATGAGGCTGGCTGGAAAAACTGTGATTGATTTTAATATACATCTTTCTATTCATGTTTTTTTTTTTTTTTTTTTTTCGTGGTACGTGGGTCTCTCACTCTTGTGGCCTCTCCCGTTGCGGAGCACAGACTCCGGACACGCAGGCTCAGCAGCCATGGCTCACGGGCCCAGCTGCTCTGCCACATGTGGGATCTTCCCGGACCGGGGCACGAACCCGTGTCCCCTGCATCGGCAGGTGGACTCTCAACCACTGCGCCACCAGGGAAGCCCTCTATTCATGTTTTTAAGAGATTTT
Organism: Kogia breviceps; assembly: GCF_026419965.1. Classification (NCBI taxonomy): domain Eukaryota; kingdom Metazoa; phylum Chordata; class Mammalia; order Artiodactyla; family Physeteridae; genus Kogia; species Kogia breviceps. The sequence goes on from NC_081322.1 coordinate 51,084,613, forward strand.
TCCTTTAAGAGTGGATGGTAAATTTTATCAAATGCGTTTTTTCAATGTACTATAAATCGTGTTGTTTTTTTCTTAGTTGATCTGTTTATGTTATGAACTTTATTAATACATACCTATATGTAACCTATATATTCCTGGAACAAACACAAAGCATATTAATTTTAAATATATAGCTGGATTTGATTGGTTAATACTATATTTTATTTAAGATTTTGATGCATTATATTCACCATTCACATTAAGGTAGGACCCAGTTTTTCACGGTTTCAGAGTTGGATATGGTTTCAAAGATATTGGGAGAAATTGACTGTGTACCCTGGAGGTTTTGGAGGCACAGATGCAGGTACCAGACTTTAGCCTGAAAGAGTCTACAGAGTAGAAGCTGGTTAGAATTGCCTGCTGTGGCAGAGTCAAGGGCACGTGACTTTTGTGGGGCAAAAACAGAACTGTTGCTAGCCCGTTGTGTGAATAAGGAAAAAACACTCCTTGCTACAGGAACGCACAACCCCATTCCGGGATGCACCATTTGAGGTCAAGAATGAGGGTCCCTCCTTTGTGTACATCACTGTGTGGGGAACACAGTGCACAGTGTTCCGTGGCCATGTTGGGCAAACATGCCAAGGGTTTATCAGGGCTAAAGAGACATTGCAGAAGAGAACCAAGTTAGAGACATTTTGAAATCCATTATATAGGACTATCTATAAAGGGTGAGACAATCCCAGCAGAAGAGGAATGCTGGTTTGATAGGCAAAGACTAAAAAACATAATAGGGATTCTTACTGATACAAACAATATTTCTCCATGGCCTGTGGAGATGATTATGCAAGTTACATATGGAATGGCCAGTCAGTAGTTATAGAAAAGAAAACTAACTCTCCACTTGGAATAAAATGAAAGCAAATACATGGCGCAGTTTGGGACAGGAGTCTTGTGGGAACAGATATGACATGGAATTGGCAGATCTTGTTAAATGGCCAGGGATTGAATGTGCTTCTGCCTGCCCTCTAAGGGTGCCCTACTTCCTGCCAATAGTAGTATTTTCTTGAATCAGCCATTTATTTAGTTTTTATTCCAGGGAGAAAAAAAAAATAGTCTCCTAGTTTTTAGATTAGTGTATGATTTACAGCTGGCCTCCATGTGTTCAAATGAAAAAATAGCACAGAATGTTACATGGAAACTTGGGAAGTCAAAGCTCCGAATTTGTTCCAGAGTGTCTGATTTATGATAAAAGACCATGGCACACTGATGTTGCCTGACCCTGTGTGAAGCTGCATTTTATATTTGGACTGTGAGTAGAATTTCCTTCATTTATAATAACATGAAACTCTGCAGTAAATCTTCACGAGATTATTGTAACTCAGACCAACTGGAAGCTATCCTTAGGGTTTACTGAGTGGTGTAATGGCAAAAATTTCAAATTTTAGGTGATAAGTAACAAAAGAAAACCCCCCCTATTTCCCTTCCTCAAAAATTCTATACAAATGGAATGATGCTTCTTGCCCTAGTGTCTAGTCTTTGGATTTTTATAAAACCATCAAGAAATAACTCTTTATTACATGTCTAGAGCCTTGAATTTAAGCAGCTAGAATATTAGTAAAAACAGATTTAGTGCAGGTTCCTTAGGTGCAATACTTTACATCAGAGATAAAAGGGAAGCAGAAATCCCTAAACTGTTGTAACTTGAAAAATGAAACAAATTTAACCTACTGCACATGGGCCATGTGGATGTAAGAAAGGACATATTAATCAAACCTTACCAATTAAGGAGCTGGTACTTCACTATTAAACTCTAAGATGAATTTCAAGAACCTGGCTTGATGGAATGGATATTTATGTTATTAAGATATTGTAGCAACCAATCTTTATCTATTCTGAGTGCTACATAGAGGTCAAGTTGAAAGTTCTCAGCTGATTACTATCGTGACAATGAATAAAGATGATGTAGCTTGTCTGTTCTAACTTCTTTGAAAACATGAGTATCTAGAGGTAGGAGAGTCTTTTATGCTAAACAGTAATGTCTTCTGCTAAATAAGTGAGAGATAAATGAATTGAATCATTGTTAATCATTCAACAAATAACTTTAAACCAATTTTAATTAATGCTAGAGCTCTTCGAATTTGTGAAATTTGAAGCTAAAGTCCTGCAGTAGTCTGAAATGATTTTCAATTATGCGTTCTAAAGATGATTTTTCTTGGGATGTTATTTTCTCCTTGTTCCTGCTCTGATTACTATCGCTACTTTTAAAAATGCTACAGATTTGGAATTTGAAGTTATGTACTTATTATCACTTATATAAACAGCTTGCAATTGTATTAATTTGTACTTTTTTGTTTTTTAATTACCGAATTAGCATTTGTGGAGCATCTGCTCTTGGGAGCCCTATTCTAGGCTTCTCCCCAAGTCTTCCACATCTCATAACTGCATCACTATTCACCTCTTTTCAGACTAATAACCTAGAAGGCATCCTCAATTCTTTTTTTTTTTTTTTTTTTTGCGGTACGCAGCCCTCTCACTGTTGTGGCCTCTCCCGTTGTGTGGAGCACAGGCTCCGGACGCGCAGGCTCAGCGGCCATGGCTCACGGGCCCAGCCGCTCCGCGGCACGTGGGATCTTCCCGGACCGGGGCACGAACTCGCGTCACCTGCATTGGCAGGCGGACTCTCAACCACTACGCCACCAGGGAAGCCCAGCATCCTCAATTCTTATTTCCTCACAATTAACATGAAAACCGTTAGAAAGTCTTGTCTTCCATCTCTACTTTCAAAGTATGTTCAAAATGTGATCACTTCTTATTACCTCCAGGTAGTGCCAATCCAAGGCACTACCACGTCTTGTCTGGCCCATTGCAATACCTCCCAACTGGTCTAGCTTCCATTTTTGCAACGCTATAGCCTATTTGCCACAGAGCAGCTAGAGTAATCTTAAAAGACAAATCAGATTATGTCACTCCTTTGCTCAAAACCTGCCATAAGCCTCTCATTGCATAAATATAAAATCTAAACTGCTTACCATAGCCTATGCTGGCCTTACATGATCTGGCTCATTCTACCCCCGTCTTATACCCCTCTGCCCCTCTCTCACTCAACTCCAGCCACACCATCTTTCTGATGTCCTTGGAACACACAGGGCTCATTACCACCTCAGAGCCTTTGTACTTTTTGTTCTCTCTGCCTAAAACATTCTCCTACCCAGATCTTTCAATGCTTTCCTCAGTACATTAAGGTTTTTGCTTAATTGTTCCTTGGCCATTTCATCTTAAATAACTTTTTTTTTTTTTTTAAGACATTACCAGGACAAACGGGGCTATTTTTTTTTTTTTTTTAAGAAGATGTTGGGGGTAGGAGTTTATTAATTAATTTATTTATTTTTGCTGTGTTGGGTCTTCGTTTCTGTGCAAGGTCTTTCTCTAGTTGTGGCAAGTGGGGGCCACTCTTCATTGCGGTGCGCGAGCCTCTCACTATCGCGGCCTCTCTCGTTGCGGAGCACAGGCTCCAGACACGCAGGCTCAGTAGTTGTGGCTCACGGGCCTAGTTGCTCCGCGGCATGTGGGATCTTCCCAGACCAGGGCTCGAACCCGTGTCCCCTGCATTAGCAGGCAGATTCTCAACCACTGTGCCACCAGGGAAGCCCTTAAATAACTCTCATACTTACCAGTTCCTAACCCTTTATCCTGTTATATAAGTTTTTATGGCACTTTTTCTGGCTAACATATTTCATATTTGTTTGTTTACTTGTTTAATCTTTGCTCCACCCCACCTCCCACATACAGATTCAATATAGCTTCACAGGAGTGGGGACTTTATCTTGTTCTCTGTATCATGGGTCTAGCAGAGTAACTGACACATAGCAGACATTCAATAAATATTTGATGAGTGAATGTATGAGTTGATACAGTAAGAAAGAAGGACAAATGATGATAAAAAGGAGTTAACCAAAAGTCAAGGTGTTTATAGGCAAGGAAATTCAGCTCTAATCAGAGGAAGAAACCCACACCTATGCAAAAGAATATAAAGCATTACAGATTGAATGCATAATATCTAAGTAAGGCAGAGCAAAGCAGGACATTTTATTATGTATATTACATGGAGCCATCTGTCTCCCTCCTGTTACTTTTGCATTTCTACATATTGCCTAATATGGTCTCTGCACATAAAGGTTGACTATGACTAATTGATTATTTTTTAAAATATGCAAATATGAGTAGAAAGTAATATTGAAGGCAAAAATAAAGTGAAGGTTTGAATTACTCTGAATTACCTGGATTTAATTTTTCCATGCTTGATAGTAAACATAGATAAATATGTATTGACTTTTGTTTAGCTGCTGACATACATCAAAGCAATATTTTATGGCATGGTACAATATCTTCAAGATACCACTAGTCAAAAATAAATTGTATTTAAAAATCTAAATTCTCAATGTTTTCTTCTACTCTTCCATGTCTCTGATCCTTATGAATTTTGGGAAATTAGGTTATATACTTTCCTTGAGAATCAAGTTTGTTATAACTTGACTATATTTGTAGAGTTATAAATGAATAACACACAAATTACTGAGTTCATCATTGAGTCAGAAAATTGCTGCTCACTGACTTGGATAGACTGGGCATAGTAATTTGAATAAGATATGGTTCCAGCTTTCAAGAAGCTAGTATGCATTTATTTATTCACCTGATGTTTTCAGACAGTTGAGAACTAACAGATTTCAGGCACTGTCCCAGGCATTAGGGATGCAGTTGCGAACAGGATTGTTAAGGTCCCTACGCTCACAGAATTTAAGGTTCCGGGAAATAGAAACAGTACAATGCTGACATGTGATTTTATATAAAGGAAGAGAACACAACAGAATGGGATCGTATAACAGAGAAAACCAACTTTGAGCCTTCAGGGAAGGTCAGCCTGAGGAGTCACATTAAGATTAGACCCCAAGAAGAAATCTAAGGGCAAAGGCAGGGCCAGACATACGCATAGATCACCATAGGGCAGTGTAATCAGCCAGGGCTTTGGCAGAAGTAAGGAAGTGAGTACAGAATCTGCTGGTTGCATTGAAAAAGGGGAGATAAACAGAGCCTTGTGGCATCAATAAAGGCTTGCCCTGGAGAAGATACTTGGGCTTCAGGAGTGTGGATTTTCCAGATGGATAAGTGGGTAGGATTCAGCTTGTACAACATTTGAAGATTGTAACATTGTGCAAGAAAGTAAGCAAGTGATGTAAGCCTCAAGCAGAGTGCACCAGTATTGTGAACTGGTCTAGGGAGCTTGGCTGGTGGAGTCCTGCCTTTCTGTTGACATGTCAGGCACTGTGACCTTTAGAAAGGTGATTAATACTTGAGAAAGGGTACAAGGCAATGTTCTGGGCTGATCTGGCTCCAGAGCTGCCTGTGGCTAACTCCTGGCATGACAAAATGCCGTCGCTGCAGACCAGCCATTAGCACTTGCCTGTTTGCCTTGCTGGCTGAAAAATGGGCACAGTTACAGGAGAGAGAATGGACTTTGTTATTCTAGACAGCACAGCACTTGGTCCTGGACATGAAAACAGAGAAGTAAAGCTAAAAGCTTTTCACAATATTTGGGAAGTACCTAAATGAACAAATTGTGTTACATAAATGTAGATTATGCTAGTATTTTCTAAGTATAGATTAGGGTTTCTTTTATTTTTAAACATGAGAAATAAACAGGGGCCATTAATTTTCTCTTTAAGGAAGGTAGTTAAGAAAATGGTTAATAATCTGTCTACTAAAAATAGTAGACAATCCTCAGAGATATTTTTTCACAAACAACAAAATATACATCTAGTATTGACATCCATTTTTATGAACAAATTCAGAGTAGATTGGGAGGAGAGATTCATGAAAACAACTTGAATTTTCTAAGGCAGATGTTTGAAAAGGATTTTATCTGCTTTAGAGAGAGTTGTTATTTCATAAGACTGTGATTGTCTCCATGTTGCCCCGTTTTGAGAACATGGATTTACTTGGCTGTTACATGCAATTGCTTGCCTTCTGTGGCTCTCTAGTACCAGCATTTTTCATATATGCAAAAAACGAGGCAAGTGGGTTTGTGAAATGGTGTCTTGTTTAGCTGTATGAGAGCTGCCTTGTCATGAGAATGATTGTAATAGTTCTTTCACAGAACTTAGCGATATCTTCCAGGCAATGCTACTATTTAAGGCTTTGCTTGTGTCCTGGCCAAACAGATGTGTTTATTTACGTGTCTGATCTAAACAGGAAGACAAGGCGGACTCTGCCCACAGCCTTGTACTTCCTCTAATACAGACAGAAGCGGAGGAGAGATGGCAAGCAGTTGGGGCTCATGGAAATGAGAGCGGGAGTGGAGAACAGCCTGTAGGTGTGGGTCAAACGGAGGCAGCTGTGCTTTCCCTCGCAGCACTCTAACAGCTGTGTGCGGTCTGAAAAGAAGCAGAGGGACAGCTAGCTGCTGGCACTGGTTTGGGGCGGGTGGTCTCCTCTCTTTGTGTGCCTGAGAGGCAATAGACATGTAATCGTCGTCTCTGTGCAACGATGCTACTGCCAGGGCACTTTTGAATCCATGTCAGTTCAGGTGCAGCCAGGCACACGGACATATTCTGTTGCAAACTGTAACTGCACACGGGCTGAGGGACGTGAAGAGGCCGCTTTTCTCCAAAGGAGGATTAAATGCTATCAACAGTGGGAAAAGCTTTGCAAGTAGAGGACCTGCAAATCTAGAGTGAGCAGAATAAAGAAGTCAGGTTGCATAATGAAGTGGTCTCCCAGGGAATAAACTGAGGGTGGTGGAGCAGGGTTGAGGGGTAGCAGCGGGCTGGGGACAGGGGGCTTGAGCCATGTGTGCCAGTGGAGGAATGAAGAGAGTGGCACTCTCATTTGAGGCATTGAGATTGTCATCTTCTGTCACTTCTTAACTCTTTTCTTCATACTTCATAACATTAGACAGTAATGGAAACCTTAACAGAAAGCAAAATCGAACAATTATAGTACTAGCAGTGGCTTTGGAATTTTGTCCCATTTCTACTCAGTGAAGGGAATGGAGTTATCATTTGTAATTATTCCTTGAAAAGCATATTTAGTTATTGTTCTTTCAGTCAGAGGTTAGAAAAACAGGTACAGAACTGCATGCACACACACACACACACACAAACACACACACAACCACAGAAAGATGTACCCTGTAACTTTGTAGGTGAAACTTATCATTTGACTCTGACTAGTTTGGGGCTCTTTATCAAATTTTGTTCCCTAAAGCTTATTCTCATAAGAAATAAGGAAATAGCTTTACTAAAGAGAATTAACAACAATCACTTTAGTGTGATATTGCTCCCCTATGGGTTGAAAATGGCACCAGAAGTCATCTCTGAACTGTAGGATTAGAGTCAGCTGAGGTTTCTTGATTTTTGTTTTTAATTGGTTTGTTTGCTTGCTGACTTAGGGCTGGGGATTCTCTAGTTTCATTCTAAATATTTAGTACTCACTGTGGGCAGTAAGGATGGGGGGGGGAGTCTTCTGTGCCTCATCTGTCACGTTTGTGATGACACAGGGTCAAAAGCGCAAAGGTAAATATAATCTTTGCTTATCGTAACTGTTTCCAAATGCGAACATACCTTGACAGGCCAAATACATGGTTGCACGTGGATTTGAATTGATTTAAGTAAATGCTGTGGATATCTAAGTTTCCCTGAAAATTGTGTATACATTTTTGGTGTGTGTGTATGAGTGTGCGCATGTGTGTTTAATTGTGGCAGTGTTGAAAACTGAAATGGAGACTTGTTTTATTTATAAGAGGATCCCAAGTACAGATTTGGCGAGCATGGTGTGAAACTGTATATTCATAAAACTCTATTTCCATCACTAAAGAAAAATATTACTCTTATTTTGACTTTTCCTTACTTGGTCTTTAGAAAAGAAAGGAGCAAAAGAAGGACCAGCAGGAGGCAACAGGGTTAGGCTATGTTAGCCTTTATATTTTTCTGATGGTGAGGCCACCAGTGCCTACCATTAGAGCTCTGCCAAGTGCTTGCCTGCAGCAATATGAATCTATTTGGATGTTTAGTGGAAATAGTGTTCTTCAGAGGAACTGTAGTTAAAATATGCATTGCCTTCAGTTGCACTGTGTTTGTTTTTGTGTACAGGTTCTTGCAAATATAGTAGGTGCTATCTTGGTAAGCAAAGCATTCTAACACGTGAACTGCCTGATCTTTGGCTAGCTGTCCTGTTTACTAGCTGTGCAGGTGGTTAGTGTGCCAGGAGCTGCAAATAAATCAAAGCTGTGACTGGTCTCCAGTGATGCGAGCACCAGCTCTCTGCCTCAGTGTTCATTTTTACAGCACAACTCTTATCCCTTAGTTTAGTTATATCTACTGATTCTTAGGCATAAGGATAAATCACCAGTCAATGCTTCAAGCTGAAAACTGGAAGGGATGAAACAGCAGAGGAAAGAAAGTAATTTTCCTGTTTTGAGAACCTCCTGCATACTGCCCTGTGGTCATTTCAAATGTTTGCTTTGGTGCAGAGAGTAAAGTAGTCTTTCTCTCCTGAAATACAAAAATATGTTCAAGTAGAAGAATAAACAGTGGGTTGCACTAGGGTCTATTTTTATTTCTAAGTTAAAACTAAATTGGTTTTATGACATATAAGAGTGTTTTTCATTTTACATTTTAAATCAAGTATTTTGACTCACCTAACTACAAACCAGATAGCTTGTCAAGCGAGTAATAAGCTGATAAACATGGTTTAAACAAAATAGACTCCTGGGAATAGTCAGATATGAAGATAACATTGCCTCTGTTTTTCTTACCTCACCTTAGAAGATGTATTCAGTGTGTGTTCAGTAGAAAGGTTTAGAGTGTAGAATTTCCTGGTCTATGAACTCGTTGATGTGATGTACTGGAAACGATAACTTAGCTCTTCATCTCAGTTCTGAACTTTTTCTATTTAGCCCAGCAAGCTGGTTCCATTTCGTTTTCTTCCCCTACTCAGCTGAGAAGATAGATTTAGAAATTAACTAGGTGCTCTGGGCTATTTCAAAGACCAAGAAACACAATCTTTGTTTTCATTTCTCATAAGTGATACATAAAGTCTGGAAAGTAAGAGAATGACGACTGAATATGGTCAGAACTAATTAAACTATTATATTCAGGACTGAGATTGAAAGGCAGCTAAGGAGAAAAATCCTACAGATGCTCAAAATCTCTGAGACTTCAGAATCAGCTGAATCCCCAGTGAATCTTCATTATTGACTAGACGAAATTGTGTTTTCCTTCTTTGCAAGGCTTGACAATTTATTGAATTGCTACCAAAAGCTTACAGAAGGTAAGGGGAACTTCCCAGAGGCAATTACGCTACATTTTGCCACTGAAATTTTCTAAGTTTCTCCCTTGTGTGACAGGGTTTTAAATGAAACTAAGGAAAACAAAAATGTTAAAGTAGACCAGCATGGTCTTGCCTAGAATTAGTGTGTATTCACAGAGTTTGAGAGTGGTGGTTCAATATAGATGTCTCAGAATATGGCTTATCTGCCAAATGACAGATGGTCCAAAGCCAGAAGAGAAAGGCTCAAGAAGATGTAGTCAAGGGTAAGGCTGATTCTGGGAAGAGCTGAGCAGCTGTTTAGTGGTTGTGTTAACACTGATCATTAGTACAGCCTCTTTTTCATTCTGTCACATTAATTTGTTATTTTCACTTTTGTGATGACTCAACTAGGCTCTTTATTAGATGGGGTGATATCTGCAAAAAGGTTCACTGAAAATAATCTGAAATAATTAGACTGAACTAAATATTTTTTTAGATAGGACACTAATGCTCTGTATCACACATTAGTGAAAAATATTTGAAAATTGATTTTTAGTCCTTTGTAATGCTATTGAGACATGTCAATGTGTTTTGCTGTTAGAATTCAATTAAAAGGGGCTCCAGAGAGGTAAGCAAGCCAAAGAGACTTCATCATGTGTATGTAGCTCATGCATTGTCGATTATGACATTTTAAATCACTAAGTACTTATCTACATATTTGTTTGCTTGTCTTAAGTCAATTTTATTGACTTAATAAAAAGCACCCCTTTTAAGTGTACATTAATGGAATTTTGACACATTTGAACCCCTGCATGAACACCATCACAGTCAAGATATAGAACATATCTATCACCTTCCAAAAGTCTCTTATATTCCTTCCCACTCAATCCATTCCACCGTGGACCACGTAACCACTGATCTGTTTCCTGTATATTAGATTTGCCATTTTTAGGATCTCATGTTAAATGGACTCATACAGGACATATGCTTTTGTTTGTAGCTCCCTTGGCTTAGCTAAGTGCTTTTCACATGCATTTAACTTATCTGTTTCAATAGTTCACTCCTTTCTATTGATGACTAGTATTTCACTGCATGCATATGCCACAAATTACCTATCGTAGGACACTGAGTTGTTTTGGCAAGTTCTGAATAAAGCTGTTTGAACATTTGTTTACAGATCTTTGTGTGGGCATATGTTTTCATTTCTCTTGGGTTAACACCTAGAAGTGGAATATGATAACTGCATATTTAGCTTTATTAGAAAGTGCCAAACTATTTCCCAAAGAAACTGTACCATTTCTTATAGCAATATATGAGACTTCCAGTTGTTCTTTACCCTCTCAAAGACTTGGCATTGTCAGTTTCTTTTAAAAATTTACCATTGTAATGGGCATGTAGTGTTATCTTATTGTGGTACCATTCTTCTTGGAGGCCTTACCTCATTCCCAGGCTGAATTATGTTACTCTGACTGTGTTGTCCATTCAATGGGGACCATAAATGGACAGGTAATGATGTTTCAAGAGTAGGATTAGTGCTATGGGAAGGACCTCATAAAAGGAGCCCTTTCAGTTGAGGAGTATATTTTATACTTCAAATACATCCTTTACAATGTGAAACTTTATAATTATACTTGTGTACACTCCATACAATGCACTCCATGTACTAAAATCAGAACAGGTATTCTTAATGGTTTTGAATGGCTGTGAATCAAGGCCAGTGGGTAAAGTGAGCAGAGGCCCTTAGGGGGCAGCAGAGGACCACATACCAAGAGATTCATGGGTTGGGGAATAGGTTATGTGTCTGTCTAAGTAAAGGGGCCTCTGTCTGTCACTAGCTAATAGGTTAAACTGTTTGCCCTTCTATTCCTCAATAGTAAATAAGGATAAAAGCTAAAGGAGTTGGGGTGTAAAAACTCACAAACTCAAAAGCATGCCAGGGGTATGACAAGAAATATACTTCTGAGAATGTCACCAGTGTTAAGACAAAGGGTGTTTAAAGGTTTGTGGTCAAATTGAGTGTACAGTGCTTCACCAGGAGGCATAAAAATTCATCAAATAAACGAAGTGAGCTTTGCCAGCTAATCATCTTGCAGCACCTTTGCACACGTGCTTCAAATCTGTGACCCTAGGATGTCACCTGAAGAGGATTAAGAACGGTGGACCACGCGGAGACACATAGGGAACTCCACTGAAGATGGGAAAGGAGGCAGGAAGTATCAGTAAGGGAGAGCTAGAACCAGGGCTAGAACAAAGATGGAAATGAGAACTGAGCTGAGGTGTGTTATAACGGAGGGTGTGAGGATTGTGGTTGATGGTGACATGAGTGAATTTATACTTACTGGGCACCTACTATGTGTACAAAGAAATGTATACACACTTTCTATTAATTTTCATAATAACCCTTGAAAGTAAGAGTTACTATCCTCATTTATACCTGGACAAACTGAGTCTCCTTGTGCAAGTTTATAGAGAACTCAGGCCTATGTAACTCTAACTTCAAATCTCTAAAGTAGAGGAGAGAATTGGTAAACTGAGACTTTGAGAATCAAAACAGATTGAAAATGAGGTGCTATCAGGGTTGCAGGCCAATGCCTCTTAAGACTTAATATGCCTCTGAATCCCCTGGATATCATGTTAAAACACAAATTCCGATGCAGAGCACGTGGTTTGAAGCCTGAGACTCTGAATTTCTAACAAGCTCCCAGGTAATGTCCATGTTGCTGCTCTGCAGACTGTGTGCTGAGAAGTTTGCAGCCATGCTCACCTGAACCTTATATTGCAACAATAAGTTTTATTCTACTCTCTCTAACTTGAAAAGCCAGCATGTATTGAGGAATATCACTTCTATGGGGGTGGGGGAGGCCTAATTGCACACAGGCTAGTTTCTAAACTGTGAGATCTGCTTGTTTTCTGTCATAGGACTTGGAGTTTAATCTGTACTCCACTAATTCTTACCTGAGTGACCTCTCACAGTCCTCTTGAAGAATTAGTTTCCTCACCTACAAAACGGGAATAATAATAATCTACTACTACATAAATCATAATGCCCTTTTTCATTGTTAATATTTCACACTGTAAAATAACTTGACAGATGAGGACCTTGACACGATGTCTGGCACTTGGAAGATGATCATTAAATGTTTGCTGAAGACTGAATGAATATGTATATGTTGTATACGTTGATGAAAACTGACATAGAATCTAATATAAATATTAAATTAACACTTAATTTGGCCCATATTTTAAACTATAGAGCTATAGGTTGTAATCAGAGTGCAAAATACTGTAAAGTAAAAATTTTGTTTCATCTTTCTCTTTGAGCAAAGAAAATACGTATAAAACGAATCTGGGGCTTCCCTGGTGGCGCAGTGGTTGAGAATCTGCCTGCTAATGCAGGGGACACGGGTTCGAGCCCTGGTCTGGGAAGATGCCACATGCCGCGGAGCAACTAGGCCCGTGAGCCACAACTACTGAGCCTGCGCATCTGGAGCCTGTGCTCCGCAACGAGAGAGGCCGCGATAGTGAGAGGCCCGCGCACCGCGAAGAGTGGCCCCCGCTTGCCCCAACTAGAGAAAGCCCTCGCACAGAAACGAAGACCCAACACAGCCAAAAGTAAATAAATAAACAAATGTGGGGTTTAAAAAAACAATAACAACTAATCTGTTCAGTGCATCTGAATTACAGTATTACAATATTCACAACATTTTTAACTGGTTACTTACACTGGATCAGGCACTGCAATGGGTACCTTACATATTTTATTCAATTTAATTATCAGTAAAAAACATAGTGATGTAAGTATTATTTTTCCCCACTTAGCCAACAGGGAAATGGAGGTTTAGAAAGGTGAAGTGATTTGCTCAAAGTCAGGGCTACCCTCACAGAGTGTATATGTGTGTGTGTCTAGGGACAAACATTATTTGCTGGGCCCGTGTCTATATAAACAATTTGAGGTATCTCAAATCACTTGGAATCAACCCACTAGTCTTCTACAACCAGACCGGACATACAGCCCCAGGAGGAAACAATAGGCATGAGTATTGGAGCTTCTTAGGGCATCTGGTTCACCCAGCATGGGGGAGATGGGATGGGGGTGTAGGTAGAGGATTGGAAAGCTCCTTGAAGGAGAAAAACAGGTTAGAGGTGCATGAGTGGGTGGGGAACTTTGAGGTAGGAGCTCCCAGTGAATAGGACCCATGTAGGCACCCTTTCTGGAAGGCTCTAGTTCCAGGCACTCTGCAGGAGTCTTAGACAATTTTAAGGGCAGTACCGCAAAATGTAGGGTCTCCTACGCATGGGCCCAGGGCAGGTTCCCTGCTTCCTGGGTTCAAGGGTGACATTGCCCAGAGTTACCCAGTAAGGATTAGCATAATCCAAGTCTTTCTGCCTCCTGCACCCATGATCTTTACACAGAAGAATGTCATTCACAAGCTGGAGTTAGATCAAACTTTAGAGAAAGTACAAATCACATTTACTGTGTTTTTATTTTGTCTTCTACCCTGGTCAGGACATTAGTGGGATCTGTGTAGATTCACCAAATTTTTATCATCATCATTATCATTATTACTTTAAAGTTACAATATGTTGGGGATGGACACTTTTTGTGAAATACAATAAAAATGTCCCAGCAATATCAAATTTCTATAAAAAGTTATAGGCATTAACTCTCACTTTCTAAACTTTCTTTACATGGACCACACAGGTCCTCAGCTCCCACTTTAAGTAGTTCTGGTCTAACCTAACGTCTGGAGCTCTCCCATTTACTCAGCACTCCTGACTGCCATGCTCCCATAATTTGCTAATGAAATAAATCAATATATAATGTGACTTGCAAAGAATTCACAATGACAACTCATTAATCCATATTCAAATAAGTAAAGCTAGAGAAGCCATGTGTTTGGCTGGAAATGTCTTCACTTTTTTCATCTCTTGTACCATTTAACTGAGACATTTTAGAGACTATGGCTCAATATTTATGGTCGAAGCTATTTCCATCTGAGGAGTAAAGGGTTGGAGATTGATGGGTCCCTGTGGTTGATATCTTTAAAGTCTGACTTCTTAACCTCCCACAAATCTCCAAATGCAGGTGGTTAACTTCATCACATACATATTAGGATATTTTTGTAATTTGCATTTGAATGACTTCTCCTGGATGAACCTGGTTGGAGGGGTATGAAATACTGTTTATGGAAAAAGAAAATTAATGTTGTGGTGGCTATGTCTGCCAGACTTTTATGTCTCCCCATTCATGTAATCATTTATATGAAACTTCCTTTAGTGGGCAACAACTCACAGTTGAGGGAATTTGTCTATAATAAACCACTTGGCTTATGTTGCATCAGATTAGATCAGATCAATTTCCTTCATTCTTAATTCCTTCCACATCATGTCAGAATGCTTCTTAAATGAGATGCCTGTAAACAGATCTGGGTCCTTAAGGGAGATGAAAACATATGAGCATAAATGTCAAACTGCTTTTTGGGAAAGGAGACTTTTCCTTTTGTGAATGATCAGTTGAAGAGTGGTAGAATGAAGAGCTAGGTTTAAGCGGATATGTGAGGGGTAAAATAAAGATCCAAGATATAATATTTGTATTTTTTGCTAAGTAAATATATATATATATGTAGTCAAAAACAAAGTCCTTAACTTTTAAGGAAAGGGTGTTGCTGCTTCATAGAAAGTATAGAAAAATCATGTTTTACTTACAAAAGAAACGAGCCTACGTGAAGCATTACAATGTTGGAAGGCCTCCTGTGGGTAAACCACTTTATAACACTGATTTCCTGCAAGCATATATCAGCTCACATTAATGCTCATATAGTTAGGTGTGCCATCTGTTGTAGCTTTAGATGCCAGATAACATTTCTATGGGTTTTCCTAAATCATACTAACTCATAGAGTGTCTATGATACTTGATTAAACTTGCTGACCAAACAAGCTAAGGAGAGACTGAGTTTGCCTCCTAGCAAACATAAGATTTTTTTCCTTTTCAAACATTACTTGAGATCTTGCTGTCCCTGAAGTCTCTATAGGATTTATTGCCTTACTTCTCATTTGGAATTTTCATTATATTTCCATTCATCCCAATGATCTTTCTTGTATATTTGTGTTCTTTCTCCATATGATTATCAGACAATAAAAACTAAGTGATGGCTCTGGGGGTTGAATTGCTGGACCTATTTTTCTCTGGTCAGAGAAATGAATATTATAATCTAGGTAATAAAGTCTGAGAGAGACCAGTTTATTTCAACTAATTTCCACCAAGGTAAAATTGTATGATGAAACTTTATATTGTGGTTGGATGCATAGAGTACCAAGTGACTGATTAGTAATGATAACTTAAAATTATCAGATGTTGCCATGTATTTGATATATATGGTAAAAGGAGAAAGACAATGAAAGACTTGTATCTCAGTAACCCATGAAATCCTTAGACTAGCAGACTTGTTAAGACATGTTAAATATTAAATATCTTCTAAATAATTTTTTTCAGATAACTCAATGATCAACTCAGCAAGAACAGCAAACATCAAAATTCTATGGCTTTGTATATGTACAACTGAATCACTTTGCTGTACACTTGAAACTAACTCAACACTTTTAATCACCTGTGCTCCAATATAAAATAAAAATTAAAAAAAAATTGTATGGCTTAGGACCTATCTCACATCCTGGGAGCATTGTGTACAAGCTTTCATTTAGCAGAAAATCAGCAAGAAGGGAAATGAAGACTTGTGGTATGTTTGAATCAACTGATGTCTTATTTTAAGCACAGTTTTCTTTTTCCTTTTTAAAAAAAACCAGGTGAATATATTAATGTTGATATTCATGCACAGAAATGGGTCAGCTGATATTTTTGGAACTCTGTTTTGTTCTGCTTTGTTTCTGAGGTCATTGAGGAGACACTGGACAGGTAGTGCAGTAGACTCTAAATATCTCTAAGGGCAGTTTTTTGTTTGTTCCATGTGGAAATGCATGAGAAGACCCTGAGCCTGATAGAGTGCTTAGCATAGGATAGAAGTTGAGTTAATATTTGGTAATGATGATGGATTTTAGGCCAAGTATATTTTGAGAGCTGGAGTCTTTTTGTGAACAAGAGTAATAAAAACAATGAACCTTTATTAAGCACTTATTTCAGGCAAGATGCTAAGCATTTATTCCACATAGATTTTTAAAAATTCATTGTTAGACCAACCTTAAGAGACAGATATTATTATCCCTCTTCCAGAGATTAAAGCAAAAAATAAAAATAAAAAAACCAAGAAGCTGAGAGTTAGAGGTATTGAACAATTTTGCAGCTCTAAATTGGAATGCTTGAGCCCTGATTTGAACCAAGGCATTCTTAACTCCAGGGCTCACTGTTAACCAACAAGTGTGCTATTCTACCTTGCCACATGATGTTCCAAAGTTGTGGTAATAGCCATCAAAAAGGTAATTTAAGGAAAGGCCTGACTTCAAGAAATACAATCAAAGAAAATACACATTGGTGGGACATTTTGCCGTGACAGCTGGATGTCTTCATTTTACAGAAGATGGCTTGTTAGATACCAGTTTAATTAGCCAACTTCCTCTTGGGTCTCCATGTAGTTGCTAACTCCCTTGACCATGGAAATGACCCTGAAAATTGTGTCTATGTCTGGTAGCTGGCAATGTGCCTTAACAAAATATCTATGTAGTAGGTAAGCTGCTTCCTAAATGTTTCCTGCCATTTTCAAAAGCCATTTTCTTACCACAGAAATGAATGGAGTATGCTAAGTGACCAGTGGTACGAGAGGGCAGATGATTCCACTTAGCCGTAACCTAAGTGACTTGCACAATATGAAAATGTATAAATTTATATGCTTAGATTCATTCTCTTTCACAGACTTTCTCTCCTCTTTATAAAACTGAGTGTGACTAGTTCTTAGCAGCCTAGTAGAGAACATGGAGATTCTATTCTAAAAATGGTTTCTCATGGCACTTATTTCAAGGTGCAGCAGAAGCTCACCCTGTTGTCTGCCTGGAGCAGGGAGTACATTGTCTATTTGTGTGACTTACCTCTCCTGCCATTCTCTCATGTACTCTTCTTCAGCAGAGGGATTATAGGACTTCCAGAAGCTGAGGACCATGTTTGTCAGACAGGGTATATATATCTTACATAATTTCTTATAGGTAAAACTACTTCTTGTAGGCTAAAATATTTAGACCTGCTATGTAAATGAATATAGAATAATGTCATCTTCCTCACAGAAAAGTTTGGGAAAGTAAATATCAGAATTCTTTATTTTTAACTTGTTTCTAGCCATTGTCAAGCAGGGATTTAGCTCTTTTTTTATTTTAGAATACCTCAATAGGTATCCCAAACTTATATGACATTTCTGATTTTACAATCTAGGAATACTCTAGCAGATTTGACATTCATGGAGATTCTTCTCTTCTTTTGATTTTATCACCCGATTTATGTATTTTGTTATATTTTTACTCTGCACTATTGCGTCTCCCTAAATTGCATGCATCTTGCCTTCACTCTCTTATTTTTACTATTGTAGTTTACAAATTAGTTGTATGATGTGTTGACAGTTTAATTATGATTGTTGTGCCTTAAAATTTGGGTTAAACCCCAAAGGTCAGAATATTCACTATTATTATTATTATTATTATTATCATTCTGAGCTTCTTGTTATCTTATTTGCTGTGTTAAATTGTGCATAGATGCAGAACTAGAGTAGGATCAAAATCAGCCATGTCTTGCGTAACAATTTCAGCTTTTGTGCTGTTTTAAATTTACTATTTTTTATGCCATAATAACATCTAATGTTTTCTTTAGGAAACAAATAAAAGCATATTTTTCTCTTTGACAGTAGCTGCCTTCCAAAACTCTTTTTTGATCAAGTTGGTAGCATAGGTATCAATGTAAATTGTTTTTTTACCTCAAAACTCTAGTGCTTTGTATATTAGAGGTAACCTCCATGCCGTATAAACTATTTACTTCAGTGACTTCTTCTGACAAGCATCTACCTCTTTACCACTTAGTGCCCACTGGTGGATTTTGCTTGGTTTTAGATGAAGAGCTGGGAAAACCAATTATCTCAGTCTTGCACATTTCCCTGATCAGGGATCAGTCATGTGCTTTAATCTTAATGTCATGTAATGCCCAAACTGTTTCTTGCTTTGCAGTGAGTTGCTGCAACTGTCCATCTTACTTGGATTACTCTTGAAAACATATCCACATCTGTCTGTGCCTAATTCATGGGCATAAACTGCATGTTGGTGACAGAGTAGTATGATGAAGGGAACATTAAAACTTTAGTGTCAGAAAGTCTGACTTCAGTGGTGGCTCTGCCAATTATTAGACATTTGATGTTGGGCATGTTGCTGATCCTCTCTGGGCTTCAGCAGCTTCAATGATAAAGTGCAGTTTATTAAAACAATTTTAAGGATGTTTACATCATATATGTTGTATGTTATGTATAATATTATACAGTTATATACAATTATATATACATATAATATAATTTTATTTTTATTATTATTTTTGTGTGTGTGGTACGTGGGCATCTCACCGTTGTGGCCTCTCCCGTTGCGGAGCACAGGCTCCGGACGCGCAGGCTCAGCAGCCATGGCTCACGGGCCCAGCCGCTCCGCGGCATGTGGGATCTTCCCGGACCGGGGCACGAACCCGTGTCCCCTGCATCGGCAGGCGGACTCTCAACCACTGCGCCACCAGGGAAGCCCTAAATATAATTTTAATTACATGTTATGAATTAGATATTACATATTACACAATACATATTAAGTGTACATATTTTGTGTATGATATATTATTTTGTTATATAGATTTTGTTTCTCCTTTTAGTTTCATTTCAAAGTTGATGTGATTTATCCCACATGAGTTAGTGTATTCACCCCTTTGTCTTTTTTAGTCTAGGAAATCATTCTTTTTTTTGCTATCAAAACATAGGCAAGGAAGGACCTTAACCCTCCGTTGTTTGAATTGTCACTGACCCTGAGTTACCAGTTGGCCTTAGAGAACTTATCCATGCTATGTGTACCAGTCCTCAGGAGCAGTAGGTTCCCCAGACCTAGGAGGTTTTCACTTCAAATTTAAAATATCCCAAGGACAGTCTCTGAACACTGGATTAATATCGTGTGTTCTAGGTCTAAATGTCATACTGGTGGAATGACTAAAATATCTTGGCAGTCCCAGGAAGATAAAATGAATTTTGTCTGGTCCATTCAGCAAGGGCTCCAAATTATAGCTAGCTTTACTAGATATGTAGGATTATGTCAGTCACAGCTGGAGTAAAAGTAAATTTTAAGAAGAGAGAATAGTATGAGCAAATATACAGACATTAGAATTTTCTATGGAGTTTTTGATGTAGGAAATGGTGAAAAGTCCATTGCAATAAGCACATAGCGTTCCTTCTGTGTTGAGGGAAAACAAATTATCTGGGAGATATCTGCTTGCTTTGATTTTGAAAGCTTAATATTATGATGATATTTTGTTTATTAACGGTGCTAACCAACAAAGATGAGTTTTTGATATATAAGCACAAATATTAGCAAAATTATGATGGAGTATTAAAATGGGAGAACTAGTCACTATACATTTGAACATAAAATTTCTTAAAAATACATTTATAAAAAGACTGGTAGTAGAGTTTACTGGTAGTGGGGAAATTTTAGACATGTCAACAGCCTCATAAAATATTTATATTTAGTCCCTCTGTGCTTTCTGCCATACTTAAGATGAATATTTTTGATTTAGATGTAATGTGATGATTTCGATTCCTATTCCCCTCCTCCATGACAAACACACTGTCTTTGGTCCTTGGAACAGAGCCTGTACTCATTTGTACTCAAAAATTGGACTGCTGAATTTTATAGTTTGAGAAGTCTGAGATAAAGTGAGTGGTTTTTAAATCTTATTGGTATCATGTAAAGGGAAATCTTCTCTATCCAGTCCATGATAAGAAAAAAATTCGAGGTACCAATGTAAATTGTTTGCAGGGAAGCATGGAGAATTGATTGAGGAACAGAGACTTGAGTTAAGAGGACAAGTTAGATGTTCACTGAAGTAATTCAAGTCCAGGATGTTGAAGGACTGACCTAGGGCAATGAGAATTGAAGAAGCGTTTTAGATTTAGAATGTTTAAGTCTTGAGGACAGATTGTTAGGGGTTGAGGAGTTGGAGATGATGAGGAAAACTCTGAAGTGCCTAGCTTGGGTGACTGGTTAATGGTAATACTGGTAACTTGGGTAGGAAAAAATGACTGAGCTGAAACCATCTGTTGGAAAATGAAGTGGGTTAGAGTGAATTAAGGGGTTGAGGAAAGTGGCAAAGGTTTGGAATAGTAAAAGAAATGGTAGCAAAAATGATGAATAAAAATCATATTTAGCCTCCATAAGGTCACAGCTAAGGTTGGAAAACAGGAATTGATATTGACATTCAAGTTTTCAATGGCTCCTCACTGGTTGCAACAGCAGCCTTCAATATTTTCCTAACCTGAAATATAGGAGGGGCAATAGCCATATCGTAAATATTATCTTATTAGGCTTTGGCATAGACAAAACTGGCTTTAGAATTGTAAAATTGCCTATTAGTTAGCTGGAAATCCACCCCTTTCTCCTAAGTATCTAAGTGAATGAGTGGGGTATTATAAAGGGATAACCTTATACAAGCTCTATTTTATTTTTGTAAAACATGTATTTCAGTTTTGATAGTTTAAACTATTATTTGAATGAATTACTTGTAACATACTTCTTAACTAGTCTGAACACTGAAATTTAGAACTTGTCTAAACAAAAAAGGTTTTGAACTTGTTGGCCCAGCAAATGGGCCACAGGTCTCCACAGTCAGACACTGTCTCAGATTTTATCTTCCAAACGTGGTTGCAAGAGGTATCTATTACTCCATATGGATTTCTAGAACCTTTCCACTATAGCTAGAGTCTAATTCTAAGACTGGAATCTGGAATCTAAGTGTATTTGCGATTTGCTTGCAACCGAAGGAATGCAGTAGAAGTGACAATGCGTGACTTCTGAGGCTACATCAAAAAAACAGTGCAAACGGCAAGATTTCATTCTTTTTTAGTGCTGGGTAATATCCCATTGTATATATATTTACCACTTTATCATGTAGCTAAGGGTGTTTCCAGGCATAGTCCTGAAAGTGCCACCTACCTTCTTCTAGCTACCAATAATAAAATGAGAGAGGTGAGAGATGTATTGAAGAAAAAATTATTCAGTTTTAAAGTGGAATTCAGAAGAAATGTACATTCCAGAGGGTGTTTTTCAGACAACCAAGTGTTTTCAAGGTAAGAAAGGACCTCCACACAAAGATCAAATCCAGGGTGGAATTATACAAACTTTTGTTAAGACCTTAGAATTGATTTAAGATAGAGCTACATTAGAAACCTTCAGACAGACACAATGACCTCTAAGTAGCTTAAGGGCATGCTGCACAGATCCTTCTAATTAAACAATAGGGCTTCTAAGATTCTTCAGGATACTGTCCAGAGGGGATAGTAGAAAATGTATTGTCTTGAAGGGATTATTGATACAACTTGGATGCTAGTAGCTCTCTTTGCAGACTTGACCTCTTTTTTCCTCTAACACTGCCTCTACATTACACTGGAAGTGTACTTGCTTTGACAACAAGGTGCCTTGGGAGTCAACCTGTCTACATAGATTGAATCCATTATTCTCCAAGAAGATGTGGCTCCTTTTAGTGGAGAGTAGCCATAGGATTGAATCTGGATGCGACTAATTGAATACTGGATGGATTTCTTTACAGGAGCATGTGAGATAGGACAGGATGACACAGAAGCAACTAGATTCATTTTTGTCTGGCCAGAATATAACCTTTTTTAAAACAAATAAATGTAAGTTTGAATTGATATTTTGGATTCAACTCATTTATTTTTTTAAAGTGTTGATAGAATTGCCTTCATTGAGAATTTATTATTTGACTGTTAAGTTTTTTTAAACATCTTTATTGGAGTATAATTGCTTTACATTGTTGTGTTAGTTTCTGCTGTATAACAAAGTGAATCAGCTACACCTACACATATATCCCCATATCCCCTCCTGCTCTCCCTCCTACCCATACTGCTGAGATGACCTTTCATTTTCCAAAGCTACATTACATTATCATATTAGGAAGGTGTCCAATTACAGTGTTACCCCTAAATTTAGAAGTCCACTCCCACCTTCCTGGCATTTTCATCCTTTACTCAAGGGTCTTGGAGTTGGCTTCATCCTTGTCAGGATGACCTGAGTAACAAATGAGCGATGAGACAAAGATATCTCCATTTCCAGCTAAAGGAACACTGCAAGTCTTAGAAACTTAGTGTCACAGCATAGTATTAAGGAACAGCCATAGAGACAAATAAAGACTTTAAGGTTTTGACTAAAACGCTCTTTAAAAAAAAAAGACTTTACTTTTTTATAGCAGTTTTAGGTTCACAGCAAAATTGAGAGGAAGGTACACAGATTTCTCATTTAACCCCCTAAACCTACACATGCATAGCCTCCCCCTGTTATCAACATCACCCATCACAGTGGTACTTTTGTTAAAATTGATGAACCTACACTGACACGTTTTTTTTTCCTTTCTTAGGATATAAGTTATACTTCTCTTTTTACTTCTTTAAGTGGTTGCCCTAGAGTTTTCAATATACAGTTACAACTAATCCAAATTTACTTTTAAATAACAGTATAGCACTTCATAGGTAGTGTAAGTACTTATAATAACAGAATCTTAATTCCTCCCTCCCATCCCTTATATTATTTTTACCATTTATTTCACTTATATATTTATTTCACTTATATATATACACATAAACATGAATTTATGCTAATTATGTATGTTTTTATATATCAAAGACATTGTTTCTATTATTATTTTGAACAAATCAGTGTCTGTTGGATCAATTAAGAATAAGAAAATTAAAAATAAAAGTCTTTATTTTACTGTCAGTATTCCTTATTCCTTCCTCAGTGCTCTTCTTTTCTTTATGTAGATTCAAGTTTCTGATGTATGTTATTTTTCTTTTTTTCTAAAGAACTTCTTTTAACATTTCTTACAAGGCAAGTCTACTGTAAACAAGTTCTCTCAATTTTGTTAGTCTGAGAAAGTCTTTATTTCTCTCTCTCTTTTTTGGGGGCCTCTCACTGTTGTGGCCTCTCCCTTTGCGGAGCACAGGCTCCGGACCCGCAGGCTCAGTGGCCATGGCTCACGGGCCCAGCCGCTCCGCGGCATGTGGGATCCTCCCAGACCGGGGCACGAACCCGCGTCCCCCGCATCTGCAGGCGGACTCCCAACCACTGCGCCACCACGGAAGCCCCTGCTTTTCAGTTTTGGAGGGTTTTATTGATACGTCCTTTAAGTCAGAGATTCTTTCCTCAGCTGTGTCCAGTCTAATAATAAGCCCTTCAAAGGTATTCTTCATTTATGTTGCAATCTTTTTGATCTCTAGCATTTCTTTTTGGTCCTTTCTTATAATTTCCATCTCTCTGTTTACATCACCCATCTGTTCTTGCATGCTGTCTACTTCATCCATTAGAGCCCTTAACATATTAATCATAGTTGTTTTAAATTCCTGGTCTGATAATTCCAACATCCCACGTCTGGTTCTGATGCTTGCTCTGTCTCTTCAGATTGTGTTTTTGTTTTTTAGTATGCCTTGCAGTTTTTCCTGATAGCTAGGCATGATGTGCCATGTAAAAGGAACTGCTATAAATAGCATTTGGTAATGTGATGGTAAGGTAGGGGGGAAGAGGAAGAGCTCTTGTTGTCCTATGATTATGTCTCAGTCTTTTAATGAGCCTGTGCCTCTGGACTGTGAACTTCACAAACGTTTCTCAGTGTTTTTCTCCCCCATTAGGTGAGACATCATAAGCAAAATAGGCTGGTGTTGGGTTTTCCCTTCTTCCATGTGTAAGGCTGGAGTGGACTGGAGTTGGATATTTCCCTTCTCCCAGGTCATTTAAACTCTGATAATACCCCAGCAGGTTAGGCTCTAGTTAACTAGTTTTTCCTGAAGGCAGTCCTTGCTATGAAGATCATAGCAATCTGGTTTATTTCAAAATGGTTCCTTTTCCTTCCTTCTGCTAGAAGTACAAGGAGATTTTTCTTGATATTTATTGTGAGAACCTCCTTGAGTCTCTGAAGGTAAATCTCACAAAATTGTAACCCTCTACTTCCCAATGACTGGGCTCCCATGGAGTTTCTAACTCTCAGAGTTGTCCACACTGAACCTCCAGCAACTCATCAATTACAATTTAGGATTTCCACTCTGGCAATTGTTCCTGCAATAGTTTCCACTCATGTGTCTTTGTTTTAGTAATCTGTGACTCCTTGTATTCACCTGTCTCTCTCCAAACTTGAAGGTAGTGATTTTTCCTGTGTCTTTTCCTTTCTTACGGATCCAAGAAGAGTTTGTTGGCTTTTCAGTCTGTTCAGCTTTTCATTTGTTGTTAGGATGGAATGGCAACTTCCATGCTTCTTATATGTGGAACCAGAAACAGGAAAATAGGAATTCGTTCTTTCTTTCTCTTTCTTTCTTTCTTCCTTCCTTCCTTTCTTTCTTTTCTCCTCTCTCTCTCTCCCTCCCTCCCTCCTTCCCTCCCTCTCCCTCTCTCCCTTTCTTTCTTTTTCTTTCTTTCTTAGAAGTTTTGACTATTTTAAAATCTCATTTTCTTTAATCTATTCTATAATTTGATTTTCTTTCCTTATTGTAGTGACTTTTGGAGGATATCTATACTAGTCAAAAAACACCTTTCTGACCTTTGTTTGCCTCTTTTCTCTATGGAGCAACAGGCAATTGTGTTCATAAGCAAGCTACTTGAGTATGTTGTGCATCTGTAAGGACAAATTGAAAGATTAGCATTTAAAAGAAATATCTGTAAATTTTTAACCAATCTAGACAGTTGGTGAAGATTAATTTACCTTAATGCTACCTAGAAAAACATAGGGCTGTCTGCACTAAGACCTCTTGATGTATTTCAAATTTCTTTAGTAGAGTAAATTAGCCTTCATTTTTAAAGATAGCACTAGACTTACATTCATTCAGTTAGAAATGTGTTACATGGGCAAACGCTGACCAGATTTTCCATTGACATCAATTATATTCAATCCAGGGTACATGTCTGTTAATTAAGATCTCCCTTAAATAGTACTATAAAGATGTTACTAGAAAAATAAGTTCAGGGAGAGACCATCTTGAGGCAGATGGTTTCCTGCTTTATGATCTTCAAAGAAAAAGAGAATTCTGCCTTTAGGGCTCTCTATCCATTATAAATGTAGAGACAAAATTACTACTTTGTTTTAATTTGTGATTTTAAATATGTGTTTTGAGAGTGTGAAAGGTGAAACGGGGAAATGAAAGATACCAAGCTATGAGTCCCCTTATTTCAGGGAGGATCACTACAGCTGCTACCACCCCTCGCTAGTCAGTTCCCAACAAGGGTCCTTCTTTCTGCCCGGTGTCATTTGAGCCAATAGAACGAGACCGAGTTTGGTTTAGAAGCAAAAGAAAGCTTTAGTCTTTCATCAGAGTGAAGCGGTGCAAACTGGCGCTTTAGAGTGCATAGTCTCTCCGCAGGGCTGTGGGCGGGGCTGCTTTATATAGTTCTCATCAGCACGGGGGCGGCAGCATCGTTCTCACAAATCTGGCGCAGCTGCGCTGCTCACGCCTCTAGATCCGCAGTCACGGCGCAGCGTCTGCACGCAGCCCGCCGCCGCCATCTTGAATAGTGGTGGTGTGCGCAGCGGTTCTGCGCACGGCTCGCCAAGCGGTGTCAGCACAGCGTTTCCGCCAGAGGAGCTCAGGCCTGAAGGGCCCGGCCAAGGCCTCTGCGAAACTAGAATGGGCACAAAGGAAAAGAAAAAAAGGTCAGACTTTATTTTATTACCCAGATTCTGTTTTTATTTCCTGGGAATTGTTAATGGATGCCTGTGATGCAACTAGAGTGAAATCTTTGAAGATAGGAGAGTGTTTTGAAAACAGCTGTGTGTGTACGTGTGTGAAGGGCCGCATAGTATGCACTCACTAATTTGTTTTCCAATATATTATAATTTCTCAGACTGTCCATTTACCCAAACATATTTTATATTTACCAGAAAAAAAAGTTACGTTTTCTTTACATTTCAGAAATTTAGGCGTCATAGAGAGAAAGAATGTTTACGAGGTGCTCTTAGATATTTAAATCTTTTGTAGCAGTGAAGAGGAAAAAGCAGGCAGCAAAACAAGTAGCTTTGCTTGGGTGAGCAAGCACACCACGACTATGTATGGCTTCCTTCTGTGTCTTTCCTATGTGTTCTCGTTGATAAATTGCAAGCAATTCTTTGCCTTTGTTGATGAGGAAGAGATGGAAAAAAATAAAAACATGCCCCCTGATTTTGTTAAAAAAAAATCAGTGATGAGTTTGTAAACATTTAAAGGTAACACCTGAGTTAAATTCATTTCAGTGAGTTTGACTACCATTTATCTCCATGCTCTAACAGGTTTTCTGTTGTCATTTTCCTGATATTTGAAAGTGAGGTTTGCTGACCGCTGAGGACTGGTCTCCCATTAGCATTAGTCAGACATGGCTCCCGTGGCTCTGTCATGGCGCCCTGGAGTTTCCCTGACACTCCCTGTCCTTGATGTACGTTTCCCTTTTGGGTCTCAGGCTGTGCAAAGTGGGCACACCTGTCAGAGATCTGATTGAGCTGCCTGGTGCTGTCTCATTTCCCGGCTGCCCTGACCCGGGAGGCAGATGTAGAAGGAACTGCACACACTGGGACTTTTATGTGTTGTCAAGTTGGTTGGTAAACATGCATTATCAGAGGAGATTTAGGGCAATAGGGACAGAAAGAAACAGAAAATAAATATCTCCTTTTTTTTTTTTTTTTTTTTTTGTGGTACGCGGGGCTCTCACTGCTGTGGCCCCTCCCTCGGCGGAGCGCAGGCCCCGGACTCGCAGGCCCAGCGGCCATGGCTCATGGGCCCAGCTGCTCTGGGGCATGTGGGATCCTCCTCGACTGGGGCACGAACCCACGTCCCCTGCATCGGCAGGCGGACTCTCAACCACTGCGCCACCAGGGAAGCCCTAAATATCTCTTTTATCTTATTAGTTAAGAAGCATTTATGGGGATGTATTAATTAGTAATTGGCAAATCATTTCTTGAACACCTGATATACCCAAGATAAAGTTCTAGGTCCAGCGAAAGTAATGAAAAGAGTAAGGTAGGAAACCATCCTCTCAAGAAACTTATAATCTTATAGTGGAAATAAGAATTATGTAATTGACCATATTTTAAGGTGTAAATTGCCACCAAGAAGCCTATGGGAGCTCAGAGAGAAAAGCATCAGGGGCATTAAGAAAGACGTTTTGGGGAAGGGGCGTTTAGGGATTTATCAACCTTGGAAAAATATATTCCTTTTGGAACTAGGTTTGGAAAATTTTATTGCATGTTTCCATGATTACAGAATGCCTGAAGCCATCAGTGATATTACATGATAGCTTGTGTGACACTGGAGGGGTCTCTATTAGCTGTACAAAAATCATTTGTCACAGGAGACAGACAATTTGGGAAGATGAAGGAAAGGGGTGCTGAAGAATAAAGAATGAAGAAAAAGGAACATAAAAAGGCTCCCATCACTCTGCCATATTTTATACCTCAGAACTGAGTCATTAAATGCAGTACACACATAAATGGTAGGGTTTACACAAAAGTATGAATACCAAGAGGCAGAATAATTGGAGCACATATTAGAGGCTATTTGCTGCAATTCACCCTCTGACACCTAAAATTCATAACACTTTAATAGGCAAAGTACTCTCATCTCCTCCCAAGGTCCCTCAAATTCTCATCTCACTAAAGAAATAGCTCAAAATTCCAGAATCTCATCCTCCAGATCAGGTCCAGATAGAAAAGTTCTGGTGCAATTCCTTATGCAAATTACGGAATTGCTAGAATCATTCCTATCCAAAAAAAAAGAAAGAAAGAAAAAGGAATATAAAAGATTCACATTTCAGAAATGGTGTAAGACTATCATGGTATAAGGGAGCAGGTTGGTATAAGGAGGAAGGATGAAGCCATTGCCATAAGGAGTTCAGGGGTGTCAGGGAGATTGGTTTATAAAGGAACTGGAGTAGAGGTTCATGGATAGCCTCCCTTTAGCCTTAAGGCTCATTTCTCCTGCTGCATTGAATGAGGAATGGGTGTCGAAATCGAACTTGGTTAAGCAAGCTGCCCCTTTCATCTAGCACTAAAGCTCACTGCATGGGGGTGGCCCAGGAACTTTATTTCTGGGCCTTGTGCATAGGACCCTGCACAACTCAAAACAACTGTAGTGCTGAAAGGTCCCACTTCATGTCATATCCATCTGCATAGTTCATTTCACTCTGCCTATTAACATTTCTCCCTTGTTCAGAGCAATGATGCTGCATAACACTGAGTTATTATGTAAAAGCTGTATGCTGCTGTGCTGATAATTGGAAACTTCCAACTTTATGTGGCCCAGTGGAACAAAGTAAGCCTGCTGGCTTTAGTGGTGTGATGCATTTGTTTTAGAAGACAGGGACATTTAAATTGAGTTTGGGTGCTTGCTTACAGGTTTGACTGTTAAGGTTCTTAAGTGATGTGTTAACTGTGTAGAGGCTAACTCCAACTTGGAAATTACAGGGCCAACTCTAGGAAGTAAATAGTATAAGATAATGTAACACATAATTTTTTAAAATGAGCTTCTATATAAAGCATTATACAGAGTCTATCAGAGAGATTTAAAAATGTGTAAGACAATTCCTGCTTTTAAAGAGATTGTATTTATTAATGGGAATAACAGATAAGCAGATGCCCATATTACAAGGCAGACTATAATAAGTATAAAGAGAGAGAGATATAAGCAAAATGTCATAGAATCTCTCAGAAAAGCAATGAATCAGGAAAAGCTTCATGTAGGAGGGTGTTATTTAAAATGGGCATTGAGAAGCAGTGATCTGAGAAGAAACTTACTATTCTAATCTGATAATAATAGAAGACCTGGGTGTAGGACATTGCAGAGTAGTCTTGGAGAATAAGAAATAGTTTACTTGTTGTAGAGTTGGGATATGACATGTATTTTATATATATATATATATATATATATATATATATATGTTTCTGAACTCTACCTACAACTTACTGATATAGAATGTCTGAAGATGAAACAAAACAGTCTCTCACCTTCAACTCTTCTGATTTGAAATCAACTTGAGTGTAGGTTACATATGAGAGAATCTCAGGAGATAAGATTGGAATTTAGGTAAATAGGAGACATATGGTATTGTCTCAATAAACTATTAATAATTTTTTTCAATAAACTATTTTTTCAGTAAACTATTAATAAGTAACTGCTGAAATTTCCTGATCTGGATTGTAATATACTTGCACATTAGGGGATTCCAAGATAAATAAGATAGAATTCCTATACTCTAAAGGCTCATAGTCTTGTAAGGGAAGTAAAAACAGACAAAATGACAATTTAAGACAGTGTGATATATGGGAGTATCAGAGAGAAATTCCCATTATATTTTGGATATGAATCAAACATTTTCTTATTTTCACTCATTTGAGCCTATCCAGCCCCTGGGTAATTGAATGATCACATAAAATACTTCGACAGCTGAGGAGCACTATAAAAATTTGTCCCAAAATAAGAGAAACTGTAGGACTAGGACCAAATAAGAGGTTAGTTATTGCAAAAGTCTGGGTGAGATGCTTAAATTTTGTTTAAAGTAGTATCTCTCAATGAAAAATTCTAACAAAAAACCAGGAAAAGGTTATCTTTGTAGTGTAAATGGGATTGTATTGAATTGATGTCATTGATGATTTAATTGAATTTCTGATGAAGTATACAATCTGAGTCTCATGGATCCAGAGTAAATACTGGCTAACCTTGCTCAGGAAAAGGAAAAAGAGCAAAGTTTTTGGTCTGGTATCTGGGCATACTGAATTCAACAGACTGATTGCATAGTAGCAACCTAGAGAAATGAGGTTTCAGCTTCAATCTCTTTACATGTTTTTTATCCTTGATTGGTTCCATGCTTAAAGACTGATTCCTGGGGATAGGCACCTATCTTTAACGTGGATTGCAACAGTAATAAGAGAACATGAAAGGATCAGCACATATCTTTCTGCACTCTGGGAAAAATAATTCCAAGTCCATGGACCAGTTATGCCAATTTCTAGAGGACAGCCCAATGACCAGTACTCTCAGCATAAAAACTACATCTTCATCATATTGGAACCCAAGACAGATTATGAGCATGAATTTTTATTGTGCTCATTAATTTTGAAAATACTT
This sequence comes from Kogia breviceps, assembly GCF_026419965.1. NCBI lineage: Eukaryota > Metazoa > Chordata > Mammalia > Artiodactyla > Physeteridae > Kogia > Kogia breviceps. The sequence continues at coordinate 51,115,209 of NC_081322.1, forward strand.
CCTTATATGTTGTCCTTCAGTTACCATGGACTAAAAGGCTGGGCAGACTTAAATGAACGAAGGCAAGAACAAATTTTTTCATACCTGAAGTAAAGTAGGAATTTTTCTCTGATATTTCATATATCACACTACTTTTATTATGATTATTTATGTGTTTATTTCTCTCAGCAGTCTGAATCCTCAGAGTGCAGAGATTCTATCCTATTTATTTTTACATCCCCAGAAATATCTAGCATGGTATTTTTCAGAATGGTGATTTTTAATAAATGTTTGTTGGCATAATTAGAATTAAATATACAAATTATTTAGTCATTGGTGAAATTTGGCAAAGATGCCCAGAAAATGGTTCTCCATATAGAAGTTAATATGATCAGTATGTTCTAAGAAATTTTAATGTGTTGTATCATTTAATAACAGTGGTTTTATTAGATAGACATTATCATTATTCCCATTATACCAGTATAGAAACTAAGGTCCAAAGAAAGTAAGCAGCTTTCCTAAGGATACACAGGTAGGAAATAACATAGCCATAATGTATAATTAGCATATCACCAGGGTCTGAGCTCTTAACCACTTTGCTGTTGTTCATGTTAATTCTGTCAGAGTAATTTTTGTAACTGTAATTTGCAAATTTTTGTACCCCCTATATTTGTGAGGTGGTTTCTACAGCAGGGAGGCTCTGTATGTTATCTACCTGCCATCACAAACAACTGTGGAAGGCCAGCAGGACAAGCGTTATCTTTATATTACAGGTGAAGAAACTAAAGCTCTAAGAGGCTGTGATTTCCCCCAGAGCCACAGAGCTCATAACTGGAAGAGCTTGCACTAGATCATGCTCTTATGATTCCAGTTGAACTTGATTTCCTCATTTGTGTTATGGAGTTCCTACACTGCAGTGTTTTGTGAGTAAGGTAAAGTACCTTACTACAAAATATGCATCTAATAAATGTTTTCTTCTCAGCCATTATTATTATTATGCTAACTTTATATCACATGATGACTAATATTGATAACACCTCTCAAAACAAAAGCGGATTTCTCTTTCAAGATTGGGTTTAGAATTCTGTATTACTTCCACGTGGGTAAAGCTTTATTTTTTTGATCATTCATCTATTTTTTTCTTTCCCTGTGATCAGGCTTGAGTGTTAATGATGCTACTTGATCATTGTTTACATTGGGAATATACATATAAATTATTAAAATTATACTTCTGGTTCCCTATTCATATCCTGTTTCTATGATGTTCTGAAATTAACATTTGTAGTATCTGGTATACCTTCCATAATTAATTTTGTTGGCGTAGTTCTGACTCTTTGTTTCCATTTTTATGCTTTGTCATCAAGTTACCAAATTGTTGAAAACTTTCACTTCTAGCTTTTTCATGTTTATGTGTGAAATTTCACCAGCCTTAGCTAGAGTGTCATCTTTGAGTCTTTGGCAAAGCCTGGAGTGAAATTCTTCAAGATTCGATTGACTATATGTACTGGCTGAATGTTTTTGAGATTGTTGACCATGTTACCAGCACCAGAAATTAGTGTGAATTTTGTCCTAAAAGGGCAAAATAATATGGGAAAATATTGTGTTCTCTGAGCATCATTGTAAAGAGGAGATAGTGTCATTAATTTTGTTAATGTATAATTGCTCAAATTTTTCTTGGCCCTGATCACTTGTACAATAGAGTTGTATTCATTTATTCATTTTTTAATGGAGCAAAGATAGTTATTTAAGCAGGTGATGCTGGAACAACTGTATATCTACATGTAAATAAATGAATCAAGACACAGACCTTAGACCTTTCAAAAAAATTAACTCAAAATGGTTCATAGACCTAAATGTAAAATGCAAAAATATGAAACTCCTAGAAGATAAGATAGGAGAAAACCTAGATGACATTATGCTTAAACCTAAACATAACTATAAAACAAAAGAACTTTGAAAACCAAATGCAAACAGTATCAATGCCAATAACAAACCAATAAAAATTAAGAACACAATTTTAATATGATGAAGCCTGAAATTATCACTCTGCTGAAACCACTGTTGTGGTTGTAGCAGTGACTGGCATGGTGCAGGTGTTGTTAAGCTCCGTGTAACCAGGCTCTCCCATTTTGTGCTGTGACATCTCATGGTTCAAATGCTTCCTTTTTTATTAAGTTCAACTTTTCTCTTGTCCTTCAACCCAAATTGTGCTTTTTGTTGCCATTTGAATTGTAAATACAGGCACTAATGAGGGCACACATATTACCCAGCAGCAGAATCCAGATGACTTAAACATATTTATTTTAATTATTTTCGGTTACCATAAATAAGAAACTCAAATTAGAAAAAATGTCTCAGAGTACTCTCAGGATTTTGAAAATATTTTTTTTCTCCAGACAAATGATATAGTGATTGATAGGGAATTATTACATTTTTCTTAGATTTCCATACATCAATTCATTTTTTATTATTTCATTTGAATCTAAATTCCTTTAATTACTTTCCAAAAGCTGTTAGGGTAATGCAAATAGGAGCTTTGATTTTTTTCATGACTTCTAAGAAAAATTTTTATAAGTTGTATATTGGATATTGGAAATTCATCATAAACTTATTCCTCCATCAGTGTATCTATAATATAGAAAATGTAGCCTAATCAAGTAATAATGTGGCAGAAGTAGTCATTAAATATTTTGCGGTCTAGTTTGCCTATGGTTTTAAATTGAAATAAAAATTGGCATATTACCTAATGTCCCTTTTTCTACCATTTTGAATATTTGCAGATTAGTTTAATGACACGAGCTAAATGTGATTATTTCTAACCTTCTTTATTACTCTGAATATAATAAGTTTGTATAATGAACAAAAAGCCATCTGAATCATTGATTTATTATTTAAATTTATTATTGCAGGTTTTGCCTTTGCTCATATCACCATAGTAACCTCTTAGTGTCAGCCTATTGATTATTTTGTATTATCTTACCATTTGAACTTCTAAGTAGTAAGAAATATGCAAGTATTCCTCATTATTTATGTTAAAGATAGTACATATTCTTTATGATTTTGCACATAGCAATGGGAATTATTTCCTACTTTTGCTCTTATATTTCTGATAAATGATAACATGCTTTTTATTTCACATTAAGCAGTTTTTCATCTAGACAGCTGTAGTCTATGGCATTATACATTTGCATTTATTTCTGTAGGGTGTTAACTTAGGTGGATAAGTTGGCAAATGTGAACAAAATAAATATTGTGAGTTTAATAAATGTACAGGTTTTGCCTCAGAATCCTGGCCAGGTCCAGTTTCATAGGTCATCCAGGACCTGACATGGATCAAACTGATTTGTTACCTCTGGAAAGTAAACTGAGTCTTCATGGTGAGCCTGTTCTGTATAGATGAGGAGCAGATTCTGTACATGGGTATTCTTATAGATATTTAAGCTGGCAAATTTGTACATTTATAGAGAATCATGGACAGTATTTTCCCCCTTTAATGGGATTTCCTGTGCTGACAATCAACAAACATATATAGTCATTACTAAAAAGAGAATCTTGATTTGTTTATAATAATACAAGTTCCTAATAGGGGCCAAAATACTATTATTTTCCCACTTTTAATAGCAACTGCCATATCTAGAGATAGACTTTTTCCTCCCCACCTCCTCACCATTTTTCTTTCCTGAATTCTGTTTTGAGGCTCTCAACAGCTTTTTTTTTTTTTTTTTTTTTTTTTTCAACTGAGATGTTTTCACATGCAATAAGAAACAACCACCAAGTAAGAACATAATGTCCTTGTGGTTACATGATTCCACATACAGCATTTCTGGTCAACTGGAAAGTTATCTCTGGTAACTTTACATTTTGAAAAATGAACATTAGGACTATTTTGAGATACATTTTTATGTTTTATTAGCTATATTTTAATTTGCCTATTTTTGCCTTTTTTTTTTTGGTCATGATGTCTCTCAAGGCTTCTTCCTGTGTTTATACAAGGTAGCTCTTGCTCTTTATAAAACAGCCCCAGTGTGTGTGTGTGTGTTTGCATTCCTATATGTCTGCATTTTTATAGATAGTGAGTTTTTGCCTGTCAAGGAATTCTGTGTTAACAGCTCCTTACTGAGCCCAAAGGAAGTTAGAGTTGGATATAAGCCTTGTAATCAGAGCAAAGAGCCTACGAGCTCCTCCAGCTGACTTGGATTCTATTGTCTTAACCTTTGTAAGAATTCCTGGAGAAAATGAGATACTGCACTGCCTTTTACTCTCAAGGAATTGAAAGCCCCAAATGGGAATAAGGAACTGCAGAGATAAAAGGCACACATTTTCTGGGCATCTAAGTGGACAATTTTCATGTCATCATAATATATCACTCAGTACACTGTGCTACCAAACTCCACATTTCTTGGTCTCTCTTTGGAGTCTTTTTGATTGGCCATCAATAAGCAAAGAGAATGAGAAAGGCTCCCTTGAATTTCCATAGGTAGGCCAACTCTCTTTAGAGTTCTGACATTGTCTTTGAAAACAAAATAATGAATTCAAACATTGCAACATCTTGAATCCCAAACATTCCTGTAAATTTCCTTCTTGGCTCTGTTCAAATCACCCATATTTTGTGTCTATTGTGCTACATTAAGGAGTCTTGATTCATTTTCCCTCTGTATTTCCTTGTCTGCAGTAGCTCTTCTTATGTTTCATCATCTTTTGTTAAGGTTTGTTTTATTTCTGAGATTGAATTCTCAACCTTATAAAGAGGAGGTGGCCTCACACTTATTTTCCTTTATTCTCTTTCAACAGTGGTCACAGCATGCATTTTAGCTGTGTTATTCTTGGCAACTGAGTTCTGAATGGCATATGAGTTGTTGTTTTCTAATTGCATCCTATCATGTAGCTATGTAGTTTTGTCTTCAGTAAGAGACTTCAAAAACTATGCTTTTGCAAGTAAATTCAAGTTTCTTTATTTTGAGTTAGGTTGCCCTTTGCTGTAATATTTACTGAAATGTAGATTAAGTTTACTTGGCATATTTTATTGTACCTTTAATTATACACATCTAGCATTAAAGAACTGAAGAATATGACCCAAATTCTTGCCTAAAAGGAATCTCTCCATCTAGTTGGGTGAAAAAAATAAAGACTTTGAAAAAACTAATAACACCAGTGCAACTCTTTTAAAAGAGTCATGACACAGGAGAGCTCTCACATGTACCAAATATAGTGTGTAAGAGTAGCTCTGCCCTTACAATCATGTGATAAGTGAGATTATAGTTAAGCTATTTTGAGCTTATAAAACTGTAATGATTATAAATTCCAGTTGACCTGTGTGAGGAGAAAGAGTGATAAATAAGAATTCAAAGTCAGAAAAAGCTTGGGACCAGAACTGACCCCAGAGACTAGAATGGCTGTAGAGCTGAAGAATACCAGAAGAGACAAAGGTAGAGATGGGGAGGGTGGAGATTCTACAAGAGAAGATTAGATAGTATATCCTGGATGGGTCTAATAACCCTGGGAATAGATCCAAACCAAATTCAAGGCCAGCTTGCTCAGTGTAATTTAAGTGCTGCATTGGAAAGAGAATATGCCTTGGCAATAGAGACCTGAGTTTTTGTCATGGCTCAGCCACTTCTCAGCTATGTGACCCTGACACATTTTTCTCAGTTGTGAAACTGGGATGATAACTATGCATTAATGCTATAAGGATTAGGCCTCCTGATAGGATTCCAGGCACATAGAAGATATTCACTGAATGGTGGCTATAGTTCTTGTTGTCGTTCAGGTAAAAGGAACAAAATCCTGTGTATTCTGGAGTTGTCATTGCAAGGCAGTTTTGAATTAAATTATTTGTGTTTTAATATTTTGCATTTTGAAATTCTTTTTTTTTTTTTTGACTATTACAGAAGTTTATTTAACAAAAAAGTTCAGTAAGAAAATGTACACGACCCAATTTTCATCGTAGTAAAATGTGGAGAGGGGACATGTGGAAGCAGTTGATTTCTCTGGTGAAGACAGCCACTGTTCATACTCGTTCCAAAGCTTCTAACATGATGATACTATTTCCTCGTATTACCACCATTCCAATATTGTTCTGTTGCCCACTAGTTGCCATCTCCACACATTCATCTATCACAAGATTCATAAAGGGATCAAATCCCCTCAATATTCCTTGGACATGTCTGCCACCATTTAATTTCAACGATAACTTCTTGTCCATAAATTTTTTCAACTCGGGAGGGTGAGCTTTACTCATGATGCCTACTCGAGGAGCTCAAAGATGCCTCCAAACGGAACTCGAGTCGTCCTTCTTCTGAAATTCTTGATTTTTAATATTTTGTCTGTTTTCCATTGCTCCCACTTTTTTTTTTTTTAACAGCTTTATTGGAGTATAACTGTTTTACAATGGTGTGTTAGTTTCTGCTTTACAACAAAATGAATCAGTTATACATATACATATGTTCCCATATCTCTTCCCTCTTGCGTCACCCTCTCTGCCAACCTCCCTATCCCAACCCTCTAGGTGGTCACAAAGCACAGAGGTGATCTCCCTGTGCTATGCGGCAGCTTCCCACTAGCTATCTAATTTACATTTGGTAGTGTATATATGTCCATGCCACTCTCTCACTTCGTCACAGCTTACCCTTCCCCCTCCCCATATCCTCAAGTCCATTCTCTAGTAGGTCTGTGTTTTATTCCCATCCTACCACTAATCTCTTCATGACTTTTTTTCGTAGATTCCATATATATGTGTTAGCCTAGGGTATTTGTTTTTCTCCTTCTGACTTACTTCACTCTGTATGACAGACTCCAGGTCTATCCACCTCATTACAAATAACTCAGTTTCATTTCTTTTTATGGCTGAGTAATATTCCATTGTATATATGTGCCACATCTTCTTTATCCATTCATCTGTTGATGGACACTTAGGTTGCTTCCATATCCTGGCTATTGTAAATAGAGCTGCAATGAACATTTTGGTACATGACTCTTTTTGAATTATGGTGTTCTCAGGGAATATGCCCAGTAGTGGGATTGCTGGGTCGTATGGTAGTTCTATTTGTAGTTTTCTAAGGAACCTCCATACTGTTCTCCATAGTGGCTGTATCAATTTACATTCCCACCAGCAGTGCAAGAGTGTTCCCTTTTCTCCACACTGTCTCCAGCATTTATTGTTTGTAGATTTTTTGACGATGGCCATTCTGACTTGTGTGAGATGATATCTTATTGTAGTTTTGATTTGCATTTCTTTAATGATTAATGATGTTGAGCATTCTTTCATGTGTTTGTTTGCAATCTGTATATCTTCTTTGGAGAAATGTCTATTTAGTTCTTCTGCCCATTTTTGGATTGGGTTGTTTGTTTTTTTGTTATTGAGCTGCATGAGTTGCTTATAAATTTTGGAGATTAATCCTTTGTCAGTTGCTTCACTTGCAACTATTTTCTCCCATTCTGAGGGTTATCTTTTGGTCTTATTTATGGTATCCTTTGCTGTGCAAAAGCATTTAAGTTTCATTAGGTCCCATTTGTTGATTTTTGTTTTTATTTCCATTTCTCTAGGAGGTGGGTCAAAAAGGATCTTGCTGTGATTTATATCATAGAGTGTTCTGCCTATGTTTTCCTCTAAGAGTTTGATAGTGTCTGGCCTTACATGTAGGTCTTTAACCCATTTTGAGTTTATTTTTGTGTATGGTGTTAGGGAGTGTTCTAATTTCATACTTTTACATGTAGCTGTCCAGTTTTCCCAGCACCACTTATTGAAGAGGCTGTCTTTTCTTCACTGTATATCCTTCCCTCCTTTATCAAAGATAAGGTGACCATATGTGTGTGGGTTTACGTCTGGACTTTCTATCCTGTTCCATTGATCTGTATTTCTGTTTCTGTGCCAGTACCATACTGTCTTGATTACTGTGGCCTTGTAGTATAGTCTGAAGTCAGGGAGCCTGATTCCATTTTTTGTTCTCAAGATTGCTTTGGCTATTCGGGGTCTTTTGTGTTTCCATGCAAATTGTGAAATTTTTTGTTCTAGTTCTGTTAAAAATGCCAGTGGTAGTTTGATAGGGATTGCATTGAATCTGTAGATTGCTTTGTGTAGTAGAGTCATTTTCACAATGTTGATTCTTCCAATCCAATGACATGGTATATTTCTCCACCTATTTGTATCATTTTTAATTTCTTTCATTAGTGTTCTATAGTTTTCTGCATACAAGTCTTTTGTCTCCTTAGGTAGGTTTATTTCTAGATAGTTTATTCTTTTTGTTGCAGTGGTAAATGGGAGTGTTTTCTTAATTTCACTCTCAGATTTTTCATCATTAGTGTACAAAAATGCCAGAGATTTCTGTGCATTAATTTGGTATCCTGCTACTTTACCAAATTCACTGATTAGCTCTAGTAGTTTTCTGGTTGCATCCTTAGGATTCTCTATGTATAGTATCATGTCATCTGCAAACAGTGACAGCTTTACTTCTTCTTTTCCTATTTGGATTCCTTTTATTTCTTTTTTTTCTCTGATTGTTGTGGCTAGAACTTGCAAAACTGTGTTGGATAAGAGTGGTGAGAGTGGGCAGCCTTGTCTTGTTCCTGATCTTAGTAGAAATGTTTTCAGTTTTTCACCATTGAGAACAATGCTGGCTGTGGGTTTGTCATATATGGCCTTTATTATGTTGAGGAAAGTTCCCTCTATGCCTACTTTCTGGAGGGTTTTTATCATAAATGGGTGTTGAATTTTGTCAAAAGCTTTCTCTGCATCTATTGAGATGATCATATGGTTTTTCTCCTTCAGTTTGTTGATATGGTGTATCACGTTGATTGATTTGCATATATTGAAGAATCCTTGCATTCTTGGGATAAACCCCACTTGATCGTGGTGTATGATCATTTTAATGTGCTGTTGGATTCTGTTTGCTAGTATTTTGTTGAGGGTTTTTGCATCTATGTTCATCAGTGATATTGGCCTGTAGTTTTCTTTCTTTGTGACGTCTTTGTCTGGTTTTGGTATCAGGGTGATGGTGGCCTCATAGAATGAGTTTGGGAGTGTTCCTCCCTCTGCTGTCTTTTGGAAGAGTTTGAGAAGGATAGGTGTTAGCTCTTCTCTAAATGTTTGATAGAATTCGCCTGTGAAGCCATCTGGTCCTGGGCTTTTGTTTGCTGGAAGATTTTTAATCACAGTTTCAATTTCAGTGCTTGTGATTGGTCTGTTCATATTTTTTACTTCTTCTTGGTTCAGTCTTGGCAGCTTGTGCATTTCTAAGAATTTGTCCATTTCTTCCAGGTTGTCCATTTTATTGGCATACAGTTGCTTGTAGTAATCTCTAATAATCTTTTGTATTTCTGCAGTGTCAGTTGTTACATCTCTTTTTCATTTCTAATTCTATTGATTTGAGTCATCTCCCTTTTTTTCTTGATGAGTCTGGCTAATGGTTTATTTATCTTCTCAAAGAACCAGCTTTTAGTTTTATTAATCTTTGCTATTGTTTCCTTCATTTCTTTTTCATTTATTTCTGATCTGATTTTTATGATTTCTTTCCTTCTGCTAAATTTGGGTTTTTTTTTTTTTTTCTTTTTCTTTTTCTAATTGCTTTAGGTGCAAGGTTAGGTTGTTTATTCGAGATGTTTCCTGTTTCTTAAGGTAGGATTGTATTGCTATAAAGTTCCCTCTTGGAATTGCTTTTGCTGTATCCCATAGGTTTTGGGTCATTGTGTCTCCATTGTCATTTGTTTCTAAGTATTTTTTGATTTTCTCTTTGATTTCTTCAGTGATCACTTCGTTATTAAGTAGTGTATTGTTTAGCCTCCATATGTTTGTATTTTTTACAGATCTTTTCCTGTAATTGATATCTAGTCTCATAGTGTTGTGGTTGGAAAAGATAGTTGATACAATTTCAATTTTCTTAAATTTGCCAAGGCTAGATTTGTGACCTGAGATATGATCTATCCTGGAGAATGTTCCATGAGCATTTGAGAAAAATGTGTATTCTTTTGTTTTTGGATGGAATGTCCTATAAATATCAATTAAGTCCCTCTTGTGTAATGTATCATTTAAAGCTTGTGTTTCCTTATTTATTTTCGTTTTGGATGGTCTGTCCATTGGTGAAAGTGGGGTGTTAAATCTCCCTACTATGATTTTGTTACTGTTGATTTCCCATTTTATGGCTGTTAGCATTTGGCTTATGTATTGAGGTGCTCCTATGTTGGGTGTATAAACTTTTACAATTTTTATATCTTCTTCATGGATTGATCCCTTGATCATTATGTAGTGTCCTTCTTTGTCTCTTGTAATAGTTTTTATTTTAAAGTCTATTTTGTCTGATATGAGAATTGCTACTCCAACTTTATTTTGATTTCCATTTACATGGAATATCTTTTTCCATCCCCTCACTTTCAGTCTGTATGTTTCCCTAGGTCTGAAGTGGGTCTCTTGTAGACAGCATTTATACAGGTCTTGTTTTTGTATCCATTCAGCCAGTCTGTGTCTTTTGGTGGAAGCATTTAATCCATTTACATTTAAGGTAATTATCGATATGTATGTTTTTATTATCATTTACTTAACTGTTTTGGGTTTGTTATTGTAGGTCTTTTCCTTTTCTTGAGCTTCCTGCCTAGAGAAGTTCCTTTAACATTTGTTGTAAAGCTGGTTTGGTGGTGCTGAACTCTCTCAGCTTTTGTTTGTCTGTAAAGGTTTTAATTTCTCCATCAAATCTGAATGAGATCCTTGCTGGGTAGAGTAATCTTGGTTGTAGGTTTTTTCCCTTCATCACTTTAAATATGTCCTGCCACTCCCTCTGGCTTGTAGAGTATTTGCTGAAAGATCAGATGTTAACCTTATGGGGATTCCCTTGTGTGTTATTTGTTGTTTTTCCCTTGCTGCTTTTAATATGTTTTCTTTGTATTTAATTTTTGACAGTTTGATTATTATGTGTCTTGGCGTGTTTATCCTTGGGTGTATCCTGTATGGGACTCTCTGTGCTTCCTGGACTTGATTGACTATTTCCTTTCGTATATTAGGGAAGTTTTCAACTATAATCTCTTCAAATATTTTCTCAGTCTCTTTCTTTTTCTCTTCTTCTGGGATCCCTATAATTCGAATGTTGGTGCATTTAATGTTGTCCCAGAGGTCTCTGAGACTGTCCTCAGTTCTTTTCATTCTTTTTTCTTTATTCTGTTCTGCAGTAGTTATTTCCACTATTTTATCTTCCAGGTTACTTCTCCGTCCTTCTGCCTCATTTATTATGCTATTGATCCCATCTAGAGTATTTTTCATTTCATTTATTGTGTTCCTCATTGTTACTTGCTTCCTCTTTATTTCTTCTGTGTCCTTGTTAACTGTTTCTTGCAATTTGTCTATTCTATTTCCAAGATTTTGAATCATCTTTACTATCATTATTCTGAATTCTTTTTCAGGTAGACTGCCTATTACCTCTTCATTTGTTAGGTCTGCTGTGTTTTTATCTTGCTCCTTCATCTGCTGTGTGTTTTTCTGTCTTCTCATTTTGCTTATCTTGCTGTGTTTGGGGTCTCCTTTTTGCAGGCTGCAGGTTCGTAGTTCCCTCTGTTTTTGGTGGCTGTCCCCAGTGGCTGTGGTTGGTTCAGTGGGTTGAGTAGGTTTCCTGGTTGGGGGGACTAGTGCCTGTGTTCTGGTGGATGAGGCTGGATCTTGTCTTTCTGGTGGGCAGGTCCACGTCTGGTGGTGTGTTTGGGGATGTTGGTAGCCTTATTATGATTTTAGGCAGCCTCTCTGCTAATGGCTGGGCCTGTAGACCTGTCTTGCTCTTTGTTGGGCATAGGGTGTCCAGCACTGTTCGTTGCCAGTCCTTGAGTGAAGCTGGGTCTTGGTGTTGAGATGGAGATCTCTGGGAGATTTTTGCCGGTTGACATTGCGTGTAGCTGGGAGGCCTCTTGTGGACCAGTGTCCTGAGGTTGCTTCTCCCACCTTGGAGACACAGCCCTGATGCCTGGCTGGAGTGCCAAGAGCCTTTAATCCACACGGCTCAAAATAAAAGGGAGAATAAATAGAAAGGAAAGAAAGGAAGGAAGGAGGGAGAGAAGAAAGGGAGGGAGGAAGGAAGAAAGGAAGGAAGAAATGAAGGAAGGAAGAAAGGAAGGAAAGAAGGAAGAGAGGAAGAAAGGGAGAAAGGAAGAGAGGAAGGAAGGGAGGAACCAAGGGAGGAAGGAAGGGAGGAAGAAAAGGAAGGAAGGGAGGAAAGAAGGAAGGAAGGAAGAAAGAAAGGAAGGAAGGAGGGGAAAAAGGAAGGAAGAAAGGAAGAAAGAAAGGGAGAAGACAAAATAAAGTAGGATAAAATATAGTTATTAAAATAAAAAATAATTATTAAGAAGAAAAATTTCTATTAAGAAAAAAACAAAAAAGACGGGTCGGTCTAATCCTAGGACAAATGGTGAAAGCAAAGCTATACAGACAAAATCTCACACAGCAGCACACACATACATAGTCACAAAGAGACAAAAGGGGAAAATAATAGTATATCTTGCTCCCAAAGTCTACCTCCTCACCTTGGGATATTTCGCTGTCTATTTAGGTTTTCCACAGATGCAGGGCACTTCAAGTTGATTGTGGAGTTTTAAGCTGCTGCTTCTGAGGCTGCTGGGAGAGATCGCCCCCTCTTCTTTTTGTTCGCACAACTTCTGGGGTTCAGCTTTGGACTTTGCTGCGCCTCTGCGCGTAGGTCGTCCGAAGGCATCTGCCCTTTGCTTAGACAGCACGGGGTTAAAGGAGCAGCTGATTCGGGCGCTCTGGATCAGGCCGGGGGGAGGGAGGGGCACAGATGCGGGGGTGAGCCTGCGACGGCAGAGGCTGGTACGACGCTGCACTAGCCTGAGGCACGCCGCGCGTTCTCCCGGGGAAGCTGCCCCTGGATCTCGGGACCCCGGCAGTGGCGGGCTGCACAGGCTCCCGGGAAGGGCAGTGTGGAGAGTGACCTGTGCTCGCACACAGGCCTCTTGGTGGCGGCAGCAGCAACCCTAGAATCCCACACCCGTCTCTACTGTCCATGCCGACAGCCGCCGCTCGCGCCCATTTCTGGAGCTCCTTTACGCGGTGCCCTTAATCCCCTCTCCTCGCGCCCCAGGAAGCAAAGAGGCAAGAAAAAGTCTCCTGTCTCTTCGGCAGCTCCGCGCCCGTTTCTGGAGCTCCTTTACGCGGTGCGTTTAATCCCCTGTCTGCTGCACCAGGAAACAAAGAGGCAAGAAAAAGTCTCTTGTCTCTTCGGTAGCTCCTCGCCCGTTTCTGGAGCTCCTTTAAGCCGTGCACTTAAACCCCTCTCCGCGCACCAGGAAGCAAAGAGGGAAGAAAAGGCCTCTTGCCTCTTCGGCAGCTCCAGACTTCAACTGGACTCCCTCCTGGCTAGCCGTGGTGCACTAACCCCTTCAGGCTGTTTTCAGTCTGCCAACTCCCGACCTCTCCCTGCGATCCCACTGAAGCCCGAGGCTCAGCTCCCTGCCCCCACCCGCCCCTGCGGGTGAGCAGACAAGCCTCTCCGGCTGGTGAGTGCCTGTCGGCACCGATCCTCCATGTGGGAATCTCCACTTTGCCCTCCGCACCCCTGTTGCTGCGCTCTCTTTCGCGGCTCCGGAGCTTCCCCCTCCGCCACCTGCAGTCTCCACCCGCGAAGGGGTTCTAGTGTGTGGGAACCTTTCCTCCTTCATGGCTCCCTCCCACTGGTGCAGGTCCCGTCCCTATTCTTTGTCTCTGTTTATTCTTTTTTCTTTTGCCCTACCCAGGTACGTGGGGAGTTTTTTGCCCTTTGGGAGGTCTGAGGTCTTCTGCCAACGTTCAGTGGGTGTTCTATAGAAGTTCCATGTATAGATGTATTTCTGATGTATCTGTGAGGAGAAAGGTGATCTCTGCTCGGTCGATGTTCTGTAGGAGAAGTTCCACGTGTAGATGTATTTCTGATGTATCTGTGAGGAGGAAGGTGATCTCCGTGTCTTATTCTTCTGCCATCTTCTCGCACCCCCCTCTGAAAACTTGATTTGTTTCAACTAAACACAAGCTGGGAAATTGGAGGGGAAGCAGAGGGGAAGCAGGAAAGAAAGGTGGGCCAAGCAGCATCCATGCAGTCAGATGTGTTATTGATTTAGAGCCACACAAGCCCCAGAGTGCCATCGACAAGGATCATACCTCCTGCTGATCTCAGGGGAAATTCTCCAAGATCCATGGCTGGGAGTTAAGGAGAATCTCTAAGCCATCAGGAAGGAGCAGAGCACTGCAGCTCCTCCCCCACTTTTCTAATAAGGGTACGATGGAAAAAGAGTCCATTCTTAGTGGAAACTAAGGAGAAAAATAATTTGCTATCAGAACCAGAGAGTGAAGTGATTTTAGAGGACAGTTATGGGGGGGCAGATCAGCTATCTGGCTGAAAAATGGGTAAATGGAGGGAACAAAAGACAACAATGGTACAGAGTGGTAAAGTCAGGTGAAGTGTGACTTCCAACCCTCTCGCCTAGAGCTATTTATTTCCTTAGTTTTTTTTTCTTTTCTCTCTTTGATACTCTTTGTTATCTGGGAAGGTTAAAATGGGGCAAGTTGGTCTTGCTCTTTGAGTTTCTAGAAAGATTTACCCTTGCCCAGCGCATTGGATGTTAGACACACTCAAGGGAAATGTTAAGTATTGTGAGGGCAAGCTAGGGCAGATTTGGGGACAAGTCATGTGTAGGACATGAGAGGGGAGGAAAGAAAAGTCAGAAAAGCAGTGGTTCTTAAACCCTGCTTACAGTCATTTATAGTCCTTTGAAAGAACACTGAGGCTTGGGCCACATATTCAGAGATTTTGATATAATAGGTCTGGATGGGACCTGGGCTTTGGTATTTCTGAAAAACCTCCCAGGCTGTTCTAAACCCCAGCAGGGACTAAGAACCATCAGTTTAAGGATGAAGGTTTAGGACAGATGCTTTTTGTATGTGATGCAAAACTCAGGTTAATAGAAGCAGGGAATAAGAGTATGTACTGAATGCTAATATACAGGCATGTATGCACATGCATGCACACCCACACATGCAGACTGCAGGTAAAACTCTAATCCTGATCTTGCTCCAGATGTTTGTAGCATGATGTATTAGCGGGCAAGCTATGTTTAAAGAACATTCAACATTTCCTGTTACTTCTTCCCTACCTACCCCCACACCGTGACTCCAGTTTCTCCAGTGGTTTACTCATGGTCTGAATTAAGCATTGTGCATTACCTTTCCCTTGTCCCAGTTTTCTGGAACTTGACATATCATCTCCTACTGGTCCCAGTTTAATGTCACACAACTACAAGTTAGTGCAGGGAGAATTTGGTTCTGTGTGTCTGACTGAAGCAGTATCTTTATTGTAAAGCTACTGATGGTAAAACTTCGTAGATCTTCAAGTGAGGTCTTGCAGCTAACTTCAGTACAACTCGTGACACAAAAGGAATTGATATTGTGTGTGTTTTAGTGTCATTACCATAAAATATGTTTTAGCAATAGTACTACATGTTTTTATTTCCTTGAGTCTTGCCAGAAAATAATTCCAAACTCACAATATTTATCTCAGAAGAAATTACTTTTCTATAACCTGGGATTCTTTGATGGGATAATAGGAAGTAATAATAAACACAAATTATAACTAATATTTATTTAGGACTTACCACATGTCAGGCATGGTTCTAAGTGCCTGACAAGTTTGACCTGATTTAATTCACATGATGTGACATATGAAGCATATACTATTTAAGATAAGTAATGTTCCTGAGGCTACATAGCCAGTAAATAGAACAATGATGTAGGATACCAAAGGCAGTGAAACACTGCCTCAGCATACATTCAAGATTTTACAAATTTAAAAAAAACTATTGATTTCCTGAGTGAATCTACATTTAATTAAAATCTCTTTGGCTTGATAGCTTCAAATTGTCTCCATTTTTATTCTAAATTTAAAATAATTCTTAATTTAAGAACATTAAAAATTCAGTATAATCTGTGTTGTATGCAGAAGTTTATGGTATAAACTTACCACTTACAATATAGAGATTTGATTTAGAAATCTACACCAAAACATAATAAACTGTTCTTTTAGGAAAACATTTCTAATGTAGAATGTAATGTTGTATATATACTGTAAGTTCCCTACATATGAACGAGTTCCCTCCCACAGAGCACATTCGTTAAGTCCAATTTGTTTGTAAGTCCAGCAAAATTAGCCTAGGTACCCAACTAACAAAATCGGCCATATAGTAATGTACTGTAATAGGTTTATAATACTTTTCACACAAATAATACATAAGAAACAAACAAACAAAAAATAAAACATTTTTAATCTTACAGTACAGTACCTTGAAAAGTACAGTCGTACAGTACAACAGCTGGTGCTTCTTAACAGTACCAGCTACATCACTGCTGCTTTTATGTTTGCTTCCAGACATCCTGGGCTTGAAATAAAGATACTGTATTACTGTACTCTATACAATACTGTACAGTAAAGTACAGAAAAGCACAACCACTTGTAGAGGATGCACACGTGACAATGTACGTCAGACATAGGAACTTTTTCTCATAATATTGAGAAATAGGTATTTTGCATGATTGCATGCCTTGTATATCTACTCTCAATAGAGACACATATTTGAGAATTTTCAGTGTCTCAGGATTTCCAGCAAGAGTGTCTGAGATTTATCCAAAGGCTATATAGTTTTTTTAAGGTTACTGTCCTTGAAGAGTGTCATATTTCCTTCAGTGTTTGAAAGTTGTTTTTGTTTTGTTTTTTTTAGCAATTAGGATTTTACTTAGAGTTTACAAGAGTCTTGTGACCAGTAGTTTCTACATGATTATTAAAACACACAGGAACTTCCCGGGTGGTCCAGTGGTTAAGACTTCGCATTCCAATGCAGGGGGTGAGGGTTTGATCCCTGGTCGGGGAGCTAAGATCCCATATGCCTCATGGCCAAAAAACCAAAACATAAACAGAAGCAATATTGTAACAAATTCAATAAAGACTTTAAAAATGGTCCACATCAAAAAGAAATACATGAGAGATGTCTGAATACCACCATCGTTCATGCTATCATCCCTCATTTCTTAAAACACATACACACACACACACACACACACACACAATAATTCACAGTGCTCAAATGACAGAACACAAATTCAAAGAATAAAAGGGATAGTAGCAATAAACAAATGATGTTTACACATAGTATGGGCATTTTTGAGTGTCACTGAAAAATAAAAAGCTGTTGGATCCATATCACTTAAACAACCAAAAGTTTAGTAAGACTTGAAACAAGATGGTAGACTGAGTGCATTTATCTACCTCTACTCTTGCCCCAAATTCCTTGAGCTGAAAATAAAATACTAATACTTCATTATGCTGATTAAAAAAATAGATATTATAGCAGATATTCTTAGAAAATTTTGTAAGGCAGAAATTAGCCTGAATTAGAATAAAGGAGAATAAAATGGCTAAAGATACTTGTAGGAGGAAACTGCACCAAAGGAGGGATTGCTGTCAGGGGAACAACCTTCTCAGTGTAAATATGAGGTGCAGAAGTGGATGTGTGAAGAATCTTTATGATGTATAACTGTGGAATTGCGTTTGGCACAGTTGTGTTGATTCTGTCATTTTCCTCCAATTGTGCATATGATCACCCTGGACAAAGCATCAGGAGAAAATAAAAAAGACACAAATTCTTAATGTGAATTTCTAGCAAAGTAGGACTAAACCTCATATGCCCTTAGTCTGATAAAGTATGGCCTTAGTGTAAGTATACCCATCAGAAACCCACAGAAAATATGATCGTGAGAGGTTGGAAACACTTCCTTTAAAGTCAAGAACAAGACAAAGATGCCGTTTATTATAATTAGTATTCAGGATACATTGGACTTAGCTAATGGTATGACTACGAAATGAACTAAAAAGTTCAGTTACCTAAAAAAAAATTTAGTTCTGTACTTTCTGCTCATTTTTTTCTGTAAACGTAAAACTACTCTAAAAAAATAAGTGGTTTGGAGAGGACCTTCAAGATGGCAGAGGAGTAAGACGTGGAGGTCACCTTCCTCCCCACAAATACATCAAGAATACACCTACATGGGGAACAACTCCTATAGAACACATACTGAATGCTGACAGAAAACCTCAGACTTCCCAAAAGCTGACAGGGTCTTGGTGTTCTGGCCGGGTGTCAGGCCTGAGCCTCTGAGGTGGGAGAGGTTCAGGGTATTGGTCAAACAGAGACCTCCGGGCCCCTTGTAATATCAATTGGTGAGAGCTTTCCCAGAGGTCTCCCTCTCAACACTAAGACCCAGCTCCACTCAATGACCAGCAAGCTCCAGTGCTGGACACCCATGCCAAAAAATTAGCAAGACAGGAACACAACCCCAACCATTAGCAGAGAGGCTGCCTAAAATCATAATAAGTTCACAGACACCCCAAAACACACCTCTGGACATGATCCTGCCTGCAAGAAAGTATGCAGCCTCACCCACCAGAACACAGGCACCAGTACTCTCCACCAGAAAGCCTACACAACTCACTGAATCAACCTTACCCACTGAAGGCAGACACCAAAAACACCGGGAACTACAAACCTGCAACCTGCGGAAAGGAGACCCCAAACACAGTAAGGTAAGAAAAACGAGAAGACAGAAATAGGCAGATGAAGGAGCAAGGTAAAAACCCACGAGACCAAACAAATGAAGAAGAAATAGGCAGTCTACCCGAAAAAGAATGCACAGTAATGATAGTAAAGATGATCCAAAATCTTGGAAATAAAATGGAGAAAATACAAGAAACGTTTAACAAGGACCTAGAAGAACTAAAGAACAAGCAAACAATGATGAACAACACAATAAATGAAGTTAAAAATTCTCTAGAGGGAATCAGTAGCAGAATTACTGAGGCAGAAGAACGGGTAAGTGACCTAAAAGATAAAATAATGGAAATAACTACAGCAGAGCAGAATAAAGAAAAAAGAAAGAAGACAATTAAGGACAGTCTCAAGAGACCTTGGGGATGACATTAAACACACCAACACTCAAATCATAGGGGTCCCAGAAGAAGAAGAGAAAAAGAAAGGGACTGAGAAAATACTTGAAGAGATTATAGTTGAAAACTTCTCTAATATGGGAAAAGAAAGCATCAATCAAGTCCAGGAAGCACAGAGAGTCCCATACAGGATAAAATCAAGCAGAAACACGCCAAGCACATATTAATCAAGCTATCAAAAATTAAATACAAAGAAAAAATATTAAAAGCAGCAAGGGAAAAGCAGCAACATACAAGGGAAACCCTGTAAGTTTAACAGCTGATCTTTCAGGAGAATTTTTGCAAGCCAGAAGGGTGTGGCAGGACATATTTAAAGTGATGAAAGGGAAACACCTACAACCAAGATTACTCTACCCAGCAAGGATCTCATTCAGATTCCACAGAGAAATTAAAACATTCACAGACAAGCAAAAGCTAAGAGAATTCAGTGCCACAAAACCAGCTTTACAACATGCTAAGGAACTTCTCTAGGCAGGAAGCTCAAGAAAAGGAAAAGACCTACAATAACAAACCCAAAACAATTAACAAAATGGTAATAGGAACATACATATCGATAACTACCTTAAATGTAAATGGATTAAATGCTCCAACTGAAAGACATAGACTGGTTGAATGGATCCCAAAACAAGACCTGTATATATGCTGTCTACAAGAGACCCACTTCAGACCTAGGGACACATACAGACAAAGTGAGGGGATGGAAAAAGATATTCCATGTAAATGGAAATCAAAAGAAAGTTGGAGTAGCAATTCTCATATCAGACAAAATAGAGTTTAAAATAAAGACTATTACAAGTGACAAAGAAGGACACTAGATAATGATCAAGGGATCAATCCAAGAAGAAGCTATAACAATTCTAAATATTTATGCACCCAACATAGGAGCACCTCAATACATAAGGCAAATAAATGCTAACAGTCATAAAAGGAGAAATCGACAATAACACAAAAATAGTAGGGGATTTTAACACCCCACTTTCACCAATGAACAGATCAACAAAAATGAAAATAAATAAGGAAACGCAAGCTTTAAATGACACATTAAACAAGATGGACTTAATTGATTTTTATAGGAAATTCCATCCAAAAACAACGGAATATGCTTTCCTCTCAAGTGCTCATGGAACATTCTCCAGGATAGATCATATCTTGGGTCACAAATAAAGCCTTTGTAAATTTAAGAAAATTGAAATTGTATCAAGTGTGTTTTCTAACCACAACACTATGAGTCTAGATATCAGTTACAGGAAAAAATCTGTAAAAAATACAAGACACATGGAGACTGAACAATACACTACTAAATAGCCAAGAGATTACTGAAGAAATCAAAGAGGAAATCAAAGAATACCTAGAAACAAATGACAAAACACAGTGACCCAAAATTTAGGGGATGCAGCAAAAGCAGATCTAAGAGGGAAGTTTATAGCAACACAATCCTACCTCAAGAAAAAAGAAAAATCTCAAACAACCTAACCTTACACTGAAAGCAATTAGAGAAAGAAAAACAAGAAAACCTCAAAATTAGCAAAGGAAAAGGAATCATAAAGATCAGGTCAGAAATAAAGGAAAAAAAAATAAGGAAACTATAGCAAAGATCAAGAAAACTAAAAGCTGGTTCTTTGAGAAGATAAACCAAATTTAAAAACCATTAGCCAGACTCATCAAGAAATAAAGGGAGGAGACTGAAATCAATAGAATTAGAATTGAAAAAGGAGAAGTAACAACTGACACTGTAGAAATACAAAGGATCATGAGAGATTACTACAAGCCAACTCTATGCCAATAAATTGGACAACCTGGAAGAAATGTACAAATTCTTAGAAAAGCACAACCTTCCAAGACTGAACCAGGAAGAAATAGAAAATTTAAACAGACCAATTACAAGCCCTGGAATTGAATCTGTGATTAAAAATTTTCCCACAAACCAAAGCCCAGGACCAGATGGCTTCACAGGCGAATTCTATCAAACATTTAGAGAAGAGCTAACACCTATCCTTCTCAAAGTCTTCCCAAATATAACAGAGGAGGAACACTCCCAAACTCATTCTATGAGGCCACCATCACCCTGATACCAAAACCAGATGGAGATGTCATAAAAAAATAAAACTACAGGCCAATATCACTGATGAACCTAGATGCAAAACTCCAACAAAATACTAGCAAACAGAATCCAACAGCACATTAAAAGGACCATACATCATGATCAAGTGGGGTTTATCCCAGGAATGCAAGGATTCTTCAGTATATGCAAATCAATCAATGTCATAAACCATATTAACAAACTGAAGGAGAAAAACCATATGATCATCTCAATAGATGCAGAGAAAGCTTTTGACAAAATTCAACACCCATTTATGATAAGAACCCTCCAGAAAGTAGGCATAGAGGGAACTTACCTCAACATAATAAAGGCCATATATGACAAACCCACAGCCAACATCATCCTCAATGGTGAAAAACTGAAACCATTTCCACTAAGATCAGGAACACAGAAAGTTGTCTGCTCTCACCGCTATTATTCAACATAGTTTTGAAAGTTTTAGCCACAGCAATCAGAGAAGAAAAAGAAATAAAAGGAATTGAAATCAGAAAAGAAGAAGTAAAACTGTCCCTGTTTGCAGATGACATGATACTATACATAGAGAATCCTAAAGATGCTACCAGAAAACTACTAGAGCTAATCAATGAATTTGGTGAAGTAACAGGATACAAAATTAATGCACAGAAATCTCTTGCATTTCTATAAACTAATGATGAAAAATCTGAAACAGAAATTAAGGAAACACTCCCATTTACCATTGCAACAAAAAGAATAAAATACCTAGGAATAAACCTACCTAAGGAGACAAAAGACCTGTATGCAGAAAACTATAAGACACTGATGAAAGAAATTAAAGATGATAGAAACAGATGGAGAGATATACCATGTTCTTATATTGGAAGAATCAACATTGTGAAAATGACTGTACTACCGAAAGCAATCTACAGATTCAAAGCAATCCCTATCAAACTACCAATGGCATTTTTCTCAGAAGTAGAACAAAAAATTTCACAATGTGTATGGAAACACAAAAGACCCTGAACAGCCAAAGCAATCTTTTTTTTTTTGCAGTACACGGGCCTCTCACTGTTGTGGCCTTTCCTCTTGCGGAGCAGGCTCCAGACGCACAGGCTCAGCGGCCATGGCTCATTGGCCCAGCCGCTCCGCGGCATGTGGGATCTTCCCAGACCGGGGCATGAACCCGTGTCCCCTGCATCGGCAGGCAGACTCTCAACCACTGTGCCACCAGGGAAGCCCCAAAGCAATCTTGAGAAAGGAAAATGGAGCTGGAGGAATCAGGCTCCCTGACTTCAGACTATACTGCAAAGCTACAGTAATCAAGACAGTATGGTACTGGCACAAAAACAGAAATATAGATCAGTGGAACAGGATAGAAAGCCCAGAGATAAATCCATATACATATGGTCACCTTATCTTTGATAAAGGGTGCAAGAATATACAACGGAGAAAAGACAGCCCCTTCAGTAAGTGGTGCTGGCAAAACTGGGCAGCTACATGTAAAAGACTGAAGTTGGAACACTTCCTAACACACAAAAGTAAACTCATAGTGTATTAAAGACCTAAATGTAAGGCCAGACACTATAAAACTGTTAGAGGAAAACATAGGCAGAACAGTCTATGCCATAAATCACAGCAAGATCCTTATTGACCCACCTCCTAGAGAAAGGGAAATAAAAGCAAAATAAACAGATGGGACCTAATGAAACTTAAAAGCTTTTTCATAGCAAAGGAAACCATAAACAAGACTAAAAGACAGTGCTCAGAATGGGAGAAAATATTTGCAAACAAAGCCAGTGACAAAGGATTAATCTGCAAATTATACAAGCAGCTCATGCAGGTCAATATCAATAAAACAAACAACCTAATCTAAAAATTGACAGAAGAGGTAAGCAGACATTTGAAGATATACAGATTGGCAAGAAGCACATGAAAGGATGCTCAACATCACTAATCATTAGAGAAAAGCAAATCAAAACTACAGTGTGGTATCACCTCACATCAGTCAGAATGGCCATCATCAAAAAGTCTACAAACAATAAATGCTGGAGAGGGTGTGGAGAAAAGGGAACCCTCTTGCACTGTTGGTTGGAATGTAAATTGATACAGCCACTATTGAGAACATTATGCATGTTCTTTAAAAACCTAAAAATAGAGCTGCCATACAATCCAGCAACCCCACTATTGGGCATGTACCTGGGGAAAACCATAATTTGAAAAGAGTCATGTACCTCAGTGTTCATTGCAGCACGTTTTACAATAGGCAGTACATGGAAGCCTGGTTAAGTGTCCATGGACAGATGAATGGATAAAGATGATGTGGCACATATATATAATGGAATATAACTTAGTCATAGAAAGAAACAAAATTGAATTATTTGTAGTGAGGTGGAGGGATCTAGAGTCTTTCATACAGAGTGAACTAAGCCAGAAAGAGAAAAAGAAACACCGTATGCCAACACATTTATATGGAATCTAAAAAAAAGAAAAAAATGGTTCTGAAGGACCTAGGGGCAGGACAGGAATAAATATGCAGATGTAGAGGATGGACTTAAGGACACAGGAGGGGGAAGGGTAAGCTGGGACTAAGTGAGAGAGTAGCATTGACATATGTACGCTACCAACTGCAAAATAGGTAGTGCAAAGCCGCATAGCACTGGGACATCAGCTTGGTGCTTTGTGACCACCTAGGGGAGTGGGATATTGCAGGGTGGGAGGGAGACACAAGAGGGAGGGGATATGGGGATATATGTTTACATATAGCTGACTCACTCTGTATTACAGCAGAAACTAACACACCACTGTAAAGCAATTATACTCCAATAAAGATGTTAAAAAAAAAAGTAGTTTTCAAAGTGTTTTTTTAAATTTAAACTTCCATTATGGATTATTATTGTTTCCATTTCTTCAAACCATTAACAATATTTGATATTGTCAATCTGTATAAATTTGGCCAGTTTGGTTTGTGTAGTGTTATCCCATTGTGGTTTTGATTTGCATTTCCCTGACCATCCATGAGATATAGTGCCTTTCAGTATATCTATTCACAGTTTGAATGTCCTTTTCATGATATACTTATTCAAGTACTTTGCCTACTTTACAAATTTGCATTATCTTTATTTTCCTTACTAATTTATATAAGTTCTTTATAATATCCTGGATATAAACTTTTTATTGATTATGGATGTTGCAAATATCTTGCCTACCCTAAATGCTTGTCTTACTCTCTTAATGTTATCATTTCAGGAACAGGAGTTCATTTAAATTTTAATATAGACCAAAGTGCCAATCTTTCCTTTTAGAATTAGTACATTTATGTCCTGTTTAAGAAATATTTATCTATTGCAAAGTCATAAAAATGTCCTCCAACTTTATCATTTAGAACTATCACTGTATTACATGTCACGTTTACACTTACAACCCATCCAGAATTAATTTTTGTGTATGGTATAAGGAAGCGTCAGGTTTCTTTTTTATGTATAAATCCAGCAACCCAACACTGTTTACTGAAAAGACCAGTCTTAGCACACAGCACTGAGGAGTCATCTTTTCCATGAATGAGGGGTTTACATCTACATTGGAGAGGTTCCAGACTGGATACTGCCTATGCCTTCTGTTCTATTTAATCAGTATATTTATCTTTCTTTACTCCAACACCAAAGATATGAATTGCTGAAGATTTTAAATTTTCTTGATAACTACTAGGGTAAATTCATCTTGTATTTCCATATCTATTTTATAATCCATTCATTTCCCATAACAAAGCTCTTGATATTTTGACTGGATTATGTTAAATTTATAGATCCATTTGGGGAAATCTGACATGTTTATGACATTGAGTTACCTAATAAAAAACATGTATGTTATTACTTTATTTAGGTCTTTCATTTCTACTGATAAACTTAAATTTTGTGGATTTTTTGGTGTGTTTTATTACTTGGAATTTGATGTTTTTTATGCAATGAAATGGTGTCTTTTTCACAAATTTAATTTTTCTATTTGCTTATGTGTATGGAAAATATAAATGTAATGCATTATATGTAGTTATAAAATGTGTATTTTGTAGCTCTTGATCCAGTTATTAATAATTTTTGAAGAAATGCTGGCCATGGTATATATTGAGTGTTCAGAT
This sequence comes from Kogia breviceps, assembly GCF_026419965.1. Lineage (NCBI taxonomy): Eukaryota > Metazoa > Chordata > Mammalia > Artiodactyla > Physeteridae > Kogia > Kogia breviceps. Next base: position 51,140,380 of record NC_081322.1, read on the forward strand.
GAGTTTACAAACAGCATTTACAGAGCTTTGTTCTTATATTTAAAATTGATTTACTCATTTATTTTGCAATTATATCTATTTTTATTTTTTATACAATTTTTAAAGGGTTATACTCCATTTACAGTTATTGCAAAATATTGACTATATTCCCTGTGGTGTACAGTTATGTCCTTGTAGCCTATCTTACACCCAATAGTTGGTACTTCCCACTCCCCACCCCTATGTTGCCCCTTTCCTCCTCCCCACTGGTAACCGCTAATTTGTTTTCTATATGTGTGAATCTCCTTCTTTTTCTGTTATATTCACTAGTTTGTTGTATTTTTTAGATTCCACATTTAAGTGATATCCTATACTATTTGTCTTTCTCTGCCTGACTTATTTCACTTAGCATAATGTCCTCCAGGTCCATCCATGTTGCTGCAAATGGCAAAATTTGTTCTTTTTTATGGCTGAGTAATATTCCTCTGCGTTTGTGTGTGTGTGTGTGTGTGTGTGTGTGTGTGTATCACATCTTTTTTATCCATTCATCTGTTAATGGACACTTAGGTTACTATCATGTCTTGGCAATTGTAAATAATGCTGCTATGAACATTGGGGTGCCTGTATCTTTTCGAATTAGTGTTTTTGGTGTTTTTTTCTTGATTTATACTGAAGAGTGGAATTGCTGGGTCATGTGGTAGTTCTAGTTTTAGTTTTTTGAGAAACCGCCACACTGTTTTCCAAAGTGGCAGCACAAACTTACATTCCCACCAACAGTATATGAGGGTTTCCTTTTCTCCATATCCTTTCCAATGTTTGTTATTTGTGGTCTTTTTGATGATAGCCATTCTGACAGGTGTGAGGTGATAGATATCTCATTGTGGTTTTGATTTGCATTTCCCCGAAACAGTATCGTACTGGCACAAAAACAGACACATAGATCAATGGAACAGGATAGAGAGACCAGAAATAAACCCACACACTTAATGGTCAGTTAATCTATGACAAAGGAGCCAACAATGTACAATGGAGAAAAGACCATCTCTTCAAGTAGTGCTGGCAAAACTGGATAGCTGCATGTAAAAGAATGAAATTGGAACATTCTCTAACACCATATACAAAAATGAACTCAAAATGGGTTAAAGACCTAAGTAAGAGCAGCTTCTATAAAACTCCTAGAGGAAGACATAGGCAGCAATATTTTTTTTTTGGATCTGTCTCCTAAAGTAAAGGAAATGAAAGCAAAAATAAACAAATGGGACCTAATTAAACTTAAAAGCTCTTGTACAGCAAAGGAAACCATTGACAAAACAAAAACGCAACCTGCTGAATGGGAGAAAATATTTGCAAATGATATAACCTATCAGGGGTTAATATGCAACATATGTAAAGAGCTCACACAATTCTACATCAGAAAAACAACCTGATAAAAAATGGGCAGAACTGAATAGACATTTTTTCAAAGAGGAAATGTAGATGGTCATCAGGAATATAAAAAGATATCCATTCTATTTCTTGCTTTGTAGAGCCTAAAATCATATTCTGTCCCTGCATGGGCATTGAAACTCAGCTCTAGTGAATTGTGCATGTATAAGTTTCCAGGAAGCCAGTGGACCACTGTGGGGCCTGTTTACACTGGTAGGCTCTTGGTTTAAATTTCCTTTTAATTTATGGCACTTTTGTGTTGTCCTTTATTTCTTGTCTTGGCTGTGTATTAACTTTTTTTGTATCCAGCATACTTTTTGTTTTAAGTAGGATATAGAATTGCATCCACTCAGTCTACCATATTGCCAACAAGTTTCTGCAGTCACATTTTTGACATATGCTGTAACTTCCTCTTTCTCTTTTTAAAAGTCTACATAACACTATTTTCTCAGGAGCGAAAAAAAATCATAAAGATTATAATTTATTGCTTCTGCTCTATGCCAAGTTCACTAAACTGCATTTTTTGTCAACAACTTTTATTAAAGTTAAAGATAAGTGTCATTTTCTTTTAGATGTGCTAGGTATGTAATTTAAACTATCTCAGAAAATCAATGACAAAGTGGTGGTGTTTTCCATAGTATAAATAATATTCATGCTGCATAGTTTTCTTCTCATGTATTCGTAAAGTATTATCAGAAAAGAGGGAACTGAACAAATTCTTTAGGTCCATGGTTTATTTAGTCTACCACTTTTCTTTTATAGGTATAGTAATTGGGGGGGGCAGAAATTGATTTTTTCCTCATAATTTCAACTTCAGAAAAGTTAGGATTACATACCCAACATTCTAGTTTCTTTAATAATCTATTATGAATTTATCATCTAAAAATGTATAGGAAGCTGTGTTTTTGGCTTATTCCACCTGTTGGGGGGGAATAAGTTTCATGAGTTTACTGCCTGCTGTGTAAATTAGTACTTTACTTTTGTTGTTATAACTACAGCTTTTAGGCTACCTAGGGTGCCTTTTAGTTCTGCTATTACGGAATTTGGTGAATGAGGTTGTAGTGGATGAACATGATTTTTTAGACTTTGACTATGTGAGGAAACTAACTGCCATATAACTGTTTCAAAAATATCATTATATTGCATTTAAGTTTGTATTTAAACTGTTGGAAAAAAGTATGACTACTTTGAAGTTTGTATCTTCTGCCAGAAAATATCCACTTTCGCTAAACAAAAGCAAATTAGGCTGATGGCTATGGAAGAAGCAGAGCTGTTGCAACTGTGAAATGCATGTAACTGAACTCATTGCCTGAGAGAAGCAGGATCAAAGAGAGGAGAGCTGGAAGAGGTGACTGTGACGTACCGTTGGAAGCAAGAGACACTATCCTGTGCTCTGTCAAGGAATTAAGTTATCAAAAACAGTAATGAGAGAAAGAATAGTGCTAATCATTTATATTTACTTAGTGTTTGTTCTCTCATCACACCCGCCCTACAAATCTTCAACATTTTATCAAATTGACCTATTTATTCCAATATCTCTAACATTGAACACTTCTTGAGAAAATGCCCCATTTGGAGTATTTTTGCCACCTTAAACTGATGACCTCCAAACTTGGTTGGGCCCTCAGTGCTACCCAACTGCTTTTCTACCATCTACAATCAGCTCTGCTCCCATTTCTCTCTGCAATCTTGCTACTTCACTACCCCCACTCTCAGAAAATTGCTTTCTAAGTCAGGACCAGGAACTTCAGCTCTGCTGCTTAAGATTTTGTCTCCACTTTCCTTCTATTCTTTTCTCCTTCAGTCTGAACTTTGTATAATCTACATTCCTTTTCCAATTCAAAATATCATTTCTTGAAATGATGCTGTATGCAAATTCTATTTACACAGAATCATCACCTCCCTCTTGCTCTCATTTCCTTCCATATTCAGTTTAGTTTCTGTATTTCATTTTTATGATTACCTCCTTATGGATACTCACAACAACTTTTCCCCTCTCTCTTCCTGTCATATGCACTTGTGAAAACTTTAACTTTATTTGTTCCAATCATCTATCTTTTCCATGCCCATGAGAGAACAACGGAAACTTCTGGGGAAAAAAATCACCCACTTTGAATATCTGGTTTTACTTTAGTTACTACAAACCTGAACTACACTTAGTAATGCCTAGTAATACCTTTAGGTTTCCCTGGTAAATTTGATTTACTATTCTTTGGAAGAACTATTTTAAAATGTTTCCTTTTCCCTTAACCTTCCTGCACATTATATACTCCCCACATTCTAAGCTGATAGCCTACCTCATACCTCATTAAACAAATAAAAGCAGACTGCAAATGCTTTGTTCTCCCATCACCAAGTCAACAAACTTATCTTCATCTTCACCCATCCTCTTTTGTATTTTCTCCTTTTGTAATTGAAGAGATATCCTTGCCTCTGTTCGAGGTCCATTTCCTTCACGTGTATTTTCATGCCCTAATATTTCCTATTTTATTTTCAGAACCCCTCCTTTGACCTCACGTCCTTTCCTAGCTGACATCCTATTTCTCTGCTGTTTTTCAAGGCAAAACTGTATATCTGACTTCTACTCCTATTTACTCTTCATCCCACTCGAATTTGGCTTCTTTTCATACTGGCAACATTTTCCATCTCTCTTTAATTGTGTCCTCCTCCACTTATCCCTACCACTAAATGTTTGAGCGCTCCACTTTTGGGCCCAGTTTTCTTCCTGTGCGCTCCTTAAGTGAACTAAAACCAGTTTCATAGTTTGAATACAAATCTCTAAACTGATAACTTTCACATTTGTATCTTAAACCCTGGTTTCTGACCTGACCTGCAGACTCAGATATTCAACCACCAACTTGACATTTTCCCTTGGATGTCTAATAGGCATCCCAAACTTATCAGAAATGTTACTTCGTGTCTGCTCCACCCCTAAAATTATTTCTCTATGATGTTCACAGTAATAATTACAGGCAATACCTTTTGTACAGTATTTCAAACAGAAACGTGATTCTTCTTTGATCCCACTGTTTAGTGTATCCTCTTTATCCAATTCATCAGCAATTCTTATTGATGGAAAAATATAGTGCTTTTGTATCTGCAGCATCAGTGGTGTCCTTTTAGATGTGGCACCCTTGTGTAGTTTACAGCCTGCATAATCACGCATGATGGTCCTTATTCTACCCACCAAGTTATATCTAAAAATGTATTTCTCTCTTACCTTTACTGCCACCATACCAGAGAAAACCACTGTGATTTTACACTTGGACTACTGCCTGCAGCTTCTCAGCTGGTCCTACTATGTTTTGCTTCACTTGATTTTATATGCAATTGTCAGTATAATATTTTTAAAATATTAATTTCATCATGTTGCTTCCTTGATTAAATGCTTTAATTTAATTTTAAAACTTCTTGCAAATTTCCATATGATTTGGCCCCTGTCTACCTATCAGACTTCATCTTGGCCACTGCCTCCTTGCTGGTCTCTTTCCAAGTTCCTCCCTACTTTTGACCTTCTGTACTCTTTGCTTAAAATATTATTTCCCTCTCAACATTCCTGGATACCTCTTCTCCTTCAGCTGTAAGCCTGAAAAACACTTCCCCCGAGAGGCATTTCCACCCAACCAATCTAAAAGAGAACTCTTCCTCTCCACAGATTGCTATAGAACAGTGACTATTCCCTTCATGGCTTTTATCACAATCTCTTATTAATATAAACGTCATGGATTTTTTGTTTGTTTATGTGTATGTCTCCTGTCACTGGGTAAGATCCATGAGGGTAGGGGCATTATCTTGTTTACATTCTATTTTTAACTCCTAGAATAGCATCTAGGACAGCTCTTCACCAAATATTTAAATATTTGTTGAGTGCATAAATGACACTGTTAGATAGTAACAAAAGTTTTATTTGTATCTATTTAAAAATTTAGGCTTAGTGAAATTAGATCACTTACCCAAGGATATATAACTGGGCCATGATTGACCCAGATTTCCAGGAGTCAAAGGCTATTTCTGTTGAACCATGTAGGATGATGCAATTCCCAGAATAGTTCAGGGAAATCATGTTGAGACCTTGCAGGACCATCCAGTAGTTGTTTTGCACAGGAAGATGATTAGGGAAAAGATCAGAAAAATTGTTCCTTTGGACACATGGAATAATGAAGAAAAATATAATCCCTTTTTGGATGAGACGTGGAGGGTTATGCTTGGTACTTACAAACAGCTTGTTTATCTTCCAGCAATGGCAAGCTCTGTAGGAAACAATCAGTAAGGGGATTGATAGGGGATAGCTCGATAACTGCATTAAGATAAGTGACAACCAGTTATGTTATGAGGTTGTGAGGATAGAAATAGGAAAGACAAGGCCATTACTCTCATCCTTGGCCAGGACTGAGAGTAAAGTGAACTTAAGAGAACGTGTCAGGTACTCAAGAGCTAAAAATTATTATAAGCAGGGACAATCCAGAAACTTATAAATCCAAGCAGTAAATCAGAGTTTAGAATCAAGATGTTCCCGAAGCTCTGGAGAAAGAAAGCTCTGGTACCCCAATAGCTGATTTAGAACATTAAGTGAACCAAATAATTTCAAATATGAATTTAGGCTATGTAAATTAAGTGAATATAATAAAGTTGGTAATAGAAAATAGAGCTGTCTTACCTACCGTATTCCTCTGCGTCCCCTTGTAGATGGAGAGCATTTGGAGACGCAGTGGGAGAGGCTGGGATCCTGAGTGTGAGCAGAGGCATAGTGGAGGACAAACCTGGAGATATTTTAAGGGCTAGTGATGAGGTCTTGAATCTTTAGCTGAGGCATACAAGAGTGAAACTGGCTTAATGTCAGGTACAAACAAAGATTTTAGCCTTTACACCTCTTTGGGCATTATGGTATCTCCCATTCCGGACTCAGAAAACTGCCTATGTATCTATCCTTGATCCCCATTCCATACTTGTCCCCATCCAGGAAGGAAAATCATGTCCTTCCCCACCCACAGCAATCTAATCTTCACAACACCTCATGTTGAAGCCCCTCGGCCAAGGCCATCACCAATAGTGAGATTTCTGAACATGTCCATCCCTATTTCTATTCTTTCTTCCTCCAAAAAATATATATTAGCAGGCCTGTCCTGTGTGATAGGCATAAGAAGATGAATAAGATCTGATCTCTGCCTCAGAGGTATCCATAGTCTGGTAGAGGTACACACAGTTCTACTGTAGTATGACAGGAAAGTTTCTTTTTAACATAGGAAAATTTAAGCATATTTGTAACAGTAATTCCCAAAGCTTTAAGAGCTTTATGCTTTTATTGAATTTTCAAATATCCATGAGGATGACATTTGCCCCATTTTACAGATGAGTAAACAGATTCGCAGAGATGAAGTCACTTGTCCAAGGTGATATACCTAGTAATACTGGGGGCCGGAGGCTTGGTTAGGGAGCTGGCACTGAGAACCAATTCTGCCTGGATCCACAGGACACACTTCTAACCTATAGGTAATGTTGGTTTGTATGTTGATAGGAAGGAAAGAAAGGAGAAAAAAATTGAGTTTGAAAGAGATATTTCCCCCACGTTTCCTGACCTTTTCAAGCACTATATCTAAAAGCTCTGGCTCAGTGGTGCATATGGTAATCCCTGAATCTTTAGATGAGTCATGGTGATCCAACATGATTTCATAATGATTCATGTTGGTGGTCGATTGCAACCCATTATTGGTGGTTCTGTGGTGATCCATGGTTATCCCTGATCTGTTGGTATCTATGGTGATTTATGCTTATCTGATTGAAGGTTCTCCATGACAGCAATGAAAATGCCATTTTCTACCTTTGCATTTTATTCTGGGACAGGTGCAGTTTTCATGATGTCAGTCACATGATGTCACAGTAAAAAAATATAATGTACTGTGCCTACTTTCAGTAAGATGAACATTTTTCATGCTAAGAAAAAAAAAATAGAGCTGTGACCTTGTATCCTTTGGCAGAGGGATTTTGCCTATTTTGAGAACCCTGGTTTGCCTGAGATGGCAGATAGAGTTCCAGGTATCAAAAGATCCTGATAGATTATAACGGGGATACAAAATTATTCCTTTCATACACAGCTATTAGGAGAAAACAGCACAGTGGTCTTGAGAATATTAGTATATTCGTTCTACTGTAAGTGAATACCATCTTTGCAGCAAATTTTCTTAAGACTGTTTCTTATTTATTCTGTTGTCTTAGTAATTACTTTTGTGTAGCAAAAGCAAAACTGATTGGGAGTCATTGATTGTAATCTCATCATCAATCAGTGTTTAAGGGTATCTTTCCTAGCTGATACATTTCTCATATAGTAGCAAGTTCCTAAAGTTACAGGTATAAAGTTCTGCAAAATCATAGAAACGAACACAAAACCACTGTATCTTATCAAAGTTTCCCTTCCCCTTTGTTTTTCTTCATAAAGTAGACTGTTAACTATTTTTGCTGCCTGTATTGTTTAGTTTTCTGTGTCACTTGGTGGATCTATGGTGCCCAGTTGTTCAGTTAAATGCTAGTCTAGATGTTGCTGTGAAAGTAGTTTGGAGATGTGATTATCATTTACAGTTAGTTGACTTTAAGTGAAGATTGCCCTCCAAAATGTGAGCAGGCTTCATCCAATCAGTTGAAGGCCTCAAGAGCAAAAACAGGTTTCCCAGAGAAGAAGAAATTTGCCTTAAGACTGTTAACAGCTTGAATTTCCAGCCTGCCAGACCGCCCTGCAGATTTCAGACTTGCTAGCCCCTACAATTGCATGAGTTGATTCCTTAAAATAAATGTGTGTGTGTGTGTGTGTGTGTGTGTGTATGTGTGTATCTTACTGCCTCTGTTTCCCTGGAGAACTCTGACATACTACCCTTGTGTGGATCTCACCAGGCATCTGTGTCAGTTTGGACTTTTGTTTTCAGGGATGGACACATTTAGATTTCTATAAGGGTGAATGTTTTCTCTGTTGATTTTTAATAAATTACTTGAGGATAACTTACATTTTTGGACCTTTTGGTGATAACACTACACTGAGTCATCCTCTTTGAGGAACAGTCTATAGTAAATTTTTAGTAACATTCTAAGGGTATAATTGATGATAACATTGTCCAAGCTGTGCCTAGCAGTTGGTGCTTTTTTTTTTTTTTCTTACTGACTAATTATCCTCAGTGGCCCACATTGAAGTATTTTAAAGAACAGTAAAGTTCTCCAACAGTCGTAAGATAGGTACAGTGCAACAAATCATGTGTTTAATGGACACTGGATCATAATGGATAACTCACAAATTTTCACTGTGTGTGGTTTATATGATTTTCACTTATATTGAAGCTCATCTGCCACTTTATTTATTTCACAGGCACAAAGCAGAATATTTTTGTACCTTTTCTGCATTGGGTTAGCATTTTACTATCCCCAAAAGCCCATCTTCTGCAAACTTAAGGAATTTACTGTATGTTGTTTCATCCTGGTTATTTATGAAATTCTGATCCCTATGGACCCAGTGGTTTGTACTTTACTCTGAAGGAGCCACTGTTTTTCTCCACATTACTATCTCTTTACAACTCAGTACTTTGTCTGTGACAAAAACAACCATATCTACATTTCTGATGTACATTTTTGTTGGTGTGGTCATTCAATTTTACGATCATCTTTTGAGCACCCAACCAGTGCTGATTACTGAGGTACCTATTGAATATATAGGGATAAATAGAAATAATAAAATCAAAGTCAAGTGTTAAAGAAGTTTTGGAACTAAATAAATCACATCTACTTGTTTTCAACTTCCTTATTTTTGTGTCTCAAAGTAGTCAGACCTGATTTCTGGCCAAGTTTCTTTTCCTTTAGAGATTATGCCTGCTTCAACATACACTGAATTAACATGTATTTGAATCCAACCAGCTTTTCTAGTATGAAAGTGAGATTTATTGGTTTGTACTTCCTTAGAAGTTACTGAAATTCTTTTTGTGGTTTTTTTTTTTTTTTTTTTTTTTTGGCGGTACACGGGCCTCTCACTGCTGTGGCCTCTCCCGCTGCAGAGCACAGGCTCTGGACGTACAGGCTCTGGACGCGCAGGCCCAGCGGCCATGGCTCACGGGCCTAGCCGCTCCGCGGCATGTTGGATCTTCGCGGACCGGGCACGAACTCGTGTCCCCTGCATCGGCAGGCGGACTCTCAACCACTGCGCCACCAGGGAAGCCCGGAAATTCTTATACATAGAGGTATCGTTAGTGTTTAAACAAGCTTTTTGCATAACCAGTTGTCTGATTTAGGAAGTGAGTAAACTGATGTTTTTTCAAAAGCATAAAAAAAGGCACCTTGTTTTCCAAATCTGGAAAAGTTATTTATTAGTTCAGACAAATATTTTCTTCTAGTGTTATTATAAAAATCATACAGAGCATATTTTGAGTGGCTTTTAAATATTAAAGGAAAAATTTTAAGGAAATAGTAACACTAAGGCATATAATGCTATGTAATATTATATACTAAGTACAATAAATGCATATGTGTAGAATTATACATATGTAATATGAATATAATTTATTTATAAAGCAGAATTCACCAGTACTGGCTGGTGATTTTTACTTGAAAATGAGAATAATGAGGTAAGGTAGGAAAATGATCTATCTTGAACAGGTTTTTCTACACTAAAAAAAAAAAAAAAAAAAGGAACATAAGCAAGGAAGAGTAATGGAGAAAATACATTGTACTTTAATGCACATAACTGAAATGCAGTGGGATGATTCTTAAAATAAATGTCAAAATTAATAGATGTGGTCTGTGTGGGAGAGAATAAAAGGAAAGAAGGGTGGCAGTTTGTGCCAGAAACATTTATGAAGCAGTTGAGAGTCTTTTTGAAATATGCAAAAGGAGAAAATAGTTTGAATAAACCCTGTAAGCAAAGAAAAGTAAGTTCTACCCAGATATTCTTATGTTGAGTTGAATTCCTGTATTGGTTTTGTGGACTGTTTTTCCCAACAGGTGTTTTTTGTTGTTGTTGTTGTCATTTTGTTTTTTTTCCCCTGCTCTACTGCTACTTCTGGGAAGGGACTGGGTATAGTAGTAAGAGGCTGTCTATTATTTTAGCTATTTGAATAAAAGAGAGGTCTATGCAAAAATAGAAGGATTCTGAGCCTATTTTGCCATCCTGTGTAGTTTCCAGGATGTGCCTACCTTTGGCTGTATTAATTAGGGTGGGAGTGAGCTGTTTCAGGCCTTTGTCACTTATCTCTCAAATACTTAAATATATCCCTCCGGTAGATTGGTCCTTCAAATTCTCTAACCTACCTCATTGATCAGACTGTCTGCCCGTCTTAGCCTGGCACTCTTGTATGTCTGAGATATCTTTAACTTTTAATTGCAGCTTTTAAAACCCTATTCACCCTGCAAACATCCACTATCTGTATCCATATCTTCCCTTGAGAACCTCCCTTTACCACTACCTCCATGCTGACTTCCCTCTCTTTTCTCTGATCTCATAAAATTTGCTGTCTAGATTACTCATCAGTTGTTAATCTGGGTCTTAAGAAGCATCAGGCTAAGGAAGAAGGTTGCAGACTAAGACCAGAAACTGAGTGTCCATAAAATATGGAGGGAAGACTGATAAACAAACAAATCTCTCTCTCTCTCTCTCTCTCTCTCTCTCTCTCTCTCTCTCTCTCTCTCTCTCTCCCTCTCCCCCTCCCCCTCCCCCTCCCTCCCTCCCTCCCTCCCTCCCCCCCGCCCCGTGTGTGTGTCTCACTCTCACACTCTCTCTCTCTCTCACACACACACACAAAAGAAGAAAACCAAGGCAGTAATTTCAAAGTATATGTAAAGAACCATAAGATCAGTAGGATTTGAAGGAGGATGTCAGTGTAACTGTCAAAAGTCCAGGTAGAGATTGTCTAAGACAGCCTCAGCTTTTAATATTTCTTTCTAAAGCTAATTTTTAGTGAATTTTAGGTCACAGTTTTGGCTGCCATGAACCACCCAGCACCAGCAGTTTACTTAATAGGCATTCAATAAATATTCTTTGAATAAATAAAAGGAACAGATTGATTCTATATGTTTACAAAAGTGCTTATCATTCAGAATAACTAAGTGCAGGACTAATTCAGTTACCCTTGGGGCTCTCAGCTTTCTGATTGGCTCATTTGGGGGGACAATTTTTATAGACTCATAAATATTAGAGCTTGAATAAAATCTGATTTCTCATTCAACCTTTTCATTCTGCGAATAAAGAATCTTTTAGAGCTACTGATGATGGATACATAAAAGTATACATAACAAGCCCCAACCTTGAGTATGCTCTTAATAGAAAAATCTTTCAATAAAATTCTTTCTTTTTAATACAAATCAACAAATAGTAAGTACTTTTTTTGTGTATAAAAGGCACTCTGCTAGGTGCTGGGATATACATAAGACATACAAGAAAACTACTGCAAGAAATCAAATAGATTACATTCTAATTCCCAAACAAAATGATGAGGCTTTATGTTTGTTTTCATAACATATTTTCATTGAATTTCTGTTGAGTTAATACTTTTTATCAATCTTATTACCTTCAACAGGGGCAGTTAACTAAATTTTGGATGGCCTAAACATGGAGCCTTCTAATTTATATCACAGTGAAAGTGTATCAAGAAAGGATAGGGAGTTTAATTCTGCCTCTCTAGGTATCATTTTGCATGATCCAGATATGTGCTTCTTATATTCTTTTCTTAAACAAAGTACACCTGGGCTCCCATTTGTTTTATTTGATCGTTTGTGTTTCACACGTGCCTGCAGATCTTCTGCATGATTCCATGTACTGTGATAAGAGTTTCTACTCCTTGGGATTCTGTCCTTCATCATGTCATTTAAAAAAATATGAAATATTTTGAACATACAAAATATTTTAAATTGATATAATCATCAACTGCCAACTTAGGAATTAAAACATTAAAAATACATTAGAATCTTCCTACGTGTTTGCTACAAGAAACTAATTGACAAAACAGCAGGAGAACAAGCACTGAAAGTCAATCCACTCTTAAAAGCCATTGTAGTAGAGAGCATCAGATATTACTGAAACCTAAGTTTGTCTTCAGCACTGGGGATGTAAAAGATTTGGTATATGCTCTCTGGCCTCTTTTAATTTATTGGTGGGATATACCTGTAGAAGTTCTGTTAAAAATTCAAGTATGTGAAATAGGTTTCACTCCATGCTTCAACACTGATTGGTTGATCATAGTTGTCTTCAGACCTGTGTTAAGAAGACTCCACCCAGTGCCTTAGCCAGAAAGAGTACCAAGAATGACTAGTGAGATCTGTCATGAGCACAACAGGAAGGTATGAAGCACTAGTACTGTGTTTGGAGTGTCTGTCATTGTCTAAGAGCCTAGTAAGTGGTACAGGCACAGAAGTACAAAGTGATAGGGCTTCCCTGGTGGCGCAGTGGTTGAGAATCCGCCTGCCGATGCAGGAGACACGGGTTCGTGCCCTGGTCCGGGAAGATCCCACATGCCGCGGAGCAACTAAGCCCGTGAGCCATGGCCGCTGAGCCTGTGCGTCCGGAGCCTGTGCTCCACAACGGGAGAGGCCACAACAGTGAGAGGCCTGCATACCGCAAAAAAAAAAAAAAAAAAAAAAAAAAAAAAAAAAAGAAGTACAAAGTGATAAACTCAAGTGAGTAGTCATCATAGAAGAGGTAATATTGAGCTGGCCCTTGGAAAAAGAAGACCTAAAATTAACTGAAGGTTGCTTTTAGTAGAAAATGGGTAAGCAGAGTTGAGAAGATGGCAATGAGCATGACATTTTGGGGGTTTTAAGCAGATTATTAGGCTAGGGTACAAAATATAATGTGATGAACTGTTTAAAATAGGTTAAATAGTCTTTCGTCTAAATTTCTGCTTAGTCCCAGAGACTGAGAACAAAATATTACATGACAGGTATTTCCATATCCCAAATTAAGGTACCTGAGAACTAGCTTTGAGAACCTTAGCTCTCCTTTCACACACAGTCTTTAAAAGTGCTTAGAGAGGCTAAGAGTTGGAGAGAATTGAGGTGCTCTTAATCTCACCCTTGCCCTCATGGGGATGAGGAAGCATGCTGCTTTCTCTTCTCTTCACGTTACAGGGCTTCAGTCAACCAGAGAGCTGGATATGAGGTTAGGCCTACCTTAGATGCTATCATTCAAGCTGTGTAGTATTCAGACAAGATTCTCTGTCCCTGTCAGAGATTCTGTGAGCTGATTGGGGGCCACAGAGGACAGGTATTATAAACACTTGAGAAATAAAAGGTGAGAGGTGAATTCTGGAGTTTCTTTCTCTGACAGTAGGACAAAATTTGGTGACTATATTTCTTTAAACTGAACTCCCACAATTTGATAGTTATGAAATTTATCTACTTACTAAGGACCAAAAATGAACTAGATTTCCAACCTGGCATTCCCTTAGATCCTTTCCAAGAAGCCCACATGGGTAGGTGAAGAGACCTCAGCAGAAGCAGGTGGACTTTGTACTGACAAATTCCCAGGAGCTAAGGGAAGACTGAAATAGTTATTCTGAGGAGCTGCATTCACTTCATAAACAGAAATTCAGTTGTGAAATTCCAGCAATGATGGAGAGGGAGGTCTCCGAAGAATACTCAAAGCTGCATGTATTTGTCAGAATTCTTCATTTCAGGAATAAGCAAACAAGAATTAATTACAGGTTATTTACATAACCTACACAATCTTGGGAGTTCCAGGAAACCAGTTTTAAAAATATAAAACTAGGAATATCAGTAGCCAGAATAAATAACCAACCTCATCACAGAACTGGCTTTTGAATCAGGAAAATTACAGCTGCTGCTTCACACAGACAGAAACTTAGAATATCAGACCAAATGCTAGAGTTATCCTGAAGAATCAAAGGCCTCTGCTTGCAAGAAGAGTCCGTCTCCTCATCCATGGCTGCTGCCTCCTGTTACTCTCTTTCCCTGGCTGACATAGAAATTAGGGCCTGTCTAGGACCCTAACCATAAGCTAATGGTAATACAGCTGTTGGTGTTCTAACCTGGTAAGTATAGCAAGGATACTCAAAAAAGATGGTTGGTGCAAGTGCTAAACTAGTAGAACTCCAGCATCTATCATATACTTCAAGAAAGACAGCTTTAGATACTTTAACAACCAGAGGAAGCCAATGACATATCACAATATGCATGTGTAGTAAGACAAGCAGGACTTTTCTGTTATTGATTTCTAACTTAATTACATTTGGGCCACAGAATATACTCTGTATGGTTTCAATCCATTTACATTTTTTCATCCTTGTTTTATGACTATTTTATTTGGAGTGTTGAAATCTTTTATATTTAATGTAAGTGGTTGGGTTTAAATCTGCCGTGTTGCTATTTGTTCTGTTTTGTTTTTAAATTCTATCTGTTTTTTTTTTCCTGTTGTCCTGAACTCTCTTCTGGATTATTATTTTTTAGTATTCCATCTTATCTCTACTATTGGCTTATAGCTATTGCTTTTTGCTTTATTTATATTGTTTTATAAATTGCTCAGTGGTTTACAGTATGCATTTTAATTTATTGAAGTCTACTTTCAAGTAATGTTATGTCACTTACATCTAATGTAAGAATCTTACAACAGCACAGATCCATTTCTTGCTCCAATTCTTTATTTTATTGTCAAATTTACTTCTACATGTTAAACCTCAAAATACATTGTCTTTTTTTGTCTTTTACGGATGGCTTTTTTTTTTTTTTTTTAATTTTTGGCTGCGTTGGGTCTTTGTTGCTGCGTGCAAGCCAGGCTTTCTCTAGTTGCAGTGAGCGGGGACTGCTCTTCATTGTGGTGCATGGGCTTCTCATTGCGGTGGCTTCTCTTGTTGTGGAGCACGGGCACATGGGCTTCAGTAGTCGTGTGGCGTGACCTCAATAGTTGTGGCTCATAGGCTCTAGAGAGCAGGTTCAGTAGTTGTGGCACATGGGCTTAGTTGCTCTGCGGCATGTGGGATCTTCCCGGCTCAGGGGTCGAACCTGTTTCCCCTGCATTGGCAGGCGGATTCTTAACCACTGCACCACCAGTGAAGTCCCACATTGTCATTATTTTTGCTTTAAAGAGTAAACTTATGTTTTTGATTAATTTTTCATTTTTATCTAATTTTAGACTTATAGAAATGTTGCAAAAAATGGTACAGAGATTTTGTGTATTCCTCCCTCAGCCTCCCAAATGTTAACATCTTACACGACATAGCACGTTTTTCAAGACTAGGAACTTAATATTGGCATGATACTATTAACTACAGATCTTATTAGAATTTTAACTGTTTTAGAAAAATTCAAAACAAGAAAAAAAATACTTTTATGTTTGCCCACATATTGGCTGTTTTGGATGTTACTTATTCCATTGTATAGGTACAGATTTCTACTTGATATCCTTTCTTCCTGAAAATCTTCCTTTACCATTTCTTATAGTACAGATCTGTTAGTGATAAATTCTCTCAGTTTTGTTCTTCTGAAGGATTTTTAAAGGATATTTTTTTATTTTATATTGAATTCTAGGTTGACACATTTTTCTTTCAGTCCTTTAGATGTTTTCTGGCTTTCATGTTTCTTTTCAGCATGAAGTGTGTGATTACTATTTCCTTGTTCCTCTTATATAATATGTCTTTTTTCTCAGGATGCTTTAAGAATTTCTCTTTATCACTGGTTCCTAGCAAAATAATTATGTTTCCTGTAGTTTTCTTTGTGTTCATCCTGCTTGGGGTTTGTTTAGTCTTTTAAATCTGAGAATATATAGTTTTTATGGAATTGGAAACATTTCAGTCATTATGTCTTCTAATTTTTTTTCTGGTGTCCTCTCTTTAAATTTTGGGACTTAGACATCAATTGATAATTTCCCGCATAGGTTGTTGAGCCTCTGTTTCATTTTCTGTTTCTTTATTTATTCCCTACTTTATTTTGGAAAATTTTCTTCACTAGATCTTCAAGTTCACTGTTATTTGTTTCTGTAATGTCTAATTGGCTATTAATCTCATTCAATGATTTTTTGGTTTCAGATACTACATTTTTCATATCCAGAAATTCTATGTGATTGTTTATATATCTTCCACTTTGCTCTTTATTTTATTCATGATTTCCTTTAAATTCCATCATTTCTTTTATTTCTGGGTCTGATTCTATTGACTTCTAATTATGAATCTCATTTTTCAATTTTCTTGCTTTCCTTCATACATAGCAGTTTTATTAGATACTATACCTTGTGACTATTACATTGCTAATTGCTTGATTTTGTTGTTTTCTTTTAAAGACTGTTGTATTTTGTTCTGACAGACGGTTATGTTGTGAGCATATCAGTTTCATTCACTGGGCTTATTTTAAAGAGTTTTAAGCTATATTTTGAATAAGCTTTGGTCTAGAGATAGTTCAGTCCTACTGTGAAGATGTGGACCTTCTGTATTTCTACTTTTGTCTCTCTACCTCAGGAGTTAATACAAGCTCTATTATGGCTAATGGAAACTCAAATGTCTCCTGGCCCTATGAGAGCTCTGGGCTCTGTTCAGCCTGCGGCTTCTAGTTATTATTTGCTCAGTCTTGTTAAACTTTCTCCTGTGCATGCATGAATTAATATTTAACACTAGACTTAAGAGACTCCAGATTTCTGGAGCCCTTTTTCTGGGTATACAACACTGTTCTAGAAACTTGCTCTGCAGTGTGAGTCTCTGTCTCCTCAAATTCTGATCTTTGTGTCTTCAACCCAATATGACTGCTTCCTCTGCTTGTTTAGAAAGTACCCTCTGATAGAAAAGACATTTGTATTATTCTCTTACAAATCTCAGTTTTGTGTTCCCTGTACAAACAACATCCATTGTCTAAACATGGTTGTTTCACCTTTTTTTGAGCAGTTTTATATCTGTTTATGGTGGGAAGTTTAGCCTGGTCCCAGTTAATCCATGATGGAAAGGAACAGGAATCCACAGAATGCTTTTATACAGGGAAGTAACATGATGTGTTCTATATTTTTAAAGTGTCATTCTAGCTTCTTTGTGGAGAATGGACTTTTGAGGATCAGGGTGGATGCAGAGAGATCCTTTAGAAAGTTAGTATAGTTGTGCAAGAGTGTAATGGGCTTCCGTGTTTTCAGTGTATTTTGTAAGAAGCAATTGGTCGGTTTTAGTATTTATTCATGAGAGGAGATGGATAGTTTGCTGATGGTTTGGATATGTTAGGGAGGAATAGGAGAGGAATCAAGAATGATGTTTAAGTTCTTGTCATGAGTAACTGGGAGAGTGGGGATGTGTGAGTAGGAGCAGGATTAAGGGACGTAGGAGAGTCAAGAGTTCTCTTTTTGGACAGATGAATCTCAGTGAGCCTACCAGATATCCAAATTAGATATGCAAGTTAGAGGTCTTATATAAAGATGGAACCTGACATCAAAATTTTTGGAAAGTAAGGAGTTAATATTTGTGGAGACTTTGTTGTATTGACTTTCACTGTGACTTTTCAAGTAGAAGATAAGTGTGCTGTGTTTTCCAATATGTTCTCAGAAACTTGTTTCTCAGGAGCATCTTGTGGAGTGATTATTCCGTGGAATGTATTTTGGTAATTTCACTCTGGGCAGAGGGAAGCCAGTGAATGTTTTAAGTAGAGTTACATGGTATAAAATATTTTAGAGGAGTTATTTTGGCAGGACTTTGATTTGTTGAGAAGGAGGCTGGAGGCCTAAAGAACAGATGGGAGCCTGTTGATATCATCACTTAGACATTTGGGGATGAGGGTCCAGATGAAGGATGACAGTGGGAATCAAAATGAATATGTAGATGCAAGAGAGCATGTGAAGGACAAAAATCATCAGATGATGCTTTCTTTTTAAAATGTTGGTGACCCAGATTATGCCATAGAAAGTTTAAATGAAAAATTTAGTATAGATGGCATTTAATGAACATTTATTATAGGACTGATTCTATCTATCTATCTATCTATCTATCTATCTATCTATCTATCTATCTATCTATCTATCTTTATATTCCATAGGCTAAGAGAAATGGCCTTATTTATCCAAGATCACATGGCTAAAATTGGAATAATAACCAAGCTGTGTTATTATTAAGATTTTTCTGGACTGTAGACATGAATTGAAAGAATATGAGCAATTAGAAATAGTTACTGTGAGATATACATGTACTATCAAAGTCTTCCAGGATAAGAATTAAATAATTTAAACATGACACTTGAGCATTAAGAAGGA
Organism: Kogia breviceps; assembly: GCF_026419965.1. NCBI lineage: Eukaryota > Metazoa > Chordata > Mammalia > Artiodactyla > Physeteridae > Kogia > Kogia breviceps. Next base: position 51,158,972 of record NC_081322.1, read on the forward strand.
GTTTTGCTGGTAAAAATATACAATGGATAATGTGACATTTTATGATATATAATTAGATATAATTAGATATAAATTGATACAATATAAATTAGAGGCTACAAGTACAACTAAAACTCTTTAACCTTCAGTTTTACTTCTGAAGTTGTGGCTACTGATATTAGACAAACTTTTGAAACAAACTAATAGGGCAAGTGAAGACTATAGAATTAGCTTACCTAAAATCATCTTAGTAGACCATAGCAACAAAAGCAAACGATGAGATATGAGTGCCAATGCAGTAGATATTTTTTTGAATTAATCAAACATATAATGCCTTACTGATGTATGCTACACACTGTATAAATTGCTTACTCTGCATAATTTTTATTTTATTTTATATATTTTTTAACATCTTTATTGGAGTGTAACTGTTTTACAATCGTGTGTTAGTTTCTGCTTTACAACAAAATGAATCAGTTATATATATACATATGTTCCCATATCTCTTCCCTCTTGAGTCTCCCTCCCTCCCACTCTCCCTATTCCACCCCTCTAGGTGGTCACAAAGCACCGAGCTCATCTCCCTGTGCTATGCGGCTGTTTCCCACTAGCTATCTGTTTTACATTTGGTAGTGTATATATGTCCATGCCACTCTCTCACTTCGTCACAGCTTACCCTTCCCCCTCCCCATATCCTCAAGTCCATGCTCTAGTAGGTCTGTGTTTTATTCCCGTCCTACCCCTAGTCTCTTCATGACATTTTTTTTTCTTAGATTCCATATATATGTGTTAGCATACTGTATTTGTTTTTCTCCTTCTGACTTACTTCACTCTGTATGACAGACTCCAGGTCTATCCACCTCATTACAAACAACTCAGTTTCATTTCTTTTTATGGCTGAGTAATATTCCATTGTATATATGTGCCACATCTTCTTTATCCATTCATCTGTTGATGGACACTTAGGTTGCTTCCATATCCTGGCCATCGTAAATAGAGCTGCAATGAACATTTTGGTACATGACTCTTTTTGAATTATGGTTTTCTCAGGGTATATGCCCAGTAGTGGGATTGCAGGGTCATATGGTAGTTCTGTTTGTAGTTTTCTAAGGAACCTCCATACTGTTCTCCATAGTGGCTGTATCAATTTACATTCCCACCAGCAGTGCAAGAGTGTTCCCTTTTCTCCACACTGTCTCCAGCATTTATTGTTTGTAGATTTTTTGACGATGGCCATTCTGACTTGTGTGAGATGATATCTCATTGTAGTTTTGATTTGCATTTCTCTAATGATTACTGATGTTGAGCATTCTTTCATGTGTTTGTTTGCAATCTGTATATCTTCTTTGGAGAAATGTCTATTTAGTTCTGCCCATTTTTGGATTGGGTTGTTTGTTTTTTTGTTATTGAGCTGCATGAGTTGCTTATAAATTTTGGAGATTAATCCTTTGTCAGTTGCTTCATTTGCAACTATTTTCTCCCATTCTGAGGGTTGTCTTTTGGTCTTATTTATGGTATCCTTTGCTGTGCAAAAGCTTTTAAGTTTCATTAGGTCCCATTTGTTGATTTTTGTTTTTATTTCCATTTCTCTAGGAGGTGGGTCAAAAAGGATCTTGCTGTGATTTATGTCATAGAGTGTTCTGCCTATGTTTTCCTCTAAGAGTTTGATAGTGTCTGGCCTTACATGTAGGTCTTTAACCCATTTTGAGTTTATTTTTGTGTATGGTGTTAGGGAGTGTTCTAATTTCATACTTTTACATGTACCTGTCCAGTTTTCCCAGCACCACTTATTGAAGAGGCTGTCTTTTCTTCACTGTATATTCTTGCCTCCTTTATCAAAGATAAGGTGACCATATGTGTGTGGGTTTATCTCTGGGCTTTCTGTCCTGTTCCATTGATCTGTATTTTTGTTTCTGTGCCAGTACCATAGTGTCTTGATTACTGTAGCTTTGTAGTATAGTCTGAAGTCAGAGAGCCTGATTCCTCCAGCTCCAATTTTCGTTCTCAAGATTGCGTTGGCTATTTGGGGTCTTTTGTGTTTCTATACAAATTGTGAAATTTTTTGTTCTAGTTCTGTTAAAAATGCCAGTGGTAGTTTGATAGGGATTGCATTGAATCTGTAGATTGCTTTGGGTAGTAGAGTCATTTTCACAATGTTGATTCTTCCAATCCAAGAACGTGGTATATCTCTCCATCTATTTGTATCATCTTTAATTTCTTTCATCAGTCTCTTATAATTTTCTGCATACAGGCCTTATGTCTCCTTAGGTAGGTTTAGTCCTAGATATTTTATTCTTTTTGTTGCAATGGTAAATGGGACTGTTTTCTTAATTTCCCTCTCAGATTTTTCATCATTAGTATACAAGAATGCCAGAGATTTCTGTGCATTAATTTTGTATCCTGCTACTTTACCAAATTCATTGATTAGCTCTAGTAGTTTTCTGGTAGCATGCTTAGGATTCTCTATGGATAGTATCATCTCATCTGCAAACAGTGACAGCTTTACTTCTTCTTTTCCGATTTGGATTCCTTTTATTTCTTTTCCTTCTCTGATTGCTGTGGCTAGAGCTTCCAAAACTATGTTGGATAAGAGTGGTGAGAGTGAGCAGCCTTGTCTTGTTTCTGATCTTAGTGGAAATGGTTTCAGTTTTTCACCATTGAGAATGATGCTGGCTGTGGGTTTGTCATATATGACCTTTATTATGTTGAGGAAAGTTCCCTCTTTGTTTACTTTCTGCATGGTTTTTAATCTGCATAATTTAATGCACCTCACAACATCATGTAAAGGTGGTCATATATCCGTTTTATCCATGAGGAAACTAAAACTTAAAGGTTAGCTCATCAAAGATTCACATTCAATTATCCACAGAATTAGAAGTTAAATTGGGTTTCTGTGACTTTTATGTTGCTTTACTTCACCTAGCTTTAAGGAAACATTAGCATTCCTCTATATTGTTTTCTGATTATTTAAAAAATTGCTCTTTATGTGATAAATTATATTTATCATATAAATGTATCTCTTCTCATTTGTTCAGACTGTTTACAATTCCACTTCTTTTGTGAAACACTTCATAAATAAAAGGGAGGTAAAAGATTGTTCTTTCTAAATAGTGATTACTTACCTTCGAGGTATGAAGCATTTTTGCAGGAGGTCATTGAAAAGGTGTAACCACTGGTTGACCTGCAAGCTGGATCTGGGCAGTTGAAGACACATCATCCACTCTCCTGTCCTTGGACCCGCATTCTACATTCTATCCAGCATTCCCACTGTGGGAGCTATTCCAAGGATGTAACCTTGAAAGAGTAAGGTATTGATGAGACCTCTGGTCTCATATATGTGACTGAGCCCGATTAAGGCCACTATATAAACTTAAGATTCTGGCTGGTGGATATGGAGATCTACTCATCTTGCAGCTGCCTGAGACAATCTTCTTAAGTAAGTTCCCTTGCCTATTAAGCCTGCCACACATCAGTCTGAAGTGATTTGCCTCTTTCTTTGGTCTCTTCCTCTCAGTTTTCAAACTAGCAGTTGGCCGGTCAGTCTGGACATTGAAGAAATGGGCCTTGGGAAAGAGTCATTTGTGGGGAAATTCTGAGTTGGACATTGGCTTCCGTGTAGGGGTGATGGCCTATATGTTAGATGCTTGTGGACCACTGTGTGGGTATGGGGATGCCCCCAAAACATCAGCTGGTCTAATGTGCTTGTTTGAGGAGCTGTGCAGAGTACACTGTGACAAAGAAGGGAAATGGATGGCTGCTGCAGCAGGGTGGCCTCTACTGTGAGCAGTTCATCTGGTTAGCGATGCCAAACTAGAGGCTAAAGGTCAATTTAGGAAGTTGGAAAGAAGAGTTGAGGTTAGAGACAGATATGCACGTTTCTACTGCTTTGCTAGCTTCGGGGCTGGAGGACGGGTGGGAGAGTAGGATAACAAGTCGGAGACTTTAGTGTGCTGTTTTGCAAAGCTAGGAGGGCACAAGCTGCTGTGGATTAAGGTCTGAGTGCTTTTGATGAAGCCTGATTGGGATGCTAAGAGGTGGAGTTGCTGGGAAAGTGAGGAGAATGAAGAGGAAGATGTTATGGTGATTGACGATGAAATGGATGGAGTGTCCCATTTCTGTCTAACTCTTTATACAAAGGAAAGCAAAAGAGCACAGCAACAGCAAACTCAGCCAGCGGATCAGCCCCCGATTCAGGAAACATTTCTGATGAGAGAATATACTCCTGCTGAGCTTATTGTAGGAGCTGCCAAGTTCCAGCAAAAGGCCAGGGAAAATAATTCAGGCATGGTTAGTGCACACCAAGGGAGGGGGGGAGGGGGATTTCTCTCACCAGGTGGGATTTATGGCAGGTGAGCAGCATCGCCACACACCTGTCTCAGGCAGCACCTGCATGGCATAAAGGGGTTCAGAGAACTTCCTTATACCGTGGATTTTCTAGTCTGCAGGGAGGCTGGGCCCAGTGAGGATCTCCCTGGGTACATGAACCCTGGAAATCTCTAAAGAGGTACAAGTTCTTAGAGAGTTGGGAGTGACACAGGCAATCTACTTGCCTGTCTTTGAAAGCTCTGATCAGCTACATTCACTGCAGGAATGAAAATCAAGATACTCTAGTTTGCCCCTGGCACCTGGTATGGGATGCTGATATTCAGGCTGACCCCAGTCTTGGGACAAGACATTTATGATTTTGGGCAATCTAAGCCATCCCTGATGATGTCTCTCCTGCTCTAGCAGAGGCCTCAGGGAATATAATCCTATTTAGGATGGGCCTTCCTTGTCCCATGTATGGAATACAGGCCAAGGTAGCCTCTAGGTGAGAGCCATTGGAGGTGATCAGAGACCACATGTTGAGCCCGCTATTCACTGGTCCCTCAGAAATAAACAAAAGATGACTCTGGTTTACTTTGGAACTGAGTGTACTCTAATACACAGTCACCCCCTGAAGTTTCCTGGCCCCTTCAGTGCCGTCAGTGGTTATGGAGGCAAGGAGTTATGATCAGAGAAGTCCCTTTGACACTGTAAATTGGTTGGTCTCCCCCACGAGAATACAAAGTTTTATCTCTTCAAAACCAGAGAACATAATGGGAATTGATATCATACAATGTCAAACTCTGCAAACCTGTACTGGTGAATTCCTCCTCAGAGTTAGAGTAATGAAATCATTGCTGAAGGTAAAGGCCAAATGGGAACCTACTGCCCCATGAAGAGTGGTAACTGTCAAACAATATAAATTGCCTGGGGGGCATAAGAAAATAGGAAAAGCTACCGAAGAGCTGTGCCAAGTGGGTGTTGTATGCCCACTTTCTTTTTTTTTTTTTTTTAAGTTTTATTTATTTTTTGGCTGTGTTGGGTCTTCATTGCTGCACACGGGCTTTCTGTAGTTGCAGCGAGCAGGGGCTACTCTTTGTCACAGTGCACAGGCTTCTCATTGTGGTGGCTTCTCTTGTTGTGGAGCACAGACTCTAGGTGCACGGGCTTCAGTAGTTGTGGCGCGTGGGCTCAGTAGTTGCGGTGCATGGGCTCTAGAGCGCAGGCTCAGTAGTTGTGGCACATGGCCTTAAGTTGCTCCATGGCATGTGGGGTCTTCCCGGACCAGGGCTTGAACCCATGTCCCCTGCATTGGCAGGCAGATTCTTAACCACTGCACCACCAGGGAAGTCCTGTATGCCCACTTTCAACAGCCTAGTATGGCCAGTAAAACAGCCAGATGGCTCATGGCAGATGACCCTGGATTGCTGAGAATTGAACAAGGCAATGCTCCCCATCCATGTGTCTGTGCTCAACACTGCCACCATCTTATATAACTTGGACACAGTCATGGGAGTATACCATGCTGTACTGGATTTAAACAAATGCTTTTTTCAGTATACCCCTGGCCACTGAGTCACAAGATCAATTTGCCTTCATGTGGAAGGGGCAATAATGGACTTTTTCAAGTGCTTCCCTAAGGCTACCTGCACAGCCCCACAATGTGTCATGGGATAGTAGCCTGAGATCTGTCCCTGTTCTCCTTTCCCACATCAGTAAAATGGGCCCATGACGTTGATGCTATCATGTTAACACGTGAAGCCTTGCCTCTGCTGCAGGACACTGCAGATTTTGCTGGAATACTTATAAGGGAGAACGGGCTGTGAACTGGCAAGAAATTCAAGGTCCAGGCATTGCTGTAAAGTTTTGGGGAGTTGTTTGGTGAGGTAAAATGTATATTGTCCCAGAGCTGTGACTGATAAGGTGCAAGCCTATTCAACCCCTAAGAATGTGAAAGAGGTGCAGGCTTTGTAGGGGTTTGGGTGTTTTGGAGGACTTTCATTCCTCACCTGGCACAGTGCTTCTGTTCCTTATACTACCTTGTAAAGAAAAGGCAGATGTGGGACTGGGCAACAAGACACCTTTGAGAAGGCAAATATGCTAGTGAAGCAGATTAAAGCTCTGGGCATCTGCCAAGCTGGAATACTATTTGAATTGCATTTATCTGTGACTCTAGAAGGTATGAGTTGGACACTGTGGCAGAGACAACAGAAGGAGAGAGTACCCTTAGGATTTTGGTCCCGGCTCTGGAAGGGGGCAGAAACCTGATATCCTCCAACAGAGCAAGAGCTCCTAGTTGTGTACACAGCACTCCTCCAGGTAGAGCCTCTCATGAAGGAACAGCATATCATAGTAAGAACTTCCCTTCAAATTAAGGGGTGGGTTGAAAATATGTTCCATTAACCCACTTCAAACTCCCACACTGAGTGGCATGCCTATTTGCAGCAGAGGATTACGTTGTCCACCAGCCCGCTGTCTCTAGATATGTAGGTGCAACTAGGCCCTGTAGAGAATATAGAGCTCTAAATGCCCCCACCCCTATTCCTATGGCAGCCCCTTCAACGTGTAGAAAGGGAATGGAGGAAATCTCCCCTGAGGGCTGGTAGATAGATGGAGAGTTGGGGCAAGGAATCCACAAAGACTACAGGTGCTATTCTGCCCAACACTGACACCATCTGGATGGAAACAGGAATGGACCACTGTAGCCAATGGACTGAGCTTAGAGCCCATTGACTGGTGATCACTCATGAGCCCTGGCTGTTAACCCTTTGCACTGAGAGTCGGGCTGTTCTAAAGGGATTAACCCTATAGCTTGGACAATGGGAAGCTGAAGGGTGAATAATCATGAATAAGTCCTTGTGAGGTCAGGATTTGTAGACATTTGGGTTCACCTGTAAGAGCCTGAGGCAGTTCTCACTGTTTTCCCCGTCCCACCTGGCACTGGCACCCCCTGGCAATCAGGAGGCTGATGCCCTAGCTCAGGTATGAGCCCTAACACATGACCTGTCAGTAGATGGTATAGCAGATTGGATACATATGAAGAGCAGTCACCATACCACCCAGGTGGGAATGCATATTGTCAAGGATGCTAGATTGCCCTTGAAATACAGTGACTTAGTTAATGCAGTAACAGCATGTCCTGCGTGTTCTAAACAATGCCCAAGGAAGCTTGCCAAAGGACTCTGGGGCCAACCACCAGAGTTCCCAACTAGTAAGGGATTGGCAAATTGATTATATTGACCCCCTCCCTCTGAGTGAGTGTTCTAAATATGTCCTAGTTTTTGTCGACACTGCATCTGGCTTAACCCAACCTCTCCCCTGTTACTATGGAAACCAGGCTGGCCACCATTAGGGGTTTAGAAAAGCTAAGTACCATACCCTCATCTAAAAGATAGTGACTGGGAGGGTCACATTTCAAAGGTCGTGATATGCAAGATGGGGCAAAGCAAAGCAAAACAAAACAAAACAAAAAACCCAGAAAGCATGACCTTAATGGGGCTTCCACCTTCCACCTCCCCTCTAAATTTTATGCACAAGCATTGGTAGAAAGGAAGAATGAAATATTAAAGCAGTGATTAAATTACTAACAGGTAAAACAGTGTTGGCCAGGTATACTAAAGTACTGTTCCAGGCTTTAACACATTTGAATGATCAGCCTTTAAGGCCTGTTACCCTGTATGCCAGACTGGGAACCCCTGCCGAGACACGCACAACACTGTAAAGATATGAAAGTCACAGGAGACAGCCACTGCCCCAACTCTCATGGTAGATCAGTGTGCTATGCTGCTGAGAACACTAAGTCATGCCTGGAAAGGCATTTTGTACTGAAATTTTTAATGGGACGTCACACCAGGATGGGTGAGTTACTTTGCATCCCGGGGTGAGGGGGAACAACTCAGTCTCCACTGGGATACCATTGTCTTGCTGCAAGTCAGACCTGTTGAAACACTATACTTGGAATGGAACATGCACCACTGAAAGGAGGGAAAGGTAGAAATCCTGGTCTGGCATATCCCTCCCCCTAGTCCATCACCTCATGCCTGACAGTGCTGCTTCCCCTGGACAATATGTCTAGTGTGTACAGCCCGCTCAAGTTCCTAAAGCTGCCCGCTTCAAGGTCAGGTAGGCATGTTCTGTTTTGCACTGACATAATCATTTGGCTGCTGTCTTTTTTCCCTCCATTGGCCTGGAGACATTGTAGCACACATAGAAGCCTTTACTAGATTCACCAGCAAGTTTAAATGATAGCTGGCAAAACCTATCTTTACTGAACACTGAAATGCCTCTAATGAGAAAAACTGTCTTTCAAAATAGGATGGCCTTTGACATTATTACTACCTTAAAAGGAGACACCTGTGCCATTATCCAAACAGAGTTTTGTATGTTCATAACTGATGTATTGTCTTTCTTAAATCACATGAGGACACAAGTGAATGCTCTGAGGGATCAGACCCCCCGTCTAAGGGACTTCATAAATCAGTGGTTTGGATCATGGGGCTCTGGGCAGAAAAAATTGTTATTTATTTTGGGAATCATTATTTTGATCTATGTTTTCTCTTGCGTGCGCCTCTATTGCTGCTGTGGCATCTGCCTCCAATGCAGCCAGATAGCCACCAAATGAGCTGCTTCCACGCTAGTGAAACCCCTTGCTGGCAACTCAGGGCACATTGCGGAAGTGGGGTGTGTGTGAGATTGTAAGAGCCAAGAGCTAGGTCTAGAGGGGGTGGAGTGTTGTAGGAGATCTTGGAGAGGACACGACCGCTGGTTGACCCACAAACTGGACCCAGGCATTAGAGGCTTTGTATTCGCTCCCCTGTCATTAGGATGTACATCTTCTGCCCACCGTTCCCACAGTGGGAGCTGTTCCAAGGATGCAGCCTTGACAGAGCAATGTGTTGTTGAGACCATCTGGACAGTCTACGTGACTGAACCCAGTTAAGATCTCTGTATAAAGTTTTAAGATTCTGGTTGGTGGGTACGGAAAGCTGCTCATCTTGCTGCCCCCAAGACACAAGCATTGTATGTAAATTCCCTTACTTATTAAAACTGCTACCTACTAATCTGGAGTGTTCTGCCTCTTTCTTTGGTCTCTCCCTCCCCTCTGTACATGAGCTCCAGTTTGCAAACCAATAAGCAATAAATGTTCATTCTTGAGCCTTGTATTTTGTAATATCTTGATTTGTTGTTTAACTCTATTTATTCATCTTAATAATTTTTCTGGTTAAGGAAGAAACTTTCAAGTGGAAATTAGGAAGGATTTGAAACCACTTAAAGCTTTTATAGTTATGTTTGATATTAAACAGAAGTGGTGAAATGGTATTATATCATTTAGGTACAGTCTTCAGGGGTTTGCAATGCTGGGTACAAAACAAATCTGAAATTGGTATTCTTATGAAAAGTAAATTTGGACAAAGAACAAGAAAATGAATCCTATGTGGAAAGGAGGAGGCTCACATGTGTTGAAAACATAATTAAAAACAAGATCCTCGGAGGGAAAGACTACCCTGGAAATAGTATTGTCAAAAAGACCTATGGTAATAGAGAAAAACAAATGGGAAATGAGGCTGAAATGTGATGGTACACAGGAACATTATTATGATTTTAGAGCCGTCTATGGATGCACCCCATTATGTAGCAGGAGGGAGCTGTACCTCTTTATGGGGCAGAGACACAATTGCAGTTGGAATAATAAATGATACTTCTGTTTGGGGGATCTCATTACCAGAAAATTATAGTCAAAATGCAAGAAATACAGAGAAGAGTAATAATAGTGGTTGGGGAACTGCTAGGATTACTTCTAGAAGAGATGATTAGAAGAATTAAATAGCTTGGTAAGGGGTAACTAAGAGGGTGGGGGTGTTTCCAATCACATGGAGAACGTTAACCCTAAAGAGAAAGACGTGTCAATTATCTGGCGTGCTAGTAAAAAGGGTTATAATTACAAGAGATGTAGGGAGATTAGCAAAAGCGGGATTGGAGCAGCAGTCTTAAGACCCATCTGAACACCGACAGGACTGTGCTTAGAAACACAGCCTAGATTTACAGTTTGCAGTTTTAGCTTCTATGATTCTGAACATTTCTGTGGATCTCATACGTTCTTTTTCCCTCTTTATTACCTTTCCTCCTTACAAATTTTATCCCTCTCATTTGAACCATAAGTTCTGTGTTCCTTTGTGTCAATACATTTTATGGATCATCTGTGGATTCCTGCCCACTTAAATACACTATCTTTTAAATTTTATGTTTCAGCTTGAGCTAACAGTCATTTTGCCAGCACTAGAAACAACCTTTTCCTCACAAATTTGCCTTCCTTTAGTCCATGGGGATATTATATTTCCAAGTACTATAGCATGCATTTCTGTAACCAGAATTTCTCAGTATTCTAATAAAAGGTGTAAAAAGGTATGGCTATTGGTAACTCATTTAAAATGTTATATCACAGCATTCAATGCTTCCTAGCTACCAAGTTTTAATGGAACTTTAAACAGGCTTGGCTTTGAGTTATAAAAGCAATGAAATGTAGCAAAATATATAAGAAGTCCCTGAGAAATGTAAATTGGAGAACAGTATTCCTTTCCTATGGCATAGCTGCCTTCTCTTAAAAGAGTGACATCACTTCTGTAAAGTCTTATCATCTGAGCTTTATCAAGAAGCAACTGTAAGGAGCACAAGTGCAAAGATGCTTTGGAAAACCAAACACCATCATCCTCAGTGGTGCATAGAAATAGGTCTCCAAAGAAGATGCAGATTAGAGCAGTGCAGGCATCAGTCCTCAAGGAAGGCTGAAGTACGTTTACTGATGCCTCTGTTCATAGCAATTCAGTGCCCTTAGGAGGATTGTTCTCTTTTTTTTGTGTGTGCGGTACGCGGGCCTCTCACTGTTGTGACCTCTCCCGTTGCGGAGCACAGGCTCCGGACGCGCAGGCGCAGCGGCCACGGCTCACGGGCCCAGCCGCTCCGCGGCACGTGGGATCTTCCCGGACCGGGGCACGAACCCGCGTCCCCTGCATCGGCAGGCGGACTCTCAACCACTGCGCCACCAGGGAAGCCCCATTAAGTTGTTTTGACTGATTGAAATGTTGTAGCCTAGATGAGTCATAAGAAAAGTGAGGGATTGGCCTTTCTTTTGTTCAGATGATGTGCCTGACACACAGACGATGCCTGTGGCCTCTTCTGCGATTGGAGACAAGGAGCGTGTGTTCACAGTGATAGCCAGACCTTCCTCTTGCTTGTTGTGGTGAGTACCACTTGATCTATGCTTCTATGTGATGTAAGTCCTCCAAAGAGAGTACTGTGTACCTCTCAGTCCTCTAGACCCTGGATAGAGGATAATACCCTGAGAGATAATCAGTTGCTCCTCATTTTAGAAGAAAAATGTTCTGTGACCTCGGCAGGTACTTCCTATCTCTGGATTCTAGTCCAGTTAAAAAGAAGTAAGTAGGTTAAACGTCTATCTTGAAACTTTTGCTTAGTACTGCTTGGTAAGAGAGCTCACCATTGTTACTCAATCCTGACTTACCATTTTTAGTTTGGAAATAGGAGAATAGCTCTGGACCTAACTGTCTTACCTTGCTAGTGCTGTGATGATGGGGCTGAGAGGTGTGGAATTAAAAGGGGCCCATTTATATTACAATCACAACATGATCACATATCTTTCTTAGTAAATCTCTAAATGAAATGGAAACTTGGATCTAAGAACAGCAGTAGTTAAACAGAAAATGAAGAACAGTGCCTGAGAGTGTACTGTATCAAGGTGCTGACCCAGGAATTAAATGTCAAGGGGTGTCAGTTCTCAGTCCCTCTCTTTTGTAAAACCAAGTTTAATGTATACATTTGCTTATCATACATGCACATATACAAGTGTGTGTATGTACACATAGTATGTACACACACATGCATACATATGTAGTTTATTTATAAAACTGACAACGGTAGAAAAAACCAGAAAGTTGGAAGAATGAATAATATTTCTATAACCCAAAGGTAATTGGAAAGTTACTGCTAATATCCTTTGTTTTTTTCCCCCCAGGCCTTTATTTAGTGTAGTTGTGATTATCCTGTATTTTGTATCTTGTTTTTTTCTGAAATTTAAGATGATAATGATCATTTCGTGTACCTCTGTAAAGCCTTTATACACATCATTTTAAATATATTTTAAGAGTCTACAGTATGGGTAATTCCATGGTTTATTTAACCATTTCCCATATTTGGGGCTTCTGATTTCTCTCTCTCTTTCTAGCTCTCTTACATTAAAAATAAAACTTTGTTTCCCATTTCCCTCTTCTTTCTCTCTTATTTCTTCTCATTTTAATAGGGACTCTGCCAGAACTTTGAGATATGGCTGGCATTTTGTTTTATTTATTTCTTTGGGGTATGCGGGCCTCTCCCGTTGCGGAGCACACTCTCCGGATGCGCAGGCTCAGCGACCATGGCTCACGGGCCCAGCCGCTCTGCGGCATGTGGGATCCTTCTGGACTGGGGCACGAACCCGTGTCCCCTGCATTGGCAGGCGGACTCTCAACCACTGCGCCACCAGAGAAGGCCATGGCTGGTATTTTAAAATGATGACAGTCTTTGCTTCAGAGAAATATTTATATCCATTGACTTTGGATGTTGAGGAACCTCATAACTGGGGAAAAAAAAAAAAAGGGATGGCAATGCAACTCTCCAAAAGAAAACCTTGAATAATGTTTGCATATGAGTGTATATGGGTGTGCATGTGAGTTTGTATGTATATATGCATTTGTACCTGTGTGCATGTGTATGTGTGTGTAAGTATATATGTATGCATGTGTCCACACCTGCGTAATAGATTGAGGTATACGTATGTCAGCCAGTCAGTAAGTTAGGCTTCAGAGGGAGATGAGCAGCTCCATCAAACAGAATTCCTAAAATGCACTTGCAAATCTGCAGATTTGGCAACATGGCCTCATAGTTTTGGGTTTAATGTGACAGTTGGTGTGGACACCTATTTTTTCTCAGCTTTATTGAAGTATAATTGACATATAACATTGTTTAAGGTGTGCAATGTGATGACTTGATACATGTGTGTATTGCAAAATGATTATGGTGTGGATGCTTTTTTCAGTCTAGATGCTCTAATAATGATATCTGTGTGCCTTGAAGGAGAGGTGAGGAAGAGCCATGTGTTTAAACTGAAGTTTAACTATTGGTAGTTCTTTGATAGCCAGCCAGGTAATGCCCACAAAAATCTGCTGTGGAACCCCACATTGAGCATAACTTCCTAGTTTCAAGAGGAAGGGGGTAGAACATTAACTTCTTAGTCTTAAGAGGCTATGGACTCACAGACTGCAAAAACAAACTTATGGTTACCAAAGGGGAAAGGTGGAGGGAAGGATAAATTAGGAGTTTGGAATTAACTTGTACATACCACTATATTTAAAATAGATAATCAACAAGGATCTACTGTATAGCACAGGGAACTCTACTCAATATTCTGTAATAAATGGGAAAAGAATCTGAAAAATAATGGATATGTATATGTATAACTGAATCACTTTGCTGTACAACTGAAACTAAAACAACATTGTAAATCAACTATAATATAAAGTAAAAATTAAAGTAAAATAAAATACAGGTAAACAAACAAACGAAAAAGAGGCTATGGAGAAGAAACAGCATCATCATTATGAGCATCGGTGATGGGGCAAGTTCAGAGACTTCAGCTCAGGGCAGTAGAGGCCAGTGAAGTGGTAAAGGCAGAGGCTTCAGGTGGTGACCTCCCAGAGTGATTTGGAGGCAAACATAAGGTACTACTTGTGGGCTTTCAAAAAGTATTTAGAAGAGCTAAGAGCCAGTTAGGTTTAAGTATTGGGATTCAAATACCAATGTTAATATAACCTTATTGATAGACTTGGGGAGATTTGGGTCACATGACTAAAACCACAGTATTCAATCTTTGTTCATAAGGGTCTCCCTGTCCCATATTCCCAACTGTTTTCTTAAAGATGGATTCCCAGATGATAACTTACTAGATTTTTCAGTTTGAGTTTGTCCCTAAACAAACCCTGACACAAGTATTTGTGTGCAAACAGTTTATTTGGAAGATCCCAGAATGTCCAAGTGAGGAATTGGAAAAAATTAGGTGAGAAAAAAAGAAAAGCCAATAAAGGGTGCTGTAATGAGTGGATTATCCATGTGGGCAACTGGGGCTTGATCCCACTGGGGACCTTCTGAGAAACCAGCCCTCAGAAAGCAGCCAGCAGGCCATTTCCATACCTCCAGGAAATGCCTCCTTGCAGCAGAACAGGGTGATAAGAAGAAAGATGTGGGTACTAGAGGCGTAAAGTTGTCATCAGGCTGAAAATTGTCTGTTGCCACTGCCAAAGCTTTCAAGTGGACCAAGGGGTAAAGGATGGGACACTGACAGCATCTGCCACACTGAGCTTACCAAGTCCCTTTTCATTTCAGTACACTGTTCTTGTGATTATGTGCTGTCTACATATTTAGGATTGTCATTCTTTTGCTTTCTGCCATCTAACAATCACAAGGTTTCTAGGTATCCGAGATAAAATATGCCTCCAAGGCTTTTCTCAATCTCTGTGCCAAAGTTCACTTAAGCAACCAAGGCACAGAGGCCCTTCTACATTGAAGGTTAATTGTGATGTCAGTTTCTCCTTGGAAATAAATACTGAGGCAGAAACAGGCTTGAAACTTGGAAGAGAAATGTGCTACCATAAGCAGCCTCACTCTGAGGGTGGCCTAATAGACATAGAGTTTTGGCTCATACCTTTGAAAATTCTCTATATTTCCACCCCAAATTCAAGTTGTCTGATGTCAGTGCCTATTTCTTTAAATAGCGTTTCTTTCATTTTCCAGTTCTCCTTCATTCTGCTTGTAATAAATCAATCAAGAAACATTTTTGAACTTTCCTATGTCCTTTCTTTATTCCTTCTTAGTTAAGAATTTTGAAAAAAAAAAAAGTAATTTACACTTCCTCACTATGCAGTCACACTTCAACACACAAAAAATCTGGCTTCCACCTCCACCACTTCACTGAGAATGTTCTCATCATATTCACCAAAAATATACTGGTAAATCCAATCATCACTTTTTGTTTTTATTCTGTTTGAATTTACTGATTGCTCTGCTGATATCAAGACTGTTACATACTACATGATGAACATCTCCACTTGTACAATCTACAGAGGTCAAGTTAAAAGCTAAGTTCATCATCTCTCAAACCAGCCATACTCATTTATTCTGCCCCAAATTTGCTCCTAGTCTTGGTGGCTAGCATTATCATCTGCCTATATAGCCTAAGCCAAAAGAGCTGGAGTCATTTTAGAAATTCTCTATCACTTATTCTCCATATCCAATCAGCCTTACAGTTTTTACTTCCTAAATATGTTTCTGAGGCTACACTGTAAGTCATAAAACAATATTTCTTTGACTCTGGACATGTCTAATCTTTGGAAATTCCAGTTTCCCTCAAGATCTTCCAAAACTTTTCCAGTGGGTATCTCATTTATTTCAAGAACGTGTCACTCCTCTGAGATCTGTTATTTAGTCTCTTTACCTTATATCTTCACTTGCTTCTGAGATCAGCAATTTATGCCGCAGTATCATATTAACAGAAGTCCCCAGGGCCACTGCTGCTGCCTTACAAAAACGTTTCTCCTACTTCTGGTGTTCATTTGCATTAAGGCTGTGGAAACTAAAAACTAAAAATACTGATCTCCAGGACTCTGGGGACACCATGATTCCTAGTCACCGTTGCTGCCATTACTGCTGTTGCTGTCTGTGACTGCTAATGCATGCCGGGTGATTGTTGAACCAGCAGTCTCCTAAATTATTTGTCATCTTTATGATATTTCCTGATTATTTGTTTAATTAGACTCTTGGCCAACTATGGCAACCTGTCTTTTAGACAAACCCAGATACAGCTGCATCCTAAGGCAAACAAGACTTAAGCTTAAGGTTGAACCTCTGCTATATTCTGTTTGCAGTAAAATATTTGAAATTTCTGTGTGTCTCATCTGAGAATCCAACTTGGAATGATAGAAGAAAAGGTTATTTGACTGGGCCACTCCAACATTTCTGCTGGGGACAGACTCTTTTTTTTTTTAAATTTTATAAATTTATTTATTTTTATTTATTTATTTTTGACCGCATTGGGTCTTTGTTGCTGTGTGCAGGCTTTCTCTAGTTGTGGCGAGCAGGGGCTGCTCTTTGTTGCAGTGCGCAGGCTTCTCACTGAAGTGGCTTCTCTTGTTGCGGAGCATGGGCTCGAGGTGTGCAGGCTTCAGTAGTTGTGGCACGTGGGCTCAGTAGTTGTGGCTCTAGGCTCTAGAGCACAGGCTCAGTAGTTGTGGCACACGGGCTTAGTTGCTCCATGGCATGTGGGATCTTCCCGCACCAGGGCTCGAACTTGTGTCCCCTGCATTGACAGGTGGATTCTTAACCACTGTGCCACCAGGGAATTCCCAGGGACAGACTCTTGAATACTAGGACAGGCTGTGTGTGTGACACCTTCTCCTGGCACACCAGGGCTTAGAAGAAAAACAGTGCCCTGGCAGTACCTCATATACCTCACATAGTTTGGCAATGATGGGTTTTTTTCTTGAGGTGTGAGTCTTCACTTATATCACCCTCTCACATCTGACTGTGACACCTCTACTTACCTCTGGGATCTTCCTTGGAGGAGCAGCCTGTGTAAATGACACTATACATGTCTTCTATCCTATGCATATGGGGTGACTGAGCTGCTCAGGCTAGGGTATCATCATTCTTTTCCAATCTTTTATGTACCTTTGATGCTAGAGTTACCTGAGACATAACGTCTTACAGAACCTACATGATTGAGCTCTTCTTTTCCTTGCCTTTTATTCACCACCTGGTCCAGGGGTGAGGTTGCATCCCTCATGATTATTTTGGTGTGTTCATAATACTCAGGTAGAGCCCCACACGGTCTTCCTCTAGCTGGGGAATTAGTGCATTGGTCACCACAACCCTTCTGCAGCCTCCTGTGAGGCCATCACAGCCAGCACTGTTCCTGTGGATCTGTGCCACTGCTTCTCTCACTGGCTCTGCTGCCTGCACAGCTGCTCTGGGACTAGCCGAGTTGACACCTGGACCCCTCGTGTTATATGAAGAAGAGAAGGTGGGTTGTTTTTATTTGTGTCCCTGAGGGCTGGGCCAGAGGAAAGTTTAAGTAATAAATACCTAGTGATTTTCCCAAATAACTAGTTCTTAGTATGTTAATTGAGCCTGTTAGCCTGAAGCCAAAGTTATACCTTGACTTTCTATTCTCCCAGGTGAGCTCTTTTTCTTAAGTTCCTCAATTTTTCATGTTAATAGACCTCTGAGGAGTCTATTTCACTAGTTTTCTTGATTTTTCTAGTCATCCCAGACTCCTAATATATCAATACTTTTATGTATATTTCTTTTATTACATCTCCCGTATTATTTATCAAGATCAGACACTAATTCCTAGAGCATGAGGATGAATTCCTAGGCTAGACAAACGTGATTTCAAATCCCAACTCCCCTGCTTACTGATTATGTGGACCTTGGCATATTCCTTATCACCTTCTCTTATCCTAAGTTGATTTATCTTGAAATAAAAATAAGAACAGTACATGCCTCGTAGGGTGACAGTGGGACTGAATGAACTAATGTAAATGAAGCACTAGGAGCAGAAGTCAGCACATAAGCCATGCTCATAAATGTTAGCTGCTAGTATTGTTATTACTTTTGCCTGCGTTACTGCAGAATTGTCTTAACTGGTTTCCTAATCTTTATTCGGAGCTCTTCCAGTCTATTCTCCACATTGTTGTAAGAGTAATCTTTCTGAAACTTACGTCTGATTGTGTCACTTCTCTTTTTCAAACCTTTCACTGATTTTCATAGCTTTTATCATGATGCTTAGACTCCATAGCCTGGCAACAGGCCTATTGTAAACTTGAGTCGTCTCTCTAGTCTTGTTCCCTACCAGTCTTTCCCAAACTTCATTGCTCTTAATGTAATCAATACTTAGAGTTCTCTGAAAGCAGCACATTCTTTTGTGTCTCCTTGATATTGTGCCTATGCCTATTTATGGAATGTCTTTGCCCCCATTTTCCTCTCTTTAATTTCTACTCATTCTACAAAACCCATCCAAAGCATCACAACACCCAGAAAACCCTCCAGTTCTTTGAGTTTGATTGAGAGGACCTCCATCTCTGCCTGTTAGCACCTTCTAAACATGTCCATCCTAGCACTTGTCATGTGGTGCTAGAATTATCCCTTTCCTATCTTTTGACTCTTTTAATTGAAAGTTCTCTAAGGACAAAGAATGTGTATTATCCTGTATCTATACTATCATGTATCTTCAATGTCTATAAGCCATCTAGGAAATAATAGATACTCAATGTTTGTTGAATAAATGCCTGACAGAGGGATTAAAAAGCAAGGTATGTGTGGGAGGAGAGGTACAGTGAAATGCAGAGGAAGGGCCAAAGATTTCCTCTCCCATACTTGAATTTCGTTTTGCACTTTTAGGATGGTAAAGTGGATCTTGGAATTGTCAGGTTATTTCTAAGATGTTACGAAGTATGTGAAAAAAAGGGTTTGGGATTCTCAGATGTTTCTGGCATGTGTTTATATTTGTATTGAGTTGTAGAAAGTATTTAATGGTCTGAAACTGCCCCTCCTGTAGGCTGTAGAAATAGCTGGTTTACTTATTTGTACTCAAAAATGTTCTAAGAATAGATCTCAAATATCTGAAATGCTGATATTTCAGTAATCTCATTTTATTCTATAAGCTTCTCAGGATCCTATAGTCTTTCCCTTTCTTATCCCCTGTAAGAAATAAATAAGATTACCTAATACATATTTACATATGAAATGATAGCCACATTATATAATATCGTAGTAGTGAAGAAAAAAGTGACTGAAGTCAACTGAATTTCTATGAAAAGAGGCTTTAAATTCATATGTGTGTGAAGGTTGTTTAAATAATTCAGTATTATTTTTCTTCATAAAAATTTTTCCCATAGTGTTTAGTTTATTTGTGAAAATGCAAACAAGTACTAGAGGCTGTATTATTCAGTAGGTAAAGTCTTTATCTGTATTAAGTAAATGTGGTTTTAAAGCCTTTATTAGAAACAGAATTTCCCATGGTCAAATTTAATCTAATGACCACATTATTTGAAAAAACTTAAAAATTCTCCAATAATAAAAAAATAATTTTCTATGTGGCAATATTACCCAAAAAGGACTCAAACAACTTTATGCCCTTACCAGAAATGTAATATAGCATTTCACAATCTCTGATGCTGAAATTCAGTTATTGAGTTTTTAATAAAGCACATCATCAGTAAATTGAATAAATGGTTTAAGGCCAAAAAAAATTTGAGAGAACACCATAAACATTTGAAACCATAAAACTGTAAGCATTCAGAGCTTATAAGTAGGGATTTAAAAGAAGTCAATTTGGCTTCTTACACTTGGTAAAATAGGGGTATTTGGTGCTAGTATTAATAATCAAAAAAATATTTGAAATTACCTCTATTTTATTTTAACATCTTTATTGGAGTATAATTGCTTTACAATGATGTGTTAGTTTCTGCTTTATAACAAAGTGAATCATCCATACATATACATATATCCCCATATCTCTTCCCTCTTGCATCTCCCTCCCACCCTCCCTAATTGGAGTAATTTATGTTGATGTTATCACATTAAATTAAAAATAAGGCATAATGAATTCAGAAGGCAATATATACACAATTTTCAATTTACAGATGAGTTATTTTCCTCAGGTTCCTTTGCGTGTTCATTGAATGGGACTTTGAGAACACAACAATTAAGGTTCCATTATGTGGTTGGATTCCCAGACAGGAAATGGAGGTCACTTGTGGAGGAAGTAGAGTACTAAATATTATGACAGTTTTTCACTGGGAGTATGTGTTACGTTTTTGGCATTTGAGGAGCACATCTTGCTTTATTGCAGTGAGAATGAGAATTACCAACTCTAAATCACAGGATTCTTAAAGCTACAGTGACTGTATGCCTTGATTTTTCTGAGTTGGTCCTGAAAGCATGTGATGTTGAGGAGCAAACACTCCACAGTGTGAGATCCCTAAGCCAGTGAACTGTGCGCTCAAAATCCCAGCCTGATGCTCAGAATACAACAAGGAATAAGATAAACTGCTCTCATAGGACTTTGTATATAATGGGGGAGACACACCATTAACATAATGATACAAAAATTATTACCATTCAAACAAGTATTACAAAGGGAAAGGGCAGGATGCTAGGTAAGCAGGTAAGGAAGATCTTAATATTGTCACGGTTTGGACTGGTCAAGAGAGGTGTCCATGAAGATGTGGAACCCACAGGAAGAGTAGGAGTTATCTAGGCTAATAAATGGGGAAAGCAACATCATTGAAGACCCCTGAAATAGAAGGTTCAGTATATCAGATGAATTGAGAAATTGCCAAGATTACTGGATTACAGCAAACTAACAATGTGCCAGTGGGTGAGACTGCAGAGGGAATCAAGGGCCAGATGGTGCAGTGCCTTTCTTAGATGCCTTAGTAATGATCCTGAACTTTATACTAAGGCCAATGAGTAGTTATTGGAGAGATTTAGCAGGAGAATGCCTTCATTAAATTTATATTCAATGTCAATAAATGCTGACCTGAATTGAATAATTGAATTGTCTGGATAAAAGTAGAAGTGGATCTAAAGGCAATTACTGTCTTTGGGGGTGTACTCTGAATCCTTCAGTTTCAAGCCATGCTATACGGCACAGATTTCTGGCAGTGGTGATCCTAGCAGGTACTTTGGTTAACAGCTGTTATGTGCTTCCATGGCCAGTTTTCATTTGTGTGTGACCAAAACCTAGCTGTTGAGTGCAACCATACATTTGAGTAAGGTGACTAACACTTCTAGTATTCTCAGTATTGAGGGGTTTCCAGGGAAGCAAGGCTTTCAGGGCTAAAATGAAGACAGTGGTAGACAAACAAGGATGATCAGTCACCTTATTGACAAGCCAGACTCATTTGTTATAGAAACTTTGGCTTCAGATGGTTACACCTCAAAGCTGATACATCCAGTTCTGAAATTTGAGTCCATTTCATCCCACTGTTTATTTCCACCACTCAAAGTGCAGGCTATCTGTTTTTCTCTCTTACATGTACTGTTTCCTTTCCCAGAATTTGCCTATTCATCCCTTCCTTTCATTAGAAACCTCTACAATATTCTCAGGCTGTTGGGAGAATCCTTATTCCTCCTCTTTGCTTCAGATGGAACCAAAGAACTACACCTTTGATAGTAATCTTAAACTGAGGCTGCTCATGTAGTCCCCAACCTGCATACATAGGTCTTGGAGGTAAGAGCAGCATTCCCCTTGCTCCCCAGTGCTTTTGCCTTCTACATTCTACTGCCAGAGTTCTTTCTGTTTTGACACTCAGGCCATCAGAGCATCTATCCTATACCTTGGCTTGTCAAGGTCACTTTCACACATTCACAGTGAATGCTGGCACCTGCTGGCACCTGGCTCATAGCCTCTCTCCCGTACCTTAATTCTCACCACCAAACTCCTTTTATGAAGGTCACGACTTACCAAATCCAACGCAAACTTTTCAGTCTTCACTTATTTGACCTCCCTGAATCATGTACTCTCACCCAAACACTAGGATCCCCATCTCCCCTTGGCCTCTCCCAGTGTGTGGGGTAGTAATGGATTCCGTAGGCCCATTATGCCACCTCTCAGCCATAAGAAGAAAAGTCTATAAAATAAAAGAGATTTATTAATTTTTATGAGTTAATTCCATTTTATCCTTGCAAGAATCACGTGAGGTGTGCAGGAAAAGTAGTGTTGCAAACACATATTAAAGTAGAGAAAATGGGGCACGAAGAGAATAAGTAGTTTTCCTCCGAGTTGCACAAGATGACAGAAGCCAAATCTAGCATGTAGATCCCCTTCTGATGCTCCTTCCACTGTGCCAAGACGTGTTAGTGAAAGAATAAGGGTATAGAAATTGCCCTCATAAATAAGTTTTTAATTCAAATTCTTATTTGTATTTATGATTCAGTAGCATGTGATGGAAGAAACTATTAAAGTACAAATTCTGAGGTAGATTTCCTAGGTGATCTTGCATTCAGAATGTTGTTTTAGAGCTTACTGAAATGAATTAAGATTGGCTGACATGGCTTTCCATCTGCAATTTCTATGTATTTTGATGTGAAAGAACTACCCTGTGAAACTTGAGATTAAAGGAAAGCAGAATAATAATTTTTATGTAACCTCTGTAGCCGAAGAATCTTAATGGTGGGTAATAAAATGTTGAAATGAGATATATTTTAATTAGGTAATAATAGCAAGCTTTGTTTATTAACTACTCTGAAGGTTCTAATGAGCGGTGAATTTCTCAGGCTCCTTGGCAAGGAAATGAGAACATTTAACAATTTCCCAAACTAATCTCATTATGGAGAAGTCAGCCTTGCACATGCTTATTTAAAAATGAAGGCGAAATAGAAAACTTCTCTGCTGGCTACTCGTGGTACATGTTGAATACAACTTCCTTTGTTCTTTTATATTTCTGAAAAATATTATTTTATGCCTAAAAACTAATAGGCCAAATTTTCTGTCCCAGGATAAGCATAACCAAGCTGAATCATCTTTTTGCAGGGCAAGGTTTTAGAAAGACCTCCTAAGTTTGAAGTCTTCTCAAATCTCTTTCTGTCCTCAGATTACTCAGGAGACGTGTGCTAAAGCTGAGATATCTTCTTTATATCACCAGGGAGATGTGACCATACTCCATCACTCATAGATCCAAGAGGAAAAACTCAGGGGGCCTAAGCAGGAGGTGACCAGAGCAAATTGCGGAGCTAGTCAGTGCAGGAACATGATTTCAACCCAGATAGGTCAGAATCCAAAGTCCAGGCCTTTCAGGCATATAAATCAAAATTGACATCTGTTCATCCTAATTACCACTTTATTACTGAAATTAATTCTTTAAATGCAAGTTCATTGGTATGGCCTCAGAGTGTAATCCAATCTTTTCTAAGGTTAATTTTCCAAAATTCTGAAAGGCAAATAAATAGCTATACATTCTCTTTCCATGTGGACTGTTGGAAGATCCCTCTGTGTAAAGATTTTCTCTCATGGATTGTTACAGTTTGGTATAGCAATGAAAAATAATTGTATTTTTAAGTTCTTTCAGTTGAATGTTTATCTCTGAGAAAACTGCATTTTGCAAAATGCATTTTCTGTTGTTCCCAAGTTTAAGCCTTTTCTTTACTGGCAATAACAAGACATAATTTTGTTAGAAATAAAAGTGGTTTAACTGGTAATTTTAGAAGAATGTTTTCACAATTATAAGGCATATATAATAAAATAATACTTGTGGTATTCATGATTCAGACACTTTATACAGCCAGACTGGACTTAAACTTTCTATTTATCCTGTCAAAACGTTTTTAGATTCTTGTCTTCAACATGTCATAGCTATTTAATTTACTTTACAGGGGTTTCAACTGATATAATTTGCAATCTTCTACTGATATTTTATCATTAGGAAATCATTGGAAGACAGATTCCTCATGGAATATTTCTCTAGAAATAGTTGCCAAGACCATAGCTAAATTTACCCATAAGCACACTTCATATTGTTAGCTGACAACTTGTGGGACAGGTCTGGACTGAATTTAAATTTTGCCTTAAGCAGTGGTGGCAGTGTTATTAACTACTTACCTGTTAGTACACACTTTTGCTTATTTGAAATGTATGATGTGGATTATGTTGAAAGCTATCTCTTTTCTGTGGTATAGCTATTCAAAGTCTATTTGTACTGAATCAGAATTTTAAGAAGCTGAGATAATGAGATTTCTAACTTCATTAGAAAACTGACATTAATGATACACCAGTAGATTATTAACTCTTAAGGAGGCTCTACTCTCAAGGATACAGCAACCAAGTACTGCATCTCCAGTATCTGCCCCAGATATTATGCACTGATATTAACATCAGTTCATTCTGATCCGTCCAGATTGCTCAATTTCTTCATCACCTTGGCTCCAGATTATAATCCAACCTGGGTGACACTTAATTCTGTTATAAATCGTATACCAGAATACTGTATCTAAATGGAAGTTCTAAATTTCTTAGGCTAATATCTGATGTTTAAGCAACCATGTCGCCAAGAAAAACCTAGGACTCTGCAAAGTTCATTGAAGTATTATTAGCTTTTAATACTATTAGTATAATAGTAAATTAAAATAAAAATTAGTATAAACCAATTTGTAAGATTAAGCATAGATTTCAGGATTTGTGCAAAGCCTAAAAAGTAAACATGGTAGTAGCAGTCTAAATGTATAGTAGTATTTCCCTGATAAGCTGGCTTACATTTGAATCTGGTGTAAAATTGAAATGTTTCAATTCGCCCTAATATATTCAAATAATTATTGTGACTGTTTTAAAAAATTAAATCATGTCCATCTGCTATAAAAATGGCATGGACATCATATTTTTCACTGATGATATTGTTTTGTTGAACACTGGGAATGGGTGCAAAAAGAATCATAACTTATATAGTTATTGGAAAATTGAATTCAGTATGAATAATGTGAAGTCAGAAATGTTTGCTTTGGCAGGCTTTTTCAATGGTTGAATCTTAAATATTAAAAACACTGTCCATCAGATGAATTTATTCAGTATCCTGTACATTTTGCTGCTGATTCATCTTGGAGAGACCACTGGAGGGCATGCTGCTCAAAACTGCATAATATACATATGTAATACTGAGTTTCTCTTCTGGTTGATACAGATCACTAATAGCATCTTTTCTTTAGCTTCTGGAGATTTTACTTTGAAAAATCTTTACCTACATAAAAGTTGTAATAATAGTACAATGACAATTCATGTACACTTCACCTTGATTCACCAGTTGCTAACATTTTGCCATATTTTCTTCATATCTCTCTCTAAACATTCCTCTCCCCCCTGTTATTAATCTCTCCCTTATTCTTCCTTTCTTCATCTTTTTCTTTCTTCCTTCCTTCATTCCATCTATAGTTCCTTCCTCCATCTCTGCCTCCATTCTCTTCTTCATTTCTTCTTTCCATTTTTTCCTCTCTTTTCTATTTTTTGCTTTTATCTTTTTTTACAACCATTTAAAAATTTGTCTTAAAAGTCAGCTAACTTATTAACTAACATACTTCAATATATATATTTCCTAAGAGCAGACATTCTCCTAAATAACTATGATTCAATTATCACCCTATGAAAATTTAGGAATTTTTCCCAATTGTTCCAGTAATGTCCTGTGTAGCTCCCTCTCCCCATATGTTACATTTATCCATATCTTTTTAGTCTCATTGAATTTAGAACAGTTCACCAGCCTTTGGTATCTTTCATGGCATTAACATTTTCACAGAGTTCAGGCCAGTTGTTTTGTAGAATATCCTTCAATTTGGATTTGTTTGTCACCATATGTATTCTTAATATGTGATAAGCTTATATAATCTCTGCTATGATATATGGTATCATTTCTACAGTCTTTCGAAAGCACTTATGGTATTGTTTCCATAAAGATAGGAGTGGTTTTAGAATAAGTGTTGTATGGTGTGCCAACTCATTATTTTTGTCTTTGGGTTTGAGGAAATTCTCAGATTTCAAATTTTTTCCAAAAATATTTAGTCCACTCTCTAACACTACTTTTGGATGATAGATGGTCCTAAGTATTGATAACATCTTGTTCCCTTGGTTACAAGAACTTGGATATAAAAATATGAAACCAGAACATTGGCCATTTCTTGTTTAAAAATAAAATATGAATCAATTTACAGTCAAATGATAATTTATTAGATCACTATAAGAGTGTCTGTAGACATTTATTAAATGCTTGATAGATGAGACAGAAATAACAATCAAAACACTCCTAACATTCTAGTAGTTTTAGAATAAGGTACGAGAGAAGACAAATACACACAAATACCCAAAGTACTCAAATATAGAATTGCAAGTGCTTAGATGTGTGAACAAAGTGTTAAAAAGCGTAGAGCAGAAAACTTCTCTTGCTGCCTGGTGAGGAATGGTTTGGGGGCTACGGTGTCAGGACAGGCTTTACATTTGAGATGGCAGTTGAGGTATGGAAACAGTTCATTGTGTTGGTAACGTGCTCGGGTTTTAGTTACCCAGGCTTGGTTCTGAATTCAATTTTGTGTTCTTTGGTAAAATGCAGTAAGTATCTGGTCCACAGTTTACTTTTCTGTAAATTGGAGTTAATAATACCTATCCTGTAATGCTGTGAGGATTGAATAAGATAATGGACATATGTAACTTGAAGTAAATGTTTAATAAATGGTAGCTCTACTAGTAGTGTTATTTAAATGTGACTGGTAGCTCCTTTCTTAGAGAAGTAGAAAATGACACAAAATTGTGACATATATCGTGTGCTAGAGAAAAGGATGTTTTCTGTGTAGTCAGCAGCCTTGTCAGGAGATTAAGGCTGCAAAGTTTGTCCTCAGATTCTGTGGAACTATATGCTAACCAAAGAAGAGAGGATTTAATCTTTAAACACAGATTTTTGGAAAGGGGACGTGTTAGGATAAGATCTGTGTTTTACTAAAAACAATCTGGGGTCAGTGTAAGTGATGTGTTTGCTGGATCTTAACCTAGGAGGTCACAGATGACTTGAAATCTATATATGTCCATATAAAATATAGGGATTTATAGACTTTTAAAAGTCATCTAATGACTACCCTGGGGCAGAAGGAAGACTGGACTTCAGGAAGACTTTTATTTATTTATACTTCACTTTAAAAAATTCTTTTTGTATATTTAAAAATGTACATTAAGCATTGGCAAAATAAAACAGGCACATAATTTATGAATAATAAATGCACATATGCTGTGGGTGCACAGACAAAATTTTTTTACTGAGAGGTGAGTGATGCAAAATGTTTTGAGACCTCCACTTCAGAAGGGCTAGTTCGGATTCGAGGACTTCTGAAATAAAAGAAAGCAAGCTAGTTAATGTAGAGTTTCAGTGGTCCTGATGAGTTTTAATGAGAACTTGACCTAGGTTGGTAACACTGGAATTGAGAAAGGGGCTGTATCTGAAAGACTGAAAAATAAATTCATCATCAAGACTCGAAAGCCATACTATCACTGTGGATATCTTTGCTTATCAAGAATTTGAAGGAGAGTAGTCAGAGATCAGCTGAGAGATTGTAGAAAATACATTCTACACTTGGGTAATAGTAGGGAATGGGGATTTATTTTAAAGGCAAATTTAAGTTATTTGATACCAGGTTGCCTCATTGAATTACAGAATTCAGCTGATAAATAAGAAGTAAAAGAAGGATAATAATGTGTGTATTCAGTTTTCAGTATAGATGTGGTTTTGTGAGGAAGAGTTGATTAGAGCAGAATTTTCTACCTCGTTACATGAATTGAGTGGTGATAACTCAATTAAAATGATTGAGGTATCAATTAACTACATGACTTTATGGAGAACAAAGTTGTGTGCTTTATTGATACAGAGTCAATAGGTTATGGTTAATTTTGAGAAGTGCACTTACATACTGTGTCTGAAGGAATGAAAGTTTGCTGAGTCACAAACTGCTAAAATGAGCAAGGAAGTAAAGTTTTTCATGAATCAAAATCAAATATGAATAAAGGACACATTGGTTTTGTAAAATGATAGTAATATACGTTATCCTCAATCTTGTCAATATAGAGGTATTCTTTGATTTTTGTCATACTCCTCTGTCAAAACATGGAGGGTTGTTTATTACTTCTTATGAAATCAAGGGAGTATGAGTATTTTAAAACCATGCTTGAAAAAAAAAATTATATACTAATCTAATTAGAGAAAAACAAGGCTTGGGAAGTTATCCTGTATATAACAGAGCTACTTTTTCTATAAAACCCTGATTCATTCATTCATTCTTCACTTATTCACTCTTTCAATCAGTCATTCATTCATGAAATATTTATAGAATATCTCCTGTGGACTAAGACAGGTAGGTCTGTGGTAGGCTTGTTAATAGTGTGAACATGAGAGAAAAGGATCCTAACGTTATGAAACATCAATCCTAATAGGAGAGGCAGACATAAATTTTTTAAAAATACATAAATAAGAGTAATTATAGAGTGTGATAACAAATTCTGCGCAGTTTAAGAAATGATATGATGGAGAGTACCTGAATGGTGGAGTGGTGTGTGTGGCGACTTTATACACAATGGACAGGGAAGGTCTCTGAAAATAGGTGACACTTGAGATTTGAAAGATTAGAAGGAACCATATCTCTCTCCCCAGATTTCTGCTCTTCATGGAAACTGGAAACAATTTCCTATCTTACCATAATTTTCCTTCTCTCTTCCAAGCAAAAGTAAACACAAATATAAAATCATCCCTCCCTCAATCAACCCATGATGAAGCTCCTCAGCATATAACTCTACCCCCTCTAGAAATGTCCTTGAATTACTCTTTTCTGCCTATTTACAGATGTATTCTCTAATTACTGCCTTATCCTTTCTAGTGTAGCTCACCTTAGTGTCTTCTGCTACTTCCCTGTCTTTATGTTTCCTACAGTTCAACCCAGCTTGGCAAAGGACCTGCAACTGAACAGCTCAGTAAGAAACTAAAAGGATATATTCAGATGTCAGGATGACGGAAAGGATGTAAGACAGATTTTAATAAAGTTGCTGACAGTGCTGTAATTTATCCTTTATGAAAAACGCTATAAAATGTACTTTGGCATCCAGTGTCCCTTTCCATCCAAATCTCAATCCTTTGGTCCCCTACTCCTTCCACTGGGTTGAGTGTCATGTCTTTCTGTTACTCTTACTTTTGTTCTTGTTCTTTCTGAATCAAGCTTACTGTGCTCACCAAAGTATTTCCTATTCAATCAGAAAGGAGGGTTGGTGTTTTTATTGATTACTTTTCTTCTTAAGTATAATCTGCCAACAAATGCTTGACTTTATCATAACTGAAATAAACACAGGGTGTTGCTCTGTCCCAAAGTCCTTAGCCGAGGACTGTTAAAATACCTGTCCCCACATCTGGGTTCTGATACATTCCAGGAGATTAGTGCTAAGTGGCCAGAGAGTTGCTGTCAATGACCAACTCTTATGAACAAAAGGTAAATTTGAAGACATAATCCATAAGATTGTCCCCAGGCTAGTTTTGAGGGTCTTTTGATAGAAAGAGGAGAAATGTTTCTCTCCATGCCCATGAAAATCTATGTATTTAAAGATTCATTCCTTATATATGCTTTCTTACATTAACTTTTCTGGTCCCCATGACTATCCTGGAACCTCTAGACTGAAGTCCATTGTTTGACCCTACCCCTGAGGACTGGCACGGTAACCTCTTTTGTCTCATCTTTAATTAAATTTATTAACATTGATGATTCTGGAAAAAGTCTGTTTGTTCAGCATCCTTTGGCTTTACATTCTTTTGCATTGACTTGCCCCAGCCATTTTACCTCTCCAAACTATGCTCTAGCACTGTGTGATCTATTATCAAAGACTCTTGAATCTCATCACTATACAGAAAACTTCTCCCTTTCCTCTGATGCATTTTTATAAATTGATACCCTCAACTCCCTGACTTGCTCTGCATTCTTTCTAGGGCTACTAGGCATTCAGTCATGGAAATGGAAGTCTGCATCTCCAAGTCCTCAAACTATTCTTAATGCAAGACCCATAATATTCCTCTTAATTTCTGTTGATTCTCAATCTCTGAGGCCTGCCACTACTGTAGTATTTCAGTAGAACATCTCTTTTTCAGACCTGGAATGTAATTTCTGAAAACTTCTCTAGTTTCTTAAAGGAAGGATTTTTCAGTCCTCTGAGGTTTCCAAGCACCAGTGAATCAGGTCTTAGCCTGTGAGGCCAGGCAAATGTCCTGAGACTATTCAATTGTACCTGTCACAGATCGCTTGTCTTCTTCTAAGAAAGACTCAGATGTTTCAATAAATTATGTGTCTATAGTTGTGGCTTAAATACTCATTTTCTTCCTGCAGCCTCATGAAGGAGTTTCTTAGATTTTTACAGTCTAGCAATCTCACATAGTTCTAAGGCTCTCTATTCCATTTGGTATATCTAGTTACAGATCAGGCATTCTCCCTATCTTATAGTAGTTCTGACAATTTGCTTCTCACCTTAATATGGTACTATAAGGGCAGTCCAATCATGGATTGTGTCTATTCAGCTTGTCCCCCGAATTCAGCAACCTGACTCTCATGATGATAGGGCATTCTTGGCCCCCTGGAAGTACCGCTGGGCAGTCACCTTATGTCTAAAATTCCATGAGTCCCTGAAATGTTACTTGAATAAAATTAAGGTTTTTTTTCCTCTTGACTTTAAGAACAGTCACAGCATATTGTAACATTAAAAAAAACTGAAAAGAGATACTGTATTTTGGGGGATTTCAGAAGGTTTCAGGTAAGGACGTTGTATTGCATATTATGTGGCATAATTAAACATCGCTTTGTCATCAGTCCTATTTATCATTGCAGCTGGTCAAATCTCAACTTCCTTCTTTGTTTGTCTTCCTTTTCCTGATAAATGAACATTGCTGGTTCACTGGTCTTTTTCCTTACAACCACTTCCTTCCTTCCTTTAGCTCAGCTCCTCCAATATCGTGTCTCTCTACTTTCTCACCTCTTTTAGCTACCACTAAGAATCTCTTGTCCATATTTCCATGCACTTTGCTATTCCAATCCACTTAACCATTTTCTCATTTTTCTATTCTCCTTTCTAAGACTATTATACCTCACTCAGCACAATGATGGCCTCCTGTCTGAAGTGTACACAAAGGATCAAAGAAAAGTAGTACCTTAGGATGAAGGTAAATATCTCTACATCCTTTCAATTTGATAGTTTTTGTCTTTATCACATTAATACAAATTTCATAACTCTCAAACAACTTATAAACGTGTAAAAAAATGATACCAAGATAGATTTGTTACTGATGAAAATTCTTAGCATTCAGCCCTTAATAAGGTTTCTAATTTCCTTCTTAACATATGTAAAGCGGATCAAATTAAGCACTCTTGACATTTAGACTCTTAAAACAAAATAAGAAGCCAATTTAAACTTCACTCAGAATAAGCAAAAAAGAAAAAAAAAGAAAAACCCACAGATGCATCTTGCCCTCCTGTCAACTCCTGCATCAGGGTCTTATGGATATACTGTTTCTCAAAAAAAAAAAAAAAAAAAAAAAAAAAAAATCACAGTAGCTAAGTGGATTCACTGGATGTAAGAGATGGTAGAGGCCAAGCAGAGAGTTTGTCCTACTCTAGTTTTAGATATGTGGCTTGAGGTTGGACCAGGGGCTGATTGGTAATTATTCCTGTGGATGAACAAGGTCAGATATCAGCATGATGAACAGAAGTCCTTCTATATATTGTTCCTAATTGCTTCACAGAGCACTGATGCCTTATGATCTGGTGCCCATCTTTATAATGTCAGAGATTGGAAAAGATTCCATACCAGACAATATGTAGATACTTTGTTTATCTACCTGCAGGATATTTTTCTGCTTAAGATTGTTTTATGGATCCTCCCATTATACCTCTACTGATATACTCCTCTCTCCCATTTTGTTTGGTTAGTATAGGACCACTGAACACATATTGACACAGGATAACCTAACAAATGACTTCTCAGTGGTTGGTTGTTTTACCTACATTGTTATTTTAATGATGATATACTTACAAGAAGGAACATCTTAAGAATTATGATTTATAAAAAGACATCACACCCAAGACATAAAATAAAGCAGTTAGTCAAATATAGAAAGATGAATATGTTAAAGGTAATTTAACAGGATAAACTATTTTAACCAAAATCAAGTTGTACCACTGATAATCATAATTAATATTTTGAAAGACTTCTTAGACTTGGTTTTGCTAAACAAAATTATAGAACCTCAGAAAAGCAGGGAGTTAGGTGGCTATGTGAACACTCATCAGTTAAGAGTTATAAATATTGGATAACATTTAAAATCAATGAATAGCTGTATAACAAAAAACAAACAAAAACCAGGGATAGTTTAGACTCATAAAACCACAACTAGAATGAGTAAGAACTTCAAGTTTGTTTATTCTTGACCTGAGTATGCCATTCTTCCCTAAGGCTACAGCTGTTCAAAATGGCAACCAAGTGTGCTAGAGATCAGAGTTCAAGACTAGATGTTCAGAGGGAAAATACTAAGTAGTATGAGAAATAAGGAGTCTCAAATTCTGAGCATAAACTGTCCAAATATTTGGCTTACAGCTAAACGATTTGTGTACAGGGGAGACCTCAGGAGGCATGATAGAAAAGAAGCCAGAGACCAGGGGTGAAACATAGGATGTCCCAGATTCAGACCTCTGAGTTTGATGTTTTTAAACATGAATTGCATTCCTCAGTCATGCTCAGTTCAGTTAGCAAAAAGATGAAAGTGTCAGAGTACAGGGCCCAAAACCAGCAGAGCAACTGGAAATTAGGGGATTCCCTGGAAACAAGGTAAAGCAGAAAGCATGAGCCTCATAATCCACCTAAATTTACAGTTTTTTGACAAATTTGGCAGGTATGGGTGACCGATAGGAAACCTGGCTAAAAATGCAGCAGTAAGAAGGCATAAGAACAAAGCAGATATTGTAGCAGCTATATATTGCTGAACTTGGAAGGTAGGTGAGTGTAAGAGCAGAAGACAGGCAGTTGGCAACAGAGTTTGCAGTTTGACTCCCCGCAAGGTAACTGCCTAAGAAAACAAAACCAGAATAATTCCCAGAACAGGATAGAATTTGGAGTCACTACAACATATTATTTGCAAAGTCTGCATTTGCAACCAAAAATCAGGCATCCAAAGAAACAGCTAGATTTGACAAGTAATCAGGAAAATAAAGACAGTCAATGTAAATTGACTCACATGTTGGATTTGGCAGACGTAGGTGTGGTCACCTCCTCTCACGAGCACACCAAAATCACAACAATCTGCAGAACAGCCGTTATTGAAAAAGTCTGAAACCTACCAGAAAAGATCTTCTGCAGCTAAAGACATAAAGAAGGAACCTAAACGAGAACAGTAGAAGGGGCGGACTCACGATATACTCAAATCCCATACTCTATGGGTGGGTGACACACAAACTAGAGAATAATTATATTACAGAGGTTCTCCCACAGGAATGAAAATTCTGTTACCCACATCAGGTCCCCCACCTGGGGGGTCTGGCACCACAAAGAGGAGCCCCCAGAGCATTTGGCTTTGAAGGCCAGTGGGGCTTGATTGCAGGAGCTCCACAGGATTGGGGGAAATAGAGATTTCACTCTTAAAGGGCTGACACAAAATCTCATGTGCGCTAGGACCAAGGGCAAAAGGAGTAATTTTATAAAGCCTGGGGCAGACCTACCTGCTAGTCTTAGAGGGTCTCCTGAGGAGGAGAGGTGACTGTGGCTCACCCTGGGAACATAGACACTAGTGGCAGACATATCAGGGAGTATTCATCTGCATGAACTATCCTAGAGGCTGACATCTTGCTTGGCTCAGGCACCAAGATCTGGCTCCACCCAACAGCCTGTAGGTTCCAGTGTTGGGACACCTCAGGCTAAAGAGCTAACTGGGTGGGGACACATCCCCATCCATCAGCACATAGGCTGCCTAAAGACTTCCTGAGCCCACAGCTGCCTCTAGACACGCTGCTAGACATGGATGGCCCTGACCACCAGAGGGCCAATCTCCCAAGACTGAAACAGGAAGAAATAGAAAATATGAAGAGACCAATTGCCAGTACTGAAATTGAATCAGTAATTAAAAAACTATGCTATATATAGAAAATTCTAAAGATGCTACCAGAAAACGATTAGAGCTCATCAATGAGTTCGGTAAAGTTGCTGGTTACAAAATTACTCTATAGAGAATCTGTTGTCTTTCTACACACTAACAATGGAATATTAGAAAGAAAAATTAAGGAAACAATCCCATTTATCACTGCATCAAAAAGAATAAAATACCTAGGAATAAACCTACCTAAGGAGGCAAAAGAACTGTACTCTGAAAACTATAAGATGTTGATAAAAGAAATTGAAGACAATACAAACGGAAAGATATACTGCATTCTTGGATTGGAAGAATCAGTATTGTTAAAATGACTATACTACCCAAGGCAATCTACAGAGTCAATGCAATCCCTATCAAATTCCCAATGGCATTTTTCACAGAACTAGAACAAAAAATTTTTAATTTGTATGTAAACACAAAAGACACCAAATAGCCATAACAATCATGAGAAGGAAGAATAGAGCTGGAGGAACCATGCTCCCTGGCTTTAGACTATACTACAAAACTACAGTAATTAATACAGTATGGTACGGGCACGAAACCAGACATATAGATCCAGAGAATGGGATAGAAAGCCAAGAAATAAACCCACGCACTTATCGTCAACTGATCTATGGCAAAGCAGGCAAGAATATATGATGGAGAAAATACAGCCTCCTCAATAAGTGGTGCTGGGAAAACTGGACAGTTACATGTAAAAGAATGAAATTAGCACATTCTCTAACACCATATACGAAAATAAACTCAAAATGGATTAAAGACCTAAATGTAAGATCAGATACTATAAAACTCCCAAGAGGAAAACATAGGCAGAACACTCTTTGACATAAATTGCAGCAATAGTTTTTTGAATTGGTCTCCTAGAGTAATGGAAATAAAAACAAAAATAAACAAATGGGACCTTAAACTTAAAAAGTCTACAGATAATAAATGCTGGGGAGGGTGTGGAGAAAAAGGAATCCTCCTGTACTGTTGGTGGGAATGTAAGTTGGTACAGCCACTATGAAGGACAGCATGGAGTTTCCTTAAAAAACTAAGCATAAGGCTGCCATATGATCCTTCAATCCCACTCCTGGGCAAATATCTGGAGAAAACCATAATTCAAAATGATACATGCACCTGTGTTCACTGCAGCACTATTTACAATGGCCAAGACAGGGAAGCAACCTAAATGTCCATTGACAGATGAATGGATAAAGAAGATGTGGTATATTTATATAATGGAATATTACTCAGCCATAAGAAAGAATAAAATAATGCCATCTGCTGCAACATGGATGGACCTAGAGATTATCATATTAAGTGAAGTAAGCCAGACAGAGAAAGACAAATATCATATGATATTGCTTATGCATGGAATCTAAAAAGAAAAATGATACAAATGAACTTATTTATAAAACAGAAATAGACTCATAGACATAGAAAACAAACTTACGGTTATTAAAGGGTATAGTGGGGGTGGGGGGAGATAAATTAGGAGTTTGGGATTAACATACACACTACTATACATGAAATAAACAAGGACCTGCTGTATAGCACATGGAACTATATTCAATATCTTGTAATAACCTATCATGGAAAATAATCTGAGAAGATACATATATATATATATATATATCTGAATCACCTTGCTGTATACCTGAAACTAACACAATAGTATAAATTAACTATACTTCAGTTTTTAAAAAATGGTTAAGAAAATCAAAGAAAAATATTTTCAAAGTACTGAATAAA
The DNA here is from genome assembly GCF_026419965.1 of Kogia breviceps. Lineage (NCBI taxonomy): Eukaryota > Metazoa > Chordata > Mammalia > Artiodactyla > Physeteridae > Kogia > Kogia breviceps. Next base: position 51,194,779 of record NC_081322.1, read on the forward strand.
AATATGGCATCAATGCATAAACAGATGAGAAATCTGAACATAAAAATTGCAGTTATTAAAAACTGTAAATTATAGAGTAGAAAAAGTAGAAGTAATAAAATTAATCACAGATGGGCTCAACAGCAGATTGCAGATGACAGAAGAAAGAATCGATAAATTTAAGATTAACAGAAACCATCCAATTGAAGAAGAAATAGAAAAAGGCATAAGGAAAAATGAACTGAATCTTAAAGATCTGGAGGAAAATATGAAGTGGTCTAACACATATGTAAATGAAATCCCCAAAGGAGAAAGGAGACAGGAAAAAGCAGAAAGAAATTTAAGGAATAAAGGTCCAAAACATTCTAAATTTGATGGAAAACATTAACCTACTCAAGGAATTTCATACAAGTTAAACACAAAGAAATACACTCATAGACACATCATGGTAAAACTCCTGAAAGCTAAGAAAAGAGACAATATAGAAAGCAACCAGAGAAAAATGACACATTACATACTGGAGAACCATAATGAGATTAATGCCTGACTTTTCATCAGATTATGAAAGCCTGGAGACATTATATTTAAAGTGTTGAAGGAAAATAAAATCAACCAATAATCTATATCTGGTGGTGGTATCCTTCAAAATGAAGATGAAATAATATATCTAGGTTTTTAAAATCTTAAAGAATTCATTGCCAGCAGGCCTCCCTTATATATATATATACATATATACACATATATATATAAACATATATATATGTGTATATATAAATGTGGAAAGAAATTTCTTTCCACATTTGAGTATAAATGATACTAGATGGCAACATGGGTCTACAGGAATGACATAGTCACCAAAGCTATATACTATATGATTCATTTATATGAAATTCTTAAAAATGTAAAATTATAGTAACTGAAAGCATGTCAGTGTGCCAAAGTGGGGTGGGAAATGGTGACGAAAAGACAAGAGGGAAATCTGAATGATGTAAAATTTGAATTAACTGATAGTTTTATAAATGTATACATTTGTCACAATTCATTGAATTTTGCACTTAAACTTGGTGATTTTTATTTTATACAATACATAGGGCCTTACTAAGTCACCAGCTAGAAACCAATAAGCAGCACTCTGTTAAAATAAGTAAATTCAGATATTTAACTATTATAAATAAATGTATTCTAGTACAATTGAAATTTACATTATTTATTTAATATAATTATATTTCCAGCCATTTTTTAATGAGGTAATATGATTTGGGATATTACTCCTGCGCTCTTCATTTAAACTAGAGCAAAATGATTTGCCAAAAAACTGTTAATGCCAACTAATAAAACTTAGTCAATAGGTTGTATAATGTAATGAAAAGATGATGCCAGGTACTCCTGGGTGTGAATCCCAGCTCACCTCCTTAGCAGTTTTGTAACCTTGGATAAGTTACTCAACTTCCCGAAGCTTGGTTTGGCTTATATGTTAAATGAAGGTATTGTTACCTGTTCCATAGGGATGTTGTGAGGATAAGATGCAAAAAAGGTATGTACACTGCTTAGTGAAGTTCCTAACACAAAGTCAACATGAAATAAATGTTATCTATTTTGTTATTTGTAGTATCAGGATATTCTTTTTTAAAAAATATTTATTTTATTTATCTTATTTTTGGCTGCGTTGGGTCTTTTTTGCTGCGCGCGGGCTTTTCTCTAGTTGCAGCGAGTGGGGGCTACTCTTCCTTGCAGTGCGCAGGCTTCTCATTGCGGTGGCTTCTCTTGTTGTGGAGCACGGGCTCTAGGTGCGCAAGCTCCAGTAGTTGCAGTATGCATGCTCAATAGTTGTGGCTCACAGGCTCTAGAGTGCAGGCACAGTAGTTGTGGCACATGGGCTTAGTTGCTCCTCGGCATGTGGGATCTTCCTGGACCAGGGCTCAAACCCGTGTCCCCTGCATTGGCAGGCGGATTCTTAACCACTGCACCACCAGGGAAGCCCCATATCAGGTTATTCTAATTAATGTATAAAATAGATCATCTGAAACAGTGAATTACCATAATGACTACTGACCAATAATAAAATATTTGTATACCCTTCCTAAAATATCTGTGAATAGGAGAGAATGTGATAAGGGAGAAAAATCAGAAATATGTGAAAAGACAAATTATTGACTGGCACTGGAAGAATAAATTTGGCTCACATGAATCCTTTTATTGAGGGTCCTCAACAATAGCCTCTGTCCCTTTTCTAACAACCTACCTACCTAAGGTATATGTGATTTTGCATCTCTCTTTCCCTCCCTCTTCCTCTCCTTCTCCCACTTCCCTTTCCTCTCCCTCTTTCCCTTTTCCCCTCCCTTCTCCTTTTCTCTGTTCTCCCTGGCATATATTCAGTTCCTCTCTATCAGTTTCTTAGTTTCTGTAACCTAGAGGTTTTTCCTGTTTTGTAGTCTGAATGTGTACCTAAGCTTTTTTCTTTGTTGGGTCCGTGATAATTTCCTGATATTTCACTCTTACAACTCCCTTCTGTTGTTCCACAGTGCTCTCCCTCTGACTTGTCCTAATGTGATGCTTAACCTGTGACAACTCCATCTTCCCATACTCCTTTTATCCCACCCAAAAGGTGAAGAGAGTATTTACTTGGGAGGAAGTGAAAGGTAATAAATGCTGGAAGGTAAAATACTCTGGAATGAAGACTTGGTGAGGGACTCAGGTGAAAGGGGTTGAGGCATCCTTCTAAGGAAGGCCTTTTGTGAAGAAACAAGTGGTGGTTGGTGATCTTGGAAAAGATGGGAGTATTTAGAGAAAGTGGTTTAAGGAAACCAGTATGAGTTCAGAAAGATGAAGAAGCAGCTTGAAGTAACATAATCACTCAGAAAGCATTATAAGCAAGGACAGAAAGGGGGGAAAGAATAAGAACTAGGATACACTGGTGGAACACTGCATGTTGGCTGAGGTGCTGGAATTGTGGTAAAGATTGATCGGTGTTTCATGCACCAATGACCTGGAAATATTTACCAATGGAAAGTGTGAGCCAGATGACTTTGAGAAGCGTGGTTTTTCTTGAGGCTGGAAAGTGATTTGGATCTAAAGTCTATGCAGGAAAAAAAAAAATACACTGGTTTCAGAAAGGTAATGAGAGAGATCTAAACAAATAAAAAGAAGGGGAGAGAAGAGAAAAAGCCTAATTTTGAAGGATACAGATAGAAAATGAAAGAGCAGCGTATAAGAGTATTGGGCTAGAGAAATAATAAATGAAAACAAGAATGCATTTAGAAAATACTGTTTAATTTTTAAAGTATGTCATAGGCTAATGGAGTAATGTTGGGTTGTGAACGTGTGTGAAGTTTATGCAGCAAGATTTCCTCACTTTGGGGCAATATGCCCATAACACTTGCTGACTGTATACCTTATATCTTATCACATACCTTATACCTTTCTCCTCCATATTTTATATGTCTACTGCAATGTAGTATCATCTAGAACAAAACATACTTAAATTACCTTTTTCTTTTCCCATTAGAATCAACCCTGTTTGAAACAAATGAGATTTTTCTTAAGTTTTCCTCAAAGTGGGATAGGGCTGGCTGGCCCTTTAAGATAACAGCAGTCTCACCTTTGTGGGAATCTAATTGTTGCAAATGACAGAGAAATGAGAAAAAACAATGGTGACCAACTAAACAAACAGAAAACCTGCAATTATGCAGAACCATCTCAATTAAATTTTTAAAATATTTTATTGAAGGAAGAGGATCAAAGACATATTTAAAGGCTGCTCTATTCATATATCTTTTTTGACCCATCATCTTTCCTCAAGAACATCCCAAGTCTTTCTCTTACTTAACAAAATAGATCCACAAAGTTTCCTTTCTGTCTCATATATATTTGTGCCTTTTGTTGTCTGTTTTCCCGCTTTCTGTCTCTGTACCACTATCCACCAATTATATTAATCCACACCCTTGCTATAATAAGTATCATTTCTCATCCAAGAACAAACTACTGTGTTTACGATCTTGCTTTTGATTCTTACAGCCCATCAGCTATTTCCCTTGTCTCCCATATATTCCTTTTTTCTTCTTCCCCTCATCCTTCTTCAGTATTTAAGCCATTAGTCAACATTTTTCTTCATTCTGTTAATTCTGAAAAAAGTATTATTTGAAAACTTCTTTATCCCCAATGATTCTATTTTTTATCAATATTTGCAGTTCATGGCAAGATTAAACAACTCTTTAAGCACTGATAAAATATCAGAGAACTGCAGTTAGAACCAACTTATGACCTTAAGAAGTACCTGTGATGATGGAAAAGAACAAGGCAATTTTTTTTTTTTTTTTTTTGCGTTACGCGGGCCTCTCACTGTTGTGGCCTCTCCTATTGCGGAGCACAGGCTCCGGACGCGCAGGCTCAGCGGCCGTGGCTCACGGGCCCAGCCGCTCCGCGGCATGTGGGATCTTCCCGGACCGGGGCACGAACACGTGTCCCCTGTATTGGCAGGTGGACTCTCAACCACTGTGCCACCAGGGAAGCCCAAGAGCAAGGCAATTTAAAGGAAGGTCTTAATAATAAATACTGTGGAGCCCAGGGCTGTTAGAGAAAAAATTGCAAAGTGTATAAACCTTAACATTTCTCTGTGCCTCCACCATTTCTTGCCCCCAGAATCAAAATCATGCCACAGGATTCTTATTTAATGAAGTCACCATAAATGCCTGGTATGTGTCACTTGCTTATATATCTCACCTCTGGCTTCTTCCCTGAAACTCTGCCCCCTTGAGTTTAAATGGCTTGGGCAAAGTGCTAGGAGGTAACAATGTAATAGTTTAACAATTTTACATTGAAGTGTCAATGATGGATAGCCCAGCTTAAGGTCCTAGGAATGTTTTCTTTCTTTTTTTTTTTTTGGCTGTATGCGAACCTCTCACTGTTGTGGCCTCTCCCGTTGCGGAGCACAGGCTCCGGACCCGCAGGCTCAGCGGCCATGGCTCACGGGCCCAGCCGCTCCTCGGCATGTGGGATCTTCCCGGACCGGGGCATGAACCCATGTCCCCTGCATCGGCAGGCAGACTCTCAACCACTGCACCACCAGGGAAGCCCTGTTTTCATTTTAAAAGACAGAAACATTAGAACCTAGATCACTCTCTAGTTGGCTTATTTTCAGATGGAATTATAGGCTTGTTATAATTATTAAGAAAAATATGAGTTAATAGAAAACTAAAAGGACTTTCTGTTGCTCCTGAATCATTTTACCTACCACCTTTCTTTTGATGAATAAGACTGAGGATGTAGAAATCCCAAATAACAATAGCAGCAAAATATTGAATGCCAATGTAGAGCTACAAAGAGTTTGCTGCAGAAGTAAAAACAGATCTATAAATATGTTGCAATTTGAGGGGAAGACAAAAAAGGTTAGAATAGGAGCAAGATAAATATGTAAGATACATGTATACTGGTCCGCAGACACACATATCTGACGCCTGCCATCCCTCCAGGTCTAAATGACCATCCCACATTGTTTCCCACAGCTTTCTCCTTCAGCAGCTCTGAATTATTTTCTGTGAAATTTATGTCAGAGTCATCTGATGATTTCAAGCATGCTACAAGAGTTTTGTTGTTGCTTCCTTTCTCTCACCCTCCCTCCCTCCCTACCTCCCTCCCTCCCTTCCTTCCTTCCTCTGCTTTTATAAAGATAAAAGTGAAAAAAGAGAGGAGGATAATGTCAGGTTTTGATTCAGAAGTTGAATTAGTTTGAAAGAGGGTCATCAAAATCTTCCTGACTGAAATAGGGTGTGGGTAAAATAAGGATGTGTGTGCTATGCTACTTTAATTAAACTTGTTTAATTTGGTGAAACTTTTTTTAAAATTGTGTGTCTGCCATGTTCATCTATCTTTATTTTGTCAAATTATAGAGGTATAGGTATTGGATCTTTGTTGTGTCCTTAGGGAAGGAAGAAGACATGCTGTCTGTATGTCTCTCTCACCTGGATATGCTCCCGTATGTCATGACCCTATTTTAAAGACTAGGCCAATATTGTTTGCAAGGTTTTCTGGTCCCTGAAACCTACTCAGTTTCTCTAGGCTCCCTGCTAAAAGAGAGGAAACACTCAGAAATACATCATAGTGGAATGCTTATTAGAAAACACAAGTTTCATAGCAAGTGACTTTTCTATGAAGTACAATAAATCATAGATTGGTAATACAGTAAGTGTTAGCCAGCTGCTGGCACAATTCTTTCCTCTTGTCAAGATTAAGACAATTAGGTGATCTATATAGATTTCCAAATTAAATATCTGTTCTGAGTACACTACTTTAAAACATTCCATTTGAAATAATAGTATATTTGGTCATAAAGCTTGATATTTTCATCTATAAAACTTCTTAGAAGAGCCAAATTTACCTCTTTTATTTTTGTAATATGTAAATGAGTCAGAGAGTGGATTTAATTATTTTTCCTCTCAAATATCTACTCTCTTCCTTATTATATCAAGGTTTTTTTTTTACCTTTTTCCACTCTGTCTATAGGGTACTTTGGTTGCATCTGATTATTTTAGATGCATTATATATAACCAAGAAATTAAAAATAAAAGGCTTTCAGTTTAGGGTTCTGTAATCATTTTTACCCTGCTTTTTCTTTATGGAGTAACATCTGATACTGCTTTTAATACATCAACCTAGTTGAATTCAGCTTCAGAAATACACATACTGCCAGATACAGACTTTTAGCCCAGTGGGGACTTCATTAGTAGATGTCTTCTTCAGTTCAAAAATGGCACTTGAGAGTTTTAAGACTCTCTAGTTTACTAATTAGCTTACCTCCAAGGACTATGTTTAACATCGCTCAAACCTTTTTAACTTTTATTGATATGGACATTTGCACATAATTGTTTTCAGTTTAATGTATCCAAATCCCTAGTCACATTCAAGGACAAGTGCGTTAGAACACATCAGAAATCCTGTTCAATGATTTCCTTTCATATTTATGTATATTTGCTTATGAGCAAATACTTTGTCTTATTTTACCTTTCTTCCAACTAAGCATATTTTCTTTGCCTAAATCTTCAGATTACAGTAACCACATAAAAGTAAATTTGCTGTGAATTGGCAAATTCTGAACTTAATCCCGCTTAGTGGGATACTAATCACAATAGAAACCTTTTACACGAATCTGTATTCATCAGATGGTATTCTAGGGATTAGAGAGCTCTCCTGGTAGGTAAATATGTGATTAGTTTTATAAACTCAACTGCCCTATTCTGTTTTCTGTAAACTGTATCTATAAAGGCTTTCATTTAGAGTACTTTTTGTAAGGTTATTGACAAAGTTTTATCTTGAGTCAAGAAGAAGCACTTGGTGTTTATTTCCTGACATTAAATTTATACTGTAATATCACACAAGGTATATTTTAGAGCTGTCTGCTTCTTTCCATCTCCATTGTCACTCCCCGAGTCCTAAGTGCATTATGTCAGAGGTGCAGTAGCCTCATGACCTCTCTTGTTTCCCTGTAATTTATCCCTACCACTCCCTATGCTGGAGTGAACCTTTTATGAATTAAGTTTGGCCATGTCCTTCCCTTGCTTAAGACTCTTTATTGGTTTTCCATTGCATTTAGGAAGAAAAGCCGACATCATTGCTATATCCTATTGAGCCCTGCATGACCTGGCCCATACTTATTTCTCCAGCCTCACCTTCCTCTCCATCACTAATGAAGCTCTTACCTCACTGTCTACCTTCCAATCCCTTGAAAATATCAAGATCTTTCCCACATTGCAGACCTTTCTACACATTGCTTTCTCTGCTGAAGTGAACGTCCACCTGGGAAATCCTAATATTCTTGAAGTCAGATTAAATGTTTTCTTCTCTAACCTAAATTAGATCATCCTTTCTTCTCTATCAAAATACTTTTCTTTTTCATCATAGACCTAATCAGAATATTTAATTGAACATTTATTTGTGTAACTTAAAGTTTGCCTTCCATATAAGAATGCAAATTCTATGAGGTCAGAGGCCATTTTGTCTTTTATTAACTTCTGTATGTCAGTATTTAGGGCACAGTCACGTAATGAGTTATAAATACCTGCTTGTTTCTGAATAAATGAATAAAATATGGTGTTGGATTTTTCAAGTTATCTTCCAATTTTTTCAGTTCTGTCAACAATCTAGTCTCTAATGGTAAAATTAACTTTCTTATATAGACAAAATCTCTTGGTTATTTAATTAATGAATTAATATTTATTTATTTTATTTTATTTTCAACTGAGCATCCATGGAGAGAAAGAGTATTAGTGGGGATTTATATGGACAACATCAATCAGACAGTGGTAAGAGAAAACTGCAGTATATCTGGTGGGCAATATTTTTGTCATATACTGTATGTATGGCATAATGTGACTCAAAAGAATCTAATCTTCAGCTAGAAGGGACATTCAGGACATCTGGTTTACTTCTGACCTTTTAGACAATTCCAAACTATCTAGATAAGGCAGTTCATTTTGAACTTAAAGTCTTTTCATTAGTTAGAAAAATTGGCTTCCTTCTACAAAATTTTTATTTGTAATTTTCCCTTAAAAATATTTTTATACCTAATCGAAATATTTCTATTTAGTAGCGCTAGAATGGAGCTAATCACAACCCTCTGGATCCATCTTCTCTGAATTATGATTATGAAGTGATGAGATGAATTTCCTTTAGGGCTCCTTAAGTGACTCTGGAAATAATTCCCTAAAGTGGAATTCTAAAATGGTGTCAAAATGGTACAAGTTGCAATAAGTTGCTTTGAAAGAAAAACACATTATCATGTCATCATTTAAACATGTATGCTTACATGCTATTTTGAAAACACCAGAAATCCCATGGAATTCCTATACATTTAATGAGATACAATATGCTAGAAAAAAAGAAACTCTTGGTGACCAAAAAAAAAAAATCTTTCAGACTTTTCAAGGCCTATGGTGTTGATCAAATTTCTTCTAAAGCAATATATCATATGAGTGGTTACACTTTCTTATTGAAGATTTTGACTCTATGATATTGCCAGGCAGCTTCCTTTTTCACATAGATTAGTTTGATTCTACCAATCCCATTGCAAGAAAATCACCTACTGCATTTGGTACCCATTTACTGACCTTATGGATTGCATTTGTGGTTGATAGTCTATTAAATTACTGTGCAGATTGGATTCAGGCCAGTGGTTAAAATATTTCTATTAGATTCCAACAGCATACGTGTATTTCTTACAAATTCACATCACTCTCTTATCGTTCACAGTGTTTCATTCTGTCTACAGAGGTTGAATTGGGTGCACACTCAATTTCACAGGTGAACAGAAGCCTGCAGTTTCTCTGGGCTGAGTGTTCGGGAGCAGAGAGCAGTGCCCAGAGTCAGTGTAATGGCTTGTGTGTCACCAGCACCCTTTCAAAAGGACCTTATGTCTCACTTAGGAGATATCAAAAGAGAAATTTCCTCCTATTTTAATTTAATTATTAAAGACCCTAAAGCATACATTTTTACAATTCTTTGCTGATATTTTTTATGCATTTACTTAATCTGTACCTTACATTGACGTCTTTAAAAAGGCAACATGTATTTTGTTCTCTCTTATTAAAACTAAACGTATCCCTCCTTGTTCCATGATAAATACAGATCATGTTGTTATTGTTCTGAGAATCAAGGACATAGCTTTGGTTCGAGGATCAGTTTTTATTTAGAAGTTACATATCCAGCTCTGATTATGCTTCCTTTTATTTTTGATGGCTTAAAAAAACTGGTCTATTTCAGGACATGTGTGATAGGAATAGTAAGATGACTACTTTCTTCTGTTATTTAATTGGGAAAAATCTTTGACCTTGAGACTCTTCATGCTCTGATACTGAAACATTCTCTTTCATTTGATCTGTGATTCCCTGGGGATTATAGAAACATGATCAATAAGTTTTACAGAAGTTTCTGGGTTAGTACTATAACTTGTTAAATTGTTGTTATTGAACCTCAATGAGTCCATGAAGATAGTGGGAGCCTGATACTCAGAGTGACTGATGTATCACAGCTGGCTCTTTCTTCATTTGGCTGGTTTGGGCCCCACCTTGACATTTTAGCTTTCCCTTAGAAGGCTATCTTACAATTCTTGATTAGCCTAAAATAAACCTATATTTTCCAAGGTATGAGAGTAACAGCAGTTTCTCACACCTGCATTCCTTTATTATTTGAATTCTGTGGACATTTATTTTGAGCATATGCTATGATCAAGTGTCTGTGCACCATTCAAAATGAAGAAGGACATTCAGGGCTGGAGGGTGCAATAATATGAGATCTAATATTTTGACTCTACAGTGTATGTGCAACTATATATCATACCATCCCTAATCCTTACAGCAGCACAGGAAAGTGGATATTCTCTCTAGTCAAGTGACTTACCAAAGCCCCCCACATTTTAAACAAATGTCAGAGGTAGGATTCTAATTAAGATGAGTCAATCTCTAACATTTTTCCCTTTTAACCACCCTACACTACCTAGCGAAGGAGATTATATTATGCTGTGAGATAATATAGATTCAGACTGGGGATATCCAGGAAGGTTTACAAATAAGATAACATTTTATCTTGACTTGAAGGATGAGTAAACTTTTGGAGGGTAGAAAAGGGTTGAAGAAACATTGTGCTCAAATATTTGGAATCAAGAGGCCTGTGGTGTGTTTGAGAAATGGCAAACAACTTCATGTGGCCAGGCAGTGAAATATGCAGAGGAATGCAGTGAGATCTTAGCTTAATGAAAGCCTTAAGTGTCATAATAAGGAGTTGCAACATTATTCTGTAGGTGATGCTACGTTTTTCAGCTCATCAACCCTGATTCTTCTCTTTCCTGGCCTCAAGGGTTTTGAAATCAAGGAGGAAAGGACACACAGAGAGATTGTCTTTGTGGTAATTGTCTTCAGGCAGCTATCTTAAGATATGTGGAAAGTGAAAACACTGATCTTGGTATATCAGAGAAAGCATTTTTATGGCAGTAGATTTTAAGTATTTAAATGATTCAAGAGACTTATTTTGTCAGTTTGAGTCGGTGAAAATTCTATAATTTTTCTTTCATGGGAAGTCTAAAATTTATTTTCCTATATCCCGGGGGGAAAAAGAATTCAGTATTACTTCATAGACATTTCTTAAAGTAAGTTTCATTTAACCTACTGTATAGGTCTATTTTTTAAAGTAGTTTTCTTCCACTTTTAACACCTAAAATGTATTTGTAAATTAATTTTTTAAATCTATCTGGAATCAAACCTAATTTATATCCATCCTAAATCAAATTTAATTCATATTTATATCAATTATATTTGCTCTAAAAATTTTCCAGTATTCACTATTCTTTTTTTTTAATGTTTTTGTCTGGCAGTTTAATTTAGACAACACTTATCTGACACAATCAACTAATTCCAGTTTTTAGCAAAGAAGTACAGAGTTGGCTATCAAATGAGCACATAAAATTAAAAATGGTGGATGATGTATATTCTGTTACCACATGTTTTTCGATGTAATTTTAGTCATGATCTTGGCCTGTTGACTTTGGGCTAACTTTTGAAAATATGCTTTATCAGGAGAAAAAGTGTACTGTGTTTGAGAAATGCATTATTTCTCCAGTGTTCTGGAATCTGTTATTAGTATAATTTGAAGTGAAATTTCTTTAGCATGGCTTCCAGGTTAATCAGCTACAGGCATGTGGATGATGAATAGCTAATAACTGTTCCCTTAGAGGTGACAGAGAGTTGTATACACATTGTAAGTCTTGGCAAGGAGACGAGACTTATCCATCCAGATTTAGCCAATGAAGACACATAAAGAAAAGAGGAAAAAAAAACCCTACACCGAAGAAATGTTACAGCTGCAAATATTTGACAACTTAAATTTTCCACAACACTTTGGTTTATTTTATCTATTAATTCAACAGTATTTACTGAGGTCTATTTACACTGTTTATATTTATATTTAGTTCAGCTCTAGGCTAGGCCCTGAACTAAGTTGATGGAAAATGCAAAAGAAGCTCTTTCCTAACTCTTTCTGTTGTTTTTCTTATAACAAACTAAGAAGTTATATGCAATCATTTAAAGCAAGTGAAATCATATTTCTGCAGATACTTAGAAACATCCTATATTAAATTTATTTTTGATTTTATTCACATCTCTAAAAAAAATCTTTTTCTTTTGTTCATCTTGATTTCCAAGTGAAGGGGAGCTTAGCAGAATTGGAAAGCTACTAAGAGAAGAGTAAGAGGACTTTCAAAGAACATTATGAGTCCATTGAAGCAAGTGTGAATATTTATTAATTGTCATTTTCTTTTGAAGCTTTGAAGTACAATAGCGAGAACCATAGAGGCTGACTAAGATGAAAACATTTTCTGTCACTATTTAAGATGATAGAGGGATTTGAGATAGGAAAGCCACCTTCATGAAGTATAAGGAGGGGAGAGGATAGAATTTAATATTGCTATATATGAGTATTATCTGTTTTTGACAGTATATATATAGTAGTGGTAATGATGATAATAATAATAGTAGTATGTAGTAATTGTTACATTTTTATTTTATTCTATCATTTTAAATCCTTTACATATTCTGTCATCTAAATCCTTTATCTCAACTAATCCCGATACAAACTATGTAACAACTACCAGTATCATAATATGAATGGAGGTGCAAACTTAGGCACAAATCAATTCAGTACCCTCCAGAGATCATCCAGTAAGTGTACTGAGGCTAAACCACTCTGCTCTTGAGGGAGAAGGATGTGATTGAATGTTTCCACACAACCAGCAAATCCTCAAAGAGCAAAACTCGTTTTGAAGAATAGTTTTCCTGTCTCTTTCAAGAGAACCATTTACCATTGCCTTGAAAAGACTAACATGCTTTTTGATCATACCAGTAATTTTGTAAGATGCAAGTATAGATGCTGTGCCAAGGGGCTAAAGAAAGGTGATGTTAAATTTATTATTTTCCGTAAAACTCTTGATTGAATGAGGTGCTACTTTTCTCTCATCTTTTTTTTTTTTTTTTTTTTTTTTTGTGGTATGCGGGCCTCTCACTGTTGTGGTCTCTCCCGTTGTGGAGCACAGGCTCCTGACGCACAGGCTCAGTGGCCACGGCTCATGGGCCCAGCCGCTCCGCGGCATGTGGGATCTTCCCGGACCGGGCACGAACCCGTGTCCCCTGCATCGGCAGGTGGATTCTCAACCACTGCGCCACCAGGGAAGCCGTCTCTCATCTTGAGTTGTATTAATCCTAGAGGTCTTTTGTTCCATAAGAACTCGCAACAGACTTCTGTTTTAGAGCATCAAAGCATACCCCACTACATCTTAGGTTTGATTTATGCAGTATAATGTATAATAGAGAAAACTGCATTAAGATTTCTGTGACCTGATTTCTAATCTTGGCTCTGCTGTTATGATCATGCACAAGTCACTTTGCCTCCTTGGGTCTTAGTTTAGTCATCTGTAAAATGAAGGGGTTGTTTAGAAAGCCCTATGGTCCATCTCCAGCTCTAAAATGCTGTGACTCCATGATTCCTCTTCTGATGCAGAAGAGAAGGCAGTGAAAAATTAAAAGACGCTTATCATCCATGACTTTCCACCCATTTACATAGGACTGAAATTGCTTTGAAAGTATCAGAACAACCAGTAATGTTTTATTTGGAATGTTTCAGTTCTGTCAGTTTTTTTGTGTATGAACCAGGTTAAGACTTTTATTTTTACTTTATGGATTCACCAATTAAATGCTTTCAATATAAAGTACTTATTGTTGATTAATAAGAACTCACTAAAAATCACTGATTTAATCTTTCATTTATGGAGTAGGTAAGACACAGTAATAGGTGCTGAGTGATAACAAAATGAATCAGGAATCTTATAAATGAATAATAACTATCAATTATTGGGCCACAATGACATGCCAGTTATTTTGCCTGCATCACATCACTGATTCTCAGCAGCATCTCTGCACAATTTATATTGGTCTTAGAGAATAAATAAACTGAGATTATAGAGTTTATAAGTGACAAAATCGAGAATGGAACTCATGTCTATCTCTGAATATTGCACTGTTTATTTATTTTTCAATTTTTAAATTTTATTATAATTTTTTAACATCTTTATTGGAGTATAATTGCTTTACATTGTTGTGTTAGTTGCTGCTGTGTAACAAAGTGAATCAGCTAAACATATATATATGTATCCCTATATCCCCTCCCTCTTGCGTTTCCCTCCCACCCTCCCTATCCCACCCCTCTAGGTGGTCACAAAGCACTGACCTGATCTCCCTGTGCTATGTGGCTGCTTCCCATTAGCTATCTATTTTACATTTGGTAGTGCAGATATGTCAATGCCACACTCTCACTACATCCCAGCTTACCCTTCCCCCTCCCTGTGTCCTTAAGTCCACTCTATACATCTATGTCTTTATTCCTGTCCTACACCTAGGTTCTTCAGAACCTTTTATTTTCTTTTAGATTCCATATATATGTGTTAGCATACGGTATTTGTTTTTCTAACTTACTTCACCCTGTATGACAGATTCTAGATCTATCCAACTCACTACAAATAACTAAATTTCGTTTCTTTTCGTGGCTGAGTAATATTCCATTGTATATATGTGCCACATCTTCTTTATCCATTTCCCTGTTGATGGACACATAGGTTGCTTCCATGTCCTGGCTATTGTAAATAGTGCTGCAGTGATCATTGTGGTACATGACTCTTTTTGAGTTATGGTTTTCTTAGGATATATGCTCAGTAGTGGGATTGCTGGATCATGTGGTAGTTCTATTTTTAGTTTTTTAATGACACTCCATACAGTTCTCCATAGTGGCTGTATCAATTTACATTCCCACCAACAGTACAAGAGGGTTCCCTTTTCTCCACACCCCTTCCAGCATTTATTGTTTGTAGATTTTTTAAGGACGGCCATTCTGACCCATGTGAGGTGATACCTCATTGTAGTTTTTTTTTTTTTTTTTTTTTTTTTTTTTTCCGGTACACAGACCTCTCACTGTTGTGGCCTCTCCCATTGTGGAGCACAGGCTCCGGACGCACAGGCTCAGCGGCCATGGCTCATGAACCCAGCCGCTCTGCAGCATGTGGGATCTTCCCAGATTGGGGCACAAACCCGTGTCCCCTGCATCGGCAGGCGGACTCTCAACCACTGCGCCACCAGGGAAGCCCCTCATTGTAGTTTTGATTTGCATTTCTCTAATGATTAGTGATGTTGAGCAGCTTTTCATGTGTTTCTTGGCCATCTGTATGTCTTCTTTGGAGAAATGTCTATTTAGGTCTTCTGACCATTTTTGGATTGGTTTATTTATTTCTTTAATATTGAGCTGCATGAGCTATTTATATATTTTGGAGAATAATCCTTTGTCCATTAATTTGTTTGCAAATATTTTCTCCCATTGTGAGGGTTGTCTTTTCGTCTTGTTTATGGTTTCCTTTGCTATGCAAAAGCTTTTAAGTTTCATTAGGTCCTATTTGTTTATTTTTGTTTTTATTTCCCTTTCTCTAGGAGGTGGGTCAAAAAGGATCTTGCTTTGATTTATGTCATAGAGTGTTCTGCCTATGTTTTCCTCTAAGAGTTTGATAGTTTCTGGCCTTACATTTAGGTCTTTAATGCATTTTGAGTTTATTTTTGTGTATGGTGTTGAGGAGTGTTCTAATTTCAGTCTTTTACATGTAGCTGTTCAGTTTTCCCAGCACCACTTATTGAAGATGCTGTCTTTTCTCCATTGTATATTCTTGCCTCCTTTATCAAAGATAGGGTGACCATATGTGTGTGGGTTTATGTCTGAGCTTTTATCCTGTTCCATTGATCAATATTTCTGTTTTTGTGCCAGTACCATACTGTCTTGATTACTGTAGCTTTGTAGTATAGTCTGAAGTCAGGTAGCCTGATTCCTCCAGCTCCATTTCTCTTTCTCAGGATTGCTTTGGCTATTCGGGATCTTTTGTGTTTCCATACACACTGTGAAATTTTTTGTTCTAGTTCTGTGAAAAATGCCATTGGTAGTTTGATAAGGATTGTGTTGAATCTGTAGATTGCTTTGGGTAGTATAGTCATTTTCACAGTGTTGATTCTTCCAATCCAAGAACATGGTATATCTCTCCAACTGTTTCTATCATCTTTAATTTTTTCATCAGTGTCTTATAGTTTTCTGCGTACAGGTCTTTTGTCTCCAGAAGTAGGTTTATTCTTAGGTATTTTATTCTTTTTGTTGCAGTGGTAAATGGGAGTGTTTTCTTAATTTCATTCTCAGATTTTTCATCATTAGTGTATAAGAATGCCAGAGATTTCTGTGCATTAATTCTGTATCCTGATACTTTATACCAAACTCATTGATTAGCTCTAGTAGTTTTCTGGTAGCATCTTTAGGATTCTCTATGTATAGTATCATGTCATCTGCAAACAGGGACAGTTTCACTTCTTCTTTTCTGATTTCAATTCCTTTTATTTCTTTTTTTTCTCTGATTGCTGTGGCTGAAATTTCCCAAACTATGTTGAATAATATCGGTGAGAGTGGGCAACCTTGTCTTGTTCCTGATCTTAGTGGAAACAGTTTTTCACCATTGAGAACAATGTTTGCTGTGGGTTTGTCATTTATGGCCTTTATTATGTTGAAGTAAGTTCCCTCTATGCCTACTTTCTGGAGGGTTTTTTTCATAAATGGATGTTGAATTTTGTCAGATGCTTTTTCTGCATCTGTTGAGAAGATGATAGGGTTTTTCTCCTTCAATTTGTTAATATGGTGTATCACGTTGATTGATTTGCGTATATTGAAGAAACCTTGCATTCCTGGGATAAAGCCCACTTCATCACGATGTATGATCCTTTTAATGTGCTGTTGGATTCTGTTTGCTAGTATTTTACTGAGGATTTTTGCATTTATGTTCATGAATGATATTGGCCTGTAGTTTTCTTTTTTTGTGACATCTTTGTCTGATTTTGGCATCAGGGTGATAGTGCCCTCGTAGAATGAGTTTGGGAGTGTTCCTCCCTCTGCTATATTTTGCAAGAGTTTGAGAAGGATAGTGTTAGCTCTTCTCTACATGTTTGATAGAATTCGCCTGTGAAGCCATCTGGTCCTGGGCTTTTATTTGTTGGAAGACTTTTTTCTTTTTTCTTTTCTTTTTTTTTTTTTGCAGTACGCAGACCTCTCACTGCTGTGGCCTCTCCCATTTTGGAGCACAGGCTCAGCAGCCATGGCTCATGGGCCTAGCCACTCCGCGGCATGTGGGATCTTCCCGGACCGGGGCACGGACCCATGTCGCCTGCATTGGCAGGTGGACTCTCAACCACTGTGCCACCAGGGAAGCCCTATTGGAAGATTTTTAATCACAGTTTCAATTTCAGTGCTTGTGATTGATCTGTTTATATTTTCTATTTCTTCCTGGTTCAGTCTTGGAGGTTGTGCTTTTCTAAGAATTTGTCCATTTCTTCCATGTTGTCCATTTTATTGCCATATAGCTGCTTGTAGTAATCTCTCATGATTCTGTGTACTTTTGCAGTGTCAGTTGCTACTTCTCCTTTTTCATTTCTAATTCTGTTGATTTGAGTCTTCTCCCTTTTTTTCTTATTGAGTCTGGCTAATGGTTTATCAGTTATGTTTATCTTCTCAAAGAACCAGCTTTTAGTTTTATTGTTCTTTGCTATCATTCCCTTTATTTCTTTTTCATTTGTTTCTGATCTTTATGATTTCTTTTCTTTTGCTCACTTTGGGGTTTTTTGTTCTTCTTTCTCTTATTGCTTTCAGTGTAACGTTAGGTTGTTTATTTGAAATTTTTCTTGTTTCTTGAGGTAAGATTATATTGCTATTAACTGCTCTCTTAGAACTGCTTTTGCTGTGTTCCATAGGTTTTGGGTCATCGTGTTTTCATTGTCTTTTGTTTCTAGATATTTTTTGATTTCCTCTTTGATTTTTTCAGTGATCCCTTGGTTATTTAGTAGCGTATTGTTTAACCTTCATGTGTTTGTACTCTTTTACAGTTTTTTTCCAGTAATTGATATGTAGTCTCATAGTGTTGTGTTCAGAAAAGGTACTTGATGTGATTTCACTTTTCTTAAATTTACCAGGGCTTGATTTGTGACCCAAGATTTGATCTCTCCTGGAGAATGTTCCATGAGCACTTGAGAAAAATGTGTATTCTGTTGTTTTTGGATTGGATGGAATGTTGTATAAATGTCAGTTAAATCCATCTTGTTTAATGTGTCATTTAAAGCTCATGTTTCCTTATTTATTTTCATTTTGGATGATCTGTCCATTTGTGAAAGTGGAGTGTTAAAATCCTGTACTATTTTTGTGTTACTGTCGATTTCCCCTTTTATGACTGTTAGCATTTGCCTTATGTATTGAGGTGCTCCTATGTTGGGTGCATAAATATTTACAGTTGTTATATCTTCTTCATGGATCGATCCCTTGATCATTATGTAGTGTCCTTCTTTGTCTCTTGTAATAGTCTTTATTTTATTTTATTTATTTATTTATTTTTAAAATAAATTTATTTATTTATTTTTGGCTGCATTGGGTCTTTGTTGCTGCGCACGGGCTTTCCTCTAGTTGCAGTGAGCAGGGGGCTACTCTTCGTTGTGGTGCACAGGCTTATCGCAGTGGTTCTTGTTGTGGAGCACTGGCTCTAGGCACACGGGCTCAGTAGTTGTGGCATGGGCTCTAGAGCGCAGGCTCAGTAGTTGTGGTGCTCAGGCTTCGTTGTTCTGCAGCATGTGGGATCTTCCCGGACCAGGGCTTGAACCCATGACCCCTGCATTGGCAGGCGGATTCTTAACCACTGTGCCACCGGGGAAGCGCAATAGTCTTTATTTTAAAGTACATTTTTTCTGACAGGAGAATTGGTACTCCAGCTTTCTTCTGATTTCCATTTGCATGGAATATCTTTTTTGTCCCTTCACTTTTAGTCTTTATGTGTCCCAAGGTCTGAAGTGGGTTTCTTGTAGACAGCATGTATATGGGTCTTATTTTTGTACCAATTCAGCCAGTCTATGTCTTTTGGTTGGAGCATTTAAATCATTTACATTTAAGGTAGTTATCAATATGTGTGCTCCTGTTACCATTTTCTTAATTGTTTTGGGTTTGTTATTGTAGGTCTTTTCCTTCTGTTGTATTTCCTGCCTAGAGAAATTCCTTTAGCATTTGTTGTAAAGCTGGTTTGGTGGTGCTGAATTCTCTTAGCTTTTGCTTATCTGTAAAGGTTTTAATGTCTCTGTCCAATCTGAACGAGATCCTTGCTGGGTAGAGTAATCTTGGTTGTTGGTTCTTCCCTTTCATCACTTTAAATATGTCCTGCCATTCCTTTATGGCTTGCAGAGTTTCTGTTGAAAGATCAACTGTTAACCTTATGGAGATTCCCTGGTATGTTATTTGTTGCTTTTCCCTTGCTGCTTTCAATATCTTTTCTTTGTGTTTTATTTTTGATAGTTTGCTTAATATGTGTCTTGGTGTGTTTCTTCTTGGTTTTATCCTGTATGGGAGTCTCCGCGCTTCCTGGACTTGATTGACTATTTCCTTTCCCGTGTTAGGGAAGTTTTCAACTATAAACTCTTCAAATATTTTCTCAGTCCCTTTCTTTTTCTCTTCTTCTTCTGGGACCCTTATAATTCCAATGTTGGTACGTTTAATGTTGTCCCAGAGGTCTCTGAAACTGTCCTCAATTTTCTTCATTCTTTTTTCTTTGGTCTGCTCTGTGGTAGTTATTTTCACTATTTTATCTTCCAGGTTACTTATCCGTTCTTCTGCCTCAGTTATTCTTCTGTTGATTCCTTCCAGAGAATTTTTAATTTCATTGATTGTGTTGTTCTTCATTGTTTGTTTGCTCTTTAGTTCTTCTAGGTCCTTATTAAATGGTTTTTGTATTTTCTCCTTTCTATGTACAAGATTTTGGATTATCTTTACTCTCATTACTCTGAATTCATTTTCTGGTAGATTGCCTATTTCCTCTTCATTTATTTGGTCTGGTGGGTTTTTACCTTTCTCCTTCGTCTGCTGCATATTTCTCTGTCTTTTCATTTTACTTAACTTACTGTGTTTGGGGTCTACTTTTCGCAAGCTGAGGTTTGTAGTTCCCATTGTTTTTGGTGTCTGCCCCCAATGGATAAGGTTGGTTCAGCGGGTTGTGTAGGCCTCCTGGTAGAGGGGACTGGTGCCTGTGTTCTGTTGGATGAAGCGGGATCTTTTCTTTCTGGTGTGCAGGACCATGTCCAGAGGTGTGTTTTCGGGTGTTTGTGAACTTATTATGATTTTAGGCAGCCTTTCTGATAATGGGTGGGGTTGTGTTTCTGTCTTGCTAATTTTTTGGCATGGGGTGTCGAGCACTGGAGCTTGCTGTTCGTTGAGTGGAGCTGGGTCTTGGCATTGAGATGGAGATCTCTGGGAGTGCTCTCGCTGATTAATATTATGTGGGGCTGGGAGGTGTCTGGTGGTCCAAAGTCCTGAACTCGGCTCTCCGCCTCGGAGGCTCAGGCCTGACACCAGTCCAGAGCACCAAGACCCTGTCAGCCACACGGCTTTTGGGAATTTTTTTCTGCCAGTGTTCAGTAGGTGTTCTGTAGGAGTTGTTGCACATGTAGATGTATTTTTGTTGTATTTGTGGCGAGGAAGGTGATCTCGACGTCTTACTCCTCCACCATCTTGAAGGTCCTCTCTCTAAACAGTATTCAGTTTTGAAGTGTTTCATACTCACAGATCAATCGAGGAAGAGCTTGAGGGCAGATTTAGGGAAATCTTCCATACTCTTGTTGCTAGGGAATCCACATTTCATCTGGAAAGGACATAAATCTGGCCATCTCACTTCAGGCCTACCCCATACACCTTTTTTCCCTTTGTGCTTAGTCTGTTTCACTTGCTTATAGCGAGCTCTGTGCAGAGGTATTGCTCCTGGCCTTTCAGACCAAAGTTCTTCATGAAATGGCTGAGCCGACACCTCAGCTCGGACATGTGCTGAAGCTCCTTACAGGACACTCAACTCAAGATATGTGTATTCACTTTTATCTTTTAAAATTAATCAATAGACAGCACATGTACCTGGCACTTTTTTCCTTTGTGCTTAGTCTCGTTTCACTTGCTTATAGGGTACTGCGTGCAGTGGCACTCTTCCCGGCAATTCAGACAAGAGTTCGTAGCCTGAAATGGCTGCACCTGGTTCTTGAGCCTGGTGGCCTGAGTGCAGGCCATGACATTCTGCGCAGGACACCTTGGCTCAGTGGGGCTGTGTGCAGAGACACTGTACCCGGCAAAGTGATCTGGAGCCTTGAGCAGCGCTAGCAGCACACAGTTATGTGGACCCACTGCACTGTGTTTATTCAAACATATTACCTCTCCTTAATTTCTGAAGATCATTTCCTCACCGCTCCCTCCCCCCATGACAGTCAGAGGCACTGAGAAATCATTGAAGAATTCAGCCTAATTATTATAATGCACAAGCATAGTTTTTCATGATATCATTTAAAAGCAAGATTATCAAAACAGCTAAATAAGGGTTATCATGTGAGGAGTATTATTTTAGGTTGAAGGAGAGATCAGTCAAGGAAAGTCTGTCATTCATTTCTTATCATCTGCCTTCATGAATTCCTCCCACTTGCCTTGGCATGAGTCCATCTGTGTCTTTTGAGATGACTGTTTTAAATCTCTCATCTTCCAGGTCAACTGTTATATCACAATCCAAAGGAAGTTGTCTGGCTCCACAGTGTGACTTAGTAGAAAGCAGCATGCAATATTTTCTGAGTCACATATGGTCTGAGGGTTGTAGGATGACTATCACTATGAGAATCTGGATCCAATGATAGTGAAAAAGTATGTTTTTCTCAATTGCGTGTGTTTTCAAAAATTGGAACAAGAATGTTTGGTTTCCAAGCTGGCTATATAAAAGTGATTGCCTGATGTCCTCCAGTTCAACCAAATCATGCAATAAAAATGAAAAAACCCACAAATAAAACAATTTCACAAATGGCCTTTATGGAGAAATTTGTACCTGAAGGAAAGGATTCAATTTCCATTACTTAAATTAGCTCTTAATGTAGTTTTAACACACCTCTTTTCCAGTGAAATGATTGAGTAGTGTGCTTGAATACACATCAGAAACAAACCACCCCTTCCTTATTCCCATTACATAATTCTCATAACAATAATGAAATTAAATGTACTCACCAGTTTTTTGTTTTTGTTTTCTTTTAGGAAAACAGATTGCTTGAATGAAGGAAATAATGTAGCTTAGTTTCAGAAAGGAAAATCATTTTGTTTAAAATTGTCATAAATCTATGCTATTTGCATATGATATTCTGAATTTTGGTCAAATGGATCACTTAAGCCATCTAATTGGTACTGTAGACTTTTACAGGATGAGACCTACTTGTGTGGAAGACTCAGTGGATTAGAGCCTCTTCGGAGGTGAGAGACATACAGAGAAGGGCTAAAAGCTGAGGCTGCCCAGCTACATTTTTGATAGAGTCTTGGAAAAATCTCATTTCCACTGTTGACATTCTGACTTTCTCTTTAAGAAGAGTTCTGAACTTTGAATCCTAATGAAACTAGTGAAGCTGTCAATAAAAATTTACCTAATATACAGCTTCCTAATAAATTTGTTACCCGCCCCCCCAAAAAAAATGCTATGCTTTGAAAGCAGAATTTGTCACCAGCTAGAAAAGCACAGAAGTAGTCTATACATAGTTATCAAAGTTTTCTCCCTTAGCTTTTTCAGGAGTAATTTTCCATACCTCTTACACTTCCTCACATTGCTGGGCTAAGAGAACAAAATGCATATCATCATCATGTCCACTTAACGATTAATCACATAAAATTGAGCAGTTTGCTGAGTGGGTCCAGGGTATGATGCATTTCTTTCAGGCCTATTGCTTTATTTCCTTCAGATTCTGTGTATTCGAGCAAATTGCTATTCAGTAAGAGTTAAGGAATTAAGATGGTTGAGACTGCATAATTAGACTAAGGACAGATTTAAGGAGATTATCTTTTCTCCTAGCAGAAGCCTAGATGAGTGGGTAAAGCCACCGAGTTGTCATTACACGGTCAGTATGCCTAGTCAGATCCTTGTTGGGTCCTGGTATTCCAATTTCAAGCTTGTACTGTGTTTTAAACCCTAGTTAGCTATTTTAAGCCCTTCATATTCAAAAGATAACCCCAAATCTTACTTCACAAAAAAACAGAGACATTCAGGTAGAGGATCCTCAGCTATCTAGCTCCCCACATCCTAAAGTCACTTTCATTTGGTTCTGGAAATGGAGTATACGTCTGACCAGATCATATTTTCCCACCTCCTCCAGGACTATGCTCTGGCAGCTTCCCACTTTCTTTCTTAGATCTTTCTCTGCTCTAGTTCCACCCTCTCTCTCTCTCACCCTGGGCTGTCTTTTCCCTTTCACATGCTCAGATAATTCATATGATATAGTCACATGTTACAAAGGCACATCTAGAGATAAAACAAAAGAAAAATAAACAAAAGGAAAGCTATTTTTTTAACCTCTAGATCCCCCTCTAGCTAGGCCTTTTTTCTCATCTCTTTTTCCAAACCAAGCAGTTTGAATGAATTGTCTGAACTCACTGACCCTGTTTCTTCTGTTTATTACTTCATTAAGGTATAATGTAGCAAGGTGCACAGTTCTTAAATATACAGTTTGATAAGTTTTGATTAATATAGACACTGAAGTAACCACCACTCCATTCAAGTTATAGAAATTTTCACCAACCCTGAAAGTTTCTTCATGCCCTTTCTCAGGAAATCTCTGCCCTGCCCTTTCCTATAGTCACTTGTCTGGTTTCTTTAAATGTAGTTATATATCTCCTGTCTCTTTTCCTTCAATTTTTAAAACAGCCTCAAAACTTACAAAAATTTTGTAAACAAGGTACAAAAACATTTTTTTTCCTGAACCATTTGAAATAAATTGCCACCTTGTTTCCCCATCAAGTCTGAATATTTTAGTGTGTTTTTTTTCTCCAACAAAGACCTTTTCCTTCAGGACCACAGTGCAACCATTAGAATTAGGAATTAGTGTTGAAGTATCGCTAACATCTAATCCTCAGGATCCATTCAAGTTTCACCTATAAAAGTGCACTGCAGAAAAAGAATCCAGTTCAGAATCATGCATTGCATTTAGTTTTATATCTCTTTAGTAACCTTTAATCTGGAACTGTTCCTCAGTCTTCCCTTGACATTCATTGCTTTGGCAACTTTAAAAAGTACAGGCCAGTTGTTTTATAAAATGTCTCTAAGTTTTGTTTGTCATGATTCTGTGTTCTTCTCATTGCATCATATCAGTGGCTCATGGCTTTAATTTGTCCCATTATTGATGATCATTTCGGTCACTTGATTAACATGCTAATTTCCAGGCTTCTCTACCATAAATTACTCTTGTTCCCTTTGTAATTAATGAACATTTCAAGAGGAGGTAATTGGTGTACATGCACACATTCATTTATATTTATTTGTATTTCTCCTATATATTGAAAGCCATGAGTTCACACTAAAACTTCCAATTACAATCCAACACCACAAGATTCATTCTAGTTTTTTCCTTTTCCGTATTTGTAACTCCTTTCTCTGATAGTGAGAAATAGGATCTCATTATTCTGAACATTTTTACTTATTTGATGAATTCTCCTCTATGTAATCCATCTCATTCTTGATACTGCCTTCTCCCCATGTGGAAATTCTCCTTAATGCCACTCACACTCAGACGATGTGTGCTATGCTGCCACTACCATACCCTCCTCTCAGAGCTCTGAGACCCCATTCAAGCACCCCCTCCACTTGCATGTTTCTCCTTCTCATACCACTTGGGCTCCAGTATTCTGTGCTGGCTGCTGCCACACCTCCCACGTGGATGCTGTCCTCATTCTGCCTGTCGCCTGACACTTACACCAAGCCTCTTTGCTGGGTGGAACACTGCCACACTTTGCATGGGCACCAGAAACCCATGATGGGCCATCTTCCCCAGCTCCGCCAGTGGGGATGTCTTTTTTCCCCTTGTTTGGTCTTTGACACCTGCACTTCTCTGCTACTCACACCCCACACTTGTGGTTGCCTTTCTGTCACTCTCTTCACCCCACATGGGCTCTGACACACTGCATATAGCCACTGTACTCTGTCCTCATCCAAACCTTAGTCTGACACCTATCTGGCTTGACCCCAACACAAGCCTTTTGGATTGAATTGTTCAGGAGAGGAAGGGAATTGTTCAGGAGAGGAAGGGAATATAAAGGAAGTATTATGAACTTAATTGTCCTCCCCAACCCACTGGCAAATTTGTACTTTGCATCCCTAACCTCCAATGTGACTGTATGTGGAGATTGGGCCCTTAAGTAATTAAGGTTACATGAGGTCATAAGGATGGGGCCCTAATCCAAAAGGACTGGTGTCTTTGTAAGATAAAGAGTCATCAGGGATGTTCATGCACAGAGAAGAGGCCATGTGAGGGCACAGCAAGAAGGTAGCCTTCTACAAGCCCAGGAGAGAGACCTCAGGAAAAACCAGATCCGACAACACCATGTTCTTGAACTTCTAGCCTCTCAGACCTATGAGAAATAGACTTCCATTGTTTAAATCACCCAGTCTGTGGTATTTCATAATGGCAGCCCTAGAAGACTAATACAGGAAGATAAAAGGAAGAGGAAATAAAAATGGAAGTGCTTCCTCTATATTTTACTTTATGTTGTAAGCTGCTTCAGTCCTCATGGTGGTTCTGGGCCTGCTTTTATCAAAACCATTATGAATTTTAATGGACATCACTATAACACAATACCCTCAACTGCTCCCTCTTCTTTAAAATTTAGTTAATGTATTTGTTCTTCTTCCTCTTTTTCTTTTTTTGAAAATTAAAAATATTCCAGCTTTATTGAGATAAAATTGACATATAACATTGTGTAAGTTTAAGATGTACAATATGTTGATTTTTATATACTTATATATTGCAAAACTATTACCACCATAGTTTAGTTAACACCTTCATCACATAACTACTATTTCATTTTCTGTGGTGAGAACATTGAAGATCTACTCTCTTAGCAACTTTCAAGTACATACTACAGTGTTATTAACCATAATCATTATGCTGTATTTTACTAGATCCCTAGAATTACTCATCTTATAACTGGAAATTTGTACCCTTTGACTAACATCTCCACATTTCCCCCACCCTGGTAACCCCTGTTAATCAACATTTCTATTTTACACCACTCACAGAAATTAACTTGAAATGGATTAAAGTTTTAAACATAGACCTGAATCCATGAGTTTTATAAGAATGCATGGGGGAAAAGCTCCTTGGCATTGGTATTGGCAATGACTTTTGTTTTGTTTTGTTTGGATATGACACCAAAAGCACAAGCAACAAAAGCAAAAGTGGGACTACATCAAACCAAAAAGCTTCTGCACAGCAAAAGAAATAATCAACAGAATGAAATGGCAACCTTTATAAAGGGTGAAAACATTTGCCAATCATATATCTGATAAGGGGTTAATATCCAAAATATACAAGGAAATCCTATAACTCAATAGCAAAAAAAATAAATAATACAATTACAAAATGGTCAGAAAAACTGAATGGACATTTTTCTAAAATAAAAACATACAAATAGTCCACAGGTACATAAAAAAGTGCTCAACAGCAGTAACCATCAGGGAATTGTGAATCAAAGCCATAATGGGATCACCTCACACCTGTTAGAATGACTATCATCAAAAAGACAACTAGCAAGTCTTGTTAAGTATGTAGAGAAAAGGAAACACTTGTGCATTTTTGGTGGGAATGTAAATTGTTGTAGCCACTTTGGAAAACAGTATGGAGGTTCTTCAAAGAATTAAAAATAGAGCTGCTATGTTATCCAGCCATCCCACTTCTGGATATGTATCCAAAGGAAATGAAAACAGGATATCGAAGAGATATCTGCATTCCCATGTTAATTGCAGCATTATTCACAATAGCCAAGGTATGGTTAGCCAAGGTACAACCTAAGTGTCTGTCAGTAGATGAATAAAGAATATGTATGTGTGTGTACTGTATATATAATATATTGAAATATTATTGTATAATATTAAAATATTCAGCCATAAGAAGGAAATCCTGTCCTTTGAGACAATATGATAGATCTTGAGGGCATTATTCTAAGTGAAATAAGTCAGAGAAAGATAAATACTGTATGATATCACTTATATGTGGGATCTAAAAACACACCCTCCTTTTTAAATCGACAGGCTGAGTGACCATCTGAGCTTGTCATTTTGGCATCAAACACACTAGTCCTTAAAGGAGCGCATGCTACTTTCCTTACCTCTGTCTCACATAAACCTTTAACTTCCCAGAGTAAGAAGATTTTTTTTTTTTTTTTTTTTTTTTTTTTTTGCGGTACGCGGGCCTCTCACTGCTGTGGCCTCTCCCGCTGCGGAGCACAGGCTCTGGACGCGCAGGCCCGGCGGCCACGGCCCACGGGCTCAGCCTCTCCGCGGCACGCGGGATCCTCCCGGACCGGGGCACGAACCCGTGTCTCCTGCATCGGCAGGCGGACTCCCAACCACTGCGCCACCAGGGAAGCCCCCAGAAGATTATTCTTAATGGGTTAAATCATTTCTGGTTATTAGCATTAAAAATAGTCATTGAGGGCTTCCCCGGTGGCGCAGCGGTTGAGAGTCCGCCTGCCGGGTTCGTGCCCCGGTCCGGGAGGATCCCACGTGCCACGGAGCGGCTGGGCCCATGAGCCGTGGCCGCCGGGCCTGCGCGTCCGGAGCCTGTGCTCCGCGAAGGGAGAGGCCACGACGGTGAGAGGCCCGCGTACCGCAAAAAAAAAAAAAAAAAAAAAAAAAAAAAAAGTCATTGAGACATTTAAATAGAGATCCTGGATCCCATAAGGAAAGTTTTGCCACTCAGACCACTTTATTCATCTTGCCCTGTAATCTATCCCCACAAATCTACAGAATCATTCTTTTGCACCTGATGCATCTTTTCATCAACTAGGGCCATATTTCTGGTTTCCAAAATTCCTCTCCATGGTCTCTGACTGACAGTGCACGTAGTATTTGTGCAAACGATGGGAAATGCTGTCTTATTTGTGGTACTCTTTGTAGTGACCACTGGCAGAGAAGGCAGGAAGTAACTGCTGCAAATATATTACCATGCAACAAAAACAAGTGAGATTTTGAAGATCTCCTTTTATAAAACTGCCTAATTAGAAGTAGTGATCTGTCTGCTGACAAGTTAAGAGGCCCATGTACTTCTGCTAGTGTACATTTTTAAAGACTTCTGGGACCCAGGCCAATGTCTGTCATAAGGGTTTTGTCTCTCTCAGAATAAGAGTATCTCAAAGAGCATCACTCAGTCCAAGCCACTGGTCTAGGCAGTGAACATTTTCATGTGAATGTTTCAAAGTATTTTGAATTTAAGAGGGTCATATGAAACTTTATATATATATATATATATAAATTCTTATACCTGTTTCTCCTTTTGAAACCTCCATTTTAAATAATGACACGAACATTTCTCTAGTTTCCCAAATTCAGGAATCTTTTTCTCTTTCTTTCTACCATATCCAGTTAGTAACTATATCTTACTGATTTTACCCTCCATAATATATCTCCCATCAGTCAACTGCTCCCTATCCCCATGTTTACAGCCTTAGTTCAAATCCCCATCCTTTCTTAGTTGGATTACTCAAATGCCTTATTAGTTGTTTGCTGTCTTCTCTGAGCTTATGGTCTATTTGAAAAGAGCCATTATTAGGATATTTGATGGGTTGGGTATATGTATATTGTTGGAGGTGGAAGGTTAGCCTTGTAAGCCCCATAATCCAACATCTCCCACCATTCCGAGCAACGTCATCACATAACTTCTAGACATTCCAGAATAAAATAAGAGTGTAGGAAATGTGGCTGTTATGGTTAATTTCATGTGTCAACTTGACTGGCCAGGAGGTGCCCATATGAAACATTATTTTGGGTTTGTCTGTGAGGGTCTTTCTGGATGAGACTCAATAAAGTAGATCACCATCCCCCAAATGGGTGGTCATCATCCAATCCACTGAGGGCTTGAATAGAGCAAAAGGCAGAGAAAGGAAGAATTCTCCCTTTTTTGCTTCCTGCCTGCATGCTTGAGTTGGGACGTCTCACCTTATTTTCTACAGCCTTTGGACTGGGATTTAAGCCATTGACTCATCTTTAGGCATTCAGACTTGAACTGAATTACATCACAGGCTTTTGTGGGTCTCCAGCTTGCCGACACCAAATCGTGGACTTCTCAGATTCTATAATTGTGTAAGCTAAATACTTCATGACTTCTCTCTCTGTCTCTCACTCTGTCTCTCTCTCTCTCTCCCTCCCTCTACTTCTCCCCCGACCCCGTGTGTGTGTGTGTGTGTGTGTGTGTGTGTGTGTGTGTGTGTGTGTTTATCTTCCACTGGTTCTGTTTCTCTGGAGAACCCTGACTAATACAGTGGTAGAAGTGTACCATTATACATGAATTGTTACTTGAATTGTTTAATTTGTCTTGTGACAATGTAAGCACTAACGTTTTTCATCAAGACAGAATTTAAAAATACAAAAATACCATATTGTGGACAGTCCTATTATACTAAGTTCAAATCTTTATTCCCCCACCTTAGTCCAACTCTCTTGCGTACCTCCCCAGCACTGTGGTGGCTCATCTGAATCGTGCATAGACTGTACGAAATAATTTAAAAATAATCGTATATATTTAAAAGGGATTTTGATAGAACAAGATCCTCTGCATTTTGGTGCCTTCCAGCACTGGCTCTGAGTAACTTTATATGTTGGTGAGTCACTTCTGTACTTAGGTGTCTGCCTGCTATTCTGCTGGAGGAATATCAGTACAGATGTGGAATCCAGAGGGGACTAAAGCATGCATCAAAATCAATATAGCCATGAGTTCTGAGTAGACAGACATAATCAAGCAAAATAGCACTATGAAGATTAAATGAAGTTATATATGGAAAGAGCTCCTTGTTTAGTACTTGACTCATGGTAGAAAGTCAGTTAATGTTAGAAGAATTGGTGAGTAGATATTAGAAGTGTTGTGAGGGTGGGTCACCAGCTTAAATGATGGGGTGTGAGGCTGACAGGGTTTGCAGGGCATGGTGTCTAGGTGGGCTAGCTTAAAGGTCTGTCGTTGCACAGCCATGAATCTTTTATGTCTAGCATAGTGTCTAATTCATACTATATTCTGGTTGAATGTGTTTGCATATATAAATTTTTCATTGACTCTATGGGAAATATACAGAATCTTTGGCATTATTTTCCCAATGACTAGGGGGTTGGGTACACTTTCTCAATGACTTAAGAAGTCAGTGTGCCATTGTCTCTTTACTATCAATTTCTTATGGCGATTTTCTGTCATGGGTGGAGAACTATGCGTGCATTTCTAGTCTCACATCAGATAGATGCCCTTTTAGTATTACAATATTCTTAGTGGCTCTTTGGCTTGAATTCTCTTCTCCTCATCAAGTATTTATTTTCACCGGGACTTAGCTTCAGGATTTACTGTTTCCAAGGCCCCCGTAACACTGTTGTTCCTGGCATCTAAAACACTCAATTTTGCTCCCCTTTCCAGTAGATTTTAGCAAGGGTTGAGGAGCAACAAAGCAGCATGTAAAGAGGAGTTTGAGCCCCTATTTTGGTTCAGGTGAAACAGGGGCACTGGCAAAGGTCCTACAGCTTGTTCATATCCACCCATCACTTTATGACACTTAAACCCTAAGGCACAGAAGCAACCAACTTCCCTGCAGATTTCTCATCATCAGAGCAGATGGGTGTGATCTTCAGCAGCCAACAGCGCACATATGTTCCTAAAGTTGAAAGGAGGATTCTGAGCCAAGAATGACTGCAAAAGCCTGTCTCTTCATACCTTCTCTCTCAGGTGGCAGCACTAAATATGGCCCTCTGTAAGATTAATTAAGTAAAATGAAAAGCACAGTGGAACATTAAGAGATGAAATAGAAGATACCGTGCTGAAGAAAGTCTGATGGTGATTTGATCTCAGTGGGAAATGTTGAAGAAAATTCCTGACAAAATTTTCATTAGGACATCATCGAATTGGTCAGCATGTGTTTCCAACTATGGGTTAGCTACTCCAGAAACTGTAAACCATAAAAAACACATGATCAAGCTTCAGGCCTATGGAAGCAAATATTAAATATAATGATTTTTAAATGTCAGCCTTTTATCTTGCATGTTATGCACAGGACTCAAACTACGAAAAAGCCTCCTGTAATTGAGGATTTTTCCCCCAGCATGTTTCAACTAGTAATTTCTTGCCTTAGCTTTCAATGACCATATTTACTTATCAGAACTTATCACAGACTAGAACATAATCTCTCCTTTTAAAACTTAGGATTTTTGATGATATAGTTTTGTGTATTACAATACCATTGATGTCTGTGGGGGAAGAACACCCCTTTAGGCTTCTTATAACAGTAATATTTCTACACATTTGTTGACCAAGAATGAAATACTTTTTCACTGGGACAAAAAATAAAGCATTTGTTAATGATAATACTCCCACGGGTGACACAGTGCAGAGATTCTTATTTCAGTTTAAATATATAATTTAGAAACATAAATCATTACAAAGTAAAATCCATTGCCTATCATTTAGCCAGGTGTATCATGTAAATGTGTAATTTAAATAAGTTTTTATTATCCTAAATACGGATACTTCCAATTATGTTGGTACTCTGTTATAATTACTCTTAAAATAAAGATAGACGGTTCCTCCTATTACATAGGGGAAAAAAGATTTAATTATGGATCCTAGTCTTTCACAAACAGGTTTACTCTATGGAAAATAAAATTAAATGTCAATTTAAATAATATGAACATTAATATCCATAGACTGTGCATACAGTAAGGCAAAATATCACAGCTGTATATAACACTGAACCACAGCCATTGCTGTCCACTTGATCCTCCACATTGCAAAGGTGCTGGCCAACAGTCTGGGACTCATTCATTTCAGCACAAATATTTACTGAAGGCTTTCACATCACTGGATAAAAAACTACTGCTTTCTGTCTATCACAGAGCATCTCACATGATCTACACAAAGACTGTTAGAAGCATAATGTAATGCATTTTAATGTGCAGTTTTGTTCATATGTAGATCAAAGCTTGGAGAACATCGACAGACACTGAACCAGGAGTCAGACAACTAAACTCAGCATCTTTCTCTGATACTTGCTGGATGTATGCCACTCATTCAATGCCTCAATTTCCATTTCTAATGTTTAAAATGAGAGATAGTAATACCTTCTCGGCAGCATGAGAAATTATTGAGAGAATATGTGTTTGAAAATTCTTTGTAAATTCTAAAGTGTAGCCTCATTATCATACATACTGTTATAGACTGAATGTTTGGGTCCTTCCAAAACTGATATGTTGAAATCCTAGTGCCCAATGTGATAGTATTAGAAGGTGGGGCTTTTAGGTGGTAAGAATGTGACCCTTATAAATAGAATTAGTGTCCTTATAAGAAAAGGCATGAGAGAGCTTGCTTTTCTATCTTTGCCATGTGAGGAAGCCAGAAAGAGGGCTCTCACCAGAATCCAACCATGCTACCATCCTGATCTTAGAATTTCCAGCCTCCAGAACTGTGAGAAGTAAATGTTTGTTGTTTAAGCCACTTAATCTGTGGTATTGTTGTTATAGCAGCCTGGACTGAGACATTATTTTTTTTATTATGAAACATATTATCACTCAGGTATGACTTTTAAGCATCTATCTGGAGTAGCATCTTTCATCCCCTGCATTATTTGCCTAAAAATACATGACATTAGCCTGATAATATCATTTGAATGGCTATGATGAATATTACACTGAACTATGCCTATAAAGCCAACTTAGAATCTAACGCTCCACTTTGGTTCAGTTTACGCTCGTATTTTTGTTAATCTTTATGATATATTTTAACTCTTCCAAAACTCTTCTGTCAACGTGGTTATAACCATCTCAACCTTAAGTAGTTGAATAAGCATATATTATGGGCAGAGGGTTTAAAAGTTAGAGTGATTCTTGAAGGCCACTTCTAGGCCAGATCCAAGGGCTGCAGAAATGACTGTTTTTGGTGAGTAAAGTAAAACCTCAATAGCAAGGTATGATGGACAGAAGTTTCACAAATATTTAGTACCTTGTGTTCAGAACTGTGTTTTGTGTAATACCATCGCACAAAAGGGCAAAAATAATTAACAAATCAATTGTAAGAGTCATCTTTCTTCATCCAGGCCACTTGGTTTGATAGCTGGAGGGTAGTCAGGTTAGATGTGGTGATATCACATTCATCAAGTTGCATCTGCATGGCCAATGTGCATCATTTCAGCAAAATGACTTGGGGTCTGCTGCCCTACAGGGATGCTAGATGCTAAGTAGTGTTGAAAGGCCTCAAATGAAAAATGTGCTTCGCATCTGCACATGTTATGCAAGGGAAACACCTTGATAAGTTCTCAGTTTTATGAAAATTGGAAACGGAAACTTTATTGTCTCACAATATGGGGCATTTTCAAGATACAAACACTACGTTTGGGTTCTCAAATATTTTATCTATGCATGGGAATCTGATTTGACTCACTAAATTATTTGTCTAAGTATTCATATGATTGTATAGATGCAATAGTTTCTGTGTCATCAGTGCTTAGGTAAGAGGAATATGTACTTTGGTTGTGCCATCTATGTGCAAATTCTTATTATTTCCATTCCTACATAAACCTGGAGTAAACAAAACAATTTGATACACACACTTGCACTTCCATATAGTGTATTCTAATGCAGTTTAACTACAGTAAGGTCTTTGGATATATATGCCGGGAAATTCATTTTGCTTGATTTAAATGGGTTAATTAGGGTTGATAACAAATGACCAAACTAACTTTTCCTATCTCCATCTTTTACTCTGTAAATCATCTACAATTTACATCCAAAGTGTTATATTTGGCCTGGACATTTCATTTCTTTTTTTTTTTTTTTTTTTTTTTTGGTGGGGTGGGGGGGCTTGCTTTGCATCTTGTGGGATCTTAGTTCCCTGACCAAGGATTGAACCAGGCCCTCAGCAGTGAAAGCACAGAGTCCTAACCACTGGACCGCCAGGGAATTCCCATGGACATTTCATTTCTATAAGGCCAGTGTCACTACATGATTGTTCAATCAAAATAATATAAAATGTCTACTTTATGCAGGCATATATAAATAAGTGGAAGGCATCATAAAAACGACAATGGAAATAGAGGTCAAAAAGAAGGGGAAAAGGGGGAAGAAAATAAAGATTGAAGGGGTATATAGAGAGAATAAAGGGTTGCTGAGCAGGAAGATGATTTTAATTAGAGAAGTGAGAGATGACGAGGAAGAGGAAGAACCTTTCTCCCTTCTTTCTAGTTTAAAATAGTAGTGACGCTGAACTGTTGGCAGCTTCCATGGTAACATTCCTTTTTAGTACTGTTCCCTGCTCGGGTCCTCAGAAGTTCCACCACTTAACCTTAGCCTTCTTCACTTTTCCCTCATTCCATGTGGCTTGGGAATTCCTCTACCTTGCTATCAGTATCTGTCATCCTACTGGGAAAGAAGCTGGTACTATTCTCTTTGTGCTGTCATAATAAAGTATCATAGATTGGGTGGCTTAAACAACAGAAATGTGTTTTTTTCACACTTCCGGAGTCTAGAAATTCCAGATCAAGGTTCTGGCCAATTTGGGTTCCGGTGAGATCTCTTCTCCTGGCTTGCAGATGGCTCTCTTCTTGTTGCATCCTTACACAGATTTTTTTTTTTTTCTGTACATGCTGGGGATGGAGGAAGGGTGGTGAGGGGATCTCTCTTTGTTTTCTTGTAAGACCACCAGTCCAGTCTGATTCAGGCACCACCCTTTTGAGCTTATTTAACCTTCACGATCTCTTATTTCCAAACATAGTCACATTGGGGATTACGGCTTCATCATATGAATTGGAGGTGGTGTGTAATTCAGTCCAGAATGAAGTTTCTTTCCGTGTTGCCATAGAAAAAGGGGAAAATCCACTCCACCATCACAAAAATAAGTCAGAAAAATACTCTGCTGTCTTTTCTACTTTTCATTTCCTACTGATATGGTTAATTGTTTGACATATGGCTCTCCAAACCTTCAAAAAAGATGTACACTTACATGTGTGTCTCCAAGATATATAGATTTATATGAAAATAGCTCAAACTGTCAAATAAAACTGCCTTGAAATTCAGGACCTTCCTTTGTAGCTGATAGTCTCGGTGTTTTTTTCTGTTGTTAGAACTACCTTGATTGCTGACCACTTATCCTTGTCTATACCTATATGTTACCTGTGACTGAGAATTTGTTTGAGTTTTGCATATTACATCAAGAAAGCCACTCTGGTGTTTGTGTCAATTGCTTACCTATCAAGATTCTTCCTTTACTAGAAGCTTTAGATTTTTTAGGTGTCCTGCTTTCCTGCTCAGAAATCCTTCTTTGTTTCTTATCTGGGCCTTTCACCTGTTGGTTTCCAAATGTCAGTAGGCTGTCTACTGTTTAAAGGCTATTCATAAAAATTTTGAAGTTCGATAATTTTGTTTTTAAAAATGACTGACAGTTAATATATCATATTGAATATATTTTTCTGTATTGCCAATAATACCATTTACAGATTGACCAAATTTAGGCATAGATCCTCTATTTTTCTGATGTGTAATTTTCCCAGAAGTTTCATGTACTTATTTTTATAAATAAAATATAAAAAATTTGCATATAGTTCATAAGTTTGTTTATAATTCTTGGATATCTTAAATGGCAATATAGTTTCTGATATTCCTTTCCAAAAGTAACCATACTACTGATGAAAGAGAATGTGCGCTTGTGTGTATGTTTGCATGTACGCCTCCTAGCCAGGAAATCTCCTGTGTTGCTATTGTATGTTATTTCCGTCAGTATATAAGGATGTCAAGGATAGCAACAGGCATTCTGGTGAAGGTCCTGTTTCTCATTTGTTTGTTGTCTTTTGACTGAGCCAGGCAGACACCCTCCACTGGAGACACCTGGGTCTACAATTGTCACTTCTCAGACTCCATGAAGAAGCTGCAGAAAGTCAGAAACTAATTCCCAGGCCCAGGGCTGAGATTTACTATAAGTAGCTATATCAGGAATCCAGGCTGGTGCTTTGCAACCTACACAAAAAGGCCTGAATTTCTTTCAGCCTGTTAATGACATGTGGAAATTTTGCTTCTTACATCATGACCATTGGCAGTCCCTTTGCTGACACTGGCAGAGTGACAACCGAGAGGCTTTACTCCCTTGATATAAGACCCCATGAAGAAGTGCAGAGCAGTCAGTTAACATTCCATTTAATAAGCAATCGCTTTTTATGGATCATCTTTGTAAAAGTTTCTTATATCTGTCTAGAAGGCTCAAGTTTGAAATCACTAAGAAGGTCAATAAAACAATTAGTACATGTTGATTTTTTATTGTTTGTCTGGCATGTGAAGTATATAGTAGACTTTCCATAGGAAGATAATGACACCCATACACAACTGGGCTTTAAAGTCCTCTGCTAATGTAAGTATGATTTAAAAAATATTTTCCTCCTTGTGAAAAAGGGCATAAAAATGAAAAAGGAAAAGAGGTCAGTCTAAAGCAAGGAACAGATGTTTACAGCTTATTTGAGAACTGAACTTATGGCTACAGCGTTGAAAAACTGATGATCCACCTTTTCAGATAAATTAAGGAAAGAAATCCTGTTCTGATTCTGTTCTTCATTTGACTGTGTTTCTTGTCAAAGTGGTGTAAGATTTCATTTTATCCTTCCCTATGGCCTTAGCCAGAACACAGTACTGATATGAGGCATTTGTTTTAATAACTTGGTAAAAGTTAATGTGGTGTATAATGGACTCTAGCTGGTTTGACTTGAACAGTTCTGATTCACTTGTAGATAGGACTACATTTGATTTGGAGAGAAAGTTGGTACCAAAAAGGAACTGTGCTGAGTTGAGATCCAAAGACCTCCCTTCAGCCACATCCTCAGCAATGTTTCCTGTTCCAGTTTTTGGTTCATGTGGCAGTAGTCCCTGAAAGCATCAGAGAGACAGAGATGTGGTGACAATTCAAATTTCTATTTGTCATGTTTTACCATTTGTGAGCTTCACTTTTTTGCAGAAAGTAGCCATAGCGTCTTCCCTAAGGGTTAGCCACAGTGGCTCTAAATCATTTTAACTCTCTACTTAAATCTCTCAGGTACAGTCTAATTTATACTTGACATGGCAATATACCTTATTTTGGCCTCTTTGGCAGGGCAGTCTGAGGAAAGTCATTGAGTAAGGCCTATTGTTCTTTTTATCATTCTTCCTTGTCACTGCTCATTTCATCTCCCCCCCACTCCCTGCCACCTGAGCCTTCCCTGCCACACACTGGTTTCTCAGCGAAGACCATTCTCTGGATCTTCTGGATTCTCCTTGTTTCCATGCTCTGTCTACGGCTTCGTAGCAGCAATTGGTTTAATCAGATAGAGCAACTTCAGCTGATGTGGAAGCAAACTGAATTTTTCCCTCTCCCTGATAATCTAGTGTACTTAATGCCTTAACTCAGTAAAAAGCACATATCTCAGAAGGCCTCTGTGGAATGTGTGCAGCCTGAGAAATTAGTGCTGGTGGGAAAGGTACTTTTCCATCCCACAGGCTTAATTAGTTTCAACAAATACTACTCGGTAGACAGAGATCAGAAGGATGCAAGCCAGGCCCCCACAGCGAGTACTGAGATGTTTTGTACTGTTGGATGCGGGGCATAAAGCTAAAGATTGTTTGATTGCCAATATGGTCGCACCATTTTTGCTCACTTTTTTCCTTCAAAAACATTTACACATTTAAAAAAATATGGAAACAGTTGAGAATATTTGTTTTATTATTGTTTTGTTGGAGTAAAAAAAAGAGATAAGTGCAGGGGTTTTATTGAACTGCATAATTTACAATCATTTTTCCCTTTATAAAAATAATAATGGATTTAGTTTATATAAAACCTATACTAAAATCTGCTAAATTTTACTTTCAGTTCCCACCTCTCTCATTCACATACATGCATATACACCCACATAAAAATATTTCATAGAACAAAGGACTCAGGGTGCAATCAGAAAATTACTCCCCAATAGTCCTCCCCGACTTCCCTTCACCCAGTTTATTTAAAACCCTCCTTAGTGCTAGGTAAAATCTTTACTAGGCTTTCTGCTAATCCAATGATAATATGAAGTACTCACAAGAAAATTCATCTCAAGGCAGTTGTTTCCATAATTAAAATGTTGGGTCCCATGTCTTTTTTTAAGTGTTGCCTCTTCCCTTCCCCACCTCAGACGTGTTCCACATGGGAAGCCTTCTGTGGCAAAGGTGGGGAAAGCAAGGTTGCTTCTCTCTCTTTACTCATTTTGTTCTTTAGTGTTTTCACTCTCCTCTGGGATTAACAGGATAGCCCATGTGATGTGTTTCTCACGGCAACCGCAGAGGAGCTAGTGTAAGTACACACACTTTCCAGTCTCTGGTGCTTCACACCTGGTAACATCCCATTGGCCGAAGGAAGTCACATGGAAAAACCCAAAGTCAGTGGGGTGGAGGATCTTCCCATGGAAGTGAGTGGGAGGGAGTGAACATTTCTGAAAAACAA
This sequence comes from Kogia breviceps, assembly GCF_026419965.1. Taxonomy (NCBI): domain Eukaryota; kingdom Metazoa; phylum Chordata; class Mammalia; order Artiodactyla; family Physeteridae; genus Kogia; species Kogia breviceps. Next base: position 51,233,382 of record NC_081322.1, read on the forward strand.
TTCCCTCTACTAACACTAGGTACCACTCCTGTCCCTTCAACCTGGGCTTCAGAATAAAAATGTGTGGAGCAGAACTGGGTTACAAGCCAGGCCACCTGACCCACAGCTAAAAACTAAACTGTCCAGCTGACCCCCCAGCTGACTTCCAGCCAGCCTGCAAATCTGTGAGAATAAATGCTTATTTTGTATGCTACTGATTTTATAGTTGCTTATTATGCAGCAATAGGTGTCAGATAATAGCAAGCTCAATGTAAGCCCTAGGCCATCTCATTCTCATGTCACCTGTACTGGTCTACAGAGAACATATACCTTAGCCCTGGTCTGTGGCACTACAGCTGCATCCCAAACACAGCCCTCTATTCTGTGGTTATAAACTGCTTCTGTCAGTCTTAGACTCTTTAGAATTATTCACATGCAAGTCTGTCATTTGCAATCTTGGGTCACATATCCAGCTCTGTGAGTTGTCTTCCTGAAGCCATCCATGTGCTCTGCTTGAGGAGGAGGGAGGGAACCTCTCATCATTCCGCATTTGGGATGCCGGTAGTTCTCAGGACTCAGAGGAAGTGGGCACTGAGGGTCACAACTCTGATGTTAATCACAGCCTTTGTATCTCTGTGACTGCCTTTGGAATGTGGGATTATTTGTTGCTTATGGTCTTGAAGCCTCATTAGAACTGATACAGAAAGGTGTCCACTTTTCTATCCTGTTACACACAGAAAAAGAAACACATGTCCATATACATATATAATGGGATCATGGTTTACATATTACTTTGTAGCTGGCTTTTCACTAAATATATTATGAACATTTTTATCACTAAAAATCTACTATGATATGATTTTTAATTTAGAATATAATATTTAATAATTTATGAAATAAATTAGTACCTATTGTAAACTTGGGTTATTTCTTTTTATTATTTTTTCTCTTATATTCTACACTGTAATGAACATGGCATACTGTAACTTCCCAGAATTTCTTGGTGCCGTAGTCTAGTGGACAGAAGCCTTAGTTTTTACAGTCTCATACATCCATTGCCATTTACTTTATTCATTATAGCTTTGGTGTTTAAGGTTTCCTAACCTCCATCTTTTTATATGTAAGGTAGATATTATGTACTTTTTCACATATATGATATCAGTGATGTTAGGGCTTGTTCTGTATTCTTACCAAGAGTCTTATTTTTATTAAGTCAGTTGAAAGTAAAGTGAAAACAATAAGAGTTTTCACAATGCACTGTATTTTATTGAAACAATCACTTTTCTAGATATATCCATTAATCAAGTGTCCAGTGGGTACTCAGTATTGTTTTGGTGCAGAGGAGAATAAAGAAAAATTGTGTGTTATGTTCTACAGCCCCAAAGAACTAAATTCGTGGCCAAGAAAATGGACACATACAAAAATAAATAAATAATAAGGCAACTATACAGGGAGTATATGATTAGATGCTACACTGTGAGGTATTGGCCTATGTTCATTTAGATTAGTGCTATAGTTGAGGTACCATGCATATAGGGAAGAGCATGCCCTCTAGGAGGAGATTCAGATTAGGAATTTGAATCATTGCTTTGCCACTTATAAAATGGGTGATCTTGGGAGAAGACCTTCCATTTTTTTAGATTCAAGATTTTTGTCATTTAAAAGGGGCTAATAATGCCATCCTAAAAGACTGTTATAAGAATTTGAAACATTGTGCCTGAATGTATCAATATAAGATCAAAATAAATTGGGGCAGTTAATTATTTTTGACTAGAGTCAAAAAAACAAATTAGGTCTTGAAAAAACAAATTAGGCCTTGAAGAAAGCACCAAATTGCTATTCAGTAATATTGAAGTGGTTCAGTTTCCTCAAAGTGATGTGTGAATTATAGCCTTGAAAATATTAAAAAATTCTTTACTAGAGCTGATTTGTGATTAGTATACACAAGTCATATGTTATTGAGATCATTTTTTCAAGGTGAGCATATATAAACAAGGACCAAGGTTTTCTCTTCGCAGAAATAATTTTCACAGTCTTTTATGAGTATAAATAAAATTTGTCATAATATTCAGAAGTTCATTACCTAAAAATAAATTACTCCCTTTTAATGGGTACAAGTTTGTACCTCTGCCATCTGGTTTCAATCTATTTATGAGTTAGATATGTAGAGATAGTGGTAACCATAATGTCTCTCTAAAACCTTGCAGATATATTGATACCTCAAGTGTCAGACAATACACATGAAATTGTTTTCAGTATCCATTGTATTGGCCCAAATAATTTCACACAACTTCTATAATAGATACATTGCAAACTTTTATATTTTAGCACTTTACAGAATTTTACATAATTATAGAATAGTGTTTCACTAGACCATCATATTGTAGAACCCTTTCTTCTTTCAGTTGCTGAGACTGATGGCAAAAAATTGGGTTAGAAAACTTGTTTTCACGAAGCTAAAAATTTCAGGCTCATTAATCATGTGGTGGTGTTTTGCATTTTTTTCAAGATGACCAGCATTAAATAGGGCAATTATTATAAAGACCCTTAATCATGTAGGGTTTTTTGTTTATTTCTAATATGTTTGTTATGCTGTTTAGCATGGATTTTAACCACTAGAGGGGAGGGTAGTTCAGACTGTTCTTGGACAATAAGAGCATAATGAAAATTTACTTACTTTAATACAACTCATGACGCTTCATCACCCATTGAATTTCATACAGTTTTGAATTATGAGACTTAGAATGCCCACTTAACATTCAGCCTGAGGCCAACACACTGGGACTTCTGAGAATTTCTGTAACCTTTTAATCTCCCTGTCTCTATGTACTGACCTTTTACAAGAAACTGATAGGATAAAAAATGCAGTTGGCTGTAATCCACCAATTACCTCCTTCTACACTAAGGTGACCTGTTGCGTTCATGATTGTTAACCTGGAAGTTTAAGAAATGATGTGCACTGCTGCTTCTTTGGGTTAATTCTGTGTGTAAATTGTTGTGTAAGTGGAGAAATCAGTTAAGCACTATTGGAGTATATGCTAGGTATGGTGAGGTGTGGAAATGTGTTAGTCTGATTTAGAAGATATTTCTCCAAGTTGAGAGAAAAGATGGAATTGATTTTAGATTTCAAAAGGAAAAAAGACTGAATAGGGATTTTCTATATTTGGATATATAAGAAAAGGAAGACAGGCCTAGGGTGGTGTTTGGAGCTAGATACAAAAAATATAAGAAAAGTGAACTGTAGAACATAACTCATTTGCTTGCTTGCATCTTTTCTCTGTTGGAGAAAATAAGCTTCACATTCAAAAGACTAGAACGTTTATTGGTAGTACAAAAATGAAGCCAAGCTATTGAAGAGACGGTAAATGTGCCCATAATTCTCTCAATGTGTTCTACTCTTCAGGACTAGGTTAATTGTATTCTAGTTTACTGGAAAAAAAATTTATAGATGAAAATTCTGAATTGATGAATTTATAGATAAAAATCACTGAAAGATTTTAAAAATTATAGGGCAAAATATAAGTAATGGAAGATTGGACACCAACAACTGCTATCCTTATTTTAAGGAATGTAAGAAAATGCTTCATATAAACTTTAAATTAGGGAGAATTACAATAATCATAGAAAACTTTGCAGAATGAATAATTAAAAGGATGGTTTATGAATATTTAGTACAAGTAGCTGTGTTCAGTGGGAGCCAGCATAAGCTCATATGTCGTATATTGTGGCAAATATTATAGGTTCGATTATGACCAATCTTTCTTACTACCTAATTTCCTATTGTTTTATACCATAGAGGTTTAGAAGCAAAATATTCGATTTATAGCCTTTTTTTCAGCTATAGAGGGACATTTGCCATATTTCTGGCCACTGAGATAGAAGTAAAATTTGTTGCCACTGTCCTTTTGCCCTTCATCTTTCTTACTTCTTACTCCTGGGAATAAGATGTGCTTCTTGGAGGTATGACATCTATCTTTGACCATGATATTATAAATCAACAAGCTAAGGATGCAAGTAATATAACAGGTCAGTACTGATAGTAATAAAACTCTGAGATTTAGTTCCAGGTACCATAGCTGAATAGTATAGGATAGAGATATATGACTTATGAGCAATACATTTGAAAAAATACATAATTTTTAGTCGATTTTTAGTTGATAAGCTTAATTCAAAGCAACACGTTGTGTGATATCACTTCCAAAATTGTAGACCATGCTTTAGCTACACTGAATATAGTTGTTTTATATTCTACAATTATCTAACCATGTCTAGGTCAAGTTAAAGAGCACTGAAAGATGTCATCATGGCCTAAAATGAGGACTAAAGACAAATGACTCTTTAGCTTGTAGAAGAGGAGACTTAGGGAGAAAGTGACTGCTAACTTAAAAATATTAAAAGGTTATAATTCAGAAAAGAAAGCAGATGACTTTCATGGCTCCAAAGTACGGAACTAGGACTGGGGGCTAGAATTTAGGAGATATTTTACTGAAGTAAAAAATGGAATAGACTAAGGAGGCAGTCAAGTAGTTTCTGATTTCTTAAAATATTCAAGCAGAAGTTGGATGTCCACTGGAAAAGAACATTATAAGAAGATGCATCTGATAGGATCTGAAATATATATCTTCTAATATTCTTATCAATTATTGTAATATACCTTGATGCTTTCATAACGTTAATCTCAACATCCCAAAGAGTAATATTTGGTCTTGCAGATATTTGAAGTTAATCACATTTGTTGATGTCATAAAAATTCTATCAGTCAATAATTCGACTTCAATAAACATGTATTTATTTTAGCTTAAAATTCAGAATGGCATGACAAGTTTCTCGTTTATTAACACCCACTTTTATGCTTTACCATCTTCCAAAATAAAAGGTCATATGTTTAAAGCTATTGGGGGAAAAGTTAATTGTCTGGATTGTTAAATTCGGTTTGTTCCATGATTGTGCCTTAAAGGTCATGATTACGGGTTTATCCGTGTGCATGAACTTGATGCAGTTTATACTGAATATAAAAGCAAGGAACACGTCTGGCAACAATTTGCACCTTTAAATACTTAATTAGTGGTCTTACCAGTGCATTCAGTTCAGAAAGGAGACTGATTTGGAGAGGGTCAGAACAATTTTACTGGATACCCTGGATTGATTCCATGGTAGGTTTCTGGTGGAAAAGACTGAAAACTTAACAGCTGCATTTCTTACACTCCATTGTGTCTGAGATTCTGGAATCAAAATATTCTTACCAATTAGATGCATTTGTGTGAAGATTAGAAGGTAAAGATGAGGCAGATGCCATCTTTTGGTCTGCATTAGCAGTTGTTACTGGCAGGTATGGTTGTGGGATCAGTGGGTTCCCTACAGCAATATTCCAGGCCTTGTCCTTCAGACTCCTGGGTGTTCTGTGGTTGGGGCATGGCAGGAGCTGGTGATTTAGCAAACTTCCAGAGGCGTCCTAGGGGTAGTAACTCTGTACAGTTTTTTGAGTTTTTTCCTGGAGGTCCAGGATTTGATTTGTTGCTTCAACCTGTCTAATTTGTTGAAAACTTTAAAATTTTCTTTATAGTCCCTTCTTGCCTAAAATATTTGGAATGCTATCTATAGTGAACCGTCCCTGATAGTTATTCACAACCAAGTTAAAAATGACTAGCCAGTACCTGAAGTGCTCCCTGGCACATAATAAGTGCTTTAGCTGCACTGAGATTCCCGTGGTTATGTCCTGAGTATATCATGCCACATCATCAGTGCCTTAGTACATGCTCCTCTAAGACGTATAATATGCTATTCCGAGTTCTTCACCTGACTAACTCCATGTTATCTTTTAAGTCTCAGCTAAGGTACTCCTCAATATAAACTCAGTTTTGATCCTGTCTCCTACCCTTACTTTTGATTTCTGGGAATCTCCTAGAATCCATACTACCCTCTTCTTGCCTCTACCATAGCCCATAACACAAAGGCCTATTTTTGCTACTACAATGTGAGGTTTTTGATTGCCAGTGCCAAATCTTTTTATCTCTGGGTGTAGCACAATGTCAGACAAATTGAAAATACTTGATAATGTTTATTACATGAGTTAATGTATAATTAATGCACAACTGAGTGGGACATGAAGGAACTTCTTTGCCCAGTTAATGCTCAGATTTTTAACAACCTGAAGGAAATGCATGTTGAAATATTTAGGAATGAAGGGTCATAATGTTTGCAACTCCTCTCAAATGATTCAGAAAAAAACCCCAAACATCTTTTTTGGGGAGAAAAGAGTCACAGACTATCTTTTATCTCTTCATCTATCTATCTTAAACATTTTACCATATTTGCTTCATATACATTTCTGAACCTGTTTACTTCAGAAATTCTTTGCAATTTAAATGAGATAGTGTATAAGAAAAGTATTTTGTGAGTGCTGATGATTATACAAATGATAATTGTTACTTTCACAAGTATCTGTAAGATTATACCCATCCACAAATATGGACACTTCACACAAAAAAGACTTCCACAAGATATCTTGTATTCCAGTACTTTTGTTTATTAAATCATTAACTATTTATTTGTATATTGTTATACATTTATTTTTAACATCCATGTGCTTACTGTAGTAAATTTGAAATGAAAACCTATAAAACAATTTGTTTAAACATTAAAAAACCTTTTTTCGTACACACATATGACGCCAATATGGTTAACATATACATATATGAAGCAAACATGGTAACATATATATACAGTTGACACTTGATCAACACAGGGGTTAGAGGTGCTGACCCCCACACAGTCAAAACTCCATGTATTACTTTATAGTTGGCCCTCCATGTCTGTGGTTCCATACCCTCGGATTCAACCAACTACAAATCATATAGTACCATAGTATGTACTTAGTGAAAAAAATTGCTTATAAGTAGATCCATGCAGTTCAAGGGTCTATCATATATGAAGGAAATACGGTAAAATAACTAAATCTAGGTGGAGGTTGCATGGTATTCATGGTGTTCTTTCAACTGTTCTGGATCTTTGGAAAATTTTATAGTAAAAGTTGGGACAATATAAAGATATACCAAGGAAAACTATAAATATATGTGTATTTATACACCACACACATGCAACAAACTTTCTCCAATATATTTAATGAAATATACATGCAATGTTCATAAGAAGGTGTGTGTATGTATATGTGGTAGAAGGGGATGTTAAATAAAACTCAGACTAACTAAGTTGAAGGCCATAAAAATAAAGTAGTTCTCTAAGGAGGGGAGGATTTTTTAAATGAAAATACATTAAATACAATTCTTAAAATTATGATAATTATGTTATTTTTATCATAGATGCCTATCACAATGCAGAGGGAAAATTGTGCTTTGGCCACTGTCAAGCCAAATGTTGCCTTCAAGACTATTTTGAATGTTGCAAATATTTAGATATAAGCATGCCTCATTTACTGCACTTCCCTTTAGTGTGCTTCACAGATATTACATTTTTTTACAAACTGTAGGGTTGGGACAAACCTGTGTCGAACAGATCTACTGGCACCATTTTTTCAGCTACATTTGCTCACTTAGTGTCTCTGTGTCACGTTTTGGTAATTCTCACAACATTTCAGACTTTTATTATTATTATGTTTGTAATGGTGATCTTGGTCAGTGATCTTTAATGTTAATGTTGTGACTGTTTGGGGGTGCCCATATAAGACAGCAAACATAATCGATAAATGTTGTATGTGTTCTGACTGTTCCACAGATTGGCCATTCCCCAGTTTCTCTACCTCTCCTCAGGCTTCCCTATTCCTTGAGACACAACAGTATTGAAATTAGGCCAATTAATAACCCTACAGTGGCCTCTAAGTTTCCAAATGAAAGAAAGAGTCACATATCTCTAACTTTAAATCAAAAGCTAGAAATGATTAAGCTTAGTGAGGAAGGCATGTTAAAAGCTGAGATGGGCCAGAAGCTAGGTCTCTTGCACCAAACAGTAAGCCAAGTTGTGAATGCTAACAAAAAGTTCTTGAAGGAAATGAAAAGTGCTACTTTAGTGAACACACAAATAAGAGAGTGAAACTGCCTTGTTGCTGATATGGAGAAAGTTTTAAAAATATGGATAGAAGATCAAAATAGCCTTAACATTCCCTTAAGCTAAAGCCTAATGCAGAGAAAAGCCTTAACTATCTTCAATTTTATGAAGGCTGAGAGAGAGAAAGAAGGTGCAGAAGAAAAGAGTGAAGCCAGCAGAGATTGGTTCATGAGGTTTAAGGAAAGAAGTCATCTTTGTAACATCTTAGTGCAAGGTGAAGCAGCAAGTGTTGATATAGAAGCTGCAGCAACTTGTCCGGAAGATCCAGCTAAGATAATTAATGAAGGCAGCTACATTAAACCACAGATTTTCAATGTAAACAAAAAAGCCTGTTGGAAGAAGATTCCATCTGGGACTTTCATAGCTAGAGAGTAGAAGTCAATGCCTGTCTTCAAAGCTTCAAATGACAGGCTGGTTCTCTTGTTAGGTGCTAATGCAGCTGGTGGTTTTAAGTTGAAGCCAATGTTCATTTACCATTCTGAAAATCCTAGGGCCCTAAGAATTATACTAAATCTACTCTTCCTGTGCTCTCTAAACAGAACAACAAAACCTGGGTGACAGCGTGTCTGTTTACAACATGGTTTACTGAATATTTTAAGTCCACTGTTGAGATCAACTGATTAAAAAAAAAAAAAAGAAAGATTCCTTTCAGAATATTACTGCTCATTGATAATGTATCTGGTCATCCAAGAGCTCTGATGGAGATGTACAGTGAAATTAATGTTGTTTTCGTGCCTGTTAACACAACATCCATTCTGGAGCCCATGGATCAAGGAGTAATTTGGACTTTCAAGCTTTATTATTTAAGAAATACATTTTGTAAGGCTGTAGCTGTCATAGATAGTGATTCCTTTGATGGATCTGGGCAAAGTAAATTGAAAACCTGGAATATATTCACCATTCTAGATGCCATCAAGAACACTGATGATTCAGGGGAAAAGGTCAAAATATCAATATTAACAGGTTTCTGAAAGAAGTTGATTTCAGCCCTCATAGATGACTTGGAGAGGTTCAAGACTTCAGTGAAGGAAGGAACTGTGAAGTTGGTGGAAATAGCAAGAGGACTGTAATTAGAAGTGGAGCCTGAAGATGGCACTGAATTGCTGCGATCTCAGGTTAAAACTTTAACCTTTGAGGAGCTGTTCTTGCAGGTGGAAAGACAGTGGTTTCTTGAGATGGAAACTTCTCCTGGTGAAGATGCTGTGAAGAGTGTTAAAATGACAAAAAGCGTTTAGAATATGACATAAGCTTAGTTGATAAAGCAGCAGCAGGATTGACTCCAATTTTGAAAGAAGTTCCACTGTGGGTAAAATGCTACCAAACAGCTTTGCATGCTACAGTGAAATTATTCGTGAAAGGAGGAGTCAATCTACATTGCAGACTTCACTGTCATACTTTAAGAAATAGCCACAGCCATCTCAGCCTTCAGCAACCACCACCCATCAGCATCAAGGCAAGACCTTTTAGCAGCAAAAGATTAAAACTCGCTAAGGGCTCAGATGAGGATTAGCATTTCTTAGCAAGAAAGTTTTTTTAATTAACGTGGGTAGATAGGTTTTTTTAGACACAATACTTTTATACACTTAATAGACTATAGTACAAACATAACTTTTGTATGCACTGGGAAACCAAAAAATTTGTGTGGCTCGCTTCATTGCAATATTTGCTTTATTTCGGTGGTCTGGAGCTGAACCTATAATATCTCCAAGGTATGCTTGTATAAAAAAATACACTTAAAGTTCAGATTTTTGGCCTACTCTGGAACCTCAGATGCTCTGGAACCTCATATTCCTGCTAGGCACCAATCCCTAGACGGGATTAGTTGTTTCCCCTTTTAGAGAGTGACATGTATCTTCAGCTTACCTTAGTCCCTTCCTCTCACTCCAGCCTCTGTCAAACTCACGCCAAATGTCAGTTGCTTTACCATCATAGCATGTGTATTGATGATTATTTTACAATAAAGTGAAAGCAAATATTTCTTGTATGCTGTAAAATATGAGAGAGAGGAAGTAGGTAGCTGGAAAGAGCCACATATAATAAAAATGAGAAAATATCATATTTCCTTGTGGAAATGAACACTATCTTATGCATTGAACATGCAAAAGTGACTTTCAAAAAAAACCAACCTGACACAAGGTGTTTGCCTGACCTCTGTAGGAATTTGAGTTATGTACATTAGAATAAAAGAGACAGAGTAAACAAAAAGCCTAGTCAACAAATATTACATGTTATATTTCACATTGTATTTTAATGGCTAAGATAGTAAGAGGAGCATATTATGTGCCAGTCACTATTCCAAATGCTTAGATGATTTCATTCAGTCCTCATGGCAACCTAATGAGGAACGAATTGTTACTAGCTGCATTTTAAAGTGAAAAAAAGTAAGCCAAGAGTACAATATTCTGGTGATAGGGTAATCACCCAGGACTCAGCACTAAGTGAAAAGGAAGGCTTAGTTTCTCTGAATGTAGAGCCTGTGCTCTAAACCTCTATACTATAGCATGCTTACAACTGGCTTTCTCTTTACTACATATTTTAAGGGAGACAATTTTTTCACCTCTAGTGTACTGACAGTTGCTGGATTGAGATTCTGAAGATACAGAGAAATTTGTCTGGATAGTGGGCCTTGCAGCCAGATGAATGAATTATTCTAGGATTAAATTTACTGATCTAAAGTTAGTATTCATTTTTATCTGCTTAAAGAGTAATATCACTGAGTAATATGTACTCTGGGGGAAAAAGCTCTACTTCAAAGGAAAATAAAAGTTCTCCAAACATCTTACTGTTACTTCTATAAAGCCTTTTCCCCACAAACATTGAACAAAATATTTGTGCATTCTCACCTCTTCCTTCCACATCCATCAAAATGTGTTTTATTAGAAAGTGAGCATCAGAAATTTTTGAGTGGGAGTTATTTTAAAGTGCTAAATTCTAGGGCAGTCTACTTTCTGCTCTCTCACTCCTTTTTCAGAAATGTAATACTTGGGAGAAGAACAAAATATATCCTTATTTGCCTGATCAGCTCTTTTAATTGTACCCACGAAGTAAATTCTTATGACACCTCTCATCTTTTAAGAGTAAAACATAGCCTCTTCAGCGTTTGCCATTTTATTTTATTTTTTTTTATTTATTTATTTTTGTGCTAGGTGGGCCTCTCACTGTTGTGGCCTCTCCTGTTGCGGAGCACAGGCTCCGGACACGCAGGCCCAGCGGCCATGGCTCATGGGCCCAGCCGCTCCACGGCATGTGGGATCTTCCCGGGCCGGGGCACGAACCCGTGTCCCCTGCATTGGCAGGCGGACTCTCAACCACTGCTCCACCAGAGAAGCCCAGCGTTTGCCATTTTAGAAAATGCTATTACTACCACATTTCTAGAAATATTTTCTTTTCCACCATACAGGAAATTGAATGTCCATTTTAAAATATCATTGTACATATTTTTAGTCAAACCTAGCTCTACATGACACATCATTGAAGTGAGAAATGTAAGGCAAAAAGAGGCTTATATCCTGTATGCATAGCTAGTATGAAATTATTACCTGAATTATTTAAGATGAAAATCACCCCACTGGCAGGCACAATTAAAAGAGTAGCACTTCATTCAGGAGTTTCACACCATTTATTTGAGAGAAGAGATAGTGGAAAGAGAGAGTCAGACACTAGGCACTTTAATAACATTTATCATCAAAGGGCCGAAATATCATAAGCAGTGAAGGAATTATACTTTTGAGGCTATAAAGTCTATAGTATCTATGATATTACCAAGTAAGAAGCAGCTAGATTATGCTGAATTTTAAAACCAGTGGACTATCTTGGATTTTCCTAAAATTGTTTTTCATTATAATATCACTGCATTCATGGGATGCATAGAATTTTATATATCACAAATTAAGTATCATATCTGTGGTTAGATGTTGGATTTTCAAGTCTTATAAGCATTTCAGTGTAGTCATTGTATGTACTACAGTTTTTCATGAGATGTTACTTGAAGTGTCCTCAGTCTGCTGCTACAGAGAAGTCAAAATTCAGGAACTTTCTTAGTAGAACTGGAGTTTTTACCTCCTTGTTGTGATTAGCTATGTTTTCTCTCACAGGGAGTATTCAATACTCGATATGAGATTTTTCTGGTAGTGGGAGGCACATTTTCAATGCCACGGTGAATTTATTAACTTAGTATTTTCTGTGAACTATTTTTATATTTAATACATGTAACTGTAGTATGGCACATATTACTGTTTATAAAGAACAAATTTTAAATGTCAGATATTTGCCTGCGTTAAACATCTTATTGGTCCACAAAAATAATTCACAGTTGTTTCATTATGCTATAAAGAACAACTGAAAGGAAGGTCTGTCTTGGATCATATCCAGGTAGATTTAATTATTGACATAGCAAAATATCTTAATAGTGAGTGCTCATGTCCAGCATTGAAAGCATTATCTTTTTCCCTGAGCCTACTCCTTCTTCTTTATTTCTATTATTTTTTCATTATCAAGGATTTCCATCTCCTGACCCACACATGCCAGTTAATTGCTAAACCTTGTCTATCTTCTCCCCTAGTATATTGTTTTCTTAGTTTAGGACTGAGGCATCTCTCACCTAGACCATTTCTACAGTGGATATTTCTCTTTTCTTTGATTTTAGGGGGATGAGGGGAAATAATGAATTTTAAAGATTTGTAGGAATAAAGAAACAAATGTTCACAGTTAGAATAAATCACACATAATTCTAGGACTAGGAACAGCTTTGAGGATCATATCAAAAAATAAAATACAGGGGGAATAGTGTAAGCTTTTGAGACATGTAGCCAGATTGTCTCCCTGCTCTGCTATCTCTTAGCTGTGTGGCTTTGAGCCATTACCTTAAATGTTGTTAGTCTCAGTTTCCTTGTCTATAAGGTATTAATAATAAAACCCATAAATAGTAAGATATACTCCAGAGGGTAATCATGTCATTTAAACAATATAACATAGATAAGACATCTAGCAAATCCCCGGGAAGAGGTAGGTCCAACCATTCTTGATTAAAAAAAAATGCCACCCTTCCTCCCATTTTATGTACTAAAATATATATAAACCCCTCAAAAAAACAAAAAAAAGAAAATCTCTTAGGAATATATGCATAGTTTTTTTAAAAAACAGTTATTCTAAGAAGCAGATTGCACTTTGCCATTCTTGTGTTAAAATATGATTGTTATATATAAACAAACAGTATCATTCCTTAGGAACCCAGCTTCAACCTTAGAATTTGGTAACCACTTTCTTGATTTACACTGCTTTATCATTTGAGAATTTTTCCTGATGTCTAACCTAAATCCTTTGTTTCAGTATCAACCCTATTCCTTTTACTTCATATTTCTTAAGAATGAAACAAGTGCTAAAGTACAGGTTTTCCTCAACTAGAATTAATTTATCTTCCTATTTGCTTTCTCCTTCAGGAGTTATCTTGTGATGTCTTAGCAAAGCATTATTTTATGGTCTTGCAACATTTACATTCATTAGCATTCCATTACAGATAAATATAGTCTTCACATCTGGAGTGAAGTGAATGAAAAATAGTGTAAGCTCCCATGATGGATCAGGTCAAGGCCTCAATCTAAGTTTCCTCCAACACTTTGCCTTCTATTCTGTAAAATTCCTTGGGAATTTTATGATTTTTGTTATCTCTCGAATCCCTTATATTCTGTGTGTTCAGTCATTAAGGCTTGCAATTGCTTGTTGTTTAGGTAGATTTTTGTTTTTATGTGTTCCATGAATTAAAGAAAAGCATGACCAGGTACACACTTGGCTTTCAATCAGATTAATCCTCTTAATAAATTTCTTACATCTTTTGATTCCTCAGAGGTCTGGTTAGTGCTTTTGGATTTTATGGTCTGTGGCTTTATTTCTTTCATCACATTCTTTTGGTATTCTTTCCTAAGAAGTCACAGACCCCTCTTGGACTCCTTTGCTTTTGCTGTTTGGACAAGATCTCTGCAAAAATCTAAGTCCCTAGAGATAAGATTGGTGGAAAAGGGCACAGCCACCATAGTGTAGTTTCATCTGGTTGAGGAGGGAAAAGATTTTTTTTCTCTTTTCTTTGTATTGGTCAATAACTAACCTGTATGCAAATTGGTGTTGAAAAGACAGTATACTGCCCAAATGATTTTTAAAATAAAAATCTGCATTTGTCTAATTCTTTGTCTTCTCTCTGTGTTCATCTTCTTTTTGCTTTTGTTTACTTTAACCTTGGTCCTTTGTTAAGAAAATAATCATCACTGGGGAAAAGCATTCATGCTCATTTCATATCTTTCAGTGATGGGAATATATTAATGTATCCGTTTCTCGTCTAAATAGAACCTTCTGAAGTAACGGAGGCAGGATTTGTGTGAAAGGAAACTCATTTGTTTTAGTTACACAACCAGTGAGAAAGAAGTTCTAACATGTTCTCCTGTATTACTTTGCATTCTAAATGAGCACACTCATCCTATACAGACACTCTCATATTTCAATTATGAGGTGATAATAGTTCTGTTTTCAAATTTGGTTGGTTTCCTGTTTCCTTACTTACCCATAGATTTCTTTCAGCTTGTGTTGACAAAATATTTATTAATCTTCACTTCTTTATTGATACCATTCATGATCCTGCTACTGGCCACTGTCATTTAAAAGCCTATGATGTTTCTAATCCTAATTAAGAAAATTAAATCATGTCTAATCAAATTGAGCTAAGCCAAGAAAGCTACAAAATAATTCAGTTTCACAAACATTTTCTTATAGTCACACACCATTCTAGGTTCTGGGAAGCCATGATGAACAAGCACAGACTGGGCCCTGAAGGGGCTCAGAATCCAGTGGGGTAGATGGACAAGTAAACTGGCAATTAAAATGTGTGCTGGTATTGTTGGTATTGTAAGAAGTGCTAGAGCAGGCCTATCTTTTTTTTTTTTTTTAAATAATTATACCCATGTTGAGATCCATCATCAACCCCTGCTAGGCCTCATTTTCAGGACAACTCATTTCCTTTGATCTGTTACCTCATTCATACCCTGCTAAAGTTCATGGAGGCTGAGGCAGATGGTATTGATATCTGGTGACTTATTGGGGAACAAGGGGTATGTCATTTTCTTAGAAACTAGTATAGTGCCTGGGACAGAGTAAGCTTTCAGTATAAATTTATTTGTTGAATCCCTGAATCTTGACAGCATTAGCAATGAATAGCTGCATTCAGATAACCTTAGACTAACCTTTCTCTAGGATAGTGGTTGTCTTCTTTGTTCCTCCTTCTATCATCACACACACTTACCTTTCACTTAACCAGTGATAGCATGATGGTGTTGACCTAAAACAAACAGACTGCCAGTTACTTCTCCAGCAAAAATTGGTTTATTTGGGATCAACAAAGAATTGCAGTTTAGGTTCTATAAGCACGGTGAGCCACATGCAAGTCCCCCCACAGAAAGGAGAGGAGAACTCTTTCAAAAAGGGGGAAAGGAAGCTGGGAAAACTATTGTAAACAGAGTCCAATGGGGAAATTGAGAGTTCTAAGTATAGTGGCTTGTCATTGACTGAGCTGTGACAGTCTCATTGACTGAGCTCTTGCCAGGCAAGTAGAGGAAGTCTTTCCTTCCTGTTGGGCTCTGCTATCATGGTAGGACATGAGAGCTTCCCTTCTGTCCTCCCAAATCTATTTTAATTGAGGTTTCTGTTTATTAATTTTTACAGTGGCCTCTAGTCATTTGGGACCTCCAAACTCCTTCTTGCCCTACTGGCCAGCACCCTTTTTAAGATATGACTTAATTCCCCTTGAGTCCCTGAGAATCCTTCAGAGATATTCTGGCAAAGACATATTTTGATCACTGCCTTTAGTGTTTAACCCATTAATCTGGGAATTTCAGACAATATTTTTTTTTCCAGGGCTAATAGAGGATATTTTAAGCATTTAATCTGGAAAAGACACCACTACCACCACCAGCATTAACATGAACGTAATAACTAACAATTTTTGAATGTATTCTATATGGCAGCACCATATTGAGTGTTTTACATTCATTATCTTTTTTCCTCTTCACAATTATCGGATGAGGAAAGTGAAATTCAGAGAAATTATGACACTTGTTTAAGGTGACACAGCCAGCAAGTGTTGATATTTTATCCGTTCCCATTCATCACCTTGCTTGCTTCTCTGTGTTTATTATTATAGAAATCTCTCCAATTCATGATAATTTTCAAACAATTATCTATGTTTCCAGTTGACTGGCTTGGTTCTCACTCGACCTCCAGCAATAGCTCTGACTGCAAATGTATGTGCCACTGAGGTATTTCATGACGTTCATGGCATTTTTGTACATAGGCATTTCCATGCCATTTGATAGAATACAATTCCTTCATAGAAAACTTTGTCTTAGGATGATAGACAGAGAAAATAAATGATTACATTCATCTCGGCAATGATTCGCCTTGAGGAAAGACTAAGCATTCTATACACAAAATGCAAGTTGTAGCAGAGTAACCTGTTGGGTCTCAGGATGCTTCATGAAATTGAAAAAAAATAAATAAATAAAAAGAAAAAGCCCTCATTGATTTTCTTACTCTGAGATGTCAGGTTTGAGTATAAAGCTTTTCCTTTTTTGTGACAATGGCAAGAACTATTTGTATAGTACCTTATTCTCCATAGTTTCATAAAATTGGACATTAGGGTCTATATTTATGGGGGGAAAACGAGGAAAGAACAAAACAAGAACTCTTATAGATAAACATTGCTCTAACCTTCCAACAGAGCAGCAAGGGTGTATAAATTGAAACTGAAACATATCTGAATCCATTAGGGGTCTGTGCTTTAAGACTTAAGAGACACTAAAGGATTTCTGAAGCAGAGCAATGACTTTGTAAATCTGATGTTTCTATTAGTTGTAATTTTCATTAAATAGCCTCCCATTTAATTTTCTCTCTTCTGCATGAGCAGTAATTCAGTGACAACTTTTTTCAATCCACACAGGTATATTTAGGCACGCTGAGGAATAAAGCTGCTTTTGGCTTATAGAGTAGGCTTCTATCCAGTGCCGAGAACTGATTTTAGAATTTACTTTTCCATTAATAAGTCCGTTCACACCAGGAAAATTATGCAGGGGTTTGTACAGAAGTATTTTTTTTTGCAGAAAAGTCTAAGTGGAGCACAGCTATATAGGACTAGATAAATGGAGTGAATCCAGGAGCTACATGAGACATTTGGTAAAGTAAATCAACACAGTGGCAGTTCCCTCTTTTCCAGGGATTCCAAACTTATTTGAACATTATTTTTCTTCCACACATCAACATTTTATCAAATATATTTTCCAGTGTTACTGTCTGTTCATAGTACAAAGCCCATCTACTAAATGTGTTTTTTTTTTTTAATTTAAATTTTAATTTTTTGCGGTACGCAGGCCTCTCACTGCTGTGGCCTCTCCCGTTGCAGAGCACAGGCTCCGGACGCACAGGCTCCGGACGCGCAGGCTCAGCGGCCATGGCTCACGGGCCTAGCTGCTCCGTGGCATGTGGGATCTTCCTGGACCGGGGCATGAACCCGTGTCCCCTGCATCGGCAGGCGGACTCTCAACCACTGCGTCACCAGGGAAGCCCTAAATGTGTTTATTTTTACCGTTTTTGTTATGCACACTGACTCAAGAGAAGTTTGGAGAGAATGAAGGCAGAGGTATATTGAGAAAGAGTCTTTGGGTCAATGTTGGGTACAGAGTAAGGATAAAATGAGAAGGTCTCGGCTGAGAATCAAGAAACCCATTTTCCCCTGGTTTGTATCATTCATTTATTCATTCATTCATTCGTTCTTTAATTTTGTCAGTCATCGAGTGAGTCAATCAACTCACTCAATGTGTTTATTTGGTTGGGGCCTACGATGTGTCAGGAACTGTTAAAGGCACAAAAGATGCAGAGATGAAAAAGGCAGAACTGGTCACTGCCCCTGAGAAGCTTAAAGTTTGCCTTTGGTGCTAACTGGTTAGATGCCTTTGAAAGAAAAAAATAGTTAATCTCTCTGGGCTTCAGTTTCTTCACATATAAATGGAAAGCTTATTAAATGATCTGCTTTCTGTGATTTCAGGTCTTGATTAGATATTACAACCTGATATGACCAACTCAAACCTAAAATTTGATTTTTTTTTAAATAAACTTCTGTTCCTACAGCAACCTCTCACTCCCAGTCCCTGCATTTCCAAAGAGAGTTTAAGACTTAATGATCTATTCAGGCTTTACAATAGGGATATTGTTCACATATTTAAATTCTATACTTTTTATATTTTATTTACTTTGATTTCTTCAGTGTTTGGTCATCATTATTTGTTCAAGGCTTTGGAGTAGGAGCAGCCTCAATTTTCTTAAGAAAAAGAAGTTATGTCACTGAAACACATAATAAAAATAGCTAACATTTCTTGAGCACCTACTCTGTGCCATGCCTGGGGCCCAGCATTTATAACCAGTTTTTCATTTAATCCTAGGGATAAAGTAATTTGCCCAAGTCATTTAATAAACAAAGGATGAAGTCAATATTCAAACCCAGGTCCTCTAAATCTAGAGCCTATGCTTTTAACCGTTGTTGTATAATCAGGTGGAAAAGACACCCAGAGGAGGTGATATTTTGGGAGTGAGTGACCAGCCATTCTCATTTGCCCAGGACTGCCCTTGTATTGGCACTGGCAGTCTTATATCCTGGAATACCACTCAGTTCTGGGCAAACTGGGGAGAAAGGACCCTTAGTTATTTAGAGTGATAATAACTGAGTACATTGAAGTGGGTCTATCCTTTGAGGCTGAGAAAATATTTAGTGACCACTTTACAAAAATGTATTCTGCAATCTTGACCTAAAATGGTTTGTTTTAGAGGTAAAGAGATATAAATCGCTCTCATATTTTAATTACAAGAAATACATTTTGGAACGGCAAAATTTTAGGAGTTAATAAAATGATAAAATCAACAAAACTTTCCTATACCGACCCTCCATTTCAGTCTTTAAAAAGCAATATTAGATTTTTATAGAAAAATTTTTACAGAATATAATGGTAAAGGAACTCTGGAGGATCCTAACTAAAAAATATTTTAAAATGCAAATTTATTCAAAGAAAATAGAATAAGAAATAGTACCTTAAGAAAGAGACAAAATAAATTTCAAAGGGAGATTTTTGAATTATGGCTTATTTGTGATGCTGAACATCTGGATAATATTTGAGAAATTCTGTCAAATATTTTAGTGAATAATTAGCATCATAAAGTTATGCCTATGACAATTGCTTTGAAGCTATCAGTTTTACAGTACTATTTTTTTGTCTTGTTTTGTTTTGTTTTTGCGGTACGCGGGCCTCTCACTGCTGTGGCCTCTCCCGTTGTGGAGCACAGGCTCCGGACGCGCAGGCTCAGCGGCCATGGCTCACGGGCCCAGCCGTTCAGCGGCATGTGGTATCTTCCCGGACCAGGGCACGAACCCGTGTCCCCTGCATCGGCAGGCGGACTCTCAACCACTGCGCCAACAGGGAAGCCCTTGGTATTTTTAAGTTTTAGCCTTTGGTTTAGAAAATTGTTTTTAATAATTGTTTGCCGAGGACACTATTGATCTCCTGTGACTAAATTGGTGCTTGTCTTACTAGACTTAGAGCAGCATTTTTCACAGTTGATCACTCCCTCCACATTAAAACATGGCCTTCTCAGAGATCCCAGGACACCTACATTTCCTGGTTACCCTTTTACCTCAAAGCTGCACTTTCTTTCTCTTTTGCTTCCTCTTTCCTCATCTAAACACTAAATGCCCCAGGGCTTGGCCATCTGGATTTCTTATCTTTTCTGTTTACACTGACTCTCTTAATCTCCTCTAGTTTCTTGGCTTTAAAAAACATCTTTATATTGAAAATACCTACATTTCTTCTTCCAGTCTAAACTTCTTCCCTGACCCCAGTTTTGTCTGGCCAACTGCTTAGTCAGCATCTCCACTTGGATGTCCAAAAATGTCCTTAAGTCTAATATGTCCCAAACAAATTGCAGATTTCCGCCATCAATCTTGCTCTTCCAGCAGTGTTGTCCCTTGCAACCCAGGGAATGGCAACTCCATCCTTTTAGTTCCTTGGACCTAATTCCTTGAAGTTGGCCTTGACTCCTTTCTGTTCCATGCATTCACATCACCTCTGTCAACAAATCTTGTCGCCTCATCTTTGCCATCTAACTATTTGTGTCAGCCTCTTCCACTATCACCCTATTCCAAACTACCAATATTTCTCACTTGAATTATGGTAATAACCTCCTAACTAGCCTCCCTGCTTCCTCCTGAGGACAGCAGCCAGAGTGATTCTTTATAGATATGGGAGATCATGTCACCCCCATGCTCAAAATCGTCATCATACTCAGAGTAAAAACCAAGGGTATCATATTGGCCTCTAACTACACACAATCTGAATTTCCAACATTCTCCTCTTCTTCTCCTACAACTCTTCCCCTAGCTCTCTGCCCGTGAACCACCTAGGTCAAGTTCTTTCCTCAGGGATTTTGTACTGTATTGTTTGCACTTGAAATGGTCTTCTCCCAGACAGCTTCACAACTTCCTCTCCTACTTTCTTCAGTTTTCCACTTTAAAGTCATATTCTCAGTGAGGCGTTTCTTGAACCCTTTTTTTTTTTTTTTTTTTTTTTTTTTTTTTTGCGGTATGCGGGCCTCTCACTGTTGTGGCCTCTCCCGTTGCGGAGCACAGGCTCCGGACGCGCAGGCCTAGCGGCCATGGCTCACGGGCTCAGTTGCTCCGCGGCATGTGGGATCCTCCCGGACCGGGGCACGAACCCGTGTCCCCTGCATCGGCAGGCGGACTCTCAACCACTGCGCCACCAGGGAAGCCCTTGAACCCTTTTTAAAATTGTACTCACATACTTCGTCACCACCAGCACTGCCTATCTATTTTCCCTGATTTATTTTTCTCATAGCATTGTAACCATATTTAGTCCAAACTTGACCATGAATATCAATACTATAATTTTACCAGCAATGCCAGAATTCTACCATAATGCAGTATGGTAGATGTAACCTGAAAAATAAGGGTCAAAAGATAATGGCACATTACCAAAGTTCTTTCTGTCACTAGCAATTAGTCCACTCCATCATCATGTCCTATGACCAAACTATCTCCCAGTGTGAGGCCACTAAGGTTTCAGGTTTCTATTTGATCTTGTCAGGTTCCAAAAGCAAGACTGGCCTCAGGAGTATTTCTGGTATCTGGCAGAATTGACCTAAGAGACCATATTGTCTCTTGCTCTAAGACTCTTTTGTTACATTGGATTACCCTTACTGCATAATTCATGTATTCATTCCTTTACCTTCAGGTAGTACCTCTCTTTCTTTGAACTTGAAGTCAAACGTTTCCTCTTTGGAAGGAATGTTAGTCTTGGCCATCCTAGTGTAGATTGGAAGCAGCAATGATAGTCTAGCAAGTGCTTCTCCCTTTATTCATTTCCATCCATATCAGGTAGGATTACTCAGGTAGAGAATGTGTGGGCTATCTCAACCCCTAGGCTTATAGCTGTATTCACTGGCAACCCTAATTTTGTCATAGGGGGAAAAGGCACCATTTAGTCAATCAGGACCTTAGGAATTTGATACAAATCTTTAAAAGTATAGTCACAGTTTCTGCTTTTATCAAGGATCATTCTTCTGATATCTGCAGTGGAAGTCCTAGTCCTGTCACCACTGCATCAGATTTGTGTGTAGGCGAGGGAGTTGAGGTGACATGAAGAAAAATAAAATAGTTGAGGTTATTTGGGAAGAATTGTATAGTCATACCAGCCTCCTCCCTAACCCCTTCTTCCCCCAGTTCACCGGAAAAGAAAGTTCTCTTTTCTGAAAAAGTAAAAGTCGAGGAATCTGTCTAATGGGGGCACTCCCTTGCCCCCCTCCCATGCTGAGTATAAGCACACACTTGTTATGGTGTGCAAGCTAGCCCTTCATGCTGATATATTGCCCCATTTTAGACAACCCATGTTTCAATTGCCCATTTCAATTCTCTATCAAACCATTACTCTGAGTATGTTGTATCTCTGCCCATTGTTGGACATTATGGACTGTAGAGTATTTCTTGGTCTGAAGAAATGTGACTCAGTTTTTGAAATTGGTGCAATATCTTCTGTTCTGTTTCTTTTATAATACTTTGCATATTTACATCTACCACTGGATTCAATCTAGAGTAAGTACCTATTCCTGTTAGTGCTCATTTGTAGCCTCCTGGGGCTAATGGCATCAGTTCAACTTGCCAGTTATTTGCAAGTTTGCCTTACCCCCAGGGAATCTTCCCCACAGCCATCTGCAGTCTCCTTGTCTGTTTTTGGCAAACAGAACAGTTTTGGTAAACATTTTATGCCTCAGAGGGTATAAGAGGAATATGTCTAGATACAGTCCATCTCTGCATAGCTGTAGTATTCCCATGACCACTTATTTCATGAATCCAGGTGGCCACCACAGTTGAGTACACCAGAATATCTGCTCATCAATTCTGATCAGCTTCCAGTCCTGCAAGGGGATTATTCTGATGAGCATCAACATGTCCTACTTTTTAATGCATTCCTCAGATTCTCATAAATGATTTCTGTAGGGCCATGCAGCAAGTTGGCATCCTCTAACAGGCTAGTTTTCCATTGTCCTTTTGCCTGAACATATGGCCAGGATATTGGCTTCTGCCCATTAGTGGTAAAATCCCAAATGTAGGGATAAAAATCATGCAGTTCAGCCCCACAACCTGATTTGATCTACCTTCTTCAGAGTGGTGGCCTTCCAGATAAGATGCTGTCCATTTCCCTTGGAACTACCATGCATAAACCAAACAGCTCTTTGTTAGTCCAGCAAGAGCAGTTTATGGGTACCACCCAAGTAGCAATAGGGTCAAGCATTTCCAAAGTTGACTCTAGGGGAAAAGAGCCTTCCTGCTCATTAATATCTTCTTGCATTCCCCCAATAGCATGTTCTTATATAAACCATTTCAGTTTTCTTTTGGAACTCTTCTGGGCATTGTCTTCCTATTAGAGCATCTCTAGGACATCATTCAAGATATTAGAGGTATTTCAGTCTTCAGGATTATTTTATGCCCTTCAGCCATAGGGGCAGTCTCATTAAAAACCCAATATCTAGCTAATTGTTTCTCAGAAGGACATTTTCTGGTCTGAAATCCCAGTAGTTATTGCTGGATGATGCTCACAGGCTTTTGTAATAAGCACCCATCTATGTTCAGTAGACAGTTGTACAAATAATTTGTTCATACCAACATTCCAGCTTCTATTAGACTCTCTTTCAAAGTAATAATTTGCATGGGCTCGGGCTATCTTATTGGTTGCCATTTAGTGTGTCTAATTAATATTGCCTGAAGGGTAGATTTACATACCTTTAGTTTTATACTAGGTAGGAGAAATGTTGGAAATGTTCCCCAGTAATATAATACATTCATCCCATCCCCATAATACATTCAAGTAAAGGAGGTGCTACTACTTCACATAAAGTTTGTTCAAATATTGCAATTTTCATCCAGACTTTCAGTTTACTCTCTCAACTCTTAAATTTCTATATCTTTTCAATTTAATTGCAGCTCATGTTAGGGTTTCACCAGTGGGTTTTGATACCAAAATGCATAGGGCTCCCATGTAAAGGAGTCCCAGAAATGTCTTTTCTCCACTCCCTGATCCTTTTACCCATTCATATGCATAAGACTTTGAGTCCCCAGTGGAAGGGTCAATCCTTGTACTGATTAGATTGCTTATGGGATCATTGCCCAAACTAGGTTGACTAAAGCAGATCTGTTGAGAGTACTTTAATGTTGAGGGACCAACAGGGGCCACTACTGGTCCACCCAGCCTCTGAGAGTGCTGCTTTAAGATCTCTGTTTTGACTCCATCAACGTCTGCTTTATTCATCTGACTTCTAAATAACTGCTTTCTACTCTGTTGGGATGAGCCCCTTGGTTCTTCCGCTTCTCTTTCCCCTTTGTTTTAACACATCAATGCTTAATTTATTCACTCCGGCTCTTAATAATCATTTAAAGATTTCCACTCTGTTGGGATGAATCCACTGACTTTTCTCTTTGCTTTTCTCCATTGTCTTGGAAATCAGTCTAGCCTTCTTTGCTGTTCTTGTTTTAGCATAACTCTTCTCTTTGGCAGTGGCTCTGAGGCTAGCAGTTCTACCTCAGGCTATCCAAAATCTAAACTTGACCTGGTATCAGGGTTCTACTCCAACACATTCCTTTGGTAGGGTGCCTGAGATAGGGGCTGTAGTTTGAAACAGCCAGAATCTAAACTTGATCTGTCTCTTAATTCTGATTTAACCATTATAATAGCTGATAATAATAACAACCAGGGAATTGCATATTTTAATTTTTTAGTTACTTTGCATTTCCTTATGTACCTAGTGAACCAACTCCCTGGAAGTTAGATCCATCATTTCTAAATTCCATTGGTAAATTTTACCTTCAGTAACTAACAGCCTATCATGGAATGTTGTGCCCCCGTGACTACTCAGGAACCAAAACTTTCTTGTACCCTACATGACAAGAGCACAGCAAGTTGGTCCTCTTTCATCCCTGCTGTAGTCCCTGAAGTGGTCTGTTCTGAAGAACTGGGAGAGCTCTGCACAGTCCCATTTGTCAACGTTATTATTGTGATGTTCAGCATCAAAAACCATGTTGGAAATGACCTTCCCAATGTATAATGTATAGGTTAAATATTTTTAAAAATAAAATATTTAGTTTATTCTGAAAAAGGAAACATGACTCCTAAGAAATATTTAAAATTTTAAACCATATTTTAATGTAAATATTTTACTCCTTTGAGATTCAGAAATGCTCATGAACTCTAAAGTTTCAAATAATCTTGATCTGTCCTTAACCTAAGAGCAAATTTCTATGATAAAGTAATAGATTATTGGTCAATTGAACACTAATCTTGTATTCTAGTGTCAACAGTATATCAATCATCTTTCCATTTTGGAGAATTTTAGCCTTGTTCTAGGATGATGTAATTCTCTCACATCCACGAAGTCTAAAAGAATCATATAATGTTAACTTATTGTTTACCCAAGACAGAACTAAAACAGTAAAATTCAGTTATTGTTTGTCATTTGTATCGTTTCACATGTTTTTCTAATTTTTACATAAAAGGAATCCAGAAGTCTTGGATTGAGACTATAAGAGAGCACAGTCTTTGGAAAAGTTCATAATAAACAGACAAAGCAAACACCAAATTCATATTGTTTTATTGATATAAAAAATGAACTCTAGTGATTTTATTTTATTGTATTGGGTGAATTTTTCAGTTATTTAGATACTTGTAGAAAAAAGTAATTTAGATGAAACAATAAGTGAGTAACTGAAACAGTAAGTAAAAACCACTCATACTAGAAATGAAAATTAAAGACAAAAAATCTCCAAATTATAGTGCAAAAGTAGCCATTTCCTTCTTTTTCTCCACACTTTCAGGAGGTTTTATGACAAAGGTTCTCAAAATGTGGTTCTCAGACGAGGATGAGCAGAAATGCAAATTCTCAGTCCCACCCCAAACCCACTGAATCAGAAACTCCCTGTGGCCCAGTGATCCATTCTGTAACAAGCTCTGGGTGATTCTGAGGGGCACTGAAGTTGGCAAGCCACTGCTTCAAAGTGATTGGCTCCCAGGATGCTCATAGAGATAGCATGTGCTTTTTTCCTGGATTACTTTACTAGGAGGTCCACCCTTCCTTCTCAGTTTTTAACATTTCCTACAGAGTAGGTATAGATCCAGTCCATGTGTTAAATAGTCCCTGTTAATGAGTTTTGTAAAGTCTCATTCTGACAACCTGGATGGCCAATGTGGGAACACTGGGTATGTACAGATTGAGCTTTAGGGGGAAATGTCCAAAGGATTTGCAGAAAATCCTCCATCCTGGGAGCTTAGCCCAGCAGTAGTACTACCCCAAGTCCAGCAAGGTGAAGGAGGAAGGACTAGCAGCACAGGCAGACATCACATCAGCTCTGTGAAAGCTGGGATGTCTGTGGTGTTCAACTTTGTAGCCCCAGTGCCTAGCACAGTGGCTGGTACATAGTAGGTGCCATGAGCAAATGCTTATGAACTCCAGGAAAAAGAACAAACAAGGGATTTAAAAAATAAAGAAAAAAATTTAAAAGTAGGGAAAGAATGTAATCAAACTTCCCAGGACTAGTAATATAGTAATAACTAGACATTAAAGAATGCTAAAAGTCTGTTCCTTGTAATACATGGGCAAGAAATTAAATGTCAACAATCAAGCTTACCTCATTGAGACTCTGGCCCATAGGTACCTATCCAGACAATATTTACCTGCTCTCTCTCTGTATAAGGAAAAATGAGTCTTGAGTGTTGAATGAAAACTGTACACTATATTTACATTAAGTTGTAATGTTTATTTAGATATTAAGTTTAGTACAAGGTTGGAGATAACATATGATTAAGTGGATTTTGAGCAAATTCTTTTTGTCTTGTTTCAAGCCCAGATGAAGAAGATATTAAATATATAGGATATCAGGAATGATAGGATGAATTTTTCTCTCGTATATACTGGGTTGAAACACATGAAATTGCTGTTTTTATAGATCCAAAATGATTAATTCTTGGCAATATCATATAATTCCACCTAATAAAATGAGGTTTTAGTAACTGCTACTTTTTGGAAATTATGTAAGTTTCAAAAAAAAAAAAGAGAGTAAGGTAACACCATAATGTTATTGTATACACCCCACGTATCTTTTAAAAAGACAGCATTTTGCTAGTGTTCTTGCATGTGAGTATGGAGACCACGGAGCATACAACTCAGGGCTGGGGTGGGAGGGGGGGCGTGTACCATTCATATACACTGCTTATGTGATGGCACCTACCACAAAAACCACACACCAGGCAGACTTAACGCTTGCAATGTTCTCAGCAGATACTTCTTTTAAAAGAAGTAAAACATCACACAGTTGAAACATCTCTTTTACTTCTCCTTAATCCCATCCCTCCTTCTCCAAAGTGGAAAGTAAGTCTAAAGTTGATTTATATCTTTCCTATTAGTGTTTTATACCTTTTTAAAAATACTTCTTTTAAAAGATAATGAGTAGAAGAGACCAAAGTCTATTAATAGCGTTTGTAGCTCTTACTATCAAGTGATCATTATTAAAACATTATATCCCACCTAGCTTAAGAGACAATTTAAGAGAAAATATCAAGGACAAACTTTCCCAAGTGTGGTTCCTGGTGCACAAGTGTGATTTGGGTACCTAGTTCAAAATGTAGTTTCGTAGACTCCACTCCCCACTCCTATACCCTAAGGACCCAATGCCCACTAAAGGACCCACTCACGAAAGTTTACTAACCCATGATCTGAGAATAAGTAAATGGTATGTGAATGTAAGCTATCTAATTTCATACATAAAATTAAAAACAAATTTATGGCTTAGATGTGTGGTAAGTATATCCATAACCATAGATTGGATGAAACAGATGAATAATTTTAGTTTCTTTTTTTTTCTCTCCAAGAAAATCTAATGTTACTCGTTGAAATATATGTCATTATTTTATGTACCACTTAAAAAAGAAAAACTACCAATTAAATATTGTGAATTGTTCTTTTCACTTAAATTTTTTATATTTATTGGAACAGCACTACTAGACATCTTGACATACAAAACATGTAATCCATTCTCATGATCTTGAAACCTTTAGCACTTTTCCCATTAATATAATAATTCTGAGGCATGCCAGGATTCTGTCAGAATTTCCTATGGGATAAGACTTCAGCCTTGTATCTGTATCAGTTGAATCATTTGTCATTGGAAGTTATGCAGGTTTGGTTCAAAGTTAGTCAGAAGTCTCACAAATCAATATTTGATAATTTAATAACAGCCCTACTTAATACCAGAATCACAGAAATTAGTCACTCCAAATTCTCAGGATTTTGAAATTTCTTTCATTTATTCAAGGGCTTTTCCAGGTTTTTTTTTTTTGTATTTTGTTGTGATAGTGGTATGTAATACTGGCTAGGTTTCTTATAAAGTAGCCTCAATCCTCCACTACTCCCCATATACACATTCCTTCCTGTGTGATGTTGCAGCTCCCTGCCTCCAAGGGAAAGTGTCTACTTTCCCACCCCTTGTACCCACCTTGGCCTTGTCACTTGCTTGGTCTAACAGAATGTGGTGAAGTACCACAGAACCGGTGGGGAGCCTTGTTCTCAAGAGGACCTGTACATCTCTCCTTTCTCTCTTTGGACATCTGCTACTACCGTGTGAACAAGCCCCACCTAGTCTGCTGGAAGAAGGAAGACTAATGGGGACCAGAAGATTTTATTCCTTCAGTGACAGATATTTGCTTCACACTTATGCCATGCTTGTTTCATTTCTGAGTAAAAAGAATATTTCATTTTAAAGCAGAAACAGAATGTAATCTTTCTGAAACTGTAGAAAAGGCAATTAAATTCAATACATGAACTATTAACAGTACACATAACTCAAAATGGTGACAACATGAAGACCTATGATGAGCTTATATGTGTCTAGCAATGAATATACTGTGGCTGAGAGTGATTCCAAGATGCTTCAGATTTCAGAGATAGAAAAATAGATGCAAAAAGTTCACGCTAGGTAAATCTGCATATAAAGAATAAAATACTTAAAAAAAATTTTGGCATCTGGTTTGAAAGTGCTGAAGATACTGGATTTTATGGAAGCTTTCCTTTCACAAGAATTGAATAGCTAAGGATTGAATAGTAAGCCTGATTTTAACTAGAACATTTAAGTATAAAGTGTTTTAAAGAACTAAACCAAAGGAGAATTGACTAGAAATAGACTAGATTTGGAAGCTGGGCAGAGGTACCAGCCTGAAGAAATCAGCTCTTTGCTCATTTGTCACCTCCTTGGAAAGGGCATCAATGACCTTTTAACCCAAATAATAACTCCTGTAATGCTCTGTCCTCTTACACTTCGTAACACTCACTATCACCTGAAAATTTGTTACACACACAGGTTTATTTTCTCCCTCCCACTAACTTTATTGCTGTATCCCTAGAACCTAGAAAAGTGACATCTAGTAGTCACTCAGTAAGTTTATTGAATAAATGAATTAATGATTGAGAAGCATAACTAAGCTCTATCTAGCCCACATATGTGTGTTGATTTTGTACATACATTTGTCTCATTGCTTGTAGTAAAATAATTATGTTTGAGTCTTTAAAAGAACCTTGCATGGAACTTTGTAACTATTGGGATAACTCACACTGAAGAAAGAAATGAGCAAGGACTTTGGGGGATGGTACTGTGGGGAGTAGTGGTGTATATGTGTGAGAGGGAGAAAGAGAGGCACATTCCTAAAGTGAATGCTATTGAAATGCATCCAATATGCTGAGAGAGGCTTTAAAGACAAGAGTCTTACAAGTATACTGGCATCCTAGGCTTCAAGGAGGTGATGGCATTTGAGCTGAGTCTTGTAGATGAGGTAATACTCCACATGTTAGAGAAGGATTTTCATCTAGAATTATGTGCAAAAGCAAAGGGACCACTGTTGGAAGGCATCAGGAATGTTCTTGATCATGATGTATAATCCTTCAACTGTATTTTTGGATATTTAGTTGAGGGTTTTTGCATCTATGTTTATTTGAGATATTGGCCTTTAATTTTCTTTTCTTATAGTGTCCTTGTCTGATTATGGTATCAAGGTAATACTGGCCTCGTAAAATAAGTTTGGAAGTGTTCCCTCTTTTTTTGGAAGAGTTTGAGAAGGGCTGGTATTAATTCTTTTTTAAATATTTGGTAGAATGGTATTCACCAGTAAAGCCATCTGTTGCTAGACTTTTTTTTTTAATTGGGAGGTTTTGATTACAGATTCAAACTCTTCACTACTAATTATTCAGTTTAGATTTTCTCATTGTTATGCTCTGAAATTCCAAAATCATATTAAATAATTTATAGTTTTATACTATCATAAAAAAGATTTTATTTTTCTAGTTGTGTGTGTTTTTCTTTTCTTTATTGAGGTGAAATTTACATAAGATAAAATTAACCATTTCAAACTGTACAGTTCAGTGTTATTTAGTATATTTATAATGTTGTGCAATTAACACTTCTATCTAGTTCCAAAACATTTTCATTACCTAAAAGAAAATCCTATGCCCTCTAAGCAGTTACTCTCCTTTCTCTCCCCACTGCTAGTGCCTAGCAACCACCAATTCGCTGTCTCTTGGATTTACCTCTTCTACCTATTTTATATAATGTAACCATAAAGTAACTGTCTTTTGTGTCTGGCTTATTTCACCTAACGTGATGTTTTTGAGGTTCATGAGCATTATAACATATATCAGTGCTTCACAATTTTTTATGGTCCAAAAAAATTCCATTGCATGTATATATCACATTTTATTTTTCATTTCATCCATTGATGGACATTTGGATCGTTTCCATTTTTTGGCTACCATGAATATTGCTGCTATGTGCCTTTGTGTACAAGTATCTGCTTGCATACCTCTTTTGTACTTACTGTATTTTAAAGTCTTTTCCTTGTTATTAAATAGTCGTCCTTTTCTACTGATAGGAAATCTATTTATTTCTTACATTCTGATGTAGGGTTCTATTCTGCTCTATCATTTTTTAAAATTCAAAACGATTATCCTTTAAGTTGGGAGAATTTTTGTATTTTATTTTTCATCACTGTTTGAATAATTTTTCAATATTTAATGCACGTGCTAAATTTTATATTTGTACCAATATTATGGAAAACTTGACTATATTCTTTTCCAAACATGTGAAGAACTGTTTGCTTTCTTAGTTTCTGTCAATCTCAGGTTTTTGGGGTTTTTTTGTTGTCGTTTTGAGGTACGCGGGCCTCTCACTGCTGTGGCCTCTCCCGTTGCGGAGCACAGGCTCCGGACGCGCAGGCTCAGCGGCCATGGCTCACAGGCCCAGCCGCTCCACGGCATGTGGGATCCTCCTGGATCGGGGCACGAACCCGTGTCCCCTGCATCGGCAGGCGGACTCAACCACTGCCCCACCAGGGAAGCCCTAATTTTACTTTTTTAAATGTAATCTTTTATTCCCCCATTCTCTCTGGAAGCGTTTTAGTATTCTGTCTTCATACTTGTTCAATTTTTAGGTTTGAGTTTTGTTTTTGCTGTTATTTTTCTTTTTGCTCCTAAAATGCAGGCCCTTTTAGTTTTAAGAGTTATATCTTTCTTCACTACTAAGAAATTTTCTCCTGTTTTTTTTTTTTTTTTTTTTTTTTTTTTTTTTTTTTTTTTTTTTTTTTTTTTGCGGTATGCGGGCCTCTCACTGTTGCGGCCCCTCCCGCTGCGGAGCACAGGCTCCGGACGCGCAGGCCCAGCGGCCATGGCTCACGGGCTCAGCTGCTCCGCGGCATGCGGGATCCTCCCGGACCAGGGCACGAACCCGTGTCTCCTGCATCGGCAGGCGGATTCTCAACCACTGCGCCACCAGGGAAGCCCTCTCCTGTTTTTTTTTTGTTTGTTTGTTTGTTTTTGTTTTTTTAAAATCTTGTCTCTCCCATCTTCTCTCTACTTTCTTGTCCTGTAAATCTTATCAAGTGGATATTGGAACTTTGATTTTTGGCAAACATAACAAAGTAGTGACTAAGAAGATAAACACAGCTTGCGGACTTAGTTTGTCTAATCTGCACAATGTTTTGAAAATAACTGGTTCAGATATTTTTAAATTAGTAGATTTCACTTAAGTATATAAATTTCTGGCATTTTTGGCAAATTTGAAGATCTGTCAAATTGAACTTTCATTCCTAAATGAAAGTAATTGGCAAGAAATAAGAGCCTCTAGTCTTAGATGGGATGCACACATTCCCGGTTGTCCATGGCATTTCCGCTTCTGTTTGTCCTCCTGATTTTAAGCTCAAGTATCAGCTGCTATGCATCATCATCCTTGTGCCATTTTTTTAACTGGAGAGAGAGATTCTCGATTTGTACATTTTTCAAGTAGACATAAGAAAGAAAGTACAATTAGTTTCAAGAATGATGAAAGATTATTCCTTAGTGGAAGTAAACAGTTTTCCTACATGTTGATAGTGTTAACTAAATGTCTGTTGAACAAATAGAATGGAAAGTGCCATTATATATATCTCTAAAAACTAAGGATTATGTTAGACTTATGGAAAGATTCATGATGAAAAACTTAATGAACTGAAACATGGACTAAACTTTCCACAGGCTTATTTTTTGAATACAAATGCATAGATATAAAGCGAGTTATTTTACTATGATATGTTGGTATGAATTAGGTTAAAAATTGCCCAGATGGCATTTTTATTACAGTTGGTAGTTTTATAAGAGTATCTGTTGAAGGCAATAGAAATTATATGTCCTGAACAGAAACCATCATTGAAAACATAAGACAAACAGGAGATAGGGCTAAAAATTTACAGTCTGTGTTGGAAGAAAAAAAGTTAAAGTCATTTATGGCTTTGTTTCTTCTAACTGATGATAACACAACTATATATAATGCCAACTATTTAAATGTATATATTCATCATCAGTAAAAACTTTTCATATGACTGAATAACATTTGGAGATGATGACTTTGAGAGTCACAGAATTACTGTGTTGAGAAAAGTTTAATGTAAATTAGTCAAATAAGTAAGTGTATATATAGATGGTGCTTAAGTGGTGATCTATGTTAGATTTTTAAATAAACTTAATTAAAAGCACTAACATTTTGCAGAGACATAGAGCTTATGTCTTTGGATTCCATTATTATTCAGAAATAGTTTTGTCAAAAAAAAAAAGAACAGAGCATATAATATATGTAAATTCCTTTTCTTAAAAATGAAAAAAAATTTTCTCATTTCAGAATAAAAGCCACGATCTCACCATGGCCTACAGGCCTCACAATTGTGTGTACCGTTCTCACACACACTAACCTCTCAGACCCCATATCCCAGTGCTTTTTGCCTTGCTTAATCCACTTCAGGCATCTTAAGGGCCAGGTATACCTCTGCCTCAGAGCCTTTGTACCTGCTCTTCCCTCTGCCTGCAAAATTCCCCCATAAATAGCTACAGGCTTGTTCCTCTACCTTATCTGGCTATTCCCCAAAGTGTTGCCTTCTCTGTAATGTCTTGCCGGGTCAGGGAATTTAACACTGAACCTCCTCCCTTCTGCCCCC
Organism: Kogia breviceps; assembly: GCF_026419965.1. NCBI lineage: Eukaryota > Metazoa > Chordata > Mammalia > Artiodactyla > Physeteridae > Kogia > Kogia breviceps. The sequence goes on from NC_081322.1 coordinate 51,266,564, forward strand.
TGCCAACACACTCATGTCATATCGCTCTTCTGCTTTTTCACCATAGCCATACATTCTTACGGCCTGTATTTTTTGTTTTCTGTCCCCCTGCCCCCAACACACTTACACCCACATGCATGCTTAGCAAGTAAACTCCAAAAGCACAGGGTGTATATTTGGTCTCATTTGTTTGTTTGTTTTGATTTTTTGTTTTTCATTCCTAGAGGTTAGAAAAGTGGCTGGAACATAAAAGGTGCTCAGTAACTATTTGTTGTGTTACTAAATGAACCAAGTAAATTGGATATATTTTTTTTTTACCTTAAACCTTAGTCAACTCAAGATCTTGCTTAATTGGCTGGATGGACAATATAGTCTGGAAGTTATTTGACTGGGCAAGGATATGGAGGCCTAGAAATGTTTGAACTATTGGAAGAAATCAACATATTTATGCCACCCAGAGCAAAATCCCCACCTCAGTTCACCAGCAAATGTTGAATTATGTAACTGATCTTTTTGGTTGACATTAACACACATAGTTAAATATTCTTCCAAATGTGATTTCTCTGCAAATGTATGCACATGTATTTACCTAAGTGTATACATTGATTTGTTTGTCCCAAATGTATATTTGAGAAACTCATTTGGTCCTTTTTTCTGTGTTGATGTTTATTTTCTCAGAACATGACTTTCTGAAATATTTTTCCAAAATTGGACTATTTTTGAATTCTGAATTCCAAAATGAATCTCTGATTTAAGCCATTTGGAATAGAACTATCATTGTTGGGTTTGCCTTTCTTAATAATAACTGGCAGTTTCAATAAAGACAAGAATAGAAGTTATTGAATTGTGGTGCCATATAGTAGTGTAAACCAAATATGATAGCATCAGAATAGCATAATTTGGCAAGTATTTGAGAATTAGTGACTATAAGATTATTGCAAAAATTCTATTCATGTTTGTGTTAATTAGTGACATGAAAATATTGCTCCTAGGTGCGGATTCAAGCCCCAATTCACTATTACATATTTAGTCTCCAAAAACAAACCTCATTATTGACATTTTTGGGCAGAGAAAATAATTCCAGCTCTCCTGTTTATATAGAAGGAACAACACATTGCAAAAATATAATATTTAAATACTTTATTTTTAATCTCTATGTTTGAAGTTACAAATTTAAATAATACCCAATCTCATACATGTTTCTATTTTGAAAAAAGCCCAGTTTGTCATATTTATTTTATTCCTGCCTTAGGGCTGTGGGCAGCAGAGCTTGGTTTTCCTAAGTGAGGTATGGGAAATGCACATAGAACGTCCTACGTTATATAAAGTGGAGGACTTTGCCCTGGAGAGACAATGCCTCTTTTAGTCTTTCTAGTTCTTTCCAAAAAGATCCTATGATTTCTTAGGAGAAGAATTCTCTAGGTTTTCTTGTTCTTCTTTTTTTCTCTTTTCCCTGCATGGTTAAGACTGTGTGCATATGTTTGAAGGTGGGATTGTGAATCAGGTTTTCTATATATGGACTTTAAATGAGTTACCTTTTTTCAGCCCTTCCTTTTACTTGGGGTTTTGAAGGGAAAATCATATCTTCCCTTAGCTGGCCTTATTCAGCCCGAAATATGATAGCCTATACTTTTAATCCATTTACATATATTATAACTCTTGTACTTTATCTCACTTTTGCCTTTTTAATTTATGCTTTTTATTTTTGCAAATATTTTCTTACTCTATACTTTGTTTTATAGTTTCATGACACAGTTTTTTGCTTTTCTCCCTTTTTTGCTAATTGCTTTGAAGTTGTGTGGTCTTGTTTTAAATCTAGCTATTTCATTTCCATCTAGTTTTTACATGCTTTTAACTTAATTTTTTTAATCAGTTGATTTGGGGATATTTTGTAAGATGAGATTAAACTTGATATATTTGTTTACATTAATTTTTAAGTAACATTTAACAAGTAAATGTTACTTAAAACAAGTAATTTTAAGTAGCATTTAACATAAACTCATGATTCCTTTACACACCCTATGTTAAACTTTGGCATATACCATTATATTTGTTTCCCATTATCTTTGATTTTATCATTGGTCTGAATGTTTATTCCTATATAAAATATTATATTTTCAAAATATATTGAATATGTCAAGAGTATCCTTATTATTTTACTTTTTAAATCTCACAGCCATTCTCATGTATTTATACTTTCTTATGGAAATTCAAATTGATAAATTTCAGAACATCCCATTTAAGATATTGTTTGTAATTTTATTAAATTAACATAGTAACTTAGGGAAAATAGTGTTACTTCTCTTCCATTTTAGACATATTGCCTTTTCCTTTTTTCTTTCATCTCACAGTTAAAATGTTATAGCTCTCTTTAAGCAACTCCTAAACATTTGTGATTAAGCCACTCTTATTTTTGTCCCATATACATTAATTACATATACAGACACATTTTTCTTGAAATTCAAAAATTGTACCAAGATATATCTATGTTTTAGTTTTCACTTATTTTTTATATTATGAACTCTTTTGAGCTGTATGTTTAGCTCCTTTTGTTTTTTTAACTATGGAAAGTTTTCTTTTCATAATTTTACTTACTGGTTTAACTAAATTTATTGGGATTATATTTGAAGAAAAATTTCTCTTTTCTCCATATTTATTATATTTTCTTATTATAGGTATTTCTGTGTTCCTTTATTTTCTTCCTCTGAAATCTGGAATAACTTTTGAAGTTGGTGTTTGTATCACATATTAAAAAGTTAATTTTCTGAGTCATTTCTGCTCTTTCAACAGGAGGTTAAGTTAATCTCTTACATTTTTGTGTCCTTAAAATTATTTTCTTAACTTGCTCCTTCATCTCAGCCTTCATTTTAGCTAATTGCCTTAATGTGAGCTACTTCTCTTTATGATATTTTAATATTTGTTCATACAGGCATTTGTATCTGAATTTTTTAAGACATGGAGCTGTTACTTTTAAAGTTCTTATATATTTCCTGTGTTAAATTATTTTCAAGATATTTATTCTCTTCTGAAATAATAATGTCACTTGTTTGTTTTGCACTGGACTCTTAATAGTTTCCACCCTAGTTTAACATTTACATATGAAAGAGGATACATTTTTTTCATGTCAAGCACTTGCTAAAAACAGGGTGCTTTGATTGTTTTTAGAGCCCTCTTCATGTGTTTGGGTGCTAAAGACTCTCAGATCTAAACCTGAGTTGATGAATATAGTGTGTAGTCCCATTTCTGGTAACTACAGGCTTTATCTTATATTGTTCCGTGCTGAAGTTGTGATATTTTTTCTCTATGGCTAACTTACTTCTTCTTCTTCTTTTTTTTTTTTAATGTTTTAGGAATTGATTCTCAAGAAAGACAGTGCTTTTAGATTCTCTCCAGGTTTGGGACTAGGTTAAAGTAAGTGAGGCGCTTTGTCTTGGGTGCAAAATTTAAAGGGATGCCAAGAAAATCTCAGTAATCAAGACAAATAATACTTGTGCATAAACATGTTATATTTAAGTAATGCAATATTTTAAAATACTTTGTAAAATCAAATTGGGAAGCAGTGCCCCATGGGTGGCCTCTGTTTTTATAGATAAAGTTTTATTGGAACAAACGTTGGATTAGGATGAGGTGAGTAAGACAGGGTCATGCAGATGCAGGGTCACATCCTGGCTTTATTTTAGGTTTTGATTTTTTTTTCAACATTGATTTTTTGCATTTAAAAATATTTAATTAAAACATTATGTATCTTGATTACTGAACTTTTTGGTGCCTCCTTAAATGTGCTTGAAGAGAGTACCTCACACACCTTACCCTAGTTCTAGCCCTGAGCTGAAGAACTTTATTCAAAATATACATGTCTGGGTTCTATTTGAACCTACTCATTTTGAATAAAGGACTACAGGGAATGCTATCACTTCCTTCCACTCTTATCTCCAGCCCTACTGCCCATCCCATCCCCATTAAAAACTGCTGAATGAAATAATTTTCATCCTAGAGAATCACAGAGTATGTCGTTCTTTCACTGAAAATCAATCTAGAGTTTTAACAGTTTCTTCTCACAAGCTCCAGATCCTTTCTGTAAGTACCACCATATGCTATCCTAATTTCTGTTTCTGCCTGATATACCAGAAAGTATCTAAATGGATGATAGAAATGAGAAACTGATAGAGTAGGTATGTGTATTAATCTGCTCTGGCTTATTTATCTGCTCAAAATAGCACAGACTTGGCTGGCTTAAATAACAGACATTTCTTTCTCACAGTTTTGGAGGCTGAGAAGTCTAAGAAAAGTGTTAGGTGTTATGGTTCCATTGGAACCCTCTTTTTGGCTTCCAGATGGCCACCTACTCACTATGTCCTCATTTGGTAGAGAGTGAGAGCTCTGGTGGCTCTTTCTCTTCCTATAAGGGCACTAATCTCATCATGAGGGCTCCATCCTCATGATCTTATCTAAAACTAATTATCTCTCAAAGCCCCATCTCCAAACACCATCAAATTTAAAGTTAGGGCTTCAACATATGAACTTTTAGAATTCACAATTCAGTCTGTAGTGGTATGTGACTCTGATAGCTTCAGAATGTTACTCTCTTTAATTGGGGAGCTGAGTGTAGTGTGGTGATGAGTATGGAAGAAACTGTTTCTTTTTTGATATAGACCAGAGACCTTTAAGATATATATAGATAGTCCTCATTTTTTGATACTGCCTGATTGATTATTTCCCTGTTTTTTTTTTTTTTTTTTTTTTTGCGGTACGTGGGCCTCTCACTGCTGTGGCCTCTCCCGTTGAGGACCGCAGACCCCCAACCACTGTGCCACCAGGGAAGCCCCCTGTTTGTATTAGTAGAAAACTCTGCAACCTGGCTCACTTCCTTAATCTACCTTTATCAATGCTACAGTTACTTAAGTTTACTTCTTTGGCAAAAAGGTGGCTGGTGTTCTTACTCAAAGGTGCTGGTATAAAGTGTTTAACTTTTCTTTTAATCTGCAGAGAAAATATATCAGACTGTAAACTTGTTGCCACTCTAACCTGGAAAGATAATTTTTATTTAATTGCACTACTTCCTGGAACTACTCATTTGCATACTCCCTATCCCTTTTAATGGCAAGTGTGGGATAATTTGCTTCTTATATTTTGACTGTATATCTCAAATTTCAGTCTCAATTACATATGGATTTTTGTCAATTTCTTTACAGTGAAGAACTAGAGAATCTTACATTGTCACTTAATTCTGATAATCCCTTACTGCTGTCCTCTTGCTGTTATGATATTACTGTTGTTACTAACAATCTTCATTGTATCATATTTTTATCATTTGTAAAATTAGAAAACATTATAATGAAAACTAAATATCTGATCTGTAATCACACCTCCACCTGTTTCCAGTTGTTTCATCTGGCACAACCCACTGAACCACTTTGGCCCTCAGTTTTCACACCTGTGTAGTAAGGGTGTATCACTGCTCCATGTACTAAATAAGTTTTGATAGCTTCATAGCGAAGCAATAGGACTTCTAATTCAAAATAATTTTTAGACTACAGCTTATACTATGAAGGCTTTCCCAATAAAAGTTTCTTGAAGATGCATTAAAAGAGAAAATTTCAAAATGGCATAATCAAGATAAAAGGAAATATAATTGCTAAAAGAAAGAGAAAAAAAGTATGGCATAGATTTTTGGACTGAGAAAATCATTACCAGACTTTAGTTTGACCTTACTTTCTACAACAGAGAAATTAGAATAAAGCTTCATACTTTGTACTGAGTCAGCACTCTGATTCAAAGATGCAGGACTTTACCAAACTGAAAAAAAAAAATCATCATTGTGTACCTCTTTGGATATTAATCTGTATGGTGTAATGCTGTTACTACCTCTCTTCAGCATCATGTTTTGATCCTAGACAAAAATTACAATTCTCAGGAAACCATAGGCTGAAGAGAAATAGCAGATTTACAGAGGTGCAATAGATTCAGGGAGCCATGATTTCATAAGTCAAGTGTTGTGGGCAGATGGCTAACACTTTCATAGCAATTCTTATTTAGAATTATAGCTTAAGCATGCTTATCTAATAATTATAATGGGATCCACTGATTGGCTGGTTAAGAATTTTATTTGTTTTATTTTAAATTTTTAAAAATTTACTTAATTTTAAAATAAAAAGTATGTATAATTAAGAGGTACAACACAATGATTTGCTATACATATACATAGTGAAATGATTACTATAGTCAAGTTAATTTTCTCCTCACGTATTTACCTTTTTGTGTGTGTGTGATGAGAGCACCTGAAATCTACTTTCATGGCAAATGTGTAATATTCATAATCATAAACAAATTTAAATATTTTGTTCTAATTAACTATAATAAAATATATACTTGAATATATGTTTAATGAAATCAGTAACATTCCTTTGTTTAAAAGAAGACACATAGTTTTTGCATTATAGCCCTTCTACTTATCATAAAGTCAGTGACTACTGATTTAAACTTTTCAATATAACAATAAAATATGTGAAATGTGTCTTTCTACATATACATTTCTACATACATGTCCAGTTTTTCTATATACCTAATTTTGGCCTCTACATATTCAATTTTTTTACTCTGAATCTGTGTCTTTTTTTAAAAAAAATTATTTATTTTTTGGCTGCCTTGGGTCTTTGTTGCTGGGCGAGCTTTCTCTAGTTGCGGTGAGCGGGGGCTACTCTTCCTTGTGGTGCACGGGATTCTCATTGCGGTGGCTTCTCTTTTTGTGGAGCACAGGCTCTAGGAGCGTGGGCTTTAATAGTTGCAACACCTGGGCTCAGTAGTTGTGGCTCGTGGGCTCTAGAGCGCGGGCTCGGTAGTCGTGGTGCATGGGCTTAGTTGCTCCACGGCATGTGGGATCTTCCCTGACCAGGGATCAGACCCACGTCCCTTTCATTGACACGTAGATTCTTATCCACGGTGCCACTAGGGAAGTCCCTAATTGTGTCTTCTTGATGATAATCAGTACACCAAGTTTTTCTTGGGAAAGTGATTTTATTCTAATACTGAACTGTAAACAATGTTTTTGTTGGAGAGGAATTCTCATGATTCTTTAGGATCCAGACTTTTAAGTTTGTCTTTCCCAAAACACAAGGCAAACCTTTGCCTAAGTCATTTCTTTATTCCAAACTTTTTTCAGTTAGGCTACATCAGGGCTTATAAACATATCCTTTATGATCCTCAAAATAGGTTTAGGGAGCCATATTACTAGAAGCCTTTTCAGTTAAATATTCTTTAAGTGTTTCTATTCATAATGTTCTTTTTTTTTTTAAAAAAAAGCTTTGACTAAATTAGAATCCATTCATGTTAATTTTTATGGTCATTAGTATGTTGGTGATGAATAATGTCTATTTTATAACATTTTAGAATTTCTTAGTTGGCCAATCAAAAAAGCAACAATTTTTGAATTTCTGTTGTATTGTCCCAGGCAGCTTGTGTGTTTCTTTCATTAATTTTTTTCCTATCTTGTTATGCATACTGTACTTTCTGTGTCACTTTAGTAGGTAGAAATAATGTGATTCAGAGCTATTTCATCTATGTCATAGAATTACTCTGCATTCACAATTTCGTTCTTGGTAAAATACTTTAATTGTATCATAAATTTTGAGTAATAGGTTGACCAGTGGGTAATTTTGCCAAAACATGCTCAGTACCTAAGATCATGGAGTTTTTTTCTCCTAAAGTCAAGCCATCTGTTATTTGCTGTAAAACTTCCTGTGTTTCAAATCTTTTTATGTAGGGAAGAGTCCTTTTTACTTATGGATCCACAGACTAGAAAATCCTAAAAAAGCAAAATAGGTCAGAGAAAAGGAAGAGCAGCGCTATAAGCTCAATAAAAAGATAAGTGAAAGGAAACAAATAAAGAAATGATTTTTTAAAAAAAACAGTCATAGAGGCAGTCAATATAAAACCTAAAGCTGTCAAAAAATTGAAACATGAATATAGATCTACAAGAAACCATGAAAGAAAAACTATAATATGTAAAATGCAGTAGAACTTACTATAAGCAAAATAAAAATATTATAAGCTAAATGGAAAAATGTACTACATACGACAAGCAAGCAGTACATATAAAATGTACATATAAAAATCATAAGTCAATATGTAAAAGACAAATACTCTAAGACCAAAAGATATGAATCATCAATATATGCATATGTTTAGTCAAAATATGTGAATATATTTAATCACATTACCAAATAAATAGAATAAGAAACAACAGTTACCACTTTCTGCCTGTTAAACAACAAAACCGAACTGAATAGGTTTTAAAGATCTTATTGACTTTATTCATGAATCGGGCAGCATCCAATCCAGCAGTTAGAAAGAAGCTCTGAGGAGATGTACAATATGAGATGTGTAAACAGAGGGGAGCAGGAGCAAGGAAGTTATAATAGTCTTAAAACCAGATTGGTTATTCCAAGGTTACTTCTCTTTAGGGAACGGTAGGGTCTGTCAGGCAAATTACCGAACGAATGCTGATCAGATGATTCTTAGTTTAAGATTCCATTTCTGAGAGAGCCAAAACTGTAATTAAGTCTTGGTTTGGTGATGTGGGGCTTAGCATAAGCAACTTCATTTGGGGCCTGTTGTCTTGTTTTTAACGTGCCTATAATGAGAGTTCCTCGAGGCTTTTTGTCTCAATTAAAAAATTTTTTTGATTTGCAATAATATATTAGTTTCAGGTGTACAACATAGGGATTCAATAGTTTTATAGATTATACTCCATTTAAAGTTATTACAAAATAATGGTTCTATTTCTCTGTGCTATACAATATATGTTCTTGTTGCTTATTTATTTTATACATAGTATCAATAGTTTGTATCTCTTAATCCCATACCCCTGTTTTGTTCCTCCCTCCTACCCTCTTCCCACTGGTAACCACTAGTTTGTTCTCTACATCTGTGAATCTGTTTCCTTTTTGTTACATACATTCTTCTGTTTTATTTTTTAGGTTCCACATATAAGTGATAACATACAGTATTTGTCTTTCTCTGACTTATTCCACTAAGCATAGTACCCTCTAAGTCCATCGATGTTGCAAATGGCAGAATTTCATTCTTTTTTATGGCTAATATTCCATTTTGTGTGTGTGTGTGTGTGTGTGTGTGTGTATATATATATATATATATATATATATGAGCCACATTTTCTTTATTTGTCTATTGATGGAGACTTAGGTTGCTTCCATACCTTGGCTCTTGCAAATAATGCTTTTATGAACATTGGGGTGCATGCCTTTTTTTGAATGAATGTTTTCACAGTCTTTGGATATATACCCATTAGTGGAAGTGGTGGATCATATGTTTTTGAGGTTTTGTGGCAGTTAGGACTCTTACAACCTCTTCGGATCTTTGAATGAAGAATATACAGTTGATTGGTAACATGTCATTAGACTTATAAATACACTTTGGCCTGATGGATCTACTAGGAATTTAAGCAAACATTTTAACAATAATACAAAATTATAGGTTAAGAATACTTACTGCAGCATTATTAGAAATAGCAAAACAAAACAAGCCAAAAAACAACCCACAGTATTGTCCTGGTTAATATGTAATAACATTAAAGTGAAACAGCAATCAACTATTTTAAATGTTAATTTGAAGATAGATGGATAGATAAATTGTCACAATGCAACTTTCAATTTACATGAAAATTTGTAAATCTCCATATAGTTGAACTTAATTTTTGTACACTCTCTAACATACTTATCTAGATACATAGTAAAAAAAAACCTTACAAAGCAAAATATAAACAATAGCATGCTCAATACTATTTTACTTTTAATTCTTACTTTTATATTTTTTCACATTGCTTCCTATTTTTCTATGATGAACATGTATTGTCTGTACAAAATTGTACAAAAAATTGAAAGCATTTTCCAAATGGTAAATTACAAGACAAATGTGAAAGAGATTGTAATATTCACATGAGAAGGGTTTTTCCCAAATTTAGGATGTAAATCTAGAATTGAGCAGCAATAAGCTGTGACATTTTCAAAAGCTCAGAAATATGAGCTGGCCCCCAATAAAGGACACCATCTGGCTACAGCTTTGTTAGAGGTTTTCTTTTCGATTACATTTTCTGTCATTTTTGCATAAAAATGCTTCTCTCAGTGCATTTCACGCACATGTTTGGAAGGTTCTATGCTGGGTTGCATTCAGCCCATTTAGCTGTATTGTGCAGGCATTTAGCTCTAAGCTTTAGGCATTTAGGCAGGTGTGTTTTCAACTTAAATACTAACAGGGAAGAGGTAATATGGAGTAGGAGGTCAGAGACTACACAGGCAGCATGATTATCACGACCTAAGGCCTGGAACACATCCCTGGAAACAGACAGCATGCTGTTGGACTTTAGGAAATGTCTTTTTTTGCTGTCTTTCTTTGGCTAGCTGATTGCTTGCGTGAATGTGCAATCAGATATTTTGATTCCTTTTCTGAAAAATCTAGTTTGGCTTTTGTAAGATGGATTTAAGTTGTAATATTTTTGCCACGTGGATCTAAATTCATTGCCAAGCTAACAATACATAAATGTGTTTCTTTACCTTTCAGCGATTGACATGTTGCACTACTCATTAAGAGAACTGATATAATACAGAAGTTGTTCACAAAGATAGGAGAAAATAATTTCTGCTGAAATTCTAGCAAGACTGTCACTCATTTTGAGTCAGGGAAGCACTTATTTTACAGCATCTAAGTATATGATGAATATATGCAGGACTTTTCCACAGCAAAGTGCCTTATGTGGAAGTTGTTATTTTGAAGCTATGAAACTTTCCTCTGTTTTTTGGGTTGAGCAAATATGACATGCTCCATGAGTTTCACTCTGGGATTGTTCATGGCTTTTCTAAGTGACCATTATGTGGTTTCTAATGCTTTTCTATAATATAATCAGGAATCCTCTCTTTACTTCCCTTTCTCACATAGTCTTGCATAAGTGCAACAATCCATTGATCAAAAATTGCAGAAATAACTTCTTTAGTATCCAATTAAGCTTTTATGTAGGTTTCCATAATTAAAACAGCTAAGGCCAAATATTTGCTGACAGGCACTATTGATAATTAACTAGAATTGACTAGGTTCACAGGGCACTTAAAAATGTCAGTAATCTGTTGGCAGATTGGGGGGATGAGAAACACTTGATTTGTAAGAGAAAAGTAAGGGGTGGATGAAGGGTAGGCTGGCAGAAAATTAAAGAATTACATTCTGTAAAGGAATTTTAAGGCAACACATTTTGCTCAGATTCATCATTGTCAAAGAGTTTCTGTCAACTACCTTCTAGTGGAGTCAGGCATTTAGGTAGGAATGTATTATATCTTATATTCAGTGTTGTAGCCTTTGCCAACCCATTACTGGCATCAAATGACAGGATGTCTATTTTACATTGTCTAAGAAAACATTTATTAGAGATAACAGTATTTTAACATATTTTCAGGGTGTATTTGGAAGAGAAATGTAAATAATCTTAATAAAATACTACCTGTAAATCTGCCTTGGAATCAACCACGCCCTGTATGTAGGCACTGACAGAGAAAAACTTAAATTGCAGTCAGTGTCAACCTTCAGGCCTATTTTGTTTCACCCAGATGCAAACTCACAGCATTCTAGGAGGCCTGCCAAGTTCTATGACTCCCATTGGACATAAACTGTGACTTCTACAGTTAGTCACCCTTCAGGTTTCAAATTCTATTTTCATTATCTTTGTTACTGAATAGTTGTTGGCAGGAAGTAGAAAGACAAAAGTGATAGAAAAATATACTGGCTTTGCCACCCCTGCAATGTTTTCTTCTCTTTTTCCTGTAAGCCCAGTAAACTGCCATGCCAATGTTTCCCTCTTCCTCCACTCAATAAAGTACAGCTAAAAAGTATCTACCTCAAAAACTCTCTCTCCCTCACCTCTCTTTCCATTTGTTTAACATAATTTATTCATTTCACACCTCCCAAAAACTGTTGTATTTTTCAGCTGCCATTTTATATTCTGTATTTCAAAATGTAGGACTTTATTTGAAGAATAAGTACAATAGCCACCTTTTTCTTTTGAAACACAGCATGAGAAATTTACTACATGCTATCTTGTATTAACATGGAAGACAAACATTTTCACTACAGTGTTGGAAAGATTAGATATGCATACCCTGAAATGATGTTGTCCTATTTACAATTTAAATTATTTATTCATACAGAGAAGACGGGGACGGGGTGGGGGCTAGGGTGGAAGAAGGGATTGTCAAATTTAATACATATCTAATTTTCTTTCTTGGTGAATACAGAACAATTTGGCATTCTCCTCATAATTATACTTTCTATATTCAACAGTAAGTCACCTTGCAGTCCATTATTCTCTAGTTTAAATAATTCCAGTTCAATTAGGTTTCCCTTGTAAAGCCTATTGTTTAACTATTTAATGGCCTTCCTTTTTTCCTCTTTAAATTTATATTTTTCTCTATGACTTTAAAGTATAGGTATTATGGTATATACTATTAGGCATATGGAAGTTTTGTAAAACATTGATAATTATGGTTTGTAGTTTGTATACGCACTTTTATTGTGAATCTGAAAATGACAAGGTGGGCCTTGGATAAGAACATGACTATTTAATTTCACTTTTTCATTTTTGAGTTTCCACTAGAAATACCTAGAGGTATATAATTGAATGCAAGTCTACTAAGGTCATTTCACATCCTTCACAATGGAAGACATAGCTGAACAACTACCTTGGGATTATTCACTGCATTAATCAAATGCTCACAATGTTTAAGTAGTCTTCTGAGATCTCTTCAAGATACTGTATTATTCTTTATTTTACTGATTACTGCTGGATTACTTAAGAAGTATCATTGCTTCTATTCACTAAATGCCTTATGGAATATGTTAATACATATTCCAAAATTGGAAGATGTAATCCAAGAGAGTAGTTTATGCATTAGGAGACTCTGGTGCCACTGTATCAAACCATTCACAAATTCAGATTTTTTGTTGTTTTTTTAAAACCTATGTTGCACGGTTTTGACATTGCAAAAAAAGCCTGTATTGCATGTTTTGACATGAGCTTTAAGTATATTTTCATGATAGATATTAGTCTCAGTTAAGATACATACACTATTTACATTCAGATAAAAAAGTAGCAGGGGCCAAAGTTGGGTTTCAAATCAAGAACAAGGCATTCTGAAATAAAATTATGTATAAATTATATCACAAGAAGAGAATAACCACTGGCTAAATGCTCAGAGGAAAGTAGATCTGAAAAATAACTTTTTTTGGCAAGATAAGCAGTATCCCAATCTCAGTAAGAAGTGAAATCCAAATGTGTCTAATTATACTTTGTGTAAACTGAGATTGACAGACTAGCTTCATCTGGATTCTGAAAGGTGATCAATAAAATACTTTCATGAGAGGCTTGGTCAAGGAGTAGTGAAGAAGCCCTGTTGCAGAATTTGAGTTTTAAAGAACAAATACATAATAGAGAGTTGAATGAAAGTATTTTAATCTGGTGAGATAGGAATTTAAGAGATTATCTTTTTAATGATAGAGCCAAATTACATTGAAAATTCCTCAGTAAAACATCTTTGTTGGCAGGGTAAAAACCCTATAGTTTATCCTTATGAAATAGTTTTGAATGTGATGCCTAGGTTTAGGGATGAAAAAGTATTTGAGTGAAAGGTGAAGGGGAAAGGCTTACAGGGGTAGACCCCAAGAGTTTTACTTCTCCTAAACGGGAGGAAAATATTTGTGATTGTTCTGCAAATAGGCACGAAATTGCATTTCCGTATGCCATAATGCTAATCTGAGAAATATAAAACACCTTATTCAGTTTCCTGGCCTACATATTTTATAACTTTTATATTGATAAGCATTAAACTCTTTCCAGGAGTCATCACGGATATATTTTATTTACTCTCAATACTTTCTGGTTGCCCAAAAATGATAGAAACTGTAACAGGCCATTTACTAATGATAAATTTCAGGTACTTAGCTTTAATTTGACATATTTACTTAGATTCTTTTTACTGGCTTTGTTGACAAAAGAGCTCAAAGAATGACATGTCTTACTCAGTAATGACCAAGATGCTGATGAGGCTACTAGAAGATAAAATCTGAAAGTCAAATATATTTGGGCAGTGTAGTGACTGAGGGTCTGCACTTATGGGATATTACATGGACAACTTTTCTCTAGAAATATTCACTTTGAAATGCATTGTTTTCATGTTTATTCTTTCAACTTGTACATGATGATTTTCTGTTGTTATGAGGAGAACATAGTATGGAATTTTAAATTTCAAAAATGATACACATTATGTCATAATGTGTTATGTAAATGATCCTATAAACCTGTAAATTTATTTAAAATATACTTCTGAAAAGCTATAACAATAGTATGTGTAACGAATTTACTTTCTTTTTAATAAAATTAATGGGTAGAGCCATAAACTTTAATAAATAGGGAATGGGAAGTAATTAAGTAACAATTTAGGTGTTTGGCATCCTGAATTACCTGAATTTTCACAGGTGGTCTTCATTTTATAAATGAAGTCTTAACTGCCTTTAGTTCATCAAGGCACTAGTGCATAAATATGAACTTTGAAAGAAGAATAATTTTGGAAAGTTATGTGAGAAATACTTTTTAATTTATTATGCTTGAAATTAGTTAATAAAATGATAGTGTATAGTTTATATACATTATTATTGGTTTTTATTGAAAAGATCAATGGCCACCCAGCTTGATAAATAAATGAATGCTACATTTAAATACAAGCATAAGGCTCTTTGGTGAAATGACTAATCTAAGACTGGGGCAGGAAATATACAATGAGCCTAGAGGATTTTATAGTGTCAAAAGACCAACCAAAAGCAATTCCAGGGCTTCCCTGGTGGTGCAGTGGTTGAGAGTCCATCTGCCGATGCAGGGGACACGGGTTTGTGCCCCGGTCCGGGAAGATCCCACATACCACGGAGCGGCTGGGCCGGTGAGCCATGGCCTCTGAGCCTGTACGTCCGAAGCCTGTGCTCCGCAACGAGAGGCCACAACAGTGAGAGGCCCGCGTACCGCAAAAAAAAAAAAAAAAAAAAAAAGCAATTCCGATGGCCAAAGCTGGAACAATGAGAGCAATAAATAAATAAAATAAGATTATAATCCAAAATATAAAATAAATATCCATGAGTTCATATTGATGCAAATAAATGACTGAACAAGTTAAGTAAATAAATGTCATATCTCCCTTGTAGAAGAATGCAAAATAATTTATGTAGTTACTTCACCTCAAGAAGATGGAACATAACTCCTCATTTCTTAAGTGTTGGCTGCACAAAGTGAATTCCTTCCAAAGAATTCAGTATGGAAAGGGAGAAGAAAAAAAAAATAATAATAACTTTACAGTGGAGAAATCTGACAAACCCTGCATCAGCCAAGTGATTAAGGTCAATACTAGCAAGGATAAGTCATGTTGATAGTGTGTACTCTTGATATGGGAGATAAATGGTACTTTACTTTTGTGGTCTTTCTCACAAAACCCATAAATAACCCTAGGGGAATCATGTGTAAAATATCAGAAAAATACCTGTTGAGGGATTTATTTTTTTTTCTCAAAATACCTAACTAGTAATCCTTAAAACTATCAAGGTCATCAAAAATAAAGTAAAATCAGAGAAACTGTCACAGTCAAGAAGGTATGATGACTAAATGTAATGTGGTATTTTGGATGGAATCCTGAGGGGGAAAAGGGTATGACATTTATCTACCTGGTGCATTTTGAGTATGATTGCATGATAGATATTAGGCTCAGTTAAGATACAGTATCTATATTTAGGTAACAAAGTAGCAAGGAGCAAAAATTAACCAAAAGCAGACAAAGATATTACAAGCTAAGAATGCTATTGATATAACAGATTTCCATCATAAACAGAGATGCAATAATCCTTATTAAAATACTAGCATGTCAAATCCAAAAATATACAAAAAAAGATAATGCATCATGACCAAGTAAAGTTTATCCCCAAAATGTAATGTTGGTTTAACATTCAAAATTTTAATTAATTTAATTCATCTCATCAACAGATTAAAATAGAAAATGACATGGTCATTTCAATAGATGTATAAAAGGCACTGGACAAATTTAAAAAGCACTCACAATAAAATCTATTTGTAAAAAATGAATAACAGGGCATTTTCTCAAACTGACACATTTCATCTAATAAAAATCTACAGCCAGCATCATACTAAACACTGAAAGCTGAATGTTTTCCCTCTAAGATCAGAACCTAGGCAATCATATTGATCTTACTAGTCATAGCCAACATTTTACTGTAAGTTCCAGCCAGGGCAATAAGGTAATGCAAGAAAAATAAATAGTAAAAAACAGATTAGTTATAACACGCTAATCTATATGGACTATATGAAAGAATCTATTTAAAACTACTCAAACAAGTAAATTTAGTAACATTGTGCAATACTTGTTCAATATACAAAAATTTATTATAATATTATATACTATGTATAAATAGTTGGAAATTGAAATTAAGTATCATTTATAAAAGTATCAATAAGCAAGATATATTTAGGGATAAGTATAAACAAATATGCAATACCAGTGCAGTAAAAACTGTAAAATGTTGCTCATAAATATTAAAGAAAATTTAGATAAAGTGGAGAAATATTCCATGTTTATGGATTGGAACACTCAATATTGATCCAAACTGATGTACAGATTTAATGCATTTCTAATAAATATTGCAGTTGACTATTTTGTAGCCATACATCAATGAAACAGAATAAAGTTCATAAAAAGAGCCAACAAACAAATGGTAATTGATTTTGAATAAAGTGCCATGGAGATATCATGGGGAAAAAAGATAGTCTTTCCAACAAATGATGCTGTAATATTTGGAACTCTGTTTTGTGATAAAACAATTTTTCAAATTTATCTCCTACCATACACAAAAGTCACTTTGAAACTAATCAGAGATATAAATATAAGAGCTCAAACTACAAATATTTTTTTAAAAGGAGAAAATCTTTGTGATTTTATTTTAAAATATTTTTAATTTTTAATTTTTTAATTTTTAATTTTTTGCGGTATGCGGGCCTCTCACTGCTGTGGCCTCTCCCATTGTGGAGCACAGGCTCCAGACATGCAGGCTCAGTGGCCATGGCTCACGGGCCCAGCCTCTTTGTGGCTTCTGGGATCCTCCTGGACCGGGACACGAACCTGTGTCCCCTGCATCGGCAGGTGGACTCTCAACCACTGGGCCACCAGGGAAGCCCTTTGTGATTTTATTTTAGAAAAATATTTTTATACAGAGCACAGAAACATAAACCATAAAAGAAAATAGATTAATTGTAATTAATCAAAAAATTTAAAAAAGCTGCTCTTCTAAAGTCATGGTTAGAAAAATGAAAATGTAACATACAGGTTGGAAGAATGTATTTAAAAGCTTTTGCACAGCAAAGGAAACCATAAACAAGACAAAAAGACTACCCTCAGAATGGGAGAAAATATTTGCAAATGAAGCAACTGACAAAGTCTTAATCTCCAAAATTTACAAGCAGCTCATGCAGCTCAATAACAAAAATACAAAGAACCCAATCCAAAAATGGGCAGAAAACCTAAATAGACTTTCTCCAAAGAAGATATACAGATTGCCAATAAACACATGAAAGAATGCTCAACATGATTAATCATTAGAGAAATGCAAATCAAAACTACAATGAGATATCATCTCACACCAGTCAGAATGGCCATCATCAAAAAATCTACAAACAATAAATGCTGGAGAGGGTGTGGAGAAAAGGGAACCCTCTTGCACTGTTGGTGGGAATGTAAATTGATACAGCCACTATGGAGACCAGTATGGAGATTCCTTTAAAAACTAAAAGTAGAACTACCCTATGACCCTGTAATCCCACTACTGGGCATATACCCTGAGAAAACCATAATTCAAAAAGAGTCATGTACCAAAATGTTTATTGCAGCTCTGTTTACAATAGCCAGGACATGGAAGCAACCTAAGTGTCCATCAACAGATGAATGGATAAAGAAGATGTGGCACATATATACAATGGAATATTACTCAGCCATAAAAAGAAACGAAATTGAGTTATTTGTAGTGAGTTGGATGGACCTAGAGTCTGTCATAGAGAGTGTAAGTCGGAAAGAGCAAAACAAATACTGTATGCTAACACATATATATGGAATCTAAAAAAAAAAAAAAGGTCATGAAGAACCTAGGGTCAAGACAGGAATAAAGACACAGACCTACTAGAGAATGGACTTGAGGGTACGGGGTGGGGGAAGGGTAAGCTGTGACAAAGTGAGAGAGTGGCATGGACATATATACTCTACCAAACATAAAACAGATAGCTAGTGGGAAGCAGCCACATAGCACAGGGAGATCAGCTCGGTGCTTTGTGACCACCTAGAGGGGTGGGATAAGGAGGGTGGGAGGGAGGGAGACGCAAGAGGGAAGAGATATAGGGACATATGTATATGTATAACTGATTCACTTTGTTATAAAGCAGCAACTAACACACCATTGTAAAGCAATTATACTCCAATAAAGATGTTAAAAAAAAAACTGTATGATCCAGCAGTTTCACTTCTGGGTATTTATCTGAAGGAAAAAAATAATAATAATGTATTTGTGTCACACTGACAAATAAAAATATGCTTAGCACCATTATTTACTGAGGATTTAATTAAACTGCAATGAAATACTGTACATAATCACTAGACTAGCCACAGTTTAAAGGACGGCTATGAACAGGTATTATTGAGCTGGTAGAGCAAGTGGAAATCTCATGTATTTCTGGTGGAAATGTGGAATGGTGTAGCCATTTTGGAAAATCAATCAGCAGTTTCCTATAAAATTAACCATGCACTCTTTGTATGATATGGTTATTACATTCTTGCTTATTTATCCAAGGAAAAGGAAAACATATCCACACAAAGACTAGTACATAATTTTGTATAGCAGATTGATCCATAATATAAAAATCTGAAAACAGCTGAAATATTTGTCAACTGGGAAATTAAAAAATTATTTACCACATAATAGATTATTACTCAGTAATCAGAAGGAATAAATTATTGATACATTGTAGCAACATAGATGAATCTCAAAAACTTCATGCTGAGTAAGAGAAGCCATTCAGCGTAGATTCTATGCTGCATTATTCCATTTACATGAAATTCTAAAATAGCAAAACTATCATTACAGAAAGTGGATCAGTTTTTGCCAGGGTCCAGAGTTAAGGGGAAGGGATTCTGGCAGGTTGGCACAGAAATTTGGGGGTGTGTTAGATCATTTAAGAAACCATTTATATTTGTTAAGAATCATTAAAATGATATATTGAATCATTGGTTTTTATTATATGTAAATTATACCTCAATAAAGCTGACTAAAAATATAATTCACATATCCACATGCAAAAACAAAAAACAAAAAAACAAATGGATTTAGACACAGTGCTTACACCCTTTACAGAAATTAACTCAAAATGGATCACAGTCCTAGATATAAAATGCAAAACTATAAAACTCCTAGAAAATAACATATTGAAGACAATCTAGATGACCTGGGGTTTGACTGTGACTTTTTAGATGTGACATTGAAGGCATGATCTATGAAAAAAATAACTGAATATCTGGAATTCACTAAAATTAAAAACTTTGCTCTGTGAAAGGTGCTGTCAGGGGAATGAGGAGACAAGCCACAAACTAGGAGAAAATATTTGTAAAACACATATCTGATAAAGGACTGTTCAAAATATGCAAAGAACTCTTAAAGGTGAACAATAGGCAGATGAACAACCCAATTAAAAAACAGGCCAAAGACCTTAATAGACACCTTACTAAAGAAGATATATGACAAATAAGCATATGAAAATATGCTCAACTCATATGTTAAAACAACAATGTGATACCATTGCAAATCTATTGGAATGGCAAAAATCCAAAACACTGACAATACCAAATGCTGGAAAGGATGTGAAGCAACAGGAACTCTCATTCATTGCTGGTAGGAATGCAAAATGGTACAACCACTTTGGAGAACAGTTTAGCTCTTTCTTATAAAACTAAAAATACTCTTGCCACATGAACCAGTAATCATACTCCTTGATATTTTCCCCAATTAGCTGAAATATTGTGTCCAAACAGAAACCTGCACATGTATGTTTATATCAGCTTTGTTCATAATTGCCT
Organism: Kogia breviceps; assembly: GCF_026419965.1. Lineage (NCBI taxonomy): Eukaryota > Metazoa > Chordata > Mammalia > Artiodactyla > Physeteridae > Kogia > Kogia breviceps. The sequence goes on from NC_081322.1 coordinate 51,286,762, forward strand.
AAATTCTGAAGCAACCAAGATTCATAATTGTCAACACTTGGAAGTAACTTCATTGGTGAATGGATAAATACTGGTAAATCTGGACAATAGAATATTATTCAATACTGAAAATAAATAAGCTAACAAGCCATCAAAAGACATGGAGGAACCTTAAATGAATATTTACTAAGTAAAAGAAGCCAATCTGAAAAGACTATGTACTGTGTGATTCCAACTGTATGGCATTCTGTGGTAGGTGAAACTATGGAGGCAGTAAAAAGATTACTGGTTGTTAGCAGTTTGGAGTGATGGATGAATAGGTAGAGCACAGAGAATTTGGGGGGCAGTGAAATTATTCTCTATGGTACTACAGTGGTGGATACATTTCATTATACATTTTTCAAATCCATGTTTGTAGAAAACCAGGAGTGAACCCTAATGTAAACTGTGGATATTGGGTGATAATAATGTGTCAGTGTAGATAGATCATTTGTAACAAATATGCCACTCTGGTGCAGGATGTTGATGTGTAGAGGTTGTGTGTGTCAGGAGACAGAGGATATGTGAGAATTCTCTACATTCTGCTCAGTTTTGCTGTGACCTAAAACTTCTGTAAAAAAAAAAAGTAGTCTGTTAAAGAATAACATGTAGACTGTTTAAAAAAATGAATAAAGTAATTTGGACTTATATATGGAAGTTAAATATATTCCAACACTATCAAAAAGGTTTCAATAGCACAGGAAGATCAGCTCGGTGCTTTGTGACCACCTAGAGCGGTAGGATAGGGAGGGTGGGAGGGAGGGAGATGTAAGAGGGAAGAGATATGGGAACATATGTATATGTATAACTGATTCACTTTGTTATAAAGTAGAAACTAACACACCATTGTAAAGCAATTATACTCCAATAAAGATGTTAAAAGAAAAAAAGATGCAAGAGGAGAAATGGAAATTAACTCTTGTAAGGGTCTCATAGTCTCTGTGAATTAACATATTATTTTAAAGTAGACTGTGATAGTTAAAGAGGCAAATTGTAAACCCTAGAGCAACCATTTAAAAAGTAAAAGATGTATAGCTAACAAGCCAATAGTAGAGAAAAATGGAATCTTAAGGTAGATAACCTACAAAAAAGTTGTGAAAGAAGAGAAAAGAACAAAAATAACAGCAGAAAACAGATGGGACAAATAGAAAGCAATTGGCAAGACAGACAATGCAAACATATTTATAAAAACATTAAACACTAATGGCTATGAAAAATGTGCTAGACAGACATAAAAACACTGTAAAAGAAAAAAATGATAAATCGGATTTCATAAAAATGAAAAACTTCTTCAAAAGCTAACTTCAGCTCCAATCTGTCAGAAAATATTTGCAATACAGTTTTTGGATAAAGGTCTTGTATCTGGAACATATAAAGGAACTCTTTGAAATCAACCTTTGCTAATTGGTGTTGCTGTTATAACAAATGACAACCATATTTCAATGGATTAATACATTTAAAGTTACTTTTTAGCTCATTTCACATATCAGATACATGGTGTATTAGAGTTCTCCAGTGAAACAGAACCAATATGAAGATTTATTATAAGGAATTGGCTTGTGTGATCATGAGGGTGACATACAAGATCTACAGTCAGCAAGCTGGAGACTCAGGAGAGCTGAAGGCCTGCAGGCTCAAGACATGCAAGAGCTGATGTTTCAGTTCAAGTCCAAATGCAGTCAGGCAGGAGGAAATTTGTTTTTACTTGGGGGATGTGGAGTCTCCTCATTCTCTTCAGATCTTCAGCAGATAGTATGGGGCCATACACGTTAGGAAGGGCAATGCACTTTAGTCACCCTATTGATAACAAATGTTAGTCTTGTCTCCAAACACCATCACACTCACACCTAGAATAATGTTTCACCAAATATCTCAGCACTCCATGGCCTGTTTAACCAATGTAAATTAGTGGGAAAGTATACTTAAACCACAGGAATATACCATAAGTCACATGAAAATGAATGCTGAGAAATAATCTTCTTATGGGGGGCAGGGAAACTGGGGACTATAATGTGTTCCATCAAGTTATCTTAAAGGATTCAGTAAGATCAAACTGTTGTATAATTTTCAAATCTAAAATAGAGAAATACTTCAGCATGAAGCAATCTTTATTAACTGTGACTTTGACAAAGAGCTGAAATAATAAATGACACAATAAATTGACCAAAAAATAATTTGGCAAAAATTGGCAAAAAATCATAGCATCATTTAGAACATGAAATAGAATCATAAGAGGTACAAAAATATGGTTCTTGATTTATTTTTACTGCCATTTTATGTGATTAATTATTATATTAATAAATACTGTATTACTTAGTTTTCTTATCTCAACTGGCACAGGGAAATTTTCTGTGAAACTGACTCTTTTGCCTCTAATTCTGGTGGAAAGATAGAGACTTTATTAACTGTAGTACCACAGCCACTTAATAATGGAAACAAAGTATCATCACATCTAGTTTATCTGGGTTAAGTCTACCCTACTAGCTTTATCCCTAGAATATATACAGACTGGAATCTGTTGGAAAATTTTATATGAGGTCTTCTTCTAAGACATGACTAAATTAGCTTCAAATTTTAACATTCCACTTCCATTTTAACATTCCACTTCCATAGTCAGAAAATAATATGTGACAGAGACAGCTCATTATTTTCCTGTACTACTTCTGCCTTTTTCCCTTTAGAGCAACAGAATTCTTCAAACACTCAGATGTACACATACACACATATACACACACGCAGTTTTAGAGTTCTGTATCTTGACATTTAATTTTCCAGCTTCCTTTGCAGCTAGGTATGGCCCTTTGACTATGGAATGCTAGTAGAAGTGATATGTACTATTATTGTCAGGCCAATGAATGCTGGTTTTCCTTCAGTTCCCTCTTTTGGCCTTCTCACTGTGCAGAAAATTATAAAGATTGGATCAGTCAGTGACATTAGGCCTAGAGAGAAGAAACAGAAAGGCACCTAATAAGGATGACAGGGGCTTTATGCTAACCCGAGTCCCTGGGTGTTCTTGTGGAGCAGACTTGCCTACCTGCCCTGGACTCCTCATTTCCTCTGGTTATTTTGTGTGATTGAAAAAAAAAAAAAACCAAAAAACCCAAAAACCTGTCCTGGTTGAGCTGCCATATTTTGGGGTCACTTTTATAGTAGCTTAGTTTATGCATAACTAATTCATAGACAGATGTGGGATCTGATAATATACATGAGAGTTAAAATTGGTTAATTGCATAGAATCTACCAAATAGTCAAGAGCTGGTAGCAGTGGATCTTGGCAACTGACTGTCTATTTGACCTTTCCTAGCAGTTTCATTGGGTCTATATGCTTTTTTTTTTTTTTTTTTTTGGTGGAATGTGGGCCTCTCACTGTTGTGGCCTCTCCCATTGCAGAGCACAGGCTCCGGACGTGCAGGCTCAGCGGCCGTGGCTCACGGGCCCAGCCACTCCATGGCATGTGGGATCTTCCTGGACCGGGGCACGAACCCGTGTCCCTTGCATCGGCAGGCGGATTCTCAACCACTGCGCCACCAGGGAAGCCCTATATGCTTTTTTGATGGTCTCTTGGCAGTTTAACCCATGTCAAAAGAATCTACACAGATTTAATCACATTTTCTTAAAATGAAATAATTTCCCAAGTCAAAGATTACATTTCTTTAATTATAAAATGGAAACTTGAGTTATTAATTTCTTCAACTTTTAGCCAAATCCTTGGTCGTTCAGATTGATCACTTTTGCCTCTAAAAAAGGCTCTTGACCTCAGATCTAATTTTCCTAGACTTTCTCATTATTGGGCATGTGGTTTATTAGTTGTTGTTCATAATACAGGACACTCATAAAAGTGGCAAACAAATGGGGATTCCTTAAAATAAGAAACATGCACTAGTTTGACAAAGCCAGAGACATCTGATTTTATACATTAGCTAGGGAAGGTCATCCATGGTTTCTAAACAAAGTCAATGCCACAGCATTCCATTTTCTACCTTCCATGGGGTCTAAGCGTGAGAATTCTGCCTTTGAATTACTACAGAATTTATTTCTCATGATAATTCCTCAATTTCTATGAACCTATTTATTCATATATTGATGCTTCTTTCCCTTTCCTAACAACATTAAAATTATTTTTTAAGAATAGTGGGTCACATACAAATATTGAATCATTGTGTTATACACCTGAAACTAATATAATGTTGTATGTCATTTATACCTCAATTAAAGAAAAAAAAAAAAAGTGGGTCTTATCATCAGCTTAGGAGAAAATGTATTCACTTTCCTTTCCAAACTAGGGGCTGCTATTTCAGCTTTCAAGTCATATCTCAGGTAAGAGTTTTACAGAAAAAATTAAAAATAGAAGGAAATGAAACTGGTGTTTCATCATTCTTGAAGTTTTTTTTGACCTTTAAGGGAAATGAATGGCATTGAGAGAAGTTGTAATGAACACTGACTCCAGTGTTGTGACATTTCTATTAACTCATTGTTTGATAATTTCTCTCTACCTTGCTCATATGATGTCTGTAGTATGCTTTTTCCATTTTTCACCGTGTGATTTATCCTGTGTTACTGAGGACTCGGTCTGTTTACAGTAACTGTGTTTTTATTATTCTTGTCTAAGGATGACTTTATGATTATGAGTTCCCTCTGAGTCTGCTCTAAATTCTTTGTTGCTAGCATTCTACAGCATTACTTTAACTCATAATGTCTTACAGTACACTACTGTCGAACAAATGCTGCACAAATTTATTTCTTTACCTCCTCAGACTTTAATTCAGCAGTCAACTGTCTTGGGAAGTGGTTTACTCAGTACAGCAAATGAAAGAGATATAGATCCACTAACCAATATGGCTGGTGAGAAAATTCCACAGAAACAGAAATATTACACATTCATAGCTTTCGTGCACTAGTAAACTCCCAGAATTTTCATTTATTTTGTAAATGTAAAGATAAACCTGAAGGCTATCTTAAAATAAATTGCACCATGCACACCTTAATGGGATGTGAATGTGGAGCTGTCAAGTTATGCTTACAAATAATGTTATTTTCTAGACAATTTTATTTTACAGATTTGAACACATTATTTTACCTGAGCAAATACGTGGATTAAGCCAAGATATGTCAATAAAAGTGCTGGGGAAATGTCTTATGGGTATGAACACATTATCTGATAAAAATTCATATGCAGCTGTTTGCTCATGGCTGAAGATATAGGTAGGCCAAAGATCATTGAAGAGGAAACAAATCTGATGAATTTGGATTCCTCACTATAGTGAACACATACCTAATACACCAAAACAGCACAGTATAGATTTTTTTTTTGAATCTGCAGTTGTGTTTATGATCAGTGAGAACTGTGATCTCGTATAAGTAATTTTGACGTTAAAAGAACTGTGGTGCAGACCTGCTTGCCACTGTGCTGCTGACTGGAAAAATGTCCATTCCCCTCTTTTTTGCCTTAAGTATTTTTATAAATTAGGATGTTTAGAGAACTATTCCAAATCAGAGTATACTGACCTGGAATATTCCTAGTACCTTCTTTAACCCTGTACTTTGCTAGGAGTCTACCTAGGACAGTGTTTAAGAGCATATCCTCTAAGGTCAGACAGCTGAGGGTGTAAATGTTGGCGCTGGACTTCCCTGGTGGTGCAGTGGTTAAGAATCCACCTGTCAATGCAGGGGACACGGGTTCGAGCCCTGGTCCAGGGAGATCCCAGATGCCACGGAGCAACTAAGCCCGCGTGCCACCACTACTGAAGCCCGTGCACCTAGAGCCCTTGCTCTGCAACAAGAGAAGCCACTGCAGTAAGAAACCTATGCACCACAACGAAGAGTAGCCCCTGCTCACTGCAACTAGAGAAAGCCCTCATGCAACAACAAAGACCCAACGCAGCCAAAAATAAATGAATAAATTAAAAATAAATAAATGAATAAATAAATAAGTATTGCCTCTGTCAAACACCTTGGCTATGTATGACCTTGGGAGATTTTTTTTAGAAGAGAATGGGAATAAAAATGATACCTGTCTCATAGATGTTGTGTAAAGTGTTTAGCCCATGTTAGAGGAGGCATGATGGTACCTAGAAAATTGTTATAGTGATGTTGCCTATCTAGTAAAGCAACACACTGCTGCTTCCCTTGCACTGTAGTGCACAACCAGACCTACTGAAATACAATTGGCAGAATAATATTACTTTCTTTATACATTTGGGCATATTTGTGCATATAGCCAGTTTGGGATCCCTCTCTTTGTTGGTCAAGAGACTGGTGACCCAATGTATACAAAACTCAAGGCCTATGTACCTTTCAGAATTGTTACCATTAGGCATTAATTATATATTGATTAAAAAAATCTTTATTTCATGAACTTTAGAAAAGGAAAAAATCACTACATATCTAGGGATAGAGGAAGCATGATTAAAAATAATGAATAGGGCTTCCCTGGTGGCGCAGTGGTTGAGAATCCGCCTGCCGATGCAGGAGACACGGGTTCATGCCCTGGTCCGGGAAGATCCCACATGCCGTGGAGCAACTAAGCCCGTGAGCCATGGCCACTAGGCCTGCGCGTCCGGAGCCTGTGCTCCGCAATGGGAGAGGCCACAACAGTGAGAGGCCCGCATACCGCAAAAAAAAAAATAAATAAAAAAAAAAAAATAAAAATAATGAATAGTGTGATCTCCTATAATCATTTGAAAAATGAATTTTTAAAATTGCAATGTTGAATCAAAGCAGAATGCAGATAATTGGGAAGAGACCTTCAAGATGGAAGAAGAGTAAGATGTGGAGATCACCTTCCTCCTCACAATACATCAGAAATACATCTACATGTGGAACAACTCCTACAGAACGCCTACTGAATGCTGGCAGAAGACCTCAGACTTCCCAAAAGGCAAGAAACTCCCCACATACCTGGGTACGGCAAAAGAAAAAAGAAAAAACAGAGACAAAAGAATAGGGACAGGCCCTGACCCTCAGGGAGGGAGCTGTGAAGGAGGAAACGTTTCCACACACTAAGAAGCCCCTTCACTTGCGGAGATGGGGGGTGGCAGCGGAGGAGCCTCAGAGCCACGGAGGAGAGCACAGCAACAGGGGTGCGGAGGGCAAAGTGGAGAGATTCCCGCACAGAGGATCGGTGCCTACCTGCACTCACCAGCCCGAGAAGCTTGTCTGCTCACCTGCCAGGGTGTGTGCAGGCTGGGAGCGGAGGCTCGGGCTTCGGAGGTCAGATCCCAGAGAGAGGACTGGGGTTGGCTGCGTGAACACAGCCTGAAGGGGCTAGTGCACCACAGCTAGCCGGGAGGGAGTCTGGGAAAAACTCTAGAACTGCCTAAGAGGCAAAGACCATTGTTTCAGGGTTCGTGAGGAGAGGGAATTAAGAGCACTGCCTAAGTGAGCTCCAGAGACCCGCAGGAGTCACGGCTATCAGCATGGACACCAGAGACGGGCATGAGACGCTAAGGCTGCTGCTGCCACAACCAAGAAGCCTGTGAGCAAGCACAGGTCACTCTCCACACCTCCCCTCCCAGGAGCCTGTGCAGCCTGCCACTGCTAGGGTCCAGTGATCCAGGGACAACTTCCCTGGGAGAACACACAGCGCACCTCAGGCTGGTGCAACGTCACGCCGGCCTCTGCCGCCGCAGACTCGCCAGAGCCCCGGAATCAGCTGCTCCTTTAACCCCGTCCTATCTGAGCGAATAACAGATGCCCTCAGGCGACCCGCATGCAGAGGCGGGGCCAGCTCACAAGCTGAACCCCAGGAGCTGTTCGAACAAAGAGGAGAAAGGGAAATCTCTCCCAGCAGCCTCAGGAGCAATGGATTAAATCTCCACAATCACCTTGATGTTCCCTGCATCTGTAGAATACCTGAATAGACAGGTATTCTAGACAGGAATAGACAACGAATCATCCCAAAATTGAGGCAGTGGACTTTGTGTGATTTTGTCTGTATAGCTTTCCTTTCACCATTTTTCCTAGGGTTCTGTCTATCCATTTTTGTTATACAGTTTTTAGCACTTGTTATCATTGGTGGATTTGAATTTTGGTTTAGTTACTCTTTTGTTTTTATTACATTTTAATTTTTAATAATTTAAAATTTATTTTATTTTATTTTTTTAATTTAAAAATTTTTAAATCACTTTATTTTATTTTATTTTTTCTTTCTTTCTTTCTTTTTGTTCTCCCTTTTCTTCTGAGACTTGTGGCTGACAGAGTCTTGGTGCTCCGCTGGGTGTCAGTCCTGTGCCTCTGAGGTGGGAGAGCCAAGTCCAGCTCCATGTAATATCACAGAGCGAAAGCGCTCCCACAGATCTCCATTTTAATGCTAAGATCCAGCTCCACTCAACGACCAGCAAGCTACAGTGCTGGACACCCTATGCCAAACAACTAGCAAGACAGGAACACAACCCCACCCATTACAGAGAGGCTGCCTGAAATCATTATAAGGTCACAAACACCCCAAAACACACCACTGGATGCAGTCCTGCCCACCAGAAAGACAAGATCCAGCCTCAACTACCAGAACACAGGCACTAGTTTCCTCCACCAGGAAGCTTACACAACCCAGTGAACCAAGCTTAGCTACTGCAGGCAGACAACAATAACAACAGGAACTACGAACGTGCAGCCTGTGAAAATGAGATCCCAAACACAGTAAGTTAAGGAAAATGAGAAGACAGAGAAACACGAAGCAGACGACGGAGCAAGGTACAAACCCACCAGACCAATCAAATGAGGAGGAAATAGGCAGTCTACCTGAAAAAGAATTCAGAGTAATGATAGTAAAGACGATCCAAAATCTTGGAAATAGAATGGAGAAAATACAAGAAATATTTAACAAGGAACTAGAGGAACTAAAGAGCAAACAAACAATGATGAACAACACAATTAATGAAATTTAAAATTCTCTAGAAGGAATCAATAGCAGAATAACTGAGGCAGAAGAACAGATAAGTGACCTGGAAGATAAAATAATGGAAATAACTACCACAGCGCAGAATAAGGAAAAAATAATGAAGAAAATTGACGACAGTCTCAGAGACTTCTGGACAACACTAAACACACCAACATTTGAATTAATAGGGGTCCCAGAAGAAGAAGATAAAAAGAAAGGGACTGAGAAAGTATTTGAAGAGATTATAGTTGAAAATTCCCTAATATGGGGAAGAAAATAGTCAAGTCCAGGAAGCACAGAGTCCCATACAGGATAAATCCAAGGAGAAACACGCCAAGACACATACTAATCAAACTATCAACAGTTAAATACAAAGGAATACATGAAAAGCAGCACAAGAAAAGCAACAAATAACATACAAAGGAATCTCCATAGATTAACAGCTGATCTTTCAGTAGAAACTCTGCAAGCCAGAAGGGAATGGCAGGAGCTATTTAAAGTGATGAAAGGAAAAAATCTATAAAGATTACCCAGCAAGGATCTCATTCAGGTACGATGGAGAAATTAAAATCTTTACAGACAAGCAAAAGCTAAGAGAATTCAGCACCACCAAACCAGCTTTACAACAAATGCTATAGGAAGCTCTTTAGGCAGGAAACACAAGAGAAGGGAAGGATGTACAATAACAAACCCAAAACAATTAATAAAATGGTAATAGGAACATACATATTGATAATTATCTTAAATGTAAATGGATTAAATGCTCCAACCAAAAAACATAAACTGGCTGAATGGATATGAAAACAAGACCCGATATATTCTGTCCACAAGAGACCCACTTCAGACCTAGGGACACATACAGACTGAAAGTGAGTGGTTGGAAAAAAGATACTCCATGCAAAAGGAAATCAAAAGAAAGCTGTAGTAGCATTTCTCATATCAGACAGAGTAGACTTTAAAATAAAGACTATTACAAGAGACAAAGAAAGACACTGCATAATGATCAAGGGATCAGTCAAAGGAGAACATATAACAATTGTAAATATTTATGCACTCAACATAGGAGCACCTCAATACATAAGGCAAATGCTAACAGCCATAAAGGAGGAAACCGACAGTAACACAATCATACTAGCGGGCTTTAACACCCCATTTTCACCAATGGACAGATCATCCAAAATTAAAGTAGATAAGGAAACACAAACTTTAAATGATACATTAAACAAGATGGACTTAATTGATATATATAGGACATTCCATCCAAAAACAATAGAATACACTTTCTTAAGTGCTCATGGAACATTCTCCAGGATAGATCATATCTTGGGTCACAAAACAAGCCTTCGTAAACTTAAACATTGAAATCATATTAAGTAGCTTTTCTGACCACAACGCTATGAGACTAGATATCAATTACAGGAAAAAAATCTGTAAAAAATGCAAACACGTGGAGGCAAAACAATACAGTAGTAAGTAACCAAGAGGTCACTAAAGAAATCAAAGAGGAAATCAAAAAATACCTAGAAACAAATGACAATGAAAACACGATGACCCAAAACCTAGTGGATGCAGCAAAGGCAGTTCAAAAAGGGAAGTTTATAACAATACAATCCTTACCTCAAGAAACAAGAGACATCTCAAATAAACAACCTAACCTCACACCTAAAGCAATTAGAGAAAGAAGAAGAACAACAACAAAAAACCCCCAGTTATCATAAGGAAAGAAATCATAAAGATCGTATCAGAAATAAATGAAAAAGAAATGAAGGAAACAATAGTAAACTTCAGTAAAACTAAAAGCTTGTTCTTTGAGAAGATAAACAAAATTGATAAAACATTAGCCAGACTCATCAAGAAAAAAAGACTCAAATCAATAAAATTAGAATTGAAAATGGAGAAGTTAACAACTGACACTGCAGAAATACAAAGGATCATGAGAGATTACTACAAGCAGCTCTATGCCAATAAAATGGACAACTTGGAAGAAATGGACAAATTCTTAGAAAAGCAAAACCTTAGGAGGCTGAACCAAGAAGAAATAGAAAATATAAACAGACCAATCACAAGCACTGAAATTGAAACTGTGATTAAAAATCTTCCAACAAACAAAAGCCCAGGACCAGATGGCTTCACAGGTGAATTCTATCATACATTTAAAGAAGAGCTAAAACCTATCCTTCTCAAACTCTTCCAAAAGATAGCAGAGGGAGGAACACTCCCAAACTCATTCTGTGAGGCCATCATCACCCTGATACCAAAACCAGACAAAGATGTCACAAAGAAAGAAAACTACAGGTCAATATCACTGATAAACATAGATGCAAAAATCCTCAACAAAAACTAACAAACAGAATCCAACAGCACATTAAAAGGATCATACACCATGATCAACTGGGGTTTATCCCAGGAATGCAAGTATTCTTCAGTGTACACATATCAATCAATGTGATAAACCCTGTTAACAAATTCAAGAATAAAAACCATATGATCATTTCAATAGATGCAGAAAAAGCTTTTGACAAAATTCAATACCATTGAATTTATGATAAAAACCTTACAGAATGTAGGCATAGACGGAACTTACCTCAACATAAAAAGCCCATATATGATAAACCCACAGCTAGTATCATTCTCAATGATGAAATGCTGAAACCATTTCCTCTAAGATCGAGAACAAGACAAGGTTGTCCGCTGTCACCACTATTATTCAAAATAGTTTTGGAAGTTTTAGCCACGTCAGTCAGAGAAGAAAAAGAAATAAAAGGAATCCAAATCGGAAAAGAAAAGTAAAACAGTCCCTGTTTGCAGATGACATGATACTATACATAGAGAATCCTAAAGATGCAACCAGAAAACTACTAGAGCTAATCAATGAATTTGGTAAAGTATCAGGATACAAGTTAATGCACAGAAATATCTTGCATTCCTAGACACTAATGATGAAAAATCTGACAGAGAGATTAAGGAAACACTCCCATTCACCATTGCAACAAAAAGAATGAAATATCTAGGAATAAACCTACCTAAGGAGACAAAATATGCCGAAAACTAGAAGACACTGATGAAAGAAATTAAAGACGATAGAAAAAGATGGAGAGATATACCATGTTCTTGGATTGGAAGAATCAACATTGTGAAAATGACTATACTACCCAAAGCAATCTACAGATTCAATGCAATCCCTATCAAACTACCAATGACATTTCTCACAGAACCGGAACAAAAATTTTAAGTTTTTTTTGAAACACAAAAGACCCCGAATAGCCAAAGCAATCTTGAGAAAGAAAAACGGAGCTGGAGGAATCAGGCTCCTGGACTTCAGACTACAGTACAAAGCCACAGTAATCAAGACAGAACAATACTTGCACAAAAACAGATATATAGATCAATGGAACAGGATAGAAAACCCAGAGATAAACTGATGCACATATTGTCACCTTATTTTTCATAAAGGAGGCAAGAATATACAGTGGAGAAAAGACAGCCTCTTCAATAAGTGGTGCTGGGAAAACTGGACAGCTACATGTAAAAGAATGAAATTAGAACACTTTCTAACACCATACACAAAAATAAACTTAAAATGGATTAAAGACCTAAATGTAAGGCCAGACATCGTCAAACTCCTAGAGGAAAACATAGGCAGAACACTCCATGACATAAATCACAGCAAGATCCTTTTTGACCTACCTCCTAGAGAAAGGGAAATAAAAACAAAAATAAACAAATGGGACCTAATGAAACTTCAAAGCTTTTGCACAGCAAAGGATACCATAAACAAGATGAAAAGACAACCCTCAGAATGACAGAAAATATTTGCAAATGAAGCAACTGACAAAGGATTAATCTCCAAAATTTACAATATCAAAAAACAAACAATCCAATCCAAAAATGAGCAGGACCTAAATAGACATTTCTCCAAAGAAGATATACAGATTACCTACAAACACATGAAAGGATGCTTAATATCACTAATCTTTAGAGAAATGCAAATCAAAACTCCAATGAGGTATCACCTCACACCAGTCAGAATGGCCATCATCAAAAAATCTACAAACAAATGCTGGAGAGGGTGTGGAGTAAAGGGAACCCTCTTGCACTGTTGGTGGGAATGTAAATTGATACAGCCACTGTGGAGAACAGTATGCCGTTTTTTTAAAAAACTAGAAATAGAACTACATTCCACCCAGTGATCCCACTACTGGGCATATATCAGGAGAAAACCGTAATTCTAAAGAGTCATGTACCACAATGTTCTTTGCAGCTCTGTTTACAATAGCCAGGACACAGAAGCAACCTAAGTGTCCAATGACAGATGAATGGATATAGAAGATGTGGCACATATATACAATGGAATATTATTCAGCCATAAAACAAATGAAATTGAGTTATTTGTAGTGAGGTGGACGGACGTAGAGTCTGTCATACGGAGTGAAGTAAGTCAGAAAGAGAAAAACAAATACCATAAGTGAGCACATATGTATGGAATGTAAAAAAAAGAAAGGTTCTGAAGAACCTAGGGTCAGGACAGGAATAAAGATGCAGATGTAGAGAATCGAGTTGAGGACATGGTCAGGGGGAAGGCTAAGCTGGGACAAAGTGAGTAGTGGCATGGACTTACATATACTACCAAATGTAAAATAGATAGCTAGTGGGAAGCAGCCGTGTAGCACAGGGAGATCAGCTCGGTGCTTTGTGACCACCTAGAGGGGTGGGATAGAGAGGGTGGGAGGGAGATGCAAGAGGGAGGAGATATGGGGACATATGTTTATGTATTGCTGATTCACTTTGTTATAAAGCAGAAACTAATGAAGCAATTATACTCCAATAAAGATGTTAAAAAAAGTATGCAGATAATTGAAATAAATTGTTAGAAAATACTGTAAAAAAAGAAAGCCATTTGCCACAACATGGATGGAGCTAGAGATCATCATACTAATTGAAGTAAGTCAGACAGAAAGTGAAATATCATATGATATCACTTACATGTGGAATATTAACAAATGATAGAAACAAACTTTACAAAACAGAACCAGACTCACAGACTTCAAAGACAAATTTATGGTTATCAAAGGGAAAGGTGGGGGGAAAGATAAATTAGGAGTTTGGGATTAACATATACACATTACTATATTAAAAATACATAATCAACAAGAACCTACTGTAGAGCACAGGGAACTCTACTCAATACTCTAATAACCTATATGGGCAAAGCATCTGAAAAAGAATGAATATATGTATATATATAACAATCACTTTTCTGTACATCTGAAACTAACACAACATCAACTATACTTCAATATAAAATAAAAATTAAACTAAAAATGAAAATGCTGTAAAGAGAAAATAATATGAAACATGAACATTTCCATTTTATTGTTCATTTATTAAAATTCATTTATATTTTTGAAAAGGTATAATGTTTCTAAAGCAGTCACAAAATCCATCTCAGCAAAGATGATACTAACCTTATAACAAATTAGGTTTCACTTTTCATCTCAGGCTCAAAGTTTCCAAATTAATCTAAGAAGAGTTTAAGCTGTGATTTTATAACTGTCAGGAGAAATGGATACAGTCACTTGAGTGTCTAAGGGAATTAGTTGTTGAGATGTTGGAGAGAAGCAGATTAATAATGTATACTAAGTGCTTTCTACTTAATTAGTGAACAAACTGATGTTTCAGGTTACTCTTATCTCATGTGAAAATCTCTTTATCTAAACATGAGGTGGTAGCAATGCTTTTTATTTTTAAAGATACAGAAATTATCGCTTTTAGAAAAAAATTGCATAAAATTTTTTAAGTGTGCCCAAGGTAAACAATGCAATGCAAATCTCTTCATAACCACATGTACCCATTGACTCCCAAAGGAAACCTGGTTCTAATTTTGCTTCACAAGTTAGATGGATACCCTTTAGCTCCTCCCCTGGCATAATATGGAGCCTGGGGTCCAAGGCTTATAATTTCAGTTATGTGATATTTGAGACTGGAATCAGGATTTGTCATTCCAGTGTTTGGTGTTAGGGAAGTAGAAACCCTCCCCTTGCATTTTAGGCGTTATGTTAAGACTTGCAGTTCACCCGAACAGATTCCCTTTGTAACTGGGCTATAGCCAATTGCCAGGGAAACTTATATCTCCCAAGTTCTTAGGGGGCAGCCAGCCTGCAAGGTATAAATCTTGAATTGGTTAACTCTTATCTCTCAGAGTCTGCTTTGATATTATTTTTTATTGTAATGCTTCCCCTTCATTTTTCTGTCTAGTAAATTGTCAGTACCACTCTGGGCCTGAAGTGAAATAACATGAACTTACTTGATTCCTATGGAACTCAGTAGTAAGAAATACCCACTCAAATATATAATTATAGTACATCATAGGTTAGATTGGTCATATTACTTGCCACTTACACTACCTATATCTATTTATACTCCATCCACTGCATTTATATATTTATATACACTCCTGTCATAATCTCATCCATCCTCTTGGCTTTAAATTCCATCTATATTCTGTTGTCTCCCAAATGTATACCTCCAGCCCAGAACTGTTCTTTGAAACCCAGACCTGTATATCTAATGGTGTACTTGATTTATCCAGTTGAAAATTAGAACTTACTTTCTGAATCTGAAACCTGACTTATCCAGCTGGCTTTTATCAACAGAGGAGAACTTCATTGCCACCCCAAAAGAAACTCTAGAGATCACTGAGTTTTTTAAAAGTCTACTGAGGACTTATAGTTATTAATTTAGTCTTAACTCTTTTTGAATGAAGTTATTTTTCTACTGCTGTCATATTTGGGTTAATGGATACTGTTCATTTGTTAGTTCAATATGTCTTTAAATTACTATATTAAGTTAAAAATGTGTCCCTTTCTATTAACATTACATAGTTTATGTTGACTTTAGTTGTGCCATTCAAGAATTCATTGAGTTCAGTAATACCTACCCCAGTTTTTGTTTTCCAAATGCAAAAGTTAAGATGTTTTCATTCTCTTCTCATAAGATGAAACTACTCTTTTCAATTCTCACTTCTATTTCTGGAAGTCTTTATTAATATTTTCATGAATTATTTCCATCTCAGACTATAGTAAAAATTCTTTCCCAGAGGTAGACTTTCTAAAATGGAAGAAGAAAGTTTCCCTTTGATTCATCTTGTTGTTTTAATGATCTCTAACGGTTTCTATTTTTACGGGACTCAGCTCATTCCAGGAGAAATATAACATAGAAAAATCTATAGCCAAGTTTCCTCAGTGGTGTCTCCTGACTCACTCTTTTAAAAAATCTGTTTAGAACAGTATTATTGAGATACAATTCACACACCATACAATTAACCCACTTAAAGTGTGCAATTCTATAGTTTTTACTGTATTCACAGAGTTATGTAACTACTACCATCATCAGATTTAGAGCATTTTCACCACCACCACAAAATAAAACCTACAACCTTTAGAAGTCATTTCCCATTTTCTCCCAAAGTCCCCCTCCCTAAGTTCTAGGCATCTATTAATCTATTTGTGTCTCTAACTTATATTTCCCTATTCTGGAAATTTCATCTAAATGGAATCATGTACTATATGGTTATCTGTGACTGGCTTCTTACATTAACATAATATTTTCAAGGTTCATTCATGTTTTAGCATGTAGCAGTTCTTCAGATTTGTTATTGCTAAATAATAATCCATTATATGAATATATCAAATTGTGTTTGTTCATTCTTGGGTTTTGGCTTGTTTCCACAATTTGGATATTATCAATAATGCTTCTATGAACATTCCTGTACAAATTTTTGCATGGATGTGTATATTTTTTATTTATTTTTTTGGAATGTGCCTAGGCATGAAATTGCTGAATTGTTCAGTAACTCTATGTCAAACTTTGGGGAAGTTGTTGGGCTGTTTTCTAAAGTGGCTGTTAACATTTTACATTCCACAGCAGAGTATGAGGGTTCCAGTTGCTTCACATTCTTTTTCTTTTTTTAAAATTAATTAATTTATTTTTTAGTTTTGGCTAGCTTAGGTCTTTGTTTCTGTGCAAGGGCTTTCTCTAGTTGCAGTGAGCAGGGGCCACTCTTCATGGTGTGCGGCCCTCTCACTGTTGCGGCCTCTCTTGTTGTGGAGCACAGGCTCCACACGGGCTCAGTAGTTGTGGCTCACGGGCCCAGTTGCTCCACGGCATGTGGGATCTTCCCAGACCAGGGCTCGAACCTCTGTCCCCTGCATTGGCAGGCAGATTCTCAACCACTGCACCACCAGGGAAGCCCCTGCTTCACATTCTTGCCCATACGTTTTGTTATCTCTTTTTTTGATAACAGCCATCCCAGTGAGTATGAAGTGGTATCTCAATTCAGTTTTGATTTGCATTTCCCTGATGGGCAATAATTTTGAGCATACCTTCATGTACTTTTTGGCTATTTGTATATATTCATGGAGAAATGTCTATTTAAATACTTTTCCCAATTTCAAATTGGACAATTTGTCTTTTTCGTTGAATTTAAGATTTCTTCACTTAATGTACATGCAAATCCCTTACTAGATACATAGTTTAAAGACATTTCTCCCATTTATGAATCGTCTTTTCACTTTCTTGATGGTACCCTTTGAAACACAGAAATTTTTCATTTTAAAAAAAGTCCCACTTGTATACTTTTTTCATTTGTCACTTTTGGTTTTGGTGTCATAAGAAAAGTCCTTTGATTAATTTAAGGTCAATGAGGATGTGCTTCTATATTTTTTTCTAGATTTCTGTAGTTTTAGCTCTTACATTTAGGTCTATGATACAGTTTGAGTTAATTTTTGTGTGTGGTGTGAGGAAGAGTTCCAACTTGATTCTTTTACAGAATATCCAGTTGTCCTGGCACCATTTATTGAAAAGACTATTCCCCCTTCCCATCATTGAATTGTTTTAGCACTCTTGTTCAAAATGAATTGACCATAAATATGAAAGTATATAAATGAATTCTTAATTCTACTGAATTGATCTATATGTCCATTTTTATGTGAGTAGCATGACAGTTTCTTGACTAATATAACTTTGCAGTCAGTTTTGAAAGGAGGAAATGTGAATCCTCCAACTTTGTTCCTCTTTTTCAGAATTATTTTAGCTTTATGGGCTCCTTTGCAATTTCATATGAGTTTCATGATTAGCTTTTTCATTTATGTAAAAAATACCTTCGGGACTTTCAAAGGGATTGTGTTGAATTAGAGATCAATTTGGAGTATATTGCCCTCTTAGTCATATTAAGTCTTCTGATCCATGAACATGAGATGCCTTTATATTTATTTATGTCTTCTTTAATTTGTTTCAACAATATTTTGTAATTTGCAGAGTATAGAGTTTGCATTTCTTTTGTGAAATTGATTCCTATATATTTTATTCTTTTTGATGTTATTATAAATGGAATTGTTCTCTGAATTTTTTTTGTGGGTACAGTTGATTAATGCATATTTCTCTTTAACCCTTCAAACTTGCTGAATTGGCCTATTAGTTTAAATATATTTTTAATGGATTTATCAGGATTTTCTGTATATAAGATCTTACCACCTAAAAATAAAGATAGCTGATTTCCCCTGTTCAGTGTAGATGATTTTTCTTTTTTTCTTTTTGACTAATTGCACTGGCTAGAACCTTTACTACGATCTTGAATAGAAGTAGTGAAAGCAGACATCTTTGCCTTGTCTCTGATTTTAGGCAGAAAACATTTAGTTCTTCACCATTAAGTATGATCTTAGTTGTGGATTTTGCAGATGTCCTTTATCATTTGAAAAAGTCCATCTATTACCAGTGTTTTGAGTTTTTTTAATCACTAGGTGAGGTTGGATTTGTCAAATGTTTTCTCTGTATCTGTTGAGATAATTATGTGTTTTTTGTCCTTTATTCTGTTTGTATAGAACATATCTATATCTCTATATCTCTATATATGATCTTCTATTAGCTGCAAATGTTATAATGTTTTACATTTTCCTGATAATTAGACATATTTTCATTATAATACAGCTTTATCTCTAGTAAGTTTTTGTTTTAAAGTCTATTTTGTCTGTTAGTCTAGTCATTCCAGTTCACTTATGGTTTTTGTTCACATAGTATATTATTTTTCTAACCTTTTATTTTCTCTACTGTGTCTCCTATGAGCAGTATGGTTGTATAGAAGTTTTCTACTATTATCCACCTAAAGAACATTGATTTTGACCATCACCCACAAATGAGAATACTTTTGTAGGAATCCAGGAGTCTTAGCAAAAAAGTTTCAGTACACTGTGAGAGCAAAAAATCCATAAATAGATGAATTGAAGAGGGTAAGAAAAACAGTTTCACTTAACTAGTGTCATCCCTCCCCTAAGGTGGCGCAGCTCAATACGAACAGACCTCCCCCACTTAGTCTGCAGTTTCTCCCATTGGAAAAATGAGAGCAGAGTGAGTGAGTGTCTGGCTTCCCTATCTGTTCAGGATGCTGCCCAAGAGGGCTACTTCTTTCTAACCACACTCAGAATACTGAGCTTATCATCAGGGCTGAGGGGTTGGGAAAGGCAGGGAGCACAGCAGCCAAGGATTGGAACTCATCAAAGGTCCATGTATCCCATGAGTCACTTTACAGACTCCATCAGACCCATGAGCCTCTTGGGACACCTCATCTTCAGAACCCATAGGTTGGCCCATGGGCACCTCTGACATTCTGCACACCTCACCCACAACCCAGTGACTGAATCTGCCATGTACCAGCCCCTATGGATGGTGCATGTAAACATTTGTAGATAGTTTGAGAGCATGTGCAGAAAGCTGGCCCAATTTTGTGGGATTGGGAGAAAACACACAATCTTGAGCATTTCAGGGTCCTGCCCTAAGGAAAATAAATGGGATGCTCTCAGCACTTGGTCTGGCTTTGTGGAATTGAGAGAAGGCATACAATCTTAAAAATTACCCCCTAAGGGAACAAGAGTTCCCTCTTGTAGGTGGGATCATTCATAGAAAACACCTGAGAGAGCCTTGTAATCCTTAGTCAGACTGACTGATGAAGATGTTCCTCTCCCAAAGCCAGTCAGTAAAGACTGAAGGAAGTGACCGCTTCTCTATATGTGAAGACAGCACTGCAAGACATCAAGAATTATGAAAAATCAATGAAACATTATAACACCAAAGAAACACCATAATTATCTAGGAACTGGCCCTAAAGAAATGGAGATCTACAAACCGCCTAATGATGAATTCAAAATAATTGTTTTAAAGACCCTCAATGAGTTACAAGAAATTACAGATAGACAACTCAGTGAAATTAGGAAGAGAACACATGTACAAAACAAGTTTAACAAAGAGATAGAAATAATTTTAAAAAAAGAACCAAACAGAAATTATGGAACTGAAGGATAGAGTGAATAAAATGAAAAATGTAATAGAGAGCATCAAGAACAGAGTTGATCAAGCAGAAGATAGAATATGTGAATGCAAAGAAAAGTCATTTGAAATGATCCAGTCAGAGGAGACAAAAGAAAAAAAAAGTAAAGAAATGAAGAAAGCCTAAGGAATTTATGGGACACCATACAAATAATAATAATATACACATTATAGGAGTTCCAGAAGGAGAGGAGAGAGAAGTGGCAGAAAGCTTATTTAAAGAAATAATGGAAAAAAAAAAAATTCTAAAAGGGGCTTCCCTGGTGGCGCGGTGGTTGAGAGTCTGCCTGCTGATGCAGGAGACACGGGTTCGTGCCTCAGTCTGGGAAGATTCCACATGCCACGGAGCGGCTAAAAAAAAAAAAAAAAAGAAAAAAGAAATAATGGCTGAAAACTTTCCAAATCTGGGAGAGATATGGGCATCCAGGTACACAGAACTCAAAGGATCCCAAATTCGTTCAACCCAAAGATTTCACATGACATTATAATCAAACTGTCAAAAGTCAGACAAAGTGAATTTTGAAAGCAGTGAGAGAAAAAGGGACTCACCACGTAAAAGGAAACCACATAAAGGGAAACTACTGTGTGACCCAGCAATCCCACTTCTGGGTAAATATTTGAACAAAATAAAATTACTATCTCAAAGAGATATCTACACTCACATGTATATTGCAGCATTATTCACAATATGCAAAATAAGGAAACAGCCTAAGTATTCATTGATGAATGAATGAGTAAAGAAAATGTGATACACGCACACACATGCACACATGATGTAATACTATTCAGCCTTAGAAGGAAATCCTGACATTTACTACAACATGAATACACCTAGAGGAATTAAGCCAAGTGAAATTAGCCACAGAAAGGCAATCACTGTATGATCTCACTTACATGTGCAATCTTAGAAAGTCAAACTCCTAGTAACATAGAATAGAATGGTGTTGACCAGAGCCTGAAGGTTAGGGCAAATGTGGAGATGTTGGTTAATGGGTACAAATTTTCAGTTATATGATGCAGAAGTTCTGAAGGTCTAATGTACGGTATGGTGACTATACTTAATAATTATTTTATATTGAAATTTGCTAAGAGAGTAGGATCTCAAATTTTCTCATTAAAAACAAACAAAAAAGGTAACTGTATGAGATGTTGGATATGTAAATTAGCTGGATTGTGGTACTCATTCCACAATATATATCAAAACATCACATTGTACACTTTAAATATATAATATTTATTCATTGAGTGTACCTTAATAAAGTTGGAAAAAATGAACTGTGTGTCTTGTAAATGGCATGTAGTTAAATCTCATCTTTTTAATATTCAGTCTGACAATCTCTGCTTATAATTGGATTGTTTAATCCATTAACATTTAATTTTATTATCAACAGATTTGGTTTTATCTCTGCCATATTACATTTTGCTTTCTATGTAACTCATTTCTTTTATATTCCTCTATTCATCCTTTCTTTCTCTTTCATTAGGTGAATAACATTTTAAATACTTTAAGGATTTTTACCTTATATTTTAGGGTAATTATTAGTACTGGTTGCTTTAGGGCTTACCATATACATCTTAATTGAATCTAGTTCAGAAATACTAATTCTGGTAATATATAGAAACATTATTGTTATCTAACTCTATTTCCTTTTCCTTCTTTTTGTGTCATTATCGTAACACATATTACATCCATATATATTGCAAACAAAGCATTGCATTGACATAACTATTTATATAACATGTGCATTTATCTTCTGTGAGTCTTTTTAGTGAATTATTGAACTTGAGAGTGGTTTTGGGTAATCCCCTGTATTAGTTTTTCTGGGATGCCATAATAAAATACCAAAAAACTTGTTGCTTAAACAACAAAAGTATATTTTTTTAAAAGTTCTGAAAGTTGGTAGTCCAATGTTAAGGTGGCAGTGTTTTGTTTTTCTTCTGAGACCTCTTTCCTTGGTTTATAGATAGCCTCTACATTTGTCAGGGTTCCTCAGGGAAACAGAACCAATAGGATATATATCCTATATTTGTCCCTTTGCAGGAGTATTTTTTGAGGCTGGTCTTTGTGGTTTGTTCTCACCCTAGAAGGACTCTTAGTTATCTCTTTTTCTTTTCTTGGTTGTCTTTGGTAAACTTTGACCTACAAATAAGCTTAAATTTTTAACGGATCTACTAGCTTCCTCTTAATTGCTTACTGCTAAAATTTACATAGTTTTTAAAAGTATTCTATACATGGATTTCCCAACACTGTTCCAAATAAATTTAGTTACTTTGGAGAGAACTTTGGATCTCTCTCATCTTATGATTTGCCTCTATCATTAGGCAAAATCTCTTAGTACTACCCTAGAGTTGGTGGCAGGGATACTGGCCCACAGCTCTGGGAGTGATACTCTTGTTTTATGAACAGAGCCTAGGCAGAGGCATTAGTTTATAGTCTTCTCAGCTGTTTCTCCCAGCATGGATGTTCCATCCTGCAAGTGACCTAGGCAAAGACAGTCAGTACCCAGTATTCTTAGTTTGCTGTGTCTGAGACAGAAACTCTACCATACAGGAGAGTGCTGGGTTAGGGAAAGGAACCTTCAGTTTCTCAGCAGTACTCTCTGGAATACAGCCTGTGAAATACAGGCTGATGTGAAATGCTGGTGGCCTGCTTCTCCCTGAGAGATACTGTAGCCCTTGACTGGAATTTGAGGGAACAGTGAGCTCTACCTTCTTGGTCATACCTACCAAATCATTGGTTATTCTTGCTGTAAGACATTATACTTGCTACTTTTCAAGCCTTACTTTACTCTGAAAGATTTTTTCCTCTCATGCCATATACTTTTTCCATCTTTTCCCTTGAACTGCTAATAGAAATGTCTAAAGTCCTGGTAATGTTTTATTCAGGCCAATTGAGCAGTGACGTTTAAATATCACCCACCTTCACTGTGTTGACTTTCTAAATCAACAGTCGCCATCCACCATTAAAATAATATTTATCTTTTCAAAAGTAGGAATACAAATATCTTCTTAATTTTTCCCCAAAAGACCAAGATTTTATTTCCCATGAAATGTAAACATCTTACTTTTTCCTTTTGGTTATACAAATTTGCTTTCCTCTTTTCTGCTCACTTTATCAGCTCTTTCTCACAGTTTATCTGTGGCTATAAATAAGAATTTTAACCATTCATATTTCATACTAGGTCTTTAAACTCTGGTCAGATAATCTGAGTCATTGTAATAACTCTTTTATAATTAACAGGCATTTTAATGAAAATTATAGTTTAAGTACTTCATTAAGAGTTATTTATCAATGACTTTTATAAAAATAATTATTAATTATTGATCTACTATGGGCATACCCTTTTACAAGTGGTTTATCCACATCACATCATTATTGGTAACAAAACACTTCTAGATGGATATTGTCATTATCATTGTATCACTGAACAAAAAATCAGTCTTTATAAAATAACACTATATTACTGCTTATGCTTCTCATATACAATCTGTAGACTGTATTTACTCCAATCCATTGATTACTTTTTGGTTCTATACAAGACAAGAAAAACAAATAATGTTATTCATATATTCCCCATTTGTCCTATTACCTTTTATTTTTGCTCATCTTTTACCTCAAGACTTTTGTATTTCATTTGCCATTTATAGTTGCCTTAGGCAGCTTGAGATATGTAAAGTAAACCAACCATATAAGCTTATAAACCATTATGAGTTTGCTTCAGTTTTATGGGTGGGGTTAATCTTCCTTTCAAAGAAGATATCTGTTCTGACTCTTAATTTACAATATGGAGTACTTTGACAACGATTAGGAGATTTTCCCACTGAATAAATAACAAATATCATCACTGAACGTGCTGCAGAGCAAGTAGAAGTTATAAACTTATGACATTAATTTGAAATAAAAAAACGCAAACATACATGAACTCCCCAAGCTTGGCTATAGGTATTAGTTACTTAATGTTTTCAGGAAAATAATAATATAGAACAAATTATTATTTACTCTGAAGGCTACTAATGGTTACTATTAGATTTTGCAATAGATGAGTGAAAGAAAGAGATGCTGTTATTTTGTGTGAATCCATTTGTGTTAGCATTGTGGATTTTTTTTTTTTTTGCTGTTCTCGGGCCTCTCACTGTTGTGGCCTCTCCCATTGTGGGGCACAGGCTCCGGACGCGCAGGCTCAGCGGCCATGGCTCACGGGCCCAGCCGCTCCACGGCATGTGGGATCTTCCCGGACTGGGGCACGAACCCGTGTTCTCTGCATCGGCAGGCGGATTCTCAACCACTGCGCCACCAGGGAAGCCCTGGCATTGTGGATTTTTGAGCAGGCAAATAAATTCCTATCATTCTCTTAAGAGAACGAAATGTTTCCCAGCAGAGTAAAATTGTGTGGATATAGCACCCATATTGATTAAACAAGGATCCACTAATATCCAGAAAATAACATTTAGAAAACTCAAAGATCTCTCTAGAGGATTTCAGACACAATAGGGACCAAATTCAAGGTAAAAGTAGTGACAGTGTTAAATTTCTTGGAAAAAATATACTTTATATACTCAAAAATTTGGATTTCAATCAAATAATTTTAATATTAGAAGCAAATAACTTTTTAATAATAATACTGACTTGCTATATAAATCTGAAATTTATCCATAAGAAATCGTTCTGCATGATATGTTTTATCTTAAATATAACTGCTTTAAGGGTCCATAGTTAGTCTTAATTTTTCATCCATTAGTAATATGTTAACAGTGACAAAATACTATATTTTCAACATGTGTGTTTACTTTGGTGGCAGTTTATGTATTCTTAAAGCTTCCACTCAATCAATGAGTTTGAATTTGGTAAGAATAAAAACAACTGTGACCATAGATTTTATCACCGTGTATGCTTTGGGTGAAAATGTGGTGCTATGGCTGCCATCAGTGGGAATCTCAAGACCGAAGACAGGATATGCAGTAAAAGTCAATGCATTGTGGTAGCTGATGAGAGAGCGCATATCAAACATCTTTGGGCAGTTAAGGCATTGTATTCATGAAACAAATTTCTGTTGCATTTCCCTGCTTTACCTCTTCTATAAGATTTAGTTCAAGGTCCCCTTTTCCTGGAAAACTTTCATGAGTTCTCCTACCTAGAATACTTGTTCTTTCTCTTCTTTTACAGCACCTTGAGTTTATAATGATCTTAGCACTTGACATACTATATTATAACTCTCCATTTTCTTGTTTTGTCTATTTGACTAGACTGTGAGCTTCCTAAGGGACAGGATTGTGTTGGATTCATTTCAAATATCCAAAGCTAGAATGGTGTCTAGCCTGTATGAGACATTTAAAAATATTTTTGTGTGAATAAGTAAAAGGATGAACTGAAATTCTAAAAGCTTCTGTGTTATCTAGGCTAGTAAGTGTAACTACATTTTTAGTAAGGAAAAATAACAAATCAATTAAAGGTTATTTGCAAAACCAATAAGATTGTTTCTTTAGAAGAGTCATTAAGTCAACTTGGAAGCCAGAATGTTTTCAGATAATAGAAATAGAATTTTGGAGGAAAAGAGACATAAGAAAGGACTTCTCCTTGTTATATTGTTAGACCTGTGTTGTGACTTAATATATGTTTAAGGTATTTACTTCATTAATGGAAAGAAACTTCGTGTATCTATTAAGTATTAAGTTTCTAGCAATATGTGGTGGTGGACCTCAACCAAGATTTGGTTTTCCAGTGTTCTACTCAGACTGTGAAGTGAGACATGCCTTAGGGCAACAAAAATTTAGGGAAAAGAAAAAGCTATTTGCTAGATTTTATGCCACATTTGTTGTCACTCAGCTATTGTTACCATTCACTTATGACTTAAATTCCTTTCATTACATCTCCATTTCACCACATGGGCATATAGGGTAAAACCATTTTTAGTGCACACAGTTTCCTGTTTAGCCTCCAGAGACTTAGTTGAGTGCTTTTTCAATATGTGAGGCCTATCCAGCTTTCCAAAGTATGTGTTCCTGAAGCGTTTTGCCTACATCTTCTGAATTGAAGTAAAAGATCATGGAAAATAAAACAGTGGGAACCTTTTTTTGGTCTTAGGATAAAGGAATAGAATGGCCATTTGAAGAATTACAGCAAAGAAACTAAATTTTAAAACTTTATTTTCCATTTCACGGGGCTTATGAATACAAATGTTAGATAGACATTTCTTCAAAGACATACAAATGGCCAATGAACACATGAAAAGATCGTCTACATCATTAGTTATTAGAGAAATGCAAGTCAAATCCCCAGTGAGGTACCATTTCATACCCACTAAGAATTGGGGTATGTATTAAAAAAAAACACACACCAAAGAACAACAACAACAACAAAGAATAAAAAACAGCAAATGCTGGTGAGAATGTGGAAGAATTAGAATCCTCATATATTGCTGATGGGAAGGGTTCAGCCTCTGTGTAAAAGAGTTTGGTGATTCCTCAAAATGTTGAACATAGAATTATCGTATCACCCTACAATTCCACTCCTAGGTATATACCAAAAAGAATTTTGAAAACAGTCATTCAAATAAGTACTTGTACACATATGTTCATAGCAGAACTATTTACAAGAGCTAAGAGGTGGAAACAGCACAATGTCCATCAACAAATGAATGGATGAGTGAATTGTGGTGTATATATATATATATATACACACACACATACACACACACACATACACACACACAAAATGGAATATTGTTCTGACATAAAAATCAATGAAGTACTGATTAAGCTACAATATAGAAGAACCTCCAAAATGAAAGAACTTGACACAAAAGGTCTGATATTTTATGATTCCATGTATATGAAATACCCAGAAATAGGTAAGTTCATAGAGACGGAATACAGATTTGTGGTTGCCCAGGAAAAGGGGAAGAGGGCTAGTGGATAATGGATTTTACTTTGGAATGATGAAATGTTTTGGAACTAGATAAAGGTGGTAGTTGTACAACATTATAAATGTACTAAATGCCACCGAATCGCTCTAAAATGGTTAATTTTGTTATGTGACTTTCACTTCCACGTTATTTAAAACATATAAATGTTGACAAATATTTATTTATATATGCAAATGAGTTTAAGGAGTGGGATGATGGCAGAATTTGGATGAGATCTTAAACTTATTTTTAAGACTAAGTTGGTTTCTTTTTGAACTAATTGCTGAGTCTTAGGAACTGTGATTGTAGGATTTGAAAATGAGATTAAACCACTCTAAATATAAAGAACAATCCAAAGACATTTAATTTCAATAATAATAAAAATAATAGTAATAAACATCTGGAGAATACATCGTCAAGGGTCCAATTCCATTAACAATTACCAAAACAATAAGTTTGTTCCTATTTCCTACACATCTCCTCAAAATTGCTTTGGAAAGGGCTTCTAGTTCTAAATTTTCTCTTAATAAACAACTGTTAAATTACTCAAGTCAAAATGATGTTTTTCTATAAAAGAAATCATTTTCTTGCTACTTTTTAAAAAATTTACCTTTTATACAAGCCCAGACACAACACATTTTATCCTAATCTGTCATCCTCCTCTCCATTATACAGCTGTCACCATAATAACCCTCAAGGAATGATTTAACTTCATAATTATAAGGACTCAAAAGAATGATTAGAACAATGTTTACCTTCTGTCTCATTTCCTCTTGTTAATTCTCTAGCCTGCAATTAGCTTTTCCTTTAGTGTTCACTGTCAGGCCCAATAATGCCCCCTGGTAGAAGCAGGATGAGGAGTTTATTCACTGCTGAATGATGAATATCTCTGCATAGCAGGGGGATGCACAAGCATATTGAATTGATTGCTGGCTTGCTTTCCCCATTATCCTTTAAAAATTTGTTGTTTAAAGACCTGTTGTGACAAATATTAACTCTGACTTTTTGGAAAATATCAACAGCTATTTTTAGAGTTGTTCTACAGAGCAATATTGACTGAACATATTTTATGTTATTTTATATACTCTGATTTATATAATTGGCTGTAAGTACACATTTTAGTTTTAGCCCATGTAAACTCCTGGACATTTTATTACAGGGATTGAATTGAAAACAGTGGATTGTGTAGTTGTGTCTGCCTGTCTTTTCTTTACTACAAGTGCTACTTAATTGTAGACAAACATTTTATTTTTATAGCTTGTTTAATAAATTAAGGCAAAATAAGTGTACAATTAAGGAGGAAATATAAATACATTATTAAGATGGACTCAAATTTTAAAGGGATTATAACGGAAGGCAAAGTATAAACTATTAAATAAATGCTTTCAGAAAAGTTAGCTATCTATTTGGGTCAAAAAATAATGTTAGGGCTTCCCTGGTGGCGCAGTGGTTGAGAATCCGCCTGCCGATGCAGGAGACACGGGTTCGTGCCCTGGTCCGGGAAGATCCCACATGCCGCGGAGCAACTGAGCCCGTGAGCCATGGCCACTGGGCCTGCGCGTCCGGAGCCTGTGCTCCACAACGGGAGAGGCCACAACAGTGAGAGGCCCGCATACCGCAAAAAAAAAAAAAAAAAAAAAAATGTTAACCCCCTGGATAATACTATACCCAAAGTTGAAGATGTTCAAATAACTTAAAACATGGAAAAAATGTGCACACACTAGATTGGAATATAAGAAAATTGTTTCATAATTAGTGACACAGTAGGCTTTCTATATCTACTTAAGTTTTAACTGTAAAGCAAAAGATTGGTGGGTTTTGCAATGCAAAATTTCAAATCAGCACAGTGAAATATAAAAGGTACAATGTAAAATACAGGTTGAGAATAAATACATGAAAAACACTTGCTAAATAAAATATCATCCATTATATATAAATAGCTTATAGAAATCTATGTAAAATGTTTGGACTCACTGAAAATCGTTAAAGGCAAAATGTTTCACATCAACCAATACGATTTCTTACATCTCATATTGGAAAAAAATAAAGGATTGACAATATCTAGTGTTGAACATGAGTGGTAATGTATATTTTCATACACTTCTGAAAGAAATATAAACAATAAATTCTTTTAAGGTCTGTTTATGAATAACTAACAAAATTTTAAACGCGCATACCTTGGCTTAGCAACCCTTTTAGAAATATTCAAACTAAAGAAACGTTTGTACATGTGCTCAGCTCCTTCTTTATAAGAATATCCAGGTAACATATTTTAAGAGGAATTTTCAAAAGCAGCGTATATATCCATCTCTAGGAAATATTTGGATAAATATTAGTACATCTGCCCCCTTTATAAAAGAATGAGGTAGATTTGTGATAATGTGAGAATAATATATTCATGATTTTTTGTTCCATGAGGGAATTTTTTAATTTACAAAAAATATCTATAGTATGATCTCATTTTTATTTAAAAATATCCATATGGCTGTGTGCATAAAAGGCTCTGCAACTGCATAGAAAAAAGCCCTGGATAGTTATTCAAATATTATCTCTGATACACAGAGAATAATGTATTGAGGACTGGTGAAACAGGACATGTAAGCTTTACCTAATATACCCTTGTACTGTTTGACATTTTTATAAGTGAATAATATTTTAATAAGTTTAAATATCATAAAAAAGAGTAGAGAAAAACAATTGAGACATTTGAGTTTTACCTTTTAGATAATTTTTAAATTAAGATTTTTCATAAATTAGTTGTCTAAGAAAAACTCTCCAAAACATTGGTTGCCCTAATATGTAAAGCAATTAAAATGAAGTCACTTTTCAAATTAACCTTTTGATGACATTATGGATTGAAGTAAAATGGGTGTATTCTAACAGGGCTTTAGGCATTTTCTCTGCATGTGTATTTCTGTGAAAGAGCTAAAAAATGTGAGGTGTCTAAATCAGAATGTCCTTGAGGGATTATGGACCCACGAATCCTCTGAAGTGTTGGAGAAATTACAAAAATCAAACAAATTATTCATCTTGTGAAAAAGTAATCTTCAAGTGTTATAGATTTCCTTGGATCTGGAAAATAACTTTGTTGCCTTTCACCTTGCCTGAACTTGTAACTCACAGTGCACTCCTTTTTTCTGACTACACAAACTACTCACTAATGTTAAAGTAAAGCTTTGATATTTGTACATGATTTTCATAAATGTGTTTATGCTAATAGGTACACCCTTATAAGGGATTTGTCTGTTTAGCTGCTCTTTGTACATTCTCTAGCATGTCATAACACACATTCAAAATACCTTTTATGAAAATAATTGAATTATACTAAATTGTAGAATATACTTTCCTAATACTATATGAAGAGGGACTTTAAATCCTTTTTAGTTTACAATTACTGTTTCTAAATGAGTGTTTTTTAAAAAGTATGTTTAATATATGCCTTTTATTTTCTCTATAATTTGTTAGTTGATCACTTTTATAAAAATCTCAATTACTATGAATTTCATAATAATAATATAACAATCATGGAAAATTATTGGCTATACTGTGTGTGACTTGCCAGAATATAAATATACTTGGACATTCTCTATTGAAGAATAGAAACTCTCTAAGGGATTCTCAATTAAAGGGGCCACTTAGATAATGTATTTTTGTTTTCTGTTTTCCACAGGTTTATATCCATGAATTAGAAAACGAGGAAGAAAAGAGTAACGGATTACAGAAAACCATCCCTAGATGATGCTCCCTTTTAACCAGTACAAAAGAGAGGTAGGAATGATACTTTTTTTTTTTTTTTATCGTTTACTTGGGCATGTTGTCATGGATCTATGTTTTATAGATGAAAAAGGTTGTTAAAACATGGAAATTATAGCTAGAGACATCCTTATTCTTCTCACTTTGCACTCTTTTTGTTTTTCCTTTTCCTTAGAACTCTTTCCTCTTTGATTCAAAAAATGTAGGCATTTATTCTAAATTAGTTGCTGTTACTAAGAAATGTCCATGGGTCTAAAGTACATGTTTATTTTTGCACATAGGAGTTATATAATAGTCTGTTTTTGGCAGTGTTTTTGGCAGAATTACAGGTATTCAATATCCCATTAATCTTTGTGAAACCTTCTGTAGTAATACAAATGAAACAACATTGCTGATAACATTCTGTATCAATCAACTATAGAAGTTGTTCTTTAACATAATGCATTTAGTTTATCTACAGTAGTTATAGTCTTGTCTTTGACAACTTGCTTTCTAGGTTGCAGGGTACTATTGCGAGTTTGTCCCTGTACTATTCTAGATATCTTCTTGAACTTCTAAAATATTAATGAGTGGAATTTGGCATAAGGTAATTTACCTGGGAACGCATGTTTCCATAATAATTTGGGATTAAATGATTTCCACTGTTGCCAATTTATGCAACACTTAAACTGTTTGGTTGTGGTCTGCTTTTCTGAATTAAGGAGTAAGTGAAAGTGGTTATAAAGTCATTTTGTAAATAAGACAGGAGATTGGTAAGGTGCACATTCTAACTTAAATTCAGTGTCTTTCAGTGGACTTGTAGCCATAGTGCAGGCATATTAATGTGAAAATTGTCAATTTGGTTTTCTTACCAAATATCCCTCACAAGTTCATTTTGATGATTGTATTTACTAAAACCTCAAAAAAACCTGTTTATGACCAAAAAAAAAAAAAACCCAAAAATACAGAAAACCTATATTGTGTCATGTTTTTAGGTAAAATTTAACAGATATTCGAAGTAAGAAATAATACATATGTGACATTTGTGTGTGATTAGGAACAATCCCATTAGGAATTTCAAAACTTTAAGGGAAAAAAAATCATAACTTTTCAAAATCTGTTTTTAAATTACTTTACGTAAGTCTATTTAAGCATTTTTTTCATTTTATATATTATGGTCTCCAAAGTATGTACCAATATAGCTGCTTGCGTTTTTTTTTTTTTTTTTTTTTTTTTTTTTTTTTAAGAAACATGTTCAATCAAAAATAATTTCAGGTAGTTCAGATTCCTTGCTGGAGATTGTTTTAGAAGAAGATGCAGTCAGTATTGAGGAAAAATTTTAAGATATAACAGGACTTTGTATCTTAGATTGCTGTGTATTGATTGATTTATATTATAAAATTTAAGAGAAATTACCAATTGCAATTAGATAAACTAAACTTTGGGAATATAAAAAATTTACAATTTCTAGTCCAGACTCATTAAATGATTCTTGCACTTTTTTTTGCTACTAAGGGGATAATCATTTATTTCTCTCAATGACTGGGGCTTTGAAACAATTGAGTCTGTATTAATAAACTAAGTACCTTATTAAAGTAACCAAGGAAGAGGAAAACATGTTTAGATGGTGAATCTATCATGACTTCTCAATTAAATTCTAATTCCATATATGCACGGTTAATATCTTTCAATGCTGTTTTTATTACTGAGCCACAAATTACTGGTCATCATTTTCCAATCCCAAACAAATTTCCCCACTTTATATATATATATGATAATATATATCATATATATATATGATATATATATTCATGCAGAATAGTTTCACTATTCTGTGAAAACAAAAATCCTCTGTGCTCCACCTCTTCATCCCTTCTTAACCCCTAATCATTGGAAATCTCTGATCTTTTTAGGGTATCCATAGCTTTGCCTTTTCTAGAACACTATAGTTGAAATCATACATGATGTAGCCTTTCCAGATTGGCTTCTTTCACTTAGTAATATGCATTTAAATTTCCTCCATGTTTTTTCATGGCTTGATAGCTCATTTCTTTTTAGGGCTGAATAATATTCCATTATCTGGATGTACCACAGTTTATCCATTCACCTACTGAAGGACATTGTGGTTGCTTCCAAGTTTTGGTAATTAAGAATAAAGCTGCTATAAACTTCTGTGTACAGATTTTTGTGTAGGCATAAGTTTTCAACTCCTTTGGATAAATACCAAGGAGCACAATTACTGGATTGTATGTCAAGAGAATGTTTTGTTTTGTTGAAACAGCCAAACTTCCTGCCAAAGCAGCTGTACCACTTTGTGTTCCCAGCAGCAATCAATGAGAGTTTCTGTTGTCCCCCAACCTCACCAGCATTTGGTGTTGTCAGTGTTCTGGATTTTGGCCCTTCTAAGTGTGTTGTGCTATCTCGTTGTTTAACTTTGCATTTTCCTGATGACATATGACAAGGAACATCTTTTCATATGATTATTTGCCATCAATATATTTTCTTTGTGAAGTGTCAGTTAAGGTCTTTGGCCCATTTTTTAATTGGATGGTTAATTATTGCTGAGTTTTAAAAAATATTTTGAATAACAGACCTTGATCAGATTTGTCTTTTGCAAATATTTTCTCCCACTCTGTAGCTTGTGTTTTTATTCTCCTGACAGTGTCTTCACAGACCAGAAGTTTTTAATTTTAATGAAGTCCCAGCTAATCAATTCTTTCTTCCATCAATCATGTCTTTGGTGTCATACCTAAAAAGTCATCACCAAATCCAAGGTCATCTAGATTTTCTCCTATGTTATCTTCTAAGAGCATTAGACTTTTGAGTCTTACATTTTGGTCAAAGTTCCATTTTGAGTTAATTTTTGTGAAGGGTGTAAAATCTGTTTATAGATTAATATTTTTGCATTTGGATGTCCAGTTGTTCCATCACCATTTTCTTTATTGTATTGCCTTCTTTGTCAAATATCAGTTGAGTGTATTTATGTGGGTCTATTTCTGCGCTCTGTTCTGTTTTATTGATCTGTTTGTTTATTCTTTTGCCAATACCTCACTCTTAATTATTGTATCTTTATAATAAGTCTTGAAGTCAAGTAGTGTTAGTTCTATTTTTTTTTCTTCTCCTTCAATATTGTGTTGATTATTCTGGGTCTTTTGACTCTCCATATAAACTTTAGAATCATTTTGTTGATACTCATAAAATAACTTGCTGGCATTTTGACTGGAATTTCATTGAATCTATAGATCAAGTTGGGAAGACTGACATCTTGACAACATTGAGTACTCCTAAACATGAACATGAAATATCTTTCCATTTATTTAACTTTTCTTTGACTTCTTTCCTTAAGAGTTTTTAAATTTTCATTTGTTAGATTTATACCTAAGTATTTTATTATTTGGATGCTAGTGTAAATAGTATTGTGTTTTTAATTTCAAATTCCACTTGTTCATTGTTGGTATATGGGAAGTGATTGACTTTTGTATATTAACGTTATATCCTGCAACCTTGTTATAATTGTTTTTCAGTTCCAGGGATTCTTTTTCTTGTTCTTCTTCTTTCGGATTTTCTACGTAGATGATCATGTCATCTATGAATAAAGACAGTTTTATTTCTTTCTTCTCAAGCAGTATACCTTTTATTTTATTTTCTGGTTTTATTACATTAGCTAGGATGTCCAGTATGAAGTTGAAAAGCAATGGTAAAAGGGAACACCCTTGCCTTGTTCCTGATCTTAGTGGGAGAGCTTTTAGTTTTTCACTGTTAAGTATAATGTTCTAAGTTTTTTGTAGATATTCTTTATCAAGTTGAGAAAATTCTTCTCTATGCCTAATTTACTGAGAGTTTTTGTAATGAATGGGTGTGGATTTTGTCAAATGGCTTTTCTGTATTCATTGAAATAATCTGTGGCTTTTCTTCTTTATCCTGTTGATGTGGTGGATTACATTAATTGATTTCTGCAGGCTTCTTTCAAAGTACTAATTTACATTTTCCTATGGTTTAAGGGGAGGACATGCCTTTCCATTTTTAGGTGCAGGACACATAGGTAAGGCTCAGATAATAGTTCTTTAACTATTTAATCAATTGACAAAGCAAATACTCATGCACAATTTAAATCAATGATTGAAATATTTGCTACTAAAGTTTATGTACGTGTATAAATGGGCCTATTTCCTTGTCCACTTTTGCAAATCAGAGTGTATGGAATTTTCCCCAAATCTGGAAATTATTAGTGTATTTTAGTTGAAATAATTTAAAATATAAACCATTATCTTATTGTTACCTTTCTGTAACCCCAGAATTTATATAATTTTTTGTTGTTGCTGAAGAATGATAAGCTTCCACTTAATGATTCATATTATTGTTATCCATTGGAATAAGATTTAGAGGAATACCTCTAGAACTGTATATATGCTAGTTCATTGATATCACAGACTGAATGCTAACTTGGGTTATCCTCATATCATTATTCCTACTTAAGAGTCAGTCTAGTCAAGTACCTGGTACGTTAACTTATCCACAAAACTGACTTGAAATTAAAGCACACTTAATGTTGACTGTATATATAGTTCTTTCTTTCTGACATACTCATTTGAAATAATTTTGTTTATCATATTTTCTTGCATCTAGTATTCATTAAATATTTTTTTTTTGAGAATCTAGCAAATGTCATGTGTTGTTCTAGGTACAAGGAATATGACGGCAAACATACTTTCCCTGCCCTAGAAGTCCTTACGTTTTAGGGGAAACGGCATAGGGGATTTAAAAAAGGAAAAAATTGATGTGTAATATACTAGGTGTTGAAAAGTGTAAGGGGATATTAAGCAGGATGAGTGGGTGGAGAATGAAAGTGGGATGCTATTTTAAGGTAGTCTGAAGTCTCTGTGATATAGTGATATTTAAGGAAAGATCTAAAGAAAGTGAAGAGGAGAACCTCCATGGTTATCTGAGATTAAATTATTACCTGCAGAGGGAGTTACAGTAGCAGTTCAGTGTGTTCAAAGAACAGCAAGGGATCTAATATAGGTAGACCACTGAAAAGACTGTGCTTTCTTTACATGCTTTTGGAGAACTCTGAATAGAAGAGTTTTACTTTGTGACTCTGGCTCTATTTTGAGAATGAAGAAAAGCAGGGAAAAGATAGAAGCAAAACTTTGAAAGGTGAAGCATAATGCTGGCTTGAACCAGGGTGGCAGTGGTTAAAACGGCACAAAATTGTTGCATTTTTAATATATCTGTCAAGTGCATTGTAAGGATTTGTTTTTGGATTGTATGTGGAGTCTGAAGGGAAGAGTCAAGGTGATGTTAAAGTTTTTGTTTTGAGTCAACAGAAATTTGGTGTTTCCATTTATTTAATGAAGAAGACCAAGGGAGGAAGCTGTTTGGAGAGAATAAAATAATTTGGTTTTGGACATGTTAAATATGAAGTTTTAACTTGTTAAACATTTTAAATATGAAATATAGTCAGAAGTATAAGCTGAATATGTAAATTTGAAACTCATCAGCATATATGTAGTATTTAAACCCTTTTAAGGGTGGATAGGGCTTCCCTGGTGGTGCAGTGGTTGAGAGTCTGCCTGCCGATGCAGGGGACACAGGTTCGTGCCCCGGTCCGGGAAGATCCCACATGCCGCGGAGCGGCTAGGCCCGTGAGCCATGGCCGCTGAGCCTGCGCGTCCGGAGCCTGTGCTCCGCAACGGGAGAGGCCACAGCAGTGAGAGGCCCGCGTACCGCAAAAAAAAAAAAAAAAAAAAAAAGAGTGGATAATAGAATGTGGGGAGTGGGTAACCCTAGATATGAAAATATGTCTAAGGACTAAATCTTTGAACAGTACAACCACGGAAACTGAGAAAGTTAGCAACCAGTGATAAAGGAGGAGAACCAGAAGATGTTATCCTGGGAGTCAAGTGAATATAATGTTTCAAAGAGGGAGTTTTCTCCTGGGTCAAAAGACATAGATGTATCAAACACTGCTTATAAGCTTGGGTAGGATCTTACTTTTGAAAGTTTTTTTTTTTTTTTTTTAATTCTTTATTTTGGTGAGCTCACTGCAAGAGAGAAGACAGGGACATATTCTGGGCTAGCAGGATTTTGTGTCTGGGTTCACTAAAATTAAATTTTGATACAGACAATCAAAGTGATACAGAGTTTCTCATCTCTCCTGCCCTCTGATCCTGCTGCCATAAGGAGAGCTTGCTTCCTGTAAATATATATTTTCTGTGTGATTTCATGTTTACTCTTAATTTGTCTGCTTCTTGCAGAACCAGATGGGTCCAGGGAAGTTTTGCCAGTAGAGTACCCTTATGCAGTTGTTTGCAAATCAGAATTTTTGCTTTTGCATGTGGGAAAATGAACTTTTCTGGCTCATTCCCAAATATGTAGCCACAGGGGTCTTCTCTGCTTCACCCAGAGCTCTGGATCCATATCAGTCTCCACTGTGTCTGGCATAATAACTCCTACTTATTTTGAGTTCAGCTTTATTTCATTTGAAAATGATATTGGAAGATACATTGTACTTTTTTTCTGATGGTCTATAGAGGAAAGCTTTATTGTTTGTGACAAAAGAAGTTAACATTAATAAATTTATACCATGTTTTTTATATTTTATTTTGATAAAAGGGAAGAAAACAAATAGCTGTAAACTGATGAAACTCAAAATTGTTATGTAATAAATGATTTGACTAAAATTGATCTTACTTGAGATAACAAAATTATTAAACTTTAAATTAAGGGCAATTTTATGAATAAACTGATTATTTCATATGACTACTCACCTCTGGCTCCCTCATACTTCAACACAATGAATCATTATATAAAGTAGCTTCTTTTGTTTATGGGAAAGATCTGTCTCCAGGGAACGCTTGAGATCCCTTTTGGTAGTTCAAATTTTGTTGCAGTGACAGGCATATCAGAATGATTGTGAAGCATCTTGTCTTTGTAAGTCATGGCAAAATTTGTGGCTAATGGTCATAGAAAGGGACAGATTCACCTGAAGTATTACAAATCAGACTTTTTCAGTGTTCACACTGAAACTTAAAATTATGAAACTGTAGCACCATATCAAACTTGAATAAGGGAATAAATTGTTTATTGAGGAATCAGGAAAACCCACTTAACTTTAACAGAACAGAGGACGTTGTGTCATTTTTTCCTCTTCATCTTCTCCTACTTCTGTTCTACATGATTTCTACTGGCTTATTTTGGCTTGGTTTCAGAATGAATAGATGAGAACATTGAAGAAAGTGTGATTTACTCCATCTTTTCCAGTGTTACATTGCCAGAACATAGCCAGAAAAGGCACTCCTTGCTCCATTTTGGAAAGCAAATTATAACCTTGTAGGTTTTAATAATAATATTTAAATGCTTATTTAAAATTTACACAATTCTGCAAGGAACTCAGTCAGTCCTCATTTAAATCCCATAGATTATCACATTTTACAGATGAGAAAATTGAGGATTGTAGAGGATGCATAATTTTTCCATGATTAAAAGCTATCATTGTAATTACAACTATAAATTTATTAGTTGCAGGCTTTTATGTTTCTGGTTTCACAAAGGGAATTATATCAAATAAATACAACTACCTCATCCTCTACTACATAATTTCAGAAGTTTGAGTGTTTTTTTCTTTTTTATGTTCTGTTTATTTTTTGAGGTACAGACATATATTAGTTCAGATATACAACATAATGATTCAATATTTTTATATATTATGAAATGATCACCACAAGAAATCTAGTTAGCATCCATCATCACACATAATTCTTTATGTACCTAAAAAGTACTAGGCACTATGTGCTGTGACATTCTCAAGTAGAGAAATATTCCAAATAGCTCTCAGTTTCAGGCCAGAGAGACATAGATTGAAGATTTCAGAGCAAGGTGGAACAACCAGTGCTAAAA
Organism: Kogia breviceps; assembly: GCF_026419965.1. Taxonomy (NCBI): domain Eukaryota; kingdom Metazoa; phylum Chordata; class Mammalia; order Artiodactyla; family Physeteridae; genus Kogia; species Kogia breviceps. The sequence continues at coordinate 51,325,567 of NC_081322.1, forward strand.
TAGAGGGGTCATAATTACGTATGGGAAAGGTACTTAGGCAGGCCCATGGGCTCAGGTGAGGCCTCCTGGGGACAATGATACATAAGCTGAGTTTTGAAGGCTGTGAAGACAGTGATAAAAAAGAGTGTAGGTTAGAGCAGGGAGGTGGACGGTGCCATCTAGTGGTGCTCTAATGTTGCTGTCACTCCTAATCTCTTTATGATGAGTGCAAGGGTAAGGCAATCATATGAATACAGATAGACTGGTGAGCTTGGTTTTTGCTTTAAATTGAACAGAAGGGAAGGACAGTCAAATGGTATATAGTTAAGTTTTTTGTTTTTTGTTTTTGCCAGATCTAACCTTTTCACTCTGTCTCAATTCAAAACTTAGTCTAACAGTTCTAATTATTGTTGCAGAGGCAACCACTCTTCCCTTAAAGAAATAGCTTTACTGTTGATAACTTTTGTCAAATTAAAATAGTCTCACTCTGTGGAGTATAATGTAGAGTTTATAAGTTTACAAGACTTTGAAGTCAGAATGCCTGGATTGAAATCCTGGCTTTATCTGTTGTCTTTTGGTAACAAATTCAGCCTCTTTTTGCCTCTGTTCCCTCATCTGTAAAATGGGGACAATACTAATGCCTATGTTGTAGTATTCTGTTTTATGGAATGAGTTAAACATTGGAAGAGTACAATGCCTGGTACTTTGCCAGCACTCAATAAACATTAAGTTCTTTATTATTTAATTGCAAAACTAACTGGAACTCCAGCAACAAGCAAATAGAACCTTGTATAAACTGGGGAATGGTGAGTGTGAGACAGATAGATGCATTTGCCTGGATTCGGGTATGGCTTCTTTGAGAATGACTATAAATCCAAATGAAAATGTCTATGAGAACGTGAGCAACTCACTTTATCTGTGTTGTCAGTAGTTAAGTGTTTAAGCAATGTATGTGGTGGGGTGGGAGAGTGGTCCAGTTATAGCAGTACCCTTAGCCAGGACAGTGTAATAGCTGAGGGGAGTAGTGGTGATAAGATGGAAGTAATGAGACTATAGAGAAGCTTTTCCTAGGATAGCAAGTAGCTAAAATCTCAGTAGAGAACCTGAGCCAATCAAATACCAGAGTATCATGCTGTACTGTAGACTGTGAGTCTCTCCAAGAGATAGAATGAAAGCTTTTTTGCATCATAAGCAGTAGGATCCTCATTGTACCAGGAGATCCGTGAAAACCCAGGACCTAACAGAGTAAACGAAAAATGAATACCTGGGTTTGGTAGGTTCACTCCAGGCACATCTGGTGCCTTGGGCAAGATACCTCCTAAGTCTTTCAGTTATTTCAACTATAACACAAGTATAATAATATGTACTTTACAAGGTTTCTGTAAGGATGGGCAAAATCATGTAATAAAAATGTTGTAAACTTTGAAGTATAGTAGATTTTGTTATGGTTATTGTATTATTTTTATTTCCTTCTATTTCTTTTTTTTTTTTTTTTTTTTTGCGGTACGCAGGCCTCTCACTGTTGTGGCCTCTCCCGTTGTGGAGCACAGGCTCTGGACGCGCAGGCTCAGCGGCCATGGCTCACGGGCCCAGCTGCTCCGCGGCATGTGGGATCCTCCCGGACCGGGGCACGAACCCGTGTCCCCTGCATCAGCAGGCGGACTCTCAACCACTGCGCCACCAGGGAAGCCCCCTCCTTCTATTTCTTGAGAGTTTCTTATTCTATATGTCTTTTCAGAGGTGAATCTTATTAATATTTTCTACATTTAAAAATTGTTCTTAATGTATAACTGGGAACCCTCTTCTTTTTATCATCACTCTGCATACATTCTAGTGATTTCAGTATATCTTTGACACTTCAAAGACCCTATTTTACCTGAGGACCGAAAACTCTAATCTGGATCATTCAGCCATTTGAAAAATGTTATTTTTGTAAAATCCAAAATGAGTTAGAAGCAGTATTAGGGCAGTGCTCTTGCATGGGAAACAAAGTGAAAACTGTTGGTTGGTTAGTTATTTTTAGTTCAAATTGCAAAGTCAGGATAACTGTGGTAGGAGTTTGTTTAGCCCAATTGAGCTTACTTATTTTATATTTACTAAACCAGTTGAATTTCACTTATATTGACTCAAAATACATCCACTTCATCTCTTTGAAGCTTGGTGAAAATTAATCTACTTCGGATCCTGCTTCCATCAAAGAAAACATCTAACAATTTATCTTTGAGTCATAAGTAGGAAAATCATGGGGGACTGATCATTTTATGACCTCCAAATTGAAAGAGCTTATTTAAGCTAGAAGCAGTGATAGCACATTTTCATTTATCTTTTTTCCTTTGCTAAAAATCTTACAGCTGATGTTATCTGCTGGCTGCCTTTACTAATGTGCAAAAATAGTTAACTCTTGATTAAATCCTACTGGCCTAAGGATAAAAAGAACCCATGGCCTTTTTTGAACCATGCTTGCCTCTTTATTCAGCACTACTCATGCATTCTTTTTTCAGCAACCCATGGTATATTATTGGTAAGCTAAACATCATGTTCACAAGATGGAGCCTCTATTTTAGATTACTTTCAAATTCTTGTCTGAATAATTGAATGTTATCATTGGAGCCATGCATATAAAGTCATGCCCAATGAATCTGAAGAAGAAAATATGCATGGCTGACATGTAGTATCCTCAAAATACAAAGAATTCTACTGAGGTAGCAGGCTTTGACTTTTTCCAATGATATACACATTTTATTTTGATATGTAGTCACATGTTGCCTTCCAGAAAGGCAGCTTTAGTTCACATTCTCAACAAGAGTATGTTTTTGTGCTGGCTTCCACAGATTCTCTTCAGCAGTGGGCATTCTAAGACTTTTAAATCTTTTCAAATCTGCGTCATTAATATTTAAATATTATTATTTTTCTTTATTTTTAAAACAGTTATTATGAATGAGACTGCATGTTTCCCATTTTGTTTATTTGATAGTCACATTTCTTTATTGAGGTACAGTTGACATATAGCATTATATTAGTTTCAGGTGTACAGCATAACAATTTTATATTTGTATAGATTGTAAAATGATTACAATAAGTCTAGTTAACATACTTCAGCATACATAGTTACGATTTTTTTCTTATGTGATAATCACATTTCTTATACAGATGGTCCTCAACTTATGATGGTTCAGCTTAACAAATTTTTGACTACAAAAATACAAAAGCAATGTGCATTCAGTACAAACTGTACTTTGAATTTTGAATTTTAATCTTTTATTGGGCTAGTGTTATGTGGCACAATACTCTCTCATGATACTAAGCAGCAACAGTGATTCACAGCTCCCAGTCAACCACATGATCATGAGGATAAACAACTGATACACTTACAACCATCCTGTACCCATACAACCATTCTGTTTTTCACTTTCAGTACAGCATTTAATAAATTACATGGGATATTCAACACATTATTATAAAACAGGCTTTGTGTTAGATGATTTTGCCCAAGTGTAGGCTAATGTAGGTGTTCTAAGCATATTTAAGATAGGCTAGGCTAAGCTATGATGTTCAGTAGGTTAGGTGCAGTAAATGCATTTTCGACTTATGGTATTTTCAACTTACAATAAATTTATAAGGACTTACCCCATGGTAAATCAAGGAAGATCTCTACTGTGATTTACTTATTACTTATATCTCTTATCCACTTTTCTTTTGAGGCATTGGTCTTTTACCTATCCTTTTAATAGAAGGTTTCTTAGTATTAAAAGGTAATTGTGTTTGAGGGTTTATTATATGTTGGGTAGGCTTTGACTTTTAAAGGAAAGGATCTCCTGCTAAATATGGCAGTTTGGTTCTTTCAAAACTGTGAGCTCTTTGTAAAAATTGATCATGAAAAATCATTTTTCAAAATTCTAGCTTGAGTTTTTTCCCCTCCTATTATATTTCTGATTCACGCAGATTATTTTGTGTTTCTCTATGTAATTTTTTAAAAAAATAAATCACACATGGAGACAAATTTATATCATGCTTCCAAATGTTACTCATTCTACTACTATGATTAAAAAGCCAGTCATAGTTTCAGAGACTCATCAACAGAATATCTAGCAATAAGGACTTCTTTTTAATTTGGTTGTAGTGGTTGTACCTAACTAGTTTTTGCAAATTCATGATAGTGGCCTTTGTTTTGCTTGTTATTACTTCTATTCAAAAAAATAGAACTGATTGAAATTGACAGATTAAAATAAAGATTAGTGTTTCTAACCAACTCTTTCAATTATAATGCCCAGAAGTCTACCTATGTTTTGTGTGGACTGCATTCCTATTTCATACAGACAAGGTAATGATTATTTGAGACACATTTATAGTGTTAAGCTCATGTGATCAGCATTACACAAGGCATAATTTTTTTTCACATTTACTTTAAGCAACTATGTTTTAAGAATCTATTAAAATCTGACACATTTCAGCCTGATTTTTGACTTAATTTAATCAAGTCTAATTAGACAGTGTATACCAGTTAGAGATATTAATTGATTGTGAGAAATCTGTGTCACAGAAGTAGGGCTGAAACTCTAGCACCGATTATTTTCCCTTGAATTTTTCCCTAGATAGCCATAACACCAAGTGTTCTAATGGAAAAGAATCTTATTAACCACATAGTCCAGTCATTCTCCATTCTGCCTGCATATTAGAAATCCTGCAGAGTAATTACCCTGACAGAATTTTAATTATAAAAGTCAGAAACTTGAACAATGCAAATGACCATCAATTAGGTAATAGATAAACCTACTATGATACATTTATAAAGTGGAATATTACCCACCAATGAAAGTCAACATATTGAGTAATGGAAACCAGACACAATGAAAAACATTTTGTCCGATTTCATTTATACAAATGTCTAGGATAGGCCAGGCTATCGTGGGAGAAATCAAATCATTGGCTTCTTGGGGAAACTGGCAAAAGGGAATTTATAGAGAAGATGGCAATGGCAATGTTTTTTCCAAAATTTTATTATGAAAACTTTCAAACACACAACAATGTTGAAAGAATTTAGAGTGAACATTCATTCACATATCCATGACTGAGACTCTACCATTAATATTCCACTATTCTTCATTTGTTAAAAATCTATCCGTTTATTTCTCCCTTTATCCATTCACTGATCAATCTTTTTGGTGCCGGTCAAAGCAAATTGCAGACATCAATATACTTCCCATTAAATACTTTATCATGCATATCATTAACTAGAATTCAATCAAATTGTTTTAAACTTTTATTTTGAAATTTTTCTTGCCAGTATGTATAAATAGAAGTGAATTTTGTATAGTATTCTTGTACTCTGCAACCTTGTTTTTTTTTTTTGTGTGTGTGTGTGTGTGTGTTTTGTTTTTTGGGTTTCTTTTTTTGCGGTACACAGGCCTCTCACTGTTGTGGCCTCTCCCATTGCAGAGCACAGGCTCCAGACGCGCAGGCTCATGGGCCTAGCCGCTCCGTGGCATGTGGGATCTTCACAAACCGGGGCATGAACCCGTGTCCCCTGCATCGGCAGGCGGACTCTCAAACCACTGTGCCACCAGGGAAGCCCATCTGCAACCTTTCTTAATTCACATAACAGGCTTAGCCACTTTCCATATTCCATAGGTTTTTTTTCTTATTTTTTCTTTTTCTTTTTTTTTCCACAAAAGATGGAATCTTGTTGGCCAAGAAGCATTAAAAGATGTCTAACTGCAAAGATGCTTAACACAGCATCTCACAACACACAGTGGTGGCAAGGATGTGAGGAAATGAAACTTTCGTTGACTACTGGCTGAAGTGTGCAATTTGCCAGTATCTAGAGGAACTGAAATAGCACATGCCTCTAACAAGATATTCCTCTTCCAGGAATCTCAGATTCCTTAAATTGGTACAATTAATTCTTCTCCAGGCATATCCCCTAGAGATAGTATAGGTAAACTTTTGAAAACCTGCTCAATCATAAGACCATTGATTCTAAATTACTTGAAACAATCTATGTGTTTATTAGTAGAAAAAGTGTGAATAAATTACATTAATATGTTATATTTATAGATTATAATACAATGGTTACAATGAACTCCATCTATGTCAACATAGGTAAAATTCAAAATCACAGTGTTAAGAGGATTAAAGGTATGTACTTGCATTTTATGTGTAGAATTTTAAAAACACAGACAAAATTTATATTATTTATGGATACACAGTTTGTAGTTAAATAATGAACTAAAGAATAAGAAAACAAACCAAAAAAATAGAATAGGAAGAACAATCACCAATATAAGATTAGAGATTAATTTTGGGATAGCAGGGTAGGAATAATTGGATAAAGCTTTAACTCTATATGTAAACTTTTCTTTCTTTCTTTTTTTTTTTTTGCGGTACGCCCGCCTCTCACTATTCCGGCCTCTCCTGTTGCGGAGCACAGCCTCTGGATGCGCAGGCTTTAGCAGCCATGGCTCACGGGCCTAGCCGCTCTGCGGCATATGGGATCTTCCCAGACCGGGGCACAAACCCATGTCCCCTACATCGGCAGGCAGATTCTCATCCACTGCACCACCAGGGAAGCCCTTTTCTTTCTTTTTTTGGCCACACAAACCTGCTTGTGGGATTTTAGTTCCCCAGCCACGATTGAACCCCGGCCCTTGGTAGTGAAAGTGTGGAGTCCTAACCACTGGACAACCAGGGAATTCCCCTGTAAACTTTTTTTTTAACATCTTTATTGGAGTATAATTGCTTTACAATGGCGTGCTAGTTTCTGCTTTATAACAAAGTGGATCAGCTATACATATACATGTGTTCCCATATCTCTTCCCTCTTGCGTCTCCGTCGCTCCCACCCTCCCTACCCCACCCCTCTAGGTGGTCACAAAGCACCTAACTGATCTCCCCGTGCTATGCGGCTGCTTCCCACTAGCTATCTGTTTTACGTTTGGTAGTGTATATATGTCTATGCCCCTTTCTCACTTTGTCACAGTTTACCCTTCCCCCTCCTCACATACTCAAGTCCATTCTCTAGTAGGTCTGTGTCTTTATTCCCAACTTACCCCTAGGTTCTTCATGACATTTTTTTTTCTTAGATTCCATATATATGTGTTAGAATACAGTATTTGTTTTCCTCTTTCTGACTTACTTCACTCTGTATGACAGACTCTAGGTCCATCCACCTCACTACAAATAACTCAATTTCATTTCTTTTTATGGCTGAGTAATATTCCATTTTATATATGTGCCACATCTTCTATATCCATTCATCCGATGATGGATACTTAGGTTGCTTCCATGTCCTGGCTATTGTAAATAGAGCTGCAGTGAACATTTTGGTACATGACTCTTTGAATTCTGGTTTTCTCAGGCTATATGACCAGGAGTGGGATTGCTGGGTCATATGGTATTTCTATTTGTAGTTTTTTAAGGAATCTCCATACTGTTCTCCATAGTGGCTGTACCAATTCACATTCCCACCAGCAGTGCAAGAGTGTTCCCTTTTCTCCACATACTCTCCAGCATTTATTGTTTGTAGATTTTCTGGTGATGGCCATTCTGACCGGTGTGAGATGATATCTCACTGTAGTTTTGATTTGCATTTCTCTAATGATTAATGATGTTGAGCATTCTTTCATGTGTTTGTTGGCAATCTGTATATTTTCTTTGGAGAAATGCCTATTTAGTTCTTCTGCCCATTTTTGGATTGGGTTCTTTGTTTTTTTGTTATTGAGCTGCATGAGCTGCTTATAAATTTTGGAGATTAATCCTTTGTCAGTTGCTTCATTTGCAAATATTTTCTCCCATTCTGATGGTGGTCTTTTGGTTTGTTTATGGTTTCCTTTGCTGTGCAAAAGCTTTAAATTTTCATTAGGTCCCACTTGTTTATTTTTGTTTTTATTTCCATTTCTCTAGGAGATGGGTCAAAAAGGATCTTGCTGTGATTTATGTCATAGAGTGTTCTGCCTATGTTTTCCTCTAAGAGTTTGATAGTGTCTGGCCTTACATGTAGGTCTTTAATCCATTTTGAGCTTATTTTTCTGTATGGTGTTAGGGAGTGTTCTAATTTCATACTTTTACATGTAGCTGTCCAGTTTTCCCAGCACCACTTATTGAAGAGGCTGTCCTTTCTCCACTGTACATTCCTGCCTCCTTTATCAAAGATAAGGTGACCATATGTGCATGGGTTTATCTCTGGACTTTCTATCCTGTTCCATTAATCTATATTTCTTTTTTTGTGCCAGTACCATACTGTCTTGATTACTGTTACTTTGTAGTATAGTCTGAAATCAGGGAGTCTGATTCCTCCAGCTATGTTTTTTGTTCTCAAGATTGCTTTGGCTATTCGGGATCTTTTGTGTTTCCATACAAATTGTGAAATTTTTTGTTCTAGTTGTGTGAAAAATGCCAGTGGTAGTTTGATAGGGATTGCATTGAATATGTAGATTGTTTTGGGTAATAGAGTCATTTTCACAATGTTGATTCTTCCAATCCAAGAACATGGTATATCTCTCCATCTATTTGTATCATATTTAATTTCTTTCATCAGTGTCTTATAATTTTCTGCATACAGGTCTTTTTTCTCCTTAGGTAGGTTTATTCCTAGATATTTTATTCTTTTAGTTGCAGTGGTAAATGGGAGTGTTTTCTTAATCTGTCTTTCAGATTATTCATCATTAGTGTATAGGAATGCCAGAGATTTCTGTGCATTAATTTTGTATCCTTCTACTTTACCAAATTCATTGATTAGCTCTAATAGTGTTTTGGTAGCATCTTTAGGATTCTCCATGTATAGTATCATGTCATCTGCAAACAGTGACAGTTTTACTTCTCTTTTCTGACGTAGATTCCTCTTATTTCCTTTTCTTCTCTGATTGCTGTGGCTAAAACTTTCAAAACTGTGTTGAATAAGAGTGGTGAGAGTGGGCAACCATGTCTTGTTCCTGATCTTAGTGAAAATGGTTTCAGTTTTTCACCATTGAGGATGATGTTAGCTGTGGGTTTGTCATATATGGCCTTTATTATGTTGAGGAAAGTTCCCTCTATGCCTACTTTCTGCAGGGTTTTTATCATAAATGGGTGTTGAATTTTGTTGAAAGCTTTCTCTGCATCTATTGAGATGATCATATGGTTTTTCTCCTTGAATTTGTTAATATGGTGTATCACGTTGATTGATTTGCGTATATTGAAGAATCCTTGCATTCCTGGAATAAACCCCATTTGATCATGGTGTATGATCCTTTTAATGTGCTGTTGGATTCTGTTTGCTAGTATTTTGTTGAGGAGTTTTGCATCTATGTTCATTAGTGATATTGGCCTATAGTTTTCTTTCTTTGTGACATCTTTGTCTGATTTTGGTATCAGGGTGATGGTGGCCTTGTTGAAGGAGTTTGGGAGTGTTCCTCCCTCTGCTGTATTGTGGAAGAGTTTGAGAAGGATAGGTGTTAGCTCTTCTCTAACTGTTTGATGGAATTCGCCTGTGAAGCCATCTGGTCCTGGGCTTTTGTTTGTTGGAAGATGTTTAATCACAGTTTCAATTTCAGTGCTTGTGATTGTTCTGTTCATATTTTCTGTTTCTTCCTGGTTCAGTGTTATAAGGTTGAGCATTTCTAAGAATTTGTCCATTTGTTCCAGGTTGTCCATTTTATTGGCATAGAGTTGCTTGTAGTAATCTCTCATGATCTTTTGTATTTCTGAAGTGTCAGTTATTACTTCTCCTTTTTCATTTCTAATTCTATTGATTTGCGTCTTCTCCCTTTTTTTTTTGATGTGTCTGGCTAATGGTTTGTCAATTTTGTTTATCTTCTCCAAGAACCAGCTTTTAGTTTTATTAATCTTTGCTCTCGTTCCTTTCATTTCTTTTTCAATTTATTTCTGATCTGATCTTTATGATTTCTTTCCTTCTGCTAACTTTGGGTTTTTTTTGTTCTTCTTTCTCTAATTGCTTGAGGTGCAAGGTTAGGTTCTTTATTCAAGATGTTTCCTGTTTCTTAAGGTAGGATTGTATTGCTTTAAACTTCCCTCTTAGAACTGCTTTTGCTGCATCCCATAGGTTTTGGGTCATCATGTCTCCATTGTCATTTGTTTGAAGGTATTTTTTTATTTCCTCTTTGATTTTTTTCAGTGATCACTTCATTATTAAGTAGCCTATTGTTTAGCCTCCATGTGCTTTGTATTTTTTACAGATCTTTTCCTGTAATTTATATCTAGTCTCATAGCATTGTGGTCAGAAAAGATACTTGATACGGTTTCAATTTTCTTAAATTTACCAAGGCTTGATTTGTGACCCAAGATATGATCTCTCCTGGAGAATGTTCCATGAGCACTTGAGAAGAAAGTGTATTCTGTTGTTTTTGGATGGAATGTCCTATAAATATCAAGTCCATCTTGTTTAATGTGTCATTTGAAGCTTGTGTTTCCTTATTTATTTTCATTTTGGATGATCTGTCCTTTGGTGAAAATGGGGTGTTAAAGTCCCCTGCTATGAATGTGTTACTGTCGATTTCCCCTTTTATGGCTGTTAGTATTTGCCTCATGTATTGAGGTGCTCCTATGTTGAGTGCATAAATATTTATAATTGTATATCTTCTTGCATTGATCCCTTGATCATTATGTAGTATCCTTCTTTGTCTCTTGTAATCGTTTTTATTTTAAAGTCTATTTTGTCTGATATGAGAATTGCTACTTCAGCTTTCTTCTGATTTTCATTTGCATGGAATATCTTTTTCCATCCCATCACTTTCAGTCTGTATGTGTCCCTAGGTCTGAAGTGAGTCTCTTGTAGTCAGCATATATATGGGTCTTGTTTTTGTATACATTCAGCCCGTCTGTGTCTTTTGGTGGGAGCATTTAATCCATTTACACTTAAGGTAATTATTGATATGTATGTTCCTATTCCCATTTTCTTAATTGTTTTGGGTTTGTTATTGTAGGTCTTTTCCTTCTCTTGTGTTTCTTGCCTAGAGAATTTCCTTTAGCATTTGTTGTAAAACTGGTTTGGTGGTTCTGAACTCCCTCAGCTTTTGCTTGTCTGTAAAGGTTTTAATTTCTCCATCAAATCTGAGTGAGATCCTTGCTGAGTAGAGTAATCTTGGTTGTAGGTTTTTCTTCTTCATCACTTTAAATATGTCTTGCCACTCACTCCTTGTGGCTTGCAGAGTTTCTGCTGAAAGATCAGCTGTTAACCTTATGGGGATTTCCTTGCGTGTTATTTGTTGTTTTTCCCTTGCTGCTTTTAATATGTTTTCTTTGTATTTAATTTATGATAGTTTGATTAGTATGTGTCTTGGTTTGTTTCTCCTTGGATTTATCCTGTATGGGACTCTCTGTGCTTCCTGGACTTGATTCACAATTTTTTTCTTGTATTAGGGAAGTTTTCAACTATAATCTCTTCAAATATATTCTCATTCCATTTCTTTTTCTCTTCTTCTTCTGGGACCCGTGTAATTCGAATATTGGTACATTTAATGTTGTCCCAGAGGTCCCTGAGACTGTCCTCAGTTCTTTTCATTCTTTTTTCTTTCTTCTGCTCTGCAGTAGTTATTTCCACTATTTTATCTTCCTGGTCACTTATCCGTTCTTCTGCCTCAGTTATTCTGCTACTGATCCCTTCTAGAGTATTTTTAATTTCATTGATTGTGTTGTTCATCATTGCTTGTTTCCTCTTTAGTTCTTCTAGGTCCTTGTTAAATGTTTCTTGCATTTTCTCTGTTCTATTTCCAAGATTTTGGATCAACTTTACTATAATTATTCTGAATTCTTTTTCAGGTAGACTTCCTATTTCCTCTTCATTTGTTAGTTCTGGTGGGTTTTTATCTTGCTCCTTCATCTGCTGTTTTTTTTTTTTTTTTTTCTTCTCATTCTGCTTATCTTACTGTGTTTGGGGTCTCTTTTTTCAGGCTGCAGGTTCGTAGTTCCTGTTGTTTTTGGTGTCTGCCCCCAGTGGCAGTGGTTGTGCCCCCAGTGGTTCAGTGGGTTGTGTAGGTTTCCTGGTGGAGGGGACTGCTGTCTGTGTTCTGGTGGATGAGGCTGGATCTTGTCTTTCTGGTGGGCAGGTCCATGTCTAGTGGTGTGTTTTGGGGTGTCTGTGGCCTTATTATGATTTTAGGCAGCCTCTCTGTAATGGGTGTGGTTGTGTTCCTGTCTTGCTAGTTGTTCGGCATATGGTGTCCAGCACTGTAGCTTGCTGGTCATTGAGTGAAGCTGGTTGTTGGCATTGAGATGGAGATCTCTGGGAGATTTTTGCCGTTTGATATTACGTGGAGCTGGGAGGTCTCTTGTGGACCAGTGTCCTGAAGTTGGCTCTCGCACCTCAGAGGCACAGCACTGACTCCTGACTGGAGCACCAAGAGCCTTTCATCCACACGGCTCAGAATAAAAGGGAAAAAAAGTAGAAAGAAAGGGAGGGAGGGAGGGAGGGAGGGAGGGAGGGAGGGAGGGAGGAGATAAAATAAAATAAAATAAAATAAAGTTATTAAAATAAATATTAAGAAAAAAATATTTTTAAGTAAAAAGAAAAAAAGAAAAAAACGGATGGACAGAACCCTAGGACAAATGGTGAAAGCAAAACTATACAGACAAAATCTCACACAGAAGCATACACATACACTCTTACAAAAAGAGGAACAGGGGAAGAAATAATATATCTTGCTCTCAAAGTCCACCTCCTCAATTTGGGATGATTTGTTGTCTGTTCAGGTATTCCACTGATGCAGGGTACATCAAGTTGATTGTGGAGATTTAATCCACTGCTTCTGAGGCTGCTGGGAAAATTTCCCTTTCTCTTCTTTGTTCGGACAGCTCCCAGGTTTCAGATCTTTGAGTTTACATAAGCATTTAAAGCTGCAACTTTACCTTGAAACACTTCTTTAGCTGAATATTACAAGTTTTTATATATTATATTTCTATATTATTCAGTTTGAAATATTTTAAAATTTCCTTTGTGATTTTTCAACACATGCACTATTTAGAATTATAATGTTGAATTTCCCAATACCCTGTGTTTTCCTCTGCATTTTATTATTATTAATTTCAAATATAATTCCATTACTGAATTAGTTTCCAATGACTGTTGTAACAAATTATGATTAACTTGATGTGTTAAAACAGCACAAATTTATCTTCTTACATTTCTGGAAGCCAGATGTCTTAAAATGTTCTATGGGCTAAAGTCAAGGGGTTGGTGAGGCTAGTTCCTTGTGGAGACTCCAAGAGGAGAATCTGTTTCCTTGTCTTTTTTTAGTTTCTAGAAGCCACCTGCATTTCTGGGCTCATGACTTCTTCCTTGCATCACATCACCTTTTCTCCCCCTGCTTCCACTGTCTCATTGCCTTTTTCCACTTCTATAGTCAAGTCTTCCACAGCTTCCCTCCTATAAGGATGTATGTGGTCCAGCATAATCTCTTCATCTCAATATTCTTAATTTACTTACATGTGAAAAGTCACTTTTTTGATATAACATTTACAGTTTCCTTGGATTAGGTCCTGGATATCTTTGGGGGCCATTGTTTAGCCTACCACTGTTATGAACAGATATGATTTCAGTCACTTTATGTATATTAAGACTTGTTTTATAGCACAGTATATGGTCTATCTTGATGAATGCAGCATTTGCTCTTGAAAGAAGTATGTATTCTACAGTTACATGGCTTAGTGTTCTAAAAATATCTGTTAGGTCAAAGTTGTTGGTTAACTTGTTCAAATTATCTGGAACTTCATTAACTTTCTTCTGATTTTTCCATTATTTGCTGTTCTTGAGTGTTAAAACCACCAACTGGGATTGTACAATTGTTTAATTTTCCTGTTGAGGCAGTCGAGTTATGCTCTATAAATTCCAAAACTCTTATGATTTATTAGCACATTTATCATTTTACATCTGCTTGATGCACTGACCCTTTTATCATTATGGAATGTCTCTTTTTCTCTGGGAATGTTTTTATCTGAATGTCTAGTTTGTCTGATATTGATCTAGCTGCTCTGGTATTCTTATGCTTATTGTTTGCATGCTATATCTTTTCCATTCATTTTTTAAATCTCCCTGTGTCTTTTTAATTTAAATTGCATCTCTTTTTGGTAGAAAACAATCTCTGAATTTTACTAGAGTGTTCAATCTATTAACATTTAGTGTGTTAATTTATGTAGTTGGATATAGCTCCACCATAGTATTATTTTCTGTCCATATTGCTAGTTTGTTTCTCTCTTACTCTTTCCTGAAATTTCTATATTTTACACTCAAAAGTTTTTATTAATTTTAAAAATCAAAATTATATTTTATTTCAATTTGTCTGGCTCCTTTGCTATACCTTCTTTACATTGGTTGCTTTGATAATTACAATATATATTCTTATATTTTTAAAGTCTACTTATAATTAATTTTTCTACTTTCCATCAAATATGGAAAACTTGCAACTGTTCAGGTCATTTGTGCTATAGTTTTCATATGTATTGCATCTAAATACATTATAATCCCTACACAGCAATGACTCATATATATCATACTCTTCATATCTACTTGAAGATGTATATTTTTACCTGTATTCCTTTAATCTTTCTTATACAGCAGGTCTTTTGGTGACAAACAGTTTTGATGTTGTTTTATATTAAAATGTGTTTATTTTGCCCTCACTGTTAGGCACAAAGTTCTGGATTTGTACTTTGTTCATTTATTTATTTTTCTCTTAACACATTAAAGATGTTGTGAAACTGTCTTTGATTTTCCATAGTGTCTTTTATTATGAGAAGTCAGCAATTTTCTTGTTGTTTCTTGTTGTTTCCCTGTATGTAGTCATTTATTTTCCTGATTGCTTTTGGAAATTTCTCATTAACTTTATGTTTAGGCAATTTGTGATGAACCCAGGTATTTAAAAAATCCTACTCTGATTCATGATCTTCTTAAATATGAAAATATATATATTTTACCAAATTTGTGACATTTCTTAGGGCGTACATCCTCACTTTTTTTTTTTTTTTGCCCCACTTGCTCTTTTTTCTTTCTTCTGGAATTCAAACTACATCCATATAGTAGACTTTCTGTTATTGTACCAAAATGGTATCTGAAGCTCTTTTTTTTTTTTTTTTTTTTTTTTGCGGTATGCGGGCCCCTCACTGTTGTGGCCTCTCCCGTTGTGCAGCACAGGCTCCGGACGTGCAGGCCCAGTGGCCACGGCTCACGGGCCCAGCCGCTCCGCGGCACGTGGGATGTTCCCGGACCGGGGCACGAACCTGTGTCCCCTGCATCGGCAGGCGGACTCCCAACCACTGCGCCACCAGGGAAGCCCTGAAGCTCTTTTTTTTAAAAAAAATCTTTTTCTCTTCTATCATCATGTTGGATAATGTCTATCTTCAAGTTCTCTGATGTTTTCCTCTTCTTTCCTCATTCTGCGGTTCCACTAGACCAGCAGGCTTTAAATTGCAGGTAATATAATTATCAGTTCTATGATTACTTTGTATTTTTGTTGTTGTTTAGTTTTTACTTCTTTGCTAATAGTTTCTATTTTTTCAGGTATTACAGGTATAATTTCCTTCAGTTTATGGTCATAGGTGTTGCTTTGAAACCTGTGTCTGCAAATTCCAACATCTGTATCATCTTAGATTTGGTCTCATTAGATTATCTTTACCTGTGAGTTAGATGTGTTTTCATTATTGTTTTGTGTGATGAATAATTTGGGGTTGAATCTTGAATGTTGTGAAAGTTATGTTTTGGAAACTCTGGATCATTCTACTTTTCCAAAGTATATTGATGTTTTTGTTTTAGTGAGCAATTTACTTGGTTGAATTCAAATATTAAATTTTAGGTCTTGGGCCACAGCTCAGATCTCCATTAAATGATTGTTTATTTAATTGTCACCAGAGAATTGTGCCAACTTTATACGTCAAATCAGTGGCCCCTTCTCTCTGAACCCCTGCTTTCCAGCATTTCTTTCTACTTTCTAGTGGTTCTTGTTACCTGAATTTTGTTCTTTCAATCATTAGGCAAAAAATGATTCTGGGTTTTTTTAGTTTCGTTTCTCCACATGGGACTGACTTTGTCCTGCTTTCAGTCTAAATACTGTGAAAATGGCAAACATGTTGTGCTAGTACTTTCGTCCAAGCTTTTACTACACTCTAGAGTCTTCTTAATTTAAATCATTTTCCAGTGTTTTTAAATCATTGTTTTTCTGTTTTGTCCAGAGTCTATAACTATCATCTGTAGGAGCATAGGTCTTGATGGAGTTTCCTTGTAAATTTCAGAATCTGAAATATTTTACATTTTGATTGATGTGAGTATATTACTGATATGGTATGCATCTGTTAAATTCATAAAAATGTATAAGCACATTATTTAATTGTATGTAAATTTTTCTTCAATAGGATGAAGAAAAGTTTTAGAAGTTGACATGGCACATATAACTTCAAATTATTACATGCCAAAACAACAAAACCCAATCCAGGTTATAACTTGAACCAATGGTTCTCAATGAGGGAAAGGGGAGAATTATGACTTCTAAGGAATGTCTGGAGATAGTTTTGGTTGTCACAAGTGAGGGGGTAATTAGGTGGATCCTATTGGCATCTAATGAGTAGAGGCCAAGGATGGTACTCAACCTATTACAATGCAAAGGACAGTCCCATACAACTAAGAATTATCCAGTTCCAGAGTTGAGAAATTCTGTCTGAGTCTAATTAAATCAGGCATTCTGGATATGAACCTGGGTACTGGTATTTTTTTAAAAAATTTCCCCAGATTATCCTAATGTACAGAAATGATTGAGAAGTAGTTACAAAGTTCCATCATATAATTTTACTAATTATAGAAATTATAAAATTTAAGTAATTCATACCAATTTTATAATTAGTATGTGATAAATCTTAAAATAGAACTCAAGGTAAAGTTAAAATTTCCTTGCTACTTCTTATCATGGCATTTGGTCTGATTTCAATTCACCTTGACAATTCTATTCATATCAATTTTTTCATATAAAATATTTCTAACCACACAAAACTTATCATTCTTGACCACATCAAGCCACTCACATGTTATGCCTTTGTGTGTGTTCTCTTATCCATTTATAAATTAAAAATAACCAAATCCTTTTTTGAAGTCTCACTTGACTGCCTCAAAAGCACTGATCGACTCTTTCTTCTGAGTGTCTACAGTGCCATTTATAGAATACTTTTTCAAACATATGAAAGTATAACAGTATTTTTCCTTCATAAATTTCCTTCATAAATTGAACAACTATAGAGAGATATACTTGAAAACATTTAGAAGCAGGAATTTTGGCCAAGAAAGTACTTGATTGCCCACTTGTATATGACTGCTATTTTAAATCTATAAACTTGATTTCATAGAGTTTGCTTTGAATCTTATAAAGCTTGTCTGCTGTTGGAGTGAGAAATGCTTGGATATTGCAGGTTGTGTATTGTAGCTTTGGAATAAATATTTACCTTTTATGGTAGTTATCCTATCCAAGGTTTAAATATTTTAAATTGCCTCTCCATTTCCTAGATCCAATTTCCTCATTGCTAGCCCTCTTAATGAGGTCATCAGTGCCCACCAGCATCCCCTACACTTTGAGGACATTGCAACTCTCTGAGTGCTAATAGCTCAAGCTCTACCATTGATTCCTGAAGGCTCTTACCTGATATTGGTGGTACAATTTAAATTATTGCTCATGCCATCCCATAGATTTATTTTTATCATTTAGGAAACATTCCACAAGCTTCCAGTATAAATACAGTGCTTAGTTTAATTTTACTTACTTCATCTATTTTTTAACTTACTCTAAAAAAATTTTCTTAAAGGTGATTAAAAAAATTAATTTCAGTATTACTTTAGAGGCTTAAGGAACTAACTCTGGAATCAGACTCTAAATTAAAATTTTACTTCTACCAACTGCTAGCTGAATGAACTTAAGTGAGTTAAACGTTCTGTGAATGCTGTTGTGAGAAATAAATCTTAATTTTGTTTGGTACTTAGAATAGGTCTTGCTTCAAATTATGAGCTCACTAAATGTTGGCTATTATTTTTCTCACAGACTTTAAAAAATGTAGTTAAATCTCCATTCTTATAAATATTTTTAAGTATTCCAGAAGTTCTCTTAACTGATCTCTTCTTAACTGGCTAAATTAAGCAACAATTTCCTTCTCCTGCTAAAACATACTAAATATTTTAAATGTTATACAGAGTTCCCCCAAAAGGCTAATTCTAATGTGCTGTCTGCTTTTGAAACCATAAGTCAAATTGTGATACCAAGAATCAGCCAGGTGCTCCAAAATATGTTTATATTGATTGTATTTGCTATTGATATTTGCTAATTAAAGGACAAAATATGAGTTTGAAAGAAAAAGAGCTAACATTTTTTATTAAAAATATGATTTGAATGCTTTGGTAAAATATAATAAATAGAAGTCAATGGAAAAATATGCTATTAGTGAGGTGTGGGTAACAAAAACCATAAAAGACTGGATGTAGATTATAAAAATTCAGAGAAAATATGCACTCAGTAATAACTTTATCATTCCTCTTTAAAGGAGGAGAACATAGAAATTGAATGTAAAGTGTTATTTTCTGGCTTATGCAATAAAGCTAATCTGCAAATCCAAAGTGTGGACCCACACTAAAAGAAAAGGCCTGATCTCACATCAAAAATTGGTAAAAGAAAAAAAAAAGGGGGGGGGGGCTTCCCTGGCGGCGCAGTGGTTGAGAGTCCACCTGCCGATGCAGGGGACGAGGGTTTGTGCCCTGGTCTGGGAAGATCTCACATGCCGCGGAGCGGCTGGGCCCATGAGCCGTGGCCACTGAGCCTGAGCGTCCGGAGCCTGTGCTCCGCAACGGGAGAGGCCACAAAAGTGAGAGGCCTGCGTACCACAAAAAAAAAAAAAAAAAAAAAAAAAAATTGGTAAAAAAAATATGATACAAGTAGAAATAAAACACTAGTTAAATTTGGAATTACCAACTACAATTGTTAAAGTATGAAAGAAACAATTCAAAATCATGGTTTGTGATTGAAAGACTTTGTTCAATAATTTATTTTTTAAGTATAAAAGTATTAGCAAGAATAGCAAAGATTTGAACAAAACACTATCAACCAATTTGACTTTACTGATGTTTAAAAATACCATATCTAATGATTGCAGAAAATATTATTTTTACATATAGAAACAAAACAGGTCTGCATAAATTTGAAAAAATTGAAATCTTAGAGATTATGCTTTCTGATCATTAAGTTACCTTAGAAATTAATAACAGAAAGATGTTTAGAAAATCCACAAGATTTGGCAACTAAAACTAACTTTGTGGGGTCCATGGTTCAAGAAAGAAAGCAAAAAACAAAGTTAAAAATAGTCCAAACTGAATGATAATGGAAAAACAATATAAACATTTGAGGAATACAATAAAAGCTGTGCTTAGAAGGCAATTTATGACATTAAATGCTTATGTTAATTAAAACAGTTATTTGGATTCTATCTCAAACATCTAGGAAAAGAGCCAGTTAAACCAGAAATAAATAGGGACATGAATATGATGAATATAACACCAGAGACAATGAAATACAAAATAGAGAAACAAAAGAGAAAATTAACAGTGAGAAGTTTTTTCTTTAAAAAGATTAATAAAATTGGCAAAATTTTAAATACATTAATCAGTTTAAAAAATGAGAGAGAGAAGCACGTCAGAAATCGAAGAGAATATCACCATAGATCCAATAGACATTTAAAGGATTCTAAGGTGATGATGGTGTGCGGAGTTACATGACAATAAACTTGACAACATAAATGAAAAGGAAAAAAAATCCCAAAGAAACAAAACTTGCTAAAATCAATACACATTCTACATATTGCTAAGCTTTTTATTTATTAAAGTAATTAAATTTCTAATTATAAAACTTTCTCATAAAGAACATTCTAGTCCCAGATAATTTCACTTTTGAACTTATTCTAACTTTAAGGAAGACATTATCTAATGAACAGTATTCTTCAGAAAAATGAGAAAGAGGAAGTATTTTCCAATCAGTTTCATGAGGCAATATATCCCTCTTACATAATCATGACAAAGACATTATTAGAAAAGAAAGCCACAGACTGATATCATTGTGAGAAAGAAACTACAACCTACAGGCTAAATCCAGCCACACCCATTCATTCATATATTGTCCATGGCTGCATTTACATTAGGCGAGCAGAGTTAAGCAGTTAGATCCCATTAAGTGAAAATATTTACCTTTTCCTTTATGGAAAAAGTCTATACTGCTGGTATACATTTAAAGACATGTAGCCAAATATTAGCAAGTTGATCTAGCAAGAAGGACATGAGAAGGAAAATATATCACACTTATGTGGGTTTATCACAAGTATGTAGGTTTGGTTCAACATTCAAAAGTCAATTTATACCATTCACCACATAAATAAAGGAGAAAAATCATATGATCATTTCAATGGATACCAAAAAATTAATGAAACGTAATGGCCATTTACGACAAAACCTAAAAACAAAGCAGAAAACCTCCTCCATTTGATAGCATAGCTACAAGATCATACAACTAAGCTCATAAATAATGGTAATGTATTACATGATTCCTTGTTATGATCATGAAAAGACAAGAATTTTCTCTGTCATCTCTCCTATTCACCTTTCTAATGCAAGTCTTAGCCAGTGTAATGTGGCAAAAACAATAAATATTTGAAATGAAGGAATAAAACTTTCTGTTAGCAGTCACAAATTTTAACTTACAATATGCAGCTAAAAAACAATTACTTCAAAATGGTTTAATAAAAATCACAGATATATGAATACATAATAAATATTTATTAAATAATAGTAAATGTTTCCTTTTATTATTACGATAGAAAAATGGAACAAAATGTAAGCAAGTGATGAATTTGGGTTGAGAGTAAATGGGAGTTCCTTGTGTTGTTTTGGAAATTCTTTGTGAGTATGTAATTATCTCAAAATAAGAATTTAAATAAAACATATATTATTAGTTAGGATGAAGGCTAATCTGCTTTAACAAACATCAAAAAATGTAGTGGCTCAACAAGAAGTAGTTTATTTATCTCTCATTTTAACAGTTTAGGGCAGATATGTATGTGTGTGTGTGTGTTCTAAGTAGACACCTGGGGATCCAGGCTACAAAGTGGCTCTGCAGTTTTTAACACTTGACTTATAAGATTGCTTTGGTTAAAACCATTTCCAGCCAGCAGGGTGAAAAAGGGGAGAAGCAAGTCCGAACAAGAATCTTTAAGTGTATGATAGGTGGCACAGAACTGCATTTGATCTGTTTGGTAAGGAGGGTTGTTTAGGGGACCTTATACATAGGAGCAGATTGGGGTGGGGGGGACCT
The DNA here is from genome assembly GCF_026419965.1 of Kogia breviceps. Classification (NCBI taxonomy): domain Eukaryota; kingdom Metazoa; phylum Chordata; class Mammalia; order Artiodactyla; family Physeteridae; genus Kogia; species Kogia breviceps. The sequence goes on from NC_081322.1 coordinate 51,346,850, forward strand.
GCAGTTGGCCATGCCAGGCCCTTCCTATCTAGATATGAAGGCAGCACAAAATATGAAATTTAGGCCTTACACCAAAGAGGGTAATACATAAATAATTATACATAAATAATTATAAAAATAATCAGATTATCAACATTAGAACAAAAAGTTGAACCCTCTAAAATATCAGGAAAATTACACATGCATAGATACACACATATACCCACCAAAGAAAACAAATCAGATATAGAAAGGTTGAAAAATAAATGTAAACAGGAAACAAAAATGCAATAGAAAATAATATGATACAACTAAGGACAAACGTATCTGTCAGGATAGTAAAATTTAAGCTCATCTATTTAAACAAAAGTGTTTTCAGCAGACAGGATAACAAAACAAAGCCTAAGATTTTACTATTTACAAGAAACACACCTTAAAGTATTAAAAAAGGGCTGAATATTAAAGAATGGACAATGATATAACATGATTGAAAATAAGGCTAGTAGGGGTAGTGATCTTAATATACATGGGATTCAGACAAACGTGCAGACACTTCAATGTCAAATATTGTCATCATTCACGATAAAGATGTAACATTTAGGAATGTCTACTGACAATAGCAGTAATATTCTTAAAAATAATTAAGGGGAAAATTGAAGAAACATACTAACTTGGTATTTTATTGGACCTCTTTAATAAATAAAAAAAGAAAGAAGGTGTGACTAATAAGACAGATCTTACTGGTATACACTGAGGTATTTTTGATACACATTGATATGCATGAATATACAATTGATATACATTGAAGGTATAACTTATTGGTATACTTTGAAATGTGTTATGCAAAAATAGAGCCCACAACTTCTTTGCAGGTAGCTAAAGAGTATTTAAAAATATTGATGTTACCTTAATTTATGAAGACAACCTCCATGAATCCCAAGCAATAGAAGTAGTACTGAGAGCACTGTCTGCTCAAAATTCAATACACCTAAAAAATAGGCTGTTTCACTTGGAAATTAAGTGCTTCTCTCTTAAGACATTATCTTTAGAAAATCATTAATTATTTGGTCAAAGAAGAATACAAATCAAATAGTACTAACTCTAGCAAAAATAATATTGAAATATTAGACATGAGAATGTTTTCTGTACAGCTAATCAGTTCACCTGGAAATTTATAGCCTTTATTGCATGTATCAACAAATAAGGAAATGAAAACAAACACATTCAGCACTGACTCCCAAAATTAGTAAGAGCACTAGATAAACTGAATTGAAGCAAAAGGATGAAATAAAGGTAAAACAGATATTATTTAATTGAAAACAGAAAGCATACCAGTAATCATCAATAAATCCAAACTTTAGATCTTTGGGAAAAATCAATAAATAGATAAGCTGATCAAATAAAATAAAGAGAATATTTAAATGTGTAAAATACAAGGGTGAAAGAAAGAAAGGAAAATAAAATAATTAAGAAAATAATGGGGCTTCCCTGGCGGCGCAGTCATTGAGAATCTGCCTGCCGATGCAGGGGACACGGGTTCGTGCCCCAGTCTGGGAAGATCCGACATGCTGTGGAGCGGCTGGGCCCGTGAGCCATGGCCGCTGAGCCTGTGTGTCCGGAGCCTGTGCTCCACAACGAGAGAGGCCACAACAATGAGAGACCCGCGTACCACACACACGCACACACAAAATAATAATAATGAAACTACCAAAGTTGCTTTGTAGCTCTTTGCTTTTATAGCCTCCCTTATTACTCTACCAGCTTAAAGTCAATTGTAAAGTATTTAAAAATTAACCTTGTTCCTCACTTGTTTCACCATGTAAATTAGGCAAAATACCACCCTGATTTAGTCTGACTCTGCATCTCCTCTGTACTTCACCCAGGCAACTGAATGTGGCTGGAGAAATACTCAGCCATGCTGACTGGTCTCATTCTCACTTAATGATCATTAGCCTCAAATGATGCTTCCACGCCATTACAGTCTACTTTCATTTGCATCTTCTCTTCTTTTCTAAAACTTTCAACTCCTGCCTTCCCTTGTTTACTGTGTCAGCTGATACCTTTGTTCCCTGTATCACTGAGAAAATTGAAGCCATAATAACAGAACATTCCCATTACCGCATACTTTATATACATATATCCTTCTGCATTCACACATTTGGCATTCTCTCTGGTACCACACATAAATTATTCATGCTTCTACCTAATACCTAGATGCCATTTTCTTGAGGAACATCTTCAGATAGTTGTTATTTTACTTCATTTCCCCCAAATATTTAATGATCCTTATGCACAATGTATTTTTAAGCAAGTGAGTGTTTATTCATAATCACAAAGACAGAAAAAAATCAAACTGTTTCTGGTGAATGCAGAACCGTACTGTGGTCCATCCTTACAATGGACTACAACTCAAATAAAAACAATGAAATGTGATACCTACAACAATATGGATGAATCTCAAATACATTACACTAAATTTTAAAAATCAGGCTTAAAATGCTACATATTGTATGAGTCCATTTATTTGACATTTTGGAAAAGGCAACATAATAAGGAAAGAAAACAGATTAGTAGTTTCCAACTATGGTGGGACTAGAAAGGATCAGCACAAGGGAACTACTCTGTACATCGATTATAGTGGTAGCAACACAACTGTGTGTCTTTCTCAAAACTCAAGAAATGCAAAAAAATGTTAATTTTTCTGTATGTAAATAAAAGTAATATAAAGTGAAAAAAATAAGGTTCAGAAAATATATATGGTATCCTACCATTATACAAAAAGATGGAATAAGAATATATATTTGCTCTTTTACATGTATGTATAGCTGACTCTGAAAGATTACACAACTATATATATATATTTTTTTTTTTTCTTTTTTTTTTTTTTTTTTTTTTTTTGCGGTACGTGGGCCTCTCACCGTTGGGGCCTCTCCCAATGTGGAGCACAGGCTCCAGACGCGGCTCATGGGCACAGCCGCTCTGCGGCATGTGGGATCTTCCCGGACTGGGACACGAACCCATGTTGCCTGCATGGGCAGGCGGACTCTCAACCACTGCGCCACCAGGGAAGCCCCACAACAATATATTAACACTTGTTACTGATATGTGTACATGGAGCAGATGGGTTGTTATAGAACATAAACGGGATTGAAATACACAGAGGCTTTCACTCCTGTATCTTTGTATTTTTCTTTTGTTTTTTAAATTGTGGAAACAAGCACAACCTATTAAACTATCTCTACTAAAAATGATGAAAAATAAGCCTGATATAATGGAATTTTTAAGTACAGGATATTACCAAAAAAGGGACAATTAGAATCACAAGGAAAGATAAAGTACTATCATTCAAAGAAGAGAAATGTAATGATAGTACTCTGCTTGTCTTGGCTGTGAACACACTTACGAAGACATATTGCCATAAACGTCCTTGTAAGGTTTAATGGAAAATAGTGACATAATACTTTGAGAAGATGGAGAAGGACAGTTGGGCTTGTTATAAGATTACTTAATCCTCATCCATCATAGCATAAAGTAAATAAAATGTATAGATTTCATCATTTTAATTAGCAATGCAAATATTTTAAAAAATAGTGCTAATTTAAATAAGAATCTGAGTCAAAACTGGTGGCTTCTGAGGAGAGGGAGGGAGGGGTGGGGAAAGTGGGATCTGAGAAGTGGTGATTTTCAGTATAATATTTTTGGTACTATTTGACTTATAAACCATGTGCATTGATTACTTCAGTAATTTGAATGAAATTATCCAAGGTGTAGTATAAAAACAGAGAAAAAAATCCATGGGGAAAATCTTTCATTACAATCTGAAAGGATTATTTTACCCCATCCCACAAATTTATAAACTATTGATCTTAGACAGTAGACAAATTAACATCCTTTGGCCAAATTCATTCTGCAGATATGTTTTACTTGGTTATACAGTATTCTAAGGAGTTTGCATTTACATGCCTTTAGTTTGGATATGCATTTTCCAATTTAACCCAGTCCTTGGCCTTCAGCATCCAGCTTTCAACATCCAGTATGCTATATACATTAAAGTTCCCTGCCTCATTCAAGAGGCATTTGATTTGCAACTGTTGGACAATTTGCCACTATGAGAATGAGAAGTCAAAGAAATGCTCTTTATAGGAATAGGGAATCATGCTAAGGGAGATCACAGTTTTAAGGCAGAGGGATGAATCAGCTGGTGAAATGAGGCAACTAAGAAGTCATAATTGTAATTACACACTCCAAGCTAGTTTAGCCACTCTTAACTATCAGCACTAACCTCTGCTAATTTTTGGGGTGTTTGCTGATGCTATATATCAAATTCCGTTGAACTCATTAAATATAATCACCCACACACAGAGTCTTTACTGCAGTAATCCAAACAACAGAGACAGACACATACCTATTTTATATAAATGAAGATTTGTTTTATCCTTGAGAGTTAATGATGAAATTGTGGTGCATTGTAATTAAGAATATTTTTGCAATACTTTAGTCTCAATTTTTGAGCTCAAATACCTCTTTAGTTATATCAAACTTTTAATGAATGCTATCGACAAGATTATATTTCAGTATTTGCAATCTGGAAGACTAAAAAGGGGTAAAAATTATTTTAAATAGGCTACAGCTATTTTCTAATTCATCTTTGGAGACGGCTAATGTTTATTTTGGGGAAAGATATTGTAATGATCTTTTGATTATGTATTCAGTAGAAGTTGAGCCAAAATCCTTTTATGAAATGAAAGTGTTTAAATAAGTGAGGAGGTAAACCACTTTACATACCAGTGTAAAATGTTGTCTTTCTCCTTGTCAGAGTTTCACTTCAAGGGGTTGTGTCTACTTTGAGTAGACACAGACTTTTGTTCTGAGACTAAAAAACAATTTCACTTTTCTTGCAAAGTGCTGCAGTGTGATGGAAGATTATGGATTGGAAATGCTCCACTCTCTGCTGGGAAGGGGACTCTATAGGCTTTGGGTGCTTGGGATTCTGGAAGGCCGGAGACTACAAGCAGTTTCACGTTCTTATGTTGAAAAAATAACAGGGAGATTTTTGAGATTGGATCCTAGCGGTATGTGTTCTCTGTGGCTAAAAGTTAGTCAGATAAGATTTTGGATGATTATAGAAGTTTCATGCGGCAATTTTTGAAAAGACTTAAGCTAATGGGACAACCTCTCTTGCTTTGAATTTCTCTTTTCAAGAAGGGCCCAGAGCCTTTTAATGGCTCACCCAATTAGATCATGCCCACCCGGGAAAATTTATCTTCTGAGTAACTCAAAGTTAGCTGGTTTGTGGCCTTTCTAACCAATTAAGTGAGGTTGATCCAGTAAATCAAGAGAAAAAAAAAATGTTGACAAAGTACTTCAAACAGAATATAATTTTTTTGGTGTTTGCACTCTTCAAAAATACAGCTATATTACACTGATCACCCAAGTTTTACAACAGGATATAATAATTATCTAGCTAATTGATTTACTTCTTAAAAGGGGAACATTCCACTTGAAACTTGAATTTAATGGCAACATACTTGTACATTGTCCTTTTGCAATATAAAAATTGAAATCACTGATTAAGTTAATGGTTACTAATTGATGGCTATTAGAACAAAGAGTTTAAGGCAAAGAAACTAAACTTTCAAGTATAAATGTATGACTATTAGCAAATTTAAAAAATCTCCACTGTATGTGGATCTTATGTGCTAGATCTTAAATTCAGGTAATAATAATTACCTGCGTATTTATTTTGTGACTGGTATTGTTCTAAGCATTTTATGTGTATTGTTCCATTTAATCCCTTTGCAATAGATATTGTTATTACTTCCAGTTTGTACATGAGAATTTATATAACTTGTCTCATACCAGCTAGTGGTGGTGCCAGAGTTTAAAGCTTGGTCGGCTGACTCCAGAGTCTACACTATATGTCTCCCAGAATAAAAAGGAATAGACCTTCCTAAGGATCCATTTAGAGTTGTAATATTTATTCTTATAATAAACATCCAGTGATCCTCATATTACTCAGAAGAGATAGTCCTAGTTTAGTTTAGAGTCTGAGTTTTTTTCTTACGAAAGATTGAGTTCTAGCAAGCATCCACAGAAAAAAGTGATTAATTCCTTTTTTTATGGGCAATTATATCCTCAAGTATGGCAAGGATAAAAGTAGTTTTTTGATATAATACATTCAATAAATATTTTTTAAAAATATGCATTTTCTCTTTAGTTGTATTTATTTAATATAACTTATTTTTATGTTCTTTAAAGAAATAAAAAAACACGAGAATCTCTTCCTTTATCCTTTCCTTAATTCCTTGCTTTCTCCTTGTCTAGTCAAATACTTTATGTATTGAATACTCATCCCCTTTGGCAAGATGATCATTTGTTTTGTTCTAAAGACTACACAGGGCTTCCCTGGTGGCGCAGTGGTTGAGAATCCGCCTGCCAATGCAGGGGATACGGGTTCGTGCCCCGGTCCGGGAAGATCCCACATGCCGCGGAGCGGCTGGGCCCGTGAGCCATGGCCGCTGGGCCTGAGCATCCGGAGCCTGTGCCCCGCAACGGGAGAGGCCACAACAGTGAGAGGCCCGCATACCACAAAAAAAAAAAAAAAAAAAAAAAGACTACACAGATTAGGTTGTGATCTATCTAAGAATTATGCTGCTCAGGGCAGGTGCATCCTGACAAGAAGTGACATTCTGCATGTTGACACTAAGAGTTCTTTAGACAAACACTGAAAATGTGACAGTGGCATTAACATTAAATAATAAATATTATAAATAGCCAGAGCAGTATGAACTGGAACTCAGCAGCTTGCTAAAAAAAGCCTACATATTTAAAGCTTATATATACATGACCCATCATTAGAGTGAACCGAGGTGCTAGCACAAATAGAGCTGAGAATACTGTATAAAGCAGAAAAGTAATTGCCAAAGATAATGTTTATCATATAACCAGTATAAAGTTTAAGCAATTAGCAATATCCTTGAAAAGCTCTTGGATCTCAATCCCTGATCTCTGAATGTCAGCATATCATAGAATATGCATGTGTTGACACAAATCTTACTTTCAAATGATCATTTCTTACCATTTTTGAATAAGACAGTGGAATCATTTAATGTCTTTGCATTTGATTTTCTCTTTACCTTTTTTCATGTCATGTAGCTTTTGCCTTCAGTTCTAAATGTCATATTTCAAGATTTACAGTTTTAACTTACCTCTGTTTTCAAGTTAAGAAATCTAAGTGCAGGTTCATTTAGATTTTTATCTCTCCTTTTCTGAAATATTTCTAGCTTTTAAAATTTACTTTCATAGAATTTTCCTCGGATTTCTGTTAGAGTTTTCGACTAGTAAATAACAGTGAAGGGATGGTGTAGGGAGAGGAATAGTGGGAGGATACATTTTAACTATTTACCTAACTAGATACTTAATGAATGTAGAGGAGAATGTTATGGTGAGGAGGATATACAAGTTTGCCTTGCCTGATCCAGCTGTTGAGATGTTTTTGATGTCTATTTTTCTTTATTTGAAAATTTTTCAAAAACATTTTTTCATTTTTAGATTTTCATTTCTTTTATTTCCTTTCATGCACTTAATCCTTCAAATTCTGTAACATACCAATTGGCTTTTTGTCTCTTTTTCTCTCCCCTTTTGCTGTCTTATGTTAATTTATGAGTTATTCCTTCAATTTATTTCAGTCATAGAAACTGGTAGAGTTTTCTCTTCAGTCTAACTCCTTGAGGATACCTCAATATCACCACCTGAGGAATACATCATTCCCCCTTTATTAATTAGGGTGGTACTCAATGACTCTCAGCCACGGAAGGGAAGGGCATTTTGAGATTGACCAACGTGGATACTTCTTCACAGTCTTCTGGCAGATGAAGGGATAAAGAAGAATGATTGTTTGATCTGTATTTTTTATCACCATTTCCTTTCTATCCATTATATGCTCTCTGCCCTTTTCCATGATTTTGTTCTTTTGCCCTTCATTCTAAAAACTGTGTGTTCTCTACATCTTTGGGATCCCGTGTTCCTTAGACTAGGTTTGTGTTCTCAGGGTTGGCAGCTCCCTATTCAACTCATGGAGTGGAACTATATCGTATCTCATCTCTGGCTTCTTTCCTGGTATAGTCAAAGGAATGCTCTACCCCTACTGGGGGTTGTCCTTCAGAGTCAGAAAAGTGCTTCTCTAAGTCAAGATGAGACTCAGAAATGCCAGGGGAAATTAGAGTCAGGAAGGAGGTGCACATTCCACAGCTTTTCTTAGTCCTGTTCCTGCACATGGTGGTTCAATACTGTGTAACTCCAAAAGCCTCACTCTTCTTCTAAGGGCAATAGTTGCTACAAATGGAAATCCCCCATATCTATTAATTCCAGTATTTTCCCCACTACATTAAGAAGATTACCTTTCAGTTCAGGAGAATGGTAAATTTTGTCTGATAGGACCTTGCCACATTTTGAGAATCCAAATAAACAAAAATGCTCATGGCCTGCAAACTTCCTTTAGGTATTGCTCCATACTTGCTGTCTATTTCTTGGCCAGGCATCTCATCTATCCTCTATTTCCATTCAATTTTTAAAAAATGTCTTTACAATTTGCCACAAAATAGACAAATTATAAATTTTTCACAGTTATCTCAGTCTGGGGCTTGTGTCCTTTGCTGACATCTCTCAATATGACCATCTTTGCTTTGTATATAAGAAAAAAACCTATTTTCTCGAGGTATGTGGATAATGCTTTTCTCTATCCGTGTTCATACTAGAGTTTCTTTATTGTGAAAGTTTTCTCTTCTCATTTTGTTTTTGTTTTATTGTCACAGAGTTTAGACACCTATTACTAGGCTATCATTTTCTTCAAATTCCAAGGGAGAGTCATTGAGAAGAGGATGTAACATAACAAAATGATACTTTAAAATATGTTAAATAGAGACCGTAAAACTAGACGTAGTCTATTCAAGCATCTAGGCCTATACTGATAAGGGGCTAATGTGGAAATGTAGGACAGTGTTATGAATTAGAGAAACATGGCACTTACATTGGAGGTTAATTTGAAGGGAATGTAAAGGAGATGGATAAGCCTCAGTGACATAAAGGTTTTTGAGCCCAGCCATACCAGTTAAAATAGCTGTTACTGTAGAGAGTATTAAACACTGCAGGAGACATATGGAGTGAGAAGTTTATCAGTGAAACTCACTGAAAGCTCTCTGCATGAGAAAAAGCTGATTCTAGATATGTAAAGCTGTTTTGCAGATGTTATATTAAAATTCTACCATCCCCATTTGAGCAGCTGCTAATTTTCCTTTGACATAATAAATGCAGTCCTTCAAAACTTACATTCAAGTTATAGGTGCTGCTGACAAGTACAATTATACGCAAGTTGTTAGAATTCTTATTTTCCATAAATGGGCATTGCCAGTGTTGCAAGTAAGTTTTGTAGTAGTTCAAACCCAGAGGTATTCTGTTTGGTGTGCAGAATTTATACTGAATGTTTGCAAATGAATTTGCTAAGCATTAGTTCCACTCTCTGGAACTTACCAGATTTCTGTGTAACATAGAAGTATAAAGAAATTATTAATGAATGCAGTGGTTAATAATAAGAAACATTAACAAAAAAAGTCAATGAGTTCACTGAGAAAATCTTGGCAAAGGAAACAACACAATCACACTTTACAGATTTTTTCAAGAAAAAAAAAAAATGCTTTCCCCCTGTAGTCAGACTTGTCTACCTATAGTCCTGACATGTATGACAGAGTTGGTGAGAAACATCTTCATACCCAGGTTTGGGCTTAAGTTCCTTCTCCTGTCCCCATTTACCATTCCATCCTTTCCTAATCATGTTTGTCCTCTCCAACAAATTCTCATCTAAATGAAATAAGAAATAGAAACTTCTTTCTGTAGCAATGTAGTATAAAACCTGACAGCTGGTTTTTCTTGTTTTTTTAATGCAAGTGCCTGACTTAAGCTTTGATTGCCAGGTATCGATTTCAAGGATGGTTATCTAGAATAAACACATCACCAGCCATGTGAAAGAGCCAGATGCCCCAGCCCAGGCTCCTTTGTTTTAGAAATCATGGGTGATTTCAATAACTGATTATTTTGACTGTTTGGACTGCTTGCTTTTTGTTGTGTTTGTTTTTTCTCTTCCTGGGCTTTGAATTCCCACTCTTGAGTTTTAAATTCATCAATAAAAAGTGAGCTCCAGAAACCATAGGCCCCCACCTTTAACCCCAATAAAAGCAGAACCCCAGCCTCATGCTCACACTTCCACTCTCCGCCATCCAGCTTGCTGTGTGGCCCCTGGTGTGCCATGTAATTTTTAGGACATGTATGTGATAAACCTTTTTGTCCCTTTAAGTTTCCTGATGGTTATTGCTGAGGTTGTCTTGCAATCATAAGAACCACAAGGGCCATTCCAGCCACATGATTGATTACCGATAGCCTGAGACTGGCACGAAACAAGCAACTACACAAATTTCTTATAAACAAGTGCTAATGAAAAATAAATTAAAAAGGGAAGAAAATGGGATGATAAAGAAATTATATGTGTATAGCTGATTTTTATAATGCTTACTTCAGCCTAAAAAAGGTTAATGGTGGTTTTTCATGGTTGTAAAATGTTCAGTGACAGTTGAGGAAAAAACCCTGCCAAAATTCAGGTTTTTTTTAATATCCCCCAATATACTCTTTTCCTAAACACCCAGTATATATATATTAAAAAAAAGTATAGCCATTTCCAGGAGTGTATAATTGGTATACAAGTATGATACAAAGTTCGACATCTGACCTGCAAAATAGGCCAAGTGAACTGCCCATATTCCCATTGCTGGTCATGAGAGACTGCTCTGCTCTTTGCTGGATGCAGTTCTCAACATGGTGCCTTGGACTATACCACTTCTGAGGATAATATAATTATCTTCACCGTCCTTTGGGTTATAGTGCCTACAATGTGGTAATCAGGAAAAGTATAATCCAGAAACGTGAGTGTATATTCTCTTTTGCAATTGCTTATGGAAGCACTTTTTTTAAGAAAAAAATTAGAACTCACCAAGAGTTCATGAATTTAGACTTTTAATATCTATTGTTGATGGCTCTTTAATATTGTTAGTGTTTACCTGGTATCTATGTGCATTGTCTTATCTAAACTGATTTAAACATTTTTTAGTTTCAATTTTTGGGAAAAAAAAAGGAGCTAAGGATGTAGATATCACTGAGATTAACATAGTTCTTACAAAATGCTGTCATAAGGAGATATTACAGATGCTAAATACATCTCATTTTATGCTCTCTAAGCAAGCAAAATTTTAGGTATATGTATGATTTATAGTAAGCTTCATGAGTGCAGGTACTTTGCCTTCTTTGTTTACCATTGAAACCAATGTTTTGAACTCAATGTAATATGCCAACTTCTGGTTTTCTGATATAGAGTTGGAATTCATTAAATTCAGACAGCCATGCTGTCTGAATTTTCTCACTCCACGTGGGGGCTGGAATTTCTCTGCTAATCTTAGCCACCTGGAGTAGTAATTAATATGTAGAGTCTCTAACCCTATTTCTGGAATATAAATTTTTTATATACTGGGTAAGCCTCTTTATCTAGTGAGACATCTCATTAACTACTCCCTGGAATAAATTGACTTTTTTCTGTAATATCCTGAAACAGTCCGAATTTGGTATTTATTTCATTAAAAAAATTTATAATGTTCTTCCTGGAAGAAATGGTAAAAACTACCACCTCAAACTACACTATGTAACTGCTGTGACTCTTACCAGTGGACATGTGTCTTCATTCATATGAGATGGCTGACAAATGAAGTCTTAAAAATATATATATATTAATGAAAAGAGTACGGGTATGGGCTGGCTCTAGCTATACTAGAAATCAGTTTTTAAACAGTCTTTGCTCAGGTAGGCAAGGGGCTAAGTGTGTAAAGTAGTAACAGTACAATATAATGGTTAAAAATAGTCTCCCAAGTCTGATTATCAGACTGTGCTGAAATCCTGATAGTACCAGTGACCCAATTACTTGATTTATGAACTTGTAGAAGTTCCTGAACCTCATTAGGCATCTCAATCACCAGTTCTTAACATGTGTAAAATAATAGGCTTCATTCTGAGGATGAGGTATGACTGTATATGCACTGCACTTTGTCCATAAGACAAGTAGACAATTGACCCATGATGGAAGAATTATCAGAATCTTTCAGAATATTAGACCTGGATATAAGTGACATGCCATTTTTTTTTTGCTTCTGGCAAGAACTTTAACTGGAAACTTGGGAACTATGTTATTATCATATTAGTTCTTCCATAATGTTGAGGAAGAAGAGAGAGGAATAGAATAATCAGATATATAAAGAGAAGAAAATGTAAGAGACTTAAAAATTCTCTTGATGGTTTTCCACATCCTGGTTACAATCTCTCTTTTCCATGGCAGATCCCCACCATTGAGTTCTGTGAGATAGTTCTATTTTCTTAGGACAAATTTATCCTAGTCCTATCCCAATTTTATACTGTAAACTAGCTCCATTATGCTTCTTTCACTTGAAAACAATCAGTGCTAACTAACATATCCATCTTTTTTGTGCATTTGAATTTCAACCATAAAAAGCCTTCTCACACCACCCTATATTCTAGTATGCCTCTGACTATTTGGTTACACTGCAGAACAAAACAAACAGAAAAAACTATCTATTGTCCTTTCTTTCTTTATATGCCCATTAAAGTTTTACTTCCTTTGTGGTTTAGATTAAATGATTCACCCATGATGTCACTCCTATTTCCTCAGTTGAATTAATTGTCCCTTCCATATGGACATATGTACTTGTTTTGTGGAAGTTATTTCATTTTGTCTCACATTGTAGTTACTTAAAAATCTGCCCCAGTTTGAGTTTCTAACTCTTTTAAGGGCAGTGCCATATTTTCTTACTCATTTTTATATTCCCCATGGACCTAATGTATATCTTGGCATATAGTGTGTATTTAATGAAAGGTCATATATGTGAGTATATATATGAAAATCCATTTCACACATATATTTAATTATCCTTTTTATCACATATAGTCAACATTTGTTGAAGGTTTACTGCATTCTGTGTCTGTGTCTGTGTGAATGTTTGCATAGCAGTATATCACAGAAGAGAGAGTAAATATCTGACTAATATTTGATTGGGTGATGAGAAAAGAGCAAGTAAAAAATCAAAGCAGCAAGTTTCATTCAAGCAACTGTAAGCAGTGTTCCAGGAACAGAAAGCATAAAGTTTGATGAGAGCAATCATGATAGATACAGAGGGCAAGATAGCTAGGAGCTGGGTAAAAAGGGACCTTTTGTAATATAGTAAAGAGATAACAAATTGCTAAAGTTATGGAATGTAAATTAAGTCATTTGAAAGTATATTTACTTTTCAGGTCACTGGAAGAACATTGAACGGATGTAGCTGTAATATTAAAGAGAATGCATTAATGGCCTGAAAGACTAATTTCATCTTCTGTGGCATCTAGATAAGGTGATCTACTTTTAGTAGCACAGACTGATTCAAAATTAAAGAGACTGTTAAGCACTCTGAATTAATTGGCTTCAATTTTATATTTGAATATAGATTTGAATTTCACTATTGAAATTCAGTCCCTGCTCATTATCCCCTGGGCAGGAAATCTAAGTGCAAAGGTGCTAAACTGGCAGAGATAGCTATTGTCCATGTAATGCATAATTAATGATAAACTGTATAAATGTATATGTTCCTAAAAGATTAGGAAGTTCCAAAATAAGACAGGATTGTGCACTGGCAACTTTGTTTCACTTATTTCTTTATTACTTTTTTCTTTTAATAAAGGAAGAAATACAGAGTAAACTGCTTCTTCTTCTTTCTCCTTAAAGTTATACTGAAAGCATACTTTTAGTTATTAGAAATGCTGATGTTATTTGCTTTCTCCTTTGGGTAATGAATGCAGAGCTTAAAGGTTACTGAATAGTGTAAAATAAGAATGCTTGGTATAATAAGTATAAAGAATCGCTTGGTATAACAAATCAGAATAGTCTATTATACATGAAGTTTTTCCTATTTATCTCCCAGAAGAAAATTTTGTAACCTCAAATGGTTTATGATCAGCACACTTAGAGTATTTATAATAATATATCAATTATTGAACCTGATAGTTGATCTCTAAAGTATAGCTCAAGGATCAGCTAATAGCATAATATATAATAGAATTTATAAATATCTGCACACCTATATAATATGATTTATAAATATTATATAAAATGTACTAATTTATATAATATTTATAAATACATTTGTATTATATTTATAACATGTTTTATGTACACATGTCCTTAGCAGAAACTCATAAAAATTCTGAGATTTTTATATTGCAGATTCATCAACATCATGATATCTATGGACTTTTTCTACCTTCTATGTTATAAGATTATTTAATAGTGGTACTTCTCATTTTTGAGAGTTTATAGAGCAAAGGGTAAGAATCAACTGCTTATAAAACTCGATACAAATTAATTCAATTTCAGCCTTACTCCTATGCGTGTTGAATCATACAGCTTCTTGCCAGAAGTCTGGTTTATTGTGTGTGTATGTTTGTTTTTATTGGAGCTTTTCTTTACAAGTGATAGCAACCTGACTCAAAATACCTTAGGGAGAAATGAGATTGCACAGGCTCATGTAACCTAACTGTGGCAAGGGCAGGGCTGTAGGGGTGTCTAAAACCAGAGATTTTAGTGCCTTAAAGAAATTCTGTGGTTAATAGTGTTGAGGTCATTTTCCAGTACTACCGAGACTTTCATTTACTTAGGCAGGAAGCATTACCAGATACTCAAATATCTGAATGCTAACCATCTGATAAGAATATGGTGTCTCTGGTCCAAAATGGGAATGGATATTTGAAGGAGAAATCATCAGAATTAGGTAAGGAAAGCAGAAGCTACCCTAGATAGTCAATATTGGAAGAAGTTTATTTTAGGGAGGTAGAGTTTTATAAAATCTTTGCAAGCCAGAACAGATTAGAAAGGTAACTTTCAAGAATATTAGAAGGGTCAGAATCACATAAAAGCTAGTATCTGTGTTTTTCTGCTTCCTGCTTCCCCTAAGCAGAGCGGGTTCTTCTCAGGAAGTTGTCCAGAAATTGCTGGCAAAAACCTACTTATGCACCCTCCTAACCCAGTGCATGTCTGAGCCATTAGAAGTCTTCTACAACATACCAAAGAAATTTTGGTTTCTCAGATTATTTTCCAGTGTTGCTGGCATTTCATTAAGCAACCAAGCAAATTGTGGGTGCTATTCTGTGTTCAAGCTTATAGGTTAAATTGAGAATCTCTAGAAAGTATACTCAAAACTAGTAAATTTGGACAATCCAAAATTATATTCTTCCTCCTTGATCTAATATCCTTAGAATCCATCCTTTCGCATACTCCAAATGTTTCTGTCAGTATATATTGCAAAAAGTTTGCAATTGGGTATTTATGCACCTTCTCCTGGGACAGACTTTAATTTGTCTTCCTGGGTTGCTAGGATATGACACTAAATATAGATCTATAAGTATTTAGAGTAGGTGGCTCTATGGGTCCTGAGAGGAATCAGCTTTCCTTACAAGCCAACTCACTCAAATGGGATCATTACTGGGTCTTCAGAAAGTGGAAGCAGTGGCAGAAAGTATGCTTATCATGGCAAGATAGGCTCAGTGGAATCTTGGATTGCAAATGTGTTTGTATTATTAAGAGTACAAACAAATATCACTATTTCAGCTCTCAGGGAACTCTTCCCCTAATCAATCTCTTGACATTAAGGATAAACATCTGGTAAGGCTGTGAATTCATCCTACATTATAATTCATTAAACCACAGGATCATTTTTTTTTTTTTTTTTCTGATTTTCAGTAAAACTGGTCTGTACCAATGAAGAAAGATATTATTTCAGGGCAATAGTAGGAAATCTCTGGTTGTTGGCTATGCCTTTACCTGAGAATTTAAACCCTCTACTTATAATTTTCTATAAGTTCTTCATTACAGTATTACTTAGCCATCCTATATCCATAATATTTATACTCATTTCCACGATAATATTTTATTGCAACAGTGACATGGTCATTTAAATTCCATTTTAATTACCACATTCAAACAACACATATCAGAATCTTTACATATACTGGCATGAGATCATTACTGCTTTCAAATCTAAGTAGATCAGAAAACCAATTCCAGATTCTCATATTTGGGGTTGTTTCTTTAGAATCACTGCAGGTAATGAATGTTGATTTGGTTAGGTTTAGTTTGGAACCTGAAGTCGCGCTAGGTATTTAAAATGAAATTACATTTAGTACAGAGAATTAGAAACTTGCACAACACTTTGAAGCCTGAGGGAGCAAACATCAGCAAGGCCATTTACAAAAAAATCTGGGTGTGTTGAAATGACAAAAAATTTGTTACCAATAGTCCTAGCTTCCATCAACAAAGAAAATACCCCTAACCTTCTTTGAAAAAAATCCCCAAACCCACCCACATTCATAGATGCCAACTTTTATTTTTCTTTCATCCTATACAAATCATCCCAGTGCCTCTCATGGTGAAATTTATTTGGGACTCACAGAAGAGTCTGGGAAACGTAGCTTCCTTGACTCCTTTGGGAGTCAGGGATGATCTAAGAAAGATAAGGATAGTTCTGAATATTAACAAACTATCTGGAGTATCAGGTATGTCCATAAAAACAACACCAGAAATCATGATTGATGACAAAATATTGAAAAGTCTGCTTTTAGTTCAACAGTAGCACAAGGATTTGCACAATCACCATTCCTACTCAACAATTTACTAAAGTGCTAACTAAAACAAAGCAAGATAAAATACATCAAAATAAAGGAAGAAACAAAGCATGTTGTTAATACACTATAATATTGTCTATATAAATAATTCCAAAGAACCTACAGCTAAATTTTTAGAATTATTTTGCATTCTTAGCAAGGTAGAAGGTAAAATATAAATACACAAAGATTGATTGGAGTTCCTTATACTCATAAAAAGTAGCTTATCGGTGTAATTTAAAGATACTATTCACAAGACCATCAAAATATAAAGTAGGTAGAAAAAACTAACAGATTTAAAATATTTATGAAAAATTTATAAATTTATTGAAAGATAATTTAGAAACCTCTAAATAAATTTAAAATGACTAAATATAATATTCATGGATTGTTAAAAGTGTCAATTCTTTCAAAATCTTAATGGAAATATTTAGGAGTCTTAGTTAATTCTAAGATTTAAATAGAAAAGAAAAGTGCTAAGACCCTTCTGAAGCGGAATAAGGTTAGGTGACTTTCTGACCTGATATCAAGAATTATTGTAAAGTTGTAGTAATTCAGGTGGTGTAGTAAAGAGTAATTGCACTATGCAACTAAATAGAGAATCCAGAGAAACACCCAGGCAATATGGAAACGATTTATGAGAGGTCTGGCAGTGCAGAGTAGTAAGAAATAAAATGAGAAAAATGAAGCTAGGCCAACTAGCTCTCCAAAAGGATAAAAGTGAAATTAGACTCTGTGGTCAGCAGAATTCTAAAATGCCTCTAAGATTCTCACCGGTGTCCAAACTGTATAATCTCCCTTTGTTAAGTGTAGGCTGAACCTGTGAATTTAGTGGGATATCACTCCCTAATTAATATTACACCACCTGGCAGAAGGACTTGTGCATATGTAATGAATGTCCCTAGTGAGCTGACTTTGAGTTAATCCAGAGACAGATTATCTTGAGTGGGCACAGCCTATTCAGGTGATCTCTTGAAGAAACAAGAAACAGTAGCAGACACTCTCCCGTGGGCTTGATGAAGTAAGGAGCTATGCTGAGAGCAGTCCGTAACCAACAGCTAGCAAGAAAACTTGAACCTCAGTTATACAGCCACCAGGAAATGTATTTTGCCAACAACCAGTGAGTTTGGAAAAGATACTGAGCTCTGAATGATAACATAGCCCAGCTAACACCTTGAAATCACCTTGTGAACCCTGATCAGACAACCCAGCTATGCCACATCTGGATTTTGACATACAGAAACTGTGAGATAATTAATGAGGATTGTTTTCAACCACTGATTTTGTGGCAATTTATTACACAGCAATAGAAAATTAATACTGATCCTTACTTCCATCATACACAACATCAATTCTAGTTGGATTAAAGACTTACATATGAAAGAAAAAAGCATAAAACTTTTATAAAAATGCGTGGTTAAAAAAGCCTTTATAACATCAAAATAGAGGAGTATTTCTTTAAAATATACAAAAAGCACAAACAAAATGAAATAATGTATGTTGAGTACATTAAAATCAAAAATATTTTTTCTAAAGATATAATAAAGAGAATGAAAAACAACCCCAAAACTGTTTTATAAATACCTAAAATTGACAAAGGATTAGTATCCAGAAGTTATAATAAGCTGTTATGAATCCGCAAGAAAAATACAAATAGTACAATAGGGAAAGAGGTAAAAGAGATGAATAAGCACTACACAAAAGGAGATATCCATATGGCTAATAACCATAAGAAAAGATGCTCAAATTCATTAACAACAAGGAATATACAAACAAAATAAAAATGAACTACCAATACAAACTCCAGATTTTGGGAGGAAGGAAAAAAAAAAAGTTCCACCAGAAATAAGGGTTGGCAAAGATACAGAGCAAGTTGAACACAAATACTGTTGGGTGGAGTATAAGTTGGTAAAGCCCCTTTGGGAACAAAACAAAACAAAATGTGGTTTTTCCTAGTGTTGAAGAAACACACGCCCCATGACCCAGTGATTCTGTTTCAATTTAAATACCATAGAGAACCTCTCACACTGTGCATGGTAAGACAAAAGTAAGATGTTGAGACTGTGTTGTGATCCTTTATTTCTTACATAAATTTTGTAAATATTGTTTTGTATCTACTCAATATTTCATAAAGATATTCTTAAAAATTCTTGGAAATTGTCTTTTGTTGTGTTTTTTTTTCAGACCAATCACAGTGGTCGGAAAAAAAGATGAGTTTCATTTGAGATTTGAGATTAGATTAGAAAGAATATTTTCAAAACTAGTGGGTGTTGTTTGTTCTTAAAGTCCAGGATCAAGACCAAAAAAAAAAAAAAAAAAAGGAACTACCTTTGCTTTACAATATAATCTGAAATGTTAAAAGTGAAAATTACAGAAAAGAAAAACAGTTGTAGGAATATAAAACCCTCCAGGAATCAGAAAAATTAATATGATCCACACTATATAATGATCCACACTATATATGTCAAATTATAATGATCCACACTATATATTAATGGATTAATTAGTCTAATTAATCAGTATGCCTGACTGAAACTCTTGGCTGATGGTGAGGCTGAATAGTTTCTCGGCAGGAAAAATGCCGTGAGCAGTTCTTAGTGTAAACTATGGTGGTAGTAGGATAGAATGGTGGGCAAAATGTTTTACATATTTGTTAGTATCTTATTTATATACTTGCTTAAAATAATCCAAAATTTTTACTGAAATCATTCTACCAGCTAATGATAAAGTGAAAACCTACATAATTGCAAAATTCATAGTGTTCTTAAAAATAAACCAATTACTCAGAAGAAATACAACACTTCTTAGATAATCATTCTAGAAATACAACACTTCTTAGATAATCATTCTCCTGAAATCCTCATAGGATAGTCCTCATAGTACAATTTTGTATATTGTACTATTGTTTTTTAAATAATAGGTGTAACAGGGAGTTGCACAGGATTCTGTCTTACACTGATACTCAATATAACCTGAAGGTATCAGACTAAAAGCAAACCAATAAAAGTGATTGTTGCCTTCAAACAATGCCAGAGGTTCAGGTGCCATCTTTCTGCTGATTATAGTTTGAATCAGAAATAAAATTAGATTAGATGAAAGAAAAACAGGTATACTTCAAATGATTTTCTCCAAATATTGTTTTTATCGTTTCACAATTTTATGGTTTTGAAATGTGTTTTATGAGCACTGACAATTTATCTCAGCGATATTTGAAAGGGAATGAGAATTAGTTTAATATTTTCTTGTGAGGACTAAGGAGTCCCTGGTCTTAACACATCAAGGAAATAAACTGATGGCACAGATGTAATTGGGAAAAAATTATTCTTAAACATTGTTTTGATTGTACTCCAGTGAGCTAATGTATGAGTAATGGAGGGCCCAGAATTCTAATTCACAGAGGATTTTTTTCCCTTAAAAAATGCACATTTCATGGCTGTAAGCAATGTCAGTTTACCATATAACCATAGATATTGTTCAAGAAAGTCACTGAGAACTCAGAGCTCTTCCTGAGTCCTCCTCTGCCCATTCAGTTTTCTTTGTCTCTGTCTCAAGAAGATTCTTCACTTTAAGAAACCGTATCAGCACTGCAAAAAGTAAAAAGAAAAGGATTCAAGGCAAAAGGCAGGTAGCTCCTGTAAGGTCTTTCCCTATTTATCAAAAATCTCCTATGGCTTTCCTAGAAGCCTCATTTAGTATACTTCTGTGTACTTTTTAATTATTATGAATGGACTATTTTTCAGAACAGTTTTAGATATACAGAAAAAAATGAGCAAACAGTACAGACTTCGAACATATTACTTCACATAGTTTCCCTGTATTATTAACATTTTATGGTGGTTTGCTACAGTTAATGATTTGATATTGATACATTATTACTAGCTAATGTCCATAGTTTACTTAAATTTCCTTAGTTTTGCTGTAATGTCCTTTTTTTCTGTTCCAGAATCCCATTTATGATACTGCAGTGCATTTAGCAGTTATGTTTTCCTAGGTTTTTCTTGCCTGTGACAGTGTCTTTGTTTTTGGTGACTTTAGAAGTTTTGAGGATTATTGGTCAGACATATTGTAGGACTGGAATTTTTCTGATGCTCTTCCTCACTATTAGGCTGCAGGGTTATGGGCTTTGGGATTACAGAGTTAAGGTGCCATTTTCCTCACGTGTTTTATGACTGTTGATGTTGACCTTGATCACCTGGCTGAGTAGCGTTTATCAGGTTTCTCCACAATGAAGTTACTGTCATTCTCCCTCTTTCTATACTATGCTCTGTAATGAAGATACTACACACAGCCCATACTTAAGGAGTAGTGAGTTATTAATTTATTTAATCATTTATTCATATCGACATGGCCTTATAAACAATTATTTTATACTTATAATCCAAGTTGTCTTATAACCCAATGGTGTTTAATTTGTTTTGTTCCTCAGATCATTCCAGCTTGGGCCACAGGGAGCTCTTTCAGTTGGCTTTTCATTTGGCTTTTGTATCATTTTGATAAGCCTCTATCAGTTTTTTAACACATTCTGTTTTCTGGTATCACATAATGCTCCAGGCTCATATTATATATTTCTTGCCCCTCTTTTAGAATCAGCCATTTCTCCAAAGAGCCTTGGTCCCTTTTATTAGAGAATGATATTAGAAACCAAGATCTGAGTGCTAGGTGTTCTGTTGACACTGGGGTATTATTTCTTTTAGGTCCACTCACTTGCCTGAGCAAGATAATATGTATGCATATTAATATTTGTATATACAGATAGCTATCTATATATTTTATGTCACCATTTGCATCTATATTAAATAAAACATGAGCTCTTACTGTTGTCTGCAACTTTAATTTATTACCATGTGAATCATGCTGGCCTCTTCCATTTGCTTACCTGCACGTTTCCGCCCCGACAGTGAGAGAACCTGGCTCCTGTCATCTGCCATTTATTTACTTAACTGTTCGATTATACCACACATGTAGAGCAGTACCAAGATTGTTTAACCATCCCCCAGGGTAGATACACTTTATCAACTAGAATACAATGCTTATGTGCAATTCTTTTTATCTATAGTCTACAGATTCTATTCACTTTAAAAGTTATTCAGGTTATCACCTTATTCTCTGTCCCTTTCAGTGAGGTTTTTCTCAAACATTTGTAATATAGGTAGATTATTCTGTCATAGTCTGCGTTCTTTCCTTGGAGTCCCCAATCTCCTAAATGATCTTTAAAAATGTGCATTCTTGAGAGTTCACTTTTTTCTGTTGTAAACTTCTACAGGTTTTGACAAACGCAAAATATCACGTATCTACCGTTTCAGTATCATACAGAATATCTTAACTGCCATAAAAAAATCCTCTGTGTATTCACTCTTGTCATCCTGAAACCTTGGCAAATAATGATATTTTTGTGGTTTCTAGTGATTTGCCTTTTTCAGGATGTCATATAATTGCAATTATACAGTATGTACCATTTTCTGACTGGCTTCTTTCCCTTAGCAATATGCACTTAAAATTCCTCTATGTCTTTGTGTGGCTTGATAGCTCTATTTTTTTTATTACTAAAAGAATTCATTGTACATATGTACTACAGCTTGCTTATCCAACTACCTATTGAATAACACCATGGTTGCTTTTAATGACTATAAATAAAGCTTCTATAAGTAATTTTGTGGAAGTTTTTATGTAGATATAGTTTTTCAGCTCAATTGGGTAAATACCTAGCAGTATGATTATTAGTTCATATGATAAGACTGTGTTTAGCTTATGCCAAACTATCTTCCAAAGTGTACCATTTTGTATTCCCACCAGCAATAAATGAAACTTCCTCATCATATATGAATGCAGTTCTGATGTTTGCTTTGTCTCTTCAGATTGTGTTTTGTCTTGCCTTTTAGCATGCTTTGTCATTTTT
Organism: Kogia breviceps; assembly: GCF_026419965.1. Lineage (NCBI taxonomy): Eukaryota > Metazoa > Chordata > Mammalia > Artiodactyla > Physeteridae > Kogia > Kogia breviceps. Next base: position 51,369,522 of record NC_081322.1, read on the forward strand.
TGTTGAAAGATAACCATGCAATGGCAAGTGAGGTAAACAGACATTTAATGTGAGATTTATGCTAATCTGGCTAGGTGCTGGCTGTGTTTAATGTTTACTCTAGCTGTAGATACCAGAGGCTTAAGTTTCCTCAAGTGTCCTTTTTTTTGTTTTTGTGTTTTTGAACCTTGCTGTCTTTGTTTTCCCTCACTACTCCTTAAGTAGAGTCTGTGACTCGTATCTCTTTTAATTGTAATCCTCTGTTACATTGGAGCCCTGTTGATGTAGTGGCAAGGTGTGGAGAGAGGAAGCATTCTATAACATTGTTATTAAATGTGTCTTTTAGTGGGTCTGAGTCCCTGAGCTCTGACCTTAGAAGTGTTTCTTAGTGTTTCTCCTCCTGTTAGGTAAGACTAACAGGAAGAGGAACAGGTAATTAGAAGAGCCTGAATTCAGCTAATTGCCCTTTCCCCAAGTTGCAAAAAGTCTCTGGTATACTGGTTTCCTTTAGAGAACAGGTTTTTGTTACAGGAAATGCTATGGAAAATTTTCAAAATCATTACTTTGCTCCTCTTCCTGCTAGAAACAGGAGGGGATTTTTCTCAAATCTTTACCATGACAACGTGGTGGGTTTCCTGGAAGTAAAACACATGAATGTGTGGGCTCCTTCTTAAGACGGGGTACCCAGGAGTTTTCACGCTCAAGTTTGTCCATACTCAACCTCCAGCCATTCTCCAACATCACTATTTAAGTGTTCTTACCCGTTTATGCCTTTAGTGGCTTCTGCTTCAGGTAAGCTTATTGTGGCTGCAATTTTCTGTATTTGCCTATTCTTCAGATTTGGGGACTGACAATTTTCCATGTAATCTCAGTTCTCTGATGGATTTAAGAGAAGTCAGTGATTATTACTTTCTTCAGATTTTTTGTTGTTGTAAATTTGGGAATAATGACTTCCAAGCTGAAACCAGAAGTCTTCTGCCTACTTTTCTGTGGTAGAATCATGTCATTATTGCTACTCTGTCCACACACTGCTACTCCTAGTAGTGCATATTGTCAAAATTAGAGGTCTGTTAGTAAATGATGAAGGAGTGAACATTGGGTAGGCACTAGTAGCAGTAGTTACGTTTACTAAAAGTAAGATAACTTCAGAGAGAAAGTTTTTATTCTGTTAAATTATGTTGTCTTCTATAGAGAAAGATCTTTAAAGCCGGTTCATAATTTGAAATATTTGAGTTTAATTCAATTTTATAAAATTATATATTCCCTAGTGATTCAAATCTTATGACATTTACAATCCATGTAAATATTATTTAGATTGAAGGTTCTGATAAGTTTTGCTGAAAAAAAATCTGATGTTATTTATCATTGTATCTGATATATTTATCACTGAAAACAGAATGATTATACATATAAAATATTAATAAGAATGATGGATTGTTGACAAAACATCAGTGAACTTCACATCCAACTTTATTTATTAGTATGCATTTTCAAATCCATACAATAAATGAATCATCCACACCTGGTTAGCCTCACATCCATTGCCTTTTAATCTGGTGAGGTTTCAGTTTATTCTGCTTTATCTAATTACCTTATTAACTTTGCCATATTTTTTTCTCCTGTATAGCAGAGGAAACTACAGATAAGTAGAATTAAAGTTTAGCCTAAAGCTTAAGGTTGGCAACTGAATGTTTTTAAAAACAATATATTTATCCATATCTTCCTATTCAGAAAGTAGAAAGGTAAATCTAGAGTTATTTATTGCTTTGAATCAGTCTGAGAACGTTTCAGCTTGTAATGGAAGAAATTCAACAGATTCGAAAGCTCTTTCTCCATTGGATTCTGAGTGTTTACACGTATTAACACTTTCAATTATTATACACTCCACGAAACAGATACTGCTATTTAAAAATGAGGGAAGAAAAATGATATGTAACTTGGCTATGTTTATATAAATACTAAGTGACAGGATTCAAACTCAAATTTTTTACTTCCAGAGTCATTTCTTTTAAATTCCGTACAGTAAGTCCCCTACATATGAACGAGTTCTGTTCCAAGAGCACGTACAGAAGTCCAATTTGTTGGTAAGTCCAACAAAGTTAGCCTAGGTACCCAGCTAACACAATTGGCTATATAATACTCTACCGTAATAGGTTTATAATACTTTTCCCACAAATAATACATAAAAAACAAACACAAGAAATAAAGATTTTTAATCTTACAGTACAGTACCTTGAAAAGTACAGTAGTACAGTACAACAGCTGGCATACAGGGGCTGGCATTGGGTGAACAGGCAAGAAGAGTTACTGACTGGAGGAGAGAGAGGAGGTGGGAGATGGTAGAGCTGAAGGATTGTCAGCTAAAGGATTGCCAACAATAGGAGATGGAGGGCAAGCTGCAATTTCACTCACGCCTGACATTGATGGCACAGATTCTGGTTCCTTGCTGGATTCAAGTCTATCTTTCCTTTGGAAAAAAACAGTACAGTGATGTCTGGGTAGTAGCTCTTTTTTTGTCATCATAGATGACATGGTAGCACTGGATTGCATTCTGAACGGCTACTGCAACCTTCGTGTACTGTTCTACATTCAGGTCCTGTGCCTCAAAAACTAACAGTGCCTCCTTTTGCCATTTCCTGTGTCATGAATCTCTTTGGTTCTTCAGTGACTTCTCCTTCCTCTTGTCTCTCTTCATCCTTTCTCTGGGCATGTTCTCCATCTTCGAAAGTTTGCAACTTGAAAGTTCATATGTAGGGGACTTACTGTACTCTCATAACTTTTGTCTGCAAATAAGTTTACACATTTTTAAAGGAATATTGTTGAATTTTGAGTTGGACTTTGGCATGTATCAAACACCATATAAATTATACTTTTAATCTGTACATTTACTTTTTTAAAGGAAAAATCCAAAAATCATAAATTTTGAAAAGATCTGATGGGCTTTATTCAGTGATTCATGAATTGAGCAGCATCTATTCTAGCAGACAGAAAGGAGCTCCAACGTGTTGTACAAGAGAGAAGGTTTTATAGATGGAAGTAAGTAGAAACAAGGAAATTATACTGAGCATTTGCTGACTGATTAAAGCAGGTTATTTTCCTTTTATGGAACAAAGGGAAGTGTTGGACCCAGGCTAGGTAACTTGTGCTGAGCAGGCAAGCACTGATTGGTTGACCTAGGCCTTCCTTTTCTTGGAAAGCTGAGCATAGAAACTTAGTTAAGTTTTGGTTTGCTGACATGGGGCTTAGCATAAGAGACTCTAGCTTGGGTCTATTGTGGACACTTCAGCAGCTTAAAAATGTTACACACCATCAAAGTATACAAACATGTGTTAGGCACTGGTGAGTCAGTTGTGCGATAGAGGATCCTGTTTTCATGAGTAAAGAATAAAATAGAGATTGACATCAATCTAATAAATACATAGCATATATATAAAAAGTAGAATAAAATTGTTATAAATGGAAGGAGCCCATGGTGATGTGAAAAATATACAGTTCATTAAAAATGTGTATGGATATAGAAATCATGGGGGACTGTTTTAGGGAACTAACATTAGAGCTGAAACCTAGCATTGTAATAGGACTTCACCAGATGACTAATGGGTGGAAGACAATTCTATCCACAGGGAAAAATATATGTGAAGACCCTGTTCAGTAATTAACATAATAGCAGGCCACAGGTACGCAGGAGTGTCGTGAAGAGAGTCATGCGTGCTTGTGAGTCCTTTCAACACTCACGCTTGTGAAATCTTCACAGTTACTTATTCAATAGTATACTAGAAGTATTAGCTAATGTAATCAAACAAAATAAATAAATTAGAAGTATAAGAATTAGCAAGGAAGAAGTAAAACACTATTTTCAGAAAATGTTAGTAAACCTAAAATGCTTAGAGAATCATCGACAAAATTACCTCAAACAATAATTCAGTGAGAGTATAGAATATCAACTTAATAGGAAGAATCAGTAGTCTTTATATACAGGATCAATAACCAGTTAGAAAATATAATGTTTGAGAAACTCTATTTACTATAGTAAAACAAAGGTAATATATTTAGGAATCAAGTTTAAAGAACTATTTTAAATCAATATAAGAAAACTTTAAAACACTCCTGAAAGACGCTGATATAGACTTGAAGAATTGTAAAGACATCCCTTGTTCTTAGATAACATGACTCAACATCATATAGATTTTAGTTCTCTCTAAATATTTAATATTTAATGCTAGTCAACAAAAATTATCCACAGCTTCTGTCAGGAACCAGTTGATATCTCAGAGTTGTCAGGAAACGCTGAAAAAGAAAAGATGTAAGGAGGCAATTGTACAAATTCAGAATTAAAACTTCTTGGTACAGGTACTTGACGGCAAGCAATAGCAATACTCTTTAGCACATGTTTAGTATATCATAACAGAAGCATCTCAAATCACTGGGGCAAATATTGAGCAATAAATATTGTTTTTGGCTAAGTGAATAACTATTGGACAAAGATAAAATTTGATCTATATCTCATAGGAATTAATTCCAAATGAATCAGAGCTATGAACACAATGAGTGAAACTATATAAACATTAAAAGGAAATGAGTGAATTATTCTATAACCTATATGTAGGACAAGGTTTTTTAACAGTGGCTCAAAATCTAGTTGCAATCAAAGAAAAGATTGACAAATTCAACTATACACACATACATATACACACAGAGACAGACACACACACACACCCATACGTATATGGCAACAACAAATACATAAAATACTATAAGTAAAATCAGTCAAATAATAAACTGAAAGAAAGTATTTGTAACATTTGTCATAGATAAAAGGCTGAAATCTCCTGTGATATAAAAAATATTTTAAAGTTGAGGAAAAATAGGCCACAGCCCACTCAAAAGAAATGGGTAAAAGGCAGAAGCAAGCAATTCATTTAATAAGATATAAAACTTGTTTGAAACATATAAAAGTGTCTGCCCCTCATAAGACAGAGTTTAGCAACTATTAAAACTCTTTTGACAATGTAATCTGTTGATTGGATTAAGCAGACATTCTACACAATTGCAACTGGCAGTACAAACTGATACAGTTCTTATGTAGGAGTATTTGATAACCTCAAAACCAAAAATATTCCTATGTGTTTATCTTTCAGCCCAGCAATCCCACTTCTTGGAATTTATCCTGAAGACATACTTCCAACAATACAAAAAAATACATATATAAATGTATACACATACATACACACAAGGTTATTCACTGCAGTATTATTTGTATTTTTCAAAAGAAGAGTAGAGAAATAAAAACAATAGAATGAAAAACAATCAAGGAAGGTGGCAAGAATATACCAAGAATAACAACAAAGTTATATAATTTTTTTTTTGAATTTATTTATTTATTTATTATTTTAACATCTTTATTGGAGTATAATTGTTTTACAATAGTGTGTTAGTTTTTCCTTTACAACAAACTGAATCAGTTATACATATACATATGTTCCCATATCTCTTCCCTCTTGCATCACCCTCTCTCCCACCCTCCCTATCCCACCCCTCTAGGTGGTCACAAAGCACAGAAGTGATCTCCCTGTGCTATGCGGCAGCTTCCCACTAGCTATCTAATTTACATTTGATAGTGTATATATGTCCCTGCCACTCTCTCACTTCGTCACAGCCCACCCTTCCCCCTCCCCATATCCTCAAGTCCATGCTCGAGTAAGTCTGTGTTTTATTCCCATCCTACCACTAATCTCTTCATGACATTTTTTTCCCTTAGAGTCCATATATATGTGTTAGCATACGGTATTTGTTTTTCTCCTTCTGACTTACTTCACTCTGTATGACAGACTCCAGGTCCATCCACCTCATTATAAATAACTCAGTTTCATTTCTTTTTATGGCTGAGTAATATTCCATTGTATATATGTGCCACATCTTCTTTATCCATTCATCTGTTGATGGACACTTAGGTTGCTTCCATGTCCTGGCTATTGTAAATAGAGCTGCAATGAACATTTTGGTACATGAGTCTTTCTGAATTATGGTTTTCTCAGGGTATATGCCCAGTAGTGGGATTGCTGGGTCGTATGGTAGTTCTATTTGTAGTTTTTTAAGGAACCTCCATACTGTTCTCCATAGCGGCTGTATCAATTTACATTCCCACCAGCAGTGCAAGAGGGTTCCCTTTTCTCCACACCCTCTCCAGCATTTATTGTTTCTAGAGTTTTTGATGATGGCCAATCTGACTGGTGTGAGATGATATCTCATTGTAGTTTTGATTTGCATTTCTCTAATGATTAATGAGGTTGAGCATTCTTTCATGTGTTTGTTAGCAATCTGTATATCTTCTTTGGAGAAATGTCTATTTAGTTCTTCTGCCCATTTTTGGATTGGGTTGTTTGTTTTTTTGTTATTGAGCTGCATGAGTTGCTTATAAATTTTGGAAATTAATCCTTTGTCAGTTGCTTCATTTGCAAATATTTTCTCCCATTCTGAGGGTTGTCTTTTGGTCTTGTTTATGGTATCCTTTGCTGTGCAAAAGCTTTTAAGTTTCATTAGGTCCCATTTGTTTATTTGTGTTTTTATTTCCATTTCTCTAGGAGATGGGTCAAAAAGGATCTTGCTGTGATTTATGTCATATAGTGTTCTGCCTATGTTTTCCTCTAAGAGTTTGATAGTGTTTGGCCTTACATTTAGGTCTTTAAAAGTTATATAATTTTGATAATGATGAAATAGTGTTAACTGTCAGAGAGAGACTGTTAAGGGACTGATATAAAAACAAACAATAGGTGGACCATATAGAACTCTGACTCACAACCTGCAGGCAACTACCCAAGAAACAAACTCTCTATCTACAGTAAACAAATCTGGAAGCCAGCCTGCTGTAAGTCAGACTTACAGGAAGCCAGATTGCTATCACTGGTAACAATTCAGGGAGCTAAACAATAATTTCTGTAACAATGGGCTAAAAAGGGCAAGGACTTGATTAATAACTGACAGCTTACCTAATTTTTGTCCTTGCTTTCAACTTACCACCAACCTGACTCCCTAGCTAAAGCAAGCCCAGAATAAATAGCCTTTGCTTTTCTCTTTCGGTTAGTCTTCATTTATTTCCACAGTGCCAAAACCCATGCATGAAATAGTGGGAGCCATTTTCCCAGAAGATGAATGGGAAGTGTCAGTTACCTTAGAAAATGAAAAGGTGTGGTATAGCGTGAAAAGTGAAAGTTCTGGTGAGAGACTTTGTGAAAAGCATTTTAATCCTCAAATTCCCCTCCTCAACCTGCCCATATACAAAACAGTGCTATTGATAGATAACCAATACTTTTCTCTAGCTCTGCATCTAGAATGCCAGCAATGAGGCTTATACTCTTCACCCAGAAGGATCACACTAAACTGGATGACACCAACTGCCTCAAACAAACAAAAAAAGATAATATGGATAATTGAGACCTTCAGCTGCTAAGTCTCTATATGATTAGCCTACAGTAAAGCTTAGCACTGGGAAAGCACTGTTTCTACAACCAGAACATCTAAGTAAATTTCAGTGCCTCCATCTCAAATATGAATGGACAAATACATTTGAGGAAAGTTTTTTAATATGAAGAATAGATACAAAAATCATACAGAAAACTAAAGGAACTCAGAGGAAACAGAAGAATCAATAGAAAAATAAAGCTAACTAACAATAACCTAGTTAATATCTTCAGAGAAATAGGAAAAGATATTACACATGCAAAACAGATATTTTAAAAGAATGCATACTCTTGGAAATAAAAATGGTAGTAGAAATAAATATTAATTAAAATATATAGGATCTAGGTTGAAGAAAGTTTTTTAGACAAAACAACAATAACAACAACTACAAAACTCAAAAGGGAGAAAAAATAGAAATACAGTTTAACTGATACAACTTTTGAATAATGAGTTGCAGAATGACCAAAATAATACAAGAAAATTTTCCCAAACTAAAGGAAATGTGTTTTCACATTCAAAGTGCTACAAAGGACCCTACACAATGATTCCATAAAAAATAAACTAAGACACGATGTTGTAATTTTCTTAGTTTTTAAGGAACAAATATAAGATAATGTTTCCAGAAAGAAGGAGGAGGAGAAGGAGGAAAACACATTGCATACAAAGACTTGGAGTCCAGTATGATGACAATAACATTCGAATCTACAAGGGAGAGGAGAAATACCTGCCATGTTCTGAGGGTAAAATATTGTCCATCTAGAATACTATCAAGGCAAATTATTAATCAAGTGTCAGGATAGAACACAATACTTTTTCAGACCTGCAAAATCTCACTATTTTTAACTCCCTGTCATTTTTCTCAGGAAGTTACTGGAAAGTGGACCCTGTTCATGTATCGAAAGATTGAGTATTGTTAGAAATATCACTTGTCCCCTATTAAAATACAACAAATATTTACTCCCAAATCCTCATCAAATGTTTCATAGAACTTCACAAGCTGATCCTTACATAAAGGTGAAGATGTAAACGAATAAAATGGACACGAAAATTGTGAGGTAAAATGTTAGGGGAATATGCTATAACAAATATAAAAATTTGTCTTGAGGGCATGGACTTTAAAATCTTGTAGCACTGATTCAGCAATATACAAGGGATTAGTCTAAAGATCACAAGAACATTGCCCTGTACTTGTGGAAACTTACTGTATAATAAATATTCCATTATTTTTTAATAAGAAAAAGTGGTCTATATGACACAGAGGGCAGCAAAATTCTTTGTTTGCATATCCCCTCATATTCGTTTTTAAAATCTAATCTTTATACATTTTTTTCATTCTAATTTGTAAAATTTGTAATGGCTGTATATTTAAATATTGACATTTTAATGAAAACTGTAATAAGATTATTATGTATTTGAACAGTTTGTAAAATATATTCAATGGAATACAAATATCTACCAACATCCACTTAAAAATTAATGAACATGCTCTTTTTAACATTCTGAAACTTTATATCTTCCCTTTTTCTACTTTGAACTCATATTTTCATTCTACTTTCCTTGTAGAATTTTTCTCCCAATTTACTGCATTTTCTGCTTGAAATTTATTTATTTATTGTCCTATTTGTCTTTAATAAAATATGTGTAAAAGTGACATTTTATCTTATATTTTATTTTCTATGACATTAAAGATATAAGTATTCAAATATTCACTGGATATTTTACTTATTTTTATTAAGTAAATTTTCACTGAAATATAAAATACATGTGTAAATAGTCACAAATAATAAATATATATTGGCAGCATTTTCACAATGTAAAATTATGTTCACAGATCAATAAATAGAAAAAGACCAGCAATCGAGAAATCTCCCTCTCCCTCTTTTTCACTGCTTCCCCTCAAAGTGACTATTATCCTGAGTTCTAACATTATAGAGATTAGCTTTGCCTACTTTTGAACTTCATGTAGATGAATCTTATGTTAAGTGCTTATTTATGTGGCTTCTTTTCCTCAATATACGCTTGTGAGAAACTTCCACATTGTTGCATGTAGCAGTGGGTCATTCATTCTTATTGCTATTTAGTGTTCAATTATGTGACTATAACATGTTTTTTAAAAAATTTCTCTACTTCTGCATCTACTTAATCCTCTAAGTTTCCCAACTGAGATGATGAGGTGTCTACCAAAGGTGCCTCTCCTTGGTGAGATCTTGAACTTTAATTTTTGTTTTCTCAGCACTGAAAACTCTAGAAATTGCCTATTTGACCACCAGGAACTTTCTGTCTAGCTTCTTATATTCTGCCCTGTGCAGTTCAAGGATTTGGCAGTTGCCTTAAGGACAAAACCAGTATAATGTTAGGTTTACTTTCCTGTGGCGCATTCTCACAGGAATATATCTGCTAACTCCCTCTCTCCCAAGTTCTGACTGTTTTTGTACTCATAATCCTTACTTTGTTTCCTCTGGCCCCATGATATCAACAGAATGTCTCCTGGCTTCTCTGCCTTTAGTAGTAGTAGTCCCTACTTGGACTATCTCTCAAGATATATACCAGGAATTATCAAATGGCCTGAGGGATCAAGAATCTGCAGAATTTGCTCCTTTATATGTAGTTCCCTTTCTCTTTAGGGTATTGGTTTCTTGAGTACTGTTTCCTCTAGGAATTCTCTGTTGCCTTCTAACGATTTTGTTGTTGTAGTTGCTATTTGTTTGTTTTTTATATTCTATCTGGCTATTTCCATATTTCTCCATGGTAGATTTGACTGTTGCAATTATTTTATCATAGCCCTGTAGAAAAGTCTACCATCATTTTAAGGAAACTCTTTTTGTTAAAGCATAACATACAAATAGAAAATTGCACAAATACAGATGGACAGATCCAAGAATTTTCAAAAGTAAATGTATGCATTTAACTAGCACCCGGATAAAAGTAGTAAATTAACACCCTTGTGCCTGTTCACAGCCAATGCCCACAACTATCCAAGAATATCTACTATTCTAGCTTCATAGATTAGTTTTCCTTATTGTTGACCTTCATACATAAGAAATCAACGTGGACTTTTGGCAATCTTATTTTGATTAACATTTTGTTTTTCAGTTAATCATTTTATTAATCATGTTGAGGTCTATTTTGGTTAATTGGTGAATTGATTTAATTTCAAATGTTAAACCATCTCTGAATTCCTAGAATAAAATTTGGTTATGACAATTGGCTGCAATATATTATCTGGACTTGATATTCTGATGTTTTGTAAGAATTTTTGTATCTATGTTAATAAGGGTTATTTATTGTATTTAGGCTTAATGTAATTATTTCATATTTTTTCGTTTATGTCTACGTTTTACTATGTGTTTTCTATTTGAACCACCTGTATTATATATTTTTATCAGTCTTTACTTGATGATTTTGATTAATCTAGTGTATTTATCATTGAATTTTATCATTTATTAATATGTATAATATAGTTATTTATTATTTCCTTATTTTTAATGGCTACCATAGGATTTACATGTATCTTTGATTTATTAAGTTTAATACAGTGAACACTTTTATCTCTCCCCTAATAACTTTAATAGTTAAGACTTTAAAACAGTTTATTCCCATTCATGTACCTCACTGTTGTCTTTTGTTTTACTGTTTCATGCATTTTAATTTATATATATTTGAAACCCCATAGACAGTATCATTTTGAGCCCTCCTTCCCTCTCTCTGTCCCTCTCTGTCTCTCCGTCTCTGTCTCTCCCCCTCTCACTCTCGCACACACATACACTCCCACATGGCTACCTCTTCTGTTCTTCATAACTTCCTTTTCTTTTCCTTATTTCCATCTGAAATGATCATTCTGCATGAATATTATTTGATTTCCTTTAGATCAAATTTAGGCTGGTAATAATTTCTGAGCACATTCAAGATGTCTTTGTTTATGTTGGGAAGCCACCTGTCTATTTTATTCTATTGCTGCTCTGGTGAAGGTAATGTATCTTTATTCCTTAGCTGCTTTTAACATTTTCTCTGTCATGCGGGTTCAGCCATTTTACTAAATAAACTAGGCTTGGCTTTCTTTGTGTGTTTTTTTTCCTCCTTAAGAGTTTTCAGAGCATCTTGAAATATATTTTGATACATTTTATGACCTCTGTCAAATTTTCTCTCCTCTTTTTCTGAAACTCCATATAAATATGAAATCCTTTCATTGGGTAGTATATGACTCTTGCTATTTTTTTTCCTCTATGCTTTAGTTTGTATATTTTCTCTTGGCTTAATTGTTCACCAATTCTGTCTCCTGCCATTGTCTAATTTCTTATTATGCCAATTAATTATTTATTTCTGTTATTGAATTTTTCAGTTTATTCCTATTAAACTCTTTCTTCAGTTCCATTTTTTCGTTAAAGTTCTCCAGGTTTAACAATTTTTTTCTCCCTATTATATTATTTCTTTAAAATTTTAATTATGATATTTTAGTCTTTGTGATTATACTCCAATATCTGAATCACATATAAGTCTTGTATTTTCCCATATCTTGGCCATTCTAATACTTGTTGATTAAATTATTGACATTGTGGATAAAAAGTTTAGGTGTTCCACATGGTATATTTCTCCTTTAAATACAGTTCACCCTTTCCTCAGGGAGATAGAATGGGGACCTTTACCTTAATTCAATCAGAAACAGCTGAGTCAAACTCTTCTGCACATTTGGTATTACTCCGTCTACTTCTGTTTCCCTCCTATCCTTAGAGAAAAATATCTAAGTGTGTTATTGAGATGCCAGTCCTCATGGGTATACATTCTGTCGCTATGTCCTGAACTGAAGTTTTCTTCTGTTTAACACATCAAGATATTCAAAGAAGTTTTTGTATTGCCTTTCTATCTCTTCTACTCATGTGGCCTCCAAAGTTTTCAATGTGTTAAGTAGAAAACTTGTTTCATTTAAGCTCAGTTCTCTGGTCATTACTCAACAGGATCTTGATCTCCCTAGCTTCTTCTAACTTTTTTTCCTCAACTCCTGAAAAACTACAAAATTTCTCCTGATTTCTCTATCCCCTAGAAGTGTTCCTCTGTCTAGAAAATGCCAAGGTTCTAAAATCCTTGTCCTACATTTAGTAAGAGAAAATATCAAAGGGAAAATGCAGCTGCCAAATGTCAGCTCATCTCTTCACAGTTACTACTTCTCTGAGATTTTGCTCTTCTATTATTGATTGCTTCATTAATTATCTGGTAACTTAATTTTTTAAAAATATTTTTAAATTTTTTAACATCTTTATTGGAGTATAATTGTTTTACAGTGTTACGTTAGTTTCTGCTGTATAATAAAGTGAATCAGCTATATGTATACATGTATCCCCATATCCCTTCCCTCTTGCGTCTCCCTCCCACTGTCTGGTAACTTTAAATGTTTATTACTATTGTGGTTGTTACTTAATATGTTTTTTTCCTAGTTATTAGCTGGAGCATTGGTTTTCTGTACAGTACTTTATCATACTCCAAGGTGCACATCTACTTTCTTTTTTTTTTTTTTTTTTTGCGGTACGCGGGCCTCTCACCGTTGTGGCCTATCCCGCTGCGGAGCACAGGCTCCGGCCGCGCACGCCCAGTGGTCATGGCTCACGGGCCCAGCTGCTCAACAGCACGTGGGATCCTCCCAGACTGGGGCACGAACCCGCGTCCCCTGCATTGGCAGGCGGACTGTCAAGGACTGCACCACCAGGGAAGCCCCTACTTTCATTTTTATTAGATAATTATGATGGTTATAAATTTATATGTTCAAAGTTATTTTCTTTAAGCAATTTAAAGATATTTCAATATTTGCAAGTACCTATTGTTCCTTTTGAAAATCAGCTGTCATTCTAATTTTTACTTGCTAAATAATAAGGTAAACATTCTTTGTTTCTCTGCCTTCTTTCAAAGAATTTTCTCAAAAGTGGAACCCAGTCATTTCTGCTTGTATCAAATTGGTCATAACTGGGGGGGCAGCCACACCAGTTGGTAAAAGAGACTAAGAAATATGTTTTTTTCAGCTGATTTTATTGGATGCCTCTTCTTATTGCACACAGTGAGAATGGAAGTTTGACATAGATATTTATTTCTCATTCAAAATATAATCATTTTGAGGAGACTGCTATAATATATCTTATGTTTATGTTGGAAAAGATATGTTAAATGAATTATTTTAAAAGTAAAATTCTACAACTTTAATTTTTCTGCAAGGAAAGAATCTACAGTGTATAATATATCTATAGCATGTAGCATATTTATAGCATCTATCTATTTACATCTATCTATTAACTATTTATCTATTTGTCTATAATCATCACCCTTATAACTATTTAGGAGAAAACATAAAGAAGGAAAGATGAGAAGCAGACAGAAGAGCTATGATAATCTTATAGCTTTTCTATACGTATGCCAGTGTTGTGGCAGTTGTGGGGTGGAGATGGAGTGCAGTAGATGTTACTAAGATTTAATGGCAGATATGACCTATAACTGTTTCTAGAGAGTGGCATGGACATATATACACTACCAAATGTAAAATAGATAGTTAGTGGGAAGCAGCCTCATAGCACAGGGAGATCAGCTCAGTGCTTTGGGACCACCTAGAGGGGTGGGATAGGGAGGATGGGAGGGAGACGCAAGAGGGAGGAGATATGGGGACATGTGTATATGTATAGCTGATTCACTTTGTTGTAAAGCAGAAACTAACACACCATTGTGAAGCAATTATACTCCAATAAAGGTGTTAAAAAAAGAAATAAATTATATCCAAACACACAAAAAAGAATATATTTGAAATAAACATTTATATACAGAAAAAAAATATTGGTGGTGAAGGACATTTGTGTAAAGATCACTAATCACTTACAGGCCAACATTTTGTAAAATAAACTAAAAATAAATTACAAAGAAATAAACTGAGAAACAGACATGAAGATGTAATCCTAATTTGATTATTAGATTCAACTGACATAAATTATTGTGTTAAATTGCTATGAGAATTTCTAAATGTTGTCTCTATTTCTGTACATATCTCATCCCAGAGTGCTAGCAGTTTGTAGACCACATTTTCAGTTGCACTGAACTAGAGGTTGTAAAGAATAAAACAGAAAGGGATGCACTCCTTTTTGGCTATTACTTTTGTATTAATATGAATATAATTTTGTATTGGTATTTTTATAGTATTGGTATTGGATTTATCGTTTGAACAACTGCATGGGTATTTTTAAAGAATACATTTATATTGAGAAAGTTTAAAAATAATTATTTTGACAGGTAACACACTGAGATTTGTGTGTAGCATGTTAACTTTGAAATTTCTTTGAACATTCATGATTGATATTTCACATAGACACTAACACCTGCAATCTTTCCAGAATACTTCAAGTTGAAATTACATGAGATTTTTATTTCTGCCATTAATAGTCTCTTAGTATACTTTCCTTTAGGATTCTTACCTATAGTATATATCATATGACTAGATATATCTTTCCAGTCATATATCATATGACTGGAAAGATCATTGTGTTTTCTTTCTGCTTGAATGTTATCTTGTAGTGAAATTATATTTTCAAGCTCTTGCTTCATTTTCTTTCAGAATCCTTTATGGCTATTCCATACCAAATTATCATTTGTTCTTTTGTAACTATACTTTTA
This sequence comes from Kogia breviceps, assembly GCF_026419965.1. Classification (NCBI taxonomy): domain Eukaryota; kingdom Metazoa; phylum Chordata; class Mammalia; order Artiodactyla; family Physeteridae; genus Kogia; species Kogia breviceps. The sequence goes on from NC_081322.1 coordinate 51,384,597, forward strand.
ATTTTTCTGTGTTTATCTGGATGATTTTGTAGTTCTTAGTTATCCCTGTTATAAATTTGCATCCTGCTCAGCAATTAAAGAGCACTTACAATTTCTAAATTCCTATCCGTCTACAGTTCTGGAAAATAATCTTGTTTTATTTCTTTCATTAATTTCCCCACCAACTTCTCTATGAAACTTCTTTTAGATTAATATTAGAAATGCTAACTATATTCCATATATTTTAATTTTTGTCTATCCTTTTCTCTTTGTGATAGAATTGAACTTCTTTGTATGGCCTTCTTGTTCTCTAACACTTCTGTAATGTTTACTTAGCAATTCAACCTATATATTGCTTTTATTTATATATCATTGATCAAATGTTTTCTTTTAAAAAATCTGTATTTGTATGAGTTTTTGCAAGCAACTATTCTGAATTTTCTGTCAGAATAATAACTGTATTCTGCTGGTAGGATGTTAAGTCTTCTTGTTGAATTTGTTGCCCCACTATTTTGGTATTTTTTAGTTTTCTGGTCACATTTTATTTGAGAGAACCTATTTGCCTACCAGTTGTTTTTAATGATAAGCTACCTCAATAAATAACAACCAGCCATCTTGCTTCTCCTACTCCATGGTCAACACTTACTTAATTTGCTGATAGATATTACTGTCAAACTCAAGTGTGTTGGGCAAGTAGGGGGATACACTAATCAAAGTGTTGATTGAATCCCAAAGCAATTATCCTTGGAAATATCACAGGAACTCCTCCAATTACTTGTATCAGCAATACTAGAATTAAATACTATATACTTTTCTTTACAATTCATACTTAGTCTTATATATATAATGCTCACCATTAGCCTTTATCTTGATTTCTCTCCAATCATTTGGCTGCCTGAAGCTTGTACACTAATAAATTATTCAAGAAAGACTCATGGGAACACTATTTCCTAACTTCTTTCTTATTGATAACTCTTTTCTGTAGCCTTTACTTTTGAAAATCTGCTGGCAGATAAAATATTCTTAGCTCATATTTTCTTTCCTTGGGGATCTTAGCTATTTTAATCCACATTCTTCTGGCCTAAATAACTGAGGTTGAAAAGTGATGAAAATTTGCTTTTGTCTAATCCCCTACTCTGTTCTTTAACTTTGTATTTTTACTTGTTTGCCTCAAGGTTTTATTTATTTATTTAACTTTTATTGATTTTTTGAGAGTATGTTTCAGTGTTGGTAATTCTGGATTTATTTTCTCAGGAACATGATATGCCCATCCAGTATGTCATTTCAGTTAGTTTTGCTACTCAAGGACATTTTCTTGAGTTATAATTTTTAGTACTTTTCCCTTTATTCTTACTTTGATTTTCTTCCTTAATGATTCCTATTATGCATATGATGGATCTTCTTTGTTTACCATCTAATTCTTCACTTTCCTTTGAATTTTTAAAAAGTTTCTTCCTTCCTTTATTTTTAAAAAAATTTATTAAACTATAATAAATACATAGAATAGAAAACATAAATGTGAAGCTAGTTAAATTGTCATAAAGTGAACATACCCATGTAACAACATGTGGGTGAAATAACAGAACATTAGCAACACACTGGAAAACTTTTCCTGTCCCTTGCCAGTCTCTGCTGCCTACCTGGTTAACCATAATTATGACTTTTAACAGCTTATTTCAAGTGTGTCTCCTTTTTTGTTCTACAAACATGTAATTTCTATGTGAACACTGAGGCAATTTCCCTTTTAAGTTTTAAAATGTAAAATTTCAAATTATTACATCTTGGCATGTCTACACCTTCATTCTATTTTTACTATTTATATTTTTTTGATATGCTTTTTTTTACTTGAAATATTACTTTTATTGAAGTAAGCTATAAAAACGTCTACATTTTTAAAGAGATTGTAAGTTAAAGTAGATGATAAAATGTGTATCACTTAAATTAGTCATTTCAACTTGTACTGACCACAAAGAAGATATTTTTCTGATATGAACTGAAGTTAATGGTTATTCCTCCTAACAATGTTGTTTTACAAAACACAGCTTATTGTATGTGTGAGGTTGAAATGCTTATAGAATTATGTCAAACTATGTAATTTGACTTAAATTGGATCTCTTGTAGCCATGAAACTTATTGGAAGATTCAATTAATGAAGCTCTATTATTATCATATTAATCTATTAGGTAAAATATGAACTTACAATATCAACTAGGAAACTTCTCTATTCTTAGCAATAAACAGCAACTACTATAAAACCAGTGGCAAAAAATAAAATTTGTTTCTCTGTTTTCCAACAATATTTAATATAACACTTTTCTCTGACCTTGTGAGTTATTGTATGTGAAAATATTTTGTACACTGTAAATATGTATATAAATATTAAATGTTATTATAGCTACATTTTAAGTATAGCTGATTATAAGTTGATTTAATGCAAATAAGCTAAATCAATGTAGCCAGTGTGCATCTCTATGTAACAATTTTCCTTAATTGGAAAAATTAAGATTTCCAAGTATAATTCTCTATATGTAAAACATTCAATACCAAATTAGCATCTGTTGAAACAGTTGTCTGATCAAAATTCTATTGCCTCTCTGTGGCATCTAGTGAGAAATGAAACCTAGGCAGTATGTTGACAGTGCATATTCATTCAACAAATATTTTTGAATAGTTTTCCCATGCCAGAGATTATATTTAAAATTCAAACATAAATAAGACATTATAACTTGCATTTTAGTTAATGGAAGTATAATTGTGGACATGGAAGGAACAATAATTACTATACTGCTATGAGCATAGGTTAGGATTCTCACCTATGGTATATAACTTAATTCTTACAGTCACCTGTGATGAAAAGTTTATTTTATGTATTTTATAGATTAAGAAGTTGATGCTCAGATAATTTTTGTGGCCAACGAAAAGTTAAGCATACAGTAAGTCCAGGGGCTGAAATTGGAATCTCTGCTTTTCTTACTTTAATGCCCAAGATCTTTCCATTATATACCATATGGCTTGTTAAATAAATTTAAATGTACTTATGTGATAGTGCTGTGTAAGTATATAGTGAATCTCTAATTGGGAGTCAGTTTTCTAAATTCAAAGATTGACATATAAAATATCCATGCATTGGGACTCAGAAAATGTTAGTATCTTTAAAAAATTAATATGGCTATTATATCTTAGTAAATCCTTAATTAAGTAGCTATCTTACAGCATATTATTCAATAGTCAAAATAATAATTTTGTTTTTAGCTACATATTTCCATTCTGTACTAAAACGTGCTAGTGCATTTTTCAAAGAACAGCACTTTTTCTTATTTTTAGTTATACATGAACAATTTATAGCCAAATCAAATAAATTCCAACTATTTCTAAATGGCAATGTTAGGACTTGAAAAATGAGAATCACTTGTTAGATTAAAGTGAATTTATTTCAGATTCCATTTATTTGTGGTGGTCAGTAAATCTTTCAATTTATCTTGAGGGCTCAAGAAATTCAAAGTTTGTCTAAAGGGAAATTATACCCCTAGTGGGAAATGTTATATTATTTATTTTATTTCTTTTCTTTTCTTTTCTTTTGAGGGGTGAGAAACCTGAGGTATTTATATTACAAAATAACATTCAACTCATCTTAACTAGTTATAATACTTGTTTGGTAGAATAGGAAATCTTGGTATTTGTAACAGTTACCCAGCAAACTGACAAATATAAAAAATAAAAGTTTAATTTTAAGAATAATTGTCCTAAGCAATGAGTTACATTATAAATTATATATTTATTTTTCTGTTTCTAGAGCTTTTCATATTTAGCTTCAGAATTTGAAGAAATAGATATTGAAAGAATAAATCCAATTACCTTGATGCCATGACTTTCTTCCACAGCAAAATTAACAAACTTATCTAGGTGTTCACTGTAAGCATTTTTAAAGGATTATTTCTTCATTATATATTGTCTAGTAACTGTATTTTTTTAAAGAACTTTATTGAGTAATTCACATAAAATTTGCCCATTTAAAGTATTCAGTTTAGTGGGTTTTTTTTTCTTTACATCTTTATTGGAGTATAATTGCTTTACAATGTTGTGTTAGTTTCTGCTGTACAACAAAGTGAATCAGCTATATGTATACATATATCCCCATATCCCCTCCCTCTTAAGACTCCCTCCCACTCTCCCTATCTCACCCCTCTAGGTCTTCATAAAGCATTGAGCTCATCTCCCTGTGCTATGCAGCAGTTTCCCACTAGCTATCCATTTTGGAAATGTTATTTTAGATGAGATCCTGCAGCAATCATTAGGTGTTATAGTTACAGATATTAATTCTTCTGGAGAGATATCATGCCCAAAATATCTCTAGTATATGTTTATGTCTCATGTAACATAAATTTATTAATTAATTCATTCATAACACCTTCTAAGTTGTGATAAATATATGGTCATCTGAAATCCAAGATTAAGTCTAAAAAATTAAAAAGAGAAAATAACTGGTACATTAAAATGTCTTCTAAGTTTAAAATGGTGGTAGAATAGAATGTCTGAACATCTGGACCCTTCTTGGTCCATTATCAGTGTCAAAAGCATGAAGTACAAAGAAGTCTAGAGATATTTCTTATTAATTTTGCCTCTCTGTAAAAGAAACATTTTATTTCTTAGATATCTTCAATTCTTAGGAGGAAAGTGAGGATGTAAAAGGAAGGAAAAAATATAAAACTGTTATTTCTCAAAGGTAGTGTGTGGATACCACTAAAAAAATCTGCTAATATATTCCTAGGGTTATTTAAATTATTTTTATTGTACTGTTTCTTAAATATGTACAAATATAAACAATAAATTCTTACAATTGTAAACCACAAACCAAAAAGCAAATTTGTAAGCTAATACAAGCAAGACTAGAAAATCAATAACATTTTAATCAAAGGGATTAATTTGTTGTATGAGTTGACATTTTGTTGAAAAACTAAATTGTTTTTCACGGTTTGACTTGTGTGCTGATACTATTGCACAGGTACTTGTGAGTTTGGCATATCTATGCTGCCATGTAAAATCTGATAAGTAATTTAGTCCACCATTTTCCTCTAGTTAAACTATTGGAGGACATTTATTCATATATAATATTCTGATATCATTCAGTTCTCACATAACAGTGATGGACATATGCACATTATTCTCTTTTGCCCTTATTAGCCTACTACAATTAAAGTGGTAAAGGCACCAAGACAAATATAAATGAGAATAGAATATTAAGCATTGAAATTGCATGGTAAGTAATGGTTATCATCCAAACCATTTAAAAATTAAATTTAGATATTATAATAGTGTATTATTATTATTATAATGAAAATCAAGAGTTACTGATTTATGTTAATGGGCATGGAGGGGTTGAGATGGCATATTGATCGGCTCGTCAACCCAAAGGGACTAGTGTATTACAAATGAACTACAGAGACATCTTCCTCTTTAATCATCTTCATGATATGTCACTAATCCTCAGTAATTAATTCTGTAAGTCTTTCTGGATTGATTGAAATGCTAATTATAGAATGTTTCTATAATCTTAAAGCTGCAAACTCTTCAGGCATATCAATTGCATATATATTCTACCCTTGAAATCTCTATTCTTTTTCTAAAAGAAATTGCAGATATCAATGCAATGGAGAAATTTCATTATACTTCCTAGGTAGTTTATTTTAATTTCCACTAGATGTATTCTTTATCTTAGCCTTTTATAGGTTATAAGTATTACAAATATCTTCTCCCAGTTTGTGGCTTATTTTTAATTTCTTTATGGTACCTTTTGAAAAAGAGAATTTGAAAAATGTCAGTGCAGTCATTTTGATCAATGTGTGCATGTATGTTTGAGTCACATTTAATATATACCTCCCTACTCCATGGTGAAAAATATTCTTTACATTTTTAGCCAGATAAAATTTTGGTTTTCACACTTAAGTTCCTCATCCATTTGTAATTCATTTTTATGTAAGATATGTTTTGAGCTGAAATGTGTTCCTCCGAATTCATAAGTTGAATCCATAACCCCCAGTACCTCAAAATGTGACTGTATTTGGAGATAGGGTCTTTAAAGAGGTAATTAAGTTAAAAATGAGTTCATTAGGATGGGCCTTAATCCAATATGATTAGTGTCCTATAAGAAGAGAAAATATGAACAGAGACACCAGCAATGCACATGCAACAGAGGAAAAAACATGTGAAAACACAATGAGAAGGTGGCTTATCTGCAAACCGAGGAGAGAAGCCTCAGGTGAAATCAAGCTGGCCAGTACCTTGATTTTGGATTGCTATCTTCCAAACTGAAAAAAGTAATTTCTGTTTTTTAAGCCACCCTGGCTCTGGCAATTTGCTTTGGTAGCCCTAGCAAACTAATAACACTGTCAAATTCCTGTTGGCCACAAATATAACCAACCATTCCAGGGTCATTTTATAGTTTCTCCTTCTCCCACTGCTCTGTATCAGCACCTTTGTGCATGTATCAAGTTTCCATTTATATATGGCTCATTTTCTAGAACCTCTATTCTCTTCAGTCTATTTGTTTAGTTCTGTCCAATTCCACACATTATAATTACCACAGCTTGAAAATATAACTTGATAGAGCAAATATTCCTACTTCATCATCACCTTAATCTGTGTCACCATCAGTCTTTTTAATACAATTATTTGTCTGAATTCATAGCAAGAGTTCTTAATCAGAGTAGAAGGCAAGGCAAACAACACATAAGTCTTCCAAGAACTATAGATAAAGGAAATGCCAGGAATGAGCAAATAAGTTTGAAAAAGAAAAAAAGGGTAGTTGAAGTTCTAGAAATTGAAAATATAAAATAAAAATGTATTGGATGGCTTAAGAAAAACACAGCTGAAAAGAGTGTTATAAGCTGGTGGATATATCAAACAAATCACTCAGTGTGCTGTACAGAGAGACAGAAAATATATACGTGAAAGAGAAGGTAAGAACTATGTGAGAGAATGCAAAGGTTTAACATGTGTCAGCATAGAATCACAGAGGGAGAGAGAAAATGAAGAAGTAATATTTGAAAGAAAATGGCTACAGTTTTACAAGACCGAAGAAAATAAAATTCACAGATCCAGGATTTGTAACATATCACAAGCAGAGGAAACAAAAATCAATCTGAGTCCAAACACATCAAAGTAAAACTGTAGAACACAAAGGAAAAAAATAAAATATTTTATGCAGCCAGAAGAAAGGAGAGACAGAAGAAGTAATAACACCTTTATTCTGCCAGTTGTTAAGAAAAATGGATTGTTAACCTACCTTTAAATTCTCAGAAATATTATCATTCAAGAAAAATTATGAATTAAAATTCCACCAAAAAAGCCTATGGTAAGGTAATTTTCTAGGATATATTTCAAAAAGAAAAGTCATCCCAGAATAAGGTCTGTGTTGCCAGAAAGAATGAAAAGCAAGTCAAATAATAAATGTGTATGTGAGTAGCTCACTACTTGATTATCTGTAGGAGTCTTGCAGGCCGAAATTCAGTAAGCTTTTCTCCAGACAGGATTGTTTCTTCTTTGGCTTAGGGGAAGCAACCGACTAGAAACAGTCTCAGCCCCCTTAAGATTTCTGCCTTAATGCAAGCAGCTCGGTTCACACTGGCCATGGATCAGATATTAGATCAGCTTTCCTATTGGCACCCACCCGAAGGTACCATACTCCTCCCATTGGACTGTTGCTCCTGGCTTAAAGCTCTTATTTCAAATCATACGTGTGTGTGTGCTTGGTTAGCTTTGCATCTGGTGGTGATGTGACGGCGAGATCATTGAGGGTCTTCCTCTACTTCTTATGAGGGCTTGAACAGTATGTTTTTCCCATATCTGTATTGGGAGGGCACACAGAGCACCCAGTTGACCAAGATGCTGGTCACAACTGTTTAACAATTTCTTGGCATCTGTGGATGACGAATGCAGCTTTTACAGTTATGGCGAAAAATCAATCAGTATTTCTGAAGCAAAGTAGGTTTGAATGGTTTGTTTCATAGATGCAGGCACATTCCATTCTCCTTATTTTTAAATGTTACAAACAACTTTGCAAACATAAACAACCTTGGAAATGGGATGGGGAAAAATGACTAACAAAATTTTAGAAAATTATAAAGAAATAAAGTGGGGTTATCTTATCTTAACAATTTTCCAGGACTGCTAATTATTCCTTACAGTATTTTCCTGATCTCTTTTGCTTGAACTTCATGGTAACATTTATTACTAGGGTAAAACAATATATTTTTGTTGTTGTTGTTCTAGTGCTTTTTCTTCACTCCATCTATTCCATGTGCTTTGATTTGTTGTTTCATACTGTGAGTTATCAGATTAGAAAGCTCTTGAGTATCACATGTATCTGTGTCCTTACAAGTTGGTCCATCTGGCAGTTGAAACAGCTTTATAAACTTTGTAAGGAAGAGATACACTATATCTTGAAAAGAAAATTTGATTCTTTGCAATACATGTGGTTAAATAAGTAATACTTAGTAAAATCTCTTCCTCTATTGTTAGAATCATAATAATTAACCGAACTGCTATACTACTCCCACATGGATCTACAGTTGGTCTTACTACACTGTGTCCCTGGGGTGTGTTAATTGTTATGTATTTTTTCTCCCAAAAAGGATAGTCTGCAATCATAAATGAATGCACCAGAACCTAAGATATTCCAGGAAATTATTACTTGTTCTGTTATTTTTTAATTTAGAAGGCTTTAAAAAATATATTCCAGGCCAACTAATAACAGTTTCAATATTTTTACTTCACAAGGTGCAATGATTGGAGGTATATTTACTTGAAGCTGTATTTTCCAGTGTGGAGATATTTTCCTAATATAAGTCTGTATTTATTTCTGAGTGAGAACTGGTGAAATGTGATGAGGATAAATCATTGCTTTTTAGGAAATAATCTTATTTTACTCCCAAGTGACTATCATGTTATAGTAGTTACTTCATCTGCAGCAAGTTAAATTTTTGTTCATATGAACTTCTTGGCTAGAGTCTGTGTCTAGTGGCCTGGAATAGTTTTTGCTATTACACTTACCAAGAAAAGGATAGCCTGAGCCTCTCTGCCAAAGCTACTTTTTTTAGGAGCGTTGAATAAGAAGCTTTGGTGAGAATTTGTCTTTATTTTTTTAGAAGAATGTTGTGAGTCATATGAATCACTCTTGTGTTTATAAATTATGGAGTATATGTAATACAAAATCTACCTTAATATAATTTATTTTGTTTTTAGTTTGTTTCTGTGTTTTGCCATCAATGATTTTTATGTCACATGGTTTGTCTTTTTTTAATAGATTTTATTTTTTAGATAAATTTTAATTTTCAAAGCAAAATTGAGTAGAAACTAGAGTTTCCATATATTCTTTGCTTTCACACATTTACAACCTCCCTCACCATGAACATACTGTACATGGTGGTATATTTGTTACAGATGATGACTTCTGACATGCCATTATCACTCAAAGGCCATAGCTTACATTAGGGTTCACTTTTAGTGTACGTTCTATGAGTTTTGACACATTTATTGACATGCATTATCCACCACTGTAGTATCAAACAGAATAGTTTCACTGCCCTAAAAGTCCTCTGTGTTTCTAAAAATCCTTCCTCCTTCTTGGCAACTACTGATATTTTACTGTCTCTATAGATTTTCCATTTCTAGAAAGTAATATATTTGGAATCAGATAGTGTGTAGTCTTTTCAGATTGGCTTCTTTTACTTAGTAATATGGATTTAGGATTCCTACATGTCTTTCCATTGCTTGCTAGCTCATTTCTTTTTTAGCACTGAATAATATTCTGTCACCTGGATGTACTATAGTTTATTTATTTAGTCACCAAGGACATGTTGGTTGCTTTCAAGTTTTGGCAATTATGAATGAAACTGCTTTAAACATCCATGTGAAGGTTTCTGCATGGTAAATACCAAAGTGCATGATTGCTCAATTGTATGGTAAGAGATTGCTTGGATTGTTTCGTTTTGTAAGGTATAGCCAAACTGTCTTCCAAAGTGTCTGTACCATTTCACATTCCCAGCAACAACTAATGAGCATTACTTTTGCTCTGCATTCTCACCAGCATTTGATGTCAGTGTTCCAGATTTGGCCATTCTAATAGATATATAGTGATATCAATTGTTTTATTTTTATTTATTTATTATTTTTTAAAAATTTACTTATTTGGCTGTGTTGGGTCTTCGTTTCTGTGCGAGGGCTTTTTCCAGTTGCGGTGAGCGGGGGCCACTCTTCATCGCGGTGCACGGGCCTCTCACTGTCGCGGCCTCTCCCGTTATGGGGCACAGGCTCCAGACGCGCAGGCTCAGTAGTTGTGGCTCACGGGCCTAATTGCTCCGCAGCGTGTGGGATCTTCCCAGACCAGGGCTCGAACCTGTGTCCCCTGCATTGGCAGGCAGATTCTTAACCACTGCACTACCAGGGAAGCCCTTGACTGTTTTAACTTGCAATTCTCCAACAGCTTATGATGTAAAACAGTTTTCATGATAATTTGCCATCTGTATATGATCCTTGTGAGGCCTCTGTTCAGTTTTATGGTGCATTTAAAATGATATTGTTTACTTCCTTATTGTTGAGTTTCAGGAGTTGTTTCTAAATTTTGGAAAACAAAGTTTAGATTTGGATAACATCCATAACATGTTACAGAAAAACCTGAAGAAACTTTTTGGCCAACCCAATACTTCATCAGATGTGTTTTTTGCAAGTATTTTCTCCAGTTTGTGTTCTTATTCTCTTGAAATTATCTTTTACGGAGCAGAAATTTTTAAATTTAATGAAGACCAGTCCAATTATTTCTTTCACAGATCACACCTTTAGTGTTGTGTTGAAAAGGTCATTGTTATACTCAAGCAGTCCTTTATTACCCTTTTAATTAATCATGGGTGATGCCTCCTCTATTATTTTTGATATTAGTCATTTATGTCTTCTCTCTTTTTCTTAGTTATTCTGGCTATAGTCTTATTGATTTTATGGATGTTTTCAAAGAATCCATTTTTGGTTTTGTTTATTTTCTCTACTGATTTTATGTTTTAAATTTCATTGATTTCTGCCTTAACTATTGTTACTTTTCTTCTGTTTACTTTGGGTTTAGTTTCCTAATGTGGAAACTTTGCTTATTGATTTTAGAGTTTTCTTCTTTTCTAATACATGCATTCAATGCTATAAATTTTCCTCTAAATACTTCTTTCATTAGTCCCATGACTTTAATTTTGGAGGACTGTTTTGAGGAAATATTACCTGGGATTCTGGAAAGTTCATTTGTGAACTCATCCCAAACCTATATTTCAACAATTGCAAACTTGCATGTCTATATTTTCATGATAGTTACTACTAGAAGCTCCAATCGTGTTGAATTATGAATATAGAAAATGTTCTAAAACATGCTTAACTGTGACCATGGAGGCTTATACTAAGACTTACAAATTAAACAAAATTATATTCTGGGTGCCACTCTCAGCACCTACTCATTACTTCTTTTCTACAGGAGTTGGTTTTTTATTGGTGCCTATAAAACAAGATCAAGGTAGAATTTTACTACTCTTAGAATCATATAGTCAAAATTTACAAGGTTGAGGGTGTTTATGTGTCAGTAGGCTTCTCTAATCTTTATGAAGTTTCACAAGATTCCTCTCCAGAACACTGTGGCTTCAACTACTGAAATGACGTTATCCTTTTATAGAGTGGTGTGTCTATATCAAATTATGTGACTCATATTTTTAACCTTCTTAAAAATCTGAGGAAGAGAAAGTGGGAATAACTAGATGAAGAACAGAAGCAGTTGCTACTTCTCTCCTTGGGCATATGATCTAGGTTTATGATTTGGTCAATGTATTTTTTTATTTTTTATTTTTTGGCGGTACGCGGGCCTCTCACTGTTGTGGCCTCTCCTGTTGCGGAGCACAGGCTCCGGACGCACAGGGTCAGCGGCCATGGCTCATGGGCCGAGCTGCTCCGCAGCATGTGGAATCTTCCCATACCAGGGCACGAAACCGTATCCCCTGCATCAGCAGGCGGACTCTCAACCACTGCACCACCAGGGAAGCCCGGTCAGTGTATTTTTTAAAGGCAAATTGTTGGCATAGTGAGTTTTAGAATCACCTGGAGAACTAGTAAAAATATTGTTTCTTGGACCTAACTCCAGGTTAATTAAATGAAAATCTCTGCAGGTGAAGACTTAGGAGTTAATATTACATATTAACTTTCTAGTTAATTCCTATTATTCCTGTATAATAGGAAACAGTGTAAAATCAGTAGTCTGTTTAAAATTTAACTGAAATGCATGGTCAGTCTTTGTGATGCTTATAAAGATTGTTAAAGGTTTGCCCATATTTATGTGCTCTTTTACCCACCAACAAATGTGATAGGTCTTCTCCCTGGGCCCCTGTAATGCCCCCAGACTTACTTCACCTGATGTGAGAACTTGACTCAAATTCTTCAAATAAATGATATATGATCTGAGGCTCACATAGAGTTATGGATATTTTGAGTTCCGGTGGCTCCTTACTGCAGGTGATTTAATGTGGAGTTAATGCGGAGTTAATTCATTCGTTTGTCCAGAGTTAATGGAAGTAAAATGGAAGTTTTAGTTCTGCTCATTTGTTGCAAGTGTTATTGCTAATGAATACAGGTAAATCTGGCAGAAATAGACAAATGCATATATATTTTCTAAATGACTAAATTACCCTAACTTAATGTGTAATTTTTTTGAAGCAGAATTTCCTACCTTTAGTGCTGTGTATGTCTTAAATTATTATCACAGAAAGTGATATGCAGTGTCTATTTAAGATAATATAAAAAGTATAGCGGACATTTCTTGGTGCACAAATCATAACTTATCTTCATTGAAAAGATATGTGGCTGAGTAAACGATCAAAAAGGTTTCAACTTCAATATGATACTTTCAAAACCAAAGTTTGAAAAAAAATAAAAAGGTTATGATACATAGATGAGAGTTTTATCTCATTAGAAAGAAGTGTCTTTTTTTAATGAAATAAATGATTCTCCTAAGGGTCTATATGAATTATTAGTTTTCTTCATTACTGCTTTTCTTTTGCTTATCTTTCACACTCAGTTAAGGTTTTAAGTCCAGAAGCTCTTTAGAGCTTGTTTCTGTTGTTTGGGAACATTTTCCCAGGAATATTTTCTTTTCTTTGAGAGTTTCCTTTCTTCTGTGACCTCTGATTTAAAGCAAAAGTAAATGTGCACACAGGAGAAAAGATGAATACTGGGCTAATTATATACCTGTGTATTCTGTGAAGCTGACACTATTCAATAATCTTAAACCTAATGAACTTTTCTCCTGACTGAAACTTCCAATTACTCACTCACTGTTACCTTAGTACTTAAACATTTGTTATTGCCATAGCTCATTAGAATGTAAATGAAGACCAAGGATTGAATGAGCACATTCAGTGCCTAAGTCAGGATGAGTTTAGACAGATTTTCTTTCAGATGTCAGTTTCTCTTATGATACGCAAACAATATACATCGGATCAAAGCAATTCTATTAACTCACAAAATCTTTGTGTGATTTTTTAGCAGTATTAGATGTGCACATATATGGCTTCGTAACAGGGACAGTCTGCCTATTTCTCATACTCACAAGAGATCCAGAATGAGCATGAATAATGTTTTAGGAATAAAGACTTGCTAGTGATTGATTGCAGTTTCATTGTTTCTAACACTTCTCATTAGCATTGTCGAATTTGCTTCCCAAAATAAACCAGCCACACTGTAGTTCACCAAAGCGAGGTTATATGATAACATTGGAGTAAACTTAATGGATTGGTCAAATTCTTTCAGAAGACTAACCTAGAGATAATTAACTTTTCCAAATAAAACAAGTATTTAAAACTAAAAATAGTATTGTTAATGACTATTGCTTATTTTAACCAAGAGGTCCAAAACCTTTAATATATTTTATAATTATTGAATATGCAACTGATTCTAATATGATTATATATACCTGTGTTTTTATGTATAAATTATGTAAAAAATTTAAAAATTATTAACATGTCTTCAAATTCTTGTAGTTGCATAAAAACCACATGGCTCTTTGTCCTGATTGTTTTACCATCACCTTTGCTACTTTAATTGAGGCTATGAGAGCAGCTATGTCTGTCCACATAAAACGCTCACAGAGGCCATTCTTCTATTCCAAAAGACAACTTATGGGGGAAAAAATTTTGTAAGAGCAGAAGTGGGGAGCAGAGATAAATATTTTAATTACCTACATTATTGGGAAAGAAGAATGACATAGGTAAAGAAAATTTATCAATAATCTAAAAGTGTTGTTTTTATAAATTGTGTCAACCTATTTCATGGGAATTTTTTATTTTAATGATGTGAAAAGGAATGGTTTCAGGCTTTGTCCATTTTTTATTCTCCTTTCTTCAGTTTTTCCTTAAGGAGAAATGAATTACCCCTAAATTAATAAATGTTGTATTGTCCCAAAAGAAGCAGCTAAAGCAGAAGAGGTGAAAAGAAAAAAAAAAAAAAAAAAAAAACAACAAAACCTGCATAGTCCATTCACTCATAGGCACCTCTTCAATAAGAAGTTGATACTTCAGTAAATTGCAAGTCAAGCCCACTGCCACCGCTATTTTTCAAATTCAAGGCAGGTGAGCTAGTTCTTTTCAGGACTATCTGAAGGATGCATCCATACTCCAGGTACAATAGCTAGTTAGCCACAACCAGGAGCAAGCAAAGTTCTGATCATCTCTAGGTAGAAGTTACATATTTGGCAAACCACACATGCTGTACACTACAAAAGAGGTTGAAGTAGGATGTGCCATTTATTGTACCTGGCATGATTTTACTGAGAATTAAGGTGGTTCTGATTGCATGGGAGAAGTCAGATGAAGGCGTTCTTGGTTAGACTTCTGGAGCCATTTTATATCACCCTGCCTGACAGGTGTCTCTTGATCTGTGTTCTTCCTGGGATTGCATGAAGATTTTGATAGTGTGTAATTCTCCCTGCTTCAGTCTCTCCATATGAATATTTCCTTTAGATTATTTTAATTAATTGTAATGGTAAATTAATTTGAGAAGAACTCAATTAAATATTGTTTTTTAATGATTTCATGAATCATGAAGAACAAGAACATGGAGAGTTTATTCCAGCTCTTGTTTTCATGAATCAGCTAAGCCTTTGTCAGTGGCCTTCATGGCCATGATTGACAATTCAGGCTTGATTAGATTGGATTGGGCCTCAGAGAGGATTTTATTCTGGGTTTGAAGAAAGGGAGGTGACTTGATATAGGCCATTTCCAGGCTCCTTTGAGCAGAAAAGAATGTGTTTCTTGGAAAACTAGAGCTTCTGATTTGAAACTTGAGCTTTGAAAATCGGGATAAGTATGAGAAAAATAACTTGGTTTACAGATTATATCACCTAAAATATATTTTTCCTACTTGTCCCAGTTGGAGGGCTCATTATTTTAAGTGGGTTGAAGATCATCAGTTTGCAAAAAAAAAATTTCCTCATGTTCAAAATTTTAGACCTTAGCCTTAAAAGGATGTGAAAAAAGAATTAAAGTGGTAAAGCTAAGATCTGGGCCTAGAAGATAAAATGTGAGAGCTGTTCTCACACTATTCTGTCATAATCTGCCTCAATATTTACATGTTTTTCGAAGAGTGTTACCCATGTTTTTTCTGTTTTTTTTTTCTTAACATCTTTATTGGAGTATAATTGCTTTACAATGGTGTGTTAGTTTCTGCTTTACAGCAAAGTGAATCAGTTATACATATGCATATATTCCCATATCTCTTCCCTCTTGCATTCCCCCCCTCCCACCCATGTTTTTTGATAAATTCATTAATATGGCGTTCATTGGTAAAATATCAAAAAGAGAAGGAGAAAAAAGTAAACATAGTCTGTAATTTAAAAAAATCCAGGATGAACACTTTCTTTATCCTTAGTATCTATTTCTACATTTTATATGCAGTTAAAATCATATAATGAATACTTTTCTAAACATACATTTTCACTAAACATCATATCAGAAACACTTTCATGTTCATGAAAACCTACATAAAATGATTTTTATTATAATAAATAATAAAATAATATATATTATATATAATAATATATATTATATTATATAATATATAATAATACCTGTAATAAATATAATAAAATAATATCAATGTGTTATAATAAAATATAAAACACTTAAAATAGTAATATTTACATGGCACTTTGTGCGAGATATAAGTGCTTTATTTGTTTATCTAATTATTTTTAAAAATCCTAAGCTTTTAGCTACTGTGCTGCAATGTTTCTAGATCCTGTTAATAAGTGAATATATTAGAAGTTAAAAGTACTAACTTCCCAGAAATTAAATTCTCATATATCATTCATTAGATTATACATATTTCAATGAATAGACTTAATTAACTCCCATTTGTTTATGTAAAGGTTGCTTCTATTTTATAATGAATGTTGTATGAACAATTTGTCACTTAAGCTTTTAACATATTCCTAATTATGTCTTTATGTCTGGGCCTCTCAATTTGGGATGAGTGTTTGTGAGAAAGCAGTGATGTGCCAGGATTATCTCAAAGACACAGGATACATATGCTGAGATTTTGTGAAGTTTAATTTAACTCAATGATTTAGGAAAAAAAATTTCATTAAAAAAAATTTGTCCATTCAATTCAAAAAGTATTTATTGAGTACCTATTTTTCCCAAGATTTGTTCTAGAAGCCCCATGTATCAACACACTGTGTGCATCCCTTATACTATCTTGGCATCATGTGACTGGGTTTCTTTCTCATGTTTTTTTCTGTGAAATGCCATCTCCTCTATGTAATTACAGGCTTTGAAATGTTTTAACTTTATTTCCAAATGCACACAAAGCAAATAAATAAATCCAATACCTTCAATTTTGTATTGTGTGGTAAAAGTCTAGTGAGGAAAGGACACTGTATTATTAAGAAACAGGAACTCTGTCTAGGAGGAAGTATACCTGTGTTAAACAGAGAGCACAATCAGAGAGAAGAGAACAGATTACTCTTTGGGTAATGTCACACGTTTAGTGAGAGGTGCTGGTCTGCCAGATTGAGCAAACTGCAATGTTAGTTAGATTCATCAGTAAATCTGGAAAGGTCCAAGCAGCTAGCTTTGTAAGTTGTTGAACTTCTCACTGTGCAAACAGTATTTAAAAAATTTGTTTTTGGTTACAGAAAATTAAATGGTGATACTCATGAATGCATTCAAATCATGTCACAATTATACTAAATCAAATGTTATTTACAAACACCGTTGATTCCATTCATTCACCATTCGTTCCATTTCTCAACTCAGTGAGTTTGCAGATATCATAAAATTACAAAATTTTCTAGTTTGTATATTTTGATGCTATTCATTTACTTTAAAAATTCGTTAATTGAAGTATTATATACATACAAAAAATGCAAACACATAAGTGTAGAGCTCAATGAATTTTCATAAACTGAAGCATGTAATAGATACCTAGATCATGAAACAGAACACTCTGCAAACTGAACTCAAGCAGAAGTGCTCCCTCGTCTGCAAGAATCCCTTCCTGACATGAATCTATCAAAACAAACCACCTTCAGGGTCCAGAAGGGGAAATGACTGTCCATACTCCAAATGCTTGTCCCCATTCTGGTATTTTAGACTGTCTAGTCCAGGTTATTTTCCAGTTCTCTGATGCTCTACCCAAGTTTTTCTAGTTGTTGGCAATGGGATTCTTGGCCTGCTATGAACTACTATATACTACATAGTGTAATAAACCCTCATTTTTCATTTTCTTTAAAAATAGCACTCCAATTGAAACCTAGTATTTTGTGATACAGAGTAAGTGAAATCAATTTGAAAGTTGACAGATAGTCAAATGTGTGCTTTATTACTGATTAACTAGAAGTGACACTAAACATGGTGTATCTTTGGAAAGAAAAGTATAAGTATAGCATGAAGGCTATAAGCATAATACAGATCTTTAAAATTAAATTAGGAACATTTTGAAGAAAAATAATTTTTAATTGATAAATTGTATGAGTTCAGCATAACAGTCACAGTAAAACAAGGAAGTAAAACATGCCAAATACCTGAATCTTTTATTCCCCTAGAATTACTGTGGATAAAGAGGCCTTCATGATAGGTAAACATATTGGGGAATCTACAAAGTAGGTGTGTCCCAAACTATTTTCAATCAGGAAGTTAAAATTAAGCTGAAAATGAAATATATGCTCTTAAAAACACATTTTAATGGGCCCCAAATTCATACTTGACCATCTGGTTGAAAGAATGATATTAACCTCATTTTTAACCATGTAGCTGGCCCAAGAAGAAGATGTTAATGTTTTTGCAAATTAATTCATTTTGATTCCTAAAGTTATACTAATGACTTGCTCACAAATACTTGGTGACCAAGTAATTATCTAAGAATTTTATTAAATGCCTTTTGTAACCATGATATTGATTTAAAAATATAAGAAGTACAAAAGTCCAGATAAACATTTTTACTGGCATGATTTTAGCAGTTAATTTGGGAAAGAAAATATTTTCTACAACATATAAGAATAAATATAGGAAAGTGTTGATCAGAGTTTAAAAATCAGGATGTTTGCGTTGTGTGTGTGTGTGTGATTGTGTGTATCATACTATAGATTATTTGGTGATTATATAGAGTCTCTTGTACTTCCGAACACACTAAAGCAATACTTGTTTTTGCTAGATATGTCTCTCTCTTTTTTTTTAAAGTAGATCACAGTAATGAATAAAACTAAGAAATTGAAGCCAGAAATGCTAGATTGATTTACACTGAAAACCTACAAAGGAATGTTCTCTAAAGAGAATAAAATATGTACAGAAGAAAAGGTGAGGTGAGGGTCATTTGGATGTGAAGTAGTTTAGGGACTTGCAAGAAAAGGAGGTGGTTGGGGAAGAGTCGTGCTATACGTGAAAGGAATAATAAAAATATAATTGTAGTGAATTTTCCTGAGAATACTTACAAAAATTCTGTCTCTTTGCAGAAGTGAATCTTTTATAAATGGCTTTTTATTTAATTTTTTAAATACCAGAGTACTGTGAAAGTACTGGTGACAACTATTATTAAAATTCTTATCCTAAAACAGCAAATATCACACTTTTTCCAAAATAACGAGACTATTCTACAAAGGAAAACAACTTAACCAATGAAACCATGATGGACTTTGGAACACACTTGCAAAGTCAGAGGCATCCAGTAGAGACTGCTTTGTGACCAGAATCATAATGTTTGAAAGAGGAAATTATCAGGGACTTAATAGAAAAACAGAGCTAGGCAAGACTATGTGCTTTCTCTAACATGAGGAAATCAATTTTCAAAAACTCTTTTTCATAAAGTTACAAACTAGAGATCAATTTTATTCAATATTTATAAACATTTCAATTATTAAGAAGTTAGAGAACTTTCTGAATGAAGATACTAAGCGGTTGTTAAGCTTTTATACATTAAAGTCACTGCCCTGCTTCCCTGGATGATAGGGGTCCCTGAAGGTTTGGCTGGCAGAGACAAAAAAGTATTAAAAGTTTTTTTGGAACCACTGATATAGTCTCTTTACCACTGGAAACTAGAAAAGACCAACTGGAAGGTATATCTGTACCAGAAAAAAAGTGGATTTGGGTTCTGGTTCTAGAAGTTAATAAAACATTACAGGGATAGATTTGGACAACCACATACAAGGCTGGTATCTGGTATTTGGTATTATTTTTGGATTTACAAAATCAAAACTTTTTTTTTTTTGGTTGTGGCTTACAACACTGTTCTAGAAAATATATAAAATTGATTGAAGTGTCTCTCAGAAGAGTTTATATTGAGTTTATAAACATATTCTGAAAGGAAAAAAGATATGATTCATAATTCAGGATGACATACAACTCAGATTAAAAGGACTTTCTCAAGAGCCCACCAGTAGGAACAATAGAATGAGACTTGGCAAACCAAAAGTACTTTTAAGTAAAGAAGGCTGAACATGCCAATGAAGACATGCCTACACTGATGGTCTTTGGTAACTTAGATGCAGGAATTTAAGGTTAACATCGGGGTCTATATATGAGGCACTGGCCCATGTAAAGCAGATATTAAGTACTTAGAACCTCATATGAAGCCAGAATAGAAGGAACCATTGGTTTAATGAAATTACAGACTGGAAAAAAAACAACAAACCTATCGAAGGAAAAGAAGAGTGGCTCTTTGTGAGTTTGGATTTCAAATTTACACCATCTGCTTGTTGTGGGTATTCCAATCTGAGAAATTAACTGAAAATTGTGTTATTGCACATGATAGAATCTAACATATATCTTTTCAAAAAGAATACATTCTCAATTTTCTCAAAAAATTTCTGTATTAAAACTATTTTTAAAAAAACTATTTTTGGCTATCAAGGATCAACTTTTATGAGACTAAAACCCCAGTTGTCAGAATGTGTCAGAGAACATCCAAGGTACCCAGGATTTGAGTATAAAAGATGCCAAACAAAGAAAAATGCGTTGTGAAGGAAATAACATTCTCTGACACTTTTCCACTTTGATGTATTCACTCATTACATTGTGGTTCTGGGCCAAGTGATGGAGGCAAAACAGGCACCCCCGAGCTTCCAGCAGTCTCACGGTCCTAGACAGAAACACTGGAAGGTAGCATGACCCAAGCAGGCAGGAATTGAGACAATATCACTGAGGGAAAAGAAACTAAAGGGAAGTGAGCTGACTTTATGTGGTGCTCCCCAGCCCGCAAGGCATTAGCTGATATATAAGCTGAAGAGAACAAAAGGTCAAAAAACCCAAGCAGAAAGTTGTAACAAGAAGATAAAAGACTAAGCAGAGCTTTCACCAGTTTTATTGAGCTGGAGACACAAAAATTAGTGTTTAGGGGCCACTAAGGAAGAGACATAGTATTTATACTTGGCTTGAAGTTGAAAAACCTGGAAGGAAGGCTTTTAGTTGAAATACCTGATTAGTAAAGTATACCAGAAATAGATCAGTCCTCACAGAGATGGAGACATGGCCTAATAATCTCAGTCTCTGATTGGAACAAGAACTGCTTATATTCTAACTGCTTGGCAAAAGCAAATGGATAATCTCTGAAGGAGTATTACATCATGTAGAACATCTACCTTATTTTATATATAATAGCTAGCATAAAAATTAATGAAGACAGAAATAAATGTCTAAAAATTAAGAAAAAATTAAAAAGAGACACAGACCAAAATGCGATTCAGATTCTGAAGAAATTAAACATACAATTAGAAATAATTTTGTTGAATATGCTCAAGAGAATAGATACATTGATGGAGAATTTCACCAAAAACAAATCTATAATATCTATAAAAAATCGAATAGAAATTTCAAAAATGAAACACAAAATACTTGATATTAATAATTCAGAGCAGGAGTTAAGTGGAAGAAAAGAGATAGGGTAAAGCAAAGAGATAGGGTACAGATATATGGACTATAAGAGATATGGTTAAATATCCAAACTATGTATAAGTGGACCCACAGAAGAGGAGAAAATTGTAAGGCAGAAGTTATATTTGAAGAGTAAATAACCAACAAATTTCCAAGAGTTGAAATAAATGAAGCCACAAATTTAGGAAGCTTCAAGAGCTTTAAACAACATAAATGCAAAGAAACCCACACCTAAGCAAATAATAGTAAGATTTTGTAAACCAAATGTAAAGGGAAAGTCTTATAAACAGCAAATAAAAAAGTAATATTAATTGTAAAGCAACAACAATAATTTGACAGCTACTATTTTAACAGAAAAAAAATTTTTAATGCAATTTTTTATTTGGCATTTTTTTTTATTGTGAAAAACACACGTAACATAAAATCTATCATTTAAACCATCTTAAAGTTTACAATTTAGTGGCATTTAGTACATCCATAATTTTGTGCAATCATCACTGTTATCTAACTCCAGAACATTTTGTCATCCCCAAAAGGAAATCCTGTATCCATTAAGCAGTCACTTCCCATTTCCCCCTTCCTCCCAACACCAGAAAACCACTATTCTGTTTTCTGCATCTATTTGCCTGTTATGTATATTTCATATAATGGAATCATATAATAATGTAGCCTTTTGTGTCTGTTTTTTCTCACAATGCTATTTTCAAAATCAACCCATGTTGTAGCATGCATCAGTAATTCCTTCTTTTTTATGGCTGAATAATATTCAGATGGCATTAAAAGTGCTGGCAGAAAGTAACTGAAAATGTATAATTCTATCTACAATGGAATTACTCTTCAAACATGAAGTTAAAATAAAGATGTTTTCAAACAAATGGAAACCAGGAATTTGTCCCAAGCAGACTGCCACTAATAGAAATCTAGGAAGAAGGATGTTCTGTATTGTCTTGAAAATGCAGAACAAAATTGAGAAAAACAAAATATTAAAACATGAATAAATATAAATTAACATTGATTAAATATAATTAATAATAATAATTATAATTACTAATATGTTTTAGAATTTTAAAATGTAAAATTAAAATAAATGACAAAGTAATCAAAACCATCAAAGAGTTGTAAATGCAGTTACAATGACCTAAGATCTGATATTTACTGGGAAATGCTAAAAGTGATTATTTGCATTAAACTAATAAACTGAGAATTCGTAGTATACTTTCTATGGTAACTCTTGAAAACCAAAAACATCTATAAATAGAGATTTAACAGGGAGAAGAAAGAATTAGAAAAGATACTTCTTAAAATTCAAAAGCAAACAAGGTACAGAACAAAGAAAGATAAAGAAAAAATAAAAGAAAGGAAAGGAAAGGAAAAATAAGGGACGTGTATAAGTAGAAGATGAAAACTTTGAAACAAATATGAGTTCTGACAGTAAATGTAGAAAAATCAAATACTCGGATTAAAAAAAGTGATTGTTGAATTGGATGACATACAGTTCATTCATATGCTGGTAATAGTAATCAGCATAACTTAAGTATAGAGAAATATTGGGGAAAAAAGAATGCAAAAATATGTACCATAAAAACACAAATCAATGGAAAGTGAAAGTGACATTCAATATTTAACAAAATGGACTTTTAAACACACTTAATAGTAGACATATCATAGATTATGTAGTGAATCCACCAGGAAGATGTAATGTAGACTCAAAATAGATAAATAAAAAATTGACAGATTTTAAAGGAGATATAGCAATTCCATATTCATGATCGAAGATTTTAGACAAAATGCTCAATAACTCCAAGTTAAGGACAAATAGAAATCAATTAAGTGCACAGACTAAAAATATCCCAGCTCCCCAGAAACAAAACAAAATATAAACCTAACAATAAATGCTTTAAATATGGTGACTGGCAAAATCAAATATGTATGTATGAATCTATAAGTATCCTTGTGTGTATGTAGAGATATAAAGATGTGTATCTATATCTAGTTAGATAGCCAGGTAGATATAGATATAAGTAGATATATAGGTATCTCCACTAACTGGATAATTCAATTCTTTACAAGTACACATTGGATTAGTTATCAAAATTAACCATATACTGGCCACATAAGCAAGTTTAAACAAAGGTCAAGGAATTGAAATTATATACAGTATGATCTGTGAACACACTGGAATAAAGTTAGAAATCAATAACAATATGACAATTAGGGAATCCAAAATATTTACAAATTATACAATAATTATAAAAACTAGGTCAAATAAAAACACAATGAAAATTAGAAAATGAATTGTGCTGTATAATAATAGAAATATGAGGCAACAGTATTTGATGGGTGCATACACATCTGCTTATAATAAAATTTAGAGCCTTAAATATTAGAAAAGGCTAGAAAAAATTAGTTGTCTACATATTCGTTTCAAGAAGTTAGACGTGTTATCTGTTTAGAAAGTTTGATATAACAAGAAACAAAGAGAGTAGGTCCAGTATTATAGTAAGAAATTATGCCCACATTTTACAATAGTAAAAGTAGGTAACAACAAAATCAAAACAAAAACGCAGAAATATTACAGAAGGTCTAAAAATGTAATTAACAAATTCAACCAAATGAATATATATAGCGAGGGTCCTACAGAGTGAGAGTATGAGTACTGATGGCATTCTGGGTTGTAAAGGAATAATGGTTTCAGTATTATAAGATACTGAAATCATTAAGAGTCTGCTATATTTCCGGAGAAGAAATAATTCAGAAATTGATAAACAGAAAAAAAAAAAAGAAAACAGAAAATTTTCAACTTGAAAATTAAGCAACTACAATGTTAAAAACTACATGGTTCAAAGAAAAATAACAATGGAAATTAGAAAATACTGCTCTAGTGTAAGGAAACTATATCAAAACTTGTACAGTGTTGCTAAAATAATGCTTAGTTTTACTTAACCTAAATTCCTATATTAAAATATAAGAAGAGCTGAAAATTAATGTTTTCATCTCAAGATGCTAGAAAAAAATCAAACCTGAAGAAAGTGGGTGGAAGTGAATAGTAAAGATAAAAACAGAGTTCAGTGAAATAGAAAACAAATAGACAATAGGGGAAACATCAAGTTTTGATTCAATTTCTTTAAAAGTTTAACAAATCAATAAATCACTAAAGAAAAATAAAGAAAATACAAATTACTAATATCAGGATTTAAAATGTGATATCACTATAGTTTTAACAGAAATTAGAAAGTAATAGAAGGCTATTTTAAATACCTTAATCAATAAATTTGATAATTTAGATTGAATTGACTCATTTCTTGAAAAATAAAATTTATGGAAATTTATACAAGAAGAAAAATACAATTTAAACAGGCCAGTGGTAATTAAAGAATTAATTTGTGATTAAAACCCTTCCCACAAAGATAACTCCGGATCAGTATGGCTTTTGCTTTTGAATTATACAACTATTTAAGGAAAATTAACACAAATATTATACAGACTCTTTCAAGAAGTATAAAAATAAGATGCACTTCTGAAATTCCAACATTATCTTAGTCTCAAAACCCAACAAGGATCTTACAAATCAGGAAGGTTATGCACCAAGAACTTTTACTTGACATGCATGCAGAAATCCCAAGCAATGAGTCAGGAATTTAAACAGCAAGATTGCTTGTTCAAGGGAACCAGGCTATAAGAAAGATTTATTGCTATGTGAGTGATCTCCCGAGATATAAGTTTTAATGCCTAACAAGATTTGCAAGAGATGGTGCATATTTGCTATGAGGCTGTTTTCTAGAAGCATAAAACAAGCAATGACCCATGGTAAGTAAGGTCAAAATACCATAACGGTCAGGGCAGATGGTGAAAGAAGGGATTGAAAGGTTCAGGAAAGTGGGCAGGTGAGGGTAAATATACTATGTAAGGCCAGAGGCCCAAAGAGAATTGTGTTCCAAAGGCAGGTCCAAGTGCCATATCAGTTACCAAAGCCATAAGGAATGCAGTTGTGAGAAAAGCACCAGAATCTCTTTATGCTCTGTAGATCAGAGTGAGTAGTAGGAGAGACCATTATAGAACTAGGCTCAATGAGAAGAATGATAGAACCCTGAAGCAACAGAAGCTAGGTGGCAATAAGTAACTGCTCAAAACCAAATGGATATAATTTTAATGGATTTGGTAAAGCTAAACTGGCAGCCAAATTCTGGAGACTGTTAATTGAATAAAGTGTTTGTCGGTGCAAAAGAAGTGATTGAATTTTTACAATCATAAAAAGTCAAAGATGGATTTTCAGAAGGCTGAAGGCAATCACCACAATAAAACATCATGAAAAAAACAAAAAAACCCCATCATGAACCTTGCCCAATTTCCAGGTCCTGACTCCATTGTCTTGACAGTAGGTCAGGTGTCCAGGAGAAAGTACTCTACATAATCTTTTCTTTAAGGGACCTGCAGCTCATTATTTGGAAAGGGAAATATCCAACTATTTTTTTTTTTTTTTTTTTTTTTTTTTTTTTTTTTTGCGGTATGCGGGCCTCTCACTGTTGTGGCCTCTCCCGTTGCGGAGCACAGGCTCCGGACGCACAGGCCTAGCGGCCATGGCTCACGGGCTTAGTTGCTCCGCGGCATGTGGGATCTTCCCGGACCGGGGCACGAACCCGTGTCTCCCGCATCGGCAGGCGGATTCTCAACCACTGCGCCACCAGGGAAGCCCCCAACTATTTTGAATACTCTTTGACACAGGGAGGAAGTTGACACCGAAACCTGGGCACTCAAAGCATAATCATCACCTCCTTGGTAGAGTAGGGACATATTAGTTCCAGGTAATAAATAGAAAGATGATACTCTTTGATTCACTGCCTGTGTGGTACCACATATCAATTAGAATGATTAACCAATGAATGTCTTCATTTTCACATAATCAGTATCCTCCCCATCACTTTTGTGCACTCACCTATCTTTGGATTTTGTTCACTGACTGTATCAACTAAATTTTGGTACGCAAACATTAACACAGGAAAAAATAATATTTTCGTATATCATTTTAGCAGAACAGGATGTTCTAGATTCTTGTTGCAAAATATTGTGTGAATATTCCTGTTGAAAGACAGACTGGATGAGAATATCATATTTCCTTTTTGTCCATAGGAATATATTTTTTACTCATCAATGATCTAGTTTGCAAAAGATACATTCTAAGAAGTATAAGAATAAAACGGGCCAAGAATATTAAAAATTTTTCCTCAGAAAAAGATCAAGTTGGTGTATACAAGGCCTACTCAAGATCAAGACAATGTCAATATTATCATAATGTATTTAGCTACATACAATGCAATTTTCTATTTTTTCAACATATATAAGCTAAACTAATCCTAGCCAAATCCTCAAATTATACTATATGGTGACTAAAAAGCATATTGAAAGTCACATAGCTGACAAGTTGTAAAGATAAGATTTAAATCTGCTGTATTTGTTTCTATGAGTTTGGCTTTTTAAGATTCCATGTGTGATATCATACAGTATTTGTCTTTTTCTGTCTGACTTATTTTACTTAGTGTAATGCCCACAAGGTCCATCCATATTGTTACAAGTGATAGAATTTTCTGCTTTCTCATGGCTGAATAATCTTTTATTGCATATATATACTATATCTTTTTTATCTATTCATCCATTGATGAACATTTAGGCTGTTTCCATATCTTAGTGATTGTCAATAAAGCTGCAATGAACATCAAAGTGCAAATATATTTTTGGTAACCTGTTTTTGTTTCCTATGGATATATACCCAGAAGTGGGATTGCTGGATTATACGGTAGTTATATTTTTAAGTTTTTGAGGAACCCCATACTGTTTTCCATAGTGATTGAACGAGCATACATTCCCACCAGTACACAAGGTTTTCCTTTTCTCTGTATCCTTGCAAACAGTTGTTATCTCTTGTCTTCTTGATAATAGCCATTCTAAAAGGTGTGAGGTGAAATCTCATTATGGTTGTGATTTGCATTTCCCTGATCAGTAATGTTGAACATCTTTTGACGTTGAGCATCTTTTCAGGTACTTGTTGGCCATTTGTATATCTTCTTCGGAAAAATGTCTGTTTAATTCCTTTGCCCATTTTTAATCAGATTGGAGGCTTTTTTTGTGGTTGAGTTGTATGAGTTTTTTTATATATTTTGGATATTAACCCGCTATCCAGTATGTCGTTTGCAAATATTTTCTCCCATTCTGTGGATTCACTTTTTATTTTGTTGATTGTTTCTTCTGCTGTGCAGAAGTTTTTTGGTTGATGTAGCCCCACTTGTTGATTTTTGCTTTCATTGCTTGTACTTTTGGTGTCATATCCAAAAAATTATTGCCAAGACCAATGTCAATTTCATCCCTATGTTTTCTTCTAGGAATTTTACCATATCCGGTCTATGTGAATAGTATAAGATAGGAATCTGATTTCATTTTTCTGCATGTTGTTATTCCCATTTTCCCAATATCACTCGTTGAAAAAGCTACCCTTTCCCCATTGAGTGTTTTTGGCTACTTTGTCAAATATTAGTTCACGGTATATATGGGGATAGAAACAGAGTAGACTGATGGTTACCTGTGGCTGACAGGTGGAGGAATTGGGGAGATATTGTCAAAGGGTACTAACTTGCAATTAGAATATGAGTAAGTTCTGGAGATCTAACACACAGCATAGTGATTATAGTTAATTTTACTGTATTATATGCTTTAACATCGTTAAGAATGTAGATATTATATGTTCTCACCATGAAAAAGAAATAATAATTATGTGAAATGGTGGAGATGTTAGCTAAAACTACAGTGATAATCATATTGTGATATATAAATGTATCAAATTAACCTGTTGTACACCTTAAACTACACAATGCTGTATGTCAATTATATCTCAATTTTAAAAAATCTATATTGTTTGCTGTTCTTAACTATTTTCTGTATTGAAAAGCTGTTGTATTTAAGATAGGATCAGGGATAGATAAATATAACAACAGAAAAAAATATCACAAAACACAGCACACACATCAGAATTGGAATGCAGATCAATTGTGGAAAATAAATGAATTATATGACAAGTTGTGCTAGAACAATTAGTTCTAGAAAATATAAGAGAAAATATAACTTTATCCTTTCTTGAAACCATACAGGAAAACCTATTATAGATAGATGAAGAAAATAAATTTTATAAAACCTACAAATATTTAGAAGATAATATAACAAACATCTTTTGACTAGGGGGTAAAGAAGTTAGTTCTCTTTATAAAAAAAATTATTTATTTTTGGCTGCGTTGGGTCTTCGTTGCTGCACGCGGGCTCTCTCTAGTTGCAGTGAGTGGGGTCTACTCTTCGTTGCGGTGCACGGGCTTCTCATTGCTGTGGCTTCTCTTGTTGAGGAGCACAGGCTGTAGGCACTCAGGTGTCAGTAGTTGCAGCACGCAGGCTCAGTAGCTGTGGCTCGTGGGCTCTAGAGCGCAGGCTCAGTAGTTGTGGTGCACGGGCTTAGTTGCTCCACGGCATGTGGGATCTTCCTGGCAGGGCTCGAACCTGGGTCCCCTCAGTACCTCAGTACATTTCAAAACCAGAATTCAGACCTAATCTGTATGATCATAGATCATAGATCTTTGGTTCTTAACCACTGCACCATCCTCTCTATCTAGAAAGCCTCAGAATATCAACCAAACCCATTGCAGAACCAGTCTGAGTTCAGTAACACAGAGATGAAGTACTACACAAATGTAATAGCACAAATCATCATTTAGCAAAAATCAGTTATAAGACACTATAGGTAAATAAAAGATCCCCATTCTTCCATAATAGCATAAATAAATAAGTAAATGCACACATAATGAAATTTAAATGTACTTTAAAATGAGTAGTGAATATGAGAGTAAAAAATGAAAAACAGGAAGAAAGTTCTGCAACATATAAACTAAGACAAAGAAACACTTCCTTTTCTTGATGAAAGTTTTTGACTATTGCAAATATGTCATTTTTTCAAAGATAATTTACAGATTAAATGTAATACCAATGGGGGTTTTAGTAAATATAATTTTAAATTTTCTGAAAATATGACAGGATACTTAAGATAATTTTTGAAATAGATGATGAATTAAGACTAGATGTCTTTGCAGACATTAAAGCATATTATAAATGAATGTGAATGATAGAAGAGCAGACAATTTGGTCAGTGGGCAAATATAGCCCAGATATAGAACCAGAGTGTGCTGGAGCCCCCTGATAAAAGCCCACAAGAGCCTATTCTGCACATCTCTTATCATCTCTGCTTTCAGAGACATCACACTGGTAGTTTGAAATAGCCCACGGTGCCAGTAATTTACGCCATGAAAATTGAGTGCTATTTTTAAAACAGTTATTACCACATCATTGAATAGAACTAATGATAACGCGGTTGTTACATGAGAAACTTGGCTTCATACATCAGTTGGAGGAGAGTCTCTAAAATGATATTTATCTCATGGTGATAGTTGTCTCAATTCCAAACTATATTCCAAGTGTATTAAATGGTTTTTTAAAAAGTGGACAAAATTTCTGAAACTTTGTAATGATATAGGCGAACATTTAACTTTTCAAGATAAAGGAAAAGCAAACTTTCGCGGGTTAAATTATGTAAAAAGTTTAAATAAATTTGAAAAAAACAAGTACAGGCAAAACTATGAGACTAGTATGAACATGGAAAAATATTTTCCAAAGTTTCAGCAAATATTTCTTTTTTTTTTTTGCGGTATGCGGGCCTCCCACTTCTGTGGCCTCTCCCGCCGCAGAGCGCAGGCTCAGCGGCCGTGGCTCACGGGCCCAGCTGCTCCGCGGCATGTGGGATCTTCTCGGACCGGGGCACGAACCCGTGTCCCCTGCATCGGCAGGAAGACTCTCAGCCACTGTGCCACCAGGGAAGCCCATCAGCAAATATTTCTTGCTTATAAATAGTGTTATCTAAAAAGAAAATGTCGAAGTGTCTAAAAAATAATTAAACATCATACACATATACTTTATTACAAAGAAACATAATTGCTAAACATGAAAAATCATTCTCATGAATTATCAAAAATTGAAATGAAATACACAAGGTGCCATATTTCCCTATCATATTAACAAAGATTAAAATTTAATATAAACACTAATTGTAGGGGAGTTTGTAGTAAGATAATGAACCTCTTATAGGATTATTAAAAGGTATAACCTACATAAAAGGATTTAATTATAAGTATTAAGAGTTCCTAAATAGTTCATATGCTTTGAAGCACCAAGTAAAAGAAATAATTGGAAATACATATAAAATTGAATATTATTATTTATATTTATGTTTTATGGTATACATATATTAAATTTTTATTACCGAGGAATTAAGACATGAAAATATCCCACAGTTACGTTCAATTAAATTATAAAATATCATGAATGAATTTATAGTGACCTCTAAAATGGTACTTTAGATATTTTAAAATATATTGTACATAAATATAATAAAAAACAGAACAACCTTTTATATAAAATATGTAAAAATATATGAAATTTTTATAGCAAAATATTTGAGGAAAATATTCTGCTGGTAGATTTATTAATAGCTGTTAACTTGTTTTTTATAATTTCTTGCATTAAAAACAATTCTCCTCTGGGCATTTCCTTCTTCACTTTATTTTAGCACATTTTGTCATTTGTTCCCTCCTGCTTTGCTGATTCTTCTTTTTCAAAACTCTATTTTCATGCCGTTACCTTCAGTCTGTCATCCTAGAGTCATGGGTTTGGACCTGACATCATTTCTGCCTCTATTTCTTATTTCTTGGACTTAAACTGATCCTTACTTACCATTTCCCCTACAATGACTCCTGTGTATCTCCTTTGGTACTTGATATTTAGAGAGATATATGTGATATAGGAAATGCTTCATTTGTTTCTGTGGTATCCTTGCCAAGTTCTAATCTAAGTTAAACTTGAAGACTTTGAAGTTCAAGGGAACTCACAAGTTTCTGAGATCAAGATTTATCTTTGGATGGCTATGGCTTTTAGACAGGCTTCACATCTACTGAGTTGAAATCAATCTCCCAGTAAACGCATTGACCTGATGCCAGTACCTGAAGTTACAAAAAGCAAATTAATCATTTTTAATAGTCTGTGGTACACCTCTCAACCTCTCTCTGCAGCCACACTTTTGCTATGTGACATTGTAAATCCTTCTGTTAAAATATTATATTTGATGGGAGAAGTCGAAACAGTAGGACTTCCATGGAATAAGAGGTTTATTTTAGAAAATGGCCAAAGACAACTATGTGAGCTGGTTAAACAATATATATATACCTATTGCTTCTGCACCTGGAGCCAGGCAGTTAGAAAGATGGACTTGTGATGAGAGAGAGCCAGGACAAACTTGGAAACTATAAGAACTAACCGGAACCCACAAGTGTGACACTGTCCCCTCACCACTTCTAGTGTCAATACCAGTGATATAGGTAACCTACAGTAGAAGCTGGTCACTTCACTGTGGAGCTAAACATCAAGGATGTTTGTATAGCTAACAGGTGTGAAGACAGACCCTTTCCCCAGGACAAAAGGCATACTTATTGCCGACCAATACAATAAAGATACTGCCTTCCTCAGTTGCAGACTTTGGGAAGTTTTTCTTACGTCCCCTTTAAAAGATTAGGCTTTCCTCAGCTCAGTATTTCATCAGAATTGAGGAAATACTAAGCATCACCCTGGACCATTTCATGTGCCCTCTGTGGGTTTTGCAGGACAAGAGAATAAGCACAAACATGAAGTTCATGCTGCCTGTTGTGCTGTGCAAAGTCCTTTGATTCTGACCTAGGTATTTTGTGTTATCTGCCAGCATCCACGAAACTGTGGCAGGCTAATTTGTTAGGTCGCAAGTTGAGTAAACTGAGACTCATCATAGGTTTTGATAGAGATTCATGGAAAGTGGAGGAGCTGCAGGACTTATTGTGGCCTCTCAAGGTGGCTCAACAAGGTGTGCCAGCAGGTCTGTGACATCATGCTGAGCTACAGTAGTGTCTCCCTCACACCCACATCCCCATGGCTGCTGCTTCACTTCCACTTTCAAATCTCATGCAGATTTCCCTAGCGGCCAATCTTTGCCCAGATCCATGCAGGAAAAGGAAGTCTGGAATGCATGGTTAGATCAGTCAGCAGAGGGCACAGCCACTACAGAGGTGGAGATTAGTTCTCTTTCCATTCAGTCTGAGTTGTGTGGTATAAGGCTTTAAATTCAAATGCAGTATGAATTGCTGCCTTGACATCTTTGCACCTCACAGGGACTCAAAGTCCTAACCATGAGTTCCCTTGCCTTCCCCAGATATGCCTTCCAGCAGATGGGAAGCTATGCCCAGCTAGTTCCTCTATCAGCCAGACCAGCTTCCCTTCACCACTCCTCAAAATAATGGGTTTCATGTCGCTGCCAGCCCTTAAAATTATTCAGACAAACCAATCAAATCCTCCTGTGGGAATCGGGCACTATCCTTCCTAATACTACAAAGTTCTCCCCCCACAGCCCCTGCTTGTTCCCTCTGTTCCCAAGTACAACTACTGTGAGGATCTATGCAGCGTGGTCTTCTCTTCCCCCAGGATGTGAATATATGTGACTAATAATCTGCTGTCAAACTCATCTGTCCAGTCTCAGGTGTTGTGTGCTTGGGCAGTAACTTTGGGCAGGAATCCCTCCCTCACTGACGGAATGAAGAGGGGATGAACAAAGCAGCCTAAGCTTGAGACTTGTTTTGGCCAAAATGATTCCAAGGCAGTAGCATTTTGCAGTTTCCTATATCCCATTTGTACCTCCTTTATAATTTCTCAGAGAATACTAACATGCCATAGTTATTGAATTTGTAGGTTTTCTTAGACTCTGGGCAAATTATTTTTCTTGACTAAGATGCATAGGTTTTTTTATTAACATTTTTCTCTCTAGTATTGGACTTCAGTTTTCTACAATCTCATTTTGTTCTAATATTTTCAGTCTTATGGTCACTTCTGACAAAGAATACAGAAGCAGCTTACCAAAGAGTCTAACAACAGTTACACCTCAGAGCCACTCGAAGCTTACCTTAAACATACAAAGCCTGAAGATCCTCCATTTTCTGATTTTTCCCAACATTTAAATATCCCCGCCTGTCCCTAAAGGAGTGAAGTTTTGAATTTCCTTTTCCTCTACTTGACACTTTTCTCTATCTTTACCTCTTTATCCAAGTGTTGCTTTCTTCTTCCCTTTTGCAGAATTTTCCTCTATCATTTCTATATGGCTTTATTTTCTGCTGATGGCTTTTCCATGGGCCAAGCCATACCCTGTTATATATTTCCATGGTCCAGATTATTTTTCCTTCTTTTCTGTTACTCCATATTAAGTGAAGTCTTAACTGATTCTCTTCCACCTACTAGCACATCTCATTTATTATTTATTTGCTTAATTATTTATTTCTGTTTTTTTAATATTTAGGCTCTCTTCATCTTCTCTGATAATTTGAAAGAAAGAAATACTATGAAGGGAATATTTGGGGGATTTCTGAAAGTTTATTAGGGACCTCCTTTAATGGATAAGGCAATAGAGACTGAGAAAGTATTTTATTAAACCTTTTATGGCTGATAGATCCAAAATAGCAATCAAATTGCTTTCTATAATGGTTCTAGGTTATCTTGGAAGAAGGGTTCTTACCACTAATATGTAACTATTCATGCTGCAATCTATTACCTGCCTAGCTATTCAGATAGACTGAAGTATGAATAAACATACTCCAAGACTTTGAGATAGCTTCCTAACTGTTCAGACCAATCTGCCTTCATTATATTTGCATGTAGATTACCTCTCATAAGAATAACAGATTGGTATAAAACTTTTGTATACCTTTGGAATGATTGCTCAGGCAAACTCCTTGTTTTTTCTTAGACTTTTATTTAACACAATCAGATATGAAAATTGCAGTTAATACTACTGGCTCTTCACATGATCTCGTTCATTTCCATGTCCACTAAGCTACTACCAGATAAATGCAACCAATTACCACCAATTAATGCCAGCTTGCAGTAATCTTCAGAATATGAAGAATATAGAAATTAGAAAAGGGGAATTTCTAAAATAACATTTTCCCTCCTTTCAATATTTATTCATTTGTTCTTAACTATGAAAATACTGTTAGCTTTATTGGATAAGGTCATTGATATTTACTTATTTAAATAAAAAAGGTTTGGTTAAAACAGAAGTAGTAAAATCAAGGTCAAAAATGGTAGGTTAAATAAAGTGAAATAGGAAATTTATACAAACAATGTACATAGCACCCTTTGGATAATGATTCCCACATTTAAATATGTCACTAGAGGGCAAAATATGTCGATTGCAAAATCCTCTCTCCTCATGACTCTTCCTTCCATGAAAAAAAGTAAAGAAGCCACTTGGGGGACCTAAACTGTAAAATTAAATCTGTAAATGTTCAGGTCAGATAGTGCTGTAAGGTAAATGTATTCAAGATAAAATGTATTCAAAATCATATTTCAGTTGATACTTTGCCTCATAACATCACTTAGAATAATAAATAAAAAAGAATAAATAAATAAGCAATAATAGAGAAAGAAAAATAAAATAATAAAAATAATAATGTGGGATTCATATTTTCACTGAATCTTTACAGTGAAACTTGTTATGTTATGAATAAAGAAAATGTGTCCAAATTTATTAAGTTCCAGAAGGTCACACAGCTAGCTGTGTGGGTAGAATTCAAATCCTTTAAACTTAAGTCTATGTTGTTTTCGACTTAATAAATTAACTAGAATTAAATCCATGAGACATTAAATGACCCTTTTTTCATTAGTAGCCAAGTTACCATTATTTTTATGATTCAATATTGTTTCCAACAAGTCAAAAGTGTATTTTACATGTTATTGTACTGAAGTCCCTACTGGATAAGACCCTGGAAAATGTATTTGAGATCTTTTACAGGTACAAATTATGTGGGTCATTGATTTCATTAAAAATCTCAAATACTTACGTTTGAAAAATGATAGGCTGCATTCATGATAGGAAGAATATGAGTCTGTTCAAATGATCTATTCAGATGGTCACAGGACTGTATTTAATTTGTTCTACATTTAAGATAAACCCTGGGAAGGAGAAAGGAAAATTATAGGTCTGCAAACCTTAGTCCTCTTCCCTAAAGGAGGTTGAATATAAAAGTAATGTTACATATGGTCATTTATGTGAACTGAATGATTCTTCTGCCTATTTTATATGAGATGTGATATCTAAGAATAACTGTCTAGAATATTCACCCAGAAGCAACTCTTATAAACCTACATAGTGATATTGATCCCATATGAACTAAGACTGCATGAGAAATAGTTCCCTAAACTTAGTATATAGGATCTGATGCATTCAGGAGGCAATGAAAAGTAGATTTGAAGAAGACAAATTTATGAAGGAAAAAGAAATAAGCACCAAAGATATATTGTAGATGGAAAGGTGATGGCATATTGGGGAAAAGAATACAGAAGAATGTTTGCTTGGAAAACTGAGAAAGCTTGACTACATTTTTAAAAATCAAGTGCAACTTCAGTAATTAGCATAGAAAATTAGAAGTAATTGCTTTTTTGCTGAATTGTTCATTTTGCCCCCTTAAGTTTGTACCAGTGCAAAATTGTCATATTAAAGTTGAAATTATTTTAATATGATATACTGAATTATAATTAGTATAATTGAAATATGAAATATTTTATTTCTGTTTATTTGATACAATTGTTACCTTAGGAACAAGGAGAAAAGAGTTTATTAATGTGTACTTTGCCCATTAATGAATAATATATACAGCATTTACTGTAATATTTTATATGAATTTCATTAATATATCAGAAAAAAATCAATAGAAAACTAAGAATAGGCTATTTCCTGTAGTTTTTTCCTGGGGATGTGACATTGCACTTTTTAAATGAAAAAAAAAAAAAAATCAAATTCTTTCATGCCAGCAATAACCACAGATGTCTTCCAGTATTTATCTCCAGCAATTATAATTTTTAAACAGTGAGAAAGTACATATCAAATATTTCTAAAAGGCCAAAAGGGAAAAAAGCAGGATTTTTTTCCACATAGCCAAGACTCAACAATTTTCAATTTAGGCCACAAGGCCTGTGTTTTCTATATCTTAAAATTTATTGAGAACTTTAAATAAGGGTAACACCATTAAACCCCATACTGAGTCAGTGTTGATAATAGCTAAATGATTTTTGTAAGCTCATGTATTAATATCTAATTACAGATGTTGACCGTGTTCTGATGTAGAAAGGAGCCAGTGAGTAAAGGGGAGGCACAGCCTGCAGCTCTTACTAAGACAAAGAAAAGGTAAGTGAAAGAGAACAAAGTATTAACATATGCATTAAAGTGTTTGGACTGCTAGCCTTACAACTCAGTATCCAAGCACAAGATCATCGCTAACACGTTTATGTCAGGTAATTTCTCATTCTTCTGAAAGTTCTTTGATATTTTTGTTCTTCTGTTCCTATGTTAATATTTTATTATTAAACATTTAAATAAGAGATCTGTTTATTTACCTTACCCATCTTAAGTCAACTTAGAATGATGCTATTCCTCACGTGCATATTATATATCTAAATATTTCAAAAAAAGATACTTGAGCCATTATAAAGGCCAAATCACTAATAGAATGCTGCTTATACATCACTTGTTTGTAGAAAGAAAAAAATGGTCGTTTTTTTCCCCTTTCTTTTTATCTTTCTTTGCTTCTCGTCTTCCTTCCTGTGAATAAATGCTTTAGGATCTTGGTATATGTTAAAACCATATCAGGACCTTTTACTATTAATTAATACTACTAATATCCACATGTAAAATTATATGTTAAAATTTCATAACAATATTTGAATTCTTTCAAATCTTGGGAATTCCCTCCAATAAAGCCAACTGCTGTTCTGATCTTTCTGGGCTTTAGGTAGTGTTGGTCACAAAAGGTGTTCTGGGAAATAACCTTTGAGCCTGCTTGGAGGAACCCTCTGGGAAACACTGTCTTTTAACTGTTAGTAATTAGCAGTAATTAGATCAGCTAGGTGAGTCCACCCTTCAGTAGGCAACTGCATATGTATAGACTTAACAACAATATTTCAAAATATTCTATTTTCGTCTTTCTACTTCTTTCATTCTTTGGCCTATTTCTTCTGATTTCCTGGTTATATTGGAAACTTTTACCTAGCAACCAAGTTACTGACCCTAATAAATATAGAATATGAAAAACCTTTTATGCTTTTCTGTGGAGGATGGAGTGGGTTTTTAGGCAAATTAATTCTTGTGCAAACATGTCTCTAGGGAGCTTAGTAATGCATTTAATGAGTCCAAATACTTATAGAAGTGAAAGCCAGAAATCATCTATTATGTTATCCTTTCTCCTCTTGAGAGTTCAGTACTCTGCACTCCCTCTGGCTTCTCTTACAATAGTATCAAAAGTGATTGCTTTGATTTTTCTGTGTTTCCTACCAAATTATAACAATTCTTGTTTGCATAACATTTTATTTTAACAATTTTCCACATAGTACTTCAGTGAAATAATTTACATGTATGGAGAGTCACTACTAAGTTTGTAGGCAAGCAGTGTCTGAATACGTACTCACTCATCCACTGGTGAAATTTCCGGGAGAAATAGGTGAGAAAATAGATAAATTGGAAGATGCTAAAGGTAACGAATATACTCTTAGAAACTGTATTATGGAATAGAAATATGGGAAGGTGTTTGGCTTGACAACTAGTCTCCTCTTTTTCTTTTTCTCTGCTTCTATAGGGGTCACAATGAAGGTCATTGTGATTGTCCTATGTTGTGAAAGTCTTAGGAGAGAATTAATATTATGCCTCTTCCAAAATTTAGAACTAATTAAGAGGTCAATATATCATTCAATCATACCTTTATTACTAAAAAAGTGATTGAAAAGTTTGACTTTAGATCTGTGACCAAAATAGCTCACTGGTAATTTATCTGAGAAGAAAGCAGACTTATCTAACCAGTTACAGCCTACTCTGGACAATTCTAGATCTCCTGCACCCTTCCTCAGGGAGCAGAACCTGCTCCCCTAATTTGTCACATACATGAAAGCTGAGTAAAATATACTCTCTCTGAAGTGGAACAGGCTAAGATAGTAATGATGATGGCAGTAATAATAATGATGATGACAGTGATGATGATGAGAAAGAGAGAAAGAGATTGATTAAAAGAAAGGAAGGAACTAATTTCCAAACTTTTACCCTCCATCCACATATCCATTCTCTTGTCGTTCTCTTTTGTCTAAGGAAGAGCAGGAGAGGTGATGTAAAGAGACCAGGAAGGTTACTCTAGTCTTTCATCTGTAATGTGAGTTCCAGAGAAAAAAATCTCTACCCCACCTTCTGGGTCATAATATATATATAATCAGGCCACATGACAATTGAACACAATTGTTAAACTGAATTTAACAGCTTATGAAAAATTTTCAGAAATATTCTCAGGTGATTTGATATTAAAATAAAATTTATAGATCTGCCTTCTAAATATTAAGATCAGACAAAGTACAAGATCCAAATTTAAGATTTCATAATCACTCCATAAAAGGGTAGACAGAAAATTGTCCTTAAATTTGTAAAGTGACAAAATGGAAGTCTATCATCTAGGGTCAAATAAAATCTCATAAGAAGACAATACCTTGTAAGGTCACTCCTCACTTTCAAAAGTTTAATGTTCAACTTTGCAGGTACATGGAGTAATTTAACAGTTGATCTCCTAAAATGTATTACTTTCCTAGAGATTAAATCATTGTGACCAAATTCACAGGATACTAACGTGTAAAGAATCTCAGATATGAGTGAGAAATTGTGTATCTACAGAACATTTTGGACTATTAGTTTTCACTGATAATCAGTGGGATCCTCTTCATTCTCAATTTCCTCATCTAAAAAAATGACATTACCTCATAAATTAGTTGTGTAAGGTTAAGAAGATCATGCATACAAAAGTCTACTTTATTACCTGGTGCATAGTGAAAACTCAATACATATTAATTACTATTTAGTGTTACCTAGCACTTCTTAACTACTTTTTATATACCAGACTGTCTTCTAAGGATTTTGCATGTATTAACTCATTGAATATTGCAATACTACTGGGACTTTGATGCTATTACTACTCTCATTTATACATAAGGGAATTAAATCTCTACAAGTTGAACATTTGTACCACATTTGGTATTTGGTGGATCTAGATACAGTCAAACTCAGGCATCTAATTTCACTACTCCTTATAAATAGAAAAGCTAGAATTAATGGTGAAAATATAATTAGAAAAAGCAGAGTTAAATGATCTTAAAGAGTCTAGATGATCAAGTTATGCCACGTATTTGTTTTTGTTTTGTTTTGTTTTTTGCTTCTAACTTCACTAATATCAGAACTGGATATTTGTATTCATTGATATATCATGATCTCCCTAGGCCAGAGTCAAGATACAATAACTAACTCTTAACTAATTTCTTAGCTTCCTTGAAAGCTATTTCTTTTTTATTAATTTAGTATTTCTTCAGGTAATATATGACACAGCTAATTAGACTTGGGTTTCTTATTTAAAATCAAATATAATTTTCCAAGAAAATAATTTAGTTAATGAAACAGGAGTTTGGTTAGAGAGGGACACTTCCTAGTTATATATATATATTTTTTTTCAATTAAGCTTTATTCTTTTAAATATGAATTTTATCCAGTAAGTGAGAATTTAACTTAAGTCTGAGCTGAGATAGTAATTATTTTCAATTTCTTGTTGCGTATTGTAGTTATTTTCATCCTTGTTAATAATTTTATTTCAGCTAGTTAGAATGTAATAAATACCAGATGCTGAATACACAGAAATAATTGTAATGCAACAGCAGCACTATATGACTCACAGTTCAGATCATCTGGCCTGAAATTTTAGCTCTGCCTCTTGATTAACTAGTTTGGTCATAGCACTTAAGGTTGCTAGGTCTCCTTTTCTTTCTCTGTAAAATGGCAGAACCTTACAATGTTATTGAGAGTTATATGAGCTAATATATGTGAATATCCTTTATATGTGTGTGTATATATATATATTATAAAAATATTACATTCTGCAGAATTTTGCTTTCCTTACAACTTGAAAGTCATAATTTAATTTTTGATCAAGTTAGACAAAAAGTACTCTTTTCTTTAAAAATTTTCAAAGTACTGATTAAATCACAAACTGCATAATGAAGCAAACATGAAAGATAGTTTATTATTATTTTAAATTAATATTTTATTAATATAATGCTAGTTTTATTCAATGCCAATTCAATGGAGAAAGGTCATCTTCATAAACTACATGAAATGCTTCCTTTAAAAAGCCAGTTTTAATACTTATCCTCTAAGTTTTAGGTTAGTCAAAGGGTAACAATGGATTTACTGGTGATGATGATGGAGAGACAAGAAGCATATGAGTTCTGCTTTCTTCTGTCCTAATTAAAAAAAATATGTATGACAAAACTGAACAGACTTTTAGAAAAATAGAATTTCATTCCTAATTTTTTCCAACAACTTTTACATAAAATAAGTGCTCATGTATTTCCATATGCATTGCAAAGAACTTGTTTCTAGCATTTTAATAATTTTCAGTTATAATTTTATTTATACAGATTTTTTAATATGAAAGTTTTAAAAATCTTTTCTGTAATATTTTTACTCTATCAGTCCTGGTTCAGTGCAAGAGGAAGAAACCACATTTGATATTTTAAGCTGAAATGGACTAAATACAGACAATGTGATGCTTAGGAAATCATTGGAAGGGGTGTGGAATAGAAGTCAAGGGACCACAGGGGCCACAGGACCTGCTGGGGTTCGAAAATACTTCCTTAGCTAGATACTACTGTTGCCTCCATGGTTGCCATGAATCTGTTGATGACTTTGGAAAGTTGCAACATCCTCTTGACTTTCAGGCCCCCATGGCTTCACTTGTGTGTAGAAAAACAGAAGTAGGCCAGAAGAGAAACTTTATTGACCTTCATTCAAAATCTTGCATGAAATTGTTTTCAATTGAAGAATGAAATTCACTTCCAGAACTCTGGCAACAAGGGCCTGGAAATAGGGCTTTTAGCTTCCAGACTTTATAGTACAGAAAGGCCTGTGGAAAGAGGCGGCAATAGGGCAAGCAATCCACAGGATACACTATACATGCTTTCAATAGTACATGTTATAGAGCTATAAAGGAGATCGAGAGATTTTCAATGGAGTAATGCACATTATTACATCTGTTAGAATGTCTTAATATAAATTACTAGATCCCAGATTTCAATTATTTCCTGTAACAACTCATGTGACAGGTAAAGTTTACCTTTATGGCATATTCTAATAATAGAACTCAAGCTTATATTTGATTCAGTACATACATCTAAACTTTAATTTGTTTTCTTCCACTGAAGACAATATGTCAGAATGTAAGGAAGAGGGATATAATTATATGTTTCATCTTTAATCTGATCACATTTGTGAAACAAATCACTCAAAAGCAATGGCAATTTACTATTAATGAAATATTTACACATTTCTGTTAATAATAAAATACATCCTATATATGCAGTACTGGTTAATTATTAAGAATCTCAGGCCCAGGTGAACTCTTTGGTACAATAAATCACTGTGAATTACAATAAATTACCATGATTCTCTAATCTAGCCTAATGTTTTAGAGTTGATCTCTCTAGAAATTATCCTTAAAATATGAGCCAAAAACTACAGATATGCTTCAAATTCATTAAAACCTACAAGTTCTTTCTTTGTTTCTTATAGCCAAGCAGCAAGTAGTTAATTTGGCTTTCATTTTATATACATGTAAGAACTATTTATTAGTGACTTACTGAATTATGAGTTATTATAATTTTTCCATGTATGGAGAATCTGCTCCTTTTTAGCTCCTCCCGTACTACTCATTGTGAAGAGCCCAAATGCCAGGTGACATCTAAAAACATGACAGGAAAATTAATGTAGATAAGTATACCATTCACCTTTTCAGCTACTATTAACGTAAAAAAACTTTCCAGACATGCACACTATAAGTTTTCACCTCTTTGGAATCTATTCTTTCTTATGGAAAAGCAACTTGAGTCATGTTGTTGGAATAAAATAATTTATTTTTAAACTATTAAAAAGATTATCCCAGAACAGTATTTCCCAAAATATGTTTTGTAATAGTTAATGCCAAGGGATGATTTTTAAAATACTTAGTTCAAATGAAAAAGTTTCTGTGGTCAAATGAGTGCAGTATATTCTGATTTGAATAATTTAAACTGTGAACTACAGAGCCTTTAACATGTTAATAAGAATTTTAAACTTCCAAGAGGCTTTCATTGTATTTAGCATATAGGTAGCATTTTCGAAGTTTATTTTATCTTGTAATCTTTTAAAACTATTTCTATGAATATATCATGAGATTAGTACCCAAGGCGAACACTATTCAGAAATATTGAGCAAGAATCTCAATCCCTGTGCAAATCTATTCCTTCTCTACCTTCACCTTTCTTGTACCCTTGAGTTCCCATTATTAGGTTAAGGAAGTAAGAATTATGGAGCAAATAATTTAGTTAGTTTTTGCTTGTTTGATTAGTTTGTTTTGGTTTTAGTCTCCTTGTCTTTTAGATACATTGGAAATGATCTTATACTTGTCACACAAAAAAACTTCGTAAATCATCACATGTAAAATATTAATTTCAACTTCAAACTTGACATATTCTGAATGACTTCTCAAAAATTGTTAGCAAGTGTTTAGTAATGCATTGTTATAGCTAAAACTAATTTAGATAGTGTTGAAGTTCTTATGATGAATACAGAATGAAGAAAAAAGACTAAAGTAGAAACACACATACACACATATATGAAAGGAAAATTGTAAGTGCAAATTAAATTAAGCTATTTTCCTGTTGTTTTTAAGACCTTTCTTTTCTGCAATCACCACTCTCCTTCATGCCCCCCACAATCTTGCTAAATTCTTTATAAGTATTTTGAATTGCAGAAATATAGGTCTCTCTCTATTTTTTCTACATATCTTAATAAACATCTAAATAATCCCCATTTTTAGTTCAACTTTAAAAATAGCTCAACCTTGATAAAGCAACAATTCCTGGATTAAATAATTTTTATTTCTCTCGGTGGTTATATTAGGTACACTAGTCACATTTTTAGCTTCTACATGTTTTCCTGCACGATAGAGTGACAGTCTTGATGTAAATAAATCAGTAGAGCTCTGTGAAAGTTACAAAAATGATATACCTTATATTCCATCTATATTTCTCACAGTCATCTGAGAAGCTTCATACTTAAGTCCATTACTAAAAAGGGTGCTTTTTGTTTGTTTTAGCTTTGATCATGTAATTTAATT
Organism: Kogia breviceps; assembly: GCF_026419965.1. Taxonomy (NCBI): domain Eukaryota; kingdom Metazoa; phylum Chordata; class Mammalia; order Artiodactyla; family Physeteridae; genus Kogia; species Kogia breviceps. The sequence goes on from NC_081322.1 coordinate 51,428,383, forward strand.
CTGGATTTATTGGTTGCTAAGTAGCTACAAATTTGAGATAACCTTTATATTTTATGAATTCAGATTCTTTTTATTCCTGTTTGAAGGGTACCTCAACTAAGGAGCCCAGGATACTCCACCTGTCACTAAATATGATCTCAACCAAGAATGGAATATAAATATAAATTACTGATAAACCTTGAAAGGGCTCTACATTACATGATCTTATCTGAAAGCCCTCACACATGACCATCCGTGACATTTCCCTCACAATTGTTTTAACAGAAGAAGGTCTCAAATCTTAAGAAAGAAACTTTCACTTGAGAATTTTAATAAATTTTACCACGCATACTATTGTGTTTTGCAAATAGAGTTTCCCTTTTCTTGCATTGAAAAGATATTCTTTCAAGAGAAGTGAAGCTTATCACAGATTTTAAATAGATGTTTCTGAGAATGATTCATAATTAGTTAGGCCTTTTAATAATGTATTTGATTATTTTAAGGACCTTTATTAGATAATAGACTACATTTCGTTTTTAGGATGGTTTTGACCTTCAAAATGATTGACTTCGTGGGTATGGTTTGATATGTCAATGGATGGGCTGACCCAACTGACTTAACTTTGTTTAAGAAAAGGCCATGAAAATGTGTGCATGCGCACCACACACACATAAATAAAAATGGTGAATGCACTCTATTCTTTCAGGCAGACAAGCACTGTGAATTGATAAACTTTTTTCCCCTTTTATTTATTTTTTCTTTCCTCAGCAACAACTAAACTTCTGTAGAACTCATGTACACAAATGAGAATAGATGAAAAAGCAGAGATAAGAAGAAAAATGGGTAGATTATTACTTTAATACAACAGCTTCATTGAGGTGTAATTGACAATTATACTATGTAAATCTTGTATTTTGACCTATGTGTACAACCTTGATAGCATCACCACAAGCAAGAAAATGAACATATCCACCACTCCAAACTTCCGTCATTCCCACTTTAATCCATCCCTACCTTTCCTATTTTTTCCCTCCTTTCCAAGTAACCACTGGCAAGCTTCACTATAGGTTAGTTTCATTTTATGGAGTTTTACATAAATGGAATCATACAGCATGCACTTCTTTATGTCACTTGGCATAATTGTTTTGATATTCTTCTGTGGTGTTTTATGTTTCAATAATTTATTCTTTTTACAGCTGAGTAGTATTCCACTTAATGAACATATCTGTCAAAGGATATTCTAATGTTTTCCAGATTTTGGCTACTAAAAATAAACCTTCGATGAGCATGCATGAACAAGTATATTTTGTGCTTTTGCTTAATTATCTGTTTTTTTCCTCCTGACACAGAATACATGGTGTCTTTTCCAACACCTTTCTCCAACTCTGATGCTAACTAGGTATCTGAAAATTCAATTCTGACACCATCTACCTGGTGTTAACATTAGCTCCCACAAGTTAAAGTGCTCAGTCCCATAAGACTGCTCCCACTTCAGATGCCAATTGCAAAACTCGGGTCACTTGTATTTCTGACTGACCAGCTATAAATTGGGGCGTCCCCTTCTCAGGTTCAATAATTTGCTAGAGTGGCTCACAGAACTCAGGAAGGCAGTTTACTTATGTTTATTGTAAAGTATACAAATGAATAGCTAGATGAGGAGGTATATAGAGCAAGGTCTATAAGAGTCTTAAATATAGAAGTTTCTGTGCCCCTGGAGCTAGGGTGATCTGTCCTTTTAGTACATGAATATGTTCACCAACTCAGAAGTTCTCCTTGTTGTTTAGGGGTTGTTATGGAGGCTTCATTACATAGGCATGATTGATTAAATCATTGGCCACTGGTTAACTCAATCCTCAGCCCCTTCTTCCCACGGATTGGGGTTGGAGGTAGGGCTGAAGGTTCCAAGCTTCTGGGGCTTGGTCTTTCTGGTGCTCAGCACCTATCCTAAAGCTGCCAAGAGCTGCCTCATTTGAACAAAAAGAGTTCCTATCATCCGTAAAACTCAGGAAATTCCAAAGGTTTTAGGAGTTCTTTGCCAGAAAGAAACCAGGAACAAAGACCAAACATGTATTTCTTATTACCTGGCATTTAGCTAAATACTAAGATGTAAAATGACTAGATCATAGGGTAAGTTGTCAAATTGTTTCCCAAGTGTTTGTACAATTTTACATCACCACTGGCAATGTAAGAGGGTTCTAGTTCCTCAACATCCTTATCAATGTTTGGTATGGGCAGTTCATTTTATTTTAGCTATCCTGATAGGTGTTTAGTGTTACCTCATTTTAGTTTTAATTTGCATTTCCCTAAAGACTAATGATGACACGCATCTTTTTATGTGCTTATCTGACATCCATATATATTCTTTAGTGAAGTATCTATTCAAAGATTTTGCCCTTGTTTAATCTTGTTATTTCCCGATAAAGTTATCATTTCCAGAGTTCTTCATCTTTTTAAGAAGGTACATATTTCCATTTGGCTTCATTTTCCTTCTACCTGAAGGACTTCCCTTAGTAGTTCTTGTAGTGGAGTCATGATGGTGATGAACTATTTCCAGTTGGTGTGTCTTCATCTTTTTAAGAAGGTACATATTTCCATTTGGTTTCATTTTCTTTCTACCTGAAGGACTTCCCTTAGTAGTTCTTGTCATGGAGTCATGATGGTGATGAATTATTTCCAGTTGGTGTGTCTGAAAAAGGTTTTAATTTGCTCATATTTTTGAAAGATATTTTTACTGAGTAAAGAATTCTATTTGAACATTTTTTTCTTTCTCTTTCATATTTTAAAAGTAAGGTTCCATTTTCTCCTCACTTGCACTGTTTCTTACATAAAATATGTTGTCATCCCTATTTTTGTTTCTCTGTATGTAGTGTGTCTTGGTTTTCTGGTTGCTTTTAAATTTCTCTCTTTATCAGTGATTTTGAGCAATTTTACTATGATATGCCTTGGTTCCATTTTCTTTATGCTTTTTTCACTTGAGTTTCTTAAATTGGTGGGTTCATTGAGCATCTTGGTTCTGTAGTTTTGTAAATCTAATCACATTTGTATTTTTTTGGCTTTTATCTCTTCAAAATCGTTTAGCCCTCTTTTCTTTCCTCTGCTATAGGGACTCTAATTGCATAAATATTAGCAGGCTTGAAATTGTCTCAAATTTCTCTGATATCCTTTTTATTTTTTTGTTTTTTTTTCTCTCTGTGTTTCATTTTGAATGTTTTCTATTGTTATATTGTCAAGTTCACTAACCTTTTCTTTTTTTTTAAGATTTTTTTTTTTTTTTTTGATGTGGACTATTTTTAAAGTCTGTATTGAATTTGTTACAATACTGCTTCTGTTTTATGTTTTGGCTTTTTGGCCACAAGGAATGTGGGATCTTAGCTACCTGACCAGGGATCAAACCTGCACCCCCTTCATTGGAAGGTGAAGTCTTAACCACTGGACCACCAGGGAAGTCCCAAGTTCACTAATCTTTTCTTTTCCAATAACTAATTTGCTGTTAGCAGCATACAGCAGATTTTTCTGAATAATGAGTTTTTCCAAGCTATCAGTCATTATTTCTGTCCTTGTTTGGAGTGGACATCGTTTAATACTTTCAGATGGATATTCCTGTAGCCTCAGGCAATTTCCTTACATGTATACCATGAACAGTGTTCTACTGAATGTTCAAAGGGTGCTCTCTGCAGATCCCCAGAGCTTTCTTTCAATGATGCTCTTTTTTTTTTTTTTTTTTTTTTTTCTTTTTTTTTTGCAGTACGCAGGCCTCTCACTGTTGTGGCCTCTCCCATGGTAGAGCATAGGCTCTGGACGCGCAGGCTCAGCAGCCATGGCTCACGGGCCCAGCCGCTCCACAGCATGTGGTATCTTCCTGGACTGGGGCATGAACCCATGTCCCCTGCATCAGCAGGCGGACTCTCAACCACTGCTCCACCAGGGAAGCCCTGTGCTCTTTTTTTTCCAGTACTGTGTTCTGCAACTGTAGTACCTAGTTCTTCCCAGACACTCAGCTCAGTCTTCTCAAGGAATCTGTTTTAATCCTTCTGGGTTTCCTCTCCCTGAACTATGTCCTAAAAACTTTCCAAAAATTTAAGCTGAAATAATTATAAGGATCATCTTGTTTGTTTCCCACCTCACAGTGATCACTCTCCTTTATTGTCTGATGTGCAGTATCTTGAAAACAACTCTTTCATATATTGTGTCTGATTTTTTATTATTTCAGGCAAGCAGATAAATTAGTTCATGCTACTGCATCTTGACCAGAAACAAAAGTATGACTAAACTTAAAAAAATCTGTCTATATATGTATTTCAACTTAAAAATAAAGCACATACATTTGTGCAATATAATGATGCATTTAGTCCTGCACTTCTATTTTCAATGTTTCCCTTATTACTGTTTAACTTCCTACATGTCATACATTTTAATTTATATTATTTAGTACAAAGTTGCAGTGGGTAAACTAAGGTAACAGCAAGATGCATTTTACTACAGTTCAACTAGTTAATATTTTTTAGACATGTAATAAGCATTTTTTCTTGGTATGTTAAGTGATAATTTTTTCATGATAGACTAAAATGGATTGCAACAATATTATTGTGCATCGAAAAGTTAACATGTACAGTTGACCCTTCAACAGTGTGGGGGTTAGGGGCACCAACATCCTGCCCCATCAAAAATTTGTGTACCACTATTTCTACCTCAAGAACAAAGGAATTTATAAATCACTTATCCAAGTGCAGGAAGCTGAAACAGTTTATTTAGATAGAATCAGGACTCAAACCCTAGTTCTCAAACCCTATGATTCCACATATTTTGATCTCTAACTGATCACAAACTTTTCCCTATACATAACTAAAGATCTGTAAAATAAAAATACAGATACTGTATGTATTGAAAAAAATCTATGTATAAGTGGACCCACATACTTCAAAAGTGTGTTGTTCAGTGGTCCACTGTATTTATATGGGTTTTACATTCTTGTAGCCACTGAAATACATATTTCCAGGGATTCAGGGATTTAAAGAAAAGTTTTAGTGTTTAACTTCACTAAAACCTGTGGAAAGAGTCTGGCTTCCTGGTAGTTGAGACCCATCTTTTTTCCCCTCTCTCTAAGATATTTTTTTAGGTGTTTGAGATAAAAACAAACTAGAATTTTGCAAGGTTTTGAAAAAATTGAGTTTCTATACCATAGAGTATATGAGCATAAGATGAATACAAAATACATGGTAAAATCCATTAATATTGTTCCATAAGTAATATATCATCTTGTTTCTGTGTTAGATGTGTAAAGAATTCTAATCTTTTTTTAAAAATATTTGACTCTTCTTAAGATGTTATATATTTGTTATTTACTTTTGTGGGAAGTGCAGCTCCTCCCTTACACTTTTGTTAAACTTAAATATTTAATTCACAAAGTACTTCAAGATCAGTAGGTAGAAATAATTTATATCATGAGTGTAAATTTGTTCTGCTAGTTGCATAAATATTAAAAACATCCTAATGAAGTAGGTCAAGCTTAAAAGTTGTTACATTTCGGGCTTCCCTGGTGGCGCAGTGGTTGAGAATCCGCCTGCCGATGCAGGGGACGCGGGTTCGTGCCCCGGTCCGGGAAGATCCCACATGCCGCAGAGCGGCTGGGCCCGTGAGCCATGGCCGCTGAGCCTGCGCGTCCGGAGCCTACGCTCCGCAATGGGAGAGGCCACAACAGTGAGAGGCCCGCGTACCACAAAAAAAAAAAAAAAAAAAAAAAAAAAAAGTTGTTACATTTCAAGTAATTATTATAATGATGTATAAAACTGAAACATTTAATGCCTGCACTTTTTTATACATGGGGGTGGGTTTTCATTATATGACATGGATTTACATAACTGAGTACTGTACAAATGTGTTTTGAAATCCTCATAAACCCTTAGTTACAAGTACAGAACAAGTTGGCAACAGGATAAGCTCTATCATGGGGAATTCTGGAAAAATAATTTGAGCCTTAGATAATTTTTACTCTCTTTAGTGGCTTATGCTTAAATATATATCTAGTGGAAAGATTAGTTTTACTAAGTAAAATTTTAATTCAGATAACTCAGCTCTAATTTCTTTCTAAAGTAATCTATATTATACACTTTAAGTGATACTATCTATTATTTACTATTTAGAATATCAGCCAAGTCTAAATATTAAACATGTAGAATTACATATAATTTTTCTATTTAGATAGGATTGCCTATAAAGAGTTACCAAACTAAATGTTATTTTCACACAAAAAATAATAAATAAGAAGATAAAATATTGGGGGAAGAAACAAAAATATTTAGACCAGAAAGTGAATTATTTAAAAAGTTTTCCTGTCACTCATAATCTAGCTTCTGGTTTTTGAGATTTCTGTGCTCTCTAAGCCAAAGAATAAGATAAATGTTCAAATGGGTATGTTTCATGTCCCCATTCTCACCTGTAGTTTTGGGTCATTTTGCCAACCAAGACAGTATATTTGACTTTTACAGTTTGTGATTTTTACAGTTCATCATTATTTTGATAACTACAGTCTAAGAGATTGTATTGTGTTTAAAATTTATCATCTTGTAAGTAGAACTGTAACTTTTCATTTGAAAGTTATCAAGAGAAATAGCAGTAAGCACAGTAAAAGGTTGCACTGTTCTTCACCATAATTAGCAGATGTTCTATGTTATTTGTCAATATTATGAATGCAATTCCTCCACTTAAATAACTGAGGTAACAGGAGGAAAAGATTATCTTCACTGTTCTTTGTGAAAATTTAACTTATGCTATAGTATGGTGCTTTAAATAAATATATACAATTTATGGATATGAAGTGGTGCATATTTAATCCCATTAGTATTTATTTCTACTTCATTATTTCAAATGCAATACATAATAGGTAAAATATAGAATGGCTGTAGTTGTATCATATATGATGAAACTCCTTTGTTTAAAGTCCAACTTCATTAATTATCACATTTTTAGCATATTTTCCAGGTTGTATCTTTCCGTGATTATATGCTACTGCTTTTAAATACTGGAGAACATGGAAAGAAATACAAGAATTTAATAGTCAAGCACCAAGATCCACTTATAAGTTATAACTGAATTAATAATGGTGGTGAAATGAAAATAACAAAAAAATTGTGTGATATTTAATGTATGTTGTCAATTAATCGCATACAGTAATATCAATAAATTGTTGCAGAAATAAGCTTAATTTAAAGGTATAGGAGTCCATTATGTGTTATAATTATGCTGTGTTAATTCTTCTCAATATCATATTGTTTTTTCCAAATTATATAAATTAGCAAATTTTATCTTAGTACAAAGGAGGTGTGATGTTTGGGTCTGTCCTAACCAAACCAGTTTTTCTGAAATAAATTACAGACTGACAGATCATGCAACATTTGTTTCATACTGAACAATTTAGAAAGTTGTTTGCAATAAACGAATTATTTCTTTATCCCTGGTTTATAAGTGTATCAGTCAGAGTTGAGTCAAGGAAACAGAAATCATATTAGTTTTTTCAGTAGAGGGAATTTAGTAAAGAAAAATGTTTATGCAGGTGTTGGAGCACTTAGTGAACAAGAAGGAAAAACAGAGTCACCCCAAGATAACTTCAGAAAACAGGTAAGCTCCCCTGAGGTTTGGAGTAAAGAGGGAGAGGTTGAGGTTATCCAAATCTATAGTCTCAAAGAGAGACTCTTCAAATCTGGAGCTCAGATGTTAGAAGGTGAGATGCTACCAGGCTGCTGTGGCATCTTAGAAGGAAACCCATGATGTTGGTTCTAAGTATGTCAAGATAATCTGAAGCCTGGAAGTTGCTACTACATCCGGTTTCAGTGCCATTGTTGAAGTGATGCTGAAAAGCAGAACCATCTGCAGACCTTGGCAAGGTAACCCCTCTAAGTCCCACTCCCAGTACTTGGGACCACCTAGGGCTGGCAGTGGCATTTATTTGAGAGTAGTGCTTTGAGCCTGGTCCAGGATGTTCTGAGCCCTGTTTTCCATTTCACAGTTTGTTCTCTCTGACCACATACTAATGCATCAGTTCAACTGTTTGTCCCACGGTACTTGGCAAATTGAGTCTTTGAGTTGTCTCAGCCTGTGGTTGACCTGGATTGCAGAGGGCATCCTAAGGAGAAGGTTCCTCTCACTGGTTGCTGTGGTGCTTCTTTTGAATGATCACACAAAATTATGCTGCCAGAATGGTGTTGATTTGGATGTTTCTCCCTCATGTTGGACACAGGATGAGTTGAGGGTTCTGGGCTATGGATGGTTCCCTACCAACCTTTGGGCTTAAGGCACATGTATGGGTCCATGTGTCAGATCTTGCCTGTCTCTGTTCTGACCACAGTGCCTCCTCCAGTCTACAGGCAGTGGGGATGGTGGCAGGCATCCTTCACCCTGTGTGCTTCTTGCCACTGGCACCCAGAGTGGCCACCCTAACCCTTCCATAGTCTTCATGCTGTATGTCAAGAATTCTTGTGAGGGTGGCTATGACTTTCTCATTTAAGAGCTTTCAAGACTGTTACTTGTCAGTGACAAAAAGGCCCTTGAGATCGGTATCTTCTCTTTCCTCTGATTGATGTGGTGAGGCACTGCTCTTCCAAGCCAGTGTTAAGCCATCCTGAACAGGAAAAGGTATTCTCCTTGAGCAAATAAAACTGCTCTTTTTGCCCCACCAATATCCCCTTCCCTTATTATTCCCACTCCCGGTAATGTGTGTAAGACAGGGGTGTAGTCAATTTTGAAAGAGATTACATTATAGGAATGCATTGATTATGACCTTGAGGGCTCAAGAGAAACACAGTTGGAAAATGTGTTATCCCACCTTAATGCTAGAAAATTCTGAACAGTAAATTTAACATGACTAGAAAGTGAATTATTATTTATGTGGTTCTGCATAATCTGAGCAAGACTTGCTTTTGTGCTCATAGTCAATGAAGCACAGTAATAACTTTTGAGAGAATCACTGAAAGCCAGTATTCTCAAGTGGCCCAATAGGTAATGCAGCATCATGAACAATAATGTAAGTAGCACTAAATAAATGATGTGTGTCTCAGAGATACTGCAGGTTTGGTTCCAGACCACCACAATAAAGTGAATATCACAATATAGTGAGTCACACAAATTTTTTTGGTCTCCCAGCACATATAAAAGTTATGTTTACACTATACTCTCTATTGTTTGCAATAGCATTATTTCTAAAAAACAATGTACATACCTTATTTAAAAACACTTTATTGCTAAAAATTGCTACCAATCATCTGTACCTTCAGTGAGTCATTGTAGTAACATCAAAGATGACTGTTCACAGATCACCATATCAAATATAATAATAATAAAAAAGCTTGAAATATTGCAAAAATTACCAAAATGTGACACAAGACACAAAATGAGCAAATGCTGTTGGACAAACAGTGCTGATAGACTTGCTTGATGCAGGGCTGCCACTAACCTTCAATTTGTAAAAAAAATGCAATATCTGTGAAGCATAGTAAAGGGAAGTGAAATAAAATGAGGTATTACCTGTATTAGGAAATGAACTATATTGTTTCAGTACACTCAAGCGTTAAACAGGTATGGCATTGTAAATAATGAGTTATTTTTTTTTTCAGGATAGGACATAAGAAATTATCCAGGAATGTCATATTTGAAAATAGAATAGGAGATTTGTGCATTTCAATATATATACATTTACCTCAAAATAACTATATAATAATGATAATAATTGAGCAAGGTTCTGCAGAGTGAGAGGAGTTATATATGAAGTAAAATGGTAGGATATTAATATTTATGGAAGATGAGTGATGGGCACATGGGTTTACCTTTTACATGTTTGAATTTTTCATGATAAAAATATTTTTAAAAAATTACTGAGAATCAAAGTATGGACAAATATTTAGAAACCAATAGCACAATAAAAATAAATATAAATATTTATCATACTAAATGATGTTTATATAAGGCATGTTAGAATGATTTAATACTTTGAAATCCATTTGTGTAATCCATCATTTCATTAAATTCATTGTATGATCATGTTCATAGACATAGAAAAGCATGGGGCTAGATTCAAGAACGCCACCAGAAATTAGAGGTTAAAGGGGCCATTAATGTGGTCAATAGCGAACCACCTCCTTGGGCAGATATTACGGTCGAGAAGGATGGTGAAGTGAATCTGAGGGGATAAAAGAAAAGTACTCTGTGAATAAATTTTGTAAAGTTTTTTCTTTTCCCTAAAGTTGTTAAAAGAAAAATTGGTCTGTTTAAGCATTAGAACTCAAAGTTAACTTCAGATATTTTCTTTTCCCTAAGGAATTATCTATCTCATTTAAATGAATTTTTTTTTCCTTTGGAGGTCATCAAAGTCGCACTTATGATTTATAAAAGTTTTCTCTGTTTTAATACTTATTTGCCCCCTTTTATTTACTCTTTTATACATTTTGCCTTCTTTTTTCCACTGATCAAGTTAGTTAGCAGTTTGCCTATTTCATTAATTTTTTTCAATGAGCCAGCATTTTTATTTATTAATTAAATTTACTGTTTTCTATTTTCTGCCTCATTAAGCAATGCTTTTTAACTTATTATTTCCTCCTTTATGCTCTATTTTGATTTCCTTGGTTGTTCCGTTTTAAGACTTTTTAGCTTAAATTTTGAGGAATTTAACTCTCAGTTATTTTTATTATTTTATTTTTATTTATAAAAGTATTTGATGCAGTGAATTTATGTCTCCCCCCCTTAAATTGCACCCATAAATTTTGATAAGTGCTGTTCTTGTTGTTATTATTTTTATCCTCCTGTTTCTATTTCTCCTTTTACTTTGGAGATGTTTAATAGGAAGTCTATAAATTTCTAGATGGAAGGACAATTCTGTCTTTGTTTTTGTGAGGAAATTCTAGTTTTATTTCAGTGTGATGTTTATGATGTTTGTAAAATTTTTCCAGTAAATTCCCAAATATAAGTGTTCAGGGCTATTTTGACTTGTACTCAATATCCGATGAAAATACATGCTTTATAATATGAATTCTCATGAAAAAATATTTGCTGTTACCCAGGTTTAGTGGTCAATAAAGTATGCATTTCTATGAAAATTTATGTTAGAAATGGAAATGCATCAGTTTCTAATTCAACTCTGGCTGTAATCAGAAATAAGAATAAATCCTTTAAATATACATATATCGTTAATATATATATATAAACCCTATATATATATGTATATATATATGTATATATATACATATTTAAAATGTCTGGGGTGAAGTCTAGATAATAGTATTTTCAAAACTCTGCTATTCTGTTGAAGGAAAGAACATCCTAGGGTTTTTGCAGGTAGTGTTCTCATTTTTGTACAGCTTTCTAGATAATTCAATTAACAATGGTGAGCTGTACATGAGAGAAAATATTTGTTGATTAATATACCAGTTAATTTGTTTATTAGTTTCATATTTAATAGAAAAGTATAGGATGAGTTAAAGTTTATATCAAGCTAGGTGACCACCACTTTTCTAATTAAAGAGAGAAAACATTCTGGCATCTTATCAGAATATGGAAACTCGTTTCGAAAGGGATCTGTTAGATATGTCAGGGATTATCTATTTTAAAGTGTAAATTAGTTGAATTTCCTTTCACAAATAAGAGAGGAACAAAATATTTTTGGCAAAACATTCAGCATTTCTAAACCTTTATCATCCAATTTAGCAAAATATTATTTTTAATAAGCACCATATAAAATTGGCAAACATGAAATGATACATGCCAATGTTCTTCATTTTTTGCAAATATTAAAAATATGTTTTATGATGGATAATTTCAATGGTCTGGGAGAAAATAAGCATATAAATTAAATATTTAATTATCTTTAATTTAGAAGGAAAACAGTAATATATTATCTAAAATAATTAAAAATCACAAACATAAGTTTCAATATGTACCCTGTTAAAACTTGCAAATCATTATTTTCAATTCAGACCTTTATTAAAAAATTCTGGTTTTAATACCAGTTTTTATTAAGAAAGCTCATAAAATTATTTTTCTAAAGTGTCATTCATTATAATATTGATAGGAAACATTTTATAAAATATTCCTTTATTCGCCTCATAGTTCACATTTTCAACAGTGGCACCAACCAAAAGCATTTCATATACCAGTGAAGAAAAATCTGTAAGAAAGTTAAAAGGACATATATAAACAATTCATAAATGAACAATTGACCAAGAGGTCCAATTTAGGTAAAAGGTGAAAAAAGTATAAAAATTTTATTCAGACTTTTCACTTCCATTAGGATAAATAATAAAGCATGAAATATTGTACTGGTGGTTGTGCTCATGAGCAATTTTTATTCTTTGTGGATATTTCCAATTTTTCTTTCATTGAGCTTTCATTTTTTATGATTAGGAACAAATTCCTACCATAGAAAACTACTGCAATGTGATATCACTAGTGGCAATGGATAATTAGAAAGAAGACATGTAATACAAAAATAATGAACTCCAATTCTGAGAGAGTTACATTTGTAACAAGACATTTTGGAAGCAGTATTTTGCAAAAAAGAACAAAGCCAAATTCAAGTTCTACTAATATGACTAGTTTATGCGTGCAAAGCCTAGAATTCCAACTAGGTGTAATTTTTGACCAGGAAGGCCTCTACTAAAAATAAAGGAACTTAATGCTTATGTGTCCATAAGCACACACACACACACACACACACACACACACACACACACACACAGAGGTACACTGTGCCTTCTTTATAATATTCCTAATAATCCCCCAATTAAGGACTAAGAATCTTCTGTTTAAACATATCATTCTGGGTTTTTATGTTATATATGTCAGGTTAGGAACCATATGCATGATGTTCAAATTGCACAGGGTAGATACACATGTGTTCTTTCGGTGAACATGTTAACATCCGTTACCAGAAAGCTATGAGTTCATTTACTACCATGTTTCCACAGGGATAGTTAGGTTAACCTGATAAAGGAGGACACAACACAGGAAAATCTTTGAAAGGAAGATGTTGTGTATTTGTTTGATATGAGTTCAAATCCACTTGTTTGTAAGTAAAGCTGCTTTAATATAAAAGTGAACTTGTTGTGTTGGGAGGTCGTCATTGACATTTGTGGTGGCTGATATGTGCTCAGTAGCTCAGCTGCTGAGGGGTGCTGCTGGTGACTTACCAATAAGAACCCATGAAGAAGCAACTATGGCAAGGGGACATTTAGTCTATAAATACCCAGAGTTTGCGAGGACTGTCTGAGAATGTTCGGCCGGGGCAAGGTGACTCTTGCTCTCCAAAGACCTTGGGGCATTAGCTCCTGTCATGGTAAGGCAAATCTTTGCTTGGAAGTGGTGGAAACTGTGCAGTGACACCATGAAGGAGGTCATCTTGCTAGCCAGCACTGACACCTCTGTTCCCTAGCAATGTGCTCTAGTGACAGGGACTTTCCTTTTTGCCCTGGCATCTGGGATTCATTCACTCCATAGATTAAGCCTCTCCTGAGAACCAATTCCTAGAAAGGTACACCTCAAGCTAAATTTAGACTTTATTCCTTTTATCTCCCCTTGCCTGGAACAATAGTACAATTAATCTCTCATTGGTTTGGAGTACATTATTTCTTTATTGGCTTATTAAGACACATTATCCTGTATGCTATAAGCTTGTGAAATTATTATAATTTCCACAGTGAACCTGTGTTAAATAAAATATGGGCAAAGGCAGTCTCAGTCTCTGAGCATAATTTGCCCCAGCAACAAAACAGAAGAAAAATAGAATGAGACACCTATGGGCAAGTATCCTACAGGTAACACAGGCTTAGAAGTGGAAAGTGGTGAATTTGAGCAGTCTTGGAGCAGCATAAAATCTGGACACTGCACAAGTGGCTGCTATTGCAAAGGGAGGCATACTTGCTAATGGAGTCGAAATAATTAGAATGAACATTTTTGAAACAAACTTGGACAGGGCCTTTATCAGCGTTAAATCTAGAAGATATTTTACTGTGGTTAAGTGAGAGAGATCATGTGAACAGAAAGACTGATATGGCCATTCCAAAAATTCTACCCATTCTGTAAAGTATGGACCATGTCAAGGAGAAGTGTGAACATGTACTTATTTAGGGAAACCTGAAGGTTAGTCAGATTGGAGGGAAAACCAAGGTTTAGCATTTAGTTTGTAGTTTTGTAGGTCCAGAAGCTAGATTTAATCAGGTGTATCCATAAATGATTGTGTTCATTGGTATGTCTCATTCTGACCAACTTAAAAGAATATTTTGTGGTCAGTTAACAGTCATTAATGTGATAAAAATAACTTGCAAAGACACTTGAAATAGGTACTCTAATAAAGTGTATTTTTCCTGTGGCTTGGAGAAAATTAAATTATACTCAGACTTTGCTTGGCATAGAGAGTGCTACACTTTAGTGTTTTATCCAAGCCATGATGAAGACCAATGTGCTGTTCTAACTCTGAAACAGAGTAAACCAACTATGGAGATTTCTCAGTGCTTCTGAGAAAAGCCCTAGACTCTTTAGATATGGAAATATATACAATGTAAAGGTAAGGATGTTTACTTTCACTTCTCCTAGAAATATTTTTCTCCTCGCATACCATGATAATTAGAGCTGTAGTCATTTATCTAGTTAATTGCACTGATCCAAAAAGATAATAAAACTTGTTATCTACTTGAGATTGCCATTGGTTATAGCCTGGACTAAGCTCCTAAACTAAACTTCCAAGGTGCCAGGAAAACTGAAGCACTATCCCCCTAGATATTTGCATATCAGTGGGATGAAGCCCAGTTCTTGGAGACATCTCTTTATTTTGACACTGGGGCTTATATGTAGTTATGTTCCAAAGAGATAGAGTAAGATGCCAAGATCCTTCACATCTCATCTGTGTGGAGCCAAAGTGATTCCATCTTTTCAGGAGGGAAGAGGGAAGCGCCTACCTCTTTCCTGTGTGAAAACAGAAGGTCCGTTGTTCTCTATCCCATGCCTCCTCTGTAGAGTGAATCCCACCACTCATACAGAAAGTTTTCATTGGCTCTCACTGCCTTGCCTGCAGGTCTAGATGTGGAGGATGTATGCTAACTGTGTCACTCTGGCAGTTGATTGGGTTGTATCAAGAAATAATTCTTTTCCTTGACTCAAGTGTCTCACGTTTCATGTATAAACATATACATTTACTATATACATATTTCCATATACCATATAGTACATATATACATGCAAAATGAGGTAACATCTCCATCCATTCCCAGTTCTTGAGAAAACACTTACTTAGAATCTGTTATATTTTCATGAGCTGAAAGCTTTTCTCTGAATTCTACTGGATTTATTTGCATCCTACCCAGCTCTGCCTACCTCTTTGTTGATATATTATTTCTTTAGATTATACATCTAAAGTTAACAGTAAGTTATACCTTCACTTTATATCAGGGTTTGATTGCATTTTTCATACTTCAGACTTCTGGGTCCTGAGAAATAGCCAGATTTTAACGAACTTCCATTGAAGGATATTCTGTATGTGACATAAAATCACTGAAAATTTTTGAATAGGGCAGTTACATACTCATGTAGTGCATAGCCTGGGTTTAAGATGGCAGAGCTGGAGGTGAAAGGGATCTATCTGTTCAGAGTCTGTTAGTATAGTCCTAATGAGAAATAATGAAGCCCTCAGCTAGGGCCAGTAGCAGTGGTTAGGAACCAGAATGTGAATTAGAAATGCAACTGCTTTACAAAACCCACTTAAAATAAGTGATTTCTTGTGAAAAATTATAATTCAAGTTTAAATTTTAATAAGGAAAAACTTTTATCTATGTATCTGGTTATTTCTTTTGAGTTTTACATGATTAACTACATAAATTGCAATTACAATGCCCGGGCCTCTCTTTAAGCTGTCTTACATACTTCTTAGACGTATAAGAGATATAAAAATTGAATGATGGTGCTTCCCTGGTGGCACAGTGGTTGAGAGTATGCCTGCCGATGCAGGGGACACAGGTTCGTGCCCCGGTCTGGGAAGATCCCACATGCCGTGGAGCGGCTGGGCCCGTGAGCCATGGCCGCTGAACCTGCGCATCCGGAGCCTGTGCTCCTCAACGGGAGAGGCCACAACAGTGAGAGGCCCACGTATCGGGAAAAAAAAAAAAAAAAAGAATGAGTTAAGAATAAAAGAATTATTCAAACAATCCTTATATATATTCACAGTTTCAGATGTACACTAAATATTAGGTGAAAGCTTTCAAATCATTAAATGTTGTCATGAAATAGATCTGTTTAAACCAGAAACATCTTAATTTTATACAGAAACTTTAAAAATGTTTTCTTGCAGTTTTATTGAGATATAATTGAGATATAGCACTGTATAAGTTTAAGATGTATAGCATAATGATCTGACTTATATACATCATGAAATAATTATCACAAGTTTGCTGAAATCCATTATCATATAGATACAAAGCTAAAGAAATAGAAAAAAAATTTTTCTTGTGATGAGAACTCAGAACTTAACTCTTAACAGCTTTCATATATAACATAGAGCAGTGCTAATTAAATTTATCATATTGCACATTACATCCCTAGTACTCATTTATCTTTTAACTGGAAGTTGGTATCTTGTGACCACCTTCATCCAATTTCTCCTACCCCCACCTACCCATCTCTGGTTACCACAAATCTGTTCTCTTTTCCTATGAGTTAGTTAGCTAGTTTGTTTTTAAAGTATAATTGACCTACAATACTATGCTAGTTCCTGTTACACAAAATAGTGATTTGGTATTTCTATACATTTCAACATAATCACCATGATAAGTCTACTTACAATATCTTACCATACAAAGGTATTACATAGTTATCGACTGTATTCCCACCCTGTACATAGCAATATATATGTAATTTTAAGTTGCTGATCAAAAAGGTTCAAATACAGCATTTTAACAACGCTGCATTTTTCTAGACCCTCCCCCAATGTTTACTGTTTTTGACATCATATTTTACATCTTTTTTGTTTTGTGTATCCCTTAACTATTTATTGTGGGTATAGATGATTTTAATACTTTTGCCTTTTAAAATTCCTACTCACTGGTGGGTGGGACTGCGTCCTGAGATTTCTGGCTGCAGGACCTGGGGGTCCTGGAGCTTGACGCGCTCATGGGCTAGGCTGATGCCCAAGGGGTCCTGCAGCTAGTGCCAGCTCACTGGTGGGCAAAGCTGGGCCCCAGGGTCTCTGGCTGCAGGGCCTGGGAATCCCAGGACTAGTGCAGGTACACAGGTGTTTGGGGCCAGGTCCTAGGCCCTCTGATGAACAGGGACAGGTCCCAGGGCAGCTGTAGGCTCAGGAGGTCTTAAGACAGCGGGCCTGCTGGTGGGTGGGGCTGGGTCTATGCCTGACTAGTTGCTTGGCCTGAGGTGTTCCAGTATGGGTGCCTCTAAGCTGGTGGGTGGGACTGTGTCCCAGTGCTAATAGCCAATAAGCTAGTGGGAGGATTCCAAAATGGCACTTGGCAGAAGCAGTGTCCACATGGTAGAATGATCTCCCCAAAATGGCTGCTTCCAGTGTCTAGTTCTGCAGGGTGAGGTCCAGTTACCTCCAGAAGGCTCTCCAAGATCAGCAGGTGGGTCTGATCCAGGCTCCTTTCAAATTACTTTTCTTGGGTCTGGGAGCACGTGAGATTTTATGTGTGCCCTTTAAAAGTGGAGTCTCTATTTCCTACAGCCCTCTGGCTTCCCCTAACATAGGCCCCACTGGCTTCAGAGCCAGTGTTCTGGAGTCTTATCTTCCCCAGCTGAAGAGCCGAATTCGGGGCTTGGATCCCTTGCTCCTTGGGGAGGACCTCTGCAATTGTAATTAACCTCCAGTTTGTGGGTCGCTCACCTAGGGGTATGAGTCTTGGCTGTACAGCATCTCTACCCCTCTTACCCTTCTCATTGTGGTTCCTTCTTTGTATCTGTAGTTTTAGACCTTTTCTGCTAGTCTTCTTATTTTTGTCATCAATACTTGTTCTGAAAATAGTTGTGATTTTAGTGTTCTCACGAGAGGAGGTAAGCCCGGGATCTTCCTACTCTACCATCTTCTTATATAGAAGCTTGTGGTATCAGCAATTATTAATATTAGTTAATATGTAATATAAATTGGTTTAAAAGTTTAGTGACTTTTCAAGAGTTCCTGACTGGTCTATATAAGAATGGAAGCTCCTTGAGAGCAGAATCATGGCTATCTTATTCACCATTATATCTTTGGCTGCTAGAACAATGTCTGCAATGAGTTTAGTTTTAATGAATAATTCTTGAGTAAATGAATAAGAACAAGATCTCTAGAAATGTCATATCCTGAAAACTCTTAATTTTGAATATTAATAATTATATTAAAGCAAATAAGTGACCTTAATATTAGCGATAGGAATAAAAGTCAATATTTTAATTTTAGAAGATTCTAAGTGAGTATGAATGAGCTCCTGTATTAGTGTCCTCCAGGACCAAAGGGATGTGTATGTCTGTCTGTCTGTCTGTATACACACACACACACACACACACACACACACACACATATGGAGAGAGCATTTTTGTTTGTTTGTTTGTTTTTAAGGAATTGGCTCATGTGATTGTTGGGTTAGTAAGTCCAAAATCTGCAGATCAGAACCCATCAGGCTAAAAATCCGGAAGAGAGTTGGTGCACCAATCTTGAATCTGAAAGCAGTCTGGAGGTAGAATTCCTTCTTGTTTGGGAGATCTTGGTCTTTTCATTTAAGGCCTTCAACTGAATGGATGAGACCCACCCACATTATGGAGGATAATCTGCTTTATTCAAAGACTATAGATTTAAAGAGTTAATCACATTTAAAAAATATTTTTACAGCAATAGTAGCTTAGCCAAATTACACATAAAATTAAGCATCATAGCTCTCCATGGTGAAGGAAAGGATGTTTTTCTTAGTAGTGTGGAGTACAATGATAAAAATATTATGAGAATGGTATAAACGTGTTAATGCAATGATACAGATACTTGAAATACTACAAGTGATTCAAGTTATTTTTTTGCTGTTGTACCCAAAATAGTTCATTGTATATCTCCATACCCACAAGAAAAACTACAGTATTTAAAAAAATCTGCAGTTAAATTACTAGTGAACTTGAATCTATACCTTTCTGAGTACAGCGTTTGGGGAAATTCTCCAATTTTACTTTATTATAATTCAACCGTTTTCTTTGTTCAGTTTTCTTAAAATCCTTTCTTGTTTTCTGAAGTTGTTTCAGGTGATACTTTGCTCTACCTGTTGATCTCTAGGACAGTTTTACATATGATGACTCATCAGTATGTTTTTCAATAATTATTAGCATAAAAAACTAAAATGACAGTTGGATGCAGGGAAAATGTTGAAGGCCATCATCTAAACTTTGGACACAGTATTTGAAGGTGCAACCTTTAAACTGGTACTTCTTCCCTAAAGTTAGAAATAATAATAAGATTACTATAGCAATTCTCACCAAGAGAATAATTTCTTTTCTGATTGGGCCATGGATTTTTTACTTTGCTACAAGCTTCTGTAGGCATGTCTGTGATTAAATGAAAGAACCAAGAATAAAAATGTGTGTGTGTGTGTGTGTGTGTGTGTGTGTATGTGTATGCCATGATAATTTCCCTCCCCCTCCCTGAAACTGCTGCATTGAACTATTACAGCTATTATTTCCTTAGCCAGAATGTCTTATCCTCAAGAGTAAGCTCTTACTGCTAACGTTACTGGATTCTGGGAATGTCAAAAACAAAAGAACTTGTTCTTCATAATGGCATATTTTCCTCCTTGTAAAAGTCTCTGAAATGTATTCATAGTGTTCTATTGCTCAGCGTTCTAGCACTTTGTATTCTCTAAGAAGGTATACTCACCTAAAAGCCAAAATATTCAGCCAGTACATTTGCTGCCTCATCCTACAAATGTCCATTTGTGCAATCCCAAGTGAATTTGCTTGGTATGAAAGGAGCAGTTGATTGGGAATGAGTTTTACTTTTTCTAGCAAATTCTTCTTTGAATATAGTTATAGAGACAAAAAATTTTGAAAGAAATTGTTATTCAGTCTCTCTCCTATTCTGATGAAATTAAGATACAGTAAGAAATCTGCCCCCAAAGGCTTTATAAATACGGAATGAGGCTGCCTGTGAGGATTACTTATGGCTATAAGTGGTTTATAGAGACCAGATTTGAAATTTATTGGATCTCTGTCAAAAATAATACTGTTAGTCAGTTGGACAGATCAAAAGTTTAAGCTCACATGAGGCAGGTTTTCTCACATCTAGGTCAGTGACATGATTCTCTAACCGCTTGTAAAGATGCAGAAGTAGATTTCTTTCTCTGTATATTTCCCAGTGGAAAAACAATATTACTGATGTAAAACTAGCATACTAATAATACTGGTTCCAATAACACATTCACACACATAAACATGCAGATACTCATACATTACCTCTCCAATTAGATTATTGGTTATAATTTAAAAATAACTGAAAAATGAAAGTTGAATAAGGAAATTGGTATAAATTCACCAATAAAAGAATTGAAGAATTTTATAAGGAAATTGTGTTTTCTTTTGTGAGGTTTACAAGTGTTTATGTAACCCAGACATCTGTATAGAAATTTTTATGTATTCTTTATATAGCTAAAAAATATAAAAAGGAAAGAAAATATTTCCTTTAAATAATGCTCTATATCTATTCTAATTATTCTTATTTTCTTGGTATACCCTAACTGTGTTGTTTATGAGTTTATTATAATCATCCTGACTCTTAATCTACAGCAGTATAAATTTCTCAAGAACCTACTTAGTTCAACTGCTTGCCCTGTGCTTATACCTGGTCTTATAGATTGATGCCAATCCTGTTATTAAAAACCTTGAAGGAATAAGACTTCTCAGGTTTTTAAAAGTTTCTTAATTAATTCTTCCCAGTAGTTAATAACCTTTACAGAGAAGAAGTTTTTTTTTTTTTTTTTTTTTTGCGGTATGCGGGCCTCTCACTGTTGTGGCCTCTCCCGTTGCGGAGCACAGGCTCCGGACGCACAGGCTCAGCGGCCATGGCTCACGGGCTTAGTTGCTCCGCGGCATGTGGGATCTTCCCGGACCAGGGCACGAACCCGTGTCTCCTGCATCGGCAGGCGGATTCTCAACCACTGCGCCACCAGGGAAGCCCGAGAAGAAGTTTTAATTTATTTTGAGCCTGAATCCTTACTTTGTGATTTAAGCTTAGTTTATTATTCTTTCTTAAGATAAACTTTTATAAGTATCACAGTTATTATGATCAGTCTCCTTGCTTCCCATCTTTGATAACTTTAATTTAGTAAAATGGTCTTCTTTTTGCTGATATCATTAATAGTACTACCTGTGGTTTACAAATCTTTAATTTCAGGTCCACCTGCACACATGCAACTCTACTCACTAGTTCTAGATATGTTAACTTCTGGCTTCTTAGGTGATCAGTTATATTTTCTTCATTATGTATCAAAACAGTACAGTCCTTTCATTTTTACTGATTAATGCTTGCTATAATACTATTTCCAAGTGATTCTAAATGTCCTGAGCTAACTAACAGAAACAACATTTTTTTGAAAAATATTCACTTCTAAAGCCTTGTAGGTGTTGGTTTGGTCAAGATAAAAAGCCATTAACTTCCCCTCCACAATCTCCATGTGTAACAGTGAGTACAAAAAAGAACATTTCCTTTAAAAAATGTAGACTTTGCGAAAAGAAATCAAACTTTGAGCGATATTTTGATTGATCTTTGAAGTTAGGGGAAACAGAAAAAATAATGAGTAATAAAACCAAGAGATGGGTTTTTTTCAAGAAGAATGTGGTACACATAATAAAATCTTGCAAATATGGAAGCAGAGGAAAGACTACGACTCAGTCACAAGACAATCACTGATAATATTACAGCAATATTGGTAAAACATTGTTCAAGTTAAAGTTTGCATAGGAGGAATAAAGTTGAAATGGATGAAGTTAAGCAGCATGATTTTTTATTGAATCTCATTAACAAAAAATCTTTAAAATACATCCAACAATAATTAGGAGACTGAATTTAAAGAGAGGAAAATGAATATAAGTGTTGAATTAGCAAGAGAAGAAGGAGATGGGGGTTTTATTAAAAATGTAGCCTTATTTAAAAAAAAATAATTTTGTGATTAAAGACCTTGGAGGAATGAGTGATTGACAGTTTTGCTGATGATTAAGGGGTAGTGAATGGTGAAATGAGATAGGTGGTTGCAATCTGAGAGAGAGAGAGAGAGAGAGAGAGAGAGAGAGTTCTGTTTCGGGTTTGAGGAAAGGGAAAAAGAAATAATAATGCTCAGAGAAATTAAGGGAATTCTCCTCTTTATCTTTTCTGTTTTCTCATGCCCCAACCCACAGGCAATGTCATTGCTGCAGCAGTAGTAATATTGACCATAGCAGCACTGCAGACCTACAAGAGCCTAAAACTCTGAGGCAGGGCAACCTTCTTTTCTTATCAGGTGACCTATGGTCCCTAGTGGCAGAGCAATCCACATTGCTTCTGTTTTTCTTTCCATCTTCCTGCCACTTGGTCCCTGCCAAAAAGTATACAAAGAGATATAATCAAAAACATGATAAGTAAAATGGAATATTAAAATATTTTCAGTAGAGGTGTAAAAAACAGGAAGAACAAACACAAAACAAATAAAATGATAGACCTGAATCAAAATATATTGATAACTAAAACAAATGTAAATGATCTAAACATACCAATTAAATAAGAGATATTGGCAGAATGGATACAACCAATGATTTAACTATATTTTGTCTATCGGAAACTCACTTCAAATAATGTAATATACGTAGGTTAAAAGTAAGAAAATGGAAAAAGTAAACCATCAAAAGAAAGAAATGCAGACTTGATTATTATCAAAGTAGTCCTAGGGGGAAAAAATTAAAAGGGATAAAGAGGAACATTGTCTAATGATTAATAGGCCAATTAATCACCAAAATGTAATTATCATACATCTATATACACCTGTAGTAAGCAGAATAGCCCAATGATGTCCATGCCCAAATCCCTCTGTGAATATATTACATTACATTGCAAAAGGGATTTTGCAGATGTAATTAAGGTTATGGACCTTTGAATAGGGAAGTTATCCTGAATTAGCCAGGTGGACTTAATCTATTCACATGAACACTTAAAAGAAAAATCTTTCTCTGGCTGGAGTCAAGAGCCAGACAGAGAAAGACAAATACTGTACTATATAACTTAACACATAGAGTTTTAAAAAGTCAAATTCATAGAACCAGAGAGTAGAAAGGTGTTTGTCAGGGGCTACGGGGGGTAGGGATAGGTGATTTGGGAAAATGTTGGTCAAAGGATACAAACTTTCAGTAATAAGTTTAATAAGTTCTGGGGATCTAATTTACAGCATGGTGATTATAGGTAGTAATACTGTATCGTATACTTGAAATTTGTTGAGAGTATATTCTAAATATTCCCACCACACACAAAAAAACAGTAACTACATGAGGTGCTGGATGTGTTAATTAACTTGATTGTGGTAATTATGTCACAATGTATATGTATTATTAAAACTTCATGTTGTACACCTTTAAAAAATAAAATAAATAAAATGGGGCATGATGGAAAGGTTAAAAAAAAAAAAAAAGAGATGCAACAGAAGAACTTAGAGATAATCCAAACACAAGAAAGATTTTAGCTGATGTTGCTGGCCCTGAGATGTAGAGGGCCATGTGCAAGAACTGGAAAGAGGTCTCTCATACATAAGGGCATCCTCAAGCTTACAGCCAGCAAGGCAATGGGAACCTCTGTTTTATAGCTCAAGAGACTGAATTCTGTCAACACCATGATTGAGTTTGGAAGTAGATTCTTCCCCGTGCCTCCAGTAAGATCCCAGCTGAATATATTAATTTTGGCCATGTAAAACCTGTATCAGAGAAACTAGCTAAGCAAACTAACCTACAGAACTGTGAAAAAAATTCTCTTATTTAATTCATTAAGTTTTTGGTAAAATGTTACAGCAGCAATGGAAAACTAATACAGTGCCTAATAGAGCTTTAAAATATCTGAAACAAAAACTGACAAACTGAGATGAGAAATAGAAAAATCTGTAATTATATTTGGAGATGTCAAAACTTTCTCTCAGTAATAAATAGAACTAATAGACAAAAAATAAACAAATTTATAGAAGACCTGAATAACACCATTAACCAAGAGGATCTAGTTAATATTTACAGAGTATTCTGTTCTTTAACAAGTATGCATCCTTTTAAGTGAATATGGAACATTCTCAAACAATGTTCTCAAAGTATTCTGAGCAATAACACATATTTTGACAAATTTAAAATAATTGTTATTATGCAATATATATTGATTAATAGAAATAAACTACAAATTAAAAGAATTATAACAGGAAAATCAAACACTTGGAAATTACACACTTAGAAATAACTTAATGATCAATGAGGAAATTGCAAGGAAAATTAGAATATTTTTGAATTGGTAGAACGTAAAAATACTGCATACCAAAAGTTGCTGGATGCCGCCAAATCTGATCAAAGGGGGAATGTATTAAATGCTTGTAGCAGAGGAGAATTCTCAAAACAGTAATCTAAGATTCTACCTTAAGAAAAAACAAACAAAAAGAGTAAAACACAGGAGGCTAAAGAAAATTATAAAGAATGGTAATATATGAAATTGGAAACAGAAAACAATAGAGAAAAATATTGAAACCTAAACCTATTTCTTTGAAGAGGTCAGTAAAATTTATAAACTTTGACCCTCACTGATAAATGAAAAAGGGAAAAGATACAAATTACCAATATCAGGAATAACATAGGTAATACCACTGTAGACCCCTGTCTGTTTCCCCAGACTTCAGGCTTATAATGAGGCCATTTTACAAACTCCATGAGCATAAATTCTGAAAAATAATAAAATTATCCAATTTCTTAAAAACCACAAACTACAAAATTCATTCAGAATAAAATAGATAACCAAAAGGAATATATAATGATTAATGAAATTGAATTTATAAAGCTTCTGAATAAGAAACTTTGAAACTCAGATGTTTTCACTGGCAAACTCTACAAAGAAGTCACTTAAAAAGTAATACCAATTCTACACAATCTATTCCAGAAAAGAAAAGATGAGTGAAAAACTCCTGGTTCATTTATAAGGACAAACCCATGTGCTAAGCCGAATTCTAAGTTGGTTTCTATGATTATTGATCCCTTATGTACATGACCTATATGATCCCCTCCTCTAGAGTGTGAGTGGGGTCTGTAAATATGATGGAAGACCATTCCCATGATTAGGTTACTAATCTCTTAACTTTGGGTTATTCAAAAGGGAGTTTAGCCAGTGTGGTCCTGACTTAATCAAATGTGCTTTTAAAAGAAGGTGTAGTGCCAAAGAGATATTTTTCTGCTGGTTGTAAAGATGCAACCTTTATGAGTTCTGTGGCTGAAAGGAAATTGAATTTGCCAACAATCATTAGAGTTTTGAAGAGAAGTTCATCTTCCAGATGACAATGCAGCCCAGGTGATACCCTGATTTTAGCCTTGTGAGACCCTGAGCAGAGAAACCAATTATGCTCTGCGCAGTCTTTTGATCTTCCACCCCAAATCCCTGAGATAGTAAATGGCTATCGATTTAAGCCACTAAGTTTGTGGTAATTTGTTATATAGCAATAGAAAACTAATACACCCTGATACCTAAACCAAAGACAGTATAGGAAAAGTAAAATTACAGACCCCCAGTCTTCATAGATATAGACACAAAATCCTCAAAAATATTAGTAAATAAAATCCAGAAATATACAAAAATAATAATACGTTATTACCAAGTTGATTTTATCCTGAGAATGACAAGGTGGTTTAGTATTTGACAATCAATCAATGCAACCTATCATACTAACAGAAAGGGGAAAAAAGCATATGATAATGTCAATTGATGCTGAAAATTATGTGACAGAACTCTATCCCCATGAATAATAAAAACTTGCAACCAGCTGAAATTAGAGGGAATTCACTCAACGTGATAAAGGGCAAGTATGATAAATTTACAGTTAATATCAAGTTAATGGTGAAATAGTGAATGCTTTCCTTCTAAGATCTGTGAGAAGATAAGAATGTCTGTTCTCTCTGTTCCTACTCATCCTAAAACTGGATGTCCTAGTCAGTGCAATACGGCGAGAAATTGAAATAAAAGACAAACAAATTGGAAAGGAAGAAATAAACCTTTTCATATTTACAGGTGACATGAATCTCTTTGTAAAACCCCTCCCCACAAATCTATACAGAAAAATTAACATTTTCTAGAACTTTATTTGGAATATAACTTCAGCATACATATTTTAATTGAATTGCTACATTAGTATTAAATAAATGAAATTAGAAATGAAAATTACCATTTATAAAATAACAAAAATTAAATATTTAGGTATAAATCTAATACAATATGGATAGGATTTGAATGCTGTTAACCACAAAATACTGATGAAAGAAATCAAAGAGTTAAATAAATGGAGAAACATACTATGGAATGAATTGGAAGAATCAACATAGTAAAGATGTCAAACTTTCCCAAATTGATTTATGTGCTTAATGCAATTCCAATTAAAATCCAAGCTGGATTTTTGAGAAAACAAAGCTGCTGCTAAAATTTATATGGAAAAAATATGAATTATAATGGCTCAATAATTTTGATTAAGTAGAATAAAGTTGATATAGTAATTAAGATAGTGTTCTGTTGGTGAAGTTATAAGCACATATACCAAGTGGAACAGAAGAGAGGTCCAGAAATAGACCAAACACAGACGATGGTTAGCTGTTTAATGTCTCATGAAATTTTCATTAGTAATCTAAACACAATTGTTAAGAATAAGTAAATAGATGTAAACAAGGTAAAAGTTTATAAATAAACTTTTCAACAATAATTATGCTTCATGGCTTGTCAACTTGAAAATAGTTTCTGAAATCTTTTGGTCACTTGAAACTTTAATGCTGTACAGTCTTAAGATGGGGTTATGTTCCAGTAAACCAACTGTAAATTGAAAATAAAAGTTGAGAATGCATTTAATACCCTTAACCTACCAAACATCATAGTTAAGCTTAGACTACCTTAAACGTGTTCAGAACACTTAACATTAGCCTATAGTTGGGCAGAATCATGTAACACAAAGCTTATTTTATAAAAAAGAGTTGAATGTCTCATGTAAAAAAAAAGATAGATCCACACAAATATGGCTATTGGATTTTTGACAAAGATGCAAAAGCAATTCAATGGAGAAGGGATAGTCTTTAGCAAAGACTGCTGGAAAAATTACATACAAAAAAACCAAAACCAAAACCTCATTTTAAATCTCACATCCGATAAAAATTAACTCAAACAAATCATAGATCTAAATGTAAAACAATATAAAACTGTAGAAGAAAACATAGGAGAAATTATTTTTGCCCTGAGATTAGAGTTCTGATGTGATATAAAATATACAATCCATTAAAAAATGAATAAACATGAATAAACTAGACTTCATCAAAATTATGTTTTGCTTTGTAAAAGGTACTTTTAAAAATTGAAGTATAGTTGGTTTACAATGTGTTAGTTTCTGCTGTACAGCAAAGTGATTCATATATATATGTATATATATATTCTTTTTCATATTCTTTTTCATTATAGATTATTACAAGGTATTGAAGATAGTTCCTTGTGCTATATAGTAGGATCTTGTTTATCTATTTCATATATAGTAGTTTGTATATGTTAATTCCAAACTCCTAATTTATCCCTCCCCTCACTTTCCCCCTAGGTAACCATAAGTTTGTTTTCTATGTCTGTGAGTCTGTTTCCATCTTGTAAATAAGTTCATTTGTATCAGTTATTTAGATTTCACATAAAAGACTTATCATATAATATTTGTCCTTCTCTGTCTGACTTACTTCACTCAGTATGAATACAAATGAGTAGCATGAGAAAATTTTGAGGGGTGGTTGTACTTTTCTGTATCCTATTTGTGATTGTGATTCTATGAATGTATACAAGTATTCAACTTCATAACACTGTACACCAAACACGTCAATTTTAATTTATATTAAATAAAAATACATAGACTTTTTTACATATAAGTTCAACACACAGTATAGCCACATTATCATATCAACCTTTCTTCTTAATTTATCAATTAACAATTTTTAAACCTTTTAGTATCAAAAAGTTTCCTTTTGATATTGAAAATTTTAAAAAATTTGTGCATGTGTTAATAGGAAGATTTACCTTAAATGTAAGTATAAGTTTGGAAGAAATTAAACATTCCATTTCATAATAACTTCAAAATGTGTACTACCACACCTATGTTTCTTCAAATACATTCCAAAGGCTTCAAATATCTCTGCAGTCAAAATGTTTCCACTAATTTTATTCATCAGAAAAACTTCCCAGAATTTCTAATATATTTGTTAAAAACTTCCAAAGATTTTCTTTTTCTGCTAAAAAAGCCCTATCCCCCGCAAAAAAAGCTTAAAGATAGCAAACATTGACATTATTTGCTGTAGTGTCCAATTTATGATAAAACAACCAAGTCATTCAAATATTAGCTTTTTTATACTTGCTGGCAACATAAGAACAGAATCTTTTGTCATTTCTCCTGGCAGTCACAAATGACAGAATAGATTTAATTCAGTTTCTGTTTCTTCATCTTACAACCTCTGGGCTCTCATTCCTTATTTCAAGTCTACTGTATAAATGCAGGAATATAAAGCACTGTATGGGTTGAAGACACAAATTGAACAAGAAGAAAGCTCAAATCATTCTGAATGGTGATAAACTCTTGAAACAAACATAGGTACCTGAACATTAGATGATTCTGGGTTCTTCAAACTAAATTATGGGTAAAGTGTAATGTTTATTAATGAATACGTAATAAAAAGTACATATGTGTAGCATACATATGTATTACATAACTGCAGAAATATTTAAGAACATAGATAAAATATATTATCACTGATATTTTTAAGAACTGAGAATGCATATAATAATCAAATTGGACTAATTTATAATTAGCATTATTATTGCTTTAAATTCCGTACCAGCAAACACACAACCTTACTGCCTGTATTTGGGTTGTATAACTCCCACAATATCCCACCCCTGATGCTCTCCTACCACTTGATGAAATGTTCTAAGCATCTGCATCCTTCTCCACGTCTTCATTTACCCAGCTCCTACTGGTTCTAAAGTTTTTATCTCAATCTTCGTCTTCTCCAAGAGACATTTCCTAATTCTTCCCTTGCCTTTCCTCCAAAGCATGTTGCTTTTACATTTGTTTTAGTATTTATCAGGTTATGGCAACTTATCTATTTTCACAAGTGAACATAGTTTTCTTCAGGTGAGATCCTCCAAAAGTGACTCTTGAGATAAAAATTCTAGTGTTAAGTAATTTGTTGGAAATGATCCCAGGCTACATTGGCAGACAAGTGGGGAAGGGTAGCAAACAATGTCAGTATCCTATTCAATATCCTCAAATCTTCTTATTTCAAAATATTTATTATGCTGCTTCACAAAGGACTGTATCTGCATCTCTAGGTATAAGGGCTTTCCCCAATGTGTAGGTGACTCTGCTGGTTCAATCAGCAAGGCAGGAGTACCAGAGAACTTGAACCCCAAAGCACTCAAACAATAACTTATGGTAATCAGTGTGTAAACCCAGGTCTCCCTTCCTTTGGTTGACACAACTCTGAGTATGAATTTTCCTTTTATCCCATAGTTAAGCAAACCCTTTCGTTGCTAGCTTAGTAATGCACACTAAAATGGATTCGTTTCTTCCTTTAATCACTACCCTCTTTCTTTGCCTATGTTCCTTTATACCTCCCAAATAAAAGACTTGTGTTTGATACTTGTACTGAGTTCTGCTTCTAAAGGATCTAAGCTAAGACAGCAAGTAAGAATGTGAAAGGAAAATTGCCAGTGAAATGGATGCTATAAAGCAATTTATACTGAGAAATCATTCTAAGCAATAAGATCTTATTCCCACTGAGGAATTTTGGGAGCCCGAACATGAGCCTCAGAATCATCCCACCCAAAGGAATCAAGGGAGTCAGCATATTGATACATTAACTCCTACCAATCATTAGTTGAGTGCCACTTCTAGGAAACATCTCTGGCTTGTCCAGTTTGCTTTGGGCAAGGCAGACAGGGACCTTGCTGCAAGAGAAAGCATTCAGGAAAATAAATGCGGGTGCTGACCTCTGTAAATCAAGCCAATCGGCTATGGAATGGTAAAGACGGCCAAGTTATAGGAGGTATAACTCCTATACCTTCCACGTTGGAATAGCTTTGAGAAAATTACTATTGACCTTAAACAACAAAAGAGTCAGTTATTTTACCAGCAAAATGAGTGTATTTGGGAATAGCAGAGAATAGCAATTAGAGACATGCAAACTATGGCAAGCCATAGGAAAGTCCCAGGAGATAAAAGGAAGGCCAGCTTTTATTAGGTTTTCGGAGGACATTGGGAAGGTATGTGATGTTTCTTCATTGGCTGCAGGTGGTGGGCAGCTTGTTGTTCATGGAACAGAAGGAAATCTTTCTTCCTGCTGGGTTTGTAAGCTGTGGTGAGTGATACATGCATGAGAGTTCCCACTTCAGAGCTTCCACTCCACTTTAAATGAGGTTTCCTTTATTTATTTTCATATTACCATATTTTACTTGCCTTTCTTCCAAAGGGCTTATCACAATGCTTGATACATAGATGATGTTAAAGTTTATCCAAATATAATAATTGAGAGGATCAAACAACTGTAAGGTTGAGAAATTATTGATCTTCAATACAAGTCTTTGAGGATGATGGTATGGAGGGGGGATTATAAGAAAATCTGAGCTAAGTGTTGCACTTTGTGAAAAGAGCATTTTCTGGAGCTTCAATATCAAACGGAATTCAAAAGAGATAAGCCAGTGAGAAAGTTAGTTTGGAACTCTTGTTATGGATCTCCCCCCTAGCTGAAGAAGACCAAAGAGGTAAAGTGAGGAAGGACACACTGTAACTAAAAGAAATCTCATTTTCTGAAAGTTATACAAGGTGAATGGATTTTTTAAAAAATCAGATGGAAAATGAACACTGTAGAAAAGAGAATATGAGTATCCAAAAGACACAGTGGAATATAAAATATTAATAAGTCAGAAAATAATAAAGAGATGGCTTTACTTCTAGGGTAATAATTTTTCATAATGATAAATAGCTCTCGATATATTTCAGAAGAATATTCTGAAAAATAAGTAGGGAAAATTTCACCCACTTTAGGACCAGCGCCGTGAGTTTACAACATTTATTTAGTTATTCTTCTCATGAGAAATTCAAGCCACTTCACTGACTAAATTTTCCTTGGGAAAGGAAAAATCTCTCCACCTTCTTAGTCAGTAACTATTTACTCTAAGTCTGGAAAGAAGAGAGAACAGGCAAATAAACTTTGATGTGAGGAGAAGCCTGCTCTGTCTTTGGAAAGGGAGAAATACAGGTGATAGAATCAGTGTCAAGCGTCCCATAGCTGCTAATGATAATTTCAGAAGAAGTTCCTGATATGAACAACATGTTAAACTTTCAAAATGCCATGAAATGTGCTAGGCACGACCTATAAATTATCTTGCTAACTTTACCTCTTTTAGAGTTCTTTGACACCAAAGCTCCAAAGCTCAATGACAAAGTACATCTCACTGTGAACCAGACTGAAATAATTTTGTTTACCCTTGATTTTTTTATTCCTCATCTTGGTGGTGTCAGTCTTGTTTTTGCCATCTGTCTGTTATTTGAAAGACATTGGCTGCTTTAAGGTCATCATCTTCTCATAGACATGCCTGGATTGATATATACTGTGCACCAGCTGAAGAAGACAGTGGTCTGCTTCAGGGATCCAGGTGAAGTGTCAGATTTATTACCTATTTTCTGGAGGAGTCAGCTTCAAAGTGGAAATGAACTTGGTAGCTCAAGATGTCCAGCACACCAACAATATTTAGCCTTCCAGTGGCAATGGCAATAAAGCAGTTTCCTCCGTAAACAAAATCATCAAGAAAATGTAGCATTTGCTTTAGAATAACATATTCCCTGAAATATCTCTTCATCAGACAGACTTGTTTCCTCTCTCATTTGCCCATCTATGTAATTGCTCTGTCTGGATTTTTTTTTTTAATCTGTTAACTTAGCAGATACATCGAATGAAAAAGGAGTTAAGTTGACATTTACTCCCCCAGTGCTTTTTCAGAGACTAATGACTAACAGTACAGAAGGAATAGGTATTTTACATGAATGTTTCAAGGATGAAGTCCAATATAAATTTTCATTAGTTTTAGTAGAACAATTATTATGATTACAGTTACAGCTCTGATTAAGTGTTGCTTCTGGTGCTGTTTCTTCTGACAGGATTTTCCTAAAGTGCACTCCAGAGGTCTCTGTGTGTGTAGAAGGAGATGAAGCATGCATGGTGACCTTTTTAATCTGCCAGGAAGTCTCCCGGTTCTCACCAAGTTTTCTTGATTTTTAGCTTTAAGTCTCCAAACCAAAATATCACTGAGAGATTTTTTTTTTCCCCCACAAACTCCACTAACCTTCAGAAGTACAAATACTGTTTTTAAAAAAGGCAGTGTTTAACTCATTGTTCTGCTATACTGAATCAGCAAAACTAAGCATTTTTATTTCACTGGGAATTTTCTGTGTTCTATTTTGAATGCAAATTAAAGTAACTCACAATGTTGGCAGATATAGATACAGTAAAATAGTTGGCTGGGTGGGCTTCTTTGAATTATGAGATAAAATGTGTTTGTGTGTGTGCATGTAAAAATGTACATGCTTTTGTTCAAAAGTGACAGGTGTAGGAACATCTACAAGCAAAGAAATTAGAAAGTCGTGACCTTAAAGCTAAACAGATCCATTGGCCCTCCCAATAGACCATGTAAGTGAAATAAATTTATGTGTATCAGCTGATTTCTAAGGTTCTGTAGCAACTGAAACAAATGTTAGCCCTGATTTGACAAATATAGGCTCCCTTGACTGAGGAGATTTTTTAACACACTACCTAGCCATCTCCTTGTTAATGCCTCTAAACGTGGCAGGATTCTTGCCAAAAGTGACTGAAAAAGGAGCACCAGAAACAATTGAGATTAATGTTTTTGTTTCAAGGCACCATTTTCTATGATTTCCCAGAAACTGTCTCAAGATAAAAATCCTGCACCAGAAACGTTATTTACACAGAGAGATTATATCTCAATTGGTTACCTCAATTATTCTCAATTCCTTTAATTACAGTTGCTAAACTTTGGTTGACTGTGCACAATCCCAAATGTAGTTTTTTATTATCCTGTGATTTAGATAACATCACAATAAAGAAGACCTTCTAATATATGAAGAAAATGGCAAAACCAGACCCAATATCTTAAAAAAAAAAAAACCTGAAATTTATGATTATCCAGTCAGATTTGAGTTGTGTTTAACCAGCAACTATCAAGATATAGTGGCCTGAATTCTGGGGTATATTAGTTTTCCAGAGCTGCCATACAAATCACCACAAGCCAGGCAGCTTTAGAACATCACAAATTTGTCTCAGTTCTGGAAGCTAAAAGTCTGAAATCAAGGTGTCAGCAGGGCTGTAGTCTCTCTGAAGGTTCTAGGGGAGGATCCTTCCTTGGATCCTCTTTCTATTGTTTGGTTAGTTGCCTGCAATCCTTGGCATTTCTTGACTTGTAGAGGCATCACTCCAATCTCTGCTTCTATCTTCACATGGCATTCTCCTCTATGTCTTCACATTGTGTTTCTCCTGTTTACGTCTCTGTGTTCCAATTTCCCCCTTCTTATGAGGGTATCAGTCTTGGGTTAGTGTATCAGTCTTGGATTAAGGTTTATCCTAATCAACTATGACCTCACCTTAACTTGATTATATCTGCAAAGACCCTATATCTGCATAAGGTCACATTTTCAGGTTCATGAGTTTTGGGGGGACACTCTTCAACCCAAGTACAGGCTATGTAGGAGGAGGAAACAGTAAAGCTACTAGTGTACCACAGAACCAGCTCCACACTGACCCTATCCTGTTTCTAAAACGATACTGAATTGTTTTTCAGAGACAGCAGAACAAAACAGCAAGTTGTGCAGCTAAAGCATACACAGAGGAGACAATTTTAATCTCAAACAACACCTGGAACCAAAGTTTCCCCCATGCCCACAGAACCAAAGGACAGGGACATGAATGCAGAACCCTTTCAGAAAGGAAGGGTCCATTGTCCAGGAAGATTTGGTGCTGAAGCCCCTTTACCATAGCTTACCATAACTGGTCTAGTTCCAAACCCTCCAATAGAAACCTGCCCCACCACTGCTTCTGCTTACCAACCCTCCTCCCCTAACTCACAGAAGTTTGACTAAACCCCAGATTGGGGAGACATATTTGAGCCCTGCCTCCTCTCAATAATAATACTTTTTGTATATATTATATAATAATATTGCCAGGAGGCAATAATATTGCATCCTGGCAATAATACTTTTTCTTTTCTCAAAAGCTGCTGTCATATTGGCTTTGTGTGCATAACACTAGGAATAAATTTTGGTTCAAGTGACTCACTGGGAATTCTGGATTATTTAAGGAATCAAGGGTGTAAGATGGTTATAATGAGGCAACAGTAAGATGTATAGGGTTTTTGCATTTTACTGTAAATGATTTGATTTTCTTGAAGGTAACATGAAGCCATCAAATGGTTTCTAATCAGTGGAGACAAGGGTTGAAGCTTGTTTTAGTAAATTTATTCCTTTTTAGCAAGCAATTTAGAAACTTTGTTGGAGGTATTGATGGTGAAGGAAAAGAGAGAGGGCAGTACCTCAACAAAAATATAGACTCAAGGGCAGATACTTTTTGTAATCGAGAGAACTTCAACAGTTTATATTCTGCGGTATAGAATCTGCTAGAAAGACAAAGAAAGTTAAAATACATGACAGAAAGTGAATAACCAATGTTTAGTCAGAAGCGTATCAAAACAAGAAGCCACATGGTTGACGTAGACTGCAAAGCAAACAGGACAATCTGTTTTTTGAGAATGAAGAAAATGACAGAGGGTTACTGCACATGTGAATTTTTATAGGTAAGGCTCAGAGAAATTGAGAGAATCATGTCTCTCTAAAGGAGAAATCAAGGTTGAGTGCTTAATAAGTGACAAGTTTGATGTGGCTCGAGGCAGACAAGAATGAACAAAGTAGACATAGCTCTTACCATGTACAAATTTACAATTTAATGGGAGATATAATGATAATAAAGGAGATAAGGAAAGTGGGGTATGCTGCAGAAATACGTAGAAGATCAGATGCAGTTTTACATAATCAATGATGATTTAAACTGAGACCTAAAGAATGAATAGGAATAACTGTCAAATCCATGTATACAGGGAAGTGTATTCTAAACATAGGAAACAGCGTGCTTAAACCCAGGAGAAAAATTATATGGCAGTTTCAAGGGATTGAAAGAAACTCAGTGTGGCTGAACTGCTAACTATATGGGATAAGTTGAGAGGTAAATAATGCGAAAGTGGAAAAACAATGACCAGACAGTCTTAGCAGCTACTTTGTTTAGACTTCATTCTAAGGAGAGATGATGAACTATTGATATGTTTTAAGTAGGAGAGTAACATGGAAGGATTAACATATTAAATGGTGGCCCTTGTTGCTTGTGGAAAAGCGTTAAAGAGGAGAGAGGAGAACAGTATGGAGCCCAGGGCAGTAATCCATGTGAAAGGTAATGGCAATGTA
The DNA here is from genome assembly GCF_026419965.1 of Kogia breviceps. Taxonomy (NCBI): domain Eukaryota; kingdom Metazoa; phylum Chordata; class Mammalia; order Artiodactyla; family Physeteridae; genus Kogia; species Kogia breviceps. The sequence goes on from NC_081322.1 coordinate 51,464,127, forward strand.
AATAAAATTATAGAAGTGAAGGTAAGAACTGATAAATTCTAGGTGCATTTAGGAAGAACAGTTCACAGATTAGATGAATGAGGGAAAAAGAAGGATGAATCAACATCACACTCAGAATCCTGACTTGCATAGGTGGATTAATTCTGGAGTCACTCACTGATACATGAAGTTGGGGGGATTATAAACTCCAACTGTGAATCAGGGCATTTGAATTACATGAGAAATATCCAACATTTGGAATATGTAAGAAAGACCCAAGTGAAGTTATCCTAAACTTTAGGAGAATGATGTAGGCTGGCATTCATATTTTGGTAGTCATCTAGATGAAGGTAGAAACTTATGCTATAGAAAGACATGAGATGAGTTTGTAGAGTGATAAGAAAAAGGGGCAAAGAACAGACTCTTAATAAGTTTAATATTTAAAACAGAGTAGATGAAAGAGAGAAAGCAAATACACGGAGAAAGATCAGACAGAGATGCAGGAAGAAATTGTGGAAGGTATAGTATAATAGCAATAAAAACAAAAACATCTTCAAAAAAGAGATATGGTTAGCTAAGAGGCTAAGCAAAATAATCCATGAGAAATGTACACATGGATTTTGAAACTGAAGAGGAATTTAATGTCAGCGGATGATGGAGGAAACAAATATAAAAGTTGGGAAAGCTCATATAGGCAACTGTTTCAAAAAGTTTGACGTATAGTTTGTTTTCCCTATAATTCATATAATGGCAGATGCTTTTTCTTCGTTATGTATATTAACTAGATACGGCTGATATGAATGAGCACTATTGAATTTGGTATATTTGTACTGGTTTTGACAATTTTATTAAACTAATTTATCAATTCTAATTCCTTTCACTTTTTCAGGTATGTATCATGCCATCTGAAAAAAATGACTTTACGGACTCTTTCATTTTAATATTTGCTCTTCTTAGTTTCATTTCATAAAGTACTGCATTGATTATGACTTCAAAAACAATATGGAATGCCAGTGAGAGATGGTTTCTCCAAGACAGCTGGTTCACTGGCTGATTGATTATCTGCCCTGGGAGGAGGGGAAATTATTGAACTTCCTGATTACAGTCATAAATCTTACAAGCCTTTGACATAATATAGTTCTTCCTTTTCAGGGCATTGTCTGGTTACGTGCTCCCTACATTGAGAAGTCACTGACAACCTGTTATTTCAGGAGACTTTAAATAATAATCTGGATACTCTCGAGATAACATTCTTCCTTTACTTATTGAAACATTATTTTTCTCTTCTATTCATTTTATAAATCAATTTTTTTGAGAAATTCAATAGTACTAAAAAATTAATAATAAAAATCAGTTATTCCTTGCTCCACATATCTCCAGCCATAGAATTTCTGTCTAGAAGCTATGCCTACTAAGCATTTTTGCTTTTCTTTAAATTTGTGCTTGGGTTTATTGTCCTAAATAATACGGTTTCACTATTATTTTTGACTTTAAATAAATCCCTGATATAAAAAATAGAAGTATAACCTTATTTAGACATTATCACCTCCAACCGCTTCCTTCATTTCATCTACGTTGAGCTATATTGCATATTTATTTTGTTTTTCCACTGCTTATACTTATGTATTAATATGCTCAATTTCTTTTTCCTTCAATTACATACAGCCTTCTTGCCTCTCCATGCTATGATACAAGTCTGGTAATCTATCTACTCTTTCCTAGCCTCTCTTTCTCCACCTCTGCTACCTACTTCTAAGAATGGTACTTTCACTTTTATATTGTCAAGCTTGTCCAATTTACATTCTCTCTCTGGCTTTTCTTAAATTATGGTGTCTTTCACTTCTGTCTATGGGTTCATTCTAAACACTGAAAATTAATTTACATTTATATTATGATAATTCTTTATTGCAGAGACAATTAGTGTTTAACAATTATGTTTCCTTCTTCATAATTTAATGTCACAGTATCTGTTCCACTTGGACAACAATGATGCAGGTTAAATGAATGACCTTTACTTGAATTCCACAATTTGCTCAAAATCATGCCATTATTATTTTTGCCTCATATAGAGACCTTTTATCCTGGAGTTTTTAATGAAATTTCATTATTTTTGATACTGATAGAAGTAAATGCCTAATTTTCTATTCTCTATTTGAGTTATCTCTATTCTAACATTATTTTCTTCCTTCTGCTATGTGTTTAGTTTCCTCTTCATAAGTTAGTTCTTTAAGATGTACAATGAGTTTATCCATTTGAGATCTTTCTTCTTTTTTAATGTAGTCTTTTACAGCTATAAATTTCCCTCTGAACACTGCTTTCATTGCATCCCACAAATTTTGGTATGTTCTGTTTCGTTCAACAAGGTCTTTTAAAATTTCCCTTCTGATTTCTTCCTTGACTCATTCATTGTTTTAAGGATGTTGTGTAATTACTACACATTTCCTGTTTTCTCTCTGTAATTCATTTCTAGCTTAATTCCATTGTGGTCAGAAGAGATTCTTTATATGATTTCAATATTTTAAAACGTATTACTACTTTTCTATGCCTGAAATATGGTCTACCTATAGAAGGTTCCATGTGCTCTTGAGAAGAATGTGTATTGTGCAGGAGAAATGCTCTAAATATATATCTTAGCTCCAGTTGGCATATAGTGTTGCTCAAACCCTCAGTTTTTTAAACTAATGTTTTGTCTGGTTGTTCTGTCCATTATTAAAAATAGTGTGTTGATGTCTCCAACTATTATTGTAAAACTGTCTATTTTTCTCTTCATGTATTTTTGGAGGCTCCATTGTTAGGTTTCTATTTATGAATGTATTTAAATGTAATTCACCAAAGAGTTCTTCCCTGAAAAAACAACTCCTTACCCTGTGTTCCCCATTAGTCAAAATGTAGTGAGCAGTCCAGCAACATCAGCGTCCTTTGAGAGGCTATTAGAAATGGAAATCACAGCCCTCACTCTAGAACTGCTGCATTTTTTTTTTTTTTTTTTTTTTTTTTTTTTTTTGCGGTATGCGGGCCTCTCACTGTTGTGGCCTCTCCCGTTGCGGAGCACAGGCTCCGGACGCACAGGCTCAGCGGCCATGGCTCACGGGCTTAGTTGCTCCGCGGCATGTGGGATCTTCCCGGACCAGGGCACGAACCCGTGTCTCCTGCATCGGCAGGCGGACTCTCAACCACTGCGCCACCAGGGAAGCCCGAACTGCTGCATTTTAACACTGCATTTTAATACTCTTGCCAGATGATTCTTATGGACACTTAAGTGGAGTGGTATTCTATCTCTTTACTTTTTCATTCGTTTTAATAATGTGTATGACTCCTTCATATTTTATGTATTAATTTGCAATTTTGTTTGTAGACTATCATCCTTTACAAGAACATAAGCTTACTAGGACAAGGGCTTTGTTATGTTCCCTGCCATATCCCAATATATATCCCAATATGTAGTATAGTCTGTTCCTTAGTAGGGACTGAATAATAAAGTAACTGGGAGAAAGAAAGAATGAATGAAAATATTCCTGAATAAAGTCTTCAAGTGACGCTTCTCTGTGTTAGGGTATAGATCTTAATTCTTCTTCAGAATTATTCTGTCACCCTTCATTCCTGTTACTTTTATTCCAAAACACAAAACAACACAACAAAACAAACAAACAAAAACCACTGGACTTTTTGGTGTCTTGAATATGCCATACCCCTGTCTCTCTCAGGTCCTTTGGAAGTGTTGGTCCCTTGCATAGAGGGCTCACCTCTCCCCTATTCACATAGCTTATTCGTATCCATCCTTTAGCTTCAAACATCTTTCCTGTTCAGATCAGACTGGATTATGCTATCTATGCATGTTTCCCTGAATTTCTTCACTGTAGAATTCGTCTCATTCAAATTATGTTTTAATGTCTGAACCTCCAGCTCTAAAAGGCAAGGAATATGTTTACTGAAGTTGCTAGAGTAATAATCTTTACTAGGTTAAGGATATATCTTTTTATTATACTTTGAAAATAGTTATAAATTGCTTATATTTAATAATATATTACTGTTGAAGATATTTTAATTTTGATGTAATGTATAATATTTATAAACTGTTTTCTTTATCTTGAACTATCCTGCTTTGGGAGGTGCTTGTTAATTCTATCCCTGAGTACTTGATTTGATATGTTTCCTGTTATGAACAGCAACCCTAATTATATCAACATGTACTTGTTATTCTCGTTTTGTTTTTTTTATAAATGCATTCTTTCTTCTTATAGGTAATAGATGTTTATACATGTAACAATTGTTCCTTCAAGTAGATTGCAAAGATAAGAATTGTGTCTTTTTCTCTAGTGCTTCCCACTATTTAGCTTATTAGATTTCTAAACTTCCATTTTCCATTATGAATAGAGACAAGTATTTCATTAAGTACACAAGCTTGAGTTCAAGGAAAGTCAATTTAAACCCCCACACTAAGAAGCAATGTGACCATGAGTGATTACTTAACTGCTCTAAACTTATTTCCTTCTCTGTAAATAATACTTATCCTGTTATGTTGTCTTCTGACAATTCTGTGGGATAATACACGTACATTCCATTTTTGGCACAGAGCGATCAGGCATCCAATAAGTGGACTTGTTGTTATTTAGTGGTGTTCTTTAATAGGCAGTATCTTATTTATGAGTTTGCCTAAAACTCATTTGAAAGTGCTGTCTCTATTTGTACTGCAAAGTCAAACAGCAGAATTCACATTCTTTTATTTCAAATCGACCTTGATGAGCCATGGCTGAGCCAGGTAAACTTTGCAAGTACCTTATTACTGGTTACCTGCGTTCCTTACAAATTTAGAGCTCTAATATGAGCTCTAAATGTCTCAGCATGGTCCTTGAGGTGGAAAAAAAGTAAAAAACATATGCAGTGTAAAACCATATCTACCTATGCATTACTTAGGAGAATAGAAATGTGGAGAAATATCCTGGAGACAAGATATGAAAGATGTCTTGTTTTATCTGGTAGTCAGCTCCAATCCCTTTTTCAATTTCACTTAACTCGAAAAGATAATTATTATTATTTGACTTGAAATTTTCATTTTCTGGTTTTCATTAAATGGGATTGAAAAATCAAATGCCATAATTGCATGAACATCATAAAAGTATAGTATGTGTTTAAGCTATTTAAAATAATTTAAAAGTGTTTCTTAATGCACTTAGCATGTATTATATAGTTCAATATGCTGTCTTTGTTCTTGATTCCTTTTCTGATTGAATTAGTACAGATAATACATGAAACTTATTAGTGAAACGTATCAGAGGTACACATTTATAGATTTTCTGATCAAATGTCTAAATTATCTTATCATGTGAGAAGACATTTCAGTGCTTCTCTATTTTCACAAGAGTCTCTCTTTCCGGACTTGCCCCCAGTGTTTGAGTTTTAATGCTTCCCTTTCTTTTCATTTGATAATTTTCTTCTGGAAGTTTGAGCAACCCAAGGCACAATAAAGGAGGGTGTGACAATGGCTATGGACCATATGACCCAGCGGCTCCATTCCTAAGTATTTATCCAAATATAAAATAGGTATACAAAAGACCTGTACACAAATATTCATATCCAGCTTATTCATAATAGTAACAAAAGAAAAGAATCGCTCTACACTGAGTAAAAGAGAGAAACCATGTTCAGCAATAAAAAAGGATGATACAGAATACATTATACTAACTGAAAGAAGCCAGAAGCAGAGCATGCATTTATACAAACTACAAAAGACAAATTAAATCTATTGTTAGGGGAAGTAGATTGGTTAGTTTCCTAGGACAAATAAGACAGAGGAGTGGGTGGGGCAAGAGAAAACAGAAAGAGATTCTGCCTTCCTTGATATGATGCCGGTCTTCTTATTGGACTGACATTATCTGCCAGGCTCCTTTAGAATAAATCACCCACTCAGGAGGCTCCCCGATTTGCATTAATCTATCCTACAAGCTTTCTAGACACATCTTAGATAAATTTAAATTCCAGCAGTGAATGCATCTTAAGTTCAAATTGGGACACCATTGACATAGTTACATAACAGTGTTTTACTTAAGAGAAGTATCCCAGGACAGCTTGAGCATTACTCTGAGTGAGCATTAGGGAGCAAAGAAATCTACGAATTCTTATAAAACGACTGTGAGCAAAGCACAGAGGAAAGCCTTAGCACATAGAATTGATTTACTCTTTTAAAGAAGGGAGAGAGATTTTTATTGCAACAACCTTCACATTCTAATACTCTAACTCCATATTAATATCTTAAGTAAGTTTCTACTATAAAACTAAAGTTTGGGGAATATTGCAGATTATATGTGAAAAGCAACTTCCATCTTAATTTCTTTTGAAATAGTCTGATTTCTATTGACCAATAGTTTATATTAGTAGGTTCTATCAGGTAGAAATTACAGTAGATTCTTTAAATGCATAAAACCCTTAAAATAATTCTATTTAAGATAAACTGAAATGACATGTCTGCAATAAGACAAATAAATAAAATTGATTTCTAAATTAATAAAAACAAATCTATGTTAGCATTATTGATATGTCACAGGATTTTTATGCTAATAACTCCCAAAGAAAACTTCTTTTCTGTGCTGGTATAATGTGTTTTCTAAACCTTTCCTCTGGTACCCAAAATTCAGTGGAAAACAATGCATGTATCAACTGATCTTTCTTCCTGAAATCTCTTCATTGCCTAATTTTGTCCTTATCATCAATATTGTCATTAGCCTACCATTTTACTAACTTCAGTTTAAACCACGTGTTATTTTCTAAATCCTGTTGTTTTCGTTTCACATATCTTAGCTTTGCCCTTTCCTTTCTTATCATCAATGAAGCACTCATAGTTCCCTTACCTTCACATAATTAGCTCTCAAAATTCCCTTTGTTTGGTCATTTCTGTCTAAAGTTTGCCCTTAGCTTTATTCAGTTATTTTGTATGCTCACTGTTTGGGCCCAAGTATTTTTCTTCCTGAAATCCCATCAATGACAAATTATTACCATTGAGTTTACATGCAGTCTTCTGTCAGTAAATGTCAAGAACCTCTGCACTCTTATATTTTATATCCTATTCCATATTTGACTTTTAAAAGTCCTACTTTATACACAACTCAGCATGAAGCTTCCTTTCAAGGTCAGTACTCATGAGCTGTCTCCTCATCCATCTGTGTCATCTTCTTCATGAAGTCATTCCTCATTTGGACTAATTCCTCATAATGTGGCCACAGTGAACTGACAGATTTGGTATGTTCAGGTTTTGGCTTTTCATTGCAGCTCTGACAGAAATTCAAACTTTGAGCAGCCTGGGAAAAGTAGAAGTAGCGATTTGCAGTTCAATCTGGAAGAAAATTGGAAGTAGTTGGAAAAAATTCCTTCATTAAGACTTGCTCGGGCTTCCCTGGTGGCGCAGTGGTTGAGAATCCGCCTGCCGATGCAGGAGACACGGGTTCGTGCCCTGGTCCGGGAAGATCCCACATGCCGCGGAGCGGCTGGGCCCGTGAGCCATGGCCGCTGAGCCTGCGCGTCCGGAGCCTGTGCTCCGCAACGGGAGAGGCCACAACAGTGAGAGGCCCGCGTACCGCAAAAAAAAAAAAAAAAAAAAAAAAAAGACTTGCTCATATAAGACAGAACAATTAAATCACTTATAAACTTTCAGTTCTGATTTTATTTTGCTTTTCAGTGTATATTTAATTTTAAAGACAATATTCTAATTAATTGGGTGTGATTTTCTTTTCTTCCATTTGTCCCTTTTCTCTCCCCTCAGCCCTTTCTCATCTTTATTCAACAGAAAGTAGGCTGGAAATGTGTACTCTTGCACTACTTCTAGATGTATTTCTACGTCATCTCTTAAGGAATGGTAGGATTTTAAAAGGTATTTTATACAGTTCACTTTCTCCTTCTGGCATAAATGAAAACAATACCTATAATGGATTGTATGTTTATGCTCCCCCAGCAAATTCATATACCAAAGCCCTAACCCCCAGTGTGGCTGTACTTGGAGATCGGTCATCTAAGAAAGTATGTAAGGTTAAATGATATCATAACGGTAAGACTCTGATCTAATAGGATTTGTGCCCTTATAACAGACACCTAAGAGCCCTCTCTCACTCTCCCTCTCTCTCCTTCACCCTCTCCCTTCCCCTCCCCACACCAAGGAAAGGCCCTGTGAGCATGCATCTGGAAGCTGGTCATCTACAAGCCAGAAAGAGGGGTCTCACCGGAAACCAATCATGCTGGCACTCTGATATCAGATTTTTAGCTTCCAGAACTGTGAGAAAATAAATTTCTGCTGTTTAAGCCACACAATCTGGGGTATTTTGTTATGGCAGCTCAAGCCAACTATGAGAGTGCCTGAGTTCCTGTAAGCTATTTTTGAAAGAGTGGTATTTGGTTAGGACCTAGAATCCTTGACCTTGTTTACTCATTCCACACCCTGTCCTCATCATTCAGGGAAAAAAAAAAAAAAAAAAATATATATATATATATACATATATATGTGTGTATATATATACATATATATACACACATATATATACACATATATATGTGTATATATATATATATATATACACATATATATGTGTGTGTGTGTGTGTGTGTATATATATGTATGTAGTGTTTCAGAATCTATTGAAGCCTCTTGTTTACCTGGCTTGATCACAGCGAGGACCATTCAGCCTTTTCTGTGGGCAGACCTAAGCAATCTATGTCGGTAAAATAGGCTAAGCAGATCCAAGCAAGCACAGAAGTCATGACTTTACCACACAGGTGGCAAGGCAAGGAAATGAAGATTAAAGGAAAAGGATAATGTGCAGAGAGGGAGTATTTTTATTGCTATTTAGTTAAGGTCACGCTTTGATAATATATTGACTAAAGTTATACTCTGCCCTAGAGCTACTCAACAACTTCATTCAGCCCACTCCTTCGAAGAATCCCTTACCAGACAGGCCTGGGCATTTATAAATCCTTGTTACACCTGCACTCTTCTGCTTCCCTAAAGTTTTCTGGAAAGTCATTTTAGACAAGTAGGAATTAGCAAATTGAAAATGAATTAGCCAGTGTCTAAGTATCCTTGCTTTCTTTGAAAAGTAGCATAGTATGTTGCTCAGAGGTATTCTCAGTGGGTATTTCCTGATAACAAAATTCACATTGTTTACATACAAGGAATTGTAAGTAAATCATTGTATTTGGACAAAGTTTAGAAGTATTTAATTCAGTCCATGTGAGCTTGTTGAGAATTTTTGGTAGAATACAACTAACTTTGCATACTATAGGATTCCAGGGAAACTTTAAAGATATTTGAATACTTTTTTCTCTGTTCATAAGTTTCCAGTGTGTTTTTCTATTTGTAAGACTCCAGTTCTTTTTCATTTATCCCAATCAATTTTCTTCAGTGTCCCTGTGGATTGGAGCTTAATTAGTGATTTTTTTTCCTTTTATAAAGTATTAGTGTCTGCTTTCCTGTATGACATAGCCTAGAAAAAGAAGCAGTACAGATAATCTCCTGGAATAAAATACTTTGAAAACATAAATTTTGGGTGGAATTATTTAAAAATTGATATATATCTTTTAATATATTAAACATAATTTACTACAAAGTAAGTTAGGTTAACTGGATACATATTTTTATGCACCTCCTTTTGTAAAACAAGCAAATTCTAGCTGGCAACTTATGTGGTTTAAGTTTCAAGAAGTGATAAAAATTGCTTTTTTATTCAAGATATTTTATGCTTATATAGGTTCACAGTTTACAAATGAACAGTACAATATTGTACCTCGACAGTAAGAAATTTTAAGGGAGTGAAAAATTAATATGCTACAAAATTAAAGTATACAAAATTATCAACTTTAGGAATTCACAATAATGTATCAATGTTGCTAGTATGTAGACTTGCAAGTAATGAAATAACTCAATTTTAGTGTTATCTCAGGTTTATTATTCTTGCTGGTAAATAGCTAGATGAGCAATAAATTTTATCTTGGAATACAAGGGAAATTAGAAAACATTTTGGCAAAATTTTCCAGACGGAAAAACAAAAGCAAGATAATGCTGTAGTCTTAATTCAAATTCAAAGAAGGTCACAATTGATGTAGTTTTTAGAGGTGTTTATAGCAAGCGTCACTTCTGGGCTGAGGATATAGAAGAGAACAAGGTAAAGAATACTAAAATGCTCAATTCTAGTTCACTGGATTAAGTGCTCATTTATTCAAGACAAAGTGAGACCCATCATAAACGCTACATTTTTTCTTTCATCTTCCTGGGATGCAGATAAAGTTAACCTTGGAACAATATTATTGGTGAAGCCAGCTCTGACTGTGCATTCTCTGCTTAAGATGGTCACACAGAAATAAGAACCATTTTCATGCGTCATTTCTTTAGTAGATGGGATGGAAAATTAATTTAGAAACAAAATTGCATAAAAGCTGGATTCACCAGTATTTTATTCTGTAAGTTAATCTGTTTAAGATTAATCTAATTCCTTTTATGAATTGATATTTTTATCTGAATTGTATCAGGAGTTATTAGAAGACATCTTGTCTACTTTTCTATTATGATTCTCTGGCAATCTATAATTATACAATCATACTAAATTTCTTAAATGTTTTCAGTCATAAATTTAGTAAAGTAAAGAACACAAAAATATTCTTCATCTCTATAATAGCCTTATGCAATGTCTGGATGAATTTCCTCCTTTTGATAAGATTTTACAGGGAAAATTAGGCTGAAAGAAGACAGACAGTGGCAAATATGATATACAAAAATAAACATTCTTAATTGAACCTGTCACTTGAAACTGGTAACCAAATAAATTCACTTATTCTGTAAAACATCATGACTTACGTGAGTTCAAATTGAAAAAGATATTTTCTGTAAGTAGAAGAGAGCGTAAGGTCCATAGTCTACAATGATATGGATGAGATAAGCACTAATTAGTAATGACAAGGAATATTATTATTGTATCAAAGCTGTTCTACAGTGTGTATACTGCTGTTTATGTTAAGAGCTTCTCTCATAATTTAGACGGTGATAAATGTGTCAGTAATACCCAAGTGATATTAAGGAGAAATGATCAGATATATATGACTAGGCTTGCACTATATTAACCAAGTGGCATCCAATTGGCTATAACTCATCCAAACAAACAGTGAAATGTCAAAGAACTAAATATCTATAAACTAGATAACTACTCACCTCTTCCTTAAAACAACCCTCATCCTCTCGACTTAAAATTTCTATATTAGTCTACTGCATCCTTGATTTTTTCTTTTGCTTGTTTTTGATTTCCTAAGCAAATTATATTCTCCTTTTGTAACAAATGCAATGAACACTCAGCATAGGACTCAAAGGCGATTTCCTTTACTATCACCCAGAGAACCCCAGCCATGCACCCATAATATATGCGACTCAAAGACCATGAGGGAAATGGCCCAGGGAATACACTTGTCAAAAACTTCAAGCAGCCCTGAAAATTTAGGAAAGGAGTTTTTCATAAGCCAAAGTTTAAAAAAATTCCTGCACTTCATGATTGTAATTTGAATGAAGGAGCACTTAGACTTAATTTAAAAATCCTTAATTCTGAGAAAAGCAGCATCCAGAGAAGTGCTTAGAAGGGGTTGTAGCAAAAAGCACGACGACCCAAAACCTATGGGATGCAGCAAAAGCAATTCTAAGAGGGAAGTTTATATCAATACAGTCCTACCTCAAGAAACAAGAAAGAAGTCAAGTAAACAATCTAACCGTACACCTAAAGCATTTAGAGAAAGAAGAACAAAAAACCCCCAAAGTTAGCAGAAGGAAAGAAATCATAAAGATCAGATCAGAAATAAATGAAGAAAACAATAGCAAAGATCAATAAAACTAAAAGCTCGTTCTCTTGAGAAGATAAAATTGATAAACCATTAGCAAGACTCATCAAGGAGAAAAGGGAGAAGACTCAAATCAATAGAATTAGAAATGAAAAAGAAGTAACAAGTGACACTGCAGAAATACAAAGGATCATGAGAGATTACTACAAGCAACTATACAGCAATAAAATCGACAACCTGGAAGAAATGGACAAATTCTTGGAAAAGCACAACCTCCCGAGATTGAACCAGGATGAAATAGAAAATATAAACAGACCAACCACAAGTAATGAAATTGAGACTGTGATTTAAAAACTTCCAACAAACAAAAGCCCAGGACCATGTGGCTTCACAGGTGAATTCTATCAAACATTTAGAGAAGAGCTAACACCTATCCTTCTCAAACTCTTCCAAAATATAACAGAGGGAGGAACACTCCCAAACTTATTCTATGAGACCACCATCAACCTGATACCAAAACAAGACAAAGATGCCACAAAGAAAGAAAACTACAGGCTGATATCTCTGATGAACATAGATGCAAAAATCCTCAACAAAATACTAGCAAACAGAATCCAACAGCACATTAGAAGGATCATACACCATGATCAAGTGGGGTTTATCCCAGGGATGCAAGTATTCTTCAATATACGTAAATCAATCAATGTGATACACCATATTAACAAATTGAAGGATAAAAAACATAGGATAATCTCAATAGATGCAGAAAAAGCTTCTGACAAAATTCAACACCATTTATGATAAAAACCCACTAGAAAGTAGGCATATAGAGAATTTACCTCAACATAATAAAGACCATATATGACAAACCCATAGCCAACATCGTTCTCAATGATGAAAAACTGAAACCATTTCTTCTAAGATCAGCAACAAGACAAGATTGCCCACTCTCACCACTACTATTCACCATAGTTTTGGAAGTTTTACCCACAGTAATCAGAGAAGAAAAAGAAATAAAAGGAATCCAAATCGGAAAAGAAGAAGTAAAGCTGTCACTGTTTGTAGATGATATGATGCTATACATAGAGAATCCTAAAGCTACCAGAAGACGACTAGAGCTAATCAATGAATTTGGTAAAGCAGCAGGATACAGAATTATTCCACAGAAATCTCTGGCATTCCTATACACTAATGATGAAAAATCTGAAAGAGAAATTAAGGAAACACTCCCATTTACCATTGCAACAAAAAGAATAAACTACCTAGGAATAAACCTACCTAAGGAGACAAAAGACCTTTATGCAGAAAACTAGAAGACACTGATGAAAGAAATTAAACATGATACCAACAGATGGAGAGATATACCATGTTCTTGGATTGGAAGAATCAACATTGTGAAAATGACTCTACTACCCAAAGCAATCTACAGATTCAATACAATCCCTATCAAACTATGAATGGCATTTTTCACAGAACCAGAACAAAAACTTTCACAATTTTTATGGAAACACAAAAGACCCTGGATAGCCAAAGCAATCTTGAAAAAGAAAAACAGAGCTGGAGGAATCAGACTCCCTGACTTCAGACTATACTATAAAGCCACAGTATTCAAGACAGTATGGTACTGGCACAAAAGCAGAAATATAGATCAATGGAACAGGATAGAAAGCCCAGAGAAAAACCCACACACATATGGTCACCTTATTTTTGATAAAGGAGGCAAGAATATACAATGGAGAAGAGACAACCTCTTCAATAAGTGGTGCTGGGAAAACTGGACAGCTACATGTAAAAGAATGAAATTAGAACACTCTCTAATACCATACAGAAAAATAAAGTCAACATGGATTAAAGACGTAAATGTAAGGCCAGACAGTATAAAACTCTTAGAGGGAAACATAGGCAGAACACTCTATGACATAAATCACAGCAAGATCCTTTTTAACCCACCTCCTAGAGAAATGGAAATAAAAACAAAACAAAAAAAACCAAATGGGACCTAATGAAACTTAAAACCTTTTGCATAGCAAAGGAAAACTTAAAACAAGATGAAAAGACAACCCTCAGAATGGGAGATAATATTTGCAAATGAAGCAACTGACAAAGGATGAATATCCAAAATTTATAAGCAACTCAGGCAGCTCAATAACAAAAAAACAAACAACCCAATGCAAAAATGGGCAGAAGAACTAAATAGACATTTCTCCAAAGAAGATATACAGATTGCCAACAAACACAAGAAAGGATGCTCAACATCATTAATCATTAGAGAAATGCAAATCAAAACTACAATGAGATATCATCTCACACCGGTCAGATTGGCCATCATCAAAACCTCTAGAAACAATAAATGCTGGAGAGGGTGTGGAGAAAAGGGAACCCTCTTGCACTGCTGGTGGGAATGTCAATTGATACAGCCACTATGGAGAACAGTATGGAGGTTCCTTAAAAAACTACAAATAGAACTACCCTACGACCCAGCAATCCCACTATTGGGCATATACCTGGATAAAACCATAATTCAAAAAAGAGTCATGTTCCAAAATGTTCATTGCATGTCTATTTACAATAGCCAGGACATGGAAGCAACCTAAGTGTCCATCAACAGATGAATGGATAAAGAAGATGTGGCACATATATACAATGGAATATTACTCAGCCATAAAAAGGAATGAAAGTGAGTTATTCGTAGTGAGGTGGATGGACCTAGAGACTGTCATACAGAGTGAAGTAAGTCAGAAAGAGAAAAACAAATACCATATGCTAACATATATATGGAATCTAAAAAAAAAAAGAAAATGGTCAGAAGAATCTAAGGGCAAGATGGGAATAAAGTTGCACACCTACTAGAGAATGGACTTGAGGATATGAGGAGGGGGAAGGGTAAGCTGGGACAAAGTGAGAGAGTGGCAGACATATATACACTACCAAACGTAAAATAGATAGTGGGAAGCAGGCGCATAGCACAGGGAGATCAGCTCGGTGCTTTATGACCACCTAGAGAGGTGGGATAGGGCGGGTGGGAGGGAGACTCAAGAGGGAAGAGATATGGGGTTATATGTATATGTATAACTGATATACTTTGTTATAAAGCAGAAACTGACACGCTGTTGTAAAGCAATTATACTCTAATAAAGATGTTAAAAAAAAAGTTCATGAATCTTAGTGAGAACAATGGGAGGGCATGACTATGTCAATTATTGTTCAGCAGCTTGTTTATAGACCCTGTGAAGATGGACATTTTGATAGATCCAGAGTTTTGGATTTGCCAAGAAAGTGAGACAGTAAACCAATAGGGAACAATGAGATGTGTTTGGCCAGATGGGGTTTAAAATGATGGTTCATTTAACCTAAGGGAACAAAGTAAAGACAAAGAGTTATATTCGATAGCAAGCAAGTGGAGGAGTCAAAGGAACGGAGACTCCACTAACAAGAGAGCAAAGAAGTTGAAGGAGGAGAAGGAGGAGGAAAAGAAAGAGAAGGGGCAGGAGAGGGGTATGGAGAGGACGAAGAGGAGGAGGGAAGAAAGGAGGAGGAAGAGTAAAAGAAGGAGATGGGGAGAAAGTAAAAGAGGAAAAGGAAAAAAGCTGTAGTGCAAGTAATTGGGTAAGAAATCTGAAAGAAAAATAAGTATGGACGGAGGGAAGGATGTCTCAGTCTGATATTTTACAGGTGGTTCAGAGTCCAATTTTAGCCATCAGTGAGGGCAAATGAAGGGCTGTGTGGAATAACAGATTCCTGCAAATGAGAAAGTAAACTAAGATTCTAATGTTCCAGATTTCTCCAGACTTAATTTGTCCTAGGGAATACAGAGGCAAGCCAGAAAACTAGTAAAACCAAAATCAGTAATGTTGTGGCTAATATCTGGAGCTGGGATCTGGGATCCAAGCAAAGACTGCTCAGAACTGGTATTAGCAATGTTCTTTTTTTTTTTTTTTTTTTTTTGCGGTACGCCGGCCTCTCACTGTTGTGGCCCCTCCCGTTGCGGAGCACAGGCTCCGGACGCGCAGGCTCATTGGCCATGGCTCACGGGCCCAGCCTCTCCGCGTCATGTGGGATCTTCCTGGACCGGGGCACGAACCCGTGTCCCCTGCATTGGCAGGCGGCCTCCCAACCACTACGCCACCAGGGAAGCCCGCAATGTTCTTTGAAAGCATAAGTCCACTTGCCTACACTAAGAACAAGGAGCATTATATGGACATAGAGCCATCTTCAATAACAAATCTAAGCTATAGGGAGGGACTCAACAAAATTAGAAATTATCATGTCATCTGGAATCTCCATACCATTTATACCCTCCTCTTTGTGTTTTCTCTAATCTCTTCAGGAGGATTGTGTTTCTCCAGTTTCATATCCATCAGTCAAATCCCCTGTAATCAAGTAATTAGTCCTGAGCAATAGGACAGGGGATGCTATGTAGCATTAAAAAGTCCCTCTTTAAAAGAAATCTAGAAATAATAAATTAATACTAAACACACTTTTGAATTCATAGCTAAATTTGAAGTAATTTTTTTTTTTTTTAATTCTCAGCAGCCAGTTTATAAGGAGTTGAAATAAAAGGGATTGCTGTGATCCTAAAGCTGTGGGTGGCCTGGGGCTTTTGTGGTATCATATGAGGTAGGTGTTGAAATGAAAGCGTAACAAACATATAGGATTTTGCAGAAATATACCTTTAGTACAGAGTGTGTGTGTGTGCAAATTTCACCAGCTAGCTATTTCAAAGAAAATTGTCTGATATTGATCTCAGATCCAAGTAGGAGACAAGTCACCTCTTTGTGAACTCAACAAAATTTCCTACCTCACAAATCTTGAGGGTCTAAATATACACTCCCTGTATGGTACAGCAAATGCTGGCCAAGAGTTAAATTAAAGTAGTTATAGATTGTTATCTTGTGAAGTACTTGGAAGAAGCAAAAACCCAGTCTCTTTGTAGAAACACACTTTAGGTCTCATAGAATGTCTACAAATAAAGTCCAAATTAACATGGATTCAGAATAAGAGCACAGGTAAAACTAATGCACCATGAGCAAGAGTTATCAATAAGACCCTCAAACAGCAGATTGAGATGTACAATATCCCCAGCATATTGAGATTTCAGACACAAACTATAATAATAAAAAAATAAATGAGGAAATAGGAACAGAAAAACAACTGACTTCCAAAATGACTACCAAGATTTAAAAAAAATAGAATCTCTAAAAAGAGTACATGTAATCACTGAAGTTAAGAACCCAAAGAATGGGTTAACAGCAGAATGCACATTTATGAAGGTGAAACTTGTGAATTGGAAAATAATTCTAAATAAATCACTGTTAAGCCAGTTCAGGTAGACAATTAGATAGAAATTATGAAGGATATATTAATACACATGGAAGGCGCAATGAAAAGGTATAATCTATATTCTCCAAAAATATTTAAAAATAAGAACAAAGATGGAAGACTTAACCAACCTAATTCCAAAACTTGTTATAAGACTTCAGTTATCAAGCATTGTGATATCAATAAAGGGATAGAAAATGGGAAGGAAAGTCAGAAATAGACTAACACATGTGTGGGCTTTTCATTTTCATAAAAGATGCAAATTTATGTCATTCAATGGAGAAAGAACTGTGTATAATGGAGAAAGAACTGTGTGTGATAGAGTAAGAATAGTCTGATCCTGCTGGAAACCCTAGCCTCTCAGTTGAGACACCTGGAGATCTATTAATATATGTCTTGGAATTGGTTCAAATCAATAACAGAAATAATCACTAAATATATGGTTAAAGATCAGCTTGGACACAGCAGGAGACTAGTAAACTAGAAGTCATTAGAAAATATTCTGGCTGAAACAGGGATGAAAGAAAAATAGTACAGATAAAGCAAAGAGACATAGGACACATAAAATGTCTACAATATGTACAATTGAAGCTCTAGAAAAAGATGAGGAAGCAGAAGCAATATTTGAAGAGCTAGTGACTGACAATTTTCAAAACTGATGAGAGATAACAACCCACAGATATAAAAAGTAATATGAACTCTAGTAGAATAACTGTAAAGAGATCCTAATTTGACACACTGTAGTAAAACTTCTAAAAACAAAATACAAAGGGAATATGTAAAGATCCACTGGGCCACACCAATAAGACAGCTGGCTTCCCAACAAAAACAACAAAGAAAAGCAGAGGGTAATTGCATAGGATATTTAAAATGCTAAATAAAAATAACTGCCAAACTAGAATTGCAAACCAAATGATAGTTCCTCAAAAGTGAAGATGAAACAAGATAATTTCAGACAAAAATTGAGAGGTTTCATTGCTGGCATACTAGCATTAGAACAAATAACAAAGAAAAGTTTTGTTGTGGTTTTTGGTTTTTTTGGTTTGTTTTTAACCTCAGAGACAAGGAATTTTATCCTAGAAAGAAATATAAAAGTAAATGAAAGAATGAATAGCTGAAGAGCGGTGAAACTATTCATTATGTGGATATATCTTGATGACAGCTAACTGTATAAAATATATCAGAATAAATAACTGTTGACATGCACATACATATGAAATACATTTTAAATGCAAAGAAATAATATCACAAGAAGCAAGAGGGTGTAAAAGGCACAAATTTTCTGTATTCCTAACATTGTTTCTAATATATTAAGCATGCATAATGTAATCTCAAGGGTAACAAATAGAAGGACAAAATAATGATTTCTTCATAAGCTTATAGCAAAAAAATGCTAAAGATATCTGAATATTGCAAATGAGAGAAAAGAGCATAAAATGGAGGACAAATAGAAAAAAAACCTGTTAAAGAGTAGATATAAATCTACATACCGTGTATTCAACTTGTCTATCTCTTCATGAAGTCTACCAACTCTTAAAATATAGTATCTGACTTAAAAATAACAATGATAATCCTGATGTGGATGTCACAGCTATCATATATTCATGAACTTTTCTTGCTGTAAGAGTCTTGAAACCTATTAATATAGAAATTCATTTTTAATTATTTGAGATATTAGTCTTCTGAATTAACAGCCCTAGTTATGGTATAATAGAATACCAACAGTGGAAGTAGGAATATTGTTGGAAGATGAAGCTTTGAAAGGCTAACTTAGCAGGACTGGCCTTTGAAGCTCAACAGCTCCATAGGGTATTACGATATTGCAAAACAGGACATTTTAGAAAATGAGTTTTGGATGGACTTTAGGATTAGCAATTCCCTCACTTGAGGCCAAAAAGGTCAAATACGTTGTTCAAGATCACAAAGCTAAATAATAGTATATAACTAGTAGGAACAGATGTTCTTAAGGTTTACTTTCAATCCTAGAAGATGAATTGTTATATAATAACATAATAGGGATTTTTCCTTAAAACTTAATAGAATATTAATTTGTAGTAAAATTGTTAGAATGGATTCAATTGGTATTTGAATGAGGTCATCTAGGAACTTTTCTTACATGTAAAAATGTATTTCTATGGAATACAAATAGTTTTGAAACATTTTTACAGTGATCTCAGGAAAGAAATACATTACACATACACATGTCCAAGCAAGCATCCCTAAATAAAATTTTCAAGTGAAAATTCTTACTCTTATAGTATATTCTGCTATTTTCAATTCTATTCTATTGTGCTGTTTTATTTACACAGACATGCTTGTTATGGTCCACTAAATTCATTTAAGGATGCACTGAAGGATTTGAGACTTACAATTTGAGAAACGGTGCTTTAGATATCATCATTTCTCAAATTGTTTCATATACTCAAATGGTTTAGAGTGCCTTTTTTCAGTTTTGCAGTTTAGGCTTAGATGCTAACATAAATTACCAACTATAAAAATTAATCTGAGAAAAGAAAAAAGTTTGCAACAAAATAGTGAATATTACAACTTACCGTATTAGCTGTAAGCATAAGTTACTTCTGTAGGTGACATTATAATGGGGTTAGAGGAACTTGATTATATATATAAATAAATGTATTTATAAATGTATTTATGTATATTTACATATATATATAATGTCCCTTTAAGATAGCGATTTATTCAAACCGTTTTTATTAACTAAGCTATAAAATTTCATATTTGGTCAATACCAAATATTCCAATAAATGTAAATCATTACTAATTTCTTCCATTAAAAAGTGTTTTTCATGGATTTCAATTTACTTTAATATAGAAAATACAATAATAAAGGCTATTTGGAAAACATAACTTTGGACTGAGATAGAGGTGGGAACTAACATTAATAGATTATCTGTGATGTGCCAAATATCGCTTGAAGTGCAGGATACCATTACTATAATGTCTGGATAACCGGTATAGCAAAACTGGTAAGATTATCACTAAATCCCTTTCCTTTTCTTTAGAGCACAAAGCTAAATTACATGTTCTAGTTCTTTTGCATCTAGATGGTGCCACATGAATAGTTTCCTCCAAACAAATTTAAGCAAAGTGATTTGAGTCACTTTAATTTTAGAACAGTAGAGAGCAGATGTGCTTCCTTTATCCTTTCTCTGTTTATTCTTACTCTGCTCTTCTTCTGGCTGGATAATGCTCAGAAAACCTTCAAGCCACTTATTAAAGTTCAGTGGAACCTGGGCCTTAGAATGACTGCAGAACCAGAATATCCCTGACCTGACTCTCTCCCTGCTCCTCTCTCTCTCTCTCTCTCTCTCTCTCACACACACACACACACACACACACACACACACACACACACACACCCACCCCCCCCCCCACACACAATCAACCTGCAATGGACACTTAGGTAAATAAGAGGTAAATTTTTATTTCTAAATAAAAGTAATCTTTATGTGTTATAGCAGCTAAGTTTGTTAACTAACTAATAGAAGGAAACTAAAGTTCTGAGAAGCTAAGTCACTAGAAATTTGAGTAATCATAACCATTGCTTTATCATTGGGTTTGTGGTCAATTAAATAACGATTATCTGCCAGTCTGATAACTTTTTGAGGAATGCTTGTAAAGAATTTTTGGTAATCTTTCTTTTAATAAAAGAAAGCTCATTAATCAATGCTTAATTTTCATGTGTAAATTCCACTAACAACAAGGAAAAGGGCATTTATTAAACTGTAATGAATTATTAAAGGTCTATTCACAAAGCATTTCTAAAATGTCACTTAGATAAATCCTGCACACTATGAATCAAAGCACAAAACTCTTTCTTGATCTAAATGTGATTGACCTTTACAATGGAAACAAAAATACTGAGAGAAGTGTCATAAAGGTAATTTTAAGGAACTATAAGATTGTGTTTTCATGAAATTCAATTTTATGATTCATATATCTAACCTCACTAGCTTCACATTTCAAGTTATTGATGTATTTGTTTACAAAGTTTGTTAAAAATATTACTTGTTTAGGGGCTTCCCTGGTGGCACAGTGGTTGAGAATCCGCCTGCCGATGCAGGGGACACAGGTTCGTGCCCTGGTCCGGCAAGATCCAACATGCCGTGGAGCGGCTGGGCCTGTGAGCCATGGCTGCTGAGCCTGCATGTCCGGAGCCTGTGCTCCGCAGCGGGAGAGGCCACAATAGTGAGAGGCCCACATACCACAAAAAAAAACCCCAAAACTATATATATATATATATATAATTACTTGTTTAATGAATTGTAAAGTGATGAATTTTTGCTAAACTGAAACTTAGAAAATAATGGAATTAGATTTTCCTCAGCTATACCATGTGATTAAAGCTGTCCAATGTGACCCAAAACTCTATTGTTAGCAAGAAACTCAGGAAAGCTCAGTCACTTGTTATCAATTAAATATTAAATTTAAAAGCTTGTTTTCAAAATTAGCATCAGTTAAAATAGGCTGTTGCAGAATTTTTAACACTAATAAATGAGACTTTCATGAGATCATAATAAATGTATATTTTTTTACTTGTTATCTTTTTATAATATTGGTTAGAAAAAAAGTTTTAGAGATAATTATCTGTACTTCACTCTCTAACCAAGTTGCTGGGAAGAATTCAGAGAGCTTTCTATTTAATTTCCAGAACAAACAGTATGCTATGATTTCTGTGTTTAACAAGGTCAATACTTGTAAAACAGACACAGATTTTAAAGAAATATAAACATGGCTCTTCTTTGACTAAGTGTCCAGAAATGAGTATGATCATTTTGAGAGAAGAAAGGTGATACATATTTGTTTCCTTGCTGAATGCCAAATCATTGTCTGGTTATTAAAGTTCTGGAGAGTAAGATACTTGAAACTGAAGCTCAGTGTCCTGTAAGTAAGCGACATCTGCATCATCTTGGAAATTTCAACTGTATTTAACAGAAAGCCTAACATTCAGTGGACTCATCATTTAAAAATAAAAACAGGAATTATCCATTATAAACAATAAATCCAAACAGAGAGCACTTCCAGGACTGTTTATTTCAGTGGCCCAACAACATCAGTGTTCCCAGTTTTTTCCTATCTTTCCACTTTATCATCTTTATTCTGTTGAGGATTGCTCTCAAACTTGTCCCCTAATGATCACAGGTTGGCTCCATGAAACTCCATGTAATTTTCTCTTGTGGGGAGGGGAGAGAAAACCAGAAGAGGAAAAGAAAGTGCAGCAGTTACTTCTCTCCGTTTTTAAAGATTATTAAATCTTAACAAGAATGCTCACTAACAGCTAATTGACCAGAATTTTGTCACTGTCCAATGTTAACCTAATCACAGCAAATAGATTAGGATTAACATAACATGACTGGCTTAGACTAATCAAGACTTATCCCCTAAAGTCTGAAAGTGACCAGTCTCTCTTGAAGTTTATGGATTCTAAAGCCAAATGCAACGGAGATTCCATTAGGAAGGAAGAAGAGGAATGATAGTAATGCATACAGCCAGAATTGCCTGCCGTAGTATATAATCAATATTGTCTGAATAGGTAATCTAGAATTTTGAAAGATACCAACATCTTGTATTTTCTCTTTCTTAGTTAATTTAGGTTTATTTTAAAGAAGTAAATATTCAAAAGAGCCCTTTGAATTTGGTTATGGCCAATATTATCTGAATAAACATTTGATTTCTCATTGAATTGATTCATGAGTAGCATAATCCAGAATAATTAGAGATTTTTTTTCATTTTTCCCCATGGTGAAATAGGAGAATTCTTTAAAATTGGTACAAGTAAGGTTAGGAGAATATATATTGTGAATAGCCTCTCTAAATATGTCTTCAATAGACCTAATGATAGTTTAGCATCCAGAAAAATGCTTATCTCAGTGTTAGAGAGTGTCGTGGACTTGTTTCAGTTGCTAAACACTGGAAATCAGTAGAATTGTTGTAGTAGAGATTGCTAATTGCAGTCTCAATTTCATTCCTGTGAGCAAATTAAAAAAAAAAAATAAATAAAAAAAAAAAAAACGCAGTTGAAGTTTCCATACCCCTGTCTCTCTTGTAGCTCTCTGTACCCATGTGAGAAAGTTTTGGCTGATCATGCAAGCAGAAATTATTTGGTGGAACTTACCTCCTCAAATTGGGAAACTGGGGCATAAAGTTTGTGAACGTCTTTTTTTTTTTAACCTTTCTTATATTAAATGCATACATGGTGGCTAGAACTCCCACAGCTGTGTGATACGGTGGGGTGGGAGGCTGTAAATATAAAAGGCGAAGATGGAAGAGCAGAAAGATAAATGGGACCCAATAATAGTGGGACCCCAGTTGAATACTGGCCTGCCTATGTGGAGGCATTTTTTATTCAGGTAAAGAGAATAAACAACTATATTTCTTGTTATTCCTTGTTTCTGGTCATAACAGATAAATGCACTTCCTACCTGTGTTTCCTGTAAATCTCTGGGAATGTACCTAAGACAAGTAATTATTATATTAATCGTAACAGCAGTAATGACAAAAACAAACATTTCTGTGAACCATTTGACTTAAAAATAACATTAATAATCTTTTATTCTACAAGTTAATGGAAGAGAAATAAAACTGCATATGCTACTTATATTGGGCATTTGTAAGGACTTCAGAACTTGAACATTAATGTTGTTATTCATTATTTGCTTTGAACTGTCCAGTTTAATATAGAATAAGAAAACAAAACAAAGAAGCCTGATATATAAATTAATAATTTTTCTCTAAGTTCTTCCAAATTTAAGATCCAATTGCCTTAAAATTAATCCATAAATAATTCAATGATTCTTTATCACCTCATGTTGTTTTAATAATGTTTACTTTTACTTTCTTTATAATTAAAGATCAAAGAAAAGGTCTTTTATTTGTATGTTTTAGTGATCATCACAATACTTATCATAAGCCACAGACATTTTTTGAACACTCAATAAATTTATTAATTTAATAATAAATTATTGGCAATTTTGAATAAATCTGCTGTAAACATCTGTGCTCAATGTTTTGTTTGGACATGATTTCAGCTACTTTGGGCAAATCCCAAGGAGTGTGATTGCTAGATCTTACGGTAACAGTGTGTTAGATTTTTTTAAGAAACCAGAATATCAGACTATCTTCCAAAGTGGCTGTATCATTGTGCATTCCCATCAGAAACAGATAAGAGTGCCTGTTGTTCCACATTCCTGCCAGCATTTGGTGTTGTCAGTGTCCAGGACTTTGGACATTTTAATAGGTGTGTAGTGGCATCTCACTGTTGTTTTAATTTGCATTTCTCTGATAACATATGATGAGAAACAGATTTTTCATATGCTTAATTTGCCATCTGTGTATCCTCTTTGCTGAGGTGTCTGTTAAAGTCTTTGACCCACTTTTAAATTGGGTTGTTTTCTTATCATTGAGTTTTAAGAGCTCTTTGTGTATTTTGAGTAGTAGTCCTTTGCAAATATTTTCTAACACTTTGTGGCTTGTCTTCTCATTATCTTGACATTGTCTTTTTTATTAGGTAGTGGAATTAGAGGAAGCTTTATTATTTATAGTATTCTTCCATTAATCTACTTTATACCATGCTAATTGTAAAATAATTTGCACTCATTTTTTTGAAATATGTGAACATTAATGTTCATCATTTTTACATTTCATTATACCTGGAATATAGAATTAGTAAACTAGAAAAGAGAACTTGTCCAATGCTTGTTCATCCTATTTGAAAAAAGAAAAAAGAAAAAAGCTGGGGAAAGGAATGAACAATTATGAATGCTAATTTTATTATGAGCTAGATATTGTCCTTGTTCACAAAATACATCATCCCCTTTTAACTTCATCACTCCATGAGAAAGTTTTATTACCATCTTTTTTTAAGACTATTTGTTAGAGCAGTTTGTGGTTTACATCAAAATTGAGAAGAAGGTACAGAGATTTTCCAAATACCTCTGTCCCTATATGTGCATAACTTCCCCCATTATCAACATCACTCACCAGAATGATACATTCTCTAACAGGATGAATTGATATTGATGAATCATAATCACCCAAAGTCCGCAGTTTACCTTAGGGTTCACTCTTGGTGCTGTGCACTCTAAGGATTTGGACAAATGTATAATGACATGTATCCATCATTATAATATCATACAGAATATTTTCACTGTCCTAAAATCGTTGTCTTTTGCAGAGCAGGCTTTAATTTTAATAAAATCCAGCTTATCAATTATTTCTTTCATGGCATCTTGCCTGTGGTGTTCCAGCTGAAAACTCATTGCCATACTCAAGGTTATCTAGGTTTTCTGCTATATCATCTTCTAGGAGTTTTATAGTTTAGCATCTTACATTTAGGTCTGTGATCCATTTTGAGTTATACATTAGCTTTGCAAGGTCCTTTTTGGTTTATTAAACTCTGCACTATTTAATTTTGTGCCTTCTTTCTCTACATTTCTCCCAGAATTTTCTTCCTTTTTCTTGAACTACTCTTAGTTATCTAAAATGAACCACTTACCTTAAGTCATTTAATATGATGACATATTAGTCAGAAACCTGACTGGAACAGATGATACATTCCAAGGAGCATTTGAAAATCTATAGCAGTGTGGGCAACAAAAATAAAAAGATGATGATGCCTCTGGGACCCAGCAACAGTGGGGAATGATCACCCTCCATAGGCCTGGAAGGGGAAGGAAACGGACATTTGCTGCAACCCAGTGAATGTTGTTTTCTTGGGAGTGGGACCCAGACAGAAGCTATGGCATGGGGAAAAGAATGCAGCAAAGACCAGAGTGTAGACAGAAAGGCAAGAAGCAAAGAGAATGAATACCCAACCTCTCTCTCCCACCAGAGTCTTCCATTAATTGAACTCAAATGGAAGCCCCAGAGGTCAGGCCATCTTGTATACAGAGAAGGGCAGAGAAGGATGAAGACTAGATCTAGAGGTACAAACATAGAATACACAGTACAATACACAAATTATGTCCCTTAGTAACCACTGTAGCCCTTTGTTGGGCTGAGGAGAACTGAGCTCTCAATACAGGAAAACACAAGTCCTTATTAGTCATGTATTTATTGAGTTTCCACAGTTTTTCATTGATAGTATTATTAGGCATGGGAATACTACGTGGCAATGCAGTCAGTATTCTAATTCTTGACATTATTCCTTCTTGCCCCCGTTTTATTTCAAGACTGGTAGTTAGGATCATTCACTCACTTCTTTTTGGTTCAGTGCTATAATGATCTAAAAAGCTGTCAGGTGGCTCTCTCAATTTTCCATTTATTGGAACTAACTCTGCCCTGATAGAAGCATTTATATCTTAAGTACCCAATGATTGTGAGAAAAAAACTCCTTATGTGAATTATTATTATTATTATTTATAATTGTGAGAGAGGGCCATCCCTACTTCTACCACTTGGTCCCTGGACCTGGGCAATTTGGCTATGTGGGAAATGGCATCATATGTTGACCACAGATTTAAGGCATAAAACGTATCCTATAGCACAGTGCTACAGGCTTCTAATGGCTTTTCTTCTAGTATATTCTGCAGTTGAGCCTGCATTAGTCTGTCTCATCATTCTATCAAGCTAAGGGCTTTAGAGTAAAGGACACATGGTAAGACAGTTGAATACTTTGAGTATCAACTCATGCATGTACTTCTTTTATATAAAATATGTTTTAGTCAGCAACAATATTGTGTGGTGAAGACTCAGTCATTCTGTAGATACACAAATGGTGATTTTATATGCACTTAAGCAAAATGGCAAATTCATGGTTCCAATTATATATTTCCTTGAGTACAACATCTGCCCCGTCCAAGTCAAAAACCCTTTTGTGTAATCAGCCTGCCAACATCAGCTTGTCACAGAGTGGTGTTTTGCTCTGCTTCCCCACAGTGAAAAATGTCATGCAGGGCTCAGCGTTGGCCCCTTCTATGAACACAGACTGTCTTTACACTCTGTGACAATTCTGAGATGTCCGTCCTCATATCTCTCTTTTAAACTGCCTTGTGAGCAAATTTTTATTTTATTTTATCCATTACCCTGACCAGTGTGGAATATTTTCTCAACTATTTCTTTTACTCAAAGAATACAACCAGATATATATACTTAAAGTCACAAGACAAGATGAAGCATATGCTAATGTTTCTCCTTCCTTCTCTTCTTCCAACCCTACGGCCTGTATACACGTCCTTCCTCAGGTTCCTAAAGCAACTTGACTTTGTGGAAAACTTGCCAAAATATCTGTTTATTAAATCTGAAACTGTTCTCCTGTGAATAGCAAGATTATCTCCCCACTCTGTTTAACCGTGTGAAGACATGATTGAATCCCTGAGAGTAAATGTTAGTTACATTTTCATAAGATATTTTACCCAGAACCTGCTTGACATTAATTGCAGTGTTTCTTTGTCATGCAGCTACATCTGCTGTATTCTGATCTGATCATAGCAGTGGATGAGGTGAGGCAAAATTTGTATGTGTTTAACTGATTAAACTTTGCTGTAAAGATTCAGGCAATATGAGCTGTACACATTGATTTATGAATTTATCTGCACATGGAAAATGTGACATTTGCTGTGTAAACCCCTAAGGGCTGGGAGCCATAATTTCTCTGGGATGAACACTAAGCCATAACTATTGCCTGAGAAGAGTTGCTAAGTAAAAAGTTTACCAAATTATACTCTGAGAAATGAATAAAGTTTTGCTTTTCTTTTCTGCCAATTATCATCTTTCAGTGATGAAATTAGAAAGTATTTGAAATGAACTTGCCCTGTTACATAAAATAGTCAGTAATACTAGAAGAGGATTGGAAATATAATATTCATAGACAGTTTTACATTTGCTTATCTTTAAAATTATGACTTCACTAATTATATAAATTTTTATTAGGGATGTTAAATGGTCTTGTTAGGCTTTTTAAATTGCTAGTAAACACAGATTAATGGGAAGTCAAAACTCTCATAGGTATTTGAAACCTGGCATTTAATTTCGTCAGCAGGAAAAGAAGGAGATGTGCTTCCTCCTTTTCATCTGTAGGTATAGAAATCCTGACATTTAAACAGCTTGGATTGTGAAGTTTTGGCAACTGTTTTTTTTTTTTTTTTTTTTTTTTTTTAATGCGGTATTTCCTCTGGTTAACAGTAGTTAAATGTTAATTTAGTCTTTAATAGGACATATTAGCACATAACTGAGAACAGTTTTGGTATGCTAATTCTGAAATAAAGTGTCTTTGATTAATGCATGAATAAATATTAAAACTACTAGATGTCTGAAGTAACAAAGTTGATCAAAGCTGCCAAAATGGTATGGTGATGCCATCAGTGTTAAATGCCTTCCAGTTCTGTATGTTAAGTGATTTCAGGGAATTATAAATGAAACCTCTAATTGATAACATCTGAAAGCATGCACATTACGCTGTTTTCCATGCTATTACCTGGTTGTACACGTTTTTAAACTATGACAATTAATATTTTGAAATTTATTTTTCTAATATGCTGACTTCATTTCACAGATGATAAGAAATAAAGCCTGATGAAAAGCATCAAATATTTTCTTCAGTATTTTCTGGTTAAGATCATAAACCTTTTCAAAATAGACTGTTGTAATAAGAAAACATGAGGATAACAATAACATATTTTCTCCTGCTTCTAATTAGTTGGTAAGCTAAGAAAGGTTTATTCAACCTATTTTTATATTATTTCCCAACTGTAAGCTAATGTTAAGTGTGCTGAGCATGTTTAAGGCAGGCCAGGCTAAGCTATGATATTCAGTAGATTAAGTGTCTTGAGAGCATTTTCGATTTACGATATTTTCAACTTAGGATGGCTTTATCTGGGCATAAATGCATCATAAGTTGAGGAAGATCTGTATAGGCACTATGCTGTAGAGTAGATCTCTAAAACGTATTCATCTAACATAACTGAAAATGTATGCCCATTGAATGACAATTCCTTGTTTTACCCACTCCCTAGCACCTGGCAACTGCTATTGTGTTCTATGTTTCTATGAGTTTGTTTTAGATATTTTATATTAGTGGAACCATTCAATATTTGTCCTTCTGTGACTGGCTTATTTCACTTAGCATAATGTCCTGCAGATTCATCGTGTTGTTGCAAATGGCAAGACTTTCTTTTTTTTTAAGGCTGTATCATATTCTATTGTTATAGATATATACCACAATTTTCTATTCATACATCTATCTATGAACGTTTGGGATGTTTCTGTACCTTGTCTGTTGTGAATAGTGTTGCAGTGAACATGGGAGTGCAGATACTTCAAGATACTGATTTTATTTTCCCTTGGAAATATACAGACATACCTAGTTTTATTGCACTTCATAGATACTGTATTTTTTACAAATGGAAGATTTGTGGCAACCCTGAATCAAACAAGTCGATCAGCTTCATTTTTCCAACAGAATTTGCTCACTTAGGGTTTGTGTCACATTTTAGTAATTCTCACAATATTGCAAACTTTTTCATTATTATTATATTTGTTATGGTGATCTGTGATCACTGATCTTTGATGTTTACTATTACAAATTATGGTTAACATTTTTTTAGCAATAAAGCACTTTTAATTCAGATATGGGCATTTTTTAAGGTATAGTGCTATTGTACACTACATAGACTAGTATAGTGCAAAAATAACTTTTATTTGCACTGGGAAATAAAAATATTTGTGTGACTCACTTATTGCAATATTTGCTTTACTGGGGTGGTCTAGAACAAACTCCAAATATCTCCATGGTATACCTATACTCAGGAGTACAATTGCTGGGTCATAGGGTAGTTTTTTAAATATTTTGAGGAATAACCATACTGTTTTCCATAGTTGCAGTGCCACTTTACATTCACACCAACAGTGTACAAGGGTTTGAATTTCTCTAAATCCTAGCCAACATTTTTTTTTTTGAAAATGGCCAACCTAACAAATGTGAGTTAATAACTCATTATAGTTTTGACTTGCATTCCTCTGATAATTAATGATGTTAGGCATCTTTTCATGTACCTACTAGTTATTTGTATGTCTTCTTAAGAGAAATGGCTGTACAAGTCCTTTGCTCAAATTCAAAGGGTTACTTGTTTTTTTGTTATTGACTTGTATGAGTTTCTTATATATTATTGATATTAACCCTTATCAAAACCGTGGTATACAAATATTTTCTCCCATTCTGTATGCTGCCTCTTTTTTTACTTCCTTTAATGTGCAGTTTTTTAGTGTGTTTTTTTTTTTTTTTTTTTCCCTACCCACAGAGGACATGATTTAATTGATCTGGGATATATCCTGGATAGGATGACTTTTATATTTTTATTTTTTAACAGCTTTATTGGAGTAAAATTGCTGTACAATGGTGTGTTAGTTTCTGCTTTATAACAAAGTGAATCGGTTATACATATACATATATCCCAATACCTCCTCCATCTTGTGTCTCCCTCCCACCCTCCCTATCCCACCCCTCTAGGTGGTCATAAAGCACCGAGCTGATGTCCCTGTGCTATGCGGCTGCTTCCCACTAGCTATCTATTTTACATTTGGTAGTGTATATATGACCGTGCCACTCTGTCACTTCGTCACAGCTTACCCTTTCCCCTCCCCGTGTCCTCAAGTCCATGCTCTACGTCTAAATCTTTATTCCTGTCCGTCCCCTAGGCTTTTCAAAACCTTTTTTTTTTTTTTTTTAGATTCCATGTATATGTGTTAGCATACAGTATTTGTTTTTCTCTTTCTGACTTACTTCACTCTATATGACAGACTCTAGGTCCATCCACCTCAATACAAATAACTCAGTTTCATTTCTTTATATGGCTAAGTAATATTCCATTGTATATATGTGCCACATCTTCTTTATCCATTCATCTGTTGATGGACACTTAGGTTGCTTCCATCTCCTGGCTATCGTAAATAGAGCTGCAGTGAACATTTTGGTACATGACTCTTTTTGAATTATGGTTTTCTCAGGGTATATGCCCAGTAGTGGGATTGCTGGGTCATATGGTAGTTCTATTTGTAGTTTTTTAAGGGACCTCCATACTGTTCTCCGTAGTGGCTGTATCAATTTACATTCCCACCAACAGTGCAAGAGGGTTCCCATTTCTCCACAACCTCTCCAGCATTTACTGTTTGTAGATTTTTTGGTGGTGGCCATTCTGACTGGTGTGAGGTAATACCTCTTTGCAGTTTTGATTTGCATTTCTCTAATGATTAGTGATGTTGAGAATCCTTTCATTTTGTTGGTTAATGTTTGTTGGCAATCTGTATATCTTCTTTAGGGAAATGTCTATTTAGGTCTTCTGTCCATTTTTGGATTGGGTTGTTTGGATTGAGCTGCATGAGCTGCTAGTAAATTTTGGAGATTAATCATTTGTCAGTTGCTTCATTTGCAAATATTTTCTCCCATTCTGAAGGTTGTCTTTTTGTCTTGTTTATGTTTTCCTTTGCTGTGCAAAAGCCTTTAAGTTTCATTAAGTCCCATATGTTTATTTTTGTTTTTATTTCCCTTTCTCTAGGAGGTGGGTTAAAAGGATCTTTCTGTGATTTAGGTCATAGAGTGTTCTGCCAATGTTTTCTTCTAAGAATTTTATAGTGTCTGGCCTTACATTTATGTCTTTAATCCATGTTGAGTTTATTTTTGTGTATGGTGTTAGGGAGTGTTCTAATTTCATTCTCTTACATGTAGCTGTCCAATTTTCATAGCACCACTTATTGAAAAGGCTGTCTTTTCTCCATTGTATATTCTTGCCTCCTTTATCAAAAAAAAAAAAAGGTGACCATATGTGCGTGGGTTTATCTCTGGACTTTCCATCCTGTTCCATTGATATATATTTCTGTTTTTGTGCCAGTACCATACCGTCCTGAATACTGGAGCTTTGTAGCATAGTCTGAAGTCAGGGACTCTGATTCCTCCAGCTCCATTTTTCTTTCTCAAGAATGCTTTGGCTATTCGGGGTCTTTTGTGTTTCCATACAAATTGTGAAATTTTTTCTTCTAGTTCTGTGAAAAATGTCATTGGTAATTTGATAGGGATTGCATTGAACCTGTCGATTGCTTTGGGTAGTATAGTCATTTTCACAATGTTGATTCTTCCAATCCAAGAACATGGTATATCTCTCCACCTGTTTGTATCATCTTTGATTTCTTTCATCAATACCTCATAGTTTTCTGCATACAGGTCTTTTGTCTCCCTATGTAGGTTTATTCCTAAGTATTTTATTCTTTTTGTTTCAGTGGTAGATGGGAGTGTTTCCTTAATTTCTCTTTCAGATTTTTAGTCATTAGTGTTTAGGAATGCGAGAGATTTCTGTGCATTTATTTTGTATCCTGCAACTTTACCAAACTCCTTGATTAGCTCTAGTAGTTTTCTGGGTTGCATATTTAGTATTCTCTATGTATAGTATCATGTCATCTGCAAAGAGTGACAGCTTTACTTCTTCTTTTCCGATTTGGATTCCTTTTATTTCTTTCTCTTCTCTTATTGCTTTGGCTAAAACTTCCAAGCTATTTTGAATAATAATGGTGAGAGTGGACAGCCTTGTCCTGTTCCTGATCTTAGAGGAAATGGTTTCAGTTTTTCACCATTGAGAATGATGTTGGCTGTGGGTTTGTCATATGTGGCCTTTATGATGTTGATGTAAATTCCCTCTATAGCTACTTTCTGCAGGGTTTTTATCATAAATGGGTGTTGAATTTTATTCAAAGCTTTTTCTGCATCTATTGAGATGGTCATACTGTTTTTCTTCTTCAATTTTTTAATATGGTTTATCACACGGATTGGTTTGCATATATTGAAGAATCCTTGCATCCCTGGAATAAACCCCACTTGATCATGGTGTATGATTCTTTTATTGTGCTGTTAGATTCTGATTGCTAGTATTTTGTTGAGGATTTTTGCATCTGTGTTCATCACTGATATTCGCATTTAGTTTTCTTCTTTGTGACATATCTGTTTGGTTTTGGTATCAGGGTGATGGTGGCCTCATAGAATGTTCCTCCTCCTTCTGCTATATTTTGGAAGAGTTTGAGAAGGATAAGTGTTACCTCTTCTCTAAAGGTTTGATAGAATTCACCTGTGAAGCCATCTGGTCTGGTCCTGGGATTGTTTGTTGGAAGATTTTTAATCACACATTCAACTTCATTACTTGTGATTGGTCTGTTTATATTTCCTGTTTCTTCCTGGTTCAGTCTGGGAAGGTTGTGCTTTTCTAATGACTTGTCCATGTCTTCCAGGTTGTCCATTTTATTGGCATACAGTTGCTTGTAGTAATCTCTCATGATCCTTTGTATTTCTGCCATATCTGCTCTTAATTCTCCTTTTTCATTTTTAATTCTATGGGTTTTAGTCTTCTCCCTTTTTTCCTTGATGAGTCTGGCTAATGGTTTATCAATTTTGTGTATCTTTTCAAAGAACCAGCTTTTAATTTCATTGATCTGTGCTATCATTTCCTTCATTTCTTTTTCATTTATTTGTGATCTGATCTTTATGATTTCTTTCCTTCTGCTAACTTTGGGGGGTTTTTTGTTCTTATTTCTCTAATTGCTTTAGGTGTAAGCTTAGGTTGTTTATTCGACTTCTTTTTTGTTTATTGAGGTAGGATTTGATTGCTATAAACTTCCCTCTTAGAACTACTTTTGATGCATCCCATAGGTTTTGGGTCGTCATGTTTTCATTGCCATTTGTTTCTAGGTATTTTTTGATTTCCTCTTTGATTTCTTCAGTGATCTCTTGGTTATTAAGTAGTGTATTGTTTAGCCTCCGTGTGTTTGTATTTTTTACAGATCTTTTCCTGTGATTGATACCTAGTCTCATAGCATTGTGGTTGGAAAAGATACTTGATACGATTTCAGTTTTCTTAAATTTACCAAGGCTTATTTTGTGACCCAAGTTATGATCTATCCTGGAGAATGTTCCATGAGCATTTGAGAAGAAAGTGTATTCTTTTGTTTTTGAATGGAATGTCCTATAAATAGCAATTAAGTGCATCTTGTTTAATGTATCATTTAAAGCTTGTGTTTCCTTATTTATTTTCATTTTGGATGATCTGGCCATTGGTGAAAGTGGGGTGTTAAAGTCCCCTGCTATCATTGTGTCACTGCCTGTTTCCCCTTGTATGGCTGTTAGCTTTTGCCTTATGTATTGAGGTGCTCCTATGTTTGGTGCATAAATATTTACAATTGTTATATCTTCTTCTTGGATCGGTCCCTTGATCATTATGTAGAGTCCTTCTTTGTCTCTTATAATAGTGTTTATTTTAAAATCTATTGTGTGTGATATAAGAATTGCTACTCCAGCGTTGTTTTGATTTCCATTTGCATGGGCTATCTTTTTCCATCCCCTCACTTTCAGTCTGTATGTGTCCCTGGGTCTGAAGTGGGTCTCTCATAGACAGCATATATACAGGTCTTGTTTTTGTGACAATTCAGCCAGTCTGTGTTGTTTGGTTGAAGCATTTAATCCATCTACATTTAAGATAGTTATTGATCAGTATGTTCCTATTACCATTTTCTTAATTTTCTGGGTTTGTTTTTATAGGTCGTTTCCTTCTCTTGTATTTCCTGCTTAGAGAAGTTCCTTTATCATTTGTTGTAAAGCTGGTTTGGTGGTGCTGAATTCTCTTAGCTTTTGCTTGTTTGTAAAGGTTTTAATTTATCCATCGAATCTGAACGAGATCCTTTCTGGGTAGAGTGATCTTGGTTGTAGGTTTTTCCCTTCCATCACTTTAAATATGTTCTGCCACTCCCTTCTGGCTTGCAGAGTTTCTGCTGAAATATCAACTGTTAACCTTATGGGGATTCCCTTGTATTTTATTTGTTGCTTTTCCCTTGCTTCTTTCAATATCTTTTCTTTGTATTTTATTTTTGATAGTTTGATTACTATGCATCTTGGTGTGTTTCTCCTTGGGTTTATCCTCCCTGGGACTCTGTGCTTCTTGGGCTTGATTGACTCTTTCCTTTCCCATATTAGGGAAGTTTTCAACTATAATCTCTTCAAATATTTTCTCAGTCCCTTTCTTTTTCTCTTCTTCTTCTGGGACCCCTATAATTTGAATGTTGGTGTGTTTAATATTGTCCCAGAGATCTCTGAGATTGTCCTCAATTCTTTTCATTCTTTTTCTTTATTCTGCTCTGTGGTAGTTATTTCCACTATTTTATCTTCCAGGTCACTTATCTGTTCTTCTGCTTCAGTTATTCTGCTATTGAGTCCTTCTAGAGACTTTTAAATTTCATTTATTGTGTTTTTCATTGCTCTTTATTTCTACTAGGTCCTTGCTAAACGTTTCTTGTATTTGGATCATCTTTATTCTTATGACTCTGAATTTTTCTTCAGGTAGGCTGCCTATTTCCTCTTCATTTGTTTGGTCTGATGGGTTTTTACCTTACTCCTTCATCTGTTGTGTGTTTCTTTGTCTTCTCATTTTGCTTACCTTACTGTGTTGGTGGTCTCCTTTTTGCTGGCTGCAGGTTCGTAGTTCCCGTTGTATTTGGTGTGAGCCCCCAGTGGCCACAGTTGGTTCACTGGATTGAATAGGCTTCCTGGTGGAGGGGATTGGTGCCTATGTCCTAGTGGATGAGGCTGTATCTGGTCTTTCAGGTGGGCATGACTGCATCTGGTGGTGTGTTTTGGGCTGTCTGTTACCTTATGATTTTAGGCAGCCTCTCTGCTAATGGGTGGGGTTGTGTTCCTGTCTTGATAGTTGTTTGGTGTAGGGTTTCCAGCACTGTAGCTTGCTGTTCGTTGAGTGTAGCTGGGTCTTAGCGTTGAGATGGAGATCTCTGGGAGAGCTTTCACCATTTGATATTACTTGGAGCTGGGAGATCTCTGGTGGACCAATGTCCTGAATTTGGCTCTCCCACGTCAGAGGCACATGCCTCACATCCGGCCACAGCACCAAGAGCCTGTCAGCCACACAGCTCAGAAGAAAAGTGAGAAAAAAAGAAGAGGTGATTTGTTCAAGATGGCGGAGTACATGGACGTGCTCACACTCCCTCTTACGAGAGCACCAGACTCACAACTAACTGCTGAACAATGATCTACAGGAAGACACTGGAACTCACCAATAAAGACACCCCACATCCAAAGACAAGGGAGAAGCCACAATGAGACAGTAGGAAGGGCACAATCACAATAAAATCAAATCCCATAGTTGCTGGGTGGGTGACTCACAAACTGGAGAACACTTATTCTACAGAAGTCCATGACTGGAGTGAAGGTTCTGAGCCTCATGCCAGAATTCCCAACCTGGGGCTCTAGCAATGGGAGGAGAAATTCTTAGAGAATCAGACTTTGAAGGCTAGTGGGATTTGATTGCAGGACTTCAACAGGACTGGGGCAAACAGAGACTCCACTCTTGGAGGGCACACACCCTGTAATGTGCAAATCGGGACCCAGGGGAAGGAGCAGTCACCCCTTAGGAGACTGAACCAGACCTAACTAGTGTTGGAAGGTCTCTTGCAGAGGCGGGGGAGTGGCTGTGGCTCACTGTGAGGACAAGGAGACTGGCAGCAGAAGCTTTGGGAAGTACTCCTTGGCGTGAGCCTTCCACAGTCCACGATTACCCCCCCCCCCAAAGAGCCTGATGCTGGGGCACCTCAGGCCAAACAAATAACGAGGGGGAACCCAGTCCCACCCATTAGCAGACAAACATATTAAAGTTTTACTGAGCTCTGCCCAGTAGAGCAATACCAAGCTCTCCTCACCACCAGTCCCTCCCATCAGGAAACTTGCACAAGCCACTTAGATAGCCTCATCCACCAGAGGGCAGACAGCAGAAGCAAGAAGAACTACAGTACTGCAGCCTGTGGAACAAAAACCACATTCACAGAAAGATAGACAAGATAAAAAGGAAGAGGACTATGTACCAGATGAAAGAAAAAAATAAAACCCCAGAAAATCAATTAAATGAAGTAGAGATTGGCAACCTTCCAGAAAAAGAATTCAGAATAATGATAGTGAAGATGATCCAGAAAGAGAATGGAGGCAAAGATCAAGAACATGCAAGAAATGTTTCACAAACACCTAGAAGAAGTAAAGAAAAAACACCTAGAAGAATCAAAGAACAAACAAACAGGGATGAACAATACAATAACTGAAGTGAAAACTACACTAGAAGAAATCAATAGAATAACTGAAGCAGAAGAACAGATAAGTGACCTGGAAGACAGACTGGTGGAATTCACTGATGTGGAACAGAATAAAGGAAAAGGAATGAAAAGAAATGAAGACAGCCTAAAAGACTTCTGGGACAACATTAACTGCAACACCATTCGCATTATAGGGGTCCCAGAAGGAGAAGAGAGAGAGAAAGGACCAGAGAAAATATTTGAAGAGATTATAGTCAAAAACTTCCCTAACATGGGAAAGGAAATAGCCACCCAAGTCGAGGAAGCACAGAGAGTCCCATACAGGATAAACCCAAGGAGAAATACACTGAGACACATAGTAATGAAACTGGCAAAAATTAAAGACAAAGAAAAATTATTGAAAGCAGCAAGGGCAAAACGACAGCATACAAGGGAACTCCCATAAGGTTAACAGCTGATTTCTCAGCAGAAACTCTACAAGCCAGAAGGGAGCTGCATAATATACTTAAAGTGATGAAAGGGAAGAACCTAAAACCAAGATTACTGTACCCGGCAAGGATCTCATTCAGATTTGATAGAGTAATCAAAAGCTTTACTGACAAGCAAAAGCTAAGAGAATTCAGCACCACCAAAGCAACTCTACAACAAATGCTAAAGAACTTCTCTAAGTGGGAAACACAAGAGAAGAAAAGGACCTACAAAAAGAAACTCAAAACAATTAACAAAATGGGCTAGAAACATACATATTGATAATTACCTTAAATGTTAATGGATTAAATGCTCCAACCAAAATACACAGGTTTGCTGAATGGATACAAAAACAAGACCCATATATATGCTGTCTACAAGAGACACACTTCAGAGCTAAGGACACATACAGACTGAAAATGAGGGGATGGAAAATGATACTCCATGCAAATGGAAATCAAAAGAAAGCTGGTATAGCAGTACTCATATCAGATAAAATAGACTTTAAAATAAAGAATGTTACAAGAGACAAGGAAGGACACTACATAATTATCAAGGAATCAATCCAAGAAGAAGATATAGCAATTATAAATATATATGCACCCAACATAGGAGCACCTCAATACATAAGGCAACTGCAAACAGCTATAAAAGAGGAAATCGACAGTAACACAATAATAGTGGGGGACTTCAACACCTCACTTACACCAATAGACAGATCATCCAAAATTAAAATAAAGAGGCACAAGCTTTAAATGACACAATAGACTAGATAGATTTAATTGATATTTATAGGACATTCCATCCTAAAACAGCAGATTACACTTTCTTCTCAAGTGTGCACGGAACATTCTCCAGGATAGATCACATCTTGGGTCACAAATCAAGCAAGCCTCAGTAAATTTAAGAAAATTAAAATCATATCAAGCATCTTTTCTGACCACAACACTATGAGATTGGAAATGAATTACAGGAAAAAAAAAACGTAAAAAGAACAAACACATAGAGACTAAACAATATGTTACTAAATAAACAAGAGATCACTGAAGAAATCAAAGAGGAAATTAAAAAATACCTAGAGACAAATGACAGTGAAAACACGAGAATCCAAAACCTATGCGATGCAACAAAAGCAGTTCTAAGAGGGAAGTTTATAGCTCGACAAGCCTACCTCAAGAAACAAGAGAAATCTCAAACAATCTAAACTTAAACCTGAAGGAACTAGAGAAAGAAGAACAAACAAAACCCAAAGTTAGCAGAAGGAAAGAAATCATAATGGTCAGAGCAGAAATAAATGAAATAGAATCAAAGAAAACAATAGCAAAGATCAATAAAACAAAAACTGGTTCTTTGAGAAGATAAACAAAATTGATAAACCATTAGCCACACTCATCAAGAAAAACAGGGACAGGACTCAAATGAATAAAATTACAAATGAAAAAGAAGAAGTTACAACAGACACCTCAGAAATAAAAAGCATCCTAAGAGAGTACTACAAGCAACTCTATGCCAATAAAATGGACAACCTGGAAGAAATGGACAAATTCTTAGAAAGGTACACACTTCCAAGACTGAACCAGGAAGAAATAGAAAATATGAACCAAACAATCACAAGTAATAAAATTGAAACTGTGATTAAAAATCTTCCAACCAACAAAAGTCCAGGACCAGATGGCTTCACAGGTGAATTCTTTCAAACATTTTGAGAATAGCTAACACCTATCCTTCTCAAATTCTTCCAAAAATTTGCAGAGGAAGGAACACTTACAAACTCATTCTATGAGGCCACCATCACGCTGATACCAAAACCAGACAACAATACTGCAAAAAAAGAAAATTACAAACCAATATTACTGATGAGTATAGATGCAAAAGTTCTCAACAAAATACTAGCAAACAGAATCCAACAGCACACTAAAAGGATCATACACCATGATCAAGTGGGATTTATCCAAGGAATGCAAGGATTCTTCAATATGTGCAAATCAATGTGATACACCATATTAACAAATTGAAGAATAAAAACCATATGATCATCTCAATAGATGCAGAAAAAGCTTTTGACAAAATTCAACACCTATTTCTTTTAAATACTCGCCAGAAAGTGGGCTCAGAGGAAACCTACCTCAACATAATAAAGGCCATATACGACAAACCCACAGCAAACATCATTCTCAATGGTGAAAAACTGAAAGCATTTCCTATAAGGTCAGGAACAAGACAAGGGTGTCCACTTTCACCACTATTATTCAACATAATTTTGGAAGTCCTAGCTATGGCAATCAGAGAAGAAAAAGAAATAAAAGGAATACAAATCGGAAAAGAAGAAGTAAAGCTGTCACTCTTTGCAGATGACATGATACAATACATAGAGAATCCTAAAGATGCTACCAGAAAACTACTAGAGCTAATCAGTGAATTTGGTAAAGTTGCAGGATACAAAATTAATGCACAGAAATCTCTTGCATTCCTATACACTAATGAAAAACCTGAAAGAGAAATTAAGGAAACACTCCCATATACCATTGCAACAAAAAGAATAAAATACCTAGGAATAAACACCTAAGGAGACAAAAGACCTGTATGCAGAAAACTATGACACTGATGAAAGAAATTAAAGATGATACCAACAGATGGAGAGATATACCATATTCTAGGATTGGAAGAATCAACATTGTGAAAATGACTATACTACCCAAAGCAATCTACAGACTCAATACAATTCCTATCAAATTACCAATGGCATTTTTTACAGAACTAGAAGAAAAAAATCTTAAAATTTGTATGGAGACAGAAAAGACCTCAAATAGCCAAAGCAGTCTTGAGGGAAAAAAACGGAGCTGGAGGAATCAGACTCCCTGACTTCAAACTATACTACAAAGCTACGGTCATCAAGACAATATGGTACTGGCACAAAAACAGAAACAGATCAGTGGAACAAGATCAAAAGCCCACTCACCTATGGTCAACTAATCTTTGACAAAGGAGGCAAGGCTATACAATGGAGAAAAGACAGTCTCTTCAATAAGTGGTGCTGGGGAAACAGGACAGCTACATGTAAAATAATGAATTTAGAACACTCCCTAACACTGTACACAAAAATAAATTCGAAATGGATTCGAGACCTAAATGTAAGACTGGACACTAAAACTCTTAGAGGAAAACATAGGAAGAACACTCTTTGACATTAATCACAGCAATATCTTTTTTGATCTACCTGCTAGAGTAATGGAAATAAAAATAAACAAATGGGACCTAATGAAACTTAAAAGCTTTTGCACAGCAAAGGAAACCATAAACAAGAAGAAAAGACAACCCTCAGGATGGGAGAAAATATTTGTAAATGAATCAATGGACAAAGGGTTAATCTCAAAAATATATAAAGAGCTCATGCAGCTCAATATTAAAAAAACAAACAGCCCAATCCAAAAATGGGCAGAACACCTAAGTACACATTTCTCCAAAGAAGACATACAGATGGCCAAGAAGCACATGAAAAGCTGCTCAACATCACTAATTATTAGAGACATGCAAATAAAAACTACAATGAGGTATCACCTCACACCAGTTAGAATGGGCATCATCAGAAAATGTACAAACAGCAAATGCTGGAGAGGGTGTGGAGAAAAGAGAACTCTGTTTGCACGGTTGGTGGGAATGTAAATTGATACAGCCACTATGGAGAACAGTATGGAAGTTCCTTAAAAAACTAAAAATAAAATTACCATATGATCCAGCAATCCCACTACTGGGCATATACCCATAGAAAACCATAATTACAAAAGACACATGCACCCTAATGTTCATTGCAACACTATTTATAATATCTAAGTCACGGAAGCAACCTAAATGCCCATCAACAGAAGAATGGATAAAGAACATGTGGTATATATATGCAATGGAATATTACTCAGCCATAATAAGGAACAACATTGGGTTATTTGTACAGCTATGGATGGACCTAGAGACTGTTATACAGAGTGAAGTACGTCAGAAAGAGAAAAACAAATATCATATATTAATGCAGATATGTGGAACTTAGAAAAATGGTACAGATGAACTGGTTTGCAGGGCAGAAATAGAGACACAGATGTACAGAACAAATGTATGGACACCAAATGGGGAATGTAGTTGGGGGGGGCCTGGCATTTTGATGAATTGGTAGTTGGGATTGACATATATACACTAATATGTATAAAATGGATTACTAATAAGAACCTGCTGTATAAAAAAGTAAATAAAATAAAAATCAAACATTTAAACCAAAATAATGAAAAAATAAAATAATGTTATTAAAATAAAAAATTTTAAAAATTATTAAAAATAAGAAAATAATTGAAAAGTAATTTAAAAGAATGAGCAACCAAGCCAAAAAACAAATCCACCAATGATATCAAGTGGGAAAATCTATACTAAAAAAAAAAAAAAAAAAGAAAAAAAAAAAAAAAAACAGACAGACAGAACCCTAGGACAAATAGTAAAAGCAAAGCTATACAGAAAAAATCACACAAAGAAGCATACACATACATACTCATGAAAAGAGAAAAAGAAAAATAATGTGTATATGTCTATATATAAAAAAACAATAGGAAGAGAGCAACCAAATCAATAAACACATCTACCAATGGTAGTAAGCTCTAAATATTAAACTAAGGTAAACATAAAACCAGAAACAAATTGGATGCAGAAAGCAAACCCCAATCTAGAGTTGTTCCCAAAGTCCACTGCCTCAATTTTGGGATGATTCATTGTCTATTCATGTATTCCAGAGATGCAGGGTACATGAAGTTGATCGTGGAGATTTAATCCGGTGCTCCTGAGGCTGGTGGGAGAGATTTCCCTTTCCCTTCTTTGTTCGCACAGTTCCTGGGGTTCAGCTTTGGATTTGGCCCCACCTCTGCGTGTAGGTCGCCTGAGGGCATCTGTTCCTACCCAGACAGGACTGGGTAAAGGAGCAGCTGATTCGCGGGCTCTGGCTCACTCAGGCTGGGGGGAGGGAGGGGTACAGAATGCTGGGCCAGCCTGCAGCAGCAGAGGCTGGCATGACGTTGCACCAGCCTGAGGCATGCCATGTGTTCTCCCAGGGAAGTTGTCCCTGGATCACGGGACCCTGGCAGTGGTGGGCTGCACAGGCTCCTTGGAGGGGGGAGGTATGGATAGTGACCTGTGCTTGCACACAGGCTTCTTGGTGGCAGCAGCAGCAGCCTTACCATCTCTTGCCCGTCTCTGGGGTCCACGCTTATAGCTGCAGCTTGCGCCTGTCTCTGGAGCTCGTTTAGGCAGCGTTCTGAATCCCATCTCCTCGCGCACCCCAAAGAAATGGTCTCTTGCCTCTTAGGTAGGTCCAGACCTTTTCCCGGACTCCCTCCTGGCTAGCTGTGGTGCACTAGCCCCCTTCAGGCTGTGTTCACACAGCCAACCCCAGTCCTCTCCCTGGGATCTGACCTCTGAAGGCTGGAGCCTCAGCTCCCAGCCCCCACCTGTCCCAGTGGGTGAGCAAACAAGCCTCTCGGGCTGGTGAGTGCTGGTCAGCACCTATCCTCTGTGCACGAATCTCTTTGCTTTGCCCCCTGCACCCCTGTTGCTGTGCTCTCCTCCATGGTTCCAAAGCTCCCCCCTGCCACTCCCTGTCTCTACCAGTGAAGTGGCTTCCTAGTGTGTGGAAGCTTTTACTCCTTCACAGCTCTCTCCATGAGGTGCAGGTTCTGTCCCCATTCTTTTGTCTCTGTTTTTTTCTTTTGCCCTACCCAGGTACGTAGGGAGTTTCTTGCCTTTTGGGACGTCTGAGGTCTTCTACCAGTGTTCAGTAGGTGTTCTGTAGGAGTTGTTCCACATGTAGATGTATTTCTGATGTATTTGTGGGGAGGAAGGTGATCTCCATGTTTTACTCCTTTGCCATCTTCAGTATCTTTTCCAGTTTTTTAGTTTGATGTAGTCCTACTCTTCTATTTTTCTTTTGTTGACTGTGCTTTTGGTGTAATATCCAAGAAATCATTACTATGTCTAATGTCAATTAGTCTAATAACAATATGACTAATGACAAGAAGATTTTCCCCTATGTTTTCTTCTAGGACTTTTACGTTTCAAGTCTTGTGATTAAGTCTTTAATCAGTGTTGAGTGAATTTCTTTTGAAATTCAAAAGAGGTGTAATGTAGGGGTCTGATTTCTTTTAATTTTTTTTTTTTTTTGGCATGTGGATATCTAGGTTTCACAACACCATTTCTTGGAGATTATCCTTTCTCACTGTGTGTTTTTGGCACACTGTCAAAGATAAATGGACCTTATATGCATGTATGTTCTAGGTATGTGTGTGTGGGGGGGGTAAATTCAATTTCTTCCCTATCTTAAGACTTATGCACCAAAGGGGGCCAGAGAAGAGGAGGTGATTCAGTGACCTAGAAACAGGCTTATTCCCTGAGACAGTTAAAGACACTGAGAGGGCAGACTGAGCTATGCCACTGGAGGGAAGTCCAGGATGCCAACAGAGTACAGTATCTGTCTGAATGTTGTCAGGGTGGAAGTTGGCAGCTGGTATTGATAAATCTGTTAAGACTTGAGGGTGGGATATTGATAAGCAACAAGCAGACAGAGCTCTGTGATGTAAAATCATGGAGATGCAACACTGGACTACTGAAGCAGACAAATAGGCTTTTCAAAAGTATGCTATTAGTA
The DNA here is from genome assembly GCF_026419965.1 of Kogia breviceps. Taxonomy (NCBI): domain Eukaryota; kingdom Metazoa; phylum Chordata; class Mammalia; order Artiodactyla; family Physeteridae; genus Kogia; species Kogia breviceps. Next base: position 51,508,441 of record NC_081322.1, read on the forward strand.
GATAGAAAGGCCTCATTCTGGGTTGGAATTAAGAGGAAATATTTCATGTGTTTTGGAGAGGCTGACAAATCGAAGACTAGGTTCTAAACCTCTGTGCCTTTTGTCCAAGACAGATTGCTCAAGTGAATTTCATACACAGGAAAATACAGCAAAACAGAAATTCAAAGCCATAGCTGGATTAATTACTTGACAAGGTGACTTCATGCTAATGACAGTGAAAAGTTCCTTATGTTGACCAGGTCTAATTTTCCCCAGAAATTGAGAAAGAACTGTGTGTGAGGGGAAGGTGGAAAAACTGAGGAACATTTATTAAGGTCTCAAAATTTTCTCAGCTGCAAAATGGATATGATAATGCTGCACTAACTTATGAGAATTTAAAAATTTTAACGTGATCTAAACACGTGATTCTTCATTCACGTTGTCTTATGATGAAGACTGCTCAGTGTTTATCAAAGTCTATTTTCCCCTTCTTTTTGAGATTATAAATGCATTGAGTTTCCCATCCCCACTCTGCAGTTATATATATTAGTAATGAATCCCATGAAAAAGGGATATGTGCCATTTGTGGACCATAAATTTAGGAAATAGGTATTCCTTCTACAAGATCTCTTTTCTCTTCTCTTAGGTGTGTGTGGATTGTAACCACACAGTAAAAAATGGTGTATGTCCCTGACTCATCATATGTAAGGAAACCATCCACCATCCTTCACATCCATACTATACTGTGTGTAAATACATGAGCAAGGAAACTATTTTGTTTGATTCAGTACCCATTTTATTTTTTTTTGTTAGAGTGGTTTCAGTGCAACTACTTAAATTGGGCTCTGAGTATTTCACACTCAATCGTTAATAAAATTTTCTATAACTGCCTTTCTACTCTATTTTTCTAAAATGCTGTATCTTCTATCATCACTACACCAGTGTTCTTGACACTGAATTGCAGCCCTTTACTGGTCAATCTCATAATAAGGAGTTTAAGCATATGCTACTGATTATCATTAAATTTTACAGAGCTTTATTATTTTATATTATTTTGCTTATTTATTGTTACAATTATATAAATAAAAAATAGCAAAAACTGACTTCAAGTCATATATTTGTTGATTATAAATATTTTTATTCTTGGAATCTATAGATATTAAAATATCTATTTGTCTATAAATATTTATCAAGGAAGAGAAACATTAACATTAGTAAAGGTCTTGGTTAAGAATTTCCAAATATCACTGGAATTTATTGGGTGTGGCTAGGACTTCCCTCTTCTAGTAGTAATTTAATGCACTTTTATATAGCATGCCTCTCTTACTGCCCTTATAATTAGAAAGATACACAGGTAAAAACAACTATTTAAAATAAATTATTCTTCAGTATTCTGATTGGTAGTATTCATGGTATCCAAAACATTTATTTAGTGTCATTTAAAATTCACCTTTGCCAGGTATTAAGTTAAAAACAAAAACTCTTAAAAAATCATTGTTTACAAGAAACATATTAAGATTCTATAATGGTTTAGGAAATAGGATGCTAAATAGTGCCTACAAGTATTTTATATCACAGACATCTCTTTCGGCTTCCTTTTTTGAGGTTGGGAAAATCTCCATTTAGAAAATAGCTTAACTTGGATATTTCATGTCTTATAACCTGAGGATATGCTATAAAAGTCCTATTCCTTCAGGACTCAAAAGAATAAATATCTTAGAATATTGGGTAGAAAGATGAGATATCAGATACCTTCTCCATCTCCAAAGGTCCATTTAAACGTAATATCTGAGATAGTTGTCCAATGGCCACTACAGTGATTAATCGGTCTCTATAATCTCTCTCCAATATATTTCATAAAACCTATGTAGCTTGACTATATCCTTTTGACTCCAAGGAGATATGCTTCTACAGAAATATAATTTAACTGTCCATCCACAAATGTTACCGATAATTGATACACAAAATGTCCACATAAAGCCAATCTTTATTTTTTATGTAATTGCTCCCGAGGATATTGCAAAACATCCTTTACAGAGAAATAAATGCCAAAAATTCCCTTAGCATTTAGATAAAAAAGCATTTCCCGCCTAAAAAATAATTATAGCTGGCAAACTCAAGATTCTAGTATCTCTATCTATGAATCATCTATCTACGTATTTATCTACCTATATCTCTATGTCTCTATATAGCTATGTCTCTCTATCTATAGATATAATTGAAAACAATTATATACAACTTTTTAGCAAAGTAGATTTATAAAATCATTATTTTACCTTTATGCATAGAATATCACCTCCAGAGAATTTGTAATATTTTAAATTCAATTATACTGATTTCATTACATTTCATCACATGAATGAATGAAATCATTTTTATTGCAGCAGTTTCCAGACTACTGAATATTTAGCTTTCTTCACTTTTGTGTTTTATGAAATGTAGTAATGGATATCACCATTCCTCATTTTATTTGTGTGTGCTAGATTATTTCTTTAGATACATTGGTTAAAATACTGGGCTGAAAACTTTCAACCATTTTGACGTTCTTGAAACACAATGACAGATTTTTTATTATAAAAATCAATTCATATTCCAAGGATTATGAGTTACTACCTCACCACATTTTCAACAACCTGATTATTATAATTTAAAAATAACTTGGTCTTCCCTGGTGGTGCAGTGGTTGTGAACCAGCCTGCCAGTGCATAGAAAATGGGTTCAAGCCCTGGTCTGGGAAGATCCCACATGCCATGGAGCAGCTGGGCCCGAGGGTCACAACTACTGAAGCCCGCATGCCTGGAGCCCGTGCTCTCCAACAAGAGGGGCCACCGCAGTGGGAAGCCCATGCACTGCAGCGAAGTGTGGCCCCCACTTGCCACAACTAGAGAAAGCCCGTGTGCAGCGGTGAAGACCCAATGCAGCCAAGAATAAATTAATTAATTAATTTTTAAAAATCTCTAATTTTTTAATTTTAAAATACTGATTTTTTTAATAATGTTTTGTCAACTGCTAGTAACAATGTACATGCTTTCAAGTGTTGCTGGAGATCTTTCACCTGCTACTATGAATCCCTATGCATTTTTTTGCAATTTTCATTTGAGTTTTGCTCATATTTTTAAATTTACAAACATATTTATGTATTATAGAAATTAATATTTTTTCATATTAATTATTTTCCAAGCCTGTGATTTGTATCAAAATGTTGATATTATTTCCAGTGCAACAATATTTGCATACTTATATTAATTACATATATTATTTTACATACTACTATATATTATATACTAATATAAATACATAAATATATTACATATATTAATTATGTTTATACTATTGTCCTGTGAAAAGTTTTCTGTGCCTTAAAGTCCTTCCAGGATACCCCAGTTTCCAAAGATACTTCAATATTTGATTGAATTCATTATAAACATTATAGTTCATTTATACCTGTTTGTAACATGTCATATTTTTATATATTTAGTTACCTTTCTTATTTAATATATTGTACCTTGATTTTACAATTAAATATGCAGTTTTCTTGAGAATATAGATTATTCTATTATATTTTATCATTATATTTTATTCCTCTCACAGTGACTAGCACATGACTTTGCACATGAAGTTATTTGGTATTCTTATTTGAGTATTTCTTTCATTATTTTGTACAAAGTAGGTAAAAATAGCTGTTTTATACACGAAGTTTCTTTTAAAAACTCTTGATTACTATAATGTAATCCTTGTATGACATTATCTTGTTCAGTATTTTTCTGTACAAATATATCAATACTTGTATTTTATTTTTAATCCATTAGAGATGATATGCTTTAGTATTATCCTTAAACATGCATTACACTTGCTTAGATGGTTCTTGAGCAATAAAATAGCAGACCTTTCCAAAATATAATATGATCTTATACTTTATCCCAAATAAGATAAAATAAGTATTTATAATGAAATTGGAGCTTAGAATTTAAATCCTCTAAGGCATTTTGTGAATCTGTGCAATTAATTTTGTTTAGGAAACTTTGTTGCTTTACACTGAATACAAAATTTGAAAATTTCAAGGTTCAGTAGCCAAACCTTGAGGGTAGTAACATATGCAATCTGTGCTTACTATGTAATACTATTACTTTTTAAAAAAAATCTCTATTTCCTCTAGGGTACTTTTTGATTGAGATATCTCTCTCCTTGGGTCAAGAAACTTTCCTGCTAAAGAAAACCTAGCTTTTCGCGACTAGCTCTTCTTTGAAAACATGTAAAGAAGTTAGCTATTAAGGTTAAAAAATATATTTGAAAGAAAAATAAAAGACTGCCAATAGGAGTAGACTGCTTTTACACAAACCCTCCAGTCCTGAAAAATATTAGATAAGATCCTAAGGACTATGACCAGTGTTCTTCTTGATTTAAATTTGAAGTAAATCCACTTAATCTTAAAGTCTAGTGTTCCTGTATTATCTCTTTCATTCTCATAAAAGATAAATATTATAGGAGTAAACATTTATGTATATTATTCAAAACTAAAAAAGACACCAACTGATAAAGTTGTTTTTAGAAGTGGAACTCCTATCCTAATATTTGGGATATATTGTAGGATATAGATCATGTTTTCAATTGCCAAAAATAAACCATTCTACTGTTACAAGATTGAGAAGACAGTCTTCTTCCAAAGGTATTATTATGTTTTCCTTTACTGCTTGAGTGAGAAGAATTATTTTAAGGAATTGGCTCACACAGTTACGGGGGCTGGAAATTTCAAAGTCTGCAGTGTAGGTCAGCAGGAGACCCAGGGGAGAGTTGATGTTGCAATCTTGAAGCCAAAGAAGTATGCAGGCAAATTCCCTTACTCTTCTGGGGACACAGTCTTTTCTCTTAAGGCCTTCAACTGATTGGATGAGGCCCACCCACATTATGGAGGGTAATCTGCTTTTTTTTTTAACATTTTTATTGGAGTATAATTCCTTTACAATGGTGTGTTAGTTTCTGCTTTATAACAAAGTGAATCAGATATACATATACGTATGTTCCCATATCTCTTCCCTCTTGTGTCTCCCTCCCTCCCACCCTCCCTATCCTATCGCCCTAGGTGGTCACAACCCACCTAGCTGATCTCCCTGTGCCATGCGGCCGCTTCCCACTAGGTATCTATTTTACGTTAGGTAGTGTATATATGTCCATGCCACTCTCTCACTTTGTCACAGCTTACCCTTCCCCTTACCCATATCCTCAAGTCCATGCTCTAGTAGGTCTGTGTCTTTATTCCCATCTTACACCTAGCTACTTCATGACCTTTTTTTTTTTTTTCTTAGATTCCATACATATGTGTTAGCATATGGTATTTATTTTTCTCTTTCTGAGTTACTTCACTCTGTATGACAGATTCTAGGTCCATCCACCTCACTATAAATAACTCAGTTTTGTTTCTTTTTATGGCTAATATTCCATTGTATATATGTGCCACATTTTCTTTATCCATTCATCTGTTGATGGACACTTAGGTTGCTTCCATATCCTGGCTATTGTAAATAGAGCTGCAATGAACATTTTGGTGCATCACTCTTTTTGCATTATGCTTTTCTCAGAGTATATGCACAGTAGTGGGATTGCTGGGTTGTATGGTAGTTCTATTTGTAGTTTTTTAAGGAACTTCCATACTGTTCTCCATAGTGGCTGTATCAATTTACATTCTCACCAACAGTGCAAGAGAGTTCTCTTTTCTCCACACCCTCTCCGGCATTTACTGTTTCTAGATTTTTTTAAGATGGCCATTCTGACTGTTGTGAAATGATATTATCTCATTGTACTTTTGATTTGCATTTCTCTAATGATTAATGATGTTGAGCATTCTTTCATGTGTTTGTTGGCAATCTGTATATCTTCTTTGGAGAAATGTGTATTTAGGTCTTCTGCCCATTTTTAGATTGGGTTGTTTCTTTTTTTGTTATTGAGCTGCATGAGCTGCTTGGAAATTTTGGAGATTAATCCTTTGTCCGTTGATTCATTTGCAAATATTTTCTCCCATTCTGAGGGTTGTCTTTTGGTGCTGTTTATGGTTACCTTTGCTGTGCAAAAGCTTTTAAATTTCATTAGGTCCCATTTGTTTATTTTTCTTTTTATTTCCATTCCTCTAGGAGACGGGTCAAAAAGAATCTTGCTATGATTTATGTCATAGAGCGTTCTGCCTATGTTTTCCTCTAAGAGTTTGATAGTGTCTGGCTTTACATTTAGGTCTTTAATCCATTTTGAGTTTATTTTTGTGTATGGTGTTAGGGAGTGTTCTAATTTCATACTTTTACATGTAGCTGTCCAGTTTTCCCAGCACCACTTACTGAAGAGGCTGTCTTTTCTCCACTGTATATTCTTACCTCCTTTATCAAAGATAAGGTGACCATATGTGTGTGGGTTTTTCTCTGGGCTTTCTATCCTGTTCCATTGATCTGTAGTTCTGTTTTTGTGCCAGTAACATACTATCTTGATTACTGTACTTTGTAGTGTAGTCTGAAGTCGGGGAGCCTGATTCCTCCAGCTCCATTTTTCGTTCTCAAGATTGCTTTGGCTATTCGGGGTCTTTTGTGTTTCCATACAAATTGTGAAATTTTTTGTTCTAGTTCTACGAAAAATGCCAGTGGTAGTTTGATATGGATTGCATTGAATATGTAGATTGCTTTGGGTAGTAGAGTCATTTTCACATTGTTGATACTTCTAATCCAAGAACATGGTATATCTCTCCATGTATTTGTATCATCTTTAATTTCTTTCATCAGTGTCTTATAACTTTCTGCATACAGGTCTTTTGTCTCCTTAGGTAGGTTTATTCCTAGATATTTTATTCTTTTTGTTGCAGTGGTAACTGGAAGTGTTTTCTTAATTTCACTTTCAGATTTTTCATCATTAGTGTATAAGAATACCAGAGATTTCTATCCTGCTACTTTACCAAATTCATTGATTAGCTCTAGTAGTTTTCTGGTCACATCTTTAGGATTCTCTATGTATAGTATCATGTCATCTGCAAACAGTGACAGCTTTACTTCTTCTTTTCCAATTTGGATTCCTTTTATTTCTTTTTCTTCTCTGATTGCTGTGGCTAAAACTTCCAAAACTATGTTGAATAAGAGTGGTGAGAGTGAGCAACCTTGTCTTGTTCCTGATCTTAGTGGAAATGGTTTCAGTTTTTCACCATTGAGAACGATGCTGGCTGTGGGTTTGTCAAATATGCTCTTTATTATGTTGAGGAAATTTCCCTCTATGCTTACTTTCTGCAGGGTTTTTATCGTAAATGGGTGTTGAATTTTGTTGAAAGCCTTTTCTGCATCTATTGAGATGATTATATGGGTTTTCTCCTTCAGTTTGTTAATATGGTGTATCACATTGATTGATTTGCATATATTGAAGAATTCTTGCATTCCTGGAATAAACCCCACTTGATCATGGTGTATGATCCTTTTAATGCGCTGTCGGATTCTGTTTGCTAGTATTTTGTTGAGGATTTTTGCATCTATGTTCATCAGTGATATTGGCCTGTAGTTTTCTTTCTTTGTGACATCGTTGTCTGGTTTTGGTATCAGTATGTTGGTGGCTTCATAGAATGAGTTTGGGAGTGTTCCTCCCTCTTCTGTATTTTGGAAGAGTTTGATAAGGTTAGTTGTTAGCTCTTCTCTAAATGTTTCATAAAATTCGGCTGTGAAGCCATCTGGTCCTGGGCTTTTGTTTGTTGGAAGATTTTTAATCACAGTTTCAATTTCCGTACTTGTGATTGATTTGTTCATGTGTTCTATTTCTTCCTGGTTCAGTCTCGGTGGGTTATGCATTTCTAAGAATTTGTCCATTTTTTCTAGGTTGTCCATTTTATCGGCATAGAGTTGCTTGTAGTAATCTCTCAGGATCCTTTGTATTTCTGCAGTGTCACTTGTTACTTCTCCTTTTTCATTTCTAATTCTATTGATTTGAGTCTTCTCCCTTTTTTTCTTCATGAGTCTGGCTAATGGTTTATCAATTTTGTTTATCTTCTCAAAGAACCAGCTTTTAGTTTTTTTGATCTGTGCTATCATTTCCTTCATTTCTTTTTCATTTATTCCTGATCTGATCTTTATGATTGCCTTCCTTTTGCTAACTTTGTGGTCTTTTTGTTCTTCTTTCTCTAATTGCTTTAGGTGCAAGGTTAGGTTTTTTATTTGAGGTGTTTCCTGTTTCTTAAGATAGGGTTGTATTGCTTTAAACTTCCCTCTTATAACTGCTTTTGCTGCATCCCATAAGTTTTGGGTCATCGTGTCTCCATTGTCATTTGTTTCTAGGTATTTTTTGATTTCCTCTTTGATTTCTTCAGTGGTCACTTCGTTATTAAGTAGTGTATTGTTCAGCCTCCACGTGTCTGTATTTTTTACAGATCTTTTCCTGTAATTGATATCTAGTCTCATAGCATTGTGGTTGGAAAAGATAGTTGATACAATTTCAATTTTCTCAAATTTACCAAGGATTCATTTGTCACCCAAGATATGATCTATCCTGTAGAATGTTCCATGAGCACTTAAGAAAAATGTGTATTCTGTTGTTTTTTGATGGAATATCTTATAAATATCAAATAACTCCATCTTTTAAAATGTATCATTTAAAGCTTGTTTCCTTATTTATTTTCATTTTGGATGATCTGTCCATTGGTGAAGGTGGAGTGTTAAAGTCCCTTACTATGAATGTGTTACTGTCGATTTCCCTTTTATGGCTGTTAGTATTTGCGTTATGTATTGAGGTGCTCCTGTGTTCAGTACATAAATATTTACAATTGTTATATACTCTTGTTGGATCAATCCCTTGAACATTATGTAGCATCCTTCTTTGTCTCTTGTAATAGTCTTTATTTTAAAGTCATTTTGTCTGATATGAGAATTGCTACTCCAGCTTTCTTTTGATTTGCATTTGCATGGAATATCTTTTTCCATCCCTTCACTTTCACTCTGAATGTGTTCCTAGGTCTGAAGTGGGTCTCTTGTAGACAGCACATATATGGGTCTTGTTTTTGTATCCATTCAGCCAGTCTGTGTATTTGGTGGGAGCATTTAATCCATTTACATTTAATTATTGATACGTATGTTCCTATTCCCATTTTCTTAATTGTTTTGAGTTTGTTATTGTAGGTGTTTTCCTTCTCTTGTGTTTCTTGCTTAGACAAGTTCCTTTAACATTTGTTGTATAGCTGGTTTGGTGGTGCTGAACTCTGTCAGCTGTTGCTAGTCTGTAAAGGTTTTAATTTCTCTGTCAAATCTGAATGAGATCCTTGCTGGGTAGAGTAATCGTGGTTTTAGGTTTTTCTCCTTCATCACTTTAAATATGTCCTGCCACTCCTTTCTGGCTTGCAGAGTTTCTGCTGAAAGATCAGGTGTTAACCTTATGGGGATTCCCTTGTGTGTTATTTGTTGTTTTTCCCTTGCTTCTTTTAATATGTTTTCTTTGTATTTAATTTTTGATAGTTTGATTATTATGTGTCTTGTCATGTTTCTCTTTGGATTTATCCTGTATGGGACTCTCTGTGCTTCCTGGACTTGATTAACTATTTCCTTTCCCATATTAGGGAAGTTTTCAGCTATAATCTCTTCAAATATTTTCTCAGTCCCTTTCTTTTTCTCTTCTTCTTCTGGGACCCCTATAATTCGAATGTTGGTGCATTTAATGTTGTCCCAGAGGTCTCTGAGACTGTCCTCAGTTCTTTCATTCTTTCTTCTGCTCTGCAGGAGTTATTTCCACTGTTTTAATTTCCAGGTCACTTATCCGCTCTTCTGCCTCAGTTATTCTGCTATTGATCTCTTTTAGAGTATTTTTATTTTCATTTATTATGTTGTTTATCATTGCTTGTTTCCTCTTTAGTGCTTCTAGGTCCTTGTTAAATGTTTCTTGCATTTTTTGTATTCTATTTCCAAGATTTTGGATCATCTTTACTATCATTATTCTGAATTCTTTTTCAGGTAGACTGCCTATTTCCTCTTCATTTGTTAGGTCTGGTGGGTTTTTACCTTGCTCCTTCATCTGCTGTGTGTTTTTCTGTCTTCTCATTTTGCTTATCTTATTGTGTTTGGGGTCTCCTTTTTGCAGGCTGCAGTTTCGTAGTTCCCATTGTTTTTGGTGTCCGTCCCCAGTGGCTAACGTTGGTTCTTTGGGTTTTGTAGGCTTCCTGGTGAAGGGGACTAGTGCCTGTGTTCTGGTGGATGAGGCTGGATGTTGTCTTTCTGTTGGGCAGATCGACGTCTGGTGGTGTGTTTTGGGGCGTCTGTGGCATTATTATGATTTTAGGCAGTCTCTCTGCTAATGAGTGGGGTTGTGTTCCTGTGTTGCTAGTTCTTTGGCACAGGGTGTCCAGTATTATAGCTTGCTGGTCATTGAGTGAAGCTGGGTGTTGGTGTTGAGATGGATATCTCTCGGAGATTTTCGCTGTTTGATATTATGTGGGAGTTGGGAGGTCTCTTGTGGACCAGTGTCCTGAAGTTGTTCTCCCACCTCAGAGCCACAGCACTGACTCCTGGCTGGAGCACCAAGAGCCTTTCATCCACATGGCTCAGAATAAAAGGGAGAAAAAGAAGAAAGAAAGAAAGAAAGAGAGAGAGAGGGAGGGAGGGAGGGGATAGAATAAAATAAAGTAAGAAAATAAAGTTACTAATATAAAAAGTAAATATGAAGAAAAAAATTTTTTTAACTTAAAAAAAAAAAAACGGACGGACAGCGCCTTAGGACAAATGGTGAAAGCAAAACTATACAGACAAAATCTCACACTGAAGCATACACATACACACTCACAAAAAGAGGAAAAGGGGAAAAAATAATATATCTTGCTCTCAAAGTCCACCTCCTCCATTTGGGATGATTCATTGTCTATTCATGTATTCCACAGATGCAGGGTACATCAAGTTGATTGTGGAGCTTTAATCCGCTGCTCCTGAGGCTGCTTGGAAACATTTTCCTTTCTCTTCTTTGTTCGCACAGCTCCAGGGGTTCAGCTTTGGATTTGGACCCGCCTCTGCATGTAGGTCGCCTGAGGGCGTCTGTTCTTCGCTCAGACAGGACGAGGTTAAAGGAGCAGATGATTCGGAGGCTCCGGCTCTCTGAGGCCGGTGGGAGGGAGGGGTACGGATGTGGGGCGAGCCTGCGGCAGCAGAGGCCAGCGTGACTTTGCATCAGCCTGAGGTGCTTCGTGCGTTCTCTCGGGCAAGTTGTCCCTGGATCGGGGGACCCTGGCAGTGGCGGGCTGCACAGGCTTCCGGGAGGGCAGTGTGGACAGTGACGTGTGCTTGCACACAGGCTTCTTGGTGGCTACAGCAGCAGCCTTAGCATCTCATGCCCGTCTCTGGGGTCCACTCTGTTAGCCGCGGCTCACGCCCATCTCTGGAGCTCTTTTAAGCAGCGCACTTAATCCCCTCTCCTCGCGCACCAGGAAACAAAGAGGGAAGAAAAAGTCTGTTGCCTCTTCGGCAGGTCCAGATTTTTTCCTGGATTCCCTCAGGCTGTGTTCGCGCGGCCAACCCCATTCCTCTGGGATCTGACTGAAGCCGGAGCCTCAGCTCCCAGCCCCCACCCGTCCCAACGGGTGGGCAGACATTCCTCTCGGGCTAGTGAGTGCTGGTCGGCATGGATCCTCTGTGTGGGAATCTCTCCGCTTTGCCCTTTGCACCCCCATTGCTGCGCTCTCCTCTGCGGCTCTGAAGCTTACCCCTTTGCCACCCGCAGTCTCCGCCCATGAAGGGGCTTCTGGTGTGTGGAAACCTTTCCTCCTTCACAGCTCCCTCCCACTGGTGCAGGTACCATCCCTATTCTTTTGCCTCTGTTGTTTCTTTTTTCTTTTGCCCTACCCAGGTACGTGGTGAGTTTCTTGCCTTTGGGGAGGTCTGAGGTCTTCTGCCAGCGTTCAATAGGTGTTCTATAGGAGCTTTTCCATGTGTAGATGTACTTCTGATGTATCTGTGAGGAGGAAGGTGATCTCCGTGTCTTACTCTTCCGCCATCTTCCTCAACTCCTTCGGGTAATCTGCTTTACTGAAAGTGTACTGATTTGAAAGTTAATCACATTTAAAACATACCACATTAAAAAAAAAATACCTTTGTGGGCTTCCCTTGTGGTGCAGTGGTTGAGAGTCCGCCTGCCGATGCAGGGGACACGCGTTCATGCCCCGGTCTGGGAAGATCCCACATGCCACGGAGCACATGGGCTTGTGAGCCATGGCCACTGAGCCTGTGCGTCCAGAGCCTGTGCTCCACAACAGTGAGAGGCCCGCGTTACTGCAAAAAACAAACAAACAAAAAAAACCTTTGCCATAACATCTAGACTGATGTTTGACTAAACAACTGGGTATATTAGCCTAGCCAAGTTGACACATAAAATTAATCATCACAATGATACTTCTTAATTTTAAACCAATTTAATTTGGGATTTCTAATATTTCCAAAAGCATCATAACTAATACCATAGACAAATGGGAGACAAACTGAAGAAGCAAGCAAGAGTAAAAATGGATGGACAAATATGAGACCAAAAAGGAATGAGTGGGCTGGTGGTTTGCAGTCTGTCACAATATCCCCTGTATTATGTTTCTGTGAATTTCACAAGACTGTAGATTTCTTCAAGTTATTGTACAACTTCATAATTCCTATTTATTCAAGCATTAGAAAAATGAGATTCTCTTTTCTCACATTCATATGTATAGTTCTGTCAATTTAGGCAGGGATTTGGTTCAATAGATTCTGATCTTTTGCTCTCATATTAAAAGTTCTCATAAATTGTATGCGGCTTGATCTACACAGAAGATAGACATAGGTAAAATGACCATGTTGGTATTTAATCCACTAGATACTTGTTCTGTACACTTTTTTATTTTCTTAATTTTAAAAATATAATTTTTCTATGGGAGAGCAATAATTCTGACTCAGTTTCTGAGAAACATCCCTAGAGCAGAACTTGATGCTACAAGGTGAATGAAATCTAGTCTATAATGAAATATCTGAACCACATCACCTTTTGAAATTATGAGCTCCAAATAAAGCAGGAGAAAGATAATGTTCTTTCAGGTATAAATCTTCATTGTTGTCAACAATATCCTCCCTATACATACAGTCATAATTTGCTATAGAAAGCTGAGTTTTGTATATAATATATGTAATCAAGAAATAGTTTCTGAATATATTAACATACATGTTTATCTTTGAGTTTCAGTCACTAACTCAATTTATTTTTATCTTATCCTACTATAAATTTCTCCATTTTCCATAATAAACCTATAGAACACAACTTAGGTCAGTTTTTTATCAGCATAAGTTTTTCCTTTAAGTTTCATAAACCTATAAATCTGAGTTATTATAAAGAATATATAGTCCACTTTCAAATATTTCTCTTATGTGTCTTTGGTCTATAATGTAGCTATTTCTGGACAAAGACAGATTGTTTCTACAAGGAATAGGAGCAAGAAGCTGGATTTCCCTTGGAGGATTTCTTATGCTATTCATGAAAACTGATCAATTATACTTTTAAACTTATACTTTTTAAAGAATATTATTAGAAACTACTATGTACTATATTTGCCCTATTTTCCAAAAATAGAGTCGCAAATTAAGTACCCTACTTGAATGGGTATTCAAGGACTCTTTCATCAATGAGGGCCTTCTAAAAACAAGAGGGATAAAGGTTTCCTATGGTAGATCACACACATAAGAGACCTTATTCAGGTTTGACATAACAAGTCACAGTAAAAATATGACTGTTTCCTTCTGTGGGTGGTTTTTATATTAAGGCAACTTTATTGTTCCTGGAAATATTTTAATTAAGAAATTTGAATAACCTTAACTCCTTATGAAAGTAGTATGATATTGGCATAGCAAAAATCATAGGCCAATTATCATCACTTAGCATTTCCTGAGCTAAATATTTTACTGAGAAGGAAGACTTTTGTTTGTAAGGGAGGTCCTTGCCTAATGTGCAAATTTTATGCTATAAATTTCCTACAAGTGCTGACTCCTTAGTCTTTTAATTTATAGCTATTCACTATCTATCACATTTATTTTTAGTTATATAATTCTTTTTTTGCAGTTGAAGTAACTTGAAGTTAAATGACTTATCCTAGATGAAAGATCAACTTGACAAAGATCTAAAATTAGATTTTGGTATTCCTAAGGTAATCATTTTTGGATGTATTTTTATTTTTAAAGGCTTTTTTTATTTATTCAAGTGCTAGGCATGTTATAAAATTTTAGACTTCCAATGCATTCTAAGTCAGACATTCTTAACTTTGGTCTATGAGCTTTTAGTAATATTGAAATAAAATAGTTCATACTGATTACAAAATATAAATGTTGACTTTTGAACTTTTAGGTGATTTGAGTACTTTATAAGAGGGAATTCTGCAATCTGCATTCAGTTCAGTAACACTTAAGTAGTTGGGTTAGTTTTATAACAGGCAGAATGAAAAGTATCTTGCTAAGTAGCATTGGAGGAAGTGTCATAACACTCAAATTGTTTTGTTTTGTGTTTCTTGGTTAAAACTTTAATAACTTCCATAAAATATCCCTAACAATGTTGGGGAATGATAATTTTCCCAGATCAGTTCTGTCAGCATGGATGTTAGAGATGTCAATTACTCAGCTCTCCTCTCCCTAAGTCAAATGGGCATTAAACATTGTTCTGGGTGGTTTGATATTCCCCAAAGAAAAGGAGCTCCCTGTTTGCTGGACAGAAGTATAGAGACTAAAGTGAAAAATTTGCTCTGGTCCAAACTTCGTAATTAAACTGTGGAGAGAGTTGAGCTTGTTTGCAAAGTAGATTCAGAGTTCACATGTATATCCTGTGTTCCTCAGAAATCCAGTGGCCAGGAGCACAGAGAGTACAAAAACAAAACATCCAGAAATAGGCTTTACTGTTGTATGGGATCATGTGGGAAATGTTTCTCAGAGTACATCAGACTCTCCCCAGTCAAATTAGAATAGCTATTCAGTAAGAGGGAATGGGTGAACAGAGAGAATATAAAGGTCTATTCCAATATCCCCTTCACTCTCAGCAGCAATCTCTACTCTGTCCTGTGGAAACATCTTAAAAACTTTAAAATAATAATAAGACAGTAATAATAACATGTATTATTGTCTTATTATTTTGTACCTGTTGGGTAGCTTATAATCAGGCCCTGAGAGAAGTCAGCATAAACTACAATTTTAATGGAAATGTCCTGAGAAATAAACTTGACTGCCCACACATGTGAGAACAGAGCAAAAGTCTAGACTAAAATAAACCTTTTTCCATTTCTACTCTTTGCCACTTAAAACTTACTAAGATAATTAAAATCAAGAGTAGGTAGTAGAATGACCAGAACTGACAGTGCACAAAAGCAAACCAGTGATGTGTAGAAAAACGTGGAAACATTTCCCAGGATTCAGAGGAGCTAGACTATGAATTTGAAAGTATGAGATGGAAGATAATAGATAAAATAATAAGCTAGTTGTGTTTAAAATGGAACTGAAAGTGTGGAGCATAATTATCCATGGAATAAATTAAAGAAAACCCACAACATTATGCATGTTGACACAATTTTGAAATTCAAATTCTACAGAAATTATCCTACAAGCATTCATATTGAAAAAAATAACTAGGAATTACCAACTTTCAGATTTTCCCATTTGAACAATAAATATCAGAAGACAGTGATACAGTTTTTTATAGATGAAAAGTTTCTAACATAAGAAATTTATTTCCACATAAGTTTCCATTTATGAGAGCAAGAAAAAGGTGTCCTCAGACATCTTCAGTGGTCAGAAACTAAAAACACAAAATATGCTTCACAAGAATATTAACTGAAGGTGTTCCCAGATAACAATATGATAAATCAAAATAAGAAATCCAAAGAGAATATTTTGTTTTTCAGGAACTGCCAGGGAGAACTAAACTTGGTAAAATAGAAAATTTTGTTAAAAATTGTGAGATTAGAAATGGTTTTACTGTGAGAGGAGATACTTTTAAATAATAATTTGATAAAAAGTACTTGTTTTAAAATTTTAAATGAATTTTCAGTCATACTTTACATACAGTTAAATGGTGACATTAATTAATGAGTTCTAATAAATATATAAACCTGTTGAATCCACACTTCAAAAATGTTATAGAAGATCAAACTAGAAGTTTCTCTTGTGCATTTCCAGGAAATCCTCACCCCTTGTCAATCAAATTTCTGATTTCTACCCTAATAGCTTTGCTTGTTCTTAAACTACATATAAATGGAATCATATATTAGGTACTATTTTTATTTCTGAGAGATTCATGTACATATTACATGTTTTCTCTTTATTGCTGAGTAGTAATCCATCATACTAAATAAAGAAATAATTTGCCCAATTTTATCACTGATGGGCATTTTGCCTTTTCCCCTTTTGATTATTAAGAATAAAGATGGTTCTACATCCTCACCAAATTTTTGTAATGCAAATTTTCTGTTTTAAAAATTTTATCCATTCTAGTGAAACTGAATTCATACCTCATTGGGATTTTAACTTACTTCTCTGTAATAACTATTGATGTTGAGTATCTTTTCACATGCTTAATGGGCATTCATATGTCTTCTTTATTGAGTGTTGCTTTATATATCTTGTACATTTTTTAATTAAGTTGTGGATGTTTTTGTCATCGATTTGTAGAAAATAAGCATGTTCTGGTACTCCACGACTTATATTTCATTTTCTTGATGGTGTCTTTTGTGAAGCAGTTTTTAATTTTGTTGAAGTACAGTTAATCTATTACTTTCTTTTCCTTTTATGATCTTCTGTTTTTGTCCAATAAGGAAATCTTTGCTTACCATATGGTCATGAAAATATCATCAGATGTTTTCTTCTAGAAGTTTGGTAGTTTTAACTTTTACAATCGGTCTTAAATAGTTATCAAAGTTACTATTTTTTTCATGTATTTATCCACTTGCTAATGACATTAGTGAAAGGACTATAGTTTCCACCTTTGCATTGCCCTGATGCATTTGTTGAAAATCAATTGACCATGCAAGGTATGTCTATTCTAGACTGTCTATTTGGTTCTACAATATTCACTATTTGACAACGCTTATGTCAACTCAAAGGAACATACTATTTTGATTACTGTAGCATTATAGAAAGTCTTGGAATCAAGCAGGGTCATGTGAGTCCTATAAATACACTTGTTACATTTCTGCAAAAGCACTTTGGGAATTTGAGAGGGATTATTTTGATTCTATTGACCAATTTGTGTAGAATAGACATATTAATGGTATTATTTCTTCTAATTCATGAACATGTTCTCTACATTTATTTTGGTTTTCTTTAATTTCCTTTGGCAATGTTTTATAGCTTATTTTTTTGTGTGTAGAGTTAGACATAGAAGAGAAAACATATTTCATATTTAAGTTTATTCTTATATATATATTTGGAAGTTCCTGTAAATGGTATTCTAACATTTTATTTTTTTATTGTTTTTTACACTTTTTAGAATTTAAAAATGCAATTGACCCTTAATAAATTCACTTTTGATTCATATGACTTTTTTTTTTTGTATTTTCATCAGGATCTTCTGTGTTATGCCATTTGTGAAAACAGATACTTTTGATTTTAATTTACCAATTCTTTTCTTTTTAAACTCTTTTTCTTGCCTTATTGAGCTAGCTAAAGCCTCTAGTACAAGGTCAAATATAGGTAGTGTGAGCATATATCCCAGTCTTGTTCCCAATTTTAAGGAGAACACATTCATCATTATTTATGATACTAACTGCACTTTTTATCAAATCCATTTTTCAAATTGATGGACTGCCTTTTCATTATATGTTGTTTTTATTGCTGAAATTATTTTTTATCATAAATGTTTGCTGGACTTTGTTGAAGGCTTTTTCTGTATCTGCTGATATGATCATAATTTTCTCCTTTATTCTGTTAATGTTTTGAATTACATTGATTAATTTTAAAATGTTAGACTAAATATCTGTCTCTTGAATAAAACTCATTTGATCATTATACACTAAGATCATTTATTATACACTAAACAACCAACTCCTGGTTTATCATACACTCTGAGTTACTTCTCCCTGAGGTACAGAAAGTAGCTTTCTCTGATTAATGACTTTGGAATGAAATCCAGTTAAGTGTTATTCAAAAAATCATTCCCCCAAGCAAGTGAGCTATCTTAATAAAGCATATGGTGTTCCTAACACTTTATTATATTAATTTATAGGGACAAGGCCTGCTTGGTAAGTTTAACTATGAGCTTCAGAATTATGAAGCTCACTCTCCCACAGGTATAAGCCATGTTCTCCAAATAAGTTTTGTCAGTAATATAGATGATATCTTGACCTATAACTACTTACTCTTTTTTCTTATTTCTCTGCTGACTTAGCTCTTAGAAGAGGAAGAAATATGCTATTCATTGAAGCCCCACAAACATCCCCATGGCACTGCATTTTTTATCAGAACTCAGTGGAACCCAAAAGGGAACCTATAGTCAAATTAGACAGATAGAATTGAGCTTGATGGAATTGATCCCTATAAACTGGGTATCAGTAGAGACTTAATCTGGCAACAACAACAAAAATGGGGTCCTCTAAGAGTTCTTAATTTTAATTTGTACAGGAGCAGGAATTTCATACTTACCCACTGATGGGTTTTCATTTAAAACATGAAAATAAAAGTGTCTCTGGCTTATAAAAAGGACACAATTTTGTAATTGGCATATGTTGCTTGTCTAAAATTGAGCAAAGAATACTCATTGCAGTTATTTTGGAAATTCTGCATATATCTGAGACATAAACTATGGGTCATTACTTTAGTCTTACACTTACTTTTAGAGGCACAGATACATAATTATTTTATTTATTTAAGTTTCATTTTAATTGTAGTGCAATAAACCTAAGCACATTCTTAAAATGAAGATATGGATACAGACTGAATACAAAGGGGGAGGGGTTCTGAGTTCTTTAGTCCGCTTTTTTTACTTAGGCTTCACAAATGTAGGATTCCTCACACAAAGTAGTTGTTCAGTTAGTATCATCCAATGATTAGATGAATTGTTGTTATTCATGGACTTTTACCATTGCAAAGTTTCAGTAAATTTAGGAAAGTGGAGATCATTGTATCATTTATAAATACTTCCAAATTCATATAATTACAATAGCCTATATAACAAAGATAGTAGATGATCTTACATTATAAGAAGTCTGAGAGCAAGGGAGTAAATACTTCTTCCAGTGTCTGACTCCTTTTATTGGAGAAGAATATTTTTCTAGAAAGATTCCAGGATGCTTTTGTCTTCCATTTCATTGACCATAACTTATGTTATGGCTGTTAGTGATTATAAGGAAGCCTCAAAAATGCGCTCCAAGAAAAAGAATATGGAATTACCATGGTTTAGTTGATATTTGTCCCTCTTTTAGAAGCTACTGTGTCCTCTTAAGTCTGCACCACAAGGAATGCTTTTTCTACTCTTACTAATCTTTTGTGTGAGTGTTCTACAGCACAATGGGGTCTACAGAGAAGAAACATCAAGTGGCTGCAAACTCTCTCTATATCTGTGGCTCTCAAGTCCTCCACAGCTCTTGCTAGTGCATGCTTAGACTCTGAATTATTTCGCAACTCTAGCTGAGTTCTAACAAATGTCTATCTGTGTCTGCTCAAGTTGAGGAAATGCGCAGTTCTCTTCTCTGTCTGCAGGTATCTGCCTCTCTGTAGATTATAGTTTAGTTGGTTGCCCTGTGACCTTAGCTCTCTGATAGATTCAAGAAAATTCATGAACTAGCAGCTTATGTGGCCATTTTGTTGTAAGACTGAAGACAAGATAATTTTGTCCATACAAAATGTCCTTCTTAACCTCTAATAACACTTTCTTTAACTTTTTCTTTTTTTGGTATGACTACTTTAGTTATCTTTTGGTTACTATTGACATGATACATTTTTTCATTCTTTTACTTTTTTACTTTCAATTTGTGTCTTTGAATCTAAACTGTCTTGTATATATAGCTGGATCATTTTTCTTTTTAATTCAGTCTGCCAGTTTATGCTTTTTGATTATAGTGCCTAATCTTTTTACATTAAATGTAGTTACTGATAAGGTAGAAGTTAAGTTTGATTTCATGCTGTCTGTTTTCTATATGCCATGTCTTTTTGTTTCTCTATTCCTCCTTCCTCTTTTGTGTTAAATAGACCCCTTCTAGTGTACTATTTTAATTCTATTATTTTTCCTTTTACTGTATTTTGTAGTTTTTTCTTAGTGACTGCTCTGGGATTATATTAACATCTTAAAGTAATCTTGCTTGGAATAATACCAACTTAATTTCAATAGTGTTCAGAAACTTTATACTAATATAGCTTTGTTCTCTCCCCACTCCTTTGTGCTATTATTGTCAATCATATCACAAATGACAATAAGCCCATCATCACAGTTTTGTAATAATTGCTTTTTGCAGTTGTCTTAAATCAGATAACAGAAGAAAAGAGTTGCCCAAAAAATACAGTTATACTGTCTTCTTTATTTGCTTATGTAGTTCCATTTACCAGAGCTCTTTCTTTCTTCATGTGGATTTCATTTACTGACTAGTACTTTAGTATCTCTTGTAAAGCAAATCTGCTAACAATGAACTCTCTGTTTTTGTCCTAGATTACCTTAATTTCTCCTTAACTTTTTAAAGGATAGTTTTATTGAATATGGAGCACATGGTCAGCAGTCTTTTTCTTTCAGCTCTTTGAATATGTCATATGTACTGCTTTCTGGCCTCCACGATTTCTGATGAAACACAAACTATTAATCTTATTGACAATTTTTGGAAAATAATGGATTATTTTTATTGTCTTTTTTTCTGTTTCTCAGAGAGAATATCAATTGAACTAACTGTTCAAGTTAACTTTCAAGTTAATGATTCTTTCTCCTGGCTGCTCAGATCTGCTGTTGAGCCCCTCTAGTGAAGTTTTTAATTTAGTTATTGTACTTTTTAACCAGAATTTCTATTAGGTTCTATTTTTAAATATCTATCTTTTAATTGATATTCTCTATTTGGTGAGACATTGTTATCGTACATTCTTTTTTTCTCCTAGTTTTATTGAGATATAATTGACATACAGCACTATATATGTTTACAGTATACAGCATAATGATTTGACATTCATACATCATGAAATGATTACCACAGTACGTTTAGTGAACATCCACCATCTCATACAGATAGAAAATAAAAGAAAAAGAAATAATTTTTTTCCTTGTGATGAGAACTTGTAGGATTTACTCTCCTAACAACTTTTATACATAACATACGACAGTGTTATTTATATTAATCATGTTGTACCTTACATCCTTAGTACTTATTTATCATAACTGGAAGTTTGTACTTCTTGACTTTCATCCAATTCCCCCTCCCCAACCTCCCACCTCTGGTAACCACAAATCTGATCTGTTTTTCTGTGAGTTTGTTTGCTTGTTTGTTTGTTGAAATACAATTGCCCTATGTATAACACTAAGTTAGTTCCTGGTACACAGCATATTGACTCATTATTTCTGTACATTGCAAAATGATCACCACAATAAGTCTAGTTACCATCTGTCACTATACAAAGATACTACATTTTTATTGGCTATACTCCCTATGCTGTACCTTTCATCTCCATGACTCATTCATTTTGTAACTGGAAGCTTGTAACTCTTAATTTCATAGAATATCATACATTCTTTTACTTTCTAGACATGTTTCTTTTGGTTCTTTAAATATATTTATAATATACTGTGACAAAAGATGTTGCTTGTCATTTCAGTAAACAAAGGATGTTGCAGCCATTAAGCTATCAGCCACTGCAGCCACCCCCTACAGTGTGCCCTGAGGGGATTAAGATAGAGAAAAACAGGATACTGGGCCTACATAATTAACGTGTATATCTGAGGAATAATTTCAATAAACTCAGACTCTTGTACCTTCCTAAAATAGAAAAGCACTAAAATCTTAACTTGAGATGTCTGAATTTTTTTGTGATTAGCAGTAATCTTTTGATGTTCGACAACCTTTTTGGTTTGTTTGCTTTTTGCAAAAACTCCTTTATATCCTGGTTCCTCCCTTACCTCTTTGGAACAATCCCTCAGAGCTATTTGAGAGGCTGTCTTCCCCGGCTATAGTCCTCAGTCAGGCTACCTAATAAAACATAATTCTCAACTTTTATGTTGTGTATTTTTTCAGTAGACAATACAATATAGATAAATACAATTAATGTATTTGTGTAGTGAATCCAATGGTCCTTAAAAACAGTTTTTAATGACTGCTTTGTTTTCTGTGTATGGATCACAATTTCTTGTTTACTTATATTGTCTTAATTTTTTCATTGAAAACTGGACATTGAAAATGATATATTGGAAAAATGTGGAAATAAAATTCCCCGTTTCCCCAGGGATTGTTGTTGTTGCCTTGTTTTCTTGTCTGTTTAGTAACTGTCTTGGACTAATTATAAAATGTTTGTATTCCCTGCATGTGCAGCCACTGAAGTCTCTGGTTTGCTTAGCAGTCATCTGAACAGATATTTCTTTAAATGCCTTGAACAAATAAACCTTCTGCCTTTGAACAGATGGACTGTGTGTGATTTTAGCACACCTTCTATACTCCAGTGTCTTAAAACTCTTCCTTATTTTTTACTTCCTGCTTATAAAGGTATTCAGAATCAGCCAAAGATGAGAGATTAGGGCCTTTACAGATTTTTCCTAGGTATATGCTCAGCCCTGCATATATATGTAGTGATCTGCATTTAAATGATATGTCATAGTTTTTCAAAGTCCCTCATGGACATCTTATTCCCAGATCTTCCTTTCATATATGAGATTTTTCTTGTTTCTTGAGGTAAGATTGTATTGCTATAAAGCTCCTTCTTAGAATTCCTTTTGCTCCGCACCATAGGTTTTGGACTGTCACAGTTCATTTTCATTTGTCTCTAGGTATTTTTTATTTCCTCTTTGATTTCATCAGTGATCCATTGGTTCTTTAGTAACACATTGTTTAGCCTCCACATATGGAGGAGTTGGAGGAGCTTATGAGCAGGAGGGGACACAAAGAGCTTTCAGGGTAGCTTCCAGTGTTCTATTTTTAACCATTCTGGTAGTTACCTGGAAGATCAATTTAAAACTATTTGTTAATCTGTACATAAATATTTTAAGCAGATGTGTTTTTTCTGTGTATGTTGCATTTCACAATAAAGTTGTTAAAAATGAAGCAGAAAAACAAGTTTGTAAAACTAGCTGACTTGCAATCAAACTATAATAATATGAAAGCGTTTATAATATTATTTCATGAAGAGAAAACTGGATGTGTAGGTATTAGTAGTCAACTCAAGTGTTTTAAAGGATAACAAGAGGTCTTTCTTATGAAATCAATTTTATTTCCAACGTTTTCTAAATTGGTGGCTGATCCCTGATTCTGTATAATCTCATGCTCTCTTTTGTCTGTTGACACTTTTTATGCAGAAATTCTAGCTTTCCCTGCTTCACTCATCTTTTGGTTTCCCATCTTTTTTCACCTGTGGCATGGCTGTTTCAAACTTTTTCACTTTCCTTTATTTCATCAACTTCTGTCATTACCTATCTACTTTAAAGCATTTCCAGTGATCCTTGAAAGGCTTCTGTTTGACTTATTTACCCTTCTCACTTGTTCTCATTTGGTTTTCTTTTCAATTCTAAA
This sequence comes from Kogia breviceps, assembly GCF_026419965.1. Classification (NCBI taxonomy): domain Eukaryota; kingdom Metazoa; phylum Chordata; class Mammalia; order Artiodactyla; family Physeteridae; genus Kogia; species Kogia breviceps. Next base: position 51,532,070 of record NC_081322.1, read on the forward strand.
TACTTAGAGTGTGTAGGCTTTTCCTGCTATTCCCTTAGTTTTTCCCTGGGCCCACTCTAAATTGGTTTTGTCTGAGGCCATACATGTTACACGTACAGTGACCTCTTCAAAAGCATCTCCAAACCCTCTTCTAAACTGGCTTAATATTCATGCTGTAAACAGCATGGTGAGTCATTCTTCCCAATTTTTAACCTTTCTCCCTAGGTTCAGTATTTACTCACTGTTCTTTCTGACATAATTTTGGATTTAAATATAACTCTTCCTCTGTACTTTTTAATAATTCTTCCTTTATACTTTTAAATTAAAATGAGAAGCTCACCAGTGTTCTATCTTAAAATTTCAGCTCTCTTCACTACACCTACTCCTTTAGTTAATGTACCTTTGGATTTTATCAATAAGAATGATTTGTACTACTTATTTCCTTTTCTCCATTAAATCTGTAGAAAATGTATTCTTCTATGCCTGCAAAAAAAAAAAGAGAAAAGAAAAAGAATTTGTATTTTGTACTATACCTTCTTCTTTTATACATCATATATGAACTGTAGCTATATTTTCCACTTCTTATTTTACCACAGTACTCCCTTATTATAGCCTGATTAAACCATGAAATGGCTGAGTGAGATTGTATCAGATTCAGGCTAAACTTCTTAAATTAGCCAAAATAGGATACACTATGCTACAGGAACAAACAACCTCTAAACCTCAGTGGCTTGTTATAACAAAGGTTTATTTCTTGCTTACACACTATCCAGAATAGAGTGGCTTAGGCATCACTCCATGTTGTCTTTGGTCCAGAAACTAATTTGACAGAGAAACCTCTATTTGAATCATTGACATTATTGTGACACAGAAAAAGTGACATAATAGACAATAAGCTGACTCTTAAAGCTTCCTTCCTGAAAGTATTTTATCTCCACTCACTTTTCTTTGGCCAGAGCAAGCCACATTGACTTCAATGGACCACGGAATTACAATCCAAACTAATGTAACAAAGTAATCTAAAACAAAAATAACTTAGAGAAAAGAAGACTTCCTTACATAATAGTTCCAAGTTAAGCAATTCTGATATGTTGGATGGTTCTGTATCCCATGGTAAATTAGGGTCCCCCAGGTTGATTCTATTTAGTATGTAACAAGAGTATTGTCAACATCTACATAATTAAAACTGAATTACCATGTCCAGATTCCAGGCAGTGGAAAGAGGAATGTGGGCTTAGAGGGACACATTCTTAAGACCCAGTCCTGGAAATGGTTTATAACATTTCACTGGTATGAAGTTTGTTACAAAATTTTCACAAAACATTCTTGGGATTTTGATTGAGATTGCATTGAATCCATACATAAAATTTTCTTTGAGGTGAAGTATTTACGATAGTGAATCTTCCAACCATTAATATGGCATATCTCTCCACTTACATACATTTGTTTTCAATAACACTCAAGAAAGTTAGGCTACACCTAACTCCTAAAGACTGGCTTGGAAGAAGGAGAGAATGAATGTTTAGAACTTTACCATCTCCAGCTTAGTGATTCAATGATAAAATCAGGCAAAATTGAAAAGTAAACTTTATTTCACCAGAATGTACAATTTTAGGTCCTATAGTTTCTTAAACTGTGTTTTCAGTATTATATACCAAGGAACCTGAATGCTTTAGTGTATAAAACATTAAAATATTATATTCAACTCATCATTTTCATATGCATCTCCAGACAGTCTTCTCATTAAATATAGTAAATTATTAGGATATATACCTTTACTATTATTTTTGGCCACACCTTGTGGCTTGCAGGATGTCAGTTCCCCAACCAGGGATTGAACCCGGGCTACAGCAGTGAAAGAAACAAACCCTGACCACTAGACCACCAAGGAACTCCCACTAATTACTTTTAAAAACCACATTTGCTTATCTTTCTTAGTTAAAGAAATAGTGTATTTTAAATATATATTTAGTTAGATTCACCCTTTACTAAAGTTTAAACTTTGTTTTAACATTTGGATAATAAAAACAAATTTACAATAAAAAGATAAATGTCATTAAAACTAAATACTTACTGAATGTGACTACATAATTTTCTTTTTTTCTGTCTTTCTTTTTCCTCAAGAATAAACAAACTGAAAGTTCTATGTGACTAAGATTACTTAAAACTCTGTTTTTCCTGTTAATATTTTTGCTAATTCTCATTGTTCTCATAATTTTTTATCTTGCACGTTATAGTGTACATCCTGACTTCCTGTACACTTGAAATAACTGCTCCTTCTAGAGTTCCAATGCTCCTGTCTCTCAACTTAGAGAGATGTTATCTAATTAAAATCTAACTCTAATCTCTCAAGTTATGTTATTAGTTTTTAAAACATCTCACTATTAATATTAAGATTTTATTTTTTCTCTTTTGAGACTTTCAAAACAAAGACTTTGACATATTATTTAACTACATTTATGATTCGACCTATACCTACAAATTTGGAAATTGTGAGTTTTGTTTCTAAACTGCCACCTAAATTCACAATAGAAACTATTGTTTTTTTAAATTCAGTGCAACCACTAAAAAGAAAGGGTGTAACAAACAATTAATAAAATGAAAACATTTATTCTTCTACCACACAGTTTTACATATTAGTGACAAATGTCCCTTAAAGTTAATATCTTGATCCTTCCATTAGTGGTTTTTTTTTAGCAATATAAATTTCATGTTTTTTTTAGTATTTTTTAAAACATCTTTATTGGAGTATAAGTGTTTTACAATGGTGTGTTAGTTTCTGCTTTATAACAAAGTGAATCAGTTATACATATACACATGTTCCCATATTTCTTCCCTCTTGTGTCTCCCTCCCTCCCACCCTCTCCATCCCACCCCTCCAGGTGGTAACAAAGCACCGAGCTGATCTCCCTGTGCTATGTGGCTGCTTCCCACTAGCTATCTATACTACATTTGGTAGTGTGTATATGTCCATGCCACTCTCTCACTTTGTCACAGCCTACCCTTCCCCCTCCCCACATCCTCAAGTCCATTCTCTAGTAGGTCTGCATCTCCATTACCGTCTTACCCCTAGGTTCTTCATGACCTTTTCTTTTCTTTTTTCTTAGATTCCATATATATGTGTTAGCATACAGTACTTGTTTTTCTCTTTCTGACTTACTTCACTCTGTATGACAGACTCTAGGTCCATCCACCTCAATACAAATAACTCAGTTTCATTTCTTTCTATGGCTAAGTAATATTCCATTGTATATATATGCCACATCTGCTTTATCCATTCATCCGATGATGGACACTTAGGTTGCTTCCATCTCCTGGCTATTGTAAATAGAGCTTCAATGAACACTTTGGTACATGACTCTTTTTGAATTATGGTTTTCTCAGGGTATATGCCCAGTAGTGGGATTGCTGGGTCATATGGTAGTTCTATTTGTAGTTTTTTAAGAAACCTCCATACTGTTCTCCATAGTGACTGTATCAATTCCATTAGTATTTTTATAGCACATTGCCATTGCTATAGACAGTTTCCAGAAAATGCAGTGTTGCCTATAATACAATTATATGATGTATAATGTAATATAAGTATATAATGTAATAATATACAATGTATCTATACTATATATATTGTATATAATAATTATATAATGTATAATGTAATACAATTATAAGCTAGAGTACAAATTGGCATAAACACATTTAGAATTTAATCATAAAAGTACTTAGTAATACATTAACTCCAAAAGCCATTCCTCTAAATGTAGTTCTGTAAAAGATGAAAATGGGATGGAATATTATCTAAAGGTTTTGTCCCTGCCATACTCATTTACCCTGAAAAACTGCAGAGTGAGGACACTCAGGCGGCTTTTCTATATTTTACAAGAAATAAAAAGTCCATTGAAAGTAATAAACCTTTGTGTTTTTTCTAATCTAATTGCCATCAAAGTGTGGAATTATTCTAAAAGGGGAAATGATTTAATAAAGGTTTACATGTAGCTGAGACAGAACAATGAAAATTGTCAAGAAATATTGGAACAGTTCTCTTGGTGGATATTTTTGGGAGGACTCTCTTTATGTGAGCCAGTATAAATACAGTGATTGTTCTGTGGAAGCATCTAAATTCTAGTGAGATCAGAATCAGACATTGCTTTCCCTGCAAAAAGCAGTTTATTTCAGGAATAATTACTAAGGATCCACTCGGTGCTGACCTCTAAAGAAGGCTTGAGAAAAGGATAGAATTGAGATAATAAAGAGAAATCAAAGCATATTATTTTCTTCTATTCTCCATTTTTTATTTGTCAAGTATGTGAGAAAGCCTAAATTCAAAGAAACATATTAAAAAATTGAGTGTTAAGTTGATATAAGCAGATGCAAATGGTCAATAATTACTCTACTCATTTTTTATACCTAGACTTTAAGGAAATAAAATACTACTCTGAGACTCCCTACCCCCACAATATGACTTAAACTGAAACTCTAGAGCTATGAGCAGTGAACAGTAGGAAAATGGTAGCTGGAGATATCCATTGGGAAAAGGCAATACTGACACCATATTGGGACTTTGTCATAGTGGGGAATTTGAACTCGATACTCCTTCACTAACCAAGATTAAGGGACTAGAGAGCCACATCAACAATTACCTAGAGAAGTGGACAGTATCCCCTATGCATATCTTCTGAATTCCTACAAACAATTTTACAAAACTAATTAATAAAATGGATATAGGAGTACAAAGATATGTCTCTTTTTTAAAAGCTGCTAAAATTTCTGAGAGAAAAATATGTTCTGGTTTATAAGTCCTATTTATAGGCAATCCTTATCCCGGTAACTTCTCCTTGATTGCTAATTTTAAGTTTTTTGTTCCTGTTCAGAAAGTGAAATATGGGAGGAGCACATTTTGTTTTGAGTTATTAAAACAATTTCAACTATTGTCTCTCTTTTCTGTTAGTTCCAAATAGCAAAATGCTTAAAAAATGTAATGATGGGTACCATTAAATTCCTGATCTCTTCTGGAGTTTTAGTGATTCTTCATTTAACCTGCCGGACTCGGAACAAGCCACTGCACAGAATAAGCTCTTTGGTTCATCATGTCACACTCCCAATGAGTTAAGATAAATTGTGCTGAAAATACACAATTTATAGACAGTAACCATTCAATTGCCTTGATTTTTTTAATTGAAAATTTAAAATCATTCATTATTCAGGAAGAAATAGTTTGGCAGTTCCCACATTACTTTGATAGGATTTTTGTTTTAAATATGAACCGACAAATTTCTTTGTAATTTAAAATATTCTGGGATTTATTTGTGTGTGTATATATGTGTGTGAAATTGTAATAGTATCATGTTATAACATTCACACTTTCAACTTTTTGATCAGTTGTTTTTCATAACATGAAATTTTCTATTCCATGTCTGTTCAGTTTGACCAAAGGAATCATTCCATGTAAACTACAATATAAACACATATTCCTTGCTTTCCATTTTTTTCTTTCCTAAATTGTCATATTTTTTCTCTATATATAATAGGTTAAAAATTGTCGTGTAAAATGCAGCAAGATTCCTTAGATGATATAAAACTAATCTTGACTTCTTTATGGCAAAATTTATGTCATCCTTTCTATACCTTCTGAATCTGTTTTATAATGCTCAATGGACATTTAATGAATAAAAGGAAATATAAAAATGACTTCATGAAAGCCTTATAATATTGAATCAATTTTATCAAAATACATTCATTTAAATCTATCATCTTGTCCTTGATACTAAATAGAAGCTCAGTAAATGCAAACCTCAGTGGCTAATTTGGAAAAGAATTTCACACTGTGTAGATACATGTTCATATTTGTTTCACATTTTAATACTTAAAATACCCATAAAAAGAAACAAGGAAAACTAATTTTATTTTATTTTATTTTTAAATAGAGCCTGTGTAAGGATGGATGAAAGGAGTGAAACATCATTTAAATATAGAGATTGCAAAAATATATTTATAAAGATATTATAGTTTTTGAACCAAACAGATGTGTGCTGAGTAAAGTTGTATTTATTTACTCTACAGGCTTTTATTGAATACTTCATATGTGTTCATTAGCTAGGTACTGAACATAAAAATGATTTTTGAAATCATATAGAGATGTGTAGATGAAATCAAATACTTTTTTTTGTCCATAGAATCTAGATAAGGCTGATAAGAAATCTAGATAGGAAAAAGAGCATTTATTTTAGGAAACATTTCAATCATGCTGAGTTTGAGATGTTGTGGATTGTTCAGATGAAATCATAGGGTTTAATGGTTAGCACGGTGATAATTAGTTTTATATGTCTATTTGGCTAGGCTCTAGTTATTTGATCAAACACCTAAGATAGGTGTTGCTGTGAACGTATTTTGTAGATGTGATTAAAGTCCACAATCAGTTGACTTTATTTTTTTTTTGAAATTTTAGTTATTTTTTTGAATTTTTTGTTATTTTTTTACAACAGGTTCTTATTAGTTATCTATTTTATCCATATTAGTGTATATATATCAATCCCAGTCTCCAGATTCATCCCACCACCATGCCCCACCCCCACTTTCTCCCCTTGCTGTCCATACGTTTGTTCTCTACATCTGTGTCTCTGTTTCTGCCTTGCAACCCAGTTCATCTGTACCATTTTTCTAGATTCCACATATATGCATTATATACGATATTTGTTTATCTTTTTCTGACTTACTTCACTCTGTATGACAGTCTCTGGATCCATCCACATCTTGACAAATGACCCAATTTCATTCCTTTTTATGGCTGAGTAATACTCCATTGTATATATGCACCACATCTTCTTTATCCATTCGTCTGTCGATGGGCATTTAGGTTGCTTCCATGACCTGGCTATTATAAATACTGCTGCAGTGAACATTGGGATGCATGTGTCTTTTTGAATTATGGTTTTCCCTGGGTATATGCCTGGGGGTGGGATTGCTGGGTCATATGATAATTCTATTTTTAGTTTTTTAAGGAACCTCATACTGTTCTCCACTGAGGCTTTATATTCCCATCAATGGTGCAAGAGGGTTACCCTTTCTCCACACCCTCTGAAGCTCTTATTTTTTGTAGATTTTCTGATGATGTCCATTCTAACTGGTGTGAGGTGATACGTCATTGTAGTTTTGATTTTCATTTCTCTATTAGTGATGTTGAGCAGCTTTTCATGTGCCTCTTGGCCATCTGTATGTCTTCTATGGAGAAATGTCTATTTAGGTCTTCTGCCCATTTTTGGAATGGGTGGTTTGTTTTTTTAATATTGAGCTGCATGAGCTGTTTATATATTTTGGAGATTAATCCTTTGTCCTTAAATCTCTCCTACCGTTGCCCTTTGCCCTTTTAAATAATCTCTCTGCCCTTGAATACACTTGCCTCAAGGTCCGTTTCTCCAGGAACAAATACAGTTAGCCCTCCCTGTCTGGGAGTTTGGCATCTGCAGATATGGAGAGCCCACTTTATTCACTGCACTATGCCATTTTAGACAAGGGATTTGAGCATCTGAGGGTTTTGTTATCCACGAGGACTCCTGGAATCAGTCCAGGAGCTTTTGTTGCTCTAACTTCTAGTTGATTTAGAAAAACTTTATGAATGTGGACATAGCTTCTTGCCATTTCATAAATAAGCAATAACCTTATGAGTTACTTTGTGTAACCAAAGAGTAAATTAAAATATTTGATTCCGGTGCTCTTATATACAATAACTGAACAGAGGGACTAATGTCCTCAATTTTGCATACCTTTGGGCTCTCTTATCAAAAGAATACTCCTCTGTTTCCTAAACCTCCACAGTCACTCCCCAGGGAGGGCATTCTCACTCTTATCTGAGATAGAAGATTCCACAAAGTATTCGAGGCAATCTGAGGGTTGAGGAAAGATGGAAAAGTCAGGGAGTCAAATAAGTTATGAAGAAGCCCTAGCACTTACCACTGTGATTGATAAACTGTCACCTTGGAAATTGAGTTGAAGGTAATTGCTTCCATTATTTTTCAAGATAGGGACAAAATTTAAATAAGTCAAATTTAACAAATTTTGAGTTACCAGTAAAAGAAGCTAAAAAATCTATATGAAATATTTTCACAGGAAAAGGCATTAGACTTTAATGACTGCACACGGGGTGATTGAAAGCTTTAAAATTTACCTCAGAAAAATGTTTTTTAATGACTTCATTTATTTTTTTTTTTTTTATAACCCTGTGAAATTGTCATGTAAAATCTCAAAGATATGCCTGGGTGTGATGCTGAGAAGCAATTTCCACACCTATTATATAACTTCACAATGTAGTATAACCTGTTGTGCCTCACTGCTTAAACTATATAATGGCATTTAGAAATGGTTCAAACTGCCTGGCAAAAATGTCTTGCCATACGCTATTATGGCAACATGAATTTTTGTTTTGATTTTTTTTGTTATAAGAAAACATATTGAAGAGCTCGGGAAACATCTTAAGTGAATAGCCATAGCAGAATCACCAAGCAGAGGAAGAACTTTAAGAGTATACCTAATAAGAATTACTTTTTCATAAGGCATTGTTATTGTAAAACATGCATAGTTTTAAGCTCTTCTAAAACTGTTTCAAAAACATTATTGCTAAAACAAAGGCCAATGAAACCACTTAGTGTCATATTATTGTATATGTTCAGAGAAATAAATTGATAACTTTTTTTGGTATCCTTGATGTAACAGGCAATTATTTATTATAACTCGTTATGGAAGTGGTAAAATATGACAGGGTATTAACAATAAATTGCCTATCTTTATATGTTATGTACACCTCATATTCTTAATTAACCATAAAATGAAATTATAAACAAATTTCTAAAATGTTAAACAATAAAACAAAAGCTTGCTATGTGGTAGTATAAAATGGTTCATGATTTCATTTATAGGAATAACATGGATCTGAAGAAGTCTACATATCAAAAATATGTTGAATTAATTGTCAAACATTTGTATGTAGATTAAGAAACACATAGAGTAGAAATTACTTTTAGGAAAAAAATATTTTCCTTCAAAAAAGTATTTTTTAATAAAAATAATGTCAAAACAGTAAATGGTCAAAACAGTATAAGATATAGGATAGTATAAGAATGCTATCCTGTTTAAGATTGACTGCATTTGGGAGAATACTTTGGGCACAACTAAGTAAAGTTTTCAAGTGAGTGACATTTGTCTTTGGCTGTTTTCTTCCTCCTGTATCAGAAATTTTCAACCCTGCAACACAAGGGAAACCACATTCACAACGAAATTTTCTTATCTAATTAAAAAAAAAAAAAAAAACAACCCATCTAAGTTAGGAAATCAGCTTTCACAAATTTAAATGAAATTATTTACACACTTTTGTGTTCATGACTTCTTTTATTCAACATTATTTTTTGAAATGATTCATGTCATTATGGGTAGCAGTAATTTAATTCATTCCATTATTTAAATACCACTTTTTATCCATCATACTGCTGGTTGTCATATGGATTGTTCTAATTTAATGCTGTTGTATATAATGCAGCTATAAATTTTCTTTTAATGGACACAAAATTTTAGTACCTACTCAAATTCCCTCAGCTATGTGGCGTGCATTTCTCAAGTTTTGAACTGGACTTTGATATCTTTCTTAATGTGGTAAATTTTGCAACACAAGTTAAATTTTTCTTAACAGTTATGGGATGATGATTACATGCTTACTTTTGGTTCTGTGTTGATGTAAAATTTTCTGTATATTTGCATCTTTTATACAGTTTGTGGTTTTACATGGGTCAATTAAATTGGCATTTTACCTTAAATATTTTGGGGGAGTTTTTTTTTTTTTTTTCTTTTCCACTATAGTTTAATTACAAGATATTAAATATACTTCCCTGTGTTATACAGTAGGACCTTGTTGTTTATCTATTTTATATATAGTAGTTTGTATCTGCTAATATGAAACTCCTAATTTATCCTTCCTCCCTCCCTTTCCCTTTTATAACCATAAGTTTGTTTTCTATGTCTGTGAGTCTGTTTCTGTTTTGTAAATAACTTCATTTGTATCTTTTTTTAGATTCCACATAAAAATTGTATCATATTATATTTGTCCTTCTGTGTCTGTTTTACTTTACTTAATATGATAATCTATTGGTCATCCATGTTGCTGCAAATGGCATTATTTCATTCTTTTTATGGCTGAGTAATATTCCATTATATATATATAAATAACACATCTTCTTTATCAGTTCATCTGTAGATCAATATTGAAGTTGCTTCCGTGTCTTAGGTATCATAATAGTGCTGCTGTGAACATCAGGGCACATGTATCTTTTCAAATTAGAGTTTTTTCCAGGTATATGCCCAGGATTGGGATTGCTGTTTAATGTGGTAAATCTATTTTTAAGTTTTTGAGGAACCTCCATACTGTTCTCCACAGTGCCTGCACCAATTTACGTTCTCTCCAACAGTGTAGGAGTGTTCCCTTTTCTCCACACCCTCTCCAGCATTTACTGTTTGTAGATTTTTTGATGATGGCCATTCTGACTGGTGTGAGGTGATACCTCATTGTAGTTTTGATTTGCATTTCTCTGATAATTAGGGATGTTGAGCATCTCTTCATGTGCCTGTTGACCATCTGTATGTCTTCTTTGGAGAAATGTCTATTTAGGTTTTCTGCCCATTTTTTGATTTGTTTGTTTATTATTATATATTTTTTGTTATTGAGTTGTATGAGCTTTGGGGAGATTTTTGAGATTTATTATTACAGTCTCACCTACACTCAGTATACACACACACATACAGACATACACATACTTAGTCACATCTAGTGTATATATTATATTTAAAGTATTTAACGACTACACCGTGACTGATAACAATTACCTAAAAATAGAGAAGCTGTGTATATCAAAGGGAATATTCCAGAAGGCATATATATTAGAAAGGAGTAATCTTCCCTGATCTCGAAAAACTCCTGCTCTAGTAAGAGAAACAGATATATGAACAAGTGAGCACAATCTAGTGTATTAAGTGTTATGAGCGGGATATGCCCAAGGGGCTATGGAGACATACAGGAGAAGCATCATTGATAAACTGGTGTGGGGTTTGGGACCAGAAGAGGCAAGATTCTCTGGTAAAAGTGATAATTGAATTCTCTAGACTAAAGGGGAAGTAAGAAAATTTTAATGAGAATTAGCAATATTTGAAAAGATATGAAATAGGGAGTGAGAAAGACTAACTGATTCAGGAGAATCTTAGAGTTAATCAATCACTTTAAAATGAAATATAGGGCTTCCCTGGTGGCGCAGTGGTTGAGAATCCGCCTGCCGATGCAGGAAACATGGGTTCGTGCCCTGGTCCGGGAAGATCCCACATGCCGCGGAGCAACTAAGCCCGTGAGCCATGGCCGCTAGGCCTGCGCATCCGGAGCCTGTGCTCCGCAACGGGAGAGGCCACTACAGTGAGAGGCCCGCATAACGCAAAAAAAAAAAAAAAAAAAAAAAAAAAAAAAAAAATGAAATATAGTCAATATAGGAATGCTGTAGAAAGAATGTAGCACCCAGAAGCTGTAGATTTAATATCTGACTCCATGAGAAAGCCCCTTCTGAAATTTTAAATAACTTGCTATTGAGCTGCATAAACAGTCACGTAAATATCAGTACATAAGTATGTATAAATGCTGACTGTCATCAATTATGTTAGTTCACCTTAGGCCCTAATGTCACACTGATAGTACTTTGTAACAAATCAACTGTAATGACTGTGATTTCTTCAATTTATTTCATGTTCATTTGTATTAATGATACTTCAAGTTTTTCAGTCATATTTAAACTGACACATAGTGAATAGCTTCAACGTTCTGTTTTTTAAAGGGATATTTATTGCAGAAAATAAGGATATGTCTTATATTATGCTAGCTACATCGATGTGTTTCTATTTGTCTATTTTCCAAAGCGGTATTTTCAGAAAGTAGTAGTACACATATAGAATTACTATTGCGAACTGATAAGATCTGAGTTTTCTTGCTGAATATGATAATCTGAAGAATTTTTCAGAAAAGAAAATTTTATTTTCTTTCAAATGACTGTCAGAGGTGTAGGGGGAGAGAGGGACAAATAGGCTGAGAACAGAGGATTTTTAGGACAATGAAACTATTCTATATAATTCTACAATGGTGGCTATGTGTCATTCTACATTTGTCCAAACCCACAGAATGGACAACACTGTGTTAGCTGGAATGTAAACTATGGGCTTTGGTAGGTAATGGTGTGTCATTGTTGGTTCATCAGTTGTAACAGATGTACCACAGTGATATGGAATTCGATGGTGAAGGAGGCAACATTGGGTGTGGGGGAGAAGTATATGAGAACTTTCCTCTCAAATTTTCTGTGAACCTAAAACGGCTCTAAAATAAAGCCTATTAAATTTTTTTTAAAAATTAAACTTCTGCAGATGAAAATTTCAATATTTAAGGTGAAAATGCTGTGGATGGAATTAAAGGAGGATTATATATAGCAAAATAAAATTTTAGTGAATTTGAATATATAACAGTAAAAACTATTCAAAATGAAACACACCTATTAAAAAGAGAAACTGAACACAGCATCAGTGAAATGTGGGACAGGTTATTCTGCAGAGGCTCAGGTGAGGTGGAGAAAGATTACTTGAAGAAATAATAGCTCAACATTAAAAAATATGAAGAAAACTTCATGAAAGAAAATCACAAAATAATTGCTCAAAGCCAGTGATTTTAACAAATACACTAAATAATAAACAAGTCTTTTAAAAAGACTTAAGTATAGTGCAAAGTATGTTCTCTAATAATAAAGAAATAAAATTTAAAATAACAAAAAACTGTCTGAAAAATCTCCACATTTATGAAAACTAAATACCACACTTCTAAATAACCCATAGATCAAATAAGATATAAAAAGGGAAATTAGAAAATAACCTGAACTGAGTGAAAATGAAATCATTTGTTCAAAGGAAGAAAGTTCTGAAATTAGTGATGTCAACTTCAAAAACAAAACCCAAAATACAATCAAAAAGATAAACAAAAAAACTAGGAGAGGGAGAGCTCATTGAATGCAACATAAGCAAAGGCATAGAAATGATAACTATCAGAGTAGAAATCAATAAAACAGAAAATAGAAAAAATAGAGAAAATCATTGAAACCAAAAACTTATTTTTTGAGAAGATTAGTAAAATTGATTAATCTCTAGCTAGACTGATTAGGAAAGAAGAAAGAAGGCACAGACTTCCAATATCAGGAATCAGAAGTCTGGCATCCATAGACATTCTACATATAATAAGGGAATAAAGCAAATTTAGCCAATAAATTTAACAACTTAGGTTAAATGGACAAATTCCTTGAAAGAGATGAACTGAAACTCTCTAAAGAAAAACCAAGATAACCTCAATAGTTCTATACTGATCTTTTTTTAAAAATTGAATTTATAGTTAAAAAGTTTTCTGTAATGAAACCACCAGACCACATGGCTTTATTGGTGAATTCAAACAAATCTTATGGGAGAAATAATACCAAATTTTACATAAGTTCTTCCAGAAAATTGAAAAGGGAGGACTACTTTTTCACAGCTTATTCTATGGAGTCAGCATTATCTTGATACCAAAACCAAATAAAGACATTACAAGAAAAGTAAACTATAGATGAGTATCTATCATGTGTATAAGTGTAAAATTTTTCAACAAAAATTGAACAAATCAAATCCAACATTAAATAAAAATGGTAACACATCATTATTCAGTAGGGTTTACCTCAGGAATGTAAATTTGAAGATCAATCAATATAATTCATCATATTAACAAATTTAAAAATAAAGGTCATATGATCATCTTCATGGATACAGAACATATTATCTGACACAATTCAACATTCATTCCTGATTTTAAAAAATCATCTCTGCAAACTCTAAGTAAAAGTAATTCATTCAACTTGATAAAGAGCATCTATACCTAAAACTTACATCACACTTAATGCTTACAGATTGAATGCTTCTTCCTAATGCATGAATAAGGCAAAGATATCCACTGTCAACACAATGCAATAGTGTTGACAGCCATGCAATAAAGCAAGTCAAATGAATTTTTTAAAAAAACTTCTAGATTGAAGAGATGAAGTATAACTTCCTTTATTCACAGATGACTAAACCTTTTTGTAGAAAGTCTAAAAAAATAGTTACTGGACTAACAAGTGTATCTAGCAATGTTGTAGGATACAAGACTAATATACATTCAACACATGAATATCAATGTATTGCTAATACAGCATATCAACAGAGTAAAGGACAGCCCATGGATCATCTCAGTAGATGCAGAAACAGCACTTGGCAAAATCCAACACACTTTCATGATAACACACTAGGGATAAGGCACCTTCTCGATCTGAAAAAGAACATCTACAAAATACCCACAACTGACAACACATCGAATGGTAAAAGAATGAAAACTTTTCTTCTAAGATCAAAAGCAAATCAAAGATAACTTCTCTAACCACTTCTATACAACTTTGTACTGGAAGTCCTAGCCAAGGCAATTAAGCTATAAAAAGAAATAAAAGACATCCAAATAGGAAAGGAAGAAGTAAAATTGTCTCTATTTGCAGATGACATGAACTTGCCTATATAGAATCCTGAGGAACATGTACACACACACATAAACATCTAAATCATTAGAGCTTACAAACAAATTCAGTAAGGTTGCAGTACACAAAATCAATATACAAAAATCATCTGTATCTCTATACACTGACAATGAATAATCTAAAAGTAAAATTAAGAAATCAATTCCATTTATAACAGCATCAAAAAGGAATAAAATGTTTAGGAATATATTTAGCAAGAGAGATTCAAGACTTGTACAAAAAAAACTACAAAATGTCAATAAAAGTACTTAAAGAAGACCTAAATAAATGGAAAGAAATCACATGTTCACAGATGGGAAAAATTAATATTATTAAGATACAGCAGTATTTTCCAAGTTGTTCTATAAATTCCACCCAATTTCTATCAAAATTCCATCTACGTTTTTGTTGTTGTTGTTGTAGAAACTGACAAACTGATTCTAAAATTCATATGGAAATGCAAGGGACCCAGAACAGCCAAAACAATCTTGAAAATAAAGAACAAAATTGTAAGACTCATACTTTCCAATTTCAAAACTTACTACAAAGTTGCACTAGAAAGCTTTGTAGTCAAGACAGTGTGGTAGTGACTCAATGATAGATAATACAGATCAATAGAATCATATGGAAAGTCCAGGAATAAGTTATTATATTTATCATCAATTGATTTTTGATGAGTGCCAAGACCATTTTAATGGGGAAAGAATATTCTTTTCAAGGAATGGCGCTGGGACCACTAGATATCCATGTGCAAAATAATGAAGTTGAAAATTTACCTCACACCATATGCAAAAATTAGCTCAAAATACCCTTAAAGACCTAGATGTAAAAGCTAAAACTATAAAACTTTTTAAGGAAAATATAGATGTAAATTTTTGTGAACTTGAATTAGGCAATGCTTTCTTAGACATGACACCTAAAGTACACACATCCAAAAGAAATAGATAAACTTGACTTCATCAAAATTAAAAATGTATATGCCTCAAAAGTCAGTATCAAGAAAGTGAAAAGAAAGTTCAGAGAATTGGAGAAAATATTTTCAAATCATATATCTCGTAAAGGCTTAGTATCCAAAATATATAAACAGCTGTAATAACTCAACATTAAAAAGACAATAAATATAATTAATAAATGAGCAAAGGATTTGAATAGATATTTCTCCAAAGAAAATATGCAAATGGCAAGTAAGCTCATGAAAAGATGCTCAAGAGTGTTATTCATTAGGGAAATGTAAATAAAAACTACAATGATATACTACTTCATACCCACTAAGGTGGCTATAATCAAAAAGTGATGATAACAAGTGTTAGTGAGATTGTGGATAAAATGAAACCCTCATACATTGCTGGTCAGAATGTAAAATGATGCAGCCACTTTGGAAAACAGTTCAGCAGTTCCTCAATGAAGAGTTATTATATGACTTAGCAGTTTCTCTCCTAGTTATATATCCAAGAGAATTAAAGACAAGTTCACATGAAAATTCATAAATGAATATTTATAGAAGTATTTTCATAGCAGCCCAAAGTGAAAACAACCAAAATCTTCATCAGTGGATGCATGTATAAACAGAATTTGATATGTCCAAATGATAGACTATCATTCAGCCATAAAAATGAATGAGGTGTTGATACAGGACCGACCACTTGTGTGAACCTTGAAAAGCATCATGCTAAGCGAAAGAAGCCACAGACGAAAGGTCGCAAGTTTTATGAGTGTATTCATATGAAATGTCAAGAAGGCAAACACATAGAGAAAAGACAGTAGGTTAGTGGGGAAGTGAGGGTAATTGCTAATGGATGCAGGGTTTAATGACTGTATTTCTATATGAAAAACAAACAACTATGAATTGAAAAAAATTTAAATATCATTTACAATGGCATCAAACATGAAATAATTAGGGTAAATCTGACAGAAGATATGTAAGACCTGTGCACTAAAAACTAAGAATGATTATGTAGAAATTAAAGTAGATCTTAGTAAATGGAGAAAAACACCTCATTAATGGGTTGGAAGACATATACGGTTAAGATGTTAATTTTCTCCAAATTGATCTATAGATTCAATGCAATCCAGTTAAAACTGCAGCAGACTTTTTAAAATATAGAAATTGTGAAAGTGATTTTAAAATTCATATGGAAATGCATCAAATTTATAATAGTTAATACAATGAGAAAAATAAGGACAGTGTGTCAAGAGCATTACCTGATTTCAAGAGTTATTATCACGGTAATCAAGACAGTATGGCATTGCTGTAAAGAATTGTTGGAAACTAAACACATAATTAATGACTGAAATTTTTTCAGGAGATACCAAAAGTATAGTAGGGAGAAAAAATTATAGATGATGAAAGGTCACTCTTCCAGTCCACTTGAGAATGTAATGTGTAGAACTTTAAAACAAGTGTGAACAGGGGTAAGGACTTTTCTTTTTACTAAAATTATCAATGTAGAAATGATTATATAGAATTAATAAGTAATAAAATCATGTGTCTGCTTAATTTTGAATTAAGTACAAATATTTTCAAAAGAAATTTCACAATTATATTTTTATTATGTTTTGTGAATGCTGGTCAGGTTGGCCAGTTGTGCTTTAGAACACGTTTTCTTCTAGTAAGTCAATCATGAATGCCCTCCTTCTTTTTTCTCCTTCCTCCACCTTTCCCCTTCCTCTTCCACTTCTATATCCACTCCCACTTCCTCCTTCTCCTCCTCTTCTTTAACTCAAACTTTGTTAATTATATTTTTCATCCTTTTACTTATTGACGGGTTAATAGTATTATAAATCAAATATTGTTTTACCATGTGTATACTTTAGGAAGAGATGAATCAACTAAAAACAGTGTGAGTTGGTCAAATTTTATACATTCCTGCAAGGTCAATGTCTTATGTGACTGGAAATGGCGTAAATAATGACCATCTCAAAACTCATATGTCTGAAATAAGGATAACCTCTTCTGTTTTGTTCAGCAGACAGCAAAATTAGCTCAGGCTGGTTTTTTTCTTTGAAATAATTGTAGAGTTAAAGAAACTTACAAAAATAGTTTAAAGAGTCTCATATATCCTTCATCCAATTTCTCCAAATGGTGACACTTCATACAGATGTAGTACAACATCAAAATCAAGAAATTGACATTGGAACATTACCATTAACAAGGCTTTAGACCTATTCAGTTTTCAACATTTAAAAACTGCTTTCATGTTTTTGAGTATGTATGTGTATGTGTAGATATATACAATTTTATTCTGTGTATAGTTTAATTTGTTCCATGTATTGATTCATGTGCCACGTATAAGTTCATGATTCATATCAGTGATATGACAGGCTACAACCAATGTTTTCTTTTTATCTTTATCCGTTGTATACAAGTCACCCGACTAGTTCCATCACCTCCAAATGAGGAAGTGTTTTGCAGGAATCTCATTGCTCAGCCCTGCTCTTGGACTCATATGTCCTGGTTTACTAACTTGGAACACAAGGCAGAAGTTGGGTTTCCAAGTCCTTTTTAGGAAGGGAAGCCCTCTTCTTTTATGCAAACAAGGGATAGAAATTCCTAAATAGTGGGAAGAACTTTGTCCAACTCAGTCATATAGCATGTGCTCATCACTTCCCCTGGATACATCAAGGGAACTGTTGCAACTCTACTTGAGTCTGAGCAGTCAGATGCTCTGCATATCCAACTGCACCTGGAGCACTTCTGTTTGGATATCCTAAGCCACTCTCAACTCACCATTTACAAAACAATACTTCTCAACTTTGCTCTTATGCTTCCTTTTTTACAATATTTTCCATTACAGTGAAATACACTATCATAGAGTTAACCACAAACCTTGACAAATAACAGGCTCCTTTTATTTCAACCTCTGCTTCTTCCAAATCTAATTCATTGCTAAATTATAGTAACTCTATGTCCTTATTATCTCCTAAATCTACTTCCTTGGCCACATTCTCTCAGCTACTGCCATATCTCAGGCCCTTCAAGTTTTTTAAATCTATATGATATCTTTTGCCTTTTAATTGGCTTTTCTGTTTCCACAAAGATCTAATGTTTCTCTTATATTACACTCTGCTTTCAGACTGAATTTGAATAATACATGGAATTGGACACATTCTCATATTAAATGTCAGTCATTAAGTTCACTGTAAGTATAAGATACAGTTCAAATTCCTTAGAATCATATTTACGGCTCTTTATAATTTTACCATGCCTATCTCTTCAGTCTCATTTCCAACCCATTCCCTTCCCAGAGCTAAGGTGCCTATGAAAGTCAAACTACCAGTTGCTCATCAAATGTGGAATATTCTCTTGCACTCTAATACCTTTGCAAATACACATTCAGTTCTTCTCTCACCTCCTTATATAACGGACTCCTACTCATCTTTCATAACTAATAAAAACTCTTCCCCCTTCTAAGAAGCATTTCATTGTTCCCACTCCACACAGTTAATTCACAATGCTTTTGATACATTTTAGAATTACCATACTACATTATGCTTTTCACCTTATCATCTACATTATGCTTTTCACCTTACCATCTTTTCACCTTTTCACCCTGAGAACTATCTTTTATTTCATTTCTATATTTCAAGTTATTCTAGATATAATTTTCATGAATATCTGTTTAATGAATAAAGATGTTATAACTAGCAACTAAAATTATAGAATGCAACTGCTGCCAGTCTCTACAGTGACTACGTGAATAATTTGAGCACTTAGCAAAGATATTTTTCTGCCTCTGTCATCTCCCATCTCTCTATCTGAATATGAATACTGTGGAGACTAGTGAAGGAGACATTTTTAAGCTCATGGTTTGTATTCTTCTAGGGTCCCATCCTCTTGAATATTACCAAGAGGATAATATTCAAGGCTAGGGAGAGGGACAGACATATTTAGTTCTTAGATTTTTCAATTGCAGTGTCTGTTCACCATTTCTGAAACATATACTAAGCCATAAGTGTACTTGTTTAGGTGAGTATTTGATTTTGGTTTTTGAAACTGTAGTTATATGAGAAAGAGTAGAAATTGTGATGTTGGAGAAATATAGACTGATAACTCTTGTTATGCTAAGCCAAATAGAATTTTTACAAATTTGTCTTAGTTTGACAACTTAAATAGCTAGAATGTAAGAAATAATTACAAAAACCCTATAATATATTTAAAGTCACAACATGCAGGGTCCTTACCAAAGAAGTTAGAAAAGTAGAGTAACTAGTACTAAAATTTACCTCCAACTTTCTCCTCCACTGTGACAGAAAATCCATTTTAGTGTGATTATATTAAAAGACCTATACATTCTAACAAAATAAGTTATTCAGTCCCCAAGAAAAAAAAATCTAATGAGAATAGGTACAAATAATTTTCAAGTGATAAAAGTTTATTTAATGAAATGCCAGTTTCTCCTTTCCTAAGGCACCGGTGAAATACCATTAACCTTTGAAAACTGAGTCCAAAACTGCTAACCTTTAAGATGCTTTGAAAATACAGATGGAGGATAGCTAGCTAGCTAGGTACATGGATACTTTGACAGGTAGACAGACTACACACAAAAATTGGTTCTAACGTGCAAACTGTATTCAATTTTTCGATTTGATTTTTGTAACTTTTGTTTTTTTATATCTATTTGAGAAACCACATTGGGAAAAACAAACAAACCTGAACTGAAAGATATCCTGGAGTAATGGGGGAAAAAGTGATTTGTGGTTAGACACAGGCACAAGGCCTGTCTCTAACCCATTTCTACTCTTTTACAACTGTGTGACAATGGGAAAATCATTTACAGTCACTCATTCTCTTTAATTATGTTTAATTATGAGCAAAATGAAAGAAAATATTTACCACAAAAAAAATCCAAAAAGAAGACTCAAAATCAATATAAGTCCTCTCTCTTCTTCCTTTCTAATTCTTCTATTTTCTTTTTCAATCAATAATTTGAGTGGGCTGAAGTTTCCTTTATCCTGCTCCACCCAACAAAATAATGTAAAGCATGGTAAGAGAATTGAAGAGACAAGAAAAGAGTGAAATAAAGTGTCCACTTTTGATATTTGATTGCTAATAACTTTCAAGATTCAACTTCCGCTCCCTCCATCCACATCTGGACAAAGTAAAGCCTAGCTGTTTCCTGCTTTGGCACCATAAGGACATCTATACCACATAAGCTCAACCCATACTTGTGGGAAACCCTTATTCCAGCCCCAGCCCCTAACCACCATAAAACTCTAAGCCAGCTGCTCCTCCTTACTCTTTCTCTCTCAAGCCATTTTTGTACCAGCCTGGGAACACACTCTGCTTTGCCCAGAAAGCCTCAATGTATGAGTAATAAATCTTTTCATACCCTCTTGTTGTGCATGTGGCTTTATCAATCCCTACATTCTAAACCAAACTGGATGGAGGGACCCATCCCATGGACATGGGATGGCCACAACAATTAACATTGTGAGCAGAGTGTCTGTGTGATGATAAACCTTCACCATGGGTCTTTCTTCCCTTGCCTTGGCTTGTTGATCTGGCTCTGCTGCCTGCTGGTCAGCATGTACTTTGAGATGCGGCATGCTGAAAAGCTTGTGCTTTTTGCTGTGCTACTTCGTGCTGCGTTTGCTGAGTTGTATGGAGCATCTGTTACAGATTAACCAACCCAAGACAAAATTTTCAAACATTTAGAAACAAGAATATGAGGTGAGAGTCCACTTTAAAGTGGCATTGGGTTAAACGTTTCATTCCAGACTCATATCTATTTCATATGTATGTATGTATGTATTTCTCTTTAATTATGTTTAATTATGAGCAAAATAAAACTTACCTATATTTCTCATATATTATCTCCTTTAGGAAGTCCCAAACCTTCTTGATAGCGACCAAGGCACTCATTTCACTTGTTAAAATGCACAATGTTAGATTCATAAAATAATAATTTATTGGCCTCAGGCTAGGGGTCATAGAGTGCCATAATGCTTTTGTAAACAAATTCGAATTTAATTAAATTAAACATGATATATTTCATTTATCAGTAAATCTTCAGGAGTTAATTGTAATAAAGAATCTGACTCCAGTTTTGATGTTTAACTCTTGACATGTTTTAAGCCTATCACTTCTCCTTCCCTGCTGTACCACATCTGGGCAAGCTGATAAGAAAGCCTCAGTGTGCTCTCTTTTGGCATCAGTGGGGAGTTCAAACCATACAATATGAGTTTGCACATGTGAATTTATCCTAGCCCACTTCCTCACCACTATAAAACCCCAAGCCAGTAGCCCTTCCTTGATTTTTTTTTTTTCTCAAGCCATTTTGGGATCAACTTGGAAGTCAGCTGAGCTCTCCCAAGAAAACCTGGTTATGTGAGTAACAAACCTTTTCATACCCTCTTGGTATGTGTGCAACTTGCAAATGAAATTTTGAGTGGAGAGTCCATCTCACTTCTTCGGGCTAATCACAAGAGGATAAATAATATCATTTTCATAAAGTGTACTTAGTTGGAAAGGGAATGTTTGGTTGCTTTTCACATTGTTTTACTTTACTCCTCTTTTCTCTTTTCCTTTCCATTCTTCTGTTTCAGGAAGAAGATTTAGACTGATTCTTTCTTGACTGCCCTTGTCTTTTCTGCTGTTTTCCCTATCCCACCTCAACCCCATTAGTGGAAGACACAGAACAGCATTTTTTTAATTGAAATATAGTTGATTTACAATGTTCTGTTAATTTCTGCTGTACAGCAAAGTGATTCAGTTATACATGTATACATTCTTTTTTATATTCTTTTCCATTATGGTTTTTCTTAGGATACTGAATACAGTTCCCTGTGCTATAAAGTAGGACCTTGTTTGTTCATTCAATATGTAATTGTTTTCATCTACTAACCCCAAACTCCCGTCCATCCCCCACCTCCTGCACTTGGCAACAACAAGTCCGTTCTCTATGTCTTTGAGTCTGTTTCTGTTGCATAGATAGGTTCATTTATATCATAGTTTAGATTCCAAAGATAAGTGATATTATAGTATTTGTCTTTTTCTGACTTACTTCACTTAGTATGATAATCCCTCGTTCCATCCATGTTGCTGCAAATAGCATTATTTTGTTCTTTTTTAACGCTGAGTAATATTCCATTGTGTATACATACCACATCTTTATCCATTCATCTGTTAATGGATCTTAAGTTGTTTCCGTATCTGGGCTATTGTGATTAGTGCTGCTATGGACCTAGGGGTGCATGTATCTTTTTGAATTACAGTTTTGTCAGGTATATGCCCAGGAGTGGGATTGCTGGGTCATATGGTAATTCTATTTTTAGTTTTTTGAGGAACCTCCATACTATTTTCCATAGTGGCTGCACCAACTTACATTCCCACCAACAATGTAGTAGGGTTTCCTTTTCTCCACACCCTCTCCAACATTTGTTAATTGTAGACTTTTAAATGATGGTCATTCTGACCAGTGTGAGGTGATACCTCATTGTACTTTTGATTTGCATTTCTCTAGTGATTAGTGATGATGAGCATCTTATCAAAGCTCAGTGGTTTTAAGTTGTGGTCCAGCAGCATCAGCACCACCTGGGAACTTAGAAATGCTATTTCTTGAGTTCTACCCCAGACCTATTGGAGCAGAGATTTGATGGCAGGGGCACTTACCTTTCTGTGTTGAAACAACTCTCCCAGTGATCCTGCTGATCTTAAAATTTGAGAACTAATGATCTCAGAGTACAAGAGAGGGTCTTTTGAAAAGATAAGGAGTGTGTCAGACTGGCTGTGTTTCAGGGTTCTCGTGTGGCTTGTGGGATCTTAGTTCCCCCACCAGAGATTAAACCCATGCCTTTGGCAATGAAAGAGCAGAGTCCTAACCACTGGACTGCCAGGGAATTCCCCTGGAATTTTCTTTCCATGTTTGTTCTTAAGATGTCAAAGGTAAAGTTTGGAGGGTAACTTTGTTTACCTTGAGATATCTTAGGTTATAATAAAAAGCAGTTTTGATGAAAATGATATATTATCTACCACAAATTTGTTCTGAGTGTAAAAACTAATGATGCAGGTTAAGAGATTGGCTAAGAAAATGGAGCCAAAGCCTCCACTTATAATAAAGAGTTCTTTGGCCTGGACTGCCCTTTGTGTCTGTGTATGGGTACAAACAAATGCACACATATATAGTACACACCCTGGGAAATAAATTTCAGGAAGTGGTTGATTTGTTGTTCTGCCAACTCTCTTTCCATCAGAGACACAATTAACAAGCAAGATGGAATAAATTATTTCTAATATCCTCTCCAGTTTCAAAATTTGAGGGCCTGTTAATAGTATTGAAGTTTTCATCCTATTATCAGAGAGAAGGTCTCAGTCCTTTTTGCTTTCCCACTTTTCTGCGGGTCAGGTTTTCTGCTACAGATATATTTTAAAGAAAACTTTGGTCATATGTTTACATATTTTTTGCATTAGCAGAATCTTCACAATATTGGTATAAATGGAATTTTTTCTACTACTTTCTGTAATTGGATTCTTAGGGGAAAAACTGCATTATAAGTAGAAGATTAATCCAGTGGTTACCAGAAGATATTCTTTAATATGAATAAAAATGTTGACATTTCTTTGTAACCTTATATTTTCATGGTCATTTTATATTCTCTCTGCCAGGATTTTATGAAGATCAGGATTTTTCCAGCATATATTTTCTTTCTTTAAATTTTTGGTTTTGTAGCGGTCTATAGCATTACACTAATTTTGATAAGTAAAAAATAAACTTCTGAGAAATAAAATACCCTGAGCCTTTGACAAATTTTGTGTATGCAGATTTTTTCAGCTATAAAATTACCATGATTCATGGAAATTAAAGAAGTTTAATTTACCAAGAACTGACATATCCAATGATCTCTAATTTTAATGTTTTTTTAGTGGATAGTTGAAGTGATTGTCTTTCTAATTTTTTTTTTTTTGCTTCTTTATATTTTCCTCTCTTTATTCCTTGATTTCCTACTGAAAACTGTGATAAAATTAAGGAAACATTTTTTCTTCTATATTATCTCATTTATCTTTCTATTTCCAGAAACTTAAACACAAGCACTGTACATAGTTGACCACTCATTCCTTTATGGATGAATTCTTTCAGATTATCATATTAGTATAATGGGATAGGGGACTCTTTCCTTAGGCTGTGAAATAATATTTCTATTCATTCTGAAAGTCATTTTTTCCTACTAGATTCTGTAATTTTTCAGTAGTTATCCATTAAATCCCTGGATTGGGTATCAGAAATTCTTAGGTTTTTTTTTTTTTTTAATTCTGTGTGAAGATGAAGTTTAAGTCTCATTAAGTAGGACTCATGTGTTCTAAGAATAGTGAAGAATTTGCACTGAATTCTTGTTGACTCTCACTAGAATGGTCCTAAGGTCATGAGCATGGAGCCAAGCTAACTAGTCATCATGGAATTGAATTGTATCAAAGCAAGCCCCTCCTCCAGGCTAAAGAGCAGCAGGCCGAGAGGCTGACTAAGCTTGAGCAAAGCTGGCATTAATTAGTTTTGAGCTTTTCTGGACCAGATGATCTCTGAAGTCACATTCAATTTTGAGATCCTTTTTTGAACTTGTCATTGATAATATTTTAAAATATCTTAATACTACTAAAATATTATTTATAAATAATTGCTTACTTCAGGTTATTTCTGAAAGATGGTTAATAATTTGGATTTTGTTCTGGTGCTTGGCTTCATTTGTAATTAATGACATGAATAGAGAGTGCATTGAGCTTCTAATTGTCTTATGTGCTAGAATAGGTTTAAGTATAGCTAATGTAAAATTAAAATTACAGCCCTTACCCTTAAGGAGTTTACCTGTTGACAATTCCACTTGCAATAAAGAACTAATTTGGGTACTATTTACACTTAATACTAGTAGTTATTACTAATTAAAGATTTTTCTCCTCCCTACCTAATCTCTACCTCTCAAGCCTCTGCCACACACCTTCAAATTAAGATTCTGAGTTTTTCTCATCTTGTCCTGTAGTATTCACTAACAGGGTATTAATTTCTAGTGCTGTTTTTACTTCCCTACCTGTAGGGCATAACTATAGGATTTATATTCTAAATATTGTGTGTATATGTGTATAATCTCTAAAATTCTCTCGTCTGAGATAATTTTCATTTAAAAATGAGGGTAGGGCTCCCTGGTGGCGCAGTGGTTGGGGGTCCGCCTGCCGATGCAGGGGACACGGGTTCGTGCCCTGGGCCGGGAAGAACCCACATGCCGCAGAGCAGCTGGGCCCGTGAGCCGCGGCCACTGAGCCTGTGCGTCCGGAGCCTGTGCTCTGCAACAGGAGAGGCCACAACAGTGAGAGGCCTGCGTACCGCAAAAAAAAAAAAAAAAAAAAAAAAATGAGGGAAGTGTTAATTACAATCACAAGATTTATCATAGTGCATGTAATTGAGGCTTACCTTGTGTATAGAAAATGTATGGGATAGAAACCATGCCTATTGTCTTCATAATTTTACCTCAGACTTCTTGTATAGGGCATTATGACTAGCAGGAATTCATTAATTATCCACTGAATCGATTCTGTTTGTTTACTTCTCATTTACTCTGTAACTCTGTGCAGTGTGCTTCCCTAGTCCATAATACCATGAAGAGTATTCTTGCCATGGTCATTTTTCTAAATCCAAGGGAAATTTTTAAGGTTCTAAGTTATCTTACCTTAATTTAAATAGTTTGAAAGTGTGTTGAGGGTGTCTGCCTTGAAATTTTTACTTCTTTCATTTACATAATTATACTTTGATTTTCTATCTCTCATTTTTCAATAATCCTTTATCTTCTTCCCCTCTTTCTCTGAACAAGCTGATCATATTGATGTTTTACAGAGTTCTACTTCCAATCCTCTTCTCATTTAATCTCACCAAAAGTATGCCAAAGTTTCAATACTCTTCAACATGGTGATGAATCTCAAGACAGTAATCTTCAACCTAATTTTCCAAAATTATATGTCCATCTCCCCACTAGATATCTCCAACCAGATAATCCAAAGTATAATACCATAAGTGTAATATGTATAAAACCAAACATTTTATCAATTAATAACCTCCTTCTCGACTTTAAATCTGTTTTAATTCTATGTTCCCTTTATCAGTGAATGTCCCAGCCTTTCACTCAGCTTTCAACATCACAAAATCAGAAAGCATTATTTAGTTCTCCTTTTTACTCATGTAATCAGCTACCAAATCCTATTGATTCAATCCATTTAGACCTCCTTAATTTGCCCGATTCTTTTTATCTCCTCCAAAATGTTAAGGACTATCATTCTCATTTCTCACTGAGTTTATAAAAACAATCTCCTAATCAATCCCATACCTCTAGTCCTTACTCCCTTCAAATAAAATATATGATATGCCACACCTGTTTAAAATCCTTTAGCTATTTCTTATTACCTGTAATAAAAGGTAATGAGACTCAGTTCTTAGACTCTTGCCTAATTGGTGAGTGGTTTCCCCATCACCCCATCTCACCACTAATTTCTTCTTTGTTATAGCACGAGGCATGGGAAATATTCCCAGTCCCAGAATGTACACTATATCAGTCTCCTCTCCAGTGGTTGCGTGTGCTTCCTTTCCCAACTTGGATGACTTCTATTTATCCTCCAAAACTGAATCATCACCTCCTCCAAGAAGCTTCCTCTAAGGTTGTTCTGCTCTGGGGTTCAGCTTTGGGGAACCCTTTATATGTTCCAATATCATCTGTTGTAGTTCTACCATAGAAATTATTACACTATATTGTATTGTCTCTGTTTTTACCTGCCCTTTCCAATACACGATTATATTGAAACTACTTGGGGTAAAAATGATTTAGCATTTGTGCAGCCCAATTCTTGACAGAATACAACTCGTTAAATGATTTTGAATGAAACCAGAATCTGTGTCCCATCAAAACTTCTTTCTTAGGAGGTATATTCTGGTTTCTCAGTATGCACATTGTACGCTACCATCTGTGGTTCTTATTGTTTAAATTTCACTATTTTCTTTCCATGTGGGTGGCTTGCTTTATGCTTTCAAAACTTCCCTGGTGGTCCAGTGGTTTAGACTGGGCTTCCAGTGCAGGAAGGATGGGTTCGATCCCTGGTGGGGGAACTGAGATCCCGCAGACCACAGGGCGTGGTTAAACAAAAAATTTTTAAAAAGGAAATCTAAAATGTGCTCTCTATGGATACAAGGTAACATAGAAGAAAGTTTATCTTTTCCAGATGAGTCATGTTCTATTTTTTGTATGCCGTGGCCATTCATTAAATGACCTCTTTTTCTCTGAAAATGTTTATGTTCCTACATATATATTCCTTACTCTACCTAGAAGTTATATGTAGCCTAGTAAATTGTGTTTTGTGAAGTTCATTTAATTGGCTTTGGAAAATTGGAGGTGACTATCACAACTCTTTAATTTAGTTTCTACTGGATGTTTTGGCCATAATGGAAAAGTTAACAAACTCAAATCTCAATATTTCATTACTGTGTGGTGGACAAATTTATGAATTACAAGGTTAGGAATACAATGGAGAGAGTCAGAGGTTGATTCGAGATTTAGGAAAGGGAATTTGTGGCTTTCTAAAATTATGACATTAAATTTGAGGTTTCTCTCATTTCTCTTTTTTTTTTATGTGGGCTCAACAGAACAATTGCCTGGGCACACACAAAACATTATAAGCTACTCAGTATACAAAAAATACAAAACATGAAATCATAATGTTTTCTTGTTTAGTATAAATAGTTGAGGTATTTAAAATATTTCAAGTTACTGTGAAATTCACTACCATTATTGTCATCACCTATTTAATGTTTCTTACTTTTGGGAATGATCCATAAATTATA
This sequence comes from Kogia breviceps, assembly GCF_026419965.1. Classification (NCBI taxonomy): domain Eukaryota; kingdom Metazoa; phylum Chordata; class Mammalia; order Artiodactyla; family Physeteridae; genus Kogia; species Kogia breviceps. The sequence goes on from NC_081322.1 coordinate 51,560,478, forward strand.
ATATTTAAACAATGATTTCACTAATATTCTTAGCAATTTTTTATTTTAGTTGCATTAGACTGAAATTAATTCTCTGGAAGGGATTTACATGTATATATTTATACATCTTCTCCACATATATTTCTCTTTTAGGTGGTCAAAGTAGGAGCATTTATTTCTGACATGGAGCATATTGAGCCAAAATTTTAAATGACTCTGATATTTTAAAATGTAACTTATTCTATATTTAATTTACTGAATCCTAGAATAATTGGAAGATCAGATATAATGGATAGAATTAGTGATTATAGCTTCTGAAAAAGATGTAAATGTTCCTTTTTTTTTTTTTTTTTTTTTTTTTTTTTTTTTTTTTTTGCGGTATGCGGGCCTCTCACTGTTGTGGCCTCTCCCATTGCGGAGCGCAGGCTCCGGACGCACAGGCTCAGCGGCCATGGCTCACGGGCTTAGTTGCTCCGCGGCATGTGGGATCTTCCCGGACCAGGGCACGAACCCGTGTCTCCTGCATCGGCAGGCGGATTCTCAACCACTGCGCCACCAGGGAAGCCCCCCTTTTTTTTTTATTATACAGAATTCTGGTACATGAAGCACTTTTAATTTATAGAGTTATTCTTGGGCAATACTTGTCACATTAGATCTGTTAATTCCACGCAGGAATTACTGTTATTATTACATTGTCTTCATAAAGAATGTCACTCATTATTTCACTTAAAGTTTACTTCCTGAGAATACTGAAGGCCATGATCTATAGACAGACAATGAGTTTAGTTTAAGAAAGTTAGTTTTCTTTTAGATGATATTTGAAAAGCAGAAGCGAAAGAAAATAAGGGTATTTTTTATCTAAGTTACTTTGTTTATTGAAGTGTTTAATTGTGGTTGTTAAATCAACTTATATTATACCTTTCCTTGTGTGTTTGTTAAGTTCCAGGAAACATTGTTGATTCTTTAGTAAAATCTTTACATCTTAAAGCTTATTTGAAGATTATTATTTACGTTTTTTTAATGTTTTACCCAGTCTTCCCACCTTCAATTTTATAATCTTATATGCATTTATTCCTCCTTGTAATTAACTCTGTCAGTTTCTAAGCCATATGCTTTGGATAATTCATTTTCAGTGAGTGCTAAAAATTGTAAATGTTAACTACAGTAGAAAAAGAAATTTTAACATGTGCTAGCAAATATCCTCAAACATCAGCAGTAGAAAGAATCTCAACTAAAAATTCCTACCAGAGATGATTTGATCATAAACCTTTCAAGCAGAAAATTGGCAATCACTGTAGAAACAATTCCTCAGGAAGGTATTCAGCTTTCAAATAACCCCGAAACAAAGCAACCCAATGACATTTACTTTCTGAAAAGGAAACCTCCCTGGTCCCTCCACCTCAGGGTCCTCTGGAAAGCAAGCCTGGAGGAAAACATGACAAACAGAGACGCTTGGAAGTGTGAGCCTTAAATATTTTCCTTTTTTCCTGAGCCTTTAGGAGCCAATTAGTTCCAAAGTCTTTTGGAAATGGTACAGGTTTGAATGGTATAGATAATATAAAGATCATAAGAATAGACACCAGGGCTCATTAACCTATTGGTGAGCTGAAATATGCCCCTAGCCTTTTGTACAACTCAATTCAACCAGTCTGGAAACATCCTGGAACACAAACAAAACTCAGTCTGGAACCACTCAGAACAGAAAGAACCATAAAGATGAATGCCTTGTGTTTCAGTTTTCTTTTAAAGATTATCTTTAAAATTTAAGATATTTGGTGGGTGTACTCTGCCCCTTGGACTTTATATACACAGAAACATTATTATATGTGTGTATGTGTGTGTGTGTGTATTTATTCAAACTCTACTTTTACTTCTAGATTTACACATTTTGAATAAATTTATATGTATATTTTATATATATATATATTTTCAGCCACTAATAATTTTCAGAATAAATTTGAATTTAGGAAAGGCATTAGGAATTACAGAAAATCTATTCTAACATTTGACTTAAAAAATCATGACAAAAATTCACCACAAGTCTCTAAAATGACCATGTCAGAATTGAGAAATTAAATATAATATACAATTTTAATCTGCTAATATGTATTAAGTACATATTAAGTACTTACTTCCCCAAAATAAGCAGAGAGGAAAACATGTATTTTATTGTATAGGATACTCTTAGTCACTCATTCAAGTCCTATTTTCTCATATTTAGCTTATACTCAATTATAAAATGCTTGCTTATCTAGTTTGTCATTTCTAACCTACTATTATCATCAAAAGGAGGCTTCTAGGCTACAGTGTTTTAAATGCAGTCAAACATAGGAAATGATGCCAAGGTCAAATACAATCATAAAGACTGAAATGTACTAAAGAATTCAACACTATAGTGTAGACTGATGGACAAAAGTTTCCATTCACCTCAACTGTAGAGGGAAGAAAGAATCTGGCAAATGAGGTGGGTAGAAGGAGCCCCTAGACCTGGGTTAAAGCCCTAGGCTTTCCAGTCCCTTGCGAAGATGATTCTCTTACTGAGCCTCAGTTTATTCTTTTACAAAATGAAGGGGCCAAACCAGACTAGATTTTTTCATCACTAAGGATCTATTATATAAATAATTATGAGCTGGATTTCTCAGGAAACGTGTAAGATAGATTTACTGTTTGTTTAAGGGGACAATGTCATGCGGAAAGGATTCTTAAAAAAACTCCATTAAAATGCATAAAGTATAAAAAAGCATTAGTGATTAAAGTGGGTTAGCTCTGATTAGTTGAAAACCTTTATATCTGTATAATAATTCATGTCTAAAAACAGGGAGCAAATTAGGAGTTCTACATTTCAACCAAAATTTAAGAGAGATATTACTAATTTAAGAGTAGAAATATGCATTATTGATACTAATTCACATACTTAATATAAAATAATATTTTATATTTCTAAAAATTAGGTTATTGAGTCTAATTAGCTATGTACTCCAGCAAACCCAATTCACTCATAAAATTAAACAAAATAGTATTAGACTGGAAATGCTAACTCAAAATACATCTGCAGCAATAGGATGTGTAAGGTGATAATAAATTTTCTAGAAAGCTGAGTGGGTTATAAAAGAATAGTTGCATTGATTGATTAATTCAAAGTTGGGTATGTTAGGTACACAATTTTTATGCTAAAATAGTAGTGTGCAATTTAGGAATAGCAGTGGTTGACAATTTGAAATAGGTTTCTTATTGAAAAATGCATTGAATAGATGTTTGATCACCAGTAAATCCTATCATTTATATCTTATTTTTATTTTGTTTTGTTCATGTTTACTTGAGGCAGGAGGAAAATCAGATTGGAGTGGTATTAAATTACTTGGGTTCTCTCTGGCTCTACCTTTAATTGTCTTGATGGCCCAAAGCAATTCAGTAGGTTGAATTAGAGGTTTTAACTAGTGACTATTAGATCCTTTCAATTTCTAAAATAATATAGGCTTATGAAGAGTATTTGGGGAAAAAATGGCTAGCAGGATAGTCTGGAGTAAATTCTTCCCACAAGTGAGTGTTCCTGTTTCTCTCCTATCTGAATTTGCCCAATTCCAACATGTCCAGTAACTTCTGATTCTCATTTCTCTCCTACAACTTCACACTTTATTCTCTCAATTCCCTACCTACTCAAACATCAGTAATTCTTCTTTTTGAATTCCATGTCTTATAATTCCTATTTCTAATTCTTTGGTCTCCTGTGTCTTTATATATTTTCTTTGCTTTTTTATTTTTAATCTGAGTACAAATCTGAGTTGGAGTAGCACAAATGTAAATGTGCAGCATGAGTATTAGCAAAACTTTTGGTTCAGAAACAAATATGAGGTGTATTTTTTTTACTACATAATGACGCTTAGACTCTTATTAACATCACAAACTGGATGATTGAATTAATTTTCCCAATTTAATGAGCATATTGTGTCAGCTATAGACATGACAATGTCGATCTGTAAAGATTGTGTCTGTATGTAGTGCATGTGTCTGTATGTATTTGTTTAGCTTACACTCACATTTTAATTATATGTCTACTGATTTTCTAGAAATTATTGTTAGATTTAATGAGTTTTAGTTTTGGAAAAGGTGAATTTTGTAATTTTAAGATTTTTCTTTATGTAAACTTCATAAATCAAAGTACTTAGCGTTTGGGGGGATTCTGACCTTCTATTAAGGTAACACAATACTGCTAATACTCCTAATAACAATCATATACATTAATGTAACAAATAAATGCCCTGATGGTAAAGAAATCGAGGCAATTTCCTGTATATTGTTTTTAGAAGGTAGTGTCCATTTCTAACTAATAGATGGAGAGAACTTTGATGTATGTAGTGTGGTTTGAAGTGTACTGAAAACACCACATTTCAAAAATACTTTCTATGCTATGCAGTTCCTGTGAATTACTAAGGATTGCTTCTATATTCCAGGAGACACACAACCATGAATGGGAAGTCCACTGTCTTTCAGTTATTAATTTATACTTACAATGGGTTTGAGTTTTCAAGTGTGAGAGTTCTGATCTACAACTTATACTATAGGAAAAGAAAAGAAGAAATATTTGTGAAGGAGTTAAATATCAAGGAATTTCTGAGGGAAGCTGACCCACCTGTAATGTCAGTGCAAGTTGGATTTTGCAAAGCCAGAGGACAGCATGGGAAGAGGAGGAAATATAAAAAGGAATTGAAAAAGCACATATACAGGAGATGTGAAGGCAGTGTTCCTGACTTTAGGATGCTGAAATTAAAACTTCATAGCAAATGTCATTAAAAAATTATAGATCTAAATTTTCCTCCTTAAAATTGGATAGTGAATATTATAGAACAAATTTTAATATATCAGTCAGTTGATAATTCATATTTGGAAGGGGAAACTCCAAGTTACTTTCTGAGAAAATGTCTACTTTTCTTGGAATAATTCCTGTGTACAAGAAGAGAAGTGGTACGTTCTTTTTTAGACGATTCATTAAACTTTAATTTTCATAATGCAGCTACAGACTCATTCTGGGTTTTAGAACATTTGAATTGTCCGTTATTTTATAGTAACCCTATACTTCTAGGAGTAAGAGAGTAGAGTAGTAAGAGAGCAAATTGGAAAGGTCTTCTATCTAGCTCCTGTCAAAGGCGAAGTGATTCTTGGAGAAAATTTTATGTTTATGTCATTTGTGCTACTCAAAAATATCTTTGTATTAAAAGATACCATACAAAATATAACTTGGTCTAAAGATTTTAGTACAACATAAAACCACTTTGAATGAATTCAGTTTTGAAAGTCACAATGTGAAGCAAGGTTATGCTGAATAGTAACTCCCTAATCTCAGAGACTTCAGATAGGTTTTATTTCTTGTCCATGCCTTATGTTCATTTCTAGTCTCAGATGCCCTGCTCTGAATTATTCTCACTCTGGTACACAGGCCAAGGAATGGCTACTATCTTGAACATCATCACTGTACCATGATAGAAGGAAAAGAGTGCTGTGGAGAACCCACACGGGCAATTAAGTAACACATGGCACTTACACTTAAGAACCATTTACTAAACCATTCATATGGCTGGACAACCACAGTGAGCAAAGAAGCACAGCTGTCATCTCTGTCTAGAAGAATGAGAATTGGAAATATCCAGGGAGTAGAATATATAATCAACACATAAATACCATAAACAAATATTTAAAAATATTTTTACATGGTCTTTTCCACCATGTTATACATACAGTCGTTATACATATATTACTAAGAATATTTTTTACAAAAGTTAGAGTCTACTATATAAGATCCACATGACGACTTATTTTAGATTATAATATCAAGGAAAGTTTAATTTTTGTTACTTTTTACCCTGAGATTTACTTTCTGTCTGATAAGCTTCACTGTATAATTGACAGTTTTTTTCTTTTGTGTCATGATTGTCAGGAAACTTAAGGTAAATTTGAAATTCAATCAAGAGTAATTTTTCTGAATTTTAGAATTATAATGTTTTATTGTTTTTTCCTTAAGAAGCATTTGCTATTTGTATTTATAGTTTAATATTTAGGTTAAACATTTAAAAGAATGAATGAAATAGATCTTTCTGGAAAAATAGGTCATTATGACTTTGTTCTACAGTGAACCCTAATTTCTTTTTAAAAAATTATTGTTTTAATGTGGTAAAAAACTTAATCTGACATTTACCCTTTTAACTGAGTTTTAAGTGTACGATACAATATTAACTGTAGGCACAATGTTGTACAGTAGTTCTATAGAACTTATTCATCTTGTATTACTGAATCTTTAAACCTGTTCATCAGTAGCTCCCCATTTACTCCTCCTTCGTGCCCCTGGCAACCACCATTCTTTCTGTTTCTATAAGTTTGGCTATTTTAATATCGTTTAGACGTGGAGTCATGCACTAGTTGTCTTTCTGTGACTGGCTTATTCCACTTAGTATTATGTCTTGAAGTTTCATCCGTGTTTTCACATATTGAAAATTCCTTGTTTTTTTAAGGCTGAATAGTTTTCCATAGTATGTATATACCACATTGTCTTTATCCATTCAGCCTTCAATGAACATTTAGGTTGTTTCCACTTCATGGCTATTTTCAATAATGCTGCAATGAATGTGAACCTGCTAGTGTATCCTCAAGATCCTGATTTCAACTATTTTGGATTAATACTGAGAAGTGAGAATCCTGGATCATATGGTATTTCTATTTTTATATGTTTAAGGAAACTTGATACTGTTTTACATAGTTGCACTATTTTGCCTTCCCACCAGTGGGAAGGGTGTAAGGGTCCCAATTTTCTATATTTTTGCCAACGTTTTGTCGTTGTCCTGTCGTTTGTCCTGACATCCTGTGAGGTGATTTCATTGTCGTTTTGATTTGTATTTCCCTGATGATTAGTGATGTTGAGCAGTTTTTCATATACCTGTTGGGCATTTGTATGTCTTCTTCGGAGAAATGTCTATTAAATTCCTCTGCCCATTTTTAAATCGGGTTATTTGTTTTTATGCTGTTGAGTTGTGGAGTTTCTTATATATTTTGAGTACAACCATTTATCAGATATATGGTTTGTGAATATTTTCTCCCATTCTGTAGAGTGTCTTTTCATTCTGTTTATTATTTCCTTTGCTATTCAGAAGCTTTTTGGTTTGATGTAGTCCCACGTGTCTATATTTGCTTTTGTGGTCTTTGCTTTTGGTATCATAGTTGTGAAATCATTGCCAAGACCAATGTCATAAAGCATTTCCCCTGTGTTTTCTTCCAGGAGTTTTATAGTTTCAGGTGTAATGTTTAAGTGTTTAATGTTTAATCCATTCTCAGTTGATTGTTGTGTATGGTATAAGTGTCTGATTTCATTCTTTTGCATGTGGATATCCAGTTTTCCCAACACCATTTATGAAAAAGACTTATCCTTTCCATACTGTGCATTCTTGACACTCTCATTGAAGATTAATTGACCTTATATGCTTGGATTTATTTCTGCACTCTCTATTCTATTTTATGTCTATATGTCTGTTTTTATGCCAGTACCATCCTGTTTTGATTGCTGTAACTTTGTAATATATTTTGAAATCAGAAAGTGTGATGCCTCCAGTTTTGTTCTCTCTCAAGTATGATTTGGCTGTTCATGTTCTTTGGTGTTTCCATATGAAGTTTAGATTTTTTTGTACTTCTATAAGAAAGTATCAATGGGAATTTGATAGAGATTGCACTGAATCTGTAGATTACTGGGTATCATGGAACTTTTAATATTGTTTCTTCCAATTCATTATCACAGAATGCCTTTCCATTTGTGTCTTCTTTAATTTCTTTCGTTAATTTTTTTTGGAATTTTCAGTACATAAATCTTTCTCTTTTTTAGTTATTTATACTTAAATATTTTTGTGTGCTATTGTAAATGGGATCTTTCTCTTCACATAGTTCATTAGTAGTGTATACAAATGCAAATTATTTTTGTATGTTGATTTTGTATATTGCAACTTTGAGGAATTTGTTTATTTGTTCTAACAGTTTTTTGCAGAGTATTTATGGTTTTCTACATATAAGATTATATCATTTGGAAAAGGGACTTCTTATCAGATTTGGATGCTTTTTAGTTCTTTTTCTTGCCTAATTGCTCTGGCTAAGATTTCCAGTACCATATTAAAGAGGAAAAAGTGGCATCTTTGCCTTGTTACTTATCTGAGATTTTTTTTTAAAACTTATTTTTTCACTACTGAGTCTAATGTTAGCTGTGGGCTTTTTATATATGGCCTTTATTGTGTGGAAGTACTTTGCATCTATTCCTAGTTTGTTGAGATTTTTATCATGAAAGAGTATGGAATTTTACCAAACACTTTTATTTTTTTGCATCTATTGACAATCATGTGATTTTTGTCTTTCATTGTATTAATGTCGTGTATCACATAAATTGATTTTTCTATTTTGAACCACCCTTGAATTCCAAGGATACATACTTGAAATTTATCCATGTTGTATGATCCTTTTAATGTATTGTTGGATTCAGTTTGCTAGTATTTTGTTGGTAATTTTTACATCTATATTCATCAGGGATATTGGCCTGTAGTTTTTCTTTTTCATGGTGTGTTTGTCTAGCTATGGTATTAGGGCAATGTTGGCTTCATAACATAAGTTTGGAGGTGATCCAAACTCAATTTTTTTGGAAGAGTTTGAGAAGTATTGCAATAATTTGTCTTTAAATGTCCTGTAGAATTCACCAATGAAGTCATCTGGTCCTGGACTTCCTTTGTTGGGAGGCTTTTGATTACTGGTTCCATCGCCATACTAATTATAGATCTGTTTAAACTTACTATTCCTCCATACTAGTTATAGATCTGTTTAAACTTACTATTTCTTATAATCTTAGGATAGTTTTAAGACAGAATGTGAATGTTACAGTCTTTGACAATGTAAAGCATAGTTAATAGAGAATGGAGAAGAAAGGAAAAAGAGAGGTTAGATGAAGTTATATCTTCATATTATAAATAGTGGATTGTAACTTTTGAGCACTTACCATAGAAGGACATTGTGCTAAATGCTTCACATCCAATAATTCATTTAAAAACTCAAATTCATGAACCAGGTTTTTTTAGATGAAAAACCTGGAGGCACACAGATATCAAAGGATTTGACCGTGATTACACAGGGAGTAAATAACATTGAGTGAAAATGCCAAAAAGTGATTGAATTATAGAGAGAGCCTAAAGTATTGAAGTATTAATTTAAAATATTGTTTAAATTTATAAATGTAAATAAGGAATTAAAATCATTCTAGAGCTATATTTGGAGGAAGATGCAGAAATAGAAGAACAAGCACAAATGCTTTAAATGTGTTAATACTTATTAATCAGATTTACATGCTATATAATGTCTGAAGTTAATCAACAATAATATATATTTAGATATTTATTTATAGATATGGTAAAAACTATCAGAAGATTTTAAAACAGTAACAGTTAAACGTTTTTGCCTAATAAAGGAAGAATAAATATGGGGAAGGTTAAGGAAGATGTTTGTTTTGCTACCATGTGTAAAAATTATTTGATTTTTTAAAATGTAAAATTATTATATATTATAGAATTTCAGCAAAGCAAAAATATTGTCAATTTTAAGTGCAGTGATATATAAAATGTATTTTATATGTCATTTGGACAAAAGTTTATCTCATAATTGTTATGACAAAATGCTATCTTATCACAAACTTTTTATTTTATATACTTCTAGAAAGAACTTATAGAAATAATTTATTTGTACCTATTTACACATGTATTTTTACCACATACTGTATTAGGCATAAGGAAATACTGTATTAGGCATAAAGAAAAAAGGATACTGTAACCAAAATGAATTTTATAGTATACCTTTTGCACGGTCTACCCCTTTGCCATCTAAAGTGTCCTACTCTTAAGCTCTTTGCCTTGTGTCAGTGTCACTTTAGCAGAAATACAGCAGCCATTTTTCAGGGAAAAGAAAAAAAAAAAGAAAAAAACAGGTAGCTTCTTGCATATTTGGTCTGCTCTTTAGAATACATTCCAAACAGCTGAATTATTAGGCATTTTTTGTTAGTAGTCTTGTGGCCTATTTTTAATTTGATAAATAAAAGCAGTAACAGTTTAGCTGGCTCTTGTTTGATTCTACATGTTCCCTGAGAAATTCATCAAAACCATGACAGTTGGAAAATAACATGCAAAAAAAAAGATTTTAGAAGACTAATTTTTAAAATACATTTTAATTTGCATATTTATCTCAATATACCCGTGTGTGCAAATAAGTTTTTTTAAGTACAGATAACAGAAAGAAGTGTTATAAACATGACAAATGATGCTGTAAATGCTAATGTGCCCTTGTATGACTATGTGGGACTAAATACTTCGGAGCCTAATAAGTCATGTCCAAATATTTGAGTGAAACTTTTATATGAATGAAAACTCATTTAAGAAGATTAAAATGGCTACAGTTTATCAAAAGGGCCACTTTGGAGTGGTTAGCCCTAATGATGGGTCTGTTAGACATACTCTGAAAGCACAAATGAGAGAAGAGTTGTCTCTGATTATTTTCTCTCTTCTCTCAAGCATTCCTCTCCCAATTCCTATTTGCCTTTGGTTAAATTTTGCCAAATTTCTTTCTAGGAATTTGGCACTAATATATTCCCCCACTAGTATAAAATAGAGCTCACTTCTGAAAAATTCAGGCCTTATAAGATTACCATTAAAAAGAAAAAGAAAAATTTTGTATCTTTTGAGTTAAAAATGGCCTCTAAATTTAAATTGCATTTATTTGGCTTCAGTAAGTTTTGAAATATTTTCACGTTTTCTGTTGCTTTTGTAGGTGAATTCACAATCCCGTTTATTGATGTTCTTTTATAATTTCTTATTCACGTCTATTGCTTTTAGTTAGGTATATATTGAGAAATTTACTTCACAGTGAGAGTAGTATTAATGACTGTATTAATATGTGCACAAAAATTATTTTGTTATGTGCATAATTTCATGTTTTTAAACATATAAATCCCAATTTTATCTGTAATTTTATGTTTGATATGGTGTAAATTAAGAATCTTCACTTCAGAAAATTCTCATAGTATATTATTATTCAACATCAGTTAATGTATCCAAAATTCTCAGTGCTATTTAAAATTTTAACTTATATTATTCCTACAGGGAAATAAGTTGGGGAAAATAATATCAGATTAAAGTTGATCTTTCCTTATTTCCTTTACGGAATTTACCACATTGTATCAGAATTGTTTATTTGCTGTCTCCTCACTAGACTTTGGTTATCATTATTTTTTTTTTTTTATTTTTTTTTTTTTTGCGGTATGCGGGCCTCTCACTGTTGTGGCCTCTCCCGTTGCGGAGCACAGGCTCCGAACGCACAGGCCTAGCGGCCATGGCTCACGGGCTTAGCTGCTCCGCGGCATGTGGGATCTTCCCGGACCAGGGCACGAACCCGTGTCTCCTGCATTGGCAGGCGGATTCTCAACCACTGCGCCACCAGGGAAGCCCTGGTTATCATTATTGCAGTGTTAATATCTTCAACTGGTATTACAGTAAGTAGTGCAATAGAAAATACTCAGAATATTTTGAATAAATGAATGACTGTATTAATATGTGCACAAAAAATGAATAATGCATAATCCCTTGTAGCCATTATTGATGATTATTTATTATTTTAAGCTATATGCTTGAAGAGTCTATTCTTTTGGTTATTTTGTTTGTTCTTTTGCAGGTGTAGTATATTTTAAAGTGTGATAGGCAAATAAGTTTCCCGATATCCCTAAAAAAATTATTATGATGGAGATGTTTACATTTCTTACAGATTACCTTTAGATTGCACACTGACATTTCTCTTGGTGGTGTCAATTTTTGTCCATCAATGCAAATCTATATTATAATTTCTACAACCTGTAGTTAATATCTAAAGACAGTTCCCACACATACACCGTGAATGGAATGTTTTAGAGCATATTTCTCAAGGACACAAACTGAAAACCTCTGACATGGTTGAGTCACCTTGTGATGCATCATCTGCATCAGAGGCAGTCAGTTTGCATGTGTACTGTTTACATTTTCTAACAGAAAGCTGTAAAATATCTTCTTTTTATAATGCTAGTATATTCTGACAAATTTCTGACATATGGAAATAAAGTATTTTGTGAAAGGATCTCGTCTTGATAATTTGTGTAAAAGCACTGTAGAGGCTAGTAGTGGCCCTGTTGGCAAACGTGTTACAATATATTTTATTTGTTCAAATAAAGTGAAATGTTGACTTGATATGCTTGATGGAGACTCTTTAAACTTGGTCAGATTTGACAGTGATGTTAATATTATCTAGTTATTTTTCTTAACACGATGCATTAGTATGCTCAAAGTACATAAACTTAAATATATAGCAATTAATAAAAGCATTTTCTTGAGTTAGTAATATATTACATTTAGATAATGCTAAGAGTGATTTTTTATAATAAATTCAGCTTAAAGCTAGTTATCTCCTATATACAATTATATAATCTTGTCAGCTCAGTCTTCACTTTAAGTCCTTGCATCATATAATACCAAATTTATATGATTTTCTTGCAGCAGTTACTTAGGAGTTGAGATTTCTTTTATGCAAAAACAACTTTCTCATTATGTGGTCAGCATTGTGCATATATTTTGAATTTTCTTAATCACTCTACCTCTCTGGTGTTCATAATTAATGTTCAGAAGCCAGATTTAATTAAGACGGTACCAAAGAAGTGTATGTTGGTTCTGAGCGATTTGGGAGTAGGATTGTTTTCTACGTGCATTTCAAGTTTGTAATTAAGCAAAATAGCTTTAGATGGAAAGATGATTTAGCATCCTTAACTAAACACCCACGTTTTTAAACAAACTTGTAATTTGCATATTCTAGGTGATTTGCATTTGCTGAGCTTATGCTATACCAGGCTATTTGAATTTAGGTAAGTGGGCAGGAAAATGGCACAATGCATCAATGCCTATAACAACAACAACAACAAAAGAACAGCTGAACACTGTTTATAAAGTGCCCTTGAACTTCTTTATAGTGATCTGCCAATGATCATGCCAGCTGCTTCGGGTGTAATTGGTATGATCAAAGAAAAGCTACCATGTCAGAGATAAGAAAGTAATAAGTGAAGGGAGGTGGAACCAAAGGAAATAATTACATTTGTGGACTTCAAAATGTATTTGATTGGAATATAAATTAATAACCCTTCTTGAACAGGTAGTGCTTTATTATTATATGTGAGTAACTTTGATATCATGCATATACTATTATGAAATAATGTAATGTAGTATTTTTTTCCTTCAGGTTTTAGTTAAACATGACCCTAAAATAGAATCAAAAACCAAGGAATGAAATCACACTTTAAAACATGATCAAAAAATATGTGCATAATTAATCAAACATTCAACCCAACTGGCCCAGGCCAAAAATAAAGCCACAAAAAGGGAATTTTAACATAAATTTTAAGTAATTATTTATATTCATAAAAAATAATTATTAAAATAATGTTTTTCAGTTATCTCTAAGATCTTTTTGGCTGGTAACAATTTTTGTAACTTTGGAAGGTTGAATACACTTTCATTATTAAAAATATGTACAGTAATAATCCAGTCAATGTGATGTAGTCTTTGCTGAATTATTTTTATTACAGAGCTTAAATGAGACATTAAATTGAAAGATTTGTCTTTGTTCTTTTCTCTCTGTCAACCCCACCTCCACATCAGCAGCTCTCCCCTATGGAGAACCTATTCCTCCTTTCTGCTTGTTTTGCCTTCACTGAAGCTAGTTTCATGTATATTACATATAACCTAAAGTTATAAGTAAACTGAAGTACTAGTGTACCCTTCTTTTAACCTCCTCCAAAATGAAAAGTTCATCTTAAAAAGACTTAAAGGTAATTTGGATATAATTAATCATATTTTCCCTTCAGTTTTCATTTAAAATTAAAAGTATATTATCCTCAAATTTGAGGGAATCAAGTTAAAAATCACCCTTAGTAGCAATAAGCTGTTTTGGGAGAAAACTGATAAAATGTCCTGATATATATATATATATAGCAGTGGCAGAATTTAAACATTCAGCTAACTCAGTGCCTTGAAAATAGAGGCTTAGGAAAGACACAGTTCTTTCATGCATTCACCATTCATTTACTAGCTTATTATCCAGTAGAAGAGACAGAAGTTAATTATTACCCAGTTAAATGTAAAATTACAATCTGAAATAATACTGATGAAATGAAAGTTTCTTCTTAAACTGGTAGATTCTGTCATATATTTTTGCATTCATACTAAAGTGAATATTTCTTTTCAAATCCCTACCATTTTAGAATTTTTTATAAACTAAATTTATCTTATGGGTAGCATGCTGCTTTGCTTTAACAATCTTAGATAGTAGAACTATTTTTCATAAATATATGTAGTATATTCTTGGGGATTAGAACCAGTTTAACTCTTTTCATGCAGAGATTTTAAATGTTATTAAAAATATTAATGTATTTCAGTATTTTGGTATATTTATTACATTTGTGAATTTTATTATATTAACTTTTTGACAGGTTAATACATATTACCATTTCAAATTATTTTTTTCTGAGTGTGAGAGACCTTCAGGGAACTCCTAATAAGTATTTATGTATACACATATATAAATAGTACAGAATATAATTTCTGAAACTTTATTTTTTTAATTTTTTTTATTTTTTTTGCGGTACGTGGGCCTCTCACTGTTGTGGCCTCTCCCGCCGCAGAGCACAGGCTCCGGATGCACAGGCTCAGCGGCCATGGCTCACGGGCCCAGCCGCTCCGTGGCATGTGGGATCTTCCCTGAAACTTTATTCTTTATTTTGTTTTATGAGAGAACAAACTAGAAGGCTTGGAAGTTGTTTTTTTTTTTTCCTTCTCACATTAACATTTGGATTTTTACATTCACTGTGATAGTTACAAATTGTTCATTTAAGACAGCAATGCCACTGGCAATATTTATTAACCCCAGGGAAGAATATCAACACTATTCATTTACTTATCATGACCATAATTTTCTCTATGTTTATTGGAATAATGAATAAACAATTTATTGGAAAAATGAATAAGTGAAGTCCTTAAATAATGTTTTACATATTTTATTAACTATTTACATATATAGAAATAATTATTATATCATTTTCATTCTTTACTTACATCAGACTTTCCAATTATTTCTATTTCCTATTCTTTACATTTATATCTCCAGCTGTGATTTGAAATTCATCTAGAAAGATGAGCAGTTATAATGACCACTCACACATTTATAGAAGCAATGTGTTTATTGGGAAAAAAATGGAAATGTAAATTTAACCAGAATTATAGCTGTGAATATAATTGTGAGGTAGGAAAGTTTTTGTTGTATTTAGCAGCAGTTTTTTAAAAAATATAATTAATTTATTTTTTTATACAGCAGGTCTTATTAGTTATTTATTTTATACATATTAGTGTATATATGTCAATCCCAATCTTCTCCCAATTCATCCCACCACCACCCCTCCACCCCCACTTTCCACATGTTTGTACTCTACATCTTTGTCTCTATTTCTGCCTTGCAAACTGGTTCATCTGTACCATTTTTCTAGATTCCACATATATGCGTTAATATACAATATTTGTTTCTCTCTTTCTGACTTATTTCACTCAGTATGACAGTCTCTAGGTCCATCCACGTCTCTACAAATGACCAAATTTTGTTCCTTTTTAATGGCTGAGTCATACTCCATTATATATATACACCACATCTTCTTTATCCATTCATCTGTCGATGGACATTTAGGTTGCTTCCATGACCTGGCTACTGTAAAGAGTGCTTCAGTGAACATTGGGATGCAGGTGTCTTTTTGAATTATGGTTTTCTCTGGGTATATGCCCAGTAGTGGGATTGCTGTGTCATATGATAATTCTATTTTTAGTTTTTTAAGGAACCTCCATACTGTTCTCCATAGTGGCTGTATCAATTTACATTCCCACCAACAGTGCAAGAGGGTTCCCTTTACACCCTCTCCAGCATTTGTTGTTTGTAGATTTTCTGATGATGTCCATTCTAACTGGTGTGAGGCGATACCTCATTGTAGTTTTGATTTGTGTTTCTCTAATAATTAGTGATGTTGAGCAGCTTTTCATGTGCCTCTTGGGCATCTGTATGTCTTCTTTGGAGAAATGTCTATTTAGGTATCATGCCCATTTTTGGATTGGATTGTTTGTTTTTTGAATATTGAGCTGCATGAGCTGTATATATATTTTGGAGATTAATCATTTGTCAATTGTTTCATTTGCAAATATTTTCTTCCATTCTGAAGGTTGTCTTTTCATCTTGTTTATAGTTTGTTTGCTGTGCAAAAGCTTTTAAGTTTCATTAGTTCTCATTTGTTTATTTTTTTAATTTCCATTACTCTAGGAGGTTGGTCAAAAAAGATTTTGCTGTGGTTTATGTCAAAGAGTGTTCTTCCCATGTTTTCCTCTAAGAGTTTTATAGTGTACAGTCTTACATTTAGGTCTCTAATGCATTTTGAGTTTATTTTTGTGTATGGTGTTAGGGAGTGTTCTAATTTCACTATTTTACATTTAGCTGTCCAATTTTCCCAGCACCACTTATTGTAGAGGGTGTCTTTTCTCCATTGTTTATCCTTGCCTCCTTTGTCATTGATTAGTTTACCATAGGTGCGTGGGTTTATCTCTGGGCTTTCTATCCTGTTCCATTGATCTATATTTCTGATTTTGTGCCAGTACGATATTGTCTTGATTACCATAGCTTTGTAGTATAGTCTAAATTCAGGGAGCCTGATTCCTCCAGCTCCATTTTTCTTTCTCAAGATTGCTTTGGTTATTTGGGGTCTTTTGTGTCTCCATACAAATTTTAAGATTTATTTCTTCTAGTTTTATAAAAAATGCCATTGGTAGTTTGATAGGGATTGCATTGAATCTGTAGGTTGCTTTGGGTAGTATAGTCGTTTTCACAATATTGATTCTTCCAATCCAAGAACATGGTATATCTCTCCATCTGTTTGTGTCATCTTCGATTTCTCTCATTGGTCTTATAGTTTTCTGAGTACAGGTCTTTTACCTCCTTAGCTAGGTATATTACTAGGTATTTTATTCCTTTTGTTGCAATGGTGAATGGGATTGTTTCCTTAATTTCTCTTTTGATCTTTCATTGTTAATATATAGAAATGCAAGAGATTTCTGTGCATTAATTTTGTATCCTGCCACTTTACCAGATTCATTGATTAGCTCTAGTAGTTTTCTGGTAGCATCTTTAGGATTCTCTATGTATGGTATCATGTCATCTGCAAACAGTGACAGTTTTACTTCTTTTCCAATTTGTATTCTTTTTATTTCTCTTTCTTCTCTGATTGCCATGGCTAGGACTTCCATAACTACTGTTGAATGATAGTGGTGAGAGTGGGCAACCTTGTCTTGTTCCTGATCTTAGTGGAAATGGTTTCAGTTTTCACCATTGAGAACGAGGTTGGCTGTGGGTTTGTCATATATGGCCTTTATTATGTTGAGATAGGTTCCCTCTATGCCCACTTGCTGGAGAGTTTTTATGATAAATCAGTGTTGAATTTTGTCAAAAGTTTTTTCTACATCTATTGAGATTATCATATGGTTTTTATTCTTCAGTTTTTTTTTTTTTAAAGGAACTCCTTTATTTATTTATTTATTTATTTATTTATTTACTTACTTACTTACTTACTTATTTTTGGCTGTGTTGGGTCTTCGTTTCTGTGTGAGGGCTTTCTCTAGTTGCAGCAAGTGGGGGCCACTCTTCATCGCAGTGCACGGGCCTCTCACTGTCATGGCCTCTCTTGTTGCAGAGCGCAAGCTTCAGATGCGCAGGCTCAGTAGTTGTGGCTCACAGGCCTAGTTGCTCCGTGGCATGTGGGATCTTCCCAGACCAGGGCTTGAACCCATGTTCCCTGCATCGGCAGGCAGATTCTCAACCACTGCGCCACCAGGGAAGCCCATTCCTCAGTTTGTTAATATGGTGTATGACATTGATTGATTTGCATGTGTTGAAGAATCCTTTCATTCCTGGGATAAATCCCACTTGAGCATGGTGTATGATCCTTTTAATGTGTTGCTGGATTTTGTTTGCTAGTATTTTGTTGAGGATATTTGCATCTATATTCATCAGTGATAGTGGTCTGTAATTTTCTTTTTTTGTAGTATCTCTGTCTGGTTTTGGTATCAGGGTAATGTTGGCCTCGTAGAATGACTTTGGGAGTGTTCCTTCCTCCGCAATGTTTTGGAAGAGTTTGAGAAAGATGGGTGTTAGCCCTTTTCTCAATGATTGACAGGATTCACCTGTGAAGCCATCTGGCCCTGGACTTCTGTTTGTTGGAAGATTTTTAATCGCAGTTTCAATTTCATTACTTGTGATTGGTCTGTTCGTATTTTCTATTTCTTCCTGGTTCAGTCTTGGAAGGTTATACCTTTCTAAGAATTTGTCCTTTTCTTCCAGGTTGTCCATTTCATTGGCATAGAGCTGCTTGTAGTAGTCTCTTAGGATGCTTTGTATTTCTGCAGTGTCTGTTGTAAGTTCTCTTTTTTCATTTCTAATTTTATTGATTTTAGTCCTCTCCCTCTTTTTCTTGATGAGTCTTGTTAAAGGTTTATCAATTCTGTTTATCTTCTCAACCAACTTTTAGTTTTATTGAACTTTACTATTGTTTTCTTTGTTTCTATTTCATTTATTTCTGCTCTGATGTTTATGATCTCTTTCCTTCTACTAACTTTGGGTTTTGTTTGTTCTTCTTTCTCTAGTTCCTTTAGGTGTAATGTTAGATTGTTTATTTAAAATTTTTCTTGTTTCTTGAGGTAGTATTTTATTGCTATAAACTTCCCTCTTAGAACTGCTTTTGCTGCATCCCGTAGGTTTGGGATCACCGTGTTTTCATTGTCATTTGTCTCTCAGTAGTTTTGGATTTCCTCTTTGATTTCTTCAGTGACCTCTTGGTTATTTAGTAACGTATTGTTTAGCCTGCATGTGTTTGTGGTCTTTAGGGCTTTTTCCCTTTAATTGTTTTCTAATCTCATAGCATTGTTGTTGGGAAAGGTGCTTGATATGATTTCAATTTTCTTAAATTTACTGAGGCTTGATTTTGACCCAGGGTGTGATCTGTCCTGGAGAATGCACTGTGATCAGTTGAGAAGAAAGTGTGATCTGCTGTTTTTGGATGGAATATCCTGTAAATATCATTTAAATCTCTCTGATCTATTGTGTCATTTAAAGCTTGTGTTTCCTAATTAATTTTCTATTTGGCTTATCTGTCCATTGGTTTAAATGAGGTGTTAGAGTTCTCCACTATCATTGTGTTACTATCGATTTCCACTTTTATAACTGTTAGCATTTGCCTTATGTATTGAGATGCTCCTGTGTTGGGTGCATATATATTTATAATTGTTATATCTTCTTCTTGGATTGATCCCTTTATCATTATGTAGTGTCCTTCCTTGTATCTTGTAACATTCTTTATTTTAAAGTCTATTTTATCTATATGAGTTTTGCTACTCCAGCTTTCTTTTGATTTCCATTTGCATGGAATATCTTTTTCCATCCCCTCACTTTCAGTCTCTATGTGTCCCTAGGTCTGAAATGTGTCTCTTGTAGACAGCATATGTATGGGTTTTGTTTTTGTATCCATTCCGCAAACCTGTGTCTTTTGTTGGAACATTTAATCCATTCATATTTAATGTAATTATTGATATGTATGTTCCTATTACCATTTTCTTAATTGTTTTGGGTTTGTTTTTGTAAGTCCTTTACTTCTCTTGTTTTTCCCGTTTAGAGAAGTTCCTTTAGCATTTGTTGTAGAGCTGGTTTGGTGGTGCTGAATTCTCTTAGCTTTTGCTTGTCTGTAAAGCTTTTATTTCTCCATTGAATCTGAATGAGATCCTTGCCAGGTAGAGTAATCTTGGTTGTAGGTTCTTCCCTTTCATCTCTTTAAATATATTCTGCCACTCCATTTTGGCTTGTAGAGTTTCTGCTGAGATATCATCTGTTAACCTTATGAGAGTTCCCTAGTATGTTTTCTGTCATTTTTCCCTTGTTGCTTTTAATAATTTTTCTTTGTCTTTAATTTTTATCAATTTGATTACTGTGTGTATTGGCATGTTTCTCCTTGGGTTTATCCTTCCTGGGACTCTCTGCCTTTCCTGGACTTGGGTGGCTATTTCCTTTCCCATGTTAGGGAAGTTTTTGACTATAATCTCTTCAAATATTTTCTGGGGTCCTTCTCTCTCTCTTCTTCTTCTGGGACCCCTATAATGAGCATGTTGCTGCATTTAATGTTGTCCCAGCAGTCTCTTAGGCTGTCTTCATATCTTTTCTTTTTTTTTTTTTTTTTTTTATTCTCTTCCATGGCAGTGATTTCCACCATTCTTTTTTCCAGGTCACTTTTCCGTTCTTCTGCTTCAGTTATTCTATTATTGATGCCTTCTAGTGTATTTTTCCTTTCAATTCTTTTATTGTTCATCTCTGTTTCTTTGTTCTTTAATTCTTCTAGGTCTTTGTTAAACATTTCTTGCATCTTCTCTATCTTTTCCTCCATTCTTTTTCCAAGGTCCTGGATCATTTTCATTATCATTATTCTGAATTCTTTTTCTGGAAGGTTGCCTATCTCCACTTCATTTAGTTGTTTTTCTGGGGTTTTATCTTTTTCCTTCATCTGATACATAGTCCTCTCCTTTTCATTTTGTCTATCTGTGTGTGAATTTGGTTTTTGTTCTGCAGGCTGCAAGATTGTAGTTCTTCTTGTTTCTGCTGTCTTCCCTCAGGTGGACGAGGCTATCTAAGAGGCTTGTGCAAGCTTCCTGATGGAAGGGACTGGTGGTGGGTAGAGCTGTGTGTTGCTCTGGTGGGAAGAGCTCAGTAAAACTTTAATCCACTTGTGTGCTGGTGGGTGGGGCTGAGGTCTCTCCCTGTTGGTTGTTTGGCCTGAGGCGACCTGACACTGGAGCCTAGTTGGCTCTCTGATGGGGCTAATGGAGTACTCTGGGAGGGCTCACACTAAGGAGTACTTCCCAGAACTTCTGCTGCCATTGTCCTTGTCTCTGTGGTGAGCCACAGCCATCCCCCTCCTCTGCAGGAGACAGTCCAACACTAGCAGGTATGACTGGTTCAGTCTCCCATGGGGTCACCACTCCCTACCCTGGGTCCCTACCCTGTGCACACCGCTCCCAACCCTGTGCACACTGCTTTGTGCATGCCCTCCAAGAGTGGAGTCTCTGCTTCCCCCAGTCCTGTTGAAGTCCCGCAATCAAATCCCTCCAGCTTCAAAGTCTGATTCTCTAAAAATTCCTCCTCGCGTTTCTGGACCCACAGGGTGGGAAGCCTGAGATGGGGCTCTGTGGTATAAGTGTTCTCCAGTTTGTGAATCACCCACCCAACTGCCATGGGAATTGTTTTTATTGTGATTGCACCCCTCCTACCATCTCATTGCGGCTTCTCCCCTGTCCTTGCATGTGGGGCAGTTTTTTGGTCAGTTTCAGTGTCCTCCTGTGAATGATTGTTCAGCATTTAGTTGTGATTCTGGTGCTCTCACTAGAGGGACTGAGTGCACATCCTTCTGCTCCGCCATCTTCAAGAGTTCTTTTCCAGATTTTTTTTTTCTTTTAACTAAGAATTTTTGTGCTAAATAAGGGCTGAAGAAATGAATCCCAAGTATCTTAAGTAAAAGGGATTGGTAACTCCAGGTATAATTGTTATTTATCTTCTTGTGCCTATTTTCTTCTTCTTTTCCATCTGCTGCATTAATCTTTCTATAAGAGTGGAATTTCACCTATATACATCTTCAGTAACTCACAAAATATGTAAATTTAGCATACCAATAAGTTATCTTAATAAAGATTTACTAAAGGGATGACTATAGAAGTAATATGGATCTTAGGATAAATTTCATTGTATGTTTAGTAAAGATAAAAAATAAGTGACTGCTTTGTGTGAAATAACATCTATATTCTGACCTGAGGAATTAAACATTTATATCACAAACCCTGGCAGCTCCTCTGACTGCCAGACTCGCATATTCAACTGCTCATTCCACCTCTCTCTACATATGATTAGAGAGAGATCTACATATTAATCTATATATTATATGTAGATATAATTTATATATTAATCTACAAAATTAATATATCTAAAACTGAGCTCCCAACACTTTTCTCAAAAAGAACCTGTTTTTTTCCACATTTTACATCTCAGTAAATGGCCATTTTATACTTCCACGTTCTTTAGGCTCTTTCCCTGACACTCTGCCTCTAATTTATCAGAAAATTCTATGAATGCTATCCTCAAAATGCTAACAAACCATTTAAAAGAAAAAGAAGGTAATTTAGTAGTAAAAAACCGTAGCTCTTTTCATTAGTATGGAACAGTTTTTCCTAGTCCTTAAATAATTGGAAACTGCCAATTAAAGAATGTCTCTCGCCATCCAGTTCTACAACGATTGAGTCCATAGCTACTGTAGTCACTGACCTTCAACACACCCTAAAGGAACTCAGGGAGATCGGGAATGAGGCACTCTGTGCTTTGGGAAAACTGGCTAAAAAGGACTTCGAATAATTAGGCATTTTCAGGAGAAAATTTTGTGAACCCCAATTTTTGCATCTTCCCATACTTGGAAAACACTAAAACCACTAACTAAGATACGTGTTCTCTGTGACAAGCAGTAACCTTCTAACTAGATGTGTGCTTCATCGCATTTACCCCCTTTGCCAGAATCACATGTATACTGACCTCACCCCTTACCTCTTCGGAACAGTTTCTCAGAATTATCTGATAGGCTCTTCCGAGGCTATAGTCCTCAGACACTGAATCAACTTGACTCACACCTTTTACATTGTGTGGATTTCTTTGATTCAACAAAACATAATAACAATTATTAAAAGCATAAGAAATTATTTCAGTAAGTCACTGAAGTTCTGATATGAAGGCAGATTATACAGATGATAACATGCAATCTTTCATAATATCGATGAAGTCACTAGTCAGTAAACCAAGGAAGCGTGTCCATCAAAACTAAGCAAAATTTATCAAAGTCTTAATATACTTTATAACCCCTTCACAGATTCAGGTATCATAAATCAAGAAAAATAAAATTTAATTTCCAAATTTTATCTTTCATCATGCTCTTCTATATTCTGGAAAAAGCTGATTAAGGCAGCAATTTTTAAAAAGCTTTCATTTTTTAAAATAAATCATTATTTTTAACATTTTCAGTTTTTATTTCTCATATAGTAAAATAATGAAGAAAATTTGTGTCCTTGAAAAACAAAAAAGAAAGAAAATTTGTGTCCTCAGTGATTTTAAGACTGTAAAGTGATTGAGTCAAACAATTTGAGATCAGCTGCTTTAAGAACAAAACTACTCTTTGACCTTAGACACACACACACACACACACACACACACACACACAGTTTTAGAATTTTATTGTTGTGCCACTGTTGATGCTAGTATAGTCTCAACTACTCATATTAACTGCTACCTTTACCCACATTAACTGATTTCTATTTCACAGAGAAAACTGAGACATGGATAATTGAGAACTGTTTGCAACGTAAGCCTTTTAGCCAACTATCTAAGTGTTTGAAACTAGTCTTTTTCACCAAAGGTTTACCTTAGTTATTTGAACTTGTTATTTAAAATATTTTGAGAGTTTGCATTTACTGAAATATTTTTTTTAGTCCATAGCATTTAAAGTATTAGAGATTTAGTTTCCTTATTTCCTGGAAATTTTAGGAAAATTCTATTTAATTAAGTGCTTAATTACTTTTTAAACTAATCAGAATAGATCTCTTTTAATTTAAGAGACTTTAAAATCCAATTTATTAATACTCTGGAGAAGGGAAAAGATTTTATCATCACACAAGTGGTCAAGACCTCTCTGAATTATAGACACATAGGTACATAAATACATAGAGAGCTTATAACTTCATTTTACAATTTCAGCAACAGGTCAAGAGTACAAACAAACACAAGCATTCCTTCCAGACTTCAAAGAGCCTTTCTCCTTCTCAGTAGACATAAAATTCCTCATCGATTTGATTTTAAAACAAACAAATAGACAAATACAAAGGACTAACAAACTAGCTCTTTACTGTCTCTCACCCAACAGATAATGTATCTGTATCATCCATCTCACATCAAATACTCAGACGATAAAACCAAAATTCCAGTCATCACTGACAGCAAGGGGACTAAGTTATCAGTCATGATCCATGCATGAACCAAAAACAAAACAAAACACTATGTGAAATCAGTAAATCAAAAATTCTAAAGAAGCAGTTAACAAAAGTTGAAGTTCTACTGTTGCTTGATATTCTTTCTGGGAACCATATATATGATATATATACACATACCTAGGCTTAATCTATCATAAGTAACACTTTTATGACAGTGTGGTTTACCTCTCTCTGTCAGGTGAATTTCTTTGGGGATATCAGTGGATAAACTCTAAAACTGTTGAAACAATTTTTTTAAGGTAACTTGCCTACAAGTATAAATTTAATGTATGTCAAGGAATTTAATTTTGCCTTTAAGAGGGAAGCAGTAAAATGTACATATTGGTTCAAGGGAGAATTCAAAGAATACATACATGTTCAGGTAATCAGAAGGGCTGAAATGTACAGGTAATCAGAAGGGCTGAAATGTTCAGGTAATCAGAAGGGCTGAAATGAACCTGCAACTAAATGCAAAGCTGGCCTCTTTCATGGGTGGATGTCAACTGCACCTTCACTGGGAAATGTACATTTGAATTATTTGAACAGACTTATTTGCACCACCATCAGCCCTCTACAAGTAACTTTTTTCTCTACAAAGTTACAAAATAATCAAAGACAGTGAAAGATTCAGATCCCTACAATATCAGACGAATCTGGAAGGTGTGTCTGGATGTAAACAGTGCCTAGCATTTTACTGAAAGGGTACCCATTTATCTTTTTGCCGCTTTTAAAATGTTTCACTTTTTTCCCTTGACATAATGTCTGCAAAAAAGAGGCTCTGGATTTGTTAACAGCCCTGCATCTGGGAACTAGGTATACAAATGTGAATCCCTCTTATAAGAATTGAAATCAGTTTTATGTCTAGCAGACTCAGAATTCTTCTATTTACATGATTCACGTAGCCCTTAATAGACTGCCCATCTGTTTAATTCCTTGAGACTCTGAGATGAGTTAGCCATCCTCACAGACCTCTGAAGAAAAAAGCAACCTGAACACCAACATCAGTGCAGCTTATTATGCCAGTCATTCCCAACTTATGCCCAAGGTTTAGCAGTCTCATTCATACTGGAATGTTTTGAATGTTTTGTTTTGTCTTTAATTGTTTAAAATTAGTGGATATGAAGCATCAGAATAATAGTTGTCCGCCTATGTAATAGGTTCCAAGTATACTAGGTTTTGCAGCTCTTTGATTAATTAAATAGTACACTAAGCCTAGAATGGAGTCATCCTCACATTTGGCAAATATCTATTATGTGGTATTTACAATTAAAGAGGAAATTTGACACATCTGTGCCTAAGGAATCATGATATCTAAAGAGCACATCACTTTTTTCCCTTTCAATTCATCAAGACATTAATTCAATTAGAACATTTAATTTAGATATCTGATTGATGTCAACATATATTAAAATATTAAAATAAACTTTGGAAAGCTTAATGATCCTCTGGGGTTTATTTGAATGATGAACTGTGTACATGTTCCATACACAGTAGCATGGAGATTTAACTTTATGATCATATGCTTTATCTGAAGGTGATTATAAATTCATGAGGAACCTCTCTTTGTTGTGTTGGTTTTCAACTTGTTCATCATCTATCTTTTGAAGAATCCCATAGACTTTTATAACCACACAACTAATCAGTATAATAAATTCTGAGTCCTGGAGGAATATACTCATGTTAATAATCATCTTATACTCAGTTCTTCTTTGTCTTTCACCCTTAGATTCTATTTGCTTTCATGCTCTGGGGATTCCTGCCAGGGAAACTGGCAAACCCTGCAAATCCTTGGTGTAGAATCTGTCTGCTCCCAGATAAATTCTTATACAGGAGTATATAGGGATTTAGCTCAGGAGAGCTAAAATGAATGGGCGGCAAAGAGGGGTGATGAACCATTCCAAGGAAAATAAGCATCCTCTTTTAGACAATGAAGCACGTAAAGTCCTTAAGACTTTTTGTTCCTAACTAATAAGCATCTACTGTATAACACAAGGAACTCTACTGAATACTCCGTAATGGCCTATGTAAGAAAATAATCTAAAAAAGAATGGTTACATGTATTAGTATAACAGATTCACTTTGCTGTACACCTGAAACTAACACAACGTTGTAAATCAATTATACCCCAATAAAAATTTTAGAAAAAATAATCAGATCAAATTGTACTCTTGTAACATATGGTACAGTTCCATGTACATAATAGATTCTCAACAAAAATGCGTTGTATTGAAAAATTTAAAAAGAAAAAGACTTTTTGTTCCTGAAAAGATGTTTCTTTCAAGTACTTGTAAGGATGGGAATAGGGACATGTTGTTTCTACTTTCAAAAAATTTCCTGATATATTAAGGAGTCCAACAGTACCAAATTTATGTGTGTCTATTCGAAAGTTCCGTTTAGTGAGAATTGTTCCAATGCTTCACTATCACTGCCCTTTTTTGAACATAAGGAGCCTGGTGGAGCTGTGTATTTATTAGGTTCTTCTCATCTACAAGCATCACATTCATGTTCTAGGATTAACTTCAGCCATGTCTTCCCTTTACATACTTCGGATAAGGGATTACTTTAAAAATATCAAGGAGGCTCTCTAATCTTTCTAATTTTTTAATCAGGTTTATTGAATTTATGAATTTAGGACATTAAATTTGTACTTTACTGTATATATTCTCTAGGGCAGCAGCAGATTTCAGAATGCCCAGTAAACTTTGTAATTGTCATTGATGCCATATGTCTGGTGTGAAGTACACTTTTTCTACCAATGTTCAACTCTCCATCTCTCTTTAACCCTATGCCGCTATTGTTTATAACTAAAGCGATCATAGTACCACTGCCTTGGATTATTACTGTTTCATTTTTGTTTCTCCAGCAAGGAAACTGTCCATAAATTAATTAAATATATGACATACCAAATTCCAGAATCCTATTTTGAGGGTCCTTTTCCTGGGCCTACTCATGGTACTAATTACTGTATCAGTTCTGGTCCCAGAAGGATGGCTTACTCAAAGAGAAAATTAAAGAGAATTTAATAAGGAGATCATGTATAAAAGTATGGGTAGAATTAAGGGAACTAACAAAGGAAGATTAGGTACCCAGTAACTAGCAACGATGTGAATTATTATTCATAGGTCTAAATGCAGAAGAACTTTGGTAAATTGAACCTGAGGAAAATTTCAGTTTGGCAGAGGATGGCCAAAAAGGCGCTATGGGTACAGGTAGAAAATTGATGCCACTAATTCAACCACAGACTGGTGGGCAAGAACCAAGAATATAATTCCCCCCAAACTTCCTTCCAACCCACAATCTCCTGCCAATACTTTGCATTATCTGAACCTAACTAGAAATCAAGAGGAAAGGAATCCCAACTAATGCAATAAAATAAATTATCCTCATAGAGCACAGAGAAGGACAAAGAAGGGTAGAGAGTGTTTCAGAAGTGATAAAAACAGAATAAACTTCCCACTCTATCAAACTTCATTGGCCTAAAATAATAATTGTGTTCCCACTGTTTTCGTCTTAGTTTACCAGATTGAGAACTGCTATATCCATTGACATAATTCCAGGAATTTCTGTGGCCTCAAAGAGTAGTAACTCCACACCTTTATCACACTCTTCTGTAGATTTCTTGGTTATGTTCATAAGACTGGACTTTTGCTATTACATTCCTCTGTTTAGGACAATGGGCCTCTCAACAACTACTCATCATGTCCTATCCATAAAGTGGAATCCACTGCTGCCCCCATTTCTTATTGAGTCTCGAGATTTTTTTTTTTTTTTTTTGGTTGAATTCAGATAACTTATCTGAGGTCAACAGGATATATTCGTTCATTTCTCTGTAACTCAAGGTGAAAGAAGGAAGGAAGGAAGGAAGGAAGGAAGAAAGGGAGAGAGAGAGAAGGAAGAAAGAAAGGGAATGAGGGAGAGGGAGAAGGAAGGAAGGAAGGAAGGAAGGGGAGAGAGGAAAATAGGAAGGGAGGGAGGGAAGGAGGAGGAAAGAGAGAAAGAAAAGACTACACATCTAAATTTGAATTCATCGTAAATCACACCATTCGAATCTTCCTCTGTGCATTCTCCATCCTAGTGAAAGGCACTGCTTTTCTTTTAGTTGCCAGCATCAGATATCCTTAAGTTAGCACTGACTTTTTTCCATTATGCACTTTAACCTACTTCCAGTTAGTGTCAATATCCTGTTAATTTGACCATCTAAATATTTCTCACTCAGTCATTTTGCCTGATTCACTAAGTTAGCTAAATGTCTGCCTTTCTCAATTTGCAACTGCATTGCTTCAATAGCTTCCTAACTTATTACTTTGCCCATAGATCTGTCCTTCCTTCTGAGTGCTGTCTAAGTGATCTGTGCAAAACAAAAGTCTTGATAGCAGTGACCTAAAAATCACTCATGACTGTTCTCATATTGGCACACAACCTTCATGATCTGGTCCCTCCTGTGTATGAAGCTGATTGTCCTTCATTTTATAAGTAACTAATGATACAGCACTGTTTATGGTTCTTTGGATATGTTTCTTCAATATGGAATACTATTTCAATTCATTCTGAATTTATCTATCTCCAAACTTACTTAAAGTGTCCATTCCCTTCAAGAATCTTCTCTTACTTTTTTTTCTGAATTGTTACTCTCTGCCCCCATAATTACTTTGCTTGCTTCTGTCATACAGTATTATAAGTATCTGCTTTTTCCACTAGTCTGAGATACTTGACTATAAGACTGAGTCTTATTTATGTTTTGAGGTTTACAGCTCCAGTATCCAGCAAAGTATCTGAAACCTTGTAGATATGAAAAGAATATTTAATGAATAGTGAATGAATGTTTGGATCTTTAAAAGATATATTCCTGAATAAGGATCACTCATTTGAATTTTTAGACCTGAAGAGTCCCCAACATATGACGGGATTGGACTCCATGGAGCTAAGAAGTAACAAATTGTTATTTCCACTAGTATAATGCTGGCCCCTGACTGATGTGGCAACACTACCTGGCTAGTTTCTTGTAATCAGGTAAATAACTCTTTAGCTTTCTCCTGTCCTGATTCATTGACCTCTAGCTAAATACTTTATACTTTCTTTCCTCTAACTCTTATGTGTTGCTCAATTTATCAATATTGACTTATTTCCAAGTCATGAATTTTATCATTTTTCTAACATGTTCTTATTCCTCAAACATATATGGAAATTCTCATTTAGATTCACTTTCAGAGCCAAAGAAATAACAGCTTTACGTGTTCTCAATGATTGCAAATATTTCTCCTAAAACACTAATTGTATTTGAAATTACTAAAAATCATTTAGAATCAAATCTACCAAATAAGGTGAATTAGAAGATTGGATAAAACAGTTTTGACCAAGTACCCAAAGTTAATATAAAGTAACATCACTAATTTATTCATGAAGATACCACATAGATGTCTAAAAAGTATAAGACAAAAATAAACATGTAAGAGGCTGGCATCAAAAACACAAAGAATCACAAAATAGCAATCACATTTTTTCAGTGTATTTTTATAATTTAAACTGAAATTAAATATTTTTTCAGTATAGTTTTAAAGTTTGAATTTAAGAATGAGAAAGAATATGATGGAAAAAAATTAAAACAGACAAAGCACCTGCATCTCCCAAACTTGGATATGCTTGATCCCAATCATCTGGTCACAATGTGTTCTCATGTATTAGTTTTCCTGGGCTGCCATAACAAAATACCACAGACTGCGTAGCTTAAATAACAGAAATTTATTTTTTCACAGTTCTGGAGGCTAGAAGTTCCAGATTGAGGTGCCAGTAGATTCTGTTTCTGGTGAGGCCTCTCTTTTTGGCTTGCAGACAGTCACCTCCATGCTGTGTCTTTACACGGCTTCTTCTCTGTGTGCACATCAGAGAGAGAGAGTGAGATCGCTAGTGTCTTTCCCTCTTCCTATAAGGACACCAGTTCTGTTGGATTAAGGCCCCACCCTTATGACTTCAGTTAACTGTAATTATCTGTTTAAAGGCCCTATCTCAAAATACTGTCACATGAGGGGTTAGGATTTCAGCATGTGAATTCTGTATGGAGATTGGGCACAATTCAGTCCATAACATCTTCTGAGCAAATATCATACCCTAAAACCTGATCTGATAAATGTAGTATCAGGAAAGGAGGCAAGTATACTTACATTGAGGAAAGCTTTACTCAAACATTTTAGGGAAAAAGTACAGATGAGGGGGCATTAATTTCCATCTTCAGAACTAACTTCTACAGTCTGAAGTTGAAAACATAGCAGAAAATAACAGATAGTTCTGAAATAATAAAACAAAGTATCTTTTAAACCAATCACAAATTAAAATGCAGAACTAAAGCCCGCCAAATGCCTTTTCTCTGCTAACACCTATTCCTCGGCATTATAAAAGGAAATTTTAGTTGTATATTTTTAGTCATAAAACCTGTCATAATTGACCTGTGATGAACATGCTTTGCAAGTTTATTATATAACTGATAGGGTTTATGTAAACATAAGCAAAACCAAGTGACATTCAAAGAAGGTGACAGGAGAAAGATCAATCTTTATCATTTTGGAAATTCTTTAGTGTAAGCAAAAAGATCTGTAGCACTTGAATATGCATGAGTATTTGAATATGCATGACTGTTATAATGAGCGAAGTTTGCTGACCTCTAATTCTAGGGTCACAAGAAAGTCAAAACCAAGAACATTCTATTAAGAAAAACTTTACTGGTTAAAGAAATAATCTGAAAATTAACTGAAAGTCAGTTTTATACAATATAATCATGTCATTTTCTAGGAATGAACTTATTCTCCAGTTTCAAATAGATATTAAATCTTGCAAGTTCTTATAGTGTTATTT
Organism: Kogia breviceps; assembly: GCF_026419965.1. Taxonomy (NCBI): domain Eukaryota; kingdom Metazoa; phylum Chordata; class Mammalia; order Artiodactyla; family Physeteridae; genus Kogia; species Kogia breviceps. The sequence goes on from NC_081322.1 coordinate 51,591,554, forward strand.
ACTACTTATGTAAATAAATGATGTTAAATTTCTATCTTTCTTTTATTGTACACAAGATTTGCTAGATGGACCTTTCAGAATCTATTTGATAAGGTCTAAACTGAACCACCCTACTGGCTCTCTTTCTACATTTTATTCTTTATTGTCTGATTCTGTTTTTCTGCTAGATCTCTTATTATTGGCATCCTAGGGCTTGGTTAAAATTGTTCATTTAACTAGAAAAAAAATCATGTAAGAAAATAAAGCTCACTATACTTTTGACATGAAGAATAAATTGATCTTCTTACACATACTCAGATATAAAGGAGAGAATCTATTTAGTTACCAGGAATTAAATATCTAAATGTAAATAATCCAGATAAATTACAAATGAATTAGCTGGCATTTGGGAAAAGAACATCTGTGCCTTGTTTCAAACTTAGGGTTAAAATACTCAAAAGTTTTATGATTAAGTGTGATATTACATGTAGTTTTTTCAAGATGCCTTTCATCATATTGTTAGGATTTCTTTTTCATTCAGATTACTGAGAGTATGAGGAGTTTTTCCAAATCTTTTTTTATCTGCAACTATTTAGATAGTCATATGATTTATTTATTATTCAGTTAACATGTTGAATGATTCTTGAATGTTAAACTGACTTTTAATTTAATTAGTTGTAAAATGTTATCCTTTTTACATATTGCATGACTCAATTTATTAATATTATGTAAAGTATTTTTCCATCTATGTTTATAGTTTGCGTATCAGTTTGAGTACCAGGTTTCCATGAGTCTCATAAAACAATTTATATAAAAAAAGATTGTATTTATTTCATGAATCTCTTATTGAATTTACTAGTGAGGTCATATGGCTGGAATTTTCTTTGTAATAACTTTTTTCCTAATAATAATTCTCTAACAATAATATTTAAATTACCTAGTAGGTTATTTAAATTTTCTACTCCTTTTTGTGTCAGTTTTGTGTTTCTCCAGAAGTTTTTAAATTTCATCAAAATCAGAAAGTTTATTGCCAAAAAGTTTTCATAATATATTCTTACCTATTTAATGTCTGTATTATTTGTAGTAATTTTCTCTCCTTCCTTTCTAATGTCTATCGATCTGTTTTCTGTTATTTTTTTTCTTGACTACTTTGGCTAGGAGATAATTAATTTTATTAACCTTTTCAGGAACCTACTTATCACCATGTTTTTCTCTATTTCTTGTACATTTCATTGATATCCACCATTATTCTTATTCACTCATTTCTTCTACCTAACTAGGTTTAATGTGCTCCTTGTTATCTACTGTTCTAAGATGGAAGCTAAAATGATTGATTTTATACTTTTGTATGACAGAAGCATTTAAATCTATAAATTTCTCTCTAAGGAGTGCTTCATTTCTGACAGTTATTTTTCCTGTCAAAGCAATTCTTGGATGACAGTTTTATTCTTTCAGCACTTTAAAGATAATGTCCCATTATCTTCTGCCTTCATTGCCTGTGATGAGAAGACAACTGTCATTCTTAACCTTTACCCACTGTATGAAATGTGTTTTTTATTTTTTTATTCCTTTCCTCACTATATGGAATGTGTTTTTAAAATAGTTTATTTTTTATTTTCAGCAGTTCACCTCTGATGTGCTTAAGTGTGTTTCTATTTTTGTTCTTTTCTTTTTTAAAAAATCTAGCTTGGACACATTAATATTTCCATATCTTTGGGTTGATGTCTATTTGTAAAATTCTCAGATATTATCTGTTCAAGTATTTCTTCCTCTCCATTTTTGTTTCTTGATAGTATTATAGACTATTTGGCATTTTTCTATGGATCATAGGTACCCTGCTCCATTTTTGACTATTTTTTCTCTTTGATTAATTTAATGATAATTTCTGTTGATCTATCTTTGTGTTAATAATTATTAGCTATGCAATCAATTTTTAATATATTAAGTTGAACTTGTCACCTCAGATATCACTTTTTAAAAATTTCTAGCATTTTCAGTTGGCTCAATTTTTATAATTTCATCTCTATATTGATATTACTCATTATATAGCACATTTTCCATTCTTTACACTAATCTTTTATCATATTTATCATAGTTATTTTGAAAGTTTTTGATAATTCCTACATTTTATCCATCTCTTAGTCTTCTTTTATTGAACTTTTCTTCTCTTAATCATGAGTCACCTTATCCTACTTCTTCACCTGCCAGACAATGTATGCTAGTAAATAGTACAAGTGAAGATAAACAATATTTACACTCAGAACAGGGATACCTCTTCTTCTCTAAGCCCACTAATCTGAATTGAACAGAATGTATGCTGCATTGAAGTTAGTCCCAGTTTCTTACTTGGTTCAATGTTTTAAAATGGGATTTGTATTAAATGTTTAGCTTGGCTTGATATCTGAATACCAGCAACACATATTCAGGGTATTTTCCTTCTCTCCAGCCTAGCACTTAGCTTTCTGAATCATGGGGATCTGCTTTACCACATGGCTGCCAGTTTTTTGGTGTTCTAATGGAGTTTTTGTAGACTCTAATTTCAATCCTGGCACTAATCTCTCTACCTTAATGCTCTGTCTCCAACATTTGAAAGACCTCTGTTGTATCAACACACTTAGCAAAGATTCAGAGAGCTTCAAAGTGATTTCTTTCAGATCTCCTCTTGCGCACCTAGCCTTCAAGGGCCAGAAGCCAACATCCATTGGCTTGCTCTCAACAAAGTCCAAGAACCTGTGGGATAAATGTTTTTCAACTCTCTGGTCCTGCTTCCATCTTACATGATTCATTGGTTAGTTTCTCAGTACCCCTTTTGACCCTGGCTTTCAGTATCCTCTTCAGAGATGTTCTTTGGGAAAGTGCAGATGGTGGGTACAAACTCTCTATATGACAGGAGCTCCTGGTAGTTTCTATGTGTTACACCAGCTCCCACATGCATGCTAAAGTTTATTTAAAATGTGACTTTTTTCTTACCCATATTTAATGCAAATCCCTCCTCCTCATGCCTCTTTGTCAGGTATGAAAATAGCTTTAGGTTTCTTTTTCCTAAGAATTTCTTCGCATTCTCTATACTTTAATGAATTTAGGTTTATTAGAGTCTTCAGCTTTCTCATGAGGGAATAACATTATATTCTGGTTTGTCTTCGTATTTAAGGTTGGGAATAAAAGTCATGAGACTTCCTATATCCTATTAAGAAGCAAAATCAAGTTTTGTTTTTGTTTTTACTGAAAACATAGTCACAAGTTAGACATCAGTTTTAAAATACAAACTGGTTTCTTTTGACTGTTATATGAATAGACACCTTAAGGTGTTCTTTAAATTTCTTCAATTTTTAAACAACTTTTCTTTAGTCAAATAACTATTGGGGGCTTCCCTGGTGGCGCAGTGGTTGAGAGCCCGCCTGCCGATGCAGGGGACACGGGTTCGTGCCCGGGTCCGGGAGGATCCCACATGCCGCGGAGCGGCTGGGCCCATGAGCCGTGGCCGCTGAGCCTGCGCGTCCGGAGCCTGTGCTCCGCAATGGGAGAGGCCACAGCAGTGAGAGGCCCGCGTACCGCAAAATAAATAAATAAATAAATAAATAACTATTGGACATCCACTTTCCATTGTGTCTCCATATAATTGTTGATATTTACTGTAAAATGAATCACATCAAACATTACACATTAGCTTAAAAAATGAAATCTAGACAGTTAGGAAGACAGAGTTTGGAGTTTTCCCCTAAACACTGAAACAAAACAAAAGAAAAATTACAAATCACACAAGACATTTCTCATAGAAATAAGGCCCATTGTACTCTTGGAAATTTTCAGTGATAACGCCACTAACCAACTTTTCAAATACTGTGACATTATTATACTTTGATTCATATCTCCATTTTTTACAAAGATTTCCAAAAATACTGTGGTTATATATGGACCACATACATCATCTGTTTCTTCAACCACATTTTCTCTAAGTTCTACTCTAGTTATAACAGTGACACTTTAAATTGTTTTTCCTTAAATCTTTTGTTTTTAATTAAAATAGACTTTCTTCCAAAAATACGAAAGTACAGAAAAGGGCAGTGATGAAAGATCTTTCAGAGTACAGATAAGGAATAATTTAATTTGTCCACCATAGTTATTGATTAAAAATAAACAAACACCCTAACAGAGAGAGAGAGAGAGAGAGAGGGATCGAATGTATAATAAAATTATTTTCTAGTGATAAATTGAAACATGTTGCAATGGCTACACAGAAAAAGCAAATTTCATTCAATTACCTGGTGATATATTCCTGTCCATTAAGGATATGACCATGGATAAAATTCAGTATTGGTGTCTGATATTAATAGATTAAGACTGCCTTTACATCCATGTTTTCTATTCTGATATATGAAGACAATTAATGCCATTGTGAAAATCTGTCAATACCAGTTTGAATCTTGGACACTCAGGAATCATGTTTGTTCATGCATATGTGCTTTTAAAATGTGGTAACACTATGTATTCACAATGTTTGCTGATTGCATTTATATTATAGTAAAATTAATTAAATGGATATGGTAAACTTAAAAGGACCAAAAACAGGGCTTCCCTGGTGGCGCAGTGGTTGAGAATCCGCCTGCCAATGCAGGAGACACGGGTTCGTGCCCTGGTCCGGGAAGATCCCACATGCCGCGGAGCAACTAAGCCCGTGAGCCATGGCCGCTGAGCCTGTGCGTCCGGAGCCTGTGCTCCGCAACGGGAGAGGCCACAACAGTGAGAGGCCCGCATACCGAGAAAAAAAAAAAAAAAAAAAAAAAAGGACCAAAAACAGAGTAATTACTTGATATTTTATCATTATGATGAAAAAGTATTTCTATATTTTCCACCTAAAATTTATGAAACTATATTTCATTGGAAAAATAAAAATCAATATCTATGTTAGTATTAAGAGTACAAGTAAATGTATAGTGATAAATCATCATCATACATGTTTTTCCTAGTATGTTCTTTTCCTGAGCAAATCATCTCTTCCTCTTTTTACCTGAAATAATTTAAAAAATACTGATGCTTTCATGTGATAATGTGGGCCCAATACTTCCTAATTTTACCTAGTTCTGAAACCTAACAAACAAAAACCTATTAAGCAGAAAGTCTTGTCCCAGTTTTCTTGTTTAGAAATAGGAATTAATTAAAATCTCAATAGATTCCCCATTTGTTGTTTGTACTTTTGAAACAAGAAAGGGTGAATGCAAGGTAAACTTATAGATGCTCCTCATTCCCTAATCATTTCACATGTTTCTTGACAATCTGCTGCTTAAAACTCAAGGGATTTAATGCTTAATGAGAATGTTTTTCTTGATTAGGAAACAAAAACATATAATCTATGACTTTTGGTATGCTCTAATACATGTTTAAAAGATAGTCTACCGAGAATGGGAAAAATCCATTAAAAATATTTAGAATAATTAGCATCTAAAAATGGTTTTTGTTGTTTTTATTGGTTTGCCATCTTTAAACAACTTATTTCAATATGTAATTATTGTAAAAAAATATTAGTGAGGTATTTTACTTTTTTTTACTTAGAAATTCTGACTAGCCACATTTCAAGTGCTCAATAACCACAAGTGACTAGTAGACGCTATGTTAGAAAATGAACCTCTAGACTCTTAATGCAAAAAACATTTAATGAGCACACTATAAGCCATATGCTGAGCTAACTCCTAATTAAACAATTCAGTTTCCTGAATTTTAGAATTTAGTGACATAGGAAGGTTAACAAATAGTCCATATAAAACAGATATTTCCACAGAGATTAAGTGTAATTTGGAGACATGGGATCATATAGACACTTTCCTTTACAGTGACAAAATAGGTATATATTAGTTTTTGAAAGGTTTCTCAAATTCAGAACAGAAAAGGTTAAAAAGAAGTGTTAAAAATACCTGAAAGTTATTTAAAGTTTTTTGAATCTTCTCAATGACTTTAATATAGTAGTAACTGTAGTAACCTTAAGATCACTTAGGGAGCCTTATAAAAATGCATCTGTCTTAGTTATACTTACAGAAATTCTGATTTAATGGGTGTTTTCTGGGTCTGGGAAATTGTATCCATTTATTAAACATCCCCATTGTGTCTGGTACAAGTAGCCCATACCTCACACTTTGAGAAACTGTTCTAGTGTCTGAGTTTTTCCTTTAGTCAACAGTCTTTTACAGTTTTTTTCTCTGCATTAGCACTTTGAAGAAGCAAAAATTAGGGGAAATTTCTCCAGGTTATCTATCTATCTGTTTGTTCACTTATTTTTACATTTTACACATAAAGGAATTATCAACATTAGCTCTTTTTCAATATTTTCAATGTTTTTCTCCCTGAATGTTTCTTATTCATATTATGCTGTTTATGTTTTATGAGTCACATTACTTGAATTTCTCTAAGTATGTTACTTAGGGGCTTTTGAGAATTATTTTGTTTCTTCCAAGTTCAGTTATTGGGATTATTTATCTTTATCTTTGCAAAATAATTATTTTGCACATATATGATGATCTTGGTGGTCTATTGGACCTACTTTACCAAAATAATCACACATCAACATCAAGTTTGTTTTCACTGACTAACAGTTCTTCCTTTGAGAGGCACAGAATATAGCCTTTTCTTTTAACCTTTCTTCTGCCCTCCGATTTTTTGGCAAATGTTTTAGGGTTTTATGTTGTTGATTCTAATTAATAGCTCATTCTTTTTTTAGATCTCTAAAATCATTTATACTCTTCTCAGTTTTCTAATTTTTACTTGGCACAAAGACATAATTTTCTATGACCAATTTATGGTTTTTCAAGATTTAAGTGGGAATGTGAAAGTAATTTTAAATGGAGCACAATGTGTGTTTAGTTCAATAGGGCCTTTACTGAAGTTATACTTTTAAACCTGCCCAAAAGTTACATTATTTTTGTCTTAGAGATATTTCAAAGCCCTCCAAAGGTAACTGTATTTCAGTTGCTGTTGAGAAATCATAAAGTTATGTCCTTGTAAAGTACATTTTATCCACACTTCTTTCTTCTGTGCCTACAAAGTGAAATTAATACATATGGAAGATTTTAGAATTATATAATTTGTAACTTTTAAAAATAGTCATTTCATATAGGATTTGGGGGAGGGTTTGCTTCAATTGCTACACAGGCAAAATAGCATAGCAATATTTTTCGATGACTGCATTATTAGAAGTATGGAATAAGTGTCATGGTCCTGAAATACTTATGTAATTATATGCAAACAGCACAAAAGTAATAGATACTGAAGCATTAACTTCTTAGAGAACGTATCTGAGCATAACATGTCAGAACTGTTACCCCATACTGGATAATTTAACAAAAAGTAAGCTGGTGCCTAAGGAAAATACTTCTGCTTTCTCTAAGTGTAGCAAAATCTACTATAGTGCAAATTAGTGGTTAGAGAACAAACTATGCTGTTTAGAAGTAACTACGTGAATAAATATATGCCTCTATTATAGTAGTCTTTTTGCATATGACTGCTTCTAGGACAATTTTTGCAATCTGAATATGCATCAAATTAGGGATGGAGCATTGTTACATTTCTAGGCTTCATGAGAGATGGTTATGGAGGCAAAGATGCAGGAAATTTGTAGGGGATTCATATATATTCCATTATGTAGTAAGATGTGTGAACATTACCATATAGTTTTATCACATAATATGACAGAATTTTTATGTTAGAGGGAAAACTAAACTATGGGAATACAGATGACCTGTAAGTGAGGGCCATAATTGAGAGGTTTTCAAAAGTAAAGAATGTTGTTGCAAATAAACTTGATATATATGATATGCTTAATAGAGTGCCTGTCATGTAGAAAAATGGAAACAACTCTTTGGATATTTCACATAAACATTAATAGTTCTGTTTTCAAATACTTTTTAAAAATACTTTAAGAAAATAAGCAAAACTATGTGCTGTCTATAAGAAACTCACTTCAAGCATAATGATTTAGGCAGGTTAAAAGTAAAAGGATGGAAAAATACACAGCATGAAAATATTTATCAAAGAGAAGCAAGACTGACTATACTAATACCAGATAATATTAGCAAAGAAAATTACCAGTGACAGAAAAGGGCATTATATAATGATAAAAGGTTAGTCCACCAGGACAGCGTAGCGATCCTAAATGTATAGGCACCAAATCACAGAGCTGTAAAATATGTGAAGCAAAACTGATAGAACTGGGCTTCCCTGGTGGCGCAGTGGTTGAGAGTCCGCCTGCCGAGGCAGGGGACACGGGTTCGTGCCCCGGTCCGGGAGGATCCCACATGCCGCTGCCGCGGAGCAGCTGGGCCGGTGAACCATGGCCGCTGAGCCTACGCGTCCGGAGCCTGTGCTCCGCAACGGGAGAGGCCACAGCGGTGACAGGCCCGTGTACCGCAAAAAAAAAAAAAAAAAAAAAAAAAAAAAAAAAACTGATAGAACTGAAAGGAGTCATAGACAAATCCATATTTAAGTTGGAGACTTTAATACACCTTTCTCCAGTCAATTTTAAAAACTAGAGACAAAATCAGCAAGGTTATAGAAAACCTCAACCAAGCATCAATCAAGAGGTTCTAATTAACATTCATAGAACAATCCACCCAACAGTAGAATTTGCATTTTACTTAAGCCCTCACAGATATGTATAGGCTATATTTGGGGCTTTAAAAAAAACCTTAACAAACTCTAAAGAATTAGATCCACACAGAGTGTTTTCTTTGACCACAGTGGAATCAAACTATAAATAAATATCAGAAAGATAATAATAAAATCCTCAAACTCTTGGAAACTAAACAACACACTTGTGACTAATCCAAGGGTCAAAGAGGAGGTACCAAGAGAAAATGAGAAGATATATTGAATTAATGAAAATGTAATAGAGTATATCAAAATTTGTGGAACAGAGTTGAAGGAATACTAAGAGAGAAATTTTTTGTTTTTGTTTTTGCGGTACGTGGGCCTCTCACTGTTGTGGCCTCTCCCGTTGCGGAGCACAGGCTCCGGACGTGCAGGCTCAGCGGCCATGGCTCACGGGCCCAGCCACTCCACGGCATGTGGGATCTTCCCGGACCGGGGCACGAGTCCGTGTCCCCTGCATTGGCAGGGAGACTCTCAACCACTGAGCCACCAGGGAATCCCACTAAGATAAATTTTAACATCCAGTGCATAATTGAAATAAGAAAGATTTTTAATCAAACTGCAATCACAAGAAAACAGAAAAAAAGAGAAAAATAAACCCAAGCAAGCAGAAGGAAGGAAATAATAAATATCAAGCAGAAATCAGTGAGACTGAAAATAAAAATAATAGAATTAATGTCACAAAAACTCATTCTTTGAAACGATCAAGGAAATAGACAAATCTCTAGCAAGACTGACAAATATAAAAAGAAGACAACATAAATTACCAGTATTAAGAATGAAACAAGTGATATCACTATAAACCTTATAGACATCAAATGTGTAATCAAAGAATACTAAAAACAACTCTGCATACATAAATTTAACAACTTAGACAAAATGGACATGTCCTCAAAAGATAAGAACTATGACAACTCATGCAATATGAAATATATAATTTGAATAATTAATAATTTCATATTTTCTATTATTGAAGTTGAATTTATAATTTTAAAAGTAAATTTATAATTTCTCAAAGTTAAGGAAATCTCCAGACCAATATAATTTTACTAAAGTGTTCTACGAAATGTTTAAAGAAATATTAATATGAATTCTACACAATCTCATCCAGAAAATAGGAGTAGGAAGTGTTTCTCATTTCATTTTATGAAGCTGGTATTACCCTAATACCAAAACAAGATAGTACAAAAATAAAAACTAAAGACCAATATATCTCATGAATACAGACACAAAAATTATTGACAAAATATTAGCAAATAGATTTCAGCAATATATCAAAGACTTATATGCCACAACAAAATAAGGTTTATTGCAGTGATGAAAGGCTAGTTCAATAATAGGAAAAAAATCAATCAATGTAATTAACAAGCTAAAGAAGAAAATCATATAGTTGTATCAATTGATGTAGAAAAGGTATTTGACAAAATTCAGCATTGATTTATGATAAAAACTCTCAGAAAACTAGAATTATAGGGGATTTTCTCAATTTGATAAAAAGCATCTAAAAAATCTACAGCAAACATTATACTTAATGAAAAACGATTAGCTGCTTTCTCCTAATTTGGGGAATAAGGCAAGCATGTCTGCTTTCACAACTCATAGAACACAGTGTCTGACTTTCTAGCCACTGCAATAATGCATGCAAAGGAAGTAAAATACATTTATATTAGAAAAGAAGAAATAAAACTGTTCCTATTACAGACCACACAATTGCCTATGTAGAAAATCCCAAGGCATCTACAAAAATAAAAATAAAAATTCCTAGTCCTAACAAATGAGTTCATCAAGTTTGTAGAATGCAAGATAAACATACAGAAATAAATTGTATTTCTATGTACCAGTAATGAACACGTGGTCACAAAAATTTTAAATGCAATACCATATGCACTTGCTGAAAATAATGGAACATGTAGGAGTAAATCTAACAAAACGTAAAATATTTGCTTGCTGATATCCACAAAATACTGATGAAAGTAAGTTTCTAAAGATCTAAATAATGGGGAAATATTTCATGATTATAAATTGAAAGACTTAAAGAGTAAAGATGTCAAGTCTCTACAAATTGTTATACAGATTGAATCAACTCCTGTCATACTCTCAGTAAAATATTTGTGTAAATATAGACAAGGTTATTCCAATATTTGTGTAGAAAGGTATAGACCCTAGAATAACTAAAACAATGTTGAAGAGAAAAAGAATAAAGTGGAAGAAAATCAATCTACCTGAATCCAAGATTTATTATACAGCTTCAGTATTCAAGACTGTGCGAATGGCAGAAGGTTAGATACATAGATCACTTGAACAGAGTAGAGAACTTGGTAACGAATCCATACAAATATTCCTGATTTTGACAAAGATGCAAAACCCATTCAATGTTGCCTTTTCCACAAAGGTTGCAGGATCTCCCACTTTACACAAAAATTAACTCAAAATGGATCATAGACTTACATGTAAAACTATAAAACTTTATGAAGAAAACAAAGAAAATCTTTGGGCTTCCACACTAGGCTAGGCTAAGAGTTCTTAAATTTGAGACCAAAAGCACAATCCATTAAAAAATATGTTGATAAATTGGGCTTCGTAAAAACTAAACAAAAATTAAATAAAAATTTTGCTCTATGAAAAATCCTTTTAAGTTACAGAAGATACAGACTGGAAGAAAATATTTGCGAATCACATATCCAACAAAGGACTGGTATCTAGAATATAAAGAAATTTCAAAACTCAATAGGAAGGAAAACAAGCCATCCAGTTTGAAAATGGGAAAAAGTCATTAATATATCATTGAAAGGATACGTTAAAAATAAATAAAAGATGTTCAATATCATTAGCTGTCTGAGTTCCTTCACTAGACTCCTGAAATAATGACAATTTGTGTTAAGGTTCTAAGAATATGTCTTGATGGTCCATATATAGCCTTGCCAGTCTGAGCTAGTGCTTCTGTGGTTATTATCCTGAGGAAATAAGCAACCCTTTTTCTCTTCCTACTTTCTTCTCCAGGTTTGAGATCTAGAGGAAGTTGAGAGCAGTATCAAGTTCTGACATGCAGAATTTAGAGTCAATTGTTTCTTCCTAAATACTGTTTCACATCAGAGCTAAACATATCTAATTCATTTTGCCTGAGTCTAGCTTTCTCCTTTCCAGGACTCTATTTTAAAATATCTAGCCTAAGCACTTATATCAATGTGTCAGCTGATGAGGAACCTGGAGCCTTTTTGCCATGCAGCTATTTTCAGGAACCACATGTGAAAATCTTTCCACAACCCATAACCCACACACGCAAGAATCATCTGTTTGGGCAAAAGTATATCAGTGTCTTAACAGCCAAAAGAAGCCCTTTAACGTGTTCATGTATGTATGTATGCACAGGGGGAGCAAACTGGGAAAAATAAGAAGATAGGAAACCAGAGTAATTATTTAGGTCATGTAAATGATTAAGCAAAACCATACCTGCTTTCCTTTTTAACCCCAAAAGTCAAAACACAGCAGAGATCAGATTAAAAGGAGGGGATGCCCAGCTGGTAATGGATATAAAGCAGGAAGACAGCAAAAACGTGTCCCTTCCTTCCTTCTTCTCATACTGCCACCTATATAGGGACACTTTGCCACGTTTTGGGTCCCTTGAAGAGACAAGGAAAATATCCTGCAAACATAAACTAGAGAGGCAATAACTCTGAAGATAAAGTGAATGTGGCTGAAGATGAGACATCAACGTCTAGCACCATCAATATGTTCATGTGGCTTTCTTTATATCATCACTGCCACCCAAATAAATAGTATTCTATGGACCAGGCAAGGCCAGCACTAAATAGTTGTTTTGTGCAAGAGAAGTATAATCACAACAAAGGGAATAAGCAGAAGATCAGACCTTTTTCAGTTTTTCTTCGATTCAAATAAGTTCTGAAATGTCTGTTACAATTCAAAGAGGGAAGAAGCTTCCAAAGTAATAATTATAAACTAATTAACTGCAATGAATGGCATGTGTTTGTGTGTGTTGTTGTGTGTGAGTGTATGTGTGCAATTAACATGTATAACCAGAGGTTTCTTAAACTTCATAAATTGTGGAAAATTGTATACTTCTCATGAGTAGAGACTTTTTTTCCCCTTTGAATATTTAAAGTAGATGGATGTGGAAACCAAGAGAGATTAAGAAGGCCTTTTGGGAAATGAGTTCACTGATCATTATCATCTTTGCCAGTTAGAATTTATTGAGCAAATGGGCACTTGGTACTTCAGGAGTCCCTTTGGAGACTCCATATTGAGACAGGTTTCTGTATTCTGTAAATTTATGATCATCTGTAAGAGGACAAGATTAACCTGATAATACATTGTATCATGTGAAATTATTCTTGGGTTTGTTTTTCTAAGGGAGATAATATTTTTAAACAAGTTAATCTATATATCTCACTCAGATATTCATAATTAGAACTTTATTTGTTTCAATAAATATGATTTTACAGAGCTGGAAAAAATTTTTCCTTGTAAATTGTTGCTATGAACATTGGGGAGAGCTATGGACCAGTTCTTACTCACGGTGGCATAGATCTACAAGTTATATTATTTTTTTCCAATCTGATTTTGCTGAGAGTAAAAAGCTGTTCCAATCCAAGGGAGGAATAATTTTCCATGTTAAATGTTATTTAACATTAAATTCACTCTAATGTTATCGGAATTTTCCTTTTTGTAGCAGCTCAATTTGATATCTTTTTTTGATAATTGTGGTAAAAGAATTAACCAATAGAAAATAGTGAGTATTGTCCGTGCTAATCTCTGTGCTAAAAGCTAATGTTCACAATTTCTTTTAAAGTCTGACACTTAGACCCAAAATTAGCTCTCATATATGCATCCAAAAAGAAGGCTATTTTGAAGTTTTACAGAAGTAAACAACAGTGTTAAGTGTGTTGGGAGTCACAAAGTTACTCTCTCAGAAAGTCAGATGAAAAAATATAATGTACTTACCTTCAGCAAGAGACCCTACCTTCTTGGAGGGCGAAAAAAATTAAAACAGGCTCAGCTGCTGATCACACAGTCCGTTTACATAATGCTTATTTCTTTGAAATAGTCATTCACCGTTGCTGTTACTGTTGCCTCAACATTTGCTCCTCTCTGAGGTTGTTTGGATGTTCATGGGGAGAGAGACTCACATGATCTCTTGGCAGTATCCTTAAGAAGGCAGAGAAGTGTGGTCAGGCAGGGAGGATGAGATTGCACTCCAAATACTCCCCTGTACAGAACTGATTCTGAGTTGGGAGATAATAGGCTTACCATGAAGTCTGCCTAGGCAGGAGTGAAACAACCTTGTAACAGGCACTGTGTGTACAATATCTAATTGAGGAGCCAGATAAAGTCTGAGGCTGTGGATAATAAGTCAGCAGGTTTTGTTTCCAAGCTCTAATTCATTTGAGAAAGATTACAACTCTGACCACAAATGCCAGCAGAAAGCAGCAGCAGGATGCCCAGGGGTTGGACCAGGCTAGCCACACCCAAAAGTTATCAAACCAACTACCTTGCACCTTGACCAGAGGATTCAGACGACAGCTTAAGGAAATCAAAATTCATTTATTTTGCCATAATGTCAGATGATGGCATATCTCCCTGAGAGGAAATAGAGAGAGGATAAAATATGAAGAAGGCTGAGCAATTATCTTCTAAAAGATTGAGTATTGTCTAAAATGACTGTATATGTTCTTAAATTAGACTAAGTTACGAAATGAAAAGGACTAAACGTTGTGTTTCCCACCACTTGATAGATCCCTCTACTCATCACACTTGTTGCCCATGTACACACTACATATGCAGCCTCAAATACATAACAACCCTCTGCATAAGGTTCCTAAGAGAGGTGCATCCATACATAATGACAAACAAAATTGTATTTCTTCTGTATAGTTAATCTTAAGTCTCAAGAACTCTAATGAGTTGGTATAAACCTTACAAAGAGGTCTTGTACCTAAATGAGATCTGCTTAAATGACCTGTAAAATATAAGGCCAGCTGTAACTACTTCACCTATATGGAAACCCTATTTTTTTCCTTTGTTTACTATTTTTTAAATTTAAAATATAGTTAATTTACAATTAACTATACGATGCCTATAAATGCTGTGTTAGTTTCAGGTGTACAGCAAAATGATTCAGTCATATGTGTGTGTGTGTGTGTGTGTGTGTGTGTGTGTGTGTGTGTGTGTATTCTTTTCCAGATTCTTTTTCCATTATAGGTTATCCCATAATTTCTTAATTTGAGTCTTACTCTTACAACCGAATGGAGAACAATAAATTTATAAATAAAAAATAGTACAAAAAGAAAAATATGCATTAGAACATTAATGCAAATGGAATAGAGAGAGCAGGAAACAAGACAAAGGGGAAAGCAATGACCTATTGTTTAGAGTAACATTGGCCTAAGCCCATCAGTCCATGCTTTCTAAGACAAGTAAATTAGTGCTGAACTTCGTTATTCTTTAGAAGAGATAGTTATTCTTGAGAAGAGAAAGGATACAAAGAGGGAAGTATTTTGCTTCCATTTTTCTGTTCTGTTTTACGACCACATAGGTAAGAGAGAAGTTGCTGGAACCACACATTTTTAATTCCTTGGAAAATATCATCCTGCTGGGTTGGGGGTGGGGAAGGGGTTCTAACCATTGGAAATCCAAAAGATAAAGTGAAGTGATCTTCCTGTTAGGGGTGTGGAAATAGGGGTATAGTACAGCAAAAGAGAAATTCTGATCCTGAATGCTCAAAAGATATAAAGCAGATAATTTGTATATCAGAAAATGAAAAGATTGTCTGAGTACATCCTGCATCTCATCAGTTTGCCATCATATGAAAGTGGGCACAATAGAAATATCCATTTCTTCTTATTATTTTCCATACTCTATAACCCCATTTTTTGACATTTGATGAACTCATAGAAACAAACTATGTGGAATTACTCCTCAGCCTACATGAAAACACCCATAGTGGTTCATTCTTTCAAATAAGCCTTGAAATAAAGATCTTGAGGGCAGGAATGGTAGTTATACCTGGCATATTTCAAATTTAGGAAATATGAAACCCCTACTCTAAACTCCTTGCAGTTATGCTTATATGGTATTATTTATTTTTTTCTCATGCTATAAGATAGGTAATTTAGTCCATCTCCTTGCCTTTAGGTAAAGTCATATACACCATTTCTAACCAGGAGATAAGGTCTTTTATTAACAAATTTCAAATAAAGAAATTTTATAATAAGTTTTGCTAATTCATTATCATTTAGCCTCAACATGTCAGGAAATGTTATTTTACTTATAATTCACATACTGTTGTTAGCATTTTTCTCATAAGGAGAAATAACAGACTGTTGGACAAATCATGAAAATTTTTCTATAGTCTCTTTTTCTAAAGATTAAAAATATATTCATTTTCCTCAGTCCCCCATATAATCTGAAGTTTTGTATTCTCAGCTGTTATGTCTAACTCTCAAAATATATAACTATTTTTAGGCTATCTTCTGAATTTCCATTTCCACTCATTTTCTGATTTTTCTTTGCCAATGAGGATAACAAATTTAAGGCCATTTCTGTGCAGTACCTTTTCTCTTTATCCCCCTAGTTGTGTGTAGGTAAATCACCTAAACCTCTGTGGTCATGCAAAATTCTTAGATTGTTAGAATTAGTTTACTTTTTAAAAAAATAGATCTTGCAAAGCCTCCAGTAGGTGAAAGAGAAAGAGTAGCTCTCCTACCACATTCTATCAGATTATAATAAAATATTAAAATTTTAGATAAAATTCTTTAACATTTACAGATGTAAGGTTGGTAAAATCCTAGTTCCCTGTTCTTTTTATTGCTCTGCAAAAGTATTAAATATATCAGCAGCAGAAAGAACCTAGCCAACTATCAAAGCCACATATAGAAGAACCAGCAAGGAGTCAAAGGACTATCTAGGGATTAAAACTAGGTTAATTCTCCTAAAGAAACAGAAGAAGAATAAGATAAAGCATTTGTGTTTAATAACAGAGAGTAGACAATTGCTACCATTTAGGTGAGCAATTACACTTTTTGTATATAGAATTTAGGATGCTCACAACACATAGGTTGATTATTGCTCTAAAATTGTTTTAATAATACTTTTCCAACTTTAACTTTGACTCCTAATTCATTCTAATTTTAGAGCTGCATGACTAAAAGATAGTTATTTCCAGAGCAAAAATTTAATGTTAACAGGGTAAAAATAGGGAGTAAGCCACATTGCTTCTTTTCCAGTTGAAATATCTTCACATTGATATGCAGGCAGCACTGATAGCAGGAATGACTATTCTTCTGAGTACAGAATTTGCAATAAAATGAGCATTTATTAGTGTCTTTACCAGTATTGTGATGGTAATATGGCACGTATGAGGTCTCACTAGAATATCCCAACAGCAAAAAAAAAACAAACAAACTTAGAATGGAAATACATTCAGTAGGGATATGATTTTTATTTAAATCTGACTCTGCAAGACAATCTATTATCAGAGTTCTTAGCTCTTTATTAAATGACAACTACACATTACAAAAATATTTCTAATGAGATGGTGATGTTTCACCAATTTAAAATTCATTTCTAAATTATCTTACCACATACGTTTTGATCACTTTTTGGTCTTATTTACCTCCTTATTCTAATTTGACTAAGAGTTTGGATTTTTTTTTCTATAGGGTCTTATGTCTAGAATTGAATCTTTTCTTCCTAGTAAACAATTTTGCATTAATTTTGAAGAAGTTGATTCCTCTCAAGGACTCAAAACTAAACTTGCCACAGTAATAGTCAATGCAATATAGGGTTGCCGAGGTAAAAATAGCAATTTAGTAAACAGTATCCTTCCTAATATTCGAGTTCAGTTAAAAATAATCTAATAATTATCATAGATTGAGTTCAAAGCCACTTTAACTATTTCATATTGTTATAACAAAAATCAAATGAGAGACCCAAGAACCTATGAATCCAGAAAGATAAACTGGACAGAAAAATACATTAGTAGAAATATAGTAGCATACATAGTAATTAAACTAGTGTTATTGGGACCATTGTATCAAAATGAGATGTTGGAAAATATGTTAATATTTTTAAAAATATAAGTCCACTTTAATTACATTTTTACCCTTTCGTAGTTTGTAGAATTAAGCAATTCATTTCTACCAAGGTAAAACAATAAATAAGTCCAGTGAGCAAACCTTAAGAGTTGTTCATGCCTAAACGCAGAGTACAAAAGCTATAAACGTATTCTAGAAGATAGTAAAAATAAGCACCTGAGCTCTGGAGCCAGGCTGACCCTGTTCACACCCTGTTTTTACGAAGTGCTAGTTGTGTGATGACGAGCTAATTTGTTAATCTCTCCAAACGAATCTCTCTTCATCTATAAAGCTGTTTTCATGTATTATAATAAGGCTTAAATCAGTTGATTTGTGTAAAATATTTAGAACAGAGCCTAGCATATAACAATAACCAATACATGCTAGCATTTTTGCTTTTTGGAAAGTTGTCTTTCTCTGATTCTGAAAGGCAGTTTTGTACAAAATGCCATGAGGGAGATGAAGCTTCTGAGAACGTTTCATGTTTGCTGTGCTCACAGAAGTTAACATCTATTTCATGTTTTGTTTTTCTACATTAGTCTTTTATTCTTCAGTATTTCTAAGTAATTAGTCTTATAGGTTTTCACTTTAACTTAATTTCATTACAATCATTCTTCTCTGTCTCCACTACTCTTAATTCCATCACATTTTCATAGAATTCCGTTTCCATTTTGTATTACATGTAGCCTATCTTTTAACTTTTCTTGTATAGTTTCTCAGCATACTTATTCTCAGCCATTTATGCTACTTGTGAGTAAAATATGTAACGTTATGGTTAGCTTAATAACTGCTTAAAATCACATAAACATTGGAAACTCTTTTTTTTTGACTGCGTTGGGTCTTTGTTGCTGTGCGGGGGCTTTCTCTAGTTGCATCCAGCAGGGGCTACTCTTTGTTGCAGTGCGCAGGCTTCTCATTGCAGTAGCTTCTCTTCTTGTGGAGCACAGGCTCTAGGCGCACGGCCTTCAACAGTTGTGGCACGCGGACTCAACAGTTGTGGCTCGCGGGCTTAGTTGCTCCATGGCATGTGAAATCTTCCCAGACCAGGGATTGAACCCGTGTACCCTGCATTGGCAGGTGGATTCTTAACCACTGAGCCACCAGGGAAGTCCAACATTGGAAATTTTTAAAAATAGAATTCATATTGTTCTTAAAAACATTCCATGTTCTGTATTAAATTTAAAGTTTAACCCTAACTGATTTAAATTTTTATATCATAAACTTTCTAAGAGCAATTTTAAAAGGCATTTATTTAAAAGACAAACTTTTTAGTTAAAACTTTTAACTAAAGTTTATTTTAGTTCTTTATATTAGTTTTAGTTCTTTATATTAGTTTTACTCATTATTTGCATATTAGAAGATGGAGTTTTTAACTGATTTTATTTTCCATTGATTTGATACAATGTCTGTAAGAAAACAGACTTTGCATAACTTCAGTCTTATTTTAGTGCATATCAATTGTCTATGATATAGAATGTGCCATGTGAACCTGAGAAGAGGGTATATTCTGCTGTTGGTGGAGTATCCTAGAGATGTCTCTTTGATCTAGTGGATTTATAGTGTTGTTGATGTCTTTTATTTACTTATTTATCTTCTGACTAGTTATTTCATCCATTATTGAAAGTAAGGTATCAAAGATTCCAACTATTACTGTTAAATGTCTATTTCTCTCTTCAAGTCTATCAGTTTTGGCTTTATTTTGAGGCTTTGTTGTTAGGTACCTATTTTTTAATTGTTATCTTCCTAAGGGATCTCTCTTCTAGCATTATAAAATGTCACCTCTAGTAAGAATATTTGTATTAAAGGTTTTTTTTTCCTGATATTAGTATAGTCACCCCAGCATTCTTTTGATTATTGTTTCCATGACATATCAGTTTCCATGCTTTTACTCTAAGGATGTGTCTTTGATTCTAAAATGTGTTTCTTGTAAACAGTGTACAGTTGAATCAATGTTTGGGTTTTTTTTTTTCCCTTGTCTATTCTTCTAATCTCTGCCTTCTAATGGAGTATCTTATCAATTTACAGCTAATGTAATTATGGAAAAGATAGGATTTGTCTCTGCCAACTTGCTTTTTTTTTCTATATATTGTATGTCTTATTTCTGCTCTTCTTTTACTACTGTCTTCTTTTTTGTTAAATAGATATTTTCTTATATAGAATTTTAATTCCCTTGTTATTTCTTTTAGCATTTTAAGTTATGTTTATAGCAGTTGTCCTAAGTATTACAATTACCACCTTAGAACAGTCTAGTTAAGATGAATACCAACTTAGTTTCAATAGTATACAAAAAACTTTTCTCCAATATAGCTTCATTTTATCCCCCTACCTTTGTGCTCTTGTTGTCAAACAAATTATATCTTTATACATAATAAGCACATAAACACTTTTTTATAATTGTTTATGCAGTTATATTTTAAATCAGATAAAAGAAGAAAAAGGCTATAAATAAGATAAATGTATTATGTCTTTTACATTTACCTATGCAATTACCTTTCAGGCATTCTTTATTTCCTTGTGTGGATTCAAGTTATTTTCTAGTATCACTTCACTTCAACCTAAAGATCCCGTTTGGTATTTCTTGTAGGGCAAGCCTGTTAGTGATAAATTCTTTGAGATTTTGTTTATCTAAGGATGTCTTAATTTTTCCTTCATTTGAAGAATAGTTGTGCTAGATAGAGAATTCTTGATTGGCAATATTTTTCTTTCAGCCCTTTTGATATGTCCTCCCAACATATTCTGGCTCCCAGGGCTTCTGATAGGAAGTTAGCTGTTTGTCTTTTTGACATTCTCTTGTATGCTATGAGTCATTTTTCTCTTGCTGCTTTCAAGATTTTTTCTTTGCCTTTGTCTTTCAGCAGTTTGACTATGATGTAGCCAGGTGTGGTCCCCTTTGAGTTGATCCTAGTTGGTTTATGTTGAGCTTCTGGGATGTGTAGATTCATGTTGCTTGTTTATTTTAATAAAATCTGGATAATTTTTAGCCATTTATTTATTTCAAGAGATTTTTTTCTGCCTTTTTCTCTCTATTCTTTCCTTATCAGATTACCATTGTGCATATGTGGGTATGCATAATATCTCACAGGTCATTTAGGCCTTATTTATTTTTCTTCATTCTTTTTCCTTACTGTTCCTTAAACTGGATAGCCTCAGTTGAACTACTTTCAAGCTGATTGACTCTTTCTTCTGTCAATTCACTTCTGTTGAGCCCTTTAGAGAAATTTCCATCCCAGTTATTATATTTTTCAACCACAAGATATCCATTTCTTTTTTATAATTTCTATCTTTTAATTGGTAACATTTGATAAGACATCATTCTCATGCTTTTCTTTAATGTTTTAAACATGATGTACTTCAGAGATTTTTTTTACCATATTTATGATTGTTGATTCAAATTCTTTGTCTAGTAGGTTTAACATTGGACTCCTAGCAAACAGTTTCTGTTGACTTCTCCCCACCTCCACTCCAGGCATGGGCCATATTTCCCTGTTTCTTTGCATGCTTCTAATTTTTTTGTTAAAAATTCAGCATTTTTAATAATAAAATGTGGCAATGCTAAAAATCACCTTCCTGCTCCCTCCCCAAGGTTTGTTATTATGGCTGCTTTTTTTTTTTTTTTTTTTTTTATAGTTATTATTACTTCTGTTTATTTATTCTGTGACTTTCCTGGACTAATTCCAGGGTCTGTATTTCCTATGTAGAGTAGGCACTGAGGTCTTTTCTTAATTAGCTTAGTAATCAGTCAGTAATTGAGCAGAGGGCTTCCCTGGTGGCGCAGTGTTTGAGAATCCTCCTGCCGTTGCAGGGGACACAGGTTCATGCCCTGGTCTGGGAAGATGCCACATGCCGCGGAGCGGCTGGGCCTGTGAGCCATGGCCGCTGAGCCTGTGCGTCCGGAGCCTGAGCTCCGCAACTGGAGAGGCCACAATGGTGAGAGGCCCACGTAACACACACACACACACAAAAAAAAAAAAAAAAAAAAAAAAAAAAAAAAAAATGAGCAGAGATTTCCTTAAATGCTTTGAACCAATCTGCCTATTTGCCAAAAGATTCTGTATGTATCATGACGAATGCCTTTAAATTTGGCACTTTAAAACTCAGGCTTAGCCTTCAGTTTGTGTTTGTGCATGATCTCAATGTCAGCCACACTTGAGAGATCCAGGCTTTCTCAGGTATTTCTGAGGCATATGCACTGACCTGCACTTGCATATGGACTCCTAGATCTCAAGGATACTGAAATTTTTCCAAGCCCCCTGTGGACATATCATTCTTAGACTTTCCTTGTAAGATTTTTCTTCCTTGCTTGCTTTTGGCCAGTCTTTTATTTGTCTCAACTGGTATTGCTGTCTTAGGCAGCTGCAATGTTAAGTAATTGCCCTCAATTGCTTTTGACAAAAATACTAAGGATAAGGCTTTTCTCAGTGAGAAAACTGAGTCAAGTCAAATAAAGACAAATCATAAGAATATGACTTTTCCAAGGAGCTACCAAGCAGATGAAACAATGAAAATGCTCTGGAGATGGTTCTTTTTGAGAAACCCCGAAAACTACCTCCCACCTGCCACACATACCTCAGTGATAGGTAGGGTACTACTTTTCACAGCCACCATAGTTGCAATGCTTCAGTTCAAGGCAAGCATTGAACTAGAAAGAAGGAGATGGGAATCAGACAAAGTAGAATGCCACAAGATTCAGCCATTTTTCTTGAATAAATGCTTCTCAAGTTATTATTAACTTTTGGTTATTTTCCAGAGTCCTGAAAAAGTTGATTTTTACAATGTTTGCAAATGTGTTCTCATTGAATTTCCCAAATGGAAATCCCTCACATATGTATTTTTAATGTTTGAAGACATTTTAGGGCGGTAAGAGAAGTCCCAATCCTATATCTTTCACAGATTTTTTAAAAAGTCACTTCAGAATATGGCACTATTCTGAATATTGAACTTCTTCACTTTGTGTTGTTCCCTTAAGTACAAATTATACTATTATAGGACCTGCTCTTTTGAAGAGTTCAAATCTATATAATTATAAAAATTGATGTATTTTAAAGAAATATTTTACATAAATATTTTATTTTTGTGAAATATTTTCAGTTTTGTCAAGAAGGGTTGTCACAGCTCTTACATAAAAAGTGGATATTTTGACATCAATCTTTCAAACGTGATTTTCATAAACTGTATCATTTAAGATACTATATTGCTATTTCCAAGGACTAACATAATATTTATAGATTGTATTTCACTGTCTCATATATTTTTCTATTTTATTTATCTTGACATTCATCATTCTGTGTTTCCCCAATTTATTTTAATCAAAAATTTTTTAAAAAACAGAGAGAAAAGGAGAAAGACCAAAAATTTGGAAAAAAATGTGATTCTCTTTTGTCCCCAATGTTTAGTGCCTTATTCTTTGAAAGGAAAATAGAAAGAGATTAGTCTAGTGTCATTTTGTTGTGAATGATTTCTTTACTCAAACAATATGTCAGATTATAAAAGATACATTATTTCTATCAATTTTGGTGAAAATCCACGCTTAGCATTCTAAATAAAGTCATATTTTTTCCACCTAATTTATTTATTCATCCCAAGGCAAAGCTTTCATGGTGGAGATCATTTGGGACTCTTTTTCTAATTTCCTACTGATCCAAAATGTGTCAAATATTAAAAAGGAAAACAATTGTTGAATAGCCATATTGTAAGAAGAAAAAGAGGAAAGGGGAATTCTTCTTGAGAACTGCCCTCTAAAGAGGCCCATCAAAAGCTTGTTGAAGGATATGCTGAGCTTGATTATTTGGAAATCTCAACTGTACATATTTCCATTAAAATCCCATCCAGGTCTATTTAATTTATTTACAAATAAACAAAGTGCCCTTTATTGCTTTGAATGCAGTTTTGACAGATGGCTTTTAGCATTCTGTCCAGGTGTAAAAAAAACAAAGATAAATGAATCTGTTCTTTTTAATTCACACACTTTATGACTTTCATCTCCACCCGAAAGCACCCTTTGGCTCTCTATCTTCTTCATGTTCCAATAAGAGACAACTCTTTTTCTAGCTGGAGCTTGCTTCATTGTGCTCCTAAAGAGAAGCTCACTTTGCTTGAAATAATCAATTGGGAGCACAGCAAGCAAACAAATGATTCTTTCTAAACTTTCAAACATATTATTTTTATGCTTATTAGAATTGTCTTAAATATATATAAACCCATCAAAGTTATCTATGCATGGATTATCCATAACTAGAGTTTAAGGTGGTTAAGGCTTCAAGATATTCATTTTCATCCATTGTGAAGCAAATTTAAAATTAGCTAAATAACTGAATTATTGTTAATTTTATATTTCTTATTTATAACATTAAATTTTGAAAGCTAAAAAATTGAGCTTAAACTCAAATTACACCAAATTGCCAGTGCTCAAAATCTTCAGGTATGTTTTAAAATACTATTTCAAGGAATTCAGCATGTAAATTTTGTTTTAAATTATTACTATACATTATTTTATGTGTAATAGAATAAGCTCTCATTAGTTTTCAATAAAATAGGAAGAATTATGTCAAAGTATTAAATTCTTATGGATTAAAATGCACACAGTGAAGTGGATGGTAAGATAACCCCCCACTCCCATGACTCAAAAATAAATTATTAATTTAACACAGCAAAAATGAACTTGTCCTTACAATTTAGTTTAAGGATAGGAATTTATTACAGTTCATTTTTACTGGTATAAAAAGCAATCTAATGGTGTAAAAGTCAACTGGTTTTTGCTCTTTGAAAGTATTTGCTTTGTATTTGCCAAAATATTTATATTGAATCCCATATAACTGAGGGAGTGGTTTCTAAACTGTGATCCGTAGACTCCTCAGGATTGTCTAAACTCTTTCAGGTGATTGAAAATTCTTTTCAAAATAGTACTAAGCATTATTTCATATTTGCCTTTTTTACCGTGTTAACATTTGCACTGATGGTACAAGAAAGCTGGTGGTAAGTAAAACAACATGTGCCTTAGCAGGAATTAGGGAAATAGCAGTAAACTGAACTTGTAGTGATCACGTTCTCAACCACATTCCTCATATGAAAGTCATATGTATACTAATCTTCATTTTAGCCTACCTATCATCAGCATTTGACAGAATTTTCACTCCCTTCTCTTGGAAAAAAAAGTCTTTACTTTGATTCAAAGAAAACAAATATGCTTACTTATCCTTTAACTCACTGGTGGCTACTTCTCAATTGTCTTTAAATGTTTCTACTATCCTTCTATACCTTTTAACATATAGAATACACCAGAGGAAAGTCCTTAGATACCTAAATACCACTGATAAAATGAAAACTCTCAAACCAAGATTAGACTCCATATATCAACTGCCTACCCAGTATTTCTACTTGGAGGTCTAATAGATATGAAAGAAAACACTTTAATTTTTGGAAAACAGAGGAGATAATCATCACAGAAAAAAATTTCTTAGAATTTTCTAGAGCAACAGAACAAAACAGGGTCAGACTGATGAAAGATCGGATGAAGGAGAATCTACCTGAGGAGAAAGTTTGCAAGAATAAACAATACAGCCACAACATTTCCTGTATTAGTGAGTGGCAAAAACATGGGCCATTTGTGGAGGTATGCACTGAAGTGTGTTAATATAATCAGTTTCTTATACACTGAGAGGCTGGCATTGTAATTCACTCCAAGAGGTTTATTCAATTCAGTCTGCTCCCTCAGTAAAGTCAAAGATTGTTAAGACACACGCTTAAATGTGAAAAATCAGTTAACCTAGGGGCACAAATCCCTGCTATATTTGGGAAACCTCTACAAAAGTGAGAGAAGAAAAAGATACTGACACAATTTAAATGTCATAATTTTCTCTGATTCTTTTTCTAACAGTTTTATTCAGATATAATTACTACATCCTAAAAATTCACCCATTTTAAGTGCACAATTCCTTGGTTTTTAGTACATTCACCAGAGTCTAACTTTAGAACATTTCAGTAATCCCCCCAAACAGACACAGCCATTGGTAGTTCACTTTCCCTTCCTCCCCTTCCTTAGCACAAGGCAAATATTACATATCTACTAACTCTTTTTGTAAGTTACTTCTTAGCATAAGGCTTTTTAAGGTTCATCCATGTTGCAGCAGCATTTCATTCCTTTTTAAAACTGAAATGTTTATTGAAATAACTGTAGATTGACATGTAGTTGTAAGAAATAACACAAAGAGATCACATACACTTTATCCATTTTCTCCCCAAAAGCAACATTTTGCAAAACTATAGTATAATACCACAACTTAGATGTTTGCATTGATCTAATCCACTGATTTTATTCAGATTTCCACACTTTTACTTGTATTTCATTTTGTGTATTTGCATTTAGTTCTATAAAATTTCATTACATATGTAAGTTTTGTATCTACTAACAGAGTGAAGAATCTGAAAAGTTCCATCACCACAAGGATTCTTCTTATTGCCCTTTTATAATCACAGCAACACCTCTCCCATGTTCTTCACCTCCAGTAAACCTGACTCTGAAAACCATTAATCTCTTCTCCATTTCAAAAATGTTACATGAATGAAAGAATATTTTATATAACCTTTTGAATACGTTTGAATTCAACCTATTCAATATTTGAATTTTTTTAACTGAGAATAATTCTCTGGAGATTCTACAAAGTTGTTAGATATATCAGTAGTTAGTTAGTTTTGATTGTAGAGTAGTTTTTCATGGTATGTATGTAACAAAATCTGTTTAACTGTTTACCTGTTTAAGGACATCTGAGTTATTTTCAGATTGGGTGGTTACAAATAAAGCATTTTATAAAAATTTTCATAGAAGCTTTTGTGTGAGCATAAGATTTCATCAACCTGGGATAAACGTCCAAGGGTAGAATTGCTGGGTCAAATAATTGTTTCATGTTTAGTTTTTAAAAAACTGTCAAACAGTTTTCCTAGTATGGCTGCACCATTTTACATTCCAAACTTCAATGTACACGTGAATGATCCAGTTTCTCCACATTCTTACCAGAATTTGATATTGTCACTATTTTTTTAAAAAAATTTAGCCAGATAGGTGTATAGTTAATATCTCATTGTGATTTCTGTTTGCATTTCCCTCATAACTAATGATATTGAACATGTTTCATATACTTATTTGTCATTTGCATATCCCCTATGGTAAAATGTCTATTTATGTCTTTTGCCCATTTTGTAATCGAATTTCATATTTTTTTCCTATTCAGTTTTAGGAATTCTTTATATATTCAACATAACAGTCCTTTGTTGGATATGTAGTTTGCAAATACTTTCTCCCAGTTTGTAGCTTGTCTTTTTATCCTTTTCATATGGACTTTTGTTAGCCAAAGATTTTAATTTTAATGATAGCCAATTTTCCCTTTAATGGATTGTCTTTTTCACTATCACATATAAGAATTATTTGCCTAACCATAAATCCCAGAGATTCTTCTCTCCTATACTTTCTTCAGAGTTTATAATTTTATCTCTTACATTTGGATCTGTAATCCACTTTGAGTTATTTTATACAGAAGGTATGAGGTTTTAAGTCAAAGGTGTATATTTTCTTCATTTGGATGTCTAAGTGTTTGAGCATCTTTTTTTTTTAATTTTTAATTTTTAAAAATTAATTAATTTATTTATTGGCTGCGTTGGGTCTTTGCTGCTGCGCGTGGGCCCCCTCTAGTTGTGGCGAGCGGGGGCCACTCTTCATTGCGGTGCATGGGCTGCGGGCAGGGGCCACTTGGCTTCTCATTGCGGTGGCTTCTTTTGTTGTGGAGCACGGGCTCCAGGCACATGGGCTTCAGTAGTTGCAGCATTCGGGCTCAGTAGTTGTGGCTCGCAGGTTCTAGAGCACAGGCTCAGCAGCTGTGGCGCATGGGCCTAGTTGCCCCGGGCCACGTGGGATCCTCCCTGACCAGGGCTCCAACCCGTGTCCCCTGAATTGGCAGGCAGATTCCCAACCACTGCACTACCAGGGAAGCCCTGAGCATCATTTATTGAAAAGAACTTTTTTTTTCCTCTTCCATTCAATGGCTTTTGTACCCTTGTCAAAAGTCAATTGCATGTATTTGTGCTAGACTGTTTCTGGCTTCTGTATACGATTCCACTAGCCCATGATCCTCCACATTCTCTCAATTTCTTTCTCTTGCCTTGTTGAAGTAGCTAGACTTTCCGGTACTATGTTGAAAAAGGAGTGGTGAGAGCAGACATCCTTGTTTTGTTCTGAATCTTAGGGAAGATCATTCAGTGTTTCATAATTTAGTATGATACACACCACAGGTTTTTATAGATGGTCTTTATCAAATTGATATAATTTTACACCATGCCTATTTCCTCAATTTCCTTTATTCCTAACTTGATAAGTAAATACATGTTGGATTTTTGTTAAATGGTATTTCTCTGCAGCAACTGATCTATCTACATAATTTTTTTAACTTTAATGTGTTGATATGGTGGACTAAATTGATTTTTCAAATGTCAAGAGAGCATTGCATACCTTGAATAAATTTCACTTTGTCATAATGCATAATATTTTTATATGTATTGTTGGATTTTGGTTTGGTAATATGTTATTGAGAACTTTTGTATTTAAATTCATGAGAGATATATCTGTATTGATTTGTTGTGTTTTATTTTGTACTACCTTTATATCAGAGTTACACTCAGAAAATGGGTTGCAGTGTTTCTAATTCTTCTATTCATGGACAAAATGTGTAAAACTGCTATTAATTTTTCTTTAAATGTTTGGTACAATGCTCCAGTAAAACTATCTGTGTCTTGAGATATTTATTTTTGAAACTTTTAAATTACAAATTCAATTTCGTCCGTGGTTATAGAGCTATTCATATTATCTGTTTCATTTTGGATGCATTTTGATATATCATGTTTTTTTTTCAAGTATTTTTCCATTAATTCTATGCTCAAATTTATGAGTACAAATTTTTTCATAATATTTGCTCATTATTTTTCTAATGCCTTAGGATCTACAAGACATCTTCTGTTTCGTTCCAGATAATGCTGATTTGTGTTTCTTTTATTTTTATTATTTTGATGGAGATCGATCAATTTTATTGATTTTTGCAAAGTCAACCTATTGTTTCATTGATCATCGTTTTTTATTTTCAATTTTGCTGATTTCTGCTCTTCGTGATTTTCTTCCTTCTGTTTTTTTTTTCTAGTTTCTTGAGGTAGGAGCATGGATTATTGATTTGAATGTTTTCTCATTTTAAATGAGGAATTTATAACATTTAATGCAATATATTTTCCACTCAATGCTGCCTTATCTGTATTCCACAGATTGTTAGTATTTGATATGTTTGTATTTTATGTTGTATTTTTCATTCACTTTTATATACTTTTTAATTTATTTGGGTCTTCCTCATTGATCTATGGTATATTTAAATGTATCTTGTTTGATTCCTATGTGTTTAGAGATTTATTTTTTTATTGTCTTTCTGGTAACTGATTCTAGATTGTTTCTTTTATGCTCATAGAATGCACTTTATAATTTCAGTTATTTTTAATTTGTTAAATTTTGTTTATTTGTTTTATATGGCTCATGATATAGCCTATCTTGGCAAATGTTCCATGGGCATTTAGAAAAAATGTATTCTGTTATTTTTGGGTAAAATGTTCTATATATGTTCATTTAATCCTTTGGTCAATTATGTTATCCAGGTTTTCTATATCATTGATTACTTTCTGTCTAGTGGTTCTATCAGTTGCTGAGAAGCAGCTTCTGAAGTCCATAACTATGGTTGTGGATTTGTTAATCTCTCCTTTCAGCTCTATCAATTTTGCTTCATGCATTTGAGATTCACTGATGGTGTATAGACATTTAGGATTTTTATGTCTTCTAATTTTTTATCATTATGAAATATCTGTCTGTATCTCTAGTAATTTTCTTTGCTCTGATATCTACATTAGCAGATTCTAATTTGGCCACTCTTCCTTTTTTAAAATTAATGTTTGCATATCATGTATTTTCCCATCTTTTTACTTTCAGCCTGAATGTAGTAAATGTTAATTGTATCTACAAAATACCTTCACAGCCACATCTAGACTACTGTTTGACCAAACAACTGGGCATCAGAGCCTAACCAAGTGGATATAAAATTAACCATAACAGTACAATTATACCACATTTTGCTTATCTACTCATTAGTGAATGAATATTTGTGTTATTTCTACTTTTTTGTCTATTATTAATAATGCTACTATGAACATTTGTAAACACTTTTTAATATTGACATGTATTTTCATGTCTCTTGGGAAGAAATTCCTAGGAGAGGAATTGCTGGGTCCTATGGAAATTCTCTGTTTAATATTTTGTGAAACTGCTGAACTGTTTTCTGAAGTGCTGTACCACTTCACATTCTCACCTGTGATGTGTGAAGGTACCAACTTCTCCATAACCTCACCAACATTAGCTTTCACTGTGTCTCTTTTTTTAAATTTTATTTATTGAGATACATGCTATATACATGGGTCTTTATTTTTCTTTTGCTATATATTATATACATATATACACACACATATAGAAACACACATATTTATATATGTATATATAAATATCTGTTATGTTCATTTACATATTTATATTCATTATGTTCATTTTTTAAAATTTTTATTTATTTATTTTTGAATTTTATTTTTTTAATACAGCTGGTTCTTATTAGTTATCTATTTTATACATATTAGTGTACATATGTCAATCCCAATCTCCCAATTCATCCCACCACCACCACCACCCCCGCCTTTCCTCCCCTTGGTGTCCATACGTTTGTTCTCTGCATCTGTGTCTCTATTTCTGCCTTGCAAACAGGTTCATTTGTACCACTTTTCTAGATTCCACATATATGTGTCTTTTTAATTATACCTATCCTAGGTTTATCAAAAAGGAAGCACTTGATATAATTACAGTATAGTCTGGAACCAAGAGATATTAGAGAAAAGGATGAAATAGGTTGGCTCAGGCACCCGTCCTCAATGTGTAGCTAGGCTTAGGAAGGCTTTTTCAGAGACTTGTCAAAATGTAATGATTAAGAGTACTACCTTTGTTCTAATCCTGCCTCTACCATTTCCAAGTTATGTAATGTTGGGCAAGTTATTTAACCTCTCTGTCTTGCTTCCTTTATCTGAAAATATAAATCATACTAGTAACCATCTAACTCAAGAGGTGCTATATAATAATTTACGATAAAATAAACTTCAGAATTGTTAGATACAATTAAGTAGAACTGCTTTTGATCTCATCCAAAGACAACGATGACTGATGGATAAAAACTGGTTATTCTTTAGATACTTTAATGTCATGGACTCCAAAAATACTGTTGTAATACTTCTGTGTGCTTACATTATATATCAAATTAGAGTGTGAATTTTTATCTGGTGCTATTTTAAATTATGAAAAATATTTTATAACCTAATATGGAAGCAGATTGATGCAATTGAAGCAGCACTGGACTGGAAGTCCAGTGTGATTTACCCAGTTGAAATCACTTAAAGTCTTGAACTTTACTTTCCTCATCTTTACAATAAGGAGATTTGACTTGATAACCTCTGGGGTCCTTTAAATCTCCTCACTCATCGTTGTGAAGACAGTTTCCATATTTAAAGTGTCTTATTTAAATCACTTCCTCCTCCTATTTTAATGAAATAGTTATGTAAAACATAACTGTTCTTTTGTTATTCTAAATGCTGTCAGAATGGGTGTCAGGAATCAAGGAGACAGACAAGAGCTGTCATTTACTAATGAATTACTTTATTGATGAGGAATTATATATTCAAGCAATAACTGAACTTTATCCTACTTTACTGATATATTTATAGCTGAACTTACTTAATATTCTTGATCAGGCAAAATATCCCCTCAGGATAGATAGTCTCAGTAAAGTTGTTTAACGATGTTCTGGACCTCAAATCCACACATGTATATCAGAATTTTAATGGAAAATTTTCCTATTCTTCTATATTCAACTCTTTATAAATGGGGGGGCTTAATACACCTGTGACCATTTAGAAAAGAAATTAAATAGAAACCACAGAAAAGGAAATCAAGTTAAATGATTAGTCCATTAATTAAGCTTATTTGTCACTTCATTTGTCAATGAAGTCGTGATGACACCTGCAAATCAAGATTAAGTCAGACAACAAAACTAAATGTGCTCTCATTTTGAGTTTAATTTCTTCCATCTGCAAGGCTTCAAATGGCCATTTAAAAATTCCCCATTATGTTAATACTCCAACTAACACTGGGAAAAGAAACTTAGAACAAATTATTTATAGGACCATTATTGATGCAAATATGTAACTAAAGATCTCTTAGTAAATAATTTATTGTTAATCCTGGCTAATACAGCTTCAAAATTATTTGCATATATCAATAATTTGCAAGTCCTGAAAATATCATCCTTTCTATATCTATATTTTGTATAGGTGCTTTCTTCTCCCACAAAGAAATTTCTTGTTCGGCCTTATCATTTTCAAGAGACAACTTAAAAGCCATATTTTTATAAATTTTTAAAATCTCTCACTTCCACCATTACTGGGATAGGTCTGTTTGCTCCCAGAGTTTTCTGGTAGTAATGTGTATACATGTCTCTATTTTACTCTTAAGTTGTTTACCTAAATTATTTTTCCAAATGTTAATACTCTAAATAGGATTATCATTTTTTAAGGGCAGATATTGGGTCTTATGTTTCCTCATTGTGTCTTTGAAGCATGGCACTCAAATTGGTAACAACTCAGTAAGTGGTACAAATGTCCTCTTATAACAGGACAACACTGCTCAATAAATGCTAGCTGATAATTGTGAAATTGAGATTTCTATAGATAAACACTGTTAAAGTGATGACAATTTTCTGTGAGAGCATAGATTGAATCAATGTGTATCATTGCTTATGCACTGGTCTGAATGGGGCAGCCCATGTCTTAACAAGGGAACAAATAAATGGAGCTATAGCGTTTTCTTAACTTTGGCTTGATTTCTGAGGTTTCAGCCCCAATTTTGTCATTTTTCTAGATTATCTCCCTTTCATTCTAAATGTTAATCATTTGTTTTAAGCAGTGTGAAAATTCAGAGCAACCTGAACTAGGGAAATATCAAATTATTGCAGATTAAACCTCTGTCTTGGAACTAAAATTGCTTTAAAATGTTTTCTCCTTTCTTATCCATTAATTGTTTTCTTTATCATCCAAACTCCAACCAGTTATGCAGGACCTCATTCATATAATATTTAAAACATTGTTCTTATTACAGAAATTAATACATCATTATTTAGATAATTAGAAATTATGAACAAGAAAATTTTTAATATTTCCTGGAATTAAATTCTCAAAGGCAGGCATTTCTACTAGTTTTGTACACATCCAATCTTTTTCTCTTCTAATAATGATGTAAAATTGTATAAATTGTGCATATTATATATTATGCACTGTGTAATACATTATGTGTCATGCACACACTTTTGCAAAAATTGCTAATTATTTATCTCAATATTTTAACTTGATATTCCTGTTGGAGATAACTTTTTATGTCCTTGTATGTGTGAATACATCTCTA
Source organism: Kogia breviceps (assembly GCF_026419965.1). NCBI lineage: Eukaryota > Metazoa > Chordata > Mammalia > Artiodactyla > Physeteridae > Kogia > Kogia breviceps. The sequence continues at coordinate 51,624,818 of NC_081322.1, forward strand.
TTTTTACATTTCTTATATGGTATAATAATTGTTTGACAAATTATTTACATGTCTAAATATATTTTGAACTCAGTGGGGTCAAGTCGTGCCATATAACAAAAATGATAATGATGATGATGATGGTGATAACGATAAGAAGAAGAAAGCGGAAGAGGAGGAGAATAGAATCTTAACACTGAGTATTTGTGTAGCTATTCTAAAAGTAGGTACTAATGTCCTTCATATTTTACAGAAGAGGAAACAAAGTTTATATAATTTACTTATGTTACATACCTTCCAATGGAAAAACAAACACAAGCAATGTAAATGTCATACCCATGCTTTCACTGTTTTATAAACTAAAATGTATTTCATCAATGTCCTATTTGAGTGTTTAGGTCTTTCTTTTTTTATTCTTCTGTTACAAAGAACACAGTGAATAACTTTATATATATATCTTTGCATATATTTTTTTAACATCTTTATTGGCGTATAATTGCTTCACAATGGTGTGTAAGTTTCTCCTTTATAGCAAAGTGAATCAGTTCTACATACACACATGTCCCCATATCTCTTCCCTCTTGCGTCTCCCTCCCTCCCACACTCCCTATCCCACCACTGTAGGTGGGGGCAAAGCACCAAGCTGATCTCCCTGTTCTATGTGGCTGCTTCCCACTAGCTATCTATTTTACATTTGGTGGTGTAAATATGTCCATGCCACTCTCTCACTTTGTCCCAGCTTACCCTTGAGAACGGACTTGAGAACGGGCCTCAAGTCCGTTCTCCAGTAGGTCTGCGTCTTTATTCCCATATTGCCCCAAAGTTCTTCATGACCATTTTTTTTGTTGTTAGATTCCATATATGTGTGTTAGCATAATTTAGCATAAGCTATTTTTTTTTCTTCCTCTGACTTACTTCATTCTGTATGACAGACTCTAGGTCCATCCACCTCACTACAAATAACTCAATTTTGTATCTTTTTATGGGTGAGTAATATTCCATTGTATGTTTGTGTCACATCTTCTTTATCCATTCATCTGTCGATGGACACTTAGGTTGCTTCCATATCCTGGCTATTGTAAATAGAGCTGCAATGAACTGTACATGACTCTTTTTGAATTTTGGTTTTCTCAGGGTATATGCCCAGTAGTGGGATTGCTGGGTCGTACGGTAGTTCTATTTTTAGTTTTTTAAGGAACCTCCATACTGTTCTCCATAATGGCTATATTAATTTACATTCCCACCAATAGTGCAAGAGGGTTCCTTTTTCTCCACACCCTCTCCAGCATTTATTGTTTGTAGATATTTTGATGATGGCCATTCTGACCAGTATGAGATGATATCCCATTGTAGTTTTGATTTGCATTTCTCTAATGATTAATGTTATTGAGCGTTCTTTCATGTGCTAGTTGGCACTCCGTATATCTTCTTTGGAGAAATGTCTATTTAGGTCTTCTGCCCATTTTTGGATTCAGTTGTTTGTTTTCTTGATATTGAGCTGCATGAACTGCTTGTAAATTTTGGAGATTAATCCCTTGTCAGTTGCTTCATTTGCAAATATTTTCTCCCATTCTGAGGTCTATCTTTTTGTCTTGTTTATGGTTTCCTTTGCTGTGCAAAAGCTTTTAAGTTTCCTTAGGCCCCGTTTGTTTATTTTTGTTTTTATTTCCATTCCTGTAGGAGGTGTGTCAAAAAGGATCTTGCTGTGATTTATGTCATAGAGTGTTCTGCCTATGTTTTCCTCTAAGAGTTTGATAGTATCTGGCCTTATATTTAGGTCTTTAATTTTAAGTTTATTTTTGTGTATGGTGTTAGGAAGTGTTCTAATTTCATGCTTTTACATGTAGCTATCCAGTTTTCCCAGCACCACTTATTGAAGAGGCTGTCTTTTCTCCACTGTATATTCTTGCCTCCTTTATCAAAGATATGGTGACCATATGTGCGTGGGTTTATCTCTGGGCTTTCTATCCTGTTCCATTGATCTATATTTCTGTTTTAGTGCCAGTAACATACTGTCTTGATTACTGTAGCTTTGTAGTATAGTCTGAAGTCAGGGAGCCTGATTCCTCCAGCTCCATTTTTCTTTCTCAAGATTGCTTTGTCTATTAGGGGTCTTTTGTGTTTTCATACAAATCGTGAAATTTTTTGTTCTAGTTCTGTGAAAAATGCCAGTGGTAGTTTGATAGGGATTGCATTGAATCTGTAGATTGCTTTGGGTAGTATAATCATTTTCACAATGTTGATTCTTCCAATATAAGAACATGCTATATCTCTCCATCTATTTGTATCATCTTTAATTTCTATCCTCAGTGTCTTACAGTTTTCTGCATACAGGTCTTTTGTCTCCTTAGGTAGGTTTATTCCTAAGCATTTTATTCCATTGTCCCAATGGTAAATGGGAGCGTTTCCTTAATTTCACTTTCAGATTTTTCATCATTGGTGTATAGGAATGCAAGAGATTTCTGAGCATTAATTTTGTATCCTGCTACTTTACCAAATTCGTTAATTAGCTCTAGTAGTTTTCTGGTAGCATCTTTAGGATTCTCAATGTCTAGTATCATGTAATCTGCAAACAGTGAAAGCTTTACTTCTTCATTTCCAATTTGGATTCCTTTTATTTCTTTTTCTTCTCTGATTGCTGTGGCTAAAACTTCCAAAACTATGTTCAATAAGAGTGGTGAGAGTGGGCACCTTGTCTTGTTCCTGATTTTTGTGGAAATGGTTTTAGTTTTTCACCATTGAGAACAATGCTGGCTGTGGGTTTATCATATATGGCCTTCATTATGTTGATGAAAGTTCCCTCTAAGCCTACTTTCTGGAGGATTTTTATTGTAAATGGGTGTTGATTTTGTTGAAAGCTTTTTCTGCATCTATTGAGATGATGATAAGGTTTTTCTCCTTGAATTTGTGAATATGGTGTATCACATTCATTGATTTGCATATATTGAAGAATCCTTGCATTCCTGGAATAAACCCCACTTGATAATGGTGTATGGTCCTTTTAATGTGCTGTTGGATTCTGTTTGCTAGTATTTTGTTGAGGATTTTTGCATCTATGTTCATCAGTGATATTGACCTGTAGTTTTCTTTCTTTATGACAACTTTGTCTGGTTTTGGTATCAGAGAGATGGTGGCCTCGTAGAATGAGTCTCGGAGTGTTCCTCCCTCTGCCATATTTTGGAAGAGTTTGAGAAGGATAGGTGTTAGCTCTTCTCTAAATATTTGATAGAATTCACCCGTGAAGCCATCTGTTAGTGGGCTTTTGTTTGTTGGAAGATTTTTAATCACAGTTTCAATTTCAGTGCTTGTGGTTGGTCTGTTCCTATTTTCTATTTCTTCCTGGAGCAGTCTCGGAAGGTTGTGCATTTCTAAGAATTTTTCCATTTCTTCCAGGTTTTCCATTTTATTGGCATATAGTTGCTTGTAGTAATCTCTCATGATCCTTTGTATTTCTGCAGTGTCATTTGTTACTTCTCCTTTTTCATTTCTAATTCTATTGATTTGAGTCTTCTCCTTATTTTTCTTGATGAGTCTGGCTAATGGTTTATCAATTCTGTTTATCTTCTCAATGAACCAGCTTTTACTTTTATTGATCTTTGTTATTATTTCCTTCAATTCTTTTTTATTTATTTCTGATCTGATCTTTATGATTTCTGTCCTTCTGCTACTTCTGGGGCTTTCTTTGTTCTTCTTTCCCTAATTGCTTTAGGTGTAAGGTTAGGTTGTTTATTTGAGATGTTTCTTGATTCTTGAGATAGGATTGTATTGCTATAAACTTCCCTCATAAAACGACTTTTGCCACATCCCATAAGTTTTGGGTTGTCGTGTTTTCATTGTCATTTGTTTCTAGGTATTTTTGGATTTCCTCTTTCATTTCTTCAGTGATCTCTTGGTTATTTAGTAGTGTATTGCTTAGCCTCCATGTGTTTGTATTTTTTACAGATTTTTTTCCTGTAATTGACATGTAGTCTCAGAGCATTGTGGTTGGAAAAGGTACTTGATGTGATTTCAATTTTCTTAAATTCACTAAGGCTTGTTTTGTGACCCAAGATCTGATCTATCCTGTCAAATGTTCCATGAGCACTTGAGAAGAAAGTGTATTTTGTTGTTTTTGGATGGAATGTCCTGTAAATATCAATTAAGTCCATCTTGTTTAATGTATCATTTAAAGCTTGTGTTTCCTTATTTATTTTCATTTTGGATGATCTGTCCATTGGTGAAAGTGGGGTGTTAAAGTCCCCTACTCTGATTGTGCTACTGTTGATTTCCCCTTTTATGGCTGTTAGCATTTGCCTTAGGTACTGAGGTGCTCCTATGTTGGGTGCATAAATATTTACAATTGTTATATCTTCTTCTTGGGTTATTCTCTTTATCATTATGTACTGTCCTTCTTTGTCTCTTGTAATCATCTTTGTTTTAAAGTCTATTTTGTCTGATATGAGTACTGCTATACCAGCTTTCTTTTGATTTCCATTTGCATGGAATATCTTTTTCCATCCCCTCACTTTCAGTCTGTAAGTGTCCCTAGGTCTGAAGTGGGTCTCTTGTAGACAGCATATATATGGGTCTTGTTTTTGTATCCATTCAGCCAGTCTGTGTCTTTTGGTGGGAGCATTTAATCCATTTACATTTAAGGTAATTATCGATATGTATGTTCCTATTACCATTTTCTTAATTGTTTTGGGTTTGTTTTTGTAGGTCTTTTCCTTCTCTTGTGTTTCCTGCCTAGAGAAATTCCTTTAGCATTTGTTGTAAGGCTAGTTTGGTGGTGCTGAATTCTCCTAGCTTTTGCTTGCCTGTAAAGGTTTTAATTTCTCAGTCAAATCTGAATGAGATCCTTGCTGGGTAGAGTAATCTTGGTTGTAGGTTTGTCTCCTTCATCACTTTAAATATGTCCTGCCACTCCCTTCTGGCTTGCAGAGTTTTTGCTGAAAGATCAGCTGTTAACCTTATGGGCATTCCCTTGTGTGTTATTTGTTGTTTTTCCCTTCTGCTTTTAATATTTTTTCTTTGTATTTAACTTTTGATAGTTTGATTATTATGTGTCTTGGCATGTTTCTCCTTGGACTTATCCTATATGGGACTCTGTGTTTTCTGGACTTGATTAAAGATTTCCTTTCCCATATTAGGAAATTTTTCAACTATAATCTCTCAAATATTTTCTCAGTCCCTTTCTTTATCTCTTCTTATTCTGGGACCCCTATAATTCGAATGTTGGTGCATTTAATGTTGTCCCAGAGGTCTCTGAGACTGTCCTCAATTCTTTTCATTCTTTTTTCTTTATTTTGCTCTGCAGTAGTTATTTCCACTATTTTATATCCCAGGTCACTTATCCGTTCTTCTGCGTCGGTTAATCTGCTATTAATTCCTTCTAGAGAGTTTTAAATTTCATTTATTGTGTTGTTTATCACTGTTTGTTTGCTCTTTAGTTCTTCTAGGTCCTGTTAAACGTTCCTTGTATTTTCTCCTTTCTATTTCCAAGATTTTGAATCATCTTTACTATCATTATTCTGAATTCTTTTTCAGGTAGGCTGCCTATTTCCTATTCATTTCTTAGGTCTGGTGGGTGTTTGCCTTGCTCATTCATCTGCTGTGTGTTTCTTTGCCTTCTCATTTTGCTTAACTTACTTTGTTTGGGGTCTCCTTTTCACAGGCTGCAGGTTTGTAGTTTCCATTGTTTTTGGTGTCTCTCCCCAGTGGCTAAGGTTGGTTCAGTGGGTTGTGTAGGCTTCCTGGTGGAGGGGACTATAGTGCCTGTGTTCTGGGAGAGGAGGCTGGATCTTGTCTTTCTGGTGGGCACGTCCACTTTCGTTGGTGTTTTGGGGTGTCTGTGGCCTTATGATTTTAGGCAACCTCTCTGCTAATGGATGGGGTTGTGTTCCTGTCTTGCTGGTTGTTTGGCATAGGGTGTCCAGCACTGTAGCTTGCTGGTCATTGAGTGGAGCTGAGTCTTGGTGTTGAGATGGATATCTCTGGGCGGTTTTCAGCATTTGATATTACGTGGAGGTGGGAGGTCGCTTGTGGACCAGTGTCCTGAACTCGTCTCTCCCACCTCAGAAGCACAGCCCTGACACTTGGCTGGAGCATCCAGAGCCTGCCATCCACACGGCTCAGAATAAAAGGGAGAAAAAAAAAGAAAGAAAGAAAGAAGAAGAGAAAGTAAAGTAAAGTTATTAAAATAAAAAATAGTTATTAAAAAAAATTTTAAGTAATTAAAAAAAAGAAAGAAGAGAGCAACCAAATCAAAAAACAAATCCAGCAATGATAACAAGTGGTAAAAACTATACTAAAAAAATAAGGCAGACAGAACTCTAGGACAGATGGTAAAAGCAAAGCTATACAGACAAAATCACACAGAGAAGCATACACATACAAACTCACAAAAAGAGAAAAAGTGAAATATATATATATATCGTTGATCCCAATGTCCATCTCCTCAATTTGGGATGATTCGTTCTCTATTCAGGTATTCCACAGATGCAGGGTACATCAAGTTGATTGTGGAGATTTAATCCGCTGCTCCTGAGGCTGCTGGGAGAGATTTCCCTTTCTCTTCTTTGTTCGCACAGCTCCTGGGGTGCAGCTTTGGATTTGGCCCCGCCTCTGTGTGTAGGTCGCCTGAGGGCATCTGTTCTTTGCTCAGATAGGACAGGGTTAAAGGAGCAGCTGATTCAGGGGCTCTGGCTCACTCAGGCCGGGGGTGGGTGGGGTACGGAGTGCGGGGTGAGCCTGCAGCGGCAGAGGCCAGTGTGACGTCACACCAGCCTGAGACGTGCCGTGTGTTATTTGCATATATTTTTAACTTAAGGGTAAAGAAGACTATTGTGAACATTTTAAATGTAAATAATAATTTTTTGTACCACCTATCAGACTCCATAACCAAATATTATTTTAAAAAATTTTGACTTTCTGCCAGAAGAAAAAATTGTGATTATTTTATATAACTGAATTCTTTAAATTATTTGTGAAATTGGAAATCCTATTTCTTTTCTTTGCATGTTTAATTCTATTGTGAATTTAACTACTCATGCTCTTGATAATTATTCACTTTTCTCTTCGGCAGTTTATTGAATTATAATTTATATACAACAGGTTATATACATTTAAAATATACATGTCAATAAATTTTGACAGAAATACCTGTGAAACCACCACCACAATGAAGAACAATCTTATTACTCCCCACAAATAATTTTCATTCCCCTTTGCAGTGCATCCCTCCGTCCCTGATTCTACTTTTTTATACTATTGATTAGTTAGCATATTTTAGAATTTTTAATAGAATCATAAGGAATAACATTTTTTTAAGGTTTCCATCAAATGTGGGAAGCTTATAGACATTATTTCATCAAATATATATTCTGCCCATTTCTCCTTCTGATTTTCTAATTATAAAAATATTGTACCACTTGATATTGTTCCAACAAACCCCTGAGGCTCTGTTCATTCCTCTTTACTTTCTCTCTCTTTTTTGGAACAATTGGATAATTTTTCTGATCTTCCTTCAAGTGCATTGATTCTTTATCTGCCATCTTCATTATGTAGACAAAGATAAGAATAGTAAGGAATGACTTCAACGAGTTGCCAAATAGGAGGTTTCACCTCTCATCCCCCCCAACAGAAACATCAATTTAATACATTTCAATGGACAAAAACACCTTTATGGGAGCCCCAGAACCCAGATGAGAGATTACAGCAGTCAGGTGAAGCACAGGAATGAGGAAAGATGCATTGAAGAGAGCAGGAAGGACAGTTTCAAATGACCTGTATTTGTGTTTACCAATTCTTACTTGATCTTGTCTGCTCTTTAACCCTTCTAGTGAATTTTTCAGTTCCATTATTGTATTCTTAAGCTCCATAATTTCTCTTTGCCTTTTAAAAAATGTTCTCTATCTCTTTGTTGAAATACTCATTTTGTTCATACATCATTTTTCTGATTTCATTGAGTATTTTATGGCAGTTTTAAAAATTCTCTGCCAGATAATTCATACCTCCATAACTTTAGGGTCAATTTGGGGGGATTTGTTTTTTGTTCCTCTGTTTGGGCTACATTTTCCTATTTCTTCATTTTCCTTGACAGTTCGTGTGTTCCTGCACTTGAAAAAGCCGTCACTTTTCCCAGTTTTTCTGGATCGACTTCATATAAGGGAAGATCTTTGCCCATCAGCCCTGCTAGAGCTTCTGGCATCTTCTCACAACTTATCTGTGGGTATGTGTTCACTAGACTATGTAAATTCATAATTAGAAGGATTTTCTTATTCAGGAGTACATCATTTCTTGCTGCGTCTCATATCTGTCTGCTGTACTGTGGGTTCTCCGGAGCTGCAGCATACCACTCCACTCATTTCTTGGTTATCAGCAGGCCCCAGGCATCTAGATTTCTTCATTTCCAACCAGCACTTTGAGACAGTTGAAACAGAAACTAGTCTCTTGGGCAGCCTTCTGAAAATTCTGAATGTTTGGATATATGTTTCAGTGTTCTCCTTTCCATGCCCAGAGATATGCCGGAGGCTGTGAGTTTCCCTGACCTTACCACAGGGGCTCTGATGGTGATTGCATACTATTCTAAGCCACCACCTTTGTTCTCAGTGGCCCCCAGGCAGCAAACGTCTGCCACGGTCCCCTCAGTGTTCTAACACAGGTAGTTCCGAATCTTGTCCCTTTGGCAGCCCCCTGAAGAGCCGAAATGTTGGATGGGTATTTACCTGCTGTTTCTGCTGTGAGCTGGAGGGGCAGGCTACAGCCAATGAGGGTGTCCAAGTCCAAACTGTCTCCTTTGTTCTTAGCATCTCTCGGCTAAGAGGCTCTTCCCTAACAGTGCTTAGATTCAGGCATGACAGAAGCCCGTCCCTTGAAAAGTCAGAATGTTGGATGTACTACCTAGTCCTCTCCTTCCCTTGGGAGAATCTGGGCATTCCGAGTTTCCTCCTGATATGTGATTGTGTGGTACTGTGCTTGGGAGAAGAATTACAGAGAAAGTATGCCACAAATTTTCCGCCCAGCTTCAGTGTGCCTCCCAACGGGTCTCTGGATTTCTCACAAAAGGAATTCATTCCTGTATGGTTGAATAATTGTGTCTGTGGGAGATATAGGAGGGCTGGGGCTGGGGCTTCCTATTTCACCATCTTGCTCATGTTCCCCAACCTCAATTTTCTAAAGTCCTTTAAAGTGTTCTAGCTATTTATTGTCCAGTTGACTTCTAGCTTAATTGCATTGTGGTCAGAGAACAAGCTCTATATGACTTTAGTAATTTCAAATGTGTTAGCATTTGCTTATGGCCAGCCAGCACAGTATAAGTTTTTTTTTTTTTTCTTAACATCTTTATTGGAGTATAATTGCTTTACAATGGTGTGTTAGTTTCTGCTTTATAACAAAGTGAATCAGTTTTACATATACATATATCCCCATATCCCCTCCCTCTTGCGTCTCCCTCCCACCATCCCTATTCCACTGCTCTAAGTGGTCACAAAGCACTGAGCTGATCTCCCTGTGCGATGCAGCCGCTTCCCTCTAGCTAGCTATTTTACAATTTGTTTGAAAAAGGAAATATGCCCATATTCTTGGGAAGAGAGTTTTATATATATATATCTATACACACACACACACACACACATATACATACACACACACGTCAATTTTGATAATCTTCAGATTTTTTTAATCTTTGCTAATATGTTTTGTCTTTTTAATATTTCATTAATGACTAGAGGTGTGTTAAAAACTCACTCTATGATTTAATTTACGTATTAATTTTTGTATGGCTGTAACTTTTTGTTAAATATATGGAGGTTATGTTTTAGGACACAAGTTTAAAAATTGTTATATCTCTTAGGCTTCTAAAAAATTTATTCCCCACTACTCGGTTCGTCTCAAGGCAAGTCTCCTATAGTTCCCTGCAGAAGGTAGGACTGCTGGTAGTTTACTTTTGATTCATTCCTATTCTGAAGATAGAGTCAATGTAGATAAACATTTTTTTTTTTTTTTTTTTTTTTTTTTTTTTTTTTTGTGGTACGCGGGCCTCTCACTGTTGTGGCCTCTCCCGTTGTGGAGCACAGGCTCCGGACGCGCAGGCTCAGCGGCCATGGCTCACGGGCCCAGCCGCTCCGCGGAATGTGGGATCCTCCCGGACCGGGACACAAACCCGTGTTCCCTGCATCGGCAGGTGGACTCTCAACCACTGCGCCACCAGGGAAGCCCGGTAAACATAAATTTGATGCTGAACCCCATTCTCTTTTTTTCAAGTCCATCAAAGCCACACTTCAATTTCACAGCTTAATTTAATCTAATGAAGCACCTGCTTTGAGTGTTTTGTTTACATCTCAGGATTTTCCCTCTCTCTTTTTTGTCCTGCTAATTTGACTTTCAGATCTTTGATTAATTTTCAAAAATCATATTTTCATATTTTATCTAGAATTTTGAATAAAATATGTTTTGTTTTTCCCATAGGAAAATGCTTCTTTGTGAACTAGCCCACCATTTACTGAATATTAGAATTCATGTCGTCAATACTTTAAGAGTTTGAAGCTGCTGTTTAATTGTGCTTACCTGTAGCTGACTTCCAGAATTAGCTTCAGCTGTACTGTTCTTTTAACTCATGGCTCCCATACTCTCTCTACTCTGTGGTTTTGCTTGTATCTGGAATTTTCTTTTCTTCCTCCACTTGTATAACTGAGTGTCACTCATTCTGCAACTTGAAACTCAACTATAGGGAATCTTTCTCTTATCCCCCCAAAAGCTAAAATTTTTGTATAAAATAACTGAATGAAATAAATGAGTAAATAATAAATTGAAATGTAGAAGTACTTATTCAGATGTGCAATGTAAAAGTCTGCTCACTATTAATTTCTAGATAATCCATGTTTGCTTAATTTTTTCTGTATATTTTTCATGATATTTAGATGGCGGAAAATGTGTCCAGGTCGCATTTGCCCATTAGCTTATTCTTTAGAATTAATCCTGTTTTTCTGGTATTAAAGGTTTAAGTTATCCTTTCTGTCATTCAGTCTTCCTAGAAGAAGGAGATATATTACTGTGTACAGGCCACTGCACTCAGTGTACTATGTTCCTATTTGATTTCTCTGTATTCTGAAAACACTTCCCCTGGATTTTTCTGCTTGCTGTGTCCTACTCTGTCCCAATAATTCAAACCCCATTTGAGTTTGTTTTTGTCCCTGATTTTAAGTGAACTAACTGTTTAATTGAGTAATTGGATTAGGATGAAGTACCTCATCAGGTGTTCTTATTTTGTGGATCAGAATATATTTTTCTATGCATATCTATTTATGTTTGATAGTTGCTCTACAACTATAAAACTGGGTCATAGTTCATTCTTTGAGTTTCCTCTCATCTTCCCTCATCTTCACCCTTCAGTTCTACAAGAAGGCATGGGCAGAAAATATATAATTGCATAGTTTTGTTTTCATCCTAGATGCTAATGCTGATTCAAAATTTGGAAATGGGGTACATGTGGGGCTGTTTCTGTATCCTCTTGTTTTGAGAAGTCCTCTAACTTGAGGTCTTGTGACAAGCGGACAATGGGTGCTTTAGAAATGCATACACTTAACTTATATCACAGCGCACCTCTTTTGAGTAGGGAAATTGTCAATTCACAATTTCTTTTTTCCTATTTGATTTTAATTTCCCTAGATCTTGGAGTTACTTCTCAGAGTTTGTTAAATGACGCTGTCTCTATTTGCTAGCTTTAGCATGGATGAAGTTTATATGTCTTTATTTCTAGTTTCTTTCATTTCACTGAATATCTTGGAAAGAGTTTATACCTGTATCTACACAAGAATCTACCTTTGAAACTCTCATAATTGAAAAAAGAATCAATGGTAATAACATATATGTAACTAAAGTCTTGGAATAAGTGATTTGCAAATTAATATATGAAAACTAATGCAGGAAACAGACCATTTGAATACCTTATTCTAACACACTGTGTTAGCTTTAGACATTTGAATAACTTCTTGTGGGGAGAACATAGATACTCACTACTATATGCTACCTTTTTACTAACAAATAATTCAAGTTGATATCAAGGAAAGCTTCTAACTTTTAACAACTAAAGAATATATATTATGATAGGAGTATATTTTGAATAATGCTGAAAATTAAGTATATTTGACCCTTGAACAATGCAGGGGTTAGGGGAGCTGACCCTCTGCACAGTCAAAAATCCACATATAATTTATACTCATCCCTCCATACATGTGGTTCCTTCAGATCTGCAGTTTCGGGTCTGTGGATTCAACCAAACAGGATCATGTAGTACTGTAGTACTTACTGTTGAAAAAAGTTACATATAAGTGGACCCATGCATTTCAAACCTGTGTTGTTCAAGGGCCAACTGTAGTTAGGAGGATGAATATAATTTCTCAGATGTTTCTCATGTAGTACATTTATCCTCTATAAAACCGAGAAAATTTTATTCTTCTCTATAAGCACATACTTATGACTATAGAGAGCTGGGTTTCTATAGTACTGATTTTAAAAGCATCTTTAAAAAACCTTCAATATTGTTTATAATTAGCACTTGGCTATAATTATTCTAAACCTGTTATTTGCTAATACACATTTTCTTCAAATAAATTCTGACAGTTTTGCAGTGATATAAAGTCCATGTGAACAGTGTGAGGTATTTCCACATGACAGGCATATTAAATTAATGCAAAAAGGTACACTTAAATGTTTTTGTTATTCTTTTCCTTTTCAAAAAGGAAACAGACCAATTTGTCTATTTCAGGTGTTTGTCTTGCTGTGTGCAGCAGCAAGCTCTCATGTGCCTGTCTACTTGAAGAAAAAACTAAGGCCACCATATTCAGCTTTATAGCTATTACCATCTTTAGTACAATAATGTCTTCAAAAGAGCTCTCTGCCTACCAGCATCATGACTCTCTTCTTTTGACCAATATCTAATTCATTATAGGAGATGTTTAGTGGAAGAATATCATTTTGATCATGAGCAACAATAAAGAAATAAACAAAAAATATGATGAAAGTAAACAAATATACATGTTATTCCTAAGTGAATCCATAAAGAGTGGTTAAAATAATATTCGGGACTCTCTATTGAATTTTCCTTGAAACAAAATTATGGTTTTCTCAACTCTGAATTATCCCAAGAGTGATAAAAAAGACAATCAAAATGTTTGCATTTTTCCTCTGATGTCCTACCAATCTTATCTTTGAGAAATCTGATCAAAAATAACATGGCAGTCAATCATGAGAGGAAAATGAATGGGAAATGGTGTATATATTCCAACTAGCGAAGTTACTTATACACAATAGGAAAATAAATAAAATAATTATAATAAATATTGACTTAGAAATAAGTGGAGCTTAGTTTAGGGAAAACTATACCCTCCTACAAATCATGATAATAAATGTCATTGTGAAAATTTGGGTTTTATAGCACTGTCAGAAAAAAAACTAATTTTGAAAGTTGACCAATTTTTCAATATTTGGCAAAATGTCTACTTCTATATAAAATTACTTTTAAACATCTATAAAATCCTAGAGATTTTAGACATTGAATCAGTTTATTCTTTATTCTTTTTACAAAGCTTTTTCTCCTACATAAGGCATAATTGTCAAGATCTATTTCCTCACTAAATTATACTTTACAGTTTTCAATGTAACATGTAGCACAGCTAAAAAGAAAACATCTTTGTTTTCCTGACAGATAATTTTTTAAAAGACATCAAAAGATACATGCCATCACCATAAGAAACTTCTACGTATTTGCTAACCCTCTTGGATTATTTCTAGTCACTAACCTTCCACTGTCACCAGGATTCTGATTTTTTTATACCATAGATTCATTTTCCTGATTTTGAATTCTATATAAATGAAATTATATAGTGTGTGCTCTTTTTTATCTGACTACTTTCACTCCATTATTACATTTATAACAATCATCCATATCGTTAGTAATTATAGCTTATTCACTCTCTGTACTATATAGAATGCCACTGTATGAATATGCTCCAATTTATTCACCCAATATACTGTTGATGTACATATGAACTGTTTTCAGTTCAAGGCAATTATAAATAGCACTTTTATGAATATTTATGTACATGTCTTTAGATGAACATGTAGACCTGCTTCCAGTGGTTCCACACCCTTGTAACTATTTACTGTTAACAGACTTTATTTACAATATCAGTTATATTGGTAAGTGTGTAGTTCAGCTTTGCATTTCCCTGATGACTAAAAACTATGAACAATTTTTCATGCATTTATTGACCACTTGCATATCTACTTTTATAAGTTTTTCCAGTCTTCTGTTCATGCTTTAAATTGGATTGTTTGACTTTTATTGAGCTGTAAGAGTTCTTTATGTATGTGGGATACTGTTACCGAAAGTGAGGGTCCGGCTGCTGGACGCTTTAAAGCCAATAAAAAGGCAAGCTGGTGGAAAGGAAAATTTGCTTTATTTCAGAGGCCAGCAACCTGGGGGCGAGGGGAAGCGTGGACTCAGGTCCAGAGGCTGACTCCTCCCACTGACAATCAGTGGGCAAGAGCTTTTGTAGATGGCGGGAGGGGGCTACATGTAAAACAGCACTTTCAGCTCTGACTGCCATCTTGAAATTGGTCATGCAGTGGTCTGATCAGCATCATCTTTCCTGTTTTAAGTACAGTTAGTCTTTAGTTCCAGGGTCAGTTTGTTCCCATTTCTTTAAGGCCAGTTCTCAGAATTGTGGAAGCTTATCAGTCTGGTCACCATGAAGTTAGCTTCTTCCACCTGGTGGGGATCTCAGTATCTATAAGACAACTCAAAGCATAGGGCTCAGGATATGATCTGTAGCCCTTGAATAGGAACTAAAGGTCCTTGACTTGCTTAATGACTAAACTATTATCATTTGGCCTCGTTTGACTCTTTTCCTTTGTTTCTGCATTTTCTCACTTCTCTGATTAAACTTATTCTTTGGCTAAAGTTTTTCTACAGACAAAAGGCAGGCTGAGGACATGGTGGAGGGGAAAGGCCCATAGGGTTCCACTCCGTTTCAGTCTTTTATTTGAAAGATACTTCATAGATATTTTCTCCCAGTCTATACTCACCTATTCATTTTAACTATGGTATATTCTGATTGGCAGAACTTTAAAATTTAGATGAGGTTTAATTAATCATTTTTTCTTTTATACATATTACTTTTGTAACCTGTATAAGAAACTATTTCATATTACCAAGTCATGAAGATATTCTCCTATATTTTCTTCTAAGAGCCATATGGTTTTAGCTTTCATGTTTAGGTACATGATTCTGCTCAAGATAATTTTTTGTGTGATATTAAGTAGAGACTGATGTTTATTTTTTTCGCAAATAGGTATTCAGTTTTTCCAGCACAACAACTTGAAAAGATGTCCCTTTCCCATTTAATAGCTTTGGTAACGTTGTGAAAAATCAGATGCCTATATGAAAAGGGTTCCAGTTCCAAGTTCTTTATTTTGTGGCATTCTTTGATTTCTTACTTTTCTTTGTAGTAAATTATTGTAATTCTTAACTGACAAGTAAAACTTGTCAGTTAGGATATGTAATACACACTATTCTTTTTTTCCAAGCTAGCATCTCCATATACATTTGAGAATCAACTTATTAAGGTTAACAAAAAAATGTCTACCGGTATCATGATAGGGATTATGTTAAAATTTACACATACGTGTGCACACTGATGCACACACACACACACACACACACACACACACACACATACACTACATTCTACATGGTGTGAAGCTCTTATTTCTTTTCCTAATGTGGTCCCGGAGCTGAAGTTGCAGATAAGGCTCTCATAGAAAGATAATGGTCATACAGTGGAAGATAACAGTCAAATTGGAATATAACAAGATGGACTGGAATCCTCTTGGGTCTCACACTGTCAAGCCTCAAATTTTGATACTGTAAAGATGTACAGAAAAAGTGGTTAACTTTTGTCTTGAAGCTAAAGATGCATCCAATCCAAGAGTTTAGAAAGGTGGAAGGAGAAAGTTTGGTGGGATGTGGAGCTCACTGCTGCCCCAAGAAACAAAGAGTAAGCAGATTTGTGATGGTGTTAATGAGGTGGAACAGCCTCACCTCTTGTCTTCCCCTAATCTTCACAATGTATATACAATATTGCAACTATTTCATGTCTGCCTTCCAAACTTCATTCAAAATGTCTCATGCCCACACACCAACCTGGATATGAACAGGAAGTGGAAATCTAG
Source organism: Kogia breviceps (assembly GCF_026419965.1). Classification (NCBI taxonomy): domain Eukaryota; kingdom Metazoa; phylum Chordata; class Mammalia; order Artiodactyla; family Physeteridae; genus Kogia; species Kogia breviceps. Next base: position 51,641,009 of record NC_081322.1, read on the forward strand.
AAACATAGACCAGTTTATCTATATTGACCCAATATAAATCCACCACAATTATTTTTTATAAGATTTTGCTCATTACTTTTTATTTGTACATAGGAAAACTATAGGTCATGGAACGTGGGTATAGATTTTAGGCAATATTTGTGAACTAACAAATATGCCTGAGAGTTTAATTTTTTATTTTAGGTATTTTAATGATCCAAATCTCCTTACTGCAAAAAATTATTACATGACCCTTTAGATCTTTCTTTTCTAAAACTTCACACCTGTTATTTCTTTTACTTTTTCTGTTAGTTTGTGAAGACCCCCTTGCAACAATGCAGAACAGTAACAATAATAGCAAGTAAACCTATTTTTTCCTTGAATTGAAATGAAATGTTGCTAATTTTTTATCATGACACATCATTTTTGCTAATAACTTCTGATGGGTAACTTTAATCAAGTTTTTAAAAAGTCTAGTTTTCAAATATGTATTGAATTTTTACCATTTTTTCCATATAAACAAACATTTTAAATATGAATATATTAATTTAATAAATTATTTATTTATCAATGTATTTCCTTAAATTAATCTCTCTTAACATTATTAACTTCTTGAGTTAAAGGCTAAGTTAATTTTCTTTCAATCTTTCTTATAATTAGACAAATAAATTTACTTCTATAAATTTCTCTCTCAAAATCACTTTGACTAAATCCCAGATTTTTCATACTAGCACACAATGCCATTTATTTAATTTTTTTCAGTTTGTTTTCATGTCTTCTACTCACAAGTTATAAGAAAGGATATATTAAAATTAACTTATGAATTTTTAAAAAACTAACTTTTCATTATTGGTTTATAATTTAGTTGCATGTGATAAGTGAATATTGCCTTATGATATTGATTTTGTTGTAGTTGTGAAATTCTTCAGGCCTATTATATGATCAGTGTTACCAATCAGGATTAGGTTTGTGTATGAGCAGTGGGAAGAAAAATATCATTGGCTTAAACTCGATAGAATTTTATTTTGCTTTCATGTAACAGTTTGGAAATAGGCTGATATGAAAATAGGCTGCTCCATCAGTTCTCCAGAGATACAATCCACTTGTCTTTCTACTCCACTGTCTCTTAGCATGTCCTTTATCTTCATGAAAGTTCAAGCTTCAAGTCCAATATTTACAGTCCAAAGATAAGGATAAAGGCATGCAAACAACAGGGCACTAGGCATGCATTAGTTTCTTCTTAAGAAATAGTCCAAGAAACTGCCACATGACAATTTGCTTAAAGAGTTATATCTGAAATACTACATCCGACTCAAGTCTAGGATCCCCATGTAGTGCTCAATCCTCTCCATACATAGTTTGGCTTTTTAAGTGACACATAAACTAAGAGATGATTTATTTTCTCAACAATTCCCTGAATACAGTGGTTGAGTAAAAATGTTACATATACAGTAAAAACTCCCATTCAGAAAAAGGGAGGATGTGCAAAACTCAGCAGTAATTAGTTCATAGCATTGAAAAAATCCTACTGGATAAGAACTGGAAAGATTTCATCCCACTACTAGAGTATATGCCATGATTAGTCTATCAAGAAGCCCTTAGTTCTGCTTTCTGGGAAGAATTTACTTTTTCATCATCTCCACAGGCCCATGGACCCACACTCCTCTCCTAGTGAGCTGTAGAGTTTTGTAGCTTGCCTCATATGAGATAATGTTGCTGACAATCTGACAGTACTGATTTTATTCTTAATTCTTTAAATGAGTGTAAGCTATGTGATTTGCCACAGTGGTGTCTGTGTCTGCCATTTCAGTCAACCCAATGCTACCATTGATACTTCATTATAATGGTTGTATAGTGTGTTCTTATAAACAACATATTGTTATTTGTAAATTTATAAATGATATACAAGATTGATTGTTATATTGCTCTTCCTTAGTTTCCTCTGTAGTTATGTGTCTAGTTATCCAGAAAAACTTTACATGGAGTGGAATTATCATTGGTAGTGAGACTCCCCAGGAGCATTTTTAAGTTTCTCAAAAGCCCAGGGATATATTATGTGCCTAGGCAGTATTCAGAGTTAGAATATCATTTCATAAACTTGTTAGGATTATTCATTACATTTGAATTTTAGAAAATTATCATTAAACTTACTATTATATTTATTTATAGCAGATATGTATGTCTGATAGAGTAATTTTATTTAAGATTATGTAATCTTACATAAATAAGAATGATCTAATTAGAATAGATATGAAATAACTTTAAACATAAACATGTTTAACAGTAAAAAATGAAAGGAGTGACCTGATCACACAGTCAACTAAACAAAAAGACAACATCAAAATAAGTTAGAAATGGAAAGATATATTATAGAATTTACTTAATTTTTATGTTTTGAAAAAATGTTCTCCAACGCGAATGACTAATTGTTAAAATACAATATCTAAAAATGTCAGCACCTATTGTATTCACAGAAGATGTATAGTGACTCATGATTGGTTATTCAAACTGAACATTCTATAATTGCTCCAAAACCCAAATTGTAAACAATTTAAAGTTTTTCTGCTTCACCAACTTTTAAAAGGCTGAGTTTGTCTCTTTGTAAAAACTTTTCTTTACATCTCTGCAGTATTTACATAGAGCACTTTAATTGTATGAATCAAAATGTATTACCCATATGTAGTCTATTCATCATAATAAATTAGGCTTGCTTTTCTTTATACTAACAATAACACAACTGTAATTAAGATTCATAAGAATTTTAAAAATTGCTGGACTTATTTTTTACTGGACTAAATCCATTTTAATGATCCAAGCATTTGAGAAAAGATTGGGGTGGAATCACTGTGATGCAATTTTAAATAAAATCGTATGAGAAATGAATTCTTAGGGAAGGCATCTGGACACTTCATAAACTATATCATTGATTTTTACACACGGGCATCTCTATTAGGTTATGGGTATGGTTAGCACTAACTTCAACTTACAATGGCCTCTAAAGTTAAGAACTAACTATAAAATTACCTTGGAGGTAGAATAAAAATCTATAAAGATACTAGTAGATTAAAAATTTATAGGACACGATTATAACTTTAAAGTTCTTAAATAAGTCCTGTAACACTGTAGCTGATGTGGTTTTTCATGTAGGCTTTTTATACAGATACATCATATATTTTTGTGTATACCAATAAAACTTTATTTTTTAACTTATATTTTATTGATGTATAGTTGATTTACAATTTGTGTTAATTTCTGCTGTACAGCAAAGTGACACGATTATACGTATATATACATTCTTTTTGTATTCTTTTCCATTATGGTTTATTCCAGGATACTGAATATAGTTCCCTGTGCAAAACAGTAGGACCTTGTTGTTTATCCATTCTCTATGTAATAGTTTTCATCTACTAACCCCAAACTCCCAGTCCATCCGTACCCCTCCCATCCCCTGCTAACTTCCTTGGCAACCACAAGCCGTTCTCTATGTCTGCAAGTCTGTTTCTGTTTTAGATAGGTTTATTTGTGCCATATTTTAGATTCCACATGTAAGTGATATCATATGGTATATGTCTTTCTCACTTACTTCACTTAGTATGATAATCTCTAGTTTCAGGATACATCATATTTTTAAATATAATTCAAAAGATAGTGATTTTGTAAGGGAGAAATAAAAGAAATTCCTTCCCACCTTGTAGATGATTTACCTTGGATCAGAAAGTCAGTTGCTTCAATTAATACCAGTCTTTTGTACTGAAAGCTTAGTATGTAATTTAAATAGGGAGATAACTGGGTTGTATGCTTTATTTTGTTGAGATAAATTTTAGGAGTTATTGTAATACTTAGGAAGATTCTTCACTTGTTTTTCTACTGGAGTACACATGCTTAAAATAGTATATTTAGGAGTTTAAAATCACATCTATATTACTTTAATAGCCATTTATTCTTTCTGTTTTGCCTACCACATTGATTTGATTAATGTTTTCTTAATGTATTGCAGATTATTTCTAAATTAAAATAAAGACAATATTCTAAAATAACTTTTCAATACCCTCTGATATATAATATTCAGTTACAGTAAACATTTGATCAAAACTTAATTTGCCTATCATGCTGTTTTTGAGCATCAATAAAACATTTTAAAATCCCTTTTGATGCCAAAGATATCAATAAGCATGAATCTCATACACTGAAGCGACTTGCATTCTTGTTGCCAAGTGTTGCTTAAATGGAGAGTGCTCTCCACTAACCTTTGAGACAATATTAAATCATTTGGAAGCAATTAAGGAGCCATAGTTTTTAAAATTATATGTATTATTTTATTATTGTTAGTATATTGTCTTCAAGATTAAAGTTACTAAATTATTAAATTTTTGTCACCTGTTTTGCACATTGTGTGCCAAAAATGGCTGAGGTCAACATGCTAACTCTGCCTAATTTAAGGTAAAGTTAAGACAAAGACTCATTTTTCAATAGTATTGAGCATAATATCAGGGTTTTAAAAAATCTGCTATTATATAGACTTAAGTTGAAACTACATAATACAAAATAAGCAAAATAAGAGAGAAAAAATTACAAGCTATGTTTATATTTCACTAATTATCAAAACAAATTCAGTCGTTTATCAGACATGATGTTTTTATCTACTCATTAGCTGGTGCTGGGTTGAGTTCTGGGGATAGGGAGAGTGGCAATGTATAAAGAAGCATCATAAAGCATACCATGGACAGCCCAATTGCACTGTGGGCATATTCAATACATATGTAAACTGTTCGGTGTAAACATTATTTACATGAATTTAGAAGATAGCAAATAATCATAAATCTGTGGTAGAGATATGTCTAATTCAGTTGTATTTTAAGACCAATGTGTTGACAAAAAAGAAATTAAGAAAAAAATTAATATATTTACTTAGCATTTATTTGGCATTCTTTGTTGCCTGTTGTTACCAGTCACAGAATATAAATCCCGTGATTTCATTCTCTGCTATTTATTGCTACCCTGTACTTCTCCACACACTCATCTTTCAGCCTGTTTCATGCATCTTCCTTCTCCTGCTCCAGAACACCCATATACCTCTACACTGGGAACAACCACAAAACTTTGAAGGAAAAAAGATTACTCTTGGCAGTGGAGTCCCACTTGGTATGAGCTGACTGAGGGCTCCTAGAGAACTCAATACTCATGAGATGCAGCTGCCTACCACAATCAAAGATATCAACAGAAGCAATAGGAGAGTCTCTGAATAGATGAGAAATCAAGGTCCATTTAAAAACTCTTAAAACCTCGTCTTACCACACTGAGTCATTGGCTTGAAACTGTGGGCTAGCGAGTAGATGAGAATTTTTAAAAAATCAGTGATCAAAACAGAATCAAAATCCTATTTTTCTCATTAATATTGACAATGACTGTAAGCTTTTTCTGGGGAGGTATAATCAACCATTGGATCCCCAAGGGAAGCTAAAATAGTTGAAAGCACATGAATAAAGACATACTTGTGGAAAGGAAATGATAAGCATTGGTGAGAAATAGGAAAATAAACCTGTAGAGTGTGTGGATAAATAGAATGGCAACAGTGAGAATAGAGGAAGAAAAACTAGGAGTCCTTGAAGTGTGTTGGAGACCTTATTTAAGAAACAGTATAGAGAAATAGCACGAAATTCATCCTTTTCCCTCTGTGTGATAAATATTGCTTTATTTTTTGAAGCTGCCCACAACCAGAACAAAAAGATTAACACCATATACAACCTATGTAACTAGAGATGTCCTAATAATGTCAAAAGGATTTTTCTGTTACATAGGTCATAATTCTGATTTTCTACTATTGAATATTTACCAAATAGATGCATTACATAAGAAAATGTACTACAGTTCTAATCTCCAAACTTCACATGTTTGGAGCTCTCCCTAAAGAGACTGAAATGTTTGAGTTTAACGAGAATCAAGAAAATAAGAAGTTAATCGCCTCTTTAGATACCTGACTAAACTATTGGAAGAGACACCTGATTCCCAATTTTATGTAAACATATATAGCAATGAAGAAAACTATAGTTAGACCCCTTCAGAAAATGTACTGGTGCTCAGCCAATAGAAAAACAAGGTGTTTGTGTAAATCAGATTTAGAGTTTTAGGTGTTACCAAAAGTGTGTTCTCATAAATTTCCTTTGTTATTTTGCTAGTCTCGCAAGTTTTAATGTAATATTCTGTGGTGCTTAGTGTCAAAAAGAAGTTGCTGTTAAGAAATAGATTCTTGGCCTTCCCTGGTGGCGCAGTGGTTGAGAGTCCACCTGCCGATGCAGGGGACACGCGTTCGTGCCCCGGTCCGGGAGGATCTCACATGCCGCGGAGCGGCTGGGCCCGTGAGCTATGGCCGCTGAGCCTGCGCGTCCGGAGCCTGTGCTCCGCAGCGGGAGAGGCCACAGCAGTGAGAGGCCCACTTACCGGGGCGGGGTGGGGGGGGAGAAATAGATTCTTGTTAACTTGCAAATGCCATCTAATCATCCAATCAATCTCAAAACAATAGATACTAAACCTTTTTCCTAGATAGACAGTAGAAATGAAAATGCTTCTGACTCATACATTATAGGCTTTATATTTAGTTAATTAATGACTGTGGAAGTAGACTTAAACCAATTTAAGCAGAGTAGCTCATATTAAATTGGGAAGAAAGGATTAAGGAAGATCTCGAAGGAAATGATGTGTTAAATATTTATATGAAACTCAGTTTTCAAAAAATTATAAATTTTAATAGTCAAATACAGTTCTAAAATAAGAGACTTGTTGATTAGGTTTTACAAGTTTTAAGGTAGAAATCCATGATTAATATCCAAATTTAATTAAGCCCTTTTAATTTTCATTTTGGATATTCCAAATTGTACAACCAATAACAGTGCAGAATAAATATATTATCAACTGCTACTTCATTTTATTTTAAATGTATTGACTGAATCTAGTATGATTTTCTCTATGTTATTATAGTTCTGAATATCTAAAATTTACTTTTAAAAATATTAGTCAATAAGTCTATACTTGAGTTTGTCTTTGCCCATTCTACTAATAATTTATCTCACAGATAGTGTATTTTAACTTAATTAAGGAAACAGTAAGCTATCCAGATAGAGTAATTTTTTTTCTATCTGTCATTATTGCGAAAGTTTGGAATATATAAAGCTGTCATAAGTAGCCTTAGCAATGCCCCATCAAAGTTGGCCTAATCACTGCTGAATGTCTGTTTAACAGCAGAATATGATAAATGGATTATTTTTGTCCTTTTCTGTAGATTTCTTTGGAAAGCTAACTGCACATACACTGAGAAGTAACATTTGTTCTTAAGTTAAATGGCATTCAGTAAGAAGGCCATGTAGCATAAGACAATTTTTTGTTCGTTTGTTGTCGTATGAAGCACATGGATTCTATGCTACATAGAAAACAAATAAACAATTATCTTCAAATAATGGGGATGAGTCATGTGGAAGCAAGTAAATGGTGCAATTAAAATTCTTTTCGTGGGCTTCCCTGGTGGCTCAGTTGTTGAGAGTCTGACTGCCAATGTGGGGGACACGGGTTCGAGCCCTGGTCTGGGAGGATCCCACATGCCACGGAGCAACTAGGCCCGTGAGCCACAACTACTGAGCCTGCGCGTCTGGAGCCTGTGCTCCGCAACAAGAGAGGCCACGGCAGTGAGAGGCCCGTGCACCATGATGACAAGTGGCCCCCACTTGCCGCCACTAGAGAAAGCCCTTGCACAGAAATGAAGACCCAACACAGCCAAAAAATAAATTAATTAATTAAAAAAAAATTCTTTTCGTGTTGGCCTTCCTATTATTCCATGATATCACTTTGAATCTACATAGTTGATAACCACTGGCCTAAAAAAGTAAGGAGGAAAAAGAATGAAATCTTTTCTACCTCCATAAAACTTTCAAAGAGCAGTGATTTATTTTTACTTTACCACAAGGGTTTTTCTTATATGCTCTATCCTAAAGCAAATACTGAGAATAAAGCAAAACGGGCTAATTCATTTCACTTACAAAATTGTCAGGTGCTTATTGTCTGTCTATACAAAGGTATGTTTTGACTTCATCCTGAAAGGTTAAAATGAGAGGAAACTATCTTTTGTAAGTGGAAATATTAACTCACCTACATTCTGCTAAACTCCCTGTATAAACCTTTAAAAAATGATGATGGACCGTTAAATTTTTTCTTTCAAGTAAGAACAGCTAAGGAGGGTCATGCAAGTACAAATTTTGAAAAACAAAGAGAAAAAATTAAACATCACACAATTTTCCATTCTCAATACAATCATGAATATTCATGATAACATATTCAGTTTAACTGTCTGGCACTAGGGTAAGGATTTCTGAACTGGCATGCCTGATAGAGTACAGTACATTACTGGAAGTTGAAATGAATGCTGGACTTCTTTAACCTTTATAAAATCTGTTTTTGAGTCTTTGCCTATTCCTTTTGCATCTCATCATAGCAGCCAAAGCTATAAACTCAATGAGAAGACTGAGAAAATTAAGTCAGCAAATACAAAGAATCACCAGAATGATTGCCAGGAAGAGTAATGAGAATTTTCCAAAACTCTATTGAACTGTATTCTTAGGATACCAAATAGAGAAAAGCAACCATGATACATAATTGCTTTCTTATGACTTGAAACATAATTTTTTTCTTCAACTGGTATGAAGAATTTTTAAAATCTGGTAGGTAAATTACAGAAGACTTCTGAAAAATATAAATGTAAAGAATGAGAGAAATAAAGGATAGGAAAAAGAGCAAAACAGTTTGGTTTACTTTTTTAAATTATTTAAAAATTTTTTTTCGATGTGGACCATTTTTAAAGTTTTTATTGAATTTGTTACTATATTGCTTCTGTTTTATGTTTTGGTTTTGTGGCCGCGAGGCATGTGGGATCTCAGCTCCCCAACCAGGGATCAAACCCACACTCCCTGCATTGGAAGGCTAAGTCTTAACCGCTTGACCGCCAGGGAAGTCCTTGGTTTATTCTTTAAAAGGTGTAATTCAAGTAACTTCTCTTCAACCAATAGTTATTGAGTACAAATTAGAACAACATACTAAAAGTAATGAGGACTAGTAACAGCAAATAGTTATTGAGTATCTTCCGAAAAAATATGTCTTAGAAAATGAAAGGCTAACCGTGCTTCTTAAAATTGTCCATATTTAGAGTTTGTCGAGGTGGTTCTTAATCTATTTTAAAAGTTAATAGAGGGCTTCCCTGGTGGCGCAGTGGTTGAGAATCCGCCTACCAATGCAGAGGACACGGGTTCGTGCCCTGGTCCGGGAAAATCCCATATGCCGCGGAGTGGCTGGGCCCGTGAGCCATGGCCGCTGAGACTGTGCGTGCGGAGCCTGTGCTCCACAACGGGAGAGGCCACAAGAGTGAGAGGCCCGCGTACCGCAAAAGAAAAAAAAAAAAAAAAGTTAATAGAAACTATTCAGCACTTTTTCTTTGTCTTATTAAGATATTTATTATCTTTTAAATAACCAGGAAAACAAAATGTAATATAAACGTGAAGGAAGACTGCTGAAAACTTAAATCATCATTATTTCTTTCAAGATTTGTTTTTATTTTTTGCTTAATTTTCAAGAAGTATATATACATATATACATAATCTCTTTTGTATATCTGAGAGAATAAATGGTAGAAAAGGACGGACAATTTGAACAACTTTGTTCAAAAGAAATATAGGTAATCTCAAACTATGATTAAGCAAATGAAATTGTCAGGGAATTATTCTCAGATACTGGGAAAACAGTGACAGAGAATCCTGAAAGACATATAAAAGATATGTCAGTGAAATTTAAGGTAAGTTAGAGCACTAACAGGTTTTTTTTTCATAGAAAATAGACAAATCTAAAGAAGGAAACATCTTTAAATCTACCAGGCTTGTCATTAGTCTCTCTATTTGAAGAAAAATAGAACTATCAGAAAACTTAGTGTGCTAATATAACAAAAGAAGTTAATGTAATTTCAAGAGTATATTTTAGGACTTCCCTAGTGGTGCAGTGGTTAGGAGTCCACCTGGCAATGCAGGGAATACCAGTTCAATCCCTGGTCCGGGAAGATCCCACATACCGTGTAGCAGTAAAGCCTGTGTGTCACAACACTGAGCCTGTGCTCTAGAGCCCTTGAACCACAACTACTGAGCCGGCATGCCACAACTACTGAAGCCTGTGTGCCTAGAGCCTGTGCCCTGCAACAAGAGAAGCCACCGCAATGAGAAGCACGCTCACTGCAACAAAGACCCAAAGCAGCCAAAAATAAATAAATAAAATAAATAAATTTATTTTTAAAAAGAGTATGTTTTAATGCAAACTCACTACTAGAATGGTTCCTAGAAGTAAGGAAAAGTGTCCATGTTGAGAGAAGCTGAAAAGTCAGAATTATTGTGGCCAATGATAAAGGTAGGGACTATATGGTTCAGAGAAGTGAGCAGCTTGAAGTCAGGAAAGTCTCCAGATGACCCTTTTCTAGGTAGATCTCAAAGTATACACCATTTACCAAACAAATAAGGAATGGATGGTGAGAGAGCCCCAGCATCACTAAAAAATTGGTGATGGCTTTCCTCTGCAGGTCCTAGGTAATGGTAGAAGAGGCTGTTACAGAACTTAGTTCATTGATTGCATAGGGATGAGGACACTAAAACAGTAGAGGACAAGTGGCAGAATCTAAGTTCCAGAAGCTAGGAGAGAACATTAGTATAACTGGACAGGTCATAGTTTCAATCAAGGGGATCTGACTGCATAGAGTTATGCAGAAGGATCCTAGAACATAGTATTCCCATGAGAAAAAGACAAGTGGATAGCCAAAAGCAGAATGTTACTTACCTTGTACAAGAAGGATAAATCCAGGATGTATAACAAGGAGTCTGAAGGCAAATGTCTCAAAAAAAAGTTCATGGATCCCTTGTCAATTTCTGAATGTGGGCTAAAGTTTAGACCTGGAATCTACTTAACGGAAGAGCTGGTCTGGAAAACTGATGATTATATATGGTAATGATTACCCCAGTTCTTCCCCCGAAGAGGTCTATGACCATTTACTTGGGCTACAGGACACTGAGAAAAGGGGAACACCCATACCTTTTGAGGACCTTTGAATAAAAATTCTGAGTTGATGTTGTTACCTAGAGACCATGGTACTCCCAATAGAGTGTGAACATATATCGGACCAAGTAATGATTGGAGTCCTGGCCAAAGATGTCCATACAGTGGTCTACTGGGTCTGCACACCAACCAGGTGATCATTTTCCTGCTCTGTGTTCATAATTTGGATCTAGGTGCTTAACACTTGTTGCAGCCTCCTCATGGGATCCTTGGTCTGTGAGGTAAGAGCTTTCATACAGAGGAAGGCTGAGTGCAAGTCTTTGAAACTACCCCACAGTACCCCACAGTGTTAGTAAATCAAATAACACTGCGTCTCATGTGTGTGCTGGGTAGGGTTTAAGGGAGGGTAGGGTTGTGATGACAGAGATTAGTGAAATTATTAAAAATATAAAACATGCCAGATTGGTGATTCTCATTATAGTTCTGTTTCACTTACCATTCTGGTCCCTGCAAAAACCAGATAGTTCCTGAAGGATGATTGTCAGTCGACTACTGAACCCTCAAACAAGTGGTACTTCCAATCATAGCTGCTGTGCCAGATATGTTGGATTTACTAGAGCAGATTTATATGGGCTTGGGTACATGATATGCAGACATGGGTCTTGCTGCCCACTTGTAGAAAATTGCAGTCATCAGTCAGAAGCTCTTCAGCATCTGTCTTAGCTGTAGAGAACTGCACTGCCTGAAGTCAACCTTTCCAAGGCATCCTGAATCCTGTTACTGAGCAAGGTGAAGTATAAAGTCCAGACCATACCATCCTGATACCAGACAACTCTAATGGGTGATATCCACTCCAGGTACCTTTACCAAGTAGGTTGAGGATTTTCAGATCTTTTATTCAATACTCTTCCTCCCCATTTCTTTCACACATGTTGATCTTTAAAAAACTCTATCTTGATAATGATTCCCTTCTGTATGCAGAAGCTTTTTAGTTTGGTGTAATCCCATTTCTTCATTTTTGCTTTTGTTTCCCTTTGTCTTTGAGTCAAATTCACAAAAACATGGCTAAAATACTGACAGCAATGAGTTACTGCCTCTGTTTTCTTCTAGAAATGTTATAGTTTCAGGTCTTACGTTCAAGTTTTTAATAAGTTAGTTTTTGTGTATGGTGAAAGATAGTGGTCTAGTTTCATTCTTTTGTGTGTTGCTGCCCAGTTTTCTCAACACTATTTATTGAAGAGACTATTCTTCCTCCATTACACGTTCTTTGCTCCTTTGTTGTAAATTAATTGTCCATATATGTGTGGGTTTATTTCTGGGCTCTCAATTCTGTTCCATTAATCTGTGTCTGTTTTTGTGCCAATATCATACTCTTTTGATTACTGCAGCTTTGTATAATAATTTGAGATCAGGAAGCATATCACCAGCTGTCTTCTTTTTTCTCAAGATTGTTTTGGCTGTTTGGGATCTTCGTCCCAAGCAACATGTCAGTGTCAGTTTCAAGTGTTTGATTCCTCTTTACTACAAATAAATCAATCAGCCAATTACTCTAGTTCCCTTCCAGTTTTTGACATCTTTACATTTAAGAAGATAATAAAAATATGTATTCTCTGAATTTTCCACGCATTTCTGCATCACTTTTAGGTGAATCTTATTAGTTATGAATAAGATCTGTTTTAGTTCCAGTTCTATAGTGGAACAAGGATAACAGTAAGTCCAATCAACATTTTTAATCTTCTCAAAAAGTACTGGTGGTAACAGTGCTGCCACTAGTTCAGTTTGTGTGTATACTTCATATTTCATGAGCAGATGGGATGGATGTACAGTCCTTGGGTCACACCTTCCCAAGATTAATGTAAATTAATCTTGCCTGCTTTTGAAATTCAATAAAGGGAATGATTTATTATGTATTTTTAAAATCAGGATTATATAACTCAACTTTCTATTTATCAGGTTTATACATATTAGTGTCTCTTTCTGAATATTATTCATTCTCATTGCTGTATAGTATATGTATATATACCATAATTTACTTATCTCTTCTACTGTTGAAGGGCATGTGGTTTTTCTCCAATTTTAGGCATTAAAAATTGTGAAGCCATAAACATCCTGATATATATGTGTGTGTGTATACATATATATATGTGTATGTATATATATATATATATATATATATATATATATATATATACACATGAATTTTGGTAAACATATGTTCACATTTCTGTTGGGTATATTCTTATAAATAAAATTTCTGAATTATAAGGTATGAGCATGTTCAACTTCAGCTATTACTCTTTTTTTCCTCTTCTTGCCAAATATTATTTTTTTGGTTTCAGGAGTACAACAAAGTGACTCAGTTATATATATATACTTTTTTCAAATTATTTTCCATTATAGGTTATTACGAGATATTGAATATAGTTCTCTGTGCTATACAGTAAATCCTTGTTGCTTATCTATTTTATATATAGTAGTGTGTATCTGTTAATCCCACATTCCTAATTTATCCCTGCCTTCGTTCCCTTTTGCCTTTGATAACCATAAGTTTGTTTTCCATGTCTGTGAATCTGCCTCTGTTTTGTAAACAAATTCATTTGTATTATTTTTTAGATTCCACATATAATTGATATCGTATAATATTTGTCTTTGTCTGACTCACTTCACTTACTATGATATTCTCTAAGTCCTTTTGTGTTGTCACAAATGGCAATATTTCATTCTTTTTATGGCTGAGTAATATTCCATTGTATCTATACACCACATCTTCTTAAGCCAATCATCTGTTGATGGGCACTTGGGTTGTTTCCATGTCTTGGCTGTTGTAAACATTGAGGTGCATCTATCTTTTCAGAGTTTTCATCTTTTCTGGATATATGCCAGGAGTGGGTTTGCTGGATCATATGGTAGCTCTATTTTCAGTTTTTTAAGGAACCTCCATACTGTTCTCCATAGTGGCTACACCAACTTATGTTCCCACCAACAGTGTAGGAGGGTTTCCTTTTCTCCACACCCTCTCCAGCATTTATTACTTGTAGGCTTTTTGATGATAGCCATCCTGACTGGTGTGAGGTGATGCCTCATTGTGGTTTTGATTTGCATTTCTCTAATAATTAGTGATGTTGAGTATCTTTTCATGTGCCTTTTGGTCGTCTGTATGTCTTCTTTGGACAAATTTCTATTTAGGTCTTCTGCCCATTTCTTGATTGGGTTGTTTGTTTTTTTGATATTGCATTATATGAGCTGTTTGTATATTTTGGAAATTAACCCTTTGTCAGTTGCATTATTTTCAGCTCTTACTCTTTTGTCAGAATTATTGCCTATCACACAACTAAAGTGTTCTTGTGAAAGATTTCAACAAATAAAATGACTGAAATTTATTATGTAATTCTAAGTGTCTTTATATAATTGCTCTGCTAATTAATTTTTATTTATCATTGCATGAACTGGTTTTCCTGAACCAATTATCTCCACATTTCCTGTGTAAGTGAGTACATTGAGGAAGAGGCTCTAGCAATACTCCCAACTAGCTGTTTTCAGAACTCAGAGGTTCTTTTCTCTATTGCTAAGTTAGTTTTCTTATTTCATTTAGCTTTGTCACGTGAGCCTTGGTGTATTCATGCCCCTTTACTTCTCTGAACAAAATAGGTTTATTTCAATTGTTGCAAGCATGGGTTTTGTATTTGTCACTTCAAATTGGGCACCTAGAGATGACTTCAGTTAATGTACATTTTTTGGTGCATTCTGGGACCTATGGCCATTGGGTTCTAATCGTATATGACAAGGGACTTTTATCAATCATACATAAAGAATTCTTAGAACTCAATAATAGAAAGACAAATAATCCAATTAAAACATGGTCAAAGACTTTGTATAGGCAACTCTGCAAAAAAGAAATTCAAAGTGGAAATAAGCATGTGAAAGGATGTTCACCATACTTAGGGAAATAAAACTCAAAATTACTTCACACTCACTAGAATAATTATAATAATAATTAAAAAACATGACCATAATAAAAAAAACTAGAAAGACTATAATAAAAAAGGTAGAAAATAATGAGTTGGTAAGGATGTGTAGAAATTGGAACTCTCATACATTGCCACTCAGAATGTATGATGGTGCAAATACTTTGGAAAACAATTTGGCAGTTCCTCAAAATGTTAATGTAGAGTTGTCATTTTACTCAGCAACTCCACTCTTAAAGAAAGAAAGAGCTTCAAAGAAATGAAAGATATGTACACACACAACACAAAGTGTTTCTATATGAATGTTCATACCAACATTGTTCATAGTAACCAAAAAGTAGAAACAACTCAAATGTCCTTCAACTGATAAACTGATTACAAAATTTAGAATATCCATACAATGAAATAGTAGTTGTCAATAAAATGGAACAAAGTACTGATGTATATAACTTGGGTGAACCTCAAAAACATGCCAGTCATTTCATAATTCCATTTATATGAAACATCCAGAATAGGCAGATCTATATAAATGTAGATTAATGGTAGGTAGATTAATGGTTACCTACCGCTTGAGTGTAGTGTGGGGGAATTGAGAGTTACTGCTAATGGTTAGAGGCTCATTCTAAAATTAGATTATGGTGCTGAATGTACAACTCAAAACCATTGATTGTACACTTTAAAAGGGTAAACATTTTTTATAAATTACATAGCAATGCACTGTTAAATATTAATTATTAATATATGCTAGGTACTACTCTAGCCATTATACAAGAAACTTAGGATCAGTGCCTTTAATTATTATAGCCATCTTGCAAGTTTCCTTGTCCTCAAGTAATGATTAAAAAACAAAACACAAACAAACAAACAAAAAACAAACAGAAGTTTTGTGAGTCCTTTGAGGCCACAGAACTAGCATAATAGAGGAAGAGATTGGAAGGCAAGTCTCCCTGGCTCCAAATCAGTTTGCATTATTAGACATTGTTCCATCAGGATAATAATGTTCTTTGAGCTAATGCGTGTGGAAAAGGCTTTCTATACCACAAATCCCCCAGGCACATGTAAAGTATTTTTTTTAATCATACTCATTGAGAAAAAATTTTTCCTTAAGTCTTATTAAAGGTTCCTTATGCATCTAGCACAAATCACATTTCATTCATTCAGTAACAGTAATGTGATAACACAAAGGCTTTACACACACACACACACACACACACATATCTATACAACATAGAAGAACCATACAATGAACACATAAAGGCATAAGTACATGACAAGCAAAAAGCAAATCCCCCTTTTCCCGCAGAATTTTATATTCTACAGAGTACACAGTTTATATTTTACTACAGAAATTATTAGCATTTGCATGCTCTATTTAAAAATACCTTAGAAACAAAATAGTTTTTATCAAAGGAGTTTAAAAAAGAAAGTGTTTTTAAGTGGCAAACCATCTCCCTTTTTGGAAAAGAGAGAAGTCTATTTCTTTTAGACTTGATGAGGTAAAAGTCAGGCACAATCTTTCCATGTTATAAATCTCTTCTAGCTGTCATACAGAAGTAGCCTCTTGTAAGGAAGTATTTCCTTAAGTGGTTCTTAGATGCTAATTAACTTCATCCAAACTCTGAAATATCTTTCAAACACATTTTCATAAGTGTTTCTGGCATAAGTGAAATAGATTCCCATTTTACCAACATACATTGATACTCTAATAACTAAATCTTAGGACCTATTACTTAGTTGTTTTAATAACCGTGAACTTAAGTGAACGTCATATTGATGAACTCATTAAATCTACCTACTTTGTACAATGTGAAGGGTAATTTAAAAAACTGATCATTTCAGATTCATAAGCCAAGAGGTATGATTCACTTTGTTTAAACAACCAATTACTTTACCTTGAGCCCCTCAGTGGTAGAGATTTTATATATTTGTGTTTTGCATAAATGTTAAAAAGAGAGATGCTGCAGACCTGGATATGTCGACAGAATCCTAGCAGTTTATTTGGTAAAGATCCAACCTCCTTTCCACAGAGCAGACATTTGCTTTGATTTTTTTTTTAGAAATGATTTTAGAAAAATCAAGCTTTGCATATCATGATAAGATTTCCCAGAGACAGCTGGAGAAAAATAATAGTTTGATGGACGGGGAGCCTGTAGGGCTTCCAGTGTTCAGCAGGAACAGCCTCACTTGCACAAATGTGAGAAACAAACAACTCCAGCGTCCTCCACCTAGAGATGGAGATTTCTAATCTGTAGGAAAACATTTAGAGCAACAAGAGATGAGACTATTTACCTCCTTAACCTGCTCTAGTAATGGCATTCCTAGTCCCCTTCTCAGGGACTTGAAGAGGAGTAGAAAAGCAGTATCTCAGGTAAAGCAGCCCCAAAGAAAAGAGTTGCTCTGTCCAGCGTATGGATGGCCAGAACTGTAGGTCATAGGGGTGATAGAACAGGAGCAGTGTTGGTGACCATGGTGGTGGTAAACACAGTGTGCTAAAAACAGAAGCAAAAGGGGTCAAGGGCCAAGCACCAGGTGTTTATAAAGGTTGTCAGTTGTCAGAGGCCTAAGAGATGGTTTTAGCCTCACAACCAAATGCAGAGATTACAAATCCAAATGCACACAGAGGCCAGGAAAGCAACATAAATGACTGAAGCAGTGCACACTTAAGAAAAATCAATTTCTGCACATGGAAATATAATCAACATGCCATTAAGTTATGAAATTTTTCAAAGATATAGACAATAATACTATAATCAATACCTTTACACACTCCAGCTAGCTTTATCAAATGTTGCCATATTTGATTGTTATTTTCTTCTTTTAAATAAAACATTACAGATGAAGTTATAATCTCCTCTATTCCTGTCTGCATTTTATTTTTCTTCTTCCCCAAGAGATAAGCACAATCATGTATTTGATATTTATTATTTTTGTGTATGGCTTATATACTCAGTTAATTTTTGAGTAATAATAATAGATGGTATGCATCATCTCACAGCCTACTTTAATTGTTTGTATTAGGTTTTTGAGATATATTCATGTTGATATATATGACATGCTTATTTGTTTTCAATGGTATGTATATACTATTTTATCATATAAATAAACCACCCTTTAATTAATCAATTTTCTACTTTATGGACAGGTCATGTTTACATATTTTCTTCACTGAAAAACGCTGCAATGTATAGTTCCTTGGAGAAATGCATGAAAATTTATTTAAAAGAATATATGAAATGACTGAGGCATAGGATATATGCATCTTCAATCTTACTAGTTGTCTCCAAATATCATCCAAAATTGTTGCTGTATACATACAGTCTGCACTCCTTTCCCATGGATGTGGAGGGTCGACTATTCTACATATGCCATTTTATATCAGGGACTAGAGCTTCCTCTGATTTTGGTATCTGGGGCAGCGAGAGTGTTCCCACAACCAGTCTTATGCAGAAACCAAAGGATGACTGTAAGTCAAAAATTTAAAACATGCCAAATGCCCAGGTTAAGAAGCAGAATGTTATCAGGATCTCAGGAGCTCCTTTGGGCTCCATACTGATCACATTCCCATACTTTCCCAGAAGTAATTACTATTCTGACTTTTGTGATAATAGTTTCTTTGTTTTTTATTCTTTTATTGTATTCTATCAATACTTTATATTTTGTAACTACCATGTGTCAAAATTGATGCTTTTCTCTTGTCACACAGTTGTAGGCATTTTAATACATGTACACATTTGGATAGTCAGCACCACAATGAAGATGCAAAGCTGCTCCATAACTCAAAGATCTCCTTAGGCTATCCTTTCTTAGTGCTTCCATCACCCCCACCCATACCCCCTGATTAACCACTGATCTGTTTTCCATGACTATGGTTTTGTATTTTTAAGACTGTTGAATAAATGGAATCACACAGTAGGTAATCTTGAGACATGTAATCATTCAGCAGAACATCTTTGAAATTCATTCAAGACATTTGCTTTTATCAGCAGTTTCCCTTTTTACTTCTAATAGTATCCCATTGTATGGATGTGCCATAATCTGTTTATCCATTAACCTGTTGAAGGACATTTTAGTTATTTCTATCTTTTGGCTATCACAAAGAAAGCTGCTGTGAACCTTTGTGTACATGTTTTACTGTCGCACATAAACTTCCATTTTTTAGGATAAATACCAAGGAGTGGGCTTGCTCAGTCATATGGTAAGTGTATGTTTAACTTCGTGAAAAACTGCCCAACTGGATCTGTTCTCAAGTTCACTGATTCTATCCTGTCGTCTTCACCTACGAAGTCCATTCAACAAGTTTTTAAGATTTCACTTATTATATTTCTCTGTTCTATAATTTTCATTTGGTTTCTTTTTAAAATAATTTCTGCTTCTTTGCTAAGATGTTTTTAAATTTTCAGTTATTTAAAGAAAATATTTAATTTTTTGTTGAAACATTTTATGGCAGCTGCTTTAAAATCTTTGGCAGATAATTCCAACGTCTGGTTCATCTTGGTGTTGGTGTCAGGCGATTGTCTTTCCCCACTAAAGTTGTGATTGTCTCGACTTTGGTATAAGTGATTTTTAATCTTAACATTTGGTCTTTTATGTTAGGAGGCTCTGGGTCAACATTACCTCTTATTTTAGCGAGAAGTTACCCTGGGTGGATTTAGCACGTGGTCCTGGACTTCTTTTGTAGATTGTGGTTCCAGTTACAGTTTAGTTTTCAGACATTTGAAGTATTATTTTGGCCTGCTGGTTTATTTATGCAGTGCTGTTGTGGCTCCCACTGGTCTCTGCTGGCATTGCCTGCGGGAAAGGAGGGGGGATGGAGACTTAGATCCAGGGTAATGAAGAGGCTGCTAGTGTCTGTGCCACCCGCCTACCTTGGTGTCTCCTATTAGAGGAGGAGAGTCTCTGGCCTGTGGAGACAGAAAGCCTTCCTTGACTGGGTGTTTTTCATGGTGAGATCCTCCTACCTGTGACCCCAAGACTCCCTGGTGCTTTTATTATTTTAGAACTTCTTTCTGTTTTCACCAAAATTTTCTTAAACAACATCGTTCCAGGTTATCGAATATCCTGGAAATTGATGAAGAAAATATTTTATAAAAAGATAATTTTAAAAGACTTAATGTAGTTATTAGTAATAACAATATTGGAAATAATTTCATGAAGGCTTAGAATTTGTGTAATAAACTTGTGTCCAAGAGCTTTACGATATTCAGAAAAGTCTAGTGAAAACAAAATAGTAGTAGATGCTTTGTGATCATGAAACGTTATCCATGGTGAAGAATATGGAGTGGTTTTCTACCTATTAGCAAAGTAAAATGACTGGAATCATACAATTTTTAACATTGGAGACTACTGTATAAAGGTCATTTTTTCTAACTCCCATCCTTTTCTTTCCTGGAATTTTTACCACAGCATCCAGAGCAGTAACTATGCAGACATTGCTTGAATATTGACAATGGCAGGAGCAAAGAGGTGTTAGCATAGTTGCTGTTATGTTTCTAGTTTCAGAGAATGACCTCAAAATATTATCTTTATATTATCATATATACTTTTGGGTTACATTAGGAAATACATTTGACGTGAAATTTTGAATGGCCTTTGCTTTGGTTTTCCATCATTATAAAAATCAATATAAAAGTGTCTATTCGATCTGAAGATCACTGCTTATATTGATAAATGATCTTTAGTTACAGAGATGGTACTGTCTACAACTGTACATCTGATTTTTTAGTCATGTGCTAATCTGAGTATTGAGAATTCCTGGCATTTCCAGGAAAAAATATACTCAGTGTGGAAAGTGAGTAAGCTGCATGGTGTAAATGTATGGAAGATAAAGCTGGATCATAATTTTGATATTATGAAATCCTTGCATTCTGCCCTAGAGCTATGGATATAAAAGGAGATTAAATGGCATATATTGCTATATAAATGTAAAGTGCAGTCATTATTATTATTCATCACTCCTGTCTTCACCAAAGTGTAATTTGACCTCTCAGCAATGTTCAATTTATGTGCCAGTTCAAATTAAAGATAGATCTTCCAGGTGCTTGAAACAGGGCTAGAAGGTATTTAAAGTTCCTTATAGACTCATTTGTCTATAAAATGTTGATATTACTTTTTTATAATCCTATGACACAGTTTTGTAGCATGTACTTTTAAAATGTCTGTAAGATTTCTATGAATTATTCCTTCTGAAAAGCTCAGCTTGTATCTGTTCAATGGCAATTAATTTTATTACTGTTTTCTTAACTCCCTCTTAAAATGATACAGTCGTGTTCTTTTGCCTTTTTAAAAAATATCCTATTAGTGAGAAACACCTTTAATTTAGTCCTTGAATAATGGAGTAAACGGGAAGCGTATTTCCCTTATTCAATTCATCAAACAACATTTATTTAGCACCAATTCTACCTAGCTCTGTTCTGTGTATATAAAATGAATATCACTATCATAAAAGATTTTATACTCTTAAGGCTAAAGATACTATAAAAACTTGCAGTGTTGAATAACATAAACTCTCACCTTTGATATTATGAAAAATTTCTCAAAGATGTTTTCTGTCAACTTAGGAGATAAGGACTTTTTGTAATAAGAAATTTTTAATAATCATTTATTTAAAAATTAATTATTGTTCTTTCCAACCATTTTGCTTGTTAAAGTTTGAAGGTATAAATGTTAAAATCTATGAATAATTAGTTCAATATACACCAAGAATAAGCACAGATGATTAACCCAGCACATAAATATATATGTGAGTGTTTTTAAATGCATTACATAGATTAGAGAGAAATCTTAACGTTCCTCCCTCCCTGCCTGTTTTTTGAGCTATATCTTAATTTTCAAGAAGATAACCAGAACCACATCTCCTGGTGCACTTACATTAGTTTAAATTACATAAGTAAAAATAAGCAAACAAAGAAAAACTCCTCAACCAAAAAAATAGTTATGAGATTAAAATTTCTTAACTTTTATACATGTGTATATATACATTACATTACCAAAAGAGCATAAAAGAGGCCTTTCTATAGTTTTTTCTCCTTCAAGACATGACCAACTTACAGAAAAACATTTCTGGGACTTTGATAACACTCTGGGTAGCGTTTTCAGATTATCCTTTAAGGGTAAGAAAGCGTTATCCGGTCTAAGAGCTGTGACAAGAGCTGTCTGAATGCCAGCAGAAAAGGACATTAGTAACCAAGATATATCATTTACAATGTGGCCTTTTTATGACTCCTGTCAAGTTACAGCATGATCTGAACAAAATCAACATCATTTAAGGTTGCAATGACCTTCTAAGGGCTTGTTTTTAAGAGCAGAGGTTAGAAGGCACAACAGTATGAGTCACTGAATATGATTGTACTGAAGCAAGTTTTATAGAATGTCATTTTCTTTTAACTCTGCTTGTAAGTTCAGTGTCTATTATATAATTTTAAAATATTTTTGGAAAATTAAGGATCTTTGTTAAGATGTCTGGATTTTTTTTTTCTTTTCCAATTTGATTTTATGTATAAGCTTAATAAAGACATATGGTCATAATGTCTGTTAAAATGTGAGCCTCTTAAAACATGGTTAAGGGACCAAAAAAACACATGAGCCTCAACATGATAAGGATATGCTGAATAACTTAATATAATCAGCTTATTATGTGTTGCTTTGTTTTTCATAAATTAAAACAAAGAACATAGCTCATCAATATATGAAGGAGAATACTGTGGAAGATATTTGGTGACAAATCAGAAGACAAGGCAATAATCCATAGTGACTTGACAAACCAGATGACTTTTTCTTTTTTTTTTTTTTTTTTTTTTTTCGCGGGCCTCTCACTGCTGTGGCCTTTCCCATTGTGGAGCACAGGCTCCGGACGCGCAGGCTCAGCGGCCATGGCTCACGGACCCAGCCGCTCCGCGGCACATAGGATTCTCCTGGACCGGGGCACGAACCCGTGTCCCCTGCATTGGCAGGCGGACTCTCAACCCTTGCGCCACCAGGGAAGCCCCAGATGACTTTTATAACTTTTGAAATGACCGACTAGGAGCAGTAGCATTCTAGAGCAAAGTTACAATTTATTTTAAATGTCAAGGGGAAGTTCTAGTCAAGAGAGCAGAGACAAAGCACACACAATCTTTTCTTCTTTGGAAGCTTGAAAGTGAAAATAAATTCTGAAAAAAATCAGTGTAGAAAATAAATAGCAGAGTAGTAGACAATAATGAAGAGAAAATAATTACTAGAATTTAAAAATGAAGACGTACCACCACATATCAGAGAGAAATAAAGAGATGATAAGTATTAAGAGTTGAAGAACAGATTGAGAAGCTTCCATTTTATTTAAGAGGATTTTCAGAAGGAATAATTATAGAAAACAGATGAAAGAAAATATTGAGATATAATGCTTGAAATTTTTCAAGAATTGAAGAAAGATCTGAGTATTTGTAATGAAAAATTCAAGACTGAACTAACTGAACAAAAAAAATCACATTTAGACAGATCATAGTCAATGAAAACCCTTTACTGTTTTATAGAAATCAGACTACTTTCTTTTTCTTATAACCTATGTCCCCTGTTATTTTGTATATAAAGTTTAATCATTTCTGTCTATATGTTTAAATTTATGCATTTTTTTCATAATATTACTGGAAGCTTTACTTTCACTTTTTGAAATTCTAACCTTACACTATATTTAAAATATTCATTGGTCATCTCAAGGAGGATTACTTTCCCTTTTGTAATCACCTCTGGCCCCTTCTTTGTGTATATATTTTAATTATTTTCTTACTTTGTTAGCTTATTATACAAAGAAACATTTCTTATTTATATTTTCAACCTCTATATTTTTCCAGTGTTCTGTGTATAGTAGACCCTCAGTAAACATTTTTTATATAAAACAGTGAATGAATGGACCCAGGTAAAGGTCTCCATTATTCCCAGCCATAAACTAGGCTCTTGTCTAAATATTTGATTTATTGGAAGGCTTAGCATTTTAATACTTTCAGATAAAAACACCATTGGCTCTCATGAGCTGTAGTAAAATTTGCTTAGTTATAATAAATAAAAAGCATCCTCCACAAAGATGTTTGTATTTAGTGAGTTTGAGATAAATAAGGATTAATAAAGTTTTCTTTAAGCAAGTTAAATATAGGAAGATTTTTTTAGTTATCTGTTACCACATGAATAATGTGATTAGATTTTCATTTAATGCCCAAAAAGGAGAAAATATCATAAATTCATGAGTCAGGTTAATAATAACATATTTCCTTATAATAAAGGTTGATAAACATTAGAAATAAAGATTTGGGGATAGGAAGGGTGGGAGGGAGGGAGACGCAAGAGGGAAGAGATATGGGGACATATGTATATGTATAACTAATTCACTTTGTTATGCAGCAGAAACTAACACACCATTGTAAAGCAATTATACTCCAGTAAAGATGTTTAAAAAAATAATAATAATAAATAAATAAAGAAGGTTTCCTAACAATAGATACATGGAAGAGGATTGACGGTCACCTGTCCTGAATTGTGCTAATGGGATGCCTTGAGATCTTGAGTGGGCTTTTTCTGACATACAAATAAACTATGATTTCTTTCTGAGCTTCAGCCTCTCTCTGTTTTGTTCATTCTGCTCAACTGGGGCCATTTCTCATTTCTCTCTTACCATTTAACATTAAGTTTGACCACTCCACTATAAATCAGTTTTCATTTATTCCCTTTCCTGCTTTAATATCAGGGAATAGTTTTTCAAGATAATTTGAAAGAAGTAGGCTAACAATTGTAGAAAAAGGCAAGCCTCTGTATGTATCTGTGTGTCTATGTCTATATTCAGTGCAGAAGGGCTGGCTGATATGAAGAATTTTGAGAGATGAGTATTCTAGGTATCAGACTCTTCCTCCACAAACACTACAGGGCAGAAAAATACTTGCTTTTAAATTAATGGTATTTTGACAATTGTATTTACATTAATGGAGTATTTTGTTGCATGATGAGGAATAGAAAAGCACTGTACTTGGCTGACGAAAACTTATATTTTAACTATCAACTTAAATTAATTAAAAATGAGAATTTCTAATATGTATTCTTTATAAAGCCATATATGAACCCAAAATTGATCCTCAGAAAGAATAATAATAAATATTTTGCATCAAAAAAACCAAATACTTGAATTTTGATTTTCTAAAATAATGGATATAAAAAGTGGACCATTTTCAGCTCACGACTAGTGAACACAGAGAAAACTTATAGTTTCTGACTGAGTGATCATGTTCTAATTAGGTAATGCCTCTCATATTGACAGCTTTGACTCTTTCAGGTAAATATTTCAAGACGAAAAGATGATGAATAATATGATTAACAGAAACCTTAAATTACTTAAATCTCAGGCTTTACTGGTAACCCATGAAATGTTCTGGTAACACTGCAAGTATAATGAATAATCTTAGATAATGGCTGCATAATGTAAGGAGTGCTCTCTGTTTCCATTCCTTCCATAAAGCAATTGTGGTTACAGTTGGCATTTTTGAGTATAAATGCTGCTTCTATAATACCAGCTCCCCTGAAAAGTTTGGCAATAAGTGAGATTGATGACTGAGAACTATAAAACTGTCTTGGAATCATTGGCCTTTCTGAAACATTTGGAGCATCCATCTTTATCCTCTCATTTTGAGTATCACAGAATTGGAAATCAGGTGATCTAGATTACAATTCAGGCTCTGCCTCAAGCTGGTTGTGTGACTTTGGGCATCTCTCATAAATCTCTTGAGTTTACCTATTTTATTGCAAAATGAAGGGGTTAAATTAGATTACTGTTAAAGTTCCTTATAGGCCAGCTCTAAAATTCTGTGAATCTAAAAACATCTGTTAATATATAAAAAAACAAATGTACTTTGTTTTGGCGGTTTCTTTTGGAATGGGAAAGGAAAAAAAATCCTTTATGTTGGGTTCAAATGGGAAAATATTATCCACAAAGTCCACAGAGTGTTGGAGATGTGGGAACAGTTTCTTACACCATAAAACAGTCCCACACTCACATCCCCACCAGGCTCCTTTTCTCCATAAAACTTAGGACATTAATTCTCTACCTTCAAACCTATTTGGCTATATCTTCTTAGCAAGCAAAACTCCTTTTTTTTTTCTAGATCCCTTTCTCTTCTCTTGCCCTATTAACTCTCAGACCCCTTAAATGATTTTTCTGTCCCACTGAGAATCTTTTTCTGGCTCTGTTTTCTGCTTCTATATTCAGTCACTTGGGTCGCTCTACTTCCATTGCTGATTGAAGGTGACAGGTAGAGGGGAGGTTGGAAATGGTCTCAGAGTGGAATAGATAAAAGATAATCCAAGTTCTCAGTATACAGAAAATTCCTGCTTTCATGTTGCCTCTATGATAGGAAAATGATGTCTTTCTCTGTCTGTGCCCAAGAAGAGGGCAGGGAGGTGGACCAAAATCTGCTCTACCACCTGCTGCCCTGGTAGAATCCCTTTGGTCTTGAAAACTCCCTCTCTTCATAGTAGATAAAAAAGAATTCACTTGAACGACTGCTTGTCGCACAGCAGGGAGTTAATAGTTTCGCTGCCCACTTAGGTGCCTGCTTTAGGTCATCTGTCTGTGGGAATTTGTCATTTATTGCTTTGCTTTGCAAAATGGCTACTTTATACATTCTCCTTTGAATGTATTCATTCTTTTTTTAAACATCTTTATTGGAGTATAATTGCTTCACAATGGTGTGTTCGTTTCTGCTGCATAACAAAGTGAATCAACCATACATATACATATATCCCCATATCTCCTCCCTCTTGCATCTCCCTCCCACCCTCCCTATCCTGCCTCTCAAGGTGGACAGAAAGCATTAAGCTGATCTCCCGGTGCTATGTGGCTGCTTCCCACTAGCTATCTATTTTACATTTGGTAGTGTATATGTCCATGCCACTCTTTCACTTCATCCCAGCTTACCCTTCGCCCTCCCCGTGTCCTCAAGTCCATTCTCTATGACTGCGTCTTTATTCCTGTCCTGCCCTTAGGTTCTTCGGGAACATTTTTTTTTTCTTTTTTAGATTCCTTATATATGTGTTAGCATACGGTATTTGTTTTTCTCTTTCTTACTTCACTCTGTATGACAGTCTCTAGGTCCATCCACCTCACTACAAATAACTCAATTTCATTTCTTTTTATGGCTGAGTAATATTCTATTGTATATATGTGCCACATCCTCTTTATCCATTCATCTGTCAATGGACACTTAGGTTTTTTCCATGTCCCAGCTATTGTAAATAGAGCTGCAATGAACATTGTGGTACATGACTCTTTGAATTATGGTTTTCTCAGGGTATGTGCCCAGTGGTGGGATTGCTGGGTGGTACGGTAGTTCTATTTGTAGTTTTTTGAGGAACATCCATACTTTTCTCTATAGTGGCTGTATCAATTTATATTCCCACCAACAGTACAAGAGGGTTCCTTTTTCTCCACACCCTCTCCAGCATTTATTGTTTGTAGATTTTTTGATGATGGCCATTCTGATTGGTGTGAGGTGATACCTCATTGTAGTTTTGATTTGCATTTCTCTAATGATTAATGATGTTGAGCATCCTTTCATGTGTTTGTTGGCAATCTGTATATCTTCTTTGGAGAAATGTCTATTTAGTTCTTCTGCCCATTTTTGGATTGGGTTTTTTGTTTTTTTTGACATTGAGCTGTATGAGCTGCTTGTATATTTTGGAAATTAATCTTTTATCAGTTGCTTCATTTGCAAATATTTTCTCCCATTCTGAGGGCTGTCTTTTTGTCTTCTTTATGGTTTCCTTCCTTTGCTGTGCAAAAGCTTTTAAGTTTCATTAGGTCCCATTTGTTTATTTCTGTTTTTATTTCCATTTCTCTAGGAGGTGGGTCAAAAAAGAGCTTGCTGTGATTTATGTCATGGAGTGTTCTGCCTGTGTTTTCCTCTAAGAGTTTGATAGTGTCTGTCTGGCCTGACATTAAAGAATCCATTTTGAGTTTATTTTTGTGTATGGTGTTAGGGAGTGTTCTAATGTCATTCTATTACATGTAGCTGTCCAGTGTTCCCAGCACCACTTATTGAAGAGGCTGTCTTTTCTTCATTGTACATTCTTGCCTCCTTTATCAAAAATACAGTGACCATATGTGCATGCGTTTATCTTTGGGCTTTCTATCCTGTTCCATTGATCTATATTTCTGTTTTTGTGCCAGTACCATACTGTCTTGATTACTGTAGCCTTGTAGTAGAGTCTGAAGTCAGGGAGCCTGATTCCTCCAGCTCCATTTTTCGTTCTCAAGATTGCTTTGGCTATTCGGGGTCTTTTGTGTTTTCATACAAATTGTGAAATTTTTTGTTCTAGTTCTGTGAAAAATGCCAGTGGTAGTTTGATAGAGATTGCATTGGATCTGTAGATTGCTTTGGGTAGTAGAGTCATTTTCACAATGTTGATTGTTCCAATCCAAGAACATGGTATATCTCTCCATCTGTTATATCATCTTCAATTTCTTTCATCAGTGTCTTCTAGTTTTCTGCATAAAGGTCTTTTGTCTCCTTAGGTAGGTTTATTCCTAGGTATTTTATTCTTTTTGTTGCAATGGTACATGGGAGTGTTTCCTTTATTTCTCTTTCAGATTTTTCATCATTAGTGTATAGGAATGCAAGATATTTCTGTGCATTAATTTTGTATTCTGCTACTTTACCAAATTCATTGATTAGCTTTAGTAGTTTTCTGTAGCAGCATATTTAGGATTCTTCATGTATAGTATCATGTCATCTGCAAACAGTGACAGCTTTGCTTCTTCTTTTCCAATTTGGATTCCTTTTATTTCTTTCTCTTCTCTGATTGCTGTGGCTATAACTTCCAAATCTATGTTGAATAATAGTGGTGAGAGTGGGCAGCCTTGTCTTGTTCCTGATCTTAGTGGAAATGGTTTCAGTTTTTCTCCACTGAGAATGATGTTGGCTGTGGGTTTGTCATATATGGCCTTTATTATGTTGAGGAAAGTTCCCTCTATGCCTACTTTCTGGAGGGTTTTTATCATAAATGGTTGTTGAATTTTGTTGAAAGCTTTTTCTGCATCTATTGAGATGTTCATATGGTTTTTCTCCTTCATTTTGTTAATATGGTTTATCACATTGATTGATTTGCATATATTGAAGAATCCTTGCATTCCTGGGATAAACTCCACTTGATAATGGTGTATGATCCTTTTAATGTGCTGTTGACTTCTCTTTGCTAGTATTTTGTTGAGGATTTTTGCATCTCTGTTCATCAGTGATATTGGCCTGTAGTTTTCTTTTCTTGTGGCATCTTTGTCTGGTTTTGGTATCAGCATGATGGTGGCCTCGTAGAATGAGTTTGGGAGTGTTTCTCCCTCTGCTATATTTTGGAAGAGTTTGAGAAGGATAAGTAAAAAACATATGTAGTTTGAATTGAAGGAAGCTACTGCTGTTATTTTGCAAATAAGTAAATATGTTAATTTAACCCATGAATCTTGGATCAGCTACATTTTTGCCCATTGATATCCATTGCAAGCACATTTCTTTTTTTTTAATGTTTATTTATTTATTTGATTGCACTTGGTGTTAGTTGTGTCAGGCAGCTTCCTTAGTTGTGGTATGTGAACTCTTAGTTGTGGCATGCATGTGAGATCTAGTTTCCTGACCAGGGATTGAACCCCGGCCCCCTGCATTGGGAGTGCAGAGTCTTATCCACGGCACCACCAGGGAAGTCCCTTGAGCATGTTTGTAATGTCAACTTTAAAAATCTTTATATCTGACAACTCAAAAGCTAAGTGTTAGGCACACATCATTTTTTTCAAAAACATCCAAAGATGAAATACTTTGCAGATTATCAGAATAAGTAAAATCTCTGTTTTTTCTACTGTGTTAACATTTTTATCTCTGATGTGTTGTTTCACTGATACAAAAGAAATCTGTGCAAATAAGCATCCAACTAAATGTTGCTTCACAAAATAACTGGCCCACAGTTTAGATCCCACAGAAATACCAGGTAGAACATTATGAAGAATTTAACATGAGCATAGCAGAAGAGGAATAAACATGACTGTAACTGTCTTGAACTGACTTATTTCTTATTAAAAACAAGTCCCTATTATAGAAGTCAGGAAAAAAAGAATGAAAATAACAGGAAATCTAGGCTTTCTGGTTACCGTATATCTGATGGGTTGGCCACCATTAGCTAAGTGAAAGTGTATCTCTGGAGATAACAAGAAAACTGAAAATGGACAATTGTTCCTTGAGGAGCTGTTGTTGACTTGAGCATAGATATCTAAATCATTATGCAATTGCTGGTGATCCAATATACATATATTGATTTCCTCTCACACACAGTGCAGGCTTATCTAGAATGGACTTAATTCTGGCAGTAAATGAAAGAGTCATCCTATTATTAATTATGACAACAAATGAATAATTATTTGAATATTTACTATGTGTGAGGCTCTGAGCTAAAAAATTTTTGTAATTATCCTATTTTATTCTTCAGAACTCCAGTGTGGTTAGTACTATTATCTCCATTTTTCAGATGAGGCAACTAAAATTTAAGGATGATAAGTAATTTGTCCAAGTTTACATATCCAGGAAGTGGTATCAGTGGTTCTTTTTTTAAAAAATATTTATTTATTTGGCTGTGCTGGGTCTAGTTGCAGCACGTGGGATCTTTGTTGCCGTGTGCAGCACCTTTGTTGGGGCATGTGGTATCTTTTAGTTGCAGCATGTGGATTCTTAGTTGTGGCATGCATGTGGTATCTAGTTCCCTGACCCGCTATCAAACCCAGCCCCCTGCACTGGGAGCACAGAATCTTAACCACTGTACCATCAGGCAGGTCTGGGTGAGTCCAAAGCCCATTTTTTTAATCAATATAGTATATTGGTTGAATATTAGATTGAAACTGTGTCAGAAAGATCGAAGAGAATAAGCCTTCTAGGATCACAGAATGTGCTGTTGGCTACATTGTATTCCCTGGTTCATTGTATTTGGGTGTTTTATCTCTCCAAAATTACAAAACTCCTCTAGGGCAGAAAAGTGTGAGTCCTTCCCTTTATCCCACCAAAGGGCTAGCACAGTTGGGGAGCAACATGCTTTGGTTGTTCCATTGGTAAATTTTATTTTCTAATATTTGATTTATAAGTACTCCCACAACATTTAAAAAATGTAGCTGTGTGAGAATCCAAGTGAAGGGGATGAACACACTGACTGTACAAACAGCAATTTTCAAAATAATATTTCTTCAAGATTGAGGAAGAGGAAGGATAGTGAAATTACTTTTTTCCTCCTGTTTTTGTTCCTAAACAAGCTCTGTTCACAATTCAAGTATCAATTGTTAAAATAATTAAATAAGGAGGCCATTAGACTGAGGGCGCTCTAATGCCTTGGTAGCCCACAAGCAAACCAAAAC
Source organism: Kogia breviceps (assembly GCF_026419965.1). Classification (NCBI taxonomy): domain Eukaryota; kingdom Metazoa; phylum Chordata; class Mammalia; order Artiodactyla; family Physeteridae; genus Kogia; species Kogia breviceps. The sequence continues at coordinate 51,672,410 of NC_081322.1, forward strand.
TTGAGCCAGAGTTCCTGCACTAGAATGTAAGAAAATGAAACTCAACAACAACCAGTCATAAACAACAAACTAGGCTTTACAAAATAAGGCAACTGCTTAAGCTATAACCAATCAAAGAATTGATTTGCTTTGCTTCACTGACTTCTCTATAAAAACCTTGCCTCTATCTCCTCTTAGTGGAACACTCCTTCACCTTTGGTTTCACGCTGCCAGATTCCAATCCGTGTAAGCTCCAATAAACAGTTGAATATTTTGATGTGCTTCATTTTACCTTTTAACATAGTTTTCTGCCCCTTCTTTCCTACAGTGACTTTGTACAATAAAGAAGTTAGATCAGAGGAAGACAAGGGACAAAAAGGGAAATGATGTTTACCACTTACTAATAACAAAGAGAATAAAAATAAAACCTTCCAAAAATGAGGGCTTGGGAATATATTTCATCTCTCTCAAATTTCAATGTAAAAATTGTTCATAAATAATTTTGTTTTCATTGTATGATTATCTAAACATAAATACATTTCCACTAATAAGAGATGCTCAATAGTCACATTTCTATAACTTAGTTCAGGTCTACCTTCTGTCCTCTCTAATTCCACTAATTCTAGCTTCATCAACTTTACTCTTGTTACCATATGGTTCCCATTAAAAAGTAAAAAGTAGAATGTATTTCATTTCCTATAAAAGCAAATGTTACAAAAGAATTTAAGGAAATGACTTTGGTAGCAACACATAAAGCTTTCGCTTCTAAATGACAAGAGAGCTGTAGGAAAATTGGAGAGGTATTATTTGTACAACAAACACAGTAATTGTTTTTTCTGTGAGATTGGAAATCTTGATATCATGTTTATTTGCCAACTGTTTTCCTTGGCAAACTAAACTTATTTTATTTGGATGAATATATTGTCCAGAATTGTACCAGAATTGTACATGACTTGAATTATCTCTGTCCATAAAAACCATTAGTTGACAGATACCTTCAGAAGGTGAGATATATAACTTTACATAAACTGTGTTATGAGGAAATTTATCTTTTTTCAACAGTATTTTTAAAACCTCTGCCTAGATATTTCCCCATGAAGTAAGTGTTTAAGTAGCCAAAGGAAAGTTGATATATTTCTAATTATTCATTCCTGATGACAGAATATATACATTTGTTAATTACAGTTCTTCTGGGAGGGAAAATCCACCTTTTTTCGTTCACTATGGAAAAATTATCTGTTCTATAATTTATATAGAACTAACATTTTAAAATTAGACAAACATGTATAGCATTTTAAAATTACTTAAAACCAATTGATAACATATGTCAAAAGAAAATGACATTTTGAGTTATTAGTGATAAATTTCTTGGCTCCAGAAACTGTTATTCCAGTCTTAGATGCATCATATCCAATTTTTATCTATAAAATATAATTTGAAAAATCTTATGGATATCTGGCTACTTTTCTAAAAATTCTTTTTTATCTGTCTTAATTCCTAGATCAGCAGTAATAAGCATACATCAGGAAGCTAATACCTACTTGTCGATGGATTAAGTTAAATCATTACAGTCCAAAAATTTTATTGTGCTTTAAACGAACTAGTCTTCTGATAATAAACCATTTACCTATTTTATGTTCTTAGTCTTTTGACATTATACACTTTAATTTTTACTTCAACGATGGTAATAGAAGCAAGAAATCATTTACTAGCAATGTATAGAGACATGAAATTATATAATAAATATAAAATTATGTTTGATAGAAAATATTTTTCACCTTTTCTGATGAAAGTTTTAGAATTATTAAATTTATTGCTTAGCATGTTTTGTTTACATTTTTTGGTATACTCATATCAGAAACATGAAGTGTATTTAGATTTTACTGTTTTTAACAAGCAATCCCTAAATTTGTATGCCTTAAAGTAATACAATTTTGATTTTTGTTCAACTATATTTCCTCACAAATTGAGAGGAACAGTTACTCATTAATTACTAAAACATACAGACAGATGGAGTATCCACCATCTTGGATGTTTCCCTCTCTGTGTCAAAGGGTCTCACAGGCAACTAAATATCAAGCCTGAAAATGATATACAAGATTTATTTACCAGAACTACATGGAAATACCAAACACTTACAAAGGAGAATGAAAAAGCAATTCTACCATGTTTCATGGAAGATATAGAGCTGTAATTACTTTTTGAGCAGCAAAATGTTGTTTGTTATGGTTTTTGGTTGCAATGACATTTTTTATATATTGTAATTGAGTATAGTATAGTGGCTAAAAGTGCATATTCTAGGCCTGGAATGCTCAGTTTTAAATCCTGGCTCTGCCATTTAATTAGCTATAAGTTTAGCAAGTTACTTAGATTCTTTGTTCTTTAGTTTTCTCATCTGGGTATGTTGGTATCTTCCATAAAGTGTCACTCTAAATGTTAAATATGGTAAAATGTGTAAAACACTTAGAACAGTGACTGGCATAGAAACTGTTAAAATGTTGGTGTATGAGCTCAATATAATGCTGTAAAATCACTTCTCACTGTCATTGTAGATAGGATTTATGTATTTCATGTCAATGTATATGAGTGCTTTAGGATTAATTGGATTAGATCTAAGATTCAAATATACTTGATGTATAGTTAAATGAACTGTCTTCTTTTCTCTGACTTTATGTATATCTACAGATTCACAGGAAGATCTGAAGGAAAGAATCTCAACTGGGACGAAGCATGAGTGCAAGTAAGGACGAGGATGGGTAAGTCCAGGCCTGGCCTAGCTGCAATGTTGCTCTCACAGTTTCTGGAAGGAGACTGCAATGAGTGAGAAGTGAGGACCCCTCTTTCTGTTGTAAAGGTGGTGGGTAGGCTCCTGATTCTGTCTTCCATGGCAATAATTCCCAAAGCAGTGGCAGGAGAAACACTGATTGGCAATAACGAGGAATTGTCTCTTACTGAATTTAGATGGTTCATAAGGAGAATATTCACAAAATTACTACGGAATTATCGGTAGTGATCTAGTTTTGAAAATGCCTTAAGTCTGTAAAATCTTCTTAGGCATATTCTTAGTGTGGACAAATTCTTCGCCTAGCAGGAAATTTGATTTTTCATAAAAATTAATGACTGAATCACAACATGGACAATTATACTTGGTAATACCATTACAAAAGTAAGAATAACTATGAAGTAATGGTACTAGAGTTCTGTAGTTCATAAACTAATACTGTAGGCATTTCTTTTAAAAAGTTTTTTTTAAGTATATATGAGCAGAATTAATTCCAAACCTGATCTCTTTAAAAGTTAGCAATTGCTTGAAAATATGGGTATGATGATATGATGGTAGTTTCATTAAAATAAAATTTACATATACAATTATGTAGATTTGTTCATCAACTGTACATTTATTAACTTAATTATGATTTACTGAATAATACTAAAGGGACTAAATATCTTGGTTTGGTATAATTAAGCCCACACAGGTCTAACAAGTCACAGTATATATTCTGTAAATATACAGGTTTTATAGGGAAAAAAATCACATAGTGGAAAGAGAAGCACATGGTTACTAGGTATTTAGTATCTTTGACTAGGTCATCTGAAAAGAAGTTCTTGTGTTTCATTTTGTAACTAGGTCCCTAGGCCAGCTATGAGCACATGTTGGCACTAATATGAATATTTACTGTCACTTCCCTCTAAATCTCTAAATAGGACAGTATTGATACGGAAAAAAACAGCACAAAGAAGTAAAAAAAAAGCTGATCAATTGATCCATTGTGATGCTCAATCAGGACTCCTGTGAACACTCTAGATGAGGCGAAAGGACCCAGCTGCTCTCATTCCTAGTTTCCAGGATTAAACTAGGCCAGCTCTATGCTGCCAAATGTGGAGCTGCTTAGAGCTTAGAGCCCTAGTGAAGGGGACTCTTTCTTCCTTCTATTCTATTTTCTTACAATATATGTTAGAAATACCTAATACATATGGTTTAAACAGAGCAAGGTTTAGACACCAAGGTATCTGGGTATGAAGGCCAAGTGTACATGAAGATGTCAGGGCTTGGATGAATTTGAGCATATATACAATGACCTTTGGTGAAGCTGGAAACAAGCCTGTAAGCAAAAAGAGCTTTCCCACCTCTTACACACTACCCAGTCTCCTAGAAAGTTGATCTTAGATGCAGATTCTCCCCTTGGACCTTTAGAGAAATAAAAACTACAAATGTCCAGTCAACATATTGGGGTGTCTTATGACCATCTGCTTGTCTTGATACATATATTTCAAGCCATTTCTATATAATCCAAATACATCAGATCTGATTTTTTAAAAGTCAATCATAATGATTCCAGAAATCCAAATCTATGGTCAGCCTTCCAGATTCATCAAAATGGGTCCTTCTTTGCAAATCAGTGAGCAAAATAAAAGCTGTTATATGGTCCATAGTTTTAATATATGAATATTCAACCCCTCACACTAATACTCATACATCAGTTGAGGTCACATTTGCCACAAATTCTTTTAAAATTTAGTTTTAGAGCTTTTATGATTTTTGAAGATTGATTAAATTACATTTAATGATTGTGGGTCTGACTTGCAGATTTATTTTAGGAACCAGGAATAAGGAAGCCTCAGATCTATTAACTTTAACTGAAGTGCGGACAAAATTCCCAAATGAGCATCATAATGGATCTCATGTACATATATTTTAAATGGCTGGGCTATTTTTACCTTATCCATACCAATTTTGTGATATTTAGAAGGCACCAACTGTAAGAGACCAATATCAAAGCAAACAGGCATTTGCAGCTGGCCTAAGAAGCCACAAAATGTGCAGCAAGAACTTGTTCAGTTGACTGAGTCAAAGCTACTAAATACAGAGTTCTAGACCACGGGTTAAGACCCAAATTTTAATATTGAACAATCCAAGCAGATGCTTGAATTTGGTAGTTTTTGAAAGAATTTTTCATTTTCATATGAATATCTAGTACAATCAAAAATGTACAAATGCATGTATAGAGAAATAGTTATGAGGCATGCTTATTAGAAACATATGTATATGTATTTAGAGTGGCATTAAGATCACTCAAAACTAATGAGATTAAATCAGATAAGGATAATTTCAAACTTCTGTTAAAAGCATTTGAATATAAATGAGAAGGAAATAAAATCATACTCCCTAAAGAATGATCCTTCCTTTTAATTTATTAATGTATATACTCATCCATGTATTCTTCCAGTCAAGCAATATTTAATGAGCGCTGAGTTGCAAAAATCAACATAATGTTAAGCCGGGCTTTGAGTTGCTCATAATATTCATCAAACCTTGGGCTAGTGGCAAGTATACTTTCAAATAATGAAATCAGGAATGTCTTTAAATTTAGAGAGTAAGTTCTTGGTGGTGGATAAGAACTTTGGATTTTGAGCCAATCATGACCCTGGGCATAAAATTCAAGTAGTGTAGCTGTGGCTTAACTTGTTTTTTTCTCAGCAATGCCTTTCCATTTATCCAGTATGTAGGAGAGGAAGTTTACATTATTGTACTCACACAGTAACACACTGCATAGTGAAACATGCACTTGAATACAAAATTTTAAAGAACTCTTGGGAAAAGTTAGTGTTTAATTTTACCCATATCTTTTTTCTCTATCACTTGGCTACTACATAGATTTTGGCGATTTTTATATTTTATTCTCATTTTTAATAGAGAATTTTAGGTTACTGATTTAAGATAATTTATTTTCTAATGTAAGTATTTAAAAGCTACAAGTTTCTCTCTATGTATGGCTTTATCTCTGTGGTATTTTGAAATGTTACCAGATTCTAAAGATTTCAGACATGGCTTCTATTAGTTAACCTGTTCGATACAAATATAATTGAACAATCTGTTTACAGTTAAAAATAAAAATTAAGACTAGACAAGCTAAAGAACTATACTCAGAGCATGGCTGAGAGGCACTCCAGCTTACCCATGCACACATTTTCTAGTGATCACCGGCAAGTCCTCTTTCACCTTGAGGCGCAGCAAAGGTATGGTTCTCACTCCCAGTACATCCCACAGCCTGAAGAGGGCTTCACAAACACTCTAAAACTTTTTTTTTCCTCCTTTCTATTTTGGTCAGCCTCTTGAACTTTACAACTCTCAGGAACCAATCTTTTTTGGCAGAAAGCTGCATGAGTGATAATCCAACTGAGCAGTGTCACCCACCTGAAGGATGACACTGGAAATTGCATGATTTGTAAGGAAGGAAATTGTCACATTCTGAACAGTGTTTCACTATGAATCCAAGCCCGAGGACATCGTCACACATACCGTTCCTCTCACACCCACCCCAAATTATACTGCTGCATGAACTCAAGTCATGAATGCTCATGTAGCTATAGTGCAAAAGGGCGATTTATTTAGTTAATGTTCTCAATAAAGTCTTAAAGGTGAAAAATGCTATAAGTTGTTGGAGATAATCTGTTGGATTCTATTGTACATTAATGTTATTTATTAACAAATTGCAGCTAGTGTTTAACATTTGCTTAGTTCTAAATATAGATTATTTCACTCTAACTCATAAAATATGAACTTTATAAACCAAGTACATTAAAGTTTTATTATTTTCAATATAAAAAATTTTCAAAATTATTTGAAAGCAGATTTTCAGTAGGGAAGGTGTTTGTTTGCATATGATTAACCATTTGGCAAAAAGCCTAAAGCAAGGAGAATTTTAATACTGAAATATTAACTTCATGAAACTTAAAATATTTAAAAAATAAGTTAGATATACACACTTTTAAGGGATCTGTTTATTGTGAAACAAGAGGTACATATTTTTCTGGGAAAAGCAGTGGAATGAGACAAATTGATTTTTGGCAAATTATGGGTGTCCTGATAGTCTCTGACAGTCCTTATTTATAAACGAAGAACTTGTTGCTAAGGTCTCTTCCAGTCATAAAATTACAATTTTATTTTTTAAATAGAAATTTCAATATTCTTAATTCATAAGAATATTGAATGTTATAAATAGATATACATTTAAATCTTGTTTAAATGTGATGTAAACTTTGAAGACACTGTTGAATAATTTCTTTTATATTATACTTGAATTCTAATTTGAATTGTCTATATTCATATAACTCAGTTTTGTATTAATATTTTCATAATTTCAAAGCCCTAGAAGAACAATCATATTCAGTGATATCTATCTATCTATATATATAGATATATATATATGTATAATTTAATATATATATATGAGTAAATAGACATGTAATACATCATTTTAATTTTTCTGTTTTTTTTTTCTTCCTGGCTGCTGTGGGAATTATAACATGCATTTATTCATCATAATTCTGGGTCAGATTAATACTAACTTAATTCCAGTAAATATAAAGGCATTGTAGCCATTCAGAAAATGTAAGTTTCTCCTTCCCACCTTAAAAAGTATAATCTTGGGGATTTCAGGCCCTTTCTGTTCTTTCTTGTTTCATCTTTTGCCGCCTTAGCTACCACAGCAAAAAGAAACCAAGGGATCCATTGAGCTAGATATTAGATTTGTCATTTTTCAGTTTTGTTGGTAAATTTTACCTCTCATATCAGATCACAGCTCAACTTCTGTTTCACATATGGGTGATTCCAAAGCCATCCAGGCATCAGGACTTCAGCAACCCTACCTCTCCCTCTTTCTTTTCCCCAAACAACGCTTTAGTCATGTTTCTGTGAATGGAGGTCGTTTTAACAAATTCCATCATTGCTACTACTTGGATTGGGAGTCCCAAGGCCACTCACATATTTGGTGATTTGCTAGACGGACTCAGGGGACTCGAAGGCTATTATACTCATGGCTGTGAAATACTACAGAGAACGAATACACAACAGGATTAGCAAGGGGAAAAAGACACATCTCGCAGAGACTGAATGAATCCACCACAGGTTTCCTATGCGCTCCTCAAAGGGGCGGCAGAACACACTCCTTCCTCCACCAGTGAAATGTACATGACTTCCACAAAGGAAAGTCTATTTGACACTCAGAGTCCAAGGCTTTATTAGGGGCTGGTCACATAGGCACTCTGCCTAGCCACAGCTACCAAAATTCGGTATTCCCAGAAGGAAAGCAGATGTTCACCATAAATCGCATTGCCTTTACAAACAGTCTACACAGAGCAGTACAGAGACTTGATCAGTTTACAGAACATTTCAAAGCCAAATTTCCTGAAGCCAGCCAAGGGCCAGGTCTGCAAACAAGCCCTTCTAAGGATCAGTCCTGCTATGTTAACTCTGTCCTGAATGTCCTAACATGCTGTCATTACTCAATTCCCATTTGATGCTGTCTTTAATGCATGTTGTCCTATTACATTCTCCCAATAATTTACTGAGACACACATTGTTATTCCCCTTCTACCTTTCTGATGAGAAAACTGAGAATCAGAGAGAGAAAATTAGTTTCAAAAGTTTCTATAACTAGGAAGAGGTAGCAAGATTCGACTTTGAAGTCAAGATTTTATTCATTAAATGTACCTGCATTGTATGTCTTCAAAAAATATTTACTGAATGAGCAGATATCAAGTGAATTGGGACTGAAGGTACCATATTATTTAATATAACTGTATATGTGTAGAACCCTGTATACTTACTGTAACTCTGTGAATTAAGGCAAAACTTATTATTCCTATTAGACAAAAGAGGAAAATCAAGAGTGGAAGTATATAGAAAAATATAGCTACTGATTATCACTTAGAATTTAAATAAACTTCCTAACTCATTCCATGCATTCTTTCTACACCAAGAAATATGTGTTTCTCATTACAACTATGGTTTTTAAATGCTCTAATTAATATGCCCAAGCACTGTCAGAGACAGGAAAACTGCTTGCAATTTTGGAAAGAGATAAAGCTCAAAGGATTAAATATAAGTTATAATCATTTTTAGAATGCAGCTCAGTTGAGTAGGAAAGCTTCTCTAGACTGTTCTTCTGGGATGGATATTAATCCGGCATACAGTAATTTACTCACACATCACATCAAGGCAGAACCACTAATGTGTGGCAAGCTTGAATTTCAGGGTTCTCACAGAAACAAATTCATTCAGACAATATTCTTTTTTAAATTTTTCATTGTAATACTAAATGCTGACATTTGTGCAGAAAACTATAAAGAAGAAGAAAAATGTTGGAGATTAGTACAACAATTAATGTAATTTGGCAAGAGCAAAATATGGTGTACAAAATAATTTTCTTTACAATCCTTAAAATAATCACAAATATTTGTCCCTAAAAGAGAAGAACTAGAAATTCAGACATTATGGAGGTAACTAAAGCATTTCTTTTAGTCAGTTGAGAATGTACAAGGAGTGTGCTTTTAGAGCTTAAGTTTCAAAAATTGTTAATATAAATTTTGTCCAATCTTTCTCTCTCCCCTGATGTTAGCAGATTATCATAGTTAGTACAGATTTTAATATTTATTGTTAGTCTTTTAAACTAGTAAGGGGACTCTAAATCAACACAAGGTACATATACTGAGTGCCTACTATCAGTTAGAAAGCTTTCTAAGTGGTTTAAAGCATAGCTAGGGCTGAGAACTATTGAATTAGAGAATGCCCATTCTGTTGTTTACAGTACCTTTTTCAGTTAACAATTGTGATACATTTCCACGTCAGTGATACCAAATGTGCATTTTCTATAGCTAGATAGCAGTCCATATAAGATTAAATATATTATAACTTTGAAGAATACAAGGCATACTTTTGTATAGATGTCTTCTTTTTTTAATCAGGTACTTCTTGTTAGTTTATTATTGGTAAATGTATAGATGTCTTTATTTTTTTAACATCTTTGGTGGAGTATAATTGCTTTACAATGGTGTGTTAGTTTCTGCTTTATAACAAAGTGAATCAGCTATACATATACATACATCACGATATCTCCTCCCTCTTGTGTCTCCCTCCCACCCTCCCTATCCCACTCCTCTAGGTGGTCACAAAGCACCGAGCTGATCTCCCTGTGCTATGAGGCTGCTTCCCAGCCTCATAGCTATCTATTTTACATTTGGTATTGTATATATATGCATGCCACTCTCTCACTTTGTCACAGCTTACCCTTCCTAGGTTCTTCATGACCTTTTTTTTTTTCTTAGATTCCTTATATGTGTGTTAGCATATGGTATTTGTTTTTCTCTTTCTGACTTACTTCACTCTGTATGACAGACTCTAGGTCCATCCACCTCACTACAAATAACGCAATTTCGTTTCTTTTTATGGCTGAGTAATATTCCATTGTATATATGTGGCACATCTTCTTTATCCATTCATCTGTTGATGGAAGATGTCTTTAAATACCAATTTAAATTCCAACATGACATTTTACACAGAGAATTAGAAGACTGAAGATTTCATTTTAGTATACATAATAATAAAAAATATTCTTGTTGGCAAATATAATATTTTTCAATTCAAAGGCAACTAATCTCATAGTTGGCAGGAAAAAAAACCTAAGCTTGTGAAATCAGCTAATAGATCAGTTTGTTCATCACAGAGTCCTGAAAGGCAGTGTCATTGTCTTTGTAAATGTTACTATATTGATTAAAATTTTCATTTAAGTTCTTTGGTTTGGCTTACAAATGCCCTTTACACACTAGCCTCTCATGTATTCTGACTCAGTGTTTGAAGCAGCCATGCTCTTTCAAGATTCCATAACTTCTAGTTACTTTATCTTCCAGAAATCTCCTTCCTCTATTCCTACTCATCTCTTAAGACTCAATTCAAATTAGCATCTTAACACCCCATAGTTTTCCTTCATACTTTCTAATCTGGACTTAATGTTGCATCTCAACATATTGAAAATTATATTTTAATGTATTATAATCTGATTATAAATCTATCTAATATAATAGTTTGAGATCTCCTCCAAGTAAATAAGTTCTATATTATTCATTTTTACATCATGTAAACCAAGCCTAGTAATTCTTCATATATTTATAGACATGGCTTGGGTAATTACATACATACTCCCTCTTCTGTATAGAGATTGAATTCTGAGTTTACACAGTTTCACATATGTTTACTGTTGGAAACATTGTTTATCTGAGTGATTCCACAAACTAAGCAGCACACCAGAATCACGTTTTTGATATAAGGCCCTGTGCCTAGAGAGTCTGAGTCAGTAGATTATCCATGGGCCTAGAAATCTGTATTTCAACACAGATATCTGGAAATTCTCATGCAGTGACCTTCAGGAACAATGGTTGAGAATGCTGATATGAAAACCACCAATTAATTCATGCTGTCTTCCCTTTCATTTGTTGATTCAATATGTACTTATTGAGTCTGGCACTTGCAAGGTGTTAGGGGGGTTAATTGGTGAACAAAAGAGCCCTTGTGCTTACCCTTAGGGAGGTGACCGTCTTGTGGCAGTAACAGATTCCAAGTATCGTATCAATACAAATATAATTATAATTGGAAGTGATAAGTACTATGAAAGAAAATGAGTCCTAACCAACGTTTTCAAAGAGCAAGAAAATCTTTTTGGAAAAATGGCATTTAAGAAAAGACCATATAGAAATGAATGGAAGCTAATTATGTAAAGAAGACACAGGAAGAAATTAGGTGACAAAAATCATTTCAGGTAGAAGGGAATTCTTCTACACTCTGAGGAAGCAAGACGGAGCTTGCCACTTTGAGAAATCCAGAAACCCTTATGTCTGGATCAATGGAGGTTTGTGCAGGGTAAGTTTAGAATGTGTATGGGGAGAGGTGAGGAATCATTCAGTCTGGAAGTCAGGTTAAGGATTTTGATCATCATTTCAAAAATAATAGGAAGAATTTTAAAGGTTTAAGCAAGACATTCACATGATGAAACTTAGATTTTAAAAGAACGCCAACTCTGTGTGAAAACTCAGTTGGCTTGGGGTGGAGGATGGCTGTAGTTGGGGACAAAAATGAGAGCAGGCAGGTCAGTAGAAGTTTGGTATAAAAATCCAGTGGAGGAGTAATGATAGCTTAGCCCACAGTGACAGCCAGAGGCAGAGACAAGTGGACTTTGTCAAGACATATCAGGAATTAAGAAGTGCTTTTTGGTCCCTCAAAAATAAATGGGCTTCCTAATATCTTTAGAATGGGATAACTGGTTTGCCTCATGTAGTAGAGGGTTTAGGACACAAGGTGGCTAAACATTATTTGGATGTGTACAGGGCATTGCACTCTTAGAAGAGGCAATAACTTGAAATGGAAAACACAAATGCTTTGGATTCAAAGAACTCGTGCTCTGGCTCTGAGTTTCCCGTCGATTTGTCCCTTAAGTAAATCTCTCAAGTTCTTTGTTCCTCAATTCCTCATAAGGAAAATTGGAACAGTCTTGAGAAAACCCAAGTTCTGGTATGGTTTCACAGTATGAGACTATTTCTTAATTTTTCTGGAAGGGCTTGGTGGGTCTACAGTGCTATTTGATTATGATTTAGAAAACCAACTTTAAGACTTGATACTCAAATAAAATTTCCAGAAATTCCACTTGAAATGCTACCATAAAAATATGAATAATATCTTCATTTTTGGTTTTCAGGCAACATCTTTGCCACATTTTGTGATTCATTCTTTTGAAATATTTTAAAGTGAAACTTGCAACAATCCCCATCAAAATTCCTCCTCTTAAAATTAGGCTTCAGGCTGAATGACAGCAATGTGATTACTTCTAGTTTTAATTAAAATATAGCTGATAAGAAGTAACTATTAAAATGATAGTTTAATTTAATGGACGTGTACATTTTACTTCAAGTGCTACAGTCCTTAACTTCTTGGAAATGATTGGTAGGGATAAGCCTTAACACACAAATGTTTTCCACAAGGATTCCCAGCTTCTTTAAGAATTAACCAACTATCCATTTTTTAAACAATTTATTCATTCATTTGATTCACATTTATTGATTGTCTACTACATGCCACATATAAGTTTGGTGCCCTAGAGGACATTATTTGGGGGAATGTTGTCAGGGAATATTTACCAGAAGGTGTGGCATTTAGGGTAAGACTGGAAAGTATTAGTTTCTCAGGGCTGCTATAACAAAGTACCAAAAATAACAGATGGCTTTCAATAACAGAAACTTACTGTTCACAGTCTGGAGGTTAGAAGTCTGAAATCAAGGTGTCAACAGGGCCATGAGAATCCTTCCTTGCCTCTTCTAGCATCTGGTGTCTGCAGGCAATCCTTGGCATTTCTTGGCTTGTGAATGCATCACTTTAGTCACATGGCCATCTTCTCCCTGTGGTTCTTCATGCTGTCTTCCCTCTGTGAGTGGCTGGGTCCAAATTTCCACTTTTTATAAAAACACTGGCCATACTGAATTAGGCTTATCTTAATGGTCTCATTTTTCCTTGATTACTTCTGTAAAGACCCTATTTACCAATTAGATCATATTCTGAAGTACTTAAGGTTAGGCCTTCAGCATATCTTTTTACAACAAACACAATCCAACCATAACAAAGAGTAAAAGTTAATCAAGCTAGAGAAAGTAAAGCAGTAGCAAGAGAATTCCACAGTTAAATGAGCTGTGTACAATTACTGCCTTGAAATTCACTCTCAAAATAAAAAGGTAAAATGTGGCTCATCAACCGGATCATGTATATTCTTTAGAATAGTATCCCCAACTGCTTTGATTAGTCTTACAGGATGGAAGGGGAGGGTTTTAGCTAATGGTATATAATGTGAGACTCAGGAATATGTCTAGCACCCACTGGTAGGGACTTCCTTCTCTCCCTTCTTTCCTCCCCTCTCTTGCTGTCAGCAGCCTCTCTCAGTCACTATACCATCACTCATTTAGGGGTGAGTGAGTGTTTTATTCTAAGAGCTAATCCCCTAGGCAGGGATTCTGAAGATCTGCAGTGAGATACCCAGGACAGCAGATGACCATGTCTGCCACATAACTAGACAATCTTCACTAGCTTGAATTCTAGCCCTTTCTATTTATCTCAAGAATAAATCAGAGTGGGGACTTCCCTGGTAGCACAGTGTTTAAGACTCCTCACCATGGGTTCGATCCCTGGCCAGGGAACTGGATCCTGAATGCATGCTACAACTAAGAGTTTGCATGCTACAATGAAGGAAGCTTCATGCTGCAACTAAGGAGCCCACATGCTGTAACTAAGGAGCAGGCGAGCCACAACTAAGACCCGGCGCAACCAAATAAATAAATAAATATTTTTTTTAAAAGTAAAAAAAAAAAAAGAATAAATCAGAGTGTATGGGAGTAAAAGAGAGTTTATTAGAAACATATCCTTAATGTAAACCATAAAACTATATTTATTTTTAAAGTAAATTACTGAAATGGCAATACTTGGACAACCATTATTTATCCATGTCTTGATAGACATTGCAAACACCAAACTCGGGGGGACCTTCAAGATGGTGGAGGAGTAAGATGTGGAGATCACCTTCCTCCCCACAAATACATCAAAAATACATCTACATGTGGAACAACTCCTACAGAACACCTACTGAACACTGACAGAAAACCTCAAACTTCTCAAAAGGCAAGAAAATCCCCACATACCACAGTAGGGCAAATGAAAAAAGAAAAAACAGAGACAAAAGAATAGGGACGGGACCTGCACCTCTGGGAGGGAGCTGTGAAGGAGGAAAAGTTTCCACACACTAGGAAGAGCCTTCACTGGCAGAGATGGTGGGGGGTGGGGAGCTTCAGAGCCACAAAGGAGAGCACAGCAATCGGGGTGCAGAGGGCAAAGCAGAGAGATTCCCACACAGAGGATCAGTGCCGACCAGCACTCACCAGCCCGAGAGGCTTGTCTGCTCACCCACCAGGGAGGGTGGGGGCTGGGAGCTGAGGCTAGGGCTTCAGAGGCTGGATCCCAGGGAGAGGACTGGGGTTGGCGGCATGAATACAGCCTGGAGGGGGCTAGTGTGCCACAGCTAGTTGGGAGGGAGTTTGGGGAAAAGTCTGGACTTGCCTAAGAGGCAAGAGACCATTGTTTCAGGGTGCACGAGGAGAGGGGATTCCTTCCCTGTCTGCTCACAGAAGGCAGAGCACTGCCTAAACAAGCTCCAGAGATGGGCACAAGCTGCAACTATCAAGTTGGACCTCAGGGACGGGCATGAAACACTAATATTGCTGCTGCAGCCACCAAGAATCCTGTGTGCAAGCACAGGTCACTATCCACACACCCCCAGGAACCTGTGCAGACTGCCACTGCCGGAGTCCCGTGATCCAGAGACAACTTCCCTGGGAGAACACATGGCACGCCTCACACTGTTGCAATGTCATGCTGGCCTCTGCCGCCGCAGGCAAGCCCCGCAATCCATACTCCTCCCTCCACCCAGCCTGAGTGAGCCAGAGCTCCCTAATTAGCTGCTGCTTTAACCCTGTCCTGTCTGGGCAGGAACCGATGCCTGAGGGCGACCTTTACTCAGAGGTGGGGCGAAATCCAAAGCTGAACCCCAGGAGCTGTGCAAACAAAAAAGAGAAAGGGAAATTTCTCCCAGAAGGCTCAGAAGCCACATATTAAATCCCTACAATCAACCTGATGTACCCTGCATCTGTGGCATAACTGAATAGACAATGAATCATCCAAAAATTGAGCGGTAGACTTTGGGACCAACTGTAGACTTGGGGTTTGCTATCTGGGACTGATTTGTTTCTGATTATTATGTTGATCTTAGCATAGTTTTTAGCACTTGTTATCATTAGTGGATTTGCTTATTGGTTTGGTTGCTTTCTTTTTTAAATTATTATTATTTTTTAATATAATAATAATTTTTTAAAAATTTATTTTTCTTTCTTTCTTTCTTCCTTTTCTTCTGAACTGTGGACCTGACAGGGTCTTGGTGCTCTGGCCTGGTGTCAGGCCTGAGCCTCTGAGGTGGGAGACCTGAGTTCAGGACATTGGTCCACCAGAGACCTCCTGGCCCCATGTAAAATCAATCGGCAGGAGCTCACAGAGCTCTCCATCTCAATGCTAAGACCCAGCTCCACCCAACAGCTACCAAGCTCCAGTGCTGGACGCCCCATGCCAAACAACGAGCAAGACAGGAACACAACCCCACCCATTAGCAGAGAGGCTGGCTAAAATCATACTAAGTTCACAGACATGCCAAAACACAACAGGACATGGTCCTGCCCACAAGAAAAACAAAATCCAGCCCCACCCACCAGAACACAGGCACCAGTCACTTCCACCAGGAAGCCTACACAAGGCATTGAACCAAGCTCACTCACTGGGTGCAGACACCAAAAACAACAGGAACTATAATCCTGCAGCCTGCAAAAAGTAGATCCCAAACACAGTAAGTTAAACAAAATAAGAAGACAGAGAAATACACAGCAGATGAAGGAGCAAGGTAAAAACCCACCAGACGAAACAACTGAAGAGGAAATAGGCAGTCTACCTGAAAAAGAATTCAGAGTAATGATAGTAAAGATGACCCCAAATCTTGGAACTAGAATGGAGAAAATACAAGAAACGTTTAACAAGAACCTAGAAACTACTAAAGAGCAAACAAACAATGCTGAACAACACAATAAATGAAATTAAAAATTCACTAGAATCAATAGCACAATAAACTGAGTCAAAGAACGGATAAGTGACCTGGAAGACAAAATAGGGAAAATAGCTACCACAGAACAAAATAATGAAAAAGAATGAAAAGAATTGAGGACAGTCTCAGAGACCTCTGGGACAACATTAAACACACCAACATTTGAATTATAAAGGTCCCAGAAGAAGACGAGAAAAAGAAAGGGACTGAGAAAATATTTGAAGAGATTATAGTTGAAAACTTCTCTAATATGGGAAAGGAAATAGTCAATGAAGTCCAGGAAGTGTAGAGAGTCCCATACAGGATAAATCCAAGGAGAAACACGCCAAGGCACATATTAATCAAACTATCAAAATTTAAATACAAAGAAAAATATTAAAAACAGCAAGGGAAAAGCAACAAATAACATACAAGGGAATCCCCATAAGGTTAACAGCTTATCTTTCTGCAGAAACTCTGCAAGCCAGAAGGGAGTGGCAGGGCATATTTAAAGTGATGAAAGGGAAAAACATACAACCAAGATTACGCTACACAGCAAGGCTCTCTTCAGATTCGATGGAGAAATTAAAACCTTTACAGATAAGCAAAAGCTAAGAGAATGCAGCACCACCAAACCAGCTTTACAACAAATGCTAAAGGAACTTCTCTAGGCAGGAAACACAAGAGAAGGAAAATACCTACAATAACAAGAAAAAAATTAAGAAAATGATAATAGGAACTGACGTATTGATAATTACCTTAAATGTAAATGGATTAAATGCTCCAACCAAAAGACATAGACTGCCTGAATGGAAAAAAAAAAAAAAACAAGACCCATATATCTGCTGTCTACAAGAGACCCACTTCAGACCTAGGAACACATACAGAGTGAAAGTGAGGGATGGAAAAAGATATTCCATGCAAATGGAAATCAAAAGAAAGCTGGAGTAGCAATTCTCATATCAGACGAAATAGACTTTACAATAAAGCCTATTACAAGACACAAAGAAGGACACTACATATTGATCAAAGGATCAATCCAAGAAGAAGATATACCAATTGTAAATACTTATGCACCCAACATAGGAGCACCTCAATGCATAAGGCAAATACTAACAGCCATAAAGGGGAACTCGACAGTAACACAGTCAGAGTAGGGGATGTTAAAACCCCACTTTCACCAATGGACAGATGGTCCAAAATGAAAATAAATAAGGAAACAGAAGCTTTAAATGACACATTAAACAAGATGGACTTAATTGATATTTATAGGACATTCCATCCAAAAACAACAGACTACACTTTCTTATCAAGTGCTTATGGACATTCTCCAGGATAGACCGTATCATCTGTCACAAATCAAGCCTTGGTAAATTTAAGAATATTGAAATCACATCAGGTACCTTTTTCAACCACAATGCTATGAGACTAGATATCAATTACAGGAAAAAAACTGTAAAAAATACACAAACACATAAGGACTAACCAATATGCTACTAAATAACCAAGAGATTGCTGAAGAAATCAAAGAGAAAATCAAAAAATACTTAGAAACAAATGACCATGAAAACAAGAGAACCCAAAAACTATGAGATGCAGCAAAAGCAGTTCTAACAGGGAAGTTTATAGTAATACAATCCTACTTCAAGAAACAAAAAACATCTCAAATAAACAACCTAACCTTACACCTAAAGCAATTAGAGAAAGAAGAACAACAAAAAAAAAAAACCACCCCAAAGTTAGCAGAAGGAAAGAAATCATATAGATCAGATCAGAAATAAATGAAATAGAAACAAAGAAAACAATAGCAAAGATCAATAAAACAAAAGCTGGTTCTTTGAGAAGATAAACAAAATTGATAAACCATTAGCCAGACTCATCAAGAAGAAAAGGGAGAAGACTCAAATCAATAGAATTAGAAATGAAAAAGGAGAAGTAACAACTGACACTGCAGAAATACAAAGCATTATGAGAGATTACTACAAGCAACTATATGCCAATAAAATGGACAACCTGGACGAAATGGACAAATTCTTAGAAAAGCACAACCTTCTGAGACTGAACCAGGAAGAAATGGAAAATATAAAAGACCAATCACAAGCACTGAAATTGAAACTGTGATTAAAAATCTTCCAACATAAAAAAGACCAGGACCAGATGGCTTCACAGGCAAATTCTGTCAAACATTTAGAGAAGAGCTAACACCTATGCTTCTCAAACTCTTCCAAAATATGGCAGAGGGAGGAACACCCCAAACTCATTCTATGAGGCCACCATCACCCTGATACCAAAACCAGACAAAGACATCACAAAGAAAGAAAACTACAGGCCAATATCACTGATGAATATAGATGCAAAATTCCTCAACAAAATACTAGCAAACAGAATCCAACAGCACATTAAAAGGATCATATGCCATGATCAAGTGGGGTTTAATTCCAAGAATGCAAGATTCTTCAATATATGCAAAATATTAACAAATAGAAGGAGAGGGACATGTGATCATCTAAATAGATGAAGAAAAGATTTTGTCAAAATTCAACACCCATTTTTGAAAAAAAACTTTCCAGAAAATAGGCATAGAGGGAACCTACCTCAACATAATAAAGGCCGTATATGACAAAGCCACAGCCAATATCATTCTCAACGGTGAAAAAAATGAAACCATTTCGACTAAGATCAGTAACAAGGTGCCCACACTCACTGCTATTATTCAACATAGTTTTGGAAGTTTTAGCCAAAGAAATCAGAGAAGAAAAAGAAATGAAAGGAATACAAATCAGAAAAGAAGTAAAGCTGTCGCTGTTTGCAGATGACATGATACTATACATGGAGAATCCTAAAGATGCTACCAGAAAACTACTAGAGCTAATCAATGAATTTGGTAAAGTAGCAGGATAGAAACTGAATGCACAGAAATCTCTTGCATTCCTATACACTAATGATGAAAAATCTGAAAGAGATAAGGAAACACTTGCATTTACCACTGTAACAAAAAGCATATAATACCTAGGAATAAACTTAGCTAAGGAGACAAAAGACCTGTATGCAGAAAACTATAAGACACTGATGAAAGAAATTAAAGATGGTACAACAGATGGAGAGATATACCATGTTCTTGGATTGGAAGAATCAACACTGTGAAAATGATTATACTACCCAAAGCAATCTACAGATTCAATGCAATCCCTATCAAATTACCAATGGCACTTTTCACAGAACTAAAACAAAAAATTTCACAATTTGTATGGAAACACAAATGACCCCCAATAACCAAGATAATCTTGAGAAAGAAAAACTGAGCTGGAGAAATCAGGCTCCCTGATTTCAGACCATACTGCAAAACTACAGTAATCAAGACAATATGGTACTGGCACAAAAATAGAAATATAGATCAATGGAACAGGAGAGAAAGCTCAGAGATAAACCCACATGCATATGGTCAACTTATCTTTGATAAAGAGGGCAATATACAGTAGAGAAAAGACAGCCTCTTCAAGAAGTGGCTGGAAAAATTGGACAGCTTCATGTAAAAGAATGAAATTAGAACACTCCCTAACACCATACACAAAAATAAACTCAAAATGGATTAAAGACCTAAATGTAAGGCTAGACACTATAAAACTCTTACAGGAAAACAGGCATAATACCCTATGACATAAACCACAGCAAGATCTTTTTTGACCCACCTTCTAGAGAAATGGAAATAAAAAACAAAAATAAAAAAATGGGACCTAATGAAACTTAAAAGCTTTTGCACAGCAAAGGAAGGAAATGATAAATAAGATGAAAAGACAGCCCTCAGAATGGGAGAAAATATTTGCAAATGAAGCAACTGACAATGGATTAATCTCTAAAATATCAAAGGAACTCATGAAGCTCAATGTCAAGAAACAAACAACCCAGTCCAAAAATGGACAGAAGACATAAATAGACATTTCTCCAAAGAAGATATACAGATTGGCAACAAACACATGAAAAGATGTTCAGCATCACTAATTATTAGAGAAATTGAAATCAAAACTACAACGTGGTATCACCCCATACCAGTCAGAATGGCCATTATCAAAAAATCTATGAACAATAAATGCTGGAGAGGGTGTGGAGAAAAAGGTACCCTCCTGCACTGTTTGTGGGAATGTAAATTGATACAGCCACTGTGGAGAACAGTATGGAGGTTCCTCAAAAATCTAAAAATAGCACTGCCATACCACCCAGCAATCCCACTACTGGGCATATACCCTGAGAAAACCATAATTCAAAAAGAGTCATGTACCACAATGTTCTTTGAAGCTCTATTTCCAATAGCCAGGACATGGAAGCAACCTAAGTGTCCATTGACAGATGAATGGATAAAGCAGATGTGGCACATATATACAATGAGTAATATTCACTCAGCCATAAAAAGAAACAAAATTGAGTTATTTGTAGTGATGTGGATGGACCTAGAGACTGTCATACAGAGTGAAGTAAGTCAGAAAGAGAAAAACAAATACCATATGCTAACACATATATATGGAATCTAAAAAAAAATGGTTCTGAAGAACCTAGGGGCAGGACACGATTAAAGACGCAGACGTAGAGAATGTACTTGAGGATGCGGGGAGTGGGAACGGTAAGCTGGGACAAAGTGAGAGAGTAGCATTGACATATATACACTACCAAATGTAAAATAGTTAACTAGTGGGAAGCAGCCGCATAGCACAGGGAGATCAGCTTGGTGCTTTGTGACCACCTAGAGGGGTGGGATATGGAGGATTGGAGGGACATGCAAGACTGAGGGGATATGGGTATATAGGTATATGTATAGCTGAGTCACTTTGTTATACAGCAAAAAAAAAACCCCACCAAACTCAGTCTCCAGTCTTGAGAACAATGACAGTTCATTTATTTCAATTCATTCATTCATTTATTCTTCTAGACATCAATTTGACTCACATTTAATTGGTGCTTGACAGATGCCCAGCATTGTGCTAGGTGATGAAGATACAAACAGGATTAAGCTACTGACCTTGCCCTCAAGTAGTCTGCAGTCTGGAAGTAGGAGAGAGCATGAAATAACTGTCATTCTATCTTGATAATGCTGACCTATCCCCCCCATCAGATACCTAAGCAGAAACATATGAAAATGTTAAAAATGACCAAGTAAATTACATCTTAAAAGTAGAAGGCGGCATTAAAAGTGGCCAAGTAAATTTTATATCATAATAGTAAGCAAGTTGTATTTGTAAGCATTTTCCCAATATCTAGTCCAGCGAACCGCCTTCCCCCAACAAATAAATAAATTTTAATTAAAAAACATTTCTCTGGACTTTCAGTTTTCTCGGGTCTGTGGAGGAAAAGGGGTTGATTCTAGAGATATGAGGTTATATGCCTGTATTGGACCCCACATTTTATATTGTTTTAAAATGAGTGAGTGTATTAATTTGAAGAAATGTCATTATATAGTGAGGATAGAGAGAATTTATTATAAAAAATTAATCTTGTGGGTTTTTAGGTGCCGGGATTAGAAAATTGTGAAGAGCCAATGCATGGGCAATAAAGTAAGAAGTTTAGGAATCAAAGGTGGGCAAAAATTTGGTGGGGTTATCAAAAGATATTCTGATCAATGAATCATAAGAATAGATGCAATACTTTAAAACAGAGGTAATATGAGGTGACCCAAATGCCCACAGCCTAACATACCCTGTCCCAGACACTCAGTGACACAGTGGACTTTCTGGTTCATTTTAAATGTAAGCGGCAGAATTAATGTCTTCCCAATTCAGTGCTTGTGGGCAGCCCCGCGAGGTTACTGTCAGTAGTATTATCAGCCCTGCATTTAGAAAAACAAAATCCCTTCAAAACAGTATCTTCCATGATAGATGGGGCCAAAAAATTATATAACCATTATTTGGGGCAAAATTGTAAAACAAAGTAACAATAAATGTATGAGGACTATAAACAGTGTAATATCATCCTTATCTTTAGCCCGTTGAAATTGCCTGCTGGTCTTTTCTGAGGATGGGATAGAAAGTCAGGAGAATTAAACATGCTATGTCTCTAGCTAAGTTAAAAACCATGAATACAGCTTCTGATCCTGATACCCACTGAAAATATTTCAGGTACCTATCCTTGCCTTTTGTAGGTACACTCTATGAGAAAATTCATAAGCATTGTTTAGAAGATTGAAGTAGCAGCTCATTTCTTAATGATTCTAATAATTAAAAAAACATTTTCGGGCTTCCCTGGTGGCGCAGTGGTTGAGAGTCCACCTGCCGATGCAGGGGACGCGGGTTCGTGCCCCGGTCCGGGAAGATCCCACATGCCGCGGAGCGGCTGGGCCCATGAGCCATGGCCGCTGAGCCTGTGCATCCGGAGCCTGTGCTCCTCAACGGGAGAGGCCACAACAGTGAGAGGCCCGCGTACTGAAAAAAAAAAAAAAAAAAAAAAAAAAAAAAAAAAAAAAAAAAATTTCAAAGTGTGAGGATTGGCATTGGTGAAGAAAGAAAGTGGAACTTCTGGGAGAAAACAATCCAGCTTTGAAACTAGTACATGATACTGAAAGTTTAATTGCTTCCCAATTGCTCCTATAAGATGTACCTAACAGATTTGTATACATCTACTAAGGTAACCTTACCTTGTTATGGAAAAGAGCAAGTGACTGCTTAGCTTAAAATCTTTGCTACATCAAAGCCATATTTTATTAATTTAACCCTGGAAGTTACCTTTTCGGTTGTCTTTTCCCAATTCCTAGGTTTCAGCAGAGGCAAAGGTAGTCATAGCACACATGTATTAGTGATTTAATTCCAACTAAACATAAAACAATTATTTGTACTACAGTCTAAGTAAATTTTTAATATTTTCTTTAGTAGTCTAGAAAAAGAGACTAGCTTTTATGAAGTGAGTGACTATTTTTTAAAAACTCTGTTCAGGGAGCTGCATGACATTCAAAAAAGAGTTATATATCTCCCTATAGATGCCATTTGAACTATGTAAACTGGGAGGGGAAGTTTTCATGGTTGGCATTTCATTCATTTCCTTGAGTGGATACATAGAAACCTACCCTGTAGCTCTTTCACTCTCCTCCTAATCAAAATACTAATGGGTTTCCCTGGACCCAATGACCAGAGGATAAAACTTAAAGTCCACAGTGAGTAGGCCTAATCCAAACGTAAGCATGGGGTTTAGTGTTGGTGCTGAAATTCCCTGTCTATACATACTCCCTCAGTGAGAAAAGTCCCTCAGCCTGGATGGCATAAAAATCTTCACCACCAAATTTTAGAAAACACTGTATTTATGTTGAACTCCCAAAAAGTTATGCTGTGAACTATAACAGATTGTTAACCTGATATGGCATAATTTTCTCTCTTGTAACTGCATCTGAAATACCTATTTTAATAAAGTCTCATTAAAATATTTCCATGTGAAAGAATTGACTCTTAGCTGGTTTACCAGTTTTCAATCAGTTGGTCTTTTCCTAGACAGTAATATATAAGTTTTTAATGAATTTAGCAATTTACTCTATGGTTTTCTTCCCATAAAGCAATGAGTTAGGATATTACACAGGCAAGCAAGATAAATCTCTCACTGATGATGGCTGATTTATAACAAGGCTTTGTAATTGAATATTCATGTTACAAAAAGTTCTTTTAAACATAAATGATATATAATGACATCTATAACTCATTTTTCTTCTTTTACTTCTGTTCACTGCAACACTGGTATATTTCTTTCTTCCCCGTGACTTTTTTTTTTTTTTTTTTGCTGTATGCGGGCCTCTCACTGTTGTGGGCTCTCCCGTTGTGGAGCACAGGCTCCGGATGCACAGGCTCAGCGGCCATGGCCCATGGGCCCAGCCGCTCCACGGCATGTGGGATCATCCCGGGCCGGGGGCCGTGTCCCCTGCATCAGCAGGCGGACCCTCAACCACTGCGCTACCAGGGAAGCCCCCCCACCCCGTCACTTTTATATTCTTGATTTACAGTTTCTTGAAATGGAAAATATATATTTTAATATGCAGTAAGGTGTGTGCGTGTTGTGTGTATATGTATGTGATTATGTCACTGCAGTCAGAGTAGCTGATTAAATTTTGACTGAAGCATAGCAAGATTAATATTTAAGCTCAGGAATAAACCACTTCAATTACCACAAATCCTCAATGAGTAAATAACTGATATAAAAGCTCTCATGCACACCGTGTAAATCTTGGATGGTAAGGAGGAAGGTTGTTCTCTTCTGTATTTCAGGACCTAGAATAACTTCTTGGTATTTTCCATTGTATTTAATTTTTAGCCCTTTCATAGACAATCAAATAGATTTGGGTATGCCTCTAAGAACACTGGAAAATATTCTGATTTACTGGTCACTTTTGTGACTGATATTTGACCCGGACAGTATTTGTAAACTAGGAAATTTCATATAACCTGAGTTTCTAGATTTCCTTGAAAAGTAAAAGATTGTAACATTGAGCCTGTACTCTTCATAATAAAAAACTGAATGGTTCTCAGTAGCAGCATCTTTCAACAAGAAAGTGAAAAATCTTTCCCCGACTTAAACATTTCAAGTGGTTTCAAGAGCCAGGGAGACAATGCACGTAAGTGATGTCAGTCAGACATAACACATTAGGGAGCTCCAGGTCTGTAGCAAATGCATGTCCTTTCTTACAGGAAGCGGCTGCTATCTGCACTATTCAAGTGTTTATTATGAGGCAATACTGTCTCATTGTTGTCACATCTTAGTTTTTAAGAAAATCTGGAAACTCTGATTATTATGTGGGTTTTCCCAGTTTTCAAGCACTGTGTGGGTCAAATGTTGGCTGACCAGATCCAGCATGCGACCACCAGTTTGCAACCCCTAAGGTAGAAGATTGTTTTTAAAAAATGTTTATTCAGGAGGATTTCAGACACATATGAAAGTGGACAGAAGAGTATAAAATATCAGTCTCTGGCTAGCTGTGTCCCATCTACATGCCATCCACTACTCCCATCCTGTATTGTTTAGAAGCTGATCACCAACATCACATCATATCATTTGTAATTCAGACTATGTTAGAGGTTTCTTTAGGGAAATAAAATGGTAATATGTTTCAGCAAAAATAATATCTGTCCAAGGTCACGTGAACAAACCTGACCACCAATGTTTTATTTGTTAAATCACCTAAGTTTAGAAACCTACTGGGCATCCAAAATTACTGAAAAACTCAGTATAGTTTCTACAACTCAAGAAACATTATGGTTGACCTTGTGGACTCCTGTCTCATTCTGCTGTCTTATATACCAGTGAGAATAAAATAAGGTATATATGTTGATTTGGGTATCAACTTGAGTAGATCCTGTGAAAAAACTTTACCATTGTGATTCCAAATTCTGGTTCATTTATAATAGTTGTCAGAGACTCATAATGATAATTCTAGTATTTTTTGACATCTAGATGAGCAGGAACATAACTCATGATAGGAGAGCATCTTCTCCTGTTTTACTGACGAAATCATGATATTTAAGGCTCTCACTCAACTTATAAATAGAGCATGTGAAATGTTCATCCCCTTTGTGATTTCTTTGTTCTGGAAACTAGCACTGTGTAAATCCAGCATAAGGGTTTTGAATGTGATGGATAGTTTTAATGAATACCCTTCTGAATCCTACTGTTTTCAAAGTTGTCCATAAAGAGGTGGTGAAACTTGAGTATAAGCTGCCCTTACTTATTTCCAATTCATATTGTGAAACACTAACAATATGTACATGAATTTTCTATTTTTAAAAAATCATGGTTACATTAAGTGCAAATATGTTTTTACCATAAATGTAAGAAAGTAGATAGCCCCAGAAACCTAATTAGAAATTTGAATAAAAGTAGCAGAGTAAAATTATTTGCTATTCTGAATAAATTTTTTTAGAACATGCATCTTATTCTACAAGGCATTTTGCATTTAAGACTGCTTTGTCCCTAGACGGTAGGTACTAAAAAAATGTATTTTTAAATTTTTTAAAAGGAAGGAATTTCATAAAATTAGTATGTGTTTGTTTATAGGATGTGGATATTATAATAATTTTTCCTGGCTCTTTGCAGCAGTTTAAAAATGAAACTACAATAACATACTTTTTTCCTTTATTTTCAAACTGAAGTATCGAGCTTCATTAACTTTGTTGGAAACTTAGAAATATAATAAAACTGCTTTTCAGTGTCCCCTTTAACCTATGATTTAGATGAAACTGAATTTCAAAGCAAAATGGAATTGAAACTAGACAACACATACATTTGTGGAATTAAGAACGTAGTGTAAAAAAAAAAAAAAAGAACGTAGTGTAATTTCATGCTGTGGTACTTTATCAGACTTTCAATAGCATGGGGGTAATTCTCTTGGGGAGAATAGCAAGTAATAATCACAAAGCTTCCATTTAATTATACTTATATAAACCAAACTTTATACCATTTTTGGATTTTAAACCCAGATATTCGGTATATGCTTCCATCAGGAGGCAGACATGTCAGTGGTCTGCTCAGCACAACTCTTGGATGATAAGAGAAAAGTGGTGAAGATAGAACTTGCTCTGTTGTTTAGGTGGCTGGACTTCTCAATTACCACTGTTGCCACCAAAGCTCCATCATGTATCTGCCAATCATTCTAATGAGATGCACCTGGTCAATTAACTGAGTGATGCTAGAATGTTCAGACCTACACTTCATTCTCAATAATGCCAAGGACTTCAGGCAGGGGAGCATCATAACTAGATACTGGCATATAGCAACACATGCCAGACAAGGTGGAATGGCAGACAAGGCGCTAATAACGAGCTGCAAGCACAAAGAAACAGCCTTTCCAGACTCTTCGCATTGCTCATTTGCTTTAACTTTGCTGAGAATAATAGTTTCTGCTTTAAATAGAAATGAGAGAGCTGTTG
Source organism: Kogia breviceps (assembly GCF_026419965.1). Taxonomy (NCBI): domain Eukaryota; kingdom Metazoa; phylum Chordata; class Mammalia; order Artiodactyla; family Physeteridae; genus Kogia; species Kogia breviceps. Next base: position 51,699,762 of record NC_081322.1, read on the forward strand.
GGAGGAAAAACTTGTTTCTCTCTTCAAATCAGTCTTGGTTTGAATTAAGGAAGAAAACAAGGATGCTGCTGTGAACTAGATTCTACACCAGTGATGTTTGAAGGATGAGAATCTGATATGAAACACTCCTATCAAAAAATGTAATACAGTTGATTAATATATTAAATTCTTAGGGAAATGACTTATATTTGATGTGGTTCTTCACATAACTTATTTTGGATATATCAAATATATATGACAGTTATAAAATATTTACCATGTTGCAACTTTAGCTGATTTTTGTTTCCTCAAGATGTAGTAAATACATATTTTTCAACCATTATCATTCTAGAAAATAGAACAAAATATCTGTACTAATGATAAAAATTATCATATGAAAGTGTTTTGCTATGTAGCATATGAAGCATAATAATACTTTGCCCACCACTGAAATGCAATTATCTCTGAGCTGAACAATGACTAGAGTTTCAGAGCCTAGAACAGCAGTACATAACAGAAAAGAAATGACTTCTCCAAGCTGGAATCAGAGAGCAATTTTAGGTATGCAGAGTTTAATTATCCTCAGAATCAGGCCAGTAGGCGAATCTTTATCCTCATGAGATGCCCAATAGTGTTTTTTAATGATGAAAATGAAGGGAATGTGGGTTTTCCACATCATCTCTATACAACTTCTTTCCTAGAATAGCATCTTTTGTTCCAGGAGCATGCAGATACGTGTAATGATTTTTTCTAATAAGTCTAGTTATTTTTCTTGACCACGTTTTGTCCCCAAACTGACCAGGACCAGTCCTTGTGGCCACAAGGTTTAATTAATTTGACAGCATAAAATGTGCATTACACCTTTTTGTGTATTTATAAATCACACTTTCAATCAGATTGACATTTAAGAGAGAGCCGATACCCACAAAGTACACACGACCAATCCTAATTACCACTGTCTTTATAAAATATTCAACTTTGGACAGGATAAAGGGAAGTTTTTATTCTGTTAATTTGAGGAATCTATATTTATTCTCTTTGTGTGTTCCTAGACTCTGGACTATTTTTTAAGGAAAAGAGTTTAAATTGTGCTTGCAATTAAAGGGAGTGAAACAGGAGGTATAATGGATGAAAGGTGCTGAGGAGTGAATGTTTGAGGGCTATAGGAGACTTGCATTCTCTGTTCTCTTACTAAGGTATTTCCTGTGAAATGTTGCTTATTGCTGATCATTCATTCTTTCCAAGGAAAGACTGAAAGTTCATTTGTTCTGCTTCATTGTGTTTAGATATTAGGGATGTCTTCAAAACAGCTCAGGGATTTTTGCTTTTTATCACCCACTTCTAATGTATACTTTAATCAAAGTTTTACAGTTTTCTTTTGTTTTTTAATAACTTTTAGAAGAATCCACACAGGTAGATAAAATCTCGACATTCTTAAGATGCTTAAAAACTGCTTTTTATTGTTATCTTCTTTAAGTGTAGTTATATCAAACAGTTCTTGGTAAAATTCACTGAGATTACTTTTACAAAATAAAAATATATATAGCAATATCAATAATATTTATGGAACACATCTAAATTATCCATATAATAGCATGTATCGTATTTTTCAACTACAATAATTATAAAGGTTATTTTCTTCCAATATTTACAATTTATCATTTCTTATTTTTTAAATTATGTGACTTTTTGTGAGATGCACATCATTTTTCTTTATCCCTTCCTTATTTTACTTCATTTAGTTTCTTCCATCATTTATACCTCACATCCTTAAACTTCTAGATTCAGCAAAGACATCGTATTTTCTTTCAGTAAGCATAAATTAACATCAGAGTTTGAAAAAGCAAAGAAATATCTGTGCAAAATTTCAAAATTGTTTTTTATCTCAAACTATAAGGAACTATTCATTTTATGCTTCTTTATGCCTCATGCATTCCTGAATAATATTTATCATATATACAGCTACTGTTGGAAGACAGAATGGTAATATTTCAGTAATAATCCTCTGATCTGAAGAGGTCTTGAAAAGCATCAGTTAGTCTACTCCATAATGTGGTAAAATCAGAGCTAAAGACCCCAGGATAAAAAGTGATATTTTCTTTCTGTAATGGTTTCTATAAAGATTTCAAGCCTCTCACTGTAAGTACTTTAGCTCCCTGACATACCTAACCATTTTTCTTTTGTCATATATAAATTAAAGCCCATTTTCTCATTTCAGAAAATATGGTGAACAGCTGTTCCCTTTTCTTCTAATAATCACCTCACATTTCCTAACATTTCATTATTGTCACCTACTTTGTTTAGGTTACTTCCTGGCATTGAATTTTCACTTTATTTTTTTGGAGCAAAATGAGGCAAAAGTATTCACATCTCTTTTCCAATACGTATAAAAACATCACTCCCAACATCCCTTTCTTCTGCAATGTTTTTATCCCTTTTTTGTCTTTCATATTATGTATCCTACCAGGCTGAGGTCAATGAGTGTTCATTCCTTTATTGCATTTAATAAATACTTTGAAATGACTCCTCTATACCAGTCACTGTCCTAAACATAAGAGATATGGTGTCGAACAAGAGACAAAGTCCTTGTCCTCATGGAGTTTAGAGTCTAGCAGGAGAGGTAGACATTTAAACCAAAAAACTAATACATATACAATAGGTCAAGTGGTGATAAAGTTACTCACCAGAGAAGAGTTAATGCAGTGAACCTGAACCTGATGTTGCTCCCCTCTCCTAACTTCACGAGAGCTTGCTTGTGTGGGTGACCCTGGCTGGCCCTCGGAACTTAACCTTTGTAAAAGTCCCTGTGCTACCAATTGGTAAGGTTGTTTTCAATGCCTGTGGCACTGACCCGTACTGTACCAGCTTTTTTTGTGGAAGCAATATGATGTATGGTGGACTCTTGCTTTCCTCCTGGGTCTGGAATTTCAGTAATTATGGCTGGCTGCTTGCACGAGTGCTATGTGCCTGTGTGAGCAGCCCTCTATATGAAGCCTGGATTCTGAGGCTCAAGCTGGCATCCCTGGACAGAAACATCGCATATGTGTTGTTTCAGTTCATTGCTAGAGGAATAAGTGTATCTTGTATGACCTCTAAGGGAGAGAACTTCAGAAGTCTGTACCTGATCTCCTCCAGACACCACCTGATTCATCATTTTTCCTTGTTGAACCTGCTCTGTAGGTTCAACTTTTAATGTAATAAACTATAACCTTGAGAATGACTACTTCCAGTCCTGCAAGTCCTTTCAGCAAATTACTGAATGAATTGTTGGTCATGGGAACCCTGTTCAAAACAATGTCAATTTTAAAAAGTAGCAAAGTAAGGGGTTGAGGAATGATAGTAATATTATATTTCAGACAGGATTATCAGGAAGTCTCTTTGTAAGGAGAGAGCCTTCCAGCAGAGGCCTGAATGAAATGAGGGATCAAGTTAGGCAAATATGTGAGAAAGAACATTCCAACTAGAGGCAAGAGCAAGTGCAAAGCCCACGGAATAGCTTGGTGTTTGCACTGTGGCTAAAGCTAAAGGAGTGAGGTGGAAAGATGTGTGATATAGATTAGAGAGAGAGTTCTGGCACAGACAAGTCAAAGAAAAACTTACAATATCTTACTTCTTGATAATTAAGGAATCAAAGAATATATTTAAATGATTTCTGTTGAGAAAGGTAGGCCATATATTGGAAATGAAACTTTTCTCTCCGAATGAATTTGAAAATGTCCCCCAATAAGGGACATTGTAATGAAATTATATAAATAAGAGAAATAAAGTTTTTCTCTTGGCATTAAATGAATAAGATCCATATAGTATAAGGTTAATGGCCAGTAAGACAAAACCAAAAAATTATCTAAATATGTGACTACAGACTTTGAAAACAAGAAAAACTCAAGTCAAATTTATCTGAGAATAATTTAAAGGATGTTAAATAGGCGCACTATTTGAGAACTTACAGAGTATCTTATTCACTGAAATGGAGCACCATATAAAACCATGTGGACCAAGGGAGCACACATTTGTTTTACAGCAAATAAAGTAGAGTGTGCATCTGTGACCATGGGACCCAATTGTCCTATTAAATACTACACAGTCCAGGAGCTGCCAGACTATTTGAGTAATGAAACAGACTTTTGAAGGTGCCTGTGAAGTATCAGCTTGAAGACAGCACTGCCAAAATGGGAAGCTATCCTTCAGGATGTGGTGTACACCTGGTGCAAGGAAGCTGGTCCTTCTTGGATCTATGCTTATCTCCAAGGATGCCTGGAGCCATGGCATTTGTTGGCCAAAATAAGGATGAAATGTAGCAGTTGGTGATTTATAATGATCTGTTTAAAATCTGAAAGTCCCCCGAGGCACCCTGTACTAGATTACTTACACTGTTTATAAAATTTTACTGAAGGGTAGTTTGCACCTGATTTAACTTTTTACACAGACCAGTGCAGTACAATACCCCTTGGTAAACTCATACCTTGAGTTTCCTGAGAACAAAATCACTTGTATGTATCTAGGTAGTTCAAAATCCAAAGACTGAAGTGCATCCTGTGCAAAGGACCCAGGGACCAATGCCTGGAAAGTTTTCAACTTTTCTGTTTGCCTGCACTTTCTTTCTCATGTTGTAGCACATCTTTTACCATTAGTGAAGCCTATGTGAGTATACCTTGTGAATTCTCAGCAATTATCTGACCCTGTATAATTTCTGCACATTGTAAGTTAACAACCATCTTTTACTGCTCTGTTCACAAATAGTGTAGAGTATGGTCTGAGAACCAAGAGGTGAAACCGAGTGATCAGCTTATTCATAAATGAGGCTTCCTTATGGAAGAGTCACTATTTCTTTCTTAGGTAATTCAATAAATACTATTGAGGACATTGATAACAGACACTGTCATATAATGTCATGCAATGAGGATATTGCAGTGAAGAAGGGCACACAGTTCTGCACTCATAAAACTTGCAATCTAATGGGAGAGTAGTATTAACCAACTTATATTATTTGAGAACTATTATAATAAGTGCCACAAACATATTACATTTATTATTTATTATGCTCATTTGCATTACCAATAATCATTGAAAATGAATTTTTAGTCTTTTCTAGGCTACACACAATATGTACATGACATGTATTCATATTATTTAATATATTATGAAATTTGGAATATATGATATTTAGGCTTCAGAAGTTTTTCTGTAAATGATTAATAGCTCTAAGCATGTTTTGAGGAGTTATTAGTGAAAGTGCTACACTGATTTTTGAGTTTCCTAGCCTTTTCAAAGTCATCTTCAGAAGGAGAAAACATCACAGGTAATGATGAAAAAATGTGAATTTAGTCAAGAAATGAAATATTTGTATATTAAGCAAGGCATTGTGTATGCTCAAACAAGCAGCCTCAGCATAGCTTTAATCTCTTCTTTAAGGGAAGTTTGTATTATGATCATAATACAAATCAACTTTATTTTTATATGAGCAATTTAAACAGAGAATGAAGGAAATTATTCTGACTTTTGGAACAATATGGTTTCTACTCTTCACTTAGGCTTCTCTGGTTTTATTTCTTGCTAAGTGACCCAGTGATACAAAGACAACAGTGCGATTTATTATTTTTATTATACAACATTTCATATTACATAGATATTATCATTGAAAAACTTGGCTTGTACCTCCAGATGCAATAACAAAATGACAGCTTTTATGATGAACTTCTTACTCACCACACTCCTGTGTCTGTTATTCTAGTCCTTGGGTTACTGGAAACTGAAAACTACAGAATTATATTCACGAGTAGTAGTCCTTGTTTATTAGATATTTCTGTTTCTGGCTTTATTCTAATCTGCTTGTCAGTCATAACTGCCAAGAATTTATTGAGACAAATGATAGCCTGTCACAGTATTTGGAACCATATAATAAGATAGCTGTAGCATTAGTTCAAAAGATCCAATTCAAATGGCTTAGTTATATGACTAAATTACAGTGGAAGTTCAAATTGCTTATGGCCACTGGAAGTTCCTCTCATTTAACATTCAACCTGCCATTTGCATTATTTTGACATAAAAATACAAGATAGCCCCATGACATGACATTTGTTGGAATTGTGTATAAAGCTATTTGGAAATTACGTGATGGGTTCAAGTAATTTTAATATGAAATCCCTAGCTTAACTAAAAATAAATTATCTACCCCTTCATTACTGCATTTTAGACATGGACACATTGTTTTATGACAGCTCTGTAAAAGTGAAGGAAATACAATATGTTTTAAAACTGCAACAATTGACAGAGCAGAGGTAATTAGAAAGCTTACCAGGGATTTAAAATGTGACTATTTTAATGGCCTTCAGCCATCCCCAAAGTCATTAATGACAAAGAAAAAAAATCTTTGAAGTTGACTGACTGTCAGTAAGTGAGCAGTCCCTGATTTAAAAGACTATAAATATTTCTATGCTTCCACAATGCAAAATTTTCTCAAAAAATAAATTACCTTAAGAAGATGCTTAATTATACACTTCTATGAGGTTGCCCCAACATCCACCTAATTCTAGTTATTCAAATACTTAACAACTGTTTAAAAAAATAGTATTTGATTGAATTCCAAAAGCACTTGCATACATAGTTTGTTCAATTCCTTCTAAATAGTTTATATATTTTCATTTATTTTAAGAGCTTTGTCTGTCCCCTTGTTTCATTTTCTAAAGTTCAGTGATTGTTATTGTGATTGATAAATGCCATGCTTTCTATTTTTACCTACCACTTTAAGAGAAGTTGTATTTCTCTCCACAAAGTAATTCTCTGAAATACCCAATACTTAAACTTCACCATTTTTCTCATTAAAGGTGAAGATATGACCATCTGGATTGGGAATTGTGAGCAGAATTACATGTGAAGACATTTAAGCATCCTAAGGCTTTACTATGAACCCATACTTTGGAGAAACAAAATGGAAACATTTCTTACTTGGGGTGATTCATAAGATTGGGGAGGGAAATACATTAAAATTTCTGGAATTTTAGTAACTTCTAGGGAAAAAATAAAAATCATATGCAAAGAAATATTTCAAGAAGCATATGGTACACTCTCATAGGTAGACATAAATTGCCTCATATTCAAAATATTTGTTCTCTATTATAATATAAATGAGAGAAAAGTTTTGGGAAGGACAGGATATGGATGTTGAATACTATGAAGATTTGTGCGGGTCACACAGACATAGAGAACAGACTTGTGGTTGCCAAGGCAGAGCGGGGGGGGAGGGATGAACTGGGAGTTTGGGATTAGCAGATGCAAACTGCAATATTATATATAGAATGGATAAACAAGGTCCTACTGTATAGCACAGGGAACTATATCCAATATCCTGAGATAACCCATAATGGAAAAGAATATAAAAAAGAATGTGTGTATATATATATGTATATATATATATGTATATATATGTATATATATATATATATATATATATATATAAACACCAGAGTCACTTTACTGTACAGTAGAAATTAACACAACATTGTAAATCAACTATACTTCAATAAAATAAATTTATTTTTAAAAAAAGGAAAAAAAGATTTGTGTGACTCAGAAGTCCTTGAAGATTTCTGAGTTTGTTTGGAAACTGCAAATTCTAGAACTAATACTAAAACTTCCACTATAAATAAAATAACACCAAATTCCTGGAAAAAGATAAAAGCACTTTTGAATATCTGTCATTTTTAATTTGCTTTTATCTCTGCACTTCTCTATTGGTCAAAAGAGTAAAATTTTGAGTGTGATAAATTAAGGTAGTAAATTAACATACTTAAAGTCAAAATTTTATGAAGTAATAACATTGACTTACAGTAGAAACACATTAATACACACAAGCCCTTATAGGTAAAATTCACTAATTAAGTCATTGATTTTTCAAGTTCTTTGGTTTGGGCTATGTGCAGGAAAGAATTAAGCTAGCAGGCTTGAGACTGCTATCCTCAGAAAGACTGTTTATAAGATTTGCCCTTGGCTGGCACCTGGCAACTTGGATTTTAGGAGGCAACGAAAAAATCAAAGTGCACTTAGGCCAATGCTGCTCAAACTTTAGTGTGCATAAGAATCAACTGGAGATCCAATTAAAATGCAGATTCTGATTAAGATCGAGGTAGGCCCTGATACTCTGCATTTCTAACAAGTTCCCAGGAGATGTTGACATTGCTGATTCAAGACACTTTGAGTAACAAGAACTTAAGACAATCAGTTCCACTTCTGGAATAGCAAGAGAGGCTGCGTTGATAGAATGAGGCTGGCAATGAATTGTTACATTTTAAAATTTATGACCTATTCTCCTAACACACTGCCAAATTTATTATAGCAAAGCTGTATTTCCAATACAAATAAAGACAATATTGCAGTAAAAGCAAATCGTGTACATAGGAGGAAAAGTGGATAAGTTGACTTAGGTCTTTGCTATAGTAGTACTTAATGCTTAAAACAATGATGTCAGGAAAGTGTGACTCAAGAACTTTTATTTCTGATACCAAGAGAGGAGACTGTCTCTCAGTGATTTTTATAATTCAAAATAGAGCACCAATAGGAAGTTCTTTTAAAAATAATAATAATAAACTACTGGATAAAATAGGGGCATAAAAATGGGTATACAGTTAAGAAGATACTAACATACAAGGATATATGATTAGCAACAAATCATGAAATATAGAACTAAAACCAAAATAGCTATGGGAATTAAGTTTAAAAAAATACTGAAAATCTTATAAATAACAGCAATGTGATATAATGTAACTAAGAAAGATTAGGAGACAGGGATAAGAAGAAATTTAACTTTGATGAATTTGTAATTTTTATAGTGGCAAATGTATATGTGAATGTTAAAATGATAGTGTTTTAATTATTCAATATATTTAACATTTTTATTAACTTTAGAGAATATTTTTAGAAACAATGTAACTTATAAAGAAATATTTACGTTAAGTTCAGCAGTTACTTCAGGTTCCACTCATATGTATATAATATAATAAACTATATATAGATCATTTGTTTTTTTGATAATAAACATTCTAACACTGTAAGGTAGCATATTTTAGTGTTTTTTTTGTTTGTTTGTTTGTTTTTGTGGTACGTGGGCCTCTCACTGTTGTGGCCTCTCCCGTTGCGGAGCACAGGCTCCGGACACGCAGGCCCAGCGGCCATGGCCCGCGGGCCCAGTAGCTACGCGGCATGTGGGATCCTCCTGGACCGGGGCACAAACCCGCGTCCCCTGCATCGGCAGGCGCACTCTCAACCACTGCGCCACCAGGGAAGCCCCATATTTTAGTTTTGATCTGTGTTTCCCTGTTGATTAGTGATACTGAGCACCTTTTCATGTACTCGGCCATTTGTAATATGCTTATTGCAAATATCTTCTCCCGTTCCATAGGTTGTTTTTTCATTTTGTTGATGGTTTCCTCTGCTAAACAGAAACTACTTAGTCTGATACAGTCCTACTTGTTTATGTTGCTTTTGTTGCCTTTGCTTTGGGTGTCAAATTTTAAAAAATCATTGCCAAGACCAATGTCAAGGACCTTACCCCCTATGTTTTCTTTTAAGAATTTTACAGCTTCAGTTCAAGAAGATAAGAGATAAAAAATGCTGGCAAGGATGTGGAGAAAAAGGAACCTGTACACTGTTGGTCGGAATGTAAACTGGTAGAGACGCTGTGGAAAACAGTATGGAGGGCTCTCCAGAAACTAAAAATAGAACAATCATATGATCCATCAATCCTACTTCTGGATATATATCCAAAGGCAACAAAATCATTATCTTGAATAGATATCTGTACTCATGTTCATTGCTGCATTATCCACAATAGCCAAGGTGTGGAAGCAATCTAAGTGTCCATCAACAGATGAATGGATCAAAAAAATGTGGTTTATGTGTACAATGGAATATTATTTAGCTTTAAAAAAGAAGGAAATTCTGTCATTTGCAACAACATGGATGAAACAGGAGGGCATTATGCTAAATGAAATAAGCCAGACAAAGAAAGACAAATACTGCATGGTATCACTTATTTGTGGAATCTTAAAAAAAAAAAAAAAAAAGTTGAAACAGAGTGCAAAAAAGTGGTTACCAAGGGGTGGAGGGTTGGGGGAAATGTGGAGCATTTGGTAAAAGTATACAAACTTTTAGTTACAAGATGAATAAGGTCTGAGAATCTAATGTATATAATGGTGACTATAGTTGATACCCCTGTATTGTATAATAGAAATTTGCTGAGAGTAGAATTTAAATGTTCTCACCAAAAATTTTTAAAAAGGTAAATATGTGAGGTGGTGGATGTATTAATTAACTCAATGGGGGAATCCTTTTACAACATATATACACATATATATATATATATATATATATACACTCACAATATATATCAAATTATCACATGTATACTTGAAATATAATTTTATCTGTCAGAATGCAATAATTGAAAAGTATATATATTTATACAAAAATTATATATAAATCATATTTATATAAAGTATAATTTTGATAATATATATTGTTTAAATATAAAACATTCTTTAAAAAATTTTTTATTGAAATACAGTTGATTGTTGATTTACAAAGTTGTGTTAGTTTTGGGTATACAGCAAAGTGATGCAGTTATACATATATATATTTATCCTTTTTTACATTCTTTTAATATTTATTACAGTATAATTTCTATAATATATATGTTGAATATAAAACATCTTTCAAATTCATAAAAGAAGATTTTACATGAAAATTCTGGAGTTGAGCCCAATTCTAGATTTTCTAATTCAATACGTTAGAGTGGAGGTCAGATTCTTTGATTTAAAACAAATCCCTAGGTAAAGCTCTTGCTGTTGGCCCAGGTACCATAGTTTTCAAACTGGTATTATCAGACTATTGTAAAGTATTTAATAGAATTGTGGAGTATATCTGGCATAGATTAAAATTCATCACTTAAAATCTTTGGCTAATTCATTAAATTATTTTTCTCCTGTATCCTTATTAATACACTGGTGGTGTGTAATATTAATACTTCTGTAGGGCTTGTTGAGAAATTAAGAAAGATAGTAAATATTAAATGGATCAGAATTGTGTACATAATACTTACTCAACTAAAGTAACCTTTAAAATTTATTTATTTTAAATAATATGTACTGAATGCTGCCTGGCATGATGTTCTTAAGGTCATTTGGTGGTATCAAGATTTAGATTTTGGGGCTGCCCTTGTGGTGCAGTGGTTAAGAATCCGCCTGCCAATGCAGGGGACACAGGTTCAAGCCCTGGTCTGGGAAGATCCCACATGCTGCGGAGCAGCTAAGCCCTGTGCCACAGCCACTGAGCCTGCGCTCTAGAGCCTGTAAGCCACAACTACTGAGCCCATGTGCCACAACTACTGAAGCCTGTGCACCTAGAGCCCGTGCTCCACAACAAGAGAAGCCACCGCAATGAGCAGCCTACACAGTGCACGAAGAGTAGACTCTGCTCGCCGCAACTAGAGAAAGCCTGTGTGCAGCAATGAAGACCCAATGCAGCCAAAAACAAATAAATTAAATAAATAAATTTTTGAAAAAAAGATTTAGATTTTGTCATCATTTTTAAACTTTCTTCATTTTCTTTAGTTTGTTTTTTACTTTATGTATAAGTGGTATATAGTAAATTAGACATACTTAAAATTATTTACATTGATAAATTTTAACATGTGTACATCACTAAAATCAGCACCCCATCACCCCCCAAAAAAATTTCCTTTTACCACTTTATGAGGACTATTTACTACCCTCTAGCTTCCTATCCCCATCCACACTGATCTGCATTTTCCAGAATTGTGTGTAAATTGAATTATGCATGTGTACTCTTTTTTGTCATGTGTGTTATTTTTATCTGCCTTCTTTCATGCAGTATAATTATTTTGAGATTCATCCATGCTATTGCAGATGTTTATTTCTTTTCATTGTTGAATAGTATTCCATTGTATAAATATACAATTTGTTTATCAATTCTCTAGCTGTTGAATATTTGGGTTGTTTCCAGGTTTTCACTATTACAAATAAATCTTATATAAATATTCATGTTTCAGTCTTTGTGGGAAGACATTTGTATTTCTTTTGGGTAAATTGTAGAGAGGAATGACTGGATTATATGTCTAACATTTTAAGCTGTTTCCCAAAGTGTTATTTTATATTCCCACCAGCAATGCATGAGAGTCCTAGTTACTCCACAACATTTTTTACACTTGGTCGGGTGTTTTTAATTTGAGCCATTTTGATGTGTGTACTCATATCTCTTGCAGTTTTATTTCCTTAATGACAAATGATGTGAAGTATGTCTTGTGCTTATTTTCCCTCTGTCTTAGTCTGCTTGGGCAGTCATAACAATACATCATAGACCAGGTGGCTTAAACAACAGGAATTTATTTTTCATAGTTCTGGAGGTTGGGAAGTCCAAGATCAAGGTGCCAGCTGATTTGGTGTCCAGTGAGAGCTCTCTTCTTGGGGTGCAGAAAATCACCTTTTGCTGTGTCCTCACATGACAGGGAGAGAGGGAGTGAGCTCTGTTCTCCTCATAAAAAGAACATTAATTCTAATAGATCAGGGTTCCATTTTATGATCTAATTTAACCTGAGTTATTTCCTTATTCCAAATATAGCCACACTGGGAGTTAAGGCTTCAACATATGAATTTTGCGGGGGACACAGTTCAGTCCATAGCACCTTCCATATAATTTCCTTGGTGAAATACCTACTCAAATTCTGTGCCTATTTATTTTTATTGTGTTTTCTTATTACTCAATTATAAGACCTCTTCATATATTCTTGATACAAATCCTATGTCATATAGGAGCTTTGCAAATATTTTCTTTGAGGTTGTGGCTTGTCTTCTTACTCTTTTAGTGGTCTCTTTTGAAGAGCAAAAGAAAATTTTTTTTGATTAACAATCTACTGAATTTTTCTTTTATAAATCCTCTTTGGTATATATTTAAGAAATCTTTTCCAAACCTAAGGTTTCTAAGATTTGTTCCTGTATTTTCTCCTAGAAATTTTGTAGTTTTAAAATCTTATATAGAGTCCTGTGATTCATTATAAGTCAGTTTCTGTATTTGTGTGAATGAGGTAATTATGGAAGTTTTGTTTTGCACAGGTCAAAATAATTTGATTGTATTATCTTTCCCATTGAATCAATTTCACATCTTTGTCAAAAATCAACAGACTTTTTTCTTTTTTTTTTTTTTGCGGTAGGCGGGACTCTCACTGCTGTGGCCTCTCCTGTTGCGGAGCACAGGCTCCGGACACGCAGGCTCAGCAGCCATGGCTCACGGGCCTAGCCGCTCCGCGGCATGTGGGATCTTCCCAGACCGGGGCACGAACCCGTGTCCCCTGCATAGGCAGGCGGACTCTCAACCACTGCGCCACCAGGGAAGCCCTCAACTGATTTTATATTTAGTTCTATTCTGTTCCATTGATGTTTCATTTAATACGTGACCCACACAATTTTTATTACCATAGCTTTATAACTGTTGAGATAAAGTATCTTTTTATAAGTGCTCCAACATTTTTCGCTTTTTTCAAAGTTGGGTTAAATATCTATGACTTTTGCATTTCAAAGTAACATCTAAAAGAAGCTTGTCAATTTATTTTTCAAAAATGTCCACTGTAATTTTGATTAGAATTGCATTGAATCTATAGGTCAATTGTGGGAGAATTAACATCTTAATAATATTGAGTTTTTTGACCTCTGAGCATGCATCTCTCCCTTTATTTAGGTCTTATTTAATTTCTCTCTGTGATGCCTGTACTTTTCAGTAAACAAGGCTTGCACATCTTTTGCCAACTTTATTCCCATATATTTCATATTTTGTATGTATGAAAATATGTATTTTAATTTAAGTATTTTTAAATTTAATTTCTGAGTATTTTTAAATTTAATTTCTTATAAGTATTTTTAAATTTAATTTCTGAGTATTTTTAATTTAATTTCTTATAAGTATTTTAAAATTTAATTCTGATTGCTCATTACTATAAGATAGAAATATGATTGACTTTGTAAATTGATCTTAGATGTGCAGCCTTACCCAACTCAGTTAATTCTAGGCGCTAATACTCTGTTCTGCCTAACTCTTTTCATTTTGGTCTCTTGGGATGCTTAGCTCTGGAATCTGCCAGGCTCTGTTTTAGTTTTTCTTCCTTGGGCCAGCACGTGGAAAGTCCCTCTCAGCAATAAGCTGTAGCAATCATAGGGCTCACCTCCTTTATTTCTTGCCCTTTGTTTAATATCCAGTGTCTAAAAATCCATTGTTTCATGAATTTTGATAATTTTTTGTTTGTTTCAGGCAGGAAATTAAACATGATCTCTGGAGCTCCACCTTGGCTGGAATCGTGAGTCTACAACATTTACATTTAATGGAATTATTGATTTAATATTTAAGTCTATCATCTTGTTCTTGTTTTCTGTTTGCACAATCTGTTCTTTGTTTCCCTTTTAATATTTTTCTGACTTTAAATAAGTGCATTTTAAATAATTCCATTTATCTCCTCTGTTGATTTATCAGTTTTAACTCTTTGGCTTTTTTTTAATATAGTGGTTGATTTGGTGTTTATAGCTGTGATTGCAAACTTTTTCTGTAAAGGACCAAATAGTACATAAATGCTCATTTTCCACTCCTATAGACTCTGTCGTAACTACTTAGCTCTGCTGCTATAGCATGAATGAAGTCGTAGATAGTGAGTAAAGAATGGGCATAACTGTAATTTGATAAAACTTTATTTGTAAAATCAGGTGATGGACTGGATATGCCAACATCTGTATTATACCACACATCTTGATCTTAACCACAGTCTACCTTCGAGTGATCATATATCACTTCATTTGTAGTATGACAATCTCAAAAAGTATACTTTCCTTTCTCTCCTCCCAGCAATTTTGCCATACATTTTACTATTAGATATATATATTAGAAAGTCCAGATTTTGTATATCTGTAAAAATATTTATACCAGCATAATTTATGAAAAATTTCTGTTATAAAATTCAAGATTGATAGGTTTTATCTCTCAGTAATTTAAAGATGTTGCTCTACTGTCTTTTCCTTGCATTTCTTGATTTTGACATCTGTTGTCACATTTATCTTTGTTACTCTGTACATACAGTATCTTTACTATTTTTTGACAATTTGATTGTCATGTGCTTGGTTGAAGTTTGCTGAGACTCTCAGATCTGTGGATATAGAGTTTTTGTCACATTTCAAAAAATTCCATCTATGTTTTTTCTGTCTCACAGCTCACTGGTACTCTATTCACTCTTTTCAATTTTTTTTGTGTCTATGCTTCATTCTGGATACTGCATACTGTCATGTCTTAAAAGTAACTAAACTTTTCTTTTGCATTGCCTAGCCTGTCATTGATACACTCAATGTATTTTTCATCTTAGACCTTGCAGTTTTCTTCTCTTGAAGTTTAGATTTGGTCTTTTTAAATATCTTTCTTCACTATACCTAAATGTCTGAACATATGTAATACCTTTATAATAACTGTTTTAACATCATTCTCTGCTACTGCACCTGTTTTTGGTTGGTTTTGATGCACTGATTTCTTTCCTCTTGTTTGATCATGCTTCCCTCCTTTATTTGTCTGGTAAGTCTAGGTTGTGTGGTAGGCAGATCTTAAAATGACTCCCAAAGATCTCTGCCTCCATTAACTCACATTCTTTCATATTTCCCTCCCACTGAGTGTGTGCTGGCCATGTGACTAGCTTCTGACAAACAGAATATGGAAAAAGCAATAGAATGTCACTTAAGTTATGAAAGGTTGCAGCATCCACCTTGTGAGCTGACTCTATTGCCTTGCTAGCTTGCATGCTTTGAAGAAGCAAACTGCAATGTCGTAGAGGCCCATGTGACAAGAAATTGAGGGCAGCGTCTGGTCAACAGACAGTGAGAAACTAAGGCGACCAGTTCAACATTTGCCTGCAAGGTACTGTATTGAATCACGCCAATAACTATGTGAGGCTGGAAATCCATAGTTTCTTAGTTGAGCCTTAATATAACCAGAACCTGGCAGATAACTTCTTAGCCTGTGAAAGATACTGAAATAGAGTTCCTAGCCAATCCACGCTCAGATTCCTGATGCACAGAAACCATTTTTAGCCACTGAATTTGTCACACTGTTTAGGCAGTAATAGGTAATTAAGTTTTCATGGCTGACTATGTGAAATTGACCTTTTCTGATGTGGTATTCCTGTGAATATTCTTGGGATTTGTTCCTGAGTTGCTGTTAAGTTTCTTAGAAAAAGCTTGATGCTTCTGGGTCTTGCTTTTATGATTCGTTGGGTGGGACCAGGGCAGTGCTCAGTCTAGGACTGTATATTCCCTAGTACTAAGTCAAGACCATTCTTAGTAGTCTACTAAATGCCCTGTGAATCACGGATTTTTCCTGTCTGGCTGGTGGCAAAAGGAATTAGTTCCACCACTTTGTGATCACCTTTAGTTAGTACTTTCTCCAGCCTCAGAGTTCTCCTCACATATATATGTACCTCAGTACTCAGCTGAATAGTTGAGGGTGACTCTCAACTATTGGATAAATGCTTCATCTAAATTATACCTCAGGTGCATAGTCTTTGAGTCATGCTTTGTGGAGTCTCCCAAAGGTCCCCGGAGGGATTGAACCACAGTTACCACAGGAATTACTTGTTCAAACTGTATATATATGCTTTATATTCTTCCCATTCTCAGTTCCCCATTAAACTACCAGTGACCCCTGAGATTGCCTCCCAGTTTGCACTCAAATTGTGTCCAGCGTCTTTTTATGAGAGAATCTAACCTAAGACAAACCCTTTTGTTAGTGTTATGTTATTGTTATAACATAACATTGTAAAACAATGATCATTGTTTTACTCAACCATTGTGTGTTTAAATTTGTCACAGGCCTATTATTTTATTTGCTCACCATTCCTCTCCACATCTAAGGCTTTCTATTAGGATCTCTTTCTTTTCCCACTTTCCCATACAGTATATTCCTGAGATACGTGGTTTATTCTTCCAGTTTTATTGAGATATAATTGACATACAGCATTGTATAAGTTTAAGGTGTACAGCATAATGATTTCACTCACATACATCATAAAGTGATTATTACAATGATTAATAAGTTTAGTGAGCATCCCTCACCTCATATCAATACAAAATAAAAGAAATAGAAAAAAATTTTTTCCTTGTGATAAGAACTCTTAGGATTTACGCTCTTTAACATTCATATATAACATGCCTGACTCTGATAACCAAAAATCTGATCTCTTTATCTATGAGTTTGTTTGTTTTTTAAGTATAATTGACCTATAATACTATGTTAGTTCATGGGGCACAACATAGTGATTTGATATTTCTATACATTACAAAATGATCACCATGATGTCTAGTTATTATCTGTCAACATACAAAGATATTACATTATGATTGACTATATTCCCTACACTGTACATTTCATACCCGCGACTCATTTATTTTGTAACTGAAAGTTTGCATCTTGGACTTCCTGAATTTGACAATAGATGCCTCTTGTCAATTCTGGAACATTCTTAGAGTCATCGCTTTGGATATTACCACTTTCTTATGTTTTCTTTCTTGCTGGAATATTTTAACATCTTTATTTGAATATAACTGTTTTACAATAGTGTGTTAGTTTCTCCTTTACAACAAAGTGAATCAGTTATACATATACATATGTTCTCATATCTCTTCCCTCTTGCGTCACCCTCCCTCCCACCCTCCCTATCCCACCCCTCTAGGTGGTCACAAAGCACAGAGGTGATCTCCCTGTGCTATGTGGCAGCTTCCCACCAGCTATCTAACATACATTTGGTAGTGTGTATATGTCCCTGCCACTCTCTCACATCGTCACCGCTTACGCTTCCCCCTCCCCATATCCTCAAGTCCATGCTCTAGTAGGTCTGTGTTTTATTCCCATCCTACCACTAATCTCTTCATGACATTTTTTTTCTTAGATTCCATATGATGTGTTAGCATCATATGTTTTTCTCCTTCTCCTTCTGACTTACTTCACTCTGATAGACTCCAGGTCTATCCACCTCATTACAAATAACTCAGTTTCATTTCTTTTTATGGCTGAGTAATTTTCCATTGTATATATGTGCCACATCTTCTTTATCCATTCATCTGTTGATGGACACTTAAGTTGCTTCCATGTCCTGGCTATCGTAAATAGAGCTGCAATGAACATTTTGGTACATGACGCTTTTTGAATTATGGTTTTCTCAGGGTATATGCCCAGTAGTGGGAGTGCTGGGTCATATGGTAGTTCTATTTGTAGTTTTTTAAGGACTCTCCATACTGTTCTCCATAGTGGCTGTATCAATTCACATTCCCACCAGCAGTGCAAGAGTGTTCCCTTTTCTCCACACCCTCTCCAGCATTTATTGTTTCTAGAGGTTTTGATGATGGCCAATCTGACCGGTGTGAGATGATATCTCATTGTAGTTTTGATTTGCATTTCTCTAATGATTAATGATGTTGAGCATTCTTTCATGTGTTTGTTGGCAATCTGTATATCTTCTTTGGAGAAATGTCTATTTAGTTCTTCTGCCCATTTTTGGATTGGGTTGTTTGTTTTTTTGTTATTGAGCTGCCTGAGTTGCTTATAAATTTTGGATATTAATCCTTTGTCAGTTGCTTCATTTGCAAATATTTTCTCCCATTCTGAGGGTTGTCTTTTGGTCTTGTTTATGGTATCCTTTGCTGTGCAAAAGCTTTTAAGTTTCATTAGGTCCCATTTGTTTATTTTTGTTTTTATTTCCATTTCTCTAGGAGGTGGGTCAAAAAGAATCTTGCTGTGATTTATGTCATACAGTGTTCTGCCTATGTTTTCCTGTAAGAGTTTGATAGTGTCTGGCCTTACATTTAGGTCTTTAACCCATTTTGAGTTTATTTTTGTGTGTGGTGTTAGGGATTGTTCTAATTTCATACTTTTACAGGTAGCTGTCCAGTTTTCCCAGCACCACTTATTGAAGAGGCTGTCTTTTCTCCACTGTATATCCTTCCCTCCTTTATCAAAGATAAGGTGACCATATGTGTGTGGGTTTATCTCTGGCCTTTCTATCCTGTTCCATTGATCTATATTTCTGTTTTTGTGCCAGTACCATACTGTCTTGATTACTGTGGCCTTGTAGTAGAGTCTGAGGTCAGGGAGCCTGATTCCTCCAGCTCCATTTTACGTTCTCAGAATTTCTTTGGCTATTCGGCGTCTTTTGTGTTTCCATACAAATTGTGAAATTTTTTGTTCTAGTTCTGTAAAAAATGCCAGTGGTAATTTGATAGGGATTGCATTGAATCTGTAGATTGCTTTGGGTAATAGAGTCATTTTCATAATGTTGATTCTTCCAGTCCAAGAACATGGTATATTTCTCCACCTATTTGTATCATCTTTAATTTCTTCCATCAGTGTCTTATAGTTTTCTGCAAACAAGTCTTTTGTCTCCTTACGTAGGTTTATTCCTAGATATTTTATTCTTTTTGTTGCAGTGGTAAATGGAAGTGTTTTCTTAATTACATTCTCAGAATTTTCATCATTAGTGTATAAGAATGCCAGAGATTTCTGTGCATTAATTTTGTATCCTGCTACTTTACCAAATTCATTGATTAGCTCTAGTAGTTTTCTGTAGCAGCATATCTAGGATTCTTCATGTATAGTATCATATCATCTGCAAACAGTGACAGCTTTACTTCTTCTATTCCAATTTGGGTTCCTTTTATTTCTTTCTCTTCTCTGATTGCTGTGGCTATAACTTCCAAATCTATGTTGAATAATAGTGGTGAGAGTGGGCAACCTTGTCTTGTTCCTGATCTTAGTGGAAGTGGTTTCAGTTTTTCACCATTGAGAACGATGCTAGCTGTGGGTTTGTCCTATATGGCCTTTATTATGTTGAGGAAAGTTCCGTCTATGCCTACTTTCTGCAGGGTTTTTATCATAAATGGGTGTTGAATTTTGTCAAAAGCTTTCTCTGCATCTATTGAGATGATCATATGGTTTTTCTCCTTCAGTTTGTTGATATGGTGTATCATGTTGACTGATTTGCGTATATTGAAGAATCCTTGCATTCCTGGAATAAACCCCACTTGATCATGGTGTATGATCCTTTTAATGTGCTGTTGGATTCTGTTTGCTAGTATTTTGTTGAGGATTTTTGCATCTATGTTCATCAGTGATATTGGCCTGTAGTTTTCTTTCTTTGTGACGTCTTTGTCTGGTTTTGGTATCAGGGTGATGGTGGCCTCATAGAATGAGTTTGGGAGTATTCCTCCCTCTGCTATCTTTTGGAAGAGTTTGAGAAGGATAGGTGTTAGCTCTTCTCTAAATGTTTGATAAAATTCGCCTGTGAAGCCATCTGGTCCCGGGCTTTTGTTTGTTGGAAGATTTTGAATCCCAGTTTCAATTTCAGTGCTTGTGATTGGTCTGTTCATATTTTCTATTTCTTCCTGGTTCAGTCTCGGCAGCTTGTGCATTTCTAAGAATTTGTCCATTTCTTCCAGGTTGTCCATTTTATTGGCATAGAGTTGCTTGTAGTAATCTCTAATAGTCTTTTGTATTTCTGCAGTGTCA
Organism: Kogia breviceps; assembly: GCF_026419965.1. Taxonomy (NCBI): domain Eukaryota; kingdom Metazoa; phylum Chordata; class Mammalia; order Artiodactyla; family Physeteridae; genus Kogia; species Kogia breviceps. The sequence goes on from NC_081322.1 coordinate 51,720,327, forward strand.
GTTGTTACATCTCCTTTTTCATTTCTAATTCTATTGATTTGAGTCTTCTCCCTTTTTTTCTTGATGAGTCTGCCTAATGGTTTATCAATTCTGTTTATCTTCTCAAAGAACCAGCTTTTACTTTTATTGATCTTTGCTATTGTTTCCTTCATGTCTTTTTCATTTATTTCTGATCTGATCTTTATGATTTCTTTCCTTCTGCTAAATTTGGAGTTTTTTTGTTCTTCCGTCTCTAATTGCTTTAGGTGCAAAGTTAGATTGTTTATTCGAGATGTTTCCTGTTTCTTAAGGTAGGATTGTATTGCTATCAACTTCCCTCTTAGAACTGCTTTTGCTGTATCCCATAGGTTTTGGGTCATCGTGTCTCCATTGTCATTTGTTTCTAAGTACTTTTTGATTTCCTCTTTGATTTCTTCAGTGATCACTTCGTTATTAAGTAGTGTATTGTTTAACCTCCATGTGTTTGTATTTTTTACAGATCTTTTTCTGTAATTGATATCTAGTCTCATAGCGTTGTGGTCAGAAAAGATACTTGATACGATTTCAATTTTCTTAAATTTGCCAAGGCTAGATTTGTGACCCAAGATATGATCTATCCTCGAGAATGTTCCATGAACATTTGAGAAAAATGTGTATTCTGTTGTTTTTGGATGGAATGTCCTATAAATATCAAGTAAATCCATCTTGTGTAATGTATCATTTAAAGCTTGTGCTTCCTTATTTTCATTTTGGATGATCTGTCCATTGGTGACAGTGGGGTGTTAAAGTCCCCTACTATGATTGTGTTACTGTCGATTTCCCCTTTTATGGCTGTTAGTATATTTACCTTGTGTATTGAGGTGCTCCTATGTTGGGTGCATAAATATTTACAATTGTTATATCTTCTTCATGGATCGATGCCTTGATCATTATGTAGTGTCCTTCTTTGTCTCTTGTAATAGTTTTTATTTTAAAGTCTATTTTGTCTGATGTGAGAATTGCTACTCCAGCTTTCTTCTGATTTCCATTTGCATGGAATATCTTTTTCCATCCCCTCACTTTGTCTGTAAGTGTCCCTAGGTCTGAAGTGGGTCTCTTGTAGACAGCATATATATGGGTCCTGTTTTTGTATCCATTCAGCCAGTCTGTGTCTTTTGGTGGGAACATTTAATCCATTTACATTTAAGGTAATTATTGATATATGTATTCCTATTACCATTTACTTAATTGTTTCGGGTTGTTCGTGTAGGTCTTTTCCTTCTCTTGTGTTTCTTGCTTAGAGAAGTTCCTTTAGCAGTTGTTGTAGAGCTGGTTTGGTGGTGCTGAACTCTCTCAGCTTTTGCTTGTCTGTAAAGGTTTTAATTTCTCCATCAAATCTGAATGAGGTCCTTGCTGGGTAGAGTAATCTTGGTTGTAGGTTTTTTTCCTTCATCACTTTAAATATGTCCTGCCACTCCCTTCTGGCTTGTAGAGTTTCTGCTGAAAGATCAGATGTTAACCTTATGGGGACTCCCTTGTGTGTTATTTGTTGTTTTTCCCTTGCTGCTTTTAATATGTTTCCTTTGTATTTAATTTTTGACAGTTTGATTATTATGTGTCTTGTTGGCGTGTTTATCCTTGGGTTTATCCTGTATGGGACTCTCTGTGCTTCCTGGACTTGATTGACTGTTTCTTTTCCTATATTAGGGAAGTTTTCAACTATAATTCTTCAAATATTTTCTCAGTCCTTTTCTTTTTCTCTTCTTCTTCTGGGACCCCTATAATTCGAATGTTGGTACGTTTAATGTTGTCCCAGAGGTCTCTGAGAATGTCCTCAGTTCTTTTCATTCTTTTTTCTTTCTTCTGCTCTGCTGTAGTTACTTCCACTATTTTATCTTCCAGGTCACTTATCCATCCTTCTTCCTCAGTTATTCTGCTATTGATCCCATCTGGAGTATTTTTCATTTCATTTATTGTGTTGCTCATCGTTACTTGCTTCCTCTTTATTTCTTCTAGGACCTTGTTAACTGTTTCTTGCAATTTGTCTATTCTATTTCCAAGATTTTGAATCATCTTTACTATCATTATTCTGTATTCTTTCTCAGGTAGACTGCCTATTACCTCTTCATTTGTTAGGTCTGGTGTGTTTTTGTCTTGCTGCTTCATCTGCTGTATGTTTTTCTGTCTTCTCATTTTGCTTATCTTGCTGTGTTTGGGGTCTCCTTTTTGCAGGCTGCAGGTTCGTAGTTCCCTCTGTTTTTGGTGGCTGTCCCCAGTGGCTGAGGTTGGTTCAGTGGGTTGAGCAGGTTTCCTGGTTGGGGGGACTAGTGCCTCTGTTCTGGTGGATGAGGCTGGATCTTGTCTTTCTGGTGGGCAGGTCCACGTCTGGTGGTGTGTATGGGGATGTTGGTAGCCTTATTATGATTTTAGGCAGCCTCTCTGCTAATGCCTGGGGCTGTAGACCTGTCTTGCTCTTTGTTGGGGATAGGGTGTCCAGCACTGTTCGTTGCTGGTCCTTGAGTGAAGCTGAGTCTTGGTGTTGAGATGGAGATCTCTGGGAAATTTTTGCCATGTCATATTACGTGGAGCTGGGAGGTCTCTTGTGGACCAGTGTCCTGAGGTTGGTTCTCCCACCTCTGAGACACAGCCTTGACACCTGGCTGGAGTGCCAAGAGCCTTTAATCCACACGGCTCAAAATAAAAGGGAGAAAAAAATAGAAAGGAAAGAAAGGAAGGAAGAAAGGAGGAGGAAGGAAGGGAGGAAGGAGGGAAGTAGGAAAGAAAGGAGGGAAGAAAGAAAGGGAGAAGAGAAAATAAAGTAGGATAAAATATAGTTATTAAAATAAAAAATAATTATTAAGTAGAAAAATTTCTATTAAAGAAAAAACAAAACAAAACAAAAAACGGGTCGGTCTAACCCTAGGACAAATAGTGAAAACAAAGCTATACAGACAAAAATCTCACACAGCAGGACACAAATACACACTCACAAAAAGAAAAAAAGTGGAAAATAATAGTATATCTTGCTCTCAAAGTCCACCTCCTCACCTTGGGATATTTCGCTGTCTATTTAGGTTTTCCACAGACGCAGGGCACTTCAAGTTGATTGTGGAGCTTTAATCTGCTGCTTCTGAGGCTGCTAGGAGAGACCTCCCCCTCTCCTCTTTGTTCGCACAGCTCCTGGGGTTCAGCTTTGGACTTGGCCTTGCCTTGCGTGTATGTCGTCTGAGGACGTCTGCCCTTTGCTCAGACAGGAAGGGGTTAAAGGAACAGCTGATTTGGTGGCTCTGGCACAGGCCAGGGGGAGGGAGGGGCATGGATGCGGGGTGAGGCTGCAACGGCAGAGGCCGGCATGACGCTGCACCAGCCTGAGGCGCACCGTGCATTTTCCCGGGGAGGCTGTCCCTGGATCCCGGGACCCTGGCAGTGGCAGGCTGCATGGGCTCCCAGGAGGAGCGGTGTGGAGAGTGACCTGTGGTCGCACACAGGCCTCTTGGTGGCGGCAGCAGCAGCCCTAGTGTCCCACACCCGTCTCTGTTGTCCGTGCCGACAGCCGCGGCTTGCGCCCGTTTCTGGAGCTCCTTTACGAGGTGCCCTTAATCCCCTCTCCTCGCGCACCAGGAAGCAAAGAGGGAAGAAAAGGTCTCTTGCCTCTTCGGCAGCTCCAGACTTCAACTGGACTCCCTCCTGGCTAGCCGTGGTGCACTAACCCCTTCAGGCTGTTTTTACTCTGCTAACTCCAGACCTTTCCCTGGGATCTGACTGAAGCCCGAGGCTCAGCTCCCAGACCCACCTGCCCAGGCGGGTGAGCAGACAAGCCTCTTGGGCTGGTGAGTGCTGGTTGGCACCAATCCTCTGTGGGAATCTCTCTGCTTTGCCCTCCGCACCCTGTGGCTGCGCTCTCCTCCGCTGCTCCGAAGCTTCCCCCCTCCGCCACCCACAGTCTCCGCCCGCGAAGGGGCTTCTAGTGTGTGGGAACCTTTCCTCCTTCACGGCTCCCTCCCACTGGTGCAGGTCCCGTCCCTATTCTTTGTCTCTGTTTATTCTTTTTTCTTTTGCCCTACCCAGGTACGTGGGGAGTTTCTTGCCTTTGGGGAGGTCTGAGGTCTTCTGCCAGGGTTCGGTGGGTGTTCTATAGGAGAAGTTCCACGTGTAGATGTATTTCTGATGTATCTGTGAGGAGGAAGGTGATCCCTGCGTCTTACTCTTCAGCCATCTTCTTGCCCCCCCCCTATTTTTTCTTTTTTTGCTCCATTTTCATCTGAGCCATGTGGCTCACAGGGTCTTGGTGTTCCAGCTGGGTGTCATGCCTATGCCTCTGAGGTTGGAGAGCCGAGTTCAGGACATTGATCCACCAGAGACCTCCCAGCTCCACGTAATATCAAACGGTGAAAGCTCTCCCAGAGATCTCCATCTCAACGCTAAGACCCAGCTCCACTCAATGACCGGCTAGCTACAGGGCTGGACACGCTATGCCAAACAACTAGCAAGACAGGAACACAACCACCCCCATCAGCAGAGAGGCTGCCTAAAATCATAAGGTCACAGACACTGCAAAACACACCACCTGACATGGTCCTGCCTGCCAGAAAGACAAGACCCAGCCTCATCCACCATAACACAGGGACTAGTCCCCTTCACCAAGAAGCCTACACAACACACTGAACCAACCTTACCCACTGGGGGAAGACACCAAAAACAATGAGAACTATGAACCTGTAGCTTGTGAAAAGGAGACACCAAACACAGTAAGTTAAGCAAAATTAGTAGACAGGGAAATACATAGCAGATGAAGGAACAAGGTAAAAACCCACCAGACCAAACAAATGAAGAGGAAATAGGCAGTCTACCTGGAAAAGAATTCAGAGTAATGATAGTAAAGATGATCTGAACTCTTGGAAATAGAATGGAGAAAACACAAGAAACGTTTAACAAGCACCTAGAAGAACTAAACAACAAACAGACAATGATGAACAACACAATAAATGAAACTAAAAATGCTGTAGAAGGAATCAGTAGCAGAATAACTGAGGAAGGAAAACAGATAAGTGACCTGGAAGATAAAACAGTGGAAATAACTACTGCAGAGTGGAATAAAGAAAAAAGAATGAAAAGAACTGAGGACAGTCTCAGAGCCCTCTGGGACAACATCAAATGCACCAACATTCGAATTATAGGGATACCAGAGAAGAGAGAAAAAGAAAGGGACCGAGAAAATATTTGAAGAGATTATAGTTGAAAATTCCTTAATATGGGAAAGGAAATTGTCAGTCAAGTCCAGGAAGCACAGAGTCTCATAAAGGAAAAATCCAAGCAGAAACACACCAAGATACATATTAATCCAACTATCAAAAATTAAATACAAAGAAAAAATATTAAAAGCAACAAGGGAAAAAACAAATAACAAAGAAGGGTATCACCATAAGGTTAACAGCTGATCTTTCAGCAAAAACTCTGCAAGCCAGAAGGGAGTGGCAGGACATATTTAAAGTGATGAAGGAGACAAACCTACAACCAAGATTACTCTACCCAGCAAGGATCTCATTCGGATTTGACTGAGAAATTAAAACCTTTACAGACAAGCAAAAGCTAGGAGAATTCAGCACCACCAAACCAGCTTTACAACAAATGCTAAAGGAACTTCTCTTGGCAGGAAACAGAAGAGAAGGAAAAGACCTACAATAACACACCAAATACAATTTAGAAAATGGTAATAGGAACCAACATATCGATAATTACCTTAAATGTAAATGGATTAAATGCTCCAACCAAAAGACACAGATTGGCTGAATGGATACAAAAACAAGACCCGTATATCTGCTGTCTACAAGAGACCCACTTCAGACCTAGGGACACATGCAGACTGAAAGTGAGGGGATGGAAAAAGATATCCCATGCAAATGGAAATCAAAAAAAGCTGGAGTAGCAATTCTCATATCAGACAAAACAGACTTTAAAATAAAGATGATTACAGGAGACAAAAAAGGACCCTACATAATGATCAAGGGATCAAACTTAGAAGAAGATATAACAATTGTAAATATATATGTACCCAACATAGGATCACATCCATACATAAGGCAAATACTAACAGCCATAAAAGGGGAAATCGACACTAACACAATCAGAGTAGGGGACTTTAACACCCCATTTTCACCAATGGACAGATCATCCAAAAATGAAAATAAATAAGGAAACAAAGCTTTAAATGATACATTAAACAAGATGGACTTAATTGATATTTATAGGACATTCCATCCAAAAACAACAAAATACACTTTCTTCTCAAGTGCTCATGGAACATTCTCCAGGAGAGATCATATCTTGGGTAACAAAACAAGCTTTAGTAAATTTAAGAAAATTGAAATCATATCAAGTACCTTTTCTGACCACAACGCTCTGAGACTACATATCACTTACAGGAAAAAATCTGTAAAAAATACAAACCCATGGAGGCTAAGCAGTACACTATTAAATAACCAAGAGATCACTGAAGAAATCAAAGAGGAATTGAAAAAATAGCTAGAAACAAATGAAAATGAAAACATGATGACCCAAAACCTATGGGATGCAGCAATAGCCATTTTATGAGGGAAGTTTATAGCAATACAATCCTATCTCAAGAATCAAGAAACATCTCAAATAAACAACCTAACCTTACACCTAAAGCAATTAGAGAAAGAAGAACAAAAAAGCCCCAAAGGTAGCAGAAGGACAGAAATCATAAAGATCAGAGCAGAAATAAATAAAAAAGAATTGAAGGAAACAATAACAAAGATCAATAAAAGTAAAAGCTGGTTCTTTGAGAAGATAAACAGAATTGATAAACCATTAGCCAGACTCATCAAGAGAAAAAGGGAGAAGACTCAAATCAATAGAATTAGAAATGGAAAAGAAGTAAAAACTGACACTGCAGAAATACAAAGCATCATGAGAGATTACTACAAGAAACTATATGCCAATAAATTGGACAACCTGGAAGAAATGGACAAATTCTTAGAAAAGCACAGCCTTCTAAGACTGAACCAGGAAGAAATAGAAAATATAAACAGACCAATCATAAGGGATGAAATGGAGACTGTGATTAAAAATCTTCCAACAAACAAAAACCCACTAACAGATGGCTTCAAAGGCGAATTCTATCAAACATTTAGAAAACAGCTAACACCTATCCTTCTCAAACTCTTCCAAAAGATAGCAGAGGGAGGAACACTCCCAAACTCAGTCTACGAGGCCACCATCACCCTGATACCAAACAAAGATGTCACAAAGAAAGAAAATTACAGGCCAATATCACTGATGAACTTAGATGCAAAAATCCTCAACAAAATACTAGCAAACAGAATCCAACAGCACATTAAAAGGATCATACACCATGATCAAGTGGGGTTTATCCCAGGAATGCAAGGATTCCTCAATATACACAAATCAATCAATGTGATACACCATATTAAGAAATAAAGGAGATGGACCATGTGATCATCTCAATAGATGCAGAAAAAGTGTTCAACAAAATTCCACACTTATTTATGATAAAATTCCTCCAGAGAGTAGGCATAGAGAAAACCTACCTCAACATAATAAAGGCCATATATGACAAACCCGCAGCCAACATTGTTCTCAATGGTGAAAAACTGAAACCATTTCCTCTAAGATCAAGAACAAGACAAAGTTTTCCACTCTCACCACTATTATTCAACAAAATTTTGGAAGTTTTAGCCACAGCAATCAGAGAAGAAAAAGAAATAAATGGAATCCAAATAGGAAAAGAAGTAAAGTTGTCACTGCAGATGACATGACACTATACGTAGAGAATCCTAAAGACTCTATCAGAAAACTACTAGAGCTAATCTGTGACTTTAGTAAAGTAGCAAGATACAAAATTAATGAACAGAAATACCTTGTATTCCTATACACGAATGATGAAAAATCTGAAAGAGAAATTAAGGAAACACTCCCATTTACCACTGCAACAGAAATGAATAAAATACCTAGGAATAAACCTAACTAAGGAGACAAAGGACCTGTATGCAGAGAACTGTAAGACACTAATGAAAGAAATTTAAGATGATAGAGACAGATGGAGAGATATAGCATGTTCTTGGATTGGAAGACTCAACATTGTGAAAATGACTCTACTACCCAAAGCAATCTACAGATTCAATGTAATCCCTATCAAACTATCAATGGACTTTTTCACAGAACTCAAGCAATAATTTTCACAATTTGTATGAAACCACAAAAGACTCCAAACAGCCAAAGCAATCTTGAGAAAGAAAAACAGAGCTGGAGGAATCAGACTCCTGGACTTCAGACTATACTACAAAGCTACATTAATCAAGACATTATGGTACTGGTACAAAAACAGAAATATAGATCAATGGAACAGGATAGAAAGCCCAGAGATAAACCCACACACATATGGTCACCTTATTTTTTATAAAGGTGGTAAGAATATACAATGGAGAAAAGACAGCCTCTTCAATAAATGGTGCTGGGAAAACTGGACTGCTACATGTAAAAGAATGAAATTAGAACCCTCCCTAACATCATACACAAAAATAAACTCAAAATGGATTAAGACCTAAATGTAAGGCCAGACATTATAAAATTCTTAGAGGAAAACAAATGCAGAACACTCTATGACATAAACCACAGCAAGATCCTTTTTGACCCACCTCCTAGAGATATGGAAATAAAAACAAAAGTAAACAAATGGGACCTCAGGAAACTTAAAAGCTTTTGCACAGCAAAGGAAACCATAAAAAAGATGAAAATACAACCCTCAGAATGGGAGAAAATATTTACCAATGAAGCAACTGACAAAGGATTAATCTACTAGCAGCTCATGCAGCTCAATATCAAAAAAAACCAAACAACCCAATCCAGAAATGAGCAGAAGATCTAAATAGACATTTCTCCAAATAAGTTATACAGATTGCCAACAAACTTCATGAAAGTATACTCAACATCACTAACCATTAGAGAAATGCCAATCAAAACTACAATGAGGTATCACCTCACACCAGTCAGAATTGCCATCATCAAAAAATCTACAAACATTAAGTGCTGGAGAAGGTGTGGAGAAAAAGGAACCCTTTTGCACTCTTGGTGGGAATGTAAATTGATACAGCCACTATGGAGAACAGTATGGAGGTTCCTCAAAAAACTAAAAACAGAACTACATTACCACTCAGCAATCCCAGTACTGGCCATATGCCCTGAGAAAACCATAATTTAAAAAGCATCATGTACCATAATGTTCATTGCAGCTCTATTTACAATAGCCAGGACATGGAAGCAACTTAAGTGTCCTTTGACAGATGAATGGATAAAGAAGATGTGGCACATATATACAACAGAATATTACTCAGTCATAAAAAGAAACGAAATTGAGTTATTTGTATTGAGGTGGATGGACCTAGAGTCTGTCATACAGAGTGAAGTAAGTCAGAAAGAGGAAAACAAATATGCTAACACATATATATGGAATCTAAAAAACAAAAATTGTTTCTGAAGAACTTAGGGGCAGGAGAGGAATAAAGACGCAGATGTAGAGAATGGACTTGAGGACACGGGGAGGGGGAAGGGTATGCTGGGACAAAGTGAGAGAGTGGTGTGGAATTACATACACTACTGAATGTAAAATAACTAGTGGGAAGCAGCTGCCTAATGCAGCTCCGGAGATCAGCTCAGTGCTTTGTGACCACCTAGAGGGGTGGGATAGGGAGGGTGGGAGGGAGATGCAAGAGGGAGGAGATATGGGGATATATGTATATGTATTCACTTTGTTATAAAGCAGAAACTAACACACCATTGTAAAGCAATTATACTTCAATAAAGATGTTAAAAAAACAAACAAAAAAATAATATATATCCAAGCAGGAAATGTTCTAGACTTGGGAAATACCCAGCAAGGAGTTGTCTGCAGGCAGGTAGGGCCCTATTCTCCAATCAGGCTAAACAGTGGCTTTCAGCCATCCATTTGCCAATTTTGATTGAGATGAGTCTGCAAGGGGCCAAGAAAACTTAAAGGCTAGATACCATGATTACAAAAATGCTAAAAAGCAGGGACATAGTGCAGGAAATTTGTATAGAGTAAGAAAACTTGATAGCCAAGGATGGTAAAAGGTAAAATGTGGTTGAGAACAAATTATTAGCTGTCAGGCTTAGATTCTTGGTTTGAATTGGAAACAATTGCAAAGACTGCCCTATACAAATACAAGGCATCAGAGGCACTCCACACAGGCTGTTGTTGTGTTTTGTTCTGTAATTCCAAGTGGAAGCTCTGTTTGAGCATATTTGCTATAAGATAGAATCAGAGTATTTCAGCTGGGAGGACACTGGAGATAACCTTGGACTCCTTCCCCTCTCACCCCCAACAGGGCCACTCACATTTTACATTCAAAGAGTAATGGGCTTGCGCTCTGGCTGAGTAATTTTGCAGTTGAGATAAAGTATGTCGGAAACCTGTAAGCTCAGTTCCTCTAGAGCTAGGCTAGTATGGTTATTAAATGATCCAACTATGGAGCCAAAAAGGGCTGCCTGGTAATCCTGACACTGCCACTCAATACCTGTGTGAACTTGAATAAGTCATTTAGCCTCAGTTACCTCACATGTAAAATGGAATTAATAATATTTGCCTCACAGATAGCTTTGAGTATTAAGTAAAATGTTATTCTAAAATTATTATTTTAAAATGTTTAGGACATTGCTTAGCACATAATATAATAATATTATTACTGTTAGTCTTCTAACAACATAACAAATGATGACCCACCTCACTGGTTCATCTGGGTTCCCAACACTCAGCCGGTTTCATTTGTCCTTTGTCAACTCCCTTTCTCATTCCAAATCCTCATTATTCATCTTTTGAATCCCCCATGTTCCTTCCACCTAATTCAAAGTTGAACTGACTTAAGACTGAATAAAATGATGGAAAATAATAAAACAAAACAAAACCAACCAAACAACAAAAAAATTCCCATTCTTTCAAAGTTTTAAACCAAATTATTTTAAAATAAAGTAGAATTTAGGAAATCTATTAGTTTCTGAGACACTTATGCTTTTTTAAAATCACCATCCCTCCAACTTCTCGCCTTTTTCACCATCTGACTTATCTATGATTATCTGTCTATTATCTGTTCCTTCAACCATGATGTAAGCTCCACAAAGGTAAGAAATTTGTCTTTTTAATTTTTAAAATTACTGCTGCAGCCTCAGCACCTAGAGATTTGCCTGATATGAAGCAGCAACTCATTAAATGTTTCTTGATTTATTAATGGTAAATAATTAGTTGCACTATGATTTCTCCCACCTCTTTTACTAGCTCCTTCTCTTCTTTAGCTCCCTTTCTATGGAGATTCTATAGCACTTAAGTGTTTGAACTTTACTCTTAGGATTTTCTTTCTCTTTTTTTTTTTTTTTTTTGGCCAATGTTAATTCATAATTAGTTCTACTGCATTTTATTTTCAATATCTTTCCCATTCCCACTGCCTACTCTTGGTTAAAGTACATGCCCTGTAATAGAAAATGCCTTATTTCTTTTCCTAACTTTAATCTCTCTGGTTATTCAATGCAGCCTGCAATTTATTTCCACATCACTATCTCCAGAATGCCATTTTAATCAACAGACTCCATTTTTTCCAGGAATGATTATTGGCCCTGATTCTTATCAGATGGATTATGATTGGGAAGAATGAACATGCCCTTCCCTATTCCCCTGCCAACACACAATCCGTAAAACATTAGTTTACTTTATTGATTTATCAACATAAGAATATGTCATTTTATCAGAATCAGAGAGGTTCCACTAGCCAGGGGCAGATTCAGCATAAATAAATCCTATTCCCTTCCAACCTCAAGACTCAAACAGAAATATATACAGCTTTTGGTGAGATTATTCACCCAATATAGGGTCTTATCAGCACTGGAAATTTCAGTTACCCTATGATCACATGAAGCTTACATCATTTAATGGCTTTTACTTCTTAAATGAAAGTAAGTCCCAACAATGTCAAATCCATGGGATTTTCCCAGATTTACTGAATAATATATCTGCTTTCAGCCTTCCTGCTTTCTGGAAATTATATTTTCCTATAGACAATTCCTCAACTCTGTTATACCACCGTTAAATCTTAATGGTTCTTATACTGAGTCTGATCCAAATAAATCTGTTTCCACAATGTCTGTTGAAACTCGGTAGGTCATATATCTAGGTATCATAGATCCTGGGGAAAATGGGGTAACACAGTCAGTTTGTTAAGTAAAGACTCTTGAGTGAGCCTGTTTCACCACTTAATAGCTGTGTAACCTTGGGCACACCTCACAGCTCTCAACCTCATTTTCTCTATCTATAAAATGGGGATGATAATGGCATCCATATAATAACACAGTTGTTTTCTTTTTAATTGAACATTAATCCTCGGGGTCGGTAGTAATGAATTCTCTAACATCTTTTGTATTATGCATCCCTTTCCATCATCATATGATAGTTCTATAGGATGTAAATAATTTCAGAGTGTACCATCATCAGAGATCACTTTCTGACTATGATGAAGCAATTCAAAAGTAGAACCATTCCAAAAGCATGTTTAAAAACAGACAAAAGTAAGGACATGGTTGAAACCACAAAAATAGCCAGTCATGTTCTCCTGGCTCACATAAGAGAATTCTCTCATGAGATGCCTTTTTAGCCTCACTCTGTTTCTCCACCTCCTAGATTAAAAAAAAGAGAGAGAGAGAGAGAGAGAGAGAAAGAAAGAAAAACCCCAACCATAAAAATTTCTCCTCTTTCGAGCAATACCCAATCCACAAGAAAACCACATTTCAGCAGAACACCTATCACAAACCTCCTCTAAAACACCTAACATAAGCCTAACCCCCATATTACAAACCCCTTCTAAAAACCAAAGCAAAACAAAACCCTCTTGTTTACATGCCCCAGATTCCATGTGGTGTTCAGTCATCCTTGTTGCAAGAAGTCATAAACCCCACTTAGTTTGACTACAGGTATGGTTCTAGTGGTCTTTGTCTGGTGGGCAGCAACTAGAGCTTGACAAAGACTTTTTTGTATCATGTTTTGGTCCTATATAAACTTTGACCTCACTGAACACTAATTTTAACCCAACCTCTCTATATCGAATATTCTCAAGTAGAAAATTGTGTGAGGGTGGAAATCTAGCACATATATTTTAAAAGTGTTGTTCTAAGATAAAACAAATTAACAACAACAACAAAAAGAACACACTACATTGGAACCAGGCTCTTTCTTGATGCAAAATCACACAGAGAAAATTACTTAATAAGAGGGGCAGAATTTTCTCAGCTCCACTCATTTGCTCTTGCAAGTAAAACTTCCAATCAATTCAATTTCTGCCTTAAATGTGAAGGACCACCCATCATTCCCTTGGATCTTTAACTGTCTTTGGAGATCCTTGATCGCACTTACTCCTTAGGGAGACCCAACGAATCGGGGCAATTATCTACCAATCCCATCAGTCAGAAGGAGGTGAATGGTGCCAAACCCCACTAAATATAACTCATTCACAAAACCTTCCTCAAAAACTCAGTGTCATACAGGCCTCTGTCAGCTGGTCTCTAAGAGCTATTCTTTTTTAAAAAAAATTTTTAACATCTTTATTGGAGTATAATTGCTTTACAATGGTGTGTTAGTTTCTGCTTTATAACAAAGTGAATCGGCTATATGTATATATGTATACATATATCCCCATATCTCCTCCCTCTTGCGTCTCCCTCCCACCCTCCCTATGCCACCCCTCTAGGTGGTCACAAAGCACCGAGCTGATCCCCCTTTCTTATGTGGCTGCTACCCAGTAGCTATCTATTTTACATTTGGTTGTGTATATATGTCCATGCCACTCTCTCACTTCATCCCAGTTTACCCTTTCCCCTCCCGTGTCCTCAAGTCCATTGTCTAAGAGATATACTTAGCTCAAGATTCTCTCCTATAACTTTCTGACTCCCTTAAACCTGAACCATAGAAGTCATGGTTGTCATGCCAAATCCATTCCTGATACCACCTGAAGCATGTTAAGTAATTATGGACTAATAAGTAGAGGCAATACTTACTCATATCCCTTGATTTTTAGCACCTTATCTGATTTACCTGAGCTGGAAAAGCTTATGAAAAGTGTGGTAGCTACATAAGACAAGAACATATTCACAGTAGCTTAAAAATGTTTCTTGGCCCCTAGAATCTCAGATAAGTTCACACAGTTGAAAGGTAATTCTTAATGTGTTACTGCTATTTTATACTAATTTACATCAACAGTCCTGTTATCTTCTACTAACCACCTTCCATTTGAGGGAATTATACAAACATTAGACTCACATTATCATCAGAAAGACAAAACAAAGATTCAATGGCCAGGTGACCTTGAAAAATAAATTTGTTATCTTGAAAAGCCATTTCCCTGAAGATCCTTATTACATAGCACAAATCTGACAATATTCTGCCTCTTGTTTATAACCTTAATTTCATCAGTTAAACAACTGCTAGGCATATAGCAATAATCTATTTAATAATTCATTAAGTAACTACATTCTTTTTCTTATGAATTTCAAATATGTCTGAATGAGCAATTTAAGAATTTTGAGAAAACCTAAATAAATAAAAAATTGTTAAACTAAGTAAAAATTAACATATATTTAACTTCTTTTTAAAATAACATGTAGTGCATTCTATTTTCCGTATATTGGTATATTAACTATTCTCCCTCCCCTTCTTTAAAAAAAAGACAAAACACTTCCAGCTTAAAAACCACCCAAAATTTTTAAAAGTATTTACTCACATTTTTAACTTTCTTAATGAACACTAACATGCCTATGTGGCAGGAAAGTAAGGGAAATCCTTAGAGACCAAAAACGGACAAGATGGTACAAATGCAAAGCACTAAATGAAGTTTGAAGTGCACTGTAGCCTTTTGTGTCTATGATCCTGGGGGCTCAAAGCAGAGGTCTTCAAACCTCAGTGTATGCTTCCAGATTACTCTAGGACTTTCTAGTTGATGTGGGCACAGACAGCAGCTTTAAACAAATTATTTTCACATTAACTTCCATCTGTATTTTTTCCTAAAATTCATCTGTCTGAGAATATGTCTATGGTCAAAGTTTTCAGCAGTGTTGCTATTTCTAGTTTCCACTCCTACCCTTCCTAATATAATTTTCCCACTCCCACAGCCCCCAAAAAAGTTAAAAATCAAAATTTTAACCCACCTAAATTTTATTGAATTACATTGTCTATGTATAAAAAAATCTGAAGTGTTTAAAAAAAGGAAGGTAAAAGAAACAGAAGAAAAAAAAAGAAAAAAGGAAATAAAAGATTCAAAAAACAAACATTTTAAAACAACAATTCAAAATAATCTTC
Organism: Kogia breviceps; assembly: GCF_026419965.1. Lineage (NCBI taxonomy): Eukaryota > Metazoa > Chordata > Mammalia > Artiodactyla > Physeteridae > Kogia > Kogia breviceps. Next base: position 51,735,673 of record NC_081322.1, read on the forward strand.
TCAGCATAGTCTCTGTAATCAAAGAACTGCTTCAGCTGCTTTTCTCACATGATTTCAAATAGAAGTCATTTTTGACATATCAAAGTTATATCTTTGATTCCAAAAACATATATCAGAGATAAGTTAGGTTAAACAATTATTGAAGCTTATACGAGGGTCATTTTCATTAAATTTTGGCAATAGATTAGTGGACACTGAAAAATACTTGGGCGTTATTTATACTTGGATGCGTATCTGCTCACTATCACCAGGCAACTAATTATATGCCTAATTATTTGTGTATTTCATGTACTTATTTGTTTTATATTAATCTACTTGGAATATGTTGAGAATTCTACTGTTAATAATGTCCTTAACAACAATCACTAATGCCTGTTTTGTAAGCCCCGAATTTATTGGTAGATCATCTACTCTCTCTTCATTTGCTGTTAATTTCCATTGAAGCTTGCCTTATTCTAGCAATAAGTGTCATTCATCTATGAGTACATGAATTAATTTTTAAGAGACCTATCCATCTCATTAAGTAATACATTTCCAGTAAAATTTTATTTTTCACGTTTTAATCAATTATGTACTATTAATAATTATATAGTAATTTAATACAAAGAAACCTGGTTAACATTTAGAGCTTTATAGGAATTGAAAAATCAACTTCAATTTATAAATATAATTTACTTGAGAAATATGATAGAGCCACAAAAAAGTTCATGCATGAAATATAGCATAATAGAATAAATTTCTTATGTAGGAAATGCCATGCAAATATGAGTTGATGAAGGAAGGCACCTGGTTGACTGAAAATAATCCAAGGTACTCATGCAGGATTGCTTGGTTCATGAGCTAAATTGGATTCTTTCCTTCTTTTCTCAGAAGGGGAGGCTATATTAAAAATGAGTTTCCAATGGGACCAGTGGCTTTTCCACCACTAGAGGGGTCTACAATTTCCCACTGACCTCAAGGCTTCCAGGTGATGAGCACCTGGTATTCCAAATAGTTTTTGTAAAATGCTGTCATTCAAATCCAGACTTGTAGGTGTGCAGGATATTCATTTGACACTTTACTTATAAGATTGCTCTCACATTTTCCATAGCTTTAAGGAGAAAAATGGAGGAGAATGTCCATCCACTGGAATACAATCCATACTGCATGTCCAGCAGGGCACCCTGCCCTCTCATGGGACAACGGGAGCATAGGGGCTCATGGCTTCTCTGTGGCTGACTTTAGCCTTGCTGGCTTCCCCCAAATAAAATCTGTTGCTAACTTACACCATAGCTTGTAGAATCTTTGTACAACATGTGGGGCTACACATGGGACCATGTTAGCATAGAAAACAATGTAAGATTTATGAATGTTGAAATATAACATTACAATATATTTTATGTGGATACTAGTGGGTATAATAGATCTACAACATATCAAAATTCTTTTAGGGGCTATGAAAACAAAAGTAACTCTTGATGACCAGTAATCCAGATATTTAATTTTAACTGATCATGCAAGGCAGGAGGTATGGATATGAGAAGTTTATAAACAGAAACCTGCAGAAAGACAGAAACGATTAAGGACCACGCCTTCATTGAAAAGATGAATCAGAACAAACAGGTGCCAAAAAGAAGACTCTAAGGTAACTTGCCTGACTTAGTTTTAATGGTGTGTGTAAAGAGTTTATCTTCTCTTGAATTTGTAACCACAGGCTACCTCTCATGTAATTTTGGGACTGAAATAATGCTACCAATGAAATCCCTAAATCTCCAAGCTCAGTACATTGCTGAAAGTGGTTCCAGGTTGGCGGTACTCTAGACACCCAGCAGAAGCAAACAGAAATACTCTCTAGAGGAGCATACTTTAAAACCAGTCTCAAAGAATTTTCTCTTATAAATCTCTAAGGAATGTGAGCTTCAATATGAAAACAGTGTGAGATTTACATCATTATAATTGGAGTTTCAGAAAGAGATAAGAAGCATAAGAGGGGGAGCGAGAAGATGGCTGAAGAGTAAGACGCGGGGATCACCTTCCTCTTCACAGATACATCAGAAATACATCTACACGTGGAACTTCTCCTATACAACACCCACCGAACGCTGGCAGAAGACCTCAGACCTCCCCAAAGGCAAGAAACTCCCCACGTACCTGGGTAGGGCAAAAGAAAAAAGAATAAACAGAGACAAAGAATAGGGACGGGACCTGCACCAGTGGGAGGGAGCCGTGAAGGAGGAAAGATTTCCACACACTAGAAGCCCCTTCGCGGGCGGAGACTGCGGGCACCGGAGGGGGAAGCTCTGGAGCCGCGGAGGACAGCTCGGCCACAGGGTGCGGAGGGCAAAGCGGAGAGATTCCCGCAGAGGATCAGTGCCGACCGGCACTCAGAGGCTTGTCTGCTCACCCGCTGGGGCGGGCGGGGGCTGGGAACTGAGGCTCCGGCTTCAGGCGGATCCCAGGGAAAGGTCTGGAGTTGGCAGAGTGAAAACAGCCTGAAGGGGTTAGTGCACCACGGCTAGCCAGGAGGGAGTCCGGGAAAAAGTCTGGAGCTGCCGAAGAGGCAAGAGACCTTTTCTTCCCTCTTTGCTTCCTGGTGTGCGAGGAGAGGGGTTTAAGCGCGCCGCTTAAAGGAGCTCCAGAAACGGGCGCGGAGCTACCGAAGAGACAAGAGAGTTTTTCTTGCCTCTTCACTTCCTGGGGCGCAAGGAGAGGGGATTAAGGGCACTGCCTAAAGGAGCTCCAGAAACGGGCGCGAGCTGCGGCTGTCGGCACGGACAACAGAGACGGATGTGAGACGCTAAGGTTGCTACTGCCGCCACCAAGAAGCCTGTGTGCGAGCACAGGTCTCTCTCCACACCGGCCCTCCCGGGAGCTCGTGCAGCCCGCCACTGCCGGGGTCCCGGGATCCAGGGACAGCTTCCCCGGGAAAACGCACGGTGCGCCTCGGGCCGATACAGCGTCATGCCGGCCTCTGCCGTTGCAGGCTCACCCCGCATCCGTGCCCCTCCCTCCCCCTGGCCTGTGCCAGAGCTACCAAATCAGCTGTTCCTTTAACCCCGTCCTGTCTGAGCGAAGGGCAGACGTCCTTGGACGACCTACGTGCAGAGGCGGGGCCAAGTCCAAAGCTGAACCCCAGGAGCTGTGCGAACAAAGAGGAGAGGGGGAGGTCCCTCCCAGCAGCCTCAGAAGCAGCAGATTAAAGCTCCACAATCAACTTGAAGTGCCAGTGCCCTGCATCTGTGGAAAACCTGAACAGACAGCGAAATACCCCAAGGTGAGGAGGTGAGCTTTGGGAGCAAGATATACTATTATTTTCCACTTTTTTTCTTTTTGTGAGTGTGTATATGTGTCCTATTGTGTGAGATTTTTGTCTGTATAGCTTTGTTTTCACTATTTGTCCTAGGGTTAGACCAACCCATTTTTTTTTTGTTGTTTTGTTTTCTTTTTTCTTTAATAGAAATTTTTCTACTTAATAATTTTTTTTATTTTAGTAACTATATTTTATCCTACTTTATTTTCTCTTCTCCCTTTCTTTCTTCCTTTCTTCCCTCCTTTCTTTCCTACTTCCCTCCTTCCTCCCTTCCTTTCTTCCTCCTTCCCTTCCTTTCTTCCTTCCTTCCTTCCCTCCCTTCCTCCTTCCTTCCTTCCTTTCTTTCCTTTCTATTTTTTTCTCCCTTTTATTTTGAGCCATGTGGATTAAAGGCTCTTGGCACTCCAGCCAGGTGTCAAGGCTGTGTCTCAGAGGTGGGAGAACCAACCTCAGGACACTGGTCCACAAGAGACCTCCCAGCTCCACGTAATATCAAACGGCGAAAATCTCCCAGAGATCTCCATCTCAACACCAAGACCCAGCTTCACTCAAGGACCAGCAACGAACAGTGCTGGACACCCTATACCCAACAAAGAGCAAGACAGGTCTACAGCCCCAGGCATTAGCAGAGAGGCTGCCTAAAATCATAATAAGGCTACCAACATCCCCATACACACCACCAGACGTGGACCTGCCCACCAGAAAGACAAGATCCAGCCTCATCCACCAGAACAGAGGCACTAGTCCCCCCAACCAGGAAACCTGCTCAACCCACTGAACCAACCTCAGCCACTGGGGACAGCCACCAAAAACAGAGGGAACTACGAACCTGCAGCCTGCAAAAAGGAGACCCCAAACACAGCAAGATAAGCAAAATGAGAAGACAGAAAAACATACAGCAGATGAAGCAGCAAGACAAAAACACACCAGACCTAACAAATGAAGAGGTAATAGGCAGTCTACCTGAGAAAGAATACAGAATAATGATAGTAAAGATGATTCAAAATCTTGGAAATAGAATAGACAAATTGCAAGAAACAGTTAACAAGGACCTAGAAGAAATAAAGAGGAAGCAAGTAACGATGAGCAACACAATAAATGAAATGTAAAATACTCTAGATGGGATCAATAGCAGAATAACTGAGGAAGAAGGACGGATAAGTGACCTGGAAGGTAAAACAGTGGAAATAACTACTGCAGAGCAGAAGAAAGAAGAAAGAATGAAAAGAACTGAGGACAGTCTCAGAGACCTCTGGGACAACATTAAACGCACCAACATTCGAATTATAGGGGTCCCAGAAGAAGAAGAGAAAAAGAAAGGGACTGAGAAAATATTTGAAGAGATTATAGTTGAAAACTTCCCTAATATAGGAAAAGAAATAGTCAATCAAGTCCGGGAAGCACAGAGAGTCCCATACAGGATAAACCCAAGGATAAACACACCAAGACACATAATAATCAAACTGTCAAAAATTAAATACAAAGAAAACATATTAAAAGCAGCAAGGGAAAAACAACAAATAACACACAAGGGAGTCCCCATAAGGTTAACATCTGATCTTTCAGCAGAAACTCTACAAGCCAGAAGGGAGTAGCAGGACATATTTAAAGTGATGAAGGAAAAAATCCTACAACCAAGATTACTCTACCCAGCAAGGACCTCATTCAGATTTGATGGAGAAATTAAAACCTTTACAGACAAGCAAAAGCTGAGAGAGTTCAGCACCACCAAACCAGCTCTACAACAACTGCTAAAGGAACTTCTCTAAGCAAGAAACACAAGAGAAGGAAAAGACCTACAAGAACAACCCGAAACAATTAAGTAAATGGTAATAGGAATACATATATCAATAATTACCTTAAATGTAAATGGATTAAATGTTCCCACCAAAAGACACAGACTGGCTGAATGGATACAAAAACAGGACCCATATATATGCTGTCTACAAGAGACCCACTTCAGACCTAGGGACACTTACAGACAAAGTGAGGGGATGGAAAAAGATATTCCATGCAAATGGAAATCAGAAGAAAGCTGGAGTAGCAATTCTCACATCAGACAAAATAGACTTTAAAATAAAAACTATTACAAGAGACAAAGAAGGACACTACATAATGATCAAGGGATCGATCCATGAAGAAGACATAACAATTGTAAATATTTATGCACCCAACATAGGAGCACCTCAATACATAAGGTAAATATACTAACAGCCATAAAAGGGGAAATCAACAGTAACACAATCATAGTAGGGGACTTTAACACCCCACTGTCACCAATGGACAGATCATCCAAAATGAAAATAAGGAAGCACAAGCTTTAAATGATACATTACACAAGATGGATTTACTTGATATTTATAGGACATTCCATCCAAAAACAACAGAATACATATTTTTCTCAAATGCTCATGGAACATTCTCGAGGATAGATCATATCTTGGGTCACAAATCTAGCCTTGGCAAATTTAAGAAAATTGAAATCGTATCAAGTATCTTTTCTGACCACAACGCTATGAGACTAGATATCAATCACAGGAAAAGATCTGTAAAAAATACAAACACATGGAGGCTAAACAATACACTACTTAATAACGAAGTGATCACTGAAGAAATCAAAGAGGAAATCAAAAAATACTTAGAAACAAATGACAATGGAGACACAACGACCCAAAACCTATGGGATACAGCAAAAGCAGTTCTAAGAGGCAAGTTTATAGCAATACAATCCTACCTTAAGAAACAGGAAACATCTCGAATAAACAACCGAACTTTGCACCTAAAGCAATTAGAGACGGAAGAACAAAAAAACTCCAAATTTAGCAGAAGGAAAGAAATCATAAAGATCAGATCAGAAATAAATGAAAAAGACATGAAGGAAACAATAGCAAAGATCAATAAAAGTAAAAGCTGGTTCTTTGAGAAGATAAACAGAATTGATAAACCATTAGGCAGACTCATCAAGAAAAAAAGGGAGAAGACTCAAATCAATAGAATTAGAAATGAAAAAGGAGATGTAACAACTGACACTGCAGAAATACAAAAGATTATTAGAGATTACTACAAGCAACTCTATGCCAATAAAATGGACAACCTGGAAGAAATGGACAAATTCTTAGAAATGCACAAGCTGCTGAGACTGAACCAGGAAGAAAGAGAAAATATGAACAGACCAATCACAAGCACTGAAATTGAAACTGTGATTCAAAATCTTCCAACAAACAAAAGCCCAGGACCAGATGGCTTCACAGGTGAATTCTATCAAACATTTAGAGAAGAGCTAACACCTATCCTTCTCAAACTCTTCCAAAAGATAGCAGAGGGAGGAACACTCCCAAACTCATTCTATGAGGCCACCATCACCCTGATACCAAAACCAGACAAAGACGTCACAAAGAAAGAAAACTACAGGCCAATATCACTGATGAACATAGATGCAAAAATCCTCAACAAAATACTAGCAAACAGAATCCAACAGCACATTAAGAGGATCATACACCATGATCAAGTGGGGTTTATTCCAGGAATGCAAGGATTCTTCAATATACGCAAATCAATCAACATGATACACCATATCAACAAACTGAAGGAGAAAAACCATATGATCATCTCAATAGATGCAGAAAAATCTTTCAACAAAATTCAACACCCATTTATGATAAAAACCCTGCAGAAAGTAGGCATAGAGGGAACTTTCCTCAACATAATAAAGGCCATATAGGACAAACCCACAGCTAGCATTGTTCTCAATGGTGAAAAACTGAAAGCACTTCCACTAAGATCAGGAACAAGACAAGGTTGCCCACTCTCACCACTATTATTCAACATAGTTTTGGAAGTTATAGCCACAGCAATCAGAGAAGAGAAAGAAATAAAAGGATTCCAAATTGGAAAAGAAGTAAAGCTGTCACTGTTTGCAGATGATATGATACTAAACATGAAGAATCCTAGATATGCTGCTACAGAAAACTACTAGAGCTAATCAATGAATTTGGTAAAGTAGCAGGATACAAAATTAATGCACAGAAATCTCTGGCATTCTTATACACTAATGATGAAAATTCTGAGAATGAAATTAAGAAAACACTTCCATTTACCACTGCAACAAAAAGAATAAAATATCTAGGAATAAACCTACGTAAGGAGACAAAAGACTTGTTTGCAGAAAACTATAAGACACTGATGGAAGAAATTAAAGATGATACAAATAGGTGGAGAAATATACCAACATTGTGAAAATGACTCTATTACCCAAAGCAATCTACAGGTTCAATGCAATCCCTATCAAATTACCACTGGCATTTTTTACAGAACTAGAACAAAAAATTTCACAATTTGTATGGAAACACAAAAGACCCCGAATAGCCAAAGCAATCTTGAGAACGAAAAGTGGAGCTGGAGGAATCAGGCTCCCTGACTTCAGACTCTACTACTAAAGGCCACAGTAATCAAGACAGTATGGTACTGGCACAAAAACAGAAATATAGATCAATGGAACAGGATAGAAAGGCCAGAGATAAACCCACACACATATGGTCACCTTATCTTTGATAAAGGAGGGAAGGATATACAGTGGAGACAAGACAGCCTCTTCAATAAGTGGTGCTGGGAAAACTGGACAGCTACCTGTAAAAGTATGAAATTAGAACACTCCCTAACACCACACACAAAAATAAACTCAAAATGGATTAAAGACCTAAATGTAAGGCCAGACACTATCAAACTCTTACAGGAAAACATAGGCAGAACACTGTATGACATAAATCACAGCAAGATCCTTTTTGACCCATCTCCTAGAGAAATGGAAATAAAAGCAAAAATAAACAAATGGGACCTAATGAAACTTAAAAGCTTTTGCACAGCAAAGGATACCATAAACAAGACCAAAAGACAACCCTCAGAATGGGAGAAAATATTTGCAAATGAAGCAACTGACAAAGGATTAATATCCAAAATTTATAAGCAACTCAGGCAGCTCAATAACAAAAAAACAAACAACCCAATCCAAAAATGGGCAGAAGAACTAAATAGACATTTCTCCAAAGAAGATATACAGATTGCCAACAAACACATGAAAGAATGCTCAACATCATTAATCATTAGAGAAATGCAAATCAAAACTACAATGAGATATCATCTCACACCGGTCAGATTGGCCATCATCAAAAACTCTAGAAACAATAAATGCTGGACAGGGTGTGGAGAAAAGGGAATACTCTTGCACTGCTGGTGGGAATGTCAATTGATACAGCCACTATGGAGAACAGTATGGAGGGTCCTTAAAAAACTACAAATAGAACTACCATACGACCCCGCAATCCCACTACTAGGCATATACCCTGAGAAAACCATAATTCAAAAAGCGTCATGTACCAAAATGTTCATTGCAGCTCTATTTACGATAGCCAGGACATGGAAGCAACCTAAGTGTCCATCAACAGATGACTGGATAAAGAAGATGTGGCACATATATACAATGGAATATTATTCAGCCATAAAAAGAAATGAAACTGATTTATTTGTAATGAGGTGGATAGACCTGGAGTGTGTCATACAGAGTGAAGTAAGTCAAAAGGAGAGAAACAAATACCGTATGCTAACACATATATATGGAATCTAAGAAAACAAAATGTCATGAAGAGATTAGTGGTAGGATGGGAATAAAACACAGACCTACTAGAGCATGGACTTGAGGATATGGGGAGGGGGAACAGTGAGCTGTGACGATGTGAGAGAGTGGCAGGGACATATACATACTGCCAAATGTAAATTAGATAGCTGGTGGGAAGCTGCCGCATAGCACAGGGAGTTCACCTCTGTGCTTTGTGACCACCTAGCGGGGTGGGAGGGAGGGTGATGCAAGATGGAAGAGATATGGGAACATGTGTATATGTATAACTGATTCACTTTGTTGTAAAGGAGAAACTAACACACTATTATAAAACAGTTATACTCAAATAAAGATGTTAAAAAAAGAAAGAAAAAATAAAATAAAATTTATTACAATTAAAAATTAAATTAGAAAGTAATAAAAAAAGAAGAAAAGAAAAATAAAGAATGAAATAGAGAAAGAAGACAGCAACCAAAGCAAAAAACAATTCCACCAATGATAAAAAGTGCTAAAAAATATACTTTAAAAAAAAAGGCCAGAAAAAACCCTAGAACAAATGGTAAAAGCAAAGCTATACAGACAAAATCACACAAAGAAGCATACACATACATACAAAAAGAGAAAAAGGAAAGACATTTATATATCTATATATTAAAAGAAGAAAAGTAGGAAGAGAGCAATCAAATCAATAAACAAATCTACCAATGATAATAAACTCTAAATACTAAACTAAGATAAACATAAAACCAGAAACAAATTAGATGCAGAAAGCAAACCCCAAGTCTATAGTTTCTCCCAAAGTCCACTGCCTCAATTTTGGGATGATTTGTTGTCTATTCAGGTATTCCACAGATGCAGGGTACATCAAGTTGATTGTGGAGGTTTAATTTGCTGATCCTGAGGCTGCTGGGAGAGATTTCCCTTTCTCTTCTTTGTTCACACAGCTCCCGGGGTTCTGCTTGGATTTGGCCCCGCCTCTGCATATAGGTCACCTGAGGGCATCTGTTCCCACCCAGACAGGATGGGGTTAAAGTAGCAGCTGATTAGGGGGCTATGGCTAGCTCAGGCCTGGGGGAGGGAGGGTTATGGAACACAGGGTGAGCCTGCTGTGGCAGAGGCTGGCATGACATTGCAACAGCCTGAGGTATGCTGTGTGTTCTCCAGGGGAAGTTGTCCCTGGACCACAGGACCCTGGCTGTGGCTGGCTGCACAGGCTCCTGGTAGGGGAAGTGTGGAGAGTGACCTATGCTTTCACACAGGCTTCTTGGTGGCTGAAACAGCAGCCTTACCATTGCATGCCCGTCTCTGGTGTCCACACTGATAGCCGCAGCTCGCTCCCATCTCCAGAGCTCATTTAAGCAGTACCCTGAATCCCCTCTCCTCGAGCACCCCAAAACAATAGTCTCTTGCCTCTTAGGCAGGTCCAGCCTTTTTCCTGGACTCCCTCCGGGCTAGCTGTGGTGCATTAGCCCCCTTCAGGCTGTGTTCACGCAGCCCACCCCAGTCCTCTCCCTGGGATCTGACCTCTGAAGCCCAAGCCTCAGCTCCCAGCCTCCACCCACCCTGTGGGTGAACAGACAAGCCTCTTGGCCTGGTGAGAGCTGATCAGCACAGATCCTCTGTGCAGAAATCTTTGGGCTTTGCCCTCTGCACCCCTATTGCTGCGCTCTCCTTTGTGGCTCCAAATCTTCCCCCCCACCACCCTGTCTTCGCCCGCAAAGGGGCTTCCTAGTGTGTGGAAACTTTTCCTCCTTCACAGCTCCCTCCCACTGGTGCAGGTCGCATCCCTAATCTTTTGTCTCTGTTTTTTACTTTTTTTCTTTGCCCTACCCAGGTACGTGGGGAGTTTCTTGCCTTTGGGGAAGTCTGAGGCTCTGCCAGCGTTCAGTAGGTGTTCTGTAGGAGCTGTTCCACATGTAGATGTATTTCTGATGTATTTGTGGGGAGGAAGGTGATCCCCGCGTCTTTCTCCTGTGCCATCTTGAAGGTCTCCTTCGGAATTGTTTAAAATTAAGAAATATCAATGGCAATTAAGAACTGTAATTTTTAAATGAATTACCCTGGAAAATGAGCCTCTTAACAATGTTTATTGCTTCAGGCTTTGGATGTTCCCTTCCATTATATCAGATTCTCTGGGCCACTAATCCCAATATTATACCTTGGAAATTTGTGTTTTCTCTCTAGCATGTTAGGTAGCACCCTCAATCATCTCCTTTTAGCTTGGTTCCTCAAAGAGTTTTGATTTGTACTGATTACAGGTCTGTGATTCTGACAGTCTTCATTTCTTTTTATATTTCATCCACTGTGCAGTTGCTAAATCTGCGTAAAAGTCGGGAGATACGAGTCCGGCCCAATTTTTGCCACTTACATATTTGTAACCTTGAACAAATCATGTAAACATTGTGAACCTATTTTATAGTGTGTAAAAAGGGTATAATAGCATCTAAGAACTATGAAAAAATCAAATGAGAATGTATGTAGAAAAGTGTTTTGTAACTGCAAAATTCAAAGCACATATAATTGATTATTATTATTTTTTTTAAGATGTTATCCTGCAGTGGCTTGCCAGCACTTCTTAACACTAATGCAATTGAGATTCATTTCACTTTTCTCCACTGCATCCGTAGACTCCTGACTTTTAGAAATTCTTCAGCATCGCAGATTAAAGGAGATAGAGTAATATAAAAAGTTCCAGAGCTTATATTAACACTTTCCATGTGTAAAACAGATAGCTAGTGGGAACTTGCTGTACAGCTCAGGGAGCTCAGCTTGGTGCTCTGTGCTGACCTAGATGGGTGGGATGGGGGTGGGAGGGAAGTCCAAGAGGGAGGGCATGTATGTATACATACAGCTGATTCACTTCGTTGTACAGAAGACACTAACACAACATTGTAAAGCAACTATACCCTAATTAAAAAAAAAAAAAAAAAAAAAAAACACATCCCTGTAATAACTTCTTTTTTAAAACTCCTATGACTTGTAACAGAAATTTTGGAGTTCCTATCCTCTATCAAACTAATTCCGCCGCATGAAAATCTAGGACTCTATTTACAGCTGTAGGCCACTCTCGTTGCATATATGATTTACAAATGCTGTTTAACTGTAAGTGGCTGATTTTGCAGTCTTATTATTTGTGCCAGTTTTCAGTATCTCTTCCACATTCTTTCTACCATAGCATATGGCTTTGCATGGTCGATTCAGTAAATATTCATAATTATTCCACTGAGCTTTGGTGATGATGAATGTGTGTGTTATTGGAGGTAAATTGTGCAATCTGCAAGGAAAACAAAGATGAGTTTTTGCTTGGATATTTTTACTCATTTGGTGTTGGAGGCAGATGCTCTACTCCATAGAGAAGCGGGGCATTGCTCTGGGGAGAGGAATGCTGAGCCAGTCACATGCTTTTCTTCTTCCTTGTTTGTGCCTCATGACTGATTAGCAAGCCTTCCCCAAACACTTCTGATGTATGGATGTAACTACTTTCCATACAAGGTTATAAGAATGAGGTAATGCATGCAAAGGCTATTCCTTACCATAAGCAAAAACTGAACTGTGAATGTAAACATTTCATGATACAAAACCAAAACATTTAAATATATCTTGATTAAATATTAGAAGGTGCTTTCTTTCTTGTGTTCCAACACAATGAACACTTAGTCAGACAAAGGCAGTAGCTGAAGTTGTATCAGCAACCAGTAAAGGGTTTTTTGTTTGTTTGTTTTTTACTTTTCCTCTGCTGGCCATTATCCTCAAAACTAATAGAGAAAATCATGAAACCTCTCCTTTCTAAGTTTTACAGTGGAATAAAATTGTTACAAATAGTTCCCAGGAAGTCAGAATTACTACTGTCAAAGAAAACCGAATGCCCAATTACCAGTATTTCATATTTCTGGACACAAGTAAATATGAAGTATGACCCAAATTCATTTGTGCATCAAGGCTGGAAATACACTGGGATTTTCTCTTCTGTGAAAAAATGATTCTTTATAAGAAAAAGAATGAAATGGCTTTAATGTGGATTTACTACTGCCATTGCTGTCTAGGTAAAGCTTAACATTTTACTTTTGAACCAAAAAGAAACCATCAAGTCACAGAAGTAGCGAGTGAGCCCTTTTATACAAGCTTGAGGTCTGATTCAGTAGAAACATATCCATAAATTCTATGAACAGAGAGATGAAGGTCTGAGTATACCGGATCTGCAGGTTCATGAGAAACTAGTAAAGCAAAAGGCAAAGAAAGAAAGAAGTATGCCTCCTCTTTGAACAACATTCTTTGGATTCTAGCAGGGTCATTACAAAACACCCAGAGTACATTCAGGCACAATGTGATAATTCCCAATCTTCACAACTTGCTTTAGTTTATAAAAATGACTGCAACCCCATTTTGTTCCTGGAACTTCCAGAAAACAGTAAAACTTCTCCCTTATTTTAATACTCACCAGCCACCCAGCTAAATGATTTCAGTTGATAGCAGTTATAATATACAGAATATTAGTATTTTGAGGAGCATAGGGAGAGAACGAAATATCTTTATATAAAAAGCTTAGTATAATTATCTTTTTATAAAAGCCTCTAAATAAGACAACAAACAACTTTCCTCAGCAAGCCCATTCACATAGTCCTTTATCTTCCTTTGGAATCTCTTTTGCTAGGTCAAATGAAAGGAATTAGGGTATCTATGAAGGGGATGCAAAGGAAGGAAATAAAGAAGGAAAAATGGCCTCATTTACACTTCCTGGGCTCTTGGCCAGTAGGCGTTGCTTAAGATTCTGCTGGAGGCATTCAGGCTGTTTCTAGGCACTCTGACTTCTAATGGATAGTTGAAGTCCTAAACAAATAAAGTAATGGTGACTGTAGTCCACAGGGGTGCTATTGCCATTTCCCCCTTGTGTGTTTTTGCCTTTGTCTTTGACCTTAGAATGAACAATCCCCAGAGAGCTAGTATCTGCACTGACAATTGAAGCTGGAAGGTCTCTGCAGCGCCCCGGGGTGCACTATCAGTTCACTCATTAAGCAATGGTGGCCTTGCTTTTAAATTAGGGAACTTTGTTCTTCTGAAAATAACTGACAATTAAATTTTGTTTGTTTGTTTGCATACATTCAGGAAAAGAAAGCCTCCTTCAATTCTAAGGTACAGTATACTAGGAGATATTTCCTTGGTTCCCTGGGACTGAATTTAGCGACATTTCATATGGGAGAAGAGCCAAGGCATGAGTGTTCCATTAAAAAAGACGACAACAAATACATTTTGTGTGAGCAGAAATATCCCATGACGTACAGGGAAATGTTTATTCTCTCTCATTTTTCACTTATTCATCATTGCCCCAACTTCTTTCAAAAATGATTCAGGTCAATTTGTAAAAAGACCCAAATGGAGCGGCACATGTCTTAAGTTGGGTTCCTCAGAAACAGATTTTGAGATGAATATTCATATTAAAGTGAATTATTAGAAAGTGTTCTCAAGACAAAAACAGTAGGAAAGAGGGGAATTGGGACTTGGAAAAGAATGAGGCCAAATAAAATCTATAAATACGTGTAGTTCTCCATTCCATATGAATTCAAACTACTTACGATTCTCTTTCCTAATGAGTATTAAAGAGAATATCCATTTGTAGATCAATGTGCATACCAAGTGCCAGAGGGCCTGTTGATGTGTTCTGGTAAAGACACTACATCTAAAACAGCAGTGTGAGTAAATGGCCATAGAGTCCTTTGGGGGAAAGACTGGAGGAATCACTACCGTACACACTTAACATTGTATTATAGGGTCCTTCCTAATCCACGTTCACATTCTCTCTTAATGTATGGGCTCTGTTTCTTGGAACTTCCTAGAAGTTAGTGTCCTATGTTTGTATTACAGTCATTCAGAGCCCCTTTTTCCCTAAAAGTTTAATGCTTAGTCTCAAATCGTGGTATACTGGTTATCACTAAAGAGCCCATTTTCATAAATGTAACCTCTATCATTAACCCCTATGTGTATAGGATAGCTCACACTGAGCTTCTTTACAATGTCAATGTCCCCCTCCCCTATCAAAGTGATCCTTATAACCTTAGGGAAGGTAGTGTCTTCTGAGCTCTGTTAGAGAAAGAAGACAACTGGGGGAAGAGGTTGAGGTTATTGGGTTTTTCATAGCTGACCCATTAGAATAGTTGCCTCTCTTAGGCTACCTTTATTATCCCTTCCATAACATTCTGCTAGGGCATTTCTGGCAACACTGCTTAATTATTATTATTTTTTCTTCCACTTTTACTGAGATATAATTGACATACAGCACTGTATAAGTTTAAGGTGTACAGCATGATGATTTGACTTGCATACATCACAGAATGATACCACAGTAAGTTTAGTACATATCCATCATGTCCTATAGAAACAAAACTTTTTAAAAAAGAAAAAATATTTTTCATTGTGATGAGAACTCTTAGGATTTCCTCTCTTAACAACTTCATATATAACATGTAGCAGTGTTAATTATATTAATTATGTTGTACATTATATCCCTAGTACTTATTCATCATAACTGGAAGTTTGTACTTTTTGACTGCCTTCATCCAATTCCCCCTCCCCCACCCCCTCTTCCGATAACAACAGATTGATCTATTTTTCTATGAGTTTGTTTGTGAAGTATAATTTACCTACAGCACTATATTAATTCCTGGTGCATAACATAGCGATTTGATATTTCTATACATTACAAAATGATCATGATAAGTCTAGTTACCATCTGTCACCATACAAAGGTATTAAATTATTATTAACTATTCCCCACCCTGTACATTTCATACCTGTGTCTCATTTATTTTGTAACCTGAAGTTTGTACCACTTAATTTCCCTCACCTAACAGTGTTTCACTCTTAATATGAACCATTACTTTTTCTAAGCCTTGAAGAGTCATTCTAATTATAGTCAACTATTATAACTGGATCAATAATGTCAAGGCTTGGTGGGTGATAAGAGTAACAGAACTACAAAAAGGCCAAATTTGGAGCCTCAGCAAAGTCTCCAATGCTAAAGTCACAGATGATAGGGAAAGAGTAGGACTCTGAGACTTGGGCTAGGGACATCTGAGAAGATTCCCTAAAGAACATTGAACCCCAGAACCCTCTTTGTCTGCTAAAATAAATTGCTATAGGATATCAAGGATAGGGTAGGTCTGAGGACCACACAAAAGATTCAACTGTGGTGGATGCCTTACAAACTGATAATTTTCTTAAGATCTGACATCCACCTCTTCTGGCTACTAAACTCAATAAGTAGGTCAAGTTGCAGCAAGGCCAGTTGGGAAAGATAGCCTTGCTATAAAGGAATAAAGAAATTACCAATGAAAGAGCTACAGGACCTGACTAATATGTGACAGAAAGAATGGCAGAGCACGCCTGAGAATGGATTTTGAGGTTGTATTTCTCATAGAGGAATAGGGAAGTAGGACCAGGAAGGGAGGGGGGCAAGTAAGGTTGCATTATCAAACAAAGTCATGCTCAAGTTAAACTCTGGCTCAATCTGAGAGAAGAGCTGTGGAAACACTGAGGATCTCACCTCCAAATTGTCTGTTCAGAGGGGAAATGTATGGATTATTTATATTCCTATGTGCCTTAGGTATTGGTTAAAAGCTGTCCCTTTTAATCAAAAGGAATATGTACATTTCCAGGCAAATCTGGCTCTCTGGGGGCAAAGATAAAGTGATTTCTACCAACCTGACCAAAAAATACTGATGTTGGCTTTTAAAATAGAAGCTGTATTGTGCATTGTGCATAAAAAAATTTCTACGGATTCAAGTGTATATGCACAGAACATCGACAGCATCAGCCACAAAACCCTTTTTATTATGCTACATGGTTCATATAGAAAATTACTCCTTCATTTAGAGTGAGGTAGATTTCCATTACAAGTTGGAAGGGATGATCATAGGAATAATAAATACACTGTCAGTTGGTTCTATAGGTGACAGTTTTAATCTATTTTCAGTGAAATGTGTGCTTTTGCAATTGTTTTGATGAGTTTGTGTTAAAATTAAGCCATTCATGATTTACAAGCAAAAGTGTGGGTGATTAGCACAAAAAATTGGGTCTTAGTATGCAAACTGCAGCTGTGGAATAGATTTTTTTGTTCTTCAATGTGAAGGTTTAAAACAATTATGGCCTCATTAATTCTATGCACTAACCTATTTAGTAAAAGGGTTTCTGAGAAGACTAGATGAGGAGTGAGGATAGACAAAGCCAGGGGTAAATTTCTTCAGGAAAAAAAAAAAAGATGAATGAAGTAATCAAATTGGAAGATATGAGGCTTAGAGAATAGGCACCATTCCTTGTTAAATACTAAACAAAAGACACATTTAGTAGAAAATTAAACTATCCTTTCAACATGATGTGAAAACTTTTGTAGATTTCCAAAAATTTACACCCAATCACTAGTCTCCAGTAGACAACATGATAGGCATGCATTTTTGAAATTTACATTATAGATCCATTTATTTTAGCTCTAAGCTAAAATAAATTGTATAATAGGGCAAAGAGAAAAAATAGGAATGAAATAAGAATGGCCACGGGAAGACTGTGTACTTCTGTTGTCTGACCCAAATTCATGTGCCTCATGCACAGTGAGGCCAAACAAACTGAAACATCAAAGTTTGAAGAAGAGAAAGGTTTATTGCAAGGACCAAGCAAGGAGAATGAGAATGAGTGGCTTGTGCTCAAAAGCCTGAACTCCCCAATGTTTTGGGGGGAAGAGTTTTTATAGGCAAAATTTGAGGGGAGGTCTGCAGCGTGTGTGACCTTCCTCTGATTGGCTGGTGGTAAGGTAACAGGGTGGTGTTCCAGGAATCTCAGTCATCACCCTTCTGGTTCCAGCTAGTCTGGGGTCCACATGCTTGTGCTCAGCCTGAAGTTACAATCCTCCACCTGGGTGGGGCCTTAGTTCCTGTAGAAGAACTCAGAGATTCAGATGCATATCAGATTGCTATGCACATCCTGAGGAGGAACCAGGACCCTGCCCCATCCCTGCACTATTGTTTCTTGGCAGCCTTTCCTTTGTTTCTGCATTCCCTCACTCCTCTAATTAGTAACTGTTCTAATCTGCCCTTTGGAACTCAGGGAAGGTCTAGGTGGCCGAAACCTTTTTCCTACAAATAAGAAATGGGGGACGTGGAAAGCCTTTTTGTCCCAGTGGGCCCCACAGGGTCCTACTCGGTTTCACCTCATACTTTCTGGTCTAAAAAGAATGAGGAAATATATGGAACAGATGAGTGTATCTCCCCAAAAGCCTAGCTGGGCCCCCTGCTGAAGTAGATTTGCCCCAATTGACCCATAGATGCACAGATAATAAAAATAAATGGTTGCTGTGGCAAGCCACTAAGATTTGGGATGGCTTGCTATTCCAATAGCTGACTAATACAGTAAACCAGTCTCTTAAATATGAATACTCTGCCTTTTTTATACCCACTATATATTCTGATACTACAAAATTATATCAAGTCTTTCCAGAAAAAGCTTTATGGGTCTCAAGGGCAGATCTATTTGTTAGGGTCAGAAAAAATGAGGTCTAAATGAAAATAAATCATTGTTTTTGTGTTATTCAGGTTCTTTTAAGAAGAACCTGAATAACACAAATAGGTCATCATTGACCTCGAACATCATTCCACATCTCTGGAACTCAAATGAAATGCTGGAGAAGATGACCTGTAAAATTCCTTCAGTTTCAATATTCTGTGATTAATTGCATTATGATTTTTGTTAAGACCTGCTATATGAGTAACATGGAGTCCAAGTCCCAGGGCATGATGCTAACTGTGGGAGACCCAGTCCCCTCACCACCTATTCCATTCCCTCAATTTCACTTTAGTGAAACATAGGTGAATATATATATATATATCAACTACTCAGAGATGTTTACCCTTTGCAGAAGTCATGGCTACAATTGCAGAAGTCATGGCTGCATATCGTCAGAATAACACAGGCAGGTTGGTAAGAAAGAACAAGTTTCCATTCTGTATGAACGTGAAGAAATATACAGATAAGTTATGCAAACTAGTTCTGCTAACATCTACAGAACAACCCACATCAAAAATGGGTGGTACTAAACATGGCACTATACTTACAAAATTTGTGATGTGCTTTCCCTTCCTCTGAGCAGTAGAGCCTGATCACCCCAACATGTGAAGTAACTCACGTGTAAGGAACAAAGTGCAAAGATGAGCTGTAGGTGATTCTGTGGGGCTGTTCTACACTCTGAAGTGAACACCCTGTTCCCTGTCTCTGCCACCATCAGAATTAAATTATTCTGTCATTTTCTTCAACTGGGGTATGACTTGAAGGAGGTCAAAAAGGCTCTTTCTCAAACTGTCTCTCTCACACTAGCTAATAAAAATGCTCAAATATCACCACTAGTCCATTTCCAATATTTTCTGTAAATCACTTCTGGAAGGATGACATACTATATATCACTTTGTAGCTACTGATATATTAGTGAAGATAAGTGTTCATATTCCTAAAGTAGCATGTTAGTGAACATGCTTCTTTATCTCTGTCCTCCAAAATATAAATGTGCCTCGGTGACTACTAAATGGATTCAAATCCTTTTAGCTTCCCTTAATCCAAGTTTAACTCCTTTTTTGCCAGTTTATATTCAACCACCTTCCATGTCCAACCATCTTTCTATATGTATTAGTTCTAGATTCAAATCAGACATAGTTCTGAGATTATAATTTACATTCTAAAATATACATTTTCTTCTTTTATATATATGAAAAATTTGCAAATAATTTCCACCTACTGTAACGTGTTAAGTGATATGAATTAATATCAGGGAAAATAATTCCAGGAAGGCAAAAAGAAAGTGAAAGATTGCAATTTTAATTATAGTGATAAGGGAAACATGTTGGAGTAAGTGGCATTTGAGTAAAAATTTGAGATTGTGAGAGAGTGGGCCATATGTTTACTTGGGAGAAGAACATGCCAGGAAGAATTAGTACAAATCAGAAAGACTCTGAGGCAAGCACCAGCCTTCTGTGTTTATGATTTGAGATGGAATGAGCATAGGGGAGACAGCTAGGAGAGGAGATCAGAGAGATGATGGACAGGTAATGTAGAACCTTGGAGGACACTGTAAAGAACTTGCTTTCACTTCAGATGAGATAGAAGGCCTTGGAGGGTTTTGAACAGAATGATGTCATCTGTTTCAAGTTCCAACAAGGTCATTCTGGCCACTGCCCTGGCCGTTGATCTACAAGAGCAAGGGCAGATGTCAGAGAACTTGTCTATTGCAGTGGCCCAAGTGAGAGAGAATAGTGACATGATGACAGAGTTGTTGACAGCTGATCAGATTCTGCATAGATGTTGAATCTAAAACCAGTAAGTTTTTAGTCATATCAGATATGATTTGTGAATAAAGAGAAGTATGAAAGAGAAGAATTTGGGGCTTACAACGGGAAGGACAGAATTTCCATTAAGATGAGAAGATAGTAAATAGAACAGGCTTGAAGGGAGATATCTGAAAGTTAATTTTGAATGTGTTACATGTGAGATTTCTAATAGACCTTCAGATGAAAGTAGAATAAGAAGTTAAAATGCTAATCTGTAATTCAGCATAGAAATCAGGCTAGATATGTGAATTTGGGAGACGTAACTACATAAATTATATTTAAAGCCTTAGACTGGATGAGATCACCAAGAGAATGAGTGTGTAGATGAAGAAGAAAAAAGCATTTATTTAAGGCAAAAGCCGCTTAAAGAACAAGATGAGGAATGATTAACAACTGCAGGATTTAGCAACATGGACATAAGTATCCTTGTTAAACAGTTTTGATGGAGTAGTGGAGTCTAAATCCTGATTTTAGTAGGTGGAAAACACAATTTCAGGACTGAATCTAAAGAGGGCAAGTCCAGGCAAATTTTTTAGGAGTTTTGCTGTGAAAGAAAGAAGTGAAATATGAGGAGCTTTGGAATGAGGAGAGGTGTTTTGGGTTATTTTGTTTGTTTGTTTTAAAGATGGGAGAAATATGTTTGCATACTAAATAAGGATGATTCATCAAAGAGGTAAAAATTTATGATATGGAAAAGAGAAGGTAGAATTAAAGGAGCTATGTCTTGAAAGGAGAGAAGATAAGTGAAGTACTTGGCTACAGCCAGGACCACAAACATTTAATTCATATTAATAAATTAATTCATTTAATTCATATTAATGAGAGAAAGCAAAGTTTACAACATAAGATTTAGGTAGAGAGGTAGTTTTGGTAGTCCCTACAGCATGAGGAAATTCTCTTCTATATTTTCTCAATTTAAGGGCAACCATATTTATATACAGGGGCAGAATTTGACATTTGAAGAGTGAGTAGGGTATGTGCAATCAAGCGAGAGGTATAATGAACCAACCAGGGAAATGTAGTCTAAGGCTGAGTCGTATTAAAGGTCCACTTGAGATGAATAGTCACGGATTTAGAGTGAGATCAGGCAATATGGCTGTGTATTCTTCCCCTCAAAATCAGCTGCTAAATTTAGGTATGGAATAGGAGGAGAGTCTTACTTCAATACCATTTTTGTTTTGCCAAGCAAGTGCAAGGAATTGAGAGCAGCACAAGGAAACAAGACAGAGAAGGGTGTGATTACAACGACTGACCATGGAATTTAAGCTGGCATAGCAGAGTAAGGAGGAATTAAAGTCAGGAGGGAGATGAAGATAGTGATAGGAACAGGGACAGGTAGGGCCTAGTGAAGAAGGATTGCTGGCGTGGGAGTATAGAGCATGAGAGAGAAAGTTTGGAAGTGCTAGAAGAGTTGGAAGCTGGAAAACTGAAATTATGAAGGGTTTGCCACTACAGGAAATGACCACATTTAAGGGATGACCATGGAATAAGTAGTTGCATGAGGGTGGAGAACACGCTCATTGAAGAGAGGAGGCTGAGGGAGTGCAGGCCTGGAGTACTGGAGCTTTTGCCCCATGGGTATTAATCACTAAGAATTACGATAGCAAGATGAATGAAGAGAATGGCAGTGACCAGAAGCCAAAGGAGTGAGGGACTTGGGAGCTCAGTGCAACAGGCAGAGTAGTGCCAGCACATTCGGATGACATGAGATTAGCAGCTGGGAGTTTTTATGGAAGAGAGAAGAATGACTCAGAGGGAGCAACAGTGAAAATCAGGAAGAACCTTCACCTGCCTCCTGGCCAAAGGATGCAGAGTACAAGAAGAAAACTACCTCTTCTTGAGAAGGCTCCAGGGAAAGCAGTGTCCACAGGGAAGAATAACTGGAAGAAGCTGAGGGGAACTTTCAGAGATACGGCGGCACATATGGGGGAGTGGGCGGATTATTGATGACTGACAGTGAATTCAGAAAGCATAGAGGTAGGGCTTCAGGACCCGTGGAGACATAGAGGAAAGTGTTACCAAGGTGACACACACAGTCAAAGGGGCATTAGAGCCCCCATAGACAATGAAGTGACTGAGAAGAGCTGTTACTTGATTTGTTCATCCTTATAGTCACCATAGAATGTCTTGATATTTTGCACTAATTGGTACTGATAGAGTTATTAGACATTAAAAGTAGATTTTCCCGTAGTCTAACTCCTTTATTTTTAAAAAATAATCTGAAGCCCAGAGAGAGATGCAGTACCTTGTTTGACTTCTTCCAAATGCAACTCACTGAAATGGTACATCTTTCATGGAAACTTCCTCCCATGATTATTCACCAACCCAAAGTTAATCTCTGGCATGAATTCTCATAGAAGTGTATTTGTCCCTCTTTAGTATTCTGATCACATCTTTCTTCTACAGTGGTTATCTATGCTTATTGAGAGAGGACTGTGCCTATTTCACTTCTGAAACCCCCATGTCATTTGCCCAAGCACCTTGTTAATTCTCTTAAGAGATGCATATTTGCTAATGTGATTATGTACCAGTGGACAACTGACTGAGAAAACTATCACATAAATTTTGATTTAGAAAAGGTAGAGGAAAATTTGCACAGTATTAAAAAAGCGCAAGTTGATGGAAAACCAGAGATGACCTACTGGGACTTTAAGAAAGCAAGAATAAAACCCATGTGTTCCTAAGGAATGGAGATTAGGGCTGAATCAAAAAGAAAGAGAATAGGCTAAAATAGCAGATAAAAAAATGTCACAAAAACCACTTAAATTTCACCAAAGTGTTGTTCTGCAGAGGATCAGCCTGCCTGTAACAGCTAGAACTGTAAAAGTGAAGATATTTATACCTATTGAGGCTCTGTTGAGACTGAGTTAACAATTCATGATGTTCTACTCCAAGAATGAAAAATTATGTAACCTCTATTCTTGCTTGCATAGCTTCATAGGCAAATATTAGATATTTCTTTTCTATACACTTTCAGGTGATACATCATAAGTAGTATTATTAATTCTTTCCCAATATATGTGTGTATGTAAGCAAATATATTCAACAATAAAAAGGTTTTCTCTGGGTAAACACATTATAAATGATTTTTCTTTCCCTTTCCTTTTTTGAGGCAGAGAACTGATTTACTACAATGGATATATTTTACTGTTAAAATCAGAAAAAAGTTATAAAATGAACATTCAATAAAACCTGTAATTTATTACAGGGAATATTTGTTCTCAACTAGCCAAAGCTGTAGGACATAGCACAGTTTAGATATTAACTGATTTTTTTCTGTAATCTCATGTTTGAGCATGAGGATAAGATACACCTGAAAAGATCACTGGTGAGCTGTATAATTTGCTTGTTTGATTATAGGTGTTTTAACTAACAATGAATGTGAGGAAATATATTATTTTCTGAAAAAAATGTTTTCATGACGTGAGAGGAGCTAAGAAAAATAAGAATAAGACAATGCTCAGAAACTGAATAACACATATATAAGGGCTTTGCCCTTCATTCTGTAAATCATAAGAATGTGGAAGCTAGATGCAATTTGCAAAATGAACAGTGAAGAAAAGGGAGAATATACTAAAATATTAAGATTTTCCTTTCCTTCTTTACCTTTTTCGTAGTCTCTTTAATATGAATGTATTTAAAGAACATCTCCCAATCAAGCAACTGTTAGCTGAGGTCAGATTTTAATCGATAAAACGATGGTAGAAACTAGTGAGCATCCAAGATCAATAAGGTTTCATCATACAGAAGACCCTTTCTCCCTATAGCATATGAAGATTTCTTCTTTAGTTCTTTGATGACATGAAAATTGTAACTATGTTGCTTAAAGAAAGGAAAAAAAAGACTGAAGTTTAATTATACTGTTTTATTTCCCTTGCAGCTGTGTCCCATTAGCCACTGAGCAACGGGAAAGTTCTTTGTAATCTTTGACCCTCCTACCAATACAGTCCGGTGCAAACTGGTAATTACAATTAATTATAGGCCACAGAGTGGTGAAAGAGACACTTTTTTTTTTTTTTTTTCTCTTACAGAGGCCTATGAATTAACTTTACAGTCAAGTTATAACTCTTCAGTTTCTGGGCCTGAAGCTACTAATAAGTTCAAGATATATGGTTGTCCTTAATATTGTAATAAGCTGCTAAGAATTGTGATGCTTCCTAATTCTAATTCTCATCATCAGAGGTTGATTTTTTTTTTTTATGGGTAGGCATATTTTCACATGTTCTTGGGCATCAAGAGCATGCAAAGCTCCTAGGTAGAGTAATAAGAGCAGGGAGAATTGCCATAATAGGGAGATTAATAAGAGCAGGTAAAACTTAACCACATTTTTTAATGCAGTTAATTTATTAATGCATTCTTTATCTTTGATATCTGCAGAAACTGAGGCATAGAGACTGAGTATTTCCTCAAAGTTACACAGGAAGTGCTGACTTGAGGAAGTGTACTCAAGTCATCTAGCTTAGGGTTCATCCTCTTACCCAATGTGCTATATGGCCTCATTGCCTATTGGGATCTTTATGGAACCATAAAAACTTCATGGGTAAAGGGCCATAGTAAAAGGGAGAATAAACAAGTAGAGATAGCACTTACTACACTACTGAACAGCCCATGGAGATCAATAATTTCTATTGACTGCGTCTTCTCTCATTTAGCTTTAAAAGGAATGACTTTCTACTGAAGATGTTGTGATTTATCAGATTCTCATCACCTGCCCACTGCAATGTGATAAAGGCAAGAGTCATAGGTCCTACAGTTTAGTTGGAAGTGCCTAAAGATTATAATTTCTGATGTATCGCTGACCAATGCAGAACTAAGTAGAAGCTGGAGCTTTGAGTGAAATATGGAGGAAGAGACATAAGTAGGTGTTTGGGGCCACATTCTCCCAACTTTCTGGGGGTTCAGAGCAGCTTGTATCTGAGAGGAGGAAGGAACGGCCTCTTAGACTGTTAGAGATGTTTAGGATATGATAAACTACCAACAGCTTATAACTCCTCCCTCACAGGACAGCCTCACAATTTGCAGAGCCAAGTGTAGAATAAAAACACAGAGGCTTTTGTTTAAAAAGTTTTAAGAATTTCAAGACAGCGAGAGCAGAACATGAAACCAAGCATGGGATCCTCTAAGCATGGGACTTCGTGTGACTGCACAGGACACACACCCATGAAGCTGTCCTGACTCCCCACCATTTCTCAATGTTCGTTCTCACTAATCTGAGAGTGGCAGGCCAGCCTTCCTCACTTAACTCAAATACAATTTTTCCTGAGGTCCTGTCGGTTCCTCCATTCTAACAGCACAGTACACATCCTTCTCCAGTGGAACTCATATGTCTAAGACTCGCAATCAGAGAAATGTTCTCCAGCCCATTCAAGACTCCTGCACTCCGAGCTAGAAGTTGATTTTCTATCAGGTGTACCTAAAGGAGACAGGCCAGCAGCCCATTCCTTCCTAGTCTCAGGCCTGACTGGTCCCAGAGGTACTGAAAGAGAGAAAAATCAACCCTCTTACTCTTCTCTGTGGCTTCATAAAAACTTGTTTTCCAAATATGATACAGAAAAACTTTCCTCATTATTCCCACCTTCACAAAAGACTGAAGGATTAAGATAGCTCTGTCAGTGATCTTTCATTCTTCCACATTTGCCAGAAACTAGAAATAAACTTTATAAAGGTCAGTTCTAGGAAATGCATTTTTAAAAAGGCAGAAAATTATATGATAGTTGAATGTATCTTCATTCTAATCTTTTTTTTCTGTATTGCTGTAAAAAGAGCTTGCCCAAGTTTTCTTCTTGGGGATATTTCCTAGTCGCCTTTTTTCTTTTTGACAGCACTCTTGTAGAAAGTTTATCTTTTATTAGCTTTTAGACCTCCAGTCATCATGCACTGCAAAATCCTCTGGGGCATGTTGAACTTTTATTCTAGTGTTGTCTCTCTCTCTCAAAGCCTTATCGCTATCATTTCTTTGAAAGGCTGTCCTCAGCTTAATATGTGAAGGTTAGTCTCTGACAGAACCTTTTAATCACACCAGCACAGAACTCAACCAGTAGTATTACTATTCCAGTCTCGTAGTTATGAGTTTAATTAGCTTGGTTAGATAAATAGCAGGGAAACTTTGGCCAATAAAGAGACTTTGTTGATAACTATTTAACTTCTTGCCTTATTCTTAAGAATATACCTGAATATGCTTATGATTAAATAATTATACTTATGCTAAGAGAATAATTTTAACCACCCACCTTGAATATTTGTACATGTATAAGAATATAAATTTATATATTATATTATATATTATATTATATTTATTATGTATTTCTCTGCAACTTTACACCTGATTTTTACTGACCAGCTGAGCATTAATGATATGTTATATATTTTCCTTAGTAAATGGATGTCACTTAGATAAGAAAACACATTGAAAAAAATCACATTAAGGTCATACTCTCAAAAATATTATTGTGTGCTTCATGCAGAATTAAACATGTTTGTTATTTCCCTGAGGGTAGTGGTAATCTTTGAGGCTCATTAGCAGGAGAACACACAAAGCTAGAAAGATATAAAGGAAGGTTTATTTTCTTTGTTGGGCTCTAACTAATTGCATTAAAATAAACCTAGTACTTTTGCCAGCTTTAACGCTCATAAAAGAGTAAGCAATCTAGACTCCAGTCTTTTGATGTGGTCATATATCTATTGCCAAGTTTCTTTTTAAAGTCCCCCAGATAAACATGTATCCCAATTAAGCAATATAAAATAAAGAGCAACTTCTTGTGCCCGCATGCCTTCTTCTCATTAATTCTAGGAAATGATTCCGGGACTTCTTCCCATTATTATCCAATAGATTAAATGACATCTTCCCCCCAACTGACTCAGGTAAAAGTGCCAGGTTTACTTTCATCTTGGACTCTATTCTTTGAATGAAGACCAGACCAAACAGTGCCCTTTTGAGGTTGAAGATGCCTTTCTTCATAATGTCATCCATTAGAGAAAAGTTTGAGGGAAGGTCAGATTTATCCCAGTGTAAAAGAAAATGCTGGCAATTCACGTAAAGCCACTTATTGCTGCTTAGAAATATACTCATTTCAAGTTTTGTTGCAATAATTTACCCATCAAATAGATTCAAAACACCAAATAATAGCATAGGTATGTGCTATAAACCTATATATAATTCAAAGTAAAATACATTTCATTTACAGTAATGTAGTTTTGAAGTATGAAAGAAGAAATCATTAAACAGAGTAGAGATGACACTCTGTTCCAGTCTAGATTCAGGCATTAAAAAATGCACTCTTAGGCTTCCCTGGTGGCGCAGTGGTTGAGAGTCTGCCTGCCGATGCAGGGGACATGGGTTCATGCCCCGGTCCGGGAGGATCCCACGTGCCGCGGAGCAGCTGGGCCGGTGAGCCATGGCCACTGAGCCTGTGCATCCGGAGCCTGTGCTCCGCAATGGGAGAGGCCACAACAGTGAGAGGCCCGCGTACCGCAAAAAAAAAAAAAAAAAAAAAAAGACCACTCTTGAAGTGTTAATTGAAGTGGATACAAAGAAAGAACTATTTACCATGGTGTGGCTAAGAACAGAAGAATCAATAAGATACTGTGAAGAACAGTGACAAAGAGTGGGAAACCATGATCATCTCTAGCTTTATACGGATAAGGACACAAAATAATATAACTAGAACTAGGCAAAAGCTATAGCCATAGGAGCTCTGGCTGCAAGTAAAGAACACAACCTCTGCCAAACCGTGGCCAGTGAACAGGTGGGAAAGGGGGGAAGTAAGGACCAAATATTCTTCCCTTTCTCCCTATGATCTCCTAACAGTACCTCCCATTGACTAGACCAAATGGGAACCAAGAGTGAAAGACAGCATTAAAAATTAGAATTTCTGACCTCAAAAGAGGGCAGAAAAGAATAGAAGATGATCTTGGGGAAATGAAGCAAAACAGTACCCATATATTTTGGTCTTCTTTGAAACTGATCCCTGTATTTCAACACACATACTTTTTATCAGAACCCTTGACACTTTTGGAATAGAAGTCTGGAAACAGAGGTCTGCCAAGATGAGAATAGGTTGAAGAAAAAAAATAGTTTTATGGAAAAAGACATTAAACATTTAAGCTATTCTTGCTATTTAAATGAAATTATCATGTTAATAATCACATTATTTTATTTCCTTTTCACATTACTGATACTAAGATGTCCTCTGATAATTATAAACAGAGACTGCCATCTTGATTTTAGCCCCCGGCACATTAATTATATATTCTTTCTTCTTAGAGATCTTGGAATAATACAAGTTGGCTTCATATCAAAGAACCAGACTGGAACTTTTATTCACTTCATAATTCCTTACTATCATGGTCATAAAAATGAGCAATTCAACTGTTATTTTATTTATCTTTTATCCTTAAGTGTTACAGCAATGAAAACAGGAAACAACTGCACAGATCCCTGTGCTGGAAATTCCCACATTATATTGATTTCAGCATAAGAAACACATTGAATTCCCCTCCGATACTTCAGAAAGGGCATCTTACCTTTGCTTTCAATAAGTTTATTAGTGTCTACAGGGCATATAATTGTGTTGTTAGAACAGAAATGTCTACATAATTCCTGTTCTCCAAATAATTAAAATTAAGATCAGGATCAAGACTTAGACAAATTAAAGTTTCACATTAATACAATTGAGTAATTAATATAAAATAAACTCTATCATAGGAATAAACCTCACATTTTGCCATTCTTATATGTCGCAACCAACTCTTTAAATGATGCTTATTCATGCATCCCTTTGAAAAAAGATCATATGAATATGCTCCACGGCCTTGGTAAGGAGTAGTCCCAGGCTATTAAAGAGGTAGAATCAAATTGTGAAAGCTACTGATAATGCATCTGTAACTCAGCTTCAGGCTTATAAGTCAGGATATGAGGAAGAAAGACTAAGAAAGACAACAATATAGAATCCTCTTTTTCTAGGATTGATTAAATATTGGTATTACTCTTCAAATATCAATTTGAGATTTATCTGCAAGAATTTCAACAATGATCTCATATGTGTCTGCCTATGTGAAACAACAGAAAATTAACCTCCTTTGTATCTTAAGTCCTGATATATCTAGAGTAGCTCTAAAATTTTTCTATTCAAGAATGTGTTTCCAGTACACAGTTCCTTGCAGGCACTGGTTTTCTTTTAATTTTATATATTTAGTATTCATACAGTAAAATTCATTCTTTTTTGGTACAATCCCCAAATCAGGACACCAAATGGCTCTATAACTCCAAAAAGCTCGTTTTTATTATCCATTTATGGTCACACACACATACACACTTATCCTACTGATATAGTCTCCATCACAATAGTTTTATCTATTCACTAGTGTCATATAAATCAAATCAAATTATATTCATGTATCATGTAAACATTTGAGACTGACTTCTTCCATTCAGCATGCTTTATATTCGTTCAAGTTGTTGTCTGTATCAATGGTTGAGTTGTTGTTGCTTTTAGTTGCTGACTTTGGTGTAATTACGGATACAGTTGCTATAAACATTTGTATACTTTTTTTTTGGTGATCATAAGTTTTTATTTCTCTAGATTAAATAGTAGTGATGTTGCTGAGTCATATAGTAAATGTACGTTTAACAACTGCCATATTGTTTTCTGTGGCTGTATCATTTTGCATTCTCTTCAGTTATGGATAATAAAGTGATGTGCTCAGCACCCTCTCTGGTATTTCGTATGGTTAGTATATTTTACTCTATCTACACTAACAGATACATAGTATATCTCATGGTCTTAATTAGCATTCCCCTAATGAATAATGATGTTGTGTAGCAATGCTGTCTTCTTAAATAGTTGATTTTGCCAGGGAAATCATCTGAGCTGGTGATTTCTTTTTAGGAATATTTTACAAACTACATTTCTGTAATAGCAATAGAATTTCTCTTGATAAGAACAGGTCCATTTGATCTGAGTTGCCGAATGTATATGCCTAAGGTTGTACATATTCCCTTGTTATCCTTTAACTATCTTCACAATCTATTGTGACAACCCTTTCATTGCTGACATTGGTGTTTTGTCTCTTTTCTTTTTTCTTTGTTAATCTTGCTAAAGGTTTATCAGTTATATTGATCTTTTCAAAGAAGCAGATTCTGGTTTATTGTTTTTTCACTAGTGTAAGTCTGTTTTCAATTTCAGTGATCTCTTCATCATTTCCTCTCTTCTACTAATCTGAATTCATTTTGTTCTTTTTCTTCTTTATTCTAAGTAGAAGCTTAGATTATTGATTTGAAATCTTCTCTTCTGCTATAAACGATTACTATTATAAATTTCCCTTTATGCATTGCTTTAGTTGCATCCCATAAATTTTGATATGTTGCATTTTCACTTTTGTTTAATTCAAAATACTTCCGGGCTTCCATGGTGGCACAGTGGTTTAGAATCTGCCTGCCAATGCTGGGGACATGGGTTCAAGCCCTGGTCCGGGAAGGTCCCACATGCCGCGGAGCAACTAAGCCACCCGTGTGCCACAACTACTGAGCCTGCGTGCCACAACTACTGAAGCCCGCGCATCTAGAGCCCATGTTCCACAACAAGAGAAGCCACTGCAATGAGAAGCCTGCGCACCAGAACGAAGAGTAGCCCCCGCTCTCCACAACTAGAGAAAACCCACGGGCAGCAATGAAGACCCAACACAGCCAAAAATAAATAAAATTTAAAAACAAAAAGACCCAATGCCTTCTTTAAAAAAAAAAAAAAATCTGATATCAAAATACTTCCTTATTTTGCTTGAGATTTTCTCTTTAACCCCAGGGGTTATGTATTTAGAATTGTGTTGATGAATTTCCAGATTATTGACTATTTTCTTGTTATTTTTCTGTTATTGTTTTCTAGTTTAATTCTATTATGGTCAGAGACATAGATGTTGATTTCTATTCTTTTAAAATTGTTATGGTTTCTTTTATGATGCTGGGTATGGTCTATCTTGCTGACTGTCTCGTGCACTTGAAAAGAATGCATATTTTGTGGTTGTTCGGTATTATTATTCTCTAAATGTCAACTTAATTCAGGTGGTTCATAATGTTGATCATCTCTTCTATAGCCTTATATTTTGTCCACTAGTTCTATACATAACTGAGAGAGGAGTGTTGATTTCTCCATCTGTAATTGAAGATTTCTTCTCTCAGTTCTGGCAGTTTTTTGCTTTATACATTTAGAAGCAAACATATGCGCTCATATTTAGAATTATTATATCTTAGGTTTGCTGATTAAGATCAGATCCATACATGTGCAGCTTGGGGTTCCATCTAGGAGTTTATAGACCACATTACTGGATTTATTGCCCAACCTCCTTCCCCTTAATACTCTCCTTGGTGTTTTGTTTCCCTGGGGATCCCTTTTACTTCTGAGAGAGAGCTGGACCTTTATTTATCCAGCTCTGTCACACAGTTCTGTAGCTGCACCACATCTGAAGCAAGCCATCAGAAGACAGGGTGAGAAAAAAAGCCACATGGGTTTGTCCTCACAGTTTTGGGACCCCAATCAAAGAGGGAAGTTCCCCTTCCTCAGAGTTTTGACTCCTGTGACTTTCCACTGCCAACTCTGCTGCTATGCTCTGCAAATTTCTTGGGGTCTAGAGCGTGGGACAGTGGAGAAAATAATTAAATTAAGGGGAAGGTGGCTTTCTCACTCTTCTTAAGTGTTAAGAGCTCCTTTTCCCACATCTGAACCAAAATGAGAGTGCTTCTCCAAGAACTGTCTTTGCACCCGACGGCTACATCTGGGGTTTCCTACTGCAGTGTGTTGGGGCTGGAGACTACTCAAGGGAAAAAAAAAAAAAAAGGTGAACTTGCTGCTGATTTGGTGTTACTTTGAACTCCACTCTTCCCCAACATGACTGCTACTATTTACTTTCCAGTGTTCTCAAATAGCTACTATATGCATCCTGTCCAGGTTTCATAATTGCATTCAGTGGGAGAGAAAGGACAGAATGCACTTATTTAATCTTATCACACACCCAAACACACTGAGAATTGAATATGACTTAAGTTTTTGCAAAATAAAATGTATTTGCTAATGAAATTAAGAAAATATAGTGAAAACCAAGAAAACGCTCTTTCAGAAGATTTTATCAGATTTCAGCTGTATTCTATTGAAAATAATTACTTCTATTTTTATTATTTGTATATCACCTTTCAGTTTACAGTCTTATCTAATAATTCTCTCCTACCTTAACGCTAGTCAAACCATTTGAAACCATTTGAAATAGTTTGATGGGACTTTGTGACATAGTGTAACACATTTTCTACCACAGATTTTCAAGGATCATATAATGAAAATAAATTTATAAGACAGGTTTGGATAAGCAACTATTTCTTTGCTTCCTTGTTTTCACAGATGAAATTATGTAATTCCATAAGTACATTTTAGTCAACCAATCCTTTTGTTACGTAATGGAAAGGTGACAGCTGCTCATTATGTTGTAGTCAGTCTACTAGTAGTAGACATCTGTGCTAGTTCTTCCCCCATTTTCTTGATAGTACTGTTATAAGCAAATAAAGGGATCATTTATTTAATGACATAATGAAATTTTAATTAAAAAATTTCAAATTCAAGTTATTTTTAAAGTTTTAAATATATATGGTGTTTGCTTAAAAAATTCCTGTTTAAAAGACAAGGGAGACATCAGATGGTTTCCCCATATAATTCCTTCATTCCCTGTTAATGAGGATCTACATTGAAAAAGCAAGAGATTTTCACTTTTTGTGTGAGTGCTGGTTTTATTTTAAAGTTGAACAAGACTGAAAGCAGAAGTAGAACTTTAAAGCAATGAGTCTGGATGTCATAGTAATTTTTCTTTTCTGAATATATTTGTTTTGATTTTTTCAATTTGTAATAAAAACAAAATAAAATATAAGTTGTAAATTAAACCTAAAGAAAAATGCTTCTAAGTGAATTTAAATAAAAGAATTTAACCTTAGAGATTTAGGTGATTAGATTTATTGCCTATCATTAAAGTAAAATGGGACAATTCATATTTGGACGTATCCATATACAAAAAGTTTAAAATGTATTGAATTAATTTGACAAATTATGCAAACAAAGTCAAAAAATTTCTTACAATGTAAGCGTACAACTTTTTACAATTTACTAGAATGGTTTCCAGATTTCTAAGCATAAAATGTTTCAAGTAGGTGAACTACAGTTTGTTCCAAATTTGCTCAGATGTATTATTTTGAGGACTTTTTTTAAACTGCCTTTTTTCACTACTCCTCTTCTCTGCCACTAAGAAGTAAGCCCTTACTAAACCTATATCTTTAGTGCAGTAAAAAGAAAATATCATACCATTCTTTTAAGAGTTTCTATTGATCTCTTTGTGAATTTTTTCTAGATTTCTAGCAAGTAATATCCTGTTAGAACCTCTGCAGGTATAATACTGGATCAACTTAATATCTGTGAAGGAGTCAGAAAATATATAATTTTAGCTCTGTTCATAGATCCTTTGTAGAGTGTGAACCTACTTTATTTCTTCTCTTAGCATAATTCGAAATTGCTGGTAAAATAATTGATTGCAGGTGAAAATAAATAAATTAGCAAAGCAGTCTTTCATTTTGAACTGCTCTATAATAGAAGATTGAATAATTTTCAGTTTAATATATACATTTTAAGGAAAAAATAATTAAACACTTTTATGTTGTTAATAGTTGTCAGTTGTAGTCAGTCTAAAAGCTGGCACCTTCTACTAGACATAAAAAAAAAATTAGCATCATTTATGGATAACACATTTTGAGACTGGCAGATAAAGCAAGAGGTCACAGGAGATCTTACAGATATGTGAGAAAAGAAGGGACACAAGGGCACCATGGATAACCCCATAACTGTCTGCCTATTTTAACTTACTCTTAATGAACAGAAGATGCTCAAGATTTATATTTTTGATTTTATAGTTTTAAAGAAGTAATCAGAGAGAAAATTTCAAAGGACAGTTTATTTCTGACACTGTGGTTATTGAAATGAGCTTGGCCTCCATAACCCATGTAGAAATGTATGTCAATACCAACTCTGTTAGTTGTTTGTGAACTTGGATAACTGAGTCTCAGATTTTTCAAACAAAAAGTACTGTAATAGTATTTACCTCCTGTAGTCGTTATGCTGGTTTAAAAATTGATTGAAAACACTAGACCACTCTAAAATGGAGCAAGTAATTTTTTAGAAAGCAATAGATTAATTCATAACATTTGTGTTTTGTTTAATAGTAGGTAACAAAATAGTCATTAAGACGCAATGAGTGCTATAATGATTTGGATTGAAGCTCACAACTGGCTCATCCTAAAAGAGGGCAGCAACGTTGAAAAGGAGTGGGAGTGATTTCAGGAACAATGAAGCACAGATAAAGAAGCCAATAAACCTTAACCTGACCTGCCAGTGAGTTCCTAAGTGAACTGGGTACTGTCCACTTCTTGACTGAACGTAATAGCTTAGAGACAATGGGAATGTAAAGCATCAGGAAGTCCTTAAACTTTTTTTCCTATTACAACACACATACCAAATACTTACATGCATGAATGAAGTAGCCCTATGAATTCACCAGATTACGAGGTGTTAAATAAGTAAAAAGGGCTACAGGTTATATCAGTCTCTTGTTTTCTATGTCTTCCCTCTTCCATCACCATCAAAGAAAGTTCATAGAAGTGTGCATGAGAACAAGTAGGGTTTATTATATGGACCACTTTAGAAGTACTCTAATTAAAAAAAAATTAAAAGCATTTACATAGTTCAGTAACTCTAATTATTATAATATCATTTGATCAAACCCACAGTGGAGTGTAATGACACAGTTAAGTGCCACTACTTAGAGTATAGAAGGCATATTAAGTGTCATATAATTTTTAAATCTTACTCTTTGTATTTCATTTTATCATTATTGTTTATTGTAGTATATAAATAGCTGTATTTTTATAGCTTATGGAATTATCACTCTGATTTTATTACATCTCATTTACGTAAAGCCATTCAGACTGCTGAGATGTATACTATCTAGTGAAAAGAATGGCATCTAGTGACAACTCCTTTGAATTACATACTCAATTAGATCCTGAGGTACATGTATCCTCATCCAGTCTATTGTATTTTTCAAGTTTGCATTTAGCTCTTTTAATCCACCTCTTCCAGACCAATATTGAATTTCAGGACAAATTAAATTAGAATGTGAACTTCCCACCCCATATTGTTGCAATGTATCTATGAACAATGTGGGTCCTGCCACCCCTGACTATATGAGCTCTTGGTGGACTTAGATAATATTGTTTCCCATAGTGATTACCTCTTAACTGAAAAATCTGCCAGTAAAGGTCAAGGAGAACAGCTTCACTGGTTCTGTTTTATCCCTATCATCAACACCATTATGGTGTGTGAATCAGTTTCAATTTTGTCCTCTTTTAAAAGTCACTGACACAGCAAAGAAATTGATGTTTTGACAACCATAGCACACCAGAGCTACCAAACAGGGGAAAAGACACAACTAACATCATTTTTATAGAATGAGGAAATCTTAAAAAGAATTTTAAATCATTGCCCAAGAGGATATATTGTCAGTCATTTGTTTAACCAATGCCATATGCAAACATAAAGGCCTACTTTTCAAGCTAGTCAGTACTCACACATTCAATATTCATTCAACAAATACTCATGCCTGCTCTGCATCAGACACTGTGCTGTACATTATTCCCCTCAGCTGTCTTTGAGCTGAAGACAATTTCTCAAGTCAAAGGATATCTAGGCAGCTAGGGAAAAAAAAATTCTTATTTGAAT
Organism: Kogia breviceps; assembly: GCF_026419965.1. NCBI lineage: Eukaryota > Metazoa > Chordata > Mammalia > Artiodactyla > Physeteridae > Kogia > Kogia breviceps. The sequence goes on from NC_081322.1 coordinate 51,771,727, forward strand.
ACAGGAAATGAAGAAATGCACCTGAAAACTTCAATCTGTTACCTTCAGTCCAATATCTTTTCATGTGATTTTGCATACATACTCTTCTTCAGGCAAACACTTAAAAATCACATCCAAAACTGAATGACCAGGCAAGTTGACATTTCCCAGCCTCAGTGTGACAGATGTGAATACACCATGCTACTTCTTTAGCATTTTAACATTTTGCTATTGTCTTCTTCGGCATATATATGTTCCAGAAGAAAGTTTTTAATGATTTGTCTCCCTTTTGATTTGGTTGCTTTCTAGAAGGGAAGTGATAGTCATGTACACTTCAGATGTTTTGCTTCAGGGAAGTGATGGTTGGCTAACAGCTGTTCTCAGAGGTTGCTTCCACTCAAACCCTGTGTACTGCAGGCAGGGAGCTGGACCAAGCATAATTCCTACTACAGCAATTTTCAGTTAATTGTTCTGCTAAATAGAAATATATTACTTGAAGGCTGGAAAAGTGATGATAAACCTGACCCTTCAGCTCCACTTTTAAAGGTCATTTTGGTTAAATGTAAGCAAATTGTGGTACAAAGTACCTTTTACTTGCTGTTTCTCACTTATATCTCCCCTCATACCTCATTATGCTAATGTAGTGACTTATTTGACAGAGTAGTTTCATCCATAATCTTGGAAATATATAATGGATTTAATTTTCAAGGTTATATTTTCAGAAAACTGTTAATGTCCCTTTCAAAGTCATTGAGACTGAATTATGTTTCAGCAAAATATTAAGTACATTAAAGGTCCCTTTTAGATTTGAGTAAAGCCAATTGGCAATCCAGTTGCATTATTTAACAGCTTTGAGCCTTGAATTGTTAAATTTATTATGAATTATCCATGCTAACCATTATCCTAAAAAATTAAACCTCTCTGCCACATTCAAACTTCCTCAGAGACTGTCACCAAAATAACTGTAGATTTTTTTAAACTGTCAGAGCTTTTAATTTTTAAATTTTTATTAGGTAATGATCGTTAAGTATTCAGGAAATCTTCTTACCCAAATTGAATGAGACTGCCTCTTGTTAAAAAGTGACTTTTCTTTTTCAGTAGAACATAAGAATTTGTGTATACCATCGCCTCCATCTGTATGTGTGTAACCAGAACCACTTAAATTGTGTACATAATATTGAAAAATCACCAGCACCAGATTATCAAAATGATGACTGATCCTTATAATTAAGTTCTAAAATCTCTTTGGTCTGGGGTTGGTTCTAATTAACAATCTGGCCAAAAGCTCAGTATAAAACACATGTCATCTGGGGAATGGTCTACTCAATGGTCCTAAGAAGGCAATCTCAGTGATTCTTAGCTGGCAAGGAACCTATTCGAATCAATAGGTCCAGTAGGTTTTCTTTGCACAGAAATTTAGACTTCTTTTATCATAGTTATCCTATGAAATGAAATATGTGGGATATGTCAAGATATGTAATTGGAATGGGTGGCAGTAAATAATATCAGACACATATGTATGTTTGTCATAACTCTTCAAGCTCTTGTGCTTGATACCTTACAAATTGTAGACGTCTTCCATTTAGAACCTTATTATCTAAAAGGTAGCACTAAACAAAAACACATGAGAAAGTGTATTTTAATGCCAAGAAGATGGCATTAACTTGCAGAGGAGGGTTAAAAGTCTTTACCAGAGGTGAGTGATGGTTAAGTAAATGTTGGTGAGGTTCTGTATTACTTATCATGTGTCCTTCTAACTCAAGGACATTATTTTATCACTTCAAAAGTGGAGTAGGTATGGGAACTAAGTCAACAAGGCCCAAGCTCGCTGAACTTATGGCTTCAGTATCCCTAGTATGTTGACCTCACACACATTTCCAAGATGACTCATTACTGTACGTGTATTTCAGCAGGTGGGAAAGGGGGATGAGCTGAAGTGAGGGGGGCAGTTCTTCCCCATTATGGGAAAGGACCAGAATTTGTACTCATCACTTCTACTCATATATTATTGGCCACACCTTAGACACATGACCACTCTTAGTCATAATAAAATCTAAGAAATCTGGTCTTTATTGTGGATATCTGTGTACCTGGCTGAAACATTATGTTCCTGCAACTAAGAGAATTAAAAACCCAACAAAAAAAACGTAAAACAAAACAGATATACTGCATAATTAGAGCATCTGGAACAGCATCTGGAAGAGGCAGTTAAAGGAGAAAGACAGGGATAGAAATAAGATTGCCAGGCCAGCCCATGAGAGGGAAAAGAGGGGATCATTCAGGTTATTTACACATCTTGGGAGCAAAGTAATAGGATTACTAGTCATAGTTGTTTGATTGGAAAACAACTAAAACCAACTCTTGTTATCCAAGTGGAAAGGGATTTATTGGAAAGCATTTGGTAGTTCACCAACAGAAGGCTAAGAGAATGGCCAAGTGTCCAGAGAGCTTGGGTCTCTTAGTACACATCAGCTCATTGCCCAGGACCAGTGTAGTTATAAAGCCACCACCACTGGCACCTTCACCACCAGACACAGGCTGCTAGACTGCTGGACTCACTTCTGTTGCCACTGCTAAGTCAAAACCCTCTATATTCCTGAGTAGGAACATACAGTTGACTGAGCATCTTAACACACCAAGCATCTGATTGTACTCTACATGCCAGGGCACTGAGAATTATTAGCCTCCTTTCAGCTTCTTCAATGTGGTTGAATATAATTTATTACATTCAACACACACACACACACACACACACACACACACACACACACACACACACAGAGTCACATGTTCTTTTTTTTAGTCCCCCTTTGGCTCTCAGTATCAGGAATGCTATTTCCTGTGTAATATTTTACTTTCCTTGTGCAATGATGAACTGCCCCGACCCAATTTAGGGATCTCCCACTACCAATTCTTATTGCGTGACCTGTGGAAAGCATAAGAAATTGGGAATTTCTTCCTCAATTCCATGCCTACAGCACGTAGAATTTAGTTCTAATCTGCCCTCTCTATGGGCATTTCCAGTGTCTGCTGATCGACCAGAATCATATCTTCTTATAGATGTTAGAAGCCAGTCCTAACTTCCCTTAAATTCAAAGCCTCATGTTATAAATAATGACTCCACTTTAAGTCAGATCACCTCTGAGCAAGGTATAGTAGTTTACCTGCTCAGAAGAAGGTAACACAGAAACACTGGTGCTACCAAAGCTGTTTTGCACACCTGCTTCAACACACACACACACACACACACACACACACACACACACACTTATTCTAAAGAGCTTGTAAATTAGAATTTTCTTTTTCTTAGTTTCAAAAATTAATGATGATTTAATGAGAGAAAATGCAATACCCGCTGTTCTTTGTTGGAAAAATATTCTTCATAATTCAGTAGTAAATACCATTGGATAATACCATTTAAAATATACACTGAATAAAAAAAATGCATGATTATGTTTCCCTTAATAGTTATTATATAAAAGCAAGTGCAATTTAATAGTAAAATATACAAATTTCTTGTCAATAACTCCCCAAATCACTTTCCTTAATACCAATGTATCAGATTAGGATTTTAAATTTATTAGCAAATTTAGCAAATAATTTCTATTTTTTCCAAATACAATTAGAGCAAGCAAGCAAAAATATAAACACAAAAAATAAGTAATAAAAGTCATCTAAATATTAATTTAAAACTTTTTGAGACACATAATGAAACAGACACAGAAATAATGGCTTAGGCAAATGCTTACTTCTAGAATTAATCCCCTACAGGGAATGATGACTTAAGCCAGAATGAAGGAAAAATCAGTGAAGTAGAAAAATGGAGTTAAGCCATCCAACCAGCTGACAGCATTATGATTAAATTTGACATACAGTAATATAGAAATTAAAACTGCAAGCTAGTTAGAACCAAAACAAATCTTATAACTTTAGAAAGATCAACCATGAAGACAAGTAAAGTCAAGTATTGATAAACTGAACATACACACTGAAAAGAATAAAAGATGTTTCAAATTAAAAGGAAAAATGGTTTCCTTCAGTAAGAGTTCAGATGCTGGACAAAACTATAGCATAACCTGCATGTGCATTATTGTGCTTGTGTGTATTTGCTGTAGATTTTGGCTCAATTAAGAAAGTGAAGAAGAAAATTGAAATAAAGTAATGAGCTCTATGAGATAAATTTTTTCATCTGAAATAAAAAAAACAAGACATGATAGAATAAGAGCTTGAGTTTAGAATGAAAAAAAGGTTAAAAACTGTAAATAGTTACTACAAGAACAAAGGATCAATGAAGAAAGAAATTAAACCATTCTAAGTTGGAGTGGGAAATTAAGTTACTGAGGGCAGCAAATGAGAGTAGGTGACGGATTACTACTTTCATTACCTTTGGGAAAAGGGATATTAAAGCCATCTCACTGATGGAGTTTTGTGCTTATGGTGCCTAAGATAACTTGAACAAATGTCTAATGAGGTGGAAGTATGTTTGCCAAAGTATTCTATTTCATACATGAACAAATTATCACACCTGAGACATTTTTCTAAAACATCATGCTTTTAACAATTAAGTGGGAAAAATATGGAAAAGAATGAGAAGGAATTGTTTGTGAACAAGAAGTTAAATTTGTAAATATTTTAATTTCAATAAGCAGCTGGTATAGAATTTAAAACACTAAAAATCCAATAACCATTTTATCTCAAGATTTTGTTGTAACAATTGAAATAAAGTATATGAAGCAGTAAAGCACTGATCCTGGTGCATAAAAAGTGCACATAAGTGTAATAATAATAACAATCATAAGAACAACAAACAATAGTAGCAATAACATTCATAACAGTAACAGAAAGTTGAAAGATGATAGCCAATATGATATAATGATTGAGACACCTGGGATATGGGTTTAATCTCTTACCCCACTCACTATTACATATTCCAAAGTTTGGGGATAATTCACCTAACTTCATCAAATCTTGGACGTTTTATTTCTCAAATGAGTGTGGTACAGTAGCTGTTCTTGCTCTACTCTGCCTCCCAGCTTTGAGGCAAGTCCCAGTTTCAGAAAGAGCCATCTACTCTTTATCAGTGAAAGTTGACTATGTTTATTGCATTGGATTCTTTGAGTTGTAAGTAACCAAGACTCACATAGTCAACCTCAAATAGTGGAAAAAATTTTAAGGATGCATAAAAAGACACAGGTACCCAAGGACTGAGACATAGTTTGGAAGTTAGCAGATAACTAGTACAATTTACTACAAATATATCTATCAGCAATACTAGCGTTCAATCATCTGATGGGGCTTAGTATAAAATTTGCTGCACAAAATATAGCCCACCATAACTGGGGTAAGTGCATTAGGTACTCACACATTAATGATATTATGGCCTCACTGCCAACCTGTGAAGAATACTCCTTGTGGGGTAGAGTCATTTGGTTATCACCAGCAGATTGAATTGGGCCCTGACAATTACATTTACAGACTCCTTAACCCTCAGTGCTAGAACCAAACTGTTTTATTTTTCCCACATCAGGATGTCTGTATACTACCAATAATACTTTTCCCACCACAATTCTAACAGATGAAGAGTAAGTGTAAAGTTGGCTAGCCAAATGAGATTCTAGTATTTTTAAACAATTATGCAAATAATGTACTTAGAACACCAAATAGTGTACTTTCCAAATATTATAGCAAATAATATAAACAAGAATGAGACTAAATTGAAGCTTCACACTCTCACAAGAATTTACTCTCTGAGTTTATAAACCCAAGGAACTGCATAACAAGACGGAATCACATCTTGAATGGTAACAACTAGTGCTAATGGATTTCATGTAGTTCCTAAGGACACCATGTTGTCTCATGCCTCTACATGTTTTTATATTCTCTTTCTTCTGCCTGGAACACCCTCTCCCACCAGTTTAGCAGCCAAATCACTCGGTCCTCCCTCAATTCTCAGTTAAGCTCCACCTACAATTTTAAGACATCTCTACTCTTCTGACAAATACAAGTGTTCTATTGACCAGGCTGACATCATGCAAATTCACTTAGTTAATTAAACTGATTATTTGTCCCCTAGCTATATCCCATGTTGTTGAAATCAGGAAGCTAGATGTTTAATCTATCTACACCTCTGCAACCACCACGATGGCAAGCTCCTATTAGATGTTTAAAAAAGAAGTGTTTAGAATGTCCTGTGGAAATATTTTTATCTCCAGATCCAGAGGGGAGACTGTGGCATTCATGAAAAGAGATCATATACAGTTCCATCTAACAACAAACAAATTAGATTAATATTAGAACAAAAAGATTTAAGTTATATATTTACCATTTTATATCATTTTGTTAGAGCAGGCAGTTAGCCAGCCTTGAGCAGAGAAGGGAGGCAAGGGTCATGTGACAGGAAACCATACATCTTACAAGGGTCCTAAAGGCAAATGAAGAAAGGTGGAAACTTCCAGTGTCTGAATGTAACATTTTTTCTCATTATGCTCTCATTACAATAGTATTAGCATTGCAACCAGAGCAGTACACATCGTGTACTGAGACCATGACAGATCCTAGCAAGACCAAATAAGGACAAAAAACGCCCCTTCCCCTCGGGAAGGTGGAACTGAACAAAAACCAGGAAATTACCCCCCAAACTCTTCCCTCCTCAATGAATATTCTGTCCAATTATTTTCACATCCAATATAAGCAGCCTGTTAAAAGGAAATGGGGCAGCTGCTCAACTGAGCCTGCCTGCTCTCCCTCCTAAGAATGTACTGTTTCTCAGTAAATCCTCACTTTGCTTATTTCGTCTCCTTGTCTCTTCTCTGAATTTTTTTTGTGATGAAACAAAACCTACTCTCTGGAAACAATTTTGAAAGTAGCCTAATTATTGATCCTTTAGAATTTTTAAAAGTTAGTCAAATAAGAGAACTTCGTGTATTTTGATGCAGGGCTTCACTGAATTGGTGAGAAAAGGGAGCTGAATATACATTTTCAAGGTCAATCAGCCAATAGGAATTGGGTACCTACATTGTATATGGTATTAGTAGATTAAAAATTACATAATATATACATAACTTCCAACTTCTACAGATATTTAAGGCATAAACATTTGAAATATACGATGTTAATAATAATATGGTTTAAAATGCAATGAGAAGAATTGGTAAGCAAAGAAGACTGCAGAACTTTAAAAATAAGAGTGTAAATCTCTACCTGGGGAAATAAAAGGAGGCACAATTTGGGGCTTTTATTATTTCGGTAGGGACCTATACCTTAAGCAAAACAGAAAATATTTTTTTCCAATAAATCAAGATTACTTAGCTCAATGGAAAGTGTAGATCACCTTCTTAAAAGAGAACATATTCCCTTTTCTAAATGGATTTACATTATAAATGCAAGTATCCCAAAAGTAATGGTTGTTTGGGATCTGCACATGCTTAATTTAACAGAACAACGAGCTAAAGAATCGATTCGCCTGAAGTACATACTGATGGTACTAACAATAATGAAGTCAAACAAGATATCATAGCTGCCTGTGACCCAAGAGCCAGTCACTGAAATCAGGATGCCATACTCCCTTCCCTGGTACTACTCATCGCTGGCTCCCCCAGGTAATTTCTGAAAGTAACTCCTTCAGGCTGAGTAAATCACAATTGAATGAATCAATTGAAAAATATTTTTCAATCACAATTGAAAAATATCAGGGAAGGTCAAATGGATCCAGCAAACGAGCCCCTCCTTCTGAGCAAGGTTGTGTTTAGTTGATAGTTGTGTTGTTTTTCCATTGGGTTAGAAAGAGCAAATATTTTTCAGGAAAAGAACTGATGAAGAAAGGAGGAGGTCCATAAGAAGAAAAACAGGAAACTGAGGGCTGACATATCTCATCAAGAGCAACGGCACCTGGGAGAGCAACCTCTCCAGATGTAGGATTAATCTTCAGTTGCCTTCTTTGTAAACTGGAATTGCAGTCTGAATGAATCTGAGGCACATAGAGGTAAAATTACTTACCCAAGGTTGAGTGTGGTTTCAAACTTAAGCATTTTAGACCCTACTTTCCTAATTACTTTGTACCCAGCCTTTCCTCTTCAAATTATAAATTTCCTTTGTACATTGTAATTTCTCTCTGAAATTGCCCTACTTCTTATCATAGGAGAACTTCATTTGTTGGTGGAGTTGCCTGAAGAAATAGTGTAGTAGAGAAAGGAGAACCTTAACCAGACTTTCTTCTCATAAGTTTCAGTGCAGGGGTGGCAACAGTTTATTTATAGAGTGTCCAGTACTCAGTGGCCAGTAGGGAGCAGTAGATAGGAGGGCAGCCCATGGAGATAGAGAGGTAATGAGGAAATGACTTCGGTGCTAAGGAAACACAGCGAGGTACCTTGCTGTGTTTGACATGGATCAAATGTTTAATCCCACAAAGCGAGAACTGTTCTTTAAAAGAGAAAGTCCAGGAGACTTCCCTGGTGGCTCAGTGGTTAAGACTCCGTGCTCCTAATTCAGGGGGCCCAGGTTCAATCCCTGGAACTAGATGGAACTATATCCCACATGCATGCCGCAACTAAGAGTTTGCATGCCGCAACTAAGAATTTGCATGCCACAACTAAGGAGCCCGCGTGCTGCAACTAAGACCTGGCGCAAGCAAATAAGTAAATGAATAAATAAATAAAAGAGAAAATCCAAATCTCTAAATTAAAAAAAAAAAAAGGTGCACCAGCATTTTTTAAGTGCAAAACCAACAATTTTCAGATCAAACCTCTAATTCCAGGAGAGAACTTGTTATTTGTTAAGAAAGAAGTGGTTTAAAGAGACAGCCATATTGAGGTGATTGGTAAGTTGGGCCTGAACTGTGTGCATTGATATATCTATCTGTACCAGATCTGATTGGTGTCCAATTGTTTAGCTACTCAGAAAATTCGAAAAGATCTAGCTAGAACTGAAACATGAGATCTTGGCTTATGTGAAAATAATGAAAATTCATGCACAGCCACACAGATTTAAAACCTGAGTAAAAATGATGCCCATCATAAGTAGATAAAGTGTGGGATAGTCACATGATGGACAACAGTTGCATCACGAGTAGTTGCAATGAGAATAAGTGATCTACAACTACATACAGGAAAGTGGATGGCTCTAACAAACATAATACTGAGGGAAAGAACCCAGACACCAAGAAGTATATACAGTATGGTTGCATTTATGTAACTAAAAACCGGACCAAACTAAACTATGATGTTTAGTCAGGACAGTTCTTATCCCTTGGGAGTGCAGTCTTTTGTGTCTGAAAGGGGACAGTAGGAGGGTTTGGGAAGTAATGTTCTATCTTTGATCTAGGTTGTGGTTACATGTATGCTCAATTTGTAAAAATTGACAATTGTATGTGTGTGTGTTATGCTTCAATAAAACTAGTTTAAAATTTCTGTATAAAATCTTAACCCAGATACCTGTCACTTCAAGCAGCTCCACCAATAAGTGGTTTCCTCCTTGCAAACTTTAAACTGATAATGGAGGGGGGAGAATAGAGGAAGAGAGACAGATACTGTGACAATTAAAAATTAATTAGCTCTGTGTTTTAACACAATTGGATGCAATTAACTGTGCCTTCAGACACGAAACATTATTCTTTTGTCAGATAGGTGACATTTTAAAATGCTAAACACATCTGGGATAAAAAGATACACCTATTTCAAAATTCCCATTGTTTACTTATTTATTAATATAAACTCTTAGAAAGGGATTTCAGACTCCTCTGAAAAACTTCATTCTGTATTCTTCCTAACATCAGAAGGAAGTTGGCAATATTATTCACACATTTACTAGACAGAAACTGGGAAGAAAGTACATAAAATTAATCTCTAGTGAACAAAATTTGGAATAACACATTTTATGTTTCTTTTTATCTTAAATCTGAAAAAGTTTCTTTTCATGAGAACACCTACACATTCTGTAACATGCTTTGCCCAGAGAATGTCTGAGCATAACATTTACTTGGAGATTGCTAATCAGGTATGCATGCTGTTGTGGTTTATATAACAAATTTGATTGACCCATTTAAGCAAATGTAAGGGCATCAGTGCTCTTGAGCAAGCTTTCCTCCTCTTTAAACACCCTGTGGTTGATAACTTTTTAATGAGTCACTTTGTATTTAGTTAAAACAGTTCCCTCCTAAAATTACCTCAAGAAAAGGGTAGCAAGCATTTTAAGAAAACCTGTAGACTGGAATTGTGAAAGGAATATCAGATGGAATGAGGCAGCTCTGAGAACCAGTTATTCTATATTTGTCCTTGGCTCCATGGGATTTATCATAGTATTCCTGCTTCTGTGCACAAACTCTCCATTCTCTTCTAGATACTGGTAATTTTCTTTCTGTTCTTTATCTCCTAGTTTTTTCTTACTTATAGTCTCTCTTCCCTAAAAACTGTGATTTTTTAAAAAATTAAGATTCTTGATTGCATATAAAAAGAGCCAACCAAAGCCAGCTTAATTTTAAGGAGAGGAGGGATATAAAGGTCTCACACAGGTAAGACCCCAAGGGCAGTGTCTTCCTTTTCAGGAAGGGAACCAGAATATTTTGCCTTGAACATTCATCTCTGCTTCTCATTACATTTGTTTCCTTTATTCTTTTTCCTTCTCTATAGACCAATTTTCTCTGTTCCCCAGTTTGCATGATGAAATATGTCCACCCAGAATTACTAAGCCCGTGTTCAGAGTTCAATATTATGAAGGACTTGCCTTTCTCTTAGTTCTAATTCCATCTTGGGAGAAAGTATCCAATTGCAAATATGACCATAGAGCAGGGCTTCCCAGTGAAATAAGGCTTCTAGAAACTCACCACTGAGGAGGGGTAGGCAATTAAAGGGGAGAAAGACTGAGCAGAAAAGCCAGTGGTTGCATCCATCAACATGCAATGACTCCAAGGGTTGCAGCTCTTTCCCCAGGCATCCTCAGCTTTGAACCTCTTAGCCTGCCACAAATAAGTCGGTAACTTTCTAGTTCAAATTTCAGAGAGTGGATACCATTTCAAAACATTTATTTCTGATAGCTGGTCAGGCAGTGCATCACTAGTCCATCTATGATTTGAAACCCTTATGCCAGAGTCTTGAAGCACAACACATTATTGTCTAGGCATCAGAGGATCGATTAGAGTCAGTTTTTCCCAGAAGACATGGCAGACATTCTAAGATTTGGCCTGTCCAGTACCGTGACTTAGTTCTCTCAGTTATATCAAAGAGAACTATCACAAATATATTCTTTGTTTTTTTTGTTTTGTTTTGTTTTTTGGTACGCAGGCCTCTCACTGTTGTGGCCTCTCCCGCTGCAGAGCACAGGCTCCAGACGAGCAGGCTCAGCGGCCATGGCTCATGGGCCCAGCCGCTCCGCGGCATGTGGGATCTTCCCGGACCGGGGCACGAACCCGTGTCCCCTGCATCGGCAGGCGGACTCTCAACCACTGCGCCACCAGGGAAGCCCACAAATATATTCTTTGTACAGTGATGCTAGCTGTGGTCGTTCCAAGGACCATTATTTGTTTGGAGATGTTTGTTGAAGGGGAAAATAAAATTCCATTGAAAATTATGTTAGGGATGAACAGCAAGACTAATCCCCCTTTTTTTGAGATTTATAAAATAGATTATCAAATCCTCAGAGAACATTTATACCTTTATTTAACCCATTTTTCCACCCTTATTGGATGATATAGCACAGTTAGAGCTCTTATTTTGAAAATTGCAGGAACCAATTCTTCAAGTCATGTTCTATGGGAAAAAATGAGGAAAAAAATGAAAATCAACTGCACATATAAACTAGGAACCAGGACATTAAAGTTTTAAGAAATTCAGGGACTGTGTTCTCTTGCTTTTTCTGTCTCTTCTCCCTGAATAACTACTTCAGTCTTCTCCCTCAGCACGCCTGACTCTGTACTTAATCAGTATACAAGATAAAAGGTTACTCCATTAACTATTTTTTTAACTTCCTTTTTAAAATGCTATTTCAGATTTAGACTAGAATCTTTTATTTCTGCTAATATATTTCAAGGAAAGGCACTTGGGAGTAGTGATGGAGGTAGGAATAAAATTGGGTATGTGCCCAATTATTTACATACTGTTGGGGGGTCAGCATCTGTAAATTAAAGAAAAAAGAGGACATAAAACCTGCCAACAAGGAGGGCTTTTAGTTCCCTGTCCAGGAAATTGGAATAAAGTGTGTTCTACATTATGGAAAATTTCCTGTAGCACTAACATCAGTTAGCATTAAAAGAGCATGTATTATGAAACAAGTCTAAACATTCTATGTTTTTGAAATTATTGCATTCACATAGTAAGTTTATGATGTAGTACAAATTTTATTCTTATTTCCCAGAATAGGAAACTGAGGCACAGAAAGCTTTAGGTGAGTGGCTTAAAAACACAAAAACTGCAATTTGTAGAGCCAGGATTTGAACAACATACCTGACCCTATAGTGTTGTGAATGTAAACAGATTTTTGTGTTTTTACATGTAAAGGTGAAAAGTAAAAGAAGTAAAATTTTCATTATTCAGCTCCGAACTTAACAATAAATCTATTAGAATTTTTAGCATGTTATGGGTCAGCATTTAATTTTATAAAAAGAATTTGTACATAGCAGTATCTCAAGGGATTTTAACTATAATTCTTTTTTCTTCTAACTTTAGACAAACTCCAGTCAAATCTGCCTTACCTAATCCTCTTCAGTTTAATTAAGACTTTTTCAAAAAAAGACTCACCCTAAGATTTGAGTACCTCAGTTATTTGAAAGATTCATGTGAGGTACACTTATGTTTATTGTCATGTGTGTAAACCAAGACTTTACAGTTCATCACTTACATCTAATTGTGTGTTGATGACAGTGTCGCATATTAAACAGCAGGTTTCCTTTACTGTTGAATTAGGCTATGTGCTTGGTGAGCTTTGATTAGTCAAAAAAGCCTAATAAAATAAAATTTATCTCACTTTATTTGCCAAGTATATCAAACCACCTTTATAAAAGCAGATTAAGTATGTTTCAGGTATTACCTCCATTTACACTTTCAAATTCCTTTTCTAAAGAAACAATGTACTATTAAGTTTAGTATAGCTTTAAAAAAGTAATTTCCTGAGGGGCTAAAGAATGAGACCCAATGAGTACAGAAAGGAGTTGCCTGTTTACAGTACTTTCAGTCTGATTCCTAGAGAGCTGGGCTAAACCCAAGTGTGGGTTTATGCATTTTATACCCTTTACTGGCCAAATATACTTGATAATAAATCTATTTTAGCAAAGTCCACAGAACTGTTCCATCCTATTTTAAATTTGTGGAATAGGTTAAAGATACTTTTAATTGCATACTTCTTGGCATATTAAAAATCTTACAGCATTTCTCATAATTCAAAGGTTTATAATAAAGTAGTAACTTGAGAAACAACTGAAAAAATGCTCTCTTTTTTTTTTTTTTGCAATAATAGGAACAGAATAATGCCTTTGTCTTAATACAAGGTTAATGTAGTCACATCTTTGGTGTTGTTTAAAAAAAATTCTTAATAGTGGAATAGTTAATTATTCCCAGATATTTAAATATACATTATTTTAACATTTTTTAAAATTTTTATTTATTCATTTTTTTTGGCCATGCCCTGTGGCCTGCAGGATCTTAGTTCCCTGACCATGGATCGAACCTGGGCCCCCTGAAGTGGAAACACAGAGTCCTAACAACCAGACTGCCAGGGAAGTCCCCATAAATATACATTATTTTAATATAAATTCTGGATGGATGCTGTAGCAGAAAAAAAGAATTATCTGTCAAAAATCCAGGTTTCCTGTTACTTAGGTGCAGACTTCTTTCTGGAGGTGAATCCCCAGAAGGAGACTACATTTCCCAGAGCCCAATGCAGTTAGGTGTGACTGAGCCTGGGGCAGTGGAATGTGAGCAGAATTTCTGCACATCACTTCTAGGCTTGACATATGAAAATCTCCTCTAAGTTTTGTTCTTCCAATATCTTTCCTCTTCCACTAGCCACAAGTTAAATCCCAAAGAAACTTTAGAAACACTGTTCAAAATGGCACTATCTATCACTCTGGGTCACTAAAAATCTGCATGAATAATAGCCCTTCTGCAATGCAATTCTGAGCAACACTGTATTGGAATGTAATGTGAACAAAAAACAAAACTGTATTGTGATAGACCTCTGAAATTTGGGAGTCTGTTTTAGCAGCTAACATTATGCTAACAAATCCAAAAGCAATAGCTGGAAAATTGTTCGAGAATATGTTATTCTTTAATGTGCAATGTTATTAAAGCTCTTTACTTCTTTAAATATTTTAACTACTACCTTTTCTAATAATTATATATTTATGAAATATAACTGAAAAGCTCATTAATGCATGATTTCGTATAGTATGTATGTATTCAGAGAACTACTATATATAAGGTCCATTGTTCAACACTGGAGGGTTTAAACAATATTTTCTACAGTCCCTGTCTGCTAGGAACTTACTCTGCTTGAGCAGAAAATAAAGCTATATAATTAATCAGTATATGATAAGTGACACTAAAGGTATATCTATTGGCAATAAAGCATTTTTTTGAAGACAGGGAACAGCTCACATATAAATAAATAGTGGCGAAAGTTTGATGCAAGAGGTGAAATGTCAACTGACTCAAATGGGAAATTGAAAAGAGAAAAAAATGGGAAGACATTTTTTGCAAGGAATTACATCAGACGGTGATGCTTAATATCCAATGGGAAAAGTGGAGGAAGTACTTAGAGGTGACAGAAAGTGGATAGGGGAAGAACAAGAGGACTGATTTCATTAATGACATTGGGAAAAATCTGGATTACTTATATTGGGAGGAGATTGAGTAACTACTCCATCAGGATGGATCAACCAAAAAGAGAGAAAGAAATTCTATCAGGACAAAGAACTAAATTTACAAGAGAAAGGAGAGTTACTGTAGCCTTTTGAATAGGATAGGATATTATCAAAATGCTTTTAGAAATGTGAATCTGTTGGCAGGGTATAAAGTGGAGGTCATCAAGAGTCAGGAAGAAGACTGAGAAATTATGAAAAATGTCTGGATATAAGGTAATCAGAGTCGGAATGAGAGTTGTTGCAGGGAAAATGCAGAATAAGAAGCAGATTTTTAAAATACAAGTTCTTTTGAAAAGGGAACAGAACTTCAAGATTGGGTTGGATACAAAATTGGTAATCAAACACATTTGTTTTTCAATTACTCTAAATTAAACAAAGAAATCTTCTAAACCATCAATATAATTACAAATCTATAGTCAGATTTTATTATCATCTACTATCTTGCTTGCAAATGTTTCTATGATTCCAGCATATAATTAATGATAAGTAATCTCATAGGTCAAAGTAATAAGCAAATTCATGTTGGAATGTTTCCATAATAATCTGGTTTTCAGAGCGTTTTATTTTGTGATATTCTTCTTATTTATTTATTTATGAAGTATAAATGCCATCAATTAAACACAATTACTTAAGCATTGACTGCCCCCAAATTCCATTGTTAGAACAGATGTTCTTTTTTGATACAAATGTCTGTCCAATGAGAGAAACATTGTTGGCTAAGCAAGTTAAATAAATGAAGGAAAATTTTTCATGCTCCCCTTAGTGTTAACAATAGATATACATCCTAGCCCTCTCCCGTAATATTTTAGAGAAAAAAATTCTAAAAACATTATGTATTAATATCAACAGAAATACATAACATTCTTGGATTTTTTTCTCTCTAAAATTTTAAGAGAGAGGGCTAGAATATATGTCTTGGTTTACATAAGGGGAACATAAGAACTGTTCCTTCATTTATTTAATTTGCTTGGCCAACAATGTATTTCATTCATTAGACAGACATTTATAACAAAATTAGAGCATCTGTTCACACAGAATCCAAATGGAGCATTGAAAATTTCATGAAGATATATAAAAAGCCAAATGTGGATGCATTAAAAAAAACCTGTTAAATAAAAATTAAAGGCCCAATGGCAAAAATCTGTGTAGAATTTCCATTAATTACACTGTTGATTACAATGCAATGAGAATCATATTTGCAATATCTACTACACACTTGAAGTCCTGCATCAGAAAAAGGCAAGTAATACTTAAAAAGGAAAGAACTGATTTTAACTCATCCAGTGTCTTGATCCAGTTCTAGAAAACAGGCATTCCCTTCTTCCTGTCTCAGAAAGGGAATGGCTGTATTCTCTTGTTTCAGTAAGCAAGGATGAGGGCCCTGTTGGTCATTCCTCTCCCTAAACATCCCTCCATTCAATTCATGACTACTCCAAGCATTACATCTTGTGATGCCAACTTACTTAAGAAAATGTGTCCAAACCAGGATAGATACAGAAAAAGCATTAATTTGTCTTCGTAGAGAGCTATAAAACTGTATCTCTAGTGACTCTATAGTTTAGCCAGAAAATAATTGACCATAGTATATAAATGACTGCTAGGCCCTGGAAATTGAAAACCATAGAATTTTAATAGTTCTCCCTCCATTCAAGTTGACTAAACAAACTAGCCACCCTCCCCAATAAACCAAACAAAAATAAAAACAAACAAAAAATTGTAAGCCTCCAAAAGAGTGTGCAGCATAAAGAAAATAAAACAATATATTGATACATTAAAAAGTGTATTTATGTAATTTACTTTTCAGCAAAGAACAGATGAAAATTTCAGTACATACTTATTTAAGTCCACCAAAAGCTTAGATAAAATTCTCTAAAACAGGACTAGGGAGTCATATTAAGTGTATAGGCTGAAATGCAAAAATGTAAAAAAAAAAAAAGAAAAAGAGAAAAAAAAGTAAGAAAACCCAAAATGGAAAAACAAAATAAAAATCAATATTCTGGATAGCAAGAGGCAGAGAGGCAGGCTTAACTTTCTATATAATTAAATATGAGATGTGGGGAGAAACTATTCCAAAATGTCAAAGAAAATGACAAAAAATGAAAATAGTAAGTGGATATGATTATCTCAAAAAGTGAAGGAAATAAGAGTAATAAGAACAAAAATAAAATTCAAATATATAATTAGAGAAACTTTCCTCAAATTGAAGGATGAGCTTGGGCTACAAATATACCTTTATTCTTGAAGATCCAAGATTTTGCTACAAAATATTAAAGCCTCATTTCAAATATAATAGAACATCTTCCTTTAGAAAACAAATCCAAAAAAATAAGATAACTCCTAAAAGTATATGAATTTTTAAATTTAAATTCCTAAGAAAACAGATATTCATCTGTTCCAAGGTTAAGTTGAAATGATAAATTCAGAACGATGAAACTAAATATATGAAAAGATCAGAAGTAAGCACTAAAATCAGTTAGACTGAAAATGCCATGACAGTAAGCATTACGTCATTTTTGCTGAGTGGTTTTTTCCAGTATGGACACAATGCCTGGAACAGAGAAGATACTCATAAAAATATAAAATATATAAAACTATTCAAATAATTGTAAATATGGTTACAAAATAGAATTCAAGCAAAATTACTTAAAATCAGATGTCTATCCTTAATTATGTGTAAAAATAATCTAGGTTTATCTATATTAATTTATCAAAGATTGAAAGATAGAGGAAAAAACAAGGGCAACAGAAGTATCTGAAATAACAGTATATTTTATTTGTCTGATAATGAAAGAAATGTAAATTTAAATATGAATTTTATAAACTCAGTGATAGTCACGAATAGCATTAAGAACAGAACTTCTATCTCCTAAATCTTACAGATGACAAACACAGATAAAATATTATATAAACCAGGAAGAACTCCAAGAAAGGAAAAAAATAAATTAAATAAGGTCTCATATAACACAAAAATATAAATTAAAATATGAAGTAACTCTCGGGAATTCCCTGGCAGTCCAGTCCGCGCTTTTACTGCCCAGGGTGCGGTTCAATCCCTGGTCAGAAAATTAAGATCCCCCAAGCTTCAAGGCACAACCAAAAAAAAAAAAAAAAAATGAGCTCTATATGGAATATTCTTTTTGAAATCAAATTTTATCGCATGTTACTTTACAAATAATCTGGCCTCAAACAAAATAATCCAGAATGTAAAAGTAGAAAAACAAAAAAGCTATCCCCTACAAATATAACTAAGCATTAATTGAGCAAGCAAGCTGTGGTGTTAATATACAAAAGAAAAAGGAAAAAACACGCAAGACAAATTGCATTAATAAGGGCAATTGACACTAATGAAAATGAAAAGTGTACGAGTGTACTCTCCATAAGGGCAGAAATATATGTTGGTTTTATTCACTGACTATCCAAGTACTTAAAAGTGTTTCTGGCACAAAAGTGATTCTTGCACTGAATGCTATGGTGTATCCTCCAGATCCCAGAACCTAACCCCAGACTAAGTCCTCATCTCCCAGCTGCTGGGAGTGCTAGCACCACAGCTGATTTCTTCTCCAAAACTAACCTTCAGCCAAAGAGAGCCACTTTATCCACGGTCGGCCATGCTTCCTTCTCTGGTGCATCCCAGACCAAAAACTAGTTGAGGTTAGGATATAAGGTCCTACTACTTCACCTCAATGCAGGACAGTGCTGAAAGGCTATCACAGTACAGAGCTCCTCATAGGAGCATCCCAGTCAAAGTTCTTTCTCCACCCAATTTCACTGCTTTCATTCCTCAACAGTTACTGTACCTGAGATGAGTCCTCAGTAATTTTCCACACAAAAATCTCCATCTCAAGAGTGTTTTCCAGGAATCCCAACCCAAATCAGATCTAAAAAATTGTTAAATGAATAAATGATGAAAAATAATAATGATGATTGCTCATGAACTCTATACTAGCCTCAAAACTATAACCAAATAAAGCTTATGACTTATGTAAATATTTACAAATAGGTTGGATGATATCTACTTACTCCTAACAGTATATGGCAGACAGGAATATTTAAAACAATGATATAAAATAAAAATGAAATAATAATGATTCTATCAACTTTAATTTTCTTATACTTCTTTTTTCAAATTATTGTCCCTTACGCTTTCAGCTCTTACTTGTATATTTGTATTTCCTCTTTGAAGATATCTATTTATATAAGGTCAGATTTTGTATACATTTTAAAAACTACATTATAGTTTTCATTTTCGAGTTTTTAAAAATTTTAAAGTTTCTTTGTGACCCAAAATATAATTCGTTTTCCTAAAAGGAAGCAGTATTTGTTTCATATGAAAGTGACTGAAAGACATTTTCAGAGATGTGAACTTGAGAAATATAACTCCCCTAAACATTAGCACTAGCAATGTCTTTACATTTTTATATTACAACAATTGGCACGAGCTCTAAATCTTTAGGATAATGCATGGCCCTCCATAAATATTGTATTGTTAACATGACTATGCCTTCTTTTATGTATTTGAACAGATTTCTAACCTTTTCTTTCTAGTTCTAATTATCATGCAGTAAAAGAATGACACAAATAATACCAAAATGACATGAGCGGAACCAATAGGAAACACAGAAAGTCTTGAAATTAAAAACAAAAGTCTTTTTCCTCTGGGGAGCCTCGTGTGTGTTGTGCTCAGAGCCACCACGTTACACATCACCAGGGGAAATGATTCACATTGCATTCAGCTTGTTTTCTTTTGTGACTTTGTTTTCCTTACATAATGCACAATTTTCCCACACCTCTAACTTCATTTCATGTGCTTTATGCAACAATTTGCATACAGTTGATTTCATGTAAACCAAATGCTATATATTAGAATTATCTGTACATGTATAACGAGATGAAGAAAAATTGTATTACCTTAATGTACTATACTAAGAGTAGCACACTTTTGCTATACGCATAGAAGAGTTAAAGACAAGAATGGAACTAGGGATATGTAATAATTGCAATGAATTCCTTTTTCTAGCCATTGATAGTACTAATAATCCAATAAAATGTTGTAGATACTCAATGTAGTTAGAGATTGTAATGTGTTGTTTGGTTTCTTTGCTTTAGGCTGTATCCACACACATATCTACCACCTTCTACATTGATGGAGGACATGTTCCACATTATCAGACTAATTTTTCTGCTTATGTTTCACATATCTCTTCTCACCTGTTTGAGGCCTCCATTTTAGTGATTATCACTTTCCTGTGTGTCTCTGAAACAGATGCCATAGGTTGATAAATCCCATCACCTATCCAGTTCTCTTCTCTTATCTGTCTCTCCTCCAAAGGCTATACAAGCTTTAAAAACGCTTGATTTCCCAGCCTCCCTTTCAATATTGGTTGATCTTGTGACACAGTTCTGGCCAATCTGATATAAAAGGATTTCCAAAGTGCCACCTTTCTTTTTACCCCTTTATCCTGCCCAGAAGGTAGATGTTGAGGCCTAGAATACAGTAAGCACTTGACCATGAGGCCACATGCAAGAGCAAAAAGGAAACATGTGAAGGATCATGAAGCAGACAGCTAGAGACAATTGGATCCCTAATGACAAGGCTGAGCTTCTACGATCCTTACCTCCAGGGGTATTATGTGAGAAGAAGAAACTCATTTCTTTTTGAAACTGTTAGTTGTATTTTCTGTTATTGCAGGCAAAAATATTCCTATATACTCTGTTTCCTCTCCTTTACTTTCCACATGTAATCCTCAAATCCTGTCAATTTTACTGCCTCTTGAATTCAGTATTGCTCTTTATCTTTATACTGATGCTCCAGTTCAAGTTATTACTATTATTTGTTTTAATTTTTTACAGAGCTTCCCGGTATCTCTGCAGGTACTCTCACACACCACCCAATCCAAACTCAGATCTCCAGTGTTTCTTGATTATTTTCAGTAGGAAGCCCAAGACTCTTATGATGACACATTAGGCCATTAAATCTACCTTTGCCTATGTCTCCAGTTTCGTACTCATCAAAATGCTCCTCCACCCTATACTTTACTGTGCTACTGTGGCCTCACATGTTTTTATGCCTTATACATGTTGCTTGCTCAACCTGGAATGCCCTGGTTTTCACTCTCTTATACCTTATCCTTATTTATTGCTCAGACTAGATCCTATATTTTTCAAGTCAGAAGAGTCTTCCTTAATGCTGTACTTTGGTTAGATATTACTACCACATGATCTGTCAGCACCCTAGGCTTAATATTACTACTACCATAATTGCTGTATTATGATAATGTTTGCTATCTTTACCAGCTAGTTCTCTAGATAAATTATTGATTTAGTTTTATTCCCATATACCCAGTGCAATGGCCAGCATATAGCAGATTCTCAATAATGGTTGAAAAATACACTAAATGGAAAAATGAATGGTAATTTAGACTGATTTAATCATATATATTATTAATTAATTTTATCAATAGGCTACATGTAAATTCAGCTTATTAACTTCCCAAAGTAAATTTGCATCTATTTTATTTTGACAATACTACATCTTCGCACAAAAGTATAGATAGCCCAAGTGTCGTTTTTCTCTGTGCTGCAGACCAGACTAAGGTACAAAGAGCAGACATGGCTTCCATAATATAAAAGAGGTAGAGATTATAAACCTGGCTTTTGCTATATAAATAGCTTTTTAAATCCTACAGAAGAATATTCAAAATGCTTTTTAAATTAATATCCTATAGAAACATTCATTATTTGTTGCAAATGTTGCTTGTTGCAAACGGTACTGATGAATCTAGTGGCAGGGCAGGAATAAAGACACAGGCATAGCGAACGGACTTGAGGAACCAGCGGGGGAAAGGGAAGCTGGGACGAAGTGAGAGAGTAACACTGACATGTACACAGTACCAAATGTAAAATAGATAGCTAGTGGGAAGCTGCTGCATAGCACAGGGAGATCAGCTCCATGCTTTGTGATGACCTAGAGGGGTGGGATAGGGAGGGTGGGAGGGAGGCTCAAGAGGGAGGGAATATGGGGATATCCCCATATAGATATCCCCATCTATACATATAGATGATTCACTTTGTTATACAGCAGAAACTAACACAGCATTGTAAAGCAATTATACTCCAATAAAGATATATAAAAAAATAAATAAAAGTTGCATATTTAATACAATGTTACTCTTTTAATAGCACCAATATATAGTTTCCTTCACTAGAGAAACATTCCTAAATTTGATTTTCTTTTCTCATTGGTAGAGGTGAGACATGTGAAGATTTGTCTTTCAGTTATGTCTCTTACTTGGGGTGACCAAAAAAAAAAAAAAAATGTAGAACTTGCAAATATCTTTGCTTTTGGAAACATTAGTAAAAAAAGGAAATATTCTCAGAATAGCAATTATATCAGAATCCTCTTCAGAGGTTTCTTTTGCCACGAGCATTGTAATAACCTCCTCCTGGACCTCCCTGCTCCCCAACAATCCATACTAAAGAGCAGCCAGAGTGGTCCTGCTCAAATGTGTATTTGATCATGTTACTATTTACAGTTGACCTTTGAACACCACAATCTTGAACTGTGCAGGTCCACTTGTGGAAATATACGTGTAAAACATTCTGCACAAGACATTTATTAAGGTGGACAGCCTATCCTTACATAGGCATGAGTGACATTAATATAAAATTAATAATGTGTTCGTTATCTTACTGTTTTATAGCTTTGCTTTCAAAGAATTACATGACTGTATAGTATTCCTCTTTCTCTCTCATCATTGGAGAAACTGTATCAGCTTATCATTACAGGTTAAGTTTTTTTTTTAAATACAACAATGTTTCCAATACCGTATTATGAATATGACTGTACTACTGAATCCCATAAAACTTTATAATGATTCATTCATTAGTGTATAGGTTACCATGAAACAATCCTATTGATTACACTAAGATACCAAGATACCATAAAGCAATTATATTTCTGTTTCTTCATTATCAGTGCATGAATTGCTATATCTGTAAATAAATATTAATTTCTTTTTCATATAATCTTTCATTTTTGATGTCTAGTGTTAGTAATATGTATAACATCTATAGTGTTTTGTGTCATATAAGGTAACATCAATATAGGTACTGACAGATGATTCATCTTATAAACAGATGACATAAATTTATGGTATTGATAAACAGAGTACAGTACTGTAAATGTATTTTTTCTTCCTTATGATTTCCTTAATAACACTTTCTTTTTTCTAGCTTACTTTATTGTAAGAGTATAGTATATAATACGTATAACACACAAAGGGTATACACCCTCAGTAATAACAAGAATACCTTCTGGGAATCTAATGTACAACACGGTGATTATAATTAACAGTACAGTGTCGTATACCTGGAATTTGCCAAGATATTAAATCTTAAATCTGTCTGTCTCTCTCTCCCTCATATATATAAATATATATATATAAGCTGGAAAAAAGGAAAACCTCATGTATCAATGCAATCAAATGCAAAATATTAGATTAGCATGCTGGTTTTGAAAGAACAAGTAATAACATAGCATACACTTTCATTCAAAAAGTTAAGGAACTGTGAGGATATTGGTACTTTTTTTTTTCATTGCTTTATTGAAACTTTTAAATGGTTGCTCCACTAATGTTCCTAGTGAATGTTTTCCACACCCTGACTACTCAAACTGTGGTCCGTGGACTAGAAGTAGCAACATCAACAGTAAGCTTGTTAGAAATACAGAATCTGGGCATCCCTGGTGGCGCAGTGGTTGGGAGTCCGCCTGCCGGTGCAGGGGACAGGTGTCGTGCCCCGGTCCGGGAAGATCCCACATGCCGCGGAGCGGCTAGGCCCGTGAGCCATGGCCGCTGAGCCTGCGCGTCCGGAGACTGTGCTCCGCAGTGGGAGAGGCCACAGCAGTGAGAGGCCCGCGTACCACAAAAATAAACATAAAAAAATAATAATAATTAAAAAAGAAATACAGAATCTTGTTCCCACCCAGTCCAACTAAATCATAAATTGCCTATTAAAACAACAGATAATTATGCACATTAAAGTTTGAAAAGCACAGACCTTGATAACTCAAGTTTGAAAGTTGGAAAGTAATAGTAACCTTAATAACTTAATCCTTTTTTTAGTGGTTTAGCCGGGTTTTCTCAGGAGTGGGGTTGGGCAGCAGAGGCAGTCTATTCTGGGTGTTGGCAATTGTTTAGAACTCAGACCACTATCAACCACAAAACCCTGGAAAGACATGAATTTAATCAATGATATTGCTTCGAACTGTTCGTGAATGCTAATAATGTTCAAATACTGCTTTTAGTCAGTTTTATTATTGTTTTAAAATTCTCTGCATTCAGTCCATCCCCTTACTGCTCACACTTGGGGTGGACCAGCCTCATGGCCCCACTCTTGACATGTCACTGTTGTTTATAGTACATTTGTTGTTATTGTGTTTTTATTTTGTGATACTATTTTTCCATATATTTAATATACGATATTTATCGTGGATAGAAAATAGTCATTATGGTACAGGATATCGTCTAACAATGATCCAACATCATACAAAGAATGGTCAGCAAGACTACAAAACGTAGAGCGTATTTCCAGATCTCCTGATTTTTTGCCTAAATGTCCATAAAACTGCTTCCATTAAAAAAATGTAGGGCTTCCCTGGTGGCGCAGTGGTTGAGAATCCGCCTGCCGACGCAGGGGACGCGGGTTCGTGCCCCGGTCCGGGAAGATCCCACATGCCGTGGAGCGGCTGGGCCCGTGAGCCATGGCCGCTGAGCCTGCTCGTCCCGAGCCTGTGCTCCGCAATGGGAGAGGCCACAACAATGAGAGGCCCGCCTAGCACCAAAAAAAAAAAAAAAAAAAAATGTAAATTTCCAGATCCGTTGTCGGGAACTGAGTAGAGGTAAGAAATGAGAGAAGTCTTTCTACATATGTTATGTGCAACTTAGACCTTTATGCCAGGTTTCTATCAGCCCGCCCCCCCCCAGCGCACACATGTGTACATGTACAACAGGAAGAAGGCAAGGAGTGATTGATGATAACTCCCGCCTGTGTTGCTCCTGCTGCGTCAGGTCTCCACGACTCTTTTTCTTTTTTTAAACAAAGAAGATGGAAACAGCTGTGTCGAAACATTTAAAAGCTGCATCCACTCTTGACAAACAAAAGAGATTTCCAAGGCATTTTTTTTAAGCCAAGTAAAAAGATCTTTTGAAATCAGAAAAGACAAGTGAGCTTTACTCAATCTTTTTTTAGTACTTAGGCATTTTTAGCCATTCACATTTTCTTTAAAAATCAAGTCAACGCAATTCATCCCTTGTGGAGTAAAGCGAATAGCACTTTCAAGAGAGAATGAAGAGAGCAGCCAGTGTGAATGCTTTTCACCCCAGCATGATCAGTGCTCTCGAGCTCTGGCTGCAAAGAGAAGGTGCTGTGTTTCAGAGGAAAGTCTCCTCACGCGAGTGCCACTGAACTCCAGGGGGAGTTATTAAGGACAAAGGGCCAGTGCTTTCACTGCCTTCTCTGCCATTTCTCTCTCCTGAACTGAAGTCTCTCCATCATGGCACTGCACTGGACCGTAAGATGCGTGTGAGATAGAGCGACAGATGTGGGCTCTTCATCTGTGCTTTCAATCGATTAGATCCTTTGTATTCCTTATAGAGGATGTATGCGTTGTATTTGTTTTATTACAAGGAAGCTCCATCAGCCTTCCTTTATCTCACCCAGAATTTTGGAACTGAAAAAATGGATCTCATCTACACAGTGCTTACGATAGGAAGGTGAATGAAATGGTATTGCCAAGTGGGAACTCATCTTTCTAGTCGTTCCCACAAAGCCAGTTGACAGAGCACTATGAAAATCATTATTAATAACCAATTTGTGTTGCAGGAAGCAATACAGAATATTGTCTAAGATGTGAAGAACTGTGTTGGTGATCATTCCTTATAATATTAGAAGTCTACAACTGCATTAGGATGAGGTGAGACACTGTTCAAAAAGGAGGAAATTTTGTGCCGCAAGAGGTTTGTGTGGGGCTCGTTCAGAATAGGGTTTGCTTTCCCGGAAAGATCAAGGAAAAAGCTAACTAGTCTGTGACACTGATGCAGTGACTCCCAATTATGCCCACTCTAAATAATTATGTAACTAAAAATATAATTTTAAACAAACAACTGATCACCAAAACTTGTTTACAACCGAGAAAAGACTGAAGGATATGGGGTTAAATGAGAATTATATATAATTGTTAAGAATGATAACGAAACTGATAATAGTTTTGCTATAAACATTTCCTTTAAAAACAGTAATATATGGACCTTTCCTCAGCTAAAACATATTGTAAGCCCTAGGCTGTATTCATAAACACTTCTGCCCACTCATTTTGCCAGGGTGCAGTTAGGAAGCAACGGGGAGCAGGGCGTGAGGTACACTGTCACTGTATTTGTTGGCATTTAGGGCATCTGTCATAGAGGTTTAAGCCACACATTTTCTTTATCTGGAGTTTATAATCTAGTGAAGTAAATAAGACACATGCCAAAAATGTAACAAAAGTACAATGGCTTTACATGACTATCAGCTGGGGATTGCAAATTGTAAATGCTATAGCAGTTAGAGTTACAAAGGTGGGTTTTTTTGTTGTTGTTTGCTTTGTTTTATTTTTTGGTTAAAGGCTATCAAAGCTCCAGGTCATATACATATATTTAAAAAGCACTTCTTTGCTTGGGATGAACATACACACACTACTATATATGAGAGAGATAACCAACAAGGACCTACTGTATAGCACAGGGAACTCTACTCAATATTCTGTGATAACTTATATGAGAAAAGAATCTGAAAAAGGATGAATATATGTATATGCAGAACTGAATCACTTTGCTGTATACCTGAAACATTGTAAATAAAGTATATTTCAATTAAAAATAACTGAAAAAAGAAAACATGCCCCCAAAATGGGGAAAGGATATTCTAGGCAGTGAGAAAACCCAGTTCAGTTGACTTGAATGAGATAGGAGAGAATCTGGCATGTTTGAAGAAGAGCAAGAAGGCCGATATGCCTGGATTGAGTGAACTGAGGCAAGAAAGGTAGGAAATGAGATCAGAAAGACACAGTGGAGTGGCCAAAAGCAGCTCATGTACAATTTAGAACAGCTTTCTTGGCTCAAACTCTGTGAAATAACTTATTTTGGATCTATTCCATACTAGCAGATAGTTAAATGAGTAAATGTCTCTGCCTTCTCAGAGTACACAGTATTGAGAGGGAGACAAACGAGAACATAATTGTAAAGCATTGTGATATGTTTTTTTCTAGGTATAAGCTCAAGTTGCTAGGGCACACTTAGAAGAATGTGTGTCATCTTCTTGGTGCAATCATGGAAGGCTAATTGGAGCACATAACACATCGGCTGAGCTTTGGAGGCAAATCATAGTTCATCAGGTGACCAATGAGATGAAAGTATTCAGGATGCCTGAATGGTTTATTCAAATGTACAAAGGCATAAGAAAGCATTGCAATTTTAACTTGAATGGTGTAGTGGAAAAGTAAAAAGCGTTGGAGACAGACAAGTTTTGAATTTTTTCTCTGAAACAGAGAACATTACTTAATCTCCCCTTAGAAAGGGATTAATAATCGTGCCTATCTTTGAAGCTCACTGCGATGAGTAGTGATCCTAAACGGTAATGTGCCTGGCTTATATTGCATGGACAGTAAATCCTAGTTAGTTTTCACATAGAAAACTCTAGTATTCACAATAGGTACGGGGTTGGTTTCCTTATTTCATTCTCAGACTTTGTTCAGAATCTGAAACAGCATGGGTGCTCAATGAATATTTGATATATAAATGAATGAGCTGGCACAGTTTCAGTTTCCTTTCAATTGCAGTAATGCAGGTGATAGAGAATAAAAAACTGCATCAGAAAAAAAAAAAAAAAAACTGCACCAAGACAATCAATCGTGGTGAACATAGGAAAAAGGAGAGATGATTTAGAGATATTTAAGAGACAAAAGATACAGAATTTGTCACTAATCTGAGGGAGAAAAAGGATTCAGAAAAACTTCCAGGTTGACAATTGAGTAACTAGATAAATGTCAGTGACATTCACTAAAAATAGGACAACGAGGAGGAATAGGAGCTGGTTTAAGTGGTGTAGGGGGAGAAAAAAAATGAGGTCAAGTTGACTTCATAATTTTGAGATACATACTGGCCGCAGAGCTGAAAAAGCTGAGGTGGTCAGAAATGAAGTCTATTACTCAGAAGAGGGTTCAAGCAAAATAGATACACTGGCAGTAATTGATGGCTTTTTTTTGTGGGTGAAATTGATAGATTATTATAGAAGAGGAGAAAAGGGAGCAATAATATATTCATTTTGCATTTAAAGAGTAAGCATAAAAAGGAGAATCCCTTGAAAGGATCTCATGAATTCACAGATGAGTTAAGAGGATCATAAGAGACAGACAGCACTTCATAGTTTACTTTTCTGTGTATCTGTATAAAAACAGTACAAAGCATAGTTTGTTATGAGCTTGAGTATTCTCTCACTGAAGAACTCCCTAACTTAAATCGTGCTCATAATGGTGTGTGAGAAATGATCAATGATAGTAAGATAGTAAGACTCGTAACTCAGAAGACAAAGTTCTATTTGGTTTATGTGATTTAAGCATTATGAGATCATTATTTCTCATTTTCTTATTGGGCATTCAACTTAATATTATTTAGCAGGTAATGAGCAGAAAACTCAGATAGTGATATTGTTGATGGAAAGTTTTCCTTGGTAAGTAATATTTATATCATCTGCTCATTTTCAAACTTTATTCAGAAAATATTTAAGGTTTTTTATTGTGTTCTCATTATGCTTGAATACACAGCTTGATACTAATCCAGAGAAGGCAGTCACTAACATTAAAAAAAAAAATAGTTGGAAGATCTGTGCCGTAATTGAGATAAATGCCAACTTTCTTTTCATGGCATTCATTCAGTAATTGTGTCTGAAGATTTCCTCAGTTGTTTAAAAACTATTTTCATTTTCAAAATGCTATATTTTTCTATATTATTTTAGTTGATTATAATTTGGTGTTTCTGTGAATTGGGACTAAAATTCATTAAACTGTATTGTTTTGCTGTAAAGAATATATATGTGGGAGTTATAAGCACACATTTCACATTCAGTTGAAAAGTGCAATGCTAACATAATTATCATAATATGATCCCAGCATCTCTAAACATGGTTTTACAAAAGCATGGTCTGGAAAAGTTCAGATATCAGTGAAAGGACACCAGCATCCTGATGCAATGGCCTCTGTTACTGACTTAGCATTTATTCTGACATGAGAGTTTAAGACATGAGCACAATATATTAAAATGTCATGAATTGCTCCTAACTCAAATAAACCATCACATACCAATTGGACACAGGGTCTTTTAGTTGGTTTTCTCTATGAAAAAAGAAAATTTCCCATTTGTTATAAATTATAAATTCTCCTGTCTCTAGGAAGAACCTATCTTACTCATGTTAATTAAAAATAAAGATATACCAGGAAAAACAGATTTTTTTTTGTTCACATTCATACATCAGTGAAGTAATGGCTTATAGTCTGTTTTTTTTTTCATGAAGTATTACACGTAAAACAATTTAATCAAAACCATAAGTTTCTTGAGTAAATCATTTGCAGAAGATACACTTTTGATTGTTTATATCTCAAAGGTTATCGATCAATGTGAGGAAAAGTAAATGATGAAAAGCTAGAGGCAGAACCTCAGCCAATTGGGTTCCTTTTTTATCTCCAGAAATATAAACAATGACTAGGCAGCTTCTGCATTATGAGAAGCAGAGGAATATGTGTTTCTCTGAAAGCAGCAAAATGTTAAGAGGCCCTATCGTTAATTAGAATTGTGGCACATGTATTTCTAAATACATGATTTTATTGGAATTTGAAATATAATGTTTTTAAAGAAGCAAGAACATTAGTTCATTGATTCCTCAGTAACAGTATTCTTCTTCAAGCTGATTTGTTTTGTTTTGTTTCTTTTTTTATTGAAGTAGAGTTGATTTACAATATTATATTATCTTCAGGTGTACAACATAGTGATTCAATATTTTTATAGATTATACTCCATTAAAGTTACTATAAAATATTGGCTATATCCCCTTTACTGTATTCACATCCTTGTATCTTCTTTCTTTTCTTTTTTTTAACATCTTTATTGGAGTATAATTGCTTTACAATGGTGTGTTAGTTTCTGCTTTATAACAAAGTGAATCAGCTATACATATACATATATCCCCATATCTCCTCCCTCTTGCGTTTCCCTCTCACCCTCCCTATCCCACCCCTCTAGGTGGTCACAAAGCACCGAGCTGATCTCCCTGTGCTATGCGTCTGCTTCCCACTATCTATCTATTTTACATTTGGTAGTATATATAAGTCCATGCCACTCTCTCACTTCATCCCAGCTTACGGTATTTGTTTTTCTCTTTCTGACTTACTTCACTCTGTATGACAGTCTCTAGGTCCATCCACCTCACTACAAATAACTCAATTTCGTTTCTTTTTATGGCCAAGTAATATTCCATTGTATATATGTGCCACATCTTCTTTATCCATTTATCTGTTGATGGACACTAAGGTTGCTTCCATGTCCTGGCTATTGTAAATAGAGCTGCCATGAACATTGTGGTACATGACTCTTTTTGAATTATGGTTTTCTCAGGGTGTATGCCTAGTAGTGGAATTGCTGGGTCGTACGGTAGTTCTATTTTTAGTTTTTTAAGGAACATCCATACTTTTCTCTATAGTTGGCTGTATCAATTTACATTCCCACCAAGAGTGCAGGAGGGTTCCCTTTTCTCCACACTCTCTCCAGCATTTATTGTTTGTAGATTTTTTGATGATGGCCATTCTGACTGGTATGAGGTGATACCTCATTGTAGTTTTGATTTGCATTTCTCTAATGATTAGTGATGTTGAGCATTCTTTCATGTGTTTGTTGGCAATCTGTATATCTTCTTTGGAGAAATGTCTATTTAGGTCTTCTGCACATTCCTAGATTGGGTTTTTTTTTTTTTTTTGATATTGGGTTGCATGAGCTGCTTGTAAATTTTGGAGGTTAATCCATTGTCAGTTGCTTCATTTTGCAAATATTTTCTCCCATTCTGAGAGCTGTCTATTCATCTTGTTTATGTTTTCCTTTGCTGTGCAAATCTTTGAAGTTTCATTAGGTCCCATTTGTTTATTTTTGTTTTTATTTCCATTTCTCTAGGAGGTGGATCAAAAAGGATCTTGCTGTGATTTATGTCACAGAGTGTTCTGCCTATATATTCCTCTAACAGTTTTATAGTGTCTGGCCTTACATTTAGGTCTTTAATCCATTTTGAGTTTATTTCTGTGTCTGGTGTTAGGGAGTGTTCTAATTTCATTCTTTTACATGTAGTTGTCCAGTTTTCCCAGCACCACTTATTGAAGACGCTGAGCAATCTACTGATTCAATGCAATTTCTATCAAACTACCAATGGCATTTTGCACAGAACTAGAATTTTAAAATTCACAATTTGTATGGAAACATGAAAGACGCCGAATAGCCAAAGCAATATTGAGAAAGAAAAACAGAGCTAGAGGAATCAGGCTCCCAGACTTCAGACTATACTACAAAGCTACAAAAATCAAGACAGTATGGTACTGGCACAAAAATAGAAATATAGATCAATGGAACAGGATAGAGAGCCCAGGGATAAACCCACGCACATATGGTCACCTTATTTTTGATAAAGGAGGCAAGAATATACAATGGAGAAAAACCGATTTTGATTTGCTAGAAATTGAGAAAAATAGTAGAAGCAGAAGATATTTAAGAGAAGAATGGGAAAGCAGAAAAACAAGCCAGAAAGGAGTTGTGCATTGTGACTTAGGGAAAAAAATTGAAACTGAAACATCATGAACAGGAGCTGGAAAAAGAAAACTATGTACTGAATAGTTAAATAGTTCATAATGATTTCCTCCAGGCTGGATGCTTCAAATGAAATGCTACAAAGTTGTTATTAATCATTGTCAGGGAAATAGGATTGGGTGTGTCTTACATTCTAAAAGGAAAGAAAGTGTTCAGTATAGTATTATTTTCCCTGAGAAGAACAGGACATTTAGGCCAACTATGCATAATCATTGAACTAGTTAAAATAAGAAATGAGATATTACCACAGAAGCAAACTATGCTTCTCTCTAGAAGAGGGTAATGAAAAGAGGGGAAAACAGGGATAGTTATGTCCAAGACATGTCTACTGAAAAACTGGAGACACTGAGTAAGGCAGAGGAACAGAATTTTTTATATTCATAAGAAATTATACACATATAAACAATGGAAGATTATTCAGCCATAAAAGGAAGAAAACCCTGCCCATTTTGACAACATGGAAGGACCCTGTAGGCACTTTGCTAAGTGAAATAAGTCATCAGACTGAAAGACCAATACTCTATGTTCTCACTTATATATGGAATCTAAAAAAGCCAAACTCATAGAAATAGAGAGTAGAATGGTGTTTACCAGAGGCTGAGGTGTGGGAGAAATGGGGAGATGTTAGTCAAAATATATAAGCTTTGTTATAAGATGAATAAATTTGTGGACCTAATATATAGTATAGTGACTATAGTTGACAATACTATATTATATACTTGACAGTGCTGAGAGCTGATCTTAAATGTTATCACCACACACAAAAAACACATAATTATATGAGGTGCTGAAGATGTTAACTAACCTTATTGTGGTAATCATTTTGTAATATATACATGAATCAAATCATTACATTGTATGCCTTCAAATTATATATGTTATATGTCAATTATATCTCAATAAAGCTTGGATAAAAATCCCAGTATTTAAGCAAATGTCTGTCTGGTAATAATGTCCCTTCTTCATGCCCTCATTGAGTGATTCCCTTGGCATTTCTCTCTTAGATTCAAGGGAGGAAGTCATTATTTAATGGAATGGAATGTAGTATATTCATTAATTATATTCTAATATTTAGTGATTACCTTAAAAGGAGCTTTTCAGGTTCTGGGTACTCAGCACAGCAATGAACAAGACAAAGTCCCATCCTGGAAATGACTTGGGAAAAAACAAGTAATAAACTAATAAATGTGTTAATATTTAAGAAGATTACAGATTCTAATAAGTTCTATAAAGAAAATAAAGAGACCTCATGCCAGGGAATCCACTCCAGTTAGGATGGATCAGGGAAGCTCTCTCTGAGGAAGTGACACTTGAGCTGATACTCAATGTTAAGAAGGTTCTGGAGAAAGAACATTCCAGGCAGAGAGGAAAGCAAATGAAAGAACTTAAAAAGACTACCATATGACCCAGCAATCCCACTCCTGAGCATATACCCAGAGAAAACCATAATTTAAAAAGATACATGCACCCCAATGTTCATTGCAGCACTGTTTACAATAGCCAAGACATGGAAGCAACCTAAATATCAACCAGAAGAGGAATGGATAAAGAAGATGTGGTACATATATACAATGGAATATTGCTCAGCCATAAAAAGAACAAAAAATTGCCATTTGCAGCAACATGGAAGGACCTAGAGATTGTCATACGGAGTGAAGTAACACAGACAGAGAAAGACAAATATATGATATCGCTTATATGTGGAATCCTAAAAAAATGGTACAAATGAACTTATTTACAAAACAGAAGTAGAGTCATGGATGTAGAAAACAAACTTATGGTTACCAGGGATAAGGGGGGGAAGGATAAATTGGGAAATTGGGATTGACATATACACACTAATATATATCAAATAGATAACTAATATGAACCTACTGTATAGCCCAGGGAACTCTACTTAATACTCTATAATGGCCTACATGGGAAAAGAATCTAAAAAATGAGTAGATATATGTATATGTATAACAGATTAACTTTGCTGTACACCTGAAACTAACACAACATTGTAAATCAACTCTACTCCAATAAAAATTTTTTTTAAAAAGTATGTTCTGTTGTCTTTGAGGAAAATAAAGGAGCTCTGTGTGGCTGGAACTTAGGGTGGAGGAAGGAAGTACTAAGATGTGTGGTCAAGAGAAGTGGAGGGAAGCAAGGATTTTGTTCTAATCATTTATCAAACTTTGGGATTAATTGGGCTTCAGGCATATCTATTATAAATTGCATACAAGTGAATTATTTTCTTTCAATATGATGTTTAAATGGTAAATGATCTGTGATATGCTATGATAATTGTTAAATTTGTCTATGTAATCTACCATCTTATGTTGTGTTTTACCCTCATAAGTCATCTTCTTTACCTTTTTCCTTTCCTTTTTGGCCTACTTCTGGTTTAGAAGTTAAACATTCTACCTGAATATTTTTTGCAGTTATGGTCACTTTTTTTTTAACTTGCATACTTCATTAAAAAAAAATTATATACACTTAGTAATCCACCCTCCTCTAGAGTAGCAAGAAGTCTTCAAATGCTTTAATTCCAGTCACCTTTCTAGCTTTTATGTTACCAATATTCTCATTTCACTCTGCTTTTACATCTCCAAAAGTAGTCATAATTATGATTTGTATTATTCAAAACATTCTTATTTAAATTTACTGAAATATTTATCAATTTCTTTGCTCAACATTCCCTTTTACATCCCAGCTTTCCTCCTAAGTTCTTTTTTCTCTAAAGTATATTCTATATTATTTCTTTGTCAGTGGATTGTGATTAATTTACCTGCTGTTTTACTTACTTGAATACTTTAACTTTATCTTCATTTTTGAATAATAATGTAGTGGCATATATAATTTTAGACCAATAATTATTTTTCCACAGTGCTTTTAGGAATATAAACCCAGTGTCTTCCAAACTCTTAGCAATTATTATTGTTGTTACTATATTCTTATAATTAATATTATTATTATTTTGAGACTAGCTGTAGTCTGTTTTCTGTTTGTTAGAAACTTGCATTTCCTTCATATTTGATTATAAGATGTAAACTTTTTGTTAAGACCACAGACTAGACTAGAAGTGAATCTATTTATTTTTAATCCTATTGCAAGGAATTGTTTTCCTAAATCTGAAGATTCATATCTTTCATCAAGGTTCAACCATTATCTCTTTGAGGTCAAGACACAGATGCAAATGAGTGTGGCTCCCTTAAGGAGATCCATCAGTTTGGAGATAAGCACAATAATGCCTGACACAGAAACTAGAGGAGTTTTTCAGTGGAAATAGAGATAAATCAATACATACTTGTTGAATGAGTCAATAAAATGGCATTGCAAACAATAAAAATGTCTTCTTTTAACTTTTCTACATGCTGCAACAAAAAGGCAACTGTACAATGAATTAAGATAAAACATTCTTAGGTAGTAAGCAGAACCTAAGTGTTAACAGATTTTTGTCATTTTGATGATAATTCAATTTGTTCTCAAGTTATCTGCAGAAGTCAATCAATATTTCCCTGGATATAGATTATTTTATTATTTAAAAACAAGATGACATGTTGATTTGTATATCCCTAGGAAAGCAGTCAGTGATTTTGTCAAAAATGATGCAAAAACATTTAAGGCAATTGGATTCCAAATTCTAAATAGTAAAAAAAAGGAATGGATTTTGAGGAGACTACCCCAGAATGAATATTTTCATGCTTGCTGTGCTGTTAATTGGACACAGTGAACTGGAAAAAAGAGCTGAGGGGAGATCACATCAGTGGAGAGCTGCTGTGGTCATCGATGTGAGACCACTGTGACCAAGGGAGAAGACTCGCTTTCAGATGGCCAGAAAAACAGCCCTAACATTTAGAGTTTGAGGCATAAACACAGGAAAAAAATGTGAAATACACTGAATGGGTTCAATTAACAGGTGTACAAAGATACGTGATGAGTTCCATGAAAATTTTAGATAAAATATAATGTTGCACTTAACCTTTTTCAACATTAAAATGAGAGAAATACATTCTAAAAACTGAATTTTAGAGCTACTGACTTCTTCAGGCTACATCCTCCCTTTCACTTTTCAAAAATTTGCATCTTTATTATATAAATTTGTATTTATGTTATTTATGGTATATATATTTATCTGCCTATCTATATATTATCTATCATCAAATGTTGTAAATACATTAAGAATAGTGTACTTCATTGTGCAGAATTTCCTGAATTTCAACAACATCTGATTAGTTTACCGATTTAAGTTACGTGTGTGACAATGAATGACCAAATACATTCTAACTAAGTCAAAGGTTTTCACTGTTGAAACACGTATGCAAGGGTTTGCTCTGGAATATAAATGGTAATAACTTTCAAACTAGAGCATAAGTTGGATCACTGACATTACATGCTGTCACTCAGTGGGAAATACTCCCACATAAATTGAATATTCCTTGATAACTTACATTCAGTGATGTCTACAGAAATTAGATAGTTATTTTCTGGGAAATATTAGGCACAGTAGTGCTAAAACCCATTTAGAAAATATTATGACATCTTTTAGAATAATGCAAACTGTTTCTATAAATATTGCACAATCTCATTTGACAGGTCTTTATTTAGATATTTCAATCTTCTTAATTAGATATGCATTAATTACTAAAACTGTGAGAATATTTGTGTGTGTAAATGTAGGCATTATGAGAATATTGTTCTGTTTCCTTGTTTAGTATCAGGGAAAATATCTAGAGAATTTTGTCATGTATTTGCCTCCATTAACAAGAATGAGTCAAACATATAATTTCAGGTATGCTGTCCCCAGTCAAAATCTTTGAGCAAAAAAAAAAAAAAAGAAAAAAGAAAAAAAAAAAAGACATTTATAATTTACTCATGTATTTTCTTTTTTAAATTCAAATTAATTTTTTTTCTTTAGTATATATTTGAAGAAAAAAAAAGTGATTTTAAATCTCAAAAGGTACTTTTCCTCTGAAATTTACTTTGAGATTCCAGCATTAGCAAAAGAGATGAAAACAATAGAAGTGGCCTGTGGGAGCTGATTTGAACTGTCTAACTTCTTGTTGCTGACTTCCTTTACTTTTGCTTCTTTCAACTATCTGCTGTTCTCGTACCCATTTCACTGTCCTTGATTTTGCATACTCTTACCTCTGCCCTTAATAACAAACATTATCAGTTTTTCCAAACCATACTTAATTCCAAAACCTTTGTCCTTGGGGGAAAAAAACCTTTAAAAATATGTACATTTTCTTTATCTGTGATCATGACTTTCTACCTTGAAGAATATAGAGACATTTCAGATATAGGAAGATGTCTAGGCTGACTCAAATTATGTTTGCACAATTGTGAGAAATGCCTGATCAAAGCCCCTCACGCAATTAGCCTCTCTTAGCAATAAATGTCTCACGTAAATGGATGTGCTTACAGGGATCTTGGTAATAGAATAGAATTGGCCCATATAGTAATCATGTTCTAGCTAAGTTAACTCACTCGCTAGATTACCTATAAAACACTAAAACATAAAGGACATTAACTATCTGAAGTTTTTAGAGTTTCTTGTTATAAATGTTATTTAACATCAAATGTATCAGCAAGGGCAGATTGGATCATGAAAGATACCCACATTTCTTACTTCCTGAGCCATAGTTTCTTACATTTAAGCATACTAATTTCTTGTTTAAAGATGAATCCCAATATCCAAGATACAAGAATTTAAAAAAAAAATCTGACAATTAAAAGAACTCCTTCCACCCCAAATAAGTGGTATTCTGAAATAAATGAATGCATTCATGCAACCAATTCAGAAGATTAATGCCTGAATATGAAATGTACAAAGCATAAAAGCTATGTTGTAGGTTGATACAGTGGCAGAGTGAGCAGATAAGTGAATATTCAGATTATTCAATATCTCCTTGGATTTTTTAAGGTTAACTTAGTAATCAGTTTCAGCACCTTTACAACTGCTGAACTTATTGGCAACAGTAACATAGCAAACGTGATCAATCCTTTCCAAGAGTTAGTTTCCTTCCAAGTTCAGAGTTAACCACCTACAGAGTAAGGAATAAAGGTATTATAAATATCAGTAGCCATGGAAACAGGTACATAGCACATTATAAACAAAATACAATTTTGAGAATAAGTTCCAAAATTTGTAGCTCAGTGATTTCAACAGCCACATAGGTTTAGAGAATTTTCCTTCAAAGTGTAACTCTCCATATTTGAAAAAAAAAAAAAAAAAAAAGGATACAATCAAAACTTAGGGAAGTTGGAAAGTGGATTCGGGATGTGAGAAACCATGGGGAATACTCCTGAATCTGTTATTAACTTATGTGTGACTTTCACTTAGTTACTTAACTTTTCAGTTCTTTATTTTTCCCATCTGACAACATTATCTGCCTCCCTTGCTGGAATCTTGTGAAGCTTAATTAATGTTTGTGAACCACTTTGGCTTCCATAGCTGGAGGATGTTGAAGAAATGCAAATTATTATTGTTGTTATTTATTATTTATTGTTCTCTCTCTAGACTTCGTTCCAGGCTCTGCAGGCTTACCCCTTGAGCCATGGAGACAAATTAATAATAAATGCAGTGCTAGTCCTTCAGCAAATACCAGAATGGCTCAATGGGAAACAGTTAAAAATAAAGTCTACAAAATTATTATGCTTTACTCTTCTATTATAAAAGTCACAAGAGTCAAAAGTTTAAAAAATTGCCAGAAATTTAACAACTTACTTTTAACTACATACTTCTGTAGCACTTGCAGTAACTATATGTAATTTAGTATTAAATTATATGGTAACTTGTATTGCTTGGCATTAGTTTTATAGATCTCCTGAACTAAATTGTCAGCCGTTTGAATGTGGAAGCACCATTTTATCTTCTCTGTGCTTTTCTCCTATGCCTTGCACTATGCTGGCTCAGAGGAGGCTCACTGCATTTAAACAAACAAACAAACAAACAAAAAACACGTGTGTGTGGGTGTGTGGGTTTATGTTGCCTTTTTCTTGCCTTTAAACTCAAAACTCTGTCACAACTCTTCTGGAACATGGCCCTTTGCCATGATTTATTCTTCCTTACACTAATTCTTCTGTTTTCTTTCCTGTTCCTTTTCTTTCTATGGTCTCTTTGTAGGTATTCCGAAAAGCTTCATCTTTTGTCTTATGCTTCTTTGCTACTCTGTTCTCTTGAAGATAATATCCATTATGACTCATTTACTTACACAAAAATGACCACTATATGTGACTCCCAGTTTAGTTTCTACCCTCCATATCTATCGGCATTCCCAACTACCTTTACAATTGGTACTTTCCACTGAATATACAATTGAAATTTCACTCTACCTTCAGTCACTGAAAGTTGAAGTATTCTCTCCTTCCTCTGAATTTCTATAGCTAAACCACACTCTACAACTACTGCTTGCATTAATAATTTATCTCTGCTTAGACTTTAAACTCCTTGAGATCAAGGACTATGTCTTGTTACTCTTTAATTAACCTCCACCTATATATGTCATATATAATATGAAATCAGTTCGTGTTTGCATGGATATATGACCACTTTATTCCAACATAGAAGCATTTTATATTGAAAAATTGGTTATACTTTCTCTTTTTTGTCTTTATATATACTTCAGGATATTTGGGGGGTTTATATAAATATATATATGTAGAGAAGATATATTTTCATTGATATGTTTAGTATGTAGAAATTCTACCTGATTATGTTTTCAAATGTCCATATTGATGTAGTTCAATTAAGATCAACTTCTGGTTTTAGCATCTTTTTAGTACAAATAATTATATTTTATTAAGATTACATATTTTCCTAAACATATACAAAAAAATATCAGGTATCATGTATCACTCTCTATTACAAAGGTAAAAACTCCATTAATCTACTCCAAGAGAATTAAAAACATGTCTACACAAAAACCTGCACATGAATATTTATAGAAGTATTATTCATAATAGCCAAAAAATGGAAACAACACAAATTTCCAAAAACTGATGAATGGATAAACCAAATGTGGTATATACATACAATGGAATATTATTTAGCCATAAAAAGAATTAAGTACTGATACAAGCTCTAGCACAAATGAACCTTGAAAGCATTGAGCTACATGAAAGAAGCCAGACACAAAGACAATGTATGGTATGACTCCATTTATATGTATGTAATGTACAGAACAGGCAAATCCACAGAGACAGAAATTAGTGATGGCTAGAGTCTGGGTAATGAGGAAAATGCAGGGTAGCTGCTAATGAGTACAGGGTTTCTTTTCTGATGATTAAATATTCTGGAATTACATAGCAGTGAAGATTGTCCAACTTTGGGAATCCATTAAGAACCACTGAATTGTCATTTTGAATGGGTGAACTTTATAGTATGTAAATTATATCTCAATTAAAGCCTTTTTAAAGACAAATACCATGAAAACCCAGGATTCTTAGTCTTTATGATATTTAGATTCAGAACATATCAGGATATATAGATCAAGCACAGGTTTTAATAAAGATGTCTTAATTTTTTTCCAAGTATAGGAGATTTACCAAACAATGGCAATCTATACTTCGTGAATAATATATTCCTATCATTCATATATATGACTTCATTTATAGGTGATCTACTACTCTCCAGGGAAGGCTGAATTATAAGTTAATGACATGTATTATAATAGTTATTATTCAATGAGTTTAATTGGCATGAAAATGCTGCAGGGGAATTGAAAAGGATACTCCTCATTTTTCCAGGGTTGGAAGTATTGGATAGTGTTTGCTCTTGTTTTTAGAGGATGAGTAGAAGTTTACCAGATGGGATAACTTACTTCATGTGAAGGAAATAAAAATACAAAGGAAATCTATGAAATGATTAGCGAATGATGAGCCAAGTCTACGGCAGATTTTAGGATGAATGAACCACAGTGTAAGAATAAATAGTTACCTTCTCCCTTCTTATGCTATTCTATGGTTTCCCCACCTTCCAGCTGCATTAAAAAGGAAACTCTTCCTGTTTTAAAGTAATTAATCCTTAAAGACCAAGAAATGGTTGAATTTTAGCACATCTATGTGTTTTACACAAAATTCATAGGTTGTTTTTCCTTAATGACAGTTGTACCACTAAATAAATAAATGATTTGATTCATAAAAATCCTACTAGAATCAACCAAAAATATACATGAAAATTATGTAAGTCATTATGCTACATGTAAGTCATTATGCTAAGAAGTGAGGGGAGAGAGATAGGAGACACAGTCTGTTTTGCAAGGCATCGAACAGTTCAAGTCTTTGAATTTAGGTCATTTATATCAACACTTGAAAAGACCCAGAAGAAATAACTCTGGAGGTGGGAGAAAACAGTCCTCTGCCGCTTGTTAACAGGTAAACGGTCAGATTTATATAGAAGGATTTATTAGGGGAAGAAGATAAGGGAACGGGAAGTTGAAGAAAAGGGGGAGGAAAGGGGAGAGGCAAACTTTCCAGTTACTGTCCTCAATCAAGCTACAAGCTCTAAAATACTCAGCTACATTCTGTTCTCCTAGGAATTCAGCTGGGAACATACTACCTGAGGAGACTGCAAAACCCTCAGGTCATCCAAGACAGACCAAGAGTAATTGGTGCTTGCCTAAGAATAGTATCCAGAGAGATATTGCTTCAAACGCTACTGAATAAATTTGAGCATTCTGCTATATTGCTTTCTCCCATGTAAAAATGCCCAAAGTAACTGACAAAAGGTCAAAGATCTCTTTGGGGTATAGTAATTTACTAATTATTCAATTTATCAATTTTTAAAAAATAAAACCTACAGTTCTATGATGGCAAAATCTTGAATGCAGAGTTTGAAACACAAACTAAATATCTTTGTGGTTCACTTGCTCTTTGTGACGTCAGATATTCTAACGCCAAGATAATGGGTGTTATGTCATTGAAAATTCAAAGTCAAAAAATCATGGTTTTTCAGTCACCATTCTAATCTCTGATATCCTCCCTTTCTCTGTTTCCAGTGATCCTTTTAAAATGTTTACTCAGATGTAAATAGCTTATCTTAAGTTCTCCAGCTGTGTCTCTTCTTCACTTGCACACAAATAGGACTTTTTTTCTCACACATGATTTCTATGGATATTATTTCTCAGAGGCTCTCTCTTCTTCAGGATTGACATGCTGGTGAGTGTTCAATCAGGGAGCTCAGTGGATTTAATACTAGTGTCATTACACAGTGACATTATGATCGGCATAGGCATCAGATTAAAGCACTATATAGAGTGCTGAAAAACCACACTGATATTTGAACCTTTGCTACTTGGAAGAGGAATTCTTTCCCTGACCGGCTCTCCTACTCCCTTTTTTCCTTCACCAGTTTTTGAGCAGAAACATGGTGGGTAGGAGGAAATTCCAGAGACCAGAGCAGACTCTTTGTGAGGTCTGCTATGCCAAAAACTCTTCTTGTCAATTTTACACAGGTTTCCTTTTTGTTAATTCTGTAGTGAACTGGGAAAGAAGAGGAGTAATATAGATGAGATAGAAGATAGATAGAGATGAAAGATACAGATAGAGCCTTTATTCCCAACATCCATGCCATTTCTAACCATCTCCCAAGATCTCTGTTATCATCCACAGCTCCAACATAGGAGCAGTACCATGAGTGGCCATAGGCTCTCAGAGCTCCATTCAGTCTGGTATGCTCTGCATTGTGATGATCTCACCATCCCGTGGCCGTCATAATGCTGTCTATATGTTGCATCCTTCCTGACATAAATGCGCAGATTGGTGCACAGGGAGGAATTTGGATGTATGGCTAACTTTGGGAATTAATGCTTTCAAACTTCGATTTCTATATAATCTGCAGTTGACAATTCACACTCTACTCTGCAAGAACGTCCCATTTACAAATAAATATAAGAATACCTAAAGACTAAGGGAAATAAATGCAAGTTTTTAAAAATGATTTCATATACATGTCAGTCGCTTTATTTCAATCTTGAAATAAATGGTCAATTTAATATACAAGTAAGGAGCATCAATTCTGGAGCCAGACTTCCTGGATTTTAATCACTTCTCTGTTATTTTACTAACTGTGTGAACTTGTGCTGATAAATTCTATAGATAATTCCTCATCAATAAGATGAAAATAATAACACTACATCA
This sequence comes from Kogia breviceps, assembly GCF_026419965.1. NCBI lineage: Eukaryota > Metazoa > Chordata > Mammalia > Artiodactyla > Physeteridae > Kogia > Kogia breviceps. The sequence goes on from NC_081322.1 coordinate 51,814,609, forward strand.
TAAGGGAGTTGTGAGGGCTAAATGAACTAATATACATAAAGGGTTTTGGATAGTTTTTAGTACAGAGTAAGCACATAAGGGTTAGATATTGTTATCTTATATTTTCTCTGAAAATATCAAATAATCATAACTAGTAATTTATTTGTATTATCTGCTAAAATATTCTAACATGGCCCTCTCCCTTTTAACTTATCAAAGTATTATTATTCTTTTAAGAATAATCAATTCCCTAGATCTTTAAAAACTGGAAATAAATCATGTAATATAATGGAAAGAGCATGGATTTAGCAGACAATACAGGAGTTTGATTCCTGTCTGCACTACTTATATCTGTTTTTTTGAGCTTTATTTTTCTGGCCAATAAAATGGAATTTAAATCTTTAATTCAAAATAGTGAACTGAGATTACATGTTTAACTAGACACACTTCCCTTTGCAGATTGCCACCCACAAGAATGCCCACTAAAATTACAATAGATTATAAAAGTAGAAATAATGTGAATCAAAACAGTAAATAAGAGAAGGCAACTATTACATACAGGAATTTCAAGAAATTTCTGCAAAATGTTTTAGAGATAAGACAGATTGAAGGTAGTATAAACTGTTCTCATAAAATAAACCCCACTAATAACCCCACTAACCCCACTAATAATAAACCCCACTAATTTATTAATAACTTAATAAATTAAGTTTGGAGCTCTAGGTCAAAATTCAACTTATTTTAAATGCTACCTGCATAAAATTTTAAATTTTTATAATTACATATAATAAAATCCTATATATATATATATTATTACCACAGCAATATCACATATTGAGCAAACTCATAGAATAGGATTGTGCGAACTCACACAAATCAGAGATTTTACTCATTAAGCTTTACTAAATATTAAGGACACAAGTAATCAAATGGCTCAGAAGAAGCAGAGAGGCATCTGGGACATTGAGAGCTTCTCCTAGGCCCTTCCTTTCTGTACAGTCATGCACCTATGACCCAGAACAGATGAAATCTCTCAGGGATGTTTGTAGGGTTCCTCACGTAGTAGACAGCATTTAACTTATATAACATTTTTGTCTTTTTAGAAAAATAAATAAAATTAAAACAACATTGCTTCCTCTAAATAGCTTAAGCAAAGGAGATGCAAAAATGACAAATATTTATTTGTATCACATGCTTATCTCAAAGTACCCTCAGGCTGGGAATACATTGGTCATTATCAGCATTATCAAGCAATATTGCCCTGGGGTCAGAATGAAATTATTCATTTGACTTACAAATTAACTCATATCTATTATGGGTCCCCTCTTTATGCACATTGCCAGTAATAGAATTAATAGGCTACTCATGCTATTGCTTACAGAACATTTTCTCCTGCGAGAAAATACTGAAAATTATGAACACTCACTAGAGCAGGACTGTTCCACGCAATGACCTGATGGATTCACAGCTTTATCTGAGAAGTTGTTCATAAACTTTCTGCTGTTCCCTGAAGAGAGAACAGCTAACAGCGTGATGATTGAAATGAAAATTTTAAGAATGGAGAGAGCATTTTTTAAACAGGGAAAAATTATCTCAATATTTTTAAAAGATGTTCAATATTTAAATAAGATCATTTCAGTATCTAATGAAGCATATACACTATTTAATTGAATCATAATTTTTCTTTAGAAAACAGGAAGCCTCTCGCACACATTTTCATTAATTATGTAGTAGTTCTAAAGTTAAGATTTACCTTAACAAAACAAATTAATTTTAAAAAAACACATAGGTCTTTAACTATGCAAAATCAGAGTGGAACAGAGCACTAAGCTCTGTACTGGTAATGCATGGTCAGAACCAGTATTTGAATAAGGGAATTGTGTCTTGATATACGATACATATAGGTAATGTATATTAGTGCAACATTAAAAAGACCCTTAGCTTCTGGTAAGTTGTAGCTAGAGACAGTTTTCAAAATTCACATTTTGAAATGTGGGTTGAGCACTTATACTCATTTTCAATTCCATATACTATGCATAAATAGCCAATATCACTAGTAAGTGCTTAAAATACTTAAGTTAAAATACATGCACATTCATAATTTATTAATTTAACAAACTTTAACTGAGTGCCTAATATGCCACATAAAAAAATATTACATCAAGAGAAAGTAACTTATCTATATTTAATACCTTTGCCATTGTTTTTAAAAAATTCTTTATCTTGTAGTTTCAAGATAAATTAATTAACTAAAACTTCAATTTTAATTTTTCTTTTCTCAACTCACTCTATGAATTAAAATTTCTATTGCTTCAATTGAAATAGATGTCACTAATAAATGTCTTCTGCTCCAAGGAACATTGCTACAGTAGACCTTACCAACCAGGAAGTGGCTTCAATAGTGGCCCTATTGAAGAAGAACTGAAACCTTTTGGCATAATGTCTACCCAGGACTTCTTTGCTCTGAATTTCCTACCCCCTTAGCGTTGGGCTACTGACAGCTACTCATTTGCTCTGCAATGCCACTTTCTCAGCTACAGGTGATTAAATAAATTCCATTAAACTTGGAACAAAGATTCAAAACAGATGGTTATTTTTTGCAGGTGGCTAGAAATTTAACATGTAGCATGGGGAGCTGGAGGGCAGTTATATTGTACTGTGAAGATGAAAATCAGAGGAGAAAGCTGGTGTGTTGAGAGAGAAAATATGGAAAATAAGTAGAAACATTTTTGGTACCCATTGTTCCTGTTTCCCAGATCCTGTCACCATCCCATCCTGGACCCTGGGAATATTCCTCCCCTTGGATTGTGGGATTCCAAGGCATAACCAGGTAGTGTTATAATAATGTACCTCTCCCTTTGTCCCCTTGAACCACCTTGATTTGCTTATTTAAACCTACTGAGATTTAAATAATGTAAGACTTTATGGAACAAATGGGAATGGGAAATGAAGTGAATTTTTTTATATCCATTTTTTGTAATATTTTTATATCCATTAAAATTTTAAAAAGAAAATTAGCAAGCTAAAGTTAATATCAACTTCACTTTTGCTTGAATTATTGACTCCTGCCTATCTGTTATCCTATTTTCTGGGGCCTTCTTACAGGTAAGCCTCTCCATTACAGGTTCTACCACATCTTCAGATATCAGAGTAGCTGAGATGTTAGCAGCATGGGGTTTCACAAAATATCTTTCCATCTTTGCTATGGTCTGAATGTTTATGTCCCCCTAAGAATCCTATTTTGAAATACTAACCCACAAAGGGGATGGATTTAGTAAGTTGGGCTTTTGGGAGGTGGAACCCTCATGAACGTAATTAGCACTTTAAAAGGAGGTTCCAGAGAGATCCCTTCTCCTTCTACCATGTGAAGATACAATGAGAAGTCTGCACCCTGAAAGAGAGCTCTCACCTGACCATGCTGGAGCCATGATCTTAGACTTCCAGGCTCCAGATTTTTTTGAGATATAAAAGTCTGTTATTTTATAGCAGCCCAAACAGACCAAGACAGTCTTCCTTGCCAGCAGTCAAAGTGTGGAGGCTTCAGATGATCGCTGGTGAGTATGTTCATCCTAGAATGCCTGCTGTGAGCCCCTCTTTGTTTCCAAATATCTCCTCCAGAGCCCACTAGAGATACTTCTAACCCCTAGGTTAACTTCCTTCATCAGTTCTTCCTCAAAACTCCAATGGAAAAAAAAAAAAAAACATTATTACTTAACATTCATAATATTTTTCTTTTCTGTTCTCAATACACAACTTCTCTAATTTCAAGAGGAACAAGTCATAGTTTGATCTTACTTGAACCAATATTCTTACGCTTACAAATATTGTATGTAAATCTGTTTATCATAGGCTTAGAACTCTCAAGGAGAACTTGCTTTGGGGAGAGATTAATGTATTTTTAAGAAATTATTTCATTTTTTTCAGCATCATTTTAGTCAATAAGTAAGATCATTCCTGATTATTTGCAATCTCTATGGTATATAGCACTCTTTATGTTATCAGCAATAATAAATATGTAATTATATTTAAATGCTCTCTAGCTATCTTTTTAAAGCTTCCCAGTGCCCCAATTTGTTCAGTTCATTTTAAAAAATACATCCTTAAAAATTATTAGCAGTGGTATAGAAAAATATAATCTTACAATCAAACATCTGTTTGAATCCTGGATCTACCATTAATGCCTCTTTATAGTCAGAAATCTTTAAGCTGCAAATGACAGGAATCCTTTTCAAGCAATCTTAACCAATCTACCCTACTCTCAACCGAAATAGAACTTATTGACTTCTATTTATTCATTCCACAAATCATTGAGCACTCACTATGTGTCAGGCAATGTACCAGGTGCTGGGGGTTTAGCAGAGAACAAAATCCCTGCCCTCTTAAAGCTTGCATCACACTGGATGGTAGTAAGGAAGGGATCAAAAGCCATGATAAGACATGATGGTAAGTGTGAGGAAAAATGAAGCAGGAAAGGGGGTGAGAGAATGACAGTAGTGGCTAGAGAAAATTAGGGAGGGTTGCTGGGGAAAGCCAACAGAGAAAATGATATCTGAACATGATGATGGTAAGAGAATGAGACATGAGATTTCCTGCAGAAGACTGTCTCATGCAGAGTAAATAAGCAGTGCAAAGTTCCTGTGTCAGGAGTAGGCCTGGTATGCTTGAGGCACAGTAGAATCAGTATGATAGAGTAATTGAGGAGAGGAAGAGCTGAGTTTAGTAAACTATTTTCACACTTTGGTATTTACTCTCATGTGACTATAAGATGATACTTTGGCTGATATATAATAAGATATTGTTAAGACTTTGGCTTTTATTCTCATATGACTCTGATGTCCCAGGATTGAAATGGGCTTTACACCAAGGATTAAAAGGCTATTATCAGGATTTTCTTTTTCTCTTGTTCTTGGCTTTGTCTTCTCAGTTGGCAATTTCTCTCTTCAAGTCACACATATGAGAGAGAGACCCCAGCAACTCCAGAGCTCACATGTTTCTCAGTGCTAACAATTTCAGAAGGGGAGAGACCTTCCTTTCCTAGTACGTATGCATGTAAGTTCTCCCCAAAAGGCTCCAATGGTCCAGATAGGGTCATGTGTACAGCTCCACAGTGGGAAACCTGGATCAGTTCAATGACAATTTCATCCAAATCACATGAAATAGGAGAGGAGAGTTCTTAAAAGAAACGAGTACAGGGTTTCCAAAAGTTAGAGAGGCCTACTGATACTGTTGGACCATGAATAAGTTACATCATCTCTCCAAGCCTCAGTCTCCTCATCAGGAAATTGGAAAATATCATGCCTACCTCATATGATTGTTGAAACAAATTAGAAAATGTTAGCAAAGTGCTTTCCCTAAATGGGTACCACTATATGGTACCCATTATTACTATAACTTAGTGAAGATGTCTTTGGAAAGTCTAATATATACAATGAAGCATTAATTAGAGAATTTCAGCTATCCAATTATATTTTAGATTATATTGTATTTTCCAAGGGAAAACAGGATCTTAAAAATTGAAAGCTTTGGGAGAAAGTAAGAACCTATAATAGAGAAGGTCAAACTATTTAAATTGATATCATCTGGTTATGGTTATTTAAGAGTACAATGACTTGTTTTCAAGCTATAAATCACAACCGTAATGATAACAGGGACAAATATTTGACATTGGAATTGACTAAAAAACTATTTGTCTACCATAGACTTGGCCTTTATCAGGGTATCTTCTATTGTTCCCTGTAAGGTAGCATCTGACCTAGTGGTTTTGTTTTTCTCTCCTAATAACATTATCTGAATAGTTATGGCCACAGGATTAAAGGCAGTGGACATAGGATTAATGACAAGAGCCTTTGATATCAGGCATGTTAATTCCCTTTCCCAGATCTCATGTTTCTTATCTATCACATGACTGTTTGAGACCAAATACTCCTGGAAATCTCTTTTAGGGGTATGATTCTTCAAATAAAAACTTGCCAGCTTTACACTATATTCTACAACAGCTCAACGAGTTCTGGAGAGTGCTTTTATTGTTAATACATTCTTTTTTCCTGATTTTAAAAAATAAGTTATTTTGGAAACACTTCAATTCTGCATATTGTGAAGAGGCTCAGGTGTTAGCCTGGGCATTAAAAGAAGAAAAATAAAATTCCAACTTTCAGAAGCCAAGTATACACCTAAAGTATTTTGCTTTAATCCTAATGGCTGGCTTCTGATTACTTCTAGCTCAGATGATAGAAGGCAATTTTCAGCTAAGTGCTTAACTCCAGTAGTCTGCTTTCACATCTGGACCCCAGGGCCCTACTTATATCCCATCATGTAAACTGTCTCCACAATTCTCTGCCTTTCTTAGAAGAACACATCCTTGGAGGTTTTACATGGCTTTCCATTTCAATCACTCCATTAAGCCCAAAGCTCTGAAATTTCCTTGCTTTTTCTACTTTATGAACTACTACATTTCTTATGATGAAAGCAGAAAAGAAAAAATTGAAGTTTCTTGTAATTTAATTTCTGTCACACTACATGTGTTTATCTGTTTAATAAAAAACAACAGAGAATTCTAAAGTATGCATAGCTGATCAGCTTACAACCACAAAATGGAATTAAAATAGAGTTGGGCAAAATGACTATGACAAATTCTACACATCACATGTAGCTAGAAACTAAAAATCTATGGATGGTTCTGCATAGATGAGCCATATCTCAGTGGAATAAAGATGAGGGTAAAAGAAGGAATTAGCCATGGCTAGTGTATCTTTAAATTTATTTGTTATTTTGGAACCTAGAACATTCTCATGACACAACGTTGTGGCTCACATAAAGAGCCACACAGGGATATGATGGTCAATGGTCATTTTTGATTCCCTACAATGAGTGTAAATTTTTCAGAGAAATTATGAAAAAAAAAAAATCAGAGCATTAATATGTAGTTTTGATGAAGAAATCTGAGGATCTCAGTGAAAAGCTTGGACCAAACTTAGAAACAAGGAAAGACACATAAAAGAATTTTAGTAGAAGGATGTGGCCAAAGGTGAGAACAAAACAATGTCAGTAACATTTAAAATGGAATCTTTATATCAATATGACTTAATAAATTTTTAAAATATGTTTAATTAAACTGTTTCACAATTAAATTTTAAATTAGGGGAGAAAATTTGTGTTTTTCCTGTAACTGGGTTTTAAGACATGTATCTTCTTATCAGTAGAAAATGAAAGAACTGCAGATAAACATTTAAAAGAATAAATTCGTCATCGCCAGAAAAATAAGACAAAAAGGAAGAACTGTAACAGAAAACTAAAGATAATTTTATGTCTCTATAAAAAATGAAATGGATATAATCTGAATTTGAAAAGTAAAAGGTAGTAGGGTAGATCTATAAAGGAAGAAAGGTAATCAATGCAGACAAGTAAATGCTTTGGGGTCAATGGAAGGATCTCCTAGATACAGCACATATTTAGAGAAATGAATTCCCATTACTAGAGTTTATATGTATACTTAGTTTTACAATGACATAAAGTAGTGCCTTAAAAATAAATAAATAAATAAATAACCTAATGCTAAAGTTCTAATACTCACAATTAGCAGCAGATAGAAGGAACTGACTTATCCTGGCAAGATAGGAGCAACGTATATAACATCAAATATAAACCTGATAAAATGACAGGTTTAAGTTGTAGAAAAATTTATTTAAAACACTAACTACATTCATTTTGATGTTGCATATTGTGGTCAAGATTTCAGGTAAGTGTATAAGTTGAAAAACGTCCTGTTTCTCAGATTACTTTACACTCATTAAAATGCATCAACAGGTAAATAGGAAATAGCCTACAATTTTTAGATTGCTCATAATGACAGTTGCTTCATTTATTCAGAAATCAGCCTTCAGTTCTAACAATTGCTTAGTTATTTCTTGATGATGATCTCTCTAGAGAGCATTTACTTCCAAATGACTAAATTCAGAATTCAACTTAAAGATTAATGTGGCTATAAACCATTAGCATAACCCAATATATGGTATAGAGCCTTCTCATTTATGCATCTCCCCAAAGGAACACCTCAGTCTTAAAATGAACATAGCTTACCATGAAAAGAGTATGCACTTTAAAGACTAAATTTATAAAGCCCACCATTTGCTTTATCACACCTTTGGGAAAACTGGAGAAACTGGTATTTAAAAAAAAAAAAATAGGTTGACCTTAGAATAGCTTCTTTTAAAATAGCTTAGAATAGCTTCTTTTAAAATAAGTGCTATTCTACTCCATTCTTACTCCAATATTTAGTTCAAAACTCTGCAGACCTTTTCAGTGTTGGGAAATCCCAGAGAGTTCATATATTTGCCTACATAAGTTATAAGGCTTATTTTGAAATCAGGAAGTATGAAGCCTCCAACTTTGTTCTTCCTGATTTCAAAATATATTACAAAGCTACAGTAATTAAAACAGTACGGTATTTGCACAAAAATAGACATGTAGACCAATGGGACAGAATAGAGAACCCTGAAGTAAACCCACGCATACATTATCAACTGATCTTCCACAAGGGTGCCAAAAATACACAATGAGGAAAGGACAGTCTCTTCGACAAAAGATACTGGAAAAACTGGGCATCCACATGAAAATAATGAAATTCAACCCATATTGTACACCATACATAAAAATCAATTCCAAATGGATTAAAGATTAAACACAAGACCTGAAACTGTGAAACTTATAGAAGAAAATGTGGGAGGAAAACATCATGGCATTGATCTTGGAAACGATGTTTTGGCTTTGACAACAAAAGCACTGGCAACAAAAGCAAATATGGACAGGTGGGACTACATCAAACCAGAAAGCTTCTGCACAGCAAAGGAAATAATCAACAGAGTTAAAAGAATGGGAGAAAATATTTGTGGACCATATATCTAATAAGGGATTCATATGCAAAACATATAAGGAACTCCAGAAACTCAATAGCAAAAAAACCCAAAACACCCTGACTAAAAAATGTGCAAAAGACTTGAAATATTTCTGCGAAGAAGACATACAAATAGCCAAAAGGTATATGAAAGATGCTCAACGTCATTAATCATCAGGAAAATGCAAATCAAAACCACAATGAGATATCACCTCATACTTGACAGAATGGCTCTTATCAAAAAACTAAACATAGCAAGTGTTGGCAAAGATGTGGAGAAAAGGAAACCTTTGTACATTGTTGGTGGAAATATAAAACGATGAAACTGCTATAGAAAACAGTATAGATGGGCCTCAAAAATTAAAAATAGAACTATCATATCATCCTGAAATCCTACTTCTGTGTATATATACAAAAGAGTTAAAATCAAGATCTCAAATAGATATCTGCACACCCATATTCATTTCAGCATTATTCACAATAGCCAAGATCTGGAAATGACCTAAATGTCCTTCAGTGGATGAATAGATTAAGAAAAGTGGTATATATATACAATGGAATATTATTCAGCCTAAAAAAAAGGAGATCCTGCCATTTGCAACAACAACGGATGAACCTGTAAGACATTATGCTAAATGAAATAAGCCAGTCACAGAAGGACAAATACATCATGATTCTACTTAGATGAGGTATCTAAAACAGTTAAACTCATAGAAACAGAGAGTAGAATGGTCTTCTCCAGGTGTCTAGGGGGAAGAGGAAATGGGGAGTTGTTGTTCAACAGGTATAAAGTTTCAGTTATGCAACATGAAGAAATTCTAGATATCTGCTGTACCACATCGTGCCTATAGTTAACAATTGTGTATTGTGCATTCAAAGTTTTGTTAAGAGTGTAGGTCTCACGTTAAGTGTTCTTCTCGCAATAAAAAAATAAAAAGTGAAATTGTGAAGATTAAAATACAGCCAAGTTCACCATGAACTAATAGAGTTTAGGAACAAAGCTCAAAAAAGGGTATTCTACTTACTTTTTCTCTTATATTTTTGTTAAACACTATACATTTTATAGAAAGAAATTCTGTTAAGAAATAATTAATGGTAAAAGCTCTACTTGTAACTAATTACTAAAATTAAGGTAGTTTTCCACCAATATTTTCTTCCTTATAAGTCTTTCTTCAGTACTGGCAGATACAAGGGAAAAAACAACCAATGATATTAAAATTCTATACTTAGAATACTCACTATTATAAATGGACAGGATAATTTCCTTTCTGTTACCATTGGTTATCTAAGATCTCCAACTCAAACATGGAATTGGGATTTAATAATAGTCTGACATTGCTTAGTCCCACTTTCTTATAGTTATTTCTTGTTGACCTCAAATAACAAAAAGCAAGAGTATTGAACCTGCAGGCTTGCCCTATAAGTGAATGTGTGGAATAAAGCAACTTTTTTCAAGGGACCAAATACGTTCTTCATTTTCATGACAAGGTTTCTTGGAAATAAATCAGCATTATAAGACAAGGCAAAAAAGCAAAATAAAACTAAGATGAATGCTTTGCTGCGACAGCACTGACCTTAGATCTGGACAAGTAGCGCTCCTCCTGTGCCTCGCACTTCAGAATACCCCCATATAGCAATAGACGAGACACCTAAAGACATTTTTATTCATCTTATAAGTGGATTTTTGTTTTGTATTGTTTGCTTTTCCAGGGTTGGTTTGTTTGGTTAAGTAACTGGCTAATAGATTGAGAGGGTTACTAGAGCTGAAGTGATCCCCCAGGCCAGAGACTGCAAGGGCGAGAGCCTGAATGCAGGGGTAGGGTGTGTGGGGAGAAAATCACAAGTTCTGCCCTGGAAAACTGGGGAATTTATATAAAGTTAGTCCGCAAAATCATCAAATTATGGGTCTCAGACTGGGTTCTGCCAACAACCAGACAATTGTGGCCCCCCAGTTTTCTCCTTTGATGGTCTAGTTTTGGGAGGACAACCTGGAAATCCTGAACTAGAAAAGAGAAGTGAGTGGATAGTAAATACACTGACCTTGGCTTCTTGGGAAGTTTGCTCTGTCTTGCAGCCAAAATTCAGGTGGGATGAGATCTGAGTCTCAGCGCAGCTTTGCTTTGTCCTGTCCCAGCAGATCCAATTCATTCAGACAGGGCAGGAAATAGCACCTTTGGGCTCCAGGTTATAAGGACCATCACTAGGGAGTAGGCTGGGACTCCTGGGTAGGAACATGAACAGGGGCATTAATATGAATTGATGTACAACATTCAAATATTTAGGAGTCTGATACAGTGGTCACAGACTCCTCTGTACTTTCACTGTGTACATGGATGATCATATTCTGCATCCTGCAGGCAGATTCAGGCAGATGCTGCAGTTTGTCTCTGTCCAACTGTTGTATTTTTCCTACATTCTGATTTCCCATAGTCTTTTTTCCCCCAAAATTAATGAAGTTTTCTATTTTTTATTCTAATAACTTTTCCCAGCCTACTGTAAAATTTTCCCCACCAAAAAAAGAAAAAAATTATATATATATTATATATATATATATATATATTTTTTTTTTTTTTCCACTGTGCCCTTGGCAGTGTCCTGGTCCATGCACAAGGTACTAGTCTTCTGGAAATGTCTTTGAATTGTTGGAGATAATGAGGAAGTCTCAACGGGACATGCCTAAGCTGCTTAGACTCCACTCCTCTGTGGGTATTAAACACATATCAGAAAGTCTCAGGCTATTTGTGAGTGGAAGAGTAAGAGCTGGCAGCCTCAATGCCTGTGGTCTCTGACTGGGTACTTCAACCACAGCCTCTCCTTCCATTGCATAGGAAATCTCATAGCAAGTTATAGTTACTTCAACTTAGAAGATGCTGCTGACTCAGACTTTGTACTTTGGCTGATAGTATGTTACCATTTTATCCTTTTTTCCTTATCACATCCTTTTAGACATTTATTGTATTTCTACGTATTTCATTTTCAGTAAAAATGCAGGCAGGAAGCAACATTAAAAGTGCTGTAAATTATGGGGATATGCAGTGAACTGGGAGCTCAGCAGAGAGATTAAACTTGAATTTTCTAAGAGAGAATTCTTGTCAAAATCCTGAGTGACAGAAGAAATAGTTAACGTTTGCTTAATGGGAGTAAACACGTACCTATGTGACATTCTTCCATCAAATTAGAATAAGAACGTGGCCTGCTTAGAGCTTATCAGCTTAATTTCTACAGAAACTCTTCAAGTGGGTGTTTTTGTTTGTTTGTTTTTAATTGAAGTTTCAGTGTAATACAATATTAGTTTCAGGAGTACAACATAGTGATTCAAAATGTTTATAGATTATGCACCAAAGTTATTATAACATTACTGACTATATTCCTTGAGCTGTACATCACATTCTGTGACTTCTTATATAACTGGTAGTTTGTACCTCTTAATCTCCTTTAACCATTTTGTCCATCCCCCCCCCACCCCCTTCCTCTCTGGCAACCACTAGTTTGTTCTCTGTATCTGTAAGTCTGTTTCTTTTTGCTATATTTTTTAATGCTAAGCTCCAAATAGGAAGCAGTCAGATGAATTAAAAAGTCCACATTTTCTGTAAAAATATGTTTGAAGGATCAAACAAGATATTCTTCCATGAAGAAATGGACGAGAATTTCTATATGCTTTTAACTTCTAGGAAGCATAGAAAAATATTTAAACTTAAACATTTAAAATTATATTAGTTTTGGTGGTAAGTGCATTTATTTTTATTTTTATGTAATTAGCATATTTATCAATTTTAAATTGTTTTATATTATCTAAATGGCTTTACTGATGAAACATATCAAATCACATTTAAAGGCATATGGGCTATAAATATTTAACTTATTTTAAATTGTTTTGAAAAATAAATAACTTGTTAAAACTATAAGCTTCACATTTATTTTCCATTTATTTATTTCTTATGTTACTCATAATAAACCTGTCAGGAAGACATTTTCATAGATGAAGAAAGTCAGATTCAGAGAGTTTAAATGACTTGTCCTAGATTGCTTAGTAATAGCAGATAATGAAATCTCCAACATCCTGTTTTCTCTAAAGCTAGATTTCAAATAATAATACCATCAGTACTGAAGTCAAAAACAGAAGACATGGCTTTAGAATAAAATTTACCATGTGACATGTGTCAACAAAAATGTCTGAGAGGTCAAGTTTTCTCAATTTTTTGCAAGATTTTATTTTATAGCCTAATAGAATCCAATTCAATGACTGTATAAAGTGTTTTATTTCTTATTTAATTAGTCCAACTAAAGAAATAAAATTAATAAAATATATTATGTGTATCTTGAATCTAAATGATGAAAATAATTATCATAATACTTTCCATTTTGTCAAATTTCTAAAATCCATGGTTTTAAAAAGCAACAAACTTTAAATTTTGTTTTATAAAGAAAAAGGGACTAATGACTTGCATATTATCATGTATACCTTATCTATTTATGTGTGGTAAATAAATATGTGGTTCAGTAAAAGCAACCAAAACATGATTATTTTCTCTTATCAAGTAGTAAATATTTCTGGTTTTGGATAAACCTATCTTTAACCCCCAAGCAGTTACAGATGGCTGATTCTTGTTGAGACAAGTGAAAATCCTTTCTTCTTAGGAAAAAACTGACTTTTCTCCCTTCAGCATTTCCTAATCCAAAGCAAGCCATGGTGTTTATGCTCCCATACTACATATTAAATGAGATAAAAGAGGATTTATCTTCTTGTGTCACCTTTTTATGAAAACATAATTATAGTTTAGTAAGTGTTGTTAATATATCCTCATTAACCTAGTTGTGGAAGTTTTGATAACAATTTAAAAACTGTCATGAAGCTTTTTAAAAGTCTAATGTATCTGTTTACCCTTTATACCGTATCCTTTTCTTTCCTACTTTAAAAAATTTTTTTCACGTATGTTTTATAATTTGCTAATATTTAACTTCATGGCCATTCAAATACCACTTAGCCAAATCTTTTCATATAACTTACAAATATTTTTCAAACTCTTTAACTATATGTGTTTTGGTTTGGAATGCTATAATAAATATAAAATTCTCGAAAACATTTAATCATATAAAGACTTTCGACTTGTGAAATAGTATACTTTTGCACCATCATAACATGAGCGTCACTATTGACCAAATAATGTTTGTTTCAAAAAATGCAACATACGTATCTACGTGGAGGTGAATACATCAGACAATTTTATTTGGCTTAGAAACTAGATTCCAAGTATCTTGAAGAGAGAAGGTGAAAAAAATCTAATGCTGTTAAAATCCAACACTGTTTCTGCTATGTGTCATTCACTTTCCTAACTACATGTATTGATACCAGTTGCAAGGGCAGGCCTTAGGCAACTAGAGAAGTGGCTATTTGTTGATGTTGTTGCCCTCCCACATGCCCTCTCAGGCTTCTCCATTGCCTCAAATCTACTTCAGCTAGTCTCTGTCTGGCGCCTTTACTTGCTCCCTTGTGTGGGATCTTACATGTCCTACAGCACACATTCAGGGTCTAAGAAGTCAGCTAGTAAATTAGCTTAATTCATTAGATTTTACTAAAGGTCACTTGGAGAAATACTCTCATGAATTATACATATATAAGCAGTTTACTTTCATTTTAACTTGGTCTCCTACAGATACTGTCCACATATTTAATATTTACTGACGACTAAAGATTTCAGCAACCTTAAAGAAAATCTAATTCTGGGTCTGGCAGTGGGAGCTTAATTTTGTTGTTCTGTACATTTCCTCTCAGTCTTTCCTCCCAAAAACTGCCCACAAAGGCTGAAAATTCTAAAGTGGGTTTATTTGCATTTGTACAAGCTATCATTTATGTATCTAAACATAATGAAAGTCAACAAAGTGAGCTGCAACTTGGTTACTTCCTGAAGCTAAAGACCATCTAACTTATCTCTGTAACCTCATTACCTAGCATAACACATGCAGCACAATGGATGCTTGATATCGTTTTGTTGAATCAATGAATACGTAAATGTATGAATGAGTAAATGAATAAATGAAGAGGCATTATAATCCATGGATATAGAAAGTATGTCTGTGGTCTCTAATATATCCAATATCTTACATTACTCGGAACTTATTTACCTACAGCTGAATATAATTTAAACCATATTTTTAAAAAGGTCTTGGTCGGGCTTCCCTGGTGGCGCAGTGGTTGAGAATCCGCCTGCCGATGCAGGAGACACGGGTTCGTGCCCTGGTCCGGGAAGATCCCACATGCCGCGGAGCAACTAAGCCCGTGAGCCATGGCCGCTAGGCCTGCGTGTCTGGAGCCTGTGCTCCGCAACGGGAGAGGCCACAACAGTGAGAGGCCCGCATACCGCAAAAAAAAATAAATAAATAAAAAAATAAAAAGGTCTTGGTCACACATATTTTTTGGATGGGGAAATGGCCCCTCAAATTTCATACACATTTTGAAGAGGTCATCAGAAAACACTGATGTGTTCAATCACCCCCGATCATATCTAATAAATATTTTTCCAATTATCTACCCGAGTTGCAGTGTCTAAACACTGAGAAAAAAATAATTTTTGTATAAATGCATATGCATTAAATCTTTATACATATATACATTCAAGGTGCATATTCAATAATGCATATATTCTAGTTACTCTGTTAGTAATTAGAGAAATGAAATGGAATATTAATATCTCTCAGACATTTTAAAAAACTATATATTATAACAATAAGAAACTAAAGCTTAATTCCTCTCTTTCTACAGATAAGGAAACAAGAATTTAAATGTGTAAAGTGATTTCCTCAGAGCTACACAGGTAAATAACAGAGATCAATATGTTCCCTATTACCCTGAATCCCAAATCAGTGCCCTCTTAATTAAAAGATGATACTTAGCTCTATAGTAGTGTTCTAAAATTATTATGTAAAATAATTTTATTTATTTAAGAGAAGGCATTTGGGGAGTGAAATCCACGAGATCTCAACATACTACACTAATGATAGAGCCTAAGTGTGGCAATCTTGAGTAAGTTGCATTAAAATTGTACTATTCCAGATATTCAATAATTCATTCATTTTAGTATACATTTATTGACCCTACTTTGAGTCAGGCATTCAATATGGAAATGAATATGAAACTATCTTTTGCTTTAAATAACTCACAGTTTAGTCAGATGGACATGTGTATCAACAGATAAATCATAGAACAATGTCATAAGAAATGAATATGAGTTACGAGCAGAATAGGGGGAACAAAAGGTAAAAATCTTATATCTTTATAATTCAGAGACGCTCTGCTCTTACAGAACTTAGCTGGATTTGGCCAAATTAAGAGTGAAGAGTACAGTTCTCCATATTGTTAAATCTGACCGAGACTTCTGACTCCAACTTCAAAGAGTGAGGGTCCAACTACAAAGTTAGAGAAAAGAGTCTACCAAAGACAACTCTCACTTCTGACATCAAATGCAAGTTTGATGGTTTCCCCAAAACACCCATAGGTTTGATAATTCCCTAGAAAGGCTCACAGAACTCAGTGAAACCTATTGTACTCATAGACTACATTTATTGCAGGGAAAAGGTATAAATTAGAATCAGGCAAAAGAAGATATGCATAGGCCAGAATCTAGGAAGATTCCAACACAAAGCTTCTGTCGTCCTCAAGAAATATTACCCTCTCACACTGATACGTGATAATATGAATGAAGTATTACCAACTCAAGAAGCTCTGGATGTCAGTGCTTGGTTGTCCAGTGCCTATACTGATTGACTGATTCATGGGATTGGACTCATCTCTAGAACCACACTCCAACTCCTCCAGGAGGCCCAGGCTAACCTCACATGGCCCAAATCCCCAAACCTCTAATCATGTGATTGGTGTTTCTGGAATAGCCAGCCCCTTAAGAATATTGGTCCTGTATGGCCCCACCCTGAGTCATCTCTTTACTAGGTGTGGTCCCATCATGAGCAACAGGAATAACAAAGACACTTGGGATACTTCCCAGGAGCTGAAAACACTTTACCTCCCAGAAACTGAAAACAAAGCAAAGACCTCTCTTTAGGCAAGACTAAATTATGACTCAGAACTGTATGTAATTTATAGATAATCCAAAGCATTTTTCATTCTATAACCTGTCAAATCTAATATCTAATTAAACATTTTATTCGTGAATCTGAGTAGGTAAAATTATTTTCATGGTGTGAAAGGAAAATCAAAATGAGGTTGGTATTGCTAAGAGAGCCCTCTAAAATGGAGCCAGGAGGCTGTTGAGGAAGTGTGACGCATGCACGTCTCAGCCTGAATGGAATCTGACATTTGACCACTTATTGTCTTAAAGCAGACATCCAGAACATCTACCTGCCCAATGTTTCAGAAACTCAAGGTACTTATTGGACTCTTACCCCAAATAATTTGACAACCTATCCCTTAAAGACAAATATTTCTTTTCTTGCTTCAGAGTCAATCATAATTCTCGTCAGACAACTTTAGCAGCCTTGTGATTTTTGCCTTTATAAGCTCCTGACTCTCTCTCCCCTGAAATACTTTCGGTTTTACCTGAATCTGTCTCCTGAATTGCAATTCCTAAGACCTCAAATAAACTCTTTCTTATTTGCAGTCTTCGATGTTTTCTTGCTCAACAATGGGATTCTTCTCATTTCTTTCAAAACATCGTCAAACGAAGGTGTTTCCAAATAGAGAAAGATGCAAAAACAGGAATGTCATATTAAGAAAAAGGATTCCCTAAAGACTAAATATTCAACATCTGAATAATTATATGTAACAATAAATTCATTTACTGACTGTCTCCTATGGTCAAGGCACCGTCCTAAATACCGGAGAGAGATTCACATAGATGACATTCTCCACCCTCAAACAGCACCCATTCTACTAATGGAAACAAACATAAGCATAAGTAACCACGACGTAGAAAGAGCACATTAAAGCACTCTGGTACAAGTGCAAAGGGCTACGGGACAAAAATATGGAAGAAAAGGTTGCACTGAGGCAATAGCACAATGGCAGTTAAACTTGAGTGAGGTCTTGAAGGGTAAGTAGATTTTAATAGGAGGATTATGGGGATAAGTGCATTTCTGTGAAAGATACAATGAGAAAACTACAGTGTGTAGTAGACGAATAGAAATGTATATGGAAAGAAGGGAACAAAGGATAATAGATGGAATATGTGGGTTTGGAACATCATTTGGGAAAGAAGTTTAAGGTTAGACTGTGTGGGACTTTGAATTCCATGACAATGACTGTTGAACCTTTTTTGTAAACAGTCAGGAGATGTTTTGCTCACTGCAATGGTTAATCTGTAAGTAGAGTGGTGGTAGATTAATACTTTTCCCTTGAAAAAAGTGATACAGTAATATACTCATATACCAACTTATTAAAGTAAGGTTTATCCAACTAATAAAAATAATGAAGGAAACATGCTACATCATAGAAAATGAGTATATGTAGTATGTTTCCTTTGCTATTTTTATTACTTGGGTAAACCATACTTCAGTAAGTTATGGTATAATTCATATCAATTTTCAATAATTATAGAAGAATTACTGAAGTGTAGAAATACACAGGAAATTTGAGGATATTTGGTCAAATCATTTACAGAGTCAATCAAGCTGTGTAATGTTTAGAAGAGTGTGTTCATGGACTTCTTCAAGATAGCATTTTCTGTTTTTTACTCTCTTACTAAACATTCCTGGAGGAAAGGAGATAATTAACTTTCTATTTGTATGGACTATAAACATTAAGAAGATGAGCCTTATACACATAAACGGAAAGTGTTTGAAACAAGTTTGTGGTGCTCATTCAGAGTCCCTAATTTTCTTTCACAGGCTTCTTTTTTTTTTTTTTTTTTTTGCGGTATGCGGGCCTCTCACTGTTGTGGCCTCTCCCGTTGCGGAGCACAGGCTCCGGACACGCAGGCCTAGCGGCCATGGCTCACGGGCTTAGTTGCTCCGCGGCATGTGGGATCTTCCCGGACCAGGGCACGAACCCGTGTCTCCTGCATCGGCAGGCGGATTCTCAACCACTGCGCCACCAGGGAAGCCCTTTCACAGGCTTCTTGACTTCTACTTCTAGAACTATTTCTATCTCAAAAAAACCTCTTTTCTCTTACATATTTTTTATTTGTGTTTTTTTTTTTCCTACAGTATTGGTGTTGAGGAGAGTTCTAATAATAAGAAATTAACTCTTTCAATACATATAGGTAATGAGTACCTTTCAAATGAAGCAAGTTCAAGCATTTGTCCTGGGATTAACACATTGTCATTTATAAAATATTTCCTTTTCTCTCCTAAGGCTACCTTTCACTTTCACAGTAATTTTCTCAAAACTTTTGGATTAGAAGATTAAAAAATACTTTTTCATTTTAATATTTCTTGTCTTTTTTATTCTGTACCTTGCCAAATTTACACAGTATTTGATTTTCAAATCTATATTCTGCCTCATGATTGATCTACTCAAATGGCACCTCATCTTCAGATTAACTATCTCTATCTTGACCTACCAACTAATCCAAAATTAAAACAGTTTAATTTAGTGTGTATGATTAGGTTGACTGGCCTTTATTCTATATTGTGAGTCAGAAAGAATTGAATCGCAAATCCAAATGTTTTTGGAATACTTACAAGGTAAATTACGAATGGAGAAAAATAGATGTTGTGATTATATTTTAAGAGGAGGTCTGGGTAGGTGGTAAGATTTACGGTATTTTATTTTTTACTTTAAAAAATTTTTTTATTATTTTTATTATTTACTTATTATTTTATTATTTTTATTATTTACTTATAAAATATTTTATTTTATTATTATTTACTTATTTATTATTTACTTTTTATTATTTTTATTTTATTATTTTATTATTTACTTATAAAATATTATTTTTATTATTCTATTTTTATTATTACTTATTATTTTATTATTTACTTATAAAATATTAAGTACATTCTAATATAACAGGAACCTTCTTATGAGTCACAAAGTAAATAGCTTAGCCACACCAGCAGCCTCTCTTTCCTCTTCCCTCTCATTCTTTCTTCTGTACTCCTCAGGAAGAGCAGTCAGACACGTAGCATTTATGTGTCAAGAGGATGTGGCTGTCTATTCAATAGACCAAATTATTAATAGTTATTTTTATTTAAACTTTAGATGTCTAGTCATTTTCTATTTACCTTATGCTGTCTAGTACTTATGATTGAGAACTTCACAAATAGCACTTGAGAATCACAAATAAAGAAATCTCTCCGAGGAAGGATACCTAAAAGAAAATATCCCAAACAAAAATGGCTAAGTGAACAAGTATATCTCGTGTATTCCACATGGAATGTAAAGGCCACATGGAAATGTAAAGGAGTCAGGCTGACTTGTACTAAACAAATAACATTAATTTCAATTTCCCACTAACTGATAGATCATGATGTCAAGGTCATGTGATATTCTATGAAACTATTACTGCAAGTGCCATATGGAACATATCACATGAGTGTAGCTGCAGTCCTCTGTTATTACAGATATCACTTGGAGTTTGTAATGACAGAAGGATCAAAGTAGATATATGAATTAAAATGACATGCTCATAAATTTGCAAAATAAAGCTCATTAGAGTGTATTACCTACTTAGCACTCACAGGTTCCTGGAATAGAAGGGGCAAAATTATTACTCCTTCAATAGAAAGAAATCTGGAAAGTTCAAGTGATTTTATAATAAATAAAATATAAATCAATGACAAGCACCCAGGGTTCCAACATCCAGGTACTATGACCTTTCTTCACCCCCAGCCCTAATTTCCCAGAAATAACTAAGGCAATAGACTGCCTGACCATTTTTTTAGGTCCAAACTCTAGACACTGTGAGGGAAGCTCACCCTCATAAGTGGTCATTATAAGCAACATTAAAAAGTAGAAATAACATTCTCCCTGGCATTGAATCTGCCTGGAATTGAACTCCAGCACAGCCCCCTAGCAGCTATGTAGCCTTTGGCAAATTGTTTAATCTCTCTGAGCCTCAGTTTTGTAAAACAGGCCTGCCTTCACAGGATTTTGGTAAGGATTTGAGAATGTGTAATTATTTTTGTATATTTGTTTTCAATGCAACTGCTGTTAATATTAATTTTAAATGATCATTTAATTAGCCCCTTGAACAACCAAAGGAAGCAAATGATGTTCTCCTAATTTTAGTGATATAGACACTGAAGCTTAGAAATGCCAAGTAACTTGTTCAAGATTACACTACTGGGCAGTGATGGGGCCAGTGTGCAACCCCCATATGTATAACTTCAAATCTCTTATTATTTTTTGACTTTAACATGGAAATTCCAGTCCTAACCAGGGAAATATGAAGGTCAAGAATAAACAAGAAGCAAAAGGAGACTGGCCTGTTAATTTTAGCTTTCTTTCTTGACTTAAAACAACACTGTTAAAGGTTAAACTAATAAAGGAAACATTGATGAGGAATGGTATTTTTCCATAGTGCTGGGGTCCTATATATTGCTTAATGTTTAAAAGAGGAAAATATAACTTTACATTGGAAGAACAGGGCTGATAACCATTGAACTGTGAGCGCTCTCTCAATGGATCACTAGACATCAGACAACCAGACTTTATGGGGTCCTAATGATCACAGTGTCACATACAAAAGAGCATTCTTGTCAAAATGTTTAATCTGTGGTGGCGCCCCATAAACACCTCCTCCCAGTAAAAAATCTCAGCAAGCTTTTAGTAGAAATTGCTAGGCTGATTCTAAAATTTATCTGGAAATACAAAGGACCTAGGATAGCCAAAACAATCTTGAAAAAAAGTTGGAGGGTTCACATTGGCTGATTTCAAGGCTTTTTATAAGGTAACTTTTTTCAAGGAAATGCAGTATCTGTATAAACAAAGAGAAATAAATCAAACAGAACAGAGAGTCCAGAAGGAGACATGCATATATGATGACTAAATTTCTTAAAAGATGCAGAAGCAATTGTCTAGAGAAAGTATTGTCTTTTTAATAAATGGTGATGGAATTATTGGATATTCTTATGTAAAAATACAACTATAACTTAGATCCATACCTCACACTGTTTATAACTGTTAATGGACTATAGTTCTACAAGTGAAACCTAAAACTATGAAACTAATAGAAAAAAACACAGAAGAAAATCTTTATAATTTTAGGTTAGGGAAAGGCTTCATAGAGACAACACCAAACACAATTCACAAAAGAAAAAACAAAAGATAAATTAGATTTCCTCAAAATTAAAACTTATAATCCTCAAAAGACATCATTAATGAAATTTTAAAAAAACAACACAGACTGAGGGAGAAAAACAGAGACTGAGGAAAGAAAGTTGAAAATTATATGTTATAGAATTTGGATCTAGAATATATATAGAATTCTTAAAGTAAGAAAACAACCCAGTTAAAAATGAGCAAGATTCATAAATAAGCCTCAAATCAGGATTGAGATAACCTATATTTGGAGTTGTCTGTGTACATGGTGTATGTGTGTGTGTGTGTGTGTGTGTGTGTGTGTGTGTGTGTGTGTGTGTGTTATTTTCCAAAGGTTATTTTTTTAAAAAAGATCACTCAGGGTAAGGATGTATTTTTCCCCTACCTTACTGCAGTAACAACACCCAACTTGCATTCCTTACCTCAATAAAAGTGTCCTTCCTTTCAGGTGCATTGACTCAAAAATAATCCTTATTTTGTTCCCTTCCCTCTTCCTTCATTGCTAGATTCATTTAGTCACCAAATTCTGCAAACTATATCATCAAACTCTCATTATTTATATACCGCCCCATATTTCTACTACCTTTGCACAGTTTTATAATCCCTCTCATAGTTTCATCTCCTTATCTATATTTTCTCCCCTCTACAATTCCTTTGACCAACTGCAGCAATATTAGTGTTCTAAAATAGGTAGATGATCATGTAATTAATCTCTGCCTCTGAAATTTCAGGTTGTCTTCTATGTAAAGGGAATGCCTGGTGTTTCAAGCTGTTCATAAATTTTTATTTTCCTTCCAACTTAGTTTCCTATAACACCTCACTTATTAAATGTATGCCTTAGTCACATGTCAGTCTCCTTACAATTGCCTGAATATCTATTATATATGGATGCTTCATCCAAACTGCATTCTCCAACTATCCATATCTCCAATCTATTATTCCCCAAAATTCCAGTTCAAAGTTCAGCTGTTATTCTAGAATAAGATTTTGCACATTTCCTCTATTGAAACAAATCTTTCCTTCACATATAATACATTATGTAATGGCCATTATTAAATGTTAATATTAATTTTTAACAATGTGTATCTCTCTCATTGAATTGTAAATTCCTAGAGTTTAGGAATCATGTCTTTTGAATCTACATAACCTCCAAATACCCAATATTATACTTAGTAAATATTAAGCACTACATATATTTGTGGTAAATGTAATAACAAAACTAGGTTAGAATTAGCAGTATCCTATTTCTGCCCATCCATTGTTCTCAGAATAAGGTAAATCCTCTTTCTAATAAGAGGTCCTGGAAGTAGACAGAATAACTTAGCAATATAGACCACAACAAATGCATTTTGAAACTGCTAGAGCACACAAATGTCATTATTAGTAAAGGTATTTATAATATGTGCAATGTCTTTTGAATGTTCATTGTATCTTTAGAAAATTAAGAATGTTTTCATAAAATTTATTTTATTACTGAGTTTTGACCATAAAGATACTGCATTACAATAAAACCTTGTTTTCCCAAATCACATTTACTCCTAAGTAACAGTTTTCTCCAATTCTGTGAATTTTTACTTGAAAATCCAAAATATTAAATGGTATATTCATTATTAATTGAACACTGCTCTACCAATAATTTGAGAAAAAAATCAAGAGTGATTATTAGTTACCTTGTTGTGGTTTTACCTGTGTCCAGATCATGGGTGACCTACCAGGACATGAGTTGAATGCTGGTGAACAGAGTAAGAGTGAAATTTCCAGCACAAGTACCTAACGGAACTGTGAAATGTTTTCAAATTTATTTTTCTCTGAAACTCTGTCAACCCCAAATATCTACACATAACATTTGCAGTGCAGTTGTAGACATAGATAACTTAATGAAATGAGCTGCCATTAACTCAGGAAAGAAGAATCTCTCTTGATCTGTCTTCACTCTAGGTGGTATATCCAGATCTTTAGGCATTTTTTCACCCTAATTGTACAGCCCACAGTTTATATGAATATGGATTATCTTTTTGAAAAAGAAGAGACATTTTTTATTCACTTGCAAATTGGAATGCTCAAACTGTCTCTCTCTGGATCATTTTTTTTAATCAGGTGTTTTCAATATGTTCTCTAAGAACCACAATGCAATAGAATCCAAGATTATTGTATTCTGGTGTTGCTAAATATTTCACTGGAGGGGAGTAAGAGATATTGGTGAGAAAAAATAGAACAACATGTCTTTTGGATGGTGTGACAATTGATGTATCATCTTAAAACTGCACAAATAAGAGACACTATAAGGTTATAAATAATAAAGGAACATTTTCATTACTCTTGTGGTGGAAACAATCACTCAGTTAAACACCAGTAAAGAACATTAGATTTAAAGTACTTTGCACTGTTTTAATGTAATAGATTCTTTATACATAAGATAGTAAAGGAATTCAATTTGTAAATAAATATTTTTACTAATAGAAACATTTTCTGTATGGCCTACTGCTATAATGCCATAATTTTGTCATCATAATGAAGACTGTAGTGTTAATGTGGTGATTCTGTCAGCATAATGGGAAAAGAAAATACTAAGATGACAGTATAAATGGAGGAAATCTTCAAAACTAATAGACTTTTCATCTCTTTCAAAGACTGTGTTTATTAGAAAGGTAAATTATAAATACACCTTGTAAAACGCCACACACTTTTGTCACTTCACATCAATAATACTTGGTTCACAAAAAATTTCACAGAAACTAGTGTTAAAAAGCGATTTTAAGAGTGTCTAATGACAAAAAGGTTCCTATCTAATCCAGTTCTCACTTTCTCTTTTTATTATTGAAATGTGAATGGCATAATTATGCTAGAAATGGAGGGCTTACATGAACAAAGCAGGTTATTTGTAAATTATAAAGTAAGTTTGTACAATCCCATAGTAACATTGCCAAATGCAAATCACCAGATATAATTGGATAGTTTTTCTTTACCTCTATCTCTCTGGGTAATGACTGTGTATGTCTACCGAAGTCTAAGAAAAATTACTAGGGAGGTGAACTACTATTATATGGAATTGAAGTACCTAAATTATGAGTTTGAAGATCCTGCCTTCCATCCTTTTGGCATCCGCACAGGTCAGAATATAAACACAAAATACTCATGAGACAAAAACCTCACTTCGGGGCTTCCCTGGTGGCGCAGTGGTTGAGAGCCCGCCTGCCGATGCAGGGGACACGGATTTGTGCTCCGGTCCGGGAAGATCCCACGTGCCGCGGAGCGGCTGGGCCCGTGAGCCATGGCCGCTGAGCCTGCGCGTCCGGAGCCTGTGCTCCGCAACGGGAGAGGCCACAGCAGTGAGAGGCCCGCATACCACAAAGAAAAAAAAAAAAACAACCTCACTTCGAAGGTGTTATAAACCATTTTGGAAAAATAGAAATAAAAAAGAAGAAATACAATGTCATCCAGGTAGATTGGAGTTTTAGTATGAACAATCTGATGTACATGCAGTAGTTTTGATAAATTATATAGTATTCAAGCAGAATTCCCTGTAGCTTACTGAACGTTTCAGAGTCTAAAAGCTCTAATGTACATTTGATCAATTTCATTTTACCACCAGGAGAAAAGCTGTCAAACTGCCATTAAACTGAGTTCCTCTCTAAAGTACAAAAAAACAACACTTGAAAAATTTAAAAACCAGGCAAAGTAAGTTTCTCTACCCCTCATAACATGAAAATGATAGGAAGGAAATACTCTCAAGAAGAAGTAATGACAATGGAGTAGCACAACAAATGTAACTGACTTTTTTTTTTGTATTATTAAAATATGTGTGTATGTGTTCATGTGTGCATCACTACCAAATCACAATACTTTTATGTTAGCACATTCACTGTAAATTACTTGCAATGCATTTTAATGCATTTTAGACCAACCTTGGGAACACACTAGTCTCTATGAAGAACAAATAAAATCATCAATTTATTAAACATTGATGATTTGCTTTAGGACTAGAAACTAGGTAAGGCAATTATATTACGCCTAATTTTTTTTCTACTTGGAAAAGGATTGATGTGTTTTTGAATTTTTTCTTAATTTATTTTCCCTATAGAATTTATTCCCTCATGATTTTCTCAAGGAGAAATGCCAAGATAATTGCAATTTAAATAAAATCATGAGAATTATGAATTACTCTAACACCAGTTTGGCAGCCAGTAATTAATTAAACAAATCTCTATGAAGTACCTATCATGTGTCAAAGCCGTGTTCAATGTGTTGGTGATACAGTTGTGAAAAAGATAAGTAACATGTAAATATAAACATATCTACAAAAACAAAGTGAATAAATAAAGACAGAAAATTATTCCTGCTTTGAAGAAAATAAAACAGGGAAATAGGAGAGGGAAAATTACTTCACCAAGGTGCTCAGGTCTTCTCTGAAATCAAAGACAGGAATAATGATAGACAGCTATGTAAGTATCTGGTGGAAGAGTGTTCCTGGTAGAGTAGAGAAAAAAACAAAGATCCTTGGCAGGTATAAGTTGGTTAAATGTGAGGAACAGAAAAATATGCCAATAGAGTATAATGAAGGATGAAAAGGGAAGACTAGATCAAAGACAAGGGCAGAGGCTGATTCTATAAAGATTTGAAAGGTATGATACAGAGATTGAGTTTTATTCAAATGTCAATGGCAAATTGATATAATTCTGATTTTTAAAAGATCATATGGTAAATAGACATGACCAAACTGTAGAGGGGAATCAATGAAACCAATTAAGAAGCTGTTGTGTCAGTCAAAAGAAGAGATGATGGTAGTTTGGACTGGAGAGATAACAGAAAAATAATGTCATCAAAGTTGACACATATTTTGGAGACAGAGATGACATAACTTTCTTATAGATTATATGAGATGGTGTTCATGACCCAAAGGAAGAACTAAAACACAGTTTTTAGGTTTGGAGATTGAACTACTGGATAGATATGATGTCATACATAGAAATGTGAAAGTTCCACTCCTGATAATGGTGAAGTAGTTCATATCATGTCAACCCTCCTTTAGACAATAAATGTAACTCTGGATAAAATTTTTAAAAATCAAGTATGTGAAAGTACTGGCACATGAACAAAATCAGAAAGAAAGTACAGGGAAATTGATAACTGGAACAAATGGAACAGAATGAATTTTCCACTTTTATGGCTTTTTGGAAGGGGATACTCCCCAGTCAGTACCTTATGGGGACAGCCAAAACTCAGGGAGAATACTGTTAAGTTATTGGTTGAGGAATCAGAAGACAGAGTTTCAGGACAATTCAGAAGCTGGAAATTGGGACATCCATAAAAGAGAGAGCCACAAAGAGAGAACCTCATATACTGGTTATAAGTTCTGAATAAAAGTATAGCAAATTCCAGAATTATATGTTAATGAGGTGAACTCAAAGCATCCCACTAAGGCTAGAAGAGCTAAGAGAAGTTTCAGCTGGTGCCAAAAAGAAGAGAGAGTTTGAAGTTTGACTTCAACTAACTTAAATGCTAAATAAATAAAAATTTTAAGTCACAACAATATTTTGAGAAACACAAGAGAATATAGAATCTTTGTATGTATAATTCACAATGTCCAGGATAAAATCCAAAGCAAAATAGACAATTAAAGAAAAGAGGAAATATGACTTCAATCAAGGGAAAAAGAGCAATTTATGGAGACTAAGAGATGACTAAGACAAGATTATTGAATTATTAGAGAGGTTTTAAAGATGTTATTATAAGCATGCACAGGAACATAAAGGAAAACACACACCTAACAAATGAATAGATAGGTAATCTCAGAGGAGAGTGAGAAACTACAAAAAGGACCAAATTGGAATTCTAGTATGGATAAAAATATATGTAATATATAAAAAATACTGAATGGGTTTAACAAAACATTGGAAATAGAAGAAAGAGTCGGGGTCCTTGATAAGAAATCAATAGAAATTTTTAAATTCAAAAAAGGAGAAAAATGCAGAATAAATAAATAGTCTTGGTAGCTTATTAAAAATACCAAATATTTTAACTTACACATAACAAGAGCTCTAGGAGATGATAAAAGAGAAAGTGAGGCAGAAAAAAATATTTAAAAGAACAGTAGCAGATAATTTCCAAAGTTGGTGAAAGAAAATTAAAAAATGATTAACACACAAGCACCAAGAAGGTATAAATAGAAAGAAAGCCATACTGAGGCACATCATACTGAAACCCTTAAAAAACAAAGATAAAGTGAAAAGCTTGAAAGCAGCCCCAGAAATATGTTACATTAAGTAAAAAAAATGATATGAAGAACTTCAGACTGCTATGGAATGATGACTTAAAAGTGCTGAATTTAAAACAGAAACAAAAACTAACTGTCAATACTGAATTCTATATTCAGTGAAGGCATCCTTCAAAAACAAGGGCAAGATATCTTCATATAAACAAAGCCCAGTAGAATTTGTTGCCAGCAGAGCTGTATCATAAAAAATGTCAAAAGAAATTTTTCAGGATGAAATGAAATAAGACCAAATGAAAACTCAGATTCTTAGGAAGGAATGGAAAGTGCCAGAAGTGGTAAATGTATGTGGTAACATAAAATATTATTATCTCAATTTCTTTAAAAAACCTTTGAATTTAAGAAAAACATATAACTTTATATTGTGAGGTTTACAGATGTAATACTTTAGCCTAAAAGATGTTTAAGGACTATATAAAACTAGTCATAATATTCTTAAATTTTATGTGAAATGGTACAAAATTGAGTCTAAGTCAGAACTATGGAAAGTTATGAAAGTATATTTTAATCCCTAGAGCAGCCAGTAAAAGGAATGCAAATAGGTATATGTTAAAAAGCTGATAGGGAAATTAAATGCTAAAAAGTACTCAATTAGCCAAAAATAACATATAAAATAAAAACAGAAGAAAAAATTATGGGACAATAAAAAACCCAGAACAAAATGATACAATTTAGTAGAATCGACTCAATAATTGAATATCAGGAATCAGACTGTGCCTCCAAATTCGCATCAATTGAACAAGACAGTCTCCATGTCGAGATACCTTCAGTCAACAAAACCCAGTCATGTTATAGTGCCTTGGACTCAAATATGACAGACAACTAAAAATAACTAGATACTTGAGGGAAACCTCTAATTTTAAAGATAGTAATCAAAAACAATCAAAACAACAGCAACAAAGAGAGGAAGAAATTTGGAGGAAATTCAGAGAATGTAAGGAGAAAAATAAAAGATAAGAGAAAATGCATTCAGAGCAGAAAAAGGAAAATTCAAGAGGCTAAAATAAAAGTTGTACTCAAAGATTTGAAAGATAAAGTGGAAAAATCTCATGAAAAGCAGAACCTACAGAGATAGAAAAAAAAAAATATATATATATATATAATTTCCAGAATGAGGAGACATTGTGGAACTTGAGGGAGGAAATTGTTCAAAAGTAATGCAATACCCCAAATTTTAAAATCCTAGGAATTAAGGGAACAATTGGCCACATTTTAAGGAATTACTGCTGCTTAGCCCAATACATGTAAAAAGACTCACAACTCAGGATAAGACCATGAAATTAAAAAAAAAAAAAAAAATTCCAGGTAAAAGTAGTATCCAAAAACCTGCCAGAGAGAAAGAGTGGAGAGAAAGGTCACATGACAAGTATTAGTAATCAGAATGGTGTCTGATATCACCACAGCAACACCAAATTCTATTTTTTTTGATGAAGCAATATCTTGACAATAGTAAGGAAGAATACCCAGACGAATTGTCAATCAAGTCTAAGGGTAGACTTTTTATATATGCCAGGATTCAAAATAGTTTCTTCTCATGAACCATTTCTCTGGAAACAGCTAGAGGATAAATTGGAGGAAAAAAACAAAGGAAATTTACTGAATGCTAAGTCCCATGTCTTTAGTTGTGAAGCAGGAGAAGAAATCAACCACTACAGAACAAAGCAGAGTGGGAAGGTGATGAAAGGAAAACCTCCAAAAAGGAAGTAAAAAGAAGAAAAAGGAGGAGGTGAGCAAACTGAGATGTCTTGACATATTTGACCATATTGAGAAACTTCAAGGTTCAAGGGGAAAATTGGCATTGAAGTCATTAACTATAGGAAAATACAAGTTGAATAATAAAGAAAATGTAATCATACTATACAATGTATGTTACTAAAAGCAATATTTTATTATATTAATAATACAAACACTAAATATTGATTTAAGAAGTTTGTATATATATATATATACACACAAGTATGTGAGAACTGGCAGTATGTGAGAGAGCCAGATACTTATTTTCTAGTTTAAGAAGTGAAAAGTAATGTAAAAATTGAAATGTCAATACAGATCAATACAGAGAAGCATAAAATAATATAGGACTGGAGAAGAAAATAAAATGATGGAAACTCTTTTTAGAGCTTAGGAAAGTGTGAGTTCAGGTAGAGAGTATGGGGGGCAATGAATTACTTTTTTCATTATAAACCCTAAAATACTGTCTTAAAATACTTTTAGAATACTGTAAAAAAATAAGCACATATAACGTTTTCTTAGAAATATAAATTTTAACATTATATTTGATTCAGCATTTCCACTTCTGGGAATTTATCCTAAAAATGATTATTTCAAAGTAGAGTAAAGGTAGAGATGTTTAACTGTCTATAACAGGAAACTTTGGAGGGCAACTTACATCACTAATAAAGTTTCAGTAAAATGCATTTTATTCAGCCCTTAAAAATAATGTTAGAAGATAATATTTAATGACATAGAAAATTCTTTATAAATATATATTATCATCATTTAAAATTATATATATACATACCTATAGCATTTTAAATCTTATATAATTTAATATATATATATACATATGTGTATATACACTCTCACTAATCATCATTTTCAATGTTTCAGACCTGTTCCACTCTCTTCAAAAGTCTGACTCCCCCCTTTGTCATTGAGTTTTTTACAGACAAATTTGACTTCAATTCGACAAAGAGAGTAGAAAATGTAAAACAAGCTACACCACCACGTTTCCCACCAAGTTAAGTCAACTTGGATCCTACCCATCCTCCTTTCCTATTACAGTGAACAGAATACCTTTCTCCAATGGAAGATTAATTCCTCCTGTGTCATCTGAATCCCATATCTTGTCATCTTTCTGAATTTCTACTCCCTATTTGGTATTTCTTCTCTTTCTACAACTTCTTTTTAATCTTTACTGTGTCCTTCCAATAAGCATTCATACGTGCTCTAATCTTTTCCATCTTACACAAACCAAACACACACACACACACACACACACACACACACACATATACCTTTCTGGTGCGAATTGAGGTATCACCATGCACCTCAAATTAGGTACCTAATTTGAGGTGCATGTGTGTGCATTTTGTGCACCCCTATGAAACATGGCTCATCCAAGTTAAGGTTTCTGCATTCATCCACTGTTTTTTCTGAATGAAATGGCACATAAACAAGTGAATATTCAGTAATGCTTAATTTTTTTTCTAACATATCAATCCTGATGGAACAAATTCACATTTTCCAGACAAGCATGAATTGACTGTACAGAATTGACTGTACATTGCAATTTTTCTTTTATGGAATACCATTCTAAGTTTTAGTTTCAAATAAAGCATCAAATCTTAAATGTGAGTTAAGCTTGAAATTCAAAAATACTACTAAGAGTTTAATCAAACTAGATTGATAAAGAGAGATACGTTCCAGATTTGCATGAATTTTTTGGATACAATGTGCTTGAAAGGAACAAAAAATCAACCAACAAAACAACAAATAAAAAACAATAAAAAATGTCTTCTGACAAATACAATCCTCAATTATATACATAGAGATAATGCTGAAGCCTTTTTCTGTGCTAAAATGAATGGTTTTAAATCAAATGGAACCACTAAAACTGAAATGTTCAGAGAAATCTCAGATTACCTATCTTACTTTCAATAATAATAAAAAGCTTATTTTGCATAGAGAAATTTTATGCAACATAAATTTAAATTGCCTAGAATCTGTGCAACAGAAAAAATAGGTGGTGTACAGCATGAAGCTTCCTCAGTTATCAACATCTTTGGAAATGAAGCTCCTCCAAGCATGTTGTAATACCTGTTTTGTGAAATGCTTCCTTGCTATACAGTCAAAATGTCAATGTTGATGCTCAACAATATTATGGTGTGTATTTACTGCCTCATAAAGTTAAACTAACTATGTGTTGGCCATGGCGATGATGGAAACTTATCTTAATGCGATTTATAGTGGTGTTAATTCTGCTGGGGTCCCATGCCACAACAGGATGAGGTAGTAATGCAGTCATTAATTAGAAGGATGAAACAGACTTTTCACATGTGGCTCAGAGCCCAACTTTAATTACCCTTTGGCGTCAAGGCCTCTAGTAGGATTATTTCTCCAAGCAGTTTCTTAGGCTGCTGAGAGTGCTTTATATACTTGACAGACTCCAATAAGGCAATGGCAATGGTTTCACTACTTGTATTCTTAAATTTCATCTTAAGATAATGAGGAGTACTTAGCTGGCTAGTTGGAAATGATTTAAACTTTCGTTGGCAACCTTATATGAGACACTGCAAATTATTTATAGACTTATATGTAAAATCAATTCTATGCTGTTATATTTTCTTCTGTAGTTGTGATATTGGTAGCCATCCATATTTATAGCATGAAAGGCTGATTTCAGAATACTAACTTTCAAGCCTCAGTACTCATAAATACTCCACCAATAAAACCCCAATCTGGCAATCATATTACTAGTAAATCTAATAATATGAATGGACATTTACTGAGGACTCACTATGTGCTAGGCAGTGTTCTATGTGTTTTAATATATTATGTCATTTATATCTCTGCCAACATCTGTTGGAGTAAGTTTTATTATCATCTCTATTTTAGAGATGCCCAGAGGCACAAAGAGGTTCAGTAACTTTCCCAAACTCTCACACCAATGGAGTAACAGGTCTGGCAGGCTTGAATTAGTCTACACTCTCTGTTTCTGCACCTTTGGATCAGTTTAAAAATGTCCATGGAGACCTGTATTCAATATCCTATGATAAACCATAATGGAAAAGAATATTAAAAAAAGAATATATATATATGTATAACTGAATCACTTTGCTGTACAGCAGAAATTGACACAACATTGTTAATCAACTATATTTCAATTTTTAAAAAATGAAAAAAATAAATACACACTGCTCTAAGGTGTCATTTCTTTTATGATTAGTCAGTGGGAAGAAACACACACATAGTCACAGATTCATAATAATATCTGCAATAAAAATTCAGTGCCACAATTAAGCACATAAAACATAGGGGAAAAGCTTCATGTCATTGGATTTGGCAAAGCTTTCTTGGATTCGACACCAAAAGCACAGGCAACAAAAACAAAGATAGATAAACTGGACAACATCAAAATTGTTAATAGTCATTTCTCCAAAGAAGATATACAAATGGCAAATAAGCACATGAAAAGAAGCTAAACATTACTAATCATAGAGAAAAGCAAATCAAAACCCAAATGAGATACCACCTCACACCCCATTAGGGTGGCTACTGTCAAAACAAGAGAAAGGAAAGGAAAGGAGAGGAGAGGAGAGAAGAGGAGAGGAGAGGAGAGGAGAGGAAAGGGAGAAAGAAAGAAGAAAGAAAAAGATAACAAGTGTTGACAAGGATGTTGAGAAATTGGAACAGTTGTGCTGTTGCTGGTGGAAATGTAAAATGGTGCAGCCACTGAGGAAAACAGGGTGGTGGTTCCTCAAAAATTAGAGAGGATTACTATGTGATGCAGCCATTCCACTTCCGGGAAATACTCAAATGAACTGAAAGCAGAGACTTGAACACCTGTGTTCACAGGAGCATTATTCACAATAGCCAAAATGTGGAAGCAACCCAAGTATCCATCAATTAATGAATGGATTAAAAAATGTGATATATATATATATATATATATATATATATATATACACACACACACACAAACACACACACACATATATATATATAATATGGATATTATTCAGCCTTAACAAAAAAGGAAATTCTGACACATTCTACTACATGAGGATGAACCTTGAAGTCATTAGGCTAAATTAAACAAGCTGGTCACAAAAGGACAGGTACTGTATAATTTCACTTATATGAGGTACCTAGAGTAGTCAAACTCATAGAGACAGACAGTATAATGGTGTTTGCCAGAGCCTGGTGATAGGGCAGAATAAGGAGTTATTATTTATTGAGTATGGAGTCTCAGTTTGGGAAGATGAAAGTTCTGGAGATGGATGGTGGTGATGGTAGCACAAAAATGTGAATGTACTTAATGCACTGAACTGTACACTTAAAAATGGTTAAGTATCAACATTTTTACACACTGCCCCATCCTATAATACACAAAAGTGTTTCAAAATTACATCTGTAGTACAAATAAAAACTAACCTACTAACTTCAGCTCAATTATTTTTGCACTTTTTTTGTTCTATAAAATAATATGAAATATGAAACAGTGCACCAGTTCAAATACCAGGTTGACAAGATATTTGAATTACTTCATATTTATTTCTGTTTGTAAATAATTTTGTCTTATTAATTTTTTTTTTTAATATTTAAAATATCGTTAGAATGTAGAAGAAAAAACGTACGGAACTTATGCACAGAGAAGTCTTGGTGTCATCTCAATGCCCTCTACCCCATTCCCATCGATCCTGTATCCTGTAAGCTTTTTCATTAGTTTCTGGCTTATCTATTGTTTTCTTTTTCTAAAAACAAGAAAACACACATATTTACTTGTGAACAATTTGGGATATAATTGGCAGATATAACTGATGTACAATAAGCAACATACTTAAATTTGGTAAGTTTGGCATAATATAAAGTTGATGTATTTGGCACATTGGCTTATGAAATCATCACCACGATCAAGATAACAAATATGTTTACTGCCTCCAAAAGGTTCCTCATGTGACTTTATAATGCCTCCCTTTTGACCTTCTCCATTTACTACCCATCACAAGGCAACAACTGATTTACTTTCTCTCTCACTGTAGACGTGATGGGCAGGATACTAAAATGACATTCTTTGAGTGACCCCCTTTATAATCTTGTCTCCTGATGTGTGAGCAGAACCTGTGACTTGCTTCTGGCCAACAGCATATGGAAAAGGTGATGAGATGATCACTGCCTTGATTATGTTATGTTATGTAAGACAATACATCTTAGCAAAGTAGAGTGACTCTTTTGCTAGCTTTGAAGAAGTAAGCTGCTTCTTGGTATGTTTTAAGAGGGCCACATGATGAGAAACTTGGGGTGGGGTGTAGAGAATGAGAGCTCTAAGAACTGAGAGTGGCCAAATAGAAGAATTTCAGTCTCACACCTATAAGGAAATAAATTTGGTCATCAACCAAGTGAGCTTGGAAGAGGACACTGAGCCTCAGATGAGCCACTAGACCTCACTGACACCGTGATTACAATCTTGTGACACCCTAAACAGAGGATCAAATTAAGGCATGTTAGAACTCCTGACACATGGAAACTGAGATAATAAATGTATGCTGTTTTAAGATGCTAAATTTGTGGTAATTTATCATGTATCAACAGAAAAGTAATTCATTTCATTTTGTTGAATTTTATATAAATGGAATCATAGAGTATATACCAATTTCTGTCTGGCTTCTTTCACTCAGTATAACTATTTTGAAATCCATATGTTATTGCATGTATCAATAGTTAATTCCATTTTATTACTCAGTAATATTCCATTGAGTTACTACATCACAATTTGTTCATCCATTCACCTGTTGATGAACACTTGGGTTGCTCCAGTTTTTGGCTATTACAAAGAAAGCTCCTACAAACTCTCATGCACAAGTCTTTATATGGACAATGTTTTCTTTTTCCTTGGGTAGAAACTGAGAAGCGAAATGGCTAGATGATATGGAAGTGTATATTTGTTAAAGTGATTGTACTAGTTTACATTCCCACCAACAGTGTGTGAGAGTTTCAGCTCCTCTGCACTACCACCGACACTTGGTATGGTCAATCTTTTAAATTTCAGCCATTCTAATAGGTGTATATGGATATCTCATTA
Organism: Kogia breviceps; assembly: GCF_026419965.1. Taxonomy (NCBI): domain Eukaryota; kingdom Metazoa; phylum Chordata; class Mammalia; order Artiodactyla; family Physeteridae; genus Kogia; species Kogia breviceps. The sequence continues at coordinate 51,850,763 of NC_081322.1, forward strand.
TTGTTTTAATGTGTTTCCCCAAAGACTTATGATGTTTAATTTTGTTTGAATTTTCAGTTCACGTTTCTGTTAGTCTATGCTCTACAGTGTCTCCATAGCTTCTCTCACATAGCATTTTTATATAGATGTGTTTATACTAATAATTATAGTGGTTTCATATTTACTTTAGCTGTTTTTTTTAACTTCTTCTATTCCTTTCTATCCTGGGGCTTACTTAACAACAAGAATTATTTTCACTTATATAGCACTAGCACACAATATGAGATAAGCAAATTATATCATTGGATATTATTATTTATTTTGCTTTCTGAAACATAATTATTATTCAAGAAAATAAGATTTTTATACTGTTTGCAACTCCTAGCGCAATCCTTGAGTTGAAATTGTTTAAGTGATGGCCTTAAAAGTCTGAATGAATCTTTTACAAAATTTTTTAAATTAATATAATCAATCATAGTGTTAAGACTCATTATATTTCCCTATTCCTGAAAAAACAACTTTTAAGTAGTACTATTTAGTAGTACTATTAATAGTACTACTATTTAATCACTATACAATAAAAAAAATTCCCTCCCTCTAGCTGGATAGAATCTTTACTACATTTGATTAAAAATATAAAATGAAACAAAATGTATTGTGTTTATATTGGATCAGTGAAAATCCTTGAGGATCTTTTGCTGAGGTACTCAATGATTCTTTACACTAGTATGTCTGTCTGTTATGAAAGAAGAATATAAATGTTTTGCACTGCTGATTTATAATTCTGGGCAAATTTGTTGTGTTGCTAAATATGGTGGCCTAGTTTACAGAAAAACAGAAGCTGTTTATAAGTTGTCAAATTAACAGATCTAAATTAAACCTTCCAAAGACACTAATAACAGCTGTGCTTTTAAATATTTTTTTGAGCCATTGCACTCTGCGTAGAAACATGTGGCGTGGCAGCTACTGCAGTGAGTTCTATATAGGATGACTTTAGAAAAAAAAAAGGAAGGGGTTGTTATGTTTTTAACTTGAAACTAAATATTTATGAAGGTATTATATGAGATGGGGTGCTGAGATATATTTAGGAAGTGTCATGACCCTTACATTTAAGTGAGAGATGTATTTATATCAACCTTATTATTGTATTATAACACTTTGTGTAACACATTATGGATAATTGCAGAGCAACTAACTTAAAACATTTTCAAGAGGAAATTTACATTCTGAATTTCTACATTGCTAGTATTAAATTAATCTAAAATGAATAAATGTCTGTAGAGTGTACTTAAATCATCACATAGTTTACTTATTTATAATGCTTTCTGAAAGTAACACAGACTCTCCTCCAGTTGGCCATTAATGAGGGGAGGCTTAATAAAGCTGAAAGCAGTGACTCCTATTAGTAGAGTAAGAGCTGAAATCAGTTTAAGACACTGTTCAGTTTATTTTAAAAGTATGTTTGATTGAAGTGTCTTTGTTTTTTAAACATCTTTATTGGAGTATAACTGTTTTACAATAGTGTGTTAGTTTTTCCTTTACAACAAACTGAATCATTTATACATATACACATGTTCCCATATCTCTTCCCTCTTGCATCACCCTCCCTCCCACCCTCCCTATCCCACCCCTCTAGGTGGTCACAAAGCACAAAGGTGATCTCCCTGTGCTATGCAGCAGCTTCCCGCTAGCTATCTAATTTACATTTGATAGTGTGTATATATATATATATATATATATATATATATATATATATATACACACTATATATATATAGTGTATAGTGTCTTAACTGACTGATTATATTATTGGGTTGGCAAAAAAGTTCGTTCGGGTTTTTCCATAACTTCTTAACGGAAAAACCCAAACAAATTTTTTGGCCAATCCAAGACTATGGTACAGACAATTCCATTGTCACTGTAGTAAACCTATGTCTTTCACTTTGCTTAGTTATAAATATATGCTTTTTCCTTTCACCTGTTACTTATTACAGGTCATTTGTATTTGACAATTATGAGAACACAGGTAACAATATGTGCCCATATTCACTACATACATAAAATACTAATCATAATTTTCTTTTTCTTTTTGGAAATTTTTTCTTTTGTCTTGGTGTATCATGTAAAAAATATAATATAAATAATTGTTTTTATTTGGAGAGAAAGGGCCAAAAAATGTAAAAGCCTGTGCATTATGTTTTCTAGTTATTTTGTATTTTTATAATTTTTAAATTTTCCTCAAACTTGAGAATAAGATGTATTAAATATAACATAATTGTCAGTAGATCTCAAATTCTTTTTAAGGCAAGTAAAATGTACTAAGTCTAATAACTATGATTCAGCTATGCCATTATTACAGGTTGTGAAATGTAATACAATTTAACTTAATTTCAACACTACCTTATGTTCAAGGTAATATGCCACTTGACATAAATTAGAGAATCAGGGAAAACATTTATATTATTCTAGAGTCTATACACTAATTCTCCATAACTTAAAGAATCATATTAAGAATAGCAATAAATCCAAAAAGTGCAAAGCAATGAAGGAAGCATTTTTAAAACCTTAGTTCTTCAATCATTTTAGCTTGAATAAATTTAAGGCATTGTTGGCTGAAGCCTCTTATTTGTCCACAAGTCTACACTTAATACAAAATTACTCACTCAAATATGCATATAAATGTACCAGAGAAAATGACACATTAATTGTAATTTTATAGGTTAACGAAATATCTGGAATAATTTCAGAAATGCAGATTATTTGGAGGTTTCTTTTGGATATCTGTTTCCTGTTGAGTGCTTTGGGAGGAAAAAAGTGATTTACATGCCTTCATGCTATCTGTTAATTAAATCTAAATTGGAACTCCCATGATTAATCAAAATTAGAATTATTTTACATTTTTACAAGGTAACATATCTTACAATTATATATATATAAAACAGATGATCTGTTTTAGAAACTCTGCATTTTGCTGTATTCCTTTGGAGAGTGTTGAGTTTATTCTTAACAGGTAGTTAAATTATTGACAGATCTTGACTTTCTAGAGGTTTAGTATGGGGTTTCATTAGGGAGTGTTGACTGGCCTTCCCTTTTTATTTTTTGTTCTGTCCAAGTTCAGATTTTATATCAATTTTATGTTGGTCTCAGATTATGAAGAGTATTTCCACTCCTATCCTCTGAAGTGTATAAAAGAATGAAATAAAGCTTACCTTGAATGTTTGATAGAACTGACTATAATTTCATCTGGGCCTTGTGATTACTTATGGAATGATTTTCTTTTCTGATTCAACTTCTGGAATTGTTAGAGTGACAATAAAAATTTTGTTTAATTATACATCTATATTATTATGACAATTTCCTTTAACTTCTCTATTTTGTTATAGAATTTTGTTATTCTTTTTAATCTCTGCTTTATATGTACTTATTACCCTATTCTTTTTCTGTTTTTTGCTTGAAGTATCGTTTTTTGTTTTGTTTGTTTGTTTGTTTTGGCTGTGCCACACAGCTTGTAGGATCTTAGTTCCCCTACCAGGGATTAAACCCAGGCTGTCAATGCAAAATAACCAGTGGTCAATGTACGACGACCTAGAGGGGTGGGATAGGGAAGGTGGGAGGGAGATGCAAGAGGGAAGGAGTATGGGGATATATGTATATGTATAGCTGATTCACTTTGTTATAAAGCAGAAACTAACACACCACTGTAAAGCAATTATATTCCAATAAAGATGTTAAAAAGATAATGTATTGAGTAGTTTGAAGTTTGAATGGAACTTGCCTTCCTATTTTATTCATATAACTTATAGCATGAGAATCTTTTCTGTACCTAAGTGAGAATTATACTCTTTCTAAGTTTGAAACAGCTTCCAAGATTTTATCCCTTGTGCTTTTAATGTCATGAAATATCTTTGTGAGATTTATTAATGTGAAGTTTTGCCAGCTTCACTTCCTCTGGGACATCTTCGTCCTTTTTGAAACAAACTATTTATTTATGTTAATAGGTTCACCTTCACTAAGATATGGCTTCATATCTAGAGTCTGTTGAGTGGAGGTAGTGCCAACATTCCTACACTCAGTTATTTCTTCTATAACTCTGTTTATGTTCTATTCAAATTTCACTTCCAACATTATAAGTTTTTCTTTTCTTTTGCACCTTCATCTTTGCTGGCTAATGTCCTCTCTTAATCACCCATTTTTGTAAAATGTCACATGGGTTTCATTGAGAGAACAGGAGGCAATACAACTACATGTTTTACTGTCTGTTTATAATTTGAATAATAGACTGCAGCAACCAATCACTGACATATTTTGAAAGAAGTGATGTGAATGGTCAGTAATCATGATGTTCATCTGTTATTTAAATAGGGATTTGTGGACTAAAGAAATAGCAGGTGGTTACCTGATAGTTTCCTTTCTTGCTGGCCTGGTGGTAGGAAGACCAAGGAATGGACTAGGGAAATAGTACATTGGTAATTACAAGGGTAATGTTAATAATATTCTAATTTGTAACCTTGACCATGAAGCAGAACACACAGTGGAGTCAGCAGGACAGGAGCAAGTAGAGATTATTTGTTTTTTACATAAAATGGAAGAATAATGTGCTTTCATGCTTATGTAGGGACAGAGAAATTCATGAGAGAACAGACAGAAGGTGGATTATGCAGAAACAAAATTTTCCGAAAGGTGAAAGAGAATGAATGGGACTCAGAGCCCAAGTACATAGGCTGGTCTTTGTAAGGGACAGGAACATCCACACATAAAAGCAGAGAGAACAAAGGCTAAAGATACAAATATTTCTGGGTTGACTTGTTTGGTAGTCAAAAGATAAGGGAGCTCAAGATCTTCAGCTGGTGGTGAGGAGACAAAATAATGTGAGTTAAGAGAGAAAAAGTTATGAAATAGCCTAAAATAGAAGGGCAAATTTCTTACTTGTGTACCCTGTGTATTAGTGGCCCAAAAACCTATCATATTAATTGAAGGTCCCAGGAAACTACAATCTGGGAGAAGCAACCAAAAATACAACTGTGGGACTAACAAAACAGCATGAAATTCCCTACTGCATGAGGCCCTTGATACAAATCATCAAGACTTACAAGCTACCATTCTAACTTTATTTCAGTCAGAGTTATACAGATGAATACAGTTGTAAAGTCTAAGGAAATTTTGCCAATGGGAATATTTACAGTTTCTCTTTCTGAATTGTAATTTCTCATTGTCATTGAAAAATAAAGCCATTTTATATTTTTCAATGATAAAAGAAATAAAAATTGTTTTAGAACTCCAGTTATTAAATTCCAGAAAAAATTAAACCCTCTAACATTGTTATTTGCAGGTTTTGCTTTGTATATACACACTACCAAATGTAAATTAGATAGCTAGTGGGAAGCTGCAGCATAGCACAGGGAGTTCACCTCTGTGCTTTGTGACCACCTAGAGGGGTGGGATAGGGAGGGTGGAAGGGAGGGTGACAAAAGAGGGAAGAGTTATGGGAACATGTGTATATGTATAAATGATTCAGTTTGTTGTAAAGGAGAAACTAACACACTATTGTAAAACAGTTATACTCAAATAAAGATGTTAAAAAAAAAAAAAAAGGAACTGAGCAGCTGACAATCATAATAGTAACTAGAAGGGAAGAGTACTGGCATGGATTTTCAGTGTAAATGAGGTATTTACAATTGCTGTGTTAAGATAAGTGTTCTCCCTCAAAAATTCTCAGGAGAGATAAATACTTATATCAAGATATTTCTATTGCATGCACAAGCATACAAATATGGTTGATTTTGTGGGTTTTAAAAAAATTGTCTTTTGGTGCTAGATTTCCAAGTCATGAAGAAAATCAAAGTCTTTATAGACTTTAGACTTTAATATGGGTTCTACAAACTCAGAAAACTAAAACATGTGTTAACCAGGGCATCTCTCAGCTACTAGAATGCATATTATTATTACGCTATTTTTCCTATAAAAAAACTAAGGCTCACTCAAATTTCTTTAGCCAGGCAAGTGCGTAACTTTTAAGTGTTCTGCCTCAGGAGAATGTCTCACTTTAACTTTCCCCTTTAAAGGGACTTATCCCAGGGCATAATCTTTCCTTGATGAACTATCCTGCATCAGATTTCTATCCCTCTCAATGCTCTGGCCCCTCACATAGGCCTCCCAAGTGCACCCACCAGCCTGTGTGTAACCTGCCGCAATACAGTCACACCTTGATGTCAGATAAATGTGGCATTATTCAACTATACTATTTGTTCACTGTATCCACTTAATGTTTGTTCAAAAATTATGGTTTATCTTTTAGATAAATTTGACACTATGAGAATATCAATATTTCAAAGAGCTTCAGCTTCTATAAACAGGTCAAAAGCAACAACATAATATTTTGAATGCTCTTAAAAGGGACTACTTCATAGATTGCAATGCTAATATTCATGTTTGTGTTTTATGTTAATCCATTATAGAATAGTCAAACCTATCAGTGTACCCCTATCTATATAAAAATATATGGAATCTGTACTTCAGTGGTATTTGTTGACTTTTTCCTACTTTAATTTTTAAATTTTTGATTGTTTCTTTTCCCTGGAAGTGTATTCTTATAATTGCCCCCTCATTGTTGTACTGTATCCACAGTGTATTACACAGTGCCAAGCATTGTAAGCATTATTAAAAGTAGCTATATGATTTTAATATTAATATTTAAATTATTGAAACTAGAACATTGCTTAGAAATGTCTAGACATCTAGAAATCTTTTTGAATATTAGTTAAAATAAGTGAATATAATACATTCTCAAATTGCTTATAATTTCATCACCCTGTGATCCTGTGATCAAAAAGAAAGGATCTGTTAGTGAAATGAAAGTAGGAAAAAAATACCGTATTGTTTAAAGTGATGGTAGAAGAAAACTAAGCACACTAAAAAACAAAAAGCAAAACTGGCATGCTTTCTCAACCTGGTCCTTCAATGGCCTGTGAAATTTTAAGGAATATTTCACATACAAAGGACAACAGCAAAGGAAAGACCAAAAGGGGCTAACACTCATAAAATTACCTACATTTGAGACCAACTCACACTTAGGAAACAGAAGTTACATTTTCTTTTTCTTACCTGCTTCATCCCTAACACAAGGAAATAGTGTTGGCCACATTCTAGGACATTAATGGCATTAAATCTGGAGTGGCCAAGTGATGATGCAATAAAAACAAAATGCAGAACTATGTCTCTGAGATGTAGAAAAAATCTTTATACAGTAAAATAGCAGACCCCTGAATATTGATGTCTTTCCCCAGCTCCATCCCTACTAACAAATCTAAAATTATAAAAATGCATTAAGCCCAAGTGTTACCCTCTCTTAGCCTGAGAGATTCCTCACTCCTTGAAGGCCACTGTTTTGGGACTTGCTTCCATGAGGCATCGAGGAAGCAATAGAGAGCCTCCTTGTGATAGAAATCTTGACTTCCTGTATATTCTTCACATTGATGGTTGAGTAACAAAATGAGCAAAATAAGCAAAAGATTAAATTGTTATTATCACTGTTTCTGAAACCTGGGCAAATGTTTTACAGTCTGGCCTAGTGAAAGAAGAGAGGAGTATATGCTTAATAAATTTCAGATCTGAATTTTGATCATAAGCAACTTTCTCTTATTGAAGATAAAAGGCAATACACTAATATTTGTTTTAAAAAACTCTCTGATAAATTGATTTTTAAAATTTATACACAAATAAGAGCTAAACAATTGTAGACATGGAATCATAATCACTAATTCAATAAAATATAAGCCATATATTCCAATTTTATTTAAAAGCAAACTCAACTGGAAGAACAAGAAATATGATAGCAACTGAAATATGATTTCAGTATGAATTGTGAAAGTTTCTCCCCTAAGACCTAAATGTAGTAGTTGGAAATAAAACTGATAGAGAAGTTAGGTCTCAGTTAGACAGTTTTTCAGTACAAGTAATAGAATGACTAAAGTGGCTTAAACAGTAGGGGTTTATTTATTTATTTATTTTTGTTACCTTTTTAAAAAACTTTGTTCTATTTTTGGCTGCCTTGGGTCTTATTTGCTGTGCATGGGCTTTCTCTAGTTGCGGTGAGTGGGGGGCTACTCTTCGTTGTGGTGCACGGGCTTCTTATTGCAGTGGTTTCTCTTGTTGTGAAGCATGGGCTCTAGGCACATGAGCTTCAGTAGTTGCAGCATGTGGGCTCAGCAGTTGTGGCTCTAGAGCGCAGGCTCAGTAGTTGTGGCGCACGGGCTTAGTTGCTCCGTGGCATGTGAGATCTTCCTGGACCAGGGATCGAACCTGTGTCCCCTGCATTGGCAGGCAGGTTCTTAACCACTGCACACCAAGGGAAGTCCCAGTGAGGGTTTATTAATGGATCTTACCTACCAGGCTTTCTGGAGACAGATGGTCCCAACATTGATTAACTCAGTGGCTCAGTGTGTTAGGACTCTGCAGTTCTCATTCATATTCATTCTCTCTCTCTCTCCTCCTCCTCCTCTTCCTCCTCATCCCCCTCCTCCCTCCCTCTCTCTCTCTCTCCTTTACAATCACAAAATGGCTACCAAAATTCCATGCAACATGATGCCCTGCAACAATGTCCAAGGAAGAAACGAGGGAAGCAGGATTAAGCAAAGAAGTCCAGCTATAATGTAAGTACAGTGACAGCCTCAACTGATTCCAAGGGCAGACGATATTACCCCAGAGTTAGCTGATATGGACAGGCCTTTATACTCCCTCACTGATCACTTATTAGATGTATACCTCCTCTGCAAAGGATGTCATGACTTTGGGCAAGGAAGCTTTCTGCAGTAGAGGCAATCCCTCTACCTAATGGGGCTGGTGGCTAAATTAAGAAATGGAGAGATGTCATGTCTGTGAATTGGAAGACTCAATAATAAGTATGTTAATTATCTTCAAATCAATCTTTGTAATCAGCACAATTGTATTTTAAAATTCCAGAAAGTATTTTTATGGAAATTGGTGAGTTTCAACTATAATTTATATGAAAATACAAAGGGTTAAGAAGGTAGTAGGCAAGGTAATCTTAAGAAAGAAAAATAAAGCTGGAGGACTTACAGCATCAAATATCAAGATCCATCTTAAAACTATAGTAATTACACCAATATGGAATCAGTGCAAGGACAAACAGAGACCAATGGAACAGAATACAAAGTCCAGAAACAATTCATTCATATATGTTCTTTGGATTTATGACAAAGTTTACACTTCAGTGCCATGGGGAATGGATGATTTCTTCAATAAATATTTGTTGGGTCAACTAGATATCCATGCAGAGAAATTGAATCCTAAAACTCCTACCTCATGCCATTTGCAGAATCCAGCCCAGATGGATAGGATAGGGAAAATATGAAAGGCAAAAAAATTAAAATAAAAATTTTAGAAGAAAACATAGGTGAATTCATAAGAGCAAAGAAGGTAAAGATATCTAAGACAGTACACAAAAACTACTATCATGGATATATTTGAATATATTAAGAACTTCTGTTCATCAAAATATATCACTAAGAGGGTACAAAGACAATTCATAGGATGAAATAAACATTTGCAATGCAAATGTCCTAGAAAGGAGTTGTTTCTAGAATATAAAAACAACTCTTGTAATCAATAACAAAAAGTTGAAAATACAATCTAAAGATGAGAACTGAACAATGACTCATACATTTACCAAAAACAAAAGAAAACAAAGCAAAACCCAATTTCATTAGTCATTAGGAAAATGCAAATTAACTCCATAATGGGTTACCACTACTAGCAGAATGGCTAAAATTTCAAAGATGAATGAATGAATACTGACTGACAGTTTTACTTATTATTACTGAAGATGTGGAACAACTAGAACTTTCAGTATCTATTAAATCTGAATATTATTCCTCACAATAAGCTTGTAATTTTCTCCAATATATGTGAATATATATGTATATAAACATATACATATATATTCACCAAAACAAAATATCTAGAATGGTCAAAGCAGCACTATTCAGACAATACAGATTATTCAGATAATAGAGGCAAATCTCATAAACATAATATTAAGAAGCAGAAGAAAAACACAAAAAAGAACATTGTATTATTCCATTTATATAAAGTTCAAACACAGACAGAACTAACTCATGATGTGAGAGGTTGAAGAGTGCTTAGTTTCGGGGTGGAGAGTGACTAGAAGGGGGCAAAAGGAGGCATTTTGGAATACTGGTAGCATTTTAATTTTTGAGCAGAGCCCTTGTTTCAAAGGTGTGTTCACTTTGTGAAAATCCATCAAGCTTTACACTCATAATTTGTGTACTCTTCTGAGTATAGAATATATTTAATAAAAAATTAAAGTCATAAAATCCATTCAATTATTCATCTTTCAGTCATAATACCTCTTAGGCTGATGCTACTTTTTTTCACATGTTCCTAAAGTGCTTTGATTGAATGACTTTAACTAGACTGTCTAGGATTTCTTCAAAGTTGTTTTTGCCTTCATCTCCTGATTTCTCTCCTTGCTTTCTTTATTTTGACAGTCTCTGTACTTCTAACTTCATTCCTGTATTTTAAAGTCTTGTGATTCTGATGGGAACCATCACTTTTTCTTGGCCCTCTTCATTCCTTAATTTTCCTAGAAGTTCTCTTCTCTCCATCCTCTGTGTTTTGTAGATCTCAGAGGAACCTGTCCTTGAGGTAGGGCTTCCCTGCTCCTTTAATTAACAGGGCCCATCAGTATTGATAAATTCTTTTTTGACACCCAACTTTTGTACACAAGCCTAAGCTATAGGTTTATAGTTGAATTTGCTCTTCAGCCAGACATTCATTATTCTGAATAACAGGCCAAAATATGTGTCTCCTAAACTACAGAAATAGTAAGCAGAGCAATTATATTTTCTTAAATATTAATTTTAATTCCTTTAATTGTATTTTATTTAACTATAAATATTTGTTGGCCACAAAATCCAATTTTATCATGTTAACATGTTAGATTCTTTTTACTTAAATATAAGTTTTGAACATGTATCAATAAAAGAGTTATGAGTATTTAATTTCCCTGAAATAGCTGTAGAATTAGGTAGGTACTTCTGGTATCTTTGATTTAATAAACATAGGATTTTTAGGTACTCTTTTGATCACCAGAGGTAGCTTATATAGTTACTGAAATTACAGTGTGAAGCAATATAAAATTAATTTTAGATAAAGAAATGCAGGGAATTTAAATTGTAAAATATGTTAAATCTCTTGTGTATGTCAGAGTCCATGGTTAAGTAGAGATTTTTATTCAAGTCATGTTTGGTTTACAGAAAGACCATTGATTTAAATAAAAAGCTAAAACCTCATGTATTTCATATGACTTGACTTCATAAAATTGGATATCAGAAAAATATTAATTGACTTATTGTTTAGCATAGGAAATATAGATCATTGATTATGATATCAAATAACAATTACTTTGAGGTCACAAGTATAGAGAAATATGTAGAAAAAATACAGCAAGGTAAAATGAAATGTAACATCATTTAAAGTAGAAAGAAGTAGGAATTATACACAAAATGAGGACTACATGGTAAAGTGCTAACCTAGCAAGGAAAAATGTCACAGGCACTCGAGATTGTAGTCTGAATCAGCAGGACTGATAAGAAAGGAAACATACTGCATGGATTAGAGAAACTGCATGGTAATTCTCTAACTATACTATTCATCTAAAGCTCAGCACAGATGCTGAATTTTGAAAAGGATTAGAAAATAGAATATTTAGGAAATGATAAACAAGTTCAGGTGATACAGCACAGTGAAAAGAACAGTTGGTAGTGAAGGCAGGTGTGTCCCCGAGGTTACAGCAAGGTCACCAGTTCACAGAGGCCACAGTCAAGTCATTTCATGTCCCTTAGCCTTGCTGTCCTCATTTGTCAAATGAAAAAATTTAGAAAATCACCTCACAGTTCCCATGCAGGTCTCAGATTTTACTATGATATGAATTAGGAATACATGGGCAATTGAGAGACTCCTCACATAGTGGATTTTAAATATGTATAAAGGTATTCTATAAAAGTTGATACACTATTTACTACATTCACTGATGACAGAAATGGAACAAATGGACTTAATCAGAAGGAAGAACAACATAGTTTAGGCCAATGATTCTCAATTCTCGCTGCCGTACATTCAACTGGGGATCTCTTTACAAAATACAGACAGTAGTCTTTGCCCCCAAGATTCTGTTTCAAATGGCTTGGGGTGAATCCAGGCATCAGCATATCTTAACAGTCCCCCTAAATGTTTCTAATTTTCATCCAGGTTTGGAAACCTCTGGATCAGACATAATAAAATATTACCTGCCAACAAAAAATTACAGATATCTTTCTCTAGAGCCTATAAATAGTATAAAATCCATTTACTAACTGCAAAATGAACACTATAATCACAATAATAATTAATATCTATTTATACCATATTTACTAGACAATTTTCTAGGTACCATGAATAAATGAATTAATCCTCTCAACAATGTTATGTATTTACTTATATTTTCTTGTTTTTAAAGATGAGGACAGAGTCATAGGGAGTTCATAAATTGAGGAGTTCTGTACACACATTATGCTAGATCCTATCTGATTTTTCCTTCAGCTACAGAGTTTCATTTGCCTTCAGTTCAATACCATCCTGTTGTAGTTATGACTAAAAATAAAGGAACAGAAGAATGTCAGTTCTTTTACTATGCCCTATCTTCTCCCCAAAGCATTCCATTAATATAAAATGCCTATTTAATGATTTCAATTATCTCCAAATTAAACTCTTTCAAATGTATATTTTCTTTGAGAAAATGTCATTTGTAGTTTAATTATTTGCATTACTTTAGTTTTTTTATTTTTTTATTTTTTATTTTTGAGACTAAATCTGTTTGACCCAGAGATTATATTTTTGACCATTACCACCATAATCTGGTAATAGCTCCTCCTCCTAACCCATTCCTAACCCCCAACTGTCTCCATTTTCTTTTTTTTAATTTAATTTTTATTATTATTTTGTTTTATTTTCTGGCTGCGTTGAGTCTTCGTTGCTGCGTTGCATTACTTTAGATTTCCCATTGAGTTTGGTGTTCTAGTATCTAGGACATAAAATTGCTATGTTCTTTTTCAAAGTTTCTGTTGAAGTCAGTATTATGACTTTCACTATATCAGAAATTCTCTCCTCTGTGTTGTTTCAGGCAGTCCCTGTGTTGTAGGCGTTTTATGACTCTTTGAGATGAACATATCTCAAACCTCAGTGATTATATGTTTCCACTGGGATACTGGAAACAGTCTTTACAGTCTCCACACACAATGTGATTTTTAAAATAAAATTCCATAAATTAAGGCTCTTATAAACCTTTGGAAATGCTGTTGTTGTGAGCAGCTGTTTTGTTGCATTTGATTGCCACATGAAGGTAGAGTTCATGGAGATATGGTATTTAAACCTGGATTGCCCTTAATTAGCACGAAGGTCTTGTGTAAAGATTATGCCTTGGCAAAGAGCTTATGCCTATTAAAAAATTTCAGACAGAAGATATGTAATAACCACCTGAAATATACTAATCAGAATACACTACCTTGAAGAAATTATCAACTGTATCTGTTTACAACACAGCTAAAGGCCTGGCAGTAGAGGGAGGCTAAAACTGGGTTAGGGTCAATGAAAATTCAAGCTTCAGTTTCCATCCCACAAAATAAAATATACAATATTAAAAAAAATGTTGTCAAGGGACACACATTGACAGCATTGGAATCACTCAATCCAAGGGACCTTAATATTGTAAATTTCACATTTGAGCCATGAGTACCTAAATGAATAGGAACTCACATTTATCGATTTGTTTCAATTTCATATACCTTCAGCAAGAAATAGCAGACAAGAGGAGACCTCCTATGAATCAGGATATAGACAAGGACAGTGATGATTAGGGGATGATTCTGAAAAATTTGCTATTTTTACTATTGTTTTGTTTGTGTCTCTATGGGAATCAGGAATAATACTCTCAAGTGACTTCTAAGTAAAAGCCAAATTTTTTTATGGCATTATTGTATCCTGTCAAAATTCATATATTTAAATCTTAACCCCCCAGATGATGATATTAGGAGGTAGGGCCTTTGAAAGATACTTAGGTCAGGAGGGTGGATCCTTCATAAATGGGATTTCTGCCTTATAAAAGAGACCCCAGAAAGTTAGCTTGCCCCGTCCACTAAGTGAGGATCCAGTGAGAAGTCAGCCATCTGCAACCTGAAAGAGGCCCTTAACCAGAATCCCACCATGCTGGCGTTCTGATCTTGGACTTTCAGCCTACAGAACTGTGAGAGATAAATTTCCATTGTTTATAAGCCACCCAGTCTGTGACATTTTGTTATAGCAGCCCAGACAGACTAAGACAAGCAACCTGAAAAGCTTTCAAAACTGTGTGCTCCTTCCACACAGTTTTGAAATGTGTGGAAGGGGCACTTACCACTTTGACCTTTCTCAGCAAATGTCTCTCCTCACTCTGCCAGAATCGCACAGGCCGGCCACACCAGGAAAACTCCCTCTGCAGGATCTTTGCACGCACTGTTTCCTCTGCCTGCATTGTCCTTGTTCTCTCCCTCCCTTCAAGTTTTAACCCAAAGTCTTCTTCTCAGTGAGGTTGTTCCTAATCCCCCTATCTAAATTGCAAACAACCGTTAACCACCTACAAACTTCGTGGATACCACCCTCTTTTTTTTTTTTTTTTTGTGGTACGCGGGCCTCTCACTGCTGCGGCCTCTCCCGTTACGGAGCACAGGCTCCGGACGCACAGGCTCAGCGGCCATGGCTCACGGGCCCAGCCGCTCCGCGGCACGTGGGATCCTCCCGGACTGGGGCACGAACCCGTGTCCCCTGCATCGGCAGGCGGACTCTCAAACACTGCGCCACCAGGGAAGCCCCCACCCTCTTATTTTTTAAGTCACATTATATATTTTAAATATTTATCTTGTTAATTATCTGTACCCTTCCTTCCTCACATGTAATTTGGATTAGGGTAAGAATTTTTGTTTATTGCTCACTTCTGTAACACTAGAATCTAGAACAGTACCAGTCACATAGCAGATACTCAGTAATTGTTGACTAAGTGAATGAAAGGACTTTTGAATTATGCTTTTTCTTTTCTTTCATGTGTGGAGACAATAAGGAAAGTCCAATTTAGGGAGAATATGGCCGACTCTAACTAGACTTGAGGGGGACTGACTCTAAGAGAAAAAAGAGGTGGATAGCAGTATTCAAAAGGAAAAGAAGGAAGTGAAGTTAAGCTGAGTCCTATACTTTTCAATCAGCTAACTTCCCCCTAAGACTTTCAACCTGCACCAAGAAGAGTAAGCTCAATTTTTCCTCTCTCCTATTTCTCCACGATAAGGGTTAAGCCCTCGACCTTATCTCAGTTTATTTTTCCTGACGCTATGCAATGTCTCCAGATCTGGCCTTTCATTGCATTACAACAGCTGTGGACATCAATTACTATTTTTCTAATACCAATTTCTGGAACTTGTTGCTTCCAACTCATCCTAATGATAACCACATCTGATACAGCTCCGTTCCTAGTCCCTCCCCTGGAGCCTTATGTCACAAGACATTCATTTTGCACTACTTGTGATCATGAGTTAGAAAGTCAACAAATAAAATGGAAATTCTTCCTTTCTACTTAGTGGTGAAGATTCTGTATCCAGCTCTGTTGGTTCTGTCCTATGGAAGGAAGAGAGACCAATTTATGATGAGATTAGGAAACAGTAACTGCAAATCTAGGGTGAAGATTCTTCCCTGTCGATACCTCCCTCTGTCTTGTTTATAGATAGAATGTGCTCTCCTCTCTACTTTTCCAGAAATAAAAGTAATACTTTATCAGAGCAAGAAAGCTGTGATTAAGTGAACTTTCACATCTCAACAGTGGGGATAGTATCTCAGAAAATTTTGAGATTTGGGTTTGAAAATACTTGTCTGGTCACTTTTTATATGAGATACAATCAGTCTGGAGTTCCACAGAATGGGATGAGAGAGCCATTTGGGGCTATGCACCATGACACATGCTTTGTTAAGGAAAATTATTTACTAAATACGCTGATAATCTCAGGAGAGAAGCATATACAATTATTTTATCCATAAGAGAAAAATTATCCATGTTTTATTTATCTTCCTATTATCAATATACAGCATTGAGCCTTAGCTAACATTTACCAGTCTCTTACTGGGCGACAGGAACTTTGTAAAATGTATATTATTCCACTTAATCCTCATAAAAGATCTGTAGTATAGATTCTACTATTATTCTATACAGAGGATACTAAAGCCAAAATAGTTCAGGTAATTTCCTTAAGGTTATACAGCTAAGTGCAGAAGTGGGACTTCTACCCAAGTGTCTAAACTACAGAAGCCCCTGATATAACCACTGGCTGATGTAAAGTATTACACATACATGTAATATCAGACATTTAAATGGAAACTTCAATTGATTTTTAAAGGGTATATTTCCTGTTTCTGATAGGTTCGCTTGTTTTGGAAAATGTGCTTCAAAACCTGCACTACCACCAACCTAAACAACTAGGCCATTATCATTCTGTTCCTGGAGCTGACTTAACTCTTATTTCTTCCACTCTTGCCCCCAACTGAAATCATGTCTTTCCCTTACTTAAAACTCTTCAGTGGCATCCAAACACACTTGGAATTCCACCATGACCATAAAACTAGCTCTAGTTGATTATTTTACACTCATTTTGAGCCACTCTTCCCCTCCTTCATTAAGCTCAAGTTACATGGTATTGTTTTTCTCTTCCTTCAACTTTCAAATGGCTTTCCTTCCTTATGGTCTTTACAAAACTTTCCATCTCCTATACACTGCATCTTTTCAGGTAGTAGGGCTAATTTATTCTTATCTTCTAGATTTCAGTTGATATATCACCTCTTCAGGCAGGCCTTCAGTGTCCACTCATCTAACATATGTGTGCTGTTATTTACAAAACAGAAATAGACTCACAGACATAGAAAACTCATGGTAAACTTATGGTTACCAAAGGCCAAAGATAGGAGGGAGGGACAAAATAGGAGTTTGGGATTAACAGATATACACTACTATATATAAAATAGATAAACAATAAAGTCCTACTGTATAACCCAGTTGGCATTCACTATATTCAATACCCTGTAATAACCTATTTTGGAAAAGAATCTGAAGATGAATATATATATGTATTCAATTATACTGAATCACTTTGCTGTACACCAAAAACTATCACAACATTGTAAATCTGCTATACTTCAATACAAATAAAATACATGTACTGTTCTTCTGATCTAAGTTATTTTCTATATCAACACTCTGTCTTCCTTATGATAATTTTTATAATTCATAATCATTTTGCTTGTTTAGTTACTGTTTTGTTTTTTAACTTATTATAATGCCAGCTCCATGAGAATAGTGATTGTGCCCATCTTTTTATTATTGACACATTGATATTTCATCATTCATCCAATATCTAGATTGGAGCCTATAGTAGCCTAGTAATTTTATTTGAGTATATTACTTTGTTCCCCAAGTTAAAATGAAAATGACTTTCAATTTCAGATAAGATTGAATTTCAAATTCCTTAGCCCAGCATTCAAGGTTCAGCCAAGCCTTTACTTGGTTCTCTTTTCTCCTAAATCTATTCTAAACATTCTACAAACAAGCATGTCAAATCCATCCAATGTTTTCTTATCTGGACATCTTTGCTCACAACATTCTTTTTCATGAATGTCTTCTACTTTTCCAAATTGTGCAAATTTCAAGATAGGAAGCCTATCTTCTTTCCCCATTATTCCCTTTCCTCTATTAAGGAAAATTAATTGACTATAATCTGAATTTCCTTTGGACTTTGAAATATTCTGTATATAGAGGAGTGCTTTCAAGTACTGAAGCTAGAGAAACCTAGTCGCCCTAGTTGCCCACCGTACTCCACCATTTACTATCTGGGAATCTTTGTTTCCTCATCTATAAAATTACAATAATAGAGAATGGACTTGAGGATACGGGGAGGGGGAAGGGTAAGCTGGGACAAAGTGAGAGAGTGGCATGGACAATATACACTACCAAACATAAAATAGATAGCTAGTGGAAAGCAGCTACATAGCACAGGGAGATCAGCTCAGTGCTTTGTGACCACCTAGAGGGGTGGGATAGGGAGGGTGGGAGGGAGGGAGACGCAAGAGGGAAGAGATATGGGGACATATTTCTATGTATAACTGATTCACTTTGTTATAAAGCAGAAAGTAACACACCATTGTAAAGCAGTTATACTCTAATAAAGATGTTTAAAATAAATAAATATATAAAATTACACTACAATTTATGTCTATAGCATCATTTATATTTTTTTATTTTTTAAAATTTTTTTATGTGGGAGCTGCCTGGACCAGGGCTCAAACCCACATCCCCTGCATTGGCAGGCAAATTCTTAACAACTGTGCCACCAGGGAAACCCCCAGCTATTTTTTATTTTTTCCCAAATTTTCCAATATTTTTGAGTAGTATATTTTCTTTTTTTATTAAAAATTTTTTTTCAAGGTAACAGTAGTATGTGTTTTTTTTAAAATTGCACACGTCTAAACCTAATAAATATGTTTTTTTCTATTTTTTTATACAGGTTGTTAGTCATCAATTTTATACACATCAGTGTATACATGTCAATCCCCATTGCCCAATTCATCACAGCACCGCCCCCACCCCCTGCGGCTTTCCCCCATTGTGTTGGTGTCCATACATTTGTTCTCTACATCTGTGTCTCAATTTCTGCCCTGCAAACCAGTTCATCTGTACCATTTTTCTAGGTTTCATATATATGCATTAATATACGATATTTGTTTTTCTCTTTCTGACTTACTTCACTCTGTATAAGAGTCTCTAGATCCATCCACATCTCTACAAATGGCCCAATTTCATTCCTTTTTATGGCTGAGTAATATTCCATTGTCTATATGTACCACATCTTCTTTATCCATTCATCTGTCTATGGGCATTTAGGTTGCTTCCATAACATGGCTATTGTAAATAGTGCTGCAATGAACATCAGGGTGCATGTGTCGTTTTGAATTGTGGTTTTCTCTGGGTACATGCCCAGTAGTGGGATTGCTGGATCATATGATAATTCTATTTTTACTTTTTTAAGGAACCTCCATAGTGGCTGTATCAATTTACATTTCCACCAACAGTGCAACAGGCTTCCCTTTTCTCCACACCCTCTCCAGCATTTGTTGTTTGTAGATTTTCTGATGAAGTCCATTCTAACTGGTGTGAGGTGATACTTCACTGTAGTTTTGATTTGCATTTCTCTAATAATTAGTGATGTTGAACAGCTTTTCATGTGCTTCTTGGCCATCTGTATGTCTTCTTTGGAGAAATGTCCATTTAGGTCTTCTGCCCATTTTTGGATTGGGTTGTTTTTTTAATATTGAGCTGCATGAGCTGTTTATAAATTTTGGAGATTAATCCTTTGTCCATTGATTCACTTGCAAATATTTTCTTCCATTCTGAGGGTTGTCTTTTTGTCTTGCTTATGGTTTCCTTTGCTGTGCAAAAGCTTTGAAGTTTCATTAGGTCCCATTTGTTTATTTTTGTTTTTATTTCCATTACTCTAGGAGATGGATCAAAAAAGATCTTGCTGTGATTTATGTCAAAGAATGTTCTTCCTATGTTTTCCTCCAAGAGTTTTATAGTGTCCAGTCTTACATTTAGGTCTCTAATCCATTTTCAGTTTATTTTTTGTGTATGGTGTTAGGGAGTGTTCTAATTTCATTCTTTTACATGTAGCTTTCCAGTTTTCCCAGGACCACTTATTGAAGAGACTGTCTTTTCTCCATTGTATATCCTTGCCTCCTTTGTCATAGATTAGTTGACCATAGGTGCGTGGGTTTACCTCTGGGCTTTCTACCTTGTTCCATTGATCTGTGTTTCTGTTTTTGTGCCAGTACCATATTGTCTTGATTACTTAGCTTTATAGTATAGTCTGAAGTCAGGGAGTCTGATTCCTCCATTTTTTTCCCTCAAGACTGCTTTGGCTATTAGGTGTCTTTTGTGTCTCCATACAAATTTTAAGATTTTTTGTTCTAGTTCAGTAAAAAATGACACTGGTAATTTGATAGGGATTGCATTGAACCTGTAGATTGCTTTGGGTAGTATAGTCATTTTCACAATATTGATTCTCCAATCCAAGAACATGGTATATCTCTCCATCTGTGTTTATCATCTTTAATTTCTTTCATCAGTGTCTTATAGTTTTCTGCATACAGGTCTTTTGTCTCCTTAGGTAGGTTTATTCCTAGGTATTTTATTCTTTTTGTTGCAATGGTAAGTGGGAGTGTTTCCTTAATTTCTCCTTCAGATTTTTCATCATTAGTGTACAGGAATGCAAGAGATTTCTGTGCATTAATTTTTGTATCCTGCAACTTTACCAAATTCATTGATTAGCTCTAGTAGTTTTCTGGTGGCATCTTTAGGATTCTCTATGTGTAGTATCATGTCATCTGCAAACAGTGACAGTTTTACTTCTTCTTTTCCAATTTGTATTCCTTTTATTTCTTTTTCTTTTCTGATTGCCGAGGCTAGGACTTCCAAAACTATGTTGAATAATAGTGGTGAGAGTGGACATCCTTGTCTTATTCCTGATCTTAGAGGAAATGCTTTCGGTTTTTCAACATTGAGAATAATGTTTGCTGTGGGTTTGTCATATATGGCCTTTATTATGTTGAGGTAGGTTCCCTGTATGCCCACTTTCTGGAGAGTTTTTATCATAAATGGGTGCTGAATTTTGTCAAAAGATTTTTCTGCATCTATTGAGATGATCATATGGTTTTTATTATTCAGTTTGTTAATATGGTATATCACATTGATTGATTTGTGTCTATTGAAGAATCCTTGCATCCCTGGGATAAATCCCACGTGATCATGGTGTATGATCCTTTTAATGTGTTTTTGGATTCTGTTTGCTAGTATTTTGTTGAGGATTTTTTCATCTATATTCTTCAGTGATATAGGTCTGTAATTTTCTTTTTTTGTAGTATCTTTCTCTGGCTTTGGTATCAGGGTGATGGTGGCCTCATAGAATGAGTTTGGAAGTGTTCCTTCCTCCTCAATTTTTTGGAAGAGTTTGAGAAGGATGGGTCTTCACTCTTCTCTAAATGTTTGATAGAATTCACCTGTGAACCCATCTGGCCCTGGATTTTTGTTTTGTTTGAAGATTTTTAATCACAGTTTCAATTTCATTACTTGTGAATGGTCTGTTCATATTTTCTGAAGGTTATACCTTTTTAAGAATTTGTCCATTTCTTCCAGGTTGTCCATTTTATTGGCAGAGAGTTGCTTGTAATAGTCTCTTAGGATGCTTTGTATTTCTGAGGTGTCTGTTGTAACTTCTCCTTTTTCATTTCTAATTTTATTGATTTGAGTCCTCTCCATCTTTTTCTTGATGAGTCTGGCTAATGGTTTATCAATTTTGTTTATCTTCTCAAAGAACCAGCTTTTAGTTTTATTGATCTTTGCTATTGTTTTCTTTGTTTCTACTACATTTATTTCTGCTGTGATCTTTAGGATTTCTTTCCTTCTGCTAACTTTGGGTTTTGTTTGTTGTTCTTTCTCTAGTTCCTTTAGGTGTTAGGTTAGATTATTTACTTGAGATTTTTCTTGTTTCTTGAGGTAGGCTCATATAGCTATAACCTTCCCTCTTAGAACTGCTTTTACTGCATCCCATAGGTTTTGGATTGTCATGTTTTCATTGTCATTTGTCTGTAGGTATTTTTGGATTTCCTTTGATTTCTTCAGGGATCTCTTGGTTATTTAGTAATGTAGTGTTTAGCCTCCAAGTGTTTGTGTTTTTTACATTTTTTCCCCTGTAATTCATTTCTTATCTCATAGCATTGTGGTCAGAAAAGATGCCTGATATGATTTCAATTTTCTTAAATTTACTGAGACTTGATTTGTGACCCAAGATGTGATCTATCCTGGAGAATGTTCCGTGCACACTTGAGAAGAAAGTGTAATCTGCTGTTTTTGGATGGAATGTCCTATAAATATCAATTAAATTTATCTGGTCTACTGTGTCATTTAAAGCTTCTGTTTCCTTATTTATTTTCATTTTGGATGATCTGTCCATTGGTGTAAGTGAGGTGTTAACGTCCCCCAATATTATTGTGTTACTGTCGATTTCCTCTTTTACAGCTGTAAGCAGTTGTCTTATGTACTGAGGTGCTCCTACATTGGGTGCATATATATTTATATTGTTATATCTTCTTGGATTGATCCCTTGATCATTATGTAGTGACCTTCCTTGTCTCTTGTAACATTCTTTATTTTAAAGTCTATTTTATCTGATATGAGCATTGCTACTCCAGCTTTCTTTTGATTTCCATTTGCATGGAATATCTTCTTCCATCTGCTCACTTTCAGTGTGTATGTGTCCCTAGGTCTGAAGTGGGTCTCTTGTAGACAGCATATATATGGGTCTTGTTTGTGTATCCATTCAGCAAGTTTGTTTGTGTATCCATTTAGCAAGCAAGGTTGGAGCATTTAATCCATTCACGTTTAAGGTAATTATCAATATGTATGTTCTTATTACCATTATCTTAATTGCTTGGGGTTTGTTTTGTAGATCCTTTTCTTCTCTTGTGTTTCCCACTTAGAGAAGTTCCTTTAGCAGTTGTAGAGCTGATTTGGTGGTGCTGAATTCCCTTAGCTTTTGCTTCTCTGTAAAGCTTTAGATTTCTCCAACAAATCTGAATGAGATCCTTGCTGGGTAGAATAATCTTGGTTGTAGGTTCTTCCCTTTCATCACTTTAAGTATATCATTCCACTCCCTTCTGGCTTGTAGAGTTTCTGCTGAGAAATCAGCTGTTAGCCTTATGGGAGTTCCCTTGTATGTTATTTGTCATTTTTCCCTCGCTGCTTTCAATAATTTTTCTTTGTCTTTAATTTTTGCAAATTTGATTTCTATGTGTCTTGGCATGTTTCTCCTTGGGTTTATGCTCTATGGGACTCACTGTGCTTCCTGAACTTGGGTGGCTAGTTCCTTTCCCATGTTAGGGAAGTTTTCAACTATCATCTCTTCAAATATTTTCTCGGGTCCCTTCTCTCTCTCTTCTCCTTCTGAGACCCCTATAATGCGAATGTTGTTGCATTTAATGTTGTCCCAGAGGTCTCTTAGGCTGTCTTCATTTCTTTTGTCTTTTTTCTTTATTCTGTTCCTCAGCAGTGAATTCCACCATTCTGTCTTCCAGGTCACTTATCCTTACTTCTGCCTCAGTTATTCTGCTATTGATTCCTTCTAGTGTAGTTTTCATTTTAGTTATTGTATTGTTCATCTCTGTTTGTTTGTTCTTTAATTCTTCTAGGTCTTTGTTAATCTTTTCTTGCCTCTTCTGCATCTTTGCCTCCATTGTTTTTCTGAGGTCCTGGATCATCTTCACTAACATTATTCTGAATTCTTTTTCTGGAAGGTTGCCTATCTCCACTTCATTTAGTTGTTTTCCTGGAGTTTTATCTTGTTCCTTCATCTGGTACAAAGCCCTCTGCCTTTTCATCTTGTCTATCTTTCTGTGAATGTGGTTTTTGTTCCACAGGCTGCAGGATTGTAGTTCTTCTTGCTTCTCTATAGCATCATTTTTAAATTAAAGTTACAATACCTGTAATGCCCAGGTACAGTGATTACTATCATATACTAAGGACTCTATATAAGTGTTCATTATTGCAAACAGTAGAGTTTACATTTAGTTAGTATTAATTTGGATATATGCCTTGGAACTACAAAGGGACTATAAACTTCTTAAAAATATATGAAAATATATTATTCTGATCATGTTCCACAATCTCCTGTGTAAAGAAGGTATTCGATTAATATCTGTTGACTTGACTGATTGCACAGATTAAGGAACACTTTTTCAAAATGAAGCTTTGTCTGTAATTATATTTCTTCCAAAAATAGGAAAACTGTAATTAGCTCTTATTGTGCAGAAAATTCACAAACCTGAATTGCTATGCAGTCCTTTTTTTTCTACAAGTATATGCTGTATATGATGCTTAAAAATCATTAGAAACCCTTTGGAGGTAATCAGCTTTCCTTCATACTCTACGTAGAATATTTTAAATATCATTTGACTGAATCTTGTGGTTTGAATTCTATATGATGTTAATTTTCACTAGAAGCACATATCTGATGGTTTTTCATTTAGAACAGTGGCTCCCACATGCCACAGACTGGCTAAATTAGAATCACCTACACTGATTATTAGCCTCACAGCTTGCTGGCCTTCATGTTTAGTCCACTCATCAGATTCTCTGGGGATGAAGCCCTGGAAATTATACTTTATACAAACACCCTTAGAGATTCTGATGCATGGCCAGGTTTAAGAAGCTCTCCTCTAGAAAACAGCTCAATGTTATCACCATGTACAGAATAAAGGGCAGTAAACTTTTATATTAACTCTCATGCCTATTATGATCTGAAATGAGAGAAATTTCAAGTTTTAGACTTTACTTTCACATAGAAGCCTAAATGAATATCCAGTATATTTTTTCTTACTTAAAAATTAATGATAAGTTTAAACTTATAGTTTCCAATTTTTAAATTGATAAAGGCTTTAAAATATCCTGATGAGGCTATAAAATTAAAAATGTGTACTTTATAGAACTAAAAGTATCATTATGGGTTAAGTATCAATAAAATTTTAAAAATTATGCATGATTTTAGGATCATGATGTTTTAGGATGCCACTTTTAGGATCTGACTGTGGCAGCAGATTTGAAAGTATATGTTCATTTTATTGCTAAGTAGGATTTATTTTATGAATATACCACATTTTGTTTATCCACTCACCAACTGATAGGCATTTGTACTGTTTTCTATTTTTGATTATTATATAATGCTGCTATAAATATTTAAGTCTTTGTGTGGACATATGTTTATATTTCTCTAGAGTAGATACATAGAAGTGAAATTGCTTGTTCATATGATAATTTCATGTTTTAAAGGTTTTAAGTGTCAAAATGTGTTTTTGCAAAGTGGCTTTACCAGTTTACATTTCCATCAGAAATGTATGAATGTACCTGTTTCTCTGTATACTCTCCAACACTTATCACATGCTACAACATTTATGAATCTCAAAAACATTATTCTATATGAATTGTTAGGTACAAAATACTACATACTGTATGATTCCATTTATGAAATGTTCAGAAAAAAATCCATAGAGATAGAAAGTAAATCAGTGATTGCCTGAGAGTGGAAACAGAGGTTTTACTGCGAATTGTTATGAGGTATATGAAATAATAAAATGGAACAAAATATTGGTTTTATAACTATGTAGATTTACTAAAAATATATTAGTTTTATGATACACTAATAATACCCAACTAAGGATATCTATATTTAGATGTAAATGCATGTGCAAGTATACGTGCATGTATACATATATATAGATATATATATCGAACTGAATATACATTCAGTTCAACATTTTCAAAATCCTTCTATTCCAATTACCAAGAAACAGACTTCTCTACTATATTGAATATAGTAAATGAACATGAGAGCTCATGCAATTATTAACAAAGTTAGTTGGTTATGTCAATTATCAATTTTTCTGTGTCTTTTTAAGTAGAGAATCATTTCTTGAAGAATGTGTAAAAGACAAAACCCTGTATTCCAGAAATGCCTCTTCGACCAAAAAAGAAAAAAAAAGCCATTTTTTTTCAATACTCAATTTCCATTATAATATCTTCCTTGACTCATGAATTGTTTATAAGGGTGTTTTTAACTTTCAAATCTATAGTTGCTATTGATATCATCATGGTGTTAGTATTTTCAACCCTGTATTTTCAGTGTTGTAGTTTTTGTCTAAGTGATATGCAGTCTTTAAAATTTTTGTGATCTGTTTGATTGCTCTAGTATCAGGTCAATCTTATAATTGTTTCATGAGTATTAAAAAAACTCTAAATCTTTTTAGTTCTCCAGTTATTGGGATAGTGTTGTTTCTACTTTTTCATAATTATAAACAAGACTTCTGAAAACATTTGCATAACTTTTGTGTGTATTTAAGTTTTCATTTTCATTTGGTAAATACCTAGGAGTGGGATTGCTGGACATAATCATACTTTTATGTTTAAGTTTAAAACAAACTACCAAAATGTTTCCCAAATAATCTGTGCCATTTTTGTATTCCCATCAGCAATGTTTCAGAATTTTGAGTTGCTCTGCATCTTCAACAACACTTTTTATAGTCATTTCTTCAGTCATGCTATTATGTGTATAGTTATCTCATTGTGGTTTAATTTGCATTTCCCTAATCACTGTGTGGTTGAGCTTTTTTTTTTAAACCTCTATGCTTATTTCCAGTACACATGACTTCTTTAGTAAATAATTTGTTCAAATTTTTTGCCCATTTTTATGATTCTGATGAACCTAGGGGTAGGACAGGAATAAAGATGCATATGTAGAGAATGGATTTGAGGACACGAGGGGGGAGGGTAAGCTGAGACGAAGTGTGAGAGTAGCACTGACATATATACACTACCAAATGAAAAACAGATAGCTAGTGGGAAGCAGCACATAGAACAGGGAGATCAGCTTGGTGCTTTGTAACCACCTAAAGGGTTGGGATAGGGACAGTGGGAGGGAGGCACAAGAGGAAGGGGATATGGGGATATATGTATACATAGCTGATTCACTTTGTTATACAGCAGAAACTAACACAACATTGTAAAGCAGTTATACTCCAATTAAGATGTTAAAAAAAATTTTTTGCCCATTTTAAATTAAGTTTGTTTTATTATTGAATTTTGAGAGCTCTTTATATATTTGAAACCTATTTTTATATATTCTGGATACAAGTCCTTTTGGGGATATATGCATTAAATATATTTTCTCAGTCTGTGGCTTATCTTTTCATTATTTTAACTTTGCCTTTCAAACTGTAGAAGTTCTTAATTTTGATAAACTAACTTTTTTTATGAATCATGCATTTTGTGATACAATGAAGAAATCTTTGACTAACACAAAAATCACCAATGTTTTCTTCCAGAAGTTTTATGGTTTTAAGTTTTACATTGAAGTCCATGATGGATTATTTTTGTATGTGGAGAAAGGTCTTGAATGAGGTTCTTTCTGGTGCATATGGTTGTGCAATTGTTAGAGCATTACTTGTTGAAAAGACTACACTTTCTGCATTTCTATTCTTCTTTGCTTTGTTGGTAATTTGAATTATATTGATAGTCAAATGTTGAAGAAGCCTCAAATTTCTGGGATAATTCCCATTAGGTCATGATATATTATTCTTTTTATATGTTGCCAGATTAGATTTTGTGATATTTAAGGGGAAAAAATTGTCTCTATGGTCATGAGAACTATTGTTTTGTGGTTTTCTTTTCTTGAAATGTCATTTTCTGTTTTCATGTCAGGGCAAGGCTAGCCTTATAAAATGAGTTGAAAATTGCTCACTCCTCTTCTACTTTCTAGAGGGATTTGTGTAGAATCAGTATTTTTTTTTTTTTTTTCTTAAATGTTTGGTAGAACGTACCTGTGAACTTATCTGACTGGAGTGTGTTTTCCTTCTCTCTCTATATATATATATGTATACACTATATATACATATATACACACTATAAATTTAAAATCTTTAATAATTATAGGACTATTCAGGTTAGCTATTTCACCTTGAGTGATCTCTGGTGTCTTTCAAGGAATGGTCAAATTCATGTTTCATTTTATTCCTGAGTAGTTTTCTATTGTATAAATTTACTCTGATTTGTTTATCCATTTTCATGTTAAGATAGATCAGGACTTTTTTAATGTAGTTTTTGGATTTTGTAATTAAAGCCACTATAAACATTAATATACACACCTTTTGGGGGGACAAGTTTCAATTCACTTAGGTAAGCTCCTAAGATTGGCATTGCTAAGTAATGAGATAGGGCATATTTAATTTTATAAGAGAATACAAGAGCATTCTAAATGGTTTTGCCAATTTTACTGCCACCATGAGAGAATGTTCTATATCCTTACCAATATTCAGTGTTAAAAGTATTTTCAATTTTATTCATTTTGATAATTATAAAGTGGTATCTTGAGGTTACAGTTTTCATTTTTATGATTACTAATGATGCTTACCAGTTTTTTTCATGTGCTTATTGGCCATTTGTATGCCATGCGTCTGCTCAATTCTATTGCACATTTAAAAAATTTGATTGTTTGCCTTTTTATTGTTGAGCTGTAGAAGTTCATTTTATATCCTAGATACCAGCCCTTTCTCAGATATATGATTATGAATCCTATTCTTCTGACACTTAGCTATGTATTTAACTGTCTTTAAATATGGATTTTTAGGACTTCTGTGGGAGATTTTATTGGGATATTTCATTCTTTGTATTACCTGATGTTAGGGAGGAAAACTTAATGTTATCTGTCGGTAGCTGTAATATATTTCTGTTAGTTATAAGAGAAAAGAGTTTGGGAGGATAAACTATTACATAATGCCTACCTCAATAGTATACACAAGAGGCACAATCAAATGCTTTACTGCTGAACACTATGAAGATGTATATAATTTAGGTTACATATATTAAATATGTAATATGTGCCCAGCACTATTCTGAGTTAATTTAATAAAATATCTCTATCTTTGAAAAATATATAGTCTAGATGAATACAAATAGATAATGTGATTAAACTGCCAAAAATGTACAAAAAACACAAGTGAACAAATAAATATACAATTGGGCCTGTTGGAGATAAGTGTGGTCATTATACACAGTAGCTAGAGATCACTGAAGGCTAATGTAGGCATACCCAGCAACATGAAATGGAAATGGACCTTAAAGAACAATTTGGATATAAAGAAAGAGTATGAGTAAATTCACAGAGGTGGAGAGAATCATGACTTGTTCATAGAGAATTGCACTGGGGACAGCGAAAAATGAAGTTGTAGCAGTCAGGTAGTACCATGTGATCAAGATCTTTGCAAGCTAAACCAAAGTATAGGAATTTAATGCAATAGGTGAGAAAGAGTAACAAAAATTCTATACATGTATGTATAAGGGGAATTTGGAGTGTTGCTAACAAGATGAAAGTGCTATTGTAAGCAGATTAATTGGGCTATACCACAGGTAGCAAAAATTAAGTGATAGAGGCTGCAAAGGAATGAAAGTAGTTCAAACTTAATAGGAAAGAAGTCTTGGCCATGGTTAAGGCTGTAGAAAGAGAGGGGAATGCAAGGTGGTAAAGAGAGTCCAAAAAACAATAACCAAGGTATTCAATGACTGACAGGAAAAATGTATGAATGATGGTAAGTTGTCTTATTTAATAGAACAAAATATTTTTTAATATTATTTTTTTAAGTTTTAATTTATTTTTGGTTGTGTTGGGTCTTTGTTGCCGCGCACGGGCTTTCTCTAGTTGCGGTGAGTTGGGGCTACTCTTTGCAGTCCATGGGCTTCTCATTGTGGTGGCTTCTTTTATTGTGGAGCACAGGCTCTAGGCGCACAAGCTTCAGTAGCTGCAGCACATAGGCTCAGCAGTTGCAGCACATGGGCTCAGTAGCTCCACAGCATGTGAGATCTTCCCGGACCATGGTTCGAACCCCAGTCCCCTGCATTGGCAGGCAGATTCTTAACCACTGCACCACCAGGGAGGTCCCAGAATATAATATTTTTTTAAAAAATCTCTAGGGCGGCTACAATAAAATCTTACGTTTTAAACCAATTAAATAAATTGCCCAGTCCATGTAACCAGACACAAATTATATAAAATCATATGGGCATGAAATGTGAGTGATCTCATACCTGCTTGTTTGTCACAGAAAGTGATTATTGAGAGTGCTATTTTGAGAAATTTAATTTGTAAATCTGAATTTGGGCATATTCTATAGAGGTATCTTTTGCTTTTCTTATTAGATGTGCTTCCTTTTTTTTTTTTTCACTGCTTATTGTCAACCCTCAGAGGTTTATCTCTACACCTGCTACACTCTTTGAAAGTTATTTTCCTGATTAGCATTTCTTATTTTAATACATGAACATCTGGTAAAGGTTTACTTTAGAAATCCCCTAGTAAGAGTTCATTTGCTTCTAACATTTTACTTTCGAACCTTACATTATCCTCCTGAGTTATAGGACAGTGATATTTTAGCTCCAGAAAACAATTATTTCTGATGACTCTTTAATATTCAAGATGATAATGAACAGGATTTATTTGGCACCAATTTTTTGGTCAATACTCTGATGAGCCCTGAGGAGGAGAAAGATATATGACTTCATCCTTGTTCTGAAGGAATTTACAAACTGGTTGGGACAAAACACTAAAACTCAAACAGAGTGAACAATACAAGGTAGTGCATCATTAAAAGTTTTATTCTGTGGTTTTACAGAGAGAAAGAGACGAGGGCTGAAGAAAAGAGAAAAGGTTTCATAGAGGAGATGTAACTTGAGCAAAGGATAGACTTTGGGAAGATAGAAGTTAAATTATAGGTTATTATAGCCAAGGGAAATACCAACTAATTTATCATGAGGCAGTATTGCTTATTTTTATTATTTTATTGAATTTTACCCCCAAGTTATTCCTGGTTTCCTTTTTTTAATTAACATGACCTTTATCAAATTCCTTTAGTTAAATTATAGACTTAAAATGTTTGTGATCTTCCAGTCTTGATTAATAAGGACTTGATTTCTTAAGAGTGGTAGATGCTATTTTGCTCATGTGTTTCCTAGACCAAAGTTGGGGCTGTGGAGAAATTTTCTGCTGCTATGAAAATGCCTTATAACCTTTTAACTAACTTTATTTTATTGGCTTTATTTGAGGCAATTAGGAAGAAAATATTTGGGCCTCTAAATCTAAGCTACAATTTTACTCTTTCACCCTGCTAATAAAAATTTAGCTCATAAAATGTTCATCATTTTAATACAAAATAACCATTTCCCATTTTGTTGAGTACTTTTCTGTAAAGAAAATAAATCAGTGAACTTCAAAAATATAGGAAACCAATTTTTTTATTGATAAATCAATTTGTCCTTCTTGTTTCATACAAGTAGTACTATAAATACAGATTGAACAGTCGAGTATTTAAGTAAGGTAATTCTATGGCAATTTCTTCACCCAGCCAATAATTCACCATTTATATATATCATAGCTGATATCTAAGTTGAGGTTTAAATTACACTGTTTAACACATAGGTGGAATTAATTTTAAGAGGATAATAATTCTCTCATTCATCTGAAGATTCTGTTTTAAAAAAACATTGAAAAAAATAAAATCTTTCTTTTGGTCTACAAAAATATTGTTGCTGATTGTTGGACAGCCAAAGAAAAATATGGAGTACCCCCATATTCCAGCGTTCCATGTAAATCCTATGATTTCTAGCACTCAGAACGCTAAGAAGTAAATTCAAGACTCAGAAATTGCAGAAAATTAAGGAATAGAGAGAGTCAATTCTGCTATATATCCTCTTTCTCACTAATAATTTTTTAAAGATGTCATTTTAGAGCAATCCTAGAACTTGAGGCTTTAATTTAAGAGGGACATTCATACATCCAATGCAGAATGATATGCTCATTGCCTGTTCTCTGGGACCTATTTCATAATGATTTCAGAATGGCACATTTGCGAATATGTGGGACAAATATCTACTGAATCATTCACTTCTGAAACATGGAATATGTAAGTCATGGAGGACTTCTTCAGCATCCACACTGAATCAGTTATTCAATTCTATCGATGTTGTATCTTAAATACCTCAAATTTATTCTTTTTGAAACTATACTTCCTTTATGGTCTTGGTTCAGCATTAAATCATCTTTTTTTCACAGATTTTGGGCATAAGCAAATTGTCCTAAAATAGAGCATGTTTGCATGCTGTTCTGGCAACAGAGGAAATTGACAGACCAACAGGTCTCTAAACAGATAAAGATCATCTCTCTCTTTATACACACTTGTGCGTGCGCAAACACACACACACGTACACGCATGTGTGTGTATATACAAAAATCCAAATACACGTGTATGTGAATATTTGTTAAATAGAATTTACCAGTTTCCAAATTTCAGTCGTAGTGAAGGCTCTGGAATAAACAAGATCCTTCTTTATTTGTGCTGGTTCTGCACTCCCTCTAATCCTTCTTGCCTATTTCTCCTTTCTATGCTGGACCACACTGCTCTATGGCAATACCAAAAATGATATGCTAATTGTAGAGACTCTCTGAAAATGCTCCATAACTATTCCTTAAAATATAAAGACTTTATATCTTGAATACAGTTTTTGATCAACTGTATTTTATGGCTTTAGTTGTTCTTTCCCTATTTTGCTATTTCACCTTCAGCAAGTCAAAACTCTCAAGATATGCAAAATCCACCTTAGATTCAAATATGCTCTGAAAAATCCTTTCAGTCTTTGAATAACTTTTTCAAATATCTTTTGTTCTGCAGGTGAGATGGAAAGAATATGAAAGACTTTCTTGAATTTAGAGGGAGAAATTATCTTCCAGGCTGTGTATTGCCTGGACAAATCTTGCCAACATTCCTAAGAAGTATTTTTTTTTCTTTTCTTTCATTTTTTTCTTTCTTAACATTAAGCTCAGCGTTTCAGTTCCCTGTCCTCAAAACTCATATTTCCCATCTTGAAGTAATTAGTGGTAAATGCTTTAAAGATTCTTTAACATCCCTTGACATGAGAGAGTGGCATGGACATATATACACTACCAAACGTAGTATAGATAGCTAGTGGGAAGCAGCCGCATGGCACAGGGAGATCAGCTCGGTGCTTTGTGACCACTTAGAGGGGTGAGATAGGGAGGGTGGGAGGGAGGGAGACGCAAGAGGGAAGAGATATGGGAACATATGTATATTTATAACTGATTCACTTTGTTATAAAGCAGAAACTAACACACTTGTAAAGCAATTATACTCCAATAAAGATGTTAAAAAAAAAAGATTCTTTAACATCCTTATATTTCACAATTACAAAGTTAAGAGGAGTTCTTTGTCCTGGAGTTAAAGGTTTAAATTATTGCTTAAGCTTGATTAATATAAATTGCATTGGGCACTAACCTGAGTAATCAGTCTTCTAAGTTTTTCATCATGTCTTCTTTTCCTTTAATTGAAAATACTGTTTTTGTGTACATGTAACTTACATTTGTCCTGTATTATAGTTCTTTACAGATGACAACAGGTAAGTATATCTGCTCTTGAAAAGCACCAATATTGTCCCTGATATTCCCATAACCCAGGTATAATCAGGATTCGCATTTGCATGTCCATTCTTTCAGGCCCTTTTCTCAAGACATCAGATCTCTCACCAGTTAATGTGACCAAACTGGAGTAACTATGACCTCACTGTACTTACTTTTATTAGATGTTTTTTAGTCATGTAGGTATTTTCTATGAATTTTCTTGAATTAACTCCTTTTAATCTCTTTTCATCTATTTATTAAGATATGAGTACTTAGCTATCTGGACATTTTAGACAGCAGTATAAAAAACTGAGAGCATTGAGGAGGCTAACACACAATTTTCCAGCTGATTGAATGGGAGTTTTAGTCTTTTATTTGATTCCACAGATATGTGCTGAACAATAGTGTTAGTCACATTGAAATGCTAAAATGGACCTCGGCCTCAAAGGTCCATTTTTTTTTTTACTGCAATATTTAAAATAAAATTAAGTCACAAGAAATAGAGGTAGGAAATAATTTTCCCTAGTATTGCATGTTTCCACATTTGTCTGAAATTCAATTTATTGGGGTGTGGAGGGTCGATAGAAGAAGAAAGAACCAAGTACATATAAATGCAAATTACCTAAACAGGAATCAATACTTATGAATGAAAAAGTGCTGGCTACTATTTATCAAATCATTACATCAATAAACAATAGAAGAAAAGGAGTTTAAATGAAAATGAATATGATACATACACAAAATGTGTAATACCTGTAAAGTTATATTTTTAATATGCAGAAAATGTTCCCATGGTCCTAATTCCTGTGCTGCCTGGAAGACAAGGAATGTTCAAGAACTGCTACTGAAATATGAGAGAAAGTAAGAGGTGCAGAGACAGAAGCAGACCTTAGAAGAATTACAGGTAGTTCAGCATATAGAATAGTAAATAGGACTGTAAGAAATAAAGTGGGATGGTTAAGTGGGAGCCAGAACCCCAATGACCAGAAAGTTTGGACTTGATCCTGAGAACAATGGAAAATCCTTGAAAGTATTTAAAATCAAATGACATGACTACATTCGTGTTTTGAACGGTCTTCTATCTGCAGGGAAAAGAATGGATTTGAGGAGGCAAACCTAGAGGAAGGTGGTGTCATCACCCAGTAGAGAGGGAATGATGCCCTGAACCTTGACTGTGAAAATGAAGTCCCGTGTGGACAGCTCAGCCATGGAATGAATCAACTACCTATCCAATGGAATCTTAGTCTAAGTGGCAGAAAGTCTCCACCTTGTGTTGGAAACAACTGCTATCATAGTGAATGGGAAAACAGGCTTCTGTGGAATGAGTCAGCTACAGCCTAAATTGACTAGATCTTTTCTCAGAATTTCCTAAGTTTTCTACTTATTGAAGTAGGATAGCACACCACATGGATTAACTCCACATCTACCATGTTGTTTCAGTGTTGAGTCTTTGGGAAACTTAACCCCCTCTATGTCTCAATCTCATTCACAACATAGGGGTAACAATAGTATCTATCCAGTGGTGTGCTGGCAAATGTTTAACAACTGGCCCTTGGGGAAGAGGGTGGGGTGGGTAGCCATATTTTGTAGTGCTTATTGACTTCCATGATGTAAATTATTCCACTATGGCAACTTTCAAACTACTACAACTTGATATCAACTAACAAACAAAATTCCTAAAAATTTAACTACTGGTTCTCATAAGCCAGTACAAATATGCTCTGGCACATCTCTATTTACCTTATAAGACTATTGTTAGGACTGAACGTTCAAATACATGTGAAGTACTTACTGTACTGCCTACATAGTACTGCCATATTGAGAGCTCAATTATGTTATTATATTGGTTCTGATGATTTTCATCCTCAATTCTACTCATGATTATGTAAAAAAATACAATTTGATTGCCTCATTTTTAAAATTATATTTTAGAAATTCCTCATGCTTTATAAATTTCTAAATAAACAATATTCATAAAATATCTCATTTCTTATGGTCTCCCAGAGTTACACAGTTTCATTCCAGTGAACTCTGGGAAGTTATTTCTGATTATTATGAAAATTATTTCATTTTTCTCATTAGCTGTATTGAACTTAAATCAAGTTACCAGAGAAAATTCACAATGAATTCTTTTGAGGCCTTTTTTGAACATGACTTTACACTGCAGATAATTTTCGTTATACTTCAGATAAAGTGCTATATCTATAGAAGTTCATCTTGAAAAATAGTAAGTATTGCTAGTAGACACTTAAAAATTAATTCCTAAAGTACAGATTCTTACTGCCAAAAATGAGGTACAAGTCACTATCCTTCATCAAATCATTATAGTATATCTTTATGTGGTTTTTTTGTTTGTTTGTCTGTTGTTTGTTTTGTGGTACGCGGGCCTCTCACTGCTGTGGCCTCTCCCGTTGCGGAGCACAGGCTCCGGACGCGCAGGCTCGGTGGCCATGGCTCACAGGCCCAGCTGCTCTGCGGCATGTGGGATCTTCCGAGACCGGGGCACGAACCCGTGTCCCCTGCATCGGCAGGGGGACTCTCAACCACTGCGCCACCAGGGAAGCCCTAGTTTATTTTAAAAATCATTTTTGTATAAAAGTAATATCACTGAGAAATTCATAACTTGGAAGTTAGTGTGCACCAACAGATATAATGAAATTCAGAAATGGAAAAGAAATTAGTTCCACTTACTCCTTTTTTATGACTAGTACCTTATATGAATAATCATTTCTGGGGTAGGGTTCGTGAAACCAGCCAAAAGGTGGGAATTTGATAGAGAACATCTTATACTAAAATAATATAATTGCTAAAATATGTTGCTAAAAAGCCTTGCTACAAAGCAGTTTTACCTGAAAACTAGGATACCTGGAACAACAGGAATGACTAAATTCATGGAGATATCATAATAGAAGGTTTGAAATCATGTATCCTGAACCATCAAGAAGTTATGGTAGTGTGATAGAATTTTATCATGGGGTTCATGATCAAATATCTATCAAATTCAGATAAAAAATATGTATCAACTATGTGTCAAATTCAGATAAAAAATAGTGAAATACTAAAGAACTGATCCAGAATATAGATGTACTATATTGCCAATTTAGACACATACATCTTTCACCTTAGATTTTAATTTGAGTCATTTATTGCTATATTAGCTGATAAACACATCTTAAACATCAGTTTTTTACTTAGCTCATTTACCTTGAAGATAGCTTAAAAATATTATTACGCTCTAAAAATATTATTACGCTCATACAAACACACACACACAAATACTGACCAATAAAGTCTGCCTAATACCTCTTTATATTTACAAGCTTCATTCGTTCCCCACTGTGATATTTTCCTATGTTTGTTGGCATTATAATCTCCACACCCCTGCCTTGCTCTTAGTTTATTTCATGAAAGATGGGAAAAATTAGTCTATATATTGAAGGTGCCATTTCCACACATCAATGGCCAATAAAACCTCTAGGAAATAGAACCCACTCACCAGACTATAATTAATCAGTGTTGTTTCAACACTTATTTTTAGGACAAAAAGACAAATCACAAGAAACAGTGTGCCAAGAAGTATATTCAGTTTCACTGAACAGACTTGACTCACAGGGGTATAAACATGGAACAATTTTATTTTCCAATAACTTCTACGAATCTGATCTGTTAACCATCCCTCACTCCTTTTCTGTGGAATGGCAGTCATCTTTAGTGACAGTTCAGTCTGATTCTATACATTTTTTCTGTCACCTTTGGTTATTAGACGTGTCATTCCAGTTCTTGAGGCTCAGTCCTCTTCATTTTAAAACTAAGTATTACCATGATTGTTTAACCTCAGTCAACATTTTGCACTGTTTCCCAGAAGCACAGAAAAGTCAGACATCTTTGCCATGCTGCCTCTGCACGCCTCGTCTTACCTTTGTCGTCTGTTCCCAGTTCCTCTCTCTGTCTTGGCAGAGTCCAGCACGTCTGCTCAGTAACTTTCATATGGGAGACAACCGCCCACCAGTCCTTGAGTTAAAATAGGAGGATTGATGGTTAACCAGTCCCAGTTTTGTAAGAATGGTCTGTCTCTTCTGCAAACAAGAAGAGGAGAAGGACTGCTGTTTAAAAAAAAAAAAAAAAAAGTACAGAAATAAAAGCCCACTTTTAGAAAAGGCTGCTGAATCACTTTGGTTTCTCTGGCTCTAGGGTCTCTCAGGAGTCAAAAGCCAAGAAAAAAACTTGTTAAGAAATTTCCCAGAAGTCTATATTTTTGCTAACAACCACATGTCTTCTCCGTAATTTCTGAAGGATTCTTATTCTCATTTAATAGAAAAATATTTTGCAACCTAGTGATAATAATATATTACAGGTAACTTTTTAGGCTATATTGCAGTCAATACATGTTCAGTTCTAAGATTGAGAGCAGTAAGTCTGAGGATATTTATTCAGTGTTCTTAGGCATCAAGGAGAGATTAAATGCATTTTTATTAAAATGTATAATTAAAATCAAGATAACACAAAATCAAGAAAATGTAGTAAATGTTAAATTCAAAATGATGTTTGTTAATTACTGTATTCCATATGTTCCAATTCATTGAAGCTTCACTGTATTATATTCTGCAGGGAATTAAAAAGCAATAGAAAGCACCATCTCTAAATGACAAAACTTCCAATGCAATGCATAAGTATCCCCGGAGTATCCTTCTGAACAATTTAGGTTCATTGATTCTGCTCAGATCCACCAAGGTGAGTTATTAAGAAAGAAGTAAACTAATGCTAGCAACGCTTTTTTCCAGTTCCACTTGAGAAGATAACTAGCTTTGTATATCTTAAGGAGCTAACTTGGTCTTATACTATCATTGACTAGGCGTATGACAGGAGAGAGAACAATTGTCAGAGGTAAAGTCTGTTTCAGGACGATTGGGAAGCATTTAGGATGGAGATTGACACTTTGAGTAGGAGAAGATGAAGTTGAGGGCAATAAAAAGTTTGAGCTTTTCCAAAAGTTGAGAAGAAGTCTGATTGCATGCAGAGGAGTGGAGTCATCCAAAGGCTTATTCACCCACCTATTGATGTTGGTAAGTTGATAATTAGAGAGCACAAACAACAGGAGTCTAGAAGAGTCCCTCCTTAAGCATCTTTCTCTTATGTACAGTCTCAATATGGTCTCTTTAGAATGGTTGCTTCAGGGTAGCCTGGACTTCTTACTATAAAAAGCACAAGTTCTGAAAGACAAAGGGAGAGAGAGAAAGAGGTCAAGCAGAAGGTATACGCCTTTTATGATTTAGCATGAAAAACCACACAGTGCCACTCTCAACCCATTCTAATAATTAGAAGCAAGTTTCTAAGGTTGGCTTACATTCCTACATTCATGAGGAGGGAAATTAGGCTCCAGTTTTTAATGGGAGAATGCCAAATAATTTACAGAAATGTTTTAAATTCTCTGCAGTGAAGAAAGAGGAGGAGGAGGAGGGAGAGGGGGTGGAGGGGAGGGGGAAGAGGAGGAGATTTATTTTAGGAATATCACAATTTATGTCTATGTACATTCAAACCACAGGCTTAGAATTTTATTTGGCACAGGGAAGATTACCTTCATTATGTGTTTAATCATCATCTCTGTCAAAATAAAGTACAAAATGGACACCAGAGTTGAAAAATTCCTTGAACACACAAAACCAGGTAAGTGAAACCTAATTTAGCTTATCCCGCAACATAAGCAAAATTTAATTTGTGTTGTTTCTTGTAAATGCCTCTGAAAATCATAAACAACACCTAAATTGTTTTCCAAAAATGACATAATCTTTTAGCCAATCCTCCGTCATTGGAAAAACCCTAATGCTACAACCAATCATTATAAAGATTAAACAGCTTCCATGTTTCCACTATATAAGCTGTCCTAGAACAGCATGCCTCTGTGCTTTATTCCACTACTGGTTTGAATACTCCCAGGCATGAAATGTTACCACAATAAGTTTAGTGAATATCCATCATCCCATTTTTATACGAAAAAAAAATTGTTTCCTTGTGATCAGAATTCTTAAGATTTACTCTCTTAATAGCTTTCATATATAACATACAGCAGTGATAATTATATTTATCGTGCTTTACATTACATCCCTAGTATCAATACTTATTTATCTTATAACTGGAAGTTTCTATCTTTTGACTACCTTCGTCCAATTCCCCCTCCCCCCAAACCCCACCTCTGGTACCACAAGTCTGATCTCTTTTTCTATGAGTTAACTGTGTGCTTCTTTTTGAAGTGTAATTGACCTACAACACTATGTTAGTTCCTGTTATACAACATAGTGATTCAATATTTCAATACATTTCAAAATTATCACTAGGGTAAGTCTAGTTACCATCTCTCACCATACAAAAATATTACATAATTATTGACTATATTCCCCACACTGTACATTTCATCCCCATGGCTCATTTATTTTGTAACTGGAAGTCACTTAAGTGTCCCTTACCTATTTCTCTCCTCCCCCCACACTCCTCCCCTTTGGCAACCACTTTTTTGTTCTCTATATCTATGAGTCAGTTTCTGTTTTGTTATGTTTGTTTATTTGTTTTGTTTTTTAGATTCCACATATAAGTAAAATCATACAGGATTTGTCTTTCTCTGCCTGAGTTATTTCACTGAGCATAATACCCTCTAGGTCCATCCATGTTGTTGAAAATGGCAAGATTTCCATTTTTTTTCATGACTGGGCAATATTACATTATACATATATATATTGCACCTTCTTTATCAATTAATATATAGATGAACACTTAGGTTGCTTCCATACCTTTGCTCTTGTAAATTATGCTGCAATGAACACAGGAGTGCATATATCTTTTCAAATTAGTGTTTTTGTTTTCTTTGGATAAATACTCAGGAGTGAAACTGCTGGATCATATGGTAGTTCCATTTTTAATTTTTTGAAGCATCCCCATACTGTTTTCCACAGTGGGTGCACCAATTTACAATCCCACCAACAGTGCATGAGGGTTCCTTTTTGTCCACATCCTTGCCAATACTTGTTATTTGTTATCTTTTTGATAATAGCCATTCTGACAGGTGTGAGGTGATATCTCATTGTGCTTTTGATTTGCATTTCCCTGATGATTAGTGACATTGAGGATCTTTTCATGTGTCTGTTGGCAATCTGTATGTCTTCTTTGGAAAATGGTCTATTCAGGCCTCTTCCCATTTTTTAATTGGTTTGTTGTTTTCTTTGGTGTTCAGTTGTTTGAGTTCTTTCTATATATTGGATATTAACGCCTTATCAGACTTACCATTTGCAAATATCTTCTCCATTCAGTAAGCAGCCTTTTCATTTTGTTAATAGTTTTATGCAAACAAGGGTTGTGACTATGAAGAGCAGTAAAGGGTGCTCATGGAAGCAGACTGGGATCTTCTTAGCAGATTCAGGAGTCTGGGGTGATTTTGAGGCATGTGGGCCAAGGACAACACTCTGAGACACACAGATAAATAGAGACCAGTGGTCTCAAATGAGTATCTCCCAGGCACACCAAGACCATTGATGGGTTCCGTTTGGCCATTGGTGTTCAGTAAGTATTGCATTCCTTCCTAATGTTCAACAACTGAAAATTTTCACATAAAAATCCATGTTCCTGACTTTTTTTTGAAAACTTAGAAAATGCAGTGATGCTAGGCTGTCAGCCTACATGGCTATAGTCAGCAGGAGCTGGGTGCTTAATGCCCCCTTTTGTGGATTCCAGGATGCACCCTTTTCCAGAGTTTCTCTCATGCTAAGCCTCAGAGTCAGTGCCATTCTATGAACTCATAAGCTGTGTGCTTTATCAATTTTCCCAAAAGTCCCCTGTGGATATTTGAGCTCCTGAACTTCACCTGACCTTCATGTATGACTGTCTTTTAGATAACAAAGCTTGAGGTGAGCTTGTGTGTCTCTCTGACTTATTTCCTTCATAAACTTGAAATTAACAGTCATTCTGAGGAAAGAGGATACTTTCTAGGTATTATCAGAGACTTGACGTCAACAGTTTGAGTTATGTTTTATCTGTCCTCAGGGTAATGACACAAGGCACATTCAGTTTCTAAGTCCTACATTTGGGTCTCTCAGCACTAACATATCTTATTTATAAACCTGACCTTCCTATCTAACACAGAAATTCCTATACACCCTTTAAATTCACCTTTTGTAAAAACTTTTGACTGTTGTAAAATGCTTTGATTATTTTAAGTAATATAACTTCAAAACTTTAATCACTGTAATAATGTCTCTGGTAAATATAATAAAATTTTAATAATTTTACCTTTTAACCTATTTTAAATGCAGCACTTGCTCTTAAGTTTAGTACTTGATGGAATAACCCATTGCTTAATGTCCTGTTCAATTGTAAAAACACTTGGATTTTTCCAGGTGGGCCTTGCTTTTTAATACATGAATTCTTCCACCCTCTAGATTCTCCAAAACATATGCTCTAGCTGTGAAAGACATGGAATATCATTTTTCTTTCACTTCAAACAGTTGGAGAATTATAGGGTCTAGCACAGGATTAACACTTCTGATGGAGGTCATGCATGAAAATTAAAATACCATTTTTCATTGTGCTGTATTATACATTGCTACTGAAGCTGCAAAGAAGTTCTCGTTACTTCTCTTCAAAAACACTGTACATTTTGTTAATGCAAGCATCCTGCTATGAATGCCAATGTACTATTTTATATTTTTACGCTCTGAATTTTTCCCTTTCTAAAGGGCAGATGCTCAAGTATTGACCCTAAGTATCCTTTCTTTAGAAAACGGTCTATGTATATATAAGAACTAATCTCTAAAATATTTCTGTCCTCACTACTTTTACAAAAGTCGCTGATTAAGAAATGAGCTGAGGACATCCACAGACGTTCTAACTGGACTAAGTCATGGATCAGTGGCAATCTGCTTTGTGTCCAACATAACAGTCTCCGTTGACTGTGTCCAAGGACATTGTCTTGAGTTGAAAATTTTAACCTGAATCCATAATGTTTACCTGCTAATTCTAAGAATGTCAAAGAATCTAGGTAAATACACTTAACAGTCTATCTAAATTAAACCATTTAAGTCTTTGGCTTTAGTCTCAGTTTCACTCAGGGCCCCAAGAAAATAAAGTCAACATTTTCATATCCAATACAGGTTGGTAATTCCATATTTACAAAGGACAGTTCCAAAAAAATTTTTTGCAATTATTTTTCCTCATCCACGTTAAGGATCTAAAGATCTGGGGTAAGAGAATGAGGTGCACTTTGAGTTCCACCACGGAGAAAAGGCAGGGGAGG
The DNA here is from genome assembly GCF_026419965.1 of Kogia breviceps. Classification (NCBI taxonomy): domain Eukaryota; kingdom Metazoa; phylum Chordata; class Mammalia; order Artiodactyla; family Physeteridae; genus Kogia; species Kogia breviceps. Next base: position 51,893,212 of record NC_081322.1, read on the forward strand.
GTGGGATGAATTGGGAGATGAGGTTTGACATAAATAAACTACCATGTGTAAAACAGATAGCTGGTGGGAATCTGCTGTATAGCACAGAGAGCTCAGCTCGGTGTTCTGCAATGACCTAGATGGGTGGGATGGGGGTTGGAGAGAGAGGTCCAAGAGGGAAGGGACATATGTATACAGATAGATGATTCACTTTATTGTATAGCAGAAACTAACACAACACTGTAAAGCAATTATACTCCAATTAAAAAAAAAAAAAGGACCACCTAGAATGGTAGAAAGAACTCAGAAGAAAGCAGCTTGGAATGGACCATAGCTTGCCTAGTGATAAAAAGATAGATATGTAATCTAACAGGACTCTATGGGGCCTTCCCAGGACAGATGGCCCCTGCCCCGCCACAATGTCCTCTGTCTACCTCTTGTTTGTAGAAAAGCTTTAGTCTCCCAGGCCTTCCCTGAGTCATAGAAGGCTAGCTGAAGAATGAACAATTGAAAGAATGTGGACATGTAGTAACAAGAAACAGCAGTTGGACTAGGAGAACTGATAACAATTTAAACAGTAAATCAGCCATACAGCAGTCACAGAATCTTTAGTTCTTCCCTGAAGGACATAGATAACAGTGTCTGATGCACATACCTGAGTTGCTTTACAGATACTAAAACCCCCACCAGATAGAAGAAGCTAACCACATGATGATCATGAGGCATAGCCGCCACAATGGATGGAGGCTGAGGATAATGTTAACCCCTGTGACACTGCCCTGTTACCTCCTTATCAACCAGAGAATTGTGCAGGAGCTGATCATGCACCTGGTGACTACCCTCCCTCACTTTGCCTTTAAAAACTCTTCCCTAAAAGCCATTGGGGAGTTTGGGTCTTCTGAGCATTAGCCACCTGTACTCCTTGCTTGGTGCCTGCAATAAATGCTGCACTTTCCTTCACCACAACCTGGTGTCAGTAGATTAGCTTTATGGTGTATAGGTGAGTAGACCCAAATTTAGTTCAGTAACAGATATTAAAAAACAAAAAAACAGGCAGATGGAGACCCCCATGACTAGGGGACCTTAAAGCTAGAAATTCATATCAAGTTAGGAATCTCAAAGTGTCCTGTAATTAGAACACATTCCAAGCCCAGTGGTGCCAAGGCCAGACCATTTAGTCCTGGAAAATTCATAAATGTTTCACCCCTTACCTCTACTTCTTCTTCTCCCACTATTCTTCCTCCACCCATGTTTAAACCAAAGAAGCCAGAAGCAGCCTTTTGAGTGGGAAGGAGAGGTGGGCAAATGGAGGAGAAACTGTCTGATCTTTTCCACTTTGGAGGGGGGGACAGTCTTCAGAAGTCCCATGCTAGACAAAGAGAAAAGCCATAAAATTTTTTAAAAGCTATAATCATTTGACCATTATTCTATACAGAACATAGTCATTACTAAATTAAAACTGATCTTTAAAATAAAGATCATAAAATTTTTTTTATCACCTAAAAATAACCAGAAATATCATGAGACATGCTAAGTTTCACCTAGGTTGCTAAAAAACTAAGCAACTCTTCAAGGTGTGTTTGAACCACCAGAAAACTGAATTAAGGTGATTAATGATTATTGCCACCACCCCAGCTTCTTCCAAAGTACAGTGATGACTGTCACCTGAAACACCTCCTCCTGGGACAATCATTCCTAAATATATGTCGTGGTTGGTGTTGGGAAAATTAATAAAGTAGTCTTGTTCAGGCTTCAGAGGCAGAAGCAGGCTTCTGATCAACCTGTGACTTTGTCTGGACTGTGCACCTGCTTGCACCCCTAACAATGGCTGCTAACAAGTCAAATGGTGCTTACAATAAGAAAGGGAGTGGGTCTTAGAATTTCTTGAGCCTTGGGGACCTGGGCAGTCCCCCGGGGTCTGGAAAGTCTTGCGACTCAAGATGAAATTAACAGCATTGTTACAATTGAACCAGAGCTTCATTTTTGTGCACAAACTGATAATATCAGTTTGCAGCCTGCAATTGTAAGTGGAAGCCCCCAGAACTCCTATCTGAAGTCTCACCCATGGGGTGGATGCACTCTCGGGGACCCCGGGCTCCAGACTGCTGTTACTTGGGACTTTCCAGCTGCTGTTTGGATCTGGAAGTGGGTGTCGGCCCAATTTGGTGATGCATACCCTATTGTGTTTCTCTGATATTCTTATTCCTTTCCTTCTAAGGATTGTATATTAAAATTAAGCTAAATCACTTTTCATTAAAGAATTGATCAGAGCTGTTTATTTGTGTGAAACGAGTGGTTATTTTGCCAGCAAATCCAACGGACCTTAAAACCAAAAGCAGGCTTAGGGCAAAACAGTTGGGATCAGCTGTGGGTGGCATTTCCTGCATTGTGACAATGGTCCAGCAGGTAGGCTTGTCAGATTTAGCAAATAAATTAAAGGGCTACAGGTTAAATTTGAATTACAGAAAAGTAAGGAATGCTTACTTTCAGTATAAGTGTATCCCAACCATAGCATGGGATATACTTATACTGAAAAAAATCATATATTTATCTGAAAATCAAATTTAAGTGGTGTCTTGTACTTTTATCTGACAGGCTTAACAGAGCTTCTTGCAGTGACTGAAAAAGGCAAGGAACAGACTCCTGAAGGTCCACTCATATTAAGAGTTGTGAGTGGTCAGGGTTAGGTGAGGTGTTTAGGAAAGGAGCAGAGATCAGGAAAGGGAAAAAATGGAAATGGGGGAAATTGTGAGAAATGGTTGAGGCAGATAGGACTTTCCCAAGGTGTCAAAGGTAAATGTGGCATTATTTAAAACAACATTTCTTTAAAATAAAGAAGACTTTAAAATAAATGTTGGTGAAGCCCTGGAATGATAAGACAATATTGTCCTACGTTTTCTAAAACATTTCGTTCTGTTTACAAAAATAATGGAAACAAAGGTTTTCATAGACCTTTGATAGATGGGCCCTGTCAGTATTGTTTTTCACTGTCTCTCAATGTCATGCTTACTCTTCCTTTTTTTTGAACTGTGAATTTTGTGACTAAAATTCAGCTCGTGATTCACCATAAGCTCTGCTTTATGTTTTTATGCCATCTTATATAGACATCCATTCTCTCAAGATTTTTTTAGCTCAATTAGTTAAATGTTTGCTCCTGTATACATCTCTTTTAACTTATCTGTATTGAACTTTATAAACTCACGCTGCCATTTTGTAAATTACATTTCTATTAAATAAGTAAATTTCTATTAAATAAGTAAACTTTTTCTATTAAATAAGTAAATCCAGCAGGAAACAAACTTTCGATCAAACTTGAACTTTAATACTTAAATTGTGTCTTACTTTGATTTACATTCAAGAGCATATTTTTTTATTCATGCACCTGTAAATCAACATTATGGAGACAGCTATCCAAGTGTAAGAACAACTGAATATGTATAAACAAAATTCTGTTTGTAAATATGTAGACGGGAGAGGCCACGACAGTGAGAGGCCTGCGTACCGCAAAAAAAAATAAATAAATAAAATAAAATAAAATAAAATAAAATAACATCTTCATATGAAAATGTTTTTGTTTTGTTTCAAGATGAGTTGGAAGAAATGATTTTTTTTTTTTTTTTTTTTCCCAGTACGCGGGCCTCTCACTGTTGTGGCCTCTCCCGTTGCGGAGCACAGGCTCCGGACGTGCAGGCTCAGCGGCCATGGCTCACGGGCCCAGCCGCTCCGCGGCATGTGGGATCTTCCCAGACCGGGGCACAAACCCGTGTCCCCTGCATCGGCAGGGGGACTCTCAACCACTGTGCCACCAGGGAAGCCCGGAAGAAATGATTTTTAATTCTTGTATTGTACTCTTGCCTTGGATCACATAGTTATTTATTTATATAACCCTTTCTTCTCTTTTCTGTGCTTTGCAAAGAATAATTCCACAACACTTCTCTAAAGCATACAGTTTTCCTCTTATCCTAAAGTATAACAGCTTAGATTACTGAACATCATGTATTATAGTGTTTTTTTATACCAAATCTAAGTCTGATTCACTGTGAGCCAGTAAGTGATTGACCTAAAAACTAGCTTGTATAAGATAAACTTCAATATATGAAATATCCAGTGGAATAGAGGGGAAGTTTCTAAGTTATTTTTTGATGGAACCCGTTAAAGTCCAATTTCAGTCAACATCATGAAGCTGACTGAGTTTTTTGTAGTGAGAAACTGATTCTTGTACAGACAGTTCACTTCTCACCTGAACCTTAAGGGTGATAGTATAGCAGGAAAGTTAGCTTAAGCTTAACCTGTGATACAGAAACCTAGCTGAAAGAGTAAAGAAATAGGTATGAGAATGATTTATTCTTTTGAGGACAAGGAATGTTCATGAGAAAAAAAAGCATCATGAGGGAGCCACGTTTAGGCAAATACATTCAGTTTAAGGACAATACACTAGCAAGAGAAAGAAGGTCATGCTGAGTGTATCACAGAAGTCTCTGTCATAGCCCCCATGAAGTTATATCTTATCAGTAGGGTAAACTAACTAAAATAGAAAAATAAGGGAAAAAAACAACTGAGCAGGACAGAGAGAATGCAAGACATCAGGAGAATACTTTCAGAAGTTTTGCCAGCAACTGGAGACAGGATTCTCTGTGCAGGTATTAAAGCTCTTTCTATAGGTACAGAACCAGAAATGATAACTACTGAGAGGCAACCCCAAGTTATCCCAATCTTATCATTGTAGACAGTCTTCTATACAGTATGGTCTGAAAGATTTCAAAAATAATCTGTTGCTACAATCCTCATATCCAGCTGAAAGCAATCAGGCACGATCAAGAAGAGTTGATAAGGCACTGCATACAAACCAGCAATTCTACTCCTAAGTATACTCCCTGACACACCTCCTTGCCAATGTTCACTAAGAGATATTCACAAGGATGTTCATAGCAGTAATGTTTGCAATAGGAAACATTGGAGACAACATATATATATATATAATTTCATAATAAGATATTTTATAATATTAAAAATGAATTTTAAATGAGACACATAAAATACATATACCAAAAAGAGATCCTCCCAGAATATTCCTAGGAAGGACAAGCAAGAAAAGGTACAATCCTGAAGGCCCAGGTGAAGGTGGTAACAAAGCGATTTTTCCCTAGACCAAGAAAGAGAGCCATGACATAGACTATGAGCACACCATATCCAAAACACTCCTAGCTGTGACTTCTGTAGCCTCTTTTCTCCTTCTTTGACCATGCCTCATATTATCTTGCTTCTTACACTGACCTTCCTTTGGTTTCTCCAAAACTCCACAGTTATCACTTCAGGATAGTTGCACTCTCAGTTCTTTTCACAGGAAATTCTCTTCCTCCAATCTCCCTAAGGTTTATTTTTGTTATTGGCTCAAGTGTCATCTATTCAGAGAAGTCTTCTCTAACAACCAAAATTAGAATTCTGTTCTAGTAATCAGCCCTCCCATTACCCTGTTTTATCTTCTCTGAGTTTATGTATTTTGTGTATTTATCCAGCCCCCTACCTCCAGCCCCCCCCCCACATCCCTACTAGAATTTAATCTCCATGGGAACATGGATATCGTCTCATTCACTGCTGCATTAGGCTCCAGAATATTGCCCGACATAGAGCAGGCCCTCACAAAATAATTTTTGAATATTTTTCAGTAAATTCACTCAAGGTGGAAATAAGGAATCTGCACTTTCAAAATTTCTCCAAGAGACTCTGACAATGAGAACATTTAGAAATAAGTAACCCAAAATATATTTCCTCTACTATCACTTGTCTTTCTGACTTCTAGAAAAGATTCCCTGTTGGGGGTTCTAGCAAAATGAAATGAAAGCTCCCTGAACTGCTAATACTTCCTAGAAACCTTCTAATCTTAATCAAGACAATCCTAGTATAGTATAAGGAGGCAAGTCGCAGGACCAAGTATTATCTCTATTCTTGCCTGTGAAATAAATTCTTTTAGGAAATGAATAAGGAGGGGGAGTGAGGAATCTAGTAAACAGAAGCAGTGATCTGTTAATTCACATGATTCACTTCCTTCTTCTACTTGAACAAAGTTCTGACTATAATTAGCTTGTAAGAATAAGGTTATTTCTATTTGCTGCATACTTTCAAATTCATTTTAATTATCTAGACTTCTTGGACATATTCTTTCCATTTTGCTTTATATATTTGAAAAATGAAGATTTAACTGTAGGTAATGCAATAAAATATACCAGTGTACTATGCTTTATGACAACCTATAATTTTCAATATGTTTCACCTTATCAAATTGGGAGTAAAAGTTTTCCCTTTGAAAGAATACCACATATATCATCTATCATGACATTGTAATCTGGTTTTTCAAAGCATATGTATGGCTTGCCAGGCTTCAGATCAAATCCTTCTTGTATCAGTAAAATATTATCTCTATGTATTAAATATTTAACAGACAAAACAGCAAAAGTAGAAAATTGTCACTCTCTTTCAGACTGGAACCTATGACCAAGTTAAAAGATTAGGATGTTTAGCTTTTCTGGAAAATCAGTTAATAATAATATTCATGGCAATATGAATATTAATAATAGGTAGAATTTATGTAATAACTGCTATGAGATAGGCACTAGCTTTACATGTTAAACTTACACTTAACAATTACTCTACAGGTAGGAACTATTGCTTTCTCCATTTTACAAATGGAAATACTGTGATACAGACAGGTTGAATAGTTTGTCCTGGGTCACAAAGCTAGTAAATGATAGAGTTAGGATTCATACCTAAGTTTTATATCTAGAGTCCATGCTAATTTATAGCCAGTTATTACATGGAAAGGTCATTCACAAATATTCTTCTTTTACATTGTAATCAAAATACAATATGTGGTTTTAAACAGAGATACTGTTCTTAAGTATTGACATAGACTTAAAGAACAATTATCTGTGTTATTTTTACACACACATACACACACACACACACACACACACACTGCCTGTTTCTCAAAAAAACTAACAATTATTAAGTGCAGTCTATGTTTATTTACCAGAGCTTCTTTTAGATAAACATCATCTTTGCTACAGTAGAATTTAATATTCAAGGACCGTTACATCCTGAAAGGTGCAATGCAGGGAGAGGAAGTTTAAGAATGTTTAAGACACTTTGGTTTCTGCTTGTGAGATTATGGAAATTACCATCAGCTGTGAAGTATGACTCATATCTGAGCACTCCAAGCAATATTTTTTTTTCTCTTTCAAAAAGAAATCCTTTTACCAAGACTGAGTTGAAGTATATAACTATTTAAAACATGGTAATTCTTTTCCATTTCAACTCATTTGATCTCTGGCCTTGGACTTCAGGAAGATGGTGGTTATTTTTGAAGAGAATATGAGAGAATCGAGTAGTGATTACAAGTGTTCGGCAAAGAAATAGACTACATTTTATTGGCAAAAATATTAGAATGGCATGGTGCTGGGCAACAATCTCATGGGTAAAAAAAATGAGCAAACAAATGGTCATTTCCTGTGTAATCACCATACTTTACCTTTGAGTTTTATTTGGCCTCATACAGAGAATATCTTTCCAGTCAATATCTTTCCTCATAATAATCTTACCACTATTTCCTTCTGACTTTGACAATGCTATATTCAGTCACAAAATTGACTGGTGAAGGAAAATGTTTATTCTGCCTTTTTTGATGGGAAAATATGTTTCCTATAGATATATACCAAAATATAAAGCCTAGGGTACCTGAAGTTAATTATATTTAATACATAGTATAAATGTTTATTTCATTCAATACTTTCTGTGTTTATCTATGTACCATATTAGTCACATCGTCCCTATGTTGCACACAGTCTGCAGGTGGTAAGTGAAAATATTTTATCCCTGCAAATTATTTATTCAATCCTCACTTCAGTGGAAGAAGTGGGGGAAATATATGAGTAAATGTGGTAACCTGTTGTTTTCATGATGACCCAACCCTTCTGCTTCTGATCTGCTGAGGCACTCACAGTTGTCCGAGAGTGCTTGATTGCGTTGACTTTTGTCTTGTCTTATTTCACCCTTCCCACAGAAATGTGTTACTCGAGGACAGGAATCATATCTTATGCATTTTTGTTTCATCTTAAATGCCCATCAGAATGTTTTCCATATTATGAGCACAACATAAGTGAATAAAATTCGTGTGAAAAGAATGAATAAAAAGTGGTTTAAATAGTATTTTATAAAATTGTGCTTTTAAAAACACTCGAAAACTTTCTGACACATGTCTCTAGCTTTCCTTTCCTGTGAAATTTTATCTTTCTGTGTGATTTCTACTTTTGCCAGAATCTCTATTGCCTATTTTGATTATCTCTTAAACCCAGATTCAATCTCTTTCTACTATTAACAAAAATTTACTGGAAATGATCAAATATATTCATCCCTCTTAAGTTATGAAAGATCAATACAAGATAAAAAATAAAAGTACAGGGCTTCCCTGGTGGTGTAGTGGTTAAGAATCCACCTGCCAATGCAAGGGACACAGGTTCGAGCCCTGGCCCGGGAAGATCCCACATGCCACAGAGCAACTAAGCCCGTGCACCACTACTGAGCCTGTGCTTTAAAGCCTGTGAGCCACAACTACTGAGCCCGCGTGCCACAACCACTGAAGCCTGCGTGCCTAGAGCCTGTGCTCGGCAACAACAGAAGCCACGACAATGAGAAGCCCGTGCAACGCAATGAAGAGTAGCCCCCGCTCGCAGTAACTAGAGAGAGCGCATGCAGAGCAACAAAGGCCCGACACAGCCATAAATAAATAAATAAATGTATTTTTTTTAATTAAAAAAAAGTATATAAAAATTTAAAAGGGAAGAAAAACAAGACAACATAGCACAGTGGCTAAGAATCAAACAAAACTACATTTAAATTCTGTATAGCATCTTATAAGCTAAGTGACAAGCAAGTTAACTTACCTTTCTAATTCTCAGTTTCCAAATTCAAAAAGGGAAATGATATTTATTTCATAAGGGTCATTTTGAGGGTTAATTAAACATCAAATATAACCAGTATGGTGCTTGGCATATTGCAAGCATTCATTTACTGGTATTCATTACCATTAATATTGTTTTTGATTATTATTATATTATTAATTATAACAAAAATTATCAATAGCTATTGATAAAATATCATTAATTGATTAGTATATTGACATATTGATAACATAAATATCAATAATAATATAATAATTACCAATAACAATAATGAATATATAATTTTAACAACGAGCAAATCTAAAAGTTAAGAGAATCTATCTTGAAATTTAGGTATCTGAGCATCTCTGAATGGATGGGAAGGAGGACTTTCTTCTGCCTGCATTCAAGAAGAAACAAAAGGAAATAACTATGCTTCCATCTAAAAAGATTCCCAAGTAAATATTGTGAAAATCTAGCTTCAATAACATTTATAGAAAGAAACTGAATATACACATAATGTAATTGATGATATCAAAAGATCTTGATTTATAATACAACTTTTTTCATTAAAAGAGCTCCAGTATTGGGGGGAAACCACACAGACTGCTACTGTTACATGGCAACTAACAGTCTAAGTAGCACTTTGTGAGAATATGTTTTAAAAGTGAGCATGCTTCTCATAATAATATTATTCTCAAAAAATATATATATAAGGATTATTTATTACCACTGACCCAGTTTTTCTGAACAATAAATCATCAAATGACGGTCTCAGGTTTTCTTTGTTTAGAATTGTTCTGGAAATCTGGAGCAAAAAATATAGTCCTCATATAAAGATTGGGCTTAATGAACCTGAGGGACTTTCACCTCTTCTGCTAATTTTTGCTCTCCCCATGAAAATAAAATGATTTTTGCCACCAAGGAAAAGACAGAAATCATAATTTCAACTATGAACCATGTGTGCTGAAAATAATAAGTGTTAAAGATTTTTGTTTAATTAAAGTTCAATGATCTCTGTATCAAGTCAGTGACAATTTAGCTAGTTTGCAATGCTTTCTTGTTTCTCTCTGTGCTGGTCCACGTTTTCCAAACTTATTTCTGTCCTTTTATTTATCAATGACCAGTTGTCAAAATATTACCTTGCAAACCAAGGCAAGAAATAAAAGTACATTCACTTTACCAGACTCCTTTCTTCCTACTTACCTCCCCCACTCTTCAATCTTCCAAAGATTTAAGTAGAATGAATTGAATTAAATGAGCTCTTGAGTACTCCTTTTTTTATTATTATAATTTTATTTTCTTGGATCTACAGCTAAAGTATCACTCAGGGTACAAAACTGTGGCAATACCTTGTGATTATATTGAAATGCAAGGACTAGAGGCAAAGTGAAAAGGCCATCTTTCTCAAATGACAGACTGCAGATGCTTCAAAAGGATGTTTATTTCCAAGAGGCAGCCTTCTATGCAAAAAATTATCATCCCTGAATTCAATTTACTGCAGGTTGAAATACAAGAACAGTTTGGTATTCTCATAATTATCTGACTTAAAAACTGACAAACTTTGATTTGAAGAGGTCTTTTTGTCCTGAAAGCAATAGATTCTAAAGACGTACAATGATATAGCAAGTATTTTGGCCAATATTCTATGCAAGCAGTAATACTATTATAAATTTTAACATATTATGTTAAGATGAATATTGAGATTCAGAAGGAAAGTAAATGACACCTTAAGAATCATAAAATGTATAAAGCAGTTGTAGATTGTGGGAATTATGGTATCTGGAGAGAAACATCTGGACCCCCATGGCTAGCTCTGGCCAGATCGCTGAGTCTCAGATTTGAAACATGGTAAAAACTGGACTACTGGATTTACTCAGTGAGTCTGCACATGAGATTGTAGCTTCCACCTGTATGCTCCCCAGGTCTCTTCTTATATGAGTATGTATACTCTATCTGTCTAGAGGAATTTTCATAAATAAGGGCAAGAACCACAGGCTATAAGATTAGTAGGTTGACAGGGAAAGAACATGTGAGAGGATCAGAAGTGATTTCAGGTCACTAAAGAAGAAACTACAAAGAAGAGAAAAATTAAAAGTTGACAATATAAAGAGAGAGAAAAGAAATTTTTCTTCCCGAAAAGTAAAAGGATTTTGCATTTAATCCCTGCTTTTCTAGGAGAAGGAAAGATAACTCCACAGACTTAATAATTACAAAGTAACTTTCAGATTTCTGCAAAGTGGGAAAGAGATCAGATTTCCTCAAAAGCATTAGAAAAAGCAGTTTCTTGCTGCGTCAAGAATCAGAAGCTTCTCCCCTTCTCCCCTTCTCAGCAAGGCAATGTCTCTCACAGGACCAAAACATGGTGGCACTTGGCAGAAAAAGGAAAAAGGAGACTGCCAGCTTTGTTATCAGCAGCTATATTAATGTTAAACATTATTTTTTGATTAAGTATGTTAATTTCATACTCTGCCAGTAAAGCTTACCAGAAATGTTCATGAGATAAGGCACTAACTTGTTTAGGGTCAAACAGTTTTCTCATATAAAATACACCGAAGAAATTAAGATATTTATAAAAATTTTATACAAGGCATCTTGAGCAAGAGGGGCTATGAGGTAATATGCATGTCACTCCAATTTCTCATTTAAGATAAGTATTTTTATATCAAGTTGAAAAAGTTTTTCCCAAAAGGTTCTGAGAAACTTTTTAAAACTAGTATTCCATGGAACCTAATCTATAAGGTATTCTTTCCAAAAATGGGTTTTGTGGCAAACTCAGTTTGAGGAAGATGCACACTAGATTTCCCCGCTTGGATATTTGCCTTGATTATAAGCATGTCTAAGTTTCTATTGTAAAGAAATACTTTCAGTCTAGCAATTTCCAAGCCTCTTTAAGCATGAAATCCTCACTCTTTTCTCTACAATAATGAACACCTATTGGCATCTCTTAGAACCACTGTACCACAGAATATATTTTGGAAGATGCTATTTTAGGATAAGATAAAAATATGGTTAATATTTTTATCTATTATCTTTTATCTATGAAATATGAAGAGGTTACTCAGTTTATATTATTTTTAAGTTGATTATTAGTTTGACAATCAAATTAAAAGCTGAAGAGCCATTTTTGTTTCATTGGTAATTTCTTGAGAAAAGAAAAACCTGCTTATATAGAAAATTATCAGGCATACTTCTCTTGAGATCAAGTTAAACTTTATTCGGACAAATTCTTTTAATTTTTTCATGACAAATATTTTCCTCATCTTTACTATTGTATTAAAACATCTTTGTGTTAATTATTGACTAGCTATATTCCCAAGTTTAAAATTTCACTTGATTGAATTCAGTCAACAGTTTATATTGATTTCACCTAAAATAGACTTTACTCAAGACTTCATCTCACTTCTAGCTCTTGATTTATTCGTGCGCCAAAGCGGTTAGTTACCTTGATTGTAAGAAAATCAGATCTTAACCATTCACCATGAGAGGAGAACACGGGTCACTGACCCTCAAAAGTAACAAAAATAATCATATTATTTTATATACACCTCCTCCAATATGAGGTCTTTCTTGACAGAGCTGCTAACAAGTGGACATGTCTAAGTTTTACTCCCTTGCCCCTCAATTTAATATAAACAAGCAATCATAATGTAAGATGCCTTTGTAAGCTACATGTCTTATAATCAGTCCAAGAGTAGGAAAGAACGGACAGTACCTTTGAAATGGTTTGGCTCTCAATATCCAGATTTGCTCTATTTATAATCAGAAATTATGCCATTTTGCTTTCATATTTGAGAACTGCAGAAGAGTAGTGAAAGAATGTAAACTGATCTTCACTTAACCTATCCATAGAGCCAGCTGCTTTAATTTGAAATATTCATTGAATATGTGTTCAATAACCATGGCTAGACCAAATGTATTTCAGGAAATACAGTTACTTATTAAGTGCATGGAGTTCTGCCAATCTACTCTGTTTGAAAGTAGGTCATAATTAAAATGAAATCACTTAGTTTCACTAAAATTTCTGCTTGAGCTTAAGAGTCAGAATGAAACAAAATCACAGTAAGAGGTACTTCTGCAGTGGCAGGAGAGATTCGTCTTCCTTTTGAACTAGGCTTTTCTTTTACTCTTCAACGTTGTTTTTTCCATGACTTATTTTCTTATTAACCAAAAAGATGGTATAAAAAGATGAAAGGACTGACGGGGATCCATGATATTTTAGGCACGGATGTTACTTATGCCCATTTTCAGGCACTTTTCTATAAGGTTTTCCCTAGTAAAAGTTAATGAATATCTCTCTAACCTAATTTATAATAATTATAGAAGACATTTAGCTACTGAGAGTAGTGGAGTAATGCATTTACAGTTCTAGGGAATTAGTCTGAGAAATCTGAAAGAATATTTAAAACTTAAAATTCTTTGAAAAAGTCAACTCTTCACAACCTAAGTAGAATAATATGCAAATGATATTTTAAGTTAAATTCTATAAATACGTAAAGATAAAAAGATACAAGATTAAATTTTAACCCAAGTAACAGCTGCGCAGTACATCCTGGAACTTGTGAAAAAACTTCGTGAGGTTCCCTACCTTAATTTCAGGAAATTTATTCACTAAGAGAATGTGATTCATATTATTTTGTAAGAAGAGTCCTCTCTATATTATTAGGATTACAACATCTATCAATGTCAAATCTACAGTCATCAACCAAGACCCAGTAACAGGGATTAGATTTTTCCTTCCACCTTTAACAACTAAAAAAACAAAGCAAAACAAACAAAAAATATGTATATACATATATATAAAACAATGGTTTTCAGGCAGCACATGACTGATTCCTTAAGAGAAGGATAACAAACAAGTTGATCCACATGACTGCACTAGTTTACTGTTGGTAATGAAAGCAATATCCAGGCTGAAGCTCAGGGTGGGCAAAATGCAGCAGAGCCTAATCGTTTTCATTAAATTTAAAAAGACAGAAACTAAAGAGTACATAGTTAAGAAGTGAGCCAGCTTGTCACTACATATAAACAGCTCCCTTGGGAGACTTTACTAAGATGGTTATTAGAATTAGTGATAAAAGAAGAGTTTATCAGTCTCTCTGGTAAATAGTTTGGTTTAACGTAAGACTCGCAATTAGTATCCACTTTTACACAACTGAGAAATTCATAGGAGGGACAAACATTCAAAATTGGGTTAAAGGAAGAATACACCATATTTACAAGGAAAATTAGAACTGTCCCTCTCCACCCCCACCTTGATCTGCAATGGAGCGCCTCCACTGAGGCAACAGAAATGTTGTCAGTGCGAAGTCTGGCAGCTTCTGAATTGGGGGGACCAGCTGAAGATCTGTGGCCACACATCAGTTAAGTAAGAGATCCTGAAATATAAAGTAACCTTTCTAGATTTCTGCTGCTTTGGAATACAAGTCAAACAAACCACGCTCTCCAAAGTCAACATTTTACTACTGAATAGTATGAATAATACAGATTCTGAAATCCTGTCAGGATCTCCATATGATTAGAAAATATGGCAAGCTAGGAATTTTTCTTGCAGGAAATAGGAATTTTCTCTTACTCTTTTCTCTTAAAGGGGTAATAACTCTGTCATATCTGAGGTGGGTATATGAGAATCCAGGCTTGCAGTGGTCTATGGACAGTTACTTTGATTTGCTTAAACAAATGTATTTGCTCAGGCTCTTAGGCCTCATCCTAGGCAAGTAAATTACTGGCATTTATGCAATAAATATAATTCTAAGAAAAACAACTAAAAATAAGTTGGATTGCCAAAAGAAAAGATTGAGAAAAAAGGAAGAGAAAATGTGAGAATTAAAAGCTCTTTGCCTTTCACAGAACCCTCCTCCTTTCTCTGCTGTCCCTGCTCCATCACTTCCCATGGAGAGAACCTCTTTATCCTTCCCTGCCCCAAACTGACTTTGGTGAAGGGTCAGGTGATGAGTTTTTAAGAGGGTAGTTCCCTTCACTAGTAAATTTCTCTGTAAACAAGAAAGAGGGCACGACTTCATTACCTGTTCTGTTTAAGGTCACAGGCTTATGAGCCTTGTGGCCCAACCTAAATCCATTTCATGTCTTTGCCCAATTCCACCTCCAAGCAACACATATCATCCACACACCATGCAGTTAGGGAAGCAGACATGATAAAGACCTAATCAGAGAATAACTAAGAACTAGATAAAAGATTGTATCCCTGTGTGAAGACAATAGGATGGAGAATAGCTGCACTAATCACTTGGAAAAAGGCAAACAAACAAGCTATTAAGCTGATGAATGAAGGGAAACAACAGTATCATATAATTTACATTTTTCTTATCTCAATGTGAGGAAAACCAGTCTTTCCTATCTGTATAATTTTTGAAAAGCTACCCAGGACTCCCAGTCATCCACATACCTTGAATGTCAGCTGATATTAATCACTAAAAGGCTTCTTTTCCTTGTGCCCAGAACTTTGCAGAAGAACCCCACCCATGTTTCAGTTTATAACCCCATGCATGATAGGTACCCTGGCTCCTGTATAGAGTTCTGCAAACAGCAAACTTTGCTCCTTTGATGGAGTGATAAGCATGTCAGGGTCCAGATTTCCACATCAAGGAAAATGGTAGCTGAGGGAAGCTGACTATCCGCACAACTCCACAAACAGTAGAATGCATCTTCATTAATTTTTGAGAATGACAAAGTAAAAGTAACTAATATGTATCCAAGTACTTAAGCCTTAAATTTGACACAAAAATATTTTGTTAACTGGTTTTATTGGAAGGATGATGTAAAAAAGAAAAAAAAAAAAACATCTAATTTACAGATAAACAGAAATCTGGCATTATAGAGAGAAACTGCAAAAAAAAATTGACTTGATTAACTTTGGGATGTGAGTTCTCTGCAGACCCAGAATAGATAAACAAAAGTGAATGCCAACTGTTCATGGAAATTTGATTGACTGTTGCAAAGGTATAAACAGTGATTTATACTGGATACAAAAAGAAAAAAAAATGTCCTATAGGGTAGGTGTTAGGTGTTAGGTGTTGTCCTCAACACCTAAACAATTAAACACATATAAATTAAACACGGGAAGTTTAATTTGTACCTTTCAATGGATGCCTCATAATAAATCTTTGACACTAGATGATGGCTGCAGGTGTCTTTGTATTTCAATTTTGGGAAAAATTATTGGGGTAGACAGAATAATTACTACAGGGCATAAATCATCATATAAATATAATGCTACTTATGTGATTGACTAAAACTTAGGAGAAATTTACCAGACCTTGCAAGGGAATCTCTTAATTAAAATTTTAGATTATCAGGCTCTAGAGTTAATCTACTCCTTAGGCTTGGATTGGGTAAGACTTCATAAGGAACTACAAATAATTTTTAGATCATTAATCATTTGAAAATGCAAAAATAAAGATATCACAACAATTTGTAAAATTAATGTATGACTAAGAAAAATATTTGTCTATTCTTAATCAAGAATCTGATTTAACCATTCACCATTGATAAGACATATTCAAAGTTTATTCCTTTAAGGCAAATAATGTGCTAACTTTTTTAAAAATTCAGTAATTCTGTTATTTTACAGTGATTTTGATAACTTTTGCTTTGCGATAGACTTGCTGCATAGACAGCTGCAAATTTCCTAAGAACATAGTAATGATCTCTTTGAAATGTAATTTTCAAGAAAGATAGTGCCCTATATCCCAGTTACCGTGAGCAGGTAGAAGCTTAACTTCTGAGGGAGCCTAGCTCCAAGTTTCAAAATTGCCTCTTGTCATAAAGGCATAAGAAGTTTATTTTTCTTTTGGATAAAAGTCAGTTAGCTAACACAGGTGATCATTCCAACTACCAAGTAAATTTAGGATAAACTATATTTGATAAATGGTGCTACCAAGTCCTCTCATATGAGGACTAGTTATTGTTTATTTTGAGAGCATTTATGTAATGGATTTTATCTGCTTGGCTATATAAAAGGCGAGAGTCCTTTCTGTCTATCTTTGTAATTTCTTAGTGGATCGCCTGTGATCTGCATGACATTCTGGTTTAATGCCTCTACATTTGTGAGGAGTTTTCTGGATTGGAAGAAAGTAGATATGGGATATTTGTACCTTAAACAACTCACTTCTAAATACATGGGTCAAATTTGAAATCACTAGGGAAATTAGAAAACAAATCCAATTGAATGATGATGAAAATTCTACATAATAACATTTGTAAGATACAACTAAAGCAGTGAGTGCTTACGGTAAAATTTGTAGCTTTTTAATGCTTGTACTATAAAGGAAAAAAGTTGGAAGTTAATGATCTAAGTTGCCATCTTAAGAGTTTAGAAAAAGATGACCAAGTTAACTGCAAAGTGAGTTGAAAGAAATAATGAAATAGAAAGCAAAGTAGAAGGAAAGATAGTGCATTCAAAAATAGAACACTAGAGACAATAAAGCTTAAAGTTGGATCTTCATAAATTTGTAACATTTAGCAAGACTGCTCAAAGAATGAGAGAAAAAGCAAATTATCAATATAAAGATAAAAGAGGACAGAACTAAGGATTCTGTAGACATTAAATGAAGACAAAGGAATACTATAAAGAGTTTTTTCCAATGAATTTGATAACTTCTGTGAAATGGACAAGTTCTGAAAAAAAATTATACCTCTCCAAAACTGGCATATAAGAAAATAGAAAAATATGAATCATCCTCTATTTTAAAATTTAAATTTATTTTAAAAAATCTTATAAAGAAAATTCTGGGTCCAGATAGGTTGATGAGTGAATCTTATCAAAATTTAAGGAGGAATAATATCAATATTGAACAAATTTTTCAGGAAATAGAGGCCAGTATAACACTGATACCAAAATCTGTGTCTTTAAAAGAAAATAACACTACAGAAAAATATCATTTTAGAGCATGTTTAAAATTCCTTTATAAAATATTAGCAAATAAAAATCAAAATACATAAAAGATAATATATGACCAAAAGAGATTATATCAGGAATGAAATGTTAATTTAAAATCTCAAAAGCAATCAAAGTAATTCACTATATTAATAACTAAACAAATAAAAAACATTATTTTCTTCATAGATTCAGAGAAAGTATTCTAACAAGATTCAAACATTCTGCATACTAGAAATTAAAATTTCTCAATCTGATAAAGCACAACTCTGAAAGACCTCAATTAATATCTGAACAAAAGACAAAATATTAAACACTTTCATCCTAATATCTGGAACAAGGCAAGGCTGTCACCCTCACCAATTAAGTTTAACACTTTACTGGAGGTTTTAGACAATGCAGTAAAGCAAGAAAAGTAATAACAGCATAAAGACTGAAAAGGAAAAAATCAAACTCTATTCATGGAAGACATGATTATGTCTATGTAGAATTACTAAATTATTTATAAAGCAATTACTAAAATTAGTAAGTGAATTTTGCAATGTTACAGGATACAAAGTCAAAAATTATTTGTTTCTGTACAGCTATATTAAACAAAAAATGTGAAATGTAAAAAACTCAATATGTAATAACATCAACAACCACAAAAAATATTTATAAATAAAATTAATAGAAGTTGTATAAGACCTCCAAACTAAAACATTAAATATAGTCCTGAGATAAATTAAAGAAGACCAGAATAAATTGAGAACATGTCCATAAATTGATACATACAATATTGTTAAGATATTCCTATACTGATAGGCAGCTATATTTCAATCCCAATCATAATCCTTGCAGCATGTTATAGAAATTGACAAGTTGATTCTAAAATTTATATGATAATCCAAAAGACTTTTCTAAAGTAGAAAAAAATGTTTGATAAGGCAAAATAAAGTTTGAAGATTTATACTACCTGGTTTCAAGAATTGTTTTAAAGCTACAGTAATCAAGATAGGGTTGTTGTATAAAAATAAAAATAGTTAAATAGATCCATGAAACAGCTTAGGAAACACATTCACTCAATTTTAACAAGGGTGCCATTGCAATTTATTAAAGATAGGGAAGTCTTTTCATTAAATGGTGCTGAAACACTTAATAATTTATATGGAAAGAAAATGCTTTCACTCAACACTTACCTTACAGTATATATGAAAATTGACTTGACATAAATCACAGACCCAAATATAAATGCTAAAACTATAAAATGTCAAAGAAGATACAGAATAATATCTTCATGATACAGGTAAAGCCATGGGTTGTTTTGTCACATCACAAACAGGAATGACTAAAAAAGAAAGGAATGGAAATTTGATAGTCTTCATCAAAGTTAAAAATTTGGCCTCATCAAAAGACATAATTAAGTAAATGAATACGCAAACCAAAGACTGAAGAAAAATATTCACAAAAGATATATTGGACATATTTTTTTCTGAAATATACAAAGAGATCTTACAAGTCAATAATATGCAGGTTTTTTTTAAATGGTCAAGGACTGGAATATACACTTCTCAAAGGAAGATATACAAATGATAGATAATCATATGAAAAGATGTTCAATGTCATTAGAGAAATGTATATTAAAACCACAGTGAAATATCATTATACAAACAGTGGAATTACTAAAATGAAAACAACTGACAACTCCAAATTTTGAAAGAATGTGGAGCAAGTGAAAATCTCATATGTTGCTAGTGGGGATGTGAAATGGCACAATCACTTTGGAAAAAGGTTTGGTAATTTCTTTAAAAATTAAGCATACAACTACCATAAGACTCAGCAATTCCATTCCTAGATATTTACTAAAGAAAAATGAAAACATAGGTCCACATAAAAAAGACTTATACAAGAGCTCTTTTATCACCATAATAATCCCAAATTTTTAGCACTGATTTGATCATTTGGATGAATGAGGTGGGTAGAACACAAACTTTCTTCAATAGTAAACACATCTATTGAAAACCAGTTGTTGCAGAGGATCAAGAGTTCCCTACCTTGACCTAGACAAGAGACTTTTGAAGGTACTCTGGGCTCTAATCTCAATTTAAAGTTCTATATTACAAAGATTTTCCAAATCCATAATAGAAAGTCCCTTTTAGTTTGGTTCATATGTGTTAATTCTAGTTTTCTAAATTTACTTCTCTATCTAATAATGTAAAAAAGGAAGAAAATATCTTCTTTGGGGAGCAAAAGCACATAAAAAATAATAAAAATAAAAGGAAATGGTTAATAATACTCTAATTTAAATGCTTATTGTCTCTCCTTCTTCCACAAACTTGCAAAGCTTTTATTCCATTTCTCCTTCTGGGAAAAAAAAAAAAAAAAAGAAGTTACAATAGTTGGAAAGGCAATTATGTTTTCCAAAATATTCTCTGGAGAGTGATAGCCTGCTCTTGGTCACAGGAGCTGTGGTTAATTTTCCAGGAGTGATGATGACACATCACTGCACTAGATTATGCTGGCCTGGCAGTCTCAATTTAAGTAATTCACTATGTGTCATTTCCATTCTGAGGAGTGACAGTGTTTCCTCTCCCTCAGCCAAAGGCTTCCTCAGGAGAGAGCTACTTCTGACCTGCCAAAGGTTTAGCAGCTTCAGGCATTCCCCGGGGAATTATCTAATGAACTCTTTATGACAACTGATATTTAATGGTGATATAGTCATCAACCCAGAGATGTGTTACAAGTCATATAATCATTGGGTAGAGGTAAAGCAAACACACCTCTGTCATTCAACATAATCGTAAATTTGGATTCCCAACTGTTCATTCCTGCATAAGAAACAACTTCATTATTAACTCCACAGAATAGACGGATGGGCAATTTGGAGATGAAACTAGTTAATTTTCCCGGAAGTGCTAGTTATCTTTTCCCAGTAAGCGGGAGAATTAACATTTATTGAAAGCCTAGCCCTATTGCTAAGCACTTGATATAAATGATCTCAACAATTTCCCCCTTTACAAACAAAGAAACATACCTAAGAAGTTTAAAGTTGTCCAGGGTCACACAGCTAATAGGTATTGGAGCCCAGGAATTAAACCCAGGACTATTTGATGTCCAAACTCTCTAAAACCAACTACTGCATGGAATTTAAATTACATGGAAAAAAAATCTTCATGAGTGAGCCACTCATAGAGCAAAAAAAACCACACATTTGGAGAAAAAGTGTACCAGTGAATCCATTTAGAAATGTTTACTAAAAATCTCTTCTTCAGGCAAGTTCAGAAAAGCCTAATCTTCGTTACCTACAAAAATAACAGCAAACAAAGGGTATACACATTCAGAGACTAAGATGCATCTCTTCAAAATGGGAATGCTGCAGTAAAAAACATAAATGTGTAAACAGCTCAAACTTAAGAGCAGAAAATATTGCACTATAAAAACTAAAAGAAAAGGAAAACCTCTGAAAATCAGTTAACAATGCTGTATAAGCATCAAAAATATTTAACTATAGTGTGCAGACTAGATCCACTATGCTGACAGACTTGTGTTTTAAAATTCATTAAATTCAAAGGAATCAAATGCATATGAATCAAAATTCACAGTGATATCAAAGGAAATGAGTAAATTGCAAGCAAAGAATTTTTAAGACAATTTAACAATATCAACTACTGACTTTCCAACAGAAAATTAATCTGATAGATTAACAGAAAAATAGAGCTGTTACTGCAAACATCTGGATGAAAAGTAAAAGATTTAGTTAATAAGCTTGCAGTCTACATGATGCCTAACACTAGGTTTAATAAGCTGATATATCACTTTATCGAAAATAAAAACAAGATAAAAGAAAAAGAGGGAAAAGTATGTTTTCTCTATTACTGTGTTTATATAAGAGTATGCGATAATGGATTGGACAATAACAAGATAGACTTGAAGAAAGTATGGTTGTAACAAATTTGACAATACTGGGTCTTAGCAAATAATTTAGTTTTCTAAATTTCATTTATTTTCCCAAAGGCTCAGTGATCTAGGACTCAGGGTTTATTTCCATCAATTCTTGTTGGTTAAATTCTGTCTAAAAAGTTACTAATCCCATGGTCGTGAATAAGAATTGTTTATAGTGTTAAACCACAAAGGGGCTTGGGTAACCACAAGGATACCAGAGAAGATTAGACATTTTGACGAGAGTACACTGAGGTCTCTCAGAGCAAAAATTGCACCAAACAGTCAGGTAAGAAAGAGTTTCTTCAAGGTTATTGCAGTAGGAGAGAGAGACCAGAACTAAAATCTGAACTCTACTCTGCTAAAGCAAACAGTGGGAGGATTTTTAAGCACTGGGGTGAGAAGGAGAACACAGGTCATGTGTGTGTGCTAATCACTTCACCCAAAGGAAAAAGCTTTGTATCTTCATGACAGGAGATAGTTTAGAACTCAGAGCAAGGCACCCACCAGAAGTTAGGTTCTTACCCTCCCACAGAAACTGAAAGATAAATAAAACTGGCATGAGACTTACATACATCTCAAAAAGGCAGAGAAATAATTTGCAATTACAAGTTTTCTTTTAATTTTTTAAAGTGTTATTTTTTAAATTTTTCTTTAATATTTTTAAAATTTTTTATAAAAATTTTAAAGGTTACTTTCCATCTACAGTTATTACAAAATACTGGCTATATTCCCCCTTTTGTACAATACATCCTTGAGCCTATCTTACACACAATAGTTTGTGCCTCCCACTCTCTACACCCCTAGATTGCCCTTCCCTCCTTCTCCCCACTGGTAACCACTAGTTTGCTCTCTATATCTGTGAGTCTTCTTTTTTGTTATATTCACTAGTTTGTTGAATTTTTTAGATATCACATATAAGTGATATCATACAATATTTATCTTTCTCTGTCTGACTTATTTCACTTAGCATAATGCCCTCCAAGTCCATCCATGTTGCTGCAAATGGCAAAATTTTCATTTTTTTATGGCCGAGTAGTATTCCATTGTATATATATATACCACATATTCTTTACCCATTCATCTGTTGATGGACACTTAGATTGCTTCCATATCTTGGCAATAATAAATAGTGCTGCTATGAACACTGGGGTGCACGTATCTTTTCAAATTAATGTTTTTGTTTTCTTTGGATATGTACCAGGAGTGGAATTGCTGGGTCATATGGTAGTCTTTAGTTTTTTGAGAAACCTCCATACTGTTTTCCACAGTGGCTGCACCAACTTATAGCCCCACCAACAGTGTACAAGGGTTCCCTTTTCTCTACATCCTTGCAACATTTGCTATTTGTGTTCTTTTTTGATGATAGCCATTCTGTCTGGTGTGAGGTGATATCTCTTTGTGGTTTGGGTTTGCATTTTCCTGATGATTAGCAATGCTGAGTATCTTTTCATGTGCCTGTTGGCCATATGCATTTTCTCTTTGGAAAAATGTTTATTCAGTTCTTCTGTCCTTTTTTTTTTTTTTTTTTTTTTCTGTACATGGGCCTCTCACTGTTGTGGCCTCTCCCTTTGCAGAGCACAGGCTCCGGACGCGCAGGCTCAGCGGCCATGGCTCACGGGCCCAGCCGCTCCGCAGCATGTGGGATCTTCCCAGACCGGGGCATAAACCCATGTCCCTTGCATCAGCAGGCGGACTCTCAACCACTGCACCACTGGGGAAGCCCTCTTCTGCCCATTTTTTAATCGGGTTATTTGTTTTGTTTTGTTTTGAAGTCTGAAAACTATAAGACACTGATGAAAGAAATTGAAGATGACATAAACAGATGGAAAGATACAACATGTTCTTGGATTGGAAGAATCAGTACTGTTGAACATACCCAAGGCAATTTACAGATTCAATGCAATCCCTATCAAAATACCAGTGACATTTTTTACAGAACTAGAACAAATAATTTTAAAATTTATATGGAAACACAAAAGACCCTGAATAACCAAAATGATCTTGAGAAAGAAAAACAGAGCTGGAGGAATCACACACCCTGTCTTCAGACAATACTATAAAGCTATAGTAATCAAAAGAGTATGGTACTGGCCCCAAAACAGACACATAGATCAATGGAACAGGATAGAGAGCCCAGAAACAAGTTTTCTAAACTGAATATGTTACCAAACCAACCTTGCGTCCACTCACCACAGGCAGTAAAGCCAATCTACTGACACTGAGTTGTGGTGAACAAAACTGCAGCATTTATTGCAGGGCACCAAGCAAGGAGTCTGGGACAGCCAGTGCTCAAAAAGCCCAAACTCCCCAATGAGTTTCAGCAAAGCATTTTTAAAGGCAAGGTGAGGGAGGGGTGTCCCAGGATCTGTGAACAGCTCATGCATGATTCTCTAATTGGTTGATGGTGAGGTAACAGGGCAGTGTCACAGGGGTTAACATTATCAATCTGTAGGTTCCAGTAGGCCCAGGGGGTATGTGCTCATGGTCATCAAGTGTTAATGTGTTCCATTTGGTGGGGATTTTAGCATCTGTAAAACAACTCAGGAACTGTGCATCAGATACTGTTATCTAGGTACTTTAGAGAAGAGCTAAAGCAGAGGATATGGGGGAGGAGTCTGTCCTGAGATGGCCCCATGGTATCCTGCTCAGTTACAGTTGCTCTAAGAAAAGGGCAGCGAAGGCCTAGAGTCAGGAAGAAGCCTGTCTAAAGTTTAGTCAGGCTGAGGAACATTTAGGCTGTCTTGGTAAGTCCTAGAACTAGAAACTCTGGCATAAAATATAAAGAACTAGAAGATAAGTTATAATCATTGGTCTTTGATCAGGGAGACATCCTAACAACACAAATGTTTTCCAATAATAGGCCCTAAAGCCTCTAAGAAGGCAATGACAATATATTGTAGGCAATTATGAATGACTTAGAGTTTTTTGAGTATGTTTTGAAATTTGGGTTGGGCCAAAAGCATGAAAATGCATTTTCAAAAAATGACCAGTTATCAGTGGCATTAATGTGTGTTTCAATTTCACCTCTGGCCTTATTTTCTATTCCTTGCCTTACTACAATCCCTTCCCCCATTCACTCTTACTACCACTCTAGCTTTGGTATTTGCACTTTTGCATTTGAATCCCTTGATCTGAGATATGAAACTAATTACAGAAGGTTTCCATTGTTCCTTCTCTTTGTCCACTCCTACAATAAACCATATGACTTTGTGAACTGATTCCAAGGATTAACCATTATACCAAGGCTACAATGAGTGCAAATAGTCTCTACAGAAATATGAAGTTAGAAACTGGTTTTGTGGGTTGATGGATAAGCAAAGTTGGTGAACAGAAGGATAAGCTAATGATAATCAAAGCAATTTGGGCTGACACCTGGCAAATGCATTATGTTTACAGTTGAATGGCTGTGTATAGCCAGAAATTAAAGCCCCAATATAAAACTAATAGCATTAATGCCAACTGAAAAAGAAGTTTTCAGCAATGCATTGACATCACAGTTGACTCTCAAAATGCATGGATACCACATGGAATGGTAATATAATTGGAATAACACTAAGAGATCAGCACATTTTCAGCCTGAAATAGTTTTGTCTTAGTTGTAACAGAGATGGAAAACAAACAGCATCATCATTCTCCTCTCTCATCATTGCCAAAATTCTCCCTATTTTCACTCTACCTTAATTTTTTTTCATCTAGTATTAAAGACCATATTCTCATTCCAAATATATGAGGTAAATGCCAAAATCTTTTCTGTCACCTGCTCTCACATTTTACTCTTTAATCACTTGCTTTAGTCTCCTTCCTTCCCATCTACAAGCATACTCAGAATTCCTGTCTTTAAAACTTTTACTTAAACTTGTTACCTACCCACAAACTGTTATCTTGGTTTTTTAAAATATCTTTATTGGAGTATAATTGCTTTAAAATATTGTGTTAGTTTCTGCTGTACAACAAAGTGAATCAGAAATATGTATACATATATCCCCATATCCCCTCCCTATTGAGCCTCCCTCCCACCCTCCCTATCCCACCCCTCTAGGTCATCACAAAGCATCAAGTTGATCTCCCTGTGTTATGCAGCAGCTTCCTACTAGCCATCCATTTTACATTTGGTAGTGTATATGTGTCAATGCTACTCTCTCACTTTGTTCCAGCTTCCCCTTCCCCCTCTGTGTCCTCAAGTCCATTCTCTACATCTGTGTCTTTATTCCTGCCCTGCCACTAGGTTCATCAGTACTGTTCTTTTAGATTCCATACATGTGGTTAGCATACAGTATTTGTTTTTCTCTTTCTGACTTCACTCTGTATGACAGGCTATAAGTCCATCCATCTCATTACAAATAACTCAATTTTGTTCCTTTTTTATGGCTGAGTAATATTCCATTGTACATATGTACCACATCCTCTTCATCTTGTTTATCTTATTTTTACAACTAAAATTCTTAAAATGTATACCATACTCACTGCCCCCACCACCTCATCTCTACCTTGCACACTCTTTAATCCACTGCTTCAGAAGTTTGTCTCCATTATTCTACCAAAATGCCATTTAAGAGATCACCAGTGACTTTTAATCTTGAAATGCAATGACCTTTCTTGAACCTTATCTCTTTGAGCTCTTGATAGCATTTGACACAGCTGATCAGTCACCTCTTCCTTATAATACCTTCTATTAGAACAAAACTTTTCCATATTTGAAGTACCATCACTTGCAGTATCTAATTTCATTCTACTTTTAAAAGATTTCAAAATCACACAACTAATGACTCTCTGTTGATCCCTGGTCCAGTGCTACTGTCACTAGGTCATGCTGTTGAGATAGCATGGTTCAATGAATACTACCCAAGCTCTGTAATTAGAAAAAATTTTCCATTCTGATGTTCATTTTACTTTAAATTTTCTGCATTACAGTTTTCTTATGTATGAAATGGGAATAGCTGTGCCCACATCATAAGATTATGGTTGGGATTACAGTGTAACATAAGTAAAGCCCCTAACTAAATTTTGTCATACATGATACGTGATAGACATGGTTATTTCCATCTCCAAACCATTATCTACATTCTCAGCAATTTAGGTAAATAGTAACTGAGTGTTTATTAGTCCTTAGAGAAAACCAGAGACTAAGCAGAAATGGAGCTTGTAAGAGTTTGCACTTTGATTACTTCCTCACTTTTCTCTCCACTTTTGTGACACTGTACTATCCATATTCTTCCCTGTTTGCTTACTCCATTCCATTTATTCTTTTCCTAGTGAGTCTAATTCCTCCTCCTTATATTAGGCCATACCCCAGAGTCAGTCCTCAGATGTCTGTTATTCTCTGTGCAATCTCTCCTATAGGTATGTAAAACTTCTCACGGTCCAGCTGTAACTAGTTTTGCACTCTCTCCTAAACTTCAATTTTATATCACCAACTGCCATCTGTAAATCTTTGCTATATAGTCAATGTCTCAAACAAACCTATCAACTAGCTATTAGCCAGATTCATCTTAAAATTTTACCTATTGCTACCAGCCCTGATGCCCTAGAGGAGTTTCAAACTGAGCATTTATAACTCTATCATCCTACCTCCCCATAAGCTTGTAAATATTTTCATATTCCCTAGCTCTCTGATGAGGCCACCTCCACCTGACTTCTAAAGCCAGAAACTGTATAGTTATCTACTGTCCCTGCCTCTCCTCGACTCATCTATGTTACGTCCTTAATTTCAATCGCATTCTCCTAAATTTTTTCCAGTGTTCATCATCTCACACCTGAAATACTAAATAAACAAACGAAAAGCAAAAAAACTCCTTAAAAATCACCTTATCTGATACCCATTCTCCTGACCGCAAACCTTTCTTGCACCCTCACCATTTGCAATGCATTCACTTTGTGCCAGTAAATTGATAATGTGCACATTTCACATCATTGTCCATCAAATGACCTCTCCATTGCCTCATGGACGGAACAACGCATTGAACATGTGCTCAAGAACATACTTCATAAGCAGAGTTCTTTTTTCAAAGTAAACTTCATGCAGCCAGACTCCCCTGCCATTAGTCTCCAGCCTTACAGCCAATAATCAGTGTCACGCACCTTCCATACTTTTCATAACTGTGCTTTCTCATATGCTGTTCATTTGCTCAGAATGTGCTTCCCCACTGGTGTGCCTGGAAAAAGCCTAGTAATCCTTCAAAATCTTGTTATTAGTAACAATGGCTCCCTTATTTTGAAGTGCTCACTATGAGCATGGCACTATGCACATTCACTTAACCCATTAGATTCTCATCACAATTTTTTGAAATAGGCCCTGTCATTATTCTCATCTTATAAGTACAAAAACTTTGACACAGAGAGACTAAGTAACTCACGAAACATTGGTAGAGTTAAGATTCAAATTTCATTTTGGCTTGATCCCAGAGTTATACTGAACCATGCTGACCCCACTGCGTTTATCCCCTCTTCAGAGAAGCCTTTCCTTTACCTCCCACCCACTGTGCCCCAGTCCCAATCATTTATCATTTCCTTTTCTGTGGCCTTCTGTACCTTGGCTGTACTCTCACTTTCTGTATAATAATAATAATAGCTACAGATACTTATATATGTCTGGCAATGTCCAAAGTGATTTTACAGTGTAATATTTTTCAATCCTCACAGTAACCTTATGAGAAAGTCTATCATTATACCCAATTTTCTAATGGAGAAACTGAGGTACAGAAAAGTAATTTGTCCTAGGAAACACATAATTACAGTTCTATGGTTATTTTGAGAAGAAAGCTGTTTTTTTCATCATTTTATCCCCTGAACGTAGAAAATACATGTCCTCTGGAGGGGACTCCAAATATATTTATTAAGTTGGCTATCCTTGCTTATCCCTGTCCACTAACCCTACCTCTACAACTTTATTTTGCAACATAGATAATAATTCATGTATTGAGCATTTACTCTGTGTTCAGTATTCTCAAGCATTTCACATACATTATGTAATTTAAAATTTAAATTTCATTTTAAAATAGGGAGGCACAGACTCAAAGGAGCTTTTTATACCAGCCAACATGGTTCTGGATCCCCCAAATTTTCATGTGTTTCTGGGCTAGAATGTTCTCCAGTGACTTAGGATATTTCAGACCCAGGTGTCATCAGGGATCATTTTCTAATTTCTTTTTCATGACCCATTCTTCAATTTTCTGCAGCAAAATGTTAATGCCTTATTAAAACTCTTTCAACACTTATTGTTTGTCACTTACCATGTTACTATATCAGATGACCCTCATTGTTATCATGCTTGTTTTATTTCTGTTTTTCTTCTGGAACTCAAGTTTAAGCCTCCTTAATGCAGGAATCATGTATAAACATCATTTTATCCATGTAACTTTTCATAATACCTTGTAAATATTATCTGTTTATAATGACAGGGCATTAGATATAGACGGTGGTTAAGAGTTTTTATTCTCCTATAATCACTTTGAACATTGGGAATGTGATGTAACGTAAATATCCACATCAGGAAAAAATGGTAAATAGATGTAATTAATTCATAAGTTTCTTATGAGAGAAAAAGTAAATAAGGATGTTTGACAGAGAACAAGGTTTAGCAGAACTAGGCTGTCAAACAGATAACTTCTTTTTATGTTCTGTTTTGTTTTTTTAATCTTGCCCTGTGGAGATTCCATAGATATTTCTGATGTTTTAATTTTTCTCTGCAATAGTTAGATAATTTTTTGAGATGTCAATTAGTGCCTACACTTTTAGTGAACAAAACCATAAATAAGCATGTTCGTGGAATCATTATATAAAGATTTGCATTTTCAGTGAACAAAGAATTCCCTTCATATGCCCTTTCTTAGACAATCATCTTTTGGAGGAAAAAAAAGTGGATCTTTTAAATCAACCTCAGCAATTCTTATTATTATCTGAGAAACAAACAAATAATCCTATCAATATTTAAATGGATTAAATTATCAAAATTTTATGTAGTCAAGTGATGGTAACCATAATGGCCTTATAATAGATGAGAGAAGGATAAAAATACTTTCCATATTTCTTAATTTTAAAATCGAGAAAAATAGATCCATTATATGAGAAACAAAAAGGTTCTAGCATGAAAAGACTAGAAAAATCCTCCTCTAGACATCTAAAATCTCCTTGAGAATTCAATCAGAAAGAAAAACTGCTTGTAAATCATTTTAAATTTGCATTCATGCTTTTGACTTAAAAAAAAACTTTCAGCTTCATCTATAAGAAATATGTAATTAAGAAACTATATTATTCAATACTCTAAATGATTTTATAAAATCAATTCACCATTTTCAAAGCAACACTTTCTTTCCTCATAGGTGTAGAATTTGTGCTGAATTTCTCTTAACTAGCCTAATAATGTGGCCGTTGAATCTTTAAAATTGGAATCAATAGGCTTTAATCACTAACCAGAGTGCATTGCATGTGTTTGGGATGTGACTACCCAAAGTTAAGTTATGAGGTGCTATCTAGGGAATAAATTACATTATGAAAGACCAATAGTTTAAATTTTAACAAGTAATAAGAATGTTAGAATTTTAACCTCAGAAGATGGCAGGAATAAATTAAGTAGTTAGATAAGATAGAATTCACATGATCAAACTATAGTCTGCTAGTACCTTGAGCATTTTACACATATATCTGACATATCATTGGTAGTCTTGTTATTTTAATAATGTATATTCAGTTTCTATAATACTGATATGCAGAAACAAGTAAATTTTTGAGAGTTCTTTCATTGCTATTTGGGGGGATTTGGGTTGTCTTTAATCTAAAGTACATGAAATATGTGACACACTTGAATTGGGGAGAACAGTGAAAGCATATTTATTTGATGATATATAGCATATGGAAATGTGCTCTTCATTTGAAAAATTTATTGAAGCTTGTCAGTAGCTTACTTGTTTATAGCCTGCCTAACCTATTGGAAAAGGGGTTTAATGGCCAGCCTGAGAAGATAAAGAATACACAAAAGTTCAGCCTGAGTGGAGCTTAGATTTATAATTCAGTTCCAGAACAAAACAATGTCTTTATGATATTGAGACTTAAGAAATTATCCTCCAAATTAGACTGAAAAGAATTATCTTCAACAATTTCTAAAATGTTTATAATGATGCCACCAACATGTTCACTTTGGGGTTTTTTTGGATCTTTTTTTCCTCAGATATTGCTGCTTTGAAAGGCAACTTTTGGGACTCCATTGGCAAATGGTCCCATCTCTTCATTTATACTGTGCTCAATTCTGATTTCAAATGGCAAGTCAATCGACTGTTTTTCTGATTGTTTATTTAAACCATTTAATAAAATTCTGTAGAAATTTTTTTAAAGTCAGATATTATTTTTAGTCCAGATAATATTCTCAGATTATGTGAAAAGAAGAAAATATATATACATATTTAAGTAAAATGGGATTTTTAATATTAAGTTTGAGATTAACATTTTAATTTTGAATTTTAAAAAATAGACGAGAAATGCAGAAAACAGATTTAGTGGGAGCTTAGAATAATGTATGAGAGATTTCAAAGTTGTTATAAAAAGTGTGTCTTTAAACCGTCCATGATCTTCTCTGCCATTCAGAGCACTGTTCATCTATATTTCATCTATATTTCACTTCTGTCAAATCATAGAGCCTCTCAGTCCTCAAAATAACTTATCAAAGACTTACAGTTAAGTGTACCACTTTTTGAATTACCAAAGTACTGTAACGGCACGTAAAATGAATGAATTCAAAGAACAGAATAAAAAGATGATGTTTCCTTAGTGAAATCTTGTTTTTCAGAAAGTCTTTGTTTTTTTCTATAAATTGTTCTTTTTAAGCCAAGGAAAATCTGCCTGTACCATGGCACACTACACACCCTTTTGTTTTCAAAATGTTCAGTAGAAGACTCAAGTAAAATTTCACTAAACATTTAGCTCCATATGAGTAAACTATGAGTAATAATAGGTACATTTTGAATTAGTGATTCTCTATGAAATTTTAAAAATAAATTTTGGATGTAATTTCATTTTCTTTCTCCTTGAAAATTCACTGGTGTTGAATTTTCAAAGTTTGGAGCATACTTCATTATATTCAGCTTGATGGTAGCTCTCCCTTATATCAAAATAATATTGAATTGCCTGTATACCTAAGGATTATTACAATTGAATCTATATTCATATTCAGTATAGGAAATTATAAATACAGTGATATTTATATTCAGTCTAGACACCCAGGTTCTTTAACATGAAAGTGTGTCAACAGTTTAGTAGCACTTTCATAGATTTAGTAGATTGAGTGAGACACCAAGCTGAGCTGATTTTATACAATTATACAATTCAAAAAATGTCCCCACTCCCACCCTGCCCAGGGTATCTTGTTTCAAAATATCTCTGCTGAAATTTCACCTTCACAGTTATTTATTTACCACTAACAAACTCTGTCAATTGTATATATACTTGGGAAATTTAGGTACCACTTATAAGGTAATATTTAAATCAGTTACCTTTTCAGAAAAGAGTTCTGGTAATTTCAGAGGCTAGCTACAACTACTGCTAGCCAGCATGTATTAGATAAAAAGTTAAAATATGGTAGTGCTGAACCTGGAGCACAGCCCTGCCTGTGTTTTGAACTGGGCACAAGTGGTTAACCAACAAACATGAATGTAGAACAGGAGCTGGGAAGACAGCAAACGGAACTTCACCTAAAGGTCCTTGCAGCAGGAGTTAATTATATATATATATAATTACATATGGTATAATATTTGTAATGCTGCCTTCTTTTCAAAAATTTTGCTAAAGAATAATCTATTAATTTTATAAAAATAATATACATTCTTTATTAGATTTGGAGCACCATGCTAAATCACAAAGAAAAGTGAACATTAAGGGAACATTATTCCATACATATCTTTATGTGTATATAGAGCTAGAAAACAGAAAATAAATTTAAAAATTTGTAAATGGTATCATGTTATACAAGCATTAATTTCACTTGAGATTTTTAGGTGAAAAATCTTAAGTAAAGCTAAGTAAACTGATAAACTTCAACTAATATTTTACATAAATAATTCTTTATCAAAAGAATTTCTCCTAAAGATCTAAAAAGTTTAATAAAAATTAATAAATGGAATCTTTGTGTTTTAACACTATTTCTAGACAGTATTAATGGACCCTCCACTTAAAAAAAAATGAAGATATGCAGGTACCAAATATATATTATTATTTTTATTGTATTTAGTCTTCAAATGCTCTTCCCACATTTTTTCTTAAATCTACCCCATACCCCAATCACAGTTTCACTCCAACCACTCCACTCAAACTTTGTTAATGATTTCCACATTGCTAAATCCCATATTCAATTATTTTTCTTTGTTTTACATGAACCAACAACAGCATTTAATATAATTGATCCTTCCCTCCCTTTCTTCACTTGGTTTCAAGGACACCAGACTTCATAAGTGGTTCTTTTTCTGTCTTCTGTACTTGTATCTTCACTCTGATC
This sequence comes from Kogia breviceps, assembly GCF_026419965.1. NCBI lineage: Eukaryota > Metazoa > Chordata > Mammalia > Artiodactyla > Physeteridae > Kogia > Kogia breviceps. The sequence goes on from NC_081322.1 coordinate 51,926,420, forward strand.
TTTTATCATTGTAGAAATGATAAAACTCAAGTTTTTGGACCTCTCCTCTGTTTACACTCATATCCACTTACAAAACGTTATAATTTTTCTTTAATTTTTAACTTTTTTTGATACCTTTAGCTATCTGTTCACTTAGAGATCAGTTTGTTTTCATTTTTTAATATCTTGTTCATGCATTCATTTTAAACATTTTTTAACATCTTTATTGGAGTATAATTGCTTTACACTGGTGTGTTAGTTTCTGCTTTATAACAAAGTGAATCAGTTATACATATACATATGTTCCCATATCTCTTCCCTCTTGCGTCTTCCTCCCTCCCATCCTCCCTATCCCACCCCTCTAGGTGGTCACAAACCACCGAGCTGATCTCCCTGTTCTATGCGGCTGCTTCCCACTAGCTATCTATTTTACGTTTGGTAGTGTATATATGTCCATGCCATTCTCTCACTTTGTCACAGCTTACCCTTCCCCCTCCCCATATCCTCAAGTCCATTCTCGAGTAGGTTGGTGTCTTTATTCCCATCTTACCCTAGGTTCTTCATGACCTTTTTTTTTTTTCTCTTAGATTCCATATATATGTGTTAGCATACGGTATTTGTTTTTCTCTTTCTGACTTACTTCACTCTGTATGACAGACTCTAGGTTCATCCACCTCACTACAAGTAACTCAATTTCGTTTCTTTTTATGGCTGAGTAATATTCCATTGCATATATGTGTCACATCTTCTTTATCCATTCATCTGTTGATGGACACTTAGGTTGCTTCCATATCCTGGCTATTGTAAATAGAGCTACAATGAACATTTTGACATGACTCTTTTTGAATTATGGTTTTATCAGGGTATATGCCCAGTAGTGGGATTGCTGGGTCATATGGTAGTTCTATTTATAGTTTTTTCAGGAACCTCCAAATTGTTCTCCATAGTGGCTGTATCAGTTTACATTCCCACCAGCAGTGCAAGAGTGTTCCCTTTTCTCCACACCCTCTCCAGCATTTATTGTTTCTAGATTTTTTGATGATGGCCATTCTGACCGGTGTGAGATGATATCTCATTGTAGTTTTGATTTGCATTTCTCTAATGATTAATGATGTCGAGCATTCTTTCATGTGTTTGTTGGCAATCTGTGTATCTTCTTTGGAGAAATGTCTATTTAGGTCTTCTGCCCATTTTTGGATTGGGTTGTTTATTTTTTTGTTATTGAGCTGCATGAGCTGCTTGTAAATTTTGGAGATTAATCCTTTATCAGTTGCTTCATTTGCAAATATTTTCTCCAAATCTGAGGGTTGTCTTTTGGTCTTGTTTATGGTTTCCTTTGCTGTGCAAAACCTTTTAAGTTACAAAACTTTAAAACCAAGTATATATGGACTCTCTAATAACTCATGCCCTGTGCCTTGAACTTCGAATTCATATATCCAATCGTTTACTTGAACTTTCATGTAGATGTCTAATAGATACTTCCAATATAACATGCCTCAAACTAAACTTTCAACAGACCACAAACAAACAATACATAAATGAATAGTAAGTAAATACATAAAGCATTTGCTCTATTTGTTGCCTTTTACATCCTTTCTTATAGACAGCATTGATTCCATCAGAAAAGTCTCACTGGCTCTACAATTACAATGTGTCCAGAATTTGACTTCTTCCACCATGTCTACTGTTACCACCTTGATATGATCTACCATAATCTCTTGCCTGGATTAGTGAAATCATTTTCAGTTGTTTTATCAAAAAGAGTTCATGGATGCTATATTCTCTCATTCTTTCATATTTTGGATGGTCTGGTATCTATAATTGAACAAGAAACTGCTCTCATTCCCTCAATGTAGAAATTGCTCAGCTGTCTTGTGACATTGACTAAATTGTTCCTCATTCATCTCGTCTCTAAGCAACTTGTTTTATTGACCTGGATGCCTGAAGAGCTCTTTGTAAATGGAGTTCAATAACTTAAAAAGGGTATGTCTTAATGTTGATCATTCTATACCAAGATTTCCCAGAAAAATACAAGTTCCTTTGATTTTCAAACTCCGTTCTCCCTTTATTTCAGGAAAATTATTAAATTATATTTTTGTTAATAGTACCTCAATTTTGGGTGACTCTGCTAACAATTACTTGGCTTTTCTATATATTTTTTTAACCACTGTAACGTCTTTGCCTCTTTTTTCTTCATTTACTCTCATTATACCACACCTTTCCTGACTCTGAAACTCAATTTTAAACAATATATGGTCTACTGCATTATATATATAATATATATATGTTAGTTCTATAATTAAGTCATTCTGATATATTATTACATCAATGAATTATTATACTAAAATAAGTTTTATAACTTCTATAGCAAAATCACCATTTTTTTTCTTTTCCTTGGGTAATGTTTGTTTACCCTCTGGGATTTTTGTTGTCTTTTCCTTTTATGTTTTTTCTAGAAAGTTTGTTTAATAGCTACACTACATATCTTCTTCTTTCTCATGCTTAATATTAGCAGCTTAGTCCAAAATTTCTATTTTCTCCTATGTAATGAGGGTGAATTTTCCTCGACACTGGTCACACTTTACCTGATAGCTGATTGACACACTCGCTTGAGCTACAGTTTGAGAACTGGAGTTTTGCTGTTATATGTACTTTTGGTATTTTAAAGGTGTGGGCAGGTTAGAGATAAAAATCTGTATTGTTTGAGTGCAGGCTTTTTTGAACAGCCAGGTCCTTGTTCTCTCTTTTGAGATTTTGTTAAAGTGTCTTTAGCAGAACTCAGTTCACTGAGTTCAAGTGTATATTATTCCGGTGGAAGGATCCACTTGGATTTTTGATCATTCTCCTGGAACACAGTGACCCCTGGTGGCTTTTCCTACCTCTGCTGAGAGCCTGATAACCTGCTGGTAGCATAGAGAAGATTCTGTTCTTAAAGAGCTTTTCTCAGATTTTCTCTGTGCTGCCTAATTATCCTCTCAATCTGCTTTTCTAAGTATTTTTAGAATGTTTTCAATTCATCCTCTTTTCTCTTTATGGCATTTGAGAAACAGAGACAGGGATGAGGATTAAACTGCTTCATACCAGAATCAGTTACTTTTCAAAATTTATATTATAAGGTTGAATTACTTTGCATAGTTGGATGCTGCAAGTGAATGCACTGCTGGTTATGCCAGAGAATGGAGGTTGTCTACTCTCATTACATCTTCTTCATTTCTTCCTTAGTAGTACAACATTTGCTCTATTATTGTATACATGACTTCTTAGAACAGAAATTACATACGCCAGCATCTGCTCTAGCTAAGTGTAGGCATGTAACTAACTTTTGGTTAATAAAAAGTAAGAAGAGTTATTTTCTGGCACATTCTACTAAACCTCCTTAAAAGAGAGTAGACGTGCTCCCTTTGCTATTTTCTCTCCTCTTCATCCTGCTGTGCTGGCCTAATACGTGGAGGTGATGGATAGAACTCTAGTCACCAATTTAGAACCTGAGAGGAAAAGTCACATTTTAGGAATGAAGGAGTCAAAAGCTGAAATAAGCCTGGGTCACTGGCAGTTCTAAGAACCCACCAGAATTCTCTCCTATGTGAAAAATAAACAGTACATTGTTAAATCTACTATTATTGGGGGTTTTATCACATGGAGTTAAACATAATCCTAAATAACAGGCTAGTTTTACTCTTTTTTGTTAATTGTTTCAAGTATTGGATAAGTGGAGATTCTGTGATCCAACTTTGTTCCTCCATTATCATCTAGTGCTTATTTTTTAAGCCAACATTTGGTGATTTGTTATTTTAAAAGTATTTCATATATATGTAAATTTAAATATATGTATATTGTATACATACATAATTTTTGTTAAGCTTTCAAACTTTTTGACATAGTTTGTCATAAAATGTCTTTTTTCATTCCTCATATTTTGTTTATTTGTGTCAACTCACCACAAAATTTGTCTGCTGTTAAATTTTTCAAAAAATAAACTTTTGGCTTTTTCCATAACATTTTGTTTCCTTTTTCATTAATTTCAGTTCTTACCCTTATTGTCTCCTTTCTTCTATTTCTGGATTTATTTGACTCTTTTATCTTTAATTTCTTAGTTTAGGTTCCTAGCTCATTAATTTTTAGCCCTTTCCTTTTCAATTTTGCTACTGAAATGAGAATTTTTCTTTAAGATATCAATATTGCTCTAACCACATATTTTGATATGTTCCAGTTTCCTTGTTATTTAGTTACAGTTATTTTAAAATTTTATTAAGATTTCTCCTTTTACCTATGAGTAGTTTACAAATGTGTGTGTGTTTTAATGTCTAAACATGAGGGGAGGGGCAAATTTATATTTTGTCATTGATTTCTAAACAAGTTGTACTATGTTAAGAAAACAGGGTCTAGTGTTATACTAATGTTATTAAAATATGTAGATACTTGATCTGTAGCCAGGCACATGGTCATTTTGTTAATGTTTGTTCTGTTACATAATTGTTACATAGCAGGTTCTATATAAGTAGGGTTTCCATAGGAGCAACTGGCCTAGGTGAATCCTAGTTATGCTTATTGTCCCAATGTAATCATTTATAGCACCCCTCTCACTCACAAAAGTTTACTATAAATTTTTTGGTTCTAAACATTATACTATCATAAAATCAAAAATAAACTCATACTTATCAATTGTGAAATTCAAGTCTTTGGTATCTTAACTAATCTTTTTGCCATTTGATCTCCTGATAAATGAGAGAGATTTCTCTCCCACTATGGTGATGCATTTAGCAATTTCTTCCTGCAGTTCTATTCATTTCTTCTTTATTTATGTTAAAAATATTTTATTAGATATATAGATGTTTACAACTGTCATAGCTTTCAAGTGGGTTGAACCTTTTCTTTTTTCATTGACTGATTTCTCTTACTAACTCATTTTTGTCTTTATTAGCTATTTTAGCTAAAAAATAATAATAATAACTAGCCACAAAGCTTTATCTTAGTTTGCATTTGCTTGTTTTACATTTTTTTTACTTTCAAACTTTTGTTTTATGTTTTACATGAGGCAAGTCTACAAAAGGATACCTATGTATTTAAGGTTACCACTCAGTAAGAGACAAAGACAAAACTCAAAACCAGGTCAGCTGATTCAAAATTCCCTGTTGCCTTCAATAATTATCACGAACATTGATTCAGTGCCCAATTGAGCCAGGTACTATACTAAAAGCTTTATATATAATATATATACATATATATTATCCCTGCTATTTCCATTAAACTCTAGGGCTTCTTCAGATCATACTTGGCATTAGTATGTGATAGATGTTCTAATATAAATGAAATGATAAATAGAAAAACAAGGGAATCATTTGAAGGTATTTTCTTTCTTGCACCAGATAAATGGTGTACTATGAAAGCAGACTGAAGGAGAAATGAATGGTTTTAAATCTAGGTTAGATGTGCACATGATTTCTTCCATTTCTAGCTGTTGTTGGTGAACACTTTAGGTTAGCCTGTCTGCACTTTGGCACCTCTTAGATAGGAAAAACTTGTGTATTGCTATTTTTGAAACTGCTAAGAGTGATAGGGACAGTTCCCTGGTGTGAAACTCATCAGAAATTCAACTCCTTTATTTAACCTACAATCTCAGCCATTTATGAAACTGCTGGTTTTATACCAGAGCCTCAAATGATACTTCTCAGGAAGCTGGTCCAAAGGCCAGATCCCATGGAACTAGAAGGATTCTTTTCTTTTTCCTTTCTTCTCTTTTTTAATTCTATGTTTAGATTAGACCTGATTTGTAACTGGAAGACTCTAAAGTCTCCTAGATTGACTCTTTTCAGCAGTCATGCAGAATACAACAGCACAAGGTCCATTTGAATATTCTTGACACTTATTTACCTTATCTGACTTTGTTTGCAGACCCTCAAACCTAATTTTTATTGCACCAATTGCTTAAAAAGAAAGGAAAAAAAATTGGTAAAGCACAATAGTATTATATCCTTAGTTACTTTGATTCTCTCTGCAAAACAGTCATCGCATTGACTTATTAACAGCAGAGCTGCTACCCCACATGGCTGCTGGGTGAAAAGCTCTCAGTGCAGGCTGATTGTCCCCCAGACCCTAAAATCCCTTCTGTCTAAGGCAAGAAAGCTACAGGACTTTTTCACTAGCTCATTACTGAGGTTGTTTTGTTAGGTTCCTACTTGAACCTTAACTTATTCACTTATTCAACAGACTTTATTCACTGAGCCCCTTCTGTGGGCTAAGCACTACTCACAATCTAGTAGGAAGACAGGCAAGGAATAACAATGAGTTAAAAAAGATAGAGAAGTATAATATCAGACGCAACACAGAGTAATATAAATAGAGTGAATCCTCTAATATACAAGTTATCCTGTTACTGAGTTCTCTACCTATTACCTATGCTCATCTCTGGTATCCCCACTGTAGGAAGTCACTACCAGTTATTGGATGTTCCCATTTACCTTGCTGCACCTGAACCAATATTCTCCTTCATTCCTGCTCTTAGATGCCTAAGTAATCGTTGTTGACAGTAATCGTTGTTAGGGCAGTGACCATGTCTGTCTTGCTTAACCCAGTGTTCTCAGCAGCTAGCAGAGTGCATGTGGTTACATGGTTACATGTTTAATAAATATCTGCCAAGTATATCATCAAAGAATAATCTTAGAAATGGCATGAACCATTGCTAAGCACTCAAATCCCATCCTTTCCCAGCCCATACCACCACATTCTCATGTCACATATCTCCATTTGGGCTCACATGCCTGTGTGGCTACACCTGCCACTGTCTGGCATGCTACCTCTTCTCCATTCTCTAACTCAGTGGTTCCTTTGGGATTCCCATATCTCGTCTTCTACCTGACTCTGACATGTTCCTTAAAGGTTCAAAGCTGTGGGAACACAAAGCCTGCCATGGAAGACAGCCATATATTCTGGGAAGAAAATAGCAAACTAGTGGGTATTTGACAGTGCTGCTTTTGTAAATAATAAGTGATTTGACATTCAAGACTATTTAAGGAGGTGTGTATGGAAGAGTCAGCTGCCAGGGAGGTTTAATTAGCACAAAGGTCAGGGCTGTGCTGCACATATTTTTGTAAGATACCATATCTAATTGTTAGGCAGTTAGACTGTGCTTATTTCAGACTGCTGGGGTTTTTTGCCTTAATGAGACAGTGCAGTGCATCTTCACAGATCACTGACCATTGTTTGAAGCATTGTGATGATAACTGCATTTAAAGTTATTGAGCTTGAGTTTAAATAAATTACACAGAGGTCAAAGAACACATATTTGGTGTTCTATAAACAGCCAGAACCAGCGAATCACAGCCTCTGAGAGAAAAAAACATTCAAAAAAAACTCATACTCTGCATCTCACTGCTGGGTTTTTCTTTAGGCATTCCATTATTTTGTAAACAAAATGATTTTTTGTAAATGACCCCTGAAACTTTTCTATAGGTTACATGAAAATTTTCATATATCTTTTATTAGGTTAGGACTAAGTAATATGTACTGAAACTCAGCTGGCCAAATACTTTGAATTATAAGGCTAAACAGTAAGAATATTCAATTTATTTTCAAGTAGGTAGAAAAGGAAACCCATCACTGAAACATGCTTATATAAATGCTGTTACTTTCTATAGATTAAAAAAAAGATTATAGTTTTGTGAAAATCATCATTGTAATTTTTGTAAACCTTGTTTTGGTATCTTCTCAATTTATATATTAAGCAGATTTAAAATTAGATAATGACATTTAAATAAACAGTATCTTCATTAAAGGAAAGTGGGTGAATGGGTAACTGAGCTCCAACTATTTGCTGGACTTTATTTTAGAAGCTTCCATATATGATCCTATTTACTCTGTACCACAACATTATCATATTAGTGCCATTATCCATATTTCAAATATGAGGAAACTGAAGCACAGAGAGGTTAAGAAACACGCCTCAAATTATACAGCTAGTAAAACAGAGTCCCATGACTTAAATTACGAGGTGTGGGCTCCTTCTACTTGACTCCATTCTTTAAATTTCAAATTTTACTAAACGATACATTTAGGAAATCTTAGATATATCTAGAAAAAATATGCTATAATTATTATTTAAGTAATATAAATACTGTAATAGTTAATGGCACCATTATAGTCTGTTATCTTACAAGATATTTATTAACATACAAACAAACACACATATATATCTGGCTTACCAAAATGTTACAAACAAATTTGTGGCAGATGCTGTAAACTATGTCACTTAATTCCTTTCCCTGTGTCCTCTATAATATAGGCTAAAAAATTAAAATACTGAACTTTGCAGTACTCCTTACTAGTAGGAGTAGTCACACGACTCAGTTCTTTTCAAGGTAACATAAGTACAAGAGTGAGGGTTCTGCATCTTCTCCTTCCCTTTCCTACTTGCCTGGAACAGATACATGAGGCTGGAGCTGCAGCTTTCACCACTAGGATGGTAGCCCTGGAAATCAGAAGGAGCCTGATTTCTGAATGACATTGAATGACATTCTGGTTCACATTGGTGAACCACTGTGCCAGCCATACCTTTAGATTCAAAATATAAATAAAGTTCTCTGTGGATATGTACTGAAGACTCATTTCAGTTAGAAGTAGCTCAATAAATCCCTAACTGATACAATCCTCACTGTGCTGACTTGGCCTATGGATTCAATAGTAATTGTTATCAAAACTAAGTTTGGGGGTTAGTGTCCTGATATAAAATTCAAGCTTAATTAACACACATCTTCTCTTACTTGAATTAAGTGATTCCACATCCTTTTTGTCAAAATGGATAATTTTATCCACAATAATATAGCCAAAAAGGTTTAACAGATTCGTTTTTTATGCAGTCTTCATTCTCCCAAAACAGCTATCTAAAAGTCTTGACCGAAATTGGGGAAAGACCTTCTAACATACAGTTTAGGCAACATCTGATCCTAATGCCTGGTTCAATTGAGCATTTGGTCTTTGATTCCACAATGGCTTACTCACAAATGGAGAGAGTCAACCGTCAGGTTGGAGAAACACAGGAATGCCTTGCCCTCAAGCCTGGAATTAAGCAATGTTGCCAGGTGACCCCGCCCCTATTCTGAACTCTGAGTCCCTCACAACAAGTGTCTTTAAGAAGTTCATTCTATGAAAATGGTTTTTGGCAAAGATAGTCTAAAGAACAGATATTGCTGGCCAATAATAGTCACCATGAATAGCCCAAGAACAATCAGGAGACTGAAAAGATCTAAATCTTCTCCAATAAAATAATTACCAGTGAAATTACTCATCTAATTTTAATTTCCTAGTTGCTACTTACAGAAACAGTTGTACAACTTTGAAAAGAAAGATAATATACCTGTTCACAATGTTAGAAAAACAGACTCGAAACTATCCCCCAAACAGAACAAAATATTCTAATAAGACTTTCTAATTCCAGGTACAACTTACTCTACTGTTCTAAGATCGTTAGAGCAGCATATATTCCTCTAATTCCCTAACAAATGTTTGTTACACAAACTTTTATAGTGTCAGTGTCTACACTCAGTTATCTCATCTTTATTCCTGTTAAGTTTAAATATTTTTGTTCCTGACTCTTCAGAACCTCCTCTCAATTGTCTAAGTAAATCAATCTTCCATTTTCATATAGTTCTAAACTGTATAGGGGGTGAAGAAATGGAAGAAGACAGGACAAAGAAGAGGGAAGATGACAGAAGCCAGCAACAGCTGGGAGCCAGCTGGGTCAATCTAAGGACTTTTAAGAACAGAATTAGATTATTCTAAATGAAGATAAGAGCTAAATTTCATGGTCAGGTTAACATCATACATATTGGAGAGAGCATAGGACCCTAGGAATTCAAAAAGATTTCAGTACTTTGGATTCCACTAACCATGGATAAAACCTCAAGCAACTTTAACTAAGTAATAATGCACTGGAAAGCTGTCCAGCCTTGGCCACGCACATGCTAGAGACAAGCTTAAGAACTCATTTATATCTCCTTATGATTACAAAAAAAAAAATGTTTAAAATGCATGTGTGTGTAATTTTTGTGAAGAAATTAAAACATGTCTATTACAGCTGTTATTTCACAGAATTCTAGATTTGAAAAAATGCATTAACTGACCCAGAAGTAGTTTATTTGGGAAAGTTTCTTTATAGTTATTTTGAGTAAAGAGGGTGTGCACTGAAATGTTTCAATCTCAGGACTAACTCTGTGGCTGAACAGATAAGATTTAACACCTTCTGCAAGTCCCTTATATGAACTGCTGAGCTAAATAATAAATAAGTTAGACATTTTTAAAGATCAATTGAATTGACAGGAAAAATGTCATCTATAATTTTATGTATTCTATATGAGAGACATGAAGACAAAGGTTAAAAGATTTTTTTTCTTTAATGGGCAGAAATGTAAGAATTTCCAAAAATATCATGACCCAGCCCTTCAGTATATGCCTGTGTTGAAGTGTCTGGACAGTCTGAAGCCTCCAAAGAATATTAGATCACTGCAAAGATAGCTAAAAGATCAGATATGTTTCTCCCTGGGGTGTTAGAAAGGAAAATAATTTTTGTCCTTTTTTTCTAAATACTTCTTATAATAAAAATGTAACTGTATTAATGACAGATTACCTTTTAGTTGTAATTATAGCTTACATTCAAAAGGAATATGCATGATGACTACTAAAAAGCATGAAAGATAATACTGCTCTAACCACATTAATTAATAATGGATTATTACTTAAAGAACTAATCTGAAACTTTAGAAATCCAGATTTTAACTGAAAGGTAAAAGTAAATTATTAGGTCTACTGCTATCTACTTTGAATGCACTTTTAAAGGGATTAGGAACATTCTCTATTGCTGTTATTGATTATTAATAAGAATGAGAACCATATCACTAACTCCTTATCATTCTTCTTCACTTCATATTAAAAACAAAAAAATATAGTGAGAAAGAGAATTTTAAAATATGAAAGAATTTTAAAATAGATTTTCTAAGTTAAGCAGAAACTATTTAAAAGGAAATAGTTTTAAAACAATAACAATCTAAGAATTACACACAAGTCTAGTATGTGAGATTACTTCACTTTGCAGAAGAGAAAGTAGTATCATAGAAAAAATACTTGACCTAGAAGAAAGTGTAGCTTTTTTCTTGAAATGCTTTTTAAAACCACTAGAACTGGTATAATTCAGTAATTCGTATTTCTGAAAGATTAATTTTCAGTATCTTGTCATTAATCTGATTTTGCTGTCACATTGCTGTTTGGTCCATATTTACCTATCACTATAGCAAAACTCATATTGAGTTCCTACATTATTCTAAAATCTCTTTCCTAATATAAATATCTTATAAAACAATTTACTCAGTATAAAGTCCCTAAATTATTCCTTCGTTTATATAATTCTCTTACATATCAAACAGTATCTCAACTGGGTTTTGAGGCTTCCTTTCTCTTTTTGCTATATAACATTACAGTTTTTACTCTCCAGAGTAGGAAACACTTTTTTTCTTCCCACCCTTGCCAGTGTTTATCAATTCCTGCAGCTTCAGATGCCATGACTTGAACTAGGAAAAAATTAAAAAAAACAGAACTCTGCACTACTCTAAAAAATAAAAATATCCTTCCCTCAGCACTACCTCTGTTAACCATGAGCAAGATTTTTTTCACACCCAGAATCAGTGAGAGTAAGGGAAAACAGAAACTCTTATAAATTTGACTTCCTTGGTGGTTAAGAATCCGCCTCCCAACGCAGGGGACATGGGTTCAAGCCATGGTCCTGGAAGATCCCACATGCCAAGGAGCAACTAAGCCCATGCACCACAGCTACTGAGCCTGCGCTCCAGAGCCCGCGAGCCACAACTACTGAGGCCACGTACCACAACTACTGAAGCCCACGTGCCTAGAGCCTGTGCTCCGCAACAAGAGAAGCCCCTGCAATGAGAAGCCAGTGCACCACAATGAAGAGTACCCCCACTCACTGAAACTAGAAAGCCCACGTGCAGCAACAAAGACCCAATGCAGCCAAAAATAAATAAATAAATATATTTTAAAAAAGAAAGAAACTCATAAATTTGTTGTGAATATAAACTGTTGCAACCTTTCATGGAGGCATTTTGTCATTATCTATCAAAATTTTCAGAGTGCATATAGATGAATCAGGAATTCCACTTCAAGGAACCTAGTCTATGAATATTATCACTCAAGCAAATAAAGATATACAACAGGATTTTGTAATAGTATTACTTGTTTTTTGATGTTGGGGGTAGGAGTTTATTAATTAATTATTTTTGCTGTGTTGGGTCTTCATTTCTGTGCGAGGGCTTTCTCTAGTTGTGGCAAGTGGGGGCCGCTCTTCATCGCGGTGCGCGGGCCTCTCACTATCGCGACCTCTCTTGTTGCGGAGCACAGGCTCCAGACGTGCAGGCTCAGTAGTTGTGGCTCACGGGCCTAGTTGCTCAACGGCATGTGGGATCCTCCCAGACCAGGGCTCGAACCCACGTCCCCTGCATTAGCAGGCAGATTCTCAACTACTGCACCACCAGGGAAGCCCTAGTATTACTTTTATTAGTGATAAAAAGGAAGTCGACCTATACATTCATCAGAATGAGACTGGTTAAGTGATGGTATATTCATACCACAGACTACAAAGCAATGCTCTAGAAAATAATGTAGACCTAGGTATACTAAGAAAAAGAAAGTTCATATATACTGTTAAAGAAAAGACATCAAAAAACCACAAATAAGCAACAAACAAAAATATATAAAAATCCCATATTACAAAATAATGTATAGGACAGTCTGTTCTGGTAGCACAAACACACCACATGTGCTTGGGGAAGCTGTGGGTATGCATATCAAATGGGGATGGAAAAAGGAGTCATTTTTTTTACTCTGACTACTATTTTGGATGGCTTATTTAATTAATAACTTATTTGAATGCCTATTAAATTCCAGACACTGTGTGTGATGATTTCATTTTAATGCTTTCAACACTGCACTTCCTTAATCATTTAAAAATATTTGTTTTTTTAATATATGTTTTCTAACCATAAATATTATCATGGTTCATCGTAGAGCATGTCTTTGGGGGGCTGAAATTTGTTTATACAGGTCACTCAAGGAAAATGACAAGATCGTATTCAAACAAGTTAATGCTGCAGGCATATATATATATATATATATATATTTTGTGTGTGTGTGTGTGTGTGTGTGTGTGTGTGGTACGCGGGCCTCTCACTGTTGTGGTCTCTCCATTGCGGAGCACAGGCTCCGGACGCGCAGGCTCAGCAGCCATGGCTCACGGGCCCAGTCGCTCCGCGGCATGTGGGATCTTCCCAGACCGGGGCACGAACCCGTGTCCCCTGCATCGGCAGGCGGATTCTCAACCACTGCGCCACCAGGGAAGCCCTGCTGCAGGCATATAGAATCCATTAAGCGTATCCTGACTGCACTAAGTGAAATCCCTAAAACAAAATCCTATATCAAGATGAAAGATGAAAATTTTACATATGAATGCATATGAAATTTTTACAGGAATTACCAAAAAACGTTGTGGATTTCTAGCTAGACCATAATTAAAAGGAACTAACTGCCTTAAAAGTTATCCCATACTTCTGCTGAGCATTACAAAGAACCATAGTACCTCTAACTGGACATGACTATAGACATCACCTTGTTCTTAATTGTGGATGAAAGTCATGTACTGCAAAAATAAATAGCATAATAGTTTGGAACAGACAGACCTGATTCAACAAAGCCTTTCTCATCCACTTAGTAATGTGATCACTTAAAATCACTCCTTCATTTCCTCCATCAGTAAATAGTTGATACTAAACATACGTTACCTCATATGGTTGTGCAATTACTTAATAAGCTAATGCAGTTAAAGCATTGATACACAGTAAGCAACAAATAAATATCATCTTCCAGTACAGTTTTTAGAATAATTTTGATGATGGAATTTAGAGTATGTGATTCTTTTGGGGAAATAAATTCTATAGAGGGTCTCATCATATTTTTTGTAATATTATTCCACTAGTTTTACTAGTTTCCTATTGCTGCTGTAACAAATTACCATAAACTTATTGGCTTAAAGTAACACAAATTTATTTTAGAGTTCTGAAGTTCGAAAGTCTAAAATGGGTCTGGGGCTTCCCTGGTGGCACAGTGGTAAAGAATCCGCCTGCCAATGCAGGGGACACGGGTTGAAGCCCTGGTCTGGGAGGATCCCACATGCTGCAGAGCGGCTGAGCCCGTACTCCACAGCTACTGAGCCTGCGCTCTGGAGCCCGCGAGCCACAAGTGCTGAGCCAGCGAGCCACGACTGCTGAGGCTTACTCACCTAGAGCCCGTGCTCCACAACAGAAGAAGCCACCGCAATAAGAAGCCTGCACACCACGATGGGGAGTGGCCGGGCTCGCCACAACTAGAGAGAGCCCACGCACAGCAACAAAGATCCAACACAGCCAAAAATAAAAATAAATAAAAAATAAATAAATTTAAAAATATAAATAAATAAATAAAATGGGTCTGCAGGGCTGTATTCCTTTTGCAGGCACTAGGATATAAACCATTTCTTTGCCTTTCTCAGCTTACAGAAAGCAGCTACATTGCTTGGATTGTAGCCTCTACCTCCATTTTTTAAGTTAGCAATGGCTGGTCAAATCTTTCTCAAGTTACAGCACTCTGATATGCCACTTCTACAGTCAAAACTCCCTCTTCCTTCCTCTAATGTTTGTGATTACATTGGTCCCACCTGGATAATCCAAGGTAAGTTTCCCATCTCAAGATCCTTAACTTAGTCACATCCTCAAAGTCCTTTTTACCATATACAGTAACATTCATGGCTTCTGGGGATTTGCCATTGGCATCACTGTGGGGCCATTATTCAGCCTCCTACAACTAGCAAATAAATCCAGGCCAGTTTGAGTAAATTCTTGAAATTTCTGTTTCTGTAGCAATGAATTGGAAGCAAGTTACCTCATCAAAAACTTGTAGTGTCATTTACCTGTTACTACCGGGACTGTATGCTAGCTGTAAAGGACATGGGTGACAGAACACTTTCTTTCTCTGCCCTTAAGGAACTCTAGGAGACAAAGAAACAAACAGTATTTACAGTACAATATACTGTGGTAGAGAACTAAATAAATTTGGTCAGGGAAAAGCTTCAGAGAATAGATGACCCTTGGAAGGAGGAATGATTAAAGAAATATAGAGTCTCAAGCAGATAAAGCATGTAGGAGGAAGAAGGTCACAAACTAAGAGAAAGAAAGAAGCATATAAAAAGGCAGATAAGATTTAAGGGTATGAGATGTTCAGGGAAAAGTAATAGTTCAATTTGGCTGAAGCAGAAGGTTCTGGTTAAGAAGTGGCGTGGCGAGAGATGAGGCGTGAAAATTTGAGATTAAAAATTCATTGATATATTTGCATATTAATTAACCTGATAAATTATGCAAAATAAATCATTTTTATTTGGAATCTCATAGATATTATAACCCCATGAAATTAATTTTTTTCCTTTTGTTTTATTTTTTTCCAGAAGGTCTTTGGAAGTGAGTTCATTGAACACCACTATGGGAAAATGACTAATCCAGTGCTTGTCAAAGGCTGTTCCTGCCCCAGCAGCAGTAACACCACCAGGGAACTTTTTAGAAATGCAAATTTTCAGGCCCTACCTCAGACTTACTTAATCAGAAACTCTGAAGTTAAACAAACTGTTTAAACAAGATTTCCTGGTGATTCTGATACTTTGCTAATAAGTGAGAACTATTGCTCTTAATCCAATCTGGTTGCACAGACGAGAATGCTCCGCCCTGGAGAGTTTAAAGGCTCCTTCTGTCCCCGTAGGTCAGAGTTTTATCTTAGGCATTGTCAACTCTTAGGCACCCCAAGTTTCAAATTATTCTGCCATTTGATCAACTCTTCCTATTGCTCCACAGTAACACCCATTTCCAGCATCGGCCTCGTAGCAACAGGCTGTGTGATCTCCCTGTACAGGATTTATTTTCTTATGCTTATGCTTTAATTCTGTATGTCTAGGTAATATTTATAGGTTGAATGGCCATAGTACATCATTAATCCCTATTCTAAGACAAATGGCAGATCAAACTATTGTCTCCTTATGTGCAAGAAGTCTTTTTTTTCTATCTTTTATCTAAGAAATGGTTCTAAAAAGCCTCATGATTCTTCTCTGGAGGCCACCTTATCTTTCTGAACTGCTCCGGAAATAATCTAGCATCCTGGAGTATTACTAACATACTATTCAAGGAGAAAGACAAATTAGACAAGCAAGGAGGATGAGGTGACCAAATTTTATAAAAGAGGAAAGAACTCTACATTTGAGTTAAGAAAGATAACTGGTAAAGATTAAAAAAATATAAGGAAGAAAAGTGATAACAGAAAAATTTTATTTGGGTTAGTTCTGTGTTGGTGGTGGTGGTAGGTTTTTACCTTAAGAAAGGGAAAATGATAAGGATGGCAAAATTTGATTTGGAAAGCGAAAAAGAAAGCCTTTTGGGAATATTAAAATTTTTATTGTTATAATCATTGGTGTTCTACCTTTCCAATTATATATAAGTTGAACAGAGGAAAAGCAGTTCTTCCTTAGCCATTTATGAGAATGTATTGTCCCAGTGTGATTTCCTCTCCAGCTGTCACAAGCTGAGAGGATATATTCCCTCTGTGTAAATTTAAGAAGCCTGGCAGTAACATGAGTGAATAGCAGTAAATAACACTGCCACCTGCATTTAAATAGAATTTCTGATGTCTTATTTTTCATTGCTGTCAGTAGTGTATCTCTCCTTAAGACAATATTTCATCAGACTTAAAATGATAATGTGGCCATGGTTTGTTTATAGCATATATTTCTATAGGTTGGGTTGAGTTTTTGTTGTCATATTAATCAAAAACAAAATTGACTTTAGTGTAGCACTTGAAACTCTTCAAAAATACTTTTCCAACATAAATAAGTTTAAAAACATAGAAAGAGCCATATTTTAAAGCCCCGCACATTCAGTGTAACATCAGTTGAAATAATGCATTTTCCTTTATTAACAATTTTGGTGAGAAACAAAATTTCCAGGAAAACCAAGACAGTTTGGCCATATTTACCCAGATAAAATTATAATTTCTCCCAATGGGATTTTCTGAAAAGAGTAAAGTGATCATGAGAACTAAATCACTAGCCACTGCCCATATTCATATAGGTTGGAAGAATATATGAGACATGAGATCCCTTTTAACTGAAATGACTTTGGTTTCAACAATTCTGGGGCTTTTTATCAAACCTAACATGTTAATAAACATGCTATCTTTATGAGATAAAAAGCAAAGAATGGCATACTGTATGCTCAACACTGAATTCATATTTCATATTCAAAATTCATATCACAAATCCATATTTTATAAGTATGTGACAGAATCAGCGAGAATAATTGGTCATGAAAATGATTTATAAGGAGAAAAAAAGTACATTGTTAGCAGAGGGGAAAAGCAGGCAAATTTAAGTTCTAGCACTTATTAGTTGAATGAAGTTATTTAAACCCTCTTAGTCAGTGTCTTCACCTGTAAAATGGGTATAATAGTACT
This sequence comes from Kogia breviceps, assembly GCF_026419965.1. Lineage (NCBI taxonomy): Eukaryota > Metazoa > Chordata > Mammalia > Artiodactyla > Physeteridae > Kogia > Kogia breviceps. The sequence continues at coordinate 51,943,976 of NC_081322.1, forward strand.
TACCTGAGGGGGTTGCTCTGAAGATTAATAAGTTAACATTTACAAAGTGCTGCAATAAGGTGTAGCAATATAATAAGAGCTAGATATGTATTTGTTAAATGAAATAAATAACTAAAAGGGACAAATGAGTTGGGGAAAATGGTCATTCTCCTCATTTCAAATTATTTCTAATAGTGTCTCTAGTAATTAAGCACTATTATCCATAAAAAAATGTAATTAATTAGAAAATTAGTGCATCCAATAGAAGTGAGTTTAATGTTAATAATAATTTGAGAGTTAGGTGCTGACCTCATGAATTTAAAAAATTAAGAAAGTGTAAAAGAAAAAGAAGGAAATGTTACATATTTAGCAAGACTATTTTTGCATTCTCTATAACAGAGCCTTCTTCAACGTAAAAATTGAGTTCAAAATATATTACATTTAGATGTCAAATAGCAGAGTAAACAATGAAACAAACACAAGTGTCCACCGTAGGGCAAAGGAGATAATGCTAACTTACAAAGGGCAAAATATAAATAAGTATATAAGTAAGAAAATAAATGATAAACTAAAATTAATTAATTATATAAGAATTCACATATGAAGTTGACCCCAAATTGAAAAACTGAAATAAACGTTTGCACATTTGTCCATTTCACATTAATCTAAAGAAGTTACCTACCACAAAACTAACCAGTTACTAGAATTACTATAAAACTTTATTAAAATTACTCTGGTTGTATAGTTTGGTGGGGGAGAGTAAGTGGCTAAGGAGAGCTTTCTATCTAATTAATATTTAAATTATACCATATCATACTGTGAGAAATACAATGAATAATACATATGAAAATAAATATATCTCACTAAAAGGCAACTCTATAAGTGGTGCATTTACTTCATTTGTGGGCACCAGAATTTTAACTGCAAAAAGTCAGTCCAAACAGTAAGTCTAGTGAACAATGCTGGGAGGAGGTCTTTGACTTGGAAGTTTAAAAGCAACAGAAGTGACTATTTAAGAATAATTAGCCCATCCAATATGGCTACAGGCATGGACAGTGTACCTGTGGGACCCTCCAGGAATTGAAGTTATGATAGGCTTGTAAGACAATGGAATTTAGGGTGTGGGCAACTGTAGTTGAAGTGATGGACAACGGACTATAAAAAGGAGAGAGGAGTTTCTACATTTGAGAAAATAATTCCATTCAATCTATACTTGGAAAATATTTGGTGTAGTGGAATGGAAGAATTTTTCTCTGATATTCTGGCATTCCTGAGATATTTTCTAGAGCAGTGGTTCTTTAGCCACTGTGTCACATTGCTTTGGGTTGCTATGAACACATCATAGATGCCCTGGCATATTTTAACTATCTTGCAATATTTTTTTAACTCTAACTGAAGACACAAGTTATTATGATGATTTCCTTCAGACGAAACACTGTGTTCAAGAAAAACAGAACATAAGTTCAGGTCTGTACGAAAAGGCACATGTGTGCTGAGGGTTATATTCAAGAACTCTGACTACTAATCTAAGAAAATAAAGTCAGGAAAGTAGCGGTTCTACTCAAACAGCATGTTGAAGGGTACCTAAATGAAGAAAGTGAGCATTTCTGACCCTGTTAGTCAATCCAAAATATATATCTGGTTTCTGCTGACTGCAAGACAGGCACTTTTATAGGCTCTACAGTGAAAACACACAGTGCAACATTAAAAAAAAATAATAGAGGCTTTCTTGAAACTATTCCTGCTCCATTTATAATTGTTTTGAATTTTGTATATTATTATCCTGTATTGTGGTGAAAAATTTCATAAATTCAAGTATTCAACTATTTCCCCCAAATAGAGAAAGGATGAAAACCAAAATTAGAGAGAGGCCCTGTGATTTCCTCAAAATATTATTCAGAAGAGAAAGAATACTATTTTATGCTTGTAATAATAATCATTGTCTTCTATATAACACCACATAAATTTGGCCTGTTAAGATTAAGATAGTGTCTCTCAAATTTAAAGTTTACTCATGTGGTGGCCCTAATAGCACAATAACCTTTTAAATCCTGTTTCTCTGAAAATTGAGCTAATGGTAAAATATGCCATTCCTCCTTTTTATTACTGAGCAGATTGAAGAAAGGGGAAAAGGCAGGAGGACCCTTCATCCATTAGCAGTGGTCTAAGTGACTACAAATGAACCTACTGAAAGCAGCATCAAGGCTATGGCAAAAAATCCTAGTAAATATCTGTCATAACCTGAAATTTCAGAAGCTCATCATGCAAGGTGACTTGCACACCAGGTCATTTTATATCTTTCAGTATGTAATTTAGCCACAATGGCAATTATAGCAGTTATTGATTTAATTTGCAGTGTTTTAGTTTTGGAGGAGATAAGACTAGCAATATTTGATTCTGTAATATAATAGATGTTTCACTGAGTTGATATTTCAATAAGGATATGGCAAACTGAAAATTCTCAGACTTCTATGGCTATAGTTAAAGATATATCAATATATATGACCTACATTAGCATTTAACAATGTTTAAAAAAAGTATTTCTGAACACCATAGGAAGTATACCTAAAAGTAATACAATGGCACTTCTGATGAGAAAATAAATGCTCAAGGAAACTGAAGAAAGTGCACAGTTAAGACACTACTCTTGTGCTCATAATACCTTTGTGACCAATCAAGATACTGAAACTATTAGTGTGCTTTTATAAATAAAGATTTTAAAATGAACTCCATAGGACTATTCCAAGAATGAGAATTATCTAGACTACCTCAACGTATAAAAAGGTAGCTGATGATGAGTTAATGTTTTAACACTGTTATTTCAAGCTATAATGATCTTTATTACCAGAATTCTGAAGAGCAACATGAACAATAAGGATCATTAGTAGAAATATTAAAAATTCACTCCTTTTCTATTTCTTTATTTCATATAGGTGGAGGTATTTTTGTTTGTTTGTTTGTTTAATTTTCATCTTCCCTTCACCACATTTAGCCAAGATTGCTTCAGGTAGTTAGAGAGAACTAAGCAATCTAAGGTTCTCATAAAACTTCTCTATCTATTCACCTGCTTATCTTCAGTTTTCTTCTTTTCATAAATATAGCAATTTTTAAATGTGGTCCCAAATTCTTTGACACTACTCTTCTGCCACTACTTGATTGAAAGAATTCAGCCTCATGACCAAATTACCTCCCAAAGGCCCCACCACTAATACCATCACATTGGGGGTTAGGATTTCAACATATGAAAGGGGACACAAATACTGAGTCCCTTACTGCTCTTTAGGTTAGAAAATAAAACTCTTCTTATTCAAAGACTATTCAGATGTCAGAATAGTCTAAAAAGAAAGAGTGTCTCAAACCAAAAGTAAAATCCATGGTAAGACAATAAGATCCTTTGTTAAGACCTCAGAAAGATCTAAAATGGTGCCTCCTGGAAACTTTCAGCCAGACAAGGCATGCTCTGAGTATACCTCTCATTAAATAACAAAGTTTCTCCAAATTTCTAAGTAACCTGAGGACCTTTCTCTCTTTTAAACAATATAGCTTCTTAGAATGTTAGGGGTGTTGTCTCATAGCATCACATAAATCCCTAGGTAGAAACAGACTTTCCCAAAGAGATTTATAGTTTTTGGTCAAATGGAGTGAATCTGTTCTAGACTGAATGTCTGTGCCTCTCCCAAATACATATGTTGAAGCCCCAACTCTCAATGTGAAAGTATTTGGAGGTGGAGTCTTTAGGAGGTAATTAGATTTAGAAGAGAGATGCACTGAGGAAAGGCCATGGGAAACACAGCAAGAAGGTGGCTATCTTCACGCCAGGAAGAGGGCTCACATGAGAACCTAAATCTGCCAGCACCTTGATCTTGGACTTCCCAGTCTTTAGAACTGTTAGAAATAAATATTTGCTGTCACCCAGTCTATGGTATTTTATTATAACAGCCTTTCCTAAGACAGAGCCCTAAAATAGTTCATAGAAGCTCCGTAGTTTTTTTTTAAAGGTAATCGTTCTGTTGGAAGCACCAACTTGAATTTAAAAGGACAGAATCAGTACAAAATGAAAAGACACCTTTGGGCTTCCAAGCTCCTATGGGCAAAAGCAGACTGAAAAAATTACTCAGCTTCAAATGGGGACTATATTTTATGGAAAAGGAATGATAATTCAGAGGATGAAACCAAGACTTCAGAGGACAAAGCCAGGGTATGTGGGGACTCATTCTCAGTGACTACAGTATGTCTTGTGTTTTCCCCCTTTTGAATTAGAATATCTGTTGCAGGTATCCTATGCTGACTCACCATTATATGTGGAGTATATATGTGGGAGAAGGGTGGTGCAGATCACTTGCCTCTTTAGTTCATAGGACTTCAGATCAAGAAGGAATCTTGAAAAGCTGTACCCAAAGAGCTGAATTCAAGGACATTCATTTGCACTTAGACTTGATTGAGATGGTGAGATTTTGTATCTCAAGCTTTAACTTGTTGTTCTAATAAAATGGGACACTGGGGAGGTCTTGGGTGGGAATTAGTGAATCATACATATGGAAGAATTACAAATAAGTTTTGGTCATTTTAAATCATGGCCTGGAAAGTTTTTGACATTCCTTTTATCAAGACATGGGATATATATCCCATCATATTGAATCTTATCTCTCTACTAAGCAGTAGAAAACACAGGCATACCTCAGATATATTCCAGGTTTGGTTCCAGACCACCACAAGCAAATATCACGATAAAGTGAGTCACACAAATTTTTTGTTGCTGAGCAAGAATACCTACCCACTGACTCAGGCACCAGGTCAGCCCACCTGAGGATTCCAGCAGCAAGCCCACCTCGGTACTCCAACAGATGGCCCACCCAGAATCTTTGGACAAGCTAGCCAATGAAGGGAATTCCCTGCCAAAGCCAGTCTTTAAAGACTGGAAGAGGTGCCTATTTCTTCAAATGCACAGACACAGTGAAAAACCACCAGGATCATGAATAATCAGGGAAATATGACACCATCAAAGGAATAAAATAAGGTACCAGTAACCAACCCTTAAGAAAAGGAGATCTATGAAATTTCTGATAAAGAATTCAAAACAATTATCTTAAAAAAGCTCAGTGAGCTATCAGAGAGCACAGTTATAGAACTAAATAAAATCAGAAAAACAATATCTGAACAAAATGAGAAGCTCAACAGAGAAACCATTAAAAAGAATCAAACAGAAAATCTAGAGATGAAGGAACAATGACTGAAAGCTTCAACAGCAGACTCTATCAAGGAAAGGAAGAATCAATCAGTGGGCTCAAAGACAAGTCATTTGAAATTAACCAGTCAGAGGAATAACAGTAACAACAACAACAAATTTTAAAAGAGTGAAGGAAGCCTACAGGACTTACAGTATACTATCAAACAAAGCAATAGATGCATTATGGGAGTCCTAGACGGAGCAAAGAAATAGAAAGGAGCAGAAAGCTTACTTAGAGAAATACTGACAGAAAACTTCCCAAATCTGCAGGAAGAAATGAACATCCAGATCTATGAAGCCTGTAGAACTTCAAATAGATTAAACATAAAGAGACCTTCACAAAAACATACTATAATTGAATTCTGAAAATGTAAAGACTAGGAGAGAATTTTGGAAAAAAAAAAAAAAAAAAGACAAAAGCAACTCATTACATACAAAGGAATCCCCATAAGACAATGAATAAATTTCTTATCAGAAATCTTGCAGACCAGGAGAGAGAGGGATGCCCACTCTCACCACTTCTATCCAGTATAGTACTGGAAGTCCTAGCCAAAGAAATTAGGCAAGAAAATGAAATAAAAATATATAAATTGGAAAGTAAGAAGCAAAACTGTCTCTGTTTGCAGATGATATGATATTATATATAGAAAACCCTAAAGACTCCACCAAAAAAAACTGTTAGAACTAATAAACCAATTCAGTAAAGTTACAGGATACAAAAGCAACATACAAAAATCATTTGGTTTCTATACACTAACAACAAGCTATCCTAAAAAGAAATTAAGAAAACAATCCTATTTACAATAGCACCAAGAAAAAAAGGAATGTTTAGGAATAAATTTAACCAGGAAGGTGAAAGATCTGTACACTAAAAACTATAAAACATTGATGAAAAATTGAAAAGACACAAATAAATGGAAAGGTACCCCATGTTCATGAATTGAAATAAATAATATTGTTAAAATTTCCATACTACCTAAAGCAATCTACAGATTTAATACAATCCTCATCAAACTTCCAATAGCATTTTTCACAAAAATAGAAAAAAAAATCCTAAAAGTTATATGGAACCACAAAAGACCCCAGATAGCCAAAGCAATCATGAACAAGAAGAGCAAAACTGGAGACATCACATTAGCTGATTTCAAAATATGCTACAAACCTATTATAATCGAAACACTATGATAGTGGAATAAAAACATACGTAAAGACCAAACAGAAATGAAAGTCCATAAATAAATCCATGTATAATATTTAAATGCTCTTCAACAAAGTTTCCAAGAACACACATTGTGAAAGAACAGCTTCTTCAATAAGTGGTGTTGGGAAAACTAGATATCCACATGCAGAAGAATAAAATTGGACACCTGTCCACACCAAATACAAAAAATCAACTCAAAATGGACTAAAGACATGAGTATAAAACCTGAAACTATAAGACAGTTATAAGAAAACATAGAGAAAATGCCTCCTGATATTGATCTGGGCAATATTTGTTTTTAATTTGACACCCAAAGCATAGGCAACAGAGGCAGAAATAGACAAATAGGGTTGCATCAAACAAAAAAGCTTTTGTAAGTAAATGAAATAACAGAATGAAGAGACAACCTATGGAAAGGGAAAAAAAACATTTGCAAATTATATGTTTAATAAAGGATTAATATCCAAAGTATATAAGGAACTCATACAACTCAATAGCAAGAAAATAAATAATCTGATTTAAAAATGGGTAAAGGACCTGAATAGACATTTTTCAAAAGAAGACATACAATGGCCAACAGGTACATGAAAAGGTGTTCAACATCATTAATCATCATGGAAATCCAAATCAAAACCATAATGAGATAGCACCTCAAACCTGTTAGAATGGATATGAACACAAAGACTAAAGATAACAAGTATTGGTAATGATGTGGATAAATTGGAACACTTGTACACTGTTAGTGGAAATATAAATTGGTACAGTCATTGTGGAAAAATTAGGGATGTTACTCAAAAACTTAAAAATAAAACTACCATATAGTCCAATAACCCCACTTCTGGGCATTATATCCAAAAGAAATGAAATCAGTATCTTGAAGAGAAATCTGTACTCCCATGTTCACTGCTGCAGCATTATTCACAATTAGCTAAGATATGGAAATAACCTAAATGTCCAGTATACAGATAAATTGATAAAGAAAATGTTTTATATATATATATACACATACAGAAAGAGAGACAGAGACAGACAGACACTCCCTGACTCATGATGATTCAACTTACAATTTTTTGACCTAACAATTACGAGAAAGCAACATGCATTCAGTAGAAGCCATACTTCAGATTTCGGATTTGATCTTTTCCCAGGCAAGCGATATGCAGTACAATGCTCCCTCGTGATGCTGGACAGCTGCAGTAAGCCTCAGCTCCCAGTCAGCCATGAAATCATGACAGTAAACAACCAATACACTTACAATCGTTCTATACCCATACAAACATTCTATTTTTCACTTTCTGTACAATATTCTAGTAAATTACAACACTTTAATATGAAATAGCTTTGTGTTGGATGATTTTCCCAACTATAGGCTAATGTAAGTGTTCTGAGCACATTTAAGGTAAGCTAGCCTAAGTTATGATGTTCGGCTTTAAATTCATTCGACTTAGATATTTTCAACTTACTGAGACATAACCCCATTATAACGAACGAACACACACACATGATGGAATATTATTCAGCCTTAAAAAGAAGGCAATCCTACCATTTGGGACAACATGGATAAATCTGGAGGACATTATGCTAAGTGAAATAAGCCAGGTACAGAACAACAAGTACTACATGATCTCACTTATATGTAGTATCTAAAAAACTCAAAGTCATAGAAGTAGGGAATATAATGGTGTTTGCCAGGGGCAGGGATATGGGAAATGGAGAGATGTTGGTCATAGGGTACAAAGTTACAGTTATGCAGGATAAATATATTCTAAAGAACTAATGTACAACATGGTGAATATAGATAATAATACTGTATTATATACTTGAAATTCGCTGAGAGTAAATCTTAAATGTTCTCATCACAAAAGAAAAATGTGAAGTGATAGATACGTTAATTAGCTCGATGTGGTAATGTTTTCACTATATATATATATATATATATATATATATATATACACCAAAATACTACATTGTACACCTTAAATATATATATTTTTAATTTGTCAATTATATCCCAACAAACCTGGAGGGAAAAAACAGAAAATTTTAAGCTGTGTTCTAAACCATAGTTGTCAGAGTAGAATTCTTTTGCTGTTACCTGCTAACATGTCTGCTATCATAGAAATTTTGATTAAAATTACGAGATAAAAATAAATGGAAATAAATGGAAGATCCTATTTTAATACAAAATTATCTGAGAAATTAATACAGGTTAGATAAGAATTGGGTACTGTAGTTAGTGTGAAGATGATTTTAGTGGTTTTATCTGATATGAAATTCAACATGAGTTTGTGATATGTTTCCTAACAGTCTTAGTGTCACTAATAGGAAAGAATTTCAGATATATGAAGTATGGTGTCATTCTCATGGACAAAGATGAAACATCAGGTCTACCATTGTATTTGTTCTAAGTACCTAATCTTAAAAGGAATATTGACAATAAGAGGTGAGAGACTAAGAAAGTGGAGAGTCTGGAATTCATTTATAAAGAATGATGAACTCACATATACCTACCTTGGAGTAAAGAAAAATAAAATAAATAATAAAAACAATTAGCTTTAAATATATTGAGAGGGGAGCAGATTCTTCTTCCAAAAACCGCATATCAACAATCAATTGAAAGGATGCAGCCTCTGGTGGGGGTCAGTGTTCCTGGGATATGATGATAAGTTAACAGTGAGGTATTCCCTGATAAGGAAGGATATTAACCTTGGTTGTGCACTTTTTGTGTAAGTAATCTCAAGAAGCATGACATGGAATGGTGAATAATGGAATAAAAGCTGGAGAACCCTAGGTGATCTCTATGGCCCCTTTCAACTCTACACTTATAAATATTCAAAGGTAATTTCTTCTTAAGAAAGGAAAAGGTAAGACAAATGTAGGGACATTGAAGGGCAATAAACTGTTATGAAATAGCATGCATTTGAAATTTTTTAAATCCCTGCTCTGCCCCTTACCAGGCAAACACATTACTTTACTTTTTTAATCCAATAAAAAAGAAAAAAAAATTAGCTTGTAAGTTTAATTATTAAATTTATTATCTCTTTTATTTATTTATTTAGTTAGTTAGTTGTACTGGGTCTTAGTTGCAGCAGGCAGTCTCCTTAGTTGTGGCTCGCCAGCTCCTTAGTTGTGGCATGCAAACTCCTAGTTGCGGCATGCATGTGGGATCTAGTTCCCTGACCAGGGATCGAACCCAGGCCCACTGCATTGGGAGCAAGAAGTCTTATCCACTGCACCACCAGGGAAGTCCCTATTATCACTTTTAAATGTATGTAGCATGCTTATAACTAATCAGAGTTTATTATAAATATGTGAACTCATGACAAAAATGTCATAAATCTTATATGTACATATATATATACACATATAAAATCCATTTTTTCAAGAAGTCAATTTGAGAAAAACTGATTTGTTTTCTATAGAAAATAAGTCTATAAACATAAAATTATCATTAGAATTTAAAATATTATTTTAAATATATTTAGTACACAAAGATTTACCTCCTTGGATTAAATAAATAATTCATCATAGCCTATTTAAAAGATATTTCCGGGCTTCCCTGGTGGCGCAGTGGTTGAGAATCCGCCTGCCAATGCAGGGAATACGGGTTCGTGCCCCGGTCCGGGAAGATCCCACGTGCCGCGGAGCGGCTGGGCCCATGAGCCATGGCCGCTGAGCCTGCGCATCCGGAGCCTGTGCTCTGCAACAGGAGAGGCCACAACAGTGAGAGGCCCATGTACAGCAAAAAAAAAAAAAAAAAAAAAGATATTTCCTTTACTATCATATATATTCCAATGAATGCATATTAGTTACATTTTTCATATATGTTGGAAAAATGTAGGCAATATGTCATTATAGTTTGTAATCTTTCATTGATCTATTGAAACTGAAAAAAAGCTTGCCCAGATTTTTTACTTAAACTTTTGCTCAAATACATGATTTCTTCACATAGTATATAGCTAGGAAGATAACTAACTTTGCTGATCAAGAGAGAGTCCCTTGTTTGTCTTTCCATGAACTCAAAATTCCCATTTCAGGTATTCAGTCATCAAATGACCATTCTCATTGATCACTGAGTTTATCCCTGTATTTCAGAAAAATGGACAGCTATATGATTCCTCTTATGAATTATAATGAAAATGTTTTAAACAAAACACCCTCTGTTTCAGAATAAAACTACTTGGAAATTTTAAAAATTTAATGTACACATGCTTTACTATTAAATTTAAAATTTAAGTCTAAACAGAGAAATGTAGAAACAATAAGAATTAAGAATTATTCCAGCTCTAAAATTAGCTATTTTATTTGGTATTAAGCATGTTCAGTTTCAGTTTTGGCTGAATCTAGCTCCACAGTTAGTTCAGTTTTAACAAATAGCTGGAATATTCTAATTGATTATGTATTTTGAGCATGGCTATTTTCCCACTCACCTCATCATCTCAATTTGTTATCTAGCCAGGTGTTAACTAGACAGTTGTGTCCATACAAATGAAACGCAAATTGTTCTTTAGGGCAGCTTTTTGTAAATAGGAAAAACAATGTTTATGGAGACCCAGTGTTTGAGCTAAGTACTAAGTTTACTTGCCCCTCTGTTACATGTGCACAACCATAATTGAGTTGTTTTTCCAGTTTTGACAACTTTCTTGAGCTCAGAGAGTTACAGTCACAAACCTAGATATTTTCAGTCCATAGAAAGTTTCATCTACAAACCCATCCATTTTTTCCTAAGAACTTTTTTATCCTCATCGTTAGATGTGCAATGAGGATAGGTTTTGAAGGTGAAAACAAACTCTTGGGTTAGAATCCCCCCACCTGCTGACTACATGTGTAAACTTGGACTAGCTATTGATATTTAATGACTCTCTGAAACTCAGCTTCCTCACTAGCAAAATAAAAATAATGAGAAATTAAATGAGATTAAATGTGTACCAAATGTTTAAAACAGTGCCTGGCATATAAAAAATACTTCATTAATGTTAGCTATTATTTCATTATTATTGTTATTATCATATGTTTCTTTCAAAATTCTGCATAGGTTTTCAACCAAGACATACTATCTGTTCTCCTAGAGCTTAAGATGAAATGTAAATATATAAAGTATTTAGAAAAAATACTACAGTGATATAAGTGCCTTCTTTTTTGATATAGTTTAAGCAGCTCTATAAATACATAAATACAAAAACCATATCAAAATAGAATAAAACCATACCAAAATAGAATAAAATTTGGGTGCTGCTAATCTCACACAGATAAATCAGGGCTCTTTTTCTCAATCAAGCTGTGCAAAAGCCTTGAAGGGTGATGGGCATAAAACAGTACTGGAGCCATGAATATTCATAGGATACCATCTTTTAGTCACTTAAACTGCCTAGCAGGCTCACCCTTCTGAACCACTGATGTTATTACAAAGTGATTACAAAGTGATTTGAAACCTCCAAAGAAAGACATACAGATGGCCAAGAGGCACATGAAAAGATGTTCAACACCTCTAATTATTAGAGCAATGCAAATCAAAACTACAATGAGATATCACCTCACACCCGTCAAAATGGCTATCATCAAAAAATCCACGAACAATAAATGCTGGAGAGGATGTGGAGAGAAGGGAACTCTCCTACACTGTTGGTGGGAATGTAAATTGGTACAGCCACTATACGGAGAACAGTACAGAGGTTCCTTAAAAAACTAAACATAGAGCTACCATATTATCCTGCAATCCCACTCCTGGGCATATATCTGGAGAAAAACGTGGTCTGAAAGGATACATGCACCCCGATGTTCACTGCAGCACTGTTTACAATAGCCAAGACATGGAAGCAACCTAAATGTCCATCGACAAAGGCATGGAGAAAGATGTGGCACATATATACAATGAAATATTACTCAGCCATTAAAAAGAATGAAATAATGCCATTTGCAGCAACATGGACAGACACAGAGATTGTCATACTGAGTGAAGTAAGTCAGACAGAGAAAGAGAAATACCATATGATATGGCTTATAAGTGGAATCTAAAATGATACAAATGAACTTACTTACAAAACAGAAACAGACTCATAAACTTAGAGAACGAATGTATGGTTACTGGGGGAAAGGATGGCAGGAAGGGATAGTTCGGGAGTTTGGGATTGACATGCACACACTGCTGTATTTTAAATGGATAACCAGCAAGGACCTACTGTACAGCACAGGGAACTACTCTGATCAATATTATGTGACAACCTAAATGGGAAAATAATTTGAAAAAGAATATATTCATGTATATGTTAAGAAAAAAAGTCTGGAACCTGATGTTGAAATATTTGCACTAAAAAACAATGATTCAAGAAATTCCAACTCCCTCAAATTTAGTAATGCAGAGGAAGACTCTCATTTTTATAAGAATTTTTCTTTGAAGAGCTGAAATTTGGAATCTATTTTTAATTTAGCAGCCTAAATACCTTATAAATAGGAAGACTACAAACTAAAAAAAGTTGATGTTTCTATAATTTGCGAAATTCCTAATCTTTTTTAGAAATTTTAAAATTATATCACGGGTTCGATTCATAATTGAGACATGTATGGATTCAACATAACTGAAAAAAAATTGAATCTGTGTGCTTGTGAACTTGAAGGCAGACAGGGTAGGGAACAATTAGAAGGACGACAACTGCAGTGGTTAAGATAGGATAGAACATTTGTTTTAACAGGTGAATATGGAAAATGGAGTAATAGGCGACTGGCAGTTGACAGTCAATTTCTTCCATAATTGGGCTTTATGTTATAATTCTGGTTACAAAACTGATATTGAGGCCAGTAACTGAGCAATTTCTTATTCTGCTTGGAAGCAGAGATTATCTTTTTTTGTTGTTTTGGGGTTTTTTTTTTTACATGTCTTACAGTCATCTGTGTGGGTTCTGGTAAAGAAATAAAGAATTCTAATCTGATTCTTTTTTTTTTTTTTTTTTGCGGTACGTGGGCCTCGCACTGTTGTGGCCTCTCCCGTTGCGGAGCACAGGCTCTGGACGCACAGGCTCGGGGGCCACGGCTCACGGGCCCAGCCGCTCTGCGGCATGTGGGATCTTCCCGGACCGGGGCACGAACCTGTGTCCCCTGCATCGGCAGGCGGATTCTCAACCACTGTGCCACCAGGGAAGCCCCATCTAATCTGATTCTTAACACTTACCAAAAGGAAGAATTTTAAAAAGCTAGATAACGCAGGAATTCACAGTGAAATAAAAGGGGTAATACAATCTATATCTACATCATTTATATTTACATCTATCTACACAGACTCATATATTCACTTTTTGTAGTCTGTAGTACCCACCATGTTTCCACAGTGAAGTAAACTACATAAGATATTTCACTAAATACAGAACTATTTTTCCTCTCCTTCTGTTAGATTCATTGCTTTAGTTTGTGTTCTCCCTAAAGCAAACACTGAGACAGGGACTTGAATGTAAATAGGTTATTTGGGGAGGTGATCAGGGAAGCATAAGTAAGGGAGTCAAGGAATTAAGGGAGTAAAGGGAGAAAAATCTATCAAGGGTGTTTAATTAGCTACTTACCACCCTGGGAATCTGGGCTCAACCCCACTAGGAACTCTGAGGAACCATAAAGAGTAAGCTCCAGAACTGACCCACCATAGGATGGGAGCTGTTATCCACTGACTTCTGAGCCCCATTGGTTAAGGTTTGTCACTGAGGGAGTTAAATCCCTTGCACTTAATAGATTACACATGCCCTGCGGAATGGTCTTTCTGGGGTCTGACAGAAAGTTTATGCTCTTCCTTTTAATTAAAGTGTAGTGACTTACAATATTAGTTTCAAGTTTATAGCACAGTAATTTGGTATTTTTTAGATTATACTCTATATAAAGTTATTAAAAATATTGACTATATTCCCCGTGTTGAACATTACATCCTTGTAACTTACTGTGTTTACACCTAGTAGTTGGTACCTCTTAATTCTCTTCACCTATTTGCCCCTTCCCTCTCCCTCTGGTAGCCACTAGCTTTTTCTCTATCTGTGAGTCTGTTTCTGTTTTGTTATATTTGTTCATTTGTTTCATTTTTTAAAGATTTGTTTTGATGTGGACCATTTTTAAAGTCTTTATTGAATTTGTTACAATATTGCTTCTGTTTAATGTTTTGGGTTTTTGGCTACAAGGCATGTGGGATCTTAGCTCCCCAACCAGAGATCAAACACACACCCCCTGCATTGGAAGGCGAAGTCTTAACCACTGGACTGCCAGAGAGGTCCCAGTTTTATTTTGTAGATGCCACATGTAAGTGAAAACGTATAGTATCTGTCTTTCTTTGTCTGACTTACTTCACTAAGCATAACGCCCTCCAGGTCCATCCATGTTTTTGCTAATGGCGAAATTTCATTCTTTTTTATGGCTGAGTGTTAAACAGGAGAAGATATTTGCAAATGATATGTCTGATAAGGGAGTTAATATCCAAAATATATAAAAACCCCACACAAGTCAATATCAAAAACAAACAATTCAATTAAAAAATAATAGGCAGGGGACATCCCTGGTGGCGCAGTGGTTAAGAATCCGCCTGACAATGCAGGGGACACGGGTTCTATCCCTGGGCCGGGAAGATCCCACATGCCGCGGAGCCACTAAACCCGTGTACCACAACTACTGAGCCTGCGCTCTAGAGCCCATGCTCCACAACAAGAGAAGCCACCACAATGAGAAGCCCATGTGCTGCAACGATGAGTAGCCCCCGCTTGCCGCACCTAGAGAATGTCCCACGCACGGCAGTGAAAACCCAACGCAGCCAAAAGTAAATAAATAAAATAAATAAATTTATATTAAAAAAATAGGCATTTTTCCAAAGAAGACATACAGATGGCCAACAGGCACGTGAAAAGATGTGCAACATCACTAACCACCAGAGGAAGGCTGGAAGATTGGGGAGTAAGAAGACCCTGAGCTCCCCTTCTCTTGTGGGCAAACCAAAATTATGACTATTTACAGAGGAACTATTGATGAGAAAGACTAGAAAATGCCTTCTATAACTAAAATGATAAAGAACAAACCACAACAGGATGAGCAGGAGGGGTGGAGCTGCAGTTTAGTCAAGACCCATACCCCTGGGGTAGGCAACACAAAAACACTAATTCAAAAAGATATATGCACCCCAATGTTCATAGCAGCATTATTTACATAGCCAAGATGTGGAAGCAACCTAAGTGTCCATTAACAGATGAATGGATAAAGAAGATGTGGTGTGTATATGTGTGTGTGTGTATACACACACACACACACACACACACACAAAATGAACTATTAGTCTGTACTCTTGACACAGAAGTTGACATGAACAGGGAACTGTCCATCACGGCTATCCTGAAATCAGTCACATGCACGTGACACATTTGTTTGTTCGTTTGTTAGTTTTTAACAATCATGCATTTTACATATTGCATTCAGTTTCAAAGTGTGGTGATTTTCAAATCACTCAGACCTGCTTTTAAACCCCACTTTGGTATTTACAAATCTGTATGACTTTGAACAAATAATCTTTCTAAATCTGTTTCATAATCTGTAAAATGGTGCTAATAATTGTACCTACTTCTTTAGAATTGTTGTAAAGAAGAAATTATGTATTGCATGAACAACTCTTAATTTAGTGATTGGGGGAGAATAAATACCCATCATTATTACCCCAAGGCATTAGGTCTGAGACAGATGTATGAGCTTTGAATTGGTCAGACCTGGGGTCAAACGTATGTATGATTTTCAAAGAGTAATTTAACCCCTTTAATTATTAATCCCTCTAAATTTCATCTATTATAAGGTGTAATAAATATCAGTTTCATAGGTTTGCTGTGAGAGACAATATTTCACAAGTAAAATATTACATGTAAATCACATAGCCTGGTCCATGGTGGGCAGTCAGTAGATGTTGGTTGCCTTTCTCTTTCCCTCTTCTGCAGTATTTATTAATTTGTATGTTTGTGTATTTTTATGAGCTCACTCAAAAATGCTGGCCTCTGGTGTTATAAACGTGTTAGATTTATGGAGTTTTTAAATTTCAAATAGCTCACAGGCTAGTAGGACACAGATAAAGATTAGAAAATATGTTACACTACTGTATAATACAAGCTCTGGGAATTTGAAGAAGTGTCTATCTTACCTCGGGATGTCAAAGAAAACATCAAAGTAAAATTGATATCAATTAAGGGGGTATATAATTTTACTTCTGTCTTATATTCTATTAGTAAATACTTTTGTCTAATTATGCTTCATGAGGAAGCAAACCATTTCATACATGGAAAATCACTCTGACCTTGGAGCCAGGCTCACTGGGTCCTAATCCTAGCTCTGATACTCATCAGTTGAAGGAGCATAACCTCTGTGGACCTCAATCTTATTTGATAAGAGCCTTTTCAAACTCTCAACTTGCACACTGCAGTAGTGGTATAATGAATTATAAAAATAAATGAATGAAAAATAAGTTTGGACAGATGGATTATTTTCATACCCCTGAGTTATCCTGGATGATACAACAATACACTCCTGGAAATGTAAAGGTAAAGGCTGATAGCTTCACAAATGCAGCCCGTGAATGCTTTGCTAGAAGCTTTAATATTGAGGTCATGTTATTAAATACCAAAGGGCATTTGGGCTAAAGACATTTTAGAGAGAAATTGGTTTAGCTGTCTCTCTCTAAAAAAAAAAAAATTAATTTTATTTTTGTTTTTCACAACACTTGTCTTCATTGTGAATCTAGAACCATTTTATTTATTGTTGATATTTATAATTACTTTCCACAAATTCACTTCCTAAATGAAAGGCCTATCTTTTGATAGGCCTGCCTATAGCTAGATTTATAAATCACCTAGGTTTAGAGAGAAACTAGGTTTCTTAATCTCCTTTTGAAATTTATCTTTATAAAAAAGTATTGATGAAATATTGATTCTCCCTTTTCCATAAATGAGAGATGAATGCTAGCCAAACAAAAAGCTAAAACCAGGGTGCCTTTGTTTGCCCTTCCTTACGTTTTTCTTTTTCCTCAAGATGAATCCTGTTTTTGAATTTTAGCACTTTGCTTTTTCACTTTTGCAATTTCAGGGATGAAAATGTTTGTGTATAAAAGCATGATATCTGTCTCGATATTAACAAGAGGTCAGAGCGAAGTATTAGACCGGTCAGAGAGAAGAATTAGATTTCCCATGAGACTTCTCTCTTACACCATGGAATCTGGGCAAGCAATAGCAAATAAAATGTGATGAAATGTAAAAAAAAAAAAAAAAAAAAAAAAAAAATTTCCTAGTCAACTTCCAACTTTAAAACAAAGGTCTTCTTTCATCCCAGTGGGTCAGCTTTGAAGCAGCCAAGCTTTCCTCCAGAGGTTCCTGGTACTACCTCTGCTGCTCTTTGCTAATAAAATGTAAATAATCCTCTCTTCAAAACTGTGTGGAGGCTTTTACTTCTTATGCATTGTAGTAAAATAAAATGTAGCTTGTTTCAAAGTTACTTTTTTTAGGCTGAGGAACTGTTTACATAAAAAAAACAAGAAACATTTCTTGAGAAATAAGTACTTGTTGGTTCCTTCCACTTTTATGAGGTGAAAGGAAACCTATGGCATGATCATTAAAAGTAAAAGCACTCATGAAGAATAAAGAAAAGTGAATAAAAGAAAAGGAAAAATAAAAGCCATTGCAGTATCCTCAACTACCCATAAAAAATTCTTTTTCAAAAGTTCATTAGGGGATAAAAGATCCAAAGAGACTGTCCTAACACATTAAATAGAAAGAACTGTGTGAAAGGAATTCCAAGTCTGTGTGTAGACACAGAGCAAACTTAGGAAGTATATTTATCAGAAGAGAAAATTCAGAATAAAAGTACAAGGAAGAGTGTTATGAATAACTTAGCCACATGTGCTCACTTTTTTGGCTGTGTCGCTGTCAGAGTTTTCATTCTGTCTGCTAGTCAGGAAATTTGCCTCAGAGGACAGGATGGCTGATTACATTGTCTAAGGTCATGTTATATCCTGCTGTGTTCTAATCTCCCAGTGGGTATCTGTCGTAGTAGTTAATCTTGGAAGTCAGTAGGGATTTGTGTAGATATGTACATTTGAGATTCAGTCTCCACTAACATGATGGTGGTGCATGTTAAGTGGAAGAACTCATGCAGCTACTTTTGGAAAGGTAATGTTCCTGGATGGAGAAAGTAAATTTGCTTTAGAGTTAATGAATGATGAATTTGTTCTATGATCATGTATCATTAGATTCATGCTAAGAAGGGAAGCTTAAGAGGATCATTATGAAATGATGAATCATTATGAAATCATTATGAAACAGACTAAGTTGTTTCACTTTGAGAAATCTCATTTGAAGCATAGCCCCACACCAGGTCAAAAACGCACAGAGTACACAAGCACAAATAAAAGCAATTAGACCTACCACCTTGGCCTTGATGGAGTCTGCCTCTTCTAGAATGCCTGATTAAATTCTAGTTTCAAAGGCGGGCTCTAATGCAGTCACCTGACTCTTTGTCCTTGAAGTAGGGAGGGTTGTAAGGGCTGTTTCTAGGGTGGATGGGAAGAATGATTTGCTTTCTCCCAGGTGGATCCTAAAGCTCAACAACGCCACGTATATACTGTTGCTTCACACTATTCCTTAAGAATCCTGGATACATAAAAGAATCTTATAAAAATGATTTCCACATTTTTATAAGATTCCTACAATATTTTTATAAGGTTCCTATAACCACAGATCTTCTTCTTTTCCAAATGGACAATTTTATTTTCTAAAATTCTTACCTAGGTATCCTGGACTCCCTAAATTTAGACACTAGAATCTTCCTTTGAGAAGTAATGTTCTGCTCTTCAAGTCTCCAGGGGTTGTTTTTAATAATTATTGCCACATTAATATTATAGTTTATCTGGTTTGTTATTATTCTTATTTCTCAATTCAGGCAGGGAACAGATTTTCAGTAACCTTTCCAGGGTTCTCCTAAATAATTTCAGGCTGAAGGTAAAAATATTCTTCGGATGAAAAGTTCTCTCTTTGAAAACAGGATTAAGTCATGATGTCTTCACATATTCTCTAATAAACACTTTCACTCATTCCAGTCTAGTTTCTGCTTTCCTCCTCAATACACACACACACACTCACACTCACATCCACACTCTTCCTATCTCTTTCTACTGAGATTGCTCTTATCTAAATCAACTGTGATTTTTGATAAATCAAATATGCATTACCCTCTTCGGGGCTTTCTTGGCCTCTCAGCAACATTCAACTACTTGATCACTCCCTTCTCTTGAAATTCTTTCTTTTCTTGGTCTATATGACTTCACAGTCTCCTGGCATTTATTCCATCCCTCACAAGCTACTCCTTCTCAGTATCCACTACCAGACTGATTGTTCTACTGTATCTGATGTCTAAATATTGAAGTGTCAAAAACCTTATGACTTATTTCTCTACAGTCTGTCCTTTAGTGATTTTATGTATTCTCATGATTTAAAAATAAGCAAGAGATCTTCCAGGTTCAGCTACAATGTGAAGAGTTTGGAAGCCATTCCTCTTTTCCTTACAACACGAAAAAGCTGTACAAACTGAAAATCAACAATTTTTCTTGAACCCATTAGAAAGCAGAGATCATAAGGCAAACGGCCATCTCAAAATCTAGAGAGACAAGTGAATCTAGAGAGTGATAGCCAAGATCTGCTTACCTAAACCACTGGAGCCATAAAACAGTAGTAATAACTGACTGTATATTTTTACAAATTGCTGGAGGCTGAGTGTGGACTAGCTTAAGAATGAGAAACTCTTAGGGGCCACAGTCATAAAAGGGCCATTACCATAAAAAGGCCACCACAATTTAATGAGTTTTACCTGCAGAAATCCCACAAGGTTCTTTCTCATGGTGAAGAGACAAGAGATCCCTTTGTGGCTTTGGCATGGGGAGGAGAAGAACAGTCACTGTGAAATAGGTACGAAGTATTCTCTATAACAAAGGCCTATTCTATTAAAAAAAAAAAAAAAAAAAAAAAAGGACTTTAACAGAGGCTTATTCCACTTGGGGAAAGAGTATTTCTCCATCTCCAGCCCCCTCTTGCCTTAATGTCTCACCAAAAGAAGGAGTATGGAAGCAAGAAATACATATGAAGGTACAGCCCAGGAACACATGTCCACTACAAGACTGAGATTTATTCATGAGATTACAGAATACTTCCCATCACTAACACCATATCAACAGGACTCCAGTAAAATAATAGTGGATGAGATGTAAGAAATGAAAGCATAGAGTCTCTCTGAGGAGAAGCATATAGGGAAACCCAGTCTAAAAAAAGAAGGTACAAACAAGGATGCTAGAGGAATCTGAAGCCCCTTCAGCTACCGCAAACATTAAACAGGGTCAAACTCCTAGCCAGATTAACATAAAAACTTATACTAAAGGCCTATTTACCTTAGTTCCTATTACCTGATACATCATGTCTCAACAAAGAAAATCACAAGGCATGGTAAGAGGCAAGAAAAAAACACAGCCTGAAGTAATAACATAAGCAGTAGAAGCAAACTCAGAAATAACATCAATGTTGGAGTTATCAGACAGAAATTTAAAATAACTGAGATTAATGTGTTAGGACTATAATGGATAATGTAAGCAGAGAGATGGAAACTCTAAAAACATCAAAAAGAAATACTAGAAGTTAAAAACATTATAACATAAATGAAGAATACCTTTGATGGGCTTACCAGTAGACTGGACACAGCCAAGGAGAGAATCAATGACCTTGAAGATATATCAATAGAAACTGCCCAAACTGAAATGCAAAGAGAAAAGAGAATGGGGAAAAAATAGAGTACCCAGGAGCTGTGAAATAGCATATTAGTAATTGGAGTACTAGAAGAAGAGAGAATGGAGCAGAAGAAATACTTGGAGAAATAACAGTCAAGAAGTTTCCAAAATTAATGACAGACACAAAAACACAGTTTTAGAAATCTCAGAGAATGCTAAACAGGATAAGTGCCAAACATTTACATCCAGGCATGTGATATTCAAACTGCAGAAAATGAAAGACAAAGAGAAAATCTAGAAAGATGCCAGGTGTGGGGTGGGAGTGGGACGGCACCTTATCTATAGAGTAACAAGGAAAAGAATGACCACAGACTTATTTCAGAAACCAGTCAAGCAAGAAAATGGTATAATGTTTATAACAAGAGAATGGCATAATGAAAATTAATTTAGACTAGTTTAAAATGTATATTGCAAACTCTACAGCAACCGCAAAAAAAAATTAAAAAGAAGTATAATTACTAGGTAAAGACTGGAGTGGAAATATAATCATATAAAATGCTCAGTTGAAACCAGAAGACAGAAAAATGGGGGGCTGAAAAGGAAGAAAAAATGTAACAAATAGAAAAACAGTTACTAACATGGTAGATATTAATCCAATTATGTCTACATTCACTTTAAATGTGAATGATTGAAGTGCACAAGTCA
The DNA here is from genome assembly GCF_026419965.1 of Kogia breviceps. Lineage (NCBI taxonomy): Eukaryota > Metazoa > Chordata > Mammalia > Artiodactyla > Physeteridae > Kogia > Kogia breviceps. The sequence continues at coordinate 51,965,840 of NC_081322.1, forward strand.
CAATACACAGACTGTCAGAGCGGATTAAAAAACAGTAATAATAATAAGACCCAACTATATGTTGTCTTCAAGAAATCCACTTTAAATTTAAAAACTCAGGGTAAAAGCAAAAGGCAGAGAAAGATATACCATGCTAACATACATCAGAAGAAAGTAGGTGTGGGACTTCCCTGGTGGTCCAGTGGTAAAGAATCTGCCTTACAATGCAGGGGACGTGGGTTTCATCTCTGGTCAGGGAACTAAGATCCCACACGCCGCCGGGCAGTGAAGTCCCTGAACCACAACTACAGAGTCCACATGCCTTGGAAACTGCGCGCCACAACTAGAGAGAAGCCCACTCACCACAACAAAAGATCCCGCATGCCTCAACAAAGATCCCATGTGCCTCAATTAAGACCCAATGCAGCCAAAAGTAAATAAATTAGTAAATAATAAATAAATCTTTTTTTAAAAAAGGAAAAAGAAAGTAGATGTAGCCATGTTAATTTCAGATAAATCACACTTCAGAACAAGGAATATTTTCAGGGATAAAGAAAATCATTACGTAATGATACAGGGGTCAATTCCCTAAGAAGACACAACAATCATAAATAATTTTAGAATAATTATTGTATAGAAACTAGTATGCTCACTATTCAAAATATTAAGCAATACAAAAATAAGGAAAGCTAAAAGTACATAAAATTTCATTGCCCCCAAATTACCTGTGTAACCTCAAAATTACCTGTGTAACTGTGAGGTTAGCTCCTGTGAATCTCATTTCAGATCCATCTATGTAGATAGATAGATAGATAGATAGATAGAGGAGTAGTGTTGTTAAAAATAAACAATAGACCGGATCCATTAATCCATTAATTCTTTAAAAGTACTAGCTCTCCAAAATCCTGCTTATATTAAGAATAATATGTAAACATTAAGAATTTGGTATCATTATACTTCAGCCACAATTTTCTAATATAGTTTTGAATGATTCCTTGCCTTAAAAATAAGATTATTCTTCGTACTCTTCTTTCTGCCTTTCCCCCAACTTCTTCCCAATTAGTTAGTCATATAATTTTCCTTCTTCAAATTTTATAACATGACATCATATTTTTAAATCCAAATTCCTCAAGTTTTTTTGTCCTCCTTCTATGCTTAAAAGCTCACTGTATTAATGTTCTGTTGCTATGTAACTAAGTAACACAAATTTGGCAGCTAGAAACAACACACATTTATTATCTCACATTTTCCATTGGGTTAGGAGTCCAGGCATGGTTTAGCTGGATCCTAAGCTCAGGCTCTCACAAAAGTGGATTCCAGGTGCTGGTTGGCTGAGCTCCTTCTGGAGCTTGTTCTCTTCCAAGCTCACACAATTATTGGCAGAATTCAGTTACTTAGGATTATAGGACCGGGGTTCCCCATTTTCTTGTTAGCTGTTGGCTACCAGCCACTTCTCTTCATAGGCAGATTATAACATGTCTGTTTGCTTTCTTTCAGGCCAGCAGGAGACTGTCTCTCTGAAACTTCATATTCTTTAAAGGTCCCCTTGATAAAGTCAGGCCCATCCAGGATGAGCTCCATTTTGGTTAACTCAAAGTCAACTGATTAATAACCTAACAAGGAAGTGACATTTGATCATATTTATTGGACCCATCCACACTCAAGAAGAGGGGATTATATAAAGCATATAAACCAGGGCATAAGAATTTTGTTGGATCATGTTAGAATTCTGCCTACTGTACTCATTGCAAATCCATTTCTATTCCTGAATTCTTATTTGAGTCACTTTTGATTACTTGGACTTCATCAATGAGAAATTACTTTGAGAAAAGATCATATGAGCTATAGTCCCTGAGTTCGTTCTTCTCTGAGGATGTCTGCCAAATGTTGTTTTTACTATAAACAATAACTTAGCTGGATAAATATTTTAGGTCAGTTTTGCTTTCCTTCAGAATTTTATAGACTCTCTAGATTGTATTGAAAGTTGTAGAGAAATTTGTGATATTTATGACTTCCTTCTTCCCAACTTTCACAGGAGACAGAAAAATTTTTCTTTCTTCCTAGATGTCTAAAAAAGTCTTTCTCAGAAGTCACAATTTATCTAGGATATATTCTAATACCTCTCTTAACTTGGGAGAAAATGTCCCCTTTTGTATCTCTTAATAGTTTTTCTCTTCCATTAACTATATTCTCTCCTTCAAAGACAGCAATTGTCCCTATATTAGATCATCTTTGGTTTCCAAATTTCTCATCTCCTGTAATTTAAAAAATCTTTTTGTTTATTTTTCTCCATTGAATTTATTATCCTAAGTATTTCCCCCAGGGCAGAAATTCAATATTTTACTCTGTCTTTCCTGTCTCTTGTTGCTTGTAATTTATTGTAAATGTTGTAAATGATGATATTTTAAACTTGATTTGTTTTACGAGCTCTGAAATTTCCCTTTTCATTTTATTCTCTTGTTTAGTGCCTTGTCTTTGACCTGTTGTTTTATTGATTTTGTGTTTTTATTAAGTTCTTTATAGCTCAAAACATACTTGGAAAGTTTTCTTCCCTTCTTTGGACAATATATTTTTCTGAGTGGGTACTTAATCTGCTGTGCACTGCTGTAGTCCATTGTTTAGCTGCTGACCATTTTTTAAAACCGTGTTGATAATTAACACGTGTTGATAATTAACACGTGTTGATTTTTTGTCTTATTGATTTCTTGACTTTTTTATATGTTCTAGGTACCAGTCTTTTTTCAGATTTATTTGTTACAGTATTTCCTTCCAATTTGTGAATTCTTTCCACTCTTTATGATGCCTTTTAATTAACATTAGTTCTTATCTTTAACATCATTAAATTTATCAACCTTTTTCTTATGTTGTCTCTGCTACTTGTATATATGTGTGTTTAAGAAAACTTTCTTTACCATCACATCTTAAAAAATATTCTCCCATATATTTTACAAACGTTTGTAGCTTGCCTTTCACATCTAGCTTCCTAAGACAACTGAAATTGACTTCTGACATGAAAAGTAGGATTCTAATTTCATTTTTATTCCATCAAGATAATTATGTGTCCTAACTTCATTTACTCAAAAATGTTTCTCTACTATTTTGCATAAATCAGGTTAGTGTTTTTATAGATGCTTTTCTATGTCCTCATTTCACTAGTTAATTTGCCTATTCCTTCACCATTAAACCATTGTAATAATTACTGTAGTAATAAAATAATTCTTGGTATACAAAAAGGCAAGTCTCCCGCACTTCCCTCTACGTCGTGATTAATTGGTTATTCTTTACTCCTTGCTCAATCACATAAATTTCAAATAAGTTTGTCAAATTATGCATGTGCACACACACATACACACACACACACACATATTCACATTTACATAGAAGCCTGTTAAGATTTTGATTAGAATTGCTTAAATCTATTAATATAATACTGTGACTTTTAATCAATGAACATGATATATATCTCCATTATTTGGTATTTTTTCAATGTTTTCAAAATTTTCTTTTTTATACATAAAGGGCATGCATAACTTCTTTTAAATTACTCCCAGATACTTTATATTCTTTGTATTTTGTATTATAATTTCTTGCTTTCTCATGTACAGAAATGTGACTGATTTGTAGATAATGATTTTCTTATCCAAAAAACTTTCTAAATTCTCTCATTAAACTAGTTAATTGTATTCCTCTCATCTTTGATTTATCAGTTCTCAGAAGGGTGAGTTAAAATTTCCTACCAATATTTTAATTTTTTTAAGATGTCTTAATAGACCTTCTCCTACCTGGCTAGAAGTACAGACTATTTTCATTTTTGTGAGATTCACCTATGGCTTTATTTCTAGTTTTCCCACCTAATTATGCATTCCTAAACAATATGATTTAGTGTTGCCTATTGTTCAAATTCATATAATTTAATTACACACTATGTATAATGTTATGTCTAGTTTCTTTCTCTCAATTCACCTTTTTGTGTTGTTGAGTTTCTGTTTTTCATAACTGCTGTATACTACTCTGTTGCTTAACTACTCTATGACTTAAATAGTCATTCAAGTGTTAAGAATATTTCTTACTTACAAAACAGAAATAGAGTCACAGATGTAGAAAATAAACTTATGGTTACCAGGGGGGAAAGGCGAGGGGAGAGATAAATTAGGAGATTGGGATTGACATATACACGCTGCTATATATAAAATAGATAACTAATAAGGACCTACTGTATAGCACAGGAAACTCTACTCAATACTCTTTAAAGACCTAGATGGGAAAAGAATCTAAAAAAGCAAGAGTGGCTATGCATATATGTATAAATGATTCACTTTGCTGTACAACAGAAACTAACACAACATTGTAAATCAACTATATTCCAATAAAAAATTTTTTAAAAAAGAATATTTTCAGGTCACTGCAACACTGAAAATTCAGGCTACAATTATGGATTAAAAACCAGTTCATTTTTGCTAATTTTCAGGATAAGTTTTTACACCTCCAATCAGCACCAATGTTCAGAACAGAACAATTATATTTAGCATTTCTTAGGGTAATTAGTTAACTATTTCTAGTTTGTCTTTATACCAATGGTGACGTCTTTCGTGATTGCAGTTTTATAGGAAGTCTCCTATTTGACTTCCTACCTTGTGTTTTTATTCCTATCCACTAAGACCTATGAAACTCAAATTTACTCAGTTTTACAAATGCCTTCAAGGCAAGATCCAGCTTGTGTCTTGCCTATTTCTTTTAGCATGTACCTTTACTTAGTCTTTGGCCTGACTATTCCTTTATTTCTTGTCAGCAATCTGATGTATTTAAGGATGTCCTTTTAATGATATCCAAAGTTGTAGCTGCTGTTAGTAAGAGGCTCAATCTTGGTACCTAGTTCACCATATTGCAAGAAAAGGAAGTAATTACATGCAATTTTTCGGTGTGCTTCCATAGCAATTTTTTAAATGGCCCGGAATTTTTTCACAATTCTCCCATTGAGAAGTGCAATCTACATCCCCACTCCTTGAATCTGAGCCCTGTGACTGCTTGAACAGTGGGATGCACTATAAATGACACTGTGCTTTCAGGCTCAGGCCTTAAGAAAAATGTAGCATGTACTTCTCATTTCTTGGGACATTTTGCTCTTTCAAATTACATCATGTTGCAAATATTTACTTGTTTAACTATTCCCACTAGTTGATCCAGTGCTCAATTATCTCAATCACCAAACCAGGCAAATCAAAGTTGTGGTCTCAACAATTATTCTACATGTTCTGCATAACTCATGAGTGTAATAAATGCATAGCAAAGTATTCATAACATTTTCAGAGAAAAGAAAATTATTGTGAGTGTAATTAATGACTTCATTCATATTTAATATATACAATGGGTACTAAGCATATATTGAGCATCAAATAATAATGAGATCATGCAAAATATATAATAAGAAATAGATATTTTTTAAAGCACATGTATTATTTGGAAAAAATGTAATTCAAAAGATATAAAGTGGGTGATTATTTGATGTGAAATAAATATAAAAGGCAAATAATACTGTCTGAAACTATGATTCACAGCTGGTACTCCAAATTAGAATCATATAGGGTTTTAAAAAAATACAAATAGCCAAGCCCCATTAATACCCAAGGAGGCATGGTTGAAAAGAACTGGTTAAAGCAGTGGTTCTCAACCGTGGCTTAACATTATAATCATTTGTGAAGATTTTAAAGAACAAATTTGCAGGCTGTATTCCAGGCCAATTAATTCAGAATCTCTGGGGGTGGGATCCATGCATCAGTACTTTCTAAAGCTTCCAGACTTTTCCAATGTGCAGCCAAGTTGAGGACAACTCATCTAAAATATCTGATTGGTTGCATACACTATAATATAGGAGAAAGACTTAAAAATTAAAAATTCTATATAATAATGTTTGTATTCCTATTAACAGTTCAGTTTAAATTAATGTAAAATTTGACTACAAACTCTCTTTAGTACATTTTTCTCAGATTAAGAAAAATGAATCCTCTCTTACAAAGAAAATTCAGTGATTGATAGAAAATTTAAATGAATGGTCTATTCAACTTGGAGAAACTAAGAACGTTTTTCTAATCAAGAAAGTAAATTATTCGATCAAAGCCAGAATCTGATATTAATTTAACACTACACAAGCATGGTTTCCTGCCCAAGTAAAGAAGCAAAATACTGAATATATTTCATTCAATCATAAAAAATATTTTTGATCATCTTGATGTACTAGTCATTGGCTTAAATGCTGGAGACATAGTAGTGAGAAAAATCAAAGATGCCTACTCACTAGACACTTACAATCTAACGTGAAACAGACAATTTTAAAAATCACGCCCATATCTGTGTAATGACAAGCCATAAATGGGACTATGAAAGAAAGATTCAGAGTGCTATAAGACATCTTATAGGAGAACAAGGAAGAAGTGACACTATGCCAAACCTTATGAAAGTGGCAGCTTCCACTTCCTGTTTATCGGATCCTCATTCTTAGAATCTAGCTATCATGATATAAGGAAGCACAATCAACACGTGGAGTGATCTACATGAAGAGCCAATGCCCATGGGACAGAGTCTTGGCTGAGTGCCAGCCAAGAGCCAACCCCAAATTGTCATTCATAAGCATGAGCAATCTGGAAAAGTAAATCATACAGTCCCCTCTTTCCTCCAGTGTGGGGAGTCAGGAAGGGCTTCTTGGAAAGTTTACTTCTGAAGAGAGAGCAGGAGTTATGTGCAAATGCCTCTGGAAGAAAGGTTGCTTACAGTTATGACCTACCTGCTAGTCACAATATTTTAATTGGGCAATTGACTGGATTATGTGGAAATCTAATGACCAATACTTTAAAAATATTTTGAGTTAGAAAACAAAGGAAAATCAAATATATTTTGCATACAACATCACTATTAATTTCATATTAACAGGACCAAAATGATACTAAAGGTAAAAGCAGTATATGGTAAAAAATGTGACTAATGGCAGACATAGATAGATCAAAAGCAATTTTTTAAATTCACTCTATAATTTTCATATCTAACCATGTTCACTAGAATATTATGTTATTTTGTTAAACCACAAAAGATGTTTTTTTAAGGACCCAGTAAAAGTGTATGAGATCAATAAACTTTTTATCCTGCTTTTATTTTAGATTAAAAGAGAGTAAAAATGAAGTCTTCTCATCAGTTCCTGTGAAATACTTGTATTGAGTCGAGTCGTATGAGTTCCAACACTCGAATACCTGTGCACACACTTAAATATTTAGTTTCAAACCATTGATTATGAATTATACTCACATTTATCTAAGCACATCCTTGCATAAATATTCCGATGTAAAGGGGAGCTGGAAGATGAGCGAAGCATCGTCATTATATTCAGCTCTTTGCCTGCAATTTAGAAATAAATGGATGTTGAAGTGTTTTCCTGTCCATGTATTGCCCTTTTCCTGGCACTTATCAAGATATAATTGAAAATAGTGATACAGTATTAAGGCTCAGAGAAAAATCCTGACGTGTAATGGATTAAAGCACAGAATTAGTCAGACCTTATGATTTTCAGACAGCTTCTGCAACTGCTTCCCTATGATTCACCAGTGAGCTGAAATGAGCATGAATTTTTACCCTTTTCAGTGCTCAAATACATTCATGACCTACCAGCTCTTTTTCAGAAAGCCCATGCCCTCTCTTAAGCCTCATTGTGGTCTCCAACATCAGCAAGAAATTATAATTTCTTGAGTTAAGTACTCAGCTACACAGTAGTTCATGCTGTCCTCCTTTTTTAATGTATCCCATTGGGTAGTAACAGTGTTCAGATTTATTTTTCATAATTTAGAACTTGCCTTATAAAATATTAAAATGCTTATTAATGTTTGGAAAAGTGTCAGAGACACTAATATATATTGCAAGCAGCACAATGCTGTTCTTCAGCCTCATACTAATTAGCCATACATGTAAAAATACCTCAATTAAATTTTGTCTTCATTGTTCCAAAGGCAAATAGAAAAGAGGACATAGAAACACATTTAAAGACTCTTAGGACAAGTTTGTGTTTATCTGAAACTGTAACCATTGGCTCAAACTGGTCAGATCACATTTACGAACACACATTATGTACAATAATTTTAAAAGGTTTCTCATCTTCTCACTGATAAACAGAAAACAGTGAATTCCCATATATTATTAAAAAACAAAATAAAATTCATACACTTCCAAATTATGAATCTTTTGTGTTTCTCAGTCACTGTTACCATACCATGTCAAGCACTTTTTTTCTTTCAAGAATGATAATGAATTCAAGTTGTTCCATTCACCCTTCTGACTGACTCCTATAAGCTGCATTTGCCAGATAACTAAAAATATCCAAAAATATTAAAAAATAACCCTCTTCCCATGGAGAATTACTGTACATATATATATATATATATATATATAGTACTCACTTCAGCTGATCTCACTAATCAAAAAGTAAAATTATTTTACAAAATCATACGTTATGGTGTCTGAGATCCATATTTCTACAAACAGAATTACCAAGCAATAACTTGTGCCTCCTGACACCAGTCATCAATATAGTAGTCAACATCAAGCAAGATTAACAATAAATTAGATCAATACTAAAGATGATTCATTAATTTTGATTTTTAATTTTAGCAGCATTAAATTTGTAGAAATGCGTTTTATAGGATTTTTGCAAATAAAGATGCTTTTGACCTGTTTGCTACTTGTTGATCTTTCCTGGAATAGAAGATAACAGAAGTGAAAAATTAAGCACTAGGCAAAATAAATTCCCCATTACTGGAATTTTTGACATACTGCCGTTGCACCAATTTCACCAATAACCTCAATTTAATGAATTAATCACAGATTAGCAATTCTGCCCTGTATGTTAATGTGGTTAAGACCAAATTTGTATTTCTCTTCTAGGTGACCTCCTTGTTTCCATTGTGAGAGTGCATCCTGCTTTTCCTAATACTAGTGAGCAACACTGGGCAACTGTTTCACCCCTATGAGCCTCAGTTTTCCAATCGCATAGAAATAATATGATAGAAATAATAGTACCAACCTCCAAAGAAATAATTAAATGAGACAATTTTCATAAATCACTAATCACAATGTAATCCCTTGAAAAGTATTAGCTCTTATTGCCCTGTTAAACATATAAAAAGCCATAATTTCTGAAATGATTACATTCAATATTTTCAGTGATCTAAGATCAAAGCAAATGTTTAGAAAGTTATGTAAGTTATGAAGGGAGGAATAGGAAATAAGGCATTGTAAACTTCAACTGGATGAGTACTTTCCATATCCCCTAGAGCACAATGCTATCATTCAGAAGATTTTCTATGTTTATGCTTCTTTCATCATGAAATTTATTATTTCTATTTCAGATAGATGTTGTTGGTTTTTAACTGGAACACACAGATTAAGGTCAACGTTGTTTTTTGTTTTTGTTTTTGTTTTTTTGTGGTACGCTGGCCTCTCAGTGTTGTGGCCTCTCCCTTTGCGGAGCACAGGCTCCGGACACGCAGGCTCAGCAGCCATGGCTCACAGGCCCAGCTGCTCCGCGGCATGTGGGATCTTCCCCGACCGGGGCACGAACCCGTGTCCCCTGCATCTGCAGGCGGACTCTCAACCACTGCGCCACCAAGGAAGCACTAGGTCAACGTTTTTAAAAAGTATTTTATGAGGAAATTATAATATGCTATTTACCCAGAGAAGGTTGACAAGCCATCTTTGATCATTTTTACTATAAAAACATATATTGTGATCTTGACTGTGAGAGAGTCGAGTTTTGCGTGAGTGCACACAAGGACACAAGGTATTGCAAACAGGTGGATGACTGAGTGCAAGTCGACTGGCAGGAAATTAATAGGAAATGATTTTCAGTGGAGGGTACTGACTGATGCCTGTGCATTAGCCTGCATTATTGTTAATGGAGTATCACCATATGAATTATGGAATAAGATAACTCAAGAGACTGTAAGAAATTCTTATTTACTCTTTGTGACTGAGGATTAAAATTTTGTTGGTGTGAAATCTACTGTGAATAATACATATGTTATGAAACTTTGGCCCAGAAGGATTAAAATACACTGTTTTTTTGTCATTTCATTGCCGTCTTCTCTTAAGCCTTGAGGTTTTCATAGAGACCAAAAGTTAAATAAGATCAAGAAATAGGATTATCTGTCCTTTTCCTTCTCTCCCCCTCCCATCTCTCTCTCTTTCTTCCTAAAAGATTAAAGAAGCACCGTTCCCTACTGTAGATAAGTAAATTAAAAATAAGATGACACAATTCATAAATTAATAAAGAAGATATATAAATGTTTGTTCACTTCATATTTATTAAGAAGAGTTTTCAGTGTATAATTGAATAATAAGCTTATCATCAGAAATATCTGCTAACAGACCTTACTGATTCCTCTGCAGTATACATTGTAGGTATGATGTTTCTCTTAATTTTTCCTTATAAAAATATGTGACTTTAGAATACTGAGCATTATTAATTTACATTTTGTTTTATTTAAATCTCTCTCTATATTGTGATAAATTTGTATAACTTTTACCATCTGTTGTGGAATCTTTTATTAATACACAGCAGTATTTATTACTTTTTGGGAGAATTACAAACCAATTTTAAGAAACTAATGAAAGCCATTCCCAGAAAAGACACATATAAAATTTAAATACACACAGAGACATACACATTTTTCTACAATATGAAGGGGCTTATATATACCTTGAAACCCATCCTTTCAAATTAGGACCATAAATTAAAAATCCAGATCAAAGGTTATTTTACCCTGAGGCTACATAGTGTTTATGCTTTTGACAGTTTCCAAGACTCTGAATCAAAAGACATGGTGTCCTCTCCAAACTCCACTCCTCATTTAAACTTAATAGCCTCATTTATAAAATAAAAAGAGGGGGAGCTTCAAGATGGTGGAAGAGTAAGACGTGGAGATAACCTTCCTCCCCACAAATACATCAGAAATACATCTACACGTGGAACACCTCCTACAGAACACCTACTGAACGCTGGTAGAAGACCTGAGACTTCCCAAAATGCAAGAAACTCCCCATGTACCTGGGCAGGGCAAAAGAAAAAAGTAAAAAGCAGAGACAAAAGATTAGGGACAGGACCCTGCACCAGTGGCAGGGAGCTGTGCAGGAAGAAAGGTTTCCACACACTAGGAGGCCCCTTCACAGGCGGAGACTATGATAGGGCGGGGGGAGCCTCAGAGCCACGGAGGAGAGCACAGTAACAGGGGTACGGAGGGCAAAGTGGAGAGATTCCCACACAGAGGATCGGTGCCTACCTGCACTCACCAGCCCAAGAGGCTTGTCTGCTCACCTGCCAGGGTGTGTGCAGGCTGGGAGCGGAGGCTCGGGCTTCGGAGGTCAGATCCCAGGGAGAGGACTGGGGTTGGCTGCGTGAACACAGCCTGAAGGGGTTAGTGCACCACGGCTAGCCAGGAGGGAGTCCGGGAAAAAAGTCTGGAGCAGAGGAAGAGAAGCGAGACTTTTTCTTACCTCTTTGTTTCCTGGTGCGTGAGAAGAGGGGATTAAGAGCGCCACTTAAAGGAGCTCCAGAGACGGGTGTGAGCCGCGACTATCAGTGCGGATCCCAGAGACGGGCATGAGACGTTAAGGCTGCTGCTGCCGCCATCAAGAAGCCTGTGTGCAGCACATGTCACTCTCCACACCTCCTCTCCCATGAGCCTGTGCAGCCCGCCACTGCCAGGGTCTCGTGATCCAGGGACAGCTTCCCCAGGAGAATGCAAGGGGCGTCTCAGGCTGGTGCAACTTCACGCCGGCCTCTGCCACGCAGGCTCGCCCCGCACTCCGTACCCCTCCCTCTCCCCGGCCTGAGTGAGCCAAAGCCCCCGAATCAGCTGCTCCTTTAACCCTGTCCTGTCTGAGGGAAGAACAGACGCCCTCAGGGGACCTACACGCAGAGGCGGGGCCAAATCCAAAGCTGAAACCCCGGAGCTGTGCAAACAAAGAAGAGAAAGGGAAATCTCTCCCAGCAGCCTCAGGAACAGCAGATTAAATCTCCACAATCAGCTTAATGTACCCTGCATCTCTGAAATACCCAAATAGACAACGAATCATCCCAAACTGAGGAGGTGGACTTTGGAAGCAACGTTATATATATATTTTTTCCCCTTTTTCTCTCTTTGTGTTTATATGTATGCTTCTGCGTTGATTTTGTCTGTATAGCTTTGCTTTTACCATTTGTCCTAGGGTTCTGTCTATCCATTTTTTGTTGTTGTTGTTGTTTTAGTATAGTTTTTAGTGCTTGTTATCATTGGTGGATTTATTTTCTGGTTTGGTTGCTCTTCCTTCTTTTTTTCTTTCTTTTTCATATTAATTTTTAAAAATTTTAATAATTATTTTTTATTTTAATTATTTTATTTTACTTTGTTTTATGTTCTTCTTACTTTCTTTCTTTTTTTCTACCTTTTATTCTGAGCCGTGTGGATGACAGGCTCTTGGTGCTCCAGCCAGGCGTCAGTCCTGTGCCTCTGATGTGGGAGAGCCAAGTTCAAGACACTGGTCCACAAGAGACCTCCCAGCTCCACGTAATATCAAACAGCAAAAATCTCACAGAGATCCCCATCTCAATGCCAAGACCCCGCTCCACTCAACTACCAGCAAGCTACAGTGCAGGACACCCTATGCCAAACAACTAGCAAGACAGGAACATAACCCCATCCATTAGCAGAGAGGCTGCCTAAAATCATAATAGGGCCACAGACACCCCAGAAAACACCATCAGATGTAGATCTGCCCACCAGAAAAACAAAATCCAGCCTCATCTACCAGAACACAGGCACTAGTCCCCTCCACCAGGAAGCCAAGACAACCCACTGAACAAACTTTAGCCACTGGGGACAGACACCAAAAACAATGGGAACTACAAACATGCAGCCTGCAAAAAGGAGACCCCAAACACAGTAAGATAAGCAAAATGAGAAGACAGAGAAACACACAGCAGTTGAAGGAGCAAGGCAAAAACCCACCAGAACTAACAAATGAAGATGAAATAGGCAGTCTACCTGAAAATGAATTCAGAATAATGATAGTAAACATGATCCAAAATCTTGGAAAAAGAATGGAGAAAATAAATGTTTAACAAGGACCTAGAAGAACTAAAGAGCAAACAAACAGTAATGAACAATACAATAAATGAAATTAAAAATTCTCTAGATGGGATCAATAGCAGAATAACTGATGCAGAAGAACTGATAAGTGACCTGGAAGATAAAATAGTGGAAATAACTACTGCATAGCAGAAAAAAGAAAAAAGAATGAGAAGAATTGAGAACAGTCTCAGAGACCTCTGGGACAACACTAAACACACCAACATTTGAATTATAGGGGTCCCAGAAGAAGAGAAAAAGAAAGGGACTGAGAAAATATTTGAAAAGATTATAGTTGAAAACTTCCTTAACAGGGGAAAGGAAATACTTAATCAATTCCAGGAAGCACAGAGAGTCCCATATAGGAAAAATCCAAGGAGAAACATGCGAAGACACATATTAATCAAACTATCAAAAATTAGATACAAAGAAAAAATATTAAAAGCAGCAAGGGAAGAACAGCAAATAACACACAAGGGAATCCCCATAAGATTAACAGCTGATCTTTCAGCAGACACTTTGCAAACCAGAAGGAGTTGCAGGACATATTGAAAGTGATGAAGGAGAAACACCTGCAACCAAGATTACTCTCCCCAGCAAGGATCCCACTCAGATTTGATAGAAAAATTAAAACCTTTACAGACAAGCAAATGCTAAGAGAATTCAGCACCACCGACCAGCTCTACAACAAATGCTAAAGGAACTTCTCTAGGCAGGAAACACAAGAGAAGGAAAAGACCTACAATAACAAACCCAAAACAATTAAGAAAATGGTAAAAGGAAAATACAGATCAATAATTACCTTAAAGGTAAATGCATTAAATGCTCCCACCAAAAGACACATACTGGCTGAATGGATACAAAAACAAGAGCCATGTATATACTGTCTACAAGAGACCCACTTCAGACCTAGGGACACATACAGACTGAGAGTGAGGGGATGAAAAAAGATATTCCATACAAATGGAAATCAAAAGAAAGCTAAAGTAGCTATTCTCCTATCAGACAAAAGAGACTTTAAAACAAAGACTATTACAAGAGAGAAAGAAGGACATTACATAATGATCAAGAGATCAATCCAAGAAGAATATATAACAATTGTAAATATTTATGCATCCAACATAGGAGCACCTCAATACATAAGGCAAATACTAACAGCCATAAAAGGGGAAATCGACAGTAACACAATCATAGTAGGGGACTTTAACACCCCACTTTCACCAATGAACAGATCATCCAAAATGAAAATAAATAAGAAAACACAAGTTTTAAATGATACATTAAACAAGATGGACTTAATTCGTATTTGTAGGACTGTCCATCCAAAAACAACAGAATACACATTCTTCTCAAGTGCTCATGGAACATTCTCCAGGATAGATCATATCTTTGGTCACAAAACAAGTCTTGGTAAATTTAAGAAAATTGAAAACGTATCAAGTATCTTTTCCGACTACAACGCTATGAGACCAGATATCTATTACAGGAAAAAAATCTGTAAAAAATACACATGGAGGCTAAACAATACACTACTTAATAACCAAGAGATCACTGAAGAAATCAAAGAGTAAACCAAAAAATACCTAGAAAAAAATGACAATGCAAACATGAAAACCCAATACCTATGGGATGCAGTAAAAGCAGTTCTAAGAGGGAAGTTTATAGCAATACAATCCTACCTTAAGAAACAAGAAACATCTCAAAAAAAAAAAAAAAAAAAAAAAACCTAACCTTACACCTAAAGCAACTAGAGAAAGAGGAACAAAAAAAACCCCAAAATTAGCAGAAGGAAAGAAACCATAAAGATCAGAAATAAATGAAAAAGAAATGAAGGAAACGATAGCAAAGATCAATAAAACTAAAAGCTGGTTCTTTGAGAAGATAAACAAAATTGATAAACCATTAGCTAGACTCATCAAGAAATAAAGGGAGAAGACTCAAATTAATTGAATTAGAAATGAAAAAGGAGGGCTTCCCTGGTGGCCCAGTGGCTGAGAATCTGCCTGCTGATGCAGGGGACACGGGTTTGTGCCCTGGTCCGGGTAGATCCCACATGCCGCGAAGCAGCTGGGCCCATGAGCCATGGCAGCTGAGCCTGCATGTCCGGAGCCTGTGCTTTGCAATGGGAGAGGCCACAACAGTGAGAAGCCCACGTACCGCAAAAAAAAAAAAATGAAAAAGGAGAATTAGTAACAATTGACACTGCAGAAATACACAGGATCATAAGAGATTACTACAAGCAACTATATGCGAATAAAATAGACAACCAGGAAGAAATGGACAAATTCTTAGAAAAGCACAACCTTCCGTGACTGAATCAGGAAGAAATAGAAAATATGATCAGATCAATCACAAGTAATAAAATTGAAACCATGATTAAAAATCTTCCAGCAGGGCTTCCCTGGTGGCGCAGTGGTTGAGAGTCCACCTGCTCATGCCACAGAGCAATTAAGCCTGTGCCTCACTACTACCAAGCCCGTGCTCTAGAGCCCACGAGCCACAACTACTGAGCCCATGTGCCACAACTACCAAAGACTGGATGCCTAGAACCCCTGCTCCGCAACAAGAGAAGCCACCGCAATGAGAAGCACATGCACGGCAACAAAGAGCAGCTCCTGCTTACCGCAACTAGAGAAAACCCACACACAGCAGTGAAGACCCAACGCAGCCATAAATAAATAAATTTTTTTAAAAAGAAATAAACCTGTCCATATTTATATATGATATGATTATCTATGTAAAAACTGAAGGAATCTACAAAAAAATTCTAGAACTAATAAGTCAGTTTACCAAGTTTGCAGGATATAAATTAACACAAAAAATCAATCATATTTCCACATACTAGCAATGTACAATTGGAAACCAAAGTTTTAAAAAAGAATTACATTTACAAAAAATAAAATACTTATGTATAAATCAAACATAACATACACAGGATCTCTGTAATAAAAAAATACAAACTCTAAAGAAAGACATTAAAGAAGAAGTGAATAAACAGAGAGACATATCATTTGAATTAGAAAATTCGACATAGGAAAGGTGCTAAATCTCCTCAAATGAACCTACAGATTTAATGCAACAAAATATCATAAGTCAGCCCTGTGCCTTTGGTAGAAATGATTGACTTACACTTAGCTAGGTGCACAGGGCCAGGAGACAGACTGCATGGTTCAAATCCCATATTTACCTCTTCATTTGTGACAACATAGATGGACTTGGAGGGTATTATTCTTAGTGAAATAAATCAGACAGAAAAACACAAATACTGTATGATATCATTTATATGTGGAATCTAAAAAATAAAACAAACTAGTGAATATAACAAAAAGAAACAGACTCACAGATATAGAAAACAAACCAGTAGTTACCAGTGGGGAGAGGGAAGGGGGAAGGCGCAACATAGAGATAGGGGTTTAAGAGGTACAAACTACCAAGCATAAAGGATATACTGTACAGTGTAGGGAATATAGGCAATATTTTATAATAACTATAAATGGAGTATGAACTTTAAAGATTGTGAATCACTATGCTGTATACTTGAAACTTATACAATATTATAGATCAACTATACCTCAATACAAAAATGTATCATAAAATTTTTTGTAGCTATGGACAAGGTAATGTTAACTATATTTGGAAAATAAAAGGAACTAGAATAGCTAAAATAATTTTGAAAAGAAAACTAAAATTGAAGAAATCAAACAACCCAATTTTAAAACTTGCTGTGGGGTTACTGTAATCAAGATGGTATGGTACTGGTAAAGGGTAATTGGTAATTACCTTGGTAACTGGTAATTGGTCTAAACATAGACCAATAGAACACTTCAGAAAGTCCAGAAACTGACCCATACAGATATGGCAAATAGATTTTTCACAAATGTGAAAAAGTGATTCTGTATAGACAGAATGAATAGACTTTACAACAAAATGATGCTGGAACAACTGGATAACTGTGTGAAAAAAAATGAACACTGACTTAAACTTCATGAAAATTATTATATACAAAAATTAACACAAAATAGCTCCTAACTCTAAATATAAAAGGTAAAACTTTTAAAAGAAAACATGGGAGAAAATGTTAATGATCTGAAGTTGGGCGATGAAATCTTATATAATAATAAATAATACTGTGTTGAAATTAAGAGGGACTGTTAAGAGAATGAAAAGACAATCTATAGACTGGGGAAAATATTTGCAAATCACATAACCAACAAAGGACTTATGTTTAGATAAAAGAACTTTCAAACTCCAAAGTAAGAAAACAAACTAATTAAAAAATGGGTAAAAATCTTGGACCCTTCACCAAAGAGGATATAAGGATGGTATAAAAGCACATGAAAAGATGTTCAATATCATTAGCCATTAAGGAAATGAAAAGTAAAGCCATGATGATATATCACTACACACTATTAGAATGGCTAAAAAAAAAACAACAAACAAACAAAACGAACAACACTGGTAATACCAAGCTCTGGCAAGCATGCAAAGAAACTGGAGCTCTCTTACCTTGCTGGCGGGAATGCAAAGTGGTATAGCTACTATGAAAAATGGTTTCATAGTTTTTTACAAAAGTAAGCATACACTTACTTGATGACCCAGTAGTGCCATTCCTGGGTACATAAATGTTTATAGCAGCTATATTCATAATTTCCAAAACTTTGAAACAAGCCAGTTTCAAAATGTTACATACTTTCAAATTCTTTTTATATGACATTCTTGCAAAGATACAACTAAAATGATGGAAAACAGATTAGTGGTTGTCAGGTATTTGGCGTGTTGGGAGCACATGACTTTTTGATACACAAGGGAGTTTTGGCAATAAAGAGCTGTTCCACATCGTGATAGAGGTGGTGGTGATCACATGAATCTATACATGTGTTAAAATTCATAGAACCAAAAAAAGTCAATTTTACTGTATAATAACTTAAAAATTAAAATATAGTTGCAAGACAAATGACAGAAATGTTAGGATAGAGGAAGAGAAAAAGATAAAAATACTTCAGTGATCAAATAATGATTATTATGCTTGCCATAATGAGTTTATATTTATAATCTCTATGTCTCTGATAGTAAAATAAAACCATGTATTCTGTTTCCTATAAATCCTGAATATAATAGTTTTTGTGCCTGATGGATGCCCTAACACATGGTGCCTGACTGATGGCTATCAGCTCACATATTGTACACCACTTAAACACTGTGACAGGGGAGAAATTTCTGTTTGGGGATTTTTGCTGGCTTCTATGGCTTTTGAATTATGAGGTACAAACTAGCCACATGTCTTTTTCTATAAATCTAGTAATAAATTTATCTCCTATCTGAGTTGTACATAGGAACAAGAACATAAAGGTAATACATTCTGACATAAGGGGTGAAGGTGGGGATAGACTCATTTCCCATTTTCCTTCTTCATTATGGGTAGGAGCATTAACTGTTGTCCTGGCTAAGTTCCAACTCTGGTGATTACTTTCACCCCAAAATTCCCACAGTAGTTTTAATTGAACAATTTATTTTCTACTTCCTGTCTTAAATCATATGCCTATGCCTATCTCTTTATCTAAGGTAAAATTCAAGAGGCTGTGGATGTTGTCATTCTCATAGAAAAAGCAGTACACTTTTTTAAAAAAGTATTTTATTCTCTTTCTGGATAAAAAAAAGCGGAGTAAGGTTAAAGTAATAAAGTCTCCTTCTTCAATGTAAAGGTAATTTAAACAGTCTACTTACAAATATTTGATATCATTGAGTCTTCCTAATACACAAAAAACAGCAAGGCAGTGGACTCGTTAACATCTGATATTTTTGTAATACCTGAGAAAACATTAGATCTGCATTTTTCATTCTCCGTGTCAAAGAGATATCCACACTAGTAGAAACAGTGACCAGCCATACCCACCTATAAGTTTTCAGAAATGGTTTTTCATTTTTTTTTCTGGGCATCAGAAGGTAATCCTGAAATCTAAATGTCAATCCTAAGTGAGTATAAGGTACTTTAATAAAGAAATGAGGCATTATTATTATAACGAAATACAACAGCCCTTTTTTGAAGATGGATTTGATCAGCAGGTCCCAAACTTGCCTAAGAATTGAGACACTTGCTTAAAATACAGATCTCCAGGCCTCTCTTGGAAATCAGAGGAAAAGTTGTTATAAAAGAAAATTTGACTTTAAAAACCCTCCATCATCCTTCCCAATCCAAAGTCTTCATGCCAATTCCCCATCCACCAGCCCACATAAGGCTCTCTCATCTCAAGACTGGCTACAAAGTGGAATTATCTGACAAGATTTTAAACTGATGCCTGATCCCACTGCAAAAGATTCTGATTTGCTAGTTTAGAGAAGAAGAGTAGGGATTTGGTATTTACGAAGTTCCCCAGTTGATTCCAATGTGCACCCAAAGTTGAGAACTGAATAAGAATGGTGCTAGAATAATCCAGAACAAAAATGATGATACTTCTGCCATGGCTTTCTAGGGCACACTAGAGCAGCACATTGGGTTCCACAGAGATGCAATGACTAAGTATAACAGAAAGCACAACAAGCTCAAGAATGACACGGATCTGGATTTGAATCCCAGATCCATCAGTTTTAACATGAACTACTGCCACTTAAAAGATGATTTGCCTGAGCCTCAGTTTCCCAGTTATGGAATAGGGAAAATAATGCCCATGAGTCAAACAGGTGAACCACTTGCCTACCATATTCAACTTTCTCTTCTGCCTTAGCCAACCCTTTCCATAGGCCCAGGAAGTTACTGTCTTATGGGTGGGGCGACCCTCTCTCTCCATCTACCTAGAAGGGTTCTGCTTATGCTTATTATCAGCTTTTATTCTCAGAAGTTCTCCAGTTTGGAATATTAACTAAGTAGTCATCTTTCCCATATACATTTTCCACTCATCACTGAAAATTGACTTCCTTTAAGGTAGAAAACTGACCTATAGAATGAACTGAACCTATCAGATTCTATATATAACGTTAACTAAAAGACGGAGTATATAAGTCATATAAATCTATCTATGCTTCATAGCAAAGTACCCAAAAACTTAGTGGCTTAACACAACATGTATTATATCATAATTCCTATAGGTCAGGAATCCAGGGGTGATCTCTCTGCTTCAAGGTCTATCACTGCAATTAAGTTGTTCCGTCCTAGTGATGAAGAAATAGCAGCTACTTTAGACTTATTGGTAAAACAACTGCATGTCAGAGGATGCGAAATAAGTCCAACAAAAATTCAGAGAACTTCTACCTCTGTGAAATTTCTCAGGGTCCAGTGGTATAGGGCATGTTGAGAGAGTGAAGAAAAAGATGAAAAAAAAATTGCAGGCAGGATTTATACATTTTCAGGCTGAAGCAGTTAGCTGTAGTAAGCTCGTAAAAAGGTCAGTTAGGGCATTATATTCATGAGTAGTCAATTACTCACCAGAAAAACAAACAACAACAAAAAAACAGTTCCAATTTTCCAGCAAACCTTCATCTATGAAGCAAATGCAACAGCTCTATGTATAAACTCTGCCAGGCCTTTTTAACCAACACCTTATCCTTTGGCCAGTTCTGCTCCTTTTTCCTTGTCAGAAACTTCTCACCGTGTAGCTCCACACCCAGGCAACTTCCCACTTTTCAAAAGTCCCCACTGAATTTCAGAGTCCATGCCATGAAATCCACGTGGGGTTTTTATTCCCTTTAATTTCCTTAAGTTAATTCAAATGGATTTTTGCTCCTGCAATCAGAGTCTTTCACTAAAACAATTTAACTGAGTTACTGCAAAGATTAAATGAAACAGTGCAGACAAATCGTGTAGAACTTAATTGAGACTCATAAATGAGGGTTTTCTAAGTCATGACTACAATTATTGAAAGGACCAACTAACTGAAGCATATGCAGAAGCAAGGGAATAGGTGGTTAAACAGTCTCAAAACCACATCTCACAAGGAATTGCTAAAGGAACCAAAGTGTTTAGTCAGGACAAGAGAATCCTCAGAAGGCACATGGCAAATTTATTTTCCAAATGTTGAAAGCCTATCATATGGAAGATGACTCCACACACATAAAAGCAGGAAGCTGTGTGTAATGAAGAGCATGGGTGGAAGTATTTTAAGGGATAAGTCCTTCTTCCCCATTAAAAGAACTCAAGCATAAAAAGCGTTGCTGGGAATGTAGAAGATTTAAACCAGATGATATTTAAAAGCTTTATAATTCTAAACATATACAAATTTGTGAAATAAAAGGAGAAATTTGATTTTTCTGGGCCTTAGTTTCCTGTTCTGTAAAATAGATATGATAGTAACTGTCTTATCTACCTGCGGTTGTTGGAAAAGTCCAGTGAGACTTTAGAAGACTATACAATATTCTATAAGATATAAATGGAAGAATCACCCCCTGACTAATTAAAATCTCCATAAAGATATGAGATGCATAATTTTAATCCTTAAATGAGATATTTATTGAGTCTTTATTATGTATTAGGTATTCCTTTAAGTTGTTAAAATACATTAGTAAACAAAACAAGGTAACAACTTAGTTTCATATATAATGTCGTATATGACCAAAACAATTCTTAATACTCTGGGGAATCTTAACCATGATAAATCTGCAACATGAGCTCAAGACTCAACCACCTTGCAAAACCATGGGGAAATAAAAAAAGAAAACACTGAGCAGCACCTACTAGCAGGAACTAGAAGGCCAGAGATAAAACTAGCTTTAGAAAAAGAAGAAAGTACTAATAGAGTGTTAATCTCAACCTTCCACTTACTCCCCTCACCCCCTTCCACCACCACTCCATCATTAATAAGAGTAGCTTTACCATTCAGCCTTCTCAGTATCCTGTTTTATCCCCAGGGTTTAAGGTCTCACAACACTATCTACTAAGGTAGTGCTTAGGACCTGTTTCCCTAACCACAGATAATCTGATAATTGGATCACTGACACTGCCCCTGCCTCCCAACTCCCCTTTGAGAATTACTATGGTTTTGACAAGTATGTTCTGAGAGGCTCCTTAGGAACCAGGCACTTGGTTCTAGGCACAGGGGATACAACAATGAATAAGATATTATTCTACCTTACTGTGTTTATAGTCTAAAGAGGATATAGATAGAGAATATATGTATAGAATATAGATATATAGATATCTTGTGTACTTGTGTGTGTGTATAAGAAAATTCACAATTTTCCTTTTTAGATCAACTCACAGGTAGATATCAAACAATTTTCCTTTGTAGATCAAATCAGCTGGAAATTTTCTCAAAATATATCCTTATATATTCTAATTTAGTAGATCTGAAGAAATGAAATTTGGAAATTAATTGATATTGGATTCCAAATCATTGTACCAACAAGAGAATTAGATTAAAAAATAAAATTAACTGACTAAGTTTTCTCTTCCACCATCCTATCCCATTTATAGCAAAAACCTTTAGTTTTATGTGGCTGATTTAAACAATGTGCATGATTTGGTATTTATTTCGTGCTCATTTGTAACACAGAACTTCATTTAAAGAATTTTCATATTTTAAAGTTTCTTTAAATGTTTATAACATAGCCCAGTCTTTCCTAAATCATTCCTAATATAAGAGCCTGTTTAATCAGAGAGCTATAACTACTGTATCTCAAATCAACTTGAGTAACTGTAGTAGTGAGTGACAAAGCCTTCAATAGCTTTGCTGAGCAGAATGTTTTTAAGTAGGAAACAGATGTAGAGCCTGTACTATATTTCTCTTTCCATCCACATTTTCAAGAATGGTGTGTGGCTTTGTTTATCTTTCCTGAAAGGTATAAGGCCTTTTGCACTGTTTCATTATTGTTACTGTTTCACTAAAAGAAGCTGACAGCTCTCTTAACATTTCCTTCTATTATTATGCACTCCACAACGCTCAGGTTATTTTCACTCCGATAGAATGAAAATACACCACACTTGATCTGAGTTGTTCTCCCTATAGAAGAATGAAGCCAAACTAACTACAGGTCCTAGACTGCTTCTATTGTTCTCTTGGATGATACTTAATCACCATCAGGTTTATAAAATTACTTTTTAGGTCAATGTAAGCAACACGGCATAGCACAATTGACACTAAAACCATAATCTTTTTTTTTTTTTCCCAAGGAAAATCTCAGATTTTAAAGGATATTTAGCAGGTACCCAAAGAAATAATAAAGCAGCTAGATATTTCTGAACGTTAAGAAGCAGGATATTATAGTGAAAAGAAATGGGCTATGGAGAGAGACCAACCTGGGTTTGAATCCTGGCTCTGACATTTTCACTGTAGCTTTAGGCTACCATAACTGATTATTTGCCTCATCCTTAACTATAAAATAAGATTTTAATACCAATCATTCAGGGTTGTTGAAATAAGTGAAGATGCATCATAAGCTCCTAATATAGTCTGAGAATAGTAACTAAATGAATGGACACCTGCATGAGAAAACATCTGCCCTTTAGGCAGTCAAAATGCATGTATTATGAACACCAACTAAATAAAACACGGTGTGAGACACCACAAAACCATTCAAATTCACTAGTAATAAAGGCCTTTTAGTTATTCATCTAGTATTTTTATCCAGTCTCTATCAGGAATGACTGATGGAATCATTAAATGTATAGGTTAACTTGTTCCTTTCATCAGTGAGATTATAGGTACATAATGAATCAATGAGTCATCCTTTCTGAAGCTGACCTTCAGGTTGCCACCCACACAATAATCTCTTCCTTTAGTTTCCCCCCTCCCCACCTCCTCATTTACTGGAGTGATAGACTCCTACAGGAGAAGAAGGGAGGGAGGGAGGGAGGGAGACGGGAAGGAAGGGAAGGGGAGGGGAGAGAAAAGAAGAGAAGGAAGAAAGACACAAATAGAAAACTCTAAGATTTGGTTTAACCTGATTTAAGAACAAGCTGTTTTATAACTCTCCTTAATGAATTAGTTTTGGTTTTGTTTTGGTCCTAAATAAGTGGTTAATGGAAGGTGACTAATAAATTTAGGAAAAAAATCTTATCCTTCACATATTTTTTTTCTATAAATTCAATGTTGCCTTCTTTCTTAATTAGGCAAGAAATACATGATCCACTCTATTTATAAAATGTTCAAATAATATACACACGTACCAAAACACAAAACTACTCTGCTACCTCCATCTGCTTCCCATTATTTTCTATTGTCAACAGTCCTTTCCTGCACTCAAATATAAATACAAAATATATACAACATGAATAGATGGATCAGTGCACGAATGATTAGACATTTGCAGTCAAGCAGCCTTGGGTTTAAATCCTGGCTCTTCTTCCCAGCTGTGTGACTTTGTGTGTATTACTAAATAACCCTAACCTCAGTTTCCTCATGTGTGAAAGGGGATAATAATGATACTTTTTTGCAGGGTCACTGTGAGAATTTAATTAGGTAAGTTATTCAAGTTCCTTAGCATAATGTCTGGCATAAAACAAACATGCAATAAATTGAGCTGTTATTGTTCTTTACATCTTCTTCATATATATATTTTTGTTAACTCCCTTGTTTTCTTACAATGAACTAATGTAATTCATTAATATATGTTATTTTTAATTTTCATTTATTTTATGTTCTAGTAGACTAAATTTTTTTAGAGCAGTTTTAGGTTCACAGCAAAATTGAGAGGAAGGTATAGAGAATTCCCATATGCTCCCTACCCCTACACATGCATAGCATCCCTCATTATCAACATCCTCTACCTGAATAGTCTACATTTGTCATAATTGAACAAACGTACCTACATTGATGATGAACTGACATTAATACAAAATCAGCATCCAAAGACCACAGTTTCCATTAGGAACACACTCCTGGTATTGTATATTTTATGGTTTAGACAAATTTATAATGGTATGTATCCATCCCTATAGTTTATACAGAGTAGTTTCTCTATTATTTTTTAAAAATTTATTTTATTTATTATTTTTGGCTGCGTAGGCTCTTTGTTGCTGTGCAGGGGCTTTCTCTGGTTGCGGCGAGCAGGGCTACTCTTCTTTGCAGTGTGTGCACTTCTCGTTGAGGTGGCTTCTCTTGTTGTGGAGCACGGGCTGTAGGCATGTGGGCTTCAGTAGCTGTTGTACGCGGGCTCAGTAGTTCTGGCTCACGGGCTCAAAAGCGCAGGTTCAGTAGTTGTGGCACATGGGCTTGGATGCTCTGCAGCATGTGGGATCTTCCCGGACCAGGGCTCGAACCCATGTCCCCTGCGTTGTAGGCAGATTCTTAACCACTGCGCCACCAGGGAAGCCCTAGTTTCTCTATTTTTAAAAATCTGAGTGCTTGCTGATATTCTAGAAATATCTTCTATTTAATAAGAATATTTCTTGCTTACCCTTCCATTAATGCTACTAGCTTCAGAATTTTGTGACACTTCCTTTTTATTTACCTGTGTGTTTTGCTTACATACGCCAACTTTTCTGTACATAAAGTGATGGTCACTCTGCTGTAGTATTCAAGCATCAATACAGGTATATCAATCACACTCTTCTCACAGAAGAAACAAGGGAGAAATTACAGAGAGCAGTGACAAAGTCCGAACACTGAACAAAAGAATGAGTAGAAAAGTGTCAACAAAATGTGTTCATTGCACACATCAAAATGAAGAAATATAGACAGAGAGGAAATCCATACAATATTGCAGACTGAGAAAAGTAACAGGAATACCTGTGAATAGTCTTACAAGAGAATAGTCTTCTCTTGAGAAACACTGTAGCAAGACAGGCTTAAAGATTTGCACAATTTCTGATCTGGTGTGGTACGAGAGCAATGAGAAGCTCATGGCAAAAACTATCCCCTTAGCTATCTGCCAAAATGCCTGAAATGTCACCGTAAGAGTTTTTATGTTTATATTCTTTATTAAAATGCAACGTCCATGGAAAGGGACATATTATGAGTTATCAGCCTACATGTAAGACAAAATGATTAAGGCTAATTGAGAGCAAGGCACTCTTGGTAAGGAAAACAGAACAGGTGTCTAAAGAGAAGGAACATTTCTGGTGTGGGAAGTTATGTTTGAATACAAGGGAAAGCCAAACTAAAAAGATAAGATAAAGGAAATTATTATATCAAAGACTAAAGTGAAAACAGTCTAAACGGGCAAAATTTCTCTCTTTCATTTAAGATAAGGACCTACAAGCCACTGTTATACCTAAGCCCTCCAGAACAGAATTGTAATAGCCCATCTTCAATGATAAAAGATAAAGAAAAAAAAAAAATCAGAGACTCTAGGGTTGGGTAACCTTGCAAGGATTGTCATAGCTACAGACTCTCCGATTTATGGCAATGTTAGGAATTGGGGCTTTCTCCTTTCTGAAGTACTACAACACACTATATAAGGGCACTCTGAATCACAAGACATGAAACGGCATGTCGAGGGAGGGATATTCCAAATCGAAAACAATGGTGATAAATCAGAAGCAGTGAATGTGGCTATATGGTTTTATTTTGTTAAATAAAGTCTTTGCTACACTTTTTAGTACACTCTGTTGGAAACTAAAGCCATGACTGTCACACACAACTATAGGGATTTCTCTATTTAATAAGTATTCTCAAACATGATACACTATCCTGCACTCAAATATTACAGAAATGAATATATTCAAGATATATATGTATAAAACCATACTTGTTTCTTTAATAAAGTAACTGAAAGCCATTCTTATTTTTTAAATTAACTATAGTTTGCCTGTAAATATATAAAGATGTAACAAAGCCCTGCTTTAATTATTAAAGCACATAGTGGGCCCTATGTGTGTGTATTTTAAATTTTAAATTATCTAAAAGAAAATCATAAATGTATACAGAAAGATCAAAGTTGATTTAGTTATTGAATTAATTAGACAAGAATAATAGTACTTTCCTCAAAGAACATTCTGTAATCTTGATTAGAATTGAATAAATTTTAAACTTGTAAAATTTCTTGAATTTCAAAGCAGTTCAACAGGTTCAGTCACATGATTAGTTATTTGTGAATATATGTAAAAATTGTATTTGAATAATTAGACTGCCATCTGTTTGTCTTGCAGTTTGTTTCATCCTAAAGTAGATTCTTGGGTGCCAGGGCTTTAAAATTTACTCTTTTGAGTACTTATCAGTGATTTCAAAGTCCATGACATAATAACTTGCACTTTGACACAAATTATCATGTCTTGGCTCTCACTGACCTAAGCCAAATGTTACTGTGGCTTCATGTTCTTCAGGTTTACATGAGTAAATCCCATGTTTGATGTTCATATGTGGAAATTCACCCTCTCCCACCAAATAAATAATTAAATAAATAGAAACCAATTGCTGGTACTTGTGAGGGCTATAAAGAGACTGAGGAGAGAGGGATAATTAATTCTTAATCTTAAATGAGAGGTTTAAGGTAAATTAAAAATAGAATTTTGAATGACACTGTTTATTATTTTACCACTTACTCTAAATAAAAAACAAGCAAAAAATGATGCAAAACTGGTTTAGTGTTCCAACTAGTGGACAACTGTCCATCTATTAAGATAGAAAACTGATATCAAAATGGAAAAGGCGATGATTTTATGGTGCAAGAATGTACAAAATTACCAATGATTCCTAATGGAAAAGTGATTCATGTGAAAGCTTTTAAAATATGTTCATGCTTTTGATTTGAGGCATCATAAAGGGATCTGGTTGATTACCTTTCACAATCAATATAAGAATAGCTTTTTTCTTAATATACAAAAGAGGAAGGTGTTATAATGTAAAGAAAAGGCTATACCACGAAGAATCAATGAACCTAAATTCCAACCCAAGCATCACTTTTTAAAAAAAATTGGAGTATAGTTGATTTACAATGTTTCAAGTGTATAGCAAATTCATTCAGTTATACATATATATAGATGAGTTATACATATATGAGTTATATATATATTCTTCAAATTCTTTTCCATTATAGGTTATTACAAGATATTGAATATAGTTCCATGTGCTAGATGGTAGGTCCTTGGTGTTTATATATTTTATATACAGTAGTGTGTATCTGTTAATCCCAAATTCCTAATTTACCCCTCCCCCCTTCCCCTTTGGTAACCATAAGTTTGTTTTCTACAAACATCAATTTTTAATAATCATGTAACCTTAGAAAGCTACTTAACCATCTTTAAGTCCTACTTTCCCCATCTGCAAATGGGACTTAAGGTTGTTGTGAGTATTAAATGAGGTAGTTACAAAGTGCCTGCATATAGGACACATTCAATACATTTATTATTTTAAGAAAAGCAAGTGATATCTGATTTAAGTTCTTTTTTTTTTTCTAGTGGGAATAATGACTCCATACTATTATTCACCATAGACATTTGTGGAACCTCCAATACTGAAGTACAGCTTACGGCCACAAGTCAAGTCTAGAGACAAGAGCCTCAGTTTCAAAAGTAACTGATTCATCAACAACTCATTGATAACACATTTAAGTTAATAACCTAACTGGCCAGATAGGCCAAAATTTACATAGATTAAAAAATAATAAGTTAAATAATAAACTAAGCATGTATTTTAGTTCAAATTCCAAAGTCTAGTTATTTCTTTACTGAAATACAGGAAACCACTTAATTACAATGTTGATCAAAATGCATAAAAATGAACTATGCCTGCTTTCCATGTATATAAAATGGAGTCTCATGAATATTCAAATATACTTTTAAATAAAACCAGTATTTTATCTATCAGTACATTTTTTTAACATCTTTATTGGAGTATAATTGCTTTACAATGTTGTGTTAATTTCTGCTTTATAACAAAGAGAATCAGCTATACATATACATATATTCCCATATCCCCTCCCTCTTGCATCTCCCTCCCACCCTCCCTATTCCACTCCTCTAAGGGGACACAAAACACCGATCTGATCTCCCTGTGCTATGCGGCTGCTTCCCACTAGCTATCTATTTTACATTTGGTAGTGTATATACGTCCATGCCACTTTCTCACTTCATCCCAGCTTACACTTCCCACTCCATGTGTCCTCAAGTCCATTCTCTACATCTGCATCTTTATTCCTGTCTTGCCCCTAGGTTTTTCAGAACCTTGTTTTTTTTTTAGATTCCATATATATGTGTTAGCATACGGTATTTGTTTTTCTCTTTCTGACTTACTTCACTCTGTATGAAAGACTCTAGGTTCATCCACCTCACTACAAGTAACTCAATTGTTTCTTTTTATGGCTGAGTGATATTCCATTGTATATATTTGCCACATCTTCTTTATCCATTCATCTTTCAATGAATAGACACTTAGGTTGCTTCCATGTCCTGGCCATTGTAAATAGTGCTGCAATGAACATTGTGGTACATGACTCTTTTTGAATTATGGTTTTCTCCAGGTATTTGCTCAGTAGTGGGATTGCTGGGTCATATGGTAGTTCTATTTTTAGTTTTTTGAAGGAACCTCCTACTATCCTCCAGAGTGGCTGTATCAGTTTATATTCCCACCAACAGTGCAAGAGGGTTCCCTTTTCTCCACACCCTCTTCAGCATTTATTGTTTGTAGACTGACTCTTTGATGATGGCCATTCTGAGTGGTGTGAGGTGATACCTCATTGTAGTTTTGATTTGCATTTCTCTAACGATTACTGATTTTGAGCATCCCTTCATGAGTTTGTTGGCAATCTGTATATCTTCTCTGGAGAAATGTCTATGTAGGTCTTCTGCCCATTTCTGGATTAGGTTGTTTGTTCTTTTGACATTGAGCTGCATGAACTGCTTGTATATTCAGGAGATTAATCCTTTGTCAGTTGCTTCATTTGCAAATATTTCTCCCATCCTGAGGGTTGTCTTTTCATCTTGTTTATGGTTTCCTTTGCTGTGCAAAAGCTTTTAAATTTCATTAGGTCCCATTTGTTTATTTTTGTTTTTATTTCCCTTTCTCTAGGAGGTGGGTCAAAAAGGATCTTGCTGTGATTGATGTCATAGAGTGTTCTGCCTATGTTTTCCTCTAAGAGTTTTATAGTGTCTGGCCTTACATTAAAGAATCCATTTTGAGTTTATTTTTGTGTATGGTGTTAAGGAGTGTTCTAATTTCATTCTTTTATATGTACTTGTCCAGTTTTCCCAGCACCACTTATTGAAGAGGCTGTCTTTTCTCCATTGTATATTACTGACTCCTTTATGAAAGTAAGGTGACCATATGTGCATGGGTTTATCTCTGGGCTTTCTATCCTGTTTAATTGATCTATATTTCTGGTTTTGTGCCAGTACCATACTGTCTTGATTACTGTAGCTTTGTAGTGTAGTCTATCAGTACATTTTTAATGCAGCTTATGCTATTTATTTATTTAGTAACAGTAACTTAGGAAATTAGTAGCATAGGTTAAGAGAAAATTCAATTAACTAATCTACCAACTTCTTATTATTCTGCTATCACTTTTGATATTAGCTTGCTTTTGATCTTCAGTCAATATATAAAATATATACTGCTTTGTACTGAACTATAAAGTTTAAGAAATATTTTTGAATTAGGATTTTACTCTACAACTCACTATAAATAACAAATCTTACTTTATGTTTTATTTACCTTTTCAAAAATTTTCAACCACCTCTGTTAAATAGAACCTCCTGGTTTAACATGAAGATTAAAACAATTTTTCTCCAAGTTGTTAGCAAATTGCTTGCTTTTCTTTCCATTCCATCTTCAAAAATTGACAGTTATCATCTTTTTAAGAAAGTAGGTAAAGAAGAACAAGATACAGATCACCTTTGCATAAACTCTCCATGACATGAGTTCATCAACATGAATCAATCAGGGATCAACAGCAGGTAGTAGAGAAGGAGCAAGTCCTGGCACTTTGCTAAGTACTATAATATGGAGCCATTACAAGAATTAAGTCCAGAGATAAGCTAAAACTATGTATTGTACATTCTAATCAATATTCAGAATAACCGTTTAGTACCAAATCAAAAGGAAGCTCTGAGTTGAAAATACACCAAGTTATCTTTTATTGTATAAACTATAATCAAACACTGAATACATCTCTGCTTGTCAGGTTGAAAAATAAGGTTGCTAAAATGAGTAAGATTTCAATGTCCTCTCTCTGGATGATTCAAGGGGACATAAATTATTGCCCAAGTACAAAAGTGTCTTTGATCACATACTGGCAACAGATTATTTTGAAAGTGTTATAAGAAATTCATTCATTAGTTTTTCAAAACACGCCTTAGACTTTGAAGTTATATTTTAAACAAGCCCCCAATTACAATTTGTTTATATGGTCTTACTATTCAACATGTTATTGATAATAATTTAATATCTTATGCTAGTAATAACAAGACATCAGTTCAATAAAACAGATTTACAAGTTAGTCATTGACTATTGTTTAAAATTAATTAGTTTACTGATAACCTACCTCCTTCCTAAAAGCATCTGTGATAGTCTACATACCATCAAACTGGAAACTATTCAAAACAACAGAAGACTAAAAATTACAATTTGAAGGAATGCTGGCTTAGGAAAACTATAAGAATTAAGTTCAAAACTAAATTCTGAAACTCTTATTAGGAAGAGTGAAAAGAGAAAATGTTACTTATCAGTAGAAAATGAGGGAGAAGAGTCCTAACTCCTGTTGCAGAAGTAAGAAAATAGTTTGCATAGGTTCACTGAATTTACAAAAAGAAAAATGAAATGAGAAGTATTACATTGTGTATATATTAGTTTTACTGAACACATTAAAAAGTACTTCAAAAAAGGCAATTCTATGGGGTAGGGCTAAACTAAGTGGATAGCGAGAGAATCTAGATATGAAACATCTCAAAACTTTATTATTCAAGAACAATTAAAAGTTGATGCCTCAGTTTGTCTAAAGTTTGACAGCAGATTAATGATAGAAATATCCTCACTACCTACCAAGAACCTAAGGTGAAAGTATTCTGTGTATTGTTTGTAAGAAAATGTGTCAGATATCAAGTGTTTGAATACTCTAGTAAAGTTATATTGTAAGAGATAATTTTTAATTCTGTAAAGTTAAGTGTCCACTTGAATTCTTGATTAGGTTTATAGCTACATAGAAGTAGGCTGCAGGAATTGCTTTAGATGTGGCCTATATTTTTTTCCCTGCAAAATAATTAGATCTCATACTGTCAGTTAAAATATCAAAGTTCTATATTGTTAATATGAACTAGATAAAATTGAATGATCATTTTTTAAAATATTTTATTCAATATTGTCTCTTCACCTTGATATTTTTTTTGACCACACCCCGTGGCATGTGGGATCTCAGTTCCCTGACAAGGGATCAAACTGGCACCCATTGCATAGGAAATGTAAAGTCTTAACCATTGGACTGCCAGGGAAGTCACAGAATGATCATTTGTAACAAAAGAAGTTATCTAATGTTATCTCTACCTCTAAAAAATGAAAATATGGGTTCTGTAATATTTGGACCCTTATTATACTTCTTCCCCTGACACAAAGAAGAAGTGTCCATTCCCCAAGCCAAGACTAATCTTTTCACATATGACAGTGGATATCATTCTCTCCTACATTCTCCAGGACTATACACTTATCAATTTTTCCTTTCTATTCTTCATTATCCTTTTATTTTTTTTTACTGGTTCTACTGCTTTTGAACTAGAATGTTCAACTTATTCTAGTTTCTCCAATTTTTTTTTTCTTTTAATTTTCTATTTGCCCACATCTCCCTTAAGTTACAGATTCCTCTTACTGTTTCCTTTTCATAGGCAGGTTTGAGTTTGATGCTGGGAAAATAAGTAAGGAGCATATTCATCTAAAGACTTCTGTTTTTACATATGAGTTCAGGAAAGACTGGGTCAGAATTTTGAAAATAGTTGATAAGTTTGGAACAAGCATCATGAAGAGAAAAAAGGGCTTACAAGCAATACAAATTGAGGTTATTGAGCTATTAGAGTGACCACAGCTGATATCAACTTTCTCATGTAATTATTATATATGTTGAGAACTACATGTCTTTGGTAAAGAATAAGAAAAGTGAAAAGATTCCACTTATGAGACTGTAATTTTGACTATGAAAACTAACTCTTAAACTTGTGATTTCAACAATTACCTCAATCTATTTTGCCTTAGGCTTCCATATTTGAACATATTTAGATATCAACCAAATGGTTATAACTGATAAGTTTTTAAATGTCTGAATATTATATGACTGGCTTGAATAAATATATCTTCACTATTTTAGGTCCATAAGAATATTTTAAATAAAAATTTACCCTTGGGTAATTACTTCATTTTAAAAGAAGTAAAACTGTCACTGTTTGCAGATGACATGATGCTATACACATAGAGAATACTAAAGATGCTACCAGAAAACTACTAGAGCTAATCAATGAATTTGGTAAAGTAGCAGGATACAAAATTAATGCACAGAAATCTCTTGCATTCCTATACACCTAAGATGAAAAATCTGAAAGAGAAATTATGGAAACACTCCCATTTACCATTGCAACAAAAAGAATAAAATACCTAGGAATAAACCTACCTAAGGAGACAAAAGACCTTTATGCAGAAAACTATAAGACACTGAGGAAAGAAATTAAAGATGATACAAACAGATGGAGAGATATACCATGTTCTTGGATTGGAAGAATCAACATTGTGAAAATGACTCTATTGCCCAAAGCAATCTACAGATTCAATGCAATCCCTATCAAACAACCAATGGTATTTTTCACAGAACTAGAACAAAAAATTTCACAATTTGTATGGAAACACAAAAGACCCCGAATAGCCAAAGTAATTTTGAGAAAGAAAAACGGAGCTGGAGGAATCAGGCTCCCTGACTTCAGACTATACTACAAACCTACAGTAATCAAGATAGTATGGTACTGGCACAAAAACACACACAGATCAATAGAAAGCCCAGAGATAAACCCACACACATATGGTCACTTTATCATTGATAAAGGAGGCAAGAATATACAATGGAGAAAAGACAGCCTCTTCAATAAGTGGTGCTGGGAAAACTGGACAAGTACATATAAAAGAATGAAATTAGAACACTCCCTAACACCATACACAAAAATAAACTCAAAATGGATTCTTTAATATAAGGCCAGACACTATAAAACTCTTAGAGGAAAACATAGGCAGAACACTCTATGACATCAATCACAGCAAGATCCTTTTTGACCCACCTCCTAGAGAAAGGGAAATAAAAACAAAAATAAACAAATGGGACCTAATGAAATTTAAAAGCTTTTGCACAGCAAAGGAAACCATAAACAAGATGAAAAGACAACCCTCAGAATGGGAGAAATATTTGCAAATGAAGCAACTGACAAAGGATTAATCTCCTGAATATACAAGCAGTTCATGCAGCTCAATGTCAAAAGAACAACCCAATCCAAAAATGGGCAGAAGATCTACATAGACATTTCTCCAGAGAAGATATACAGATTGCCAACAAACTCTTGAAGGGATGCTCAAAATCAGTAATCGTTAGAGAAATGCAAATCAAAACTACAATGAGGTATCACCTCACACCACTCAGAATGCCCATCATCAAAGAGTCTACAAACAATAAATGCTGGAGAGGGTGTGGAGAAAAGGGAACCCTCTTGCACTGTTGGTGGGAATGTAAACTGATACAGCCACTATGGAGAACAGTATGGAGGTTCCTTAAAAAACTGAAAACAGAACTACCATATGACCCAGCAATCCCACTACTGGGCATATACCCGGAGAAAAGCATAATTCAAAAATAGTCATGTACCACAATGTTCATTGCAGCACTATTTACAATGGCCAGGACATGGAAGCAACCTAAGTGACCACTGACAGATGAATGGATAAAGAAGATGTGGCACATATATACATTGGAATATTACTCAGCCATAAAAAGAAAGGAAATTGAGTTATTTGTAGTGAGGTGGATGGACCTAGAGACTGTCATACAGAGTGAAGTAAGTCAGAAAGAGAAAAACAAATACTGTATGCTAACACATATATATGGAATCTAAAAAAAATGGTTCTGAAGAACCTAGGGGCAGGACTGGAATAAAGACGCACATGTAGATAATGGACTTGAGTACATGGGGATGGGGAAGTGTAAGCTGGGACAAAGTGAGAGAGTGGCATGGACATATATACACTACCTAATGTAAAACAGATAGCTAGTGGGAAGCAGCCACATAGCACAGGGAGATCAGCTTGGTGCTTTTTGTCCACCTAGAGGGCTGGTATAGGGAGGTTGGAGAGAGATGCAAGAGAGAGGAGATATGGGGATATATGTATATGTATAGCTGATTCACTATGTTATACAGCAGAAACTAACACACCATCCTAAAGCAATTATACTCCGATAAAGATGTTAAAAAATAAAATTAAAACCACCTAAGAATAAAAAAATAAAAAATAAAATGTGTGACTTTGTATTATAAATGCAAGAATATGTTTTCTGGATTGAGATGTGGTCCCACCCAAAGGGTGTTCACACACACACACACACACACAAATGAAGAAGAAGAGAACACAGCAGAGGTAGATTGAGGATTCAATGTAGAGGTGCAAGAAAGATACAGAGTAATTGGTGGAATCTACACAGAGCTCCAATCCCTCATTGCAGTCTGTTCCTGACATAAATTCCAACCTTAGGAGCCCATCAAATTCTTCTATAAATCCTCCTTTTTAGTTAAGCTTAGTAAAATTTTTCTTGCTACAAATTTCTAGCTAAATTATTTGCAAAGAATTGTTTTTATAAGCCATCTCTACTTGCTCACCTCACATCTTTCAAAGGACTTCAGTCCACCTTTCACCTATACTACTTAAGCAACATAAAGATCATATAGCACATCTTCTATTATACTCCATCAATGATTCAAAATTATGTCACACTTTAGTTTGCTTTGTAAGTGAACCATAGTATTCTTGCACATGCTTTTGTTTTACTTGGAGTTTCTCCTTACACTGATCTTTTTCCTGAAACATGCAAACATATTCCTTTCTGAGGCTCTGAGGAGGCATGCTCTCCTTTTCTAACCCCATGAAACCCAACTACACACACATAAACATACAGACACTGCTGTCTTGCCATGGTTAATGCCTGTTCACTCTAAAGTTCTGTTTTAATATCGCTTCCATGTTAAGACCTCCTCTGACTCTACCCACATAAATTAAGTTTCCCTGTTTTACTCTCATAGCATGCTATACTTCTTCATGGAAATAATCACAATTTTTAATCATTATGTAGTTGTTTAATTTCTGTCCAAACCCCTACCCACCCAACATCCTTTAAAAAGCTATGGACCCTCCTGAGGAAAAATGCTTTATTTATTTTATTTAACACTGTATGTCTTATGCGTTTCCCATACTTCATGCCTAATAAATGGTAATACTTCCTCCCTAATTTAAACACGGATTTATGTTTATTATCCAAGACATTGTTAGTACTCATACTATTCTTTGGTTATAAGGGGAGTATTTGAGGGTGTTAATTCTTTCAAATGTGTAATTCTCAGGTCATGAAAATAGTTTTCTTCTTGTGTGTCAATGTTTATGTACTAGTATTGACTGTCTATAACGCAACCTTGAGATGGACTCTGAGGCTGAGGTTAGGTTCAGCAGGAAAGAGTAAATAAGAGATAAATTCTATCTGCTAGGGACAAAGGAAAAGTTAGTGGGGTATAGTTGTTAATTTTCATGTTTGACGTCTTTGGCCTAGTAAAATTATATTACCCATGGTGCTAATTATATATCTAGTTAATTAACTGTCTTAGCTGAAGTATTACTGAGATTGAAGTTCCAAGATCATCTTAGCATTTTACTGGTTTGAAAGAAATACAGGCATGAAATTTAATTTCCAGGTTAGTCCAAATGCTTCTATAGCCTGAATCCATTCAAAAGGTCTCTTTGAGTAAGTCAGTGGGTAGATCCTAGTTTGTGTATCATATTACTAAATCAAGGCTCAGGAGAATTTAATATCCTCTTAACTCTGGCTCTGAAGTATCTTAACCTCACTAGTTTCATTTGCCCATCTGGAAAATGAAGATAATAAAATCTTACATGAGTAACTATTAAATGAAACTATATATTTTTAAAGTTATACTTAATTACATTTTTGTGAAAACAATATTTTTTAATATTGGCTTTAATCTTGGTGTGATGAAATGGTAAGTGGCAAAACATCAAAAGATGATAGCTTAGACACAATTTCTAAAAATAAATAACCACTTTGATTTGAAGCAGTAATGTATGTTAGTAAAGAGAGGACCCAGCCTTGGATATGATTCCAGAAAAGATCTTAATAGTTTCACTTGGAACTAATACCACTTAACTCTTACAAAGTAGGACTCAGTAATTCAGGTTCATTATGGCATCTTTGGCATTTCATTTACTTTCTGGGCATAAACAGCTCATAAAACAATAGAAGAACAGGATTATCTGAATATTAGTTCTTGGACTAATTCTCGAAATGGCTTGAGGACAGAAGCAAATGTTTCAATCTGTTGTGTACTACTTGAAATTAGGATTTTTCTTCTTGAAAAAAATATAATAACTTTTAAGGTAAAATCTGTTTGGAGCTCAGTATTATGATTTGTGATACAAATGAACAACATCAAGAAAGTAAGCAAACACAAATGTCATAGTCAGTCCTACTCCCAGGTTGTAGTCTAGACATTGTCATTAACAATATCTATAGCCCTTCCTTAATCTTTTTTCAAGTACCTCAATTTCTGTCTGTTCCTAGTCCCTTTAGTACTATAATCCCAATAACTTTTTAAAATCCCCTCTGTGACCTATAATAAATTGATTATACAAACTTCCATCACTCTCATTTCTCCATTTTACACATTATCCAGACTAGCTTCCATGTTTCTTCATTAAAATCCCTTGTATATACTTTAAAGGCTATGCTAAGCTAAATCTCAACTCACTATCTACTTGATGCATATGTGCACTATGCAGCCAGGTTGCCCATAAATTTATGACCACAAACCTCAGGTAGGCCTTAGTGTAGTAATGAATCCACTAATATTTCTTACCTTCTCAAAGTTCTAACACCTCTTCTTTCATCCTCACCTCAGACCATGACTTTCTTCCAATTTTACTGAAACACTCAAGCAACAAGAAGAGTCCTATTCGAGCACTTGGACACAAGAACTGGCTCTGCTTACACTCATCTCTCTTATTAGATGAACCATTTGTGCTCCTATCTAAAGCCAATCACTCTACTGTGCACTAGATTACATTCCTTTTGCCAAAGGAATGACGTCACATCACTCTGGCAACTTTCTCCTATTGTTCCCACAAAATGAATTATTTTTTTAACTACATTTTTCTTATCCACAAACATTACTTTTATCATCTTAGAAAAACAAAAAGAGGCAAACAAAAATGCTTGACCCCGCATCCCCATCTAGCTACAACCCTTTCTGCTCACTTTTATAGCAAAACTTATTGAAATATTTATCAGTATTTGCCACCTCCTCCCACTCTCTCTTGAACTTACCCCAATTAGACTTTCACCTTACCACTCTACCAACACCACTCCTGACAATGTCCCCAAAGAATTTCATGTTGCTCAATCCAATGCTCAATTCTCAGTCCTCTTATTACTTGATATATCAGCAAAATTTGACATAACCAGTATCAATGGCCACTCTTCAGTCTCCTTTGCTAGTCCCTCTTCATCTCCCTAACATCTAAGTGCTGGAGTATACATGAACTCAAGCCTCTGTACTCACTTCATACGTGATCTCAGCTAGCATTGTGTTTTTAAATTTCATCTATAAATTATTTCCAAATTTATAGTTCCACTAGATACCTCTACCTTGAACCCCAAACCTGTAGTTCCAATCATTTACTTGACTTATCCACCTGCATATCTAATAGGCATCCCAAGTTTTATTTGTCCAATACCAAACTCCCAGTGTTCTCCCCAAAACCTGATTCTCCTAACATTCTTCTTCTCAGTAGTAGCAACTCCAATCATCCAGGAGTTCTGTCATTCTGGGACAAAAGCCCGGAATCATGTTTGACTCATTTTTTATTTCACAGCCCAAATCAACATGTTAGCTAATCCTACTAGATCTACCTTCAAAACATCACCTTAATCTGTGTATTTCTCATGACCTCCACTTCTGCATGATCAAGGCATAATCATCTATGACCTAAACTAGTGCAAAAGCCATCAATATGGTTTCTCTGTCTTCTGCTACTATCTCCCTTGCTCACTTTGCTCCAGCCACACTAGCTTCATTGATGACTTTGAAACAGGAGAGGCAGGCACCTGCTCAATGCCTTTGTCCTTGATGTTCCCTCCACCCAGGTTGTTCTTACCCCAGATATCCACATGCCTCATTTCCATCTACTCCCAAATATCCCTTCTGGTAAGGCCTTGCCTATCTAATATTATATCCCATCCATCCTACTACATAACCTCAGTAGACATTTTATATGTGTATATATGATATATATTTGATATATGAATGTATTCTATATGGTATGTCAGAGACAAGCATTATTTTTCAAAGCAGGATATATTAATCACTCAAATCATCAGCCATTAATATGGTCAATCACATTCCTTTGGCATGCTTTACTTTTCTTGTTGACCTCACAAATTAATTACATAGACAATATTTTCTACTTTTATATATGATTAATAAAGATATGGCATTAGGGTGAGAAGAAAAACATAATAGGCCTGAGATAATTATAAAATCTAACTTCTATTCATTTCCTTAGGTTTTTAAAAAAAAAATTTTATTGGAGTATAGTTGCTTTACAGTGTTGTGTTAGTTTCCACTGTACAATGAAGTGAATTAGCTATATGTATACATACATCCCCTCCCTCTTGGACCTGCCTCCCACCCCACCCCCATCCCACCCATCACAGAGCACTGAGCTGAGCTCCCTGTGCTGTACAGCAGCTTCCCACTAGCTGTCTGTTTTACACATAGTAGTGTATATATGTCAATCCTAATCTCCCAATTCATCCCACCTTCCTCTTCCCCCAACCTGGGTCTACATGTCCATTCTCTACATCTGTGTCTCTATTACTGCCCTGCAAATAGGTTCATCTGTACCATTTTTCTAGATTCCACAAATATGAGTTAATATTTGATACTTGTTTTTCTCTTTCTGACTTACTTCATTTTGTATGACAGACTCTATGACCATCCACAACTCTACAAATGACCCAGTTTCATTCCTTTTTATGGCTGAGCAATATTCCATTGTATATATGTACCACATCTTCTTTATCCATTCTTCTGTCGATGGGCATTTAGGTTGCTTCCATGTCCTGGCTATCGTAAATAGAGCTGCAATGAACATTTTGGTACATGATTCTTTTTGAATTATGGTTTTCTCAGGGTATATGCGCAGTAGTGGGATTGCTAGGTCATATGGTAGTTCTGTATGACTCTCATTCACATTTTTCATCTTTAAAAGAATATAAGCTTTAAGAAGAAAACAATATATTATTTTCTTCTATAATTTCTTATAGTAGTGCATTTTTTTGAGCAAATAAAATTTGGTACCAAATCAAAAGTTTCAGTAGTAGCAACACTACTTTTCAAATGTCACTGATGATTTATAAAACCAAATAAAATCATTAAATGTAAGAAAAAAAGCAGGGGTTGACTTGACTGAAGCCTTTAAATGCTACATTTGCTAGCCACATCAATCGTCTAAAATTGTGTTCTCAAATTTTATCATTCATTAGAATCATGTGAATGGCTGGCTAAAATGTAGATGACTATAAACCTCATGCTATAGTTTTTGACTCAGTAAATCCTGCATGAGGCCCAATAATTTGCAGTTTTATCAATTCTCCAGGTGATGTTAGCTCAGAAACCACACCTTGAAAACCGCTGGCTTAAACTATCTTGCAGATTTACTGAAAGATAAACTCTTTCCAGAAAAAAACCAAAAACTCCTACTTTCCCCATGCTTAGAGTAAGGAGATGGTATTCATTTCTTTGTTCACTGGTTGGTGTTAGAATTTCCTTTTGCCTTTATGGGATTCGGACCACACTTCACGCTGATACCACTAAAACAAAGCAATTTTAGGGCAATACGGCTTTAGGACATGTATCCAATAATATTGTAATGTCCTAGATTATGTAGCTACAGCTATAATTTATAATCTTATACATATGACTCTCCACTGTGTTACTTCTGAAAAGGGAAATCTGGGATAAAATGAACAGAAGTTTGGAGTATCATGAAGAATTATATCAAAATCAAAACAATGGCATTTCAGAGAGTCTGATTATGTGGTATTATTCTTGATTTACTAACTAGATGTGCAGCTGAATCTTTTAAAGTCCAATTGCCAACATAAAGACAAAGCCCTTATCCTCTCCCTCATAGCTTCTACTTTCCAATGACATTTTGCTATTAAAATGTCTTCTGACAATCTAGATGATTTTACAACCACCATCGTTTCTCTTCACACTCTTTTCAAGATTAAAGGGGCTATGAAAAGAGATAGAAAGATAAGACTATGGTGTGTACTGCTGACTGGAAAGTAGTTAAGTGTGTGTGGTTCACTGTAAAGTATAGCTTGATTGAGAAAAATGAGACTCTGGAACATACAAGGTTTATCTATTCCTTTCATTTACAATTCTTGGTAAGCAGGCAACTAAGAAGGCAACTCTTAAAATGCGCACAGTACATCACAGTTAGCTATCATGACTGAGCTTACTCAACAGGTAACATTTGTTTCTGCTACTGCTCTTAATTCTAGTTTAAGCCACTTATTTCACTGTACTCCCATTCACTGTGGTCTGTTAGAAGGTAATACATACCATTTCATCCTGCTACGTTCATATTTTAAAGGTAATAAACTCTAAGGCATTTGTATTCAAAATACTGATATCATCCCATCTATAAATTTTATACACTAACATATTTAAGTATTATGATTTTTAAAATATGTAGTACTTTTTGTTAAAAATGTTGACAGAATAGGAACGTTAAAGTGACTGCTATACAGTCCCCTGAGACATAGCAGCACATAGTTATGAAGATGAACACCTTCATCTGGGCTCATAAAATTTTAACACATATCTTCTGTGGTGGTTTAATTTCTAAATTTAATTCTGAATCTATTTTTAAATTAATGTCTTGATTGTTGTTATAGAAATTAGTGACTGAAGAACGATTAGGGGGAAAAAAAGCTCAAAACCAGAACTTGCATAGAAATAAAGGACTGAATGTGATCTACAGGTTATTCTGACTATTCAGAATTACTGAGCATATGATGTGCTAGAAGAACACCACAGATTTACAAAACTCAAAAGCTACCATGACTTTTTCTCACAAAAGAAAGGGTATCCTACACCAGAAAAGTTAAAGTATTGATTTAACAACTGTGCCAAGATAATCATGAGTTTGGCACACTTTATCTGTCTCTATGGCAGGACATTAAAAACAAAATACAAGGACCTAGGGCTTCCCTGGTGGCGCAGTGATTGAGAGTCCACCTGCCAATGCAGGAGACGCAGGTTCGTGCCCCGGTCCGGGAGGATCCCACATGCCGCGGAGCGGCGGGGCCCATGAGCCATGGCTGCTGGGCCTGCGCGTCCGGAGCCTGTGCTCCGCGACGGGAGAGGCCACAGCAATGAGAGGCCTGGGTACAGCAAAAAAAAAAAAAAAAAAAAAAAAAAAAAAAAAAAAAAAAAAAGGACCTAAATGGAGTATATTAATGTGTGGAAGTCAATGAAAACTCAAGATACTGAAATTGAGAATAAAATTTTCTTTGATTTATATGAAAAAAGTCCTTGATTATCAGCTACTATCTAATGGGCTTCTCCATTCCTTAGGAATAAGTAAAAAATAAATCTATGAACCTCATGATAAATACCACTAATAAAATATCAGATGGTTTAAAATAAACAAAAGCAAACTAAGATTTTGATCACTATTGATTATGTCTTAAGAAGGAATGAAATACAATTCCAGAAAATTAAAAAACAAACAACAACAAAAAACCAAAAATGCTTTTTCAGGAAAAGAAACAAAGAAAAGTTTACCTTCCAGGGATTTCCCATTAATACTAGAAACTAAAATCTCTGCCATAATTCTAAACATATTTGTTAGATCCAGCATGGTTGCTCATGTCCAAAGCAGTGGAAAGCAATAAATAGGCAAAGGATTACTGGGGCCTCATTTATCCCTTTGTATTTATGTTCTTTTTTGATATTCTAATTCATTATTTAAATGATTGAGGATGCTTTCACAGTTATGGTGTAACAACGTAAAAAGTGGATGGGGAAATAAGGGCAAGAAAAAATAAAGATTGGAAGATAATAGGAAGTAGGATATACAGATACACTGATGATATAGATAATGGTACATATATATAGATACAGCTATTGATTACAGTATATATACCATAAACTACTACAGTTACCAAAGGTGGGTTATAACTTTGCCTCTAGGCTTAAATTTTTAAAAAATATTTATTTATTTGGCTATGCCAGGTCTTAGTTGGGGCACACGGTATCTTCATCGCCGCGAGCAAGATCTTCATTGCGGCATGTGGGATCTTTTTTAGTTGCAGCATGCGGGCTCTTAGTTGCGGCATGCAGGATCTAGTGCCCAGACCAGGGATCGAATCCAGGGCCTCTGCCTTCGGAGTGCAGAGTCCTAACCACTGGACCACCAGGGAAGTCCCAAGGCTTAAATTTTTTAACTGAGAAAATTACATGTGCTAAAATAGTCAATCTTATGCAACCAGTAATGATCAAAAGTAAATGAACGTATTTGAACCATAATAATTTCTCATTTGTTTCTGATATTCTTCAGATTTCTCCACAGCCCTCCCCTAAAAGTTCCCAAATTTTATATTTTGCAACTGAAAGACAACAGTTGAAACTTAACTCCTCTTATCTGCTAACAACCTTGATTTTCAAGGTAAAATAT
Source organism: Kogia breviceps (assembly GCF_026419965.1). Lineage (NCBI taxonomy): Eukaryota > Metazoa > Chordata > Mammalia > Artiodactyla > Physeteridae > Kogia > Kogia breviceps. The sequence continues at coordinate 52,009,804 of NC_081322.1, forward strand.
TGCTATATTTGAGACCTATGTAGGACTTTAATACACTACTTTCTGTATTTTTTCTCATACCATCACTACTAATTCATCTACATTTCAAGTTATTATTACTCCCTAGAGGAAATCATAAATCATGTTTAATATATTTTTTCATAGGCAAGAGAAAACACTGCCCATTTTGCATTATTAATTAAAACAACAAGAGTTAGTTTAACACTTACTGCTAATGGGGTCAGGAGCCATTGACTAAGCAGAGTAGCACTGCTGCTTTTCCAGCCTTTATCTAAAGACTTTATCCACCCATTTAATCCCTTAAGCTTTTAAATCTAATTTCTTCTTTTAAATCCTCTTTTCTTGTTTTGTTTTGTCTCCTAACCCTGAAGTTCTCTCAGATAAGCTCTAAATTCAGTTGAAATAATCCTTATTGATTCTTGTGTTTCTCATAAAGTTTGAGAACAGGAAAACAAACTCAGGTCAAAAGCTGAAATAAATGTCACGGAGCTAATAAAAACAATAAATGCATTTAATATTTAAGCCAACAATAGATATTTTCAGCAGAAAGTATACATCCAATAACAGCAAACCTCCATAACATTTACTAAATGTTCAGCCAATCCTTATATACCCCTACACAGCAGGTGCCATTATCCGCATTTTACAGATAAGGGAATTGACAAGAGGTAGATTAGTTTGTCCAAAGCCACATAGCTACTGAGGGATGGAGCTGTGATTCTAATTCTAGCAGTCTGCTCCAGCCCATGCTGGAACCTCTAAACTGCATCCCCTAAGAGGGAACTGTTCAAAGGCTGATCACCCTGTTCCATATGCAGCTTCTCATATGATCTTGATTGTTTGCTCTCTTATATCCAGCTGCTCACATTCCTTCTTAGCAATTTAATGTCACCAAGTAAAGCATTTAACATTTACACAAAGGAGAAAATTTTTGAAGTTAGACATTACACAGGACTGGGTCCTGATAAATAGATTTTTATAGGTAGAAATGGGAGGAGGGCACTACTAATGGAAGAAACATCAAGAGCAAGGACAAAGTGGCAGGGAAGACAGATGTAGGCTCTGGAGTGGCAGCTGCTGAGTGTGCCTTCAGTGTGCAGTGTTAGGAGAATTCGGCGTGAAATAACCACTGAGGACCAGATGATGCGAGCCTTGAATTTCAAGAAAGAACACAAGTGGAAGTCCTAGAAGAGTATGGAATCAGAGAGTAATATGATAAGGCATGTGATTTAAGAAACTTTCTTTTGCAGCAGTGAGAAGAATTGATAGGGAAGGCTGAAGGCTAGAGATGATGGGAAGACCAATTAGGAAGCTTTTACAGTTGTCCAAACTATTGGAAAAGAGGGTGTGGGTCAGGTCAGTGACAATGTTAACAGAAAGGAGGAGATGGATGCAAGAGAAACTGCAGAAATACAATTGACTTTTCTTGGTAGTTTCTTACACTTGGTTTCTGAGATAGAGAAAAGAAAATTAAAAATTAATTCTAAAATGTCAAGACTAGTTGATTGCAAAAAATATGGAGCCATTAACCCAGCAAAAGATCATAAAAGAAAATGCTTAGCGTTAAGATAAGTTTGATTGTGAACATGATTAATGTGAGGTGATAGGACAAAATCTATGCAAAGAACCCTAACAAGTATTTATTGAGTATGGAACTCAATGGAGAGATTGAGGGGATAGATGTATATTTTAGGGTTATCAATACAGATGATAGTTGAAATTATGGCAATAAATGACACAGCAGAGAAAAAGAAAAGAGAAAATAATATAGAAAAGTAAACCTGAGAAAAGACTCTAGAATATATATATTTAGAAATAAAAAGAGAGTTAAGAAGGAAATTTCAAAAGGTTAGCACAAAATAATCACACAGAAGCCAAAGAATAAATTTTCATAAAGATGTGTAAAGTCTAGTTTCTGTAACAAGGTCCTTAATTCCCAGAACACCCATAATGGCTCTGCTTCCATGATACTAGCCTGACTATGCTCTACGGTGGATATTACAAAAACTATGTGAAAATCATGACTCTAAAAATATAATCAGTGATTTTTTTAAAAAAATGAAGTCAATAAAGATATCTTGTAAACTATAAAAAAAGAAGATAATGAGGTAGAAAAAGATGAGAAATGAGAAAAAGCTATTTGATTTTATAATTAGGTGACTTTTTTTTAGAGAAATTTCAGAAGAGTGATAGGGATAAAATTTATATTGCCAGGTACTGAAATGTCAATATATAGTATACACGGAAGTGAAAGCAAAGAGTAGGTCCACTGAGAGTTATTAAATGGTAAAATATACTGTTGTAAACATTTGTTATATTGTTATTTATTTTATTTTAATTACTTTTGGTAGCCCAGCATGTGAACCCTGTCCTACATTTGTGGGATGTCCCACTGTGTACATTTTGGTGGGTGACTTGAAAAGCTAGAAAGATGAGGCACATTCCTTTAAGCCCACCCTAGCAGCTAGGGTGAGAACACAGGGCTGGGGCTTGTCCTTGCACGTGCTTTTGCCCACAACTTTGATTCTGCAGTGTGCCACACACTCCAGACAAGGAAAGAGAAGAGACAGGTTCTTTGAGGAGCACCAGCAACATCCTGTTTCTAGAAGCAGCAGAACCAAGTGCCAGCAACAGCAGCTAGCGTACAGTGGTGGTAGTAATGGCACTTCTCAGGCCACTTCTGAAACATGAATTTGGCGTAGTCCTGGCTGTGTTGCCCATCTTGGTTCTTTTCTAATTTTTGACTCTGGTTTTCTAGCCTTCCAGACGGTTTGGAGAACTACTCGATATGCTTTAAATACATGACTTACCTGTGTATATCAGATAGAATTGATTTCTGTTTCCCACAGCTAAGAATACTGATTGATGAGTATGACAAAAGATCAAGGTAACTAGAAATTTTAGGCCTCTACTTAGCGCCACTGACTCCAGTTTAGATTTTCAGATAGCATTTCCTCAGCCTCTTGATTCTAGTACATCTTGTGGTTCTCCCTGACTGACTTGATATTGCCTGATTTACTTTACATTCCTTTTAAACGTTTATGTCCAAGTAATACTTGCATATCGCAAAAATTGAAAAAGAAATGAAAAGCATGTAAGGAAAAACAACAGTTTCCTGCTTCAATCCTCCACAGCCTAGTCCTGTTCCCCAGAGGAAAATATCTCTATTTCTATTTTTAGTTCTTCTGAAGTAAGAGTAAATTAAAACAAAAACAAAAGACCTTGAAAATCCTCCACTATGTACACTGTATACAAAATGAACCAATATTGTTAACATTCTGGGAGTGAAAATCTTGAAAATATATATAAATAGAATTGCCATAGGGTTACATGACTATGTAACCCTAGTTTACTCTGCAAACTTCACACTTTGTTTCTTCTAAAACAAGATTCCTGTGTTGAGTGGTATGGGTATGTTAGCTTGTCTATTCATTTGTTTTTGTTTGGGAGTTTCTTTAACATGGAACTGAACGTCTGAGATTGGAGACAGAGTGGAAAGTGGTAATGGCTTTTACTCTTTTTAAGTAATCAAGGCAAAGCAAAAATCAAAGTGTACAGTTATTCATATTTTATTTCCCTAAGTATCTAGTGCTTTTCATTATAAATGACTGGTCAATTTTTTTAAGTACTTATCTGCCCCCCAAAAAAAACATAAAAAATTAAATTTGGTTGCAATTTATATAAATTAAGATATCATCTAAATAATGATTTAGAATTTAAAAATTACAAACCTAACTGACGTCAACTACCTGATATAGAATATGTAGACATTTATTATCAGAATATTTAAAAATTTTAAAAACACTCCTAGGGTCAGGGCTAAAAATGTTATCTATTTCATCCTTCTATCCAATGGAGAAACTTTGTTGGAACATTTCTACTTCAGAATATCTATATCTTGGAAAACTCTAGTTATTAGAAAATTCTTCCTTATTTTCAGCCAATGTGCTTTCTATAATGTTTTCTCTTTTGTCAAAGTTAAGCTGACTTCAAAAACACAGCTTAAGTATCCTTCATTCTCCAGAAGCTTAAAATATTAAATAAAATATTTCTCCTAGCTATATTCACAGCTTTAATTACTTTTCATATGACACCCAAACCTGTTTGTCAGTCTCTCTTAAAATATGTTGACCTGAATTGAACACAATTTCCAGGCGTTATATCATTGGTACAAGCATTTCACAGGATCAGAATGTTCTATTTCTAGTAACACAGCCTAAGAAAGAATTAGCTTTTTTGGCAAATGTGGTATCATATTGACCCTATGGTCTTCCAAAGTCCTAAGTGTTTTTCATGTACTGCTCTCAAGTCAGGTCTCCCTTTAGACCATTAAATTTGCATAAGTTCTGTACCTATGATTCAATGGGGAAAATGGTGTGTTCACTGCATAGTTCCATTTAACAATGTTTTCAGCCATCATTCATTTACTTATGCACAGCACAAGTCAACGAATGATTTCAAAGACCACAGAATAAGTTATCAGCTTGCTATGGGCTTGACATAATGAGGCTGTCAACAATTTTTTACTCAAGTGAAATAAATAGCCCTAAATAATAATTATGTATTTATTTAGTGTTATTACTCCTCAAGGCGTTTTTCAATCACTAATTTACAGCACATCATGTAATATAGGCAAGAAAATTTTTGTTATGATGGGACTTACCACATGTGAAAATATATTAGCTTTACCTTAATATAAAATCTTGAAAATTCTTGCAGGAAAGGGAGCTCCCCCGTTGGTAGTAGGCGTAGATAACTTTGTTTTCGCAGTAGCTCTCCAATCTGAGTTTTACATGTCACGTTTTTGTCTTTTCATTCTAAATGCCGTTCCAATTACCACTTTTCTGCCAGTATCTTTATTAGAATGATCATAATTTCTCCTCATGGTGTCATGACTTCCTCTGGGGAAATAACAAGGGTAGTTATAGTGAATGCCAGTTGGGTATAGGAAAATTCGGGCTTCTCTGACTTAGCTTCAAAAGAAAACAGGGGAAACAAACAATTATTGACCATCTTCTGTGATGCAGGCAGTAGGCTGAGATATTCCAGAGATATGATCTCATTTCAGTCTCATAAGATCCTGTAAGGGACGTATTATTTTATTTTTGTTTTATAAATGAAAAAACTTGGCAGAACTAAGACTCAAAGAGATTATTTGGTCCAATAGCAGAATGTGATTTAGCTGAGATTCAAACACAGGTTTTCCTGATTCTGTATCCATTTTCTTTCCTCTGAAAGAGCTTAAGTGAAATTAATTACATACAGTAGGGGAATTAGGAATGCTTTTAAGCACCAAAAAAAAAAAAAAGTGTGGCATAACCTCTTCCTGTATCCAGCATAAAGAGATTCTGCAGAGATATCAGAACCCCAGTTTCCATATACAACAGGGCGAAAGAGCTTTAAATATGAACACTGTTTTAAGGAAGTTCCAGGTGAAGAAACAGATTGAATATTATATTTCCTTGCACAAAGTAAAGTTGAACAAAATTCACAAATTCAGTTCCATGGCCTACTAGTGAGTTTACAAATAATTAAGAGACCCCAGAAGATTTTGAAGAAGCCAGTGGGATAGCAGAGAGTTACATAAGGCATCTGCTGCATAACCATCACTAGCTTGTAGATGTGATGATCTCACTCTGCCTGTTTCCATCTACTTGTGGCAATTTCAAGGTGAACATCTTACCCATCGAACTTGTCCATTCATCTCCCAACTGTTTGATTTTCTTTGCAAAGATGAAGTAACGGGGCTTCCCTGGTGGCACAGTGGTTGAGAGTCCGCCTGCCGATGCTAGGGGACACGGGTTCGTGCCCCGGTCCGTGAAGATCCAACATGCCGCGAAGCGGCTGGGCCCGTGAGCCATGGCCGCTGCGCCTGCGCGTTCGGAGTCTGTGCTCCGCAACGCGAGAGGTTGCAACGAGTGAGAGGCCCGCGTACCACTAAAAAAAAAAAAAAAAAATGAAGTAACAAGGTGATATTTTTGTTGTCTTTTGTCTTTCATGGGCTCAAAAAACTAGCTCAGTTTGTTCAAATTTTCCATATCTTGAAGGAATGTCTAATGCGGCTTTTGCTGTGGATAGATTTCCTTTTCACAGGTGGCTGGCTTGCTTACCAGCTGTTGTTTGATAGCTATTACAGCTAATTTACTTAGAAAATGAAGGCTTTACTCTGCAGCACAAGGGTATTTTACACTTAGCTGACAAATCCAATGCCCTTCTAATTGCACTGGCATACTCAGACTGCCATGCCTGACCTTACGTATAAATCCCTGGCTCAGAAGTGTAGGCAGTACCCCGGGTTTAGAAACCCCTTAGCAACACACTTGCAATCAGGAGTCATACTAAGAGTTCTATTTCTTCACAACTATAGTTGGAGTGTTACCAGATGAGCATGGGAGAAGACCATCTCAATCTTTGGAATAGAAATCAGAACACCAAGCCCTTACTCATTATGAGGAAGAGAAGTATCTCTAATCTATTTTATTGTATAGTAAAATCCCCTCAGATCTTCACAGCTTGCATTCAAGAGCGCCAGGTCCTTGGATTCAAGGAGCTTGGGGTACCATGGTGAGAGAGTTACATGGTGAAAGTCAACTCAGTTGTTCTTTTCCATTGTTCAATTTCTAGGCAAACAAAAGTTTTGTTTCTGTCATTACTACGATGCAATTGCAATACATATAGTGTGTTGTCAGGACTGTTAATGAAAGTGGATGAAGAAATTGTCTAAACTGGATGTGTGGAGGAACACCAAGAACCCATGACTCAAAACAAATTTCCTACTCAGGTGCTACACCTTTAGAATGTCATTAATTTGGGCGTTTTTTTCTTTGAAGTGTATTTATATTCCCAGGGTGAGCCACATGTTTAAAATATTAACGTGATATTAGATCTTTTCAGATTGCCTTTTTCCTAACAGGAGCAACTCATGGAAATAAGTTTGTATATAATTGTTAAGTGAAAAAGATAAATAGAAAATTTCATGCATATGTATATGTATGTGTGTATGTGTGTATACGATCACAGCTATTTAAGACAAAATTACAGAAACAGATTGGAAGGAAATAGAACAAAATAGTAACAATCATTGTTACCAGGAGTGTGGATTCTTATATTTACTGATTTTGAATTTTCCAAATGCTTTATATATTTTTTAAATAAAATTTTAAAACAGTAGGCTCTTGATAAAAATGGTTAGTATGCATTTCATATTATTGAAAAAGGTAAAACGGAACACTTTCACTAAGAATGGGCTCTTAATGCACCCTCGTTGTTTGTCCTCCTATAAGTTGCCTGCCTGGTTCTCTGGCATTGTTAGCATCCAGGATGTCCTCTCACTTCAATTGCAATTTTGTGGGTAATGTGTTCCCCTGACCTTGGTCAGCTCTCATGCTCTACAGAGTTATGTGAAGACTTCTCTGTAACTTTCCCCATGTCTGTAAGTGCTTAGTTTCTACACATCACTATCACATTCTTCTGTAAGGGTGAATCAAATTTTGCTTTATTTCCCTGTCCTTTTATTTAAGGAGTGTCTTTCCCAAGGAAAGGTATTTGAATATCTTTCCACAAACATCAATCCACTCTTCTTTGCAACATTCAACTTCTGTGGGATTTTGTATCCCCCATCTAGAAATTGTCTCTTAACACATCATGGCATTGTTCTTTTTCATAGTACTATGAGATACTGAAATCATACGTCAGCCTGTTTTTCTATTTTGTTCCTTCAGCTTTTTAATTTTTTTTCCCAAGGGAAATAGGTGTGAGTGTCTCTTATTAAAGGCATCACAGTGCAAGCCAATTACAGCCTCATAATACCTAATACCGTGCCTCACACTGGGTTGTTTCCCAAACTAGTGAGCTACTTTTGTTCCATCTGTCTGCCTATAACTTGGTTAAATAATAATAATAACTTAAAAATAAAAAGTGAGGTCATAGGATAGTAGGGCAAATTCCCTAAAAACAGGCTCAAAGGAGCCTGTTGAGAACTGAATGTTAATAAAATTTTAGAATACTATGCTTTGTTAAAAAATTGTTAGCCGGTGAAACCACATAAATCAGGTGTTTAATTCAAGAGACTCCTTGAGTTAGATTTAAAAGGAGAGGAAGAAAAACCTATGATTGGCTGTGATTTAAAAGAAATCATACTGGGAATGGTTTAAGATTTGTTATGTCTCTGCTGAAAGCGCATAACGCAATTGATTAGCAGTATATTTAGCAATTTTCAGAAACCTTCAGGATGTAAAATGTCAAATGTAACGAGAAATCTTATTTTCAGGGAGAATATATATTTCAAGATTTCATTTAAAAAAGAAAAACAAGAAATCAACAAAAAACAGGTTTCATTAAAATTAGGAGAGCAAGGATGAATTGTATTACAGAAAGACTGAATTTGAAAGCAGACATTGTCATCTGGAGTTTGGGATCAGCATTTCAATTTCTCATCTGATTTGTATTAGTCTTCTCAGACGGAGAGAGATTGTGAGTTAGCTGGGGCTATGTCTTGCAGCTGTTCTGCTTTACTGAGGAAGCTAGTCCAAGGAAGCTGAGAGCTGCTTCAGGTCCTTTGGGCAAAGTCGACCTACTGGTTTCACACCACATTATTGCCTTTCAAAGCTGAATAATGGATTTGCAAGTGGATTTAAGAAAGTTAAGAGGAAACAGAATAACTTCTCATTATAATTTATTCTTATGTCTTTCTCTTTCCATTAACCTATCTCAGGAAATATTAAGCATCATACTTATTTTCATTGATGGCTGGAAATATTTGCTGATTTTCAGAAGTAAAACTACTTCCATTTCCATTTTATAACATTGTTTCTATTCATAGATAAGTTTTTATGTTTAAAAATATTTTGATGGTATGAGCTTAACATTGACAAATAAACTTAATACAAGATAAAAAATACTCTATTTAAATTAGACACCAAAACGTTGATGTTAGACTTTGAAAGAGACTCATTTTAAATGTAGATCCTGTATTATTCCCTATTGAAACATGAAAGCTAACAGATGGTATTAGTTCGCAGGAACAATTGACAAGTGTGATATTTGTTTTTCCTTTTCCATTTTAAAGGGGCTATAGGAATATTTTTTAAAATTATTTTCCCTTTTGTCATATAAAACTTTCCTACTTTGAACTTACCCAGTTCAGCATGGCTAGTTGAAAAGTAAAAGATGCAGGGATTCAGTTACTCATTTGTTTTTTGATATACCTAACAATTACTTTGAATTCTTTATACTTCCACAGTTTTCTTCTGGTTTGATTGTTCAGGAATCAAGTAAATACTCTCTGGATCTACATGGTATTTATCTCCCTTTACTGTCTTTTGCCCCACATCAAATTCGAGTTAAAAAGCAGGTGGTATCTATTATGTATGCCTCCTCCCTTCACTGAAATCACTTCCTTGTGTTCCTGGGTAACATAAATTAAGACTAAGACCATTGGCCTGCAGGAATATAAGAGATTTCATAGTCCTCAGGGTCAAGACTGACCCCAGAAGTTAGAAGCTTCCAAAAGATTTCATATGCTTCCACATTAAAATAAGGAACCAAGTTTTCTCCTACCAGCTACATCTTCTCCCAGCCTCAGCATCACACCGTAATCACCCATATCCATAGACAAGTAGGGGAAAAGTGAAGCAGACAATAGTAGGTGGGGAGAAAATGATTCACCAGGCTTGCATTCTATTCTTTCCTTACATGGGACTAGGAAAGCGCCCCCAGAAGAGAAGGGAGGTGACCTTGTCAAATTCCTTTCTAAGCATGTTAATGATAGGCCTCTAGTCAAATATACAAGCCGTATTTCCTAGAAAGCCTTTATGGATAGAATGCTTCTAGCAGGATGTACCTGCTCTGTCTAGGATTACCTATGGAAAAACACAAATAAATAAAAATAAAGAAAACCCAGGAATCTATGAATAAAGAGAGATAACATATAATCTACATAATTATAATTATGTATACAGAGAAGTAGCATAACTGAAGCAATCCCTTTTGGGTATGTGATTTAGCCACACACATCACTCAGAGAGGTCATATGTTAAATCTTGGCCAGAGCATGTGACCGAAAAGGGACCTGGGGAATGACATCAGCTATGTCAGTCCCCTTCATGCTTCACTATTCTTTAAGACTACTGTATCTTTGAAGTTATTAGTAAAGCTGACGAAAGATAAGATCTCTCACTCTCATAAGTTTGATTTAAAATCAGATCTGGGGCTTCCCTGGTGGCGCAGTGGTTAAGAATCCGCCTGCCGATGCAGGGGACACGGGTTCGTGCCCTGGTCCGGGAAGATCCCACATGCCGCGGAGCAAGTAAGCCCGTGAGCCATGGCCGCTAGGCCTGCGCGTCCGGAGCCTGTGCTCCGCAACGGGAGAGGCCACAGCAGTGAGAGGCCCGCATACCGCAAATAAATAAATAAATAAATAAATAAAATCAGATCTGTTGTTATCTCAAGAGAAATAACTCATGGCTACCCCCTTTTGTCCTGAGAGGTCTCTGATCCTATATTGTCCATTTGAGTTTCAACATTTTATGATTCCCAACATTCATCCACAAACCCTCAGAATTCTGGATTTTAGCAGACATTTTGGCACCCTATTTTAAAACCCCAAATTTCCAATTTCTGGATTTTTATGTACCAGAGCCTGAAAAACATATATCCTTGCATTTTACCTCCAAGCCTACATTTGTTGAGAATTCCGGCTAAACCAAGGTCTTAAATTATGTCTGTTTTATAGAGATATTCTACTGCAATTAGAACAAAGAAGATAATAGTCATCCATAACTTTTCTGCCTTTGATAGCACTCTTCTAATGAAAGGACAAATGTTTCTGCCCCTACTATTCCTAATTTTATTTTAATATTAGAGTGATGCAATTAACATTCTAACTGATAATTTTATATCAGATATAAGCTTAGTAACTCAAATATTAGTCATTTTGAGTGTTAATAGGATAGTGATATGTTAAAATTTATATACTCAATTATTCTTAAAGCATTTATTTTTTTTTCCTACTATGTGGCAGATGTGGTACTATGCTAAAAGCTATGGCAAATATACAATATTATCATGATTCTTTCTTGGAAGAGTGTTTAATATGTAGAGAGAGTAAATCCAGTAGCCAGGTAATTAAAATAAAATGTGACAAATGTTAGATTAAGTGTTGAGTGCTACGGAAACACAGAGAAAGAACTGATGAGCTGGAAGGAGGAGTCAATAAGATTCCTCTGAATGGGTGGCCGTTCGTCTGAGAATTGAAGACCGAATAGGAAGTCAGGTCATTAGGTGCAGGAGGATGGAAAGAGCATTTCACTGAGAGGAAAAAGCAGGCATGCAAGCAGAGCATGAAAGATGGTAACGGTTCAGAAACAGATAAGAGAGTGTATGGAGTGACTGGAAGACAAATGATGTGCTGGAGTATCACCAGTCTGTTGTAGGGTACCATTTTAGAAGCTATTGCAGTGGCTCTGCCTTGAGATTTTGACGGACTCAATTAAGGCGGTGGCAGAGAATTTTTTTAGAAGAGAAAGAGAGAAACAGGAGATATTCAGTAGGTTTATTGAGTAGGCTGTGAGTGAAAAATAAAAGAATAACATTTATACAATAGAATCTTACTCAGCCATAAAGAAGAATGAAATAATGCCATTTGCAGCAACATGGGTAGACCTAGAGATTATCATACTGAGTGATGTAAACCAAAGACAAATATCATATGATATCACTTATATGTGGAATCTAAAAAAAAAAAAAAAAAAAAAAAAGATACAAATGAACTTATTTGCAAAACAGAAACAGACTCACAGACTTAGAAAGCAAACTTATGGTTACCAAAGGGAAGAAGTGAGGGAGAGGGATAATTTAGGAGGTTGGGATTAACATACATACACTACTATATAAAAGATAGGTAATCAACAAGGACCTACAGTACAGCACAGGGAACTGTACTCAATACTGTGTAATACCTACATGAGAAAAGAATCTAAAATAGAAAAGATATATGCATATGTATAACTGTATCACTTTGCTGTACACCTGAAACTAACACAATATTGTAAATCAACTATCCTCCAATATAAAATAAAAATCTTTTTAAAATGATTTAAAAAAAATTTTTTTAATAAAATAATAAAGGAGGATGTGTAGGAGTAGCAGGCCTCTAGGCCTTTGGGCTTAACAATCTGGTGATGAGATCAGTTTGCATAAGGATTACAGGAAGGAAAGCAGGTGTGTTGAGAGCCAGACACAGACCACGATTTCAACCCACTGAATTCCTCCCAGTTCTTGGAATAAACTAAAATTTTGTATATGCCTCTGAGTCTTCTGTCCATTCTATGCCCTCTGTCTGGGATGCACTACCACATTTCACCCTTCTTCATGACAGACTTCCTCAGGGCTTTCGGACACAGACCAAATATTATCTTGCAAATATTTCACAGGGGAGTAAGCATTTTATTGCTTACGTGTCTTCCTCTATTATGTACCTACCTCACATGCCATCATCATTATTTCTTAGCTTTTCTTCTTCCTCAACTCAAACTATAAGGTACTCCAGGGCAGAAGCCATGCTCATTCCTTTAAACTCTGCACCTATCACAAAATAAGCACATGAGCATTAGTTTTTGTTTCTGGTGTTTCTTATGCCTTTTCTAAATTAATGTTAAGAGTACCCAAATTGGTTAACTTTAAATTATGTTTTGTGCAAGCAGAAAATCCTGCATACATCTTAAGAATCAGATATAGGTATGGTTATTCACCTTTGCCTGTAAATAATGTCACATGTTTTCTTGTGTGCATGTAAGCATACAATTAGTATACATTTATGTACATTCACTAGCCAGGATAAAAACTATAATAATAATAACATAAAAACAACAATAATAATAATAATTCGTTTGGTGCTTCTCTGAACACCCAAAACATTTGAAAAGACAATTCGTTGCTGTTCTTGGCATATGATGTCTGAATTTTTATGATTCTAGTCAGTCAGTGAATCAGGAATCAATGAATTTGTCACTTTCTATTTTCTAGCTTGGTTGCTTTTGTGTACCATCGTTCCACCAATGTCAAGTGTTAATGCAATTGACTGGTAGTATGTACAAAATAAACTTTCTCTCTCCTTTTTTTTAGTAGACTGTGGTTTTACGAGCTAAACTGAAAATCTTTTTTATCTAAACAGTTCTAATTACCTTGCTTTAAAAAAGTGTCCCTTTAGTTGATTACCTTTCTAAGTTATCTCACTAGGAACATGGCATTCTTTTTTTTTTCACTAGGCTCTGTTTCTTTCAACTACTTTCCAGAACTCCCAATGAAGTATAAAAACCCAATAGTGTACAAAAACTTTGCAATTTCCACTGGGTCCAATTCCAAATAAATCAAATTTTGAGGTCAGTCCTAAGGGCTACATGATATGTCCACATTAGAACAAAGTAATAAGTGAACCAAAAACATCAACAGCTCACAGAATCATCAGCATGGAGAATTAGGGAAAGGGGAACTTTTCCTGAAATGCTTCTTATCAGAATATGAGCTCTAATGACCAAGTTTATATTAACTTCCAGCAGAGATGGCCACCCAGGCTGGAGTATTTTCCTGCTACTGCGTGCTCAAAAAAGATTTCTGTGTTTTGAAGCAATTTAACCATCACATTCATGGCTGCAGCTTCTTGTTGCTTTATTTTTATAAAAAAAGCAGTTCTTTTGGTGTTTGGTGTTCTTTACTGTTTAGACATTCTGTCAAAAGGATTTTTTTCAGTAAAGAAGTCAGTGGATACTGGGTGCCATTGCTCCCACACTCATCTGAAAGTTAACAGGGAGTCTTAGGGCTTTCATTCACTCTCAAGCACCATTACTGCTGAGTACCTTAAATAATACCCCCTTTCAGTGCATTTTCAATCTGAAAGAGAAATCTTGGATTTTAATATGTGATGTGCACTTGTACTGAAAAATTTTCTTTAAAAAATCACTCAAAAGTTCAAAATTATAACTTGCTGATAACTGTTTTATCAATATTGTTTTGAAGCAAACAAGGATTTCAGGTCATAAAAATGTTGGAAATTTCCATTATGAGGCCTTGTGTGTGTCTTCAAGTAGTTTTTCCTAATGAAGTGGGATACTCAGTGTTCTTAGAGAATTTTAACATGATGTAATTTCCTAAGGGATTTCCAGATAATCACAACTAACCCTAAACCAAATGCAAATTTCCCAAGGCAGTTTTATATCATGGTGCATCTCCCAGATTTAGGCCTGTCCAATCAGAGTTCCAGCCCAGATGTTCTGGGTACCTCTAAAGGGCAGTGCCCATCAAGGATGTCACTGTGATAACATCAGGCTTCCCTTCTGAATGGGTGGCTCAAGAATGTTCCCCAAATGGAAAGTCACATTCTTGAAAAGCTTCTATTTTTTTCCCTAGCAATGCCAGTCAGTTAACATTAACTTATTGTTAGACAAGAAATTGATAAATGGACAACCGGTTTTACTTATCTAGGATTAAGAAGGAAAGTAACTTTTCGTATAATGTACCAGAAATCATGTGAAGCACTTTATATGTTTAATCCTACCAAGAATCCTAAAAGGAAGTCGACATTACTTCCATTTTTCATATGAGGAAATCCCTAATCATAGAAGACAATATCCTAAATATGATAGCTGCTTGCTTTGTATATTGTTTCCTTTTTAAAATACTCTAAACAAAGAGAGATCCTTCAAAGAATTCACAGCTGTTTATGTCACTCATCTATTATAATCATTTACTGCTTTTCATAAAAGGATGAAGTCCAAACTCTTAATTTGATACTGAGGCTCTCTCTACCATCTCTCCATAAGCCACATTCCTTTCTTCTCTCGAATGTTCCAGATAATGCCTTCTGCTTCCAGCTCTCCCAACATGCTTGCGGGTTCCTTCCTATCCTAGGCAGGATATGCTGTCCTTTCCATTCAGGAAGATCTCTCCAGTCATCTCCACTCCCAATTCATCAGGCTAACTTTTACTCATTCTTTAATTCTTGGAATAAATAGCACTTCCTCAAGACAGTTTGAAACTATAATTTCTGCAAGACTATTGAAATATATTTTGGTACTATGAGGGCACATACTAAATCTTGTTATATATTGTATAACAAGATGCCCTCAAAACATCCTC
Organism: Kogia breviceps; assembly: GCF_026419965.1. Classification (NCBI taxonomy): domain Eukaryota; kingdom Metazoa; phylum Chordata; class Mammalia; order Artiodactyla; family Physeteridae; genus Kogia; species Kogia breviceps. The sequence goes on from NC_081322.1 coordinate 52,024,936, forward strand.
TATTTAGTCCCCTGAGTATGTATTTCCATTTCAATTAATTAACTTTTTAATCATATACTTTTCATATCACCTGTAACCACACGGTTTAAGGGGGCATGAGCTATCTGCTTCATTTACTGTTGTACCCACATGACCTAGTGGCACATAGTAGGCACGCAGTAAATATTTGTTGAATGAATAAATTACTTTCCCACATAATTAGTTTCCTATTTCACTTCAAAAAAATCTTAGGGGAGTTTACTCCGAGTTAATGTTTCCAAGGATTTTTTTTTTCAGTTTTCTTCCATATCTTAAAAGCACTTACTTGTCTTTCTATGAAATATGGGAACGCACAAGGTTATAACATGTTAAAAAATAAAATAAAAGACTGTTGTTTTCACTCTTGAGGCCCCCGACTGCATTTGCATCTGCACATCTTAATATTGATTATATAATTTAACCGACATTCAACAAGACATCATTTTGCTTCTTGACACTCTCATTTAATACACGTGTTGTTTATTATAAATATGTACTTTAGCGAGTTAGAAAGAAAATTTGAGGTTGAGTAAAAAGAAATCCATCTACCGAAAGCATAGCCTGACATTCATTCCACTACTAAAATTGTAGTAAATGTAAATAAAAATGAAATACATGTATTTGAGTTTCTTTAGAAAAGAAGAAGAGCACATGTTCTGGTTTTACAATTTCTATCTTGTGTGACCCCTTTGCATCACTAAACACTGTTGATAAGTCCTTTCTTAAATCGCCTCTCTGAGTTTCAGTGACACAAAGCTTTTCCTCCTAATTGTCCTCCATTTTCTCTCATTGTTCCCCATCACTCGATTTTCTGGCTTCTCTTCAACTATACGTTCCTTAATCAAGCATATATTAGAAGGTCATTATGTATCGTGTGCTGAGCTTCATGCTGGAAATACGATGATGAGGAAGACAAATACAGTCCTTATCCTCATAAATCTTACTCTTTTTTCTTGTTTTTTTCTTTTCTTTTCTTTTTCTTTTTTTTTTTGCGGTATGCGGGCCTCTCAGTGCTGTGGCCTCTCCCGTTGCGGAGCACAGGCTCCGGACACGCAGGCTCAGCGGCCATGGCTCACTGGCCCAGCCGCTCCACGGCATGTGGGATCTTCCCGGATCGGGGCACGAACCCGTGTCCCCTGCATCGACAGGTGGACCCCAAACCACTGCGCCACCAGGGAAGCCCAATCTTACTCTCTTTTCATCTCACTAAATCACTTGAAGAGTATCAACACAATTTTTGCAAACATCTATATGTTGATAACTCCAAAATCTGTATCTAGCAGACTGCTCTCCTAAGCTCAAGGTTCACATAACTACCTGTGTAATGGGTATAACTACCTATATGTCTCACAGGCACCTCAGACTCAGCATGCCCAAACTGAACTTGTCATTCTCCTCCTAAAACATATTCGTACTCTAATTTCTAACTGCATAATGCTTCCTGTCTCCCAGTCTCCCAAACAAGGAACATGGAATTCATTTTGACTTTCCCTCTCCTTTATTCTTCAAATGCAACTGGTCCTCAAGCCCTAGCTGATTAACCTTTCCTTATAGCCTTTCTCACTGTCACTGTCCTAATCTAAACTCTCTTCACCTCTCTTCTGTATTACAATATTTACCTAACAACTGGTCTTCTCTTTTTCATTTCTTTTTATCTCTAGTCCATTTATCACACTGCCACCTAAGTGGTATTTCTAAAAATTCAAATACAGCCCATGCTTAAGCCCACTGATCACTTTTCATTCGCTAAGCTTTGTAGCATATGTGTCCTTATCTGATCAAAAGCTGCCTCTCCAGCTTCCAACTCTTTAGCCATTATATCATATAAAGGTCTCTCAATGAGACATATTATTTTAGATTTCTGTACTTTTATAATGCCTTCCCTCTGTCAGAGATACCTTTCCTACCTTGTCCATCAGTTAAACTTAACCACTGGAATCCATATTAGACACCTGTTCTATGAAGCCTTCACTGAGCTCTTCAGAAAATGCTCTGCCACCAAAAATTTTTACAAATCTAGAACATAGTATTTTCTTCTGCAATTATAAATTTACACATTTAGCTCCTCTAACTGCAAACATGTTTAGACTTTATGACCTAGCACCATGAACCATAGCACATAATGGCTCCTTAACAAATGATTGTGAAATGAGTGAATTAATGACCATAAATAAAGTAATAAAAGAGTAGTGTTCTCCTCCGACGAAAAGTCCCTGCAAATGAAAAGTCAACTAGGGAAGTAAAATTGGTATCACTAAACCATATTTAAGGTAATTCAATCTAATATGTTATTAACTATTATAAACTAGAAGAGAAGAAGCTGGGGAAAAGGTTTTCACTTGTGGTCAGGAGGGAAACAAGTCATGCTTTGGTATTATCATATATTAAATGATGGTATTTTGCTTCCGAATTGCCACCTACCTCCTACCCTAGTCTCTGAATCATTAGGTATTTTATTGAATTACTGTGTTCTTGACTGTACTTTGTTATTGCTTATCTATATATTCCTTAGGACAACTTGAGTCTGATTCTTTTTTTTCTTCCAGTTTTACTGAGATATGATTGACATACAGCACTATAAAAGTTTAAAGTGGGGCTTCCCTGGTGGCGCAGTGGTTGAGAGTCCGCCTGCCGATGCAGGGGACGCGGGTTCGTGCCCCGGTCCGGGAAGATCCCACATGCCGCGGAGCGGCTGGGCCCGTGAGCCATGGCCGCTGAGCCTGCGCGTCCGGAGCCTGGCGTCCGGAGCCTGTGCTCCGCAGTGGGAGAGGCCACAGCAGTGAGAAAGTTTAAAGTGTACAGCACAATGATTTGACTTACATACATCATGAAATGATTACCACAATAAGCTTAGTGAACATCCATCACCTCATACAGACACAAATTAAAGAAATAGAAAAAATATATTTTTCCTTGATATGAGAAATCTTAGTATTTACTTTTTTAAAAAACATCTTTATTGGAGTATAATTGCTTTACACTGGTGTGTTACTTTCTGCTATGTAACAAAGTGAATCAGTTATACATATACATATGTTCCCATATCTCTTCCCTCTTGCGTCTCCCTCCCTCGCACCCTCCCTTATCCCACCCCTCTAGGTGGTCACAAAGCACCAAGCTGACCTCCCTGTGCTATGCGGCTGCTTCCCACTAGCTATCTATTTTATGTTTGGTAGTATATATATGTCCATGCCACTCTCTCACTTTGTCCCAGCTTACCCTTCCCCCTCCCCATATCCTCAAGTCCATGCTCTATGTCTGCATCTTTATTCCTGTCTTGCCCCTAGGTTGCTCAGAACCATTTCTTTTTTAGATTCCATATATATGTGTTAGCATACAGTATTTGTTTTTCTCTTTCTGACTTACTTCACTCTGTATGACAGTCTCTAGGTCCACCCACCTCACTACAAGTAACTCAATTTCGTTTCTTTTTATGGCTGAGTAATATTCCATTGTATATATGTGCCACATCTTCTTTATCCATTCATCTGTCGATGGACAATTAGGTTACTTCCATGTCCTGGCTATTGTAAATAGAGCTGCAATGAACATTGTGGCACATGACTCTTTTTGAATTATGGTTTTCTCAGGGTATATGCCCAGTTGTGGGATTGCTACACAATTGGGTCGTGCGGTAGTTCTATTTTTAGTTTTTTAAGGAACCTCCATACTGTTCTCCATAGTGGCTGTATCAACTAACATTCCCACCAACAGTTCAAGAGGTTTCCCTTTTTCCACACCATCTCCAGCATTTATTTTTTGTAGATTTTGTGATGATGGCCATTCTGACTGGTGTGAGATGATATCTCATTGTAGTTTTGATAAGCTTTTCTCTAATGATTAATGATGTTGAGCATCCTTTCATGTGTTTGTTGTCAATCTGTATATCTTTTTTGGAGAAATGTCTATTTAGGTATTCTGCCCATTTTGGGGTTGGTTTGTTTGTTTTTTGATATTGAGCTGCATGAGCTGCTTGTAATTTTGGAGATTAAGCCTTTGTCAGTTGCTTCATTTGCAAATATTTTCTCCCAATCTGAGGGTTGTCTTTTCATCTTGTCTATGGTTTCCTTAGCTGTGAAAAAGCTTTTAAGTTGCATTAGGTCCCATTTGTTTATATTTGCTTTTATTTCCAGCTCCCTAGGAGGGGGGACAAAAAGGATCTTGCTGTGATTGATGTCATAGAGTGTTCTGCCTACATTTTCCTCTAAGAGTTTGATAGTGTCTGGCCTTACATTAAAAATCCATTTTGAGTTTATTTTTGTGTATCGTGTTAGGGAGTGTTCTAATTTAATTCTTTTACATGTAGCTGTCCAATTCTTCCAACACCACTTATTGAAGACTCTCTCTTTTCTCCATTGTATATTCTTTCCCCCTTTATCAAAAATAAGGTGACCAAAGGTGCATGCATTTGTCTCTGGGCTTTCTATCCTGTTCCATTGATCTATATTTCTGATTTTGTGGCAGTACCATACTGTCTTGATTACTGTAGCTTTGTAGTATAGTCTGAATTCCAGGAGCCTGAATCCTCGAGTTCCATTTTCTTTCTCAAAATTGCTTTGGCTATTCAAGATCTTTTATGTTTCCATACAAATTGTGAAATATTTGTTCTAGTTCTGTGAAAAATGCCAGTGGTAGCTTGATAGGGATTGTATTGAATCAGTAGATTGCTTGGGATAATATACTCTTTTTCACAATGTTGATTCTTTCACTCCAAGAACATGGTATATCTATCCATCTATTTGTGTCATCTTTAATTACTTTCATCAGTGTCGTATAGTTTTCTGCATACAGGTCTTTTGTCTCCTTATATAGGTTTATTCCCAGGTATTTTATTCTTTTTGTTGGCAAATGGGAGTGTTTCCTTAATTTCACTTTCAGATTTTTCATCTTTAGTGTATAGGAATGACAAAGATTTCTTTGCATTAATTTTGTATCCTGCTACTTTACCAAATTCATTGATTAGCTCTAGTAGTTTTCTGGTAGCATCTTTAGGATTATCTATGTAGAGTATCATGTCATCTGCAAACAGTGACAGCTTTACTTCTTTTTTTCCGATTTGGATTCCTTTTATTTCTTTTTCTTCTCTGATTGCTGTGGCGAACCCTTCCCAAACTATGTTGAATAATAGTGGTGAGAGTGGGCAACCATGTCTTGTTCCTGATCCTAGTGGAAATGGTTTCAGTTTTTCACCATTGAGAATGATGTTAGCAGGGGGTTTGTCATATATGGCCTTTATTATGTTGAGGTAAGTTCCCTCTATGCCTACTTTCTGGAGGGTTTTTATCATAAATGGGTGTTGAATTTTGTCGAAAGCTTTTTTGGCATCTGTTGAGATGATCATATGCTTTTATTCTTCAATTTGTTAATATGGTGTATCACATTGATTGATTTGCATATATTGAAGAATCCTTGCATTCCTGGGATAAACCGCACTTGATCATGGTGTATGATCCTTTTAATGTGCTGTTGGATTCTGTTTGCTAGTGTGTTGCTGAGGATTTTTGCATGTTTGTTCATCAGTGATATTGGCCTGTAGTTTTCTTTCTTTGTGACGTCTTTGTCTGGTTTTGGTATCAGGGTGATGGTGGCCTCATAGAATGAGTTTGGGAGTGTTCCTCCCTCTGCTATCTTTTGGAAGAGTTTGAGAAGGATAGGTGTTAGCTCTTCTCTAAATGTTTGAGAGAATTCACCTGTGAAGCCATCTGGTCCTGGGCTTTTGTTTGTTGGAAGATTTTTTTTTTTGTGGTACGCGGGCCTCTCACTGTTGTGGCCTCTCCCGTTGTGGAGCACAGGCTCCGGACGTGCAGGCTCAGCGGCCATGGCTCACGGGCCCAGCCGCTCTGCGGCATGTGGGATCCTCCCGGACCGGGGCACGAACCCGTGACCCCTGCATCGGCAGGCGGATTCTCAACCACTGCGCCACCAGGTAAGCCCTGTTGGAAGATTTTTAATCACAGTTTCAATTTCAGTGCCTGGGACTGCTCTGTTCATATTTTCTATTTCTTGCTGATTCAGTCTCGGCAGGTTGTGTATTTCTAAGAATTTGTCCATTTCTTCCAGGTCATTTTATTGATATAGAATTGCTTGTAGTAATCTCTCATGATCCTTTGTATCTCTGCAGTGGCCGTTACTTCTCACTTTTTATTTCTAATTCTATGATTTGAGTCTTCTTTTTTCTTGATGAGTCTGGCTAATGGTTTATCAATTTTGTTTATCTTCTCGAAGAACCAGCTTTTAGTTTTATTGATCTTTGCTATTGTTTCCTTCATTTCTTTTTCATTTATTTCTGATCTGATCTTTATGATTTCTTGCTTTCTGTTAGTTTTGGGGGTTCTTTGTTCTTCTTTCTCTAATTGCTTTAGGTGTAAGTTTAGGTTGTTTATTTGAGATGTTTCCTGTTTTTTCAGGTAGAGTTTATTGTTATAAACTTCCTTCTTACAACTGCTTTTGCTGCATCCCATAGATTTTGGGTTGTTGTGTTTTCAATGTCATTTGTTTCAAGGTATTTTTTGATTTTCTCTTTGCTTTCTGCAGTGATCTCTTGGTTATTAAGTAGTGTATTGTTTAGCCTCCATGGTTTGTACTTTTTACAGACTTTTTCCTGTAATTGATATCTAGTCTCATAGCATTTTGGTCTGAAAGGATGTTTGATAAGGTTTCAATTTTCTTAAATTTACCAAGGCTTGATTTGTGACCCAAGATATGATTTATCCTGGAGAATATTCCATGAGCACTTGAGAAGAAAGTGTATTCTGTTGTTTTGGGATGGAATGTCTTATAAATATCAATTAAATTCATCTTGTTTAATGTAGCATTTAAAGCTTGTGTTTCCTTATTTATTTTCATTTTGGATGATCTGTCCATTGGTGAAAGTGGGGTGTCAAAGTCCCCCACTATGATTATGTTACTCTCAATTTCCCCTATTATGGTTGTTATTATTTGCCTTATGTATTGAGGTGCTCCTATGTTGGCTGCATAAATATTTACAATAGGTATATCTTCTTGTTGGATTGAACCCTTGACCATTATGTAGTGTCCTTCTTTGTCTCTTGTAATAGTCTTTAATTTATAGTCTATTTTGCCTGATATAAGAATTGCCACTCCATGTTTCTTTTGATTTCCATTTGCATGGAATGTCATTTTCCATCCCCTCACTTTCAGTCTGTATGTGTCCCTAGGTCTGAAGTGGGTCTCTTGTAGACAGGTCTTATTTTTATATCCATTCAGCCAGTCTATGTCTTTTGGTTAGAGCATTTAATCTATTTACATTTAAGATAATTAATGATATGTATGTTCCTGTTACCATTTTCTTCATTGTTTTGGGTTTGTTACTGTAGGTCTTTTCCTTCTCTTGTGTTTCCTTCCTAGAGAAGTTCCTTTAGCATTTGCTGTAAACCTGGTTTCATGGTGTTGAATTCTATTAGCTTTCACTTGTCTGTAAATGTTTTAATTTCTCCATCGAATCTGAATGAGATCCTTGCTGGATACAGTAATCTTAATTGTAGGTTTTTCCCTTTATCATTTTAAATATGTCCTGCCACTCCTTCTGGCTTGCAGAGTTTCTGTTCTAAGATCAGCTGTTAACCATATGGGGATTCCCTTGTATGTTATTCGTTATTTTTCCTTGCTGTTTTTAATATTTTTTCTTTGTATTTAATTTTTGATAGTTTGATTGATATGTGTCTTCCCATGTTTCTCCTTGGATTTATCCTGTATGGGACGCTCTGTGATTCCTAGACTTGATTAACTATTTCTTTCCCATATTAGGGAAGTTTTCAACTATAATCTCTTCAGATATTTTCTCCGTCCCTTTCTTTTTCTCTTCTTCTTCTGGGACCCCTATATTTCGAATGTTGGTGCCTTTAATGTTGTCCCAGAGGTCTCTGACACTGTCTTCAATTCTTTTCATTCTTTTTTCTTTATTCTGCTCTGAAGTAATTATTTCCACTATTTTTTCTACCAGGTCACTTATCCATTCTTCTGCCTCAGTTATTCTGCTATTGATTCCTTCTTGAGAATTCTTAATTTTATTTATTGTGTTGTTCGTCACTGTTTGTTTGCTCTTTAGTTCTTCTAGGTCCTTGTTAAACGTTTCTTTTATTTTCTCCATTCTTTTTCCAAGATTTTGGATCATGTTTACTATCATTATTCTGAATTCATTTTCAGGTAGACTCCCTATTTCCTCTTCCTTTGTTTGGTCTGGTGGGTTTTTACCTTGCTCCTTCACCTGCTGTGTGTTTCTCTGTCTTCTCATTTTGCTTAACTTACTGTGTTTGGGGTCTCCTTTTCACAGGCTGCAGGTTTGTAGTTCCTGTTGCTTTTGGTGTCTGCCCCCAGTGGCTAATGTTGGTTCAGTGGGCTCTGTAGGCTTCCTGGTGGAGGGAACTAGTGCCAGTGTTCTGGTGGATGAGGCTGGATCTTGTCTTTCTGGTGGTCACTCCCACACCCAGTGGTGTTTTCTGGGGTATCTGTGACCTTATTATGATTTTAGGCAGCCTCTCTGCTAATGGGTGGTGTTGTGTTCCTGTCTTGATATTTGTTTGGCATAGGATGTCCTGCACTGTAGCTTGCTGGTCATTGAGTGGAGCTGGGTCTTAGCATTGAGATGGAGATCTCTGGGACAGCTTTCACTATTTGATATTATGTGGAGCTGGGAGGTATCTGGTGGACCAATGTCCTGAACTCTGCTCTCCCACCTCAGAGGCACAGGCCTGATGCCTGGCCATAGCACCAAGACCCGGTCATCCACAAGGCTCATAATAAAAGGGAGGAAGAAAGAAAGAAAAATAAATAAATAAAATTAAAGTTATTAAAATAAAAAATAATTATTAAAATAATTTTAAGTAATTTTTTAAAAAGTAAGAAATAAAGAAGAGAGCACCCAAACCAAAAAACAAATCCACCAATGATAACAGGAGCTAAAAACTATACTCAAAAAAACAAAAAAAGGACAGACAGAACCCTAGGACAAATGGTAAAAGAAAAGCTATACATACAAAATCACACAGAAGCATACACATACACACCCATGAAAGATAAAAAGGAAAAAAAAATATATATATCATTGCTCCCAAAGTCCACCTCCTCAATTTTGGTATGTTTCTTTGTCTATTCAGGTATTCCACAGATGCAGGGTACATCAAGTTGATTGTGGAGATTTAATCCGCTGCTCCTGAGGCTGCTGGGAGAGATTTCCCTTTCTCTTCTTTGTTCACACAGCTCCCAGGGTTCAGTTTTGGATTTGGCCCAGCCTCTGCGTGTAGGTCACCTGAGGGCATCTATTCCGCCTGGACAGAACGGGGTTAATGGAGCAGCTGATTAGGGGGCTCTGGCTCAGGCCGGGGGAAGGGAGGGGTATGGATGCAGGGCGTGGCTGCAGCGGCAGAGGCCAGCGTGACGTTGCACCAGCCTGAGGCGTGCTGTGCGTTCTCCGGGGGAACTTGTCCCTGGATCCCGGGACCCTGGCAGTGGCGGGCTGCACAGCCTCCCGGCAAGGGAAGTGTGGAGAGTGACCTGGGCTCGCACACAGGCTTCTTGGTGGTGGCAGCAGCAGCCTTAGCGTCTCATGCCCGTCTCTGGGGTCCGCGCTGATAGCCCCGGCTCGCGCCCTTCTCTGGAGCTCGTTTAAGCGGGCCTCTGAATCCCCTCTCCTTGCGTGCACCCTGAAGCAATGGTCTCTTGCCTCTTAGGCAGGTCCAGACTTTTTCCCGGACTCCCTCCCGGCTAGCCGTGGCACACTAGCCCCTTTCACGCTGTGTTCATGCCACCAACCCCAGACCTCTCCCTGGGATCCGACCAAAGCCCGAGCCTCAGCTCCCAGCCCTCACCTGCCCTGGCAGGTGAGCAGACAAGTCTCTTGGGTTGGTGAATGCTGGTCGGCACCGATCCTCTGTGCGGGAATCTCTCCGCTTTGCCCTCCGCACCCCTGTTGCTGAGCTCTCCCCCGTGTCTCTGAAGCTTCCCCCCTCCGCCCCCCCATCTCCGCCCGTGAAGGGGCTTCTAGTGTGTGGAAACCTTTCCTCCTTCACAGTTCCCTCCCTGAGGTGCTGCTCCCATCCCAAATCTTTTGTCTCTGTTTTTTACTTTTTTCTTTTGCCCTACCCAGGTACGTGGGGGAGTTTCTTGCCTTTTGGGAGGTCTGAGGTCTTCTGCCAGCGTTCAGTAGGTGTTCTGTAGGAGTTGTTCCTCCTGTAGATGTATTTCTGATGTATTTGTAGGGAGGAAGCTTATCTCCGCGTCTTAGTCTTCCGCCATCTTGAAGCTCCTCCTATCAGTATTTACTCTCTTAACTTTCATATATAGCATATAGCAGTGTCAATTATATTTATCATGTTGTACCTTACATCCCTAATACTTACTTATAACTAAGTTTGTTACCTTTTGACTGCCTTTATCCAATTCCCCTTGCCCCTGCCCCCACGTCTGATTCTTGACTATTGCTTTACTTGATCTTTAATTATAGCAGATGGTATCATTGTTTGGCTACCAAAAGTCCATCTGTCTCCCTTCTTTCAAACATGGGGAAGCTTATGGAAAAGTTTCCTCAGTGGTAAAAGTAGATATTCAGAAAGATTTGCTCCTTCTTCTTCTAATGGAGATATATGTGAGTATTTTCATGTATAATTGTTTCTATCTGAATATTTTTTTCAAGATTCAACTTTCTGGAAGACATGAATCATTTTCTATTATTGTTAATAACATTATAGTCTTTTCCATAAAGATGATGATAGCACAATTTTAAGAATCTTTAACTACTATTTATAAAAGAATTGTGTGTTGGTTTTCTTGTCCAAAAGTTACAACTAGAATATTTTTGCTTTTGCAGTTGATGTTATTTGTACAGAGAAAAAGTCATAGCTAGTAAGTTTTTTTTTTTTTTTTTTTTTTTTTTGCAGTATGTGGGCCTCTCACTATTGTGGCCTCTCCCATTGCGGAGCACAGGCTGCGGACGTGCAGGCTCGGCGGCCATGGTTCACAGGCCCAGCCGCTCCGCGGCATGTGGGATCTTCCCGGACCAGGGCACGAACCCGTGTCTCCTGCATCAGCAGGCGGATTCTCAACCACTGCGCCACCAGGGAAGCCCCTAGCTAGTAAGTTTTTAATGATTTTCTACAAAAAAAGTGATTTTATCTCACTTTGGGAAAAGGAAAACTGGGAGTCATACTGATTACATTTTGGTTTGGAATTTACTTCTCTTGGAAAATTCATTATTGTAAAGGCAATCTTATTCTGGTACATGTGACAGAAACACAAAAATGCCAAGGTTCTCAATATTAATTAAACTTTGTATCCCTAAGCAAGAAAATTATTTAATCCATAAATAATGAGGCCCACACATCTTTAAAAGATCTTAAGGGAATATGAGAAGTAAGATTTAGCTTCTGATGTCACAGCCTTGAGGAGGTGAACCATTGGGAAGCTGATTTTGCCCTAATGCACGGGAATAAGAGAATACTATAGGAGGACTGTTATGAAGTAGAATTGCTGCTACTGGTTAACACCACCTATCTTGTCTGGATGCCTCTGCAGGCTCACACCTTTTCCTCTGTAGCCAGTCTCTTTTGCAGCCAGTCTAATCCACCTCCAGGGGAAGAGTTCCTAAAACCTGAGAACATCTTGCCCTAGGAAAACAGGATGGGCAGATTGCTAATGACACTTCTTTCCATGTCCAGTGTGCTATCAAATCTGCCCTTTTTCTTTTTTCAAAGCCACAGTATAGAGTGTGCTCTATCTATTGAGAACATTTGAATGGGTTAGGAAGGATTAAAACAGGCTGTCCTTAATATTTCAATATAATTCAGAACTCTGTGCAACAATGATGAAAGTGGTAGTGAATTCTAGGATACTGTTTCAATCCCAGGATAATGATTTAAAGATAGGTGAAATAATGAAAGATCTCGCATGTCTCAACAAAGATACTGCGTACTGCAGCTAAGACCTGACACAGCCAAAAAAAAGTGAAAAATCCCACTATAATTTCTAAATGAAAGGATCCCCAGGAATTCCCATGACCTTTTCAATATCTTCCAAACTTCTTAATGTTGTCTATTTATTTATTTTGATTAATTAAATAAATTAGCTTTACATGTCTAACTTTCTGTAAGGAAATTTTAGATCTAGTATTGTTTTATTTTTTTAAGTATAAAAACTAAAATAGATAGAAAAATATACCAAATAATAAATAAAGATTTACTATAAAAATTAACTGGGTTACAAAGGAAACTTGCCATTAACAGAACTCTCCAAACCTAAGATTTAGTAATCCAGACAAGCATACTGTAGACTGGAAATCAAGGTACAGCTATTACAACATACAAAACTAAGTTTCATTATGTAAATCCGTACTAAGGATACTTTATCATAATATAAAGTCAAATCATTCTAATATAAATGTACAGCATTTAAAAATTTATAAAAGAGAGTTACTATGCATTCAGAAAGGATCTAAGTTCAGTAGAAATCCAATGAATTTTTGTAACTTTAAATTGCCTGAGTTTATTACTAAAACACTTGAAATCTTTGTAATTCTGCTCTCATTTCTCTAGATCCCCTAAGTGCTGTCAGGTGTATCCTTGGATACATCATTGCTTTTGTTTTCATCAGTTCACATATTCCTGGCATTTTCCCATTGCTTGTCAAAATAATTAATATCTGGAGTGGAAGAAATAGGTATACTGCATTTTAATACAAACTTTTTGAGAGAAACATTGTTAAAGGAACAGTCTATTAAAAGTGAGCTTTCTGTCCTTGACCTTTTGTTGCATTGCAAAACACTTCTGATCTACTTAAAGAATTATGGACCCGGTTGTCATCTCTGAAGAATTAATGAAGGATTTATTTTCAAGAGAATATCTGCCAAAGTTTTGGAAAAGTTTAGTTATTAATTAACTTAGGGTCCATTTCACAGTCAATGAGAATAAATATAACAAATCCATTCTATGGAATAAGAGTGAAAGCTTATAAGAACTCGAAGTGCCTATCTCTTTGAATATATAATTTTTGTTTGTTTATCAATAAACATATGTAAGAAATTGTTTATTCTTGCTGGCTACAAGTAGGCTATCGACCACCTCACTGTGTGACCATGGAGTCAAAACATCTTGGTAAATCAGCAGATCTAATTCTTTTCACAATCCGCTATAAAACACGATAGTTCACTTTCCCAGGGGTATGACAACTACCTGACATCTTGCATCCTCCCTTCCAGATGCTAAGTGTATTTAGCATTACATCATCCTCCATATGACATATGGAGTTTTTAGGCCCTGCTGCCTCTGCTTTTAGTCTATGGTTAGTAACCTTTGTCCTGTTTTGTAAGGACACCCTCTGTAGTCACAAATCAACACAAGTGTACACAGTCCCATTAAACGGGTAGATATTGAAAGTACTAATGAAATCACAAATATTTGGAAAAAAGAGAATACAAATAGTTTTCCTCCCAACATACTACATCTTTCAAATTCAATCTTGTACAAATTGAAAGCAATTAAATAATGAAGAGTTTCAAATGTCAGATGCTTAGAGTATTTCAGAACACATACTTTTCTCCATTGAAAGATCCAATGATGTAAGGGCAAAAAAGGTGTTTGATGCCTTAAAAGGCTCTAAATCTATAAGACTTTTGCTTCAGAATTTCAGATAACCAAAAAGAATGTATTAAAAAAAAACAACCTTGATCTCCAGAATCCTTAAATGTAATTCATATGTTATTTTTTTAAAGAAGTAATTATTAGAGTAAAAAAAACCTTGTATATGAAAGTGTCTATGAGAGTATCTAGCACAGAGCAGACACTTAGGAAAACCAACATTCTCATTCCTTATCCCTCTCTTACCAAAAGCAAAAGACTTCAGAGATGCTAAAATCTCCTCTCCAAATGGCAGTTTTCACACCCTGGAATTTAATTTAATTTAATTTTTTTTTTAAATTTTACTTATTGATGATCTTTAAAATCCCTAATTGGTATTACAAATGGCAATTACATCAAAGCAGATAATAGTTTTATATGCGTTCATGAAACTTTAAGGTAAATCAATGTAGAATTCAAATCAGTTTTCTTTTTGAAGTATACAGTTTCATATTGCTGCACAACATCCCGAATAATAAACCTTGCACCAGTTGCCTGCTGATGCCTAAAAACCCTTTAACAGAAGACAGATCTTTTATTCCACAATTATAGTTTAGGCTTAAGTATGCCAATATAATTTGAAAAGAATAACAATTTAACTTCTATTCACCTCAGAGTTGAAGAAACTGATTTGTGAATCTTCCTGGAAGCCAGTGTTGACAGGGGTAGGAGAAGAGAAGATTAAAGAGTTCTATGGGGGTCAGAAGAGAAATAAGGTAAGGAGCTGAAGGGGAAATGAGTTAATCAAGGGAAAACTTTGTCTTTTACCAACAAGCCTCCTCTTCTGCCTTTCGATTTTCCTGTCTCTGTTTCCCTCTATCTTACATTTCAAACACTCCTATCCTAGTGAATGTTGACAGCTGTATGCGTTTTCAGGATTGTGAAGGTCAAGAGGCACCAAGATAGACAGTTCTCCATGCACTCTTTTCAGGTATTCTAGGTAAAATAATTGGTCTAGGGGTGGGTGGGATTTAAAAGATTGAAAGAAAAAGAACCACTGCAATTTCCCTTGAGTTTTTTTCCTAGCCCTGGAATTATAGATAGTGATTCCTCCCCTGTCCCCTTTTTAAAAGAAGCTTTACTACTATGGTAACATGTTTACATCTAGTCTAAATATACAGAATTCATGAAAAACTGAATTCATGGACATTTTCCAGGACCATAACATAGTTTTTTTGAACTTAAAAGCAAATTTCTTTTTATAATTTACTCCCTTCCCCAGTTAAAATAAGATTTAAAAAATTATATCTATTCCCGTCATTTACAAGACATGGTCACTATTATTTCCTCTCTGAATTCTCTTGCCCTTCTAGTCTTCTTGCAGTTTGCTGAAGGTCAAGTTACACGAATATTTGCTTCTACTGATTAGAATTGAATAACCAGTAGGTGGTAAAGTTGAGCAAAATTCAGAAAACTGCACTGCAGACACAAGACAGAGATGCAAGGTGCAATGAATTTACGGAACAGCATGGACCTATGTAATTTAGCATGACCTTTCTGGTTTTCTATGCCTGAATGTACTATTCATTAGCAATTAGAGGAGTTTAGTATGAACTGTGTGAGACTTATTGAGTTTGAAGTTTTATACTGGATTTCTTGGCCTGATTGCATAGCAGCAAACTTTTCTGCTCTTTTCCCTAATTCCAGCACTACCACCTCTGGAAGAGCCCATTTAAGAAATAATTTCCTGAAGATTAAAACTCCTTCAAGAGCATCTTAGTATTTTATATTTATAATGAGAGAGTTCTTCCCTTTTGGTGCTAGAAAGATCATACCTAAAAATAACTAGATATTAAAAGCTGTTGGAAGGAAGGAAGGGAAGGAGGGAAGGAAGGAAGGAAAGGGAAAGCAGAAAGAAGAAAAAAGAAGGAGAAGAGGAAGAAAATATACACATTCAGAATTTTTTCTTTTCCAGGAAGGTGGATTATATATCTTATTAATTTATGCTTATAGGATAAAATATTTTATTGTGCATCAAAATTTACCTTATCAACTGTAAATACAAGTTGATTGTTTTTCAGGGCTGTCTCTGTGACTGACCACATTTCATTTGCCTAATATCAATAGTTTTTCTTTAGCTATTCTTTTCTGTGGATATTCTCAAGCTCCTGGTATTATTAACTCATTTAAGCAATAGAGGTTTTTCCGTTTGAACTTTGGGTATTAATTGCATTAGAAGAATTAATTGCAATTATTTTCTAAAATATATATTTTTTAATTTTGAAAATAAATCGATTCCCTGAAGAATAATTATTCCTTCTCAAAAAGTGCAAGTGTAGGAGGGAGGTTGAGGAAGATGGCGGAAGAATAAGACACAGAGATCACCTTCCTCCCCACAGATACATCAGAAATACATCTACATGTGGAACAACTCCTACAGAACACCTATTGAACGCTGGCAAAAGAACTCAGACCTCCAAAAAGGCAAGAAATTCCCCACGTACCTGGGTAGGGCAAAAGAAAAAAGAAAAAACAGAGACAAAAGAATAGGGACGGGACCTGCACCTCTGGGAGGGAGCTGTGAAGGAGGAAAGGTTTCCACACACTGAAAGCCCCTTGCAGGCGGAGACTGCGGGTGGCGGAGGGGGGAAGCTTCGGAGCCACAGAGAAGAGCGCAGCAACAGGGTACGGAGGGCAAAGCAGAGAGATTCCCGCACAGAGGATCGGTGCAGACCAGCAATCACCAACCAGCCCGAGAAGCTTGTCTGCTCACCGCGGGGGCGGTCGGGGGCTGGGAGCTGAGGCTCGCTCTTTGGTCGGATCCCAGGGAGAGGCCTGGCGTTGACTGCGTTGACAGCATGAACACAGCCTGAAAGGGGCTAGTGCGCCACAGCTGGCCGGGAGGGAGTCCAGGAAAAGTCTGGAGGTGCCGAAGAGACAAGAGACTTTTTCTTGCCTCTTTGTTTCCTGGTGCGCAAGGAGAGGGGATTAAGAGCGCTGCTTAAAGGAGCTCCAGAAACCGGCGCGAGCCGCGGCTACCAGCGCAGACCCCAGAGACGGGCATGAGAAGCTAAGGCTGCTGCTGCTGCCACCAAGAGGCCTGTGTGCAAACACAGGTCACTATCCACATGTCCCCTCCCGGGAGCCTATGCAGCCAGCCACTGCCAGAGTCCCGGGATCCATGGACAACTTCCCCGGGAGAACGCGTGGTGCACCTCAGGCTGTTGCAACGTCATGTCGGCCTCTGCTGCCGCAGGCTCACCCCGCATCCGTACCCCTGCCTCTCCCTGGCCTGAGTGAGCCAGAGTCCCCGAATCACCTGTTCCTTTAAGCCCATCCTGTCGGAGCAAAGAACAGATGCCCTCGGGCGACCTACATGCAGAGGCGGGGCCAAATCCAAAACTGAATCCCCAGAGCTGTGTGAACAAAGAAGAGAAAGGGAAATCTCTCCCAGCAGCCTCAGGAGCAGCCGATTAAATCTCCACAATCAACTTGATGTACCCTGCATCTGTGGAATACCTGAATAGACAACGAATCATCCCAAATTGAGGAGGTGGACTTTGGGAGCAAATATATTATTTTTTTCCCCTTTTCCTCTTTTTGTGAGTGTGTATGTGTATGCTTCTGTGTGAGATTTTGTCTGTATAGCTTTACTTTCACCATTTTTCCTAGGGATCTGTCCATCCTTTTTTTTTTTTTTTTTTACTTTAAAAAAGAATTTTTTTCTTAAAAATTATTTTTTATTTTAATAACTCTTTCTTTCTTTCTTTCTTTCTTTCTTTCTTTCTTTCTTTCTTTCTTTCTTTCTTTCTTTCTTTCTTTCTTTCTTTCTTTCTTTCTTTCTTTCTTTCTTTCTTTCTTTCTTTCTTTCTTTTCTTTCTCCCTTTTATTCTGAGCCGTATGGATGAAAGGCTCTTGGTGCTCCAGCCAGGAATCAGTGCTGTGCCTCTGAGGTGGGAGAGCCAACTTCAGGACACTGGTCCACAAGAGACCTCCCAGCTCCATGTAATATCAAACGGCAAAAATCTCCCAGAGATCTCCATCTCCACACCAAGACCCAGCTTCACTCAAGGACCAGCAACGAACAGTGCTGGACACCATATCCCCAACAAAGAGCAAGACAGGAACACAACACTACCCATTAGCAGAGAGGCTGCCTAAAATCATAATAAGGCCACAGACACCCTAAAACACTCCACCAGACATGGACCTGCCCACCAGAAACACAAGACCCAGCCTAATCCACCAGAACACAGGCACTAGTCCCCTCCACCAGGAAGCCTACAGAGCCCACTGAACCAACCTTAGCCACTGGGGACAGATACCAAAAACAACGGGAACTATGAACCTGCAGCCTGCAAAAAGGAGACCCCAAACACAGGAAGCTAAGCAAAATGAGGAGACAGAAAAACACACAGCAGATGAAGGAGCAAGGAAAAAACCCACCAGACTGAACAAATGAAGAGGAAATAGTCAGTCTACCTGAAAAAGAATTCAGAATAATAATAGTAAAGATGATCCAAAATCTTGGAAATAGAATAGAGAAAATTCAAGAAACATTTAACAAGGACCTAGAAGAACTAAAGAGGAAACAAGCAACGATGAAAAACACAATAAATGAAATTTAAAACACTCTAAAAGGAATCAATAGCAGAATAAGTGAGGCAGAAGAACTGATAAGTGACCTGGAAGATAAAATAGTGGAACTAACTACTGCATAGCAGAAAAAAGAAAAAAGAATGAGAAGAATTGAGGACAGTGTCAGAGACCTCTGGGACAACATTAAACACACCAACATTTGAATTATAGGGGTCCCAGAAGAAGAGAAAAAGAAAGGGACTGAGAAAATATTTGAAAAGATTATAGTTGAGAATTTCCTTAACATGGGAAAGGAAATACTTAATCAATTCCAGGAAGCACAGAGAGTCCCATATAGGAAAAATCCAAGGAGAAACATGCGAAGACACATATTAATCAAACTATCAAAAATTAGATACAAAGAAAAAATATTAAAAGCAGCAAGGGAAGAACAGCAAATAACACACAAGGGAATCCCCATAAGGTTAACAGCTGATCTTTCAGCAGACACTCTGCAAGTCAGACGGAGTTGCAGGACATATTGAAAGTGATGAAGGAGAAACACTTGCAACCAAGATTACTCTACCCAGCAAGGATCCCACTCAGATTTGATAGAAAAATTAAAACCTTTACAGATAAGCAAATGCTAAGAGAATTCAGCACCACCGACCAGCTCTACAACAAATGCTAAAGGAACTTCTCTAGGCAGGAAACACAAGAGAAGGAAAAGACCTACAATAACAAACCCAAAACAATTAAGAAAATGGTAAAAGGAAAATACAGATCAATAATTACCTTAAATGGAAATGGATTAAATGCTCCCACCAAAAGACACATACTGGCTGAATGGATACAAAAACAAGAGCCATGTATATACTGTCTACAAGAGACCCACTTAAGACCTAGGGACACATACAGACTGAAAGTGAGGGGATGGAAAAAGATATTGCATGCAAATGGAAATCAAAAGAAAGCTGCAGTAGCAATTCTTATAACAGACAAAATAGACTTTAAACTAAAGACTATTACAAGACACAAAGAAGAACACTACCTAATGATCAAGGGATCAATCCAAGAAGACGATATAACAATAGTAAATATTCATGCACCCATCATAGGAGCACCTCAATACATAAGGCAAATACTAACAGTCATAAAAGGGGAAATCGACAGTAACACAATCATAGTAAGGGTCTTTAACTCCCCACTTTCACCAATGGACAGATCATCCAAAATGAAAATAAATAGGGAAACAGAAGTTTTAAATGATACATTAATCAAGATGGACTTAATTGATATTTATAGGACATTCCATCCCAAAACAACAAAACACACGTTCTTCTCAAGTGCTTATGGAACATTCTTCAGGATAGATCATATCTTGGGTCACATATCTAGCCATGGTAAATTTAAGAAAATTGAAATCATATCAAGTATCTTTTCTGACCACAACGTTATGAGACTAGATATCAATAACAGGAAGAGATCTGTAAAAAATGCAAACACATGGAGGCTGAACATTACACTACTTAATAACCAAGTGATCACTGAAGAAATCAAAGAAGAAATCAAAAAATACCTAGAAACAAATGACAATGGAGACATGACAACCCAAAACCTATGGGATGCAGCAAAAGCAGTTCTAAGAGGAAAGGTTATAGCAACACAATCCTACCTTAAGAAACAGGAAACATTTCAAATAAACAACCTAACCTTGCACATAAAGCAATTAGACAAAGAAGAACAAAAAAACCCCAAGGTTAGCAGAAGGAAAGAAATCATAAAGATCAGATCAGAAATAAATGAAAAAGAAATGAAAGAAACGATAGCAAAGATCAATAAAACTAAAAGCTGGTTCTTTGAGAAGATAAACAAAATGGATAAACCATTAGCCAGACTCATCAAGAAAAAAGTGAGAAGACTCAAATCAATAGAATTAGAAATGAAAAAGAAGTAACAACTAACACTGCAGAAATACAAAGGATCATGAGAGATTACTACAAGCAACTCTATGCCAATAAAATGGACAACCTGGATAAAATGGACAAATTCTTAGGAATGCACAATTTGCTGAGACTGAACCAGGAAGAAATAGAAAATATGAACAGACCAATCACAAGCACTGAAATTGAAACTACTGTGATTAAAAATCTTCCAATAAACAAAAGCCCAGCACCAGATGGCTTCACAGCCAAATTCTATCACACATTTAGAGAAGAGCTAATACCTATCCTTCTCAAACTCTTCCAAAAGATAGCAGAGGGAGGAACACTCCCAAACTCATTCTATGAGGCCACCATCACCCTGATACCAAAACCAGGCAAAGATGTCACAAAGAAAGAAAACAGGCCAATATCACTGATGAACATAGATGCAAAAATCTTCAACAATATATTAGCAAACAGAATCCAACAGCACATTAAAAGGATCATAAACCATGATCATGTGGGGTTTATTCCAGGAATGCAAGGATTCTTCAATACACACAAATCAATCAACGTGATACACCATATTAACAAATTGAAGGAGAAAATCCATATGATCATTTCAATAGATGCAGAGAAAGCTTTCAACAAAATTCAACACCCATTTATGATAAAAACCCTGCAGAAAATAGGCTAGTGGGAACTTTCCTCAACATAATAAAGACCATATATGACAAACCCACAGCCAACATCCTCCTCAATGGTGTAAAACAGAAACCATTTCCACTAAGATCAGGAACAAGACAAGGTTGCCCACTCTCACCACTATTATTCAACATAGTTTTGGAAGTTTAAGCCACAGCAATCAAAGAAGAAAAAGAAATAAAAGGAATCCAAATCAGAAAAGAAGAAGTAAAGTTGTCACTGTTTGCAGATGACATGATACTATACATAGAAAATCCTAAAGATGCTACCAGAAAACTACTAGAGCTAATCAATGAATTTGGTAAAGTAGCAGGATGCAAAATTAATGCACAGGTATCTCTGGCATTCCTATACACTAATGTTGAAATATCTGAAAGTGAAATTAAGGAAACACTCTCATTTGCCATTGCAACAAAAAGAATAAAATATCTGGGAATAAACCTACCTAAGGAGACAAAAGACCTTTATGCAAAAAAAATATAAGACAAGGATGAAAGAAATTAAAGATGATACAGACAGATGGAGAGATATACCATGTTCTTCGATTGGAAAAATCAGCATTGTGAAAATGACTCTACTACCCAAAGCAATCTACAGATTAAATGCATTCCCTATCATACAACCAATGGTATTTTTCACAGAACTAGAACAAAAAATTTCACAATCTGTATGAAAACACAAAAGACCCCGGATAGCCAAAGCAATCTTGAGAACGAAAAATGGAGCTGGAGGAATCAGGCTCCCTGACTTCAGACTGTACTACAAAGCTACAGTAATCAAGACAGTATGGTACTGGCACAAAGACTGAAATATAGATCAATGGAACAGGATAGAAACCCCAGAGATAAACCCATGCACATATGGTCACCTTATCTTTGATAAAGGAGACAAGAATATACAGTGGAGACAAGACAGCCTCTTCAATAAGTGGTGATGGGAAAACTGGACAGGTACATGTAAAAGTATGAAATTAGAACACTCCCTAACACCATACACAACAATAAACTCAAAATGGATTAAAGACCTAAATGTAAGGCCAGACACTATCAAACTCTTAGAGGAAAAAATAGGCAGAACACTCTATGACATAAATCACAGCAAGATTCTTTTTGACCCACCTCCTAGAGAAATGGAAATAAAAACAAAAATAAACAAATGGGACCTAATGAAATTAAAAGCTTTTGCACAACAAAGGAAACCATAAACAATACCAAAAGGCAACCCTCAGAATGGGAGAAAATATTTGCAAATGAAGCAAATGACAAAGGATTAATCTCCAAGATTTACAAGCAACTCATGCGGCTCAATAACAGAAAACCAAACGACCGAATCCAAAAACGGGCAGAAGACCTAAATAGACATTTCTCCAAAAAGATATACAGATTGCCAACAAACACATGAAAGAATGCTCAACATCTTTAATCATTAGAGAAATGCAAATAAAAACTACAATGAGATATCATCTCACACCAGTCAGCATGGCCATCATCAAAAAATCTAGATACAATAAATGCTGGAGAAGGTGTGGAGAAAAGTGAACACTCCTGCACTGCTGGTGGGAATGTAAATTGATACAGCCACTATGGAGAACACTATGGAGGTTCCTTAAAAAACTACAAATAGAACTACCATACGACACAGCAATCCCACTACTGGGCATATACCATGAGAAACCATAATTCAAAAAGAGTCATGTACCAAAATGTTCATTGCAGCTCTATTTACAATAGCCAGGACATGGAACCAACCTAAGTGTCCATCATTGGATGAATGGATAAAGAAGATGTGGCACACATAATGGAGTATTACTCAGCCATAAAAAGAAACGAAATTGAGATATTTGTAGTGAGGTGGATGGACATAGAATCTGTCATACAGAGTGAAGTAAGTCAGAAGGATAAAAACAAATACCGTATGCTAACACATATATATGGAATCTAAGGAAAAAAAAAAAAAAAGGTCATGAAGAACCTAGGGGTTAGACAGGAATAAAGACACAGACCTACTAGAGAGTGGACTTGAGGATTTGGGTAGGGGGAAGGGTAAGCTGTGACAAAGTGAGAGAGTGGCAAGGACATATATACACTACCAAACATAAAATAGATAGCTAGTGGGAAGCAGCCGCATAGAACAGGGAGATCAGCTTGGTGGTTTGTGACCACCTAGAGGGGTGGGATAGGGAGGGTGGGAGGGAGGGAGACGCAACTGGGAAGAGATATGGGAACATATGTATATGTATAACTGATTCACTTTGTTATAAAGTAGAAACTAACACACCATTGTAAAGCAATTATGCTCCAATAAAGATGTTTTTAAAAAAAAGTGCAAGAGTAGGTAGACAGGAGTAACTCAGTGAAGAAGTCATTTGCATTTATCATAATGTCTCTTTTCTATTGTGCAATTGGAAAAAGTACAATAGTGGTGAACCATTCAGAGAAATACTGTGCTTAATGTGTTTGAGAAGCTTTGAAAAGAGGGAAATAATTTTTCCTTTCATTGATACTTCAGGAGTTGAGTGCAAGAAGACTACAGTTGTGATACGAATAGTATTTGAAATGAAAATCTGTATATTGAATTAATCCTTAAAGATGTTCAATGATAATATAATTTATTGATAGTGTGAAGGTAACATATGCTGAAGAATTAAATAGCACTCTCCACCAAAAAATTAAGTGAAAATTTGGATTACAGATCAGGATTCCATTCATGCTAACTGATCTTTAAATAGTTGAAAATTTTCTGGTTTTATTTCTAATATTAAAGAAAAGAGTAGCAGCATCTATCTTCTTGGAGTTGTAGTGTTTTCTTTTAATTTAACCTTGCTATCAAGAAATTAGGGACTAATTAGAATTTTGGAGCCAGGAAAAGTATGATTCTTTTTTTTTTTTTTTTTTTTTTTTTTTTGCGGTATGCGGGCCTCTCACTGTTGTGGCCTCTCCCGTTGCGGAGCACAGGCTCCGGACGCACAGGCCTAGCGGCCATGGCTCACGGGCTTAGTTGCTCCGCGGCATGTGGGATCTTCCCGGACCAGGGCACGAACCCGTGTCTCCTGCATTGGCAGGCGGATTCTCAACCACTGCGCCACCAGGGAAGCCCAGTATGATTCTTTTTTTCCCTAAGCAGAAATAAAAATGCTCTTTTCTAAGGTGAAATATGAATATGGTTATTTCAACTGGTCCATTTTGTATGTAGAAATTAAAATAAAAAATAAAATTTTGATTTAGGGAACTGCAGAAAGAAATTTATAGATTCCATAGACTATCTAAGTTCATACTAAATTTTTATTACCAATTCAAGTAAAGACAGTTGAGTTTTGAAATAAGTCATATTAAAAATTTGGTCTACTTGAATGTTTCTGGACTGATTTGTCAGGACATGTTGATCAAATAATTGAACTTATTTGTTAAAGATAGTGAACAACACAGAGTCTCAAGCAGCTACAGGCTGATACAGCCACAGATTGTTTTACAGACTAGGGTCGGGGTGTGGGGGAGGGTGGATTCTTATGGATTCTGATGCGGAAATGTTAATTTTCCATCTGCCTACCCAGACGGCCCTGCCTCAGAGAATTATACCCACTGTCACAGAGCAACATTCTTCCCTCAGCACCTGGAATACGTTTTCAAGTAGTAATGAATTAACAGTTGAGTTCAGTAGAAAGAGCCCTGGACTTGGAATCACAAGGACTGCTTTTCATTTTCACCATTGAATAGCTTCACACTCTTAGATAAAGGACAACATCTTTTACCCACATTTTCTCTCTCAGCTCTAAAATGAAAGCTTAGACTAAATGATTTATACAGACTTTTGCAGTTCAAATTCCTGTTACTTGTCCCAACCATACTCTGTTTCTCAATTCATCTTCTGTCATTTATAAGATCACTGGCCAGACAATATTAGGAATGAAAACCAATATGAAATCAACAAAATTTTCATTGGAAAAATGAAACTAGGGTTTCTATTTCTATTTTATTACCTTACTGTGTAATCAAAGCAGACAGAGAGACAGAGAGCAACAGAGACAGAGACAGACAGAGGAAATAGAGGCAGCACTTAAAAGTTAATTTTCTAAAAAAAAAAAAAAAAGGTTAATTTTCTATATTTCTCCCTCACAATTTTTAGAAATTGAATATCTTCAAGGTCTAGTCTATAAGCATGTTCAAGAGAAAAATCAATATATAAAAGGATCTTTGTAATTGGGTAACAATTTATAAGACAATTTACAAAAATTATTGGATATAAACTAATCATATATAACTGCATTTTTATTACAGATGATGAATCAAATATAGTGCACTTTACTTTTTATCCTAATTTTCCTAAAAATATTAAACTATAGACAGGCATAACTTCTTTTATTAGGTACACTGTGTTTCTTCATTCTGTATTTCTACTAGAGAACTGATTTTTGAGTAGTATTTAGTTATGAGGTTTGGGGTCCTTAAAGAGCTCCATTAATCTAGGTCCAGTAACTGATGAGAGCATTCTCACACCATCGTTTCAAAGTGTCTTCTTATTATTAAAAACTAAGGAAGCTTGTTTAAGTGAAGCTTAATGTGTTTTTTTTCACACCCAAAGACTGCTAATTTGCCACTGCAAATATATGACTAAGTACAGCAGTTATTCATCATTTTGACCCTCCAGCCAAATGAGCATTTGTGTCCATGCTATTTAAAGGCACAGAGGGCATCATTTAATATCTTTTTATCTTCTCAGACTTCCAGATACATTGAGATACTAGAGAGACACAGTCATGCAGCCTTAGAATAGTCAGTGGTTTATAAAAAATAATTTTGAGGCTGTTTCATGAGAGATGATGAACAACTTATTAAATCAAGCATGAATATGAAAGGAAATTAGGAGCTATCTTCGTAAGTAAATAAGCACATAGACATTGAATCTGAATTGAAGAGTACTGAACAACGAAACTATATAAATGTTTAATTTCTCTATTTCTTAGAGTAGCAGAACTCCTTATCCTCTTAAAAAGCTTAAAACAGTTAATATATAAAAAATTCAAAAAAACTATACCATTTGTTTTTCAGAATATCTGATCTTTTAAAGAGTGAAATCAGCAGGTACTATATATTGGATGCCAGATACTTATGTTGTTTGGTTGTTGATGTTAAAAGGTAAATTAGGTAGAAAAAAGGAAAGGAACTAACCTTTACTGAACATATAATGTGAGCCTGTGCCTATACTAAGTGTTCTAAATTCATCACATTTAATTTGAGTTCATCAAAGTACTGTGAGGGAGGATTTGCTCCTTAGATCCATAGGTCAGAGCTCTTAAAATCATGAGGAACTAAAATGGCTTTGACTGATTATATACTGACAGCAGGAATAATTTTGAAATGTCCCCCTACACCATAAGGGAAGGTTTGGAAGAAAATACCAGAACCACATTAACTATAAACTGTAGCCATTCTACATAGTTCTCCTTCCACAACATGGGATTAGCCACTTTATTCTTTAGTTGTAGTGAATTTTTCAGATCTTTTAAAAAATAGCTATCTAAACTAGGTGGATACAACTGATAATTATAGTCATCATACTAATTACCACTGTAAGCACACCAGGTAGGCAATTACCTTCATCCATGTTGCCTTAATAAACAATTATTCCATCTTGCTGCCAGTAATTTTGTTTGTTCCTACAAAAAAGACAACCATAGAAGCAATCTCTTCATTCTAATACATCAAATCACTGCAGACTAAGGGTAGTAGGGTCAAGGCTATGTGGGAAACAACCAAATTAATTGTTTGAATGTACTAACAATTAATTCGATTTACTAACTTGACTAGATCATATATTTATTGGTTCATCCGTCAGTAAATATGGATAGAGTCCTACTCTGTGCCAAGCACTCTGCTAGCTTCTAGATTACAAGTGTGCACAAACTAATCATGTTCTTTTAGAGTTCAAAGTCTAGTGGGAGACATAGACACTGAATAAGCAATCTCTCAAAAACGTAACTTACAATTGTGATAAGTGCTATAAAGAAAAAGAAAAGGCCTATGAAAGGGAGTAATCCGGAGACTGTGGGTAGACATAGCCTGAGTCAGAAATGAACCAATCAGGCATATACGTGATTTAATGTCATAGAATATTTTTTAAAGAATGACTGAATTTTGTATTTCATAAGAATATGTTTTGCCTTTTGGAGATTTTGTTAGAAAAACCCACTTGACTTAGCAATTCTTTTTATCTCTTACTGGTCTTTCTTCATGCCAAACAGAGTTTTGCCATTTGTCTTTTTAAAAAATTTTTTCTCACAACCTAACAACTTAAGATTTCCCACGCATTTTATAGGGCAAGAGGATGATATAAATTATTCACTTTGTAAATGTCTTTCTAAGGAATTATGCCAATACCAGCAGGAATATGTGTTTTGGAAATTATTTTCTGGCTCTATAAAAATTAGTCTCTACCTGGTCGTCACATACTGTTAATATATCATTCATAACTTATCTATAAGATGTGTTAATATTTCCAGGGTGTATGCTGAGCTTATATTTCTGTTTAGGTAACTAATATCTTAATAATAAGAATAATAATGATAAAGTATACCATAATTTAATACTTATTTGGAAGAGTTACATGATTATATACTTTTAACCAAAGGAACATGCATGGTATAACAATATTGAGCCTTTACTCTTCTATGTACACTGAGAATCTTCTGATCAAGTATAGTTTGATTACTCAAGCTTAAAGATCTTGTCTTTCATACCAGCAAATTACCAATATTTCAAGTGTGTGTGTGTGTGTGTGTGT
Organism: Kogia breviceps; assembly: GCF_026419965.1. Taxonomy (NCBI): domain Eukaryota; kingdom Metazoa; phylum Chordata; class Mammalia; order Artiodactyla; family Physeteridae; genus Kogia; species Kogia breviceps. The sequence goes on from NC_081322.1 coordinate 52,052,504, forward strand.
GTGTGTGTGTGTGTGTGTGTGTGTGCGTATTTAATAGAATTCTCTTTAATCACATTTAGTGTAATGACTGAATCTCGATTTCATTACCTCCATCTTATTTCATTTATGCTTATTAACTATTTTCAGCACTTTTTCTCTTCTCACAGCAATTCCAAAATGTAAGATTATAATATCCACTGTCAAATGGAAGGAATCTGATTTTGATGACAATGCTTTGGGTTTTTAATCTTTGAGTATGATTGGACTTTCTTTAAAATAAATTTATTTACTTATTTATTTATTTTTGGTTGTGTTGTGTCTTTGTTGCTGTGTGCAGGATTTCTCTAGTTGTGGCAAGCGGGGGCTACTCTTCATTGGGGTGCTTGGGCCTCTCACTGCTGTGTCTTTTCTTGTTACGGAGCATGGGCTCTGGGCGCGCAGGCTTCAGTAGTTGTGGCTCACAGGCTCTAGAGTGCAGGCTCAGCAGTTGTGGTGCATGGGCTTGGTTGCTCCGCGGCATGTGGGATCTTCCTGGACCAGAGATTGAACCCGTGTCCCCTGCACTGGCAGGCAGATTCTTAACAACTGCACTACCAGGGAAGTCTCTGATTTGACTTTTTCACATTATAAAAATGTATTTCTACTTTATAGAAATTTTTGAATCAGAATTTGATGTTAAATTTTATCCAATATACTTCACACTGTTAAAATAATTACATTGAATTTTTCTTTGATCTTTTGATGAATTGAGTTATGCATGTCTAATATTGACCATCTGCCTAATCCTGAAATAAAATCTCTTTGTCATAGCATGGTATACTCTTAATATGCACCATGTTTTCAATTGCATTATTTTATTAGTAGTTTTTACACCTATATTCATGAGAGAATTTGGTCTTTGGTTTACTTTTTGTGCTTTCTCAGGTTTGGGTTTCAAACAAGTAGGCTCTGCAGCATCTTCATATGAATTCCTGCTGGCTGTCATAGTACTGTGTAGGGCTTGCCAAGTAGGATACAAGCTATATTCAGCACCGTCCCCCACTCACCTCCTTGGCCACTGCTCCTGAGCAGTGAACACCTGCACAACATTACACGGTAACCCTAGTATCAAGGTCACATTGGCTTCCTTAAAAGTTTGGCAACTTCTCCACCTTTGTCTATGTTCTGAAACAGTTTATATAACATTAGAGCTATTTGTTACTTGACTTTGAATAAAAAGTGACTGTATAACTATTTTATCCAATGCTTTTCTTCAAGTAATGCTTCTATGATATTTCTTCAATGATTCAGACTATTTTTTACTTTTTATTTTGAAATATTTTTAGACATAGAAAATTTGCAAGAATAGTACAAAGAACTCCCAAATAACACATAATCCAGATTCATCAAGGTTTAATATTTTGCAGAATTTGCCTTACCTTTCTCTAGCTATATCCTTTTTTTTTTCTGAACCATTTGAGAGTAGATTACATACATCAAGTTCTTTACCCCTTTAATGCTTCAGTATGCATTTCATAAAAACAAGAATATCCTCTTATGTCACCCCAAAACAGTGAGCAATTTCAGAATATCTAACACTGATACAATATTCTAATGTAATCTACAGTCTTACTACTTCAATTGCCCCAAATCTTTATAGTACTTTTTTCTTCTGGTACAGGGTCCAGTCCAGTATCAGGTGTTATACGTCAAATGTCCCTCTGTCTTCTTTATTCTTTGTCTTTCATGACATTGACAATTTGAATAATATGTCAATTACTTTATAGACCTCTCATTGTGGTTTTTGACTTTTCTTCACGATTACCTTTATATTATGCAACTTGACTGGGATAACATGTGACACCATGTCCTTCTCAGAATATCACATGACACCAATGGCTTCTTACTGGGGATGTTAATTTTGATCACTTCTTATCTGTCTGTTTTTTCCAATGCATAGTTACTAATTTTTCTGGTTTTTTATTAGTAAATAATTTGTTGGGAGATACTTTGGGAGTATATAAATATATGTTCCTCATTAAAATGTCTCATCCCCAGAATCTACTAATTATTCTTGCCTGAATTAGTTTTTATTATTATTTTTGTCATTTTTCTCTTGTCATTCTCAAGACCTAAAAAAAAGTGGGATCTTTTATTTGAACAAGTGATCGACCTGTCTATACTTTAGCTTCCTCATCTCCAGAATGGTAAGGTATTATATTTCTTATGGTTTCTGTGACACTGAAACAAGACAGTGTGTATAAGTAAATTAACATAATGTCTAGTATAAAGTAGAATGCAATAAATGTTAGTATCCCTGATTTATTCTGTTCAACAGATAGTTTCTAATGTGTTTACTTTAAAAGTTCCTGCCAGATTTATGCATAATAAATGTTCTAATACATGATAATGTTCTAATACAACAATTTCTAGATAAAAATCATTCTGCAAATCATGCAATTTCATCTCCTTTGAATTAAGCACATTGTTAATATGACCATTTTACTGAGACAACTTTAGCTTTGCCTGATACCAATCTTTGGATTTTCCTGATTAGATATGGAGTTTCCAAAGTTCTGTAATGCAGCTGTTATTTGAAACATCAATACAAAGTTCAGCTGCAGTCTTGGAAGTAGATTTTATGTTTTAACTTTAGATTTTAAAAAAAAATTTCTGTCAGCCTTTCTAATAAAAGACTCACTTACACTTCCCTTGGTATGTATCATTCCCATTCTCAATATTTTCTATTATCTATTTTTCCAAGGATAAAGTTCCATTTGTGGTAACCCTTCAGGGTCCTGGTTATCCGAAACAAGAAGACTGAGGAATATACTGGTCTCACGTACCATACTGGTCAGCAAACTTCGATAGCGCAGTGAGGGGTTGTAAAGGGCATACATGTTTTAAAGGTCCCAGAACCATTACAGGCATCAAAGATCTCTGAGTCCCCTTTCAATTTGCCTTGGGCCGTTTGCTAACATACCACACAAACCAGTCAACACTACACACATCCTTGAATCTTTGCTCCTTCTCTGAGTTTGTAAACATGAGTCATGACAAGCCTGAGGAAAATAGGTTTCTCCCCCACCTATGTGTCCCTTACCCTGAAAGTCACACCTGTTGGGAACTGAGCGAATGCAATGTGTTCCCTTTCCAGTAAAGAAGTATTTCGGGGAGTGATGTCAGCAAAATGGGGGCATAGGAATTTCTAGCACTCGTTCCCCTGCCCCCCCACCAAGCATGAATTTGAACTACTATCTTCACATAAAAATTTTGCACCCTTTGACCAGCAGCTCCCCTTTCCCCCACACCCCAGCCCCTGGTAACTACCACTTTACTCTGTTTCTATGAGTTTGTTGTTTTTTAAATATATTCCACATATAAATGATATCATACAGTGTTTGTCTTTCTCTGACCTATTTCACTTAGCATAATGCCCTCAAGGTCCACCCATGCTGTCACAAATGGCAGGATTTCCTTTTTTTGTGTGTGTGATACACGGGCCTCCCACTGTTGTGGCCCCTCCCATTGCGGAGCACAGGCTCCGGACGCGCAGGCTCAGCAGCCATGGCTCACGGGCCCAGCCGCTGTGCGGCATGGGGGATCTTCCTGGACAGGGGCACGAACCCTTATCCTCTGCACTGGCAGGTGGACTCTCAACCACTGCGCCACCAGGGAAGCCTGAGATTATTGTTATTTTTATATGATAATACTGCATAAGATTTATCCACATTTCTGCGCATAACTGGGCTATTGTTTCTATCTGCTGCATCCTATTGCGAAGAGTGTGTTCACCGTATTTCAGTTCTCCATTCTCCCAGCCAAACTGCCTTCAACACTCCACCGTCACAAACAATGCCACTCATGTGTGCCCCTGTGGACTCACATGAAAATACCTCTGGGGTATATACCCAGGAGCAGGACTGCTAGATTACAAATCATGTGCACATTTAGTCTGAGTAAATACTCTCAGGTTGATCTCAGAAGGGCTGCCTGCCCCAGATTACAGGCCCACTAATAGCACAGGGGAGTTCATGTATTATGCATGGCCAATCATATGGGTATAAAGTGATGTTTCATTGTTGCTTTACCTGCATTTCTCTAAATAACAATGAGATTGAACCTCTCTTTATATGCCAGATAACTTTGGGAGTACTTTTTCTATGAGTAGCCTATTTCTACCTTTGCCTATATTTCCTTATGGTTAAATTCCTCATGTGCTATAGATGTATGTCTTGTCAGTTTTAGACATTGTAAATAGCTTTCCCATTTTATTCATAATACCCAAAAGGAAGAATAAATCTTCAATTTTTACATAATAAAATTAACCCATTTTTACCTCATGAATTACACCTTTGAGGTTTTCTTTATGAAGTCTTTCCTCAACTTTACATGACAAAAAATAGTCTCTTCCATTATGTCTATTAACTTTGCAGAAATAATCTACCTGAAATTCAACTTTGTAGTGTTAGGTGAAAATGCAGGCTTATTTTTCCATACAGTGAACCAGTTTTTCTGTTATTTATTAAACAATCTGTCCTTTCTTCATTGATTTGGGAGATGATTTCTATGAAATACTTTGCATAGGTAAATGCTTGCTGCCTGCTATATCAAGGCTTTTATAATGGTCAATTCTATTTGTTTCTTTCTAAGCAGATCACAGAGTTCTTTGAGTCTGGTGTGCACCCAAAGCTTTTATGCTTAATCACCTCAGCTCAAATTTATGTGGGCATTTCTTTCACTAAGCTCAGGTGGGAGAATAAACTCAAAGCAAACATTCATCTAACCTTCCCATGCATTCCCCAGAGACTGGTTTACTTGTTTAAAGGACAAGCTTAAACAGGGCCTAATTTGGCCCTGGCTTTGGATCCCATAGATCCCATGAGAAGTGGACCTAGCTTTCTCTGTGCCAAAACTTGCTTGGAAGCCTGTCTTGAATTTCTAGTCCTCTAACTAATGTTGTCCCTCCCTTCTGACTCTCTACCTCACAAGGATTTTATCCATTCAACAGATTTGGAGCACCTGCTAAGCACAAGGCAAAGTGCTAAATACTTGTTAAGCTATGTCAGCAGTATAGTGAACAACTGTGATCAATACAGAAGAGATCTCTGATCCAATGGAGCTAAAAGTGGGGAAGAAGTTCATTAAATGAATAGTCAAATACATCTATAAATTGCAAACTGTGGCAAGAGCTGAGAAGTAAATCCATAAGGTACTTTGTGACAATATAATGGGGAGATGGGGGCCTCACTTACATTAGAAATTAGGAAAGGCCTTTTTGCAGTAGCAGAATTTAAGTTGTGAGCTGATGAAGACATAGGAATTTGCCACAAGGAGCAAAAGTGGGTAGGAGATATACAGGAAGAGGAACTGCATGCAACAACCCTGAAGTGAGAGAAAAGGTGATGATAGCCAAGTCTGAGCCCTGGAAGAGATCCAGGTGGCTACCAGGAATGTTTTATATTGTGTTCTGGGGCCATGGTTGGAGGTAATTAGAATTTGAACCAACTTAATATTATTAATTATTAATTCTCCCTAAGACCAAGATTCTATGGTATTTCTAGAGGCACTTGCAGATTAAGTAAATTTTTAAAAGATCCTTTTATATTTTCAGATGTTCCCTATAATGAGAGTCCTAAATCAGAACACAAAGAAGAAAAAGACAGGCTTTCCATGTGGAATGTAAACCGACACAGAGAATGTTACTTCTACCCTAACTACAAAAAAAAAAAAAGCCAGACCAACCTATACAATCTTATCTTTATTTGAACCTATTAGAGAGCCAAGGCTACAAAGCAACCAACTGTACAGAATTTCAAAGTGTGTCAAGATCTTCCAAGGAGAACTGGGAACCACAAACCGTTTTGCTTTTGTCAGAGTATGGGAGTAAGAGGTGGCGAACATAAAAGTAAGAAGGAAGCAGCTTAAGTTTTAAGAAATCTTCAAGGTTTACTATGGGCTAGCATGACAATTTAGAATCCCTGGAAGGTGAAGACACAAGGAGTCTGCAAACACCAGCAATTTAACATGACCTTTTACCAGCTGCTCACAAGCTGGGGGCAGCACAGGAGGCCTGGGAGAGCCATTCTCATGTGCATCGGCATAGCGATGGGCAATTACTTACAGCCTGGGTAAGTGACAGAAACCCAGTAGTTTCCTACACTCATCTCTCATGCAAAATAAAACCCTCACACTGACAACCCCCTCATCCCAGACAAATGCTTGTAGCCACTGGGAGAGGGTTAGAAATAAATATCATGTGGTTTTACAAAAAGTCCAGAAGCACTCCTGGCCCCAAATCCCATGAAAAGGACTTCAGCTGCTGGGAGAGTGGTAGAAAACGCACACTCCCCAGCCTTCATGGAACCTAAGCAAAAACCATCTGTCACTGGGGGAAGGACAGGAAAGGCACTCACACTCAGGATTCTAAACTGACACAGAGCAGAGGTCTGCTGCACTAAGAGAAAAGCAGGAAGCTTGTTTGTACCCAAGACTCTTCAAAGACACAAGGTAGAGATCAGCTGTGAGAGTAGGAGGAAGGTGAGGAATATTAAGAAAGCTCATTACTCAGGCGAGGGACACAAGACCTCACTAAGACTGAAGGTGGAGAAGAAAACCAGAGGCCCCTTCCACTACCACCACTTGGTAACCTTGAAACACGTGAAAAACAATGACACACTACCATTGGGGGAGGTAAAAGAGCTGACAGAGACCCATCTGTAGTGCATGCATGCAAGGCCTGCTAAAAAGTGAGGATGGATTTGAGATGTACAGAGAACATTCAGAACCATCACCACTTCCACCCTGACCATGGGAATCCAGGACTTGCACTAAGAACAGAAGGGCAGCAGTCTTCCACTATAAGAATTTGAAGTGTGTAGTATATTAAAAATAACTATAGCAATATCAAAATCCATACACAATGAAACTACTGAAATTAATTAAACTCCATACACTATTAACAGCCTGGTAGGAAAAGAGTTATGATAATTGCAAGGCATAGACATTATTTACTTAGTTTCTACTGATCTTCTATATACGTCAGCAATAAAAAAAAGTTACAAGACAAAATATCAGCAAGAAAAATAGATCCACCGTCAAGAAATCAAGTAATAAGCAGAATCAGACCCAGAGATGCTCCAGATGTTGGCACTATCAGACAGTCTTTAAAACGAACATGATTAATATGCTAAAGAATAGAAGAAATGGACAAACTCTTGGAAAGAATAGATAATCCTAACAGCCCTCTACCTATTAAAGAAACTGAAACTTCACCCAAAGAAAACTCCAGCCTAAAATGGCTTGACAGAATAAATGAATTAATGCCAATTTTAGGTAAAACTATTTCATAAAGTAGGAGAGTGGGGGAATACTCACCAACTCATTTTATTAGGCCAGCATAACTCCGTGACTAAAACCAGAAAAAGACATTATGAAAAAAGTAAAACACTGCAGATAAGTACACTTCATGAATATACATGCAAAATACTTTTTAAAAGTATAAGCAATCAAATCTATCAATATACAAAAGGGATAATAGATCACAAGGAACTTAGGTTTCTCCTAGGAAAGCAAGGTTGGTTTAACATTGGAAAAAATCAGTCAACATAATTCACCCTATCAACATAGTGAGAATGTATATTATAATCTTTAGAGACAAAGAAAAAATATTTGATAAAATTTAACATCTATTCATAATAAAAATTCTCAACCAACTAGAAACAGAAAGGAATGTCCTCAACTCTAAAAAGGACAAATATAAAATAACTACAAACATATACATAATGGTAAAAGAAAAAATTATTTCCCCCTAAAATCAGAAATAGTCAAGGTTATTTACTCTCATCACTCCTAGTCAACATTTAACTGCAGTAAGATTTTTTTTTGACAAAGCATATAGATTAGAAAGAAAGAAGAAACTGTCTCTCTTAACAGACAATATGATTCTTGACATAGTAAATACTAGGGAATCTACCACAAAGCTAACAGCACTAATAATTGAATTTAGCAAGGTCACAGGATGCAAGGTAAATATTTAAAACAAATTGATTTTTCATATACTATAAATAAACAATTGAAAATCGAAATTTAACAAACAGTATCGCTTACAACAGCATCAAAGCAACATGAAAAAGAGATAAATTTCACAAAAATATGTGTAATGTCTATACTCTGAAAACTAAAACAATGCTGAGAGAATTTAAAGACATAAATAAATGGAGAGATATACTGTGTTCATAAGTTAGAAGACTCTGCTAAGGTAATCTATCAATTGATAGATTGATTTCTCAATTAAATATAATCCCAATCAAAATGACAGTAAGCATTTTTTTTAGAGATTAACAAGCTAATTCTAAAACTTACATCAAAATGCATAGAACTTATACCTAGAATATCCAGAATAAGTTTGAAGAGTAATGAAGTTGGAGGTCTAAAACTACCTGTTTCAAGGTTTCATAAAAAGTTATAGTAACTAAGGGTAGACATAGAGATCAATGAAAAAAAGATAAAGAGTTCATAAATAGACAAACATATATGATGAACTGATTTTAAATGAAGTTGCCCAAGTAATTCAGTGGAAAAAGGATAGTCTTTTCAACAAATGGTGTTGGAACAATTGGACATCTATATGTGAAAATGAACTTCAATTCATAGTTCCTAACAGATACCACAGTTAACCCTAAATGTATCACAGACCCAGTTGTGAGACCTCTAACTATAAAACTTCTGGAAGACAACATAGAAGAAAAGCTTTGTGACCTTTAGTTAGTCAAATATTTTTTAGGTAAGACACACAAAGCACAAACCAAAAGGAGAATATTGATAAATTTGTCTTCATCAAATTTAACAAATTTACTTCTTCAAAAAACTCATTAAGTAAATGAAAAAAACAAACCATAAACATGGAGAAAATATTTGCAAAACTGATATGTGATAAAGGGCTTGTATCCAAAATATGTAAAAAACAAAACGGCAACAAAAAACCTCTTACAACTCATTGATAAAATAATCTAATACAAAATTTATAAAAGCTCTAAAGTACAGAGCATAGTATAGTACCCATCATCCAGGTTTGAAAATTGTCAATATTTTGCTAATCTTATTTCATCTCTCTTCCCATATTCTTAAAGCATATATTAAGCATCATATCATTTCACCTAAAAATATTTCAGTATGTATTTCCAAGTGATGAGGATTTTTAGCATAACCATAATATCATTGTCACCTCACAAAATTTACAGCAAGTCCTTAATATCATCTGATAGCTAATAATTTTGTTTTGTGTTTTGATTTGGGGGAAATGATAGGGTGTTTCTATGGTAATGAAAATAATCTAGTAGAGAGGAAAATGATGATGTAAGACAGACAAAATAATATTGTTGGAGCAACATCCTTGAGCAGGAAATAGAGGCATGGAATCTAGTGCACAAGAAGACGAATTAGCTTTAAATAAGAACATGAATAGTTCATCTGCGGTAACAAGTGAGAAGGCACAGTATTTGCTGTGGTAACAGATGCTGGGTACCTTGAAAAATAGGGTGGTGAGAGTGCGTGAAATTTCACTTCCATTTGTGTCCATTTTTAGTGAATAAGATTTGAGTCATTTGCTGAAATGCAGAATGGACTGAATGGTGCTGGGGATTGGCAAAGAGAAGATTGTCAAATGATATCCAAGAAATTAAGAGAGTGAATAACTAGGAGCAACCACTATGATTTTAAGAGCACACTTGAAAGTTGTAGTTGTATATTTAGGGTGAGACTAATCAATGTAGTTGGGCATGTTCCTCCCACTACACTCATTTCCAAAATGGTGGAGCTATCCAAAGATATTACAGATTTATGTGGATCTCTAATCCCAGTAGTCAGAGAAAATGCATTTTGAATGATGCCAACACCCGATCTGAGCCTAAAAGAATAAGTAGAGATTATCAGAAAAAATAAATGTAGTAAGAGGGAGGGTGGGGATAAAAAAAGAGGCCCTGAAAATACACAAAGGAATAGAGGTGAGAAAGAAGTGAGTTAATAAGGTACAGCAATTGGTGCTGCAAATTAAAATGTAAAGAGTGGAGTGGTAACACATCAAGCTAGAAAGGGATATAGATCATGGAAAGCTTTAAATAGAGCTCAGTTTTATCCTATAGGCAATGAAAGGCTAATGAAAGGTTTTATGCGGGAGAGTAAAACAGGTTTAGTTGTAGAGTTTGAATAAAATATTGAAATAGAATATAATACATGTGAAGATTTGAGGAAGACACATGCAGAGTCAAGAAACCACAAATAGAGTCATTTGCAGCAGTCTAGGCAAATGGGGTCTGAACTAGAGTGTGAAAAGAGGTAAGAAATGAGGGGAGATCAATTAAACAAATACTTCAGAATTAGCAGGATTTAACATGACAATATGTTGGCTGTGGGCAATAAATATTAGAACTTTAATTTTTATCTTAAAACATAAAAAATAGGCTTTCCTTAGATTTAATGTATGGATTGATGATACATGTAAATAATACCTAAATTAACTCATTTTGGAGTGGTTTCTTAGTATATTTTACTAAGTAAGAAGATCAAAAGAGTCTGGACACCATTAACTTATTAGATGTGGGTAGGAAATGGGAGGGAAAAGGAATACGGAAGACTATGGTTTCTACTTGAGAGACAAGATGCATTTTGTGCTGCTGTTGTTACTAAATGTGATTTAAAACGGCAGATCAGAAGCCAGTTTTAGGGAGAAAAGAAAATAGATTTAATTTTGAATGTATGTTGAGGTATCTGAAGGACACCTTAGTAGAGCTTTCCAGCTGATGGTTGATTTTGGATAAACAGGGGAAGAAAAAGATTAATTCTATATATACCCACTATAATTCTCCATCTCCATGCCCATAAATCCTAATCATCCTTTCTTTTTTTTTTTTTTTTTTTTTGTTTTTGCGTTACGCAGGCCTCTCACTGCTGTGGCCTCTCGCGTTGCGGAGCACAGGCTCCGGACGCGCAGGCTCAGCGGCCATGGCCCACGGGCCCAGCCGCTCCGCGGCATGTGGGATCTTCCCGGACCGGGGCACGAACCCGTGTCACCTGCATAGGCAGGCGGACTCTCAACCACTGCGCCACCAGGGAAGCCCCCTAATCATCTTTAACGGGACTATTACAATAATACTGTTTCCTAGGAATGAAAAAAATGAAGAACAAAGAGAAACAATATCAATATTAATAGTAACAATAACAACTACAAGGAAAATATTTAACATTTAACTCTCATTGGGGCAACCCATTTAGGTAGGCCCTGTTTTTCTTTCATTTTCATAGATGAACAAACAGAGACATAGTAGTGAAGTTGCTTGATGAAAGTCATACAGCTAGTACTATAGACATGATTGCTGAACACCATGAGAACAAACCATGTGTAACACAGAGTCAGTTTGGTTCACTTTACCTCCCAGAATCTAAATAAGACTGGACTGAAGGCCCAGGGATTTTCCCAGAGCCACCTCTGGCTGTAATTTTCTATGTCTATTGAATTTTTAGTCTTGGTTCTATGTCATGAAGTTGTTTTTTTTCTGCCCACTCTGGACTAGCTAAAAATGAGGAACTCAACCCTTCCCCTTTAGCTTTCACAAAAAGAAACTCCATTTCATGTGTTGAAAGGCCATACTCTAGAGAAAGTTCAGCTAACTGGAGAGCAAGAAGTAATATCACAGCAAAGAGACAACTTCACATTCAGTATCATTGTTTATTAAAGTCCTTTGGACAATTCTTCCATGTTGCTTGATTCCATCTCTCTTCTCCTTTCATTGCTACTCTCAAGACCCAAAATGCTGGCATCTGGTATTTTTTTATACAGAGTAATTTTGCTCAAGCATTAAAAAAAAAAAAAAAAAACTCCTTCAGTCCCATTTCCCTGATGTCTTTCCTTCTAATCTCAAGTTACCAAATCTCTTACCTTTGTTTTCCTAAGCAAAGATAATTCCTTTCCTAAAAGGAACTCTATTTCCAGTGAATAAAAATATACTTTTTCGGGGACTTCCCTGGTGGCGCAGTGGTTGGGAGTCCGCCTGCCGAAGCAGGGGACGCGGGTTCGTGCCCCGGTCCCGGAGGATCCCGCATGCCGCGGAGCGGCTGGGCCCGTGAGCCATGGCCGCTGAGCCTGTGCGCCGCAACGGGAGAGGCCACAACAGTGAGAGGCCCGCGTACGACACACACACACACACACACACACACACACTATATATATATATATATATATATATATATATATACTTTTTCCCCATTCATCTATACATATAAAAGGTTTGGGGCATGAATATTTTGATCTATGATCACAATTGATTAAATCAGTTGCTTTTGCTGACTGTAGCCATATTTAAAGCTTAATAATTACAAATGTGACCTAAAAATAACTAAAGCAAAATTGGAAATCTGCCCAAACTAGTGGTTAACAATTTAATTATTTACTAATTGAATATATGTTTGATGTTTTTCCCATGAATGATTTAGTACAAAAATGAACTTTGCAAGAACCCACAGATTCATAATTTGAATAGAAATATACTTAATATAAGCTGCATTGTAGGAAAACAAAAATTAAAATACCACTTTAAAAATTGTGAATCACTATTTTGTACACCTGAAACTTATATAATATTGTTTATCAACTATTCCTCAATAAAAATAAACAATAAAATTAAAAAATAATAAACTTTGGAGGAAAGAATTATACTAAAAGAGAAAGGTACTCATTAAGCAAATAACAGTATTCTCTCAGTTGATTATTCAATTTGTCATCATATCACATAAGGAATAGAAGTGGAAAAATTATAATTTACCTTCAAAGCTGAGTTAAATTGTAATCTACATGAAGGCAGGCATTGTGCTGACAAAGAAACAAAGTTTCAAGGAAGTTAAACAGCTAAAGATGACTGAATCTTCTGATGAGTTATTGTTGTTCTAAATACCACACCTAACTTGGACATTAGTAACAGTATGAGAATTAGAATGGTCTACTAAAAATCTCATTTACCTATCCACTTAACAAACATTTATAGACCATCCACGATGTGCCTGGACCTGTGCTACATATAGGGTAGTCTTGCTTATTAAGCATCTCCACCTAACTTTCTACACAAATAATCCCTAAATAATTAGTCTCAATTTCTGTATAAAATAAATCTATTTTAATATTATTTTCTCTATATCCTAACTTTACACTCTGATATTGTAGTAATATTTCAGAAAAAAAAAAGTTATACTGAAACCATATTTGGAAGTCAGGAAGAAGAGAGATGCAAGATAAACAAGAAGACCATTCCCGGCTTCTAGAGTAGCCTCTTAAGAGCATATGTACTCACCTTTTCAAATGCATCATTGTTTTAGTATGGGTTCCCCAGGGGACAGACTCTGAGACAGGAATTCACATGTAGATACTTTCTTGAAGAGTGCTCTTGGGAATGAGATTTGTAAGGAAGCAAAGGAAGTAGAATTGGGCAGAAAGTGAATTTATTGATAAATTGTGTCATAGTGACAACAGGGGGCTCAGAAGGTCACACAGGATGTTCTAGAGCTACCATGACTTTTCATATGTGCCCAGAATTGAGGGGAAAAGACTAAGGTCCTTGAAACCCCATAATGACTAGTCATTGGATAACAGGGGTGCTCCCAAGGAGGCAGAACGATCTTTTGCAAAGGAAGTCCTTTTGGTTGAAGGCAATTGTTAGAGTGGGACTCAACTGTGAGCCAAAAGCAGCCAATATACCTGATAGCTAGGGAAATAAGTGGCTAAGCCATGAAGGAGAGACTTGAGCAGTGTACCACAGTATCTACTACAGTACATCCTTTGCACAAACTGGATCCAATTACTTTGTATAATCAGTTTGCTCAATTGAGAACAGCTCAAATGTTCTCTTTCACTGGTGAAACTTAAAATAGAAAAGTTAGTGGGGAAAAAATATAGCCTACACTACTGCTTCTGATCTTATAGCCACCATCAATACACATCCTCTCCCTCTTCTGTAATCCACTCCAGATTCCCCTCACCCTCAGCTAGAACACTGCTGATATAGGTGGTTTACCTGGTGGAGTGAACCAGAGTTTTACCCATGAAGGGTCTGAGTCCCTGGTCACCATGCCCTTCTCAGACCATAACTGTTCCACTCGTACACATATCATCAAAATTTGCCAATGTATACCAAGAGGTGTCCTCAGGGCACACCTGGGAGCCAAGTGTATTCTTCTGGCCCCATAAAAAAACAGCCTTTCCTCTCCACGGTGATCAGGGTTAATTATCCTTGCCTGCAGACTAACTTCTTTCCTTGCTCGCTGTTCTCTTACCACAAGACACTTGAAGGGACCAGGGAACATCCACAGCTTCAAATTTAATAAGATTCATGCTGTGTCTCGTGGTAGATGCATCCTCCCCCTCTGGGAAACGAGAGCTCTAGTTCCTCAGAACCTAAAATGTGGAGTTGGGAGGCACAAATTCCCTAAATGGGTTACTGGGAATAGTGATAAGTTGGGCCATTCCTACTTTCACGTCTTGGTTCCTGGTCTCTTGAATCCACATCCCTATAATGATATATAGTTACCTTTGAGTGTAGTATTCATTTTTTTAATAGGTCTTTATTGGAGTATAATTGCTTCATAATACTGTGTTAGTTTCTGTTGTACACCAAAGTGAATCAGCCATATGCATACATATACCCCCATATCCCCTCCCTCTTGCGTCTCTCTCCCACTCTCCCTATCCCACCCCTCTAGGTGGTCACAAAGCACCGAGCCAATCTCCCTGTGCTATGCAGCTCCTTCCCACTAGCCATTTATTTTACATTTGATAGTGTATATTAGTCCATGACACTCTCTCACTTCCTCCCAGCTTCCCCCCTCTCACCCCGTGTCCTCAAGTCCATTCTCTATGTCTACATCTTTATTCCTGCCCTGTAACTAGGTTCATCAGTACCATTTTTTTAAATTCCATATATACATGTTAGCATACAGTATTTGTTTTTCTCTTTCTGACTTACTTCACTCTTTTTGACAGAGTCTAGGTCCATCCACCTCACTACAAATAACTCAATTTCATTTCTTTTTATGGCTGAGTAATATTCCATTGTATATATGTGCCATGTCTTCCTTATCCATTCCTCTGTCGATGAACATTTAGGTTGCTTCCATGTCCTGGCTATTGTAAATAGTGCTGCAATGAACATTGTGAAACGTCTCTTTTAATTATGGTTTTCTCAGGGTATATGTCCAGTAGTGGGATTGCTAGGTCATATGGTATTTCTATTTTTAGCTTTTGAAGGAACCTCTGTACTGTTTTCCATAGTAGTTGTATCAATTTACATTCCCACCAACAGTGCAGGGCGGTTCACTTTTCACCACACTCTTTCCAGCATTTATTGTTTCTAGATTTTTTGATGATGGCCATTCTGACCAGTGTGAGGTGATACCTCTTTGTGGTTTTGATTTGCATTTCTCTAATGATTAGTGATGTTGAACATCTTTTCATGTGCCTCTTGGCCATGTGTACGTCTTCCTTGGTGAAATGTCTATTTAGGTCTTCTGCCCAGTTTTTAACTGGATTGTTTGTTTTTTTGATATTGAGCTCCATGAGCTGTTTGTATATTTTGGAGAGTAATCCTTTGTTGTTTCATCTGCAAATATTTTCTCCTATTCTGAGGGTTGTCTTTTTGTCTTGTTTATGGTTTCCTTTGCTGTGCAAAAGCTTTTAAGTTTAATTAAATCCCATTTGTTTATTTTTGCTTTTATTTTCATTACTCTAGGAGGTGGGTCAAAAAAGATCTTTCTGTAGTTTATGTCAAAGAGTGATTTTCCTATGTTTTCCTCTAAGAATTTTATAGTGTCTGGTCTTACATTTAGGTCTCAAATCCATTTTGAGTGTATTTTTGTGTATGGTGTTAGGAATTGTTCTAAATTCAGTCTTTTACATGTACCTGTGCAGTTTTCCCAGCACCGCTTATTGAAGAGGCTGTCTTGTCTCCACTGTATGTGTATTCATTTGAGTGCCTCAGCTGCCGCTTTAAAATGTTATTCCATTGCTCTATAAGGTCAGCAGCTTCTTGGTAGACAACATGTACAGTAATGTTGCACTTTCTTTGCTGCAAAGTGAGTCACTTAGTCCCATGTGATGTTTTGTGGAATATCGTGTCAGTGTATCATGACTAGTGATGTTGGCTAAGGCTCAGTGACAGGAAATATAAACACATACCCAGAATATGTTTTGATTCCATCCTGGACCCACTCTGTGCCTCAGTGAAAACTAACATTTTCCAGTCACTTATGAATGGGCCAGAGCATTATGCCCAGGTTTTAAGAATAATGAGATGTAATAATTTGTCCTATACTTTGGAGGGGCTGCCCCCAGCAGGCCACAGACCACTCTCTAGGTAAAAATTTCATTGATATACTGAACCAATGAATTGTTGTAGGATTTAAATTCACCTCAAGGGATGTCATGTTCTATAACCATTTGTAATGATCTCTGTGAGTCAGTACACACACACACACACACACACACACACACACACACACACACACACGCCTCAGACATTGCCACTCGTTATTTTGCTTCAGATGGTTAAGTGCTATAACCTGATCTCTATTATTTCAGAATCCTATAATTTCCATTGCTATTAGGGAGCCCAGTTCTGTAACACCATCTATCATCAGCTGTGATCTACAGAGGAGAGCCACAAAGATTCTCAGTGATACTGGTTCCTTTCACCAGAACATTTCTTACTGCTTTGGAAAATGGAGAGGCCTCTGTACTCACAGAGTACATTTCTCTAGCATGCTCACTTCTCTGTGTCTTTTGATTTCTTCTTCCATTATCTGCCATGGCAACTCTGGCATTTCTACATCATTTAGTGTGGACCATTGCGTTCTCTAAGTTTCTAAGAGTCATCTCAGCTGCATTTTAGTAGCATTTCCCAGGGTCCTTGACAGTGCTAAATCTTATATCAAAAGAGAGTACTTCCGTATCAATAAACTACTCATTTAACTTAATGTTCTGTTCTCTCTTGATTCAGTTATCCCCAGAATCCAGGCCCACGTATATTCTCCAGACTCCTGCTGGTACATGTTGGCTAAGTCCTTTCTGTTACAGAGTAAGCCCACAATTACCCTGCTTGAGTTATGTTGATACTTGACAAGCGGAGAAATGGAGGATAATGTTTGTTGCCTATATCATCTTCAAAAAGAGGTGGTGTGCTAGTCTTCAGAAAGGAAAAGTGGTCCACTTCCATAGGTTCAGAGAGTTCAGGGAACGTGAGGATTCTAGGTTTCCAATTGTGTTGACCCAGATATCCCCATCCCAAATCTCAAGATTCCACATCTTCCCCAAAGAGTCTTGACCTTGATATAGAAGACTTGCAGGGTTGAAAAGAAAGAATTCTTTGAAGCTCTACTTCCCTTATAATTAAGTCTTAGGCCGATTCTCAGCATATTCTGTGCTCCATCTGCAGAAGATGTATCTACTCCTATAGAGTTTACCATTCACCTTACTCGACAATGAGCAATGAACCTGGGAATCATTATTACCCTTAACATCTACACGTCTAAATTTTTGAAATATTGCAGTTCCCTTTTCTGACTCAACTTCCTCCTCCTACAGCTGGACCTACTAATCCTGCTCTAAACTCAACATAACTTAATGTTGAGACTATTATCCCTCCTTGATTTCATTTCCTTCCCTATCCAGTCTAAATTTCATTACTTCTCTTAGAAATATTCACAAATCCCAGGGCCTACCCAACTTTAATCATAACAAATTCTCTGATCAATCCTGGAGAACCACAATGTTTTTTTTCTTATTTCTTTCCTCTGGACTATTGTACGTGCTGGAGAAAATTCACATAACAGTAGAGATCAGCTACAATAAAATTTGTGATTTTCACCTTCGATAACTCAGTGTTTTCTATCTACCTCTGTCCTCATCAATTTCTCATAATTCTCTTGTCAACAGAATAAAGTTGCTTCAAGCCAAATCTAACATGATTAAGCCCTCATTCTTAATTAATTAAACTCCCTTCTTTGGTAAAAAAAACAAAGAAGGGAGTTTCATATTTTCTGAAGAAAAGTAAAATACCAGAAATGAACACAAAAAGAAATAAAAAACTTGAAGAGACAAATAAGTATTAAAGAAAAAGAAACTTAAAAAAAAATCATCCAAGACAAGACTGTTTTATTTTGGGAATTCTACTTATTTAAATTAAACTCCCTTCTTTGTTAAAAAACAAAGGCAAAACAAAACCTGAGTTCATGTGATGTTTCTTCCTTCAATTTCAGGTTACCTCCTAGGTATAATCTATAACATCAATCCTATCTTCCTCAGTGAGAAAAAAAATGTTTCTGTTCTTCTGCACACCAACATCTCCATCTATAATTTTTATTTACGAGCTTCCTAACAATGACAATAATAGCTGTTCCCTATTGAATGTTAACTGGGTGCCAGTCATTAGAATAAGCACTTTAATTGTAACATTTAATCTTCACCATGATCCTAAATTATCCCCATTTAATAAGTGATAAAACTGAGGCCTGTACATTCACACAGCTAATAAAACATAAATCTAAATTCAAACCCTAGTGGTCTAGTACCAAATAACACAAGATTAGCATTGACCAATACTGCCCCTTCTCTTGGTTCTCCTCAATCTATTCTTGTCCTATTATTCCTCTTGCTCTCTAAACATGCTCAAGTATTTTTATCCTAAAACTACCTTTCTTTAGTCTTGATTTCCCTTCAAACCACCCTCTAGCTTCTTCCATTCCTTTATGATCAAGCTCCTTAGCAAATTAAGATAATTTACTTTCTGCCTCTAGTTTCTCACCTCCAATTCATTCATATATCCTCTGCAGTCTGCCTTATTCTCTTATCATTCTAATAAAATTGTCATCAATCTCTTCCTTGAAAACCAGTAGCCTCCTGTCAATCCCATCCTACTCAACCTCTCTGTGGTATCTGATTCTTCTCTCATTCTAGAGTCTCCTTTTCTTGTCTCATGATACCATTCTCTTTGGCTTTCCTCTTTCTTCCTAAGTCGCCTAATTCTCAGTCTTATTTATTGCTCTTTTTTTTTCTAAAATATTGGCCTCCTTGCCCTTCTTTCCCATTATCCCTCCCCTACATGCACCCCAGTACAAACACTTTAAAGAGCTGTGCACTGTCCTGAAGAAGCTTATTAACCAGTTCACTGAGCTGTACTATACATAATACTCCAAACACATTTACAGAACTTGTAGTGACCAGATATAAATTACTATACAAAGCATTATGGTACATTATGTGTTTGAGGAAGCACAGGATAGAAGATTCAATTGTTAAGGTAATACATTAAGGTAGATTTCTCAGAGGGGCTATATGTTGAAGAAGCTGAGGAAAATGAATTCTCTCTCTCATCTACTTAGCTTGGAAAAGATGATCATGCATTTTCCCTCATCCTCAAAGAAAGCCAAAGAAAACAATTCAGCAAGCTGCTTAAGTAATCAATCCTGTGTGCTTAATGATCCTTCAGCTATTTTAATTTAGTCATCCATGAAATCATGAAAAAAATGTCTGGTTAAGTTCAAATTCATAGTCTTTACCATCACTTTGTACATGATCCACATCAGGACCAATTAAATAAAATTGGCTTAGCTTTGGTCAAATGCTGGAATGGATAGATTTGAAGATGCTGAATATTCTTTTTATAAATGACTTACTAATGTGCTCAAAGCCATTCTGTGGATTCCATTTTCCCCTCCTACGGGCGCCACAGCCATAGCATCATTACCATCCAGAGCTGGTTCAAATCCTTACATGACTTTTTATTAGCAGTGCAACCTTCTGCTTACTACTTGAATTGAGTCTTCATTTTTTCGTATACATGGTAGAGATAATTATATACACATACAACAATTAGGATATTGTTGTGAGAATTAATGAGATAATTTGTGTGAAAGTACCTAAAAAGAGTACTCACCAAAGGATGGACTTCTTTCCTTTCTTATTTCCATCGCAAATCCAGACTACTTTCTTTTTCCCTGTTTTATTCTTCATTTATAGCAAATAAAACATTAGTTTTGAAAAAGAATTTTAAAATCAGGTTGTTTTCAATTTGTTGGCATTATGAATGTGCAGCAATATGCCTTGCACCTCTCTCTAGCATACTGTGTTTGACATTCCCAAGAAGACTTAAATACATATATCTTCTGTTGAAGTCACTGTGTGCTATCACTATAAGAGTTATGATAGAAATAATTATAAAGATATTGCCAATCTATCACTATGATGGCTCTGCACACTTTCCTGCTGCTTATTCTCTCCTTTCCATTCTATCTAAAGAAATATTATATGGTTCTTTTTACTATAGAGAAGGTAGTAAAAAATTAGAAATCCAAATAGGAAAATATGCAAGGAAAATTATGCATATTACAATTCAATGGACATTAAAATTTGAAAAAAATATGTCTTGTGGGAGTCCTTATAAAATATGGAAAAGACCTTCACAGATAAAATAGTAAAGTTAACAAATGTCTCTAAAACCCAGTAAGAATAAGATGTTATGGAGAAGGCTCAAAATCTCAGTAGCCACTGAGACTGTAAGGTAGACTAAGGTTAATTTAATGATAAAATACAGTGTTTCTTAGGGAAAGAAAGAATGAATGTACATTTTTCCTTTTCCACTAAAAATGGCTATATAGGCTCCGCTGAAGAAATTGAGATGTCCATTTTTCTAGAAGAGAAAAATGAATTTGAAGGAGCTCAATATTGCTTGAAGAGCAGAAGAAACATGTAACTTATAAAATCAAGTCCATTTGGGATTCATTCCAAAGGTGAAGAAAGTGGCAAATATTAGGAAAATCTCTACCAGCTATATTTCATATCTCCTTATGAATTGGGATGGAAGATACAAAGTTACAAAAAAATGAACATAGTTCTATATAGAAAAGCACCTTTAAAAACAGTAAAGAAGGGCTTGATTACTTTTATTTTCAGAGAGAATCAGTGTTATAGAATGTGCTAGAATTTTTTTTCTGATCCATTTTGTCTCACGGTTTTCGTTTATTGGTTCTAAATGGTATGTCTCCTTCAACAATTTCTAAATTTTTAAAGTTAAGATTACTTTGCATTTAAGATGCTTTGGCAAGGACTCTAATGAGAATTTTAAACCTGTGCAAAATCTCTTGAAGTTCTAAATGAGGCCATCAAAGAGAACATTCAGCAGATGGAACAAGTGATTGATGGTAAGCCTGGAGTGTTACTTTTTTTTTTTTTTTTCGGCCGCGGGCCTCTCACTGCTGTGGCCTCTCCCGTTGCGGAGCACAGGCTCCGCACTCGCAGTCTCAGCAGCCATGACTCACGGACCCAGCCGCTCCGCGGCACGTGGGATCTTCCCGGACCTGGGCACGAGCCCGTGTCGCCTGCATCGGTAGGCAGACTCTCAACCACTGCGCCACCAGGGAAGCCCCGGAGTGTTACTTTTAATCTCTTGTTTCCCAGCAAGGAGAAATTTTGCAGAATCACCTCTCTTCTTATAGACTTAAACTAAAATACATAGTTAAAACAGAGGCACTATACTTTAGGTATATTTACAGAATGGAAAGTAGAAAAATCTTATGCCACATCCCAATCAAGGGATAGGATACTCTAAAGACAATGTGGATACTTGCAGTTCTTTTTTTTTAAAATTAAACTTATTTATTTATTTTTGGCTACATTGAGGCTGCATGTGGGCTTTCTCCAGTTGCAGCTAGAGGGGGCTACTCTTCGTTGTTGTGCATGGGCTTCTCATTGCAGTGGTTTCTCTTGTTGCAGAGCAGGGGCTCACGGGCTTCAGTAGTTGTGGCACGCCGTAGCATGAGGGCTCAGTAGTTGTGGCACACGGGCTTAGTTGCTCCACAGCATATGGGATCTTCCCGGACCAGGGCTCGAACCCGTGTCCCCTGCATCGGCAGGCAGATTCTTAACCACTGTTCCACCAGGGAAGTCCCAGGGTTCCTGTTCTGTTGCTACTCCTAGGTTCATTTTTCACTGCTGGATGGAGGGCAGTCCCCAGAGTTCTCATACCCCTAGGTGATGGCCTGTGTCTGAGACAAAGATTGCTCACCAAGATCTATGATTACCTTTGATTCCTTGAGACAATGCTAGACTGCATTTCCTAGCTCCTTTCCACCTAGGCAGGACTTTTCCTCACTCTCTCCTTTCCCCATGTACAGCTAGAAAGAGTCTGAGTGCTTGATTTGTCTCATGGATATTAAGCTTTTGTGTAAAAGATAAATAATTTTTTGTGTGTGTTAAGTCCCCAAAATCTTGGGTTTGTTTATTATTGCAGTTAGCCTAACCTTTTCATACCATATTTCCTTGAGGATCTTGCACAAACACACAGAATAGTTCAATGGAGAGGAAATTGTGAAATACAGATGGTGTCTGAGCTAATTTCACAAGTAAAATCTGCTTAAAGGTTTTTAACATTCCTAGTAAGAACAATGACTAACTCCATCATTAGTATCTGTGATGGTTAATTTTATATTAACCTGTCTATGCCACGGTACTCAGGTATGTGGTCAAACACACATCTGGATGTTTCCGTGAAGGTATTTTTTTTA
Organism: Kogia breviceps; assembly: GCF_026419965.1. Taxonomy (NCBI): domain Eukaryota; kingdom Metazoa; phylum Chordata; class Mammalia; order Artiodactyla; family Physeteridae; genus Kogia; species Kogia breviceps. The sequence goes on from NC_081322.1 coordinate 52,075,058, forward strand.
GATCAGATTAATATGTAAATCAGTAGACTGAGTAAATTACCCTCCATAATGTTGTTAGGCCTCAAAGCAGTTGAAGGCCTTAAGAAAAAGAATAGCCTACCCTGAAGAAAAGGGAATTCTGTTATCAGACTGCCTTTTGCCTCAATTTGCATCAACTTCTCCCTGGGGCCCTAGCCTGCTGGCCAACCTTACAAATCTTGAGCTTGCCAGCATCCACAATCACATAAACCAATTCCTTAAAATTCTTCTCTCTCTGCCTCCCTTACTCCTCTGTGTGCGTGTGTGTGTGTGTGTGTGTGGGGGGGGGGGTTAATTAGCCAATGTCAAGTAAAATGGCATCTTACATTCATTTTAGAATTAATACACTTGTCATGGAAACGTGTAGATTTTCTTCATGAGTCCTGCTACTGCTTTTTGTATCACAAGTGTATCTCATCTTTCCAATTATAATTATAAACAATAATGACTTAAAATTTTAAAAAGGCTGCCCCTAGAAGGTTCAGATGGAAAAACACATGCATATGAACTTGAGAGTAATCACTCTATTTGAAAATTGCGTATTGGACATTTGTTCATATTGGTCACTGTGTTAGGCACAAGGAATATAAAACTTAAGGGGAAAAAAAAAAGTGGGGGAAACATAGTTCTTGCCTATGGCAAGTCATATTTTCCAGAAAAAGCAGTAACGATACCTTCTAACCATCATTCTCTTCTTACTGTGATTTTGATATTCCTCCCATTGGGAGGCAGAGTCTGTATCTCCTCCCCCTGAACCTGAGTCAGCTTTTGCCTCAACAAATATAGTATGTCAGAAGTTATATAATTTTCAAGGCAAGGCCATAACACTGCCATCCACGTTCTTCTGCCTTGCTCTCTTGAGACCTTTGCTGTGGGGAAAGCCAGATGCCGTGTAAGCAGTCCAACAACCCTGATTACTATGCCAAGCCCAAAATAGTTCTCATGGAGAGACCACATAGAAACAGCCTAAGAAAATGTGGAGAGAGGAGAAACAGAGAGAAATTCAAACAGCTCCCATCTGCTCCAGCCCCCTGTATTTCAGCTCCATCCACTGACTGACTAAACTAATGAGAGACTGTGATGAATTGTGTGGTCCCCGCCCAATGTTCATATGTTGAAGCCCTAAACCCTAAAGTGACTTATAAGGAGATAGGGCCTTTAAGAAGGTAATTAAGGGGCTTCCCTGGTGGCGCAGTGGTTGAGAATCCGCCTGCCGGTGCAAGAGACACGGGTTCGTGCCCTGGTCCGGGAAGATCCCACATGCCGCGGAGCGGCTGGGCCCGTGAGCCATGGCCGCTGAGCCTGCGCGTCCGGAGCCTGTGCTTCGCAACGGGAGAGGCCACAACAGTGAGAGGCCCGCATACCACAAAAAAAAAAAAAAAAAAAAAAAAAAAAAAAAAAAAAAAAAAAGAAGGTAATTAAGGTTAAATGAGGTCATAAGGGTGAGGCTATAATCCAATAGAACCAGTGTCCTTATAAGAAGAGGAAAAAACACCAGAGATCTCTCTCTCTTTTCATGTGTGCACAGAAGAAAGACCATGTGAGAACACAGTGAGACGTCAGTAATCTGCAAGCCAGTAAAAGAGGCCTGACAAGAAACCAGGTCTGCAGGCACCTTGATCTTAAACTTCTTGTTACAGCAGTCTGAGCAGACTAATACAGAAACTGTGAGCCAGAACCATACAGTCAAGCCCTCTCCAAATTCCTGACCCACAAAAACCATGCAAGGTAATAAAATGATGATCCTATTTTAAGTCACTAAGTTTTGGTGTGATTTTTTATGCCGCCACAGATAATTGGGACACTGTTCTTGAGGCACTCGTCATTGAGATGAAACACATAATTAATTATACATCAAAATGCCGTATTAATTATGTATCAAATTCTATGAGCTAGGAAGTAAGCAAAGGGAGAGCAGAAGATATTTTTGAACTGGAAATTTTAAAATAGTAAATAGTTAACAAGAGGTAGACCTAGGATGATAAAAACTTATATAGGTCTGAACTGGGAGATAGTAGGTATCACTGAAGGAGATATCACTGAGATATACTATGAACTGAATTATGTCCCCCAAATTTCATATGTTGAAGCTCTAAACCCCATATGACTGTATTATAGATAGGGGTCATTAAGGAGGTGATTAAGGTTAAATGAGGTCGTGAGTGTGGAGCCCTGATCCAATAGAACTGGTACCCTTATAAGAAGAGGAAGAGACACCAGAACTCTCTCATCTGCAAGCCAGGAAAAGGGACCTCACTAGAACCTGATCATTCTGGCACCTGATCTCAGGCTTCTAGCTTCCAGAACTGTGAGAAAACAAGTTCTTTTTGTTTAAGCCACCCCGTCTATGGAATTTTTTATGGCATCTGAGCTGACTAATACAGGTGTCTTCATACGTTTTTCAGGACTTAATTAGATGGGGCATCAAACCCTTAGTATATGTGGAGAAAAAATAAAAACATGTGTATCATTTGCTTGATCCACACATTAGTTTATGAACAACTTCAAAGCAAGAGTTATGTTCACTGAAGTATTTCTAGCACCTAGATCATGACCATGGCCTATTTCTGAGCCATACAATTGCTAAAGGAAAGGAGAAGGGGAAGAAAGAGGAGTTAGAAAACTGAAATCTTTCAATGATATAGAACCTAATACCATGTGGTAGAATCTCTAGGATAACCCAGGGAAAGCAACCTTCCAGAGAGGAAAAAGCGGAACAGATCAGTTAATGGAATGGAACCTGCCAAAATGGAGGAAGCCTCTATGAATCTTTGGGTTAACCAGTGATGGCAGTATGCAAAAGGCTGATTTATTGCCTGTGCTTTAGGCCACTCATTCTCAAAACTTTCTTCCTACTCATTATTCCCCAATAATTATTCAGTGCTGATAGAATCATTTGTTGTGACCAATCTAGGCTATGTGGCCTCCCGCTAGTCTATACCTTGCTTTCCGACCTCCAACAGCTCTCTCTGCTGACTCTACTGTTACTCCATAGGCCTCCCTACACTCACTGTTCAATTCTTCAATGTTAATACACATCTAGACTTGAACACTTTTAAATACAAAGAGTGTAAATAAATGCACCTCATACAAATCATTTGTAAAGAATTTAAAACTTTTTAAAGGTTGAATGCATGTGAAATAATCATTAGGAAAGAAAAGGCCATCAATTGTGTACTTAAGAATTCAAAAGAGAGTGTAGGCAGGAAGTGAAAGACAAGCAGAAAAAGAAGTTCCGGTCCAAGATCTCTTAGTACAACATTTTTCTTTGTCTTTGTGATTGTAAGCACTCATTTATAATAAATGGAATCATTAGTAAACTTACTCTAGATCCAATTTACACGTGGCCTTTTTACTGTAATCAAACATGAAAGTAGGAAGAAAGTCCAGGCCAACCCTTAACGCCTGTGGGTTCTGCTCCTTTGATTCCATAACTTTAGGGCAGATTTGGATTTGCCTGTTTGATAATGTATAGGGTTTCCAAAGGGGGAAATTTTTGAACTGGAACTTCACTTTCCTTTAGACTGAATATGACTTTATAGTGGTTTTCTGCCTACTTGTAGGTGTACCTTGGGCAGTTGTACTCTACAGTTTCCCCCAAAGGGAGTTACTTTTTATTGAGATGGGACTAGATGTCCAAATTTACTTTTTATATAGACACATATTTCCTACTGGATCTCTTACTGGGTCTTTGCAGCATTGGAACCTATTGGAATGTGGATTATGTATTAAGGATACATATTTCTAATATGACCCAACTCTAAATGTGTGATAAGAGTTGAGTACTGCATTGCAGAATAAACTAGCATATTATAGTGTCCTAACTATAAGCCACATAACAACTCTCTGGTACAGACAAACCCTGAGAGAAAATAGGATTGAATCATGGATGATGAGCTATAAAGACATTACTTTCTAGCTAGAAGGCAAAACCCCTGTGTTTCAGTTAAGATAGGTGACATCTATTTTATCTTCCACGACTACTTGCAGAACCATTCTGATTACAGACCACCTTCAAAAACAACTTCAAACACTACTGGACAACCCAGGCCATAAATATTGACTGGTTGGTCTGAATTAAAAAGGTGTATAGTTGGCTCAAGAGCAAAAGAACTTTTCTGGCACAACTGTCATAGATATAACTATAAAGTAATTTTTAAATTTCCACAAAGCACACACTGAAATCAATATATTGCTTAGCAAGTGACATGTTGCATCATCTAATTCATATTTAGCATTTAGGGTTTTCTAATGTTTACAGAGTACCATATAATCCATAGTACAATCTCATAGATGAAATTATGATCACTGCAAAGTTTGTCTCTGACAGAAATATTTTAACAATTTAGTGCTGCTTCAGGTTTATAATTATTTTTGTTCTTGAGAATTTTGCAAATAGAATTGGCACAGATTTTTGTTTATATTCCTAATGTAAGCAGATTTCAGCTTCTGAAAAAAAGTTTCTGGGCCCTGATGACTTCTCATGGATTTAATCTCTGTAGCACTGATTTATGCTAATCTGACAGTGAATCCTTTGCAAGTTTTTGGCCTCAGACTTCATGTTTACCCTGCTCCAGTTGGACTTCTTACTGTACTTGGTTTTTGGACATGCTGCTCACTCATTCCACAACCTCACTCCTTATTCCCTATTCCCTGACAATCTCTGAATAATGAGTGGCTCTTTAATGGGTGATTGCTTTGTGAAGAGAAATGAATAATTTACCTGATAATCATGGTCATCTATCAGACTATGCATTTTTTCCTAATACGTGATTTTGCTATGTTTGCTTAAAACACGCTGAATTTTTCATGAATTGGATGAGTGCTTTCCAGCATCTGTTTATAATGTCAACTAACATTTTTTATGAGATGAAACCTTGGGAGATGGGAACAGGAAAACTGGGTGTTTAAAAAGATATATTACCTTTCAGAATGGGAGCTCTCTGTACCTGAAATATAAGAAAGTCCAGAGGTTTCAGAGTGGTTTTGCTGTTTTCAGATCTTTTGTTCATGCTGCCCAGAATACTGTGCATCATTTGCACACTTCTTTTTTTTTTTTTTTTTTTTTTTTTTTTGCAGTATGCGGGCCTCTCACTGTTGTGGCCTCTCCCATTGCGGAGCGCAGGCTCCGGACGCGCAGGCCCAGCGGCCATGACTCACGGGCCCAGCCGCTCTGCGGCACGTGGGATCTTCCCAGACCGGGGCACGAACCCGTGTCCCCTGCATCGGCAGGCGGATTCTCAACCACTGCGCCACCAGGGAAGCCCTTTTTGCACACTTCTTGAAAGATCAGTTTGTACTTAATGCTTCGAAGAGAGGGAATCATGGGAGATGAGTACTTATATTGAAGTATTCTTGTTGAGCAACAGCTGAAGGTCTGAACATTAAATCTCCTATTTAAAAACCTAGCTTAAAGCTTAAGAAAGCTAATGTGTCTGAGAGTATTAAAGGCATAAAAGCATATTTTATTTGCTGTGATTACTACTGATGAAATGAAATATTAAATAGAATGCACAGTAAAGAAATTTTAAATAATTATAAGATACAATTTATATATTTCTAAGGAAGTATTAATATTGTAAAAAAATCTGCACAGTAAATTGCAGTTTCGAAAGTACTTTTAAATGATTATCATGTTTAATATATTTTTTAAAATTGGAAATTCAGAATTTTAACATATTTAAAAAACATATTCAACCTAGAGGACCTTCAAGATGGTGGAAGAGTAAGACGTGGAGATCACATTCCACCCCACAAATACATCAAAAATACATCTACATGTGGAACAACTCCTACAAAACACCTACTGAGTGCTGGCAGAAGACCTCAGACTTCCCAAAAGGCAAGAAACTCCCCACGTACCTGGGTAGGGCAAAAGAAAAAAGAAAAAAACAGAGACAAAAGAATAGGGACGGGACCTGCACCTCTGGGAGGGAGCTGTGAAGGTGGAAAGGTTTCCACACACTAGAAGCCCCTTCGCGGGCAGAGACTGCGGGTGGTGGCGGGGAAGCTTCGGAGCCACGGAGGAGAGCGCAGCAACAGGGGTGCGGAGGGCAAACTAAAGAGATTCCCGCAGAGGATAGGTGCCGGCCAGCACTCACCAGCCCGAGAGGCTTGCCTGCTCACCAGCCGGGGTGGGCAGGGGCTGGGAGCTGAGGTTCGGGCTTTAGAGGTCAGATCCCAGGGAGAGGACTGGGGTTGGCTGCGTGAACACAGCCTGAAGGGGGCTAGTGGGCCACAGCTAGACGGGGGGAAGTCTGGGAAAAAGTCTGGAGCTGCTGAAGAGGCAAAAGACCATTGCTTCAGGCTGGGCATGAGGAGAGGGGATTCAGAGTACCGCTTAAAAGAGCTCCAGAGACAGGAGCGAGCCGCGGCTACCAAGGTGGACCACAGAGACAGGCATGAGACGCTAAGGCTGATGCTGCCGCCACCAAGAAGCCTGTGTGCAAGCACAGGTCACTCTCCACACCTCCCCTCCTGGGAGCCTGTGCAGCCCGCCACTGCCAGAATCCAGGGATCCAGGGACAAGTTCCCCGGGATAACGCACGGCGCGCCTCAGGCTGGTGCAACGTCACGCCGGCCTCTGCCGCAGCAGGCTCGCCCCGCATCCGTACCCCTCCCTCCCCCCGGCCTGAGCGAGCCAGAGCCCCCGAATCAGCGGCTACTTTAACCCCGTCCTGTCTGGGCAGGAACAGATGCCCTCAGGCGACCTACACGCAGAGGTGGGTCCAAATCCAAAGCTGAGCCCCGGGAGCTGTGCGAACAAAGAAGAGAAAGGGAAATCTCTCCCAGCAGCCTCAGGAGCAGCGGATTAAACCTCCACAATCAACTTGATGTACCCTGCATCTGTGGAATGCCTGAAGAGACAACAAATCATCCCAAAACTGAGGCAGTGGATTTTGGCGGCAACTGGAGTCTTGAGGTTTGATGTATGCGACTGACTAGTTTATGATATTTATGTTTATCTTAGTTTAGTTTTCATCACTTGTTATCATTGGTGGATTTGTTTATTGGTTTGGTTGCCATCTTCTTTTTTTATTATTACTTTTTAATTTTTTAGTTTTAATAATATATTTTTAAAGTTTTTATTTTAAAAATTTTATTTATTTTTTTCTTTCTTTTTTTTCTCCCTTTTCTTCTGAGCTGTGTGGCTGACAGGGTCTTGGTGCTCCGGCCAGTGTCAGGCCTGAGCCGCTGACATGGGAGAGCTGAGATCAGGACAGTGGACCACCAGGGACCTCCCAGCCCCATATGGTATCAATTGGTGATAGCTCGCCCAGAGACTTCCATCTCAATGCTAAGACTCAGCTCCTCTCAACGACCAGCAAGCTCCAGTGCTGGACACCCCATGCCAAACAACTAGCAAGACAGGAACACAACCCCACCCATTAGTAGAGAGGCTGCCTAAAATCATAAGGTCACAGACATCCTAAAATACACCACTGGACACAGCCCTGCCCACCAGAAAGACAATATCCAGCCTCATACACCAGAACACAGGCACTAGTCCCCTTCACCAGGAAGCCTACACAACTCACTGAACCAATTTTACCTACTGGGGGCAGACACCAAAAACAACGGGAACTACGAACCTGCAGCCTGCAAAAGGAGACTACAAACATAGTATGTTAAGCAAAATGAGACGACAGAGAAACACACAGCAGATGAAGGAGCAAGGTAAAAGCTCACCAGACCAAACAAATGAAGAGGAAATAGGCCGTATACCTGGAAAATAATTCAGAATAATGATAATAAAGATGATCCAAAATATTGGAAGTAGAATGGGGAAAACAAAAGAAATATTTAACAAGGACCTAGAAGAACTAAAAAGCAAACAAAAAATGATGAGCAACATAATAAATGAAATTAAAAATTCTCTAGAAGGGATCAATAGCAGAATAACTGAGGCAGAAGAACGGATAAGTGACCTAGAAGATAAAATAGTGGAAATAACTACCACAGAGCAGAATTTTTAAAAAAGAATGTAAAGAATTGAGGACAGTGTCAGAGACCTCAGGGACAACATTAAATGCACCAACATTCGAATTATAGGAGTCCCAGAAGAAGAAGAGAAAAAGAAAGGGACTGAGAAAATATTTGAAGAGATTATAGTTGAAAACTTCCCTAATATGGGAAAGGAAAGAGTCAATCAAGTGAAGGAAGCACAGAGTCCCATACAGGATGAATACAAAGAGAAGTATGCCAAGACACATATTAATCAAACTATCAAAAATTAAATACAAAGAAAAAATATTAAAAGCAGCAAGGGAAAAACAACATACAGGGAATCACCATAAGGTTAACAGCTGATCTTTCAGCAGAAACTCTGCTAGCCAGAAGGAAGTGGCAGGACATATTTAAAGTGATCAAAGAGAAAAACCTACAATTAAGACTACTCTACCCAGCAAGGATCTCATTCAGATTTGACAGAGAAATTAAAACATTTACAGACAAGCAAAAGCTAATAGAATTCAGCACCACCAAACCAGGTTTACAGCAAATGCTAAAGGGACTTCTCTAGGCAGGAAACACAGAGAAAGAAAAGACCTACAATAACAAACCCCAAACAATTAATAAAGTGGTAATAGGAACAAACATATCGATAACTACCTTAAATGTAATGGATTAAATGCTCCAACCAAAAGAAATAGACTGGCAGAATGGATACAAAAACAAGACCCATATATATGCTGTCTACAAGAGCCTCACTTCACACCTAGGGACACCTACAGACTGAAAGTGACCAGATGGAAAAAGATATTCCATGCAAATGGAAATCAAAAGAAACCTGGAGTAGCAATTCTCATATCAGACAAAATAGATTTTTTTAAACATCTTTATTGGAGTATAATTGCTTTCCAATGGTGTGGTAGTTTCTGCTTTATAACAAAGTGAATCAGTTATACATATACATATGTCCCCATATCTCTTCCCTTTTGTGTCTCCCTCCCTCAAACCCCTCTAGGTGGTCACAAAACACTGAGATGATCTTCTTGTGCTATGCAGCTGCTTCCCACTAGCTATCTATTTTACGTTTGGTAGTGTATATATGTCCATGACACTCTCTCACTTTGTCAGAGCTTATCCTTTCCCCTCCCCGTGTCCTCAAGTCCATTCTCTAGTAGGTCTGTGTCTTTATTCCCATTTTGCCCCTAGGTTCTTCATGACCTTTTTTTTTTTTTTTAGATTCCATATATATGTGTTAGCCTATGGTATTTGTTTTTCTTTCTGACTTACTTCACTCTGTATGACAGATTCTATGTCCATCCATCTCACTACAAATAACTCAATTTCATTTCTTTTTATGGCTGAGTAATATTCCATTGTGTATATGTGCCATGTCTTCTTTATCTATTCATCTGTTGATGGACACTTAGGTTGCTTCCATGTCCTGGCTATTGTAAATAGAGCTGAAATGAACATTTTGGTACATGACTCTTTTTAAATTAGGGTTTCTCACGGTATATGCCCTATAGTGGGATTGCTGGGCTGTATGGTAGTTCATTAATCATTAGAGAAATGCCAATCCAAACTAAAATGAGATATCTCACACTGGTGAGAATGGACATCATCAAAAAATCTACAAACAATATATGCTGGAGAGGGTGTGGAGAAAAGGGAACATTCTTGCACTGTTGGTGGGAATGTACATTGATACAGCCACTATGGAGAACAGTCTGGTGGTTCCTTAAAAATAGATTTTAAAATAAAGACTATTACAAGAGAAAAAGAATGACACTACATAATGATCAAGGGATCAATCCAAGAAGAAGATATAACAATTGTAAATATTTATGCAACCAACATAGGATCACCTTAATACATAAGACAAATGCTAACAGCCATAAAAAGGGAAATCAACAGTAACACAATCACAGTAGAGGACTTAACAACCCACTTTCTCCAGGGGACAGATCATCCAAAATAAAGAGAAATAAGGAAACATGAGCTTTAAATGACACATAAACAAGATGGACTTAATTGATATTTATAGGACATTCCATCCCAAAACAACAAAATACACTGTCTTCTCAAGTGTTCATGTAACATTCTCCAGGATAGATCATATCTTGGGTCACAAATCAAGCCTTGGTAAATTTAAGAAAATTGAAGTCACATCAAGTATCTTTCTGACAACTATGCTATGAGACTAGATATCAATTACAGGAAAAAATTCTGTAAAAAATACAAGCACATGGAGGCTAAATAATATGTTACTAAATAACCAAGAGATGACTGAATAAATCAAAGGGGAAATTAAAAAATACATGGAATGACAATGAAAACATGATGGAACAAAATATATGGGATGCAGCAAAAGCAATTCTAAGCAGGAAGTTTATACCAATACAATCTTACTTAAAGAAACAAGAAAAATCTCAAATAAACAACCTAACCTTACACCTAAAGCAATTAGAGAAAGAAGAACAAAAAAAAACCCCAAAGTTGTCAGAAGGAAAGAAATCATAAAGATCAGATCAGAAATAAATGAAAAAGAAATGAAAGAAACGATAGCAAAGATCAATAAAACTAAAAGCTGGTTCCTTGAGAACAACAAAATTGATAAACCATTAGCCAGAATAAGCAGGAAAAAAAGGGAGAAGACTCAAATTAGCAGAAATAGTAATGAAAAAGGAGAAGTAACTGACACTGCAGAAATATGAAAGATCATGAAAGATTACTACAAGCAATTATATGCCAATAAAATGGACAACCTGGAAGAAATGGACAAATTCCTAGAAAAGCATGACCTTCTGAGACTGAACAGGGAAAATTGAAATTATAAACAGATCAGTCACAAGCAGTGAAATTGAAAATGTGATTAAAAATCTTCCAACAAACAAAAGCCCAGGACCAGATGGCTTCACAGGCGAATTCTCTCAAACATTTAGAGAAGAGCTAACACCTACCTTTCTCAAACTCTTCCAAAATATAGCAGAGGGAGGAGCACTCCCAAATTCATTTTATGAGGCCACCATCACCCTGATACCAAAACCAGACAAAGATGTCACAAAAAAGAAAACTATAGGCCAATATCACTGATGAATATAGATGCAAATATCCTCAACAAAATACTAGCAAACAGAATCCAATAGCACATTAAAAGGATCACACACCATAATCAAGTGGGGTTTATCCCAGGAATGCAAGGATTCTTCAATATATGCAAATCAATCAATGTGATACACAATATTAACAAACTGAAGGAGAAAAACCATATGATCATCTCAATAGATGCAGAAAAACCTTTCAACAGAATTCAACACACATTTGTGATAAAAACTCTCCAGAAAGCAGGCATAGAGGGAACCTACCTCAACATAATAAAGGTCATATATGACAAACCTGCAGCCAACATCATTCTCAATGGTGAAAAATTGAAACTATTTCCTCTAAGATCAGGAAGAAGACAAGATTGTCCACTCTCACCACTATTATTCAACATAGCTTTGGAAGTTTTAGCCACAGCCATCAGAGAAGAAAAAGAAATAAAAGGAATCGAAATCGGAAAGGAAGACATAAAACTGTCACTGTTTGCTAATGACATGATACTCTACATAGATAATCCTAAAGATGTTACCAGAAAACTACTAGAGCTTATCAATGAATTTGGTAAAGTAGTAGGATACAAAATTAATGCACAGAAATCTCTGGCATTCCTATACACTAATGATGAAAAATCTCAAAGAGAAATTAAGGAAACACTTCCATTAACCATTACAACAAAAAGAATAATACACCTAAGAATAAACCTACTTAAGGAGACAAAGAGCTGTATGCAGAAAAGTATAAGACACTGAAGAAAGAAATTTAAGATGATACAAACAGATGGAGAGATATAGCATGTTCTTGACTGGAAGAATCAACAAGGTGAAAATGACTATACTACCCAAAGCAATCTACAAATTCAATGTAATCCCCATCAAACTACCAATGGCATTTTTAACCGAAGTAGAACAAAATATTTCACAATTTGAATGGAAACACAAAATACTCCAAATAGCAAAAGCAATCTTGAAAAAGAAAAACAGAGCTGTAGGAATCAGGCTCCCTGTCTTCAGACTATACTATAAAGATACAGTAATCAAGACAATATGTTATGGCATAAAAACAGAAATATAGATCAATGGAAAAGGATAGAAAGCCCAGAGATAAACCCATGCACATATGGTCACCTTATCTTTGATAAAGGAGACAAGAATATACAATGGAGAAAAGACAGCCTCTTCAATAAGTGGTGCTGGGAAAACTGGACAGCTACATGTAAAAGAATGAAATTGGGACACTCCCTAACACCATATACAAAAATGAATTCAAAATGGATTAAAGATCTAAATGTAAGGTCAGACACTGTAAAACTCTTAGAGGAAAACATAGGCAGAACACTGTATGACATAAATCACAGCAAGATTCTTTTTGACCCACCTCCTAGAGAAAGGGAAATAAAAACAAAAATAAACAAATGGGATCTAATGAAACTTAAAAGCTTTTGCACAGCAAGGAAACCATAAACAAAACTAAAAGACAACCCTCAGATTGGGAGAAAATATTTGCAAATGAAGCAACTGACAAAGGATTAATCTCCAAAATACACTAGCAGCTCATGCAGCTCACTATCAACAAAACAAACAACTCAATCCAAAAATGGGCAGAAGACCTAAATAGACATTTCTCCAAAGAAGATATACAGATTGCCAACAAACACATGAAAGCATGCTCAACAGCACTAATCATTAGAGAAATGCAAATAAAACTACAATGTGGTTTCACCTCACACCAGTCAGAATGGCCATCATCAAAAAGTCTACAAAGAATAAATTTTGGAGAGGGTATGGAGAAAAGGGAACCCTCTTGAACCGTTGGAGGGAATGTAAATTGATACAACCACTATAGAGAACAGTATGGAGGTTCCTTAAAAAACTAAAAATTGAATTACCATATGACCCAGCAATCCCACTCCTCTGTATATATCGTGAGAAAATCATAATTCAAAAAGAGTCATGTACCACAATGTTCATTGCAGTACTATTTACAATAGCCAGGACATGGAAGCAACCTAAGTGTCCATCAAAAGATGAATGGCTAAAGAAGATGTGGCACATTTACACTGTGGAATATTACTCAGCCATAAAAAGAAATTAAATTATTTGTAGAGAGGTGGATGGACATAGAGTCTGTCCAACAGAGTGAAGTAAGTCAGAAAAAGAAAAACAAATACCATATACTAACACATGTATATGGAATCTAAAAGGAAAACATGGTTCTGAAGAACATAGGAGCAGCAGAGGAATAAAGATGCAGACGTAGAGAATGGACTTGAGAACACGTGGAATGAGAAGGGTAAGCTGGGACGAAGTGAGAGAGTGGCATGGACATATATACACTGCCAAATGTAAAACAGATAGCTAGTGGTAAGCAGCTGCATGGCATAGGGAGATCAGCTCAGTGCTTTGCGATCACCTATATCAGCTCGGTGGGATAAGGAGGATGGGAGGGAGATGCAAGATGGAGGGGATATGGGGATATACATATGCATATGGCTGAGTCTCTTTGTTGTACAACAGAAACTAACACAACACTGTAAAGCAATTATACTCCAATAAAGTTGCTAAAAAAATAAATAAAAAATAAAAACACAACCATTAGAACTGACAGCCTGGGCACTCTGTCTTCTGCCCCTCCACCTTTAAACTCCTAGGCTCTTAGATTACAAACTGGAAAGTCAACCTCCTCCCAATGTCATGTATTCCAAAGAAAAGCCCTCACCTAAAAAGAGGCTTATTAGAAAGATAAATGGCAAAGATTACCCATTGTCTAGGGGAACCTAGTGCTTGTGTCTTAAGGCTTCTCACCTCCTTTATTCTCAGTTTAACTAAAGGGGAAACACATTAGGTCTGGCCTTTGCACTTCCCCAATACATTTTACCGTATACAGAAGCCAGTATCTCCAGGTGATACAAATGCACAGGCCCAAACTGTACTGAGCACAATTATCTCAAAAATATTACAATCTGAAAAAATACACTATCTGAAATAGAACTAGTAGAACAGATGGATTCAGTGTCTTAAATCAACTTCCTCAGAAGCAGAACCTGAGATAAAGAGTCCTGTGCAAATGATTCTCAGGAAAAAAACTGGTAAAATAGTTGGGGAAGTGGGACTTTGCTGGTGGCGCAGTGGATAAGAATCCGCCTGCCAATGCAGGGGACACGGGTTCGAGCCCTGGTCTAGGAAGATCCCACATGCCGAAGAGTATCTGAGCCCCTGTGCCACAACCATAAGCCTGTGCTCTAGAGCCCGCGAGCCACAACTACTGACGCCTGCATGCCTACACCCCGTGCTCCACAACTAGAGAATCCACTGCAATGAGTAGCCTGCCCACCACAATGAAGAGTAGCCTCTGCTCACTGCAACTAGAGAAAACCTGCACGGAAGACCCAATGCAACCAAAAATAAATAAATTAAAAAAAAAAGAGAGTTGGGGAAGTAACAAGGGTGTGGTATCAAGCAAAACACTGTAGATTGTAGCTTCAGTCTGATCCTTTGAAAGTTACCACACCTCAGAGTCCTCCTGACTCAAGACAAGGCAGAAGGACCTTTTATAGTCACATCATTTATGGGGAAAAAGAGAGAGGGAAAAGGCAAGTTGCACCTCATTTGGCTCTCCATAGGCAACGGACTCTGGTATCTAATAACAGTCCTCTGAAAAAGAACTGTGGGTGCTGCCTGTTAGAAAACTTGCCAAATACTAGGGGATATGAGTGGAGCACTAACATTATGTACTTAAATTCTCCTCTTGTACCATTCAGATACCCTTGCATCACACATTACATTTACTCCATCCTGTCATGGATTGAATATTTTTTAAATTTTTATTTTATATTGATGTATAGTTGATTAACAATGTTTTGTTAGTTTCAGGTATAAAGTGATTCAGTTATACATATACATGTATCTATTCTTTTTCAAATTCTTTTCCCATAGAGGTTGTTAAGAATATTGAGCAGTTTCCTCTATACAGTAGGTCCTTGTTGGTTTTCTATTTTATAGATAGTAGTGTGTATCTGTTAATCCCAAACTCCCAGTTTATCCCTATCCCCCACCTTTCCCCTTTGGTAACCATAAGTTTGTTTTCTAAGTCTGTGAGTCTGTTTCTATTTTGTAAATAAGTTCGTTTGTCTCTTTTTCTTTTAGATTCTGCATATAAGCAATATCATATGATATTTCTATCTCTGTCTGACTTACTTCACTTAGTATGATAATCTCCAGGTTCATCCGTGTTGCTGCAAATGGCATTATCGCATTCTTTTTAATGACTGAGTAATAGTCCATTGTATATATGTACCACATCTTCTTTATCCATTCATCAGTTGATGGACATTTAGGTTGCTGCCATGCCTTGGCTATTGTAAACAGCACTGCAATGAACACTGGGGTGCATGTATTCTTTCAAACCATGGTTTTCTCCAGATATATATGCCCAGGAGTGGGACTGCTGGATCATATGGTAGCTCTATTTTTAGTTTTTTAAGGAACCTCCATACTGTCTCCACAGTGGCTGTACCAATTTACATTCCCGCCAGCTGTGTAGGAAGGTTCCCTTTTTTCCACACCCTCTCCAGTATTTATTGTTTGTAGACTTTCTGATGATGGCTATTCTGACTGGTGTGAGGTGATATCGCATTGTAGTTGTGATTTGCTTTCTCTAATAATTAGCATTGTTGAGCATCTTTTCATGTCCCTCCTGGCCATCTGTATATCTTCTTTGGAGAAATGTCTATTTAGGTCTTCTACCCATTTTTTGATTGGGTTGTCTGTTTTTTTTGATATTGAGCTGCATGAGCTGTTCAGGTCCAACCACATAGTAATTTGAATAGGGTGAGATAAAGAATTATTCATTGTAATCGGGGATTGGGATAACAAAGGATTGGCTAGTGGAAGCAAAGAGAATTCTAAATAATATAGGAATGCCAAAAATAAGGAATAGCTACTACCACAGGCTGAGATAGAACCCCAAGGAAAATCCTACTTAATATAAATTCATGAGCATTTGGGAGAGGATAAGGAAGAACTAGACACATTTAGAAAATAATAAACTGTTTTGTTAAAAGAGATATTAATAAAAATATTAATTTTTAAATATGCAAAAAAGTAGAAAAAACAGGAAGAATGGGATAAATTAAAATAAAATGTAAGATTACAAATACGTAAATACATAATCATTGTCAGTTTACATTGATTTAATTAAAAAGCTCATGCTGTCAGATTGTATTTTTAAAAATCTAGCTATATGCTATTTATAAAAGATACATCTAAAACATAGATTATGCAAAGGTTGAAAGTTAAAAAATGGAAAAGTATGTATCAGGAACAAATGAACAAATCATGCTGCCTTACTAACATAAGAGAAAACAACTTTAGATCAAAAAACTTCATTAGAGTCTCTAAATAATACTAAAATATTTAATTCACTGAGAATATATAAAACTTTCTAAATATGCAGGCATAAAATAAAATACCCTCAAAATATATAAAGCAAAAATTGAATTATAGGAAGAAATTAATAAATCTACCATCATGGTAGGTGATTTCAACATAGCTCTAAATTACTGATGTGTCCTAAGAAGATATATAAGAAGATTAAAAATACATTTGTAAACTACTAACAAGCATAATTTTATACACACACATTCACAAGTGTGAACCACATTCTCTAATGACAACAGTTGAAGTGGAAGTTAATAACAAGGTAAGTTTTTTAAAACTCTATGTATATTTAAGATTATAAAAACTTAAAAACTCAGTAATCAAACTATTATAATGTAAATTTTAAAATCCACAGAAATAAACGATAATGAAATACTAACATACCACATCTTTAAAGGTACAGTGATAGCAGACCTACAGGGGAAAGTTTTAACCTTAAATGTACATTTTAAATAAGAAATTCTGAAAATTAACAAATTAAGTATCTCACTTATAACTTAATAAAAATAGAATAAATCTGAATAAAAGAGAAGGAAAGAAATAATATAGTTAAGAGCAGAATTTTTTTTAAGTTTTAGAACAGGTTTAGATTTACAGAAAAATCACAAAGATAATACAGAGAATCCCTATATACTCCATGCCCAGAAGAAAAATTGAAAACAAAGATACATTGCAGATGATCAACAAAGTCAAAAGACGGTTCTTTGAAAAGGATAATACACTAAGCAAACATCTGGCAAAATCTTATGAAAAAAAAAAAGAGAGAAGAGAGAGGAGGCACAGATAGCATTTTAATGCAAAAAGGGACATAACTATAGAAACAAAAGAGTATTTTTTTTTAAATAAGAGAAAACTACCAACTATGCTAATACGGTTAAATGCTTAGTAAAATGGATATATCTCTTTAAAATATAATTAACAATTTACAAAAGAAATAATAGAAAGCAGTCATTACAAATTTTCCCCAAAGAAACCACCTAACAATTACGGAAGCAAATTTTACCCAATTTTCAGGGAAAGAGCATTTCAATTTTGTACACTTCCAAAAAACAGGTAAAAATACACAGTTTCAGTTATTTAATTAATCCAGAATAATCTAATAATCTTAATCCAAAACTGAAAAAACACATTATAAGAAAGAAAAAGTACTGACCAATCTTTCACATAAACAAAAATGCAAAATCACAAACAATATTTTGGCAAACCAAGTCCATATATTTATTGAAAGAATAATATGTATGCCCAGTAGGATTTATTCCAGGAATTCAAGAATGGTTTAATATTAAAAAATAAATCAAAGTAGTTCACCAGATTTACATAATTAGGGAAAAAATATCCATCAATTGATGAAGTAGTAGAACTTAATAAAATTAAACCTATATTCATGACTTTTTAAAAAACTGCCAACTAGGGGAAAACATGAATTTCTTTAAACTGAAAAATATATATCTATAAAATCCTACTGTAAATATTATACTAAATAGTGAACATTTAAAAGATTTACTTTTATAATCTGAAGCAAGACAAGGATCTCCACTGTTGCATGTTTTATTCAGCATCATACTAGGTGCTCTAGCAAATTATACTAGATATCCTAGCAAGAGTGTAAAAAGAAAATAAAAAGTCTGAAGATTGGAAAATTAAAAATGAAATTTCAGTTCTAATCATATCAAAGATGATTGTGTATAAAGGAAATCCCCCCAAAATACACAGATTAATTATTAGGATAGATTGCTGAATAGAAGATTGTTTTGCACAAATCATTTGCATTTTTACATACTGGCAGGAAACAGAAAATTAAATTCAAAAAAAGATTTTGGGTAATGTGAAAATATTAAATACTTAGAAATAAATAGATCAAAAGTTGTGTGAAATCTTGATGCAGAAATTTATAAAAACTATTGAGATTAAGAGACAAAACTACTAAAGAAATGAAGGGATTAGAAGATTCAATATTATGAAGATGTCTCTTCTCCCCAAATTGATCTATCCATTCAGTGCAATGCCAAACACAACCTTATCGGATTTTCATGTTGGGACTGGGATAGAACTGGTAAGTTAATCCTGAAATTTGTGTGTAATGCAGAGAACTAAAAATATCCAAGAAACCCTTGAAGAACA
Source organism: Kogia breviceps (assembly GCF_026419965.1). Classification (NCBI taxonomy): domain Eukaryota; kingdom Metazoa; phylum Chordata; class Mammalia; order Artiodactyla; family Physeteridae; genus Kogia; species Kogia breviceps. The sequence goes on from NC_081322.1 coordinate 52,093,684, forward strand.
AAGTCCGGTAAAATTACTTGCTCTACTCCATATCAAACTTATTAAAGTATAATAACTAAATCACTGTGGTATTGATGCAAAAATGGGCAAATATTCAAGAAGAAGCAAATAGGGAGCCCAGGAACAGACCTTAAACATACAGAGCACTTGATAATTTATGAAAATGTCACTTTAGAGCCAAACAATTTCTATAAATCAATAATAAGATATGCAACCCAGTTGTAAACAAAAAAAGGGCAAGAGGCTTTAACACACAATTTACCAACAAAAATATACAGCCAGTAAATATATGAAAAGTTTTCCAACCTCAATAGTAAACAGAGAAATAAAAATTAAAACCTTAATATACAATTCTAGTTTGGGGGTTAAGTAAATTAAGCACACTCCACTCTGTCTCCCTCAATGAATACAGCTATAAAAGGTTGATAGACTATGTGGAACAGCAAGACACATAAAATTAAATATCAGAGGAGGATTGCAGAAGAAGACCAAAATTAAAAGTGCTACTGAATTGTCAGTGAGTTTGACATTTTGTTCTTCCAGTATTCCCTGACTTGAACTCAAAGCACTGACAACCCCGAAAATGGGCACCTGTTGAGAATCTCTCTGGTTCTGGCTCAAGGAGCTGGAAAAGGAACTCCTAATGCTCAGAGACAGAGCACAGCATTGTATTTTTTTTTTTCTCTTTTATCTCAACCATTGTCTGGTATTCCAGCCCCCAAGCACTACCATGGTGATGGTGTTGGTGTCAGTGACTGGTAAAGAGAATTCACAGGAAACAAAATTTGATAATAGGTAACTTCCTGTCCAGTTGGTGAAGCTGGGGCTCCAAGAAAATGGAGCCAAACCCCATTGTTTATTTTCTCTCTCTGTCCTCCCTCGGTCAATCACTTGGCCCTAGATGTGAACACAGTTGTGAAATTACCCAGTGGAGGGGGATTGTTAGTTAAACCCCAGACTCCTAGCCAGAAGACCAAAAACAGTACTTGACTACCAATAGCAAAAGTAGTAGCAATGTAGTAAAATGTGTGGCAACATTGCAAGAGAGATGGGAGGAATTGGGAATATATAGTCATAAAATTCTTATACTATATGTGAAGCAGTATATTATTGGAAGGTAGGTTGTAATTAAAGATAAAAGATACATATAACTACTATATATCTAGTTATATATAATATAGTTATATAGTATATATACTGATACATATAAAACTAATATGACAATAGTTATATATTGAGAGTTATATACGTATATATATATATAACTATATACACTGCTATGTAAGTAACTAATAATGTGACAATAGTGGAGATAAAGAAAACATGAAAAATATTCAATTAACCAAAAATAGGCAGAAAAACAGGTATGTTAAAGAACAGAATAGAAAAAAACTAGCAAGATGGTAGGTTTCCATCTAATTATATCAATAATTAGATTAAATATAAAAGATCTAACCACCAACTGAAAGAAAGATTGGATCGAAAGCAAGACTCACCTACATGCTGTCTACTAAAAAGTCACATTAACTACAAAGACATAGATAGGTTAAAAGTAAAAAGAGAGAATAAGATATACCATGCAAAACTAATCTAAAGGGAGCTGGTATTTCTAGACTAGTAAAAGGCAAGGTAGACGTGAGAACAAAGAGTGTTATCAGGGATAAAGCGGGATATTTCATATACATAATGGAACTAGTTCACCAAAAAGACAAAAGAATCCTAAATGTGTATGCATCTAACAACAGACCTTCAAAATTCATGATAGAATTAAAAGCAGAAATAGGCAATGTAGAATATAGTCACAGATTTTATCATTCTAGCTCAGTAATTCATAAAACAAGTAGATAGAAAATCAGATAGTATATAAAGACCTAAACAAGACTATGAACCAACTTGACCTAATTAATATTTACAGGATACCTCATCCAGCAGCATCAGAGTATACAATCTTGAAAACTGTACGTGAAACAATCACCAAATAGTCCATATACTAGGCCTTTAAAAAGGCTTAACAGACTTTAAATGATTAATATAATATAAAAGATGTTCTCTGATCATTGAAATTAAACTAGAAACTAATAACTGTAAAATATCTGGAAAAATCCCCAAATATTTGGAAATTAAATAGCACAGTTCTAATTAACTCAAGGGTCAGAGGAAGACAAATGGAAATTAGAAAATAACTAATTTTATTTCTTGAGCTGGGTTATGGTTACATGGAGTTTCTCTTTACGAAAACTCATAAGTTGTACATTTTGTTTTGTGCACTTTTCTGTATGTGTGTTATATTTCTCAGCAAAATGAAATAAAAAATGGACAAATTCCTAGAAAAATATTATTTAGCAAAACAAAGTCAGGAAGAAATAAAAAGGGAAGTTGGAGCAAGACTGCAAGCTGTAGTGGGCAGCCTCGTTGGGTAAATTCCAAGCCCCCTCAGAATCCAGGTAAATAAGATAACAAAGAAAAAAATCCACAGACAAAAGCTAAATACAACAAACTAAATGACTTGTTATCACCACAGACTCCAAAATACAAGTAGGTGCAGCAAAACAGCTACAGCAAGACAAGTGTGGTATTAGTGAAATGCCCAACAAAAAACAAAGGTAAAGCAAAAAGACTTCTAAGAATCCCAGAAACGAAATTGTTAGCATGTACTCACTTCTAAAGCAGCGTTTCTACTCCACAGAGAAAGCTCAGCTGACCGATTTGAGAGGAGCAGACAAATCTATAGTAGAGCTCATGGGTAAGAGCCAGGGGAACACAAAATTAAATTCAGGTGGTGGGTCGTAAGAACTTTTGAAATTAGCCAAGTGAAGCTGTTTTCTAGGACAAAGCCCTACAAACAGGAGAGCTTACTCAGAGAATCTGAATTGAGCAAGACAGAGACAAAATGGCTAAGAAAAGGGACGTTACAGATAAAAACGGGGAAGGAGAGGAGACACATCTCAGAAAGGTCATACTTTTCAACACCTCAGAATAACCACATGAGAGGAAGCCGGAGAGAGCCGTGAAGCTAGGAGCGTCTCCTTGCCCACACTTCCCTCCTGAGTACAGGGAAATCATCTTGCTTATACTTGAACAACAGAAAAAGATGACAGCCAAATCCTGAACAGAGCTATGTAACAAAGTTATGTAAAAGTTTCCCTTTTAAGAAGGCTAGAAAATTATCAAACCAAGGTCTTTATTAAGTGGTAACAATTTACTGTGTTATAAGATCATATGACACGAGGGAATGATGATGTGTCATGTGGAGCTTATTAGCATCCATTGTTCTCAAGTTTTGGCAAAAAAGAAACATACTAATATAACTACCATAGTATACGTAAAACTTAGAGAGGTAGAATTTTTGCTGGGTGATTTCTCATAGTTAAAATGCATCACTGGGTCAGTAAAATATCTTAAAACTTAAAGAAACTTTTCATGATAGTAGAGAAGATAGAAGATGTTTGCACAGTGATGGATGACAGCATAAACCTAGATATATTAAATTCAGGAATGTGCATACTTAATGTCAGTAATTATTTCAAGCAGTGACTGCCCAGAGGAAAAGTGATCTGAGCCACTGCAGAAAACAACATAGCAATAGCTTCTGGCCATTATACAGATTTACAATTCTATACACACTCATTAGTTTCGGCTTTTCTGTTCTTTCTTCAAACACCTATGGTGAGTATAATGAAATTGGACTAAACAGCCAAAAGAAATAGCTACTTGTAGGGGCGGGTATAGGCAGAGTTCAGGTTTTGATTGAATATGAAGCCTTTGACTATGTTTCCAGCCATGCCCTACTGAACATCCATTTTTCCAGGCTCAACTTCTGAAATTTTCAGCTTACTTTTTGCTTTCCTCTTAAATTTTGTTGGTTGGTGCATCTGTATTGAAACAAAGGTATTTCTTTTTGTTAATTGCATGAATATTTGTCTGGTGTGACTGCAGCACTTATGTAACTGCCAAAGACAGTCTTGTCAAAATAGATGTTGAGATAATTATATAAACTTAGATATCAAAAATATATTTAAAATATTTAATATGCTAATAAAAGCATAGCATCAGCAGTAACATTGTCAACTGAGGAGAACAGATGATATCGTTTAAAAAATGATAAACCCTGTGATAAAAATTCTGAAATAATGACTCACTGTTAAGGTTTTGATAAGGTATTAAGTTACTCTTCGTAACTTTTTTTACTGTTTTACTTTTTCCAATTCCAATTTTCCTTTGATATATTAAAATAAAAACTTTTAATTTCAAATAAAAAAACAGAATAGCAAAATCTTTGGGCTTGGACTACTGAAGTAGCCTATTTAATCTCCTCACCTCCGTTTCTGCCTCTGCTCTACACTTGACCACCATCTATTCTGTTACCAATATAAGATATCTTCCTGTCATATTTATCATCCCTCCCTCCAAAATCCCAGCAAAATAATAGCAGATGGGTAAAAAAAAATTTAGTCCATAACAGCTTTGTGGATTGGATTTGGGAATATCAGAAAACCAAAGGATCAAGATGATTTCTGCAAGATGAAAAGAAGGGACTATTGAGAGATAAGCCAGTGTTGTAGGTAAATCTCAGATACAGAGAGAAAGATGGATCCATCGAAAAAGCTATTCCTGATCCAGTCATCAGGTATGGAGGGCAGGTTAGGCAACTGGAACATTATACTCCGGAAAAAGCTAGGGCTCCTGGGTTGGGGGCCAGGGGTTAATGCATAGTCAATCTACCTGCTTGGTTCATACTTGCACAAAGTAAAATCTGCCAGTGGACAATCTTAATACATATTTGTTAAATTAATAAACAAATGCAGAAAGATTACTTCTATTATACACCAGCCACAAGGAAAATCATTGACCTGAATTGCAATCCTGGAAGCACTCAGCTCCAGACCCACCGTTAGAGAAATTTCAACTCCACTCACTCCTTAAATGAGACTGCAAAATCAGGAGAAAATCCTCATCAACAAGCTTTTCCAAGGGTTCATACTATCTCAGCCCCCAATATCAATGCACTATTGCTCCTAACCTTCTACTCCCCAGCCTCAGCCATTACTGCGGTAGTAGTTTATGACTCCTATCCAGTTGCTCCTAATTGTTCATTGTTGTAGGTGCTACCATCCTTCTCCAACTCATCCCCTGGGAACCATAGCTCCTTCCACTCCAACAGAGAAATTTCTCTCAGTGTGACACTGATTTCAGTCACCTTAGACAATTGGATTTCTAAGTGATGAAACCCTTTTTTCCACCCCAAGTAGCTATATTCTTTTAGGAAGTTATGTCACTTGTCTCAAGAACCAGGCTTGAGCTGCGTAGAGTACTCTGCCCTGGTCTTGGCCAAACTTTATTACCCAAGACCCTTAATCCTGATATTTGCACACATGATCATCAGTTTTAGTCTTTCCTTCACTGTCTCTTCAAACTGCCTAGTGTATCTTATGCACAGAGAATTCCAGTGACCTGCTAAGATGATGCAGATTTCCTGAAATGAATGGTCCCTCTAAGGTAAATTAGTTATCATTACCATTGTCTACTCAAGGTGTTTGGAAGTCTTCCATTTGAGTAGCCTGCTAACTATATTATTTTCTCAATGACTAAAACTATTTTAGTATCTGATAGAAGAAGTTTTCACATATTGAGGCATAGGGAAGTTATTCTGGCTTATACATGATGTAACTTAAAATTTATGCTTAGTAGAACATCCTGTTTTGTGGCTTATTAAACATGCATTGTACATCTGCTTTAACCATTAAATAAAACAATGCATATACAAATCAAAATGGAGTAACTGTGGTTCAGGCATTCCAAATGGATCTGGGTGGCCATTGTGGATGTGATTTCAGACACATTCCTGTATCACTGAGAATTTGAATTTTCTGAACTACATCATACTCAAGGACACCACCAGCCATTCTCAAAATAGTATCTGCTAGTATAGCTGCCAGCTGCAACATTATGGTCTCAAGTTCTCCCCTAGGAACTACATAACCATTTCAAACCCCGACCAATCCTTGCTTAACATGCACCCTTAATTCTTGCCAGATCCAATCTTAATTCTTGACACAAAATTTATGTAGTTTTGTGGTTTTTGCCTTTATAAGACTTCCCCATTTTGTAGTCTCGTGGAACACAATTCAGGTGCTTCTTGACTCTGTGTCTCCAGGGCTACAGTCCTCAGTTTGGCTCAAATAAAACTCTTTTCTATTCCTATTACAGACTGGTTTATCGATTATTGTCATCGACATATCAATTACTTCTTTACTCTTGAAAAACAATTATATATTATGAATGTAAAGTTATTAGTCTGGCTTATTCACTTGAAGATATTGGTTCCCTTTCTTTTTAGTCATACCATGTTATTTTGACCTCAGATCCTCCATTGCCTTCCTTTACCTCACTTATCTAATTTTCTTCACCATGTTCCAAAGGTTAACATTTGTCAAACCAAACTGATAGTGGCCGATAATCCTCAGTGGTTTAACATTGGTCAGTCAAAACAGGCACTTTTTTTTTTTTTTTTGTGGTACGCGGGCCTCTCACTGTTGTGGCCTCTCCCGTTGCGGAGCACACGCTCCGGACGCGCAGGCTCAGCGGCCATGGCTCACAGGCCCAGCCGCCCCGCGGCATGTGGGATCTTCCTGGACCGGGGCACGAACCCGCGTCCCCTGCATCGTCAGGCAGACTCTCAACCACTGCGCCACCAGGGAAGCCCCAAACAGGAACTTTTATAACTTAAAAACTTGCAAGAATATCCGTGAGAGAAACTTGAGCCAAAAAATAAGAGTTGATGCTGTGAGTTTTGTCTTTCTTGATTTTTTTATTCCGCTGCTAGAGACTTTTTCATCTTTTTGTTTTTCCTTTCCATGCATATCAGAATCCCTGCACCCTCCACCACATTGATGCTAGCAACGTAGTTTGTATTTTTCCATATTTTTGTGTTCATATAACAATTTACACACACATACGTGTATACGCATACAGGTTTTGTTTAAAAACAAAATAGGCTCATACACATATTTTCGTGCATCTTGTTTTTCGCATTCAAGAATACTTCATGAAAATCCTTTAGGTTAGCTGACAGAGCTCTAAGTCATTCATTTTAATGGTACAGTGTGTAGTTGCGCTGTGATTTAGTTAGCCCTTCTGTTGATGGGCATCTGCTTTGTTTCCAGTTTTTCATCATTAGAAACAATGCTGCCATAAATATCCTTGTACTAGTGTCTTTCATATGCGTACCTTTATTTCTGTGACAATCAACTCCTAGGAGAGGAATTGCTGGGTCTATAGGTATAGGTATTTCTAATTTTAATAGACGTTGTCAGATTGCTTTCCAACACTTTGCTTCTCTGGCAACTATACACAAAAAGTATTGCTCTAAAGGTTTTCCTTCTTTCAAAGTACAAAATTTTAAATTTCTATCTCATTAAACTTCAAATGTTCAATACTTTTAAAGGATGACTTGTTACTGATATTGCTTTTCATTAAACACGGTTTAATATAAAATTTATGAATCCAAGTACTATAGTTTCTCTTAATTTTCCAACCGTATTTGCATTAGCAATTTTGCCATCAAATTTAGACAAGCAAAGGGGGCTACATGGATGCTCCTTCCTACTACTTTCCTGGGCACTCGATATCCTTAAAATTCAATTTGCTGCCAAAGTTACTCTAATGGCTTAAAATCTTGTGTTGCAGGATTCAAGTAAAGAATTAGCTCCCCTCCCTACCTCTATGCTAAAAACGGTTTTCCTTCCTTTTGATTAGGGATTTTATTTAAACTGAAATTAAGGAGAATGGGAATAAGATGAGGCCACATAATAACATCTCAGTCACAATGTATTCTCAGTATAAGGGATTCTAATTGGCAGAAGTTCTTCACTGTTGTCTGTACCCAAAGGCAAACTGTTTTAAGACAGTCTTTCTTGCTTAATACCTGGGTATCATTTTTGAAGTGTCAAATGCCCATTAAGTACTGGTTAATTATAATTATAGACCAGATTCAAAGAGAATACAGATTTGTTTCACTGATATATCTGTAGAAAAAGAGTAGCTCAGAACTATCATATTCTCACAAATTATCTTAAAATGTTTTATTTAAACTAAAAAATATATACGTATTTATGTAATAGGTTAAGTTTCCATGACTGCACAATAAAGATATCATCTCTGTCAGTATTCTACATTACTTATAATTCTCGAGTTTTTTTAAAAAACAAGAAACTGAGGAAATTCATATTTTAGTACCTAGTATGTCCACAACCAACCCCTACAGTTTTATAATCTGACTTAATGTTCTTTTTTTAAAAAATGCCAGTGGAGGGCTTCCCTGGTGGCACAGTGGTTGAGAATCCGCCTGCCGATGCAGGGGACACGGGTTCGTGCCCTGGTCCGGGAGGATCCCACATGCCGCGGATCGGCTGGGCCCGTGAGCCATGGCCGCTGAGCCTGCGCGTCCGGAGCCTGTGCTCCGCAACGGGAGAGGCCACAACAGTGAGAGGCCCGCGTACCGCAAAAAAAACAACAACAAAAAACAAACAAACAAAAAATGCCAGTGGAATCTGGGAATGAGACCACTTGAAACTTTGATCAGCAATCTGTGCCTCACTATTAACTAAGCTTCAGTAACATGGCACAGAATATTAGAACCACAAGTTAGACTAGGATGACCCCAAGAAGTCATGTACCCTTGTTCTACACCAGAAGAAATGAGGTCCACAAACATCAAGGTGCTGAGATGACCTAGTTAGTTGTTTATGGTATCAAGACTAGAATACATGCTTCTTCATTGCACAATGTAATATGATTAAATATGAAGAGGTTAAAGTTAGGTAAAGCTCTAGACTGTGAAATATAGAACAGAGGTGACTTAGAAGGAGAACTGATAGGATCAAATTAGTTGCTTCCCTTAGGAAAATTACTGGCAAATAAAGAGGTGGGAGGGTGATGGAGAAGAGGTATTGATAACAAATTTCCTAAGTGACAGCTTTGTCCAGGGCCAATGCTGCAGACACATAGCATTTTAAATCAGCACTAAACCTACTATAAAGACTCTCTCACAAAGTAAAAATAGTACGGATGGTGGTCTTTCAAGGTTACATCCTTTCATCTACTCTCTATGGCTGTTTTACAACAGTCAAGAGGATTCTGTACAGTGCTTTATTTTAGCTTTGCTCTCATTAAGGACTCAGAAACTTAATTACTTAATATTCCTTAAGAAACACAGCTTGAAATAATTACTTCATTAGAAAAATTTAGCAGTGTTCATTCAGACTCTGTTGAACAGATTCTTGTTCTAGAGTTGCTGAAGGTTTTATTTGTCCTTTTGTTTTGAATGCAAACCTCTTAATTTTCACATCGCTTGTAGAATTGCATTTCAAATACCATTTAAGGAGAAATTTTTTAAAAACCTGCAGGAAGTCATTTTGAAGGATGTTCCTTATTAGCATAAACCACAGCTTAAAAAGTTCTAGAGATGTGAACTATTGGTAACTACTATGAGGTATATGGTAAAAGAATAAAGAAAAAAATTGGTTTTAAATAAATGGTTTTAAGCATAGCATTTCATTTATAATGGATCGATATATTTAATGAAATCTTTGGAATAAGTAATATACTACATCATGTTACTCTACTGCTGAAAAATCTTCACTATTACTTACAACCTACAGGAGAAAGTCTGAATTATTTGGCCAATCAAGCTTACCTTCCAGTATTTTTCCTTAAGACAAAACCTCCACTCTAGCCAGAAGGCTCTACTGAAACTCCATTGCTCCTTAAGGGCTCTCTCTGCTCAGGCTACTCTCAATATGCCCTCGGCAGCTCCATCCTGTGTGCTCCCTGCTCTTTTGCTTTATTCCTATCCCTTCCAGATGAAAATCCTGCCCCTCCCATGATCAGCTCAAGGTATTGCCTCCTCCCTGAGTCTTTCTGCCACCTATTGCTTTTGATATTGCTCAGGATTTAAAAAATAGGAACCTGTACACTTGCCTTTTCTGTTTATGAGTTTTATCACTCTCAGTCATAAGCATCTTGAAGGCAGAGACTAATTGTCTTATTTTGACGTCTGAGAGTAGACTCTCAAATACTCATCAGTTTGAAATTTATTTCATTATCAAACAATCCTATAATATGGAAGTAAATAATTTCCATGTACAGCATGTATGAGTTTAAATATTGATCACTGCTTATATTGTACTATTAATAAAAATAAACACGGAATTTTAAATGATCTACATAATATCACAATTTTGTCCATATATAAAGATTACATTTCACTTCATGAGAAATATTGGAGATATGTATATATATTGTTAAAAGATATATATTTGGGTGGTAGAGTTGTTGTAAAGATGAAATATGCATACACGTACATTGAAAACAATAAATCACTATACAAAATTAGAGTTTTTGACACTTTTTTCTTGGAGTTATTCTGTCTTTTCAGTGATGATATTAGGTGTATTCTGTATACTCTTCTAAACTTGTCACTTCTGTTTCCTCTTTTTTTTTTTTTTTTTTTGCATTTAGCCTTTGGGGAGAATTGGGCTTTCTGAAATCCTGGTAAGCCTAAGGCTGTGATGCTGTTCAAGTATGTCTGAGCCCTGATTCAGCTTTCTTCCCTAGGATGAGGATGTAGCCTGGATGGAGAGTTTGGGTCAAGAACCAGCAGAACCAAAGATTGTAAACATTTCTTTAACCAGAAGAACATGAATAGTTTGAGCAAGCTCTTTCTAAATAATGATATGAGCTCCAAGAATAAAATAATGGTAACAAAAGAAATTGAGCTTTTTGGAATCTTAGACCACATTTTGCAGATTTGCTGGCAGATAAGCTTCTCTTATTATTGACTTAGGGGCCAAGAAAGCAGAATTAGGTTATATATGCTAAAAAATTATCATATAGAATAATATTCAAAATACCTAACTCTGGTCAAATTTGAGTTCACTGATGAGATTGATACCCTAATGGCTATCTTTAGATGTCCCAGCCTTCATCTACAGAAACAAGGCTTCCTTGATAGTACACATATCTACTAGTCAAATGGTATCTATTATGTCTGCAAAACTGTTTGCTGATTGCTAAAAATATCAATGAAGGGTATGATGAAACTTTCTTAATTGCTTTTGTGCTAGACAATACACTTAGATTTTCAATATGAAATCCCATAAAACACTATGAAATTAAGAATATGCCTATCTAGGATCATCAAAAATTATTCCGAAGGGGGAGCAGAAATGGGGAAACTCAAAGAAGCTGACAGGGTATTTAATGCTAGATACCATTAAAAACAAACAAACAAACAAAAACATGTGATTTCAGTCACTTAACGCAAGGTTGATTTTTTCCTCAGGTCACAGTCCAATGAGGGTTGATAGGGAGGTTTTGTTCTTCACAAGTTTAAGCATCCAGGCTCTAGGGGCAAAGAGAAAGAAGGCTCATAGAGAAGGCACACCTGCCTTTTATGCTTTGGTCTGCTCACTTAACACTGGTTAAGCTGATTAAATGACCTGTTATATACTTAACCTAGGAAGAGGAAAACGATTGGTGAACATTAACGAGTCTCTGCTGTACCCATCATCCATTCTAATGAATTTTTTTCAAGTCAAAATAATTTGGTAGCAAAATGATACTAAGCAAAATACTAATTTGAAAATTTTTCTCTGAGGAAACTAATAAGAAAAATGTAGGCAGTTATGGAGATAATTTTGGTTTGGAGCATTTTAGTTTTCATTATCTGAAGATTTACAGTGAAACTGTAGTTAATTATATTTGATGTTGTAAGAGGAATGATTACATTTTAGAGGTGCTCTGAAAAGGATGAACTTTAGTATTTCATGAAAAGGCTAAATGTAAATGTGTTATTCAATATAGAACAGCTGACACATATTATGATGAGAGCAGATAAGTGCTTAAATCCTGGATTAGATGATCAAACGTTAACAGCCAACATTTTAATAACTGTCTCCCCCAATGTATCTCAAAAGCACTCTATTAGCAAACATGACAGTCCAATTATTTCCATGGTGGCCTATTGCCAATGGTAGAATATGGGGTGGGAAGTGTGTCAAAGAAGTGATTTTAAAAGCTAAAATATTGCTAGTGCTGAAAATTCAGGGTTTATGTGAGGCTAACTGCCCTGACCCTGTTTAAACTCATCAGATAAGTAAACACATCGGCACCTACTTAAGTAATAACTCTCTTTTAATGTTCTGCTGAAGAGAATGTAGGTAAGTCAATTTTGCTACAAAGAACATGTCAGTAAAATTTTATGTCACAAAAAAAGGAAACATTTGTTTTATCTGAAGATAAAGCAATTCAAAAATACATCGATAATCCCTTATACATTGATCTGGTCTATAGTGCTAAATCTAGAGTATAAAAAAATTAACCTTTCAAAACAGGAAAGAAATATAGGAAAATGGAATAAACTACAAAAATGTGTCATCTTGGATTGTATAGAATTTTATTTCTTTCCTGCCATTTTATAACTAATAAGGAAAACATAAATAGGAAAATATAATGTTACTCTTGGAAAAGTTTGAATGAGGGAAAAGATTAGAACCATACCTAACAGAGTACCTGATCTACAGTAGGAATTTAATAAAGGTATACTGAATGACTAAATGAATGAATAAATAATAAGAATTGAAAGAGGACTGAACTTGAAGTCTGAAGAATTAGGCTCAGGCTATGCTACCACCAGCTAGCCACACAAGAGCATATAATAATAGCTATAACTTATTGAATGCTTACTAAGGAGTTCTTACAAACACATGCATTACATCATAATCCTATAAGGCAGGTACTACGGTTATGCTCATTTTACCAAGTAAACTGAGGCACAGAGGAGTTAAATAACTTGACGATGAAGACAGACATGGGATCTAAATTCAAGCAGTCTGCCTCCTGAACTTTCATTTTACCCACTGCGTTATATTTCCCTTCTATATGATCTTGGGAATTCCTCATCACTTTCTGAGTTACAGCTTCATCATCCATGAAGCTAAATAGGTTATACTATCTAACGTGGATTTGGAATTATATGTGTAATTAGTACTGTAAACCAGAGTTGGCAAAAGTTCCCTGTAAAGGGTTGGATAATAATAAATATTTCAGGTTTTTCAGGCCATACAGTCTCTGTCACAACTCTTCAACTCTATCATTGTAGCACAAAAGCAATAGATAATACATAAACAAATGAGCACTGTCCCAACAAAACTTTACTTACAAAAATAGGTTGTAGTTAGTCTCATGTCTAAAGTATCATATGTAATACAAGAATAGTAAGGCAAGATTTAGCAAGAACCTAGCATTGTGTTAGGAGAGATCTTGACATCTCAGATATTTAAGTCTTCTGCCTTTAGAACTACGTCATTTAGGCATATAACTATCTGTCCCTCTGATGGTTCCTAGGAAGAGAGACTATACAGATTCAAACACCAAATTCATCTGACAGTTTTTGTAAATACAAGATAAGAACACATTTGCACATATGATGTATTTCAAAAAGGTGTAGTCTGGTTTCCAAATTACGGTTAGATTCTCAGGCTAGGTCTCACAAGCTTATCAGACACATGTTATAGCCAAAACAATACCCATATGCAATAATACCCTCACACACGTGCAAACACTCATGTGCACACATACAGAAGGAAAACTCTTATACATAACACATCTTAGTTACAACCTTTGCTAAATAGAATTTAGTGAACTATTATTTCTACTAAAAACACATTCCACAGTAAACAGAAAACATATTTGCACCAAGAATGTTGCATGTTATTTCCTCCCTGTTGCACTGAATCAAGGATCTGTGGGGGAAATTTGGTTTAATATCTCTAACTCTGTTCTTTCTGTATCAATGTAATAATTCAAAATAACTTTTATATTTCATTCAGCAAATAGTCTGAAACTCTGCTCTGTGCCTAGCACTAGGCTAGAATTTCTGGGAGATAGGAATTAATCAACTTTGCCTCTATCCTTAAGAAGCTTACACTACATACATGCACCCATATGTTCATAGCAGCACTATTTATAATAGCCAAGACATGGAAACAACCTAAATGTCCATCGACAGATGAATGGATAAAGAAGACATGGTATATATGTGTGTGTGTGTGTGTGTGTATATATATATACATATATACACACACACATATATATACACATATATACACACATATATATATATACACACACACATACACATAATGGAATCTTAGCCATAAAAAAAGAATGAAATAATGACATTTGCAGCAACATGGATGGACCTAGAGATTATCATACTATGTGAAGTAAGTCAGAAAGAGAAAGACAAATACCATATGATATCATTTCCATGTGGAATCTAAAATATGACACAAATGAACTTATCTATGAAACAGAAACAGACTCACAGATATAGAGAACAGACTTGTGGTTGCCAAGGAGGAGTGGGGAGGTTGGGGAAGGATGGATTGGGAGTTGGGAATGGCAGATGCTAGTTATTATACATAGAATGGATAAACAAAAGAATCCTAAAGTCCTACTGTATAGCACAGGGAACTATATTCAATATCCTGTAATAAACCATAATGGAAAAGAATATGAAAAAGTATATATATATGTGTGTGTGAAACTGAATCACTTTGTTGTACAGCAGAAATTAACACAATATTGTAAATCAACTATACTTCAATAAACTAAATTTTAAAAAATCAACGAAGGGACTTTCCTGGTGGTCCAGTGGTTAAGAATCTATCTGGCAATGCAGGGGATGCAGGTTCAATCCCTGGTCAGGGAACTAAGATCCCTGCTGGGAATCTTTAGTTGCTGCAGGGCAACTAAAGCCCGTGTGCCACAACTAGAGAGCCCATGCACCACAACTAATGAGCCTGCGTGCTCTGGAGCCCACGTGCCACAACCTCAATGAAGAGCCCATGTGCCGCAATGAAAGATCACGCATGCCACAACTAAGACCCGATGCAGCCAAAAACATAAATAAATATTTTTTAAAAATCAAGGAAAAGGAAAACTTCAAAAACAGGAAAAATAATTTATACTTAATTTTGATATGACATTCCCAGAGAAAAGTGTTTATTAATGATACATTTTTGGAATAATAATGCTGGCATTAAATAACAATGAGAGTTAAAGCTTTTTTAAATTATTATTTTCAAAAAAAGAAAAGAAATACATCTAATAAACTAATGAAGGACATAATATGAAAGCAACTAAAACATTCAATTAATCCAAAAGAATGCAGAATAAAAAATAGGGAACAAAAACATCTGGGACAAATAGCAAGATGATAAATGTAAATATAAAATATGAACCCAAAGATATCAGTAATTACATGAAATGTAAATGGTCTAAACATCCGAATTAGAAGGCATGATTTGCCAAATTTGGGTGGGGTGGGGGGGTGGGTAAGGGAAACCCAGAGCCAATTCCTTGCTGTCTACAATAAAAATCACCTTAAATATAAAAATACATAAGGGTAAAGTAAAATAATGGAAAAAGGTCATGCAAATCTTGAACAAAAAACCAAAAACCTAAATACCAAGTAGACTTCAGAGCAAAAAATATTACTAGAGATAAACACAGTCATTTCATATGGATAAAGCAGCCAATTCATCAAAAGGATACAATAATCATAAAAGTTTATACACATAATACTGTAAATTACAGGGAGTTTTTTTTTTCTTGTGGTACGCGGGCCTCTCAACATTGTGGCCCCTCCCATTGCAGAGCACAGGCTCTGGACGCACAGGCCCAGGGGCCATGGCTCACGGGACCAGCCGCTCCGCAGCATGTGGGATCTTCCCGGACCGGGGCACAAACCCGTGTCCCCTGCATTGGCAGGTGGACTCTCAACCACTGAGCCACCAGGGAAGACCAGCCCTACAGGGAGTTTTATAGCAACGAACACCTATACTAGAAAAGAAGGATCTCACATAAATGATTTTAAGAAACCAGAAAAACAAGAGCAAATGAAATTGAAAGAAGAAAGGGAATAATAAAGTTCTGAGTGGAAATCAATGCAACAGAAAAATAGAGAAACTGATGAAACTAAAAGCTAGTTCTTTGAGAACATCAATGAAATTCATAAAGTTCTAGCAAGACTGAAAAAGAAAAAAAGAGAAAATACAAATGAACAAAACCAAAAATAAGAATGGTGACATCACTACAAATTCTACACGTATTAAAAAGGGTAGTAAGTTTCTATTACAAACAAGATGATGACAAAAAATTTGACAACTTAATGAAATGAACAAATTCCTTGAAAGAAACAAACAAAAGAGTACTTAACAAAAAGAAACTTTGAATAGCCGTGTATCTATTAGGGAAGTTAATTTTGTTAGAAATCTTATCACAAAGAAAATTCCAGGCTTCACTGGAAAATGCTACCAAAGCTTTCAGGGAAAAAATATCATTTATATACAAACTTCTAGATAATTCTCAACTCATTTTATGAAGCCAGCATTCCCTGATATCAAATCAGAAAAAGAAAACTACAAAACAATATTCCTCATAAACATAGATACAGGGCTTTGCTGATGACACAGTGGTTAAGAATCCACCTGCCAATGCAGGGGACACGGGTTTGAGCCCTGGTCTGGGAAGATCCCACATGCCGTGGAGCAACTAAGCCTGTGCGCCACAACTACTAAGACTGTGCGCCACAACTACTAAGACTGTGCTCTAGAGCCTGCAAGCCACAACTACTGAGCCCGTGTGTCCTAGAGCCCATGCTCTGCAACAAGATAAGCCACCACAATGAGAAGCCCACGCACCGCAACGAAGAGTAGCCCCTGCTCGCCGCAACTAGAGAAAGCCCGTGCGCAGCAACGAAGACCCGACTCAGCCAAAAATAAATAAATTAATTTAAAAAATAGATTTAAAAATTCCTAACAGAATTTTAACAAATCAAATCTGACAACAGGTAAAATTGATAAAATATCATGACCAAGTAGAGTTAATCTTAGGAATGCAAGGTTGGTTTAACATTTGAAAATGTCTGTAAGTCATCATATTAACAAACCAAAAAAAAAAAAGGAAAACTCATGATTGCTTTAATATAAAGTATGTGATAAAAATTATTTTCCAATGGAAATTCTATTCCTGAAACTCCCACAAAAATAATAGAAAGGATCTTCACCAACCTGATTAAGGCATCCACGAATAACCTACAGATAACATAATTGTTAATGCTGAAACTCTTCCGTTTTGATGGATTTGTCAGTTTCTCTTTGTAGTATTTACCCTTGTTTGATAGAGTCAGCTTTATTGAGGTGAAATTTACACACAATAAAATTCATCCATTTTAAGCAATACATTTTAAAAAATATGGTCACATAGCCATCACTATAATCATGATATAGACATCCCCTCTGCCTCTATGTAGAAAAGCCTGTCTTCACATTCACCACCTGCTCCAGTCTCTAGAAACCACTAATATTCAGTCACTGTAGATTTTCCTTTTCTAGAATTTCATATAAATGGAACCCTACAAAACATTTTGTGCCTGGGTTAGTTTACTTAGTATAATGCTTTTCACATTCACCCCAAAATTTGTGTGCATCTGTGGGTGGCTATTTCTTAATGCTGAGCTGTATTCCACTTTATGGTTGAATCACATTTGTTTATCCATTTACCAGTTGAGGTTTGGGTTGTTTCCAGTTTGGAGCTATTATGAATAAAGCTGTAATTATTATTTGTATAAGTACTTGTATGGACATATATTTTATATCTTTGAGGGAAGTACCTAGAAAGGGGTATTGTTAAGTCACATAGTTTAAGTGTGTGTTTAACTTAAAAAGAAAAAAAAAAGTCAAATTTCCAAAAGGACTGTTGTATTTTTATTCCTACAAGAAATGTATGAGTCCCAGTTATTACACCTCCTAGCCAACCCTGGCATTTTATTATCCGCTGAGGTTTTAATCTGCATTTTCTAAATAACTAATGATGAGCATCTTTTGTGCCTAGCTGTCATCTGTATATCTTCTTTAGTGAAGTGCCTGTTAAAATCTTTTGCCTATTAGGTTATTTGTTCTCTTATTGAGTGATTAAAAATCTTTTTATAATGTGAAGACAGGTCTTTTACTAGATACGTGTTTTGTAAGTCTATTCTCCTAATGTGTGGCTTATCTTTTCATTTATTTGAGAGTGCTTTTAAAGAGCTTTCTTTTTTCCTTTTTAAATTTCGAAGAAGTCTACAAAAATTATCAATTTTTTCTTTTATGGTTTGTGGTTTTTGTGTAAGAAATGTTTGTCTAACCAAAGGCTTCAAAAAATTAGATAACTGTTTTATTTACAAATTAGATATCATATTAAAATAACAATGACTGTGCACCATTGTCTTTGATTTCTATTTGATTTTGCATCTCAGATTTCCACTTATCACTTCTTTTTTTTCTAGACTAATCCTGGAACATTTAAACTTTTGGGTCATTTTCAAGCTATCCAAAACAATTCCTTGAGAAAATGTTGGTAACTTCAATAACCAAAAAGACGATTCTTCCAATACTTTGGAATCTCAGCTTCTGATTTCCCTTTCCTTCAATGATCTCATCCTCCACTCTCTTAGCTATCATGGTCATCTTCTTCCAAAATCTCAATTTTAAGCATTTTACTTAACAGCTAATTCTAATCTTCTCACCTTCTTCTCCTGAGTACTCCAAATCAAAAAAATCCTTCAACATAGAACCTAAAATCAATTGATCTTATCAACTTTTCTTTGTATCCATCATATCCCTCTCTTGTCTCTGCTTTCTTTTGACCTAGCTTAACTGCCATGGTCACAATATCATAAAAATTCACTTGCATATACCATCAACTCCCTTGTGCCTCCTTTGGTTTGTCATCATTCTCTTGGCTAAACCAAACCCCTGGTTAAAACCAATTCACTACCGACTCCTTGCCTGCCGCTTCACAGTGAAATGTGGCTGGAGAAAAACATACAACTTTCTAACTCATCTCATGACCACTAAGTCACAAGTAAATTTTCCTAGTCTATTTACTCTCCCACTATCCTAAACAACTATTTCATTTACTCTCAATCTCCTAAAACCTACCAAAGTTTTTACCATCCTCATAGCTGATGACTTTGTTTTCTTAGTGAAATAGGGAACAATAACTTCCAGAAATGTCCATCCTGTGTCTGTGCCCATTTAAACTGTCTCCTCTTCTGTTACTTTGAATGAAGGGTCCATGTTCCAGGCAAAGGCCAATTCCAAAACTTATTAACTAGATACCATTCCCCTACCACTTATCATGACATTCACTCTAGCATGTCTTTTCAGCATCACCAGTTTTTCCTTCCTTACTACATCATTTCTACCCACATATAAATGTTTCCCTTTCCCATCTTTAAAAAGTCTTATGATCCCATGCCTACTCTATGCATTCTCTTTCCCTGTAACAGCAATACTCCTAGAAAGAGCAGTTCCCAAAATCTTTCCTCTCAGCATCATTTAAACCAGCTGCAAACTTTTGCCCTCACTACTCCATCAAAACTACTCTTATCAAGGTCAACAAATTCAAAGGTCAATTCTCATTTATCTTTATAACTGTATTTTCAGTTTTAAAATTATTCACCTTCCCACAAAGGCAGTGGACTCTCTGAATGGAGGTGCTGTATCTCATTTATCCTACCCTGAATATTAAAAATATTTCATTATATGTGTAATACTCACAATATGTCTGTATAATGAATGACCAAAGAAATTTCCTTAACATCTTGGAACTGGAAAATCAAACTAGAGCACACCATAATTTAATAATCATAAATTTAGGTAGAATCCTGTTAGCAAGTTTAGATGAATTTCTGAGACTTACTTTACTTTCACAGATTCTTTAGATGCCTAAACATGCAGAGGCAAAACTACAAAGATGAAATTTTGAAAACAGATATTTGAAGATGTAAAGTTTTCACAAATTTGTTTACATTGTATTATAAAATATAACTATAATAAATCCTGTAAAATGTATAAAGTCCTCCTTCACAAATTAGAAATAGGTCCTAAGAACTTACACTTTAAATAATTAAAAATAAAACGGAGAAGACAGGACTATATTTATTTCTACTCTGAAGTGTATTCTTAAAATAAAAATAGGTACAAAAATAATTCACAATGGTAGCTACAAGAACTACCATATTTTATAATGTTATTTCACCAAATTGCTAAGTCACTGTTCATAACATATTTATCAAATGAAAATGAAAGCCTTCTGGCTCCAGCTGAAGTCACTTTTCCACAATGTAATTATTATCCAGATTTTGCATCAGTTTTCAATCAAGATCAGCAATGAATATTATAAAATTAAGTTATAGTTCCTCCTCCATTTGTATTTCCAATTACCATGTAAGACCTTTTAAAAAGAAATAAAGCTGTAAGTTTCTCAGGACCAATAACAACATCTCAGGAACAGAATGGGAAAAAACAGAAACATGTATTACAGGTTCTGTACAACAGTTTTTCAAAATTAAGTTTGAAAGTAGACAAAACTTGGTGTTTTGAGTAACCTGGGGCTTTCTTACTTAACTCATATCAGCCAGAGCTAAAGTGAGCAATATGTCAAATTAACTTGCTCAATTTTCTTTTCTTAACTTTTTCAATGCCCTTTAGGAACACCATTACTGAGAAGTTATTGTTGGCATTTACAGAACAAAAACTGATTTTGGAAGGCTGACACTACAATCACCTAAATATCACAAAACTGAAAATTGTATGGTACCAGTTATTTCATCATCCTAAAAGGAAAAATAGAGTCTGTAGATAAGCCATTTTTGGTTCGGGAAAAAAAAGGCTCCAGAATGCTTTTAATGGTTGATTTATATTTAAATATAAGCAATGAATACAAAATGACCTCTACCTATAATTTTAAAAAACTTGTTGAAATTGCTGACTGAAAAATTAATATTTTCATGCCTTATCTTTCATATATTAAATGTGACAGTTACAAGAAAATAGAGCCTAGCATATTAATATCACTGGAGCAGAGCCTTCTATTTAAATAAAACACTGTGTTGGTCATTTAAAATAACTTACAAATCTATTCTCTTTAATGTTTTCAAGTTCAGTACAAATCAAATCTATCACTGAGTAAACTGCATAACAAACGATAGTCAAATGCATATCAGTATGAAATAACCAATCTATCTTTTAAATGAACCATGTACAGACTACATTTCATGTGAAATATTATAAACTGATATAGGTATCAAAAGCAATTCCTAGAAAAACAATTATGTCTGACGACGACAATTTTCCTACCCCTTGCCATGATAAATATCATTTGCTCCTCCATATGTAAAATAAGCAGTTATGGTTTTGCCTATTTTCCTTTATATGTAAAGACATAAAAATGAAGAAAACAATTGTCTTCCTTGTCTCTATGGAATCTCTCTGGCTGGTCAATTATTTACAATACTGCTGCTACTTTCCAAACTCATTGGAAAAAATATTTTAATCATCCTGGGAAGAAGGAAATGTAGGTTAAGACTAACTCTTAAACATAAAGAACTATAAATAAGCTAGATTTGATTCTAAAACAACCTTACACAACAACAAACTTAGAAAAATGAATTCACTTCAATTGAGCCAATACCTACTTGAATATATTATTATATTCAAAAACTCTCAGTACTGATTTACAATACTGTGTATTCACAAAGCATATGTTGTTATAGACACAGACAGAAAACAGTCAAGTCCCTCTGTCTCCTTTAAAAATAAATAAAACATAAAATTAAATTGCGTGTTCCATGATCTATGTGCTTTGCACTCTAATGTTCCACATGTCTCTCAGCAGCACTGGCCGGTAGTTTTGTTCCAAAATTTCCATGTATTCAAAGTAATCACTCACTCGAAACCCATGCAGTGCTTCTTCCTGTCAAAAAATAGAAAGAGACGTTCATTTGCTTGGGTAAAGACACACAATTCTAAGTTAATGAGTTTTAAACAGTTAATGTATCATTTATTTTCAGCTATAGATGGGGGTTTTATGTTTCTAATAAATGTGTAACTGCTTTTTTATTTAGTAGGCTATATGTATATGATAGCGAAAAACCATGTCCCTATGAAACAAGGTTGCCTGTTTTCAAAACCAAAAATGCTTTACAGCTAACAAAAAAACAAGATAATGAAATGTTCCTAATATTTAAGATATAAGTTTCAATTTTAGAATGATTGTTCACATTTGTAATTAGTAAAGACTCTAAAGCTTATCAAATGATACTTACAATATTGTAAGAAATATCAGTTCTACAGCTACTGTTCATAAAATCTCCAACAGTCTGCAATTCATAATGCTGGTACTATGCATGTCTATACTAATTTGGAATTTAATGGCTAGTGTCCCAAATGAGGTACTCAAGAATGAAAAATAGTACGAGAATCCATTTAGAATCTTAGACACTCTCAGGAAATTTTATGACTATTTCTTTTAGTATCTCCAAATACTGGCTATGCAATGCCTACCCTTCAAGGTAACAACAACAAAAAAATCTGCGAAAGAAACATGATCCCTTAAAAAATAAAAGAAAAAAGAAACATGATCCTTGATTCAATGTAATGTATTATGTTACAAGTTTTGGAGGTTATAAAAAAATTGGGGGCAATTCATGCCTTTCTGGAGAAAATAGCTTAAAGGCAAAAGCTACTAACAATAAACAACAATTCAAAAGAATAAAATAAAAGATATTATCATATACCAAATACTGTGTTAGAGACAGTCTGTAGATGAGAGACATCAATGTAGGGTAGTTAGGAAAACATCACAAATTCTCAGTAAGAATGGATGTTTTTAAAGGTCTCAGACGTCACTAGTCACTACTAGATTAGTAATAGTTCACAGCTTGCACATAACTTGGGAGAAGAGTACACTTACTTGCCACATACCACCTAAAATCTGGGTAATTTGGGGGAAAAGCTAATTGGTACTTTAAAAAAAAGTATTATTATTGATCTACAAGGCTGATATTATAACTAAGAAAACTAAATGATGTTAAGTTATATGCATAAGATTACACCTTTAAGACTAGAGCTAATACCCTTGAACATAAAAATTAGAACTTTACTCTTAATTTTAAAATACTTGTGACGTTATCCATTTCTTCATTCATTAACCTTATTCATTCCCTTATTGTATGTAAAGTTCTTGGTTATACAGTGAAGACACAAAGATGAATGAGACGGGTCTCTGTCCTAAAACATTAACAACTGAGGTATATATCATATCTCCAGTTTTATGTATAAGCAACTGAAGCAAAAGGAAGATGTTCATCTTATGAATAGCAGAAGTACTATGTAAATTTCTCTCTATCAAACATATTTCACTTTGTTCTTTGGGCAAAAACCAGGATTGAAGTAAGACCAATCTTACTGTTCAAGAATTCACTTTAAATGGTTATAGTTGTAGTCACGGAACTATTTATGAAGTTATCCATTCTCTTCATTCAAATTATGTGTGATTTGACATTAATCACCCTTTCACTAAAACTATACCTAACTTGGAAAAGAATTATAGTAATGTGTTATTCTAACCAGAAGAAAAAAACCTAATGCCAGAAAAATTGTCTTGGTATGTATTCATGATTTTTAAAAGAATGCTTATTGTTCATTAAACGTGAATTAGAATAGGAGATGACAGCATTTGAACAATAACTCTAATAATTCTTTCTGGGCAAAAATAAGCAAAACCTATTTTAACATCTTTTAATTATTGCTCCACTTTAATTTAAAAATAAAAACTACCTATGGAGAACCATAGTTATTACTTGGTTTAAAAATACTTTTCTCCTTAAAACATGTTTTTTGAATTATGGCTTCCATTATGGACATTAATTTTAAAATAAAGAGAAAATACTCTGATAACTATACTGAAGAGACACCCATAAAATGGCAAGTAAAGTTGAAGTCTCATTTCATAAGAGAAAGATAAGGCTATTAAGGTCTTATTTCATAATGAATACTCATTTTAAAAGGAATGTTTTTAAATTATACAGATTTAAAATTCACAGGCAATTTTAACTCTGAATAAAATTTTAGAATCTCTGAATTCCACTTTGTCTTCAAAGTGAAATATGTTTCATTTTATCCAAAATGTTCTTATAGCCTTTTCAGTGAATTACTTTTCTTTGTAATTATGACCATTTTGACTGCCAGCTTAACATACAAGTTATAAAGGACCATTTCCTCAGAATACTGCTTTATTATCATTTCATCTATAGACATAAGTATATTGGACTCTATATAAAAATATGGATTCCCTTATTCGTTTTTAACATCTTTATTGGAGTGTAACTGTTTTATAATGGTTTGTTAGTTTCTGCTTTACAACAAAGTGAATCAGTTATACATATACATATGTTCCCATATCTCTTCCCTCTTGCATCACCCTCCCTCCCACCCTCCCTATCCCACCCCTCTAGTTGGTCACAAACCACCAAGTTGATCTCCCTGTTCTATGCGGCTGCTCCCCACTAGCTATCTATTTTATGTTTGGTAGTGTATATATGTCCATGCCACTCTCTCACTTTGTCACAGCTTACCCTCCCCCCTCCCCAAATCCTCAAGTCCATGCTCTAGTAGGTCTGTGTTTTACTCCCATCCTACTACTAATCTCTTCATGACATTTATTTTTTCTTAGATTCCATATATATGTGTTAGCATACGGTATTTGTTTTTCTCCTTCTGACTTACTTCACTCTGTATGACAGACTCCAGGTCTATCCACCTCATTATAAATAACTCAGTTTCATTTCTTTTTATGGCTGAGTAATATTCCATTGTATATATGTGCCACATCTTCTTTATCCATTCATCTGTTGATGGACACTTAGGTTGCTTCCATGTCCTGGCTATTGTAAATAGAGCTGCAATGAACATTTTGGTACATGACTCTTTTTGAATTATGGTTTTCTCAGGGTATATGCCCAGTAGTGGGATTGCTGGGTCATATGGTAGTTCTATTTGTAGTTTTTTAAGGAACCTCCATACTGTTCTCCATAGTGGCTGTATCAATTTACATTCCCACCAGCAGTGCAAGAGTGTTCCCTTTTCTCCACACCCCCTCCAGCATTTATTGTTTCTAGATTTTTTGATGATGGCCATTCTGACTCATGTGAGATGATATCTCATTGTAGTTTTGATTTGCATTTCTCTAATGATTAATGATGTTGAGCATTCTTTCATGTGTTTGTTGGCAATCTGTATATCTTCTTTGGAGAAATGTCTATTTAGGTCTTCTGCCCATTTTTGGATTGGGTTGTTTTTTTGTTATTGAGCTGCATGAGTTGCTCATAAATTTTGGAGATTAATCCTTTGTCAGTTGCTTCACTTGCAAATATTTTTTCCCATTCTGAGGGTTGTCTTTTGGTCTTGTTTATGGTATCCTTTGCTGTGCAAAAGCTTTTAAGTTTCATTAGGTCCCATTTGTTTATTTTTATTTCCATTTCTCTAGGAGGTGGGTCAAAAAGGATCTTGCTGTGATTTATGTCATAAGAGTGCTCTGCCTATGTTTTCCTCTACGAGTTTGATAGTGTCTGGCCTTACATTGAGGTCTTTAACCCATTTTTGAGTTTATTTTTGTGTATGGTGCTAGGGAGTGTTCTAATTTCATACTTTTACATGTACCTGTCCAGTTTTCCCAGCATGACTTATTGAAGAGGCTGTCTTTTCTCCACTGTATATTCTTGCCTCCTTTAACAAAGATAACGACCCAGCAATCCCACTACTGGGCATATACCCTGAGAAAACCATAATTTAAAAACAATCACGTACCAAAATGTTCATTGCAGCTCTATTTACAATAGCCAGGATATGGAAGCAACCTAAGTGTCCATCAACAGATGAATGGATAAAGAAGATGTGGGACATATATACAATGGAATATTACTCAGCCATAAAAGGAAATGAAATTGAGTTATTTGTAGCGAGGTGGATGGACCTAGAGTCTGTCATACAGAGTGAAGTAAGTCAAAAGGAGAAAAACAAATACTGTACGCTAACACATATATATGGAATCTAAGAAAAAAAAATGTCATGAAGAGCCTAGGGGTAGGACAGGAATAAAACACAGACCTACTAGAGCAGAGAGAGTGGCACGGACATATATACACTACCAAACGTAGGGTGGATAGCTAGTGGGAAGCAGCCGCATGGCACAGGGAGATCAGCTCGGTGGTTTGTGACCACCTAGAGGGGTGGGATAGGGAGGGTGGGAGGGAGGGAGACACAAGAGGGAAGAGATATGGGAACATACGTATATGTATAACTGATTCACTTTGTTGTAAAGCAGAAACTAACACACCATTGTAAAGCAATTATACTGCAATAAAGATGTTAAAAAAATGATACACTAGAAAGAGCACAGGATTTGGATTCAGACCCAAAAAGGGTTAAAACTCACCTGTATTAGTTACTACATGTATGAACCTGGGAAAGTTTACAGATTCTCTAAGCCTCAATTTTACAAACGCTGAATAACAACATAAATTGTGTTGTCTGAACTCTTTACCATGAATTATAAAGCCTTATGTGATCTGACTCCTGTCTCATCTCTGACCATTCTTACTCCCTCACCTTGTTTTGGCCACAATGATCATCTTGACACTTTCTAAGTGGGCCAAGCTCATTCCAGCCTCAGAGCCTTTGCACTTGTCTTTCTTCTCATTTAGAAGGATTTTGTACAGAAATCTTTGCATTGCTTTTTTTCCTTTGCTTCATTTAGGTCTCTGATTAGCCTCACTAGGCTAATTAGCCTCAGAGTAGCCTTCACTGGGCTCTTTAGCTAAACAGCACCTATGAATCTCACTCTCTGACTCCCTTACTGTGTTTGATTTCTTTATAATAAGAGCTATCAATACCTGAAATATTATATATTTATTCACATATTATTTAACTACTGGTAGAATGTTAAGGTCAATTTGGCAAGGCCATGGCCTATTCTTGTGACTACAACGATGCCTAGAACACAGATGCTGGACAATATGGTCAATGAGTGAATGAGCAGTACCTGTTAACCCCTTTGCCCAGTGCCTGGCATTCAATAAGCACTCACGGTATTAACAGTGATCATAATAACATTTTTATTAACCTTTCTCTGAAATGATTGAGCTAGATTTTCTTGACTGAACTGCCAATTGTAATGTTAAGGGTGGACAGGCCCATTAAAGATTATTGACTCGGGCTTCCCTGGTGGCTCAGTGGTTGAGAATCCGCCTGCCGATGCAGGGGACACGGGTTCGTGCCCCGGTCCGGGAAGATCCCACATGCCGCCGAGCGGCTGGGTCCGTGAGCCATGGCCTCTGAGCCTGCGCGTCCGAAGCCTGTGCTCCGCAACAGGAGAGGCCACAACAGTGAGAGGCCCCAAAAAGATTATTGACTCTAGTCTCTGCTCTTCAACCCCTTACCAAAAATGTAAGAGAACAATTCACTTAAAATATTAAGCTATTACTGTCCTTTCCTGCAACTTCTCAAGAATACACCTATTATAGAAATCAAGCTATACCTATAATTTCAATCACTATTTTTATCAAAGTTTTCAAAAATAGTTTCCAGCAGAAATGTTTTTAGATCTACTGCAAGCTCTGTAAATTTGGGATTTGAATTGAAGATAAGGAGTTTCAGGGTGGTAAACAGATACAAAGCATGAAAAGATGAAGTGTGCTACCATGACATGCCTTAGTTTTAAGATTTTAGGACCAAGTTTAGGTAATTTCTGATATACCGTTTCTCTAATATTTAATTATTAATGCATTCAAAAGGTGATTTTAAAAAAAGATAATAGCTCTTTATAGCATATGGAGGAAAAAATGTAAGATACGTCACTTTGGGTTAAACTGGAACAAAGAGTCAACTCATTAATAATCACCAGGAGGCATATAAAATAAGTTTGCCACAAAAGGTATAGAACTTACTATCCACTAAGGTAACTTAACAAAGGATACGTATTAATGTCATCTCTCACATAGGAAGCACCAAATTATAGTTAGAGTTACATGAGAGAAGGGGTTTTGTGAACTTAGTTCTGCTCTTTACCCTTGCTAGAGATGACCTCTTTATGTTATGTCTGAACTATCATATAAAAAGGTACCTTCCTGGGCTTCCCTGGTGGCGCAGTGGTTGAGAGTCCGCCTGCCGATGCAGGGGGCGCGGGTTCGCGCCCCGGTCCGGGAGGATCCCACATTCCCACATGCCGCGGAGCGGCTGGGCCCGTGAGCCGTGGCCGCTGAGCCTGCGCGTCCGGAGCCTGTGCTCCGCAACGGAGGGGGCCACAGCAGTGAGAGGCCCGCGTACTGCAAAAAAAAAAAAAAAAAAAAAAAAAAAAAAAAAAAAGAACACAAAAGGTACCTTCCTTCCTGGTCAAAGCGGTAGAAACACAACCAACCTGTAAGTCACGCTTCTTCTAGTATATTCTTCCTAGAGTGTCTGGTATAATGAGAAATTCCTGGACCCAATATTTCCCAAACTTCTGAATCCCTCATGTTCAAGCTCCAAAGGTAACATTTTCACATATTCTAAAGGTTGCAAGCTACTTGAGATTTTATACTAAAATCTGACAATGTAGGCCTCTGTCATGAAAACCCTGTCTTAGTAGGTCTGGGAGGAATCTAGGTATATCAGTTTTAATAAGGACCCTACTGATTTTTAAGATCAGGAAAGTTTAGACAGAAAGTGTAGTTCTGGAGAGAACATGATGTTCTTAAATATTTAGGATAAAGTATGCATTCGTAAAGACTTTAACTCAGCTGAGGGGTAGGTACATGGCATATGTGACGACTACAGAGATGATTCAATTTTGGCTGGGTAAATGAGGGAATAGGCCTTGATCAGATACAACATAAGAGAATGTTCCTGACATAGATCTGCAGTATATGCCTGCTATTACTACATGATATGATATAATACCAAGATGTCTCAGGAGCTGGAGAAGAAAATGGGAGCAAAAGTATATAGTCTAGCAATGGATCCAGGAGAAAATCCTGTTTCCTTTGCTGTGCTGTTTGCACATTTTTTCTTAAAAAAATAAAAATACAAGAGAAGGATGAACAGGGATGTAGAAACTCAAATAACTGCGACTTTTTTTCAAAGCACTTGCAATGTGTCAGATAACGTTCTAGAAGTATTTTACAGATATCATCTCATTTAGTTCCTCAACAACTCTATGTGATAGGTATTATTTCATGCCCAATTAAACAGATGAGAAAACTGAGGCATGGAGAGGTAAGCAAGATACCCAAGCTTACACAGAGTGGCAGAATTTAACTTGAGGTGGACTCAAGTGATATAAGGTCAATGCAGAAAACATAACTGAAAACCACAGTTGAATAATTCTGAGCATGTTGTGTCTGATCCTTTGGATGGTGAATTATTTTTAATACTATAAACACTTTTGTCTTTTGAGAGCTTAGTATACAATTATTATTATTATTATTATTTTTTCAGTCTGATCTCCATTTCTTACCCTGTCAACATGCTCAGGTAACCACAGCTGCAATAGTAACAACAACAAAAAAACCCTCTTGACAATTTACTGATGGGTTGAAATTAATGTGATTTTTACATAATTATAAATTGATTTTGCCATAATATGCAGGATTTAGTTGAAGCATTTTAATTAAGTATTTTGAGTCTTCACAGCCTGATTTTCACTGGAAGGCAATCTTCTCCTAGCCTGGCATTTCAGTGACGTTTGTCCCCAGGTTGAATTCATAAACTAAAACCTAGATCACTGTCAGCCTGTTACCATGCAGAGGAATGCAGTACAGCCAGTCTGCTAAAACAGTGGGTCTTCTGAAGTACTATCAAAGTAATTCTCCCTACACTTGTTGCTTGTGTGTGGGGGGGTGCATGACAGAGAGGGAGAGAGATCGATCCATCGATTAAAAACAAACCAACCCAACTTTAGACTTTCAAGTCTGAGATATTTGAGAACATTTATTTTGTCGGATGATGTTTTTCTTTCTGGATGTTTGATGCCTACAGATTTTCTGAACCATCATCTGTCACAGAAAAACATTAGGTCCAAGGACTAAGCTCTTCAGCACAACTTTAGAAGTTGCCTTTTGGGTCAGCACTAATCTATCAGTCACCACAGTGTGGGAATAATGCACTTAGCTGCTCCATTATCCAACCCACATTCTTGTTGTGTCTAAAAAGATATTGTGAAAAACTCAGACACCACCTTGCTGATAAACTTATACCCATGGCATTCATCTAATCTTTTAGTGGTGGTTTAATCAAATGAGCAAACATAAACAAGTTTTATTGCTTGTTTTTGTTTTTTTTTCAGTAAACCTGGGTTAAGAAATTTCAAGTCATCTTTTTTTTTTTTTTTTTTTTTTTTTTTTGAGGTACGCGGGCCTCTCACTGTTGTGGCCTCTCCCTTTGCGGAGCACACGCTCCGGATGTGCAGGCTCCACGGCATGTGGGATCCTCCCGGACTGGGGCACGAACCCGCATCCCCTGCATTGGCAGGCGGACTCTCAACCACTGCGCCACCAGGGAAGCCCATCAAGTCATCTTTTTAATATACTGATCATGAAGAATTGTTCAGTGGCCTACCAGAAATGCAAACACTGAGTCTAGATTCAATTACCTGATTTAAAATCTTGAGCCTAAATCAAAATGAATACAGAACGGGTTGGTATTTTGTCTATACTACATGCTTCAGACAGATTTTTATTCCTAAAGTAATATTTCCAACATGCCCCATCTGTCAGTACATGAAACTTAAAACTGGGAAAAGAATTGCATATTTTCAATCTTCTGGAATCACCTCATTATCTCAAGTTTCTTGGGATAATTGATAATACTGTAACTGAAAACATGATTGTGGTTTTTCAGTATTTTGGAAACTAATTCAGTTGGGCCTGATTATTTGAACTTATTTACCACAGTCAGATGCTTGTTCTATCCATTTTTATATCATGATTAATATCCTCCTTTTAAAAAGTAGTTTTATTACAAAAGCAGCATGGTCCCATTCTTCAAAAATTCAAAGAAAAAAGCCCACATAAATATACACAATAAAAAGTACAAGTCCCCTGTTTTACTCTGCCTCCTCTTTCCTCTCAGAAGCAGTCATTATTAAATATGTAGAGTCAGGGTACAACATGTAATCTACATAAGAATATTATTATGGCTGTGGTATGTAGTTATATGGAGAATTATTGATTTTTTTTCCTTTTGAACAAGTCTGAGATTTTGGATCAGGTATAAAACATACTTTCCAAGGTTTAATCTCCCTACCTGTAGTTTAATGAGGACTTTTAAAATCACATATCTTTCTGACTGGGAGGATCTTTTGAGGGGAGGAAGAATAAAAATCACTTCCTTAATCAAAATTTCATGATTGGGTAATATGTGAATAAGTGAAAAACAGTATACATATGTTTACATACTTTGCAAAGAAGAGATTATAACAGGGCTTAATGGAGTACTTAAAGGGGTATGTAAATGCATATTTTAAAATTAACTACATTAGAATTTATCTCAAGAAAAATACCCACCAAAAGAAATCAGTGACAGTGAGATCTACCTGCTGAAAATAAAACAAAAAATAAAGTGAAGTCGTGGTATTAGAAAGGCATTTTTCCTAATAGCTCAGATGAACGCAAATAGCAGGAGTAAGAAGTAAGGTTAGTTCCAGGACAGGTGCTAAAATTAATTCTTTGCCAACATGTTCTTAGTTTGGATTTAAACCAATTCAATTAATATTTTAGTAATTTAAATAGGACTTAGGTAGTAAAGATAATCTCTTGACCCTCACTTTAAAATTCTTTAAATTTAAGTTTTAAATTGACAGTATTATGCTCAGAACACAACAGTTTGGAAATATTTAAAGAGGTCACCATTTGTAAACCCTATTATAATTTTTCCTGGCAGTAATCAAGAAAGGGGTGAAACTGCAGTGATCACCAACATCAATCAGATTTAAGGGTGATGAAATATAAGGATATCCTTCTGGTAGAAAGGAAGATGTTAGTAATGTTTGTTATTCAATGTGAATAAAAACTAAGTTCATTCATCTTCCCCTTTATATTTATTTACATTCTTTGTTTACTCTATCAACAAGTATTTATTGAGCACCTGCTCTGTGCCAGGTGCTGTTCAAGGCACTGAAAAATACATTAGTAAACGAGATAGACAAAATCACAATCCTTGTGGAGCTTACACATTATACTGGGGAAGATTGACAAAAACATGTCTAAAATAATTTCAGCCCGTGACAAACATTATAAAAGAAACTAACGTAGGATAAGAGGTTAGAGAATTATAGGTTAGGAGATATAAAAATATAAGAGTTTGGGGAAATTTCAGACTCTGAAATCTCTATAACTGACCACTGCAACTAATGAAAATGTCCCTTACTGAAAATGAACCCACATTTTGTCCTCAACATAACTCTCATTTACTTAACCATCCCTGTTCTCCAAATTACCTCTTACAGACCATTTTTTTTCTTTTTCTATCTAAGTTTTCCTTCTACATGTATGACCATTGTCTTGTTATATTTTATTTCATTAAAAATGTTTCTAAGATCATAATTCTATTGATATATGTAGGAAGTTTGAGACCTTCTGAATTCAGTATTTATGAAGTAAAAATGCTTGATAGTTTTGCAATCTTAAATGATCAATAACATGTACTTACAAAAAATCATCATTAAATGAAAAATAACTGATAAGTATCTAATGGTAAAGAATAAAGATAAAATTAATTCACGTAGAAATTATCTGTCCACCTAGAAAAAAACCTAATGTTGGTTTTGGTGTATGTATGCATATGCGTGCATATGTGTGTCTGAGGGTAGCAGGGGGAGGGAAACATATTTTAAATTCAAGGAAAGATTTTAACTTAAAACAAAGAGTTGGATTTCCAGCAAGAATCACACATAGGGATATATTTATATATCTTGTATTTTCTAAAGTCCAGAGCTTCAAAAGTCCCATTATTGTGAGAAATAAAGCAGCTATATCTTGCTTTAAAATATTAACTTATATATAGTAGTGACTTTTTAAAAAGAGTGTTATGATAGAATCTTTCATGGAAACCTTTTATAAAATTATTTGATAGTTTAGAAAAATATGAAGGTATAGGAAATTACATTAAATGTTTTAAAAAAGTATCAAAGCTCTGTACTAACACACAGTAACTTGAACATTTATTGACTAAGTAAGATATAGTATCAAAAAAAAAAAAAAAAAAAAGCCCTTTTGGCACAGCATACTGGCTGAAAGCAAAATTTTATAGCCAGGCAGCTTAACTTCATATCCCAGGCCCATCACTCTCTAGCACCACTCACCAGCTGTAAAATCTTGAGTAATTTACTTAACTCAGTGCCTCAGTTTCCTCATCTCTAAAATAAATACCTACCTCTCAAGGTTGTTTTTAGGATTTCATGAGTGTCTAGAAAAATATCTGGCATTAGACACCCCATCAAAGTTGACCATTAACTTTCAGCCAAAATTTTTCCTCTAGAAGTAAAGTTACTTACTTTTAGGAAAACCTGCAAATCTTGAGTCTGAGTGTGCTGTAGAATGTCTTGTTGTAGATGTTTGAATATAGCTATACAGATATACACTTGATAATCAGGACCAAGGAAAACACAAGTAGCAATATAATGGCAGATTTCTATCCAATCTAAATAATTCCAAAAACACTGAGTTATCCATTGCAGGCAAATCTAGGAAAAAAAAAGAATTTAGTTCATTAGAAAGCTTATAAAGCCACATTTGACTTTTAAAAAACAGTACCCAATAACTCACACAAAACCAATGAAGAGCTTAGCATTTAATCAAAATAGAAAGACATTTTGCATACAAGAAGCCTAATAAGGATGCTTCACCTATTTGCCTAATGTGTGAGAACAGTTTCATGGCCTTGGGATTCAGGACTTAGGGGTAACTGATGGTGTTCACACTGTTCATATGCTATTGCTAAATGCCTTCTTTAGTCATATTTTCCTCCTCTTACCATAACACCAGTCTGCTCTCTACAGATAACAAATGCTGAGACTATTTTAATTCAGAGATGGGAGCTTTCTCTATCCTACCTATAATCACAGATGTATAATTATGCAGATGAGGATTGCTAAATATGCAAATGAACTCTTGCTGAATCAGAAAACAAGTTAAACCAACTAGAATTATATAACATAAAAACTGAGAACTAATGAATAGAATTCAAAAATGAGACTTTTTACAAAAATCATTTACTTTACTTTCTGAATAATATTTTTCAGATTATAAAAGCAATACATATCCATCACAAAAACAAACAGAAAACTTAAAAAAATAGTGATTAACATTGTTAATATTTTGTGGGTGGAATTGTGTCTCCCCCCAAAATATGTCAAAATCCTAAACCCCAGGACCTATGAATGTGACATTATTTGAAAATATCATCTTTACAGAGGCAATCAAGTTAAAATGAGGTCATTAGGGTGAACCCTATTCCAATATGACTGGTATCAAGGAAACTGAACAATCTGAACACACACAGAAGGCAGATGTTGAAAGGACACACATGGAGAATGTCACGTGAAGACAGAAGATTGGAATGATGCATCTATAAGCCAAGAAATATCTAAGGCTACCAGAAGCTAGGAGAGAGCCATCAAACAGTTCTTTCCCCAGTGCCTTCAAAGGGAACAGAGCCTTGCCAACACTTTTATCCCCCCAAACTGTGAGATGATAAATTTCTGTTGTTTTAAGTTACTTTGTAGTACTTTGAATACTACAGTCCTGGGAAATTAAGACAATTACTTTCCAATATTTTAATTTTTATTTATGATTTACAATTTACCACCGAGGAAAAATTTCTTTAATTGAACCTCTCTTCCCTATAGTTTTGTTCTTTAGAGATGGGAAGGAATGGGAACAGATATGGAGGCTTATCTCAATTTGTCATAGATAAAGGAGACATACACAAATTTTCCTTTTTTGTTCTATTGTTTTGACCTTTAAAAGGTATATTATTGAACAGTTTCTAAAATTTGCTTTTATTTCCCTGATTCAGTTTGGAGGGATGCTGCTTCTGCTTTTAACTGCCTTTATCAAGGTGTATTAGTTTGCTGAGGTTGTCGTAACAAGGTAACCGACTGGGTGACTTAACAGAAATTTATCTTCTCTAGATTTTGGAGAAGCCCATGGTTAAGGTACTGGCAAGGTCATTTTCTTCTGAGGCCTCTCTCCTTGGCTTGTAAATGGCCGTCTTCTCCCGACGTTTTCACATGGTCTTTCTCTGTACGTGTCTGGTGTCCAAATTTCTTATAAGTACACTGATAATATTGGATTCAGACCCACCCTAATGACCTCATTTTAACTTAATTACCCCTTTAAAGACTGTCTCCAAATACAGTCTCATTCTGAGGTACTGAGGGTTAGGACTTCAACATAGGAATTTTGCAGGAGCGGGGGGCGCGGGGAAGGAGGGCACAAATCAGCCCATACCAGATGGTATCATAAAATTTTTGTCTTCCATACATCATTACTCATGTCAACCATTAACCTTTTAATTTCAGGCTATTATAGGCATATCTTTTCATCTCATTTTCTGGTCATATTTCTTATTATTGATAATGCCAACTATACATGACCAAATATTTTCTTTTTTTTTTTTTAAACTGTAATTCTGTTCTCAGGTATTGGTTTTTCCTTTACAAATATTATGCTCCCTTCTACTATGTTTCAAAATCTTTTCATAGAGCCCATGGGTTAACTCAATATTGAATTAAAATATATCTGTGAACATCTAATATTTGTCAACAGGAAGGATATATTTAATTTCCTTTGGTCCCAACTTTACTTTTCACTTGGCAGCAACAGGATTCTTCTCCCAGATCTTGACCTGGAGGGAAGGTTGGCATGCAAAGTTCATCACCAACTTCCACTGCCTCATCAAGTATCCACACAGTATGGCTCAGCTGCCCTGGGGAGGAAATATCATATCTCTTGCTCCTACTTGACTAGATGGCTTGAAAGAGTCAGTGGTTCTTTGACTAGAAGCAAAACGTTTTTAAATCCCTAATGCACTGCTGCGAGGCTTCTGTCTGTTCTTTGCTACAGATGTTAATACCAATCAACTTAGGGCCATGCTTTGTCAATAAAAATGAGAGACTCTGGATGAATGAAGAAGGAGAAACAACTGAAGAGTGAAAATCAATACAAATGATCCAGGTAGCCAGAGAAAACAGTTCCCATTCAGGTGTCAGCTTCATAGGTGACTAGCAAGTCGACAGTAATGAAGGGGTAACAGTTTCTATCTTCTTTCTAGTTGGCCTGGCTATTCTACAGGTTGAATGGTGTGGAACTGTTGATCGTCAACTCATTTTGACCTTTAAGCCTAGCAATTTTATATGATTTAAACAAAGATATCTGAAGTCAAAATACTTATTTATCCATAAAGCTTTACCCATATTGGTTAAAAAAAGTTGCACCCAAATCTGCAATTACTTATTATACATAGTTCCTAATGCAGTGACAATTTTCTGGCATTTACACAGCATTCAAGCACTGTTTTCTATACAATGTCTACTTTTTTCCATTAAATGGAGAATAATACCAGCCTTTTCTACACATGGGAAATTTAGGAAAGGGAAAAAGAGAAATTATAATTGAAAGCACTTTGAAAATATATCAAGTGCTATGTAAATGTTATTCTATAACAAAGGTACAAATGTTTATTATTTAACAAACATTTATGTACCTAATCTACAAGTGTTGTAATTCTTCTGGGAACAAAAGACATTTAGTTCCTGCTCTCATAGGACTTATATTTAAAGAGGAGACATACACTTTTTAAATATATGACCTTCTTCACTTGGTAGGAACTGTATCTGCTACTGCTATTATATGTGTAAGATACTCCAGAATTATTAAATTGTAATAGAATTCTAAAACACTATTTCCCTGGAAGAATGCTGAACCATGAGTTAGTTTTTAATTCTTTTTTTTTTTTAGTTTTTAATTCTTAAGGAAGTAACTTCTCTATATTTATAAAATGAAATAGTCCATGAATCAGCTGACAGTCTAGGACTCCAACAGGACAAAAGAAATAGTATGTGTCCAAATGGACATGATGAACTCTTTTCTTTAACATTTTTATTATGGAATTATTCCAAATATACATAAAAGGAAAAAAACAGTACATGAACCAGACCCATCAAAGCTTCTAAATTCTGACTGGTTGATATGTCTGAAGTCCATTTTCCTGTATAGGTTCCCCCTCTTTAAAAATTTTAAGATAAAACACATCGTAAGTTGCTATATGTTACATCTGTGTTTGCTTTAAAACAAACTGAATCAATTTTTCATTTCATTTACCACACACGAGAAAAACAACAATCCAGAATAATAATACCAACATAACCACAAGCAATATGATTACTTAAAACGGTAGTATTTTTGCTGTTTCATTTGTCATTTAGACAACGTATTACTTGGCATGTACAGTCAAATTACTGTGTTTTAAAGTGCCTTTTAGGGTGTGGAGAAAAAGAAACCCTCCTATACTATTGGTGGGAATGTAAACTGGTGCAGACACTATGGAGAACAGTATGGAGGTTCCGTAAAAACTAAAAATAGAGCTACCATATGATCCAGCAATCCTACTCCTGGGCATATATCTGGAGAAAACTCTAATTTGAAAACATACATGCACCCCGATGTTCACTGCAGCACTATTTACAATAGCCAAGACATGAAAGCAACCTAAGTGTCCACTGACAGACGAATGGATAACGAAGATATGGCACATATACACGATAGAATATTACTCAGCCATAAAAAGAATGAAATAATGCCATTTGCAGCAACATGGATGGACCTAGAGGTTATCACACTAAGTGAAGTAAGTCAGACAAAGATAACTATCATATAGTATTACTTATATGTGGAATCTAAAAAAAATGATATAAATGAACTTATATACAAAACAGAGACTCACAGACATAGAAAACAAACTTATGGTTACCAGAGGGGATAACAGCAGGTGCGGGAGATAAATTAGGAGTTTGGGATTAACATATACACACTACTATATAAAAAATAGGTAAACGACAAGGACCTACTATAGAGCACAGGGAACTATATTCAATGTCTTGTAATAACCTACAATGGAAAAGATTCTGAAAATAACATATATATATATATATATATACATACACATATATATGTATGTATAACTGAATCACTTACACAACATTGTAAATTAACTATAATTTTAAAATTGTTAAAAAAATAAAGTGCCTCTTATAAGCTTACACTATCAAGTGGGTACTGTTAGGTTCATTTAATTATATGTATTTATATTATTATATGAACTATTTAAATGACTCCAAAGTAAAAAGTCAAAGTAAGGTATATTTCCTGACTCTTCAGCTTATTCTTTTCCCATCCCTATAAGAAATCATTTAACAAAATGATACATTCTTTCATGTTTTTAATATAAGGATATTTGTACATGTATTTATATCTCCACCCTTTCTCATACAAATAGTAATGTAGTAAACACTCTTTTTTGTCTCCACCTTTTTCTCACTTAACAAAAGATCCTGTATATCACTCTATGGCAATATACAGAGGTACTTCTCATTCATTTTTATAACTGCATAGGGCTACCCTGTGGATAAACCATAACTCATTAAACAATCCCCTATTTTTGGATACTTGCAGTATTTCTAGTCTTTTGATACTATATGCTATAAAAACATATTTGTACACATACATTAAAAAAATTTTTGTCTGTATATCTCTGGGATAGATTTCTATAAATGAGACTGCTGGATGAAAGGGTAAATGCACATATGTTTTTACTAGATACTGCCAAATTCCCTCTTATACTAAGTCTCAAAAATACACTATATTTTCAAAACCAAGCTGTTGAGGCCTTACAGTCATTGAGAAAATATTATTAGTAGTTTATGGAATAGGTTACAAAGAAAGTGAAACAAACTAATTATGTTTTTATAGTAAAGCAATGTTCCTTACACTGAATTATAATTTGAAACATTTGAATGTCTTTTTAGGATAAAGAGGGAGGAAAATCACTTATACAATATGCATTAAAACGCACCATAGCCTTCCTAGAAAACTTTGCTCCTTAATCATACTTAAGCTTATGCCAGAGCACATTAACATGCAACACTGAGATAAACACAATTATTTTATATGAGGTAAATTATTCTCACTTGTATCTAGATATAAAAAAACAATCTTCAAAACATTCTTAATTCTTAAAAACATTGGTTAGAACAATTACTTATGGATATCTGATTAAGTTTAAATAGGTATGCTCTAAATGATCAAGTTTTATAATACAAGACACTATTTTTAACAGCTCTTCTGGCATTATTTGTTCATCATAGAAAGAATATTAGTAAACTAAGATGTGGTTTAAAGTGAAGTCCTCGCTATCAGGGTGATATCAGTAAGTCAATTAACTCACTTAACTGATCCTGAATTTCTCCATTTGTCATGAAGTTAAAATTTTAAATGAAATAAGATCTAGAAACACTTTTTATACTGCAAAAAGTTGTTATAAATAAAAAGATAGTATTTTTGTTGCACTTCTAGACAAGACACTGTGTCAGACACTTAAAGGACTTGAAGATAGGTCAGGCACACATACCTTTAAGGAACTTCAACTAGTAAGGAAGAGGTAAACACACAAATAATGATTCCACAAAGAAAAAGATACATTTCTATCAGAAGAATAATACAGAAACTGCATACAAATTCAAAGCAGAATCATCTACTTGTAGGTGATCCAAAAAGCTTCCATTTGGACAGACATCAAGGATAAATACCTGACAAGTAAAGATGGAGCACAAGGAGGGAGAAGGTATCATTTCAAGTAGCAACATCAACAATGTGAGGAAAGGGAAAGCTTGGGGACGTGCACATTTATGAATGTGACTGAACAAGGGGCATTCCCAGTCTTGAAACTTAGCTTTACATTTGTATAATTTCACATTTTACAAAAGCACTATGTCAAAAAATATGAAATAATAAAGCAGTTTTCTTTAATCCTGCTTTCATGGTGGGGGTAAATATATTCAGAGGATTATCCATGTTAGCCTACTTGCTGACACAGTAGAGCACAAAAATCAGATATGCAGAATGACAACCCCAAGGAAAAAAAGATAAATCATTAAAGATAAAGGGTACTTCTAAAGGCAAGAAAATACAATAAAGTTTTTTTTTTTACCAAAGAATAAAATTGGCCAAAAAGTTAGTTAGAACATGTGATTTTCTGTTCATTTAAAAAGAAAGAATATATATATTTGAATTTCGATTTTCCTTCCAATCTCAGTTACTCAAACTCTAATCAACAAATATATATTTCTAACTACATTTAATTTTTTGTATTCTAGTTAAGCTTATTATTTTTACTCTAGAGATCTGTATATTTTATTTAGCAACATGCTCACAAATTCCTTCGTTAATCAACCAATCCCTTAGTGTCTATAAATACACAACTTCAAAAAGCACCTATCCTAATTAGATCAGAATGAATAAGCTTTGAAATAAAAAATTTGTACCCAAATAATTAACCACATATACCTATTTACTTAAAAGTTGTTCTCATAGTTCATAATTAGCAATAAAACAGCAAATAATATAAACAAAGCAATGATACATACTTCTTAAGGCACAAAATGATTAGCTCACATAAGAAGCCATTAAAAAGGCATTTTTACATTAGATAAATTTAAGAAACATACTAACATTACTACTCAGAAATAATGCAATAGTTTTTATTAGGTAAACCTGCTACATGTATGCAGTTTCAAATTGAG
This sequence comes from Kogia breviceps, assembly GCF_026419965.1. NCBI lineage: Eukaryota > Metazoa > Chordata > Mammalia > Artiodactyla > Physeteridae > Kogia > Kogia breviceps. The sequence continues at coordinate 52,134,466 of NC_081322.1, forward strand.
AAACATGTATCAAATCGTTAAAGAGATGTCAAAATGATAAAGAGGTACCAAATTGATATAGTGGGGCCTTAGGTATTGCAAGTTTTTCCCCACAGTTTTTAGTAGTCCATTCTTAAAGGTTATATGTTAGCAATTTAATAAATGATTGGAGATATCAGACAATATACATCATATTAATCAGGACTAGAATGACACAAGGAACTCTCAGGAACATACTTCTCCCTGACTTGAATTATTTAAAAAAAAAATAGAAAGAATGGATTGTTGAGCTTATCATAAATATTTAAGTAACTACTTCCAAGCAGAATTAAACATTTTCAGTTTCAAAATTCTCAGAAGTGTTTTAGGTACATATACATACAGTAAGAGCTAGAATTGGCACAGAAAGAATTGGCTTTTCCGCTACATGCAATTCCTCTGTTATATTTAGACTTCTTATTAAACTTCAGGAAATTTAAAATTCAGCAGGCAGAGAAACCTGATGCAAGTAGATGTAATAAATGACATAAGGTCTCTTCAAAATAAGTATAAAGGCACATATCATGATGTCAGGAACTATATTGTCTAGTTAAAAGAAAACGACATCCAGTAGGACAAATCCAAAGGAATACAAGGGTACTTTACTATTAAAGAATCTATGAACATGTCCTATAAACAGGTCAAATAAATTCCAAGATCAAGATAATCTTAACCATAAAGGAACTTGACAAAATTCAACATTCTCACTTGATTAAAGAAATCAAAATTCAATACCATACATAGACTAGAAAGATTCTTCCATAGCATGACAGGGAAAAATACTCTCCATAAATAGTTACTACTTAATGGTGAAATGCTGGATGATCTCCCAGTAATCATTCAAGTGTAAAACAAGTAAGCCACTATTACTTAGTATTATACTGGAAAATTTCCCCAAAATTTTTTGTTGAAGTATAGTTGACTTAACATGTTATATTAGTTTCAGGTGTATAACACAGTAGTTTGATATTTTTACAGATTATACTCCATATAAAGTTATTCTACAATACTGACTATATTTCCTATGCTGTAACATTTCATACTTAGTCGTGTGCACTTCTTAAACCCCTTCACTTATTTTGCCCCTCCACTCAACCCTCTCCCCTCTGGTAACTACTAGATTGTTCTCTGTATCTGTGAGTTTGCTTCTGATTTGTGATATATACACCTTAATGTTAATATTCAGCACTATTTATGATAGCCAAGATATGGAAGCAAAATAAGGGTCCATCAACAGATAAATTGGATAGAAGATGTGGTACATATATATACAATGGAATATTATTCAGCCATAAAAAAGAATAAAATTTTGCCATTTGGGACAACACTGGATGAACCTGGAGGGTATTATGCTTAATGAAAAATTACATAATTAAAAAAAGAATGAAGCAGAAATAAAGTACATTAGAAGGTTGGAGGAAAAAATTAACAAAAATCTAGAAAAAACATATAACCAAATTAACATACAAAAGCTAATGACTTTACTAGTTATTAATAATAACCAAAGAGAAAATAAAACTGAAAAAGAGATCAAGCCAAACTAATTAGAAATATCTGTAATGAGAAATGTACTACACCTCTTTGGAAAAAGCTTTACATCTTTAGTAAAATATAACATAAAGAAAATAAATGTCAAAACTTACTATGTTCCTAGATAGGAAGGTTGAGTACAGTGAGGATCTATAGTTTAACATAATAGCAATCTAAATTTCAAACTCAAATGCTCACTTTGAACTGGGAAAAATCACTTTAAAGTGCACATAGAGGAACCATTAGGTAGAAAGAGCTAAACTAACTTTTTAAGGACAGATTAGGAAGAAAATGATAGGCTTACTCTTACCCCACTTTAAGACACAATATAAAGTTACAATAAGTAAAATACAACAGTAAATAACTAAATAGCCAATATACTACAAAAGTAAATACGTAAAATATTTATTACTCAAGAATTGAAGAGATTTGGTTAGTGGCAGTTACTTTTAATGACTACTTACAAGTTAATAGGAAACACTAAGACAGGTGGGCAATTAATAAAAAGATACGTCTAGTTAACAAAGCTATAGAATAATAATCAACCTTATTAATGTTTAAAAAACTCCCCCAACCCCCCAAATTTAAAAAATTTTGCAATTAGTTTTGAAAAAGCCAAATACGCGGTCCTGAAGAACAGACAATCACTTCATTTTTTCTTAGAACAAAAATCAAAGCAATTTGATAATATGCATCAAGAGCCTTAAAAATGTTAATATCTTTTTGATTAAGTATTTCTACCTTCTGGGACTCTGACCTAAAGATTCTAAAATTAGAAAAAAGGTTTAAGTTCTACAATATTATATTTGAGCCTGATAACATAGTGAAGAAACAATCCACACTCCACCAATGAAGGACTAACTATGCACAGGAGGGAGACATCTGTGGCTACTGCATATGACCACATTTCCAATTCCAGGCCCTAAAAAAATCATTAAACCTTCCCAGTACCCCAAAAGCAGAGACAAGAATGCTTATTATTAGATAAGATACAGTACCTCACATACCAGATATGCAGTGGTGATAAGAATTCTTGTCTTTAGTTACTCTACTTAACCCTTACAGAAGCCTTATGAAGGAGATATTATCATCACCATTAAAAATGCAAAAAGAATTAAAAGAAAGCTGGAGTAGCAATTCTAATATCAGACAAAATAGACTTTAAAATAAAGACTATTAGATGAGACAAAGAAGGACACTACATAATGATCAAGGGATCAATCTAAGAAAAAGAAAATAACAATTGTAAATATCTATGAACCCAACAAAGGAGCACCTCAATACATAAGGCAAATGCTAACAGCCATAAAAGGGGAAATTGACAGTAACACAATCATAGTAAGGGACTTTAAAACCCCACTTTCACCAACGGACAGACCATCCATATGAAAACAAATAAGGAATCAAGTTTTAAATGACACATTAAACAAGATGGACTTAATCGAAATTTATAGGACATTCCATCAAAAAAACAACAGAATAAACTTTCTTCTCAAGTGCTCAAGGAACATTCTCCAGGACTGATCATATCTTGGGTCACAAATCATGCCTTGGTAAATTTAAGAAACTGAAATCGTATCAAGGATCTTTTCCAACCACAATGGTATGAGAATAGATATCAATTACAGGAAAAAAATCTGTAACAAATACAAACACATGGAGGCTAAACAATACACTACTAAATAACCAAGAGATCACTGAAGAAATCAAAGAGGAAATCAAACAATACCTAGAAACAAATGACAATGAAAACACAATGACCCCAAACCTATGGGACGCAACAAGAGCAGTTCTAAGAGGGAAGTTTATAGCAATACAATCTTACCTCAAGAAACAAGAAAAATCTCCATTGAACAAACTAAACTTACACCTAAGGCAAATAGAGAAAGAAAAACAAAAAAACCCCAAAGTTAGCAGAAGGAAAGAAATCATACAGATCAGAAATAAATGAAAAAGAAATGAAGGAAACAATAGCAAAGATCAATAAAACTAAAAGCTGGTTATTAGAGAAGATAAACAAAATTGATAAACCAGTAGCCAGACTCATCAAGAAAAAAAGGGAGAAGACTCAAATAAATAGAATTAGAAATGAAGATGGAGAAGTAACAACTGACACTGCAGAAATACAAAGAAACTTGATACATTACTACAAGCAACTCCATGCCAATAAAATGGACAACCTGGAAGAAATGGACAAATTCTTAGAAAGGCTCAACCTGCCAAGACTGAACCAGGAAGAAACAGAAAATAAAAACAGACCAATCACAAGCATTGAAATTGAAACTGTGATTAAAAATCTTCCAACAAACAAAAGCCCAGGACCAGATGGCTTCACAGGCGAATTCTATCAAACATTTAGAGAAGAGTTAACACCTATCCTTCTCAACCCCTTCCAAAATATAGCAGAGGGAGGAACACTCCCAAACTCATTCTGCGAGACCACCATCACCCTGATAGCAAAACCAGACAAAGATGTCACAAAGAAAGAAAGCTACAGGTCAATATCACTGATGAACAAACATGCAAAAATCCTCAACAACATACTAGCAAACAGAATCCAACAGCACATTAAAAGGATCATACACCTTGATCAAGTGGGGTTTATCCCACGGATGCAAGGATTCTTCAGTATACACAAATCAATCAATGTGATACACCATATTAACAAATTGAAGGAGAAAAACCATAGGATAATCTCAATAGATGCAGAAATAGCTTCTGACAAAATTCAATACTCATTTATGATAAAAACCCTCCAGAAAGTAGGCATAGAGGGAATCTAACTCAACATAATAAAGGCCATATATGACAAACCCACAGCCAACATTGTTCTCAATGGTGAAAAACTGAAACCATTTCCACTAAGATCAGGAACAAGACAAGGTTGCCCACTCTCACCACTATTACTCAACATAGTTTTGGAAGTTTTAGCCACAGCCATCAGAGAAGAAAAAGCAATAAAAGGAACCCAGATCAGAGAAGAAGAAGTAAAACTGTCACTGTCTGCAGATGATATTGATACTATACACAGAGAATGCTAAAGATGTTACCAGAAAACTACTAAAGCTAATCAATGAATTTGGTAAAGTAGCAGTATACAAAATTAATGCACAGAACACTCTTGCATTCCTATACACTGACGATGAAAAATTTGAAAGAGAAATTAAGGAAACACTCCCCTTTACCACTGAAACAAAAAGAATAAAATACCTAGGAATAAACCTACCTAAGGAGACAAAAGACCCGTATGCAGAAAACTATAAGACACTGATGAAAGAAATCAAAGACGATACAAACAGATGGAGAGATATACTACGTTCTTATATTGGAAAAATCAACATTGTGAAAATAACTATACTTACCCAAAGCAATCTACAGATTCAATGCAATCCCTATCAAACTACCACTTGCATTTTTCACAGAACTAGAACAAAAAATTTCACAATTTGTATAGAATACACAAAAGACTCTGAATAGCTAAAGCAATCTTGAGAAAGAAAACCAGAGCTGGAGGAATCAGGTTCCTGGGCTTCAGACTATACTACAATAATCAAGACAGTATGGTACTGGCACAAAAACAGAAATATAGATCAATGATACAGGATAGAAAGCCCAGAGATAAACCCATGCACATATGGTCACCTTATCTTTGATAAAGGAGGCAAGAATATAGAGTGGAGAAAAGACAGCCTCTTCAATAAGTGGTGCTGGGAAAACTGGACAGCTACATGTAAAAGAATGAAATTAGAACACTCCCTAATACCATACACAAAAACAAACTCAAAATGGATTAAAGACCTCAATGTAAGGCCAGACACTCTAAAACTCTTAGAGGAAAACATAGGCAGAGCACTCTTATGACATAAATCACAGCAAGATCCTTTTTGACCCACCTCCTAGAGAAATGGAAATAAAAACAAAAATAAAGAAATGGGACCTAATGAAACTTAGAAGTCTTTGTGTAGCAAAGGAAACCATAAACAAGACAAAAAGACAACCCTCAGAATGGGAGAAAATATTTACAAATGAAGCAACTGACAAAGGATTAATCTCCAAAACATACAAGCAGTTCATGCAGTTCAACATGAAAATAAAAACACAACCCAATCCAAAAATGGGCAGAAGACCTAAATAGACATTTCTCCAAAGAAGATATACACATTGCCAACAAACACATGAAAGGATGCTCAACATCCCTTATCATCAGAGAAATGCAAATCAAAACTACAATGAGGTATCACCTCACACCACTCAGAATGGCCATCATCAAAAAGTCTACAAACAATAAATGCTGGAGAGGGTGTGGAGAAAAGGGAACCCTCTTGCACTGTTGGTGCAAATGTAAATTGATACAGCCACTATGGAGAACAGTATGGAGGTCATTCAAAAACTAAAAATAGAACTACCATACGACCCAGTAATCCCACTAGTGGGCATATACCTAGAGAAAACCATAATTCAAAAAGAGTCATGTACCACAATGTTCATTGCAGCATTATCTACAATATTCAGGACATGGAAACAACCTAAGTGTCCATCGACAGATGAATGGCTAAAGAATATGTGGTATATATATACACTGGAATATTACTCACCCATAAAAAGAAACGAAATTGAGTTATTTGTAGTGAGGTGGATGGACCTAGAGTCTGTCACACAGAGTGAAGTAAGTCAGAAAGAGAAAAAAAATACCGTATGCTAACACATATATGTGGAATTTAAAAAAAAGGTTCTGAAGAACCTAGGGGCAGAGCAGGAATAAAGATGCAAAAGTAGAGAATGGACTTGAGGACTTGGGGAGGGGGAAGGGTAAGCTGGGACGGAGGGAGAGAGAGGCATGGACATATATACACTACCAAATGTAAAATAGCTAGCTAGTTAGAAGCAGCAGCATAGCACAGGGAGATCAACTTGGTGCTTTGTGACCATCTAGAGGGGTGGGATATGGCGGGTGAGAGGGAAGCACAAGAGGGAGTGGATATGGGGATATATGTATACGTATAGCTGATTCACTTTGTTATACAGCAGAAACTAACACACCATTGTAAAGCAGTTATACTCCAATAAAGATGTTAAAAAAAAAAAGCTACATGTCATAGACTTTCAGAATGTCTATGTCTTGAATAGCTGAAACAAAACTCAACATCTGTGAATGCCAGGGATCTACTATAAAGCAAACCTATATGTTATAAAAGACCTAGGAGAAAAAAGCCAGTTTAAAGATTTAAACACATAGAGATGTATGACTACTTACAAAAATGACGTGATTAATTTCAATGTATTTCCTATATTTGATGAGAATGTAATTTTCTTTAAATACACTGAGATCTGGGAGTTGAAGAAACACTATTTCCTATGGATTACCTGTGATGGTGCAAAACCAGACATGTGAAAAGCTGAAAATACAAGTGGCACCTCTGCTTTCAGTAGCATTTCAATATAGTGAGTGCTGCAAAAATATACTGGATGAATGCCAGATTCTATAGTGTCAATAGGTAGGTACCTCTGCATAAAAGAGAAAAATTGAGAATTAATGAATATGCAGCTAATTTAAAACCAATCAAATTCATCTAAATCTTTTGCTCTAAATTGCTACTTCAAAATTATCATGGTGGCATAACAAGCTACTGCAAATTTTATGTAAGTTAAAAAGTTAGAACATTAAACACTGTAGAAAGATTAAAACTCAATAAACGCAGTATGATATACCTTCCTTCCAAGATAAAGGAATAAAATTAACACTTTGTAATTGTGACAAATTCAATCCCTTATGGAATAATGGAGATGGATGTTGCATGAAATAATAAATACATGGATGAGTACATGAGTAATAAATGCTTTACATTTTAAAACCAAGTATATTTCAATATGCTTATATATCCTTGGATTTAGTCAATGACTCTAAAACATCATTAGTGTGTCAGCTCTTGGTATTTGCCTAATCCGCTTTTTCTAAGTTAATGTTAAATAACCCAAATCTAAACTCTAGTTACTAATAAGTGAAATTGGGAAATCCATAAGAAATTCGTATCTAAAACTGTTATGCAGTCCCATCAAAGTACTCAGGCTATCTATCTACAAATATAGAAAATTTATTTCATATGTTTTCGTATTTATTTATATGTCTAGGTATATATTATATATTTATAGATACACATACACATATATTTACAAACTCACATTGCATTTTTCAGCCATTTCTTCATAAAGTCGGTTATTTTTTCAATTTAGTTCTTGGGTACAATTTATCATGAATGCTCAATGTTTTAATGAGTGTTACTTTAAGCCCAACATCTGACCACAATAAATTTTTTAAACAACGAATAAACCTGAAGATGAAATCTTGTGTCAAGAAAAACTATTAGACTAGTGATTATATCCTACAGACTTATAATGAACATTGATACTCAAATTAGATCTGACTTCTAGAGAGCCATTTTAATGTTTTTACCTTTACTGGGCAACTCAAACTTTTTTAATAAAAGGAAGTTAATACTTTAAAATCAAAAATCAAACTCATATATAACAATTACATAAGAGTTAAAATAAGGAGAATTTTTTCAAACTTTATACTGCTAAACCACTTTTAAGGATTTAGGTTTGAGTAATATATGAAAATTTCTGAAATCGATGAGTTGATTTATCAGTAGTTTTTATGTTTTAATCATTCATTATGATAAATGGTTTACCATTTCACATTGTAGAAATATATATTTATGGGAACATACAGGTACAAATATATATTTTATGATAGGTTCTTAGGGAGATATCTCACAGTACACAAAAAAATTAATATTATATACTGACGACTGAAGACACACATAGCATATTAAATGAACATCTTGCAGTCAACTTCAGATGGATGTGCAAAGAAAATTACTTTTATTAAGTAGTTAAGAATAAAAAGATGAACTGAATGAGAATTAGTACCCTTTGATTTATCTTCTTTTGTTGAATACACAATGTGTTTCACTAATTACTATTTGTAGAGTAGAATTAGTGAATCTAATAAATATATGTAAAAGCAAAATAAATCAACTTATACATATGTAATACTTTAATTTTCAATGCAAACTTAGCTAATAATTTTCTGACTATATATATATAATAGTGTAAGAATTGTACATATTGGAAATATTTCTTACACAGTGTTCTCTAATTTGGATTAAAAACAACATATTTAGAATAGGTTTGTATAGAGATAGAGATAATAGACTAATTAATTACCTTCTCAAAGAAAATATAACATTATTATGTAATGGATTCCCAAAGATAAGGCAAGAATTCTTCTACTCTTATGAATTATACTCTGTTGGAAGAAATTATGCCATAAATTTTGGTAACCAACACAGCTCCTAGCGCCAAGCCCTGCATAGAGTAGCTACTCAACAAATTGAATGACAACAACATACTAATGATTGCACACTGTAATCACAGGAAACTTTCTTATAATAAAAGTTTTGTTAATTGCCCTATTTTTATTTCATAACTCTAATTTACAGTAAATGGTATTCATAAAACCAAATCAATAATGACAGCTCTGAGTCACATGAATATAACAAGGACTCTTCTGAAGCATCAAATTATAAATTATGTTTGTTATACTTTTAGTGTTTTGATATATTTTGGTTAGTCATAACTCTTGGAAAGGATGGTAATGCTTAATAAAAGGTAACTCTAAATAAAATTCAGAACATAGGATTAAGCAGACCACATATAGGATCACAGCATTTAATGGATCACCTAAGTAACATATATACTAGGCCAATATCACGCAAAAAATTATCAGTAAAAAATTATCAGTACCAAAATGTTCATGTTATGCCATTGCTTAGAGTATTTGGCTTTAATGATTAAAAATGAAAGATATATACTTAAAGAAATGAAACACAGTAACAGTCTTAGTTTTTTTCTTCCACTAGAGGTAGCTCTGATGAGTCATTTTATTCCTGACACTAAGAAAAATCTATGGAAATTAAATAGAAAGACGCTATTAGAAAAGACAAACTCTCCAAACCAATCCAAACTGATCCAATTCAATCCAATCCAGTCCTCCACTCTAGGGTTCTGTGGGAAGAGAACAGGCTGTTTCATTGGCAGTGCTGCAGTGACTCTGTGCAGCATGTGCATCATACACATTATGCAGAGGGGTGAATAGAAAACTCTGGAGATATCTTTTAAAATTTTGATTCTATAATTTTAAAAAACAAATCTTTCTCCTCTCAGGGAAAAAAAAACACATAGGAAAATGGAATCTTCAAATATGGTTAAGATTTAAAGTCACATATGAGAAAGGGAAGGGGTTTTGACACCTGTCCTCTTTCCAGCAAGGGACTGGTTACATGACTTACTATTGCTAATGCCCTGCAAATGGGTTACAGATGTGCCACGATATGCTAATGGTTGTAAAATTTAAATCAAATGAATATTTCAATGCTATTAGAATGTTTAACTCCAAACTTACCGTGTTAGGTAATTATTACTTTATTTCATGAAGAGGAAGATCCAGATATTCGCACATGCTCTTATTTTATCTATATAAATAATATAATATATATAAAGTAATTGTCCCATGATACCTTCCTGCTGAACTACAGTAGTTCATTTGAATGCCACTTCAGCCTGGTTTATCATCAATGGAGTTTTGGTTTTATGTGCATTAAAATACTTCAGTTTTTATTTCAATTTAATTTGTTCTATTTCATATGTTTCTACTAACAGAGAAGGCATATATAACTGTAACTTTTATTATAGTTATTGTTTGAGATTAGGTATTCCTCCATGGAAATAACTGATTTCTTGATTTCTCTTAATCTATATTTATTAACAGCTTTGATGTTAACAATTTGATGTTAACAACTGATTCTTGATGAAATTCCATAAAAAATGATTATTTTATCATTCAGGAAGGATTTTCTTAAGGACAAATAAAATTGGAAGATAATTTAATTAAATCAGTACATTAAAGAGTTCTTCTGGTCTAAACAGCTTAAGGACACATTTTTCAAATTATTTTTATCTCACAATAGTAATAGTTTATAAAATTTTGAGAACTTCAAATTAATATTTCATTATGTCCTTTACTGTTTATCCTAGGCCAAATTTTTAAATCTTTTCGATGCACTTTTACGAATGTAGAGGTGCTCTCAAATACATTTTCAAGAGTAATAAAAAAGCCTACTGTACTTTACAAATTTCCATTTAAATATTAATTCATACATTCAGCACATTTACTGAATAATTATGATGGGACATAGTTTGGAACATGTCAGCAAAAACAACTCTGCCCTCAGAGAGCTTATGTTTAAGTGTATAAATAATAAATATATAAATTAAGAAGCATAGTGGGAATTGATGTAGGCTAGGGAACAAAAGGAAAACAATAGAACAGGGTAATGAGGTAGGGGAATGGGGGACTGGGGGAATAGGCTGAAGTTTTTTTGAGGTTGATTACAAAAATGTGGTATTGTGCTAAAGATGGTGGACAAGTCTGTGCTATTAAGGGCTAAAGCTAAAGTATCTTTAACATGTCTTGTGGCAACTGCAGATTTGCTTATTTTGTCAACCTGCACAGAAAGTGTCAGTGTAATGTCTGAGACCAATGGAACAAGCATGATACAAAAGGACCCCCTTTTTTAAAACATCTTTATTGGAGTATAATTGCTTTACAATGGTGTGTTAGTTTCTGCTTTATAACAAAGTGAATCAGTTATACATATACATATGTTCCCATATCTCTTCCCTCTTGCATCTACTTCCCTCGCACCCTCCCTTATCCCACCCCTCTAGATGGTCACAAAGCACGGAGCTGATCTCCCTGTGCTATGTGGCTGCTTCCCACTAGCTATCTATTTTACATTTGGTAGTGTATATATGTCCATGCCACTCTCTCTTTGTCCCAGCTTACCCTTCCCCCTCCCCATATCCTCAAGTCCATTCTCTAGTAGGTCCGTGTCTTTATTCCCATCTTACCCTGAGGTTCTTCATGATCTTTTTTTCCCCTTAGATTCCATACATATGTGTTAGCATATGGTATTTATTTTTCTCTTTCTGACTTACTTTGTATGACAGACTCTAGGTCCATCCACCTCACTACAAATAACTCAATTTCGTTTCTTTTTATGGCTGAGTAATATTCCATTGTATATATGTGCCACATCTTCTTTATGCAGTCATCTGATGATGGACACTTAGGTAGCTTCCATCTCCTGGCTATTGTAAATAGAGCTGCAATGAACATTTCCGTACATGACTCTTTTTGAATTATGGTTTTCTCAGGGTATATGCTCAGTAGTGGGATTGCTGGGTCATATGGGAGTTCTGTTTGTAGTTTTTTAAGGAACCTCCATACTGTTCTCAATAGTGGCTGTATCAGTTTACATTCCCACCAGCAGTGCAAGAGTGTTCCCTTTCCTCCACACCCTCTCCAGCATTTATTGTTTCTAGATTTTTTGATGATGGCCACTCTGACTGGTGTGAGATGATATCTCATTGTAGTTTTGAGTTGCATTTCTCTAATGATTAATAATGTTGAGTATTCTTTCATGTGTTTGTTGGCAATGTGTATATCTTCTTTGGAGAAATGTCTATTTAGGTCTTCTGCCCATTTTTGGATTGGTTTTTTTTTTGTTATTGAGCTGCATGAGCTGCTTCTAAATTTTGGAGATTAACCTTTTGTCAGTTGCCTGATTTGCAAATATCTCCTCCCATTCTGAGCATTGTCTTTTGGTCTTATGGTTTCCTTTGTTGTGCAAAAGCTTTTAAGTTTCATTAGGCCCCATTTGTTTATTTTTGTTTTAATTTCCATTTCTCTAGGAGGTGAGTCAAAAAGGATCTTGCTGTGATTTATGTCACAGAGTGTTCTGCCTATGTTTTCCTCTAAGAGTTTGGTAGTGTCTGGCCTCACATTTAGGTCTTTAATCCATTTTGAACTTATTTTTGTGTATGGTATTAGGGAGTGTTCTAATTTCATTCTTTTACATGTAGCTGTCCAGTTTTCCCAGCACCACTTATTGAAGAGGCTGTCTTTTCTCCACTGTATATTCTTGCCTCCTTTATCAAAGATAAGGTGACCATATGTGCGTGGGTTTATCTCTGGGCTTTCTATGCTGTTCCATTGATCTATATTTCTGTTTTTGTGCCAGTACCATACTGTCTTGATTACTGTAGCTTTGTAGTATAGTCTGAATTCAGGGAGCCTGATTCCTCCAGCTCCATTTTTCATTCTCAAGATTGCCTTGGCTCTTCAGGGTCTTTTGTGTTACCAAACAAATTGTGAAATTTTTTGTTTTAGTTCTGTGAAAAATGCAAGTGGTAGTTTGATAGGGATTGCATTGAATCTGTAGATTGCTTTCAGTAGTAGAGTCATTGTCACAATGTTGATTATTCCAATCCAAGAACATGGTATATCTCTCCATCTATTTGTATCATCTTTAATTTCTTTCATCAGTGTCTTATCTTTTTCTGCATACAGGTCTTTTGTCTCCTTAAGTAGTTTTATTCCTAGATATTTTATTCTTTTTGTTGCAGTGGTAAATGGGAGTGTTTCCTTAATTTCACTTTCAGATTTTTCATCACTAGTGTATAAGAATGCCACAGGGCTTCCCTGGAGGCGCAGTGGTTGAGAGTCTGCCTGCCGATGCAGGAGACACAGGTTCGTGCCCCGGTCCGGGAAGATCCCACGTGCCGCAAAGCGGCTGGGCCCATGAGCCGTGGCCGCTGGGCCTGCGCGTCCGGAGCCTGTGCTCCGCAACGGGAGAGGCCACAACAGTGAGAGGCCCGCGTACCACAAAAAAAAAAAAAAAAAAAAAAAAAAAAAAAAATGCCAGAGATTTCTGTGCATTAATTTTGTATCCTGCTACTTTACCAAATTCACTGATTAGCTCTAGTAGTTTTCTGGTAGCATCTTTAGGATTATCTATGTAGAGTATTATGTCATCTGCAAACAGTGACAGCTTTACTTCTTTTCCTATTTGGATTCCTTTTATTTTTCTTCTCTGATGGCTGTGGCTAAAACTTCCAATACTATGTTGAATAATAGTGGTGAGAGTGGGAAACCTTGTCTTGTTCCTGATCTTAGTGGAAATGGTTTCAGTTTTTCACCATTGAGGACGATGTTGGCTGTGGGTTTGTCATATATGGCCTTTATTATGTTGAGGAAAGTTCCCTTTATGCCTACTTTCTGTAGGGTTTTTATCATAAATCGGTGTTGATTTTTGTCAAAAGCTTTTTCTGCATCTATTGAGATGATCCTATGGTTTTTCTCCTTCAATTTGTTAATATGGTGTATCACGTTGACTGATTTGCATATACTGAAGAATCCTTGCATGCCTGGAATAAACCCCACTTGATCATGGTGTATGATCCTTTTAATGTGCCGTTGGATTCTGTTTGCTAGTATGTTGTTGAGGATTTTTGCATCTATGTTCATCAGTGATATTGGCCTGTAGTTTTCTTTCTTTGTGACATCTTTGTCTGGTTTGGGTATCAGGGTGATGGTGGTCTCGCAGAATGAGTTTGGGAGTGTTTCTCCCTCTGCTATATTTTGGAAGGGGTTGAGAAGGATAGGTGTTAGCTCTTCTCTACATGTTTGATACAATTCACCTGTGAAGCCATCTGGTCCTGGGCTTTTGTTTGCTGGAAGATTTTTAATCACAGTTTCAATTTCAGTGCTGGTGATTGGTCTGTTCATATTTTCTATTTCTTCCTGGTTCAGTCTTGGCAGGTTGTGCCTTTCTAAGAATTTGTTCATTTCTTCCAGGTTGTCCATTTTATTGGCATAGAGTTGCTTGTAGTAATGTATCATGATTTTTTGTATTTCTGCAGTGTCAGTTGTTACTTCTCCTTCTTCATTTCTAATTCTATTGATTTGAGTCTTCTCCCTTTTTTTCTTGATGAGTCTGCCTACTGGGTCATAAATTTTGTTTATCTTCTCAAAGAACCAACTTTTAGTTTTATTGATCTTTGCTATTGTTTCCTTCATTTCTTTTTCACTTATTTCTGATCTGATCTTTATGATTTCTTTCCTTCTGCTAACTTTGGAGTTTTTTTGTTCTTCTTTGTCTAATTGCTTTAGGTGCAAGGTTAGGTTGTTTATATGAGATGTTTCCTGTTTCTTAAGGTAGGATTGTATTGCTATAAACTTCCCTCTTAGAACTGCTTTTGCTGTATCCCATAGGTTTTTGGTCGTCGTCGTGTCTCCATTGTCATTTGTTTCTAGGTATTGTTTGATTTCCTCTTTGATTTCTTCAGTGGTCACTTCGTTATTAAGTAGTGTATTGTTTAGCCTCCATGTGTTTGTATTTTTTTACACATCTTTTCCTGTAATTGATATATAGTTTCATAGCATTGTGGTCAGAAAAGATACTTGATATGATTTCAATTTTCTTAAATTTACCAAGGCTAGATTTGTGACCCAAGATATGATCTATCCTGAAGAATGTTCCATGAGCACTTGAGAAAAATATGTATTCTGTTATTTTTGGTTGGAATGTCCTATAAATATCGATTAAGTCAACCTTGTTTAATGTATCATTTAAAGCTTGTGTTTCCTTATTTATTTTCATTTTGGATGATCTGTCCATTGGTGAAAGTGGGGAGTTAAAGTCCCCTACTATGATTGTGTTACTGTTGATTTCCTCTTTTATGACTGTTAGTATTTGCCTTATGTATTGAGGTGCTCCTATGTTAGGTGCATAAGTATTTACAATTGTTATATCTTCTTCTTGGATCGATCCCTTGATCATTATGTAGTGTCCTTCTTTGTCTGTTTTAACAGTCTTTATTTTAAAGTCTATTTTGTCTGATATAAGAATTGCTACTTGAAAGGACCACTTTTTAAGTAATATATTAAGTCTATTACTGCATGCACTCACAAGGAAAGTGGCATAGCAAAAACACCAATCTAAAAGATTATTAAGTCAAAAACAGTTAAACTATGGAGTACTGACTATATGAACATTAGTAACTGCACTTAGCTAACAGTTCTAGATAGAATCCTTTAAGAGGAATGTTTCGCAGAATGTTATTTGTTTTACAAAGAAACAGTCAAACAAACTACTGGTAATAAAATATTCAACTTGGTATATTTGTACTTGAAAAGGAAACAAAATGATACTACAGAAGGCACTGCATGAGTCTTCACTGATGATATAGCCGCACCAACAGAAAGGTGTCAAGGTTTTATATTAAGAGCTCATTCTAAAACCCCTTTGTAATAAGTCACTCCATTCCATTCACAGATCTATATTCCCTATTATATTGATGCTATCAAAATGGTAAATCTAACAAACTCAAAGCTGCTAGTGTCCTGCCTGATTTCAGTTTTATAGGAAGAAATGCTAGTGGAGCACATCACTCTTGTTGTGTTAAAAATAATGTGTGAGAAAACTGGGTTTAAAGCATCAAAGTAGAAATGCAACTTCACAAAATTATGGTTGAAAACAGTTCATTGGTTATGTCTGACTGTGTCACACTCTGAACATTAAAGTAGAATAGTTAGGACTAGTGGCATGTAGGTATCATTTTAAAATACTTGACATGAAAATGTGTGATAGACTTAAAATCCATACTTATGATCAAAAGAATTTTTAACATTACATTTGTAAATGAAAGAGTGAAAGACCTTTAAGATATTTTAAATCATCACATACAATTTAAAGAATTGTTCAAACTCTGGTTAACAGAAGGAAAACAGTTCTACTTATTGGAGAAAAGCTAGTACATAGCTTTTTGCCTTTTGCTTCCTCCTGTTCACTTGAGCAAATTTCTCATTATGGTGAAGTACAAGAGGAGCAAATTTCTCACTATGGTGAAGTATTATTCAGGAATTACATACAGCTCTTTCAAGCATAAAATCATAAAATTTCAATATTTAATGTATTCCTTGGTGCTTTCTTTTCTTTGTCACAAATACATATTGCAAAAGCATGTCATAAATGCTTTCATTTAACTTGACATAGATACTCTCTAGCCCCCTTAACAACTTATACTTGGGTGCCATGTAATTCTGTTGTCCAAGTACAACATGTCATGAAAAAGGTTTGGGAAGCATTAGCATGGCTTATTTTAATGGATAGTTTCCCCAAGTTGGAGGTCTTAAATGCAGTAAGTACATAAGCAAAACAAAATACAGAAACTTTAATAAATTGAGGGATGCACCTACCTTTAAACTTGGATCTCATGGAACTAGTAAAATCTTAAAAAATACACTATACTACCTTAATCAAAACTCATCACAGATTTCCAAAATGTATATAAAGTTGGTGTGCTTTTCCTCTATACAATATGGATACAATT
Organism: Kogia breviceps; assembly: GCF_026419965.1. NCBI lineage: Eukaryota > Metazoa > Chordata > Mammalia > Artiodactyla > Physeteridae > Kogia > Kogia breviceps. Next base: position 52,151,311 of record NC_081322.1, read on the forward strand.
TCAACTTATTATTTTCTCATAGTATAATTTAACCAAAGATTCTTTTTAACAAAGTAAGAATAAAAATATCCATTCAATAGTTTTCTTTTTATATATGGAATTTTATAATTTACTAAATGACAAGTTTAAAATTTAATAATGCACCTATTATCACTAATCTTTCATTCAGTTACCATTAGGTAAGACAGCAAGTATTCGAGAAAATGCCAAATCTATATCTTCAAAAGAAATCACTCAAAATTGCATTCAGATAGAAAACGAAGATTGAGTACATAGCACACTCTACAAATAAATTAATAAGATCCCAATGAATTTAAATAGGATTTTCCTTAAAATTTAAAATGCTCCTTTAAAAATAGACTAAAAAGTCTTACAGAAATATGTAGTCTTGGCAACCAAAGGAATGCAGAAGTCAGAAGCCTGGAGAACTGCTGAAGAAATTGGAATGTTTTGTCTTTGTCCCCCAACATTATTATGAACAAAGAAGATACAAACCAGTCATAGCCAGTGTAACTCCCCTGCAAGCAGATTGAAAAGCAGTTAAGGAACTTTTTTAATAGTTTATCTTAACATGGTGAGGTGTAAGAACTCCATAAATATTCATTTCCAGAATCTCAGCAAAGAGATATTAAGGATACTTGGTCCTCATTTTGTCTTCAACCAATTTATAAGCTATTGATATAAAATCAAACTTTATTAATAAATCACTTGCACAGTGACTATTTTAATGTACCATGCGTGCTGACATGCCCAGTGGAGGCCAACAGCACCAGCAACTGGAGGAAAAACTATCTGTTCCGTGGAAACACACTGTTCAAGTCACTAACACAATAGTACCATCCTTTCTCTAGTTAAGGTTATCTGCCAAATTATTAGCATAATCAAGTATAAAAAAAAATCCACACATTTTAAGAATTCAGTAATGCAAAAGATCTGTATACACTTTTTTCTTAAAGTCAAACCCTATTTCTGAAAGATAACCAATTCAAATAAAATAAATGCATGTTTTATTCTTATTCTAGATTTACTAAATCTAGAGTATTATTCTGATTTACTAAATCTATTTTTTAAGACTTCCTTATACATAACTGAAAATACATTCTAACAACTTTACTTATTTATTTAAGATTTAACTAATAAAATTTAATAATTACTATTCAGTCTAATAAAGTACATATTTAAAATATAGAATAAAATACCATAAAGGTATACCATAACAAAACACTAATATAGGTTAAAGTATTATTTTCCTATAAATGTATTAAAGTACCCCATCAAAGAATTCTGAAAAACATATGAAGAGAGTTCAATTACTGTCAATTATTTGAAAAGGATATGAAGAGAAGATTTTACAGAAGCTTGCTGCTGTTTCAGGAATCTCTCACAATGCTTTAAAACCAAGGTAAGATCATTTTCTGCACCATCTCTTAACAGGTTGAGGAACTTGCCATACCTGTAAAAGCCCAGAAAACATACAGAATGAAAAAATGTCAGGCCCTGCATTGTAAATTCATTTTTTAACATTCATCAAAGTGTAGTTCTCTTGAGATCTCATGGTTTTAAATTTTCAAATTTCTACTTTTAGCGTAACTATGTTATACAGAGCACTTATGAAAGAATAACACTCAATATATGTACCTGATAATTATGATCTATTGAAATTAGCAGTATTCATCTGGTAAATACAAAAACTTTAAAGGAAAATGAAATGGTAGTGAAATAACAAAACATGGATACTATAGATGAGTAGTAGAATATAAGCATTTTTTCCTGAACTTAATCTAAAACATGGAATGTTCATAGGCTAGATTGACATAATGTTAAGTTTAGAAGCAATTTTAGAGTTCATATAGTCCAATGGTTCTATATGAGGGTGGCACTTCCCCCAGGGGCTAGTTTGGAAATTTATGGGAGTGCTTTTGATTGTCATAGTGACAATCTGATAGTTTTGTCAGATTGTCAGATTGGGACTATTGATAGTTGCTGAGTAAGGGCCAGGAGGTTACATATGGGACAGTCAGTCCAGCACAGTAACAACTTGTAAATGTCCTGCCTGTCATTTGCATAGATGAAAAATCTATTTATAATTATCTGAAACTAATTCTGTTTCACAGAAAATCATAAAATATTAGTCATATATTTTATTATACACTGAATGAAACCATGTGTAAGTTAGGGAAAGATAGCTCTTTTGCTTTGCTTGAAGCCCTTACTAAGACTTGTTCACCATTTTGCAGTCACTTTGCCAGTGGCAACCCTCTTGTAATACTTGATGCACCAAAATAAAATCAGCCTCTATTCGTAGCTGTCACAGCTACAATGATTCTAAATGGGTGCCAGCTATGTCTCACTACTGGCACCATAGTAGTATACAAACATTTCATTATAAATCACTTTGTTTATTTCTTAACAGTAAGACATTATGTTGAATTTTTAAAAATATGTGACTAGACTGCTCATATTATCTACAGTTTCCATTTCAGAATGGAAATACGTCATTACAATATAAAAGGCGGGTATAGGGTCACAAAACATAATCAATGGGTTATATACCCTATGTGATATAGGTGGGTGAGCTAGAATTACTATCACAGTTTTTGTTATAATGCTATGGATTTACACAGTCTTTTTATTTTTATTATTATTATTATGTATATTTTTTTGCTGCATTGGGTCTTCGTTGCTACACGTGGGCTTTCTGTAGTTGCGGCAAGTGGGGGTTACTCTTTGTTGCGGTGCGCGGGCTTCTCATTGCGGTGGCTTCTCTTGTTGCGGAGCACGGGCTCTAGGTGCATGGGCTTCAGTAGTTGTGGCACGCGGGCTCTAGAGTGCAGGCTCAGTAGTTGTAGCGCATGGGCTTAGTTGCTCCGTGGCATGTGGGATCTTCCCGGAGCAGGGCTTGAACCCATGTCCCCTTCATTGGCAGGTGGATTCTTAACCACTGTGCCACCAGGGAAGCCCCAAACAGTCTTTTTTAAAAGCTTTCACATGCATCTTTTTTACACTTGATTCTGAAGATGACCCAATGAAGTAGACAGAATGGGACTATTAAGATTCCCATGTAATAATCAATAAAAAGAGGAGTTCAAGGACTCAGACCTTAACTCCCAGTCTGTTCCACTTGTCCATTTCTTCTGAAAATTATAATTTCAGTACAAAAAATTCAAACTACTATAATTGGTTTATTCATTTTAACTTCTGCATCGACATTAAGGTACTTTTGTACTCATAACTGTATCCTGACAATAAAAACTAAACATATTTTAGAAAATGGTATGAATGTGCTACCAATGTGCTGATTTTTAAAATGTTATTTTTGGAAAAAACCTGACAGTCATAGAGACTTAAATATGTTGTAGTTAGCCTATGAAGTAGTAATAAACTGTACCTGATTTACCTGTAAGGGTAATTCAATCATGTGCCAATATCCTCAAAACAAAGTTATTATTTTCTGAATGACAAACTGCATTTAAAGCATATAAAATAGTTGATTGTTAAATTAAATACTATTAAGCACATATCAGCTAGACAAAACAAATTCTAGAAATGCACAGGGGGATATTTCCCTATAATATACCTGACAGTCATTTTAACGCCAAGCTGTTGCACAGATGAAAGACTTTCATTCTTCACATTTGCATCAATAGCTATAAACAACAGAACACTGGGTTATAAAAATGTATAAAACTCTGAATAATCACATTTTAACTGAAAATTGATGAAAGCAATACTTTTACATATTTTAATGTAAAATTTGAAAACACACTGATGAATCCTGTTCTTTTAAGAGCTGTCAGTTATATTTTTCAAAGGAATTAACAGGAAACTTTTTACAAAATAACTTTTCTCCTAAAAAAGTATTTAAAAGTATATTAAGTACAAAACAAATAATCATAGTTTTAAAGCAATCTACTTTTACTTGGTTTTCAGGACACAAAAGCTGTTAACACAAAAATGGTCTAGAATACTGTACTTTCATCAAGCAATGCATATATAAGATTTTGAATTACAAATATAGATAAGTATGTCTGTTTACTTCTTAAAGATTTACATGTGAGTGTCAGGAAGGAATAATTTATATTATTCTACATATAATGGACAGCAATGTACAAGGGTGGACTGAACAAGTTTCTTCCTGCAGGCACATTTTCTCTGGGAGGTATGAAGTGTGATCATCTACCAAAAGTGAAGGGGTTGTACAGTACAGAGGACTACAGGAGAGGCTGAAAGTTTGGATTAGTCTTTGACAACACTGGATGACCAAATTAAGCATGAACACTTAAAAGCATCACTAGATAACAAGGGGGATCTAGCTGAAACTTTCAATTTTTCCCTGAAGAAACTATAGCATGTGCACAGTATGTGTGTGGATAAACACACACACACAAATAAGGAAATTGTCCAAAATCACAGAGTTATCTAGTGATAGGGAGGGGCAAAATCTAGGTTTTCTGAATTCTGTATCAGCATTTTTTTTCCCATTACACACTGGTACACCTCATATCATTAACAATATACCTACTTAAGTCATTAATTTATTCATTACTTTTAATAAATCCCTTCTTATAAAGTGTGGAGCACCATGCTAGAATCTATGAGGGATGAAAGATAAATCATACATCATGCCCTAAGAGAACTTTGCCTGTAGTGTCAGAGATACAATTTGTATATAGGTAACTCTGATATAGATGTTTTAAAGCACAAAGTGGAACAAGAGTGGTACAGATAAAGAATTACATGAATTCATAGGAGGAAGAGATTGGGAAGAAGCGGCATTTAAACTGAACCTTAAAATATGGGTAGCCTTGAGATCGGCAGAGATAGGGAAGAACAAAGTAAACATCACGGTTATCAAACATCTACTCTTTAAAGCAACAATAATTCATCTTTCAGCACTCTTGGTAAAGGTAACCTACTTCTCCTAGTTTGCCTAGGACTTGCATGGTTTTAGCACTTAGTCTCATGCCCCAGGAGCCCCTCACAGTCCCAGGCAAACCAGGCTGGTTGGTCACCTATCTAGCCTAGAGGGGTGATTTCTTAAAGAAAAATAAATAAAAAATTTAAAAGATAGGTGTCGGTTAATTTCTTTTTTTTTCTTTCTTTTTTTTTTTTTTTTTTTTTTGTGGTACGTGGGCCTCTCACTGTTGTGGCCTCTCCTGTTGCGGAGCGCAGGCTCCGGACGCGCAGGCTCAGCGGCCATGGCTCACGGGCCCAGCCGCTCTGTGGCATGTGGGATCTTCACGGACTGGGACACGAACCCGTGGTCCCCTGCATCGGCAGGAGGACTCTCAACCACTGCGCCACCAGGGAAGCCCGGTTAATTTCTTGATAAGCTACATCTGAGTTTTACTTATTTAGATCAGAATACGATCTTAGCAATATTGCTGAATTTCACCTATAATGATAGCAATTAAGCTATAGTTGATATAGCTTAGAATTCCTTGCTATTCATAACTCTTACTCTGCTAACAGATGTACCTTCTGTCTCTAAGGAAGAAGGATACCAGTTTTGTCCTTCTCCTAGCAACAGGCTGAGCAATGTCTCCTCCAGATTTTTCAAACTAGCGTGAAGATGGTATTGCCCCACAATGCCCTCGCTGTTAACTACAGGGCTATGAGGAACTCTGTGTCTCCAGTAGAGAAAAATGAATCCAATGTATTCAATACAAGGAAAGTGAGAGACATAGAAAGGAGACAAATTGCTAAGGACAGATTTACTCTATTACTGAATACTATGAGCCAATGATTCTGCCTCTTTTTCTGCTTAGACAAAAAAAGAAAAAAGAAAAAAGTCTGATCTGGGTTTCTATCACTTGGTACTAAAACATATACCACAAATTATTCTCACTCACAAAATAATGACCAATATTTAAAAACTATTAATCATCATTCATATGCTCACCATAATTTCAAGTTCTTAGTTTCCTAAGTTTAAATAATATAAAACTTTAGTGCTGTAGTGTCAGTGACATTGGCTGATTTTGAAAAATTTCAATAGTTTCAATAAAATAAACATTGACTTTATATATTGCTATAGCCATGGAACAGACCTACTTATCAACTATCATAATGTGATATAATGACAAAAGTGATTTTATAAGCTACTACCAGAACAATTTTAAGTTAGATTAGATGATAACACTTAGAATGCAGTACACATAAAATTAGATTATTAAGCATAAGAAATATCCTTGTTAATATGTAGATTTGTGTGCTTAAAATAATACTTATGTTTCCCTTTTGGAAAGTAGAATACATATAGATATCTTTACAATAGAGGAGAAGTATGCAGTGGACTAAGAGTGCTAGGAATGGGCATTCCCAATGTCATGAATTCTATAGATCAGAATACCTTCTACCATTACAGTAAAGAATGGAATAAAGTCAAGAATCAAGATGAGAGAATTTGCCCCAAAAGACTATGACACTGAATAGTTACATAAGGTTCAGGTTCTTAGTTCTTCGCCATGGAGGAATAGAGTCTTGCCAGAGTGGCCTAGCTGTTGGCCTGAGATGACAGATAAGTTTCCTGATGTTGTAGGAATAATTTCCCAAGTCCACTCCCTCTAAAAGCTTATGATTCTGCACCTTTAGAGTAAAAACTTAACTGCACATTTCAAAAGATAATGTTTTCCAATTGTGGCTGTAGATCAAAATCCTCTGAGGAGCATTTTAAAAGTAAAAATAAATACTCCAGACTACTGAACAAGATTGCAGAAGGTGACTGTTCAGTCATTTGTTTTTTTAGAAGTCCTCTACAGCTTACTTCTTGTGCACTGAAGTTGAGATCCACACTTAAAGGAATAAAACTAAACTTTAGAGACGGTTATAATTGGACAGTGATACCTTGCTCCACACACTTCACTTTAAAGAAGGTATCAGTTAAATCTCCAAAAGACTTTTAAAGGAGAATATATGAGGTATTAAGCAGACCAAAACAAATATCAAATATCCACTCAAAAAATCACTAATATGATGCAGATGTAGGTGACTTGAGAGTGAATAAAATTCCGTTAAAAAAGAAGTAAGAAATGAAAAGTTTCTTGAAGCAGTAATGAAGTCAGAAAATGGTTTACAGGTATACATTAAAAAAGAGGCTTCATATCCAAATCTGTATTTGACATTCAATATGACAACCTGACAAGTAGAAATGGATCTTGGACTACAAAAGTTCAGTGAAATAATCTTCGTTACATTTAATCTGGACTAAATACAACTTATGAAGCAGAAATTAAAATCTTCAGAAATAAAATTGATGGAACAAAATGATTAAGTAAAATTCAATGATAAAAATGGATGTTTTCAGGGGACTCTGATGCATCACTGGTAACCAGTGATTTACTGAAATGTGCACAATAGTGTGTGGGATATGTAATAAGTGCTTAACAAACACTGAGTAAATGAATGAGTAGGTGAACGAATAAATGAACAAACATCCAGTGAACAACAAAAATTGTGCTTTACATTTCAAACTAGAAGCAAGGTGGAGACGGAAATAGATATGAACTTAAAAATGTTTTCTGGGGCTTTCCTGCTGGCGCAGTGGTGAAGAACCCACCTGCCAGTGCAGAGGACACGGGTTTGAGCCGTGATCTGGGAAGATCCCACATGCTGAGGAGCAACTAAGCCCGTGCACCACAGCTACTGAGCCTGCTCTCTAGAGCCCGCGAGCCACAACTGCTGAAGCCTGTGTGCCTAGAGCCCGTGCTCTGCAACAAGAGAAGCCACCGCAATAAGCCGGTGCACTGCAAAGTAGAATAGGCCCTGCTCACCGCAACTAGAGAAAGCCAGCATGGAGCAACGAAGACCCAATGCAGCCATAAATGAATAAATAAACAAACAAACATTTTTTTGTATATTGAAATCAAGAAACAAAAGGATACCCCAGAGTCACTGTGAAGCATAATAAAATAAGTTACTGAATAAAAGTCAACCAAACAATGACACCTATAGCATCAGACTTACCCTACTCAACAAGGCCTAATTCAATCTCAGCATTAACTATTTGCAATAACCAATCATTTTAATTATAAATAATAGTCTCAAAACAAAATGAGTTGAAAATATTAACTGAATATTGACTGAAATCACTCACTTTGGTAATACATTCTGTTCTATTTTTAATTTGGAAAGCTAGCACATAGAGCAGTGGTAGAAGAAATTAAATCTATTCTGCCTGGCACTTGGCTAATAGTGCAAAACTAAATAAATTTTGAGAAGAGTAAACCATATCTCCACTGGGGGACAAATCCAGTATCAGAGAAGCAGTTACAGCTTGGCTCTCCTGAAGCCCTGCTATATCAGTAGTAAAGCCAGAGAACTCTCACCACCCAAAGAAACCAACCAGTCGGTCCATTTCCTCCTACCTTCTTCCTTCCCCAAAGTAAGCCTGAAGGTTCTGTTGCTTCTTTTTTAACATGCGGTTGTTATCTATCCATTTTATTCAATTTTTACTGCCATAAAATTTAATTCCTTATGACCAGTAAACTAGCCTAAGTCTCAGCATCCTAAGTGATATAGTCAGCACTATTTGGAGAAAAGCATTACTCTCTTCCACGTCTTTGATTATACAATTGCCCTTGCCTGCAAGACTCTTCGCCTCTCCTATTTCTTTCAGCTGTAATAGCCCAGGAGGCAGCACTAGTGTCACTCCTCTTGCATTGCTTCCTCCCCTAATTTTCCATAATGGCATTAGTCAACACTGGTCACACTTTCCACTGAACACCTGTGGCACATACCACACAACCCCTCATTTGACAAAACCTCAATTCAAATAGCATACTTAAAGGCTCTAGCACATTGCCTGAAACAAAGTAGCCAGCTGAAAAATGTCAGTTTTCCATTTCTTTATTTTCTATTTTACCATATGCTGCAAATTATTTAATTCATCATTTTAGGTATATGTCCTATTTCCCCTCCTTGAGGACAGGGTCATTCATATTATATACCTCCTTGCAATTATCGACCATACTCACAAACACGCTCCATAAATGCAAAACAGAAAAGAGCATATTTGCTGAATACCCAAAGGAAGTATAATGGATATTTAACTGTACATATTAAGTATAAAAATATTTTAATAATCAAAAGGTGAAACAATGATATTCTGATATTTTTTCCAACCTTTTGATTAACAACATAAAGAGAAAAAGGATAAAATTAAAATATTTACCACCCTGAAAGGACTACTTAATCTATCATTTCAAAGAAGCAACTTCAGAAGGAAAAAAATCTCCAACTCGTCCCAGGGAAATGAGCTGACAAATGGTTAATGTCTGTTAGGATTTGGAAAGATACTTGTATGGAGTTACAAACTGCAAGTGTGCAGAACTTTATCTGTTTGTCCTCTTTCTTTAAGGGGATAAACAGCCAAACTAATTTGATTTTTCCAGATTTGCAAATTTTATAATGGATTGAAATCCTGAGGGAGCTAACAACAGATGGATGACTGTGCTATTCTAATTTCAGCTACCTTAGGGTTTAGCAAGCTGTCATTTTTAAGAAGCCAATCAATTTCTCATTCAAGAAACATGAAAAAACATTGAATATATCTATCCAGCGTCTGCTTTGAAACACCTTTTATATCAAAACATGGTTTTTGTTTATTTAAAGTAAATAGAGTGAAATTTTATAATAGCAAACCATTGTTCCACCAGCCAAAAAATAAATGATAAAGGATAACAATCAATCAACAGGAAGCCACTTTATCTTCATCTGTACTCTAAAACGCCAGTGGATAGTTGTTCCGCTGGAGCCTTTAAGGAATTTAAATTCACATTCAGGGTTCATCTGCCTAGATAATACATTCAACGAAGCCAACATCTGAGATCTCCCTCAGCATAATTTAGAAATATAACAGAGGGTATTAAATGCATGCACACTGAGCAATCAGCCTTGTTGAGTATTTAGATAACATATACAACATAATGTTAATTTTAGATTATCTATAGAAAATACGACCCAATAGAACGATGTGCCAAAGAGAGCTGCAGAATTTGAAGACCATCATACTGAAGATGAGAGATACCCACTTTGGCCATGCAAATCTCCATGATCACCACTTCTTACTTATTTCCTTTCTTATTCACAGACTTGATCATTAATCCCTGTATGTTTTTCACATACTTTTTCAAGTTTGTTCATAAAGTTGTAATTTTCTTCACCGATGCTTTTCCTCAAAATTCTCTTCACAATTTCTCTCTTCTTCCCTCTGAACCTGTTTCCTGATTTTAAATGTGATGGGTATGCCTACTTCAGAGAGTACAGCTGACCCTTGAACAACGCAAGGGTTAGGGCGCCAACCCCATGCAGAGGCAAAAATCCGAGTATCACTTTACAGCTGGCCCTCTCTATCCTCAGTTCGGCATCCAAGGATTCAACAGACCATGGATTGGTAGTACTGTAGTAAGTATATATTGAACAACATCTGCCTGGAAGTGGACCTGCACGGTTCAAATCCATGTTGTTCAAGGGGTAACTGTAGTTACAGGGTTGAATGATATAATGCACATCAGGTGCCTCAGCACTCTAATTCACAAGCAGTGGTCAACAGCTATCAATTCCCTTCACCTACCTTAATTTCTGTTTAATTCTACCTTGTATTTTCCTCTCATTTCTTTGCTTTCATTTTCTTATGATCACTTTTATCCCTTTCCCAAATCTGCATTAGATGTCACTATGATTTAATTAGGTATATGTCCCTATGTATTTTTGTAAATCCCAATAGATTTAGGATTGTTATACAAATGTATTGTGTGACTATAGATGCTATGTAACAGTATGTGTACGTAATCCAATAAAAATATCTCAAATGCCATATTAAAGATACAGAGGCATCTGAGACCTAATGAAATAATTTAAATTAGCCATATACAATATAATAAATATCAAAATGGTAGTTTAATGTGAATGCAATAGAAGCACAGAGGAGGGACTTCTGACTGGGAATAAGAAGGTAGGTGACATTCTAGCTGCAACTTTACAGTGGAGTTGGACGTTATCATATGGGTGTTATAGGGAGGAAAAAGTTTATCCAGAAGGAACAGAAGGAGCAAAGGTTCAATGATATGAATGCACAGGATGTGTCTGGGCAGTGATGAATAATAGAGCTAAAAAAATTAGTCTGAGCCAGACTGAAAATGTATCTTAAAAATTTTTTTCGTTCTATGGAGATTTGACACACTGTGTCTAACTTGAAAAAATAACACATATTTGAAGGACGGTTTCTTTAGCAAACAGAAAAGTCATGTTACTCTTATGAGGAAGAGGGACAATATCCCATGATGATCTATTATCATGAGCCTATGCTACCTCTCTGTTTTTTCTTCACTGTGTCTTCATTTACTGAGCCCCAGGCACTGCATATTCACCTTTGGGAAATTTTAGTTCTTCACCCTACTTCCTCCTTTACACAGTTACTAAATTCATTGTCCTAAGGTACAGATGAATCAAGTAAAGCTTCTGCTCAGAAATCCTAAATGTTTTAACAGGCAATAGAGTAAACCAACTGGTTGACACAGTATACAAAGCTCTTATCCTTCATTCTTCTATCCATTTCTTCCTTTATTTGTCAAACATTTATTGGCACTGTTACTCTAGGTGCAGAGGATACGACAGGTAAGACAAGGAACTACCTTATAGGAGTGTGCTGTCACGTGAGGAATTAGACATTAAGTCAGAATATGAGAAAAACATGACAAAGAGATGTGTATTGGCTTTATATACTAAGCTGATCATTCAGTAATTTGTATTTTCAGCTCTACTTTCTCCCTAAGTTCCAGATTCAAACAGCCAACATGTACAGCGCATGTCTACTTAAATGTGTAATAAGTATTGGAAACATAACATAAAAGCAAGCTCCTAATCTCCTCTTTGAAACCTATGCTTTACGCATTCTTCCCTATCTCAGTGTTTGGTAATCCCATCCTTCCAGTGGCTCAGATCAATAACTTGGGTCTTTTGACTCCTCTCTCTCCCACCCCATATTCAATCTGTTACCCAATTCTGTGGGTCCTATTTTCAAAATATACCTAGAATCTAAGTACTTCTAACTCCACTGACATCCTCATCCAAGCCACCGCCATTTTTTATCTGTATCTTTTCAATAGCCTCCTAACTCATCTCCCTGCTTTAGCCCTTTGTTCTTCAGTCTTTTCCTGATAGAGCAGCAATAGTGATCTTTTAAAAATGTAAATCAGAGCATGTCACTCCTGTGTTCAAGACCTTGCAATGACTTTAAGAACCCTAGATCAGGGAGTTCCCCAGCAGTCCAGTGGTTAAGACTCCGTCCTTTCATTGCCGAGGGCGCAGGTTCAATCCCTGGTCAGGGAGCTAAGATCCCACAAGCCACACGGTGTGGCCAAAAGAAAAAAAGAAAAAACAAAAAACCTATATCATCCTCTCCTCTCTAACTTCAACACCAACAATCCTTCCCCCTTACTCCTTCTGAGCTGTACTAATCTCCTTCCTAGTCACTTGCTGGAAGTCTCTCCCTCTGGAAACATCCGTGTGTCTTGCTCCCAATTTCTGCTGGTCTGAACACTATTTAACATTGGAACCGCCACCCCCAACTAGCACTCCCTAGACCCCTTCCCTGATCTGCATTTCTCACTTACCACCATACCACTTGACATACTGAATCTTTTTACTTATTTATTGTCTGTCTTCCAATCAGAAGGTAAACACTGTAAAGGCAAGACTTTTTTCTCTTTTGTTAACTGATGTGTCCAAGTGTTTAGAGCAGTTCTATTATATAGCAGAGGAAAATATCCATTTGTTGAAGAAATGAATGTGTATTTGGAGAAGAGAGGGTGAGGTTGGCAATGCTGCTAATAGTTTAGTGCCCCTGAAAAACAAATATGAGGCATGGAGAGAAAGGGATGATGCTAGAGAAGAAAGGAGAAGAGTAACATAAGGCCTTGGGTACCATGATAAGAAGCTTAAACTGTATGCAGTGGTCAATGGTAAGCTTCTAAGAGGTAGAGGAAAGAGTGGGTCAGATTTACACTTCACAGGTCACTCTGAAAGCAGCATAAAGAATACCTCTGAAAAGAAATGAGACTCTAATTAGAGACATCAGGTAAAGAGAATGTTGTAATAACCTAGGCAAAAAGTAATGGTGGCCTAAACTAACATAAAGAAGAATAGAGATAGATATAAGTAGATAAATTTGAGCTATATTAAGAACACAGAATACAGTTTAGTGACTGGGAGGGAACCTAGCTTAGATGGACAGATGACTGCACTGCCCACAAAAATAGACAGTGTAGGAGGAGGATATATCTCAGTGAGGTATGAGAAGGTGGACATTTTGAGCTTGAGGGTTCTTCAGCACATCCAGGTGATGTTTACCGATTAAGCATCTGGAAATACGAGAATGAAGCTTATAGATCTTTGAGTAGAAGAGGTATATTTAGAAGTCATCAGTATATAAGGTGGGTAAAACAGTACAAGCAGATGAGATCACTAGGAGATTATCTCCTAGTGGATAAAAACAGAAGAGTGAAAGACATTGGAAGATATTGCCTTAAGGAAAAACAATGTTATGGGTAGACAGAAAAAAAAAAAAAGGGCTCAAAAACGAAGCTAGAAAGTTACAAGGAAACCCAGACATTTGCACAGAAGAAACTGAAAGATATCTGGAATGTATATGGCACAAAGGGAGAGATTTTTTAGGGTGAAAAAACCTTGTGCATATTTGTGTCTAATTACACTCCTCTACGAAACATTATCTATTTGCACATTGAACACTTTCCAAAATACAAAAATGTTTAAACTGTACCTGTATATTCCACTGAGGGGAAGTAGCATTCAGATGTGCTTTCAGAGAGATGAAGGACAAATTTTTCAAGTAATTCTACTAAAGCTGTAATAAACAAGAGAACAATTAGGATGTTAAAGGTCAAGAACAATATGTGATAGGGCATTTCTAAACCACAGACTAGTAGAAAAAAGTCATCAGAGCTTCTTCACAGTTATGCTCTTAAGGAGGGCCAATTCAAAACATCATTTTAGTATTCATAACAATGTTTCCAATGTAAACTAAATTTTAATAGCTTCACTGAGAACCTATTCAATGTAAAACTGGAAAAGAATCATGTTATCTTTAGATCCTCTAAGGATTACTTCAGAATTTGCTAAATGATTTCAATTCAGAAAAAAAATCACAAATTAGGCTATAATATCTTACCATCATCAGTCACACATGCAGAAAAAAAGTCATGTGAGCTCCAAGACCAGAATCAATGCATAGCTCACATCCCTTTCAAAAGCAGGACATGTGTTTTATGTACTTTGCAACAGACGGTATCTGTTCAAAGCAAGCAGATCAAAAGTAGGCTTGTCAGGAGTTGGGGAGAGGGAAGGATGAACAGGCAGAGCACAGAAGTTTTACGGTAGTGAAACTCTTGTAAGACACTACAATGGTGGATACGCGTCATTAGTATGACATTTGTCAAAATTCATAGAATGTGAAACATCAAAAGTGAACCCTAATGTAAACTTTGGACTCCTGATGATAATGATATGTCAGTGTAGGTTCATCAGTTTTAACAACTGTACCCCTCTGGCATGAGACGTTGAGAGTGGGGGGAGGGGTTGTACATATGTAAGGATAGAACATATGTGGGAACTTTCTGTACTTTCCACTCAACTTTGCTGTGAATCTAAAACTGCTCTAAGTTTATTAATTTAAAGCAGTTGAAAAAGATGCCTGTGAATGTAACAGTATATAAATAATGCCACAGTATTTGCATATATTACTTCCCAAATGGATATAACCAGGTGGATTATAATTAATATGCAATCTAGAATTATTTTTGCTGGAAAGAAATATATCTGGAGGGTAACTGATATGCTTACACTTACAGAAAGTTTTAGTCACCTTTTAAAATTGTGCCCTAGTTATATTCAGGATTCTATGACCTGTATTAACTGAATGAACGCTTTTTCACATCCAAGTGCATTTTAAAGATATAATTCATGAAGGAAAATTAGTGTTCAACATGTCAAAAATGTAAAGTCAAAGAGGAATAACATATGCTTTCCAACAACTATAGGTCTAACAAGCTACATCTCATGATATAGCTTGAGCTATATCTCAAGATAAAAATGAAATTTTTTATTCATGGAACTCTATTCATAGTCTGATTTCAAGTTGAAATGAATATTTAAAAGTATGAAAATGCAATCGTCGAGGATCAGAAAGGACACCAGTATTGTAGATTATTTAAACTTTCAGTTGTTTAGATTGGTTCTATCTTCACATACTTAGGCACAAATTCTCCCACTCTTAGAGAAATCTTCCAATTTTTTTTTTCTATGAACCTATATGTAAATAATGGCCCTTAGGTGAGAGCTTTCAACTTCTACATGTTTATAAGTCACCTAATGCTGTCTCTTGAGATTATAATTTTTCAGAAAGAATGTGTTGATGAAATTTAGATACAATCATTCCTAATAAGGTGTGAGATATACATAGTAACAAAGACTATATAAAATTTTTAAATGGAAATGTCCATTTAAAACTCAACTATAATTATTCTCATTTTAGCACAACCATATGTTTGTTACAAATTATGCATTTAAGTAAAGTGGCTGAGTTAATGGGAAAAGTCACAGCACACTGCCGAACAGTTATTTGAATCCAATGCCTGAAATCAGGTTTAGCCATCAGACAGCTAAACATACGTTAGGGAAGACAAAATACACATCTTTGAAAATGCTAAAACACAATATGATTTGAAACTTAAGAGTCACCAGACTAACTGCAGACTTTGCAAAGCATACTACTTTCCAGCAAGCACTGATATTGAAATATGAAATTATGTTATTAGATCAATATATTGGAGGCTTATAAAGTAATTCTATGCATCCTAAAGATGACATCACTGAACTACCTAGAGAAGGTTCTGAATTTCTGCTGATTCCAATATTTTTGCTTTGCCCAGCAACCCATATGAACAGCACTACACACTTCCAAATATTTTGAGGGATAAGCTACGGCCACAGAACAATGTTAAAAACTAATCCATATATGGTAATTGAACCCATGGCTACAATTTATTGGTACCATCCAACTAACGAAACATAAGTGTAGCTAAACTGCATAATTACTAGAGTGGCTATCTCAGTATGACTCAGTATCTGTCAATTCACTAAAAATTCCATTATCTGCGACTCAAGGAAATTAATTCACATAAAACATTTCTTAACTTTAAGAGTAAATTAACTCCAAGATATTACTATCCAGAAAGTAAACTACAGAATATTGTTTTAAGTGGATTTTTATTTTAAATGACAGACCTGGAATTTCAAAAGGACTTTAAATTAGGAGCTGTCCTTTTAATTATATTTATTCCCTAGGGTTGGACTATAACATTAGTAGACTATGAAACCCAGGTTTAGAATATGTATATAATAAAAGAGGACATGGGTTTTACTGATGAGGAAAAACTGAAGGGCAGCTTGTTCAGGGATACTTGGATATTGACTGTTTTCTCCCTTGGCATTGCCATCGCAACAGCAGCTGGTTCCAAAAAGTTCAATGTTTGTAAACATGCAAAATGTCTCCAGGATTCACTCTTTAATTCTTTCATCTTTTATCACTGCTGGCACATCACCAGATCACAAGACAAATACATTATGCGTGCAGTTTTTTCCCAATCACCATCCTTCATGTAACCACCTGATGTTTGTTCCTGAGCAAACACTTCAGTATTCAGAACTTACCACAGTTCTCATCTCTCTACCCTCCATGACGTCAGAACTCTACTAATGTGTTTCAAGCACTTTACAACCTCACCACATCCAACTATGTTCACTTTCTATACAAATTATAAGCACAGACTATTTTTCTCAATGTTCTCAAATAGTTTATATTCATTCCTTGTTTTTAAAAGAAAGTTTGCACAATTATAGATTAACAGGAGGTTGCAGGCACATGACAGAGGTAGAAAAATTCCTTTATTCCTTTATTTAGGGTAGGTCTGCTGGTGACATATTTTTCACCTGAGAATGTCTTGATTTCCTCAATATTCCTGAAGGCTACTTTCAAAAAACACAGAGTTCAGGTTGACAGTTCTTTGCCTTCAGCTCTTGAATAATGTCATGCCACTTCTTCTGTCCTCCATTTTTTCTAGGGAGAAGTCCACTGTCATTTGCATTGATTTTCCCTTGTAGGTATGGTGTTGTTTCTCCCTCTCTGCTTTCAAGATTTGTCTTAAATTTTCAGAAGTTTGACTATACAGTTGACCTTTGAACAACACGGGGGGATTGGGGTGCCAACCCCCTGCACAGTCAAAAATCATGTATTGGGTTGGCCAAAAGTTTCCTTTGATTTTTAAAGTAAAAATAAGAAACATTTTTCATTTTTGCCAAGAACTTTACTGAGCAACGTATTCACCATTTTGTTCCCCTACTGTCTGCCATTTTTCAGTCAGCTTCATAATTCCATCTTCCCAAAACTTTTTATATTTTTGAGCAAAGAACTGTTCCATGTGCCTTTTACAGTCTGCCAGGGAATTGAAAACTGCTCCATTAAGAGAATTTTGTGAAGACCAAAACAAATGGAAATCTGAAGGTGCAATATCTGGTGAATACGGAGGATGAATCAGAACTTCCCAGCCAAGCTGTTAACAGTTTTGCCTGATCATCAAAAAAACATGCAGTCTTGCATTATCCTGATGGAAAATCATGCATTTTCTGTTGACTAATTCCAGATGCTTTTCTTCGAGCGCTGCTTTCAGTTGGTCTAAATGGGAGCAATACTTGTTGGAATTGTTTGGTTTTCTGGAAAAAGTTCATAATAGAGGACTCTCTTCCAATACCACCATATACACAACATCACCTTCTTTGGATGAAAACCGGCCTTTGGTGTGGTTGGTGGTGGTTCATTTCGCTTGCCTCACAATCTTTTCTGTTCCACATTATTGTACAGTGTCCACTTTTCATCGCCCATCACAATGTTTTAAAAACAATGTTTTCATTACATTTAAGTAGAGAATCTCAAGTGGAAGTACTGTCAAGAAGGCTTTTTTCGCTTATGTGGAATGCAAATATTAAAGCGATTCACATAACCAAACTGGTGCAAATTATTTTCAACACCTGATTTGGATATTTTGAGTATGTCGGCTATCTCCCGTGTGGTATAACGTTGCTTGTTCTCAATTAATGTCTCGATGTGATCGCTATCAACTTCAACTGCGCTACCAGACCCTAGAGCATCATCCAGCAAGAAATCTCCAGCATGAAACGTCACAAACCACTTTTGACACGTTCGATCAGTCACAGCACCTTCTCCATACACTGTACAAATCTTTGTTTGCATTTTGGTTGAGTTTTTACCTTTCTTGAAATAAAGCCTAAGATGTGGTTTTCTTTCATCTTCAATATTAAAATGGCTACACAAAAATTCATCAATTTTGATAAGTTTTTTTTTTAAATGCACGCTGATGTGACAGCTGTCACAATACAGTCTAACAAAATTGTTTTGAATGAAGTTAAAGACAACTAAGTGCTACTGGAGCTATCTTATGGAAAAAAACAAACAAACTTTTTGGCCAACCCAATATAATTTATAGTCTTCGCTCCTTATCCTCATTCACAGATTCAACCAACCTCAGATCATCTAGTACTGTACTTACTACTGAAAAAAAAAAAAACTGTGCATAAGTAGACCTACACAGTTCAACCCTGTGTTGTTTGAGGGTCAACTCTATTGTGTCTTGGTGTGGACTTCTTTGGATCTACCCTCTGAGGTTCTAGAATCCACAGGCTTAGGTCTTTTGCCAAATTTGGAAAGTTTTCAGCCATCATTTTTTCAAATACATTTGTAGTTCCAACCTCTTTCCATGACTCCAATGATGCAAATGTTAGATCTTCTGTTATGGTTCCACAGGACTCTGGGATTCAATCTTTCTTTTTTTAAAAAAATTTTCAGTCTATTTCCTCTCTTAGTATCTTCAAGGTCACTGATTCTTTCCTCTGTCCCCTCTATTTTATTGTTGAGCCCATCCATTGAGCTATTTGGGGAATGGAATTGTTCAGTTCTAAAATTTCCTTTTGCGTTTTCTTTATACATTTCTTTGCTGACACTTTGTATTTTAAAATTTTTTCATGTGTGAAACAAATACACGTGTGGAGGGGAAGGAGAGACGGTGGCCTTATTACCATTGGGTGAGATGGTGAAATTCCTAACTCTCTACCTAGGTGTCCTCTGATACCATCCTATCAGGGAGAGGCAGGGGTGCCTCATTACTGGCAGGTGAGAATAGAAGTCCAGGCTGAACCCCAAGTCTTGTTGGCAATATTTTCTAAAGTGGTGTTTGTCTGGATTTAAAGTGGTCACTATTTACAAATTTTGTCTTGGTAGACTGCCCTTTTTCTGGTCCTTTGGTTAGAGAGAGCAGGCTTTTACTGCCCAGCCCTCATTTTTCTTCCTGCCTCTGTTGGCAATCTTAATTACTCAGCCTAGGATATACAAGGCAAAAAGAAAACCCAAGAAACGTCACCTTTGAGTTGTTCCTTAGGTCCAAAGGTCCCTAGCCAGTCTGCCTTCTCTCCATCTTCCAGAGTCACATATAAAACATATAATATCCAGAAATCTTAGCTGTACACAGGATGAGGGAAAAGGGAAAGATCACCTACTCCATCTTTTAAAAGTAGAAACTATCTCTGTACTTTTTTCGTTATGAATATTTAGACTCCTTAAAGGCTGGATGTAAGTTCCATCATATAAATTAGACAACCACACATAAATTTTTTTTATTCTTAGGCTATTGGAAATCATTCTTTATTCTTATATTATTCATCATGTGATTAATATTGAGTCTTAGAGAATTATCTGCTTGTATCAAGTACAACTGCTTTATAGCCATAAGCAGATAGAAGACAGGCCACTTTAAAGTCCATGGGTACACAACAACTTTGAGTTGTTATGGTATAGCTGAAGCACAGAAGGATTCAGAAGGTGATGGATTAGAAATTGTGCTGAATTCCTCTTTCCCTTGGTTAATTATGCCAAGAAGAGGGTGTATGAAAAAAGGAGCTTTGGTAACAGAAACACACGATGGGCAAATACCACTAGAAGAATGCCATTAAGGCTAGACCAATAACGATATATGATGGTGCTCACAAGGTTAAAGTGAGTGGAAGAACAAAAGAATTGATGCTTTTGCCCCTTTAGCATCAGCCATTAGGGATCCTCCTTTCAGGCCTCAGGCTTTTATCATCATAGCACCTCTTATGCTTTCTTTCATGAGCTTTAATGTCTCTGTTTCTGCTTATAGCAGGCTGTATATGTCTTTTTTTAAAGTGATTTACTAGTGCTTTGACATTATCAGATTATTAAGGATTTTGGTCTCATTACTAAATTATTAAGGATTTTGGTCTCATTACTGTATATTTGAAACAGTAACTGGGTAGGATCCCAGGGGGTCAACTGAGATAAAGGAAAGTGTTATAGGAATCAGATCCATAGATAAATGAGTAGACTGACAAAGTGAAAGAGTGGCATGGACATATATACACTACCAAACGTAAAATAGATAGCTAGTGGGAAGTAGCCGCATAGCACAGGGATATCATCTAGGTGGTTTATGATCACCTAGACGGGTGGGATAGGGAGGGTAGGAGGGAGGGAGGGAGGGAGACATTAAGAGGGAAGAGATATGGGAACATATGTATAACTGATTCACTTTGTTATAAAGCAGAAACTAACACACTATTGTAAAGCAATTATACTCCAATAAAGATATTTTTTAAAATTACTTTGTATAAGCACATTCACTGACATGGAAAATTCTGTACAATACCGTATTGAGTGAAATGGCAAAAGAAAATAGTATGGTAGGTATTACATCTTTTTGGCTAAAAATAACTTAGTGCTAACCTTATCCTTCAGAAATTACAGGTAAATTTCAGTTTCTTCACTTTGTTTATAATTTCTAGTTTTCCTAAAATGATCATGTATTTCACACAATAATTTAGTTGCTAAATGGTTAATACTTGAATTTAAAGTAGTAGCAGAGGACACGGATGAGAAAGACAGATTAAAAAAAAATTAAGAATAAACTCTAAGACATGGTAACCAAGTACGTGAGAGTCAGACGATGAAACAAAGAGAGAAGTCAAAGGGAACCAGGCTGTTTCTTTCAATTACTGTACTAGGTATATACTAGTGACAGCAGTCAGAAAAGAGAATGCAAGAAGAAGCATACACTTCAATACTTTCCATGGCATCTCATATAGATAAAATCTAAATGGCAGGACAAAACGAGAAAACTAGATTAAATGCTCAGAGGAAAATTATATATATATAGCCAGAAGTAAATTTGAAACAAAAATACATCTCCCACTTTTTTTTTAAAGAGGACTCTTGACTCATGTCATCTTATTATCCTAAGTGATTATGTGGAGGCACCTAATGCACACTGTTGCTCAAATTTTGCCCCTAACGTTATTCTCCCCACTGAAAGGAACCAGAATCCCTTGAACTATGTTTAGGAGCCGAAAAAGTGAGTCTAGATGACCTCATTGCTGTTACTATACCAGGATTCTTTCAGAGGAAACAGAAAAATTAAAATTTAAAGGACAAAGAGGCCAGCTTAAACAAAAATTCTTAGGAGTCCAAGTTGTGATAATTTGAGCATTTGAAGTATACAGTTACACAAAATGTATTATAGTTATAAAGCATACCAGTTTCCAACACTTATCAGAAATGTTGTACATGTTATCTAGTGACCAACTCAAATTATATGAATCCTACACTAGAATTCCAGTTATAAACTATATTAGAGAGCAGAAATAGGAAGAACATACTTCGAACATATTTAAAATTGTATATTTATTTATTAGGTCACAAATAAAAGATTAGTGGGAAACAATGATTAGAAGATAATGTGAGAAATAGAAGCTTCTTTTTATAGGGAGACAACTCTACAAAGACAGATATAAGAGCAGAAAAAATTAAGCATGCAATTGATGATGGAATCCAATGTTTAGAATGGATAGACAACAAGGTAAATTCAGGCGAAACTAGAAGTCAATCAGACTTATGGGGACCTTCCTGACAAGAAGAAACTATGTTCTCTCCCAGAGCTGAATGAAACAAACACATGAAAATGAAGGAAATTTATGGAGGCTCAGGGAACATGTCCTAGTTAGTTCTATACTAGGAAAAAGGTCTCAGATATAGTTGGGGGTGGGGTGAAAAATACTCACAGACCAAAAATAAGGTCATGAAAAGGAAAAATCTGACACATGTTTTAAAAAATTAACTTCGGCCTGTGAGCTCCAGGTCATATAATCTATCGCTTTTCCTAGTGACTCATTACAAGTGAGTGCAAGAATGTCATGCAATTAAACATCTACATTGTCTCACGTTCTTAAAAGCTAAAAGCCGGGAAAGAAAACTCTGGAAACAGCAGGAGCCCAAGCCAGAGAAAGTTGGAAATTTTCTCTCCTGACTGCTGTTTAGATGCCCTGGGTTTAAATCAATTTGGGAAGACTACTGATGGATTGTTTGCCCCCTCCTTACCACTACCTACAAAGGACAGTAGCTGCCCATAGTGGGGAACAAAACAGGGAGTCAACAAGTAGGTTCTCTGTAAGTTTCTTGTTAACTGAATTTCCTTTGTCTACCTCCTTTTGGATTCAGATCATATAATTTATAGAGAAATTAAAACTAATTCATTCACTCATTATTATAATTATGAAAAAATATTAATGAAGGTCCATGGTATTTATTATGCATTGCAGAGTCTTATGTAGAGATTTTGGGGAGAAAATGCAGCAAAGGTAATGATCATTTAAAAATCTTTGGTTCTTGATAACTGTAGATTGCTTATATTTAAAACCCAAGTTGACCAAGACCTTCAAGGTAACAGATGAGAAAGACATGGAGATCACCTTCCTCCCCACAAATACATCAGAAATACATCTACATGTGGAACAACTCCTACAGAACACCTACTGAACGCTGGCAGACCCCAGACTTCCCAAAAGGCAAGAAACTCCCCATGTACCTGGGTAGGGCAAAGAAAAAAGTAAAAAACAGAGACAAAAGAATAGGGAGGGGACCTGCACCTCTGGGAGGGAGCTGTGAAGGAGGAAAAGTTTCCACACACTAGGAAGTCCCTTCACTGGCAGAGACAGGGGGTGGCAGGGGGGAGCTTCAGAGCCATGGACGAGAGCACAGCAACAGGGGTGCGGAGGGCAAAGCAGAGAGATTCCCGCACAGAGGATCGGTGCCGACCAGCACTCAGCAGCCCGAGAGGCTTCTCTGCTCACCCCCCCGGGGCAGGTGGGGGCTGGGAGCTGAGGCTCGGGCTTTGGAGGTCAGATCCCAGGTAGAGGACTTGGGTTGGCTGAGTGAACACAGCCTGAAGGGGGCTAGAGCGCCACAGCTAGCTGGGAGGGAGTCCAGGGAAAGGTCTGGACCTGTCGAAGAGGCAAGAGACCATTGTTTCAGGGTGCGCGAAGAGAGGGGATTCAGAGCACCACCTAAACGAGCTCCCAGGCTATCAGCTCGGACAGCAGAGATGGGCATAAGATGCTAAGGCTGTTGCTGCCACCAACAAGAAGCCTGTGTGCAAGCACAGGTCACTAACCATACCTCCCCGCCTGGAAGCCTGTGCAGCCCGCCACTGCCAGGGTCCTGTGATCCAGGGACAACTTCCACGGGAGAAGACATGGTGCACCTCAGGCTGGTGCAACATCATTCCGGCCTCTGCCGCCACACGCTCACCCCGTATTCCGTACTCCTCCCTCCCGCTGGCCTGAGTGAGCCAGAGGTGCCTAATCAGCTGCTCCATTAACCCCGTCCTGTCTGGGTGGGAAAAGACACCCTCAGGCAACCTACACATAGAGGCGGGGCCAAACCCAAAGCTGAACTCTGGGAGCTCTGCTAACAAAGAGAAAGGGAAATGTCTCCCAGCAGCCTCAGGAGCAGCGGATTAAATCTCCACAATCAGCTTGATGTGCCCTGCATCTGTGGAATACCTGAACAGACAACGAATCATCCCCAA
Organism: Kogia breviceps; assembly: GCF_026419965.1. Taxonomy (NCBI): domain Eukaryota; kingdom Metazoa; phylum Chordata; class Mammalia; order Artiodactyla; family Physeteridae; genus Kogia; species Kogia breviceps. The sequence goes on from NC_081322.1 coordinate 52,175,334, forward strand.
ATTGAGGCGGTAGATTTGGGGAGCAACCGTAGACTTTGGGTTTGCTTTCTGCAGCTAATTTATTTCTGTTCTCATGTTTATCTTAGGTCAGTATTTAGAATTTATTATCATTGCTAGATATGCTTATTGATTTGGCTGCTCTCTTCCTTTTTTTTTTAATATAGATATAAATATATTTTTTCCTTTTTCTCTTTTTGTCAGTGTGTATGTGTATGCTTCTTTGTGTGATGTTGTCTGTATAGCTTTGCTTTTACCATTTCTCCTAGGGTTCTGTCTGTCCTTTTTTCTTTTTTTAGTATAATTTTTAGTGCTTGTTATCATTGGTGGATCTGTTTTTTCTTTGGTTGCTTCCTTCTTTTTTTCTTTTTTTTTTTTTACTTAAATTTTAAAAAAAAATTATTTTAATAACTTAATTTCTTTCTTTCTTTCTTTCTCCCTTTTCTTCTGAGCTGTGTGGCTGGCAGGGTCTTCATACTCCGGCCAGGTGTCAGGTTTGTGCCTCTGAGGTGACAGAGCCGAGTTCAGGACACTGGACCACCAAAGACCTCCCAGCTCCATATAATAAATGGTGAAAGCTCTCCCAGAGATATCCATCTCAATGCTAAGACCCAGCTCCACTGAACGACCAGAAAGCTACAGTGCTGGACATCCTATGCCAAACAACTAGCAAGACAGGACCACGACCCCACCCATTAGCAGAGAGGTTGCCTAAAATCATTATAAGGTCAAAGACACCCCAAAACACACTACTGGAATTGGGCCTGACCACCAGAAAGACAAGATATTGCCTCATCCACCAGAACAGAGGCACCAGTCACATCCACCAGGAAGCCTATACAACCCACTGAACCAACCTCAGCCAATGGGGGCAGACACCAAAAACAATGGGAAAGACGAACCTGCAGCTTGTGAAACGAGACTCCAAACACAGTAAGATAGGGAAAATGAGAAGACAGAGAAACAAACAGCACATGAAGGAGCAGGGTAAAAACCCACCAGACCAAACAAATGAAGAAGACATAATCAGTCTACCTGAAAAATAATTCAGAGTAATGAGAGTAGACATGATCCAAAATTGTGTAAATAGAATGGAGGAAATACAAGAAACATTTAACAAGGACCTAGATGAACTAAAGAGCAAACAATGATGAACAACACAATAAATGAAATTAAAATTCTCTAGAAGAATAACTGAGGCAGAAGAACAGATAAGTGACCTGGAATATAAAATAGTGGAAATAACTACCACAGAACAGAATAAAGAAAAAAGAATGAAAAGAATTGAGGACAGGCTCAGAGACCTCTGGGACAACATTAAATGCACCAACATTTGAATTTTAGGGGTCCCAGAAGAGGAAGAGAAAAAGAAAGGGACTAGAAAATACCTGAAGAGATTATAGTTGAAAATTTCCCTAACATGGGAAAGGAAATGGTCAATCAAGTCCAGAAAGTGCAGAGTGTCCCATACAGGATAAATCCAAGGAGAAACATGCCAAGACACATATCAATCAAATTATCAAAACTTAAATCCAAAGAAAAAATATTAAAAGCAGTAAGGGAAAAACAACAAATAACATACAGGGAATCCCCATAAGGTTAACAGCTGATCTTTCAGGATAAATTCTACAAGCCAGAAGGGAGTAGCAAGACATATTAAAAGTGATGAAAGGGAAAAACCTGCAACCAAGATTACTCTACCCAGCAAGGATCTCATTCAGATTCAAGAGTGAAATTAAAACCTTTACAGACAAGCAAATGCTAAGAGAATGCAGCACCAACAAACCAGCTTTAAAACAAATGCTAAAGGAACTTCTCTAGGCAGGAAACACAAGAGAAGGAAAAGATCTATAATAACGAACCCAAAACAATTAAGACAATGGTAACAGGAACATAAATATCAATAACTACGTTAAATGTAAATGGGTTAAATGCTCCCACCAAAAGACATAGACTGGCTGAATGGATACAAAAATGAGACCAGTATATACACTGTCTACAAGAGACCCACTTCAGACCTAGGGACACATAAAGTATGGGAAAGGAAAAAGACATTCCATGCAAATGGAAATCAAAAGAAAGCTGGAGTAGCAATTCTCATATCAGACAAAATAGACTTTAAAACAAAGACTATTACAAGAGACAAAGAAGAACACTACATAATGATAAAGGGATCAATTGAAGAAGAAGATATAACAATTGTAAATATTTATGCACCCAACATAGGAGCACCTCAATTCATAAGGCAAATGCTAACAGCCATTAAAGGGGAAATCAACAGTAACACAATCAGAGTAGGGGACTTTAACACCCCACTTTCACCAATGGACAGATCATGCAAAATGAAACAAAATAAGGAAACACAAGCTTTAAATGATAAATTAAACAAGATGGGCTTAACTGATATTTATAGGACATTCCCCGCCAAAACAGCAGAATACACTCTCTTCTCAAGTGCTCATGGAACATTCTCCAGAATAGAGCATATCTTGGGTCACAAATCAAGCCTTGGTAAATTTAGGAAAAGTGAAATTGTACCAAGTATCTTTTCTGACCACAACGCTATGAGACTACATTATCAATTACAGGAAAAAAATCTATAAAAAATACAAATACATGGAGGCTAAACAATATACTACTAAATAACCAAGAGATCACTGAAGAAATCAAAGAGGAAAACAAAAACTACCTAGAAACAAATGACAATGAAAACACGATGACCCAAAACCTATGGGATGCAGCAAAAGCACTTCTAAGAGGGAAGTTTACACCAATACAATCATACCGCAAGAAAAAAAAATCTCAAATAAACAACCTAACCTTACATCTAAAGCAATTAGAGAAAGAAGAACAAAAAAACCCCCAAAGTTATCAGAAGGAAAGAAATCATAAAGATCAGATCAGAAATAAATGAAAAAGAAATGAAGGAAACAATAGCAAAGATCAATAAAACTAAATGCTGGTTCATTGAGAAGATAAACAAAATTGATAAACCATCAGTCGGACCCATCAAGAAAAAAAGGGAGAAGACACGAAACAGAATTAGAAATGAAAAAAGAGAAGTAACAATTGACACTGCAAAAATAGAAAGCATCATGAGAGATTACTACAAGCAACTATATGCCAATAAAATGGACAACCTGGAAGAAACTGACACATTCTTAGAGAAGCACAACCTTCCGAGACTGAAACAGGAAGAAAGAGAATATTAAACACACCAATTACAAGCACAGAAATTGAGACTGTGATAAAAAATCTTCCAACAAACAAAAGCCCAGGACCAGATGGCTTCACAGGCGAATTCTATCAAACATGTAGAGAAGAGCTAACACCTATCCTTCTCAAACTCTTCCAAAATATAGCAGAGGGAAGAACACTCCCAAACTCATTCTATGAGGCCACCATCACCCTGATACCAAAACCAGACAAAGATGTCACAAAGAAAGAAAACTACAGGCCAATAACACTGATGAACAAACATGCAAAAATCCTCAACATACTAGCAAACAGAATCCAACAGCACATTAAAAGGATCATACACCATGATCAAGTGGGGTTTATCCCAGGAATGCAAGGATTCCTCAATATACACAAATCAATGTCATACACCATATTAACAAACTGAAGGAGACAAAACATATGATCATCTCAATAGATGCAGAAAAAGCTTCCGACAAAATTCAATACCATTTATGATAAAAACCCTCCAGAAAGTAGGCATAGAGGGAACTTACCTCAACATAATAAAGGCCATATATGACAAACCCACAGCCAACATCATCCTCAATGGTGAAAACCTGAAACCATTTCCCCTAAGATCAGGAACAAGACAAGGTTGCCCACTCTCACCACTATTATTCAACATGGGATCTAATGAAACTTAGAAGCCTTTGCACAGCAAAGGAAACCATAAACAAGAGGAAAAGACAACCCTCAGAATGGGAGAAAATATTTGCAAATAAAGCAACTGACAAAGGATTAATCTCCAAAATATACAAGCAGTTCATGCAGCTCAGTATCAAAAAAGCAAACAACCCAATTCAAAAATGGGCAGAAGACCTAAATAGACATCTCTCCAAAGAAGATATACAGATTGCCAACAGACACATGAAAGGATGCTCAACATCACTAATCATTAGAGAAATGCAAATCAAGACTACAATGAGGTATCACCTCACACCAGTCCGAATGGCCATCATCAAAAAATCTACAAACAATAAACAATGGCGAGGATGTGGAGAAAAGGGAACCTTGCACTGCTGGTGGAAATGTAAACTCATACAGCCACTATGGAGAACAGTATGGAGGTTCCTTAAAAAACTAAAAATAGAATTACCATACGACCCAGCAATCCCACTACTGGGCATACACCCTGAGCAAACCATAATTCAAAATGAGTCATGTACCACAATGTTCATTGCGGCTCTATTTACAATAGCCAGGACATGGAAGCAACCTAAGTGTCCATCGACAGATGAATGGATAAAGATGATGTGGCACATATATACAATGGAATATTACTCAGCCATAAAAAGAAACAAAATTGAGTTATTTGTAGTGAGGTGGATGGACCTAGAGACTGTCATACAGAGTGAAGAAAGTCAGAAAGAGAAAAACAAATACCATATGCTAACACTTATATATGGAATCTAAAAAAAAAGTGGTTATGAAGAACTTAGGGGCAGGACAGGAATAAAGAGGCAGATGTAGAGAATGGACTTGCAGACATGGGGAGGGGGAAGGGTAAGCTGGGAGGAAGTGAGAGAGTGGCATGCACTAATATATACTACCAAATGTAAAAGAGATGGCTAGTGGGAAGCAGCTTCATAGCACAGGGAGATCAGCTTGGTGCTTTGTGACCACCTAGAAGGGTTGGATAGGGAGGGTGGGAGGGAGACACAAGATGGAGGAGGTATTGGGATATATATTATATATATACATATAGCTGATTCACTTTGTTATGAAGCAGAGTACACACCACTGTAAAGCAATTATATTCCAATAAAGATGTTTAAAAAAAAAAAGAAAAGCCAAGTTGAACCAGACTATAGAGCCAGATGTATATGTGCATGCACACAGACAAATAAGCATGCCTGCCTTACAAAAGCATTTATTTGTTTAGTATTTCTGCACCTTACCCCCCCCCCAAATTAGTTCATCTTAGCTTACAGACAGAAAACAAGTATGCTATGAGACTGGAGATATTAAAAACTTTTATCATCTTCTATCTCAATGAGTATTACGCTCACCTGGGTTTACTTAATAAATGTTGTTTGCCTCCCACGTGGAAAACATTAAGTAGTAAAGAGAAGGTGCAAAGAGGTAGTATCCAAACTGATAATGAGCTCCAGTTTTTGATTCAGATTGCTTGAATTCACTTCTTGGGTCTGCCACTGTGAACTTAGCTCGTTTGTTATCTAACATTTCCAGGCTTTTGTTTCTTTATCCGTAAAATGCAGACTACCTTATAAAGTTGCTGTTAAAAGTAACTGAATTTTGTGTAACCTACTAGACCTTGCTGGGCAGAGTGGTCAAGAACTACTTTTGAAAGTGGCTCAAAATCTAACAGTGGACACTGTATCAGAGTAATGTAGAACTAAGGTCAAATCCTGTGGGAAGTGCCCCAAGATTACAAATAGAACAGTTTTAATGGTAATGTTCTACTTGTTTATGTTGTTTCAGAGTCATGGATAGGACTGAACAGGTGATTTCTCTTGTCTTATCACCATCCCTGTAAGAGAGAAACTCAGAAAACTACACCTTTACTTACTGTGTTTAAACTGAAAAATATTCCAAGCTGCTACTTTCTCATTTTGTTCTGTACCTTTTGGCATTTGCAAAACCTATTTTAAATATTTTCTATTATGCAACAAGTGATAAATATATATTTCTAATAGCTATTTTTAAAATATTTGGGGGCGTATAAAACAGGTGAACTCATTTTACACTAAAATTTTGGAGAATAATGTTTGATTTCCTGCCCATATATATCATATTCCCTGAAAATATAATTTCTCCAACAAAATATAAACTTATTTTTATTTCCCATTTTTAATTTTATAGCAAATGATATAAACATGAAAACCATAAAGCATGGCTAATAAAGAGGCCAATTATTTTTAAATTATAGCTTTCAAGAAATCTAGCTTATACTGACATTAGAACTTTTTTCTTAGATTATCTTTATTTAAGATAGTTAATTAAAACATGATAATTTTATGAAGCATGCACACATAAATATCTGAACATAAAACAACTTGCTTGCTGGTTTAGACAACATTGCTATCCCCCCCACACACACCCAAATTTCCTTACAAGTCACTAAATTTATTTGGCTAGATGTGGCGGCGTTTCAAAATATGTCAAAACATTCAATAAAGTTCCAAAAACATAGCAGTATGGTATAGCTAGGTGAAAGCTAGTGAAACCTAGCAAACTGTTACCTAGGCAAAGGTAGATTTAGCTTCCAAGGCCTCTGAAACAGTACTAAAAGAAAGCTGAGTAATTTCTCAAATTTTAATTTTTGTTCTCCAGGACCACAAATTTCTCAGAAGTCAATGGACTTCTGGAATTAATATCATGTATTCTAGATATGATATGCCAGTACTAATCTTCAGGAAAACACAGCTTCTGTTAATATACTCTTCAAGCCAAAAAACTCACAAAAATTAAAACATACTCACCATCTCCACTGATTATATCAGGTTTGGCCTTCATCATTTTGCAAAATTGTCTTCGGCAGTTTTCTATCCACTCACTTTGCTTATCAGACATTTTGAAGTGCAAAAGAAGTTTGCCAAGATCATTGTCTAATAAGAAAGATGACTTGTTATGTTAACAAAACATGCTAGATACACTGAAAAATAAGTATTCAACTTAATTATGTAAACAGTTACAAGTTCCAGAAAAAGTATTTTATTTTATCTAGACAGACAAGGTCACTTGTCCTCATGAAACTTACATGTCATAAAGCGTGTGTGTGTGTGTGTGTGTGTGCCTGTGTGTATGCATATACAATATATACACAGATAGGAGTATAACTGAGCATAATCAAGACATACATAAGAAGTGTATATAACAAAACAAAACAAAGACATACATATCATTCCAATGGTCTAAACTGGTTTTATTTAGTCCTAAAAAAGCAGCTACATATCCTCACACAGTCCTCACGGTCATCATATATAAAATTGTATGATTAAGTATATAAATCATAATTTATGTAACTATTTCCGTATTTGACAATTAGGTCACTAAAAATCCTTCTCATATCAAAGCTACAGACATATTCTTTCATACAATCATGAGTATACAAATATACCAAACATATGTACACTCATAAATATACACATAAACCAGAAAGAACTGTTTGTTGCAAGAATGTATAATTCTGATATTTAGTACTAATCTAATTTATTCTCTTTAAATATCAAGACCAGAATGATTCTGTAATATTTCATAAATGGCCTCAATCAGAAGCAATATCTAGAGAAAAATGAAACTGATTTAGTCAAAGGAGAAAATTATTATTTTTAATAAAGATTCTCAAAACCTTTAAACAAGAAATATCAAAGCTGATAATTTTGTTGAAAAGTATATTATTAACAGCAGAGTATTAATGTTAAATGCATCTCAATATAAGTTAGGTAATAAAAGACAACTGAACAGCATTAAAATGGAATTTTTATAGTTTCCATTTAGAATATCTACATTACTTATTTCCCAAGAACAAACTATCTAGAACCTATTAAGAATCACTAATGGTTTGTACCTCTTAATCCCCTTCACTGATCTTGCCTCACCCCCCATAGGTGTAAAGTAAGATACAAGGATATAATTACAGCACAGAGAATGTAGCCAATATCTTATAAAAACTTTATATGGAGCATAGTCTATAAAAATACTGAATCACTATGTGGTACACCTGAAACTAATATAATACTGTTAAGAGTCAGTTATATTGCTATAAAAAATCACTAGCGGCACATGACTGGAAAGACAAGTGCAGTTTGTTTTTCATCTTTGTTTCCTTCTGTCATTCTTTCTATCCATGTGTAAGCCTGTCTTTTATAACCACCACCATCTCCTTCAAATAGAGAATGTCCATACAGCTCTTCTGTAAATTACCTGCTTTTTAAAAATCCTGTTATCTTTTCCCTCTTCCCTCCTGCTCTACAGCCTCATCTTGCTCTCCTGTCTCTCTCCTTTCACATTTGCTATTCTATTTTGCTTTTTCATCTCATTCTAAGGAAAAGAGCACAGGCACTAGACTGTAAACAATTCTGAAGCAGCAAATGTGGTATGCATCTGAATCTACTAACTGGTAGAAAGGCTAAAGGGCACAATTTAGTATCTGGAAATTTTATTTGAGACAATAAACAAATGCTGAGCTGGAGACAGAATGCCTGCAAGACTCCTAGAGAGACAACTTTGTATGCTCATAACCTCTGGTTATCGCTTCCCCCAGCTCTCAGTGGAAGTGTGAGCTCTTCAAAATGCAACAAAACAGCTAAAAATATTTAGTGATTTGATATGTTTATTGAAAATTTGTATCTGTGATGTTACCAAGTTTGAGGGAAACAGTTCCTTTATTCCACCCCCCCCTCTAAATTTGGAACCAAATGCAAAGTAGACAGGAGTAGATAAATGGAGTTCAAAATATCAGTGCTAGTACTATAACAGCTAAATTAGGCACCATAACTTGGATCTCCTGCCACATAGACTTACAAGTATCTCCCCTGCACTGAATATATTCAATCACAGACAATGACAGACAACCAAAGGCCTCTCCTGACTGCTCTTGTTAGGAAAGGTATGAGTATAATCTAAAGATAGGCTAACTTAAACTTTTTAAAAGCAAAAAATAAAAAGATAGGCTAACTTGGAAAATACAGCCTTTAAGTAGGCTAATCTAAGATTTCCCATTCCTTCTCCAAAATTCACCTACCAAATATTTTTCTTTCCTAACTTTGTACAGAATAAGTGAGGAAGTCCAGAGAGAGGCTAATAAGCTTATTCCAGCAAAAGCCCTTGGGCATGGAGAATGAGGCAAAGGGAAATGGAATCAAAGGAATGGTACCATAGGAATACAGTAACTCTGAATCAGTGATTTGGGGAGTAGAACAAGCATGAACTATACACAGAATTTCATGTTTGCCAAAATTTCTATGTTTATAATCACACAAAAAAATTAAAAACCAGAGTCCTGCTTCTGGCCATGATGGAGGAACCAGAAACAGAGCTTGCCTTTCTGCCATAAACAACTTGAAAAATGGATAAATATATCAAAACACTGTTTCCAGACACTGGCCAATAGGCAGTACAGGACTGTCATGTCTGAGAAAAGGGAAACTAATGAGGTAACTTGTACAACGGGGCCCTGTTTTTTTTTCTTGAATCACTTTCAAGATCACTGTGCGGGAAGGGGGATGCCCTGGAGGTCCGTTTGAGTTAAAGAGACAGAAGTCAAACTGCAGAGAGGCTAAGGAGACTAAAATCTGTGGATCAGAGTACTGAAGAGGATGAACAAAGAAAGAACCCCAGAAATCTGTATGTCTTTGTCAAGTTGGTTGCAAAGAATCAGCTGTGCAGTTGAAGAGTGAAGCTCCACAAGACTGGGTAAAGAACAGCTGAGAGCTGTAAAATGAACAATTCCCAGAGTATACATAGGGTTAGAAGATGTCCAAGTTCCAAACGGAGTGTGAAGAGTCCTCCTTAATTACCAGAATGTTCCACAGACCAGAAGAGTCACACCTTAGTGACAGAGTTAAATGAGCCATAAAGACAACTTTGCAACTACCCTAACAAAAAAATGAAAGCCCCGAATGATCAAAGTGATCCACGAGTAACTTGACTGCATGCCCCAAAATGTCCAACACTCTTTAAAGACAACAAAATCTGGCATTCAACTATGTAAAATTAATAATGTTGAATATTCAATTAAAAATTACTAACATGTGGGCTTCCCTGGTGGCGCAGTGGTTGAGAATCCGCCTGCCGATGCAGGGGACACGGGTTCGTGCCCCGGTCCGGGAGGATCCCACGTGCCGCGGAGAGGCTGGGCCCGTGGGCCATGGCCGCTGAGCCTGCGCGTCCGGAGCCTGCGCTCCGCAACGGGAGAGGCCACAACAGTGAGAAGCCCGCATACCGCAAAAAAAAAAAAAACAATTACTAACATGAGAAAGGGGGAAAAAATGACTCATAACCAGTAGTTAAATCAGTTAATACAAAGACTCGGAGAGGACTGAGGTGATACAATTAGCAGCCAAAAATTTTAAAGCAGTTGTTTTTAAGGATTTTAAGAAAATACAAACAAAAAGTGATGTTTAACCAAATCGTAGTTATCTACACTGGAATCCTACTTAGTAAAATGATACCACCAAGTGGTACATGTAACAAACCAGATGAATCTCAAAACCATTATGCTTAAAGAAAGCAAACACAAAGTATCTTACGTGATTCTATTTGTATGAAGTGCTAGAATGGAAAAACGAATCATAGCTATAGTTCTCAAATGGACTAAGTTTTGCTCCCCATATTTCAGTACTGTCTATAGATACTTCTGGCTGTCACAGCTGGGAGGGGTGGGTGCAAAGAGAGAGTTCTATGGGCATCTAGTGAGCAGAGTCCAGGAGGTTGCTAAAAATCCTACAATGCACAGGACATCTCCCTCTGGCAACAAGCAATTAAGCACTTACTTACTACCACTGAGTAAAACGGAAGAAAGGAAAATCATCAAATTTCATGTTTACAAAATTCAATGAGAGTTAATATTTCATACCTAAACTCTGAAATTCTTTGTTATGGTAAGTACCATAATCTTTTCATACTTGATGATATTGTATAATTTGTTTCTCAAAAGATTATTATATAGAAGGAAAGATTATACTTATACTATAAATAATGTAAAAAGAAAGAACCTCAATTTCAAGGGGAGGAAAAATGTAAGCTTAATATAAATGCAAAGAAAATCTACACAGAAAACTTTTAGTACTTCTTTCCAAGGATATCAGACATTTTGAATGCCCATTTTATACAGAATATCATAAACTGCTACAAAAGAAACAAATAAATGGAAGATTTCATAAACTAACTAGCAACAGATTCCTACACTTAATTTGGAAAGTCACCCTTCTTGCTATTAGACTGGAGCTTATTTGTGAAATATTTGCTTCCAATATATGTTTTCTGCTTATCTTTTCTTCTTCCATGTAGATTAATACAGTTATGCCAGTTTACTCTTAATACAATAAATAAGAAGACTCTGTAGTGTGCTTATCTTTTCTTCTTCCATGTAGATTAATACAGTTATGCCAGTTTACTCTTAATACAATAAATAAGACTCTGTAGTTGTCTCCAAGAAGCAATTAAGACAGATGCTTAATATTAGTTCTCCCTACATTTCTAAATGTGAGAGTATCTAATTTCCATGAGATTCTATTTTTAGTTGATTGGAGGAAGAGCGGTAATCCTAAATCTTACATAATTTATCAGACTAGAAATAAAAGCAACCCAGTCTACTCATTTGTTAATTTGGCAATTTTCATTCTTTTATTAAAATGTAGTTGCCATTATAGGTCATCTCATTCTCCCTTTTCTCCTCTTAAGTTCATTTCTACTTACTATGTAGATAATATTCTAATTTTGAATCTAACTACTAGGATTATATAATGATTGTAATCCCATTTGTAAGTTAAAAAGACATGAAGATAATTCATAAGGACATGGGCATGAACTTAATATCTGAAAAGACAGAAATTACCAAAGTGTCAGCAAGAAGCAGCATCAGTGAATAAATACTTAAACCCAGTAAGAATATAAAAATTTGGTAAACAAAATCAATATAGAGAAAACTGTCTTTTAAGAATAAGGATATTATTCTAATGGCAAAATAACAGTATTTGTAGTTGAAAAGGCTAAATTTCAACATCTTTTAATGCAAACAATTTAAAATAATATCAGCATGTCTTGAGAGCTACAATATGTTGGCATCCTAAGGCTGTAACTACAAAAGCTATCAACTTTATTGTGCATTCGCTCAACACTGAATAACCCCAGAGACACAAAATATGGTACGCTTGTTCTACAGCTCCATCTCTAATTTAGAAACTTTATCCATATTTGTTTTCTTACTGACCAAAATGCATTGCAATGATTAACGCTTCGATAAACAATACGCTCCAACTATGAAACGTTCAAAGTAGACATATATAAAAATACTTAGCAAAAAGCCTTTTCCACCCCCCAACATATGAACACATAATGTTTTAATAAACATTGCCAATGGTTTGAATTTTCACTTGTGCCTTTATAAAGTATCAAATCTATGCAAATAACACAGATTTAATACAGTGACTTAGATTCCTGATCCTCGCCTAAGAACATCACACGGTCCCTGTAAGCATTTGATCAACACATAGAATCTAATGACTCAACACAGATTTTATACAAAGTTCACTCAGAGCTGAAAAATTACCAAGTGTGAAAAGCAAGTTCTAACTGGAATTCATTTCAATTTTGTATGACAATCTCCCTCTTTTTCTCATTTAATTTGTAGAAAGAAAAACAACTTCATGTTGAGGCAAAAAGAAAAAAAAAGATACTATAGTGAGATTTATCTCTCTTATAAGATTTAAAATGACCTGTTTTCTCATATATGTATAATGTCACCTAAAAATACCCAATTACAATATCTGAACAATCTGAGAGTAACGATTTTAACATTATTTTGTGCTTTCCATTAAAAGGAATGATTATCACCGTGGAACTTACTCTTTTATACAGTACTTGAAACAGAATGTTTTTGCCAGTCAGAAAATCAATTTCCTATGAGGTAAGTAGAAATGCAGTAGAGGAAGCAGTAGAGTTAAGACACTGAAAGCTATAAAAGACTAAATTCGATGTAATCACAGAATAAAGGTTGTGCATTTTTTTGTTTTTTTTTCAATTGTGAAAAAGTGAGATGGAATGCTAATAATGCATACCTTTCACGTGGTATATATGGGTAAAGTAGTACTTTGTAAATGATTTTAAAAAAAGTATAATAAAAGTGACTCCTTCATGAATGATATATGTAGAAGTCTAGCTCAAGGAGCTTTCTAACTGCAAAGCCATTCATTCTCTAAAAATTGAGTCAGATCAGAGGTTATTCCAGGTATAAATTAAAATTTCTAAACTTACTTCAGATTAGCCTAGAAGGAATTCCCAATGCCCTCTGACAAAGATTTGGAAGACTGAGTTTGATGATTAGAAAAATAAAGGGAGAAGAAATCCAATATTAATTCCCCCATTCATTCAATAAATATTTATTATTGCCTACTACTTTAGACAAAAATGTTCATGGAGGTGACATTCTAGAGTAGCAGCCAGTGAAAGAAATAAATACATAAGTAAACTTCATAGGTAAACTATAAGTGCTGTTAGAGAAATAAACAGGGAGCCAGAGAGAGAAGCAAGAGAAGAAGTCTATTTTACATAACGTGGAAATTACTTCTATGAAGAAGTAACATTCAGACTAAGCTTCAAAAGGTTTAGAAGGAATTACCCAAATGAAGAGTAGGAATTAGTATTCCAGGAAAAGGGAATATCAAGAGCAGAGGCCCAGAAGCACAAACAATGTATTTTAAGGCGTGACAGAAGTTTCTAAATCATATATTTGATAAGGGACTTATACTAAGAATATATAAAAAATACAATAATAAAAAGACAAATAACCCAAATGAAAAATGGGCACAGGATCTGCATAGTCATCTCTCCAAGGAAGATATACAAATGGCCAATAAGAACATGAAGAGTATCACTTATATGTGGAATCTAAAATATAAAACAAACTAGTGAATACAACAAAAAAGAAACAACTCACAGATACAGAAAACAAACTAGTGGTTACCAGTAGGGACATGGGGAGAGGCAATCAGAGAGGTACAAGATAGGGACAGGGGATTAAGAGATACAAACTACTGTGTATAAAATAAATAAGCTACAAATATTGGCAATATTCCCCGTGTTGTACTGAACAACACGGGGAATATTGCCAATATTTTATAATAACTATAAATGGAGTATAATCTTTAAAAATTCAAACCACAAGGAAATAGCACTTCACACCCACTAGGATGGCTAGAATCAAAACTATCAGATAACAAATGAAGATGTGGAAAAAATCAACTCTCATACACTGTTGGTGAGAATGTAAAATGGTTTAGCTGCTTTAGAAAACAGTGAGGCAGTTTCTCAAATTATCAGAGTTAACATATAATTCAGCAATTCCACTCCTAGGTATAACATTCTAGAGAAATGAAAACATGTTCATGCAGAAACTTGTACCTGCAGTTCCCTAGTGGCCAGGATTCGGTGCTTTCAGAAACTTGTACTGGAATGTTTGTAGCAGCATTAATATAACAGCCAAAAGGTGGAAACAATCCAAGTTTGTTTCACAAAATACCACATACTATATTGTTCCATTCATATGAAAGCTCAGACTAGAGAAATCTCTAGAGACAGAAAGATTTGTGGCTGCTTAGAGCTGGGTGAGGAAAGAGGGGAAAGCAAGGATACTGAGTTTCTTTCTGAGGTGATGAAAATGTTCTGAAATTTGTGGTGATGGTTGCACATACCTGAATATAATAAAAAGCACTCAACTGCACACTTTATATGGTTTAATTGTATGGTATGTTAATTATATCTCAATGAAGCTGTTTAAAAAATTTTTCAAAGACCTATATGATTGATGCAAAATATATAGGATAATTACCGTAAGAGAAAAGACAAGAGATGAAGTAAAAGACAAGCAAGATGAAAGAATGGGAAAGTAACATATTTGTTATTAGCTTTCATTCTATTTCTTAGCACAAAGGAAGGGCCTCCAGAGGGATGTATGGGTAAAGAGTGACTATTGAGGAGTTCTTAGAACATTCAAGTTTACTTACATCAGAAGTTACTAATATGTTTGAAGCTTTCAACGAGCAGCCATGGGAACTTCTAAGATCAAAGAATAGCAATCAATGCCAATGGCCTGGCAGTCAGTAACCTTGTGAGTCACTGCTGTTCTTCTGTTACCCTGTTGGCCCTGTTAGGAATACTAGAAACATACAGGCAATGACCAAAAACAAAAAACAAAAAAACCCAAAACCACCACCACCAGCAACTTATTCTCCACTTTGAAGACACCAGCCCCAACGAAGTAAATGTTTCCAAACGATTTCTTGATAAAGATAGAAATTCTACAGCAGTAAGGTATATAGGATACAGGCATAATCTAGACTGCTGATTTTTATAATTCAGCCTGAATAAACATTATAAAATAAAAAATAAAGCGAATGGAAGATGCTAGAAAGGGAAGTAAGAAGAGCTTATTTCTCATTTTATTAAGATATTTCTCTCTGATGCTTCCAATACCCAGAGTACACTATCCAACTCCTCAAGCTATTTTTATCTCCCTGTATGGAAGTACTGAATTTCCCTTCCTCCTTAGAGAAAGAAGTACCCATCCTGAACACATCAAGATGGAACATATACTAGTTGCTAGGGATGTTATAACTCGTGGGAGATCTAATTTTAGCTTAGGAAAACAAAACCAAAACAAAACAGATTGCTATCTCACAGTCTTCCTGTTTCATACGGGAAAGGAATTATGAGTTAATCTCTAGTAGTTCACCGACATGTTAACAGGTACTTGGTTTTAACCACCATACAAACCCTTCTTTCTCCGACTCCCCTTCCCTCTTTCTTATCTTCTGCACAGGAACAATAAGTTACTGTACTAACACATTTCTTCCTACTTTTCTCAACTCTCAGATAACAGAGGGATGATATTTTGGAACAGATTTTTTTTTAATGTATGATGATTTAGGTATGTTCACATATGTGACATATGTACATAAATAATATTAATCAGCTTTTAAAGGGCTTTTACATTTTAATATGGTGACCATAAAAATGAATACAAAGAAAAATAACTGAACCAAATGATGTCTCAAGATTCTTATTCACAGACGAAGATAAATCATCTAATAGCTAACACTGATGCCAAGGAACTAACAAGAGGCAATTTAACAGATGAGGAAATGCTAAGTGTAGCAAGAAGGATAAATCTAGAAGCTGGGAGACAAATTAGGTGAATGTCACCATGTGCACACAACTACAGTGATTTTTTTTCACAACAATGAAATGATATCCCAAAATATTGCAGTGCAAATGACTAGAATGACACCTATCAGAATCAGTGAATTATTACCTCCAAATCTAAAAAGCAAGTATATGAACGCTTGCTTTTAAAATAGCTATTTGTATCTTAAAGTATTAAACAGTATTTTTAAATGCATAATTAATGTTTAACTTATTGAACAGTATTTAACCAGGAACATTACTTTCAATTTAGCCTTGTATCTGCTAGAAATACGTTTGGCTCCATTATTCTCACTGAGGTTACAGAGATATCATCACTGTATTCTCTTAGGTACTGTCAAAGTCAGACATGCTTCTGATTTCCTCTCCCATTTTCTGCCATTCTTCTACAAGTACAGGGTGAGTGATAGATCAGCAATACCAGAATGACACATATTTGATTCATATTTGACTCAGTATGTACCTATGTAAAATCGCTTCCTGAGGTACCTCTTTGGCTATCCACTGACTGGTACCTAGATCATGCTCTCCTGCTTAACAAGAACCACAATAATGCCAGGACCACTATTAGGAGGAAGTATTAGGTACTGCTGTTAAATTGAGAATAACGTCTTATTCAAACACTTGTGTTTTAGGTACAAACAGAAAGGCAACTGGAAGTTGCTGTCCAATATGGTGGGAAAATATGAAGTTAAATAAAGAAAATGGAAATTGTACTAAATTAGAACATGTGACAGAAAGGCAGGCACAAATGAGTTGGGCCTTGTAGGCTATAGTGGAGTCATGAGAGGGTTTCAAGTAGAGGAGTTAAATGATCCAACCCACATTTCAGTAGCCATTCCTGTGGCTGCTGTGTTGGAAACAAACTGAACAGGTTACTACAATAATACAGGTGAGAGACGAGGGTGGTAGTAGATGAGTGAAAAGTGGTTTCATTTCTGATATGAAGGATCAAGAGCATTTGCTGACACATTAGATGTGGGGTTATGAAGACAGAAGGAGTCAAAGAAAACCTTCAGGTTTATTGCCTAAAGAAGTGGAAGCACAAAGTTGTCCTTTCTGAAATGAGGAAGCATACCAAAGGAACAGATTTTGAAAAAGTATCAGAAATTTATCTCAGACGTGTTAAATTTGATATGTTTATTAACCGTCTTAGTAAAGGTGTCAAGTAAACTGGTATAAGTACACAGTCAAGTAGAAATACGGGTTTAAGATATAAATCAGAGTGTACTGGACGGTATTTTAGTCATGAGACTAGATGAAATACCCAAAAGAGTAAGTACAGACAAAAAAAAAAAAAAAGAGAGAGAGAACTGAGCCCTGGGGCACTCCAAAGTTTAGAGGTTGGAGAGATGTGAAAGATCCAACAAAAGAGATGAAGAATTTGCCAGAAATGCAGCAGGGGGAAAAAATTAGATAATGTACTTTCTGAAAGCCAAATAAGAAAATGTTTCAAAAAAGAGAAGCATCGGGCTTCCCTGGAGGCGCAGTGGTTGAGAGTCCGCCTGCCGATGCAGGGGACACGGGTTCGTGCCCCGGTCCGGGAGGATCCCACATGCCGCGGAGCGGCTGGGCCCGTGAGCCGTGGCCGCTGGGCCTGTGCGTCCGGAGCCTGTGCTCCACAACGGGAGAGGCCACAACAGTGAGAGGCCCGCGTACCGCAAAAAAAAAAAAAAAAAAAAAAAAAAAAAAAGATAGGCATCAAACATTTTAAGTTTTAATGCTAGGTGTAGTAGGATGAGGATGAGATCTGACCTGTCAATTTAATCATGGTAGAATGGTAAGGGTGAAAGCCTGATTAGCTTTCAAGTGGATTCAAGAGAGCATGGAAAGAGAATAACTACAATATTAAGATTAGACAACTCCTTCAAGGAATTTTGCAGTAGGAGGACAGAAATGGGATTGTAGAGAGGGGAAAGGAAATTCAAAAGAAGATATTTTAAATATGGAAAAATTAACAGCATGCTTGCTGGCCTGTAGGAAAGCTACAGTGGAGATCCAAACCCACCCCCGACCCACAAAAAAGCAATAAAGAAAAAGGGAGAACTGTTAGAAGCAATATCTTTGCAAAAAAGAGGATGGAATGCAGGGCACAAATGGAGAAACGGGATTTTGTAATTAACATTTGCAGTTTTATTCATAGTAATACAAAATCTAAATTAGCACAGATGCAGCCCAGTGAGCTGACATGTATCAGGAGCACATGGAAGCTGACTGTTTCTATTTCCTCAGTTAAAAAAAAAAGGAAACAAAGTTATCATCTGATAGGAAAGACTGGGAAGAAGTTAGGAAGGTTTAATGAAAGAGAAGACTTGACAACAGTCATCTAGGGGACTAGGAGAGTAAATGGACCTGTGGACACACTGTATGACTGCCTGGCAGCATTACAGGCTTACTGGAGATTAATAACCATTCTGCAGTTATCTTCTGGGCTAGACAGAGAAGCTATTATTACTCCCTTTTCTAAATAACTTATAAGAGTCGAGCAGGGAAAAAAATTATACTCCTCTGAGCACTGATTCCTAGGAATTGATTTTTTTTTTTTTTTTCCTTCTCAGGGAACTATCCATTTAATCTTACTTTCTGATTTGTCTGCCTTGGTCATTTCAAAATAAAGCATATTTTTTAATCAAACTATTATACTTTGAAGAAACAAAGCATATTTTTTAATCAAACTATTATACTTTGAAGAAACAAACTATCTAATATGGCAGTCAAAAAGTAAGACTGACAATGAATGAATGTGCTGTTCAAAAGAAAAGATATATTTGTTTCCAAGAGAAATTTAGCAAAGGTAATGATGTTATATGGTAACAAGGAAAAGGGATGAAGGGTTGAGGCACGAAGAATGGATCATATGGTATACATCATCTTATATCTGGTGCTTAGTGAAGTACCTGATAATCAGCACTCAAGAAACATGCTCAATAAAGGAATGAGTAGGCGAATACATAATGAAACCTAAAGACAGAATGACAAAATATAAACACTGATTAAAAAGACTGAAAGTAGGAGAGGAAGACATAAAAGATTGGGTTCACTGAAAGATGCAAGTCAGTGGTAAGAGTCCAAAATGATATTCTTTCAAGAGTTTCTTCTTGAAAAATACTTAATATTGCTCCCACATCTCTGAATTAGGTCACACGAGAAAAACACATGGCAAAATTTTAAAAGTGTATTAAAAAGACAAATATTAAAAACTTTTAAAAATCCCTCACGTTCTCTTTCCCTAACCTAGGTAGATAGAAAAAAAATAGAAATTTGTCTCTACGCCAATTGTGAGATACATAGTGTATATCTTAAACACTGGATAGAAATAAAAACATGTATCAATTGATGGCCTCTTTTGATTAAGGTAAGTAAACACTAGGAAAAGTAAATGGCTTATGAAGCCTCACAAAGAAGAAAAATTTCTTATTTTTCAACAATCACTCTGTGGAATCTAACCTACATGAAATGAATTATATACCTTATTTCTTTCCAATGCAAGTTTGATAGTACGACAAGGAGATCATGTTGATATTAAGATTTAACTTCTCAAATTAATGGTTTAAAATCTTCATATTTCATCTTAGAATCCTCAAGTCTAAAAACTGCTTGAATTTTTATTGCTCTTATGATAAAAGTCTAAATACCTGAACTTGAGGTACCCTGGTCTTACGGCTGAACTTGGCTTACCTGCCTAAGTCTTATCTCTGGTCACTCTTGTCCTCACATTCCAAATCTCATACATCCTTGAACTACTCATGGTTCTTAATACAATTTGCTCCTTTTAGTCTCACTGCTGTTTCCTCTGTCAAAAATGCTCTTCTAATACCCAGAAAACACCTACTTCACGTCTCACTTTAAACTCAGTGTTCTTTGGAAGAGCATCTGCTTATGTGCTACCCTAGCAGGCTACACATTTTTCTATATATTTAGTTCCTATTACACGGCACTACCATACAATTGTCTAATTATTTGAATGTATTCCCTAAAAGGTCATAAATATCAGAATTTTTATTATATTTATATAATTTATATTTTAAGTCCTGAGCACACAGGACTTACGTATGGCACACAGATATTAAAAAATATTAATCTGTTGAATAAAGTTCTATGTATCGAGAATTAATTCATCAAAAATCACTAATTCCCTTTTTTAAAACAAAAAAAGGTTCTGATAACTATTCGGCATCATACAAATATTCATTTAGTAAGGAACATGTGAAATAATGAAAACTTACAAAGAAACAGACATATATGTATTCAGGTATACGAGCTGAATGAAAAATAGTATTAATCTCCCTTCATAATACTTTATCTTTTTTCAAATCATAACAAAAAGCAGCAAAACATGGCACTTGATGGTAAACGTTTTACCTTGTTTTAGATCAGCATTTCTCGCAACACTGTCTGACAAATAGCAGTTTGGTAAAGGGTAAGATGAAAACATTGGCCAAGGATATGGATCATCACCCTAAAAAAGAAGCAAGACAGATGACTTTAGGAAGCAGTTTAATATTAAATTTTAAGACTTTCTGAAATATCACTTAAATTGGCTTTTGTTTCATAAATTCCAGAGTTGTAGCATAACTAACCAAAAGCTATCTGACATTATAATTCAACACTCTAATGGATACTAACTAAAATGAAATATAGAAACATTAAATAAGTACTAAAGACAAATATGATAACTTGTTGTAGCAACTAGATTGCTCACAAAACTATTTCTCTTGTGCTGTCAATCATTTCTAGCTCACCATTCTTGGAGTGAAGTACTTAATATAACAACAAACAACAGTAAAAATAACAAAAAAAAAAATCCCTTCAAGAGAAAACCAAACTCTATGGATACTGATGAAAGGAGAGGTACTCAATATAGCCAATGAAACACAATAAGAATTAGTCATCTAATAAAAATCAGGTATCATGAAGGAGAAATTAAAAGTGAAAAAATTTTAATATGTGTTCAACGACACACAAGGAAAATGACAAGTTTTTAATAAAAGAATATCCTACTCCGCAACACAAACTACCACTCATGACACCTTGCCTTGAAGAATGCTATTTTCATTAGAAAGTGTTTACTTGCATCCTAAAGTTTTTCTAGTAACAAAAGTTCAATTCTGTGATGTGGATATTTGGAAGTTGTTTATTGTCACTTGAGTTGGCTACCTTGCTTCAAAATGTCAGAAAAACATTCCCCCCTCCTCTTTACCCCACTTACCTTCTCTAGTATCCTTGGAGGCAAAATTCGTTCCATTGGCCCACCAATAAGATTTATTCTAACAAGAACATGATTCCTCTCCACTGATAAGCTATCAATTATAAAATCTCTGAAAAATAAATATATCAATTGTTACTGCCTTAATTGAATATGATTTTATTTTAAGATCATGTCAGTGGAATGTAGAGGAAAAAAAGCAATACAATTTCTATAGAAGAGTCTGAAAAATTCACTTTTTATCTTACAGCTTTCTTAGCTACAGAGCAAAGAATTGGAGATATAATTGATATAATGAGATGAATGAGATTAAGAATATTTCCTTGATAAATGTCACATGTTAAAAAGAAATGGGATTAAGATGTGCATTATTTCCACAACAACTCTATCACATTTTTAGTCAAAGTTCCCTTAAGTTCCAGACCCAGTGTCTTAATTCAAATTCTAAACTTTGTATCCTCCACACTTCCTGAAGCTGTTAATACTATCCTTCTATATCAAACCTAGAGTATTCAGTAATGTAGCCTGGTATTCTGTACTATTTTTCCAAGGTCTAGCTAGGGTGGAGGCACACTTTTTTAAAATTACAGACACAAAAACAATGCCAACTATTGAATGTGCATTCAAGATATGTCAACCAAATCAAGGTAATGGTAAGTATGACATATTAATAGAAAAAAGTTTTCAAGGTATTACCATAACCTCATTTTGCAATAATCAGAATTTATAACTATGAACTAACATAATTAAGAGAATGAAGTAAAAATTGCCTCTATAAGGGACAGAAAAATCAAACGTTTTGTTTAATGGGTCATCTTTCACATGAGTCTGAATTTAAAGCTGATACAACTTAATAAAGTTAGGACTTAACTAAAAAACAAAAAACTAAACAGAAACTTAGAAAGTAGTACTCTGTAAGCTGTCTCCAAGAACACTGTCTACAATCTTTTTAACTGTGACATTTATGCTTTATTGCTTTTCACTCTTATTTAAATCTACTGAATTCAGATAATGGAAAAACATTAAATAAGCTGTACAGAAAATTACTGTCTCAACAGAACATCTGTAAAGAAAGTTGTTATTGTCTCTTATTTATTTATTTATTTATTTTTTACCTGTGACTGTCAGAGGTCTCTAAGGTATTTTCTTCTTGAGCATTTAGTAACATTTCAGATACTTGATATTGAGCCTCCAATAGGAGAAGAGTGTCTAGATCACAGCATACCACACTCAATAACCTAAATAAAAAGGAACAATAAGAGTTTATAAAATATATCCTAAAAGTTTAGAAACTTTCTTGGTGTCTCAAACCAAGAGACATGGAAATAAAAATTTTGTAAGAAAAATAAGGTAGTTATTTCAGATATATTTTTAATCATTTTGAATAATTGACTTCAAAAGTTTTTCTAATTGAAATATCATTTAAAAACCATGGTATTTCTAATCTAGTTAAAAAATTTATCTAAATTTAGGAATAATAAATTTTCTTCTCAACTGATACTTAATTTAAAAATTAATTAGGGAACATTAGCAAATCTATAAAAACTACAAATTGCTACCACTTTTTACTCAATTAAATACAGAAGGAACGACAGAATCATTTTGCTACCAATCCAGGAAATATTTATTAGGTGAAATGTCAATGGCTAACTTTATAATTGTCAGATAAAGCTGAGAACACTGGAACACAATGATCTATCTTAACATTACTAAAAGTAGAAATCATGTAGCTCCTATTATGATGCAAGAGCATGTACAGTGAGTGCACCATCTACAAAATATTCTTGCCAAAAAAACGGAACCTGAAACTAACCAATCCTAGATATCTCATTATCAGTTTATACTGATACAAGGCTCAGAGAAATATGTAAAAAGACGCCACAAGAGGGAAATAGTCAACATGAAAACCAGAATTTGGAGAATTCTACACATTATATATTTCTTCTGGAAAAAAAAACGGTTCATAAAAAAAGAGGGGATAAAGGAAGTTATAAATTAGAAAAATAAAATGGATGTGAAGATTTTGTTTTGATCATGATTCAACCAAAAACTGTGAAAATGCATTTTGAGTCACACAGGAACTATCTCCAAGGTATGTTAAGTAAAAAATAAGGCACAAGATGTGTATAGTGGTAGCATTTGAACCAAAATGGAGAAACATTTGAATACATATTTAAGTACATATTTGTTTTTACGTAGAATCCCTCTCCAAAGACAAAAAAGAAACTGGTAAGAGTTGTTAGCTTGGGGTTGGGGGGAGGTAGGGTGGTTGGAACCTGACAGATTGAAGGGAATATATACTTCTCACAGTATATCTTTTACAGTGTTTGAATTCTGGTGCAATCACATGTTTTATCTAATCAATAGCATCCATAAATAGAAAAATGTTTGGTAGATGCATTTAATAGTCAAAAATGGCAATTCAACATCACTCCCCAGAACTTGGCTAAAATAACCAAATGTATCCAAAACTAAGGGAAAATCTATTATCAATTTAGAGAAATGTTCCATACTTAGTTTATAAAAGTAAAATCATTTGTGCTAGATAAAATGAAAAAAATACTTAGACTTCTGGTTTAAAGATGGTAGTGTAAGTTGGTATTTCCCTTTTCTCAGCCTAGAAATAACCCCAAGGATTGAGAAGGAAGGAAAAGATCATAAAAATATTTAGCCACAAAATGAGCTGAAGGACAGTTAAGGGCAATCAAAATTGGGCAAAGACCACTATGGGAAGGAAAGAAACTAAGAAAGGATGTCACGGCTGCCCATGAACAACAGAATTAATTTCTCAAAAAAATTCATAAGAACAAAATTTCAGAAATGAGGAGTATACTCAGATGAAAGTCTCTGTTTACAACAGTGGAAACAGGATACACGAGACAGAGGAAGGAAGATCCCTGGTCCTATTATGGTTCGTAGTAATAGAAGAAACAAGGTAGAACATGGAGTCACAGACAAATCAATTATTAGTTATTGGTTACAGGTTATAGAGACAATTATTAATAATTAAAACTGACTACACGCATAGTGAGATTGGCAGGGACAACACAAAAACATGCACAGACTGAAAACTCAGGCCCACAGAAAAAGTTCAACTAACTGGGAACATGACCATAACTTCTCTTCAAGCCTCCTATAAACAGCTGATGATGAAAAAACTCACACCGCTCCAAAAACAATACCACAGGATGCATACAAAGGTGCTCCAAGAAAAAGGAGGAAATAACAGGATGAGCAGATGGCAAATACAAACACACAGGGCAGCCATTATACACTCCAAAACTATGACCAAATAATTGTCTGTGAATTCTTTAAGTTATATAAATGTATCAAATCAACAGGTTGTATAACTTACAGAATGTTATACTGCAATTATCTCTCAACTGAAAAGCTTAATAAAGCAGTAGTCTCCAATAAGCTCTTTGCACAAAGTAGAGCTGTATAAGCACCGGAAAGAAACAGCAAAACAACCAGAAAAGATAAAACATGAACTGGCAGAGCTAAGGAAAGCAGAAGAACAAAAGTGTCACAGAAATTAATGCACAATTAGAAATAGCAAAAAAGAACAGATGCTGCTAAAAGCACAATAAATGATACAGGGAACAGAATGAGAGTGTGAAAAACATAATGAAAATAAAGAGTTTAAATTATTGATTTCTTGAAGAGAAAACAGAAATAACCTAACAGGATACACCTTTAGAGATACTAGTCAAATTCCACAAGAAAAGCAACCATGACAGCATGTCCAGGGTAAACTGAACCAAAAGCGTCAACGCTGAGACAGAGCTATTAGACTTAGAGAAAGAACCACTGCGGTATCCAGGGAAAAAGATAAGTCACTAACAGAGTTGGAGTTGGGGGGAAGGGAATCAAGCTGTTCTCAGATATACCCACAGCAACATTCAATACCAGCAGGACAATGAAGCAATACTGGGAGGAGGTCTAACACCAGAGAGTAACACACATTACAAAGTTGTGATAATTTTAAAAGTGTAGTAATAGCATGAATAAACAAAAGAAAATTCAAACAGATGCAAATGTATAGAGGAATTTAAAATATGTCAAAGGCAGATAGAATTTCCTGGTGGACGGAATATGTGGAGCAAAAAGAAGAACGATACCAAGGATGACTTCAGATGTTCTGTTACAAAAATAAGAAGGATCAAGTCGTCACCAACTAAGTAATAAGGCTTTAAGTTATAAAGGTTTAGGGAGGACCTGATAACCTTTCTACTTTCTTTAGATTACTAAATCAGTGAACAGGTAATGAAAATAACCTCAACATCCTCTAGTTTATGATTTGAAAGAGGAGTCTATAAACTCTAGATGGACAATGAGATGATCCAAGGTGAATCAGAGTAGCTCTGAAAGCAGATACATGCCTGAACTGAATTTTCATTAGAGAATGAGTAAACAGAAACTTTAACAAATGATGTAAGACTTTTAAAATCCTACAAGTAGTAGGAATAATGTAAGGTTAGCAAATTTGATCCAGCAGTAAATTAAAAGAATAGCATACTGTGATCAAGCACAGTTCATTCCAGGAAGAAAAGGATAGTTTAATATTAAAACATCTCCTGATATAATTCATGATATCTATATGTAATAGAAAATATATAATCATCTGACCTGATGCTTGAAAGCTACTTAATTTAAGATTCAACATCCACTCTCTACTCCCTGTCCTCCAAAAAATAGCATTCCCATTAAGGTCATGAGAACAGAAAAACTGTCCATTATTTAGCATTGTTTTAGAAGTTTAAGCCAATGCAAAAAAGAAAAGAAAAAGAGGAATGCTATCTGAAAGGAAATAATGATGTTCATTATTAGAAGATGATAAAACTGTTTATTTGGAAACTACCCTTCCCCATGACATAAAGTTCAATTTACTTGATTTTAAGAAATATTGGTTGAATACCTACTAAGTGCCTATTACTGTTTTAAATGCCAAGGATACCTCACTGAACACACATGCACAAAAGTCTCAATCTTTATGGAATGCTAAATACTAGAGGAGGGGGACAGTGAACAACAACAACAACAAAAAAACACAGCATGGATACAACTAAAGCAGGGAAGTGAATAAGGAGTTGTAACGAGAGCAGTGGGGATAGATCACTGTATACAATTTCAAATAAGGTAGTTAGGAAAGACCTCATCAAGAAGGTGACATTTGAGTAAAGACCTAAAAGAAATGAAGAAACAAGCCATGGAGCTATCTGAGAGAAAAATGTTCCAAGGCAGAGCAAACTGCTTGAGCAAGGGACTGAAGGTTGAGAGCACGACTGGCATGTTTGTAGAACAGTATGCCATTCTCACTGGAGTCTCTCAACTCTGCTGGCTTTGAAGAAGCAAGCAGCCATACTGGAGAAATCCATGTGGCAAGGAACTACAGGTAGCCTCTAAGAATTGAGGGCAGACTTCAATTAACAAAGCTGCAAGGGCTCTAGCCTCTAAGCAGCGAGAAAACATGACCCTCAGTCCTAAAACCATGAGGAACTACATTCTGCCAACAATCTGTGAGTTTGGAAACAGATACTTTCCTGATTGAGCTTCACAAGAGATCACAGCCCCATCTGACACCTTGATTGCAGCCTTGTGAGACTGTGAACAAGGAACCAAGCAAGCTAAGGTGTATGTAGACAGAAACTGAGGTAGGTGTGTGATGTTTTAAGCCACAAAGTTTGTGGTAAGAGTTCAACAAAATGTCTCCACTAACAACCTAAAAGCATTTAAAGGAGAATAGTTAAATGAATTAATAATTGGTATATCTATATAGTCTCAGACGTTTATCTCAGACATGGTGCTTACCGTGTTCTAAATTTATGTGACATATTTAGCCTCACAATAACTCCAAGGAAGGTAGAGTTACTATCTCCATTTCACATATGAAGAAATGGAGGCATAGAGAGGTTACAAATCTTGTCTAAAATCACTTTGACAATGTGGTTCCAGAGCCCATGCTCTGGAACCACTGGGTGATGTTGCCACATACTGTAGTATATACTGGGGAACATAAGGCTACCAATATTAAACTAACAAAAGATATATAAGACCTATGATAAAAACCCCAATGTCCTAATGAGAGTAATTAGAGAATACTTAAATAGAGATATATACAATATTTACAGATTGGAAAACTCAGTATTAAAAGATGTCAGTTCACTAACTATTTATCTGTAGATTCAATCCAAGGATAATTAAAATCCCAGTGGGCTGGTTTGTGTGACAAGATGATTCTAAAATTTGTATGGAAAGAAAAGGACTAAAAGTAGGCATGATATTTTTGGAAAAGAACAAAGTGGGAACAATCACCCTATCAATTATTGTAACATATTATAAAGCTATAGTAATTAACAGAATCTAATATTTGTACAAGGATGAACAAAAACCAACTGAATAGAATAGGAAGTTCAGAAACATACCTTTGAATATTTAGATACCTTTTCTGTAACACACAAAAAATTAGGTATATGTATGCACACAGAGATATGTAGCTAATGTTCCACGTGTAGTAGGGTTGTTTATAATAGCCCAAACTAGAGAACTATAAGTATCTCAAACGTCTGCTAGTAGCATAATATATAAACAAAACACAGTATACTCATGCTATGGAATATCATATAGCAATGACTATTGACCTTAGAAACATAATGCTACATATAAAAGGTCAGATATCACAGAGTATACAGTCTATGCTACCACTAAAATAAAGCCCCAAAAGCAACAAAATTAAACGTATTTTTTTGAAATACATAAGTAAGTAGTAAAAATATAAAATAAAGTAGTAAATACCATAAAAGTCAGAATAGTAGTTATCCATCAGGGAGATGGGAGGCAGTCATGATCAACAAATGCATAGTACTAGTAAGTTCTCTTTGTTTACTTGACTGGGATTTTATGTAGACATTTATTTTACAACACTGTGTTAAATTTATGTTTATATTTTATGCAGAATTTATATTTTTAATATTTCATAAAAAACGTGTTATGCTTGGGTGGATAATGGGAAAAAGTATAGCATTATATCTATAAGAAATATAAACATGTGTGCAATAAATGAACAAATCGAAAACACCAATAAAACAATGCATACTTTAATAATTATGCATAAAAGCCTTGATAACAATGAGTGCCATTTACTACTCAATCATGTAATCATCTAATAAACCGATCTTAATGTTTCATTAATTATATCAGCATATTTGTATAAGCTAGCAGCTACAGTAAACATGGAAGAAAAAGCCACTTGAGTAAGACCATCTTTTTAGCCTAACCATGAGGCTAGGTTTACAAAGTGAATTGGAGTGTTGTGTGCAGATTATTTTATATCCATTAATTTTTAAAAAGTGACCATAAAAACATGTCTCAAAACTTACATATTATTAGGCTTACAAGTAAATTGTGAAGTTTACGTTTTGTTGGCCCCAACCCAAATTTCCCGAAGTTAAGAAAAAAATCTGCTGCTTATTTCAAATATAAAGTTATATCAAGAAGTATTCCAAAGAAAATCAACAATTATCCAAGATGAATCCGATTTCATTACTGGATAAGTACTTTAATGGTATATTTTCAGTTTTTTATAGACAGATAAAGTATTAAAAATAAAGTTAATGTAAAGATATCAATGGTAAGCTTCACAGAAGAAATTTCAAAGTGTTTGTGAATATGTAGGTGTACCTCTCTCTCAGAACACAGTTAAAATTAGATGGAGTCTACCTACCCCAGGCACAAACCCCCTTAGGTTGTTAGGTGTTATAGGTTAATTTTATCAAAATAAGAGAAGTTTCTGTACACCAAAAGACAGACAGTAGTCACAGACCTTCTGTTCATTCTCTATTTCATACAATCCTAAGCAATGTGCAAATATGACCCACACTATTATAGCCTTATGGTTCCCAGGAACCCAAACAGTCTAGCACTCAGGGATATGGTGTTGCTGTTTGAAGGTGGTGAAGACCTAAGAGTTTGTCTGCCTACAGCAAAGCTTTTGGAGGCATGACATGACTATTTAAAGTGAGGAAGGATTCAGACCCCTGTAGTAACTCCATGAAAGCATTTGTATACCTGTGGTGATATTCAATCAAATCTACTACCTTATTTGAGTCAGGTTTATTGATGACATCTAATAACAGCTTTCTCATCTCACCTCAGGCACTGAAGGCTAAGTCCCTATCTTTATTAGACATTTTATGCTGCATTGCTCAGTCTGCACATGTTTCCTGCCTTAGTGTATCTGTTCATTATATGTAACAAAAGACAGAAACAGGATGAAGTCTCCTTACGAGAGTAAATTAACAAAGCCTCTAACTGGGAAGATACTGCTAATTTGGCCAATGTGAATACCAGGAGCAGTCTGCTTTCACTTATCATGAAAAACTACTCTATCAAAGATATGTTAACTGGACCTAGGTGAAAAGGAAGTAGCTGGCATTCTACATGTTTCAATAAAAAAAAAAAAATGTATATATATATATATATATATGTGTGTGTGTGTGTGTGTGTGTGCGCCAGAGAGTGAGAGATCCAAAAAACTGGGACATTTCATTGGCATCTCAGTGAAGTTTCTGAGTTCTAGTGGTCTAGAATGTCAAGATATCACATGCAATATACATGATGTATTATTAAATCT
This sequence comes from Kogia breviceps, assembly GCF_026419965.1. Classification (NCBI taxonomy): domain Eukaryota; kingdom Metazoa; phylum Chordata; class Mammalia; order Artiodactyla; family Physeteridae; genus Kogia; species Kogia breviceps. The sequence goes on from NC_081322.1 coordinate 52,205,294, forward strand.
TATACTATTTACCACCAAGGAAGTGACATAATTCATGATTTTAGCCTCTGTGAGTTTTAGAAGCAACACCTACAATATTTGGGTATGCTTCTCTGATTTATATCAACTAACCCCTAACTATCAACTTTATGTGACCTAGAGGGCAGAGTAAGATCTGAGACAGGCTCCAAATCTAGAACCTCTATCACTTGAGACTTTAATCCAGCAGATTCAATGTTCAAACTTAATGGCTGATTAGATACTATACGGAGCTTCTAGCAAGGGGCAATACAAGATACACACATGGTCTCCTAACATTTTGGAGCAAATCCACATTCTCTTGGTTAATATTCCTGTTTTATGATCCTTATTTGATAAACAATGTCTAGCCCCTGCCACCATGGCTACTTTGCTCATAAACACAGCTGAGTAAGCACTAGGGTAGCTGGGGAAAGAGGCTGACCCAAACAAAAGGGATTATTTTACCTCCTTTGCAGAAGGAGAGATCACAGCATTGACATGAGTCAAAAATATTCCCTCAATCTGAGTGTATTCTCAGACGATCATCTATATACCTCTTCCACCAATCTTCTTAAACCAATCCTCCAAGTGCTTGGAATAATACCTGACACACAGTAAGCACTGTTGTATTTGACATTATCATTACTATGCTTTTGTAGAAAAAATCTTGAGATATATCACTGATAAATACATAGGGAAAAACTAAGCAGATGGAAAAATAATGCCTTATTCATGCTAAGAAAAACAAATTTGGGGAGGAGAGGAAATTGAATGACAACATATCTCTTGAACTGATAATAACATTTAATCTTTTTCAACACAATACCCCTTCCCTTAGCTGCACTTGTCTCTGATTCACGATTTCCAGAAGGTAAATCTCCAATGTTCTGCTGAAGTTGGGAAGAACAGTAACCTAGGTTGAGTGGGTAGGAATTGAGAGAATGTGAGGGCATATCTAAATCTTATAATTTGAACTAATCCTATTATTGAAAATCTTAGACTTTCACACCTAATCCTCTATTTTCATCTCCATTTTCAGTGATGTCTCTAATTCCTAGTATTTCTATAATACTGTGATAAAAAGTTGCTTCTGGGCATTCCCTGACAATTTACTTTTAGCTTTGTCGATCTACTAAATCAGTTACAACTTACCCATTTGTTTTGTAGCTCCCGACATTATATTGTGGATATCTCCATCCCACAATCCTTTCTGAAAAAAGTTATCTCCATCAAAACATGGGAGTAAGCCAAGAAATAGGAAATTAAATCCCAGGTAAAAGAGAATCCAACTCAGAAGAGAGAAGAAGCAATTCCCAGGATGACGGTGAAGGGAAATCCCAGGAAGGCTGATATATAAGGTTAAAAGATCCTCCAGTACAAACACGTGATATCAGAAAACAAGATAAAATATGTCCTTTAGTTTATTATTCACAAATATGAAGAGGACATAGTCCCTGCCTTCAAGAATGTAAAAACCTTGAGACTATAAAATATAATTGGACAGAATGGTTACAAGGCCCTTGACATTTATATTGCAAAACAGCAGTCCCCAACCTTTTTGGCACCAGGGACTGGTTTCGTGGAAGACAATTTTTCTATGGACTTGGGGGCGGGGGGGGGGGAATGGTTTCAGGATGATTCAAGTGCATTACATTTACTGTGCACTTTATTTCTTTTATTATTACATTGTAATATATAATGAAATAATTATACAACTCACCATAATGCAGAATCAGTGGGAGCCAAGAGCTTGTTTTCACTTGCCACTCTCTGATAGGGTTTTGATATGAGTCTGCAAGCAACTGATTTATTATGGTCTCTGTGCAGTCAAGCCTCTGCTAATGATAATGTGTACTTAGAGCTGCTGCCCAGCGCTAGCATCACTGCTTCAGCTCCACCTCAGATCATCAGGCATCAGAGTCTCATAAGGAGTGCGCAACCTAGATCCCTCACATGCACAGTTCACAGTACAGTTTGAGCTCCCGTAAGAATCTAACGCCGCTGCTGACCTGACAGGAGGCGGAGCTCAGGCGATAATGCGGGCAATGGGGAGTAGCTGTAAGTAAGTAGCTGTTTTTCTAAGCTACACTTAGTAGCTCGCTTACTGCTCATCTCCTGCTGTGCGGTCCGGTTCCTAACAGGCCACAGACAGGTCGGTACCAGGGGTTGGGGACGCCTGTTGTAAAACAATGCAATGTATGGCTCAGGAATTATATTCTCTGGAACCAGACCATCTGGGTCCAAATCCCAGCTTCATTAATTACTAGGCGTGTCATCTTAAAAGGCTTAACTTCTGTGGCTCAGCTGAGTCCTTTTAAAACAATGAAGCTAATTAGAGTACCTATTTGATAGGGTGATTTTAAAATTAAGAGATTTAAATGTGAAACTAATACCAGTACCTGGGACATAATGAGCACTATACAAGTGTTACGCAGCAGCAGAGGTAGTGGGTTTTTTTGTTTGTTTGTTTTTTAGGACAGTCTGGAAATACATTAGTAGATACACAGAAAATGGAGCAAATGGGAAAAAGCCATGCAATTGTTAACTTCAGAAAAAATAAAGTAGGAAAAAGGAAATAGTTATAGTATACTACTTGGCCCATAAATGAATAATATTTATATAGACACAACAATGTAAACTTTCAATAGTGATTTAATCAAGATTGTGATGAAACTATATAGCAGGGAGAGAGGGAGAACAGAGGAAACCTAAGTCCTAAGACTCAAAATTCTTTAACACAAGAGATCAGGAACTTCCCTGGTGGTCCAGTGGCTAAGACTCGCATTCCCAAGGCTGGGGGCCCGGGTTCGATCCCTGGTCAGGGAACAAGATCCCACATGTCATAACTAAGAGTTCACATGCCACAACTAAAGAGCCCACATGCTGCTACAAAGATCCCGCACGCAGCAACAAAGATCCAAAGTGTTGCAACTACGACCCAATGCAGCCAAATAAATAAATAATTTAAAAGTATTCAAAAAAGACAAGAGATCAAATTTAAATTTCAAAAATCAAGACATAGTATAAGCATGTTATTTAAAAATCTAGAGGTGATTACCCAAAGAAACAATTCAAGGACTTGAAAGTGGCAGCCTCTGAGGAGTGGGAGAAGGATAAGTAGAGGATTACTTATTTTGCATTCTTAAAACCTTTCCCATACTCTCTGCCTGTTTAAACTATATACATTTATTGTCTTAAATAAACAAAAAATAGTGTTTGGTAGATATCAAATAGACCATGAACTAATACCTTTCTCCAGCTGCTCTGACAAAAAAAGATTAACAAAGACTCTGCTGGAATTGGAAAGTGAAGTTAAGCCGCACAGAATCTGCACTTTACTCAGTCCTTTGCTTCTGCTCAAATAATTAAAATAAATATTTGTTTTCTAAGCTTTAAATCATCTTTCTAAGAAAGTTATTTTCACCTCGTTAAATTTTATCTGTAATGTAACTGAATCAATATGATTTAATTTTGGTCATAAAGAAATGTTTTGGGTAAAGTTACGAAAAATTTAAATGCCAATTTAACATTCCTAATGAGTTTGTCTTCACTAGAAACCTGAAATAAAATTCTTCCTGAGGAAAAGACTTAGGTGCAAACCATAGGAAACTGGTATTACTGACCTACAAAAACAGAAGTATTCTCAAGGGAAAACAAAAAACAAAAAAACCTAAGTATATTCAGTCAGAACTCCAGGGCAAAGAACTGTTAACCAGAGTTACCAGAATCCTAAAACTTGCAGGACTGAATGCTAAACATTAAGACTATAATTGGTTACTGCTCTTAACAGATAACAATATGTTGTTATATACTTATTAAGAATATAACATTAACTTTATATTGACCCTGTAAATTTTGAGATATTCTTATGTTTTATGTAATATTATAAAATATAAGCACACTAATTAAAGAATTCTTATGCACTGGATAAAAAAGGCTCTTAATATGTATCATTCTATAACCCCAAATAAATTACAGACATCTGACTTATCACTACACACAGATGCACAAAGTGCTGATGCTCACCAGCAGACATCAATATACCCTTGAATATGTACCAGTTAGCATAATCTAGTTACAAGCAAAGATAACTAGGCCAGATTGTTTTTGTTAACAATGTGATCAAGCTATGAGGTGAACCAGCTCACACTAACCATACTGTGAGCCTCTGTGAGGTTCCCTGTGAGGGTGGACTTGAGGAAGGTCCATTTGCCTTGAATGAGTCAGGATGCTGAGAGTTCTGCAGCTGAGCCATAGGCCCCACTTTCGTGGAAATAGGCATTTTTACATCATTGCAAAGCTGGATTTTCAAATACCACACACTCTATAATTTTTCTTTCCCTTACCTCTTCCTCCCCTTCATCCTCAGTGACTTAAAAATTGCAAAGTCATGATGCAAAGGTCTATGATTCTTTATCCATAAATCTTAGGACCAAGAATTTAAATTCTTAAGCATTTAGCAACAAAATACAGTGTACACAGAGTCCAGAGCAATACCTCATAATCAAGCATATTAATATTTCTTTGGCAAAATATATTGATATTTAAATTAGGCAGGCTATGTAAAGACTACAAAGAATCTCATCACTTCAGGTAAGGTTAGATGCAGATAGCAAGTAAGTTCTTAGAATTTTAGAATTTCAAATCAGAAATTGTGGCACTTGAGGCAGGATAATGCCAAGTTAACACACATTATAATATTCAAAAGTTTAAAGGAATCTGTGCCTATAATGCATGGTATATAGAAATTTATTTTTAAAATCCAACCAAACATCTCTGAATTTCAATTCATTTCTGGAAGTGAAAATCAGTGTCTCCTCAATATGAATGTTTATTTGAACGGTTTCAAGGAATAAACCAATCTCTGAAATTTGGGCCTAATCTTTTCACTTGGTTTGGAATGTATCCTGAATATGGCAGACCTCCCATAAGTTTGCTGATAACCCAAATCAAATCTCACCACCAGAAAAATTCTGTTCTTAATTACTATATTCTTTGTATGTCACTTTTTAAATTTTTTTTGGCTGCAGTGGGTCTTCGATGCTGTGCATGGGCTTTCTCTAGTTGCGGCGAGTGGGGGCTACTCTTTGTTGCCGTGTGCAGGCTTCTCATTGGGGTGGCTTCTCATTGCAGAGCACAGGCTCTAGGCACACGGGCTTCAGTAGTTGTGGCACGGAGACTCAGTAGTTGTGACTCTTGGGGGTCTAGACTTCAGGCTCAGTAGTTGTGGCACACGGGCTTAGTTGCTCCAAGGCAGGTGGGATCTTCCTGGACTAGGGCTGGAACCTGTGTCCCCTGCACTGGCAGGCAGATTCTTAAACCACTGTACCACCAGGGAAGTCCTGTATGTCAGTTTTCAATTATCATCATCATATCATTAATGTGAGCAGACAGGCACTTGTCCAGGCTACCAGAATGGCTGTGAAGTTTACTCTTAGCTATCATCTCTACTTGAATGAAGTCCAAGAATGTTCTTTGTTTACCTCATGCTTGCAGTCACAAGCCTCCTCTCCACCCTGCCACTTTTTCCTAGTATTTCTTTCTTTAATACGCTGAAACAACGCATATCTAATAACAGTTTAATTACTTCCATATATGCATCACCATAAATTCCATGTTATACTTTTATAAACTCTAATCAAATACATTGTGTGTGTATATTTTACTTAACCAAATGATACAAAAATCTAATACAAAAGATTTCCTTCTGATTAGTACACACAAACGAGCTAGTAAAAATTCAATACCAATTCCCTGCATGCTGATCAAAAACAAGAATGAGACAGGAATTACACACATACTAACCACACCTCCAAATCAGGAGCTTAAAGTTTCTGATACCTATAACCATATTTGAAGAGTAGAAAACAGAACAGGGTCAGTTTGCCAATAAAACTCTACATGAGCAGCAAAGAGTGAGCAAGGGCTGTGGAGAGCCTGCTCACTAGCGCTATGTACCAAATTGATGTCTCAATTTCAGAAAGTGCTCTGGGATCTCCTGAAGCTGGAAGTTAGTTCAGATTTCTGTAAGTACAAACAGAGTATAGCTTTTGAACATACAAGTTTGCTGAACTTGTGTGGTATGCATATCCAAATGTTCAATAAAATTTGGACATATAATCAAGAGAAAGCTTAGGGATAGATACACAGATATAGGGTTAGCCGGTAAAGAAGTGAAAATTGAAGCCACTGTAGGAAAAAAAAAAAAAAAAAAAAAAGGAAAAAGGACTAAAGACATACTCTACAACTCAGTTGGAAAGGTAAGTAGTAGAAAAGGAAAAGTCAACAAAAATGATTGGTCTCTATTTCTGGAATCCTTTTTATCAAAGTCATAGAATTCTCCCCAGCAGACCATATACAGCAGTATAGCACTTGGTAGTTCAGTAACTATTTTCTCAATGAATGAACCAAATGAAAGGAAAAAGTGTCGAAAGTGGGTAGAATATAAAATGGTACAGAAAAGTCAAGTAAAATGAATCATAGAAAGAGGGCAGATAGAAATACATAAGGTTTGAAAATATGCCTACACTTGAACTAAGCAAGCCCATTTCTAAAAATAAGTTTTAAAGAAATAATTATGGAGAGAGAGATTTCTGAAGATGTACAATAAAAAATTTAAAATAAGCTACATGTATAAAAAATAGAAAGTTGGGATTTATCCATGTACTGAAATATTATTTAGTCCTTTAAAATTGTGATATAGATAAATACTTATAGGTATGAAAGAAAAATTTAAAATAATTAAGGTAGTTTAAAAACAGTAAGCATATTTTTCAAAAAAGTATGTTCAGCCAAAGGAAATATAGGCATGAAGAGGTTAGTGGTGGCTGTCTTTAAAAGGTGTGAGTTTTCCCTTAAGAGGATAATGAGTATTGTTTTCTTTTGTTTTCATTATATTCCAATTATTCTATATAAACAGGAATTCTTTGATTAAATAAGAATTCTAATCAGTTACTGATATCTTCGATTAGCAACAGACCATTTGATTATTTAAATTAATTTAATAGAATATGATTAAATATTGGATGTGCATGTGTGTATTTCCAAAATCCAAAATGTGGATAGTTTTGCAGTCATATTATACTCTAATTTCCAATGTTAAAAAAAGATTACAAGAGAATTTTAAAATTATTTCTTATTACCAGTGTTTAGCATCTGGATCACTGGAAATAAATAATTTGGTGATTTGTTGTGATGGAATATTAACACTTGTCTATGTTCAAGATAACCAGCCTGTTTCTAAACTGAAAAACAAATGTATATTTCACTTTTCCTCTTAAAGTCATCTTGCAGGTCAAACTTTTTACAAAGTTAGTTATACATAAAACTGTTCATTATACTATGTATAAAACTTACTGATTAATAAATATAAAATAACTAAAAAATAAATAAATAAATAAATAAATAAATAAATAAATATAAAATAACTGAAACAGAAAATGATTAATTTTAAAGGCTATTCTTTAAATATAGATTCCTGAGTTTTGCTTTGTAGAAAATTAACAAATAAGCCACATTAGGGCTTCAAGTAAAGAAGTAATAGGTTTTAGGAGAACAATATTAACATTTTAAACCATATTAAATTTTAATGTGTATAATTAAGAATGACTACCTAAGATTTAAGATGTTAAAAATAAGCAATTCTACAGTCTATAACTAAAATTTTTAGTTTGATATAAAGAAAACTATTAATATTAAATAATGATGTGATTCTTTCTCTGTAAGATACACAGTTTTCATACGGAAATAAAATATTCTAGGGAAGAGTATAAAATTCCTCTAACCTACAGATGGTTGAGAAAATCTTAAACTGCTAAGCCCTGAGCAACATCAAAAGTTTCCAGGGGATAGTACAACAATAAGAAAAGGCAACAAAGAGCAAAGATGAACAAGCAGGACTACATGCAACTAAAGTGCTTCTGCACAACAAAGGAAATCAACAGAATGAAAAGGCAACCTACATAATGGGAGAAAAAAAGTTGCAAATCATATATGTGATGATGGGTTAATATCCAAAAAATATAAAGAACTCATATAACCCAATAGCAAAAAAAAAAATTCTGATTTAAAAATGGGCAGAGGAGCTAAATAAACTTTTTTTCCCAAAGACAACATACGGATGGCCAACAGGTACGTGAAAAGATGCTCAACATCCCTAATCATCAGGGTAATGCAAATCAAAACCACAAGGAGAACACCTCACACTTGTTAGAATGGCTATTATCAAAAACACCAAGAAATAACGTTAGTGAGGATGTGGAGATAAGAGAACTCTTGTGCACTGTTGTGGGAATGTGAATTGGTACAACCATCATGGAAAACAGTACAGAGGTTCCTCAAAAAATTAAAAGTAGAGCTACCATATAATCCAGCAATTCCACTTCTAGGTATTTACCCAAAGAAAATGAAAACACTACTTCAAAAAAGATATATGCACCCCCATGTTCACAGCAGCATTATTTATAGTAACCAATACATGAAACAAATTGCCATTGATGAATAAATGGATAAAGAAAATATGTTATATATAATGAGATTATTCAGCAATTAAAAAACAAAATCTTGCCATTTGCGATAATATGGATGGACCTTGAGGGCATTACAGTAAGTGAAATAAGTCAGAAAGACAAATACCGTATGATCATTACATGTGGAATAAAAAAACCCAAATAGCTCAGATACACAGAACAAACTGGTGATTGCCAAGGGCGGGGGGCAGGGGGTGTGAGCAAAATGGGTGAAGAGTGTATTCCGTATTTGAAAGTTGCTAAGACAATAAATCTTAAAAGTTCTCATCACAAGAAAAAAAAAAGAGTCCTGTAACTAGGTATGATGATGATCTTAAATAGACTTTTGTGGTGACCGTTTCACAATACATACAAGTATCAACTCATTAGGTTACACACCTGAAATTAATACGTCATGTTAATTATAGCTCAAATTATCGAGGACAAAAACCTCATTGTGCCTTAATTAGTGCCCTTAAAACACAGGTATTCAAGAAAATAATTTGCACCCAGCATATAATAAATGTACAACTTTCTTTAAAAAAGTTTCCAGGCAACTGTTTTTAATCAACATATTTAGCAAATGAATGTTAAACAAATAACCAAAAAGTACTTGGCAATGTGGTAGACATGAAAGTAAAAGAAAATGATACTCCCTCGGGAAATTTAGTTTTAGTCAGAGACAGAAATAAAATTAAGAATGTGTGAATGACAAAGAAGGCAAAGGACATTCAGGAAAATTATCAGAGTGTTCTTATAATAAGTCATGGAAAAAGTAATTCATGAAGCAAGCTTTGCCTTGAAGGATGATCCAAATTTGTACAAAGACAGCAAAAGTGAAGACAATATTCAAACAGCTATAGAGGCAATAATAAACACTGTGCCTGAGGGAGATAAGTCTAACCTACTCAGAGTATCAGTTCAGGCTGAGGAAGGTGGAAAATATTATACACAGGAAAGGTGGAGATATTCTAGAGCTCCTTGAAAGGCCCATAATAGAGTCTGGAATTGCCAGTTATTTAAAATGGGAAGATGGAGAGCTTTATAAAGATGCTATTCTCTTCTGCATTAATTACCTCACATTTTTCATTATCTTAAAATCTAGTTCCTCACTAGGTAGCCAGGTTAAAGAGAAAGAGAACCACATCATATTCACACATTATTACATCTCCCACATGTAGCAAAGAGCATACTGTCTAAAAGTGAATTATAATGCTCAAACCACTTGAAGTGTTTCATATAATCTTTGTTCTTAAGCTCTAGGAAATGCTGGGGAAATAATTACCCCTGGAGTGAAAAAACAGCTATTTGAAATTCAGCAATTCCTTCTGTTTCACTAGGGTTTCTTTTCCTTTCCTATAAAATTCATTTAGAATTTAAAATAGAAACCATATTATGATTCCATTTTTATAAAATATTTCCATATAGCTATTCTTCTGTCTGTATATGCATAGAAGACATGTAGAATGATTTTCCTCAGTGTTAATAATATCACTTCCAGAGTTAGGAGGAATTTCATTTATTATATTTAATTTCCTGCATTGGTTAATTTCTTTATAATAAAGATAAATTATTGTTTGAAACACAAAGAAAGTTAAGATGACTCAAGATTGAACAACTAAATACATAGTTGGGCCACTTAATGAGATGGAAATGAAAGATTTGTTTTGTTTTTGTGGGAGGAGACCCAAGAGTTCAATTTTAGACAAGTTTGTGATATCTGAGAAATGTATGAATTGAGATATCAGGAATGCAGTCATATATATGAGTCTGGTAGCTCAGAATGATAGTTTAGACTGCGGATATAAGTTGGGGCATCCATTGGCATACAGATGATACTTGAAGGCAAAGGAGTAAGTGGATGAACTAGGGGCAGAGTATAAAGAAAAAAAGTGGACCCAGGACCAAGCCCTGAGTATTCTAACATTCAGAGGTTGCTTAGAGAATGAAAAGGAGAAACTGCAGCCATAGGAGCATGTGGTATCACAGAAGCTAAAAGAACTTTCACATAGAAATGGCCCATTATGCCAAATGTTACTTACAGTAAGATAAGAATCAAGAGAAGAATCCACTAGATTCATCAGCATACAAGTTATAAGTGACCTTGAGATGAGCAGGATGTGCAGTTCTGACAGAACTGTAAAGTCAGTGTCAAATCTAAGGGGGCTGAAGAGTAAGCAGAGGTGAGCAAGTAGGGACAGTTCGTATAGATATGTTTTGCTGCAAGAGGCAGAGAAATAGGACAGTGACTGCAGAGAGATGTGATGTCGAGGAGTTTCTTTGTACGTGTGTTTTGTTTCATTTCATTGTAAAATGGGACATGTGAAGGCATGTCTGCACACACTGATACCAGTAGTAGAAAAGGACAGGTTGGAAGTGGAAACAAAGAGGATAGGAGGGCTAATCAAAGGAGCAACCTTCTTGTATATTAGTCATTTACAATATAAGATTTGTAAGAAGATCTTGGCAAATAAAAATTCAGAAACTTAAATAGAATGTGATGCTGTTGAATGTGAAAATCCACATTTCCTTAAGCCCCAAATTAGCCTCATCTAAGAGCTGTGGTAAACCTAAAGAAATTTTTTCAAACTTACCATCATGCTAGTCTAGATTTCTGAAGCAAGGGGAAAAAAAAATAAAGTGAATGGAACAAAGCAATGCTAAATGTAGAAATCAAACACATCAATGAGATGATTTACTGGGAGGGAACGTACAATTAAATACAAAAATCTGTGGGAATGAAAGAAAATGATACAGGCAAAAATCTGAAATACATAGAAACAGGAGATTTATATAATACTAAGCTATGATTTAAATTATCACCACTGGACCTCAGTGACCAATGCTAGACTGAAATAGTAGACAAATGAAAGTAAACTTTCATAGAAAAATGAAAGTTTCATTTAAAAAATGAAAGTTAACTTGAGATGCATAACTTAAAAATACAACTGAGTATTATAAGAATGGACTTCAAAATACCATGGAATTTCTTGTCAAAGAAAAATTTGTTAAAAGACACACAAAATTAAAATACAAACTTTTCCTCAAAAAGTGGTCTTGTCATTTTCTTTGTCTGAATGCTGATATTATAAACAGCACATTTCTTGGCAGATGTGGAAGACTACTAAGATACTGAAAAAATGAAGTCAATTTATTTCCTAAGTAAAACTCAAAAACCGTATACAGCAAGTAGACAGATATAAAGAAACACTTGAAGTACTGCTACTTTATATCTATTACTAACATTTTTATAGTGCTTTCTATGTGCCAAGCACACTATAAGCCTTTCTAATTTTTCATATGTAAGTCTCATGGTAACTCTGTGAGGAAAAGTATAATTATCCTCCATTTTACAGACTGGTAACTGAGGTCTCACTTCACAAAACTAGTAAACAGTAGGTAGACTGACTCCAGAGTCCATGTTGCTGACCATATTGCATGACTATTATATGCATCAACAATGGGATGGCAAATTTTCTAGTGTAGGATAGAATGACTCCATTTAGACATTATGAGAAAGCATACACTATGCAAATTAATGTATTTTATTCCCAGGAGCATTTTACTTCTTGGATTGCTTTTCACATGACTTAAAACCCTACTGTTAAATATTTTGCCAGAAGAACTCCAAAAGAAAATATTACTCTATAAAAGAAAGAAAACATACAGAAAAAAAATTCACTCAACGTATTAATAACAAGAGACCAAAATCTATGTTCTATAATTAGAAAACTCAGAAACATACTTGCTATACAAAAGGAGATTCTACTGACAGATTTTCCCCAGAATTCCTCATCACTGCTTGCTATGATTATCTGATGTTATTCACAGAAAGTTAAAATTTAATGTGAAAGTACGTTTTGAGATAAAGAGCATATCACCCCAAAGGACTACAATAGCTGCAGCTTTTTTTCCACCTTCTTTGAAATATAAAGTCCAAAAATGAAGCTCAGCTATTAATGAATGTAAAAAAAAAAAAAAAGGCTTAAGACTTACAATATACACTACCATTAGAGAAATCTAATTTTAGAAAAGTAATTGCTTTATTTCTTAGGTAGAACATTCTCACTGACCCCCTCCCTCTCATACTTGAAAAAGTTACTTTGCTAGTAGAAAGGAAATCATGAAACTATGAAAGTGAAAATTTTAATTCAGCTGCTTTTAAATGTTAAGGAATATAAATTCAACCAGAATTTAAAGAGTATGATTGGTTAAAGAGTATGATTAACATTGAGGAGCAACATTTGGGCAAAGATAAATCATCCATTTCTAGGCCTCTTTCAAGACTACATTATGGCAGGAGTCCAATCCAACACCAATCCAGGGAAGCCCCAGTTGACTCCTGAGTAAACTGAATAGTCCACAGAATGCCTCTAATGAATCAAGCAAAAGTGAAAGACACTGTGATAATACAGAACCTAAATGTGGCAAAGACCATAATGTAAAAATCTAATGACTATAATTTACTTTGTAATATTACAGGAAACATGCTTTAAAAATTAGATTATTTTAAATACATTTTTAAAGTAAACAGAACATATTCTTAACTGTTTTTGCAATAAGAAAACATCAAGTGAAATTCAGCATCTTACCTTAGACCAAAGATGTGTGATTGTTCATAGTTGAATAAAGAACGAATCTTGGCTTCAGAATTCAAAATTATAAGTCTATCAATAATATCCTGTAAAAGAGACTTAGAGTTAGACTGTTCTTGGCTGAAACCATTTAAAGAAAATCAGATCAACAAATATTTATTTAGATTTGTGGTTCTCAAACTCGGCTTTGCATTTGAATGTAGGGAGCTGTTTAAAAAATCTTTTCTTTTTTTTTGCGGTACGCGGGCGTCTCACGGCCTTTCCCGTTGCGGAGTACAGGCTCCGGACGCGCAGGCTCAGTGGCCATGGCTCACGGGCCCAGCTGCTCTGCGGCATGTGGGATCTTCCCAGACCGGGGCATGAACCTGTGTCCCCTGAATCGGCAGGCAGACTCTCAACCACTGCACCACCAGGGAAGCCCTAAAAAAATTTTTTTAAATTAAGCCTAAATCTCACCCCTAGAGATTCTGAATTAATTGGTCTGGGTGTGGTATGAGCATCAAGATGTGTAAACATTCCTGAAATGAATTAAACGTTTAGCCAAAACTGCTTATTGCAGCCAGTTAAATACTGTTTAAATTGCTAAAAATGTAAACTACCTTGAAAAACAAATATGAACTCTAAAAATGTGAAGCATGAACAGTGGATTTAAATAGTTTTATCTAGGAACTATTTGAGATTTCGTTAATAGATATTCTCTGCTCATGTAAATCAGTGGTTTCCAACCCTGAGCAAACACTGCAATCACCTAGAGAACTTAGAAAATAAATATAGGGCCTCCCTGGCAGCACAGTGGTTAAGAAACTGCCTGCCAATGCAGGGGACATGGGTGTGAGCCCTGGTCCGGGAAGATCCCACATGTCGCGGAGCAACAAAGCCCGTGCGCCACAACTACCGAGCCTGCGCTCTAGAGCCCGTGGGCCACAACTACTGAGCCCGTGCGCCACAACTACTGAGCCTGCTCTCTAGAGCCCGCGAGCCACATCTGAGCCTGCATGCAACAACTACTGAAGCCCACGCGCCTAGAACCCACGCTCCGCAACAAGAGAAGCCGCCACAATGAGAAGCCTGTGCACCGCAATGAAGAGTAGCCCTCACTCACTGCAACTAGAGAAACCCCATGCACAGCAAAGACCCAACACAGCCAAAAAAAAAAAAAAAAAAAAAGTAAATGTAATAGCTGCCCAAGCTCTATCCCAAAGCAATTAAGTCACTATCCCTGGGGTATGATTCTGGTATTAACATCCTTGTAAAAGCTTCCCAAAGTTGTTCCAATGGGTAACCATGCTTAAAAATCACTGATGCAAGTACAGAGAGAACCCAATGCCTAGGTGCCATCAACTGTCCCAAGCACTGACAATTTAAGCCTATCACAAAATTTTGAGCATTCTCTAAAAGACTTTCTTTCTATAAGACCGGGCTTTTGTGCATATATTTGGGTTCAGGCCTAAGAAATTTATTCACAGCAAATACCTGTCTCTTTCATTGATCATTTTCCTGACCAAGAAACTTGTTACTTTCCATGAGTTTAAATTCAAGATATTTCTGTAACCAACAGGGCAAAAGAAGAACGGTTATGCTAGGGAATAAAGTCACATAATGTTTCCTGAGGTCTATGTAGATGATAGTACAAACACATCAAATACGTAAGAGGCCAGGAAATAAGGCTGTAAGGAGGAGGAAATAATGGATCTAAAAATCACATCTGAAAAATACTAAACAAGACACAGTAAAAACTGGATTTTGTATGAACTTACCAACTGAAAGTTTACATGGAACACTTAGGAATGCATTTACCATTCTACAAATATCTTGTAAAATGTGTAAATATTAGCACAACGAGTTTACAATCAGGAAATATTAAATAAACTGCCTAACAATGAAGAATTAAAGGACTGCTATCTTACATAATCTGTCCTTGTTGGCTGCTACTTAGCTGGACACTCATTTCAATACAGTACGTGACACCTTGTGACTCCAAAGTTCTAGTTCTGAATCAAAGTACTAGATACTGTAAGAATACAAGGTAGAGAATGTATTACCAGCAAGCTAATAGCAGCTATCTACCGATGATAACGCACTTTCAGAGAACAAACGTTACAGTAAATAAATTCTTCTTCAAAGAGGATTACACTGATGGATCACCACTTTGGGAAGTAAAGGAAACTCCCGGGAAGCCCACCTTATGGAGAAATTCAGTTTCTAAGCACTACAATGTGTGTCAATAAGGCAATCAGTTTCCTAAATTAAGCAACAACTTGAGAAATAAGTTAGTGCAAGTAAGGCTTGGGACTCAAACAGGAGTCTGAAACTCTGTGCTTTTTTAAAAGCATACTGTCTAGCTTGAGAATATGTTCAGTAATCTAGTAAGCCAGAATGAAACCAAGACTGGAAAAACAAAGAGGAATATGCATTCTCTATAAATCAATATATGTTTGAGTGCCTATTCTGTTTACAATTGTCCCAATGGTTGTGTCTGTGCTATCTGATCCCTTTTACTTAAGAAAGGGCCAAGTGGAGGGTGAGGAATATGTCAACCATAATGCCAATACTCCTATACCTGCACTATTAGGGGTGGTTTGTGATTGGTTAGTCCGTAAACATCCATGAACAAAACTCAGTCTATTAAGGTCCTCCCTTGGGACTTTTCAAAGTGCGGAGTGTCTTAGTCCATTCTGGATGCTGTAATAGAATAGCATAGACTGAGTGGCTTATATATAACAGAAAGTTTTTTTCTCATAGTTCTGGAGGCTGGTTAGTCCAACATCAAGTTGCCAGAGATTTTGTGTCTGGTGATGACCTACTTTCTAGTTCACAGACAATCAGTCATCTTTTTGCTGTGTCTTCAGATGGCCTAAGGGGTGAGAGGTTTCTCTAGGGTTTTTAATAAGGCACTAGTCACCCCATAAAGACCTTACCTCCAAATATTATCACACTGGGAATGAGGTTTCAACATATGAATTTGGGGGGTATACATTCAGTCTATAGACAGGAGGTAGAGGAAAATGCCACTCTGGTGGTGTAGTGAGTTGAATGGTGACTCCCTCTAAAAAAAAGATACGTCTATGTTCTAATCCCCAGAACCTATGATTGTTACCCTATTTGGAAAAAGGGTCTTTGCAGAGGTATTTAAATTAAGGATCTTGAGAATAAGATCATCCTGTATTAGGCAAGTGGGCCCTAAATCTAATGACAAGTGTTCTTATAAGAGAAAGACAAAGGGAGATTTAAGAAAGAAAAGGAGATGGCCATGTGAAGATGGGAGGCAGAAATGGGAGGGATGCAGTAACAAGCTATGAAATGCCTGAAACCACCACAAACGAGAAGAGGCAAGCCTTGATTTCAGACTTCTGGCCTCCAGAACTGAGAGAGGATAAATTTGTTGTTTTAAGCCACCCACTTTGTGATAATTTGTTATGGTAGCCCTAGGAAACTTATACAAGGGGGGATGGTGAATGTGTCAGTATGGAATGACAGGTAGTCCCCTCCCGTGTGTTCTCCTATACAGGACACCATCTGCAAGAACATGTTAATAATAATTACAGCAAACAATTATATAGCACTTATCTGCCAGTCAGTGATTTAAACTTTTATATTTAATTCAATTCACTTAATTCTTACAACAACCCTGAGATAGTGACAGTATTGCCCTCTTTTTAACAGAGGAGAAAATGGGTCAAACTTGTCCAAGGTCACACAGCTTGTAAGAGGCAGAACCAGGAATCTAATCCAGGCAGTCTGGCTTCAGAATACAAACTCTTAACCACTATACTATGTATATGCCTTTCAATAAAGTCAAAATGGAGAGCAATAAAAGGAAAGGGGGTGCGGAAAGCAAGAGAGACAGATGTCGACCTGACTGAATTCAAAGTTATATTTCCACTTGTCCCTGATTTTATTGCAAGATGGTAAGTCAATTCCTTTTTTGCCTAAACTAATTCAAATTGAGTTTCTCCAATAACTAAAGGGGTCCAACCTAATATACAACATATATAGACAGAAAATAAATAGAAAAGCAATTGAAAAATATATCTGTCAGAGGAAAAGAATATTTTGTGTCATTCATCTTTAATATACATAAGTACAAGTTGGAAGTTGTTCCAGGGCTTAGAATTTTGGTAGATATTCAATAGGAAACCATGAAGAGTGAAGGCCAAATATTCTTAAAGTATAAAGAATTTCTTAAAATTGAGAAACACAAATAGAAAAAAAGCAAAAATAAGTTGAAATACCACTATGAGAAGAAGAAACGTCAATGGACATTAAACATATGAAAAGATACTCTGCTCATAAGAAACATATAAATTAATACTTCTTTCCTGTCAGACAAATATCTAAACCACTGACCACATTATCTTCTATGAGCCTGCCAGGAAACAAGCACTATAATATCTTATTGATAGGAATGCAGAAGAATTATTCCCTGTGGTTGGAAATCTAGCAATACATACCAAAATTACATATGAATTTACCTTTCAACCCAGTGATCCCACTTAGAGAAATCCAGCCCCAAAATCAGTAGTAGGCGAAATTCTAAGATGGCCCCAAGATTCTCAAGCCTTAAACACTAATGTATCAATAGGTAGTGCTGTAAAGAGATTTTGCAGATGTAATTAAAGCCCTTAATTGGTTGATTTTAAGAGAGATTATCAGGGTGGCTCTGAGCTTATCAAATGAGACACTTAAAAGCAGAGCTTTCTCTGGTCACAGAAGAGGAAGTCAGAGAGATTCAAAGCATGAGTGAAGTTCTTCAATGCTGACATGGAGGGAACAATCCGACAAAGCCCTGAAAGCAGCCCTTGGCTGACAGCCAGCAGGAAATCAGGCACTTCAATCCCACAACTATAAGAAACTGACTTCTGCCAATAACAAGAATGAATTTGTTATCGTGGATTTTTCCCCAGAGCCACCAGACAAGCACTCAGCCTGGCCAACATTTTTATTTCAGTCTTTTTAATACTCTGAGGAGAAAACCCAGGCACACAGTACTTGACTTCTGACCTATAATAAGTGGGTGTTTTAATTTGCTAAGTTGGTAGCAATTTGTTATGCAGCAATACAAAAAAAAAAATTACAGACATACTGGTAAACACAAGATAAGCCAAAGCTATTAATTTTGGCATAATTGATAATAGCAAAAGACTGAAAGAAACCAAGCGTTCACCAATAGACAACTGGATAAATAAACTCTAGTACATCCACACAAGACCACTATGTAACTGTAAAAAAGCATGAGTATGAGCTCTACGTACCACTAAGGAGTAATCTCAGAGATAGAGGATCAGGACTTCCTGGTGGTCCAGTGGTTGAGAATCCATCTTCCAAAGCAAGGGATGAGGGTTCGATCCCTGGTCTGGGAAGGTCCCACATGCCATGAAGCAACTAAGCCCATGCGCCACAACTACTGAGCCCGAGCACCACAACTACTGAAGCCTGCATGCCTGGAGCCTGTGCTCCACAACAAGAGAAGCCACCGCAATGAGAAGTCTGTGCACTGCAATGAAGAGTAGTCCCTGCTCACCGCAACTAGAGAAAGCCCGCAAGCAGCAACAAAGACCCAACGCAGCCAAAAATAAATAAATAAATAAATTTATTTTAAAAAACTAAATAAAAGACCAATCCTAACATAAGTGGAAAGATATTTCTGACTATGCTCTGTAGAACATCCACGAAAACTTGAGAACATCCAAGCCATTGCACTAGATTAAATAATTCATTTGTACTTGTGTTCCATAATAGATTTCAATAAACATGATAATATTAGAAATATTTTCAAAAACCATTCACTGGATATCTACTATTTTCTATATGTAAATATGACTAAGATATCCTACTTGCTCTCAGGCCCTCACATATAGTAGGGAAGACAGGCGCATAAATGGCTAATTATAAAACTACTTAAGAAGTACCAAGATACAGAAATTGAGACACAGATGTAGAGAACAAACATATGGACACCAAGAGGGGAAAGCTGTGGTGGGGGGGTGGGGGGTGAGGGTGGGATGAATTGGGAGATTGGGATTGACATGTATACACTGATGTGTATAAAATTGATGACTAATAGGAACCTGCTGTATAAAAAAATAAAATTAAATTTAAAAATTAAACAAGCAAAAAAAAAAAGAAGTGCCAAGATACAAGTAAGGATAAGATAAAATTGGAACACTTCAAGAATATAAAAGTTTAATGATAAAAATACCTATCTTCATATTTCATTCATATAAATCATCAAAAATTTCCCAAAGTAGAGAAAGTTTAAAAAAATAAAATGTTTAGGGTCAAAAAGAACTAGAAGAATTCAAAATGTCAAAACCATAAAAAAAAAAGACAACACACTGGACAAAGTGACCAGATATAAAAGTAATGATTAACAATGGAATTTCAGAACTAAATAATTCTTTACTAATGCATATATACACATATTTACGTGTGTTCAATTCATAAACTTACCCAAAGATGAGGAACTAAATGTCTCTGAATGATTAAAACAAATTACCCATCTTAGAGTATGAATATAAAATGTCTCAAATTAAATAAATACGTATATACTGCCCTCATGCGGCAGTAATATGTAGTTCATTTAAAATATAAGCAGAAAATGCACCGGACTCCTTGGATACCATTTATTAACGTAAGTCACCTAAAAATAATTCATACACATACTTCTACATATGCCAAATCTTCTTCCTAGTTGGGAAGCCTTAACCTTGTTATTTCAATAGGTGCCACCACTGTTAGACAGCCGGATCAAAGATTCCATTTACAGATAATTTAGAAGCTAACATTCTATAGGTTAATAAACAGTCTTTAAATGTGATTTATATACCTTTTCTCTGTTAAATTGCATTTTTACTACAAATCTTAAAAAGTGGCACTATAAAAGTGAAAGAGTAAAAGAAAATAACTTACAATAACACTCGTTGGGACTTCACGAAGAGAATATTCTTCTTTATTAGGAAGACCTTGATTGCCTACAAGCTCATAAACAGCAGGATAAGATAACAGGTTCACCAGTGCTAGAAAAGACTGGGGTGGGGGTGGTGGTAGGAGGGGGAGAAAAAAACAATCGTTCAAATGGTTCATTATTTTTTTTTTAACCACATCCACAGAAGAGTCATTAATGTGAAGGGGCAATTTTAAAAATAAGCCTAATCAATCCATATAACTGAAATATATGCATCGATAATAAGTACAAAATAGTTAATGTCAACAATAATCCATATCCTAACAATACATAACAACTATAACAAAACATAAATGAGAACTGGAAAATGCTTTAAAATATTACATATCTCTCGAAAGTTAGGTTCTGACAAAAAATGAAATGAGCCATCATTCTCATTCTTTGCACTGTTATATCTGATGCATAAAAAAACATAAAAATACTTTGGGGCTCTGGAGCAAGATAATAATAAATTCTATACATTATAGCACTCAGGTCACAAGGCTATCTTTATCCTTTAACTACATTCACTGGAAATTCAAGTAATCTAAATATAGTTATTAGAAAAAGCCTTTTGATAGGCTTTTCCTATCAAAACCAGCGCATTTTCTGGTGCAATCTTACCAAGTTAATCTCTCCGTGAAATTTTTAAGTTCCTGTTCTTGTCTTATCAACAAGAAACTGAATATTTTTCTCCAGCACAGTTCATTCTTTGGATCCCCTATGCAGAAGCATGCAGTGGTTGCCCATTACTAAACATCAGATCTAAACTCCTTAGCATGACTTTCAATGCACTTTATTTACTAATTGACACCTTTCTTCTCCTCAGTTTCAAAAGCCTCAATTCCCCCGTTAAGTTTCTTCAGCTTGAAGTCACCACTGCAGTTAATCAAATCTGCCTGTGGTCTCCTTCAAGTGACTGCCACATATACAAACCTCTCTTATCCTACCAACGAGCTCCCTCTTGCCCTCCCACTTACTCATTATCCTACTTCATTAGGCTTTCAAATGTTTGCCACATTTTTTCTAGAAGGCTTTCCAATTAAGTCTGTCTACCTCTAGAAGGTCTGTATTCTGCCAATACTTGTATATTTAGTTTGTATTGTATTAATTGCACTTATTTGTAACTACTAAGTTTTCTTCTTGTCATTTTAAAATGTTGACTAGACTCAGAAATTCTGAGGATCAAACACATTAAGAATTTTCACTAAAATCAGAACACTGAGGTAATTAAAAGAATAGTTAATTCAATCTCTCATTTAATAGATGAGAAAACTTGAGGACCAGAGAAGTGAAGTGACTTGGCCATACACTATTCAACAGTATCACCCTTGCTCCGTAGTCCCGACTGTTCAATAAAATGTTCTGTGGTGATGGAAATGCTATGTTCTGAGCTGTACAATATGATAGTCACTAGCTACATGTGACTACTGATGAGCACTTAAGATATGATTAATGTAAATGAGGCTGAATTTTTAACTTTAGTTTTAAATTTACATAGCTATGTGGGGCTATTGTCTACCATACTGCAAAAGCAAAGCTATAGAGAGAAGGAGGGAGGAACTGGACTGAAACTTTTAAATGTACCTTATTACATATTGAAGCTACATCATTGTTTCCTAAAATTTAAATGACAAATTAAATCGCAAAAGAAAACAGAATCCCTAGGGAAGAATAATATCTAGATCTACAAGCAGGATGCTCAGACTGTTTACCACAATGAGTTATTTCTAGATTTTTCAGCACATTGTTTAGGGGAATGTACAATATTTTTTAAGGAGAAAAGTTAATTATTAGTTTATATTGACATTTCTAATTCAAAGTCAAAGAAGTTAAATAAAATCCCTGTAACCCTAAATTTGAATTAGAAATATTTCCTAGGAATTAAGAATTAGTATCATACCACTTTATGTAAAATTTAAGAATCTTGTACTCATACAGATTTGTATAACATTTTATAATTTGTTTGTCCTGTATGGTATAGCTGTCATATGTTACCTTTTAAGTAGAAAATAAATCCAACTATATATCAGTTTTCTTTTAAAGAGTTACATGTACTTACAAGAAATTGAGAAAAACAACAGGCGAGTGAGTATATAGCTATTTGAAATTTCTTCTTTTAATCCTAAAAACCCAAATATGTATCAGGTATTCTCCTTCAACCTAAAGAAATTCCTTTAGTTTTATCTAAAATGCAGGTTTCCTGTAAAATATTTTATCTTTTAAATTTATTTTGCTTTTATTAAGAATATTTTTGCTGGATATAGAAATCTAGGTGGACTTTTTTCCCTTTCCAACACATTAAAGTTGTTTCATTGACTTCTGGCATGCACTGTTTCTAATGAGATACTAGCAAGGTTTTCTGCTGTTCCCCTGTACGCACTGTGTGACTTTCTATTCCTTCTTTCAAGATTTCCTCTTTAGCTTTAGTTTTCAGCAGTTTACGTGTCTACAGTAAGCCTTTCTTTGGTTTCTTTGTATTTTTATTTTCCTTCTTTGCATATTCTTCCTTAGGATTTACTAAGTTTTTTGACCTATAAACTTACACCTTTCAATAAATTTGGAAGTTTTCAGCTATTATTCAAAAAAACTTTCTGCTCCATTCTCTCATATTCTTGGTGTTCCAATCACACATACCTTAATCCTTTTGATAAGGTCTCACAAAACACAACTTTTTCCTTTTTTCTCTGCTTTTCGGACTCTAATTTCTATTGATTTATCTCAAGTTCATTGACTTGAGATGACATTATTTCTTCTGTCATCTTCAAACCTTATGTTAAGCCCACCTAAAAAATTATTTTAGATAACTTTAGTTCTAGAATGTCAATCTGGTTCTTATAGTTTCTGTACTAAGATTTCTAATTTGTTCATTCATTACAAGCATTTTTTCTTTTACATGCTATTTATGTCAACTGCTTTAAAATTCTTGGCAAATAATTCCAACTTTTACATTTCAGTCAAGCTCTATCACTTGCCTCTTCCCAGCAACATTTCTTTTATTCTTCATATGTCTAGTAATTTTGGATTATATTCCATATATTGTAAGGATATGCTGTGGAGATGCTGGATTTTGTTATATACCCCCCAAGGAGTGCTGATTTTAATTTAGTAGTAACATGACTGAACTCAAATTCTAAATTCTGACCCCTGTGGTACGTGAGATCTGTTAAGTTCAAGTATATAGTTTAGGGACAGTCACATATGTGGACAGAATACATACACAGAGTTTGGAGGGCCTGATATGTGCCTCTCCTTCCCCTTCTTCCATATTCCAGTTGTTGTGTAGCCCTAAACTTTGTGTTCTGGTTTTTCAGGCTTGTTACAGTATGGATTTCTATCTGTGGAACATCAACTGGTACTTGCCCTCAGGTGTAAATCTGTTAAACCCAGAATCTCTAGCAATAACATTCTCTTCATCCACATACTGACTTCTCTCTGTTTTTTGCCTATTTTTAGATATTCCAATTGGCTTATTTTTCCTGACTTTTAACTGTTTTCTCCTGGAGGAAACTAGTCCACTATTACAGAAATCAGAAAAGCAGAAATTGTGATTTTTAAAAAATTTTATGACACCCTTTGAATGAAAACTTCCTAAGCCACCATAAAGTCAAAGTCAGGAAGCATTTAATTTTAGTGAAAATTGGTGACATATTAAATATATAAAAGTCATTAAATTACAGTAAACCACTGAGTGCCTAAGAATTATTTTTGCCACATTACTATATACTATATGCTATATTCTATAGCATCTTCTGCCCACCCCCCTCCTTCAAATAATCATGACAATTTTCTACTAGATTCGAGTCTAAGTGCTCAAGGCTTTCTTAGTTTTGGCTGGTTGGTTTTCGTTTCAGCTTTGTTTTTTACTTCCAGTTTGAGATAATTGATATATAACACTATATAAGTTTAAGGTGTACAGCATAATGATTTGACTTACATACATCAGGAAATGATTACCATAAGTTTAGTAAACATCCATCATCTCATATAAATACAACATTAAATAGAAAAAAATTTCCTTGTGATGAGAATTCTTAGGATTTACTCAACAATTTTCATATAACATGAAGCAGTGATAATTATATTAATCATATTGTACATTACATCCCTACTACTTACTTATAACTGAAACTGTATATTTTGACCACCTTTACCACCATAAAGATATTACACTATTATTGACTATATTTACCACTATACATTTCATCACACTGACTCATGTATTTTGTACTGAAAGTTTGTATCTCTTAATTTCCAACATCTAATTTCACTCATTTCCCCACCACACTTCCCTCTGGCAACCGCCTGTCTGTTGTGAATCTATGACTGTTATGTTTGTTCATTTGCTCCATTTTTTAGATTCCACATATAAGTGAAATCATATGTTAACTTTTTTATCTTCTACAAATTAGTAAATGATGTTTTTTCTTCACATATTCACATTCATAGACAGTGCAGCCTTGTTGCTGTAGTTGTTCATATTTGACCAAATACTTCATATTAATAACTTCAAAAATATTTTTTGAATAAAGCAACATATAGGAAAAACCTTAAACATAAAGTTTTTTGGTTATAAAAATCTCATTTTACAATAAATTCCAGAACTTACCATACCAAAAAAAAAAGTGAAATCATATGGTATTTGTCTTTCTCCATCTGACTTATTTCACTTACCATAATACTCTCTAGTTCCATCCATGTTGTTATAAATGGCAAGATTTCATTCTATTCTATGGCTGAGGATTATTTCATTCTATACCTATACCACATCTTCTTTATCCATTCATACATCAATGAATGTTGAGTTTCATAAATGAATGTTGAATTTTGTCGAACACTTTTTCTGTATCTATTGAAATGATCATATGATTTTTTATTCTTCAATTGTTAATGTGGTATATCACAACAACTGATTTGCAGATACTGAACCATCCCTGCATCCGTGGGATAAAACCATTTGATCATGGTGTATGATCCTTTTAATATATGGTTGAATTTGATTTGCTAGTATTTTATTGAGAATTTCTGTAATTACATTCAGTGATATTGGCCTGTATTTTTTATTTTTTTCAGTCTTTTGTTGTGGAATCGGGGTGATGCTGGCCACATAGACTGAATTCTGATGCATTCCTTCCTCTCAA
Source organism: Kogia breviceps (assembly GCF_026419965.1). Classification (NCBI taxonomy): domain Eukaryota; kingdom Metazoa; phylum Chordata; class Mammalia; order Artiodactyla; family Physeteridae; genus Kogia; species Kogia breviceps. The sequence goes on from NC_081322.1 coordinate 52,230,480, forward strand.
ACGTGTAATAGTTTAAGAAAAGCATTAACTCTTTAAATGTTTGGTATAATTCACCTGTGAAGCCATCTGATCCTAGACTTTGTTGGGAGTTTTTAAAACCTGATTCAATTTCATTACTGCTCATCTGTCTGTTCATATTTTGTATTTCTTCCTGATTCAGTCTTGGGTGATGGATAAATTCCTAGAAATATACAATTTCTTCTAGGTTGTCCACTTTACTGGCATACAATTGTTCATAGTAATATGATTTCTGTGGTATTGATTGTAACTTCTTTTCATTTCTAATTTATTTGGCTCCTCTCTTTTCTTGAGAAATCTGGCTAAAGGTTTATCAATTTTATTTATCTTTTAAAAAAACCAGCTCTTAGTTTCACTGATCTTTTCTATTGGTTTCTTAGTCTCTATTTCTGCTTTGATTTTTATTATTTCTTTCCTTCTATTAAATTTGGGTTTGTTTGTTCTTTTTCTACTTCCTTTAAGTCAGCATTTGTTGTTTTACTTTTTTAATATGTCTGGTGTGTATTGTTTATTAATTGAGAAAAATTATAGTAGGAATATCCTAAAAGAAAAACGTCCCTGCAAGACAATTCACAGGGAACACGGGTATTTGTCTTTTACTAAGTTTATTTTAAAAATAAAAATTTAGAAATAAAAGAAAGGAGGGAAAAAAATTAGGAAAGGCTGCTGGTTGTAACTGAATATAGATTGAGGTCTGGATGAAGTAATTTGAGAGAGAGATTTCAAATCTATACATTGTTAGTTAAATCATTTCTTACCTTTTGACAGCTTCGGTCAATAGGGTCCACTGGAGTAGATTTGGGATGGGTTACTCTAACATCATCTCTTCCACATTCCAGATTGGCCCATAATTCAGTTAAAAGTGCATTAATAAACCCTAAGAAGAATTTTACATCATATTTATAATATACTACTTCTTTGGATAATGGAGGAAAGACATAATTATCTTTCTGACAAGACTGGTCCACACTGACAGAAGACATACTTGTATCCTGTATAAGAAATAACCTCTAACTTTGGTAGAAATTATATCTGCTATTGTTAATATACATTTATGATGCCTCATTATCATATAACTATGGAATGCCTAAACTCTCAAAGACTATTTCCCTAGAGGACTGAATTTTGAGCCCCAGTTTTTATCCTTTAGCCATTAAGCTCTCTGAGCATGCTTTCCTGAAAAAAATAAGGTTTACATGTTACTCAGCAAATAAGCTAATAGTGAAATGCAGCCTGAAAGCTGGGGTGTATGTGTGCAAAGAAGGAGGTATCCTGGAGGCACAGTAAACATCCAAAGAGCATGTGTTCCCTTTCTTTAGTGTAACAATTTTTTTGTATTTCCATATGCTTAGAACAATTCTCCACTTCATACAACTCTATACAGTCTTTAAATTCTCCTGAGTCAGATACTATAAATCTAAATAAAAGTTATTATTAAGCCCAATTATCAAATTCCTTTATGAGGAATCAAAGCATATGGGAAGGTACAAAACAGAACACCTAATCATAAATCAGTATGTTCATAATAAGACATTAGAGCAGAAAGGGTCCTCTGGTATAACGAAAAACATATAGGCTCTGAAATCGAAAATAGCAGTGCTCAAGTTACGAATCTGCCAGCTTGTTAGTTACATGTCCTTGAATCTTTTGACTTCTAAGAGCATCACAGTTCCCGATTTGAAAGCTGAAAAAAGTGTTGCATTTGAGGATTGCCTTAAGTATGAATGGGATGATATACACAGAGGTCCTAATATAGTACCAAGACATCAGAGGAACTCAAGCAGTGTTAGTCTTCCTTCCTTTGTCCTATGAAAAACTGCATTTAATCCTCTCAAGAAAAGTTAGATACTATGAGGTTTAGAAGCTTAATGACTCGAGCAACAATAAAATCTGGGATTGAATCCAGTCTTCAAAGGCTTCCATTAATGTGTCCCTCAGTACTAAAAATAAATTGGATTTTATTTTAAGTAAAAGAGTAAGTGGCTCAGCTTAGGACAGCTAAGTGTTTCATAAGTATTCTGAATTAGTCCAGCCAAAAAATATTTAAGATACACTATAGAAAAATATTTACATTTGAGGAGAGAATCAATAGTGACCACTGATGTTATGATTCTTCACTTCTAAGACTTAAATATAATCACAGCATCTCTATTAGAGATTACATCTTGTCTCTGGTTCAGGGTTCAGATAATCTTAATATACAATATATTAAATCTCCCAATGTTAGAATGTCTTGAAAATCCAATCTGTAGTAGATAATATTCAATACATGCCAACTACAAACTCCAAAAATAGTGGTGAAAATTAAGTGGGTGAGAGAGAATCTTTCAAGAAAGGAAGAGAAAAAGGAATAAGAAAATGGCATGTATGTGTGATAACTATTATGACTGGAAATCTTTATTTATATATAATTCACTGAAACTGAGCATTAAATCCTATCAGATGCAATTATACCAAGAGAGGATGACAAACTTTTGATTTATAAGATGAAGGCTTCTTAAAGCCATCAAATATATCTCAGTTTAGGTCATTACGCACCACTGTTCTGAGGAAAGAAAAAATTTATATATATTTTTACAGAGAAAAAAAAAATTCCTAGTGGGATTTCACAGAAAAGGTAAAAAGGAAATCCCAATAACATTCTTTTACCTAAGGCCTAACTTGGGAAAAAGAACTTTAGAGTGAAATACCTGATACTTGATCATGGCAGTTAAATTTTGTATAGACTCGCTCATTATATTTAATTATAATTCTAAAGAACTTACCTGAACTTTGTAGTGCTATTGCACCTGCTGCTGTTGATGCCACTTGTGTAACCAGAACTCCATAGCCAAACTTTTTATGCCTGCTGATCTATCATAAATAAGTAATAATGAGAAGCAGGAAAACACAGCATGCTAATATTTTACTTATATGTTACATGTAGAGTTACTGATTTCTTTATTAAAATGCTGTACAGTCTAAGATAACAAGAGCAGAAAAACTCAAACTGTAACAATCAGTGAGTTAATACTAACATAATATTTTTGATAATCTTGTTTCAGAGATCTAGGTTCTGGAACCACCCCTAAAACTACATTGCTTCATGACCCTAAACAAGTCACTATGTCTCTAAGTCTCTTTATATATAAAATAAGGGACTTTGGACCAGATGAAGAGAAACTCCTTCCAATTCTAATTTCTGTTATCTTACTATTTTATTCTTTAGGTTGGTTCTTTGATAATAAATTCTCATTAATTAATCTGTATTGACTGCCAGTTTTTTAACTGGGCTTTCAAATAAACAACTTTAAAAAGAATGGTATCTTTTTAAAAATGACGGTTTTAGAGGCAACGTGATATTTTTCCTAAAGAGGGAAGTTATATACACACACACGCACACACACAATCCTCATTTAATATAGAGATTTCTAAACAACATTGTAGAAAACTTTAAATAATTTGTTAATTCACAAAGAATATCACCCATGTATTCATGGTACAATTCAGAAGTATCTCTTAGCAGAAACCAGAATAAGAAAATAACAAAGATGTTATAAAATATTCCTCTTTCCTCAGACTTTATAGGTCAGCCTGATCTTAGACAAAGTGTTCTACTTCTAAATACAGCTAACCATTTAGAATTTGTATTTTTCAACATTTCATTAAAAGGATAAGGCTATTTTTTAATCAAATTTTTAAAATATCAACTAAACATTCCATGTTAAGGGCAAAAAAAGAAAAAAAAAAAAAGGCGGGGGGGACTAAAAGACCATGGGAAAGAATTAGGTTTATTTCTTAAATTTTTTTGCTGCTCATTTCTTTATAAATTTGCCTTCCTTTTCCATTTTTATTACTCTTATTTTCCACTGTTCTTAATTTATTATCCATTAGTTCCTCAGTGGGATAACACAGAAGTAGAGCAAGATAAATGTCTATCTTTTTTCCCACTTGCCTTCTTCCATGACAATGGAAAAAACACCTTACTCATCAATTATCCCAAAGGACACTGCTGATTCAGATATCAGTAGCCACAGGGGTCTTCCAGATCAACACTTAATACTAAAAAGGAAAGGCAGAGGAAAACTTCAGAGAAGCTAGAGGGGCTTCACTAAACAAGACTTAGATTTCATGGACACTGTTGAGACTAATCTGAGTTCTAGTATTACTGCCATCAATAACTACATGTGTGAACACAAGCAGATCATTTATAACCGGCCTGGATCTCCAATTTCTCTTCAGCAAAATTAAGTCTAGTTGCTTTCTTACAAGATAACTGAGAACCTAAATGTTCAAAAAATGTCTTGAATGGTGTAAATCAACATTAAACTATTGTACTAAATTATATAGTTGTAGTTTACTGATGTCCAGGGAACAGCACCTTCTATTACAACGAACAGTATATTACAAAGAAGACTAGATTGTCTTAAAATTTTTGAATATAAAAAAATGACATCTAGTCCTAGGTATATTATCACGACAGTAAAAAGCTATGTCTGCACGGTCTCAAGAATCTGAATGAGAAAGAAAAATATCTTTCAGTTGTTTGAATATTTTCAAAAATGGAAGGAAAAAAAAAAAAGGGAAACCCAAATGGTTAACTAGTACACAAGGAGAAATTCAAACTCACCAGCAGATCAAAACACAATTTATGTAAACTAAAAGCCTGAAAACCTTCTATATTTGCTATAATTTGAATGTCTATCTCCTCTCAAAATTCCTATGTTGAAATCCTAAGCCCTGGAAGTAATGGTAGGAAGTGGAGCCTTTGGAAGGCTATTAGGTTGTGACGGTAGAGAATGCTCACGAATGGAATTAGTGCTCTTATAAAAAAAAAAAAAAAAAAAAAAAAAAAAAAAAAATCCCCAAGAGGCCCTAGCCCCTTCTGCTAGGCTACAACAAGAAGTCTGAACATCAAGAAACAATAGCTTCCAGAGATAAAGGAAACACTTTTTTTTGTTTTTGTTTTGTGGTACGCGGGTCTCTCACTGTTGCGGCCTCTCCCGTTGCGGAGCACAGGCTCCAGACGCGCAGGCTCAGCGGCCATGGCTCACGGGCCCAGCCGCTCCGCGGCATGTGGGATCCTCCCGGACCAGGGCACGAACCCGCGTCCCCTGCACTGGCAGGTGGACTCTCAACCGCTGCACCACCAGGGAAGCCCAGCAAACACTTTTAAAAGCATATCTATGGGGCTTCCCTGGTAACACTTTTAAAAGCATATCTATGGGGCTTCCCTGGTAACACTTTTAAAAGCATATCTATGGGGCTTCCCTGGTAACACTTTTAAAAGCATATCTATGGGGCTTCCCTGGTAACACTTTTAAAAGCATATCTGGGGCTTCCCTGGTAACACTTTTAAAAGCATATCTATGGGGCTTCCCTGGTAACACTTTTAAAAGCATATCTATGGGGCTTCCCTGGTAACACTTTTAAAAGCATAATGTTCTTAATGGCTTTTACAGAAAGGAAAGTTCCTTTTGCCTGTGGCAGATGGTAATTCGCACCTGTAATTCTTTTGCGTATTGGTTGAACATAAATGTCACACATTCATTGATGGCACCTGTTCTTTGAAGAAGTTGTAGTCCTTTGGGAGTGGCAGCAAAATTTAGTAAATCGTCTAACAAATTCTCTTCCCAAGCCATACTGAAACAGGTGAAAAGAAAGGTATGAACGTCTTTATTGTACTCAAAACTGAAAAAAAAAAAAAAAAAAAAAAAAAAAAACCCAGCTTAATACTACTAACAATTAAATTTATAAAGTACACATTGGCTGCAAAGTACTCAAATGTTTAACAATAAGATAAACATCATGGTTTCCTTGACAGTGAACTGTTTTTCTTATTTCTTCTATCCAATAATTTTCCTTCACTAAATGAATCAAGTATTAACTGCACATGTCAGCATTTTCATTACACCTAGATTCTCTCAACCAGGTCTTAATTTCATTCTGTTTTCCTATTATAATTCTGCTGTGCCTGGATTCCCCAAGCCCCAACTCTCCATTATTTCTATACTTTCTTTTCATTAAGGAGTATCTGTCTTCTGACTTTCTAAAGCATATCAGGCATTTTATCTTTATTTTCATTGGTTCTTAGTCTTACTTTTGGAGAATAACATTTTTTCTCAAAATACTTCTAAAAGGCCAGTAACATTCTCCAGAGAAAAAGAAAAGACAAAGAAAACAACTTGAAACATTCAGAAGACACACAGTAAATAGCAGAGTCAGAGCTAGCAATTTGGAAACACCGGAGAGGATATCAGCACTTCATCTGAAGTATCAGAAGTAAGAGAAAATTTTCTGCCCACCCTACTGGATATTCCTACTTGCCTAGAAAAAAAACTGGATATGAAAATAGGTCAAAATCAAATGTTTATAGGTACAGTGAAACAGAGCATGGAGAAGTGTGCCCTTTTTTGCCCAAGGAAGTTTCAGAAGTATGTTTTGAAACTGGTAAGAGATTTGAAATCCAGAACTTTTCTGATCAGAAACAATCAGTACATGCTGACACATATCGATCAGTGATCGCACAGCAATGGCCAAAGATATAACCATGTTCAAACACAAAATAAATATCCCTTGGACAAAGAAGTAGGACTAGTTCTGAGACAAATGCAAGCAATGGAAACCAAATTTGGCTCCAATAGGATATAAAGGACTCAAAGAGTTGCATATGAGATGTATGACCAGCGGTAAGCTCACTGCTTAAGATTCATGACTGGGTAAGACTACTAAAAATAATATATGCTTACTAAAATTAAAATATATAATTTATATACATAAAGAAAATATATAAACAAAATACTTATATATGTATAAAACTGACTAAAACTGGGGCCTTTGACAAGCCATAAGCCTAGGGAGACTTGATACAGAGAAAGCTTCATTTCTAGAAATGAGCAGATAATCAATTCATCTTCTAACTTTTAACAGTATATGCAATATCCTCCTCATCACCGACAGGAGCTTCAATATGCCAATACAGTGTTTATTTAAAACATAGGGGTAAAAGAAAAAACCATAAAACTGCTGGACAGGGAAGAATGAATATAGAAATAGAAACTGGGGGAAATGAGGGAGGGCAGAAGGGAGGAAAGTAGTGAAGGAAAAAAAGACTCATTTTTAAATGGACTTGCAATCAAACTTCAAAAGACATCTAAAGCTAAGAGCCAGCAGAATCAACATTCGTTAAATGAATCCATTCCAGCTGAAATAATTTAGAAATAATGAGTAGCTTTATTTATGATACTCAAAGGAAATTTTTTAATCTTCCATTAAAACTGAAGCAAAAAGCAGAAATGAAAAACAGGTAGACATTAAAAAAAAAAAAACAACCCATTGGAAATCTTGGAAGTATTTGTTTAAAAACCCACTTAAAAAGCAAATGGGGGGACTTCCCTGGTAGCGCAGTGGATAAGAATCTGCCTGCCAATGCAGGGGACACAGGTTTGAGCCCTAGTCCAGGAAGATCTCACATGCCGCAGGGCAACTAAGCCCGTGCGCCACAACTACTGAGCCTGCATACCACAGCTACTGAAGCCTGCACACCTAGAGCCCATGGTCCGCAACAAGAGAAGTCACCGCAATGAGAAGCCAGTGCACCACAACGAACAGGAGCCCCCACTCACCACAATGAGAAAGCCCGCGTGCAGCAAGGAAGACCCAACACAGCCAAAAACAAATTAATTAATTAATTTAAGAAAGCAAATGGGAAAACTCTCAGCCACAAAGAATTATTGAATTGAATGGTAGCTAGATAAGAAATAAATGTTTGAGAAAACAGATGAGACAGAACATACTAAAAGGTTTCAAATACATCTAGTAAAAGCTTCGAGAATTGAAGAAATATTTGAAAAATATTAAGAATTTTCTAGATTTGAAGAAAGATGCCAGTCCAGTCTATCAATCAAAAGAACATTCAAAGTACCAAGCTGGAGTTAATCAACTATACTCCAAAATAAAATAAAAATTAAAAAAGTAAAAGGTACCAAGCAGGATAAACTTAAATCACACAGAAATAGCAAACATCGCAAAAAAGAAATTAAAAGCTATGAGAGAGAAAAGATATGACCTATAAGTGATTATACTAACAGGTTTACCAGTTACTACTTATTCTAGAAGACAGTGGAGTAAAGCCTCAAATAATAATAAGAAATGATTGTCTATCAAAACTTTGATACCCAGATAAACTACCATTTAGAGGAGAAAGAATGTGAGCCCTCAAAAGCTGTGGATGGGGTGGGGGTGGTTTGTGTGGGCTGGAAGGAGAATAGCTACTATCAGACACAGAAAGATAAGGACAGTTTACTACCCTCAAACCGTTAAGAACAATTAAAGGATAACTATATTAAGAAACTTATTAGGGAAAAAAAGTGAACTTATCAGAAAGAACGGCCTACAAGTTTCAACAAACAGCATAAAATAATAAACATGTCAAAAAATTTAATATCTGTGAAGAAATAAATCAGGTGATTAAAAAATATAAAACCAAAATTCTGGATAACTATAACAAGACAGTCATGGAGTATTTAGAGGAACAGCAACTGGTCAAAGTATGCTAAACGCCATAATGCTTTTCAAAACATAATATAAATACCCAATTACTTCTTACTTTCTTAGAAAAATATATGGTTAAATATGTATATTGAGAATTTAGGAACAACCACTTAAAAAAAACAGAACAATGACTTATAAAGTCAAAACCAAGGGAAAAACAGGATAAAATTTATTGATCTAAGATAAGGCAATAAAGGGAGAAAAGCAAAGAAAATAGAATAAAAATAGAAAGTACAAAATAAGAAAAATAAGCCCCAAATATCAGCATTGCAAAAATGTAAAAAACTTCAACTCATCTAGCAAAAACTAGAGATTGTCAGACTGGATAAAAATTCAAAATTTAGGGCTTCCCTGGTGGTGCAGTGGTTGAGCATCCGCCTGCCAATGCAGGGGACATGGGTTCGAGCCCTGATCTGGGAAGATCCCACATGCCAAGGAGCAACTGGGCCCGTGAGCCACAATTAGTGAGCCTGCGCGTCTGGAGCCTGTGCTCCACAACAAGAGAGGCCGCGATAGTGAGAGGCCCGCACACAGCCATGAAGAGTGGCCCCCGCTTGCCAAATCTAGACAAAGCCCTCGCACAGAAACGAAGACCCAACACAACCACAAATAAATAAATAAATAAAATTTTTTAAAAAAATTCAAAATTTACCGCTCTGAATGATAGGAAATAAAGAGATGAAAAATATACTTTGTGTTAACAGGCTGACCCAACCTCCATCTAAACTCCTTTTTCATCAACTCCCATCCAGCAAGAAGTGGCCATATAGCAAATCCAGTAATATGTCCACAAAAAATGTTAATGAGAAGACATTTCTTTCCTAAATAAAAGACAAAGCATCATGAAAAGAAGCCATTTGTCTCTACAACCTTTTTCCTCTTCAAAAGCAGCTGTGAGTCTAGAGGTTAGCCATTGTGCAAACTTGAGTGCAAAAAAAAACCCTAAAAAACATTAATAATGAAAAAGAAAAGGAGGCTGGGTCTCAAACCACATCAGTAAGTCAATGCCTGGATAGTATTCCATGAGACTTCTTGCTTTATGAGAAAAAGAAAGCCTTACTGAGCTATCTGCAATCAAACACATTCTTAACTCATGTACTCTGCAAATACTAACTAAAGCCAAGTATATTTAGCAATATTAATAACATACAGGATAAAACTTAAGGCAAAGCAGTAATGAAATACTATATAATAAAAAGTTCCCAAGAAACAGTGAATTATGTTCCTAATAGCATAAAATATAAGTATGTAAAACAAAACCCCAGAATTACAAAGAGAAATGGACAAATCAACTTTTATAGTGAATGACTATACATATGAAGACAAAAAAAATATTGGTGGAAATATTAAAAACTTAGAATCTCTCTACTTCCAATAAAAAACATAAAATAGTCTTTTCAAGCAAGGACAGATTTTTGTTTTGATTGACCCTGTACTACAACACAAAATCTCAACCAACCTAAAAGGATACATATTATGTAATCTATGTTTTCTGAAAAGAACAGAAATGAATTAGAAGTCAACAGTAAAATACAGTAGTAAAAAAAAACAAACTATGTTTGGAAACTTAAATGTATTCCAAATATTTCATGGATTTAAAGAATAAAATCAAGATAGAAAGTTCTCAATATTTACGAGCTTAATAATGAAAGTGCTACATATCAAAATGTATTAAAGTTAGAACAGCTGATGTAGATTCCTTCTTTTAATATCCATTCTCAATCCCCTTTCACTTGCTTTCATGTACTACTAAAGTGAGGGAAGGAGAGAAGATAGAGGGAAAGAGAACATTAGCAAAATCAAAAACTGGTCTTTGCATAAACTAATGAAAATAAACTGGTGGGGGGGCAGCAAAAAAATACTAAGAATCAAAAAATGAGAAATAACTAGAGCTAAAGAATTTCTTTTAACATCACAAGAATACTTTGTACAAATTAACACCAAAGAAGTAAATATTAAGATTAAAAACATGTTTTTTAGAAAATATAGCAAAAGTCACTCAAGCAGAAATAAAAACCTTGAATGAACTATTAGCCATTAAAGAAATTGTTTTTAAAAAGTCTACCCCGACTCCCCCCAAGTAAAAACACAGGCAAAAAACTTACAGGTTGTCATATGATTCTGAGAAAGTTAATATACTTTAGTTTATCGTTTCTCCTATTAACCTAGCATTTCATTCTCTCTTCAAATTATAGTGAAGACACTCAATGTTTCAAAAAGAAGGAAGATCTAAGCTACTGAATTTGTTTATCATTCTTGGAGAACCCTCCCCCCAGGACAATAGGCAATGATCACACTGCTTTATTAGCTTATGAGAACTCCATTTTTTGAATGGTTAGATATTATAGACTGTATAGTAAAGACACTCTCATGGCAATTAAGTTTAAGGTGTTTATTTCTTTGGGATCATAGGCTGTTATTGCAGATCAAAGATTCCCCTGTTACTTCAACCTCTAGCTTTACCAAAGGTCCCTTGGTAATTGGGTGGGGCAGGTTGGGCATCATTAGTTTGTGATTACATTCTTGTCTACAGTCACCCTAAAGATGGCCCCTAAGTAATTTGCAGTCACTGCAATCACCGATATCAAACTAGTCTTGTTGAAATTTCATCTGGGGTTGCATTTCAAAGTCTAGATTTAAGACATACCCTATGATGACTACACAGCAGCTTCTATCTTCTCTATAGTATTGTAAGCACCAATAAATGAAAGGATGGAGTGGAAATCTCCAACATATACTGTCAGAAAATAAGATCAAAATGCCTAACATTAGTCTGTCAGAGGCTCAAAAATATAGATTTTAACAACTTACTCTTCATTTTACCCTACTCAGTAAGACTAAGATCTCAGTCTTATCATCACTGTCCTTATTTAGAAACTAGTGCCTGGTGGTAGAAGAAGTGTTATTAATTCACGAATTCAACCAAGCTATCAAGCACATGCTACATGCTGGAGACAAGCTAGTCTAGTTAACTGGCCAAAATGATTTTATGCTCAAGTTTTACCAAACTACAATGGAACAAATAATGCCCATCTCATACCAACTTTTCAATCAATGCAGAAGATACTCAACAACTCCATGAAATCATTTGATTCTGATGACAAAAATGAAAACAGTTCTATTTTATCAAAAACTCTTAAACCTTTGTTTCTAAGACAGTAATATCAAATACTGAAGGAACCTCCTTTTCCTCTAGCATCAAGTCTACACATGGAGCACATTCCCCAGGTTAACACTGCTTGCCTCTCTCCACCTAATCACTCACTTCTCCCCACCGAAGAAGGGACTCAGGAGATTTGTAGGATGACCTAGGCATGATTGGCTAGGCAATGCCTCTCCCCTAGTCCACCACTTCTTTGTGACCCAGCTACCTGTAGGAAGCACACAGTCTGCTTGGTTCTACTACGTAGTTAAGTTTGATCTTTGTAAGCTCTGCCTCTGGGGGTGATGGAAGCCTATCCACTGCTGATAGTGAAAGAAGGATAAATCTGTCTAATTCTTCTGATCTTGGGATGCCTATGTTATTCAGTGTTTTGATTTCCTTGACTTCTTTATTTCTATTAATTGGTTCACAACACAGGAGAGAAGGAGAGACGTATAATTTACTAGTTCCCTCAGACTCTAACATCAGAATCTAAAAATATTACTGACAGTAAAACGTGTTAAATACATTGACTATGTTCCCTCTCGCTGCTAGTCTGTTGACCACACTATCTCTTCTACCCGAAATAATGTTCTCCCCTTTTTAGACAGTTAATATCCATGTATCCATTTTAACTTCGTTTACTAACTTCTTGTGGAAAGATTTCCCCAAGTTAGCTCCCAAAGGACCCCGAATGACCCCTATCATAAATTTAGCATGCTACATTGCCGCACTGTATTAACTTATTTGTATTTTACACTACACAATAAGTTCTCTAAGGTATATACGTATACTCAGAACTCAGCAAAGTACTTGATCCAATAAATCGCTGAATGAATGAGTAGAAAATGAACGCATGAATGAAAACGATAAATCACAGATCGAAGAAAACCGATCTAGAAATTACCTGAAAAATGAATTGCAGCAACATTTTTACTCACCCCCTCATGCAAAGAAGATGGCAGTTGATTTAAGTTTCACAACTATATCAGAAAAAAAAAGCTCTAACTGATTTTTAGAAAATTAACTATTTGCTGAACGATTACATTAAGGAAATGTAAAAGGCTTTGACTTTTTTGTTTGTTTTTGAGTTAAACTATGCCTACCTAAAGAAAAATAGTGACTTTTAAAATTTCTCTTAACTAAACATCACTTAAAGTTCTAATTATCTTTGTAGATTATGCCAACACTCAATTAAAGAGACTCCAGGAATACATCACCAGATCTTAATTTAAAATATATATATATTCCCTATTAATCTGACTCCATATCCTACTGATATTTGTGAAAACAACATGGAAACATCTAATTTAAAAAATTACTACAAATACTGATTTAAATAATTATCCAATGCCAAAATCTAACTGAAATGTACCCCACACATTTTGGAAAGTTATAGTTTAAATGTAAATGGACTTCACTGGCATTTGAAAACATTCTACTTCTACTGAATTTCCAATTTTAATATTCGGTAATTCTCCAAGTTTTGTGGAAATACTACAACATGTCACATTTCCTAACCCAAAATGTAAATACAGGTTGAAGTATAATAAATATTGCTATTTTTTTTTCTTTTAAAAGGTACAAGTATATATGATTGCTAAAGTTCCTCCTAGGTGTACTTCTCCTTGAACCTATATATTATATATATATATCTAGCTTCCTAAGTTTTTGCCACAGTATTCTATTACATTTCTCATTTTGAAATTATTTCAGCAAATGTGAAAACACAGATTTACTTACATGTTCTGGGATTCCTGGCTTATCGAAGAAACAGAATCAGAACCCTGTACTGGAGTAGGAATTCTTTCTGATAGCAAACTTGTCTAAAATAAATATAACAAATTTACATTTTTTTTTTTTTTACTGATAGTGTTATTCATAAGCTCTCATGCAACATTTTTATATTTGACTCAATGTAATTAAAGATTAAATTACCCGCAAATTTTAAGTTATTTGATTCTTAACTATAATGTAAAGTATTTCATAAATGAAGCATATAAATGGGGTGGGGGGAAGATACTGACATATATTATATGTCAAATATACTATATTTGACTGTTGCTACATTATGATCTCCAGTGCATGCAACAAAAACCCCGCTATCTGTAAAAATTGCTCAAAAATAACTTCCAAGGCGTCAGTCTATGCAGAGACAATTTATTCAAAGGCTCTCCTTTCAGAATAAAAGACTTTGCAGTGCTCGGTTAGGTCGTAGAGCTTTGTGCTATGGGGAGAGGAAGTACTGAAGTCATGTTGTGCCAAATAAGAAAGCATTATGTTCCCTGGACTACTGTGGTGCTAAAGAAGTCATATTTGCTCCAGTAAAATATTTTAACTGTAGTATGATATTACAATAGTGGCCATATTTGAAATAAAGATTTGAAGAGAAGAAAAAGTTTGAAAAATACTTACCTTCTTCCATGCCTTTGCTATAGATTCATGCAAACTATAAGGAATTAAAACCTGCAAGCCTTCACATGTACCATATATTTGACGACACACAGAAGTAAAAGCTCCTTTAACCGCAGGAAACATTTCCGATCCAGAAAAAATAGAAATATCTTCATCAAGAACTTTTTTCGAAAACTGAGCAATTATATGAGCACCTGTAGGACTAAAAGATGATACCTAAAGTAATGTACTTCAAGTGACCTAATCGGACTGAACTGCTTTTCTCTGCATGGGTATATCACTAACTTAACTGTTCGGTAGTTAAGTTCACTTATTCCATTTGTTTGAATTTTTTCTTAATTCTACTTTTTAACTTTAACATTTAGTATATGAAACAGATACATGATTCCTAAGTTAAACCTAGGTACAATCAAGGAATAATCCCAGATGTCTCATACTGATACCTCCCAATCCATATACTTCTCCCTTTCCTCTAAAACTATTACTTTTCAGCTTATTCTTTTATCATTCCCTTTTGAAAAAGCAAATATAATTGTATTTATTCATACTCCATTCTACTATAAAAAAGGCAGCATTCTATAAACATTCTTGTTGTTTTTTACTTCATATATTCTGATGATAATTCTATAGCAGTACATAAAAAATTCCTCATCCCCTTTTAACAGCTGTTAAGTACTCCTTTGTATAAACATAATTTAATCAACTAGCCCTTGTTGTTGGACATCTGAGATGTATTCAGTTTTTCGCTAATAAAGTTAGAAACTCTTCACCACTGCACAATGAGGATTAAGAAGAAGTTCTAACGTTTTATGCTTTATCTGTTTAACTTCAATGTAAGGGAGACGCTTTAAAAAAAAATCTAGAAATCATAAGGATAATGATTGGGAAAAACGACTACATACAATTAAAGGATGTCTACATAGCAGAAAAAACTTAAATAAGTGATGGACAATAAAAAGAAACCTTAGAACTCATGACAAAGGGTTAGTCTTCATAATTTTCAAATAATTGTTATATATGGATAAGAAAAAGACTTCCAGGTTAACTATGTCAGATTGAACACATACATTCACATCCGCTCCCTCCTGAAATATTAAAATGCAAAAGTAAACAAAATTTTCAGAAGGCTCTTGCAGCCATCAAGAACAAGGAGAGAAAAAGGATATGATAGTAACAAAGTTTGGAACCTAGAATAAAAGAATAATTCAGAGCCTAGAAAAACTGAATGATCAGCCACAGTGTAGAAAATGGAATCAACATGATTTCATAGAATCTCTCAAAAAACTCAAATTGGTGGCACCAAAAATCTCTATAATTGGAGGTACAAGTGGGACTTAAAATAGAGATGCCTGAAACTCAGTTTAAGAAGGAATTTGACCTCCAGATTCTTTTCACATTCCATGTAGTCACCCTCTGTACCTCTTGGAAGTTAGGCAGAGATTAAAACTGATAGCAAGCAGTACAGGATTTAATCAAGTTTTATATACTAAAGCTCGAGACCCATCACCTTTTGCATTCAGTGTTCTTCTCTCACTAGGCTTATACTCTCTTCAGGCAGCTAACTGTAAGAGCCTTCTTTATGGACTCTGACCAGAACAAAGACAAGACTAAAGATATTTACATTAAAGTTTCCTCAAACAATACCATGGCAAGGTTCCCCTTCAGCAAAGGCCACAAGTGACAAGTCCCACTTCCATGCCTGAGTTTCAAGCAGCTTTTTACTAACTTTAATATCTTTGAAGAAATCTAATTTAAAAAGTCAGACCAAGATAACAAATACAAAAGTCTATTTGAACAGAAAAATAAAATGACAAATGAAAAGTTCATTACCTTCACAGAGGTAAGAAGAACTTACACTCATGAAACAAGAATAGGATGCTAGGGCTTCCCTGGTGGCGCAGTGGTTGAGAGTCCGCCTGCTGATGCAGGGGACACGGGTTCGTGCCCCGGTCCGGGAAGATCCCACATGCCGCGGAGCGGCTGGGCCCCTGAGCCTGTGCGTCTGGAGCCTGTGCCCCGCAATGGGAAAGGCCACAACAGTGAGAGGCCCACGTACAGAAAAAAAAAAAAAAAAAAAAAGAATAGGATGCTAGTGAGAACACTCTTGGACAAAAAATCATAGCAATATTTTTTGATGCATCTCCTAAAGGAAATAAAAGCAAAAATAAACAAGTGGGACCTAATTAAACTTAATAGTTTTTTGCACAGCAAAGGAAACCATCAGTAAAATGAAAGACAGCCTACTGAATAGGAGAAGATATTTGTAAATGATATGACCAATAAGGGGTTAATATCCAACATATAAACAGCTTATACAACTCAACATTTAAAAAAAACCAAACCCAGATTAAAAAATGGGCAGAAGAACCGAATAGACATATTTTCCAAAGAAAAAATGCAGGTGGCCAATAGGCACATGAAAAGATGTTCAACACTGCTAATCAACAGGGAAATGCAAATCAAAACCACAATGAGATTTTACCTCACACCTGTAAGAATGGCTATCAGAAAGAACACAAATAACAAATGTTAGGATGTAGAGGCGAGGATGTAGAGAAAAGGAAACACTGCTGGTGGGAAATGTAAATTGGTACAACCACTGTAGAAAACCATACAGAGTTTCTCAAAAATATTAAAAATAAAACGACTATATAACCCAGCAATTCCGCTCCTGAGTATGTATCCAAAAGAAACAAAAACACTAATTCAAAAAGGTATATGCACCCCAGTGTTCATAATAGCATTATGTACAATGAAAGCAACCTAAGTGTCCATCAACAGATGAATGGATAAAGAAAATGTGGTGTGTGTGTATACACACACACACACACACACACACACACACACACAGTGGAATACTACTCAGTCATAAAAACAAATGAATTTTTGCCATTTGCATCAATATCGATGGACTTGGAGGGCATTAGCCTAAGTGAAGTAAGTCAGACAGAGAGACAAATACTGTATGATATCACTTATATGTGCAATCTAAAACATACAACAAACTAGTGAATATAACAAAAAAGCAGCAGACTCACAGATAAGAGAACAAACTAGTGGTTACCAGTGGGGAGGGGGAGGGGCAATATAGGGGTGGAAGAGTGGGAGGTACAAACTACTGGGTGTAAGACAGGCTCAAGGATGTATTGTACAACATGGGGAATACAGCCAAGATTTTGTAATAACTGTAAATGTAAAGTAACCTTTAAAACTTGCATAAAATAAAAAACAAAATAGGGTGGTAGAGTAAGAATGTACTTTTAAAAAAGAACTAGAAATAAAAATTTCAGTAGCAGTGCTTGAAAATAAAGCAAGCTGAGGCAATTTCCTAAAAAGTAAAAAAAAAAAAAAAAAGGCATAGAACAGATAGGGAAGTCTAAATCCCAATGAGAGTTCAAGAGAAAACAGAAGATCACTGCCCCAACTTTTGGCTCCCAGCAACCAAAAATTCACTTTGTTGTTATGAATTTGTCTATTTTGGATATTTCATATGATTAAAGTCATATTATGTAAAAACAAAGAGACAAAAAAGAAATGAAATCCAACTATTTTTCTTAAACTCAAAGACATAAATGTTCAGATTAAAAAAGTCCAACAAATAGGTTAAGAACAGAACTTCATCAAGAAACATCATAAAATTTCAGAATACTAACAGGCAACAGAAGACTGAAAAGCTTCCAGAAAGAGGTGGGGGAAAAGCCATCCTGTAGTGATGATAAAGGTCATTACAAAGATAAAAGCTATGCACCAGACCAAGCAAGAAAAAAACAAAACAAAACAAAACAAAGAAGGTATACGCAGGTGTCCATACACATCTGCCTCCCATTGCTCATGAGAGCCCAGTAAAATAAGAATACAGTTGTATAAATGGGAAAACCCCTGAACAATGGCAAGAATGGGAAGAGAAAGAGGTTTTAAAGACTTCTGGGCGAAGGCAGACAGGGAGGGAGCAGCTCCAGATTACAGAGGCAGAGAAACCCACAGTATAAAAACCCTGCCTGGAATGCAGAAGAGGAGAACCATTGATGGAGCTCTGAGCTCAGAGTCAGCAAATGCAGTGAGGCCCAAAGTGGGAAGGAGTCTGATCTGCTCCTGCCCCACACTCACCTCAGGAGCATGGGCAGCTTTTATACCAGGGCGAAAATCTGAACAAATGTTTAGGGAAAGTGAAAGCTTCTCCAGCGAGAGAAGTGAGCTCCTAAGATAAAAGCCTTCTTTATTCTGGCATCTGAAATGTCCTCAATATAATAGAAAACTCCCAGCAATGCCCTTAGTCTCTTAGAGAAAATTTGCCAATCAACTCACCACACTGGTCCACACAGAGCTGATCAAAATCCTATTCAGGAAAGGTCTAGCTGGAAACTCTCCAACTGATTTAAAAAAAAAAATAATAAGTGGCAGAGCCCGTGTCTACATCCATTTTGTCTTAAATAACCAATAACATGAAAAGCTGAACCCAAAGAAGAGAACGCAAGCAATAGAAAAGGACAGGTAACTACTGGGCTGAGAGTGATTTGGGAAGAATATCACAGCAAATAAGCAAGAATAGAAGATGAGGAAAACAGATTATTCATGGCAGATTAAACCACATGCTTATCTCAGCACCCTCCCCCCAAGCCCCAGAAAAACAGGGACGAAAAATAAAGAGATATAAATCCACAATGGAAAAGAGAAGAAAGAACAATAGCCAAGAGATGTCAGCAGTGACTTAGAGGTGGAAAGCAGCAGTGAGACATGTGGTAACTGAGGAGCAGCCCAGAAAGAAGCAGACCTGAAGAACTGAGCAGAAGCAAGGCACAGCCCAAGCCTAGAGGTCTCAGTCACCAAGAACAGCCCAGGGCAGGATGCAGGTGGGGCTGAACACAGGAGTAGCAGTCTAAGGTCTCCCAACCCATAGCCCCTATTCCCCATCCTGCCGAAAGACTACAGGTTTATTCTCTAGTGTGGTGAATACCATAGCCATTAACCACAGTTAATTTTTTTAATTTAAAAGCAAATAGAAGTTACAACTCAGTTCTGTCACACTAGCCATATATTAAGTGCTCAACGGCCATAAGTGTCTAGTGGTAACCTTACTGGACAGTTCAGATCTAGAACATTCCATCATCACATAAAGCTCTACTGGATGAAGCTGAACGGGAGAAAGTAAGCCTAAGAGGCTCAGAGCTGGAAGCCAGGCATAGCTGAGGACAGCCATGAGGTGCCCAACTAGACAGGGAGTTCGAGAGGGGATGAGGTCAGCATTCTGGACCAGAAGGGCCCCTCCCCAACTAAACTACAGGAACTGGGAAGCCAGGCATGGAAGACCTGGCCCATTTGACAAGCTTAAAAAATATCAAACCAAGTATTCTTAGAAAGTAAAAATCACTATCAAAATAAATCCAAGGACATCTCCTACGTAACAAAAAAGATCAAAAAGGCAGGACTATGAGGGAAAAGCTAAGGGACCCAGAGGATCACACCTGGAAATTCAATAGCCAATTCACAGGAGCACCAAAAAGAGAAAGCAGAAGCAGAGAAAGTGATCAAACTCACAACAGAAGCAAAGTCCCCTATGCCAAAGAATGCAAGTCCTCTCCCTAAAATTGTCCAGCTAATGCCTGAGAAAAGGAAAAAAGACCCAAAGTAAGTCATACCCTCAAGAAACATCAGGTCCTGGAAAGTTTCAGGGGTAAAAAATGCTCCTGGGGACTTCCCTGGTGGCACAGTGGTTAAGAATCCACCTGCCGATGCAGGGGCCATGGGTCCAAGCCCGGGTCTGAGCCCGGGTCCGGGAAGATCCCACATGCTGCGGAGCAACTAAGCCCGTGAGCCACAACTACTGAGCCTGTGCGCTAGAGCCCATGAGCCACAACTACTGAAGCCCGTGCGCCTAAAAGACTGTGCTCCGCAACAAGACAAGCTATCGCAATGAGAAGCCCGCACACCGCAAGGAAGAGTAGCCCCTGCTCGCTGCAACTAGAGAATGCCCACGCAGCAACGAAGAGCCAATGCAGCCAAAAATAAATAAATAAAGTTCACCACTTTACTCCTTTGTAGTGGATACTATAAAAAAAAAATTTTTTTTTTTTTAAAAAGGCTCCTGAGAAAGAAACTCAGCCATGGAACTTGGCAAAAGTGGATGCAGGAAGGCAATGTAACAATGTTTCCAGTCTCCCCACCTAGCCAAGCTATCAACCAACTATGAAAATGTATCTATTCTGTTCAAAGGTAGGAGTTCGGAAACCTTACCTTCTACAAAACTTGTTAAGTACTTGAAGAAAACACCACACAAGGCACAAGCCCACTTTTTACAAGGCACATGTGTGCACACTAAAAGCTAACTAACGCTTAGTGCCTCACATGTAGTAACTGGCTTAAAGTTTTGACAGCCCTGTGAGTCAGGTAGTGCTGATTATCCCTAATTCACAGGTGAGGAACGACTGAGCGGTGGAGCTAGGATGTGAGCCTAGCTAAGTAGTCTGAACCAGGGCTCATTCGACTAACCCTCACTCAGTGCTGCCTCTCAATTTAGTTACTACTAATGCTCCGTTCCTCCTTCCCAAGTTCACTGTCAAGAGTATGTGTTACTTTTGTATAGCAGAAAAAAGAAATTTTTCATTAGTACAAAATAGGTCAAAAATAAAACAATTAAGAAAAAAAGAAAAAAAACTATTTCTCTTATACTAAATCAAAGTTATAGAAATCCAAGCCTCAAAGTCTCCATCTATATAATGAAGATGACCACAGAGGCCCCCTTCCTTAGCCACTGTGAGGATTAAACGGTGACTCATGAAAAGACCTTGGTCCTGTGTGACTATTATCAGAAAGACACTATGTTCCCAGATGTAAACAGATTAAAACACATGACGGAAAAAACGAAAATAACAGATGTCAGAAAAAGTGCAGAACACACAAAAAAAGGGAAGAATAAAGGCAAAACAGAAAACAGTAACAAATACTGTAGATATTAATCCAATCATATCAAATCACTCTAAATGACAAGAATCAATTAAAAGAAAGACTGTCAGACTAGATAAAAAACAAGACTCAGTTATGTGGTATCTATAGAAGCGCATTTTAAATATAATGACAAAGATAGATTAACAGTAAAGGGATGAAGAAAGACATATGCTGACAATCAAGAGAAAGCTGGAGTAACTATATTAATTTCAGACTTCACAGCAAGGAAAATTACACAAAGGGCACATTATATAATAAAGGGGGTCAATTTTCCAAAAAGACATAATGATCCTTAATGTGTATGCACCCAATAGTGTCAAAACACATGAAGCAGAAAATAACAGAAATGCAAGGAGAAAAAGATGAATTCACTGATATAGTCTGAAATTTCAACACCCCTCTGTCAGTAATTGACAGATCCAGCATAAAGCTAGTAAGGACATAGCTGAACTGAACAACCACCAACTACCAACAGTATATAACTGGTATGTATAGAATACTTCACTAGCAGAATATATATTTTTCTCAAGCTCACGTAAGAGATAACATTCACTAAGAGATCACAATCTGGGTCATAAAACACATTTTAACAAATTAAAAATATAAATCATACAAAATATACTCTCAGACCCATAAATAACTCATAGGTCAAAGAAGTCTCCAGAGATGTTTAAAAATATTTTGAACTAATGAAAACACAACTCAATTGTTGGATGCAGCAAAAGCAGTGCTTAGAGGGAAATTTATATCATTGAATACACATATAAGAAAACCTAAAATTCAATCTTAAGCTTTCACCATGGAAAATGAAACTAAATCCAAAAGGAAGCAGAAAATAAAAACTAGAACAGAGGGCTTCCCTGGTGGCGCAGTGGTTGAGAGTCTGCCTGCCGATGCAGGGGACACAGGTTCGTGCCCCGGTCCGGGAGGATCCCGCGTGCCGCGGAGCGGCTGGGCCCGTGAGCCGCGGCCGCTGAGCCTGCGCGTCCGGAGCCTGTGCTACGCAAATGGGAGAGGCCACAGCGGTGAGAGGCCCACGTACCGCTAAAAAAACAAAAACTAGAACAGAAATCAGTCTAATTAAAAACATTTAAACAAATGTTTAAACAAATGAACAGAGGGGGGGAAAAGCTAGTCTTTTAAAAAGATCAGTAAAATTAAAAAGCCTCTTAGCCAGGTTAGAGGGGAAAAAAAAAGTAGAAGCAAATTAACATCAGAATTAAGAGGGGCCATCTCTACTAATCCCATAGACTTTAAAAGGTAATAAAGGAATACTGTAAAAAAACAAAAAAAAAAAACAAAAAGTCTATGCCCACAAATTTAAAACTTTGGTAAGTGGACCAATTCCTTGAAAGACACAACCTGCCAAAACTCTAACAATCTGAACAAACCCATATCTATTAAAGAAATAGAATAATAATCTTCCTAAACAGAAAACACCACACCCCCAAATAGGTACACTGGTGAATTCTATCAAACATTTAAGAAATTATGCCAAATATCTTCCAGAAGATAGATACAGAACACTTCCTAACTTATGATACCAGCATTTTACAGTAAGGCCAAAGATCACAAAAACTACAGACCAATCTCTCTCACACAGACAAAAATCCTCTACTAATATTAGCAAATCAAATTTAACAATGTATAAAAACAATTATTCTAGGTACGCAAAGCTGGTTCAATATTCAAAAAGTTAATTAATGTAATCTACCACTTCAACAGGATAAAAGAACACTCACTGTGGTGTTATTTATGAAGGCAAAATCCTAAACATAACTTGATATCCAATAATTGGACAGAAGTTTGAATAAATTATGGTAAAGTATACAAAAAAGTATCATAGAGCTATTAAAAATGTTTCATTCACCTAGGAAGATGCTTTGGTTACACACAAAAAAACTGCAGAATAATGTATATACCATTTTTGAAATGAGAAAGAATTCTATAAATATGAATATATATACTTGATGCATCATTATAGGTACAGAGAAAGTCTGGAAGCATAAGCAAAATGTTACCATTGGCTAAGCCAGGAGATAGAACTGAGTAGGGGTTAGAGAAGGAAGATGTGGAAGTAGTCAGCATTTCCATTGTGTGGTTTAACTTGAAATCAATCACACGTGGCTTTAGAGGTTTAAAGAGTACAGTCCAAGGAAGCAAAAAAGAACCCATGTGGAGTGAACCTTCCTATTCTTATTTTGAAGTTGCAGACATCAAGACCTACTCTGCCTGTATAATCCATAATCCTGGTTACTCCTGCAACTTTCTGATGATCTAATGTGTTAACAGTTGATCAGAAAACCTAACTATATCTAGAATAGTTATCCCGATTTTCATTTAATATATGACAAAATTTTTGGAAACTTTAAATCAGGTATGAGAAAATATGCTTAAAAATCCCACAGAAATATGCTACAGAAATATGCTAAAAAATTCAAAACAGAAACATACCTTTTTTCTTCAGAAGAGCTCATATTTTCTCCATAAAGTAGTAGAATAAGTCCTTCTTCTACAGAAGCAATTCTTGCCAAAATATCAGCTACATGAATTAAAGCTGTTTCAGAGCAATTTGGAGCAGCCTGTACATTAAATATATCATATAATTTTAAGACACACTAACATATCACAGACTAACATTCAAGGGTGGTTGTGTAGTCAAAGTTATATTACCACAACAAAAAAGTTGATTGTTTGGCTATGAAATAATGTCTGAATTATACATGTCATTAGATTATATTCTCGTACCAGCACAGTTGATAAGGCAAAAACATACACACTTTTCACCCAAACCAATTGATTATTAAAACAGTTGAAAGAATTGCTGCTATTACAGTTTTATGTGTGTATAATTCTAGTTGACAAATACAGTAGCTCTTCTTCTTTGCCCTTTACTTCTCACTCACTGGGTTCCTGTATATCCAATCTAATTTTATTATACATGGTATCTAATATACTACTATCTTTTCTAAGGGATACCATCCCTTCCTACACCTGGTTGTTGGGTCATGAGTTGTAGGTGTGACTAAGGACAGCCAATTCATGGGCTGGCCAATAGCCAATGATGTCATCTAATGAGAAAACATAGGTTGGACCAATCATATTTCCCCACTTTCCATTCTTAAAAGTACTAAAACTAGCTTTACCAGTATATACTAGTAAAGAAAGATACCAAAAGAAAACAAAGTTAAAGATAGATGTATGAAGCAAAGAAGCAAACAATAGCTATGGCTCAAGATTCAGGAGTACATTTCTCAGCTCTGGTATATGGTTTACGTTTCACAATTTACTTTATGGCATTCTATAATATTCAGTTGTGTATTATGCTCTATTTGTTTCTTCTCTGCTCATCTTGTTTCCCTGAGGTTGAATAAGGTTAAAATACTTTCATTGTATCTACTTACTTTCCTAGAATTCCACACTTTGTACTACATTCACATAAATGCTTAATGTTTTCTAAATGAGCAATAAATAATGAATACTTGAATGGGTGAGCAGCTGCCCAGCCCATTGAGAGGTGGACAAAGGGAGATGAAACCAATAAAAACACTACAAAACATGGACATGGAAAGGTGAAAACCTGTAGCCTACTTGATAAAGCTTTAAGTCATTCCCCAGAAATTTAAGTCATAAAAAGTGGAGATATATTAGACTGCACTAGTGGTACCAACTCTTCCACCTGTTAAATGTCTGACCTTAAGCAATTTGCTTCTTTCAGCCTCAGCTGTGAAGGTTAAATTATATAATGTAAGGAAATATACTGTACAACCTGTAAAGAGACATATACGTATGTTCAGAACTGGGATAATTATAAGTTTTTCTAATAGTAGTACTTGTTCTTCATGTAAAACAAAGCTGGCTCTTCAGGAAAATATTTCCAATGGCTATACAGTTGCCATTAAAACAAACAACAAAACATTCACAAGACTTATTAGATTTGTAAAACAAATAGCTTAATAATTTTGGTCCTTACAATCTAAGCCTGACCAAAAAAAGTTTATGTTTTATGTACTTTTCCCCCCACATTGTCATAACTAAAATCAACTGATTGTATAAACTAAGATTTAAAATACAATTATAAGGAAAATGGTATAATACTTCAGATTATCAAATTTAGAAGTTCCACTGAATATTCACTAATATCCAATTAAGAGACTCTTTAGTACTAACCTTAGTTCCTTTCATTAGGTTATGAATAGGCTGAAGAAGCGCCTGGATCACAGTGTTGTTATATAAACATTCAATTGCACATTCTTTTTGATCACAGAGTATACAAAGAATTTCAGTTACCATACTTGCTGGAGAGTAATTCTCTGATAAAGAAGAAATATTTTTTGAAAATTAAAACTTAAGACATTATTATATCTTTTATTTCTGTCAACTACAGCTGTTCCAAAAAGCTCATCAAGGTTAATTAAAGGATGCCCAAAGGATGATTTATTACCAAATTATGACCTTAAACTTGAGAATGTTAGCTTAACTTATCTTCAAGTTAATAAAAGTGAGTAAATGATAATATAAATACCAAAAGACACCATGAGATCATTTGCTGTTTGACATTAAAGTTCTGTTTGATAGTAAGAATGTGGTCTGAAGCAAATTCACAACTTCTCCTCTCCTGGCAAACACCTTACTTATTGTATTCACTTTTCTTCTTTTTCTTAAAAAAGAAGAAAGTGTCTTCAGGTGTCAAGCCTCATAGAAAATTAAAGTCATTAAGACAAAACACAGCCAAAAAGAAGGCAGAGGAGAAACTTTAACGGAGACTAGAATACTTTTTGTGTTACCATAAAACCAAAGGAATGAATGAGAATTTTTAAGACTTTGTTTTAAAATATATATAGGGGGCTTCCCTGGTGGCGCAGTGGTTGCGAGTCCGCCTGCCGATGCAGGGGACACGGGTTCGTGCCCCTGTCTGGGAAGATCCCACATACCGCGGAGCGGCTGGGCTCGTTGAGCGACGGCTGCTGAGCCTGCGCGTCCGGAGCCTGTGCTCCGCAACGGGAGGGGCCACAACAGTGAGAGGCCCGCGTACCGCAAAAAAAAAAAAATAAATAAAATATATATAGGAAGACACAGATACGAATAAATATAATATGGGGAACAGTCCCTAATATAAATATGGTATTTTTAGTTTCATAAATTAACATTTCCAGATATTTGAACTAATATACTGAACAAAATAGTGTTTTACATGAAAATAATAAAGTTTTACAAGACAGTGTTTTACAAAAGTTGGTAATATAAGGTTGTCCTAGTAAGATACAAGACTAAAACACCAAAGTTCTTAATTTATACTACAATATTCCATACTCCATAAATACACTAAGCAAATACTTTACAGAAAGGGAAAACAGAAAAGTTGAGTGATTTTTTTTTTTTAACCAGCTCAAGATGAGAAACCCTGTTTGCAGTGAGAGACTACTGATGAGCATCTGACCATTATTCATTCATTCATCCAACTTTCTGCTACTTTTGAGTACTACGGAGACAAAGAAGTAAATAAAATAGTCCACAAGATGGTAAACGAAGACATTATCAATTATAACAAAGGATAATATTTTTCATAAAGGAAGCATAGTATGTTGTAGGAACATATAGCAGGAGTACCTAACCTAGTACTTTATACATGTAAATATCAATACCTTAAATGTAGAAAAAGTATGAGGAAACATTGTTAGGACTAATAGGCTGTTATAATTACATGGATAAAACCTACCAATTGATAGGTGTATTACAACACTAATTATGACCCAAATAATTTTTTTCTGTGATTCACCTGTGTTCCTCTAAGAATTTGTACCATCATTTCTAAAGTAACTTCCACGTTTAGAACGCTTGAGTCTATAAATCTGGGTTGGGGGGGAGGAGGCGTGTTGTTATTAAGTGTTTTACTTTGAAAACAAATTTTTTCCTTTGAATATCAATACAAGTTATCTCTTAAATGCTGACATTTAAAAAAATTTTTATAAGTCAGTCAACAGTTATAAGACTAAAAGGTATTTTTCTGAAAAAAAGAAAAGGTTTTTCCTTTGCTTTATTCTTCAATAAAAGACGACCCCAAAAATAAGTATTGGATATAAGCTGAAACAAGCAAGCTGATCAAAACACCAGGAAAATATAAAGGATAGAAACTATCAATAAAGAACACACTAATACCTATCAAACTTACTATCATTTAAGAACATCTTGATCTTAAACATCAGAATTCTCAGCACAACTTGTTCTAAATAAAAATGTACACCTTAAGTATCAGTGAAAACATTAAATTTCATGGTTTACTTCCAGGACCAATGTAATTTCTATTTCCTTTTTTACTTTTTCAAAAATAGATCTTTATTGGAGTATAATTGCTTCACAATAGCCTGTTAGTTTCTAATGCACAACAAAGTGAATCAGCCACATGCATACACAGGTCCCCATATCCCCTCCCTCTTGAGGTTCCCTCCCTTCCTCCTTAGCCCACCCCTCTAGGTCATTGCAAAGTACCAAGCTGTACTCCCTGTGCTACATTGCTGTTTCCCACCAGCCAACTATTTTACATTCGGTAGTGTCTATATGTCAATGTTACTCTCACTTTGCCCCAGCTTCCCCCTCCCATCCCATGTCATCAAGTCCATTCTCTATGTCTACCTCTTTATTCCTGCCCTGCAACTAGATTCATCAGAACTTTTAATTCCATACATATGCATTAGCATACGGTACTTGTTTTTCTCTTTCTGACGTACTTCACTCTGTATGACAGACTCTAGGTCCATCCACCTCACTACAAATAACTCAATTTTGTTTCTTTTTATGGCTGAGTAATATTCCATTGTATACATGTGCCACATCTTCTTTATCCATTCATCTATTGATGGACACTTAGGTTGTTTCCATGTCCTGGCTATCGTAAATAGAGCTTCAATAAACATTTTGGTACATGACTCTTTTTGAATTATGGTTTTCTCAGGGTATATGCCCAGTAGTGGGATTGCCGAGTCATATGGTAGTTCTATTTTTAGTTTTTTAAAGAACCTCCAATTTTCCATAGTGGTTGTTATCAATTTACATTCCCACCACCAGTGCAGGAGGGCTCCCTTTTCACCACACCCTTTCCAGCATTTTTTTGATAATGGCCATTCTGACCAGTGTGAGGCGATACCTCATTGTAGTTTTGTGCATTTCTCTAATAATTAGTGGTTTTGAGCATCTTTTCATGTGCCTCTTGGCTGTCTGTATGTCTTCCTTGGTGAAATGTCTATTTAGGTCTTCTGCCCACTTTATAACTGGATTGTTTTCCTGATACTTGAGCTCCATGAGCTGTTTGTATATTTTGGAGATTAATCCTTTATCTATTGTTTCATTTGCAAATATTTTCTCCCATTCTGAGGGCTGTCTTTTTGTCTTGTTTATAGTTTCCTTTGCTGTGCAAAACCTTTTAGTCCCATTTGTTTATTTTTGTTTTTATTTCTGTTACTCTAGAAGACAGGTTAAAAAAGATCTTGCTGTGGTTTATGTCAAAGTGTTTTTCCTATGTTTTCCTCTAATAGTTTTATAGTGTCTGATCTTACAATTAAGTCTTTAATCCATTTGAAGTTTATTTTTGTATGGTGTTAGGTAGCGTTTTAATTTCATTCTTTTACATGTAGCTGTCCAGTTTTCACAGCACCAGTTATTGAAGAGGCTGTCTTTTCTCCATTGTACGTTCTTGCCTCCTTTGTCGTAAATTAGGTGCCCATATTTGTGTGGGTTTATCTCTGGGCATTCTAACCTGTACTCTTGATCTATATTTCCATTTTTGTGCCAGCACCATACTGTCTTGATTATTGTAGCTTTGTGGGATAGTTTGAAGTCGGGGAGCCTGAGTCCCCCAACTCCATTGTTCTTTCTCAAGATTGCTTTGGCTATTCAAGGTCTTGTGTGTCTCCATACAAATTTTAAGATTTTTTGTTCTAGTTCTGTGAAAAATGCCTTTGGTAATTTGATAGGGATTGCACTCAATCTGTAGATTGCTTTGGGTAGTACAGTCATTTTCACAATATTGATTCTTCCAATCCAAGAACATGGTATATCTCTCCATCTGTTTATGTCATCTTTGATTTCTTTCAACAGTGTTTAATAGTTTTCTGAGTACAAGTCTTTCACCTCCTTAGGCAGGTTTCTTCCTAGGTATTTTATTCTTTTTGTTGCAGTGGTAAATGGGAGTGTTTCCTTAATTTCTCTTTCTGATTTTTTGTTGTTGGTGTATAGGAATGCCAGAGATTTCTGGGCATTAATTTTGTATCCTGCAACCTTAACAAATTCATTGATTTGTTCTAGTAATTTTCTGCTGGCATCTTTAAGATTTTCTATGTATAGTGTCACATCATCAGCAAACAGTGAGTTTCACTTCTTTTCCAACTTGTATTCCTTTCACTTTTTTCTTCTCTGACTGCTGTGGCTACGACTTCCAAAACTATGTTGAACAATAGTGGCGAGAGTGGACATACTTGTCTTGCTCCTGATCTTAGTGGAGATGCTTTGTTTTTCACCATTGAGTATGAGGCTTGCTGTGGGTTTGTCATATATGGCCTTTATTATGTTGAGGTAGCTTCCCTCTATGCCCATTTTCTGGAGAGTTTTTATCATAAATGGGTGTTGAATTATTTCAAAAGCTTTTTCTGCATCTATTGAGATGATCATATGTTTTTATTCCTTAATTTGTTAATGTGGTGTGTCACACTGATTGATTTACATACAGTGAAGAATCCTTGCATCCCTGGGATAAATCCCACTTGATCATGGTGTAAGATCCTTTCCATATGCTGTTGGATTCTGTTTGCTAGTATCTTGTTCAGGATTTTTGCATCTATGTTCATCAGTGATGTTGGTCTACAATTTTCTTTTTTTGTGATATCATTTTCTGGTTTTGGTATCAGGGTGATGGTGGCTTCGTAGAATGAATTTGAGAGTGTTTCTCCCTCTGCAGTTTTTTAGAAGAGTTTAAGAAGGATCAGTGTTAGCTCTTCTCTAAATGTTTGATAGAATTCTCCTGTGAAGCCATCTGGGAGGACTAATGTAATTTCTTATGAATAATGCTGCAGCTTAATGAAACCTCTTTACTAACCTAGTAAAACATCTTTACTAAACTCAAAACATCCAGAAAATAGAATATTTTTAGATGGTTTCTATTTCTCTATTTATAGTAACAATAGAAGCAGAATTACCTAAATGACCAGGTGATGTCATCTTTGGACAACTTGGTGAGTAATAGATAAGTTGGGTAAACAGAACCAGCAGATCTGCAAGGGATACTGCATCTTCAAAAAGGAAGGAAAAAAAAAGTTATCTTCTAGCATATGTTTACAACTTAGAAAAAATTTAACTAAGCTTCCATCCTCCTAATCTGAGGTTTCATAGAGACTGTGGTACAATTAGGGAGAAAGAGGCTATAATCCAAGATTATATCAGGAAGAATAAATTAGACATAGTAAGTTAAAAGCTAATGAGGGTAAATGATGCAATAGGTGCTATGTGAAGGTGTAGTTTTACCACTTATGTTGAACCAATCATTTAATATAAACCTACCATAGGAAGCTCTATGAATCTGATCAGGGCTGTTTGAGTTTATTCAATTAGGAGCAGTAAAATTCAGCTTAGCATGTTGGTCCAGCTAACTTACCTATATAGCACTGTAGAACAGAGGTTAGCAAACTTTCTTGACCAGATAGTGAATAGTGTAGGCTTTGTGGCCAAACAGTCTGTCACAAAGATTCAGCTCTGCTCTTGATGCACTAAAGTAGCCATAGACAATTTGCAAATGAGTGAGTGTGGCTATTTTCCAAAAAAATTTATGTATGCTGAAATTTGAATTTTATATATTTTCCATCACACATTAAGTTTTCCCAATAATTTAAGAATATACAAGCCAATCTTAGCTCAAAAGCCATACAGAACAGTGTACCAGATTTGGTCTATGGGCTGTAGTTTACCAACACCTGCTATAGAAGCTTACATAAAAAATTTCTGGTGAAAGCACATGTGAATTAAAAGTGAATGCTGACCTATACTAAATACAGTAGGATAGATCTCTCAAAACTGAGTTTTGAGATGATCTGTGACATCTGATAGGCCAAAATGTTGCTGTCAAAAGTCAATTAAAATGCTAAATAAGTTGGATGATAGACATAAATTTAAGTTGAACACCTGAAACATCACAAATATACATTAATCTTCCTATTTCTGTAAAGTTCACAAAACCTATACAACAGCAGCTCTTTTCTTGAATGTCATTTCTCTGAGTGTCCATTATACCTAGGATTATATGGCAGTACCACATAAAAGTACATAAAACACTTTTTCTTAAGGAGGTCACAATCAACTTAACCATGGAGAAAAGGCTTAAGCAAAACAACTAGGAAACAGTATAAAATGTTCAAAATGAAGATACTTTATAACAGGAGTGGGAATCTATAGCCATCATATCCTAATTTTGTAAGGCCTGCAAGAATGATTTTTCCATTTTTAAAAGGTGTGTAAAGCATGTCAGGGTCCTCAAAACCATTCCCAGATTCACTAGGAAGACTCACAGAATTCAACATACAGTAATACCCCCAGCTATGATTTATTACAACAAAAGGATACAAAGTAAAATCAAAGGGAAAAGGCACACAGGGTGAAATCAAGAGCAAACCAGGTACAACTGTCCAAGAGTCCTCTCCCAAGGAATCACACAGAATACACTTAATTCTTCCAACAAGTTGTGACAACACATGTGAAATGCTGTCTAACAAGGAAGCTCAGAGTCAATGTGCAGTTTTTTTTATTGGAGACTGATCATATACATAAGTACTCTCTGCCCAATACATACCAGGATTCCAGACACCCAGAAGGAAAGAAGGTTTTACGCTTAAAACACATTGTTTGTATTAAGAGTGGCTCACTGTGCCTAAAATGTTATTAGTTCTGGCAACAGTGAAAAAATCCAAGTTCCTAGATGCCAGCCAAAGTCCAGCCTTGCAAGCAGCTCTTTGTAAGGATAGTGGTCTCTGGCCTAATGCGTTAACTTTTTTGCACATGCATGCGTGTGCATATATACACACACGAAGAATATGCAACAGAGACAGTATGTGGCCCCAAAAGCCCCAAATATTTATTATCTGGCACTTTACAAAGTTTGCTGATCCCTACTCTGTACTATATTCCTAGAATAGACAAAAGTTTTAAGGAGAGTTAGGAAGACAACTAAGAGCATGTGAATTCTGAAGGAGAAAACTTTAAAAATGGGACTTAGGGTAACAATAATATAGTAATATATCATATGGTACAGGGCTTTGCAGTTTATAAAATACTATTCCCAAACCTCTTCTCTGTGATCATCTCAAATATTCTCTGAGTCCAGCACTGATATTCTATTTTTACAGATAAAGAAACAAATAGCTCAGTGATATGTCCAAAGATCTCAGCTAGTTTTTAGAGGAACCAGAACTTAAACAAGGACTTCCAGTTCTGGATCCAGATTTGGATCATCCAGTGTATCTAGGATTTTGAAGGGCAGAGAAAAAATAAGGAAAACATTAAAGACAGGGAAAATAAAATCATACATATAGGAAGAATTACATACTGAAAAACAAAAAAAACCAATAACACTTCAAGATAGGTAAGCCTGTCAGCAGAACAAAAGGTATGTTGCTCAGTACCCTAGGAGAGACCAAGCCAAACCTCTAAATTTTAAAAATCCATAGCATAAATCCTACCATACCTGAACATATTCATATCTCCTAATTGCACTTACCTTTTCTATTCTTCAGCTTTATAGGAAATAGCTTTCTGCCTTGTGTATAGATCAATAATCTTCCTAAAAGGCACAGTGAGTGAATGAAATAAATGTATTGTAATTCTTGTCCTGAGTAGTAGAAAGTTTTCTGCTTGTTCCCTTAAAAGAAAAACAAATACATTTGTTTTAATGCCATTATATTTTACAGTACTTATTTCATTAAACAAGGCTGAATATTAAACAAG
This sequence comes from Kogia breviceps, assembly GCF_026419965.1. Lineage (NCBI taxonomy): Eukaryota > Metazoa > Chordata > Mammalia > Artiodactyla > Physeteridae > Kogia > Kogia breviceps. The sequence continues at coordinate 52,263,511 of NC_081322.1, forward strand.
GCTGCAGTCTATAATGGAGACACTTGGTGTAAATTTTTAAAAAAATTCTCTACTGTTTCCCAAGATACTTTAACACACCTAAATCTGAAGAAAAGCATTCATAATAAAATTTATCAAACCTCAGAAAAGTACAACACGCATACAGTGTTCATTCTAAAACAAACACCATAAGATTGTTAGTTATCTCTCATTATAAAGATATTTCAAGTTAAGGAAGAAAGGAATATAAAACATTACTTAATGTTTAATTCTACCAATTAAAAGCCAGTACTACAAACGATCATATTTATAACCATGTTTGCAAATGAAATTACAATCTCTAAAATACAGACTCCTTCTAACATATATCATTTATTCACTCATTCATCCATACATTCGAGATCTATTGAGTACCTCTTTAAGACCCTGAACTATTTGCTGGTGTCAAAAACCAAGAAGCAGCATGAAACTGGGCTTCCAATTCAGAGTACGGCAAACAGCCTGATACGCACAGAGCATGGAGAGGACAAGTAGGAGAAACAAAAGGCTAGAGGGTAGCTGCAGCACATCACATGGGACTTAGCTGCAGAAAGAGTATGGGCTTTATTATAGAGGCAATTGGGATGATATCAAAGGTTTTCATAGCAGGAAAGGAATCAAACATGCATGTGGAAAACTGACTCTGATGGCAACATGGAAAGGTGAATGGAAGAAGACCAAGGCTTAAAGTAAGACTCATTAGGAAAATCATGAGCAAAAGCCTCCATAAGAAAAAAGAATGGAGAACAGCAGACAAATGTTTAAGGAATTGATATCAATATGCCTTAACCAGAATTACATGCAGACCATGATAAAAAAAAAAAAAAAAATTCTCAAGTTCCTAACTCAAATATATATACATAGTATATATATATATATATATATATATATATAGTATATACATATAAAAATATATATACATAGTAAATTCTTCTATTTAATTCTGAAGAAAAAAATGTTTAGAAAGAGTAGTGATTTCAGTCCTTGATATTTTAATATTGAAGTTCCCATGGATCTTCCAGATAGAATACTAAATTAGTACATTGGTCTGGAATTCATGAAAGGAGTATAGACAAATATTTCAGTCATCACTTATATATATATAAATATGTAATATTTGAAACCATGAGAGTGAATGGGCTCCCTCCTCAAGAAAGAACAAGTAGACTAAGCTGATAAAAAATAAGAGGCAAAACTTTTGTGAGTACAGACATATAAAGAAAAGAGCCTTTCAAGTGACTAAGAAAAACTTATTAGGATGAGAATGAAGAAATCAAAGAATGGTATTAGGAAGATGAGGGAAAGGGTCGAGAGAGGCAAATGCTATAAAATGAGGGCAAGAAAGAAGAGAAAGTTAATAATGGGAAGGTCACTGAACCACAGAAATAAAAGCCTCATTTCTGTGGTTGAGAAGTGAATAGGCGGTAAAGAAATGGGGCCTGGGTGTATATTAAACACTTGGAAGGCCTTTTCTCTTAAGGGAAGCAGAGAGATGTGAGGTACATATGAACTTGCTCAGTTTTTTATATGAAAGATATGAGTAGGTTTAGAGACTGCAAGGAAAGGTACCAATAGAAGGGGAGACACAACAACAAATGAAGCAACGTCCTGGTTCTTTAAAAAAAAAAAAAACAGATGGAAACAGAATCAAGAACAGTCGAATAGAACAATCTGGAATGGAAGGATTACTCTTCATTGTAGCCTGGAGAAGGGAATACTGATAAGGGCATATAAATATGCATCTGTAGGTACAGATACAGGACATTTGGGGATTTCATACCCAAAATGTCCCATTTTTCTCAGTAAAGAAGATGCAAGGTTTCCTTGAGAGAAAAGTGGGCAGGAGCAAGGCAGGGGGTTTAATGGGACTGGTGGAACACTGAAGAAAGAACATCTAAGTTGATTCCAAAGCAACACAAAGAGCCATGGAAGCTAGAGAAATACATCAGTGCACTGTCAATTTAATGTTACAATGCTCTCTGTTCAATTTCCTGAGGACAAGAGATGATCTAAAGTTGAGTAACTGCAGGCAGGAAACTCTGAAAGAGAAGAAAGCAAGAATTTTGAAAGAAATGTCAAAAGAATGCAGTGAAGCACCCAGACGTCTTCACTAGATAGGGAAAAAATCAAAGCCATGAAGGGCTGGGAGAGTGGTAGAGGGGAAAAAAAGCTAGATACAACATTTTAATACTAGATTAGAAAAATTTATGAATTTACAGATGACAGAATATATATCAACTTATCTTTTTTGTCTCTCGAAGTTCTGGCTTCTGTACTTTCTCCTCTAATACAAAACACTTATCTGTTGAAACCTGTTAATAATTGGTCTTTGACCATTTTTCTTGAGTTAAGAATTTACCCAGGGATAAAGAAAATTATAAGATATCTTCATATTCTCAAAGAATGTAATATTTGCTTAGAGAAGTGACATAATATAGAATGATAAAAGACATCAAATTCACATGGCAAGTTGTGTGATGTAAGCAAAAGAGCAATAAAAATTCACACTAGGCAAAAGAAGCTTCCTGAAAACAAAGTTTATTCTTTCACAATAAGATTTATATCAGTGTAGGGGATTATGGATAGTGGCAGCTGGAGTAGGAATAACAAAGTATACAGGCACTGGTATGCCTTCTAAGAGAAGATTCACTTTAATCAATAACTAGATATGAGATTGGATAGATATATTAGGGCCAGATTATGAAATAACTAGGATATTTTAGCTCAGACTGAGGATAAGCAGAGAAGAATCAGAGTGGGGTGAAGTATCCAATAATAAAACAGTATTTTATAAAAAAACTTTCCTCCCACTAAAATGCATAAATGGCTGATATACTTTCATTCTTTCTTCCTCTACTGTATTATTGCAGCATAACACACTAGGACATACACTGTGGTATGAACTGAAGAACTGCAGACGGTAAGATTCACTACAATAACTTCAAATGTAGATCGGCTATAAAAAGTCATCATTATGGTATATCTTAAGTTTGTGGAAAGTATTTTGTATCAGCAAAAGCAATCTAATTTATCATGATATTAAAAAATAAATTACTAAGCTATTTTTATTAATAAACTTTACCATTTTTAAAATGTAACAAAATATCATACTTACCACAAGGCTTTGAATGTCCGAAAACCTCATCAGGTTTCATGGTTTTACACAACTCCAAGTACTGAACACACTGCTGAACTGCTGTAGTTATCTAATAAAATAATAGCTTATTAATTCCAGAAGTTTAAGTCCACAAGTCCATGTATTAAAAGAAGTTAGTCAAGGCTGTAAAATATGTTGGGAAAATATTTACGAAAAATATTCAGAAAATCTAGAATAGCACCTTTCCAGGCCATTAAAGCTCAGTCTCCCCAGTTACATTTTAACTATGGCATCATTCTGGGAAACAGAGAAAATATTTGTAAACCAAATATAACATTGTCAAAATGTTGATGTCAAGGCAAAAATACAACTGTACTTTACATTTTATAGTGAAAGATGCAAAAATTCTGGCCAAGACTTCAAAAATTATCTTGCCAATATCCCCAGTTCCCTTGCCTTTGAGTCTTTTCTTCCTACTTAGCCAGCAAAATGTGAACTAGATCTAGCCTTCATTTCTATCTTAGATACCAGAATTGCTAAAAACTGATAAAAAAAAAAAAAAAAAAAAAAAAAAAACTCAATCCAAAGAACAGCCACAAAAAGTGACCTCCAACTTCTATACTCAGCGATTCTCTGATAGTCTTTATTCTACCTCCTTCTCCCATTCTCCTCAAGCAGAGATTTCCGATCTTCTCCCTTTCTTCTGCCCCTACATACTTCCTGTAGATGCCCTCTCATTCTAACTCTCAAATAAAATAGAGGCCACCAGTGAGACAAGGAGCGATAACTGTTAGGTCTGGTAATAAGGAGGTTTCCAGCGACTTTGAAAAGATCAGTTTCAGGGGAGTTTGGGGAATAAAACTAACTATAAGGAATAGGAACAGAAACAGTAAAGGCAGCTAGTATAATTTTCATTTTCAAGAAGGCTGGTTGTAAAAGAAAAAAACGAGTAAAACATAGGGGTGGGATCTTAGAGTCAAGAATGAATTCTTCAGGTTGGAAGGATATGGTCATGCTTAAGTAAATAGAAAGGAAGTTTGACTATGCAGGAGAGAAAGGATAATTGACAGAAAAGTGTCTAAGAGCAGGAGCAGCTAGAACCTAAGTGGAAGGAAGCGTTAAGCTTTAGATGGGAAAAAGATGGAGGTTGTGTGGATACAGGCACGTTCGCAATCACGGAATCAAGGAATTGATAGATTTCCTAGTCTCATTCATTCTTATGGCCTCAGTTTCATGCAAAAGAGTTAACAGGGCAGGATTTCTATCATTAGAAAGGCCTGCTTCCAAGATTGGTCCTTAACCAGCATCTGGGAACTTGGATTTCAGGAGCTTCCCCCGATTCTAAGAACTGTACCTAAACTGTACAAACAATGTGGTTTATGCTGAACGTCTGTTTTCCTTCTGGGAATGTGGAATCCCTGGTTTGTAGCAGGCAGAAGGTGCCAACATGATTAACCCCCAATTTAAAAAGAAAATGGGCACCGAGTCTCTAATGAGCTACCCTGGTAAACAACGTTTCACATGAGCGGTCACAATTTGACACTGGAGAAATTAAGTGGAGTCCTGTGTGACCCCACTGGCAAAGAAGACTCTTGGAGGCTTATGCTTGGTATCTTCCAGACTCTACCCAATGCACCTCTTCCCTACACCAGTTTTGCTTTGTATCTTTTTTCTGTAAGAAATCATACCTGGGAGTACAACAATGTGCTGACTCCTATAAGTCTTCCTAGCGAATCATCAAATCTGGGGGTGGGCTTGGGGAACCCCCCTTCCATATCTATGTGTTATCTAAATCAAACTTTAGGATCCAGATCAATAAAATGAAACTTCCCCCAGAAATCTGGATCTCAAACTCGATATGACCAAATCTACAGGTATAACCTTTCCCAACTTTCCTGTTTTCTTCCTACTGTTACTTATCTCAATGAATGATAGACATTCAAATGAGTAAGTCCTCACCAAAACCCCTTTCAAAAAGCCAAGTCCTCTAAAACCTACATTCTAAATATAGTACTCCTGAGTCCACCCATTTATCCCAATACACTGTCATAGCCTTAATTCATGTTTCCATCTTCTTTTGCTTGGATTACTGCAAAGCATCTTAGGGGAGAAATACTGAAGTAAAAACTGTCTCCACCTAGCACCTTCAGCCCATTTTCCAAATTTTCCAAAGCCCTAATATGATCATATTACTTCAGTACATGAAAATCTATCAGTGGCTCACTAAACCTCCAGAATAAAGGCCAATCTCCTAAATTTGACAATAAGAACTTTTTAATGATCTCACATTAGTCTTATTCCTCTTATCCTCCATGTCCCCCTCCCCAGCCACACCCACATGCACAGAGAAATACATCTACCTGTGTAAAATTCTGTCACCAAAAGCCAGTTGAACATGTGACCAGTCAAATGACCAATTCATTAAAAGCAAATCCACTAAAAATCTCACCAGGCAATGCACACCAACTGAATTTGAAACACATTCAAAACTGAAATTAACAAACTCATTTTTATCTGCAAAAGGGAAAGGGCTGAAGATTCCCCTTAACTAGCTCTTTTCTATTTTTAATGGAATTATGAGGCCCTATCCTGCCTCATACATGAATGAAACAAACTGAGGTCAACTGGCACAGACCCAATTTAAAGCATCTAAGAACTTTTCAAAAAAACATCATCCACTTAATATTAGCTTTCAGGGAACTGATTTTCAGGAAATTTCTCTAATACTAATTCACATTTCTCTTAGCAATCTCTGTCCAGCCATATGAACTATGTGCAGTTTCCAAGTGTACTATGTGTTTTCCAATCCCTAAAGCCTTTAAACATGCTATTCCATGGCCCTGAAATATTTTCCCACCGCTACCTTAACCACACCACCGCTCTTTCCCAGAATAACACCTATTCATTAATAAAAAATTTCCCACTATCCTTGAAAATGAGCAATTGTTCTATAGATAAAAAACCAGAACCACATTTCTATATAACCATGGTTAACAGGTATCTAGAACAAGTTTAAAACCTTGTTACTCATGACATGTCAACAGATCTCAATGAACATACTTTTGTAAGCAAACCAATCAGTTAGCCCCCTTCTTCTAAAAGTCAGCCAACAACCGACACATTCCAGGAAATCTACAGTTGGCATGAACTCACTCTCACCTCTGAAAGCCCAACCTGAGTTCCAAGTTTTCCCCGAAATTTTATATTAACAATCTGCTTTGCCTAATTAAGTAAGCAATAAACTCAGTTTTATGCATTGTTTCAGATACTGAACAGTATTCTTAACCCTCAACGATTCTGGAGCTTACACTGAGATTACCTTGAGGATTCTCATTTGGCATCATTCCATGGGGTCCTCAAAGAAGAGTGTTCACTGGGGCCCCAAGTCCCAAACTTTGATAATCCTTCAGATTTGCCACCACGTGAGTCTGTCTCAACAATGATCTAAGCTTCAACTTGCTTCACTGAGTTCTCATTGCTAGATTTTATTTTCCTTGGATTTGTAATGAAATAGGTCTTTGTACAAAGTAGACTTTTATTTTGGAGGAGCACCATTTGGTGAATAGTTCTACTATTAACCTGCTTATTCTTCTGTGCTCATTTTGCTTTTGTTGTTATTTGTAGACTCTGAAATCCTGTCTTCTTTTGGTTTAGCTTGCATCTACTGAATATATAAAGTGGAGTGTTCACAGGAAACAAAAGGAGGCATAGTCCAAAAAGTCTCTAATCCAGTCAATCCAATCCAAGCCAGCCCTGAGATGACTGGCTACCAGCAACAAACTCATGCAAAGGCAACTGGTCAAACTGCCTTGGGACTTCTACAAAAATTTCATGAGGACACTCCCTGACTTGTCAATTCTTGAAAGAGGGGAATCAATGATCATCATGTCACCAATCACACAGCCCCTCCCTAGCTTCTGCTTAGTCAGAACCTGAGACACCATTCATAAGCACACACTTTTGCCCAAAAGCACAGTGATCTGTTTCACGTTTGTCATGAGTTTATCTAAAGGTGCAACCTCCTTGACAGAACTACTTCCTAGATGAACTTACTCTTCAGATCCTAATTCTTACACATAAATTGGTAAATAGCAGCAAAAAAATGACTTTGAAAAACTGCCATTATGGAGAACTTTTGGTGACAAATATACTTGAGGCTCTAAAGAATTAGAAGACAAAAGAACAAATAGCTTCTCTGAGAACTCAAAGTACTATCTCCAAAATAATCTTTCTCACTCTTTAATTTACTTCCACTCAAACCTTCAAAAACCCATTCTTCCTTGCACTCATTTCTACTCACCTTTATTTTCACTACCCACTTAAACCCACTTCTGTTCCTTCTACTCCTTCCCGTTACTTCTTACACATGCTATTTTTATTTAAGAAGGGGTAACAATCACAGAAAAAGGTACATCTTAGAAGAGGGACAATCACATGATATAATACCCCCTTTAAATTGCAGGAGCAAAAAGCAGATCTACAGTAGGTAAATTTAAATATTAAAGAGTCAAGTTGAGGGTATGAAAAGCAATTATCCTAAACCTTGGGAAAGACAAATTTGCTGTAAAATTCAGGATTTTATTTCACACTTATTCCCCTGCACTAGGAAATATGTACCAGCCAGCTCACTTAACTGTTAACCCCTAAGATTGGCGAGGCAGGGTGCGGTGGGGGGAGGGGCGGAGTATAAAAAATAGTAAGGTAGGGAGAATTTAAATAACCTCGCTGTCAATATTTTTTTAAACGACTTTAAGAGGGCAAGAAAAATAGGAAATGTACTACATAATAAAGCCATTTCAGAAGTCATTCCCTTAAGGGTAAACTGGACAAAAGATTCAAATTGTTAAAAATAAAAGAATAGTTATGCTGATAGCCAAAATGCTTTTCAATTAGTACAGATATTGCTTTAAAAAACTGATAGCACATACACAAATTATTTGTTGCCCAATGCTACCTATTGAAAATGTCATATGTGCCACAGACAGAACAAACTGCACGAAAGAGTAGCCACTAGCCCATATTACTATTAAATTTAAATTAATTAAAATTAAAGAATCAATTTAGGGACTTTCCTAGTGGCACAGTCATAAAAAATATGTCTGCCAATGCAGGGGACATGGGTTTGAGCCCTGGCCTGGGAAGATCCCAGATTCCAAAGACAAATCCATGGAGTGGTCCAAAGTTCCCACTGCAGATATACAAAATTTGATCTTCAATTCTGAAAGGAAAATGGGAACACACACACGGCATCCATTTTCCCCAATGTTTCTTTTCAAAAGTTGGGTTTACTTTTAAAATTTTATATATATATATATATATATATATATATATATATATATATATATACACACACACACACACACCATTAAAAAAAAAATCTCTTGATATTTCAGTAAATTTAGGAAAGCTTTAAGATGAGGTTTAAGATGAAATCTCATGCAAGTTTGATTAATTATGAACATGAAATATTTGAACAAGTTGATAGAATACTGAAGTTGATAATAAAGTAACTATTTGTAGGCTAAGAATTGATTATAGTATAATTAACTTTTCAAATAAGGAATGGATTTTAAGAGTTAATCTACAAGAAACTTTTGAAATACGTCCACTAGGGCCTATGTCATACCAACAGTTATTTGTATGTCAAACCATAAGAGGAAAAAGTTGGTTTTTTTTTCTCCTTTTTCTATTCTAGCAAGATCACTCTACACTCAAATGGCAGCAACAAATTTCCAATTAAAATGGGAATGAGAGAAATGTGGAAAGAATTCCAGTTTCTCTAAGGATTTTTAAATATCTATTACCTCTACAAATAAATTCCCATCCTAATAGTCAACATCTCCCTCTTCTCCTTTCTGAAGCCTAATTCTCTTAATTCTCAAACATAAAACAATTATTATTCTCCTTTCTTCAATTTATGTTCTACTGCAGTCTTCCTAAAATTCACAGTTCTAGGAATCTTTCCCTTTACCTCACTTCTCAACTCTTAACTACACAGAACGTATTTATTATCTCAAAGTCATATTAGTACAACCTTAATTTCACAGTTTTCATGTTTGTCAATTAACTGCTAGACTTTCAGTTCCTTTCAGTGCCCTAGCATGTTCTACTAATAGCAGTAAATGCAGAAAATTTTACTAATATATTTTTACAGTATTAATTTATATTTAGTGTAACTTGAATCAATTTTTGCAACTACAAAAGCATTTACCATTCTGAATTTTATCATGCAACTTTCAGTTAAATGCATGGGTAAATTTTATAGAACAAACTCCCCTACAAACACCTGATCTGAATTAAACTGTATGATAATATTATGGCCAACCCAATACTGAATATGGCTTACCCCAAAAGAGCTAGTTACCAGCCCAATTTACTATCAAGTTATATATTTCCTGTTATCCTGACTGTATTTTAAGTCTCTTTTATCCTTTTATGTTCACAGAATGGTAGTTTAAAAGTCACATAAAAGGAGGACTGCTTCATTATCTGATATTAATTACTCACTCAACTTTGCACATTCAAGTTATTACATCATATATCTTTTTGTGATATTTCTCAAGATAAGAACAGAAATATAGACTTACCAGAGATTTATATTTCTTTTCAATAAGTCTTAGTACTGCAGTTCTGCTATAATATGCATGCTAAAATTAGGAGTAAAATGGTATTTAATAGTCAAGCTATACCATTCAAAATCTATTTTTCCTGCAACACTTCTTTAACATAAATTACACGATAACATAGTGTAAATTATTGTAATCAGGATAAAACACATTTTTCTAAGTACAATGGATTATGAGCATAGCAGTCATAAGAATAAAAATTATATTAAAAACTGGAGCATTTACTGACAGACCAATAGAAAACAATCTACCCCTCAGTGTGTCCAGTTACCATGCTAAATTACTTTAAAACCAAAAAAACCATGTCTGACTACCAGTTTATGACAGAGCCTAAAGTAAAGATTAAGAAGTGAGGGCGAGGGATGTCGGGGGAGGAATCACAACTCTCACGATGAAGAGGGGACTGTACTGTTTACACACGCAGAAATCTGCCAAGGTTGAAATGCTCTGAAGGGACAGTATCTTAATAATTCTCTGCCAGTCATATTTTAAATATGATTCGAAGTGCCAAAAAAACTCTCTCCTTAAAACTAAACATAGATGAGATTAAAATATGATTTTAATGTACTGTATAAAGGAGAAAATTTACATGAATATTACTTATGTTCGATATCATTAGCCTTCAATGTAATTTCTTTATTTTACTTTAAAAATTAAATAATAGTCTGTAAAAACTATCAAAATTCTGGGGAATAGAATTCAATTAAGTGGTGTTTGGGTTAATTGAGGGTTAATCAAAACCCTGTGTGTTTTAACCTTTGTAGCTTAAAATGTTTTAAAAAACCATTAATCTTTTTTTCAGGTTTAGTAAGAGAAAGATGTTGACTTACAATTAAACTATTGATCACGTTCTAAAACGAAAGCCTCACAGTACATTCCTTAGACTGGAGTTGACATACCACAACGCTCAGGCCAAATTCAGCTGCCCCCTGATTTGGTAAACGATATTTTATTGTAACATAGTCACATCCATTCATTTATATATTGCCTATGGATGCTTCTGGGCTACTGAGAACTGAGTAGATGCAAGAGAAACAGGACAGCCCACAAAGCCAGAAATATTTACTGCCTGACCCTTTACATAAAGTTTGACAACTTCTGCCTTAGCTGAGTGGAGGAGAAGGTGATAAATTTTAATAATACTAGAACACACTTGGGGAGCTGATTTAATACTTTAACATTGGTTAGTTTTCCTGTAATGTGCATCATTTTCTTAAGAATCAAGTGCTGACAATAAAAATGTTAAGTAAAAAAGGTTAATTATAAACACTTAGAATATGATTTGTTAAAATTTACCTGTTTAGGTCTTTTTAAAAGCATACAATCACAGAAAACAAAATCTTAATAGCTGTTATCCCTGTGTTATAGAATTAGAGAAATGTAATTTTATTTGTGCTTTTACATATTTTGTATATTGTCTACAATAGTGGTGTAATTTGATAATCAAAAAAAAAGAAAAAGGTCAAATGTCAGATGTGAGGAACAAAGGGTTCAGGTAAAATTAAATTGAGCAAGCATTTATCAAATATATACTATATGTAGGCCAGGTAAGTGCTAAGCACCAAACAGAATTATGTTTTGGTTAACTGGGCATTTTTATACAGTTTAGATAAAAGGCAAAAAAAAAAAAAAAGAAGGAAAGCCATCAGCTAGATAATGTCCAAATCATGCTAAGCAGCAAATGAACATGTTGCTGCTTTGCATGGCAAGTCATGGTCCCAATTCCCATACTTCCCCACTGCAACAAATACAGGTTGAGAGGGACAAAGATGTAAGAACACAGGCCAACAGAGATCTGCTTAAAAAATTCGTAGCTTTTAAACTAAGACATGATTTTGGATGGGTCATCAGTTTAATAGATTCAAATGAATTACCATTAAAATCCTTTTCTGACTGTCACCTAATAATAGGTGAACCATCTTGAGCAAGTTACTTCTCTATCTCTCAGTTGCTGCATCTGTAAAATGGGATAATAATACCACCACCTACGTCACAGATTGTTATAAGAATTAAGTGAGTTAACACGTGTAAAAGTGATTAGAACTCTTGGCAAACAGTAAACATTCGAACAGCAGCTATTCTTTGACACAACAGAGCAATACACAAAGAATGGTAGTAAAACATTCCGTATTTCCTTACCATCCACTTTTTGAACCACACAGCCTTGGTATCAACCAATGCAAGAAAGTATATCGGATCCAAAATCTTTTGTGAGACAAGATGGCTTTGATGTTTAACTGATAATAAAGACAAAGTACTCTCCACAATTTCTTCCATATACCTTAAAGTTTGGGACAGAAGTGATTTTTAGAAAAAAAAAACAAATGCTATATATATGTAATAGTGACATTTTATATTTATGGAATGATAAATAGGTAATCTTTAGAAACATCATTTTTTAATATTTCAGTAAATGGCAGGGGTGAAATTCACCCCCAGTTTTCTCTGCTCTAAAAACTTATGTTCTACTTCAACAATGGCTGTCCAAATTTAACTTTCCTTTTTAGACCCACAGTTACTCTTACAACCTTATTAAAAAATCTTAGAACTAGAAAGGGTAAAGTTTAAAGAACATTCAAAGAACTTGACCAAAGTGGCGAAGACCAGTAATGAAAGAACCTGAAGCTACAACAGCCTCTTACCTTGTTGTGATAATTAAATGGTATAAAATGGTACTTGCATAGAGCCATTCACATAGCTAAGTAAAAAACATGAAAAGCTAGAAAAATAAACTAGTAAGCCTTTCCCAACCACATAAATCAGTTAAGACTATCTCTAACTCTCTTTGAAATGTATGTGGACAGTAACACTCCTAATTTTATACTGGTATAAACTAGGGGGCTTACTTTTCTGGGTGTCGAATCCAGAAAGATGGAGCCTCTTTCTGATATTCATTTAGAAGACGAACCTATAAAACAGTGCATAACCGTTCTCAAGATGTTAGAATTCTTAAATATAGAATTAAACAGAAATAAAAGCATATTATAGAAAAAGAATACCTTTTTAAGTAAATGGATCACATTAGGATTAGTTATATCTATGCCAGTTGAAAGAGTAGGAATATGATTTTCTCTAGAAAGAAAGTGTAACTCCAAATATTTAGCTAAAAAGAAAATATAAAAATAAGGTTATTATGCCATTCATTTACAGTGCTTTCTGAAACAGTTATTTCCTATCCATTTTCTTAAGTACAAACTTTTAAGTTTAAAAAATGATATAATAAACATACCTAAGCTTTTATAAATTTCCTTGGTCATATGTAATGGTGAAAGTGTAAACGTCTGTGCATAGAATTTTAAAATCCGGTCCTATGGAAATGAAACAAGATTTGTATCCAAGATTCTTTCATCATCTATTTTTGTAAGAATCATTTTCTACATAGTAGAAAAAACTTAATAAACACAAGACCATCCAAAAATTTCAGTAGAAATGTAACTAAAACAGCACATTCTTGTGTTGGTTGGCAAAAAGTAAAGTCAACCAAAACTAAGAGTCAATCTAATACAGCAGTATATTGTTGTAAAATCTGGTAATAGCAGATACAGACATGGGGAGATGGGGTGAAGAAAGGAAACAATATAATTTGTTACAATATAATGTTACAATTTGACACAATGTAAAGAAGTCAAACAGTAGGAGTACTAAATGTAAAACAAACAAACCCCACTCCTTTCCAAATCCACTATGTTTTTGTTTTAATTGCTCACATAGGAAGATTAATTAGATTTTTTAGGACTTCAATAATTTTGCCTATTCCCAAGAAAAATGTTATATTCCAAAATTTTACATTATTAAAACGTAAAGTAGAAACTACCACAATGTAAATGGATTAAATGAGATAACAGATGTAGTCAGTACCTGACGCTTGTAGGTACCTAGAAATGACAGCTTATCATTTTAATTATACCAACTTTGATGGGATTGATCCTAACAGTGAAATTCAGTTTCCCATTAAAAAAATAAAATTCCCTCAAATGATCTACTCTGAAGAAAAAAATAACCTTGACTATATCAAATATTAGATGAATACACTTACAAAAAATGGTTACCCAAGTGACTAAAAATATATTTCAATAACCCAAGAGGTTTGTACTGAACACAGGATATTAAATACTTTGGGAAGTTTTCATAGTTGCAGCAATTGGTAAGTATTTGTCATACTTTTCGAACACTATAGGCTTCACTCAGTTACATGTAAGAGTCCTTTAGAGCAGCATTCCCCAACCTTTTTGGCACCAGGGACCAGTTTTGTGGAAGACAATTTTTCCACAGACAGGGCGAGCCATGGGAGGCGGCAGGTGAAGCTTAGCTGCTCACCTCCTGCCGTGCGGCCCAGTTCCTGGGAGTTGGGGACCCTTGCTTTAGAGTGGAAAATGAAGAAATAGGATCAAACTCAAGAATTTGGGTAAAGCATACGTTCTAGATGAAAAGAACACCATGCCTTGTTTTCTATTCAAGTTGATTGGTTTTATTACCATTTCCCCTCTATGACAACAGTCTTCCAATTTTATTGCCTTAAGTATCAACATTGACTCTTGCTGAATATAATGGTCAAATCAGGCCACTTACATTGACCCAGTAGGATCTTTACCATGTTTATAAAAGGAATAAAGGAAACCTATTAGACCACTGTTCTGTCTTTAAGAGGGAAATTTACAATTTCCTGTTAGAATACCTTGAAATGTTAAAAGGTAACCCTGAAATATCTTTCCCCTTTGAAGTTCCTAAATCCTTGAGTTTTTAGAGAAGTCTGCATCACCCTCTGGGGTTAGTATGGTTGAACTGCATCCAGGTATTGGGTAGTTAAACACCATTTCCCCCCTTATAAAAATAACAAACCACTTGTCTCTAAACCACTTCTGTTTACCAGTATAATTATATTTTCATTGATGGAAAAGTAATTTTAAGTAGTAAAAAGGTACTGAGTTTTATTTTTATTAACTGTTTACTGTCTGTCTCCTCTTCTAGAAGTTCTATAAAGGCAAAGGCTTCTGTCTTGCTCAGTGTTCCCAGCATCTGAACTAGAATGATGTACACTGTAGGTATTCAGTGCATATTTGTTGAAGAGCTGGAAAAATATTTTTACTAATACCTTAAAAAATTCTATATAAAAAAACCTTATCAATTTTAAAGCCAATGTTTTTCTTCACTGACACATCATTTATGAAGAAAAAGACACTTAAAAAAACCTAGCTTGGGGGACTTCCCTGGTGGTCCAGTGGTTAAGACTCTGTGCTCCCAATGCAGGGGGCCCAGGTTCGATCCCTGGTCTGCGAACTAAGTTCCCACATACCACATTTAAGCCCACGCGCCGCAACAAGAAGCCCATGCGCCACAACAAAGACTCAGTGCGGCCAAAATACATACATATGTACATACATTAAAAACCTAGTTTGTAGTTAAATGTGATGCTGGAATACAGTCAGAATTTTTAATCCCATATAATTACTGCACTTTTTAATATAATCTTACTTTTCAACATAGTGTTTCTGAGAAGTCATATGTGAATCATTTTTTTAAATATAAAATAACTAACTTTACAGTTTTTGGAATTTTCTATATTAGTTTTATAATTCATCTCAATTATCTAAGATGTTTGCTTAACTGCTTAAAAAGAAAAGTTAGAAAACTGTAAAGCTATCTCTAACACTTAACTGCATAGGGAAAATGCTTATCAATCCTTTAGAATAAATTGTAATCATTGTAAGTTCAAGTCTTCACATATCATGAATTCTTTCAAAAACACTCTTTCTTTTAAAATATTTTTCTTAATTCAAAAACATTGACACAGATACCTGGATATCCCTCTATAAGATAAAACAAAATGCATAAGCTAACACAGTCTATTATTTGGCAATGAAGTATGACACTGACCAACCATACTTTGAATCTAATCATGACAGAGTAATTCCTTTAAAAAAAAAAAAATCTTGACAATTCAAAAGCTGCAGCTGAAATTATACTTGCGTTACTATTAAATATTTGAGCTACTATTAAAGAAAATTATATTCCATTTGCTTCTAGAATAGTAGGGAAAAAAACAGGAATTCTTAACACTTCTGTAAGCATTTCCTTACACTAAACACAGGATCAGGATCTGAAAGATACACTGTCAGTTTCTCACAGAGAGTGGTCCAATTTTCACAGTTCAGTACATCAGATGGAGGAGCTGAACGTAACATTTGCAAGGCTTCATATCTCACCTATAATTTTTTAAAAGAATTTTTATTAATACTCAGCCACCAAAATAATAGCAATTCTCCAAATATTTAACAAACATTGAAAGGCAGAGTCTGGATAACTGCTTTAAAGAGCCAGTTGAAAATCAGAGGCCCTTTTATAAAACAATTCTTGATAATTCATTTTTTAAACTGTTAAGCAGAGAAACTAAATAGTGTTTTAACTTTTGCTTTACATAAAATAACCTAACTATATTAGGAGATTCTAGGTCACACGTCTGAGGGGAAGAGGAGAAGGGATAGTAGCCAAATCTGAATCACCAGAATAAGGTATTCCAGTGTCTCCTCCATAGACTTTCCTCACTTGAACAGACCCCCATAGGTGGTCCTACAGTTTGAGGACTCTAATTCTGAAACACTGCCCACTTATGTCCCTGGTGAAGCATTCCAATTCTAGGATATATGAACAATTCTCACAAAACAATTAATTTGAACTTGTTTTTGCCACTACACCATATTTTCTGACCTTCTAACCACTGAGATAGGGAAAAAAAGTGATTCAGCAATGTGATGCAAAATTGAATTTCTGAATTTTCACAGAAATCTTATCATTCTTCTCAAAATTCAATCAGAATTCACTCAAGACAGTATGACCCAAGGGACAGCAGTGGCAAAATAGCTCTACTCCAATCGTAAGTGGAGTAAAGCTTCTCCCCCACTCACTCTCCAACTAGTGAGTAATAACACACTGATTCCAACCTGTTCCTCAAAATTTGATTGTTCCTCAGCTGAAATAACTGAAACCTAGTGAGGGGGGAAAAAAATGAAGAGTCAAAGAGCTAAAACCTTAGGACACCAAGCACTCTGAATGTGTCAAGGTGTCAGTTTTCAGGGTGTCAAGTTTTAGGTGAAACAAATAGAATACACGTGTTTAAAAATGTCTATATGCTCATATGAAAAACTCTTAAATACAACCTTATTTGGGATAGGGATTAGGGGGACTATGAAGAGAGTTTAAAAACATTAAGTAAATTTCTCCTTTTCAGTTAATTTTTAGGACAAAACTCCATTAACAATTTACTATTTGCAGAAGTAGAACAAAGGTTTCTGAACAAGTATAGATTTCCAAATAATCCACTTAAACTGAAGACAATAATATTGTTATCATATAAAGTCAGGTCCCATCGCCAATCTTTTGAAACATTTACTAAAACAGAAAATAAATCAGAATGTGAAATGCTGAAAGGAAAAAAAAAAAAAAATCAGTGGGAGTAAATCATAGCTATTCACTTAATTTAAAATGAAAAGTTGAAGAAAAACAATGTTATTTCAAAAACGAGACCAAATGGCAAGATATAACAGACGTCTGAGTTACTTCAAAAATCCCATCATTTTCTATTTCAAGTGAAACCAACTGAATTTCAAATGAAATAAAACTTCATAAACAGTAATTTATACAATTATTATAATATAGAGGCTCAATTCAATAAAATTGCTTTTTAAAAATATTTTCTAATAAATGAACACATGTCAAAGTTGCTCACATTTTCCAGAAGAAAGAGCATTAAATAAAGATTTTTTTTCTTCAAAGAAATCACTAAAATATCACATACAAAGCAACAGTGAAGGAACAGTTTGGGAGAAACTGCTCATAAATTCATCCCTTGAAAATTGAAACTAGAAATAAAAATTTCCTCTTACAAACTGAGAACTCTCTAAGGAGAGCCTCTCTTACTCTGTGACTTTTCATTTCAAGACTAGAAAGTCTAGCAGGGATATCAGTCTAGAACTGCCATGATATTAAAAGGACTATCTCCAAGAGAAATAATCCAGCTGCGACTAATTATATTTTATATATATATATGATTGAACTTCAGTTATCCTTTAAACTTACCTCTTTAGGTTGCACAGGATCCAACTGGTCTAAAATTAACTGTAATTTTCCTTGACAAAATTTATAACTCTGTAACACAATTAACAGAACATTAATTCCTTCATTCATTTAGTAGACTTTTAGAAGTATTGTTATAAATGATTTTTCATATAACTCCAAGCACAAAACAAATTCTGAAACAAGAGAAGGGGATGATCTATTCGATTTAGCGGCAAACTTAGAATTTTTGTATCCCAAGGCATTTAAATGAGAATTTAATGTCCCAGTAGGACAGTGTACTTACATGTATATGAGGTTATCATTTGCTGAGCAATTGCAACATGTAGAACATTATAAGACTCAAAAGATATAAAGCTAAAAATGTTTTGTACCCAGGAATATGAGATGTATGAAACAAAGGTAAAACAACATAAACAAGAAGGCACTGATGGTACCCTAAGCATAGCTATGATGCTGCTTGAACTTTTCTGTTCCTTTTCTTCCCTGTGCTTCTCCTTAAACTTTCTCCATGTCTCCTCTTAGGTGAAGAATTCCTAAAGTAAAAACTTCCATCTAGAAAAAAAGTTTATAGTAGACCATAAGCTGTTTTAGAAAAGAAATCCTTTTCTTGCCAAAGCAACTTAAATAATACCTTAAATAACCACCTAAAAATAAAAGCTGCCATTATTATGTAACAAGCCTCGTACTACCTCAATTCACAATGACTCTGAAGTATGAGAAATATGAAAACCAAGTCACCCAGCAATCAGAACTCAGATTCCCATCTTCATTAGAGACCCTCTTCTCTTCACTGTCTATACTCTCTTGAGGTGTTCTCATCTAGTTCTTAAATACATAACAATGACTCAAATTTATCAGTCATTTCATCTCCAAGGTAACATATAATTATCCTTTCAACACTTCCCCTGGATGTTTAATAAGCACCTCAAACTTAACATATCCAAAATAAAATTCTTGATTTTTTTTATTCCAAACATGCTCCTCCCTCAAACTTCCCCATCCTGGTAAATAGTTCTACCATCCATCCATATTTTGTCTTAAGTCAAAAATAGGAGTCAGTCTTGACTCCTGGCTTCCTCTCATTTCCTACATCCAATGCCATGACAACTCCCAAGTTTCACATATCATAACTCTAACTACCCATTGCCACTTCACTATTAAAACCTTAGTTGACACCATCAACTCTAGACTACTTAAATTCTTCCTAACTAGTCTCCCTGCTTCTGCTCTTAATCTCATCCTAATCTACCCCATCATCCATTCTCTAGCAATAGACAAAGCTTCTCAAAATTATAGATCAAGTGTCTTTATCTCCCTTACTTCAACCCCACAAAAACACTTCCCGCTTTACTTAGAATAAAATATAAAAGTTTGACTTACACGACCTAGCCCCTGCCTATCTAACTTTCTCTCATACCACTCTGCCCTCTGCCATGTAGGTTTCAGTCATGCTGGCCTTTTTTCCCCCATCCCTGGAAGATGCCATACCCACCCTAGCCTAAGAACCTTTGCCATTGCCATTCCTGCTGCCTGGCAATGCTATTCTTCTAGAGCTTTGCATGGTTGCCTTCCTATCACTTAGGATTTGGTCTTTTTCACTATAGTATCCTCAATACCTGAAACAGCGCTGGATACAGAGTCGACACTCAATATACATTTGTTAAACTCGAGAATGACTCCATAGCCAGTCTTCCTACCATATTACATTGTCTCTAACAATACAGGGTACATACTGCCACTTGATAACAAACCCGAAACAGCCTGATATTTCAGATCCTTCAGATCCTTTTAAAATTTTCTTATAAAGCCTTAAAAATGTCCTCAGTTTCACTCCTTTCTAAAGGTATATAGTTCACTGAGCATATACCCAGAGAAAACCATAATTCAAAAAGACACATGCACCCCAGTGTTCACTGCAGCACTATTTACAATAGCCAGATCATGGAAGCAACCTAAATGCCCATCGACAAACAGATAAAGATGATGTGGTACATTTATACAATGGAATATTACTCAGCATAAAGATGAATGAAACTGGGTCATTTGTAGAGATGTGGATGGACCTAGAGACTGTCATACAGAGTGAAGTAAGTCAGAAAGAGAAAAATAAATACCGTATATTAACGCATGTATGTGGAATCTAGAAAAATGGTGTAGATGAACCAGTTTGCAAGGCAGAAATAGAGACAGATGTAGAGAACAAACGTATGGACACCAAAGGGGGAAAGCGGGGGCTGGGGGGGAGGAGGTGGTGGGTGGTAGTGGGATGAATTGAGAGACTGGGACTGACATACATATACTAACATGTATAAAATAGAACCTGCTGTATAAAAAAATAAATTAATTAAAAAATAAAGTATATAGTTCAACTGCTGAAGTCTGTATATACTACTTTTTAAAATTAGAAGTACTGTATATTAAATAGAGCTGTAATTTTGAGTTTTCATTACACAACAATTAAAATGCTAAAATGTATGAGTGGTAACTACTAAATAAAAAATAAGTATATATAAGTGCAGCTTGTCATGTCTAATGGGAAAAAAGTATAGACAACACAGGATACCTTACATAGTATATATATACATATATAAACATTAAGATACACGTTTTGTGTATATATATAAAAGTATATATGTCCATGTGTGTATATAGTATGTATATGAGTATATAAAGTACATATACACACTCATTCTACTGCTAATTACACGAGCTCTTTTCTTTAGCCTGGCCCTTTTGCATCTTGTAAAATTGATTTCTGCTGGTCCTCCCATTTCCACTATCATGACTTTTATCAGATTATCACCTATGTCTAAAATGTCCTGCCATCCAACTCATTAGCAAATAAGAATACCAAGGACATGAATTTTAATCAGACAGAAGATTAAGCCAGGTTTTAAAATTCTAACTAGCTATGTGACCCTGGAATCTTTAACCCCATCCTCAGTTTTGACATCCACTTCCTAGCATCACTGTAAGAATTAAAAGGGGAAAAAAGTGAAGTCTTTCTGCTTTATCATTATTAAATTTTAAAATGTGAAGTAAATCTCAAATTTACTTCAATCAGGAAATTTTCTATCTGAAAGTAGAAAACTGAGTCCCCCCTACCTACTGCCTATTCAAGATCCCTAAATATAATTCATTGATTTCAGATTTCCATTCAGCTTCTTTTCTAAAAGAGAAGTCACGTTCTACAACAGCCCTGGTAAATGAGGAGTCAGATACTGTTTGAACATTCGCAACTACAGGAGTTCGTATTTGGTGAAACAATCAATATTACGGCAAGTAGCAGTCAAAAAAGATAATACTTAGATCTTAAAAGTCATTTGCTTAAATGCTCCCCCTGACAAAGACTTTTTTTTTTTTTTACTCTCTTTATGATCAATACCTCAGGCAAGCAACCCTTACTTTGAAAATGTCTTTGCTTTTTACTTCACAAATATGATCGCAACTAATCAGCATGATGATCCCTCAACTTCCCTCCTCTTACTCTCAACATTATTCTGTGGTGAACAGTTAACCACCAAATCCACAGATCTTTTCTTAGTCCTCTTATTTGACTTCCCTCTAGCCTTCATCCCCCCTTAACCTCCTACCCAGTGCAATATGGTTCGGTACCCTTTCATTCTTCCATTTCTGTCTGCCCTCGGAAATGTGTTTCCTAAGGTCTTGCTTACTTAGGTGGCTTAAGTAGCAACATCTCTGCACAGATGACTCACGTTGTTATCCCTAACATTTCTACCAAATGAATCCTGCATGTTCAACTACCTGCTACACCACTGGGATACCTTACTGGTGTCTCAAATTCAAACGTATACCCAACAACAAAAAGAATAAAAGAAGAACCCATCACATTCTTCTCCACATCTAATTCCTCCCTAATTCCAGACTTGGTTCATAACATCATAGTCTTCCAACCACTTTGGCTTAAAAAACCATAACTAGACCTTTAACTTCTACTTCCACTTTGCACTACTCCCTCCAAAACATCTCAAAAATTGAGCTTAATGATCCTACTTCTGCAATAATTTCACATCAGTCTCTATTCCTACAAAGCCTCCTCAGTTCAGGTCCTCATTACTTTTTATTTAACTACCATGATAGCCTTCTAACTTATCTCCCTACATCCACTTTCTCCCCCTCCCATGCCCTTCTGCATACAACTGTTACGTAAGTCTGACACACATTTTCCTGTTAAGAAACCTAAAATGATTTCTCTCAAATTACAAAACAATTTTGCTTTTGAATGCATTTATTCCTCAAATATTTATTCGGCATCTACTATGTGTCAGACACCTATGTTACCAGGCACTATGATTTTATAGCTAGAAACAATAATGATTAAGATATAATCCTTATCCTTACTCCATAAACTGCCCTTAATCTAACCTTCCAATTTACTCCCTACAAACTCTGTCCTAACCCTTCACATAAACTACTCAGAGCTTCCCAGATATGCCACATTCTTTGTTGATGCAGAAATTTTGAACTTTCCCTTGTCTGAAATACTTTCCTCTATAGCTCTTGGATATTCTTGGTTATAAGGACTCGTCTTTGGATTCCCATGACACATTACTTCTACTTGCAACTTGGTTATTTATGTACATATCCTCTCTTTATTCTCAAGTAAGCGCCTTGAAAAAATAATGTATATCTGATTAATCTTTGCAATTTTATAGTGCCTGGCACAAGATATTGTACACAGCATATGCCCAATACATATTTGTTGGTTGAACATGTATCCAAAGAGTTGAAGTCCCTTAATTCTACCATGCTTGCCTTTCCTCTCAGGTAATAATGCATATTAGAAAAGCATAACCTTTAGTAGTTACCTGATTGGAGTAGCCTCATTAATATGCTTACTACCCTATAAGATTCCTTTGTCTTCTTAAACATAGAAAAAATTACTCTTAAAAGGTTACTTAGGGCTACCCTGGTGGCGCAGTGATTGAGAATCCGTCTGACTATGCAGGGGACACGGGTTCGTGCCCCGGTCTGGGAATATCCCACATGCCGCGAAGCGGCTGGGCCTGTGAGCCATGGTCGCTGAGCCTGCGCGTCCGGAGCCTGTGCTCCGCGACGGGAGAGGCCACAACAGTGAGAGGCCCGCGTACCACAAAAATAAAAATAAATAAATTTAAAAAAAAAAAGCTTACTTAAGCAATGAAATACATACTACACTAGAAATGAGAACAAGTCTAATACCTACATTAAAGATTACCTATATAGTTTTTTTTTTAAACATTTCTGTGTGCTATTGTGTATCATTGGATGGACAAATTTCCATTGCAACTATAATAATTTATTGATACTTAACTGGAACATGTAGATAACGTGTTCCATTGACTACAAGAGTTGTTAGAAATATTTAGAACAGCTGAAAATGTTAGATTAAATTCCTGAGGGGGGGCTTCCCTGGTGGCGCAGTGGTTGAGAGTCCTCCTGTTGATGCAGAGGACACGGGTTCGTGCCCCGGTCCGGGAAGATCCCACGTGCCGTGGAGCGGCTGGGCCCGTGAGCCATGGCCGCTGAGCCTGCACTCCGCAACTGGAGGCCACGGCAGTGACAGGTCCGCGTACCGCAAAAAACAAAAACAAAAACAAAAACTTCCTGAGGGGAGCAGTGTCTGCCAACTTGATTGGTAAAGCAACACAAAAGAGACCTGTTGGTGATATTAATATACGTAATTCCAAAAGGAAAACATTTTTAGACATATTTACGTGTGTGAAAGTATAAATCAAGCAAATAATTTCTGAGCAAATGCTACAGGGAAAAGAGCAAGAAGTAGAATAGATTGATAATCTAAGATGAATTTTGGTCCTACTGTATGATAAGGATCCTACTTAAAGGTCTTCAGATGCTAAAATAAGATCTGTATACATTTCTGTCAAATTCAGTATACCTTAAGATAGTGAACATAAGATGCATTCTGTAACTTTTGTTGTTTTAAAGAGATATATTCACTTTATTACAACATATATTCAATATTCACATTAGTCAAGAACTACACTTTAAGTTCAAAAATCATACCACCCTCAAATTACTCTAGAAATCTCTATTTTAAATATTTGGTTTGTAAACTATATAAACCATTGAAATACAACTAGTCAAAGAAAGACAATTATTACTGTTGTTCAAAGAGCTATGGGAAATAAAATATATAAATATTAAACCTAATGATTCTTTAGGGTTTAGTATGTTAATTGAACAATGATTTCTTTCCTGTTCTTACAAAAGAACCACCACCCAGTAATGACAATAACAGCAAACATTTATATAAGAGCTTAATATGAGCCAAGTACTGTTCAAAATGCTTTACATACATTAAATCTGCAAGGCAACATTATAAGAGTAAACACTATTACTATCTCCTCTATAACAGTTAAGAAAATTAAGGCACTGAAAGAGGTTAAGAAGACAAAGCCCACAGCTCATCAATGCCACAGCCAGAGTTTGACTTGTTTCCAAGATTTGGAATGAATTAGCTTCATGTAGAATAGTTTTTTAAAATTGTAGCGCATCTAAAACTTCTTAAAATTATAAGCCCACCCTTCATTAAGCCTTAAATACAAAACAAAGTTATTAATTCAAAACAAAAATAAGGTTATAAAAATATTTTCAAATGATAAAGTTCTTAATTTCCTAGATGTTTAAATAATGTTTTAACAAAAAAAAGAACTTCTACACTTTTCTTTAAAAGTGCTACCACTGAGAAATAATAAATCTATTAATATTTAAAAGTATAAAGAAACTTAGGTATTCATAAAGATATTAGCATTGTTAATCAGAGAAATTAGTTTTTCTGGTGTCAAACTGTCTCAAGACATTACTATTAAACAAGCAAGCAAAGAAAGCTCACACCTGCACCTACCCAGTTCTTTTCCCAAACAAGCCCCCTGCCTCAAGCTTAACTCTAGGCAGCTGCATTATCAATACTACCGTGTTTTTTTTCCTACTCTCAGCTGCCTTTCCCTTCTACATTTTTAGGATTTTAGGTTCCTATCTTTTTCTGTTTATAAGACAAATAATAATAAAAGTCTTATCAATTAAGGGTAGCTCGAGATGGAGGAACTTCTGAATAGTAGTTTGGGCTGTGGCTATCCTACTGTTCTGGCTGACGCTGCTGAACAAGAAATGAGAATCTTGTAATTCCTCAGCAGTAGTATGACATCCTCAAAAGCAGAATTCCTCACCAAAAAGAGCATTATAAAAACTTTAAAGGTTTTAGGAGAGGCCAGAAAAGGGGTTGAACTCAAGATATTCTAAGATTTGAGAAGTTAGGGTAAAACGTAAATTAGAGAGGTTGATAGCACAGCACATACTCAGAGACAGGGGAAAGGCCTCAAACCCAATAAAAGGAAAAAGCTACTCAAGAAAACTCTTACTAGAAGAATTCAAAACCTAGCAACATGATGGAATTCAAATTGTTCCCAGGAAGCAGTTCAAACACAAAGCTTCTTTTCCAGGAAGTAAAAAACAGAAAAGATCCTGGCCTTCAGGTGAACAAGTAGCAACAAATGGCAAGATATTAGTTTCCTCACTGCTACTGTAACAAGTTACCATAAACTTAGTGACTTAAAAAAACATAAATTTATTATCTTACAGTTCTAGAGGTCAGAATACATTGGCAGAGCTGTGTTCCTTCTGGCTCTTGGGGAGAATCTATTTCCTTGACTTTTCCAGCGTCTAGGAACTGCCTGCATTCCTCGGCTCATGGGCCACCTTCTATCTTCAAATCCAACAATCACACCACTCTGACGTCTACTCCAGCCCGCGCGGCACCTTCTCTGCCTCTGACCCTCCTGAGTCTCTCTTATAAGGACGCTTGTGATTACATTTGGCTCACCTGGATAATCCAGAATAATCTCCCCATCTGAAGATCCTTAATTTAATCACATTAACAAAGCCCCTTGGGCCATGTATGGTAACGGGTTCATAGGTTCTGGATATTAAGACATGGATGTCTTTGAAAGGGCTGTTATTCTGCCTGCCATAGGTACCAAAGGATGGGCTTCAGGAGAGGTTACCATGAAAGTAAAGAAACAGTAAATTCCTTAAATAGGTTCACATCATGAAAGAACAGCTGGTGACTGTTATCCTAAACTCACCTTCTCCATACAAAGGGTACATCTTGGGGTTCCCTTAGAACGTAATAAAATATCGATAGTTTGCACACTACAAAAAAGCATAATGTAATGCCTGTGCCATGTTACAACTGAATACTGTCGGGGAAGAGAAAGAAGCTGCAAGAGGAAAGGATATTAATGTTGAGAGCTTAATGTATATTAGAGGTAATCCTCTAATCTTCCAGCAGTAGAAAATGACCCATAGAAGCTCCGTTAGAAACCATATAGGACTAGAGCTGGGAAATTTTCTATTTGAGTATGTCTCTCAATAGTATCCATTTCAGCATATCCTTCAAGAAATAGCAGCAATGATAAAAGCTAACACGTACAGAGCAGCAGCAATTATTAACTCAGTTAATCTTCTCAACAGCAGGATGAGGTAAGTGGTATTATCATTCCCATTTTAAAATGAACAACACTACGGAATGGAAGTTAAGACACTTGTCTAAGGTCACACAGCTAGTAAGTGGTAGAACAAAGCTTTGAACCCAAGAAGTCTCCAGGTAGTGCAGCACAGAACAAAGAGAACAGACTATCAAGGGGAAGAGATCCGGCTTAAATTCACAGTGGAATCCTAAGTAGCAACACGAGTTTTACCTACTATTATAAGCCTCACTTTTTTCTGTAAAGTAGGCTGGTAACACCTGTAGTGAATATAAAGCCAAGCAAAGGGACCAATATAGGGCAGCAATCTCAATAACAGATAGCTAATATTATTATTTTTATCTTTCTAGCATTATTTTGCAGACTTTTTCCAGGTTTAATCACAGTGCCAAATGCTTTTAGTGAATGCTCTGCTCACAAGTATAGTAAAAATCAGCCCACTTTATTCTTTAATATGCTCTAACTTACACAAACAGTCTCCAACGCAGTAATGTCCAAAGTTTTTCAATACTGGGTCAGAAATCCATTTACAATCAGGATGCAATATTTAAAATAACAATGAAATAAAGCCTATTCTATTCACAAAATACAAGTGTTCTAATAACAAAACAGCAGCATCAGAATTGTTTACTGAATACTATTCATAGAACAATTCAGTTTTTTTAAAGCCCAATGCAAGTAACATCAATTTTGAAGGCATCAATAATAACATAAATATTTAATGGAATGAATGATATATTTTCAGAGATCCTTTCAATTCTGAACCTATTAATTCAGCCTCTCTTCGATCAGTTACATGCAAGAGAGTCTTTTGTCACTAAACGAAAGCATACCCAAACATCTTAGAGTTTGGCCGCACTGAAAGAGCTTTCAGGACAGTTCTGGCATTCATTTGCTTTTTTCCAAAGGCCCAGGGATCCCACACCTTGTTGGTGGGCATAGTTCACTTTCAATTCAATTAGTCGCTTCTGACACAAAGTCATACTCATAAGGCAGGCACTTGAAAATGCAGATATACGCTGTGGACATTCCAAAGGAAGCCATATAAACTCAAAGCATGATCCTTCTCAATAATCAAAACAAAATAAAAAACAAGAATATCTTCTGAAAGTATGACTCCATTTCTACTAATGCTGTGAATTTCTTCAAAAATCTATGATTCTATGACTGGAAATAAGCTGGTGCTTAGCTAGCACCTCTTAACTGCCAGCTACTCAATCAATCCTATTGAGATCTGAATACTTGTACTTCTTAGAACAAATTAACAGTGCTCCACTTTTTTTCTCTTGTGGTTCGATTTTAGTGTATACGCATGGTTCATCAAGTTAACTAAGAAAGTATAATCTTATGATCCCTCAGAGTCCTAAAGTTGGGTTTTTCTGTGCCTTTCATTTCCAGAAAGTCCCTGATCTGAAGAAGCAATTGAGTAAACCTACTGAATAAGCCATCTGATGATTGTATTAAGCTGAACTAAAATCTCTACAGCCCAGCTTCTTCCAAAGAGTACATCAACAAGAGATGATTAACAGCCAAAACATGAAGAAAATTCACAATCTTTGTCACTTCCTTCCTCACATCAGATAATTAACCTGACTTGTAAAATTTAAAACTCAGCACAATATCTCCTGCTAAATGATGCAGTGATAACTTTTACATTCTGCTTTGACTAATTCCAAAGCCATTTTTCCTTCAAAAGTGCAGTCTCAGCTGTGACTAATACACACACTTATTTCAGGTTTCACCCAAACTCCACAAATCCCTTTTTGCTATATGTTTAGGATCTACGTTATAGTTATGTCCCTATGTTAGAACTAATTAGGTGAAAATGTTTCACTAAAAATATCAGGTAGGATTCACACGAAGGTCAAACAGATTCCATTTGGCTTGAAATTTTCTATGTGGAATTTCATGGTGCATGCATGGGCTCTACTCTATCTAGTTTCCTTTGTCTTCTATTAGGACTAATCTAGACATTGGCTTTTCCCTTAGCTCTGCTGAAGCCAAAAGACAAGGATTCCAATAACCTGGAAAGATAAAATATAAAACCTCAAATCTTTTGACATAAAAAAGAAAATGTGTTAAAACTAACAATTCACAGCAACCTTCACAGAAGATAAATAAGGGAAATGTTTTACCTCCATATTTCATCTATAATGTAGTTAAAATTTGATTAATAAGGATTAATTGGGAATAAGATCTTTTAACTAAAGTTTAAGCAGATTTGTTTCAAGTGTTATTATTTTTTTAATCCAAAATCCACTAGTTTATTTCCTTACCTCATTAATAATTGTTCAGATATAATTCACTGAACATATAATTCTATAAGATATTATTTCATGGACTAAATCTTTAATATTAGATTATGTTATTGTTTATTATTCTTCTGAATCTTAAAACTAGAAAGTAGAAAAAAGTCTAGCTAATAAAGAATGTATTGAAGGTAATGATTATTAAACACCATTTCAAGACATAAATGCAAAACTAAACAACACACCTGATTGAATGACGAATCACTATCAGAGCAATTGTCTGTGCAGTAACTATTGTTTTTCTCCTTTTGGATTTTTTTCTGCCTTTCTTGACTTTGCATTTCATCTTCTTCAAACTTGTTGATCATAGATTCCACCACCACCATCATGATGTTCTTCAGGGAATGCATCATTTCTTTGTATCTTTAATTCAAAGCAATCTTTGTAAGAGAAAGGCTATTAGCACAGATTAAAACATTCAATGAAATTAAACTACCTGATTATTTTTTTCTTGTAAAGTCCCTTTAACAAACAATTCTAAAGAGAAAAGTCAGTTTTTCTGAAAGAACAAATGGCACAACAGAATTCACACAACAGGAAAAAAAAATTAACAGGGAATCTAAAATGTGTTATTTTAGTTTTTCCATCTGGTTACATGAACCAAGGCAGTAAAACTCAAAGAATCCAAGGCAAGATGTTCCAATGGCATAGATTCCAGTAATTAGCAACAAAGTCAACTATTAATATCAAACTACCAAAACCCAGCCTACTTTACATATCACTTTTATTCCTTTTTTTAATTTCTCTTTCTCTATCCTCCCTTCCTCTATTTTCTTTGCTTCCCTTCTCTCCTGCCTATAATTTATATGTATAGGCATCCATCACCACAATTGAGACCGAAATAAGTATTAAGAGATCAGTGGGTCCTTTCAAACAAGAGGCTAGAGAACCTGCTGTCAGAGATGTTAGGAAAAGGATTCCTGAAATTAGTAAATGTTTGACCTGGATAATTTCTAAGATCCCTTTCAGCTCTAGCGGGTCTAAAAATATAAATTTTTTTTAAGCTTACAATAAATTTCTCCATTTATTAAGTGCAAACTCTCAAGCATCCATACTAAAATTAGACTGAGATCCTCCAAAACCCTACAAATAGAATTTTAGAGCTAGATGGAAACAGAAATAATCTAGTCTACCCTTTATTTTACAAATGAGGAATATGAGACATGAACTATTGAAATTTCTATATTTAAAACAAAAAGGCATAAAGATTTAAATAAACATAGTGAATAAAGTACTAAATTTGGAATCAGAAAACCTGGATTAGAAACCTGACTACTTTACGTACAAGCTCTGTCATTATAAATAAGTCTTTTTTTCCTCAACTATATATGAGATAAAAAGAATACAATCTAGGAGCACTCTTCTGTTTACTAGATGGGATGCTGCCCAATTTATAAATAACTGAATAAAGCCATTTAGATCTTCAAATTTTAAAAAAAATACAATCTAGCTGGTCTAGTTCACGTAGCCATAGCAAGAAATAAATGAGAATATATATCTGAAAGTTCTTTGTAAATATAAAGCATGATAATATGTATGTTTATTGTTTATCATTATAATAATGGAAATACACTAGAAAATAAGCACAGAAACTTGCCTTTCTTTATATTTCCAGTTAATGCGTCATATTAACTACATAAATCTGGGAGAGGATACTTCTCTCATAGAAGTAATAAAATCATGCTAGGGGATTTGGCTGAAAATAGTGGACTGAGTTTTTAAAGTTTAAAGAAATTTTTTGGGACTTCCCTGGTGGTCCAGTAGTTAAGACTCCACGCTCCCAATGCAGGGGGCCCAGGTTCAATACCTGGTAGGGGAACTAAGATTCCACATACTGCAACTACTGAGCTTGCATGCTCTAGAACCCATGCACCGCAACTAGAGAGCCCACATGCCACAACTACTGAGCCTGCGTGCTCTAGAGCTCACATGCCACAACTAAAGAAGCCCGTGCACTGCAACGAAGACCCAGCGCAGCCAAAATAAATAAATTAATTAATTTTAAAAATAAAATGAACTTTAAAGAAATTTTAAAATATATTTTAAATTATATATTATATATATTGTTATTAAATATGTGATTTTTATATGTAATTTAAAATACATTATATATTTAATATTATTTAACAATATATAATTTATATATTATGTAACTATAAGTAAATTGAATATAATACATATAGCTATATATGTACATATTTTTAAGTCCCAGAAATTACGAGAAAACACAAAAATATTAAAAGAAGATTAGAATAGATTAGGAATGATACAGAGGGAAAACACATACAGAAAAGAACTGCCATAGAAGTGAGAAACAGTCCAGGGAAAATTCAAGTTTAAAGTAAAGGGATATGAAGAGCAAGAAGGGTAACACAACATTGTTAATAGGCTATAATCCAATATAAAATAAAAATTAAATTTAAAAAAACAGAAGAAGCAAGAAGGAATTGAATCCTAAGACACTCATTAGACTAACTGGTGAAGTACATATAGGAACCGAGTGACGAGGCCCCAGGTTCCTCCTCTACACATTCTGAGCACCAAGAAACAGGGAAGTATAATGATGCCCCAGTAGCAATCAATAGCTATCCACCAGAGCTGCTCTCCCCTTCCACAGTAATTGGATTATAGCTGGGAATAGGAGTAAACTATACTCCCCAGACTCCGTTCCAGTTAGGTATAGCCATGTGAAGAACATAAACTCCTGTCCCCTTAAAACTTATAATATAGTGATTTAATAAAGGAATATAAAAGTAAATCTCAGGGGGAAGGGTGGGGGCAAGGGACAGTTAAGGAGTTTGGGATTGACATGTACACACTGCTATATTTAAAATGGATAACCAACAAGGACCTACTGTATATAGCACAGGGAACTCAGGATAGAAGGTTAATATACAGAAGTCAATCACTCTCCCATGTACCAACAATGGACAAGTGGAATTTGGAATTAAAAACATAATACCATTTGTATCAGCACCCCCACAAAATTAAACACTTAAGTATAAATCTAACAAATATATACAAGATTTATATAAGGAAAACTATAAAAACTCTATTGAAAGAAATCAAAGAAGAACTAATAAATAGACAGTCCATGTTCAATGATTAAGAAGACTCAATTCTTCTCAACTTGATCTACAGATTCAACACAATCCAAATCAAAATCCCAGGAAGCTATTTTGTAGATATCAACAAAATTATTCTAAAGTTTATATGAAGAGACAAAAAAACCAGAATACCCAGCACACTACTGCAGGAGAAGAATAAAGTTAGAGGACTGACACTACCCAAATTCAAGACTTACTATAAACCTACAGTAATCAAGACAGTGTGGTATCGGCCAAAGAAAAGACAAATAGATCCATGGAACAGAATAGAGAGCCCAAAATACTCTTAAATATAGTGATCTTTGACAAAGAAGCAAAGGAAATATTATGGAACAAAGATAGTGTTTTCAACAAATGGTGCTGGAACTGGACATCCACATGCAAAAAAAATAAATCTATATATGTACCTTATACCTGCACAAAAATTAACTCAGACTGGATCATAGACCTTAATATAAAATGCAAAACTATATATCTCCTAGAAAGTAACATAGGAGAAAATGTAGATGACCTTGGATTTGGCATGATTTTTTAGACATGACACGAAAGATATACTCCATTAAAATTAAAAATTTCTGATCTGCAAAAGACACTGTTAAGAGAATGAAAAGACAAGCCACAGACTAGGAGAAAATATTTGCAAGACATACCTGACAAAGGACTGTTATCCAAAACACACAAAAACTCTTAAAACTCAACAATAAGAAAACAACATGATTAAAAAATGACCCAAAGGTCTTAACAGATAACCTCATCAAAGATAAACAGATGACAAATAAGCATATGAAAATATGCTCCACATCATATGTCATTAGGGAAATGCAAACTAAAACAACAATGATATACCACTACACACCTATTAGAATAGCCAAAATCTGGAACACTGACAACATCAAATGCTGACAAGTAAGTGGAACAAGAACTTTCATATATTGTTGATGAAAATGCAAAATGGTACAGCCACTTTGGAAGACAACTGGGCAATTTCTTACAAAACTAAACACAATCTTACAATGTGACCCAGTCAATCATGCTCCTAAAAACCCGCACATGATGTTTATAGCAGATGTATTCATAATTGCCAAAACTTGGAAGCAAGCAACAAGTCTGATACATCCAAACAATTGAATTTATTCAGTGCTAGAAAAAAATGAACTATCAAGCCATAAAAATTTCCATGGAAGAAACTTAAAATGTTTTTTTAATTGAAGTATAGTTGATTTACAATGTTTCAGGTGTACAACAAAGTGATTCAGTTATACATATATATGTACATATATAGATATTCTTTTTCAGATTATTTTCCACTATAGGTTATTACAAGACATTGAATATAATTCCCTGTGCTACTTAAATGCATTTTATTAAGTAAAAGAACCCAATCTGAAATGCTACATACTGTATGGTATGTATGACATATGTCATACTGTATGACATTCTGGAAAAGGCAAAACTATGGAGACAGTAAAAAGATCAGTGACTGCCAGGGGTAGGGAGGGGGAAGGATGAACAGGCAGAGCACAGAGTTCAGCGCAGTGAAACTACTCTATATGATATTATAATGGTGAAAACATGTCATTATAAATTTGTCCAAAACCACAGAATGCACAATGCCAAGAATAAGCTATAATGTAAACTATGGACTCTGGGTAATAAAGATGTGTCAATGTAGGTTCCTTAATTGAAACAAATGTCCCATAAGCTGTGTAGTACGGCCCCTCCCCCCCAAAAAAAATTTGTACCACTCTGGTGCAGAATGTTGATAATGGGGAAATCTATATATGTGTAGTAGCAGGAGGTATATGGGAAATCTCAGTACCTTCTGCTCAGTTTTGCTGTGAGCCAAAAATTGCTCTAAAAATAAAGTCTATTTTACAAAAGCGAAAAGTGAAGGAGTAAGTGACACAAATATTTAGGGAAAGGACATTCTAGGTAGCAGAAGCAACATAAATACAAATAGCCCTGAGGGAGGGCTTTGCTTGGCTTGTTTGAGAAAAAACAAGAGCAGTGTGGTTGGAGCGGTGGAAGAGGGAAAATGATAAGAAATCAGGTAGGGGCGGGTACAGAAGGCTCATGGTGGGCCTTGTAGGCTACAGAAGAAACTCTGGATTTTATTTTGAATGAGATGAGAAGCCTTCAGAGAGTGTTGCGTGGAAGACTGACATGACCTGAATCATTGGTTTAAAGAATCATTCTGGCTGCTGTGAGGTGAAAAGACTGTAGGGGACATGGGTTAAGGGTGCTTTCAAGGAACGCTGTTGAGAGAAAAATTACTTTAAAATATTACTGTGGGCATACTCACTCTTTAGATTCCTGAGTTCTTTTAGTAACATGCTGTACAACTGTGTCATAGCCAAATTCCTCACCCTGTTTCTGATCAGATGTCCATTTTTCTATTTCTTCTTCAATCATAGACCCCAAAGTATTACATATATACTGTCTAAGGTATTTCACAAATTCATAGCTGAAACAAACATTTAAAAAATAAATGCAGTAAATATCATTAACTCACTTATCAACCATACCCAGAAAAATGTTAGCACAGAAAGATTTGTAACATATCATCAGATTTCTTACCTTAAACCAGGATTAAATTAGTCATTCATCCCAAATCATATAGCTAATCTAGAATTTTGTTGTTTTTTTTCTGAGACACTTGGAAAAGATCACATTTAAAGATGATGACAGTAGACAGCAAATTTCAGGACCAGCACACACTTTAGGGGGTTAGGAGTCTTTTCACACTTCTTTTTTATGCTCATATCTTTTACCTGTGATACTTAATGGTAGGGAAAGCAGTTGTTAAAGATTTTCACAATTGTTCAAGCTGATGAAGAAAACCACACTAGATAACAGTAGTTATAAAAGAATAAATAGGAAAAGGTTAAGCTCCAATCGTCAAGTTTTTTGTACATTTGGAAATTGTGTTCATTTTGAACTGACCTAAATTCCACCTAATCAGCTTTTGTCTGACTATGTTCACAAGAAGCAGCTCAGACAATTCAATACATTGGACCTTTTTCTTCATACTGTTAGGTTGATGCTAACATTAAAATCCATTTGCAAACTCAGACAATAAGCAAATATGAGAGGGCAAGAGTTCCAAAAGTGGATAATTATTTTATGAAACATGTTTACTGAAAATAAAGAGCAACAATTATAATTAATATCATGATTTAGAAGGGTTTAAAAAGTTTTTGTGGTGTCTTAAATGACAAAGATAATTTAGGTTGGGCCATTTTTGTAAATGCCACTATGTTCAAGACTTGTAGTTTGAATATATCACTGTATAAGAGCCTTGCATATATGCAGTACAGGAGATCAAGGAGAGCCTGCATAGTTTTCTTCACATAATTATAAGTCCACCATGGTATCCAGCATACAGTCTTCAGTTTAATATTTTTTAAATGATTGTATGTCCTCTAAAGAACAGCCAACTTTTACCCAGGTAGCCAAAGGATCTCATTTTCAATTTTAACTGCTTTTGATTTGGATTTCCTGCCCTGCCCATTTCTCCTCAACTCAACCCATTGCTGCTTCCTGGAATCTCCATGGCTGCTTCAGTAATGTAAGTGGCAGGCCTGCCATAGACGATGCAGGCTCCAAAAGTCAAGTAGAGATATTTGACATGAAACCATGTAGTATTATAGAAAAAGTAAAGGCTCAGAGTCAAAACGGCCTGAATGCCAGCTCCAGCTCTACCACTCTAGCTGGAGTGGCCTGGGACAAGTCTGTTTTTCCATCTGTAACTTGGAAATGATCATGTCTGCTTCATTCCACTATTTTAAATTCAATAGACAAGAAACTTAATCATTATAAACAACAAAATTAAAAAGAAGGATATTCTCTACTCCCACAGTGTCAACTTCAGACTCAACACAAACAGGTGATTCCTTTAGTTCTTTCTTCAGCCAAAATGTCTCCCCAGAATATAGACCTATACAGGCATACCTCGTTTTTTTGCACTTTATTGTGCTTCACAGATATTGGGAGTTTTTAACAAACTGAAGGTTTGTGCCAACCTTGCATCAGAGCAAGTCTATCAGCACCAACAGCATTTACTCACTTTGTGTCTCTGTGTCACATTTTGGTAATTCTCACAATATTTCAAACTTTTTCATTATTATTATATTTGTTATAGTAATCTGTGATCAGTGATCTTTGATGTTACTACTACAACTTGCTGAAGGCTCAGATGACAGTTAGCATTTTTAGCAATCAAGAATTTTTTAATCAAGGTATGTACTTTTTTTTACATAATGCTACTGCACACTTAATAGATTACAGTATGGTGTAAACATAGCTTTTAGATGCATTAGGAACCCCCCCAAAAAAAATCATGTGACTTGCTTTATTGTAATATTTGCTTCATTACAGTGGTCTGGAACCAAATACGCAATATATCCGAGGTCTGCCTATATATTAACTACCTACTAGACAAGGCTACTTTATGTTTTTTTCACCATATCACTCAGCACAGTCAATACCAAATTTATCATCCTACCCACCCGCTCACAAACCACGTTCTCTTCTGACACATATCTTTGTTAATGGTACCATCCTTCAATCAGATACCTGTGTATAGCCTCAAACAATCTTCTCTATTACACCTCAGATCTAATTAGTTACCAAGCTCTGTAATTCTTGTAAATTCTTACTCCACAACTTCTCTTTCCTTTCCCACTGCCATCAGACTGATGTTCACATCTTCATAACTTTAGCTAAACAATTCCAAGGGCCCTCTTAGGTCATCCTATAAATCAGTGGTTCTTAAAGTATAACATGGGGCTTCCCTGGTGACGCAGTGGTTAAGAATAAGCCTACCAATGCAGGGGACACGGGTTCGAGCCCTGGTCCGGGAAGATCCCACATGCGGTGGAGCAACTAAGCCCGTGCGCCACAACTACTGAGCCTGTGCTCTAGAGCCCGTGAGCCACAACTACTGAGCCCACGTGCCACAGCAAGTGACGCCTGTGTGCCTAGAGCCCGTGCTCCGCAACAAGAGAAGCCACCACAATGAGAAGCCGCACACTGCAACGAAGAGTAGCCCCTGCTTGCCGCAACTAGAGAAAGCCCTCGTGCAGCAACGAAGACCCAATGCAGCCAAAAATTAATTAATTAATTTTAAAACAAAGTATAACGTGGATAAGAATCACCTGAAGGGCTTATTAAAACACAGACTGCTGGGCCCCACTCTCAGAGGTGCAATTCAGGTATACTGTGGGCCCAAGAATTTGCGTTTCTAACAAGTTCCCAGGTGATGCTGATGCTGATGCCAATGCTGCTGGTCCTGGTACCATAACTGGAGAAGCACTGATCTAGATACAGATTGTGTATACAGATAGCTTTTAAACTAGCCTAAGTGTCTTACAACTCTGATCAGCAGATTCCTACAATGCTGTGTTAGTTTCTGGTGTACTGCAAAATGATTCAGTTACACATATACATGTATATTCTCTTCCATAATCTTTTCCATTATAGTTTATATATTATAATTTATTAGATCCATCCATTTTAAATGTTGACTTTTTTGTTTAGGGTATTTCTAAACCAAATCTTTGCATATTTTATACAAAATGGTGAAAACTTACAAAGCCAAGATATCATAAAGGTATCACTGCTTTCTTTGAAATGACTTTGAAAATGAAAAGGATCCAGATAACCCTTTCAGCCCAGTGTGATCTCACAGCCAGTCTCGTACTACTGGCAAAGAGAACAGTGAATGTGGAAGAAAGTGAAGAGAGAGACGAAAAGTCCCTAAAAATAATTCTGATCCTCTTCACAATCCTGCCCAAGGCTAGTCAATCAGACACATCAGTTTTCTTCGGCATCTCTGAGATACTCAGTGAGAAATGGAAGGTGGGGCAGCCTGAGTTATTTCCCTGAAATTGAAAGAAGAGCCTTTCTGAGGATGAATTCTACATCCCACCATCAACACCTACTATGGAATGGCAGAATTATCCTAGTCCCTTAGTTTCATCAGCCCTATCTCTGTGCCACAAATTAGGCAATTAGGAGAAATAAATATTTAACTGAGAAATATAACTTTTGTGTTTGCTTTGTTTAAAGCCCAATCTGTAAGTAACAAAAATGATATTTTCATAACAAAGGTAGTAAGAAAATATAATGCAAGCCCATTAACAAAATGTATTCAAGAAAGTTAAGACAATATCATTCTAAAATAAAAGACATATTTTTAAAATCCCCACTATTTAGCAGCAGATGTAAATAACAAATATGCTGGGAACATTTTTAAATCCGTTCTTTGGGAACTTAATAACCACACGCTTTTTTTTTTTAATGACATCATTTTGACCTATGACCACAATAACATCTCCCTGAAGACCCCATTCAAAATGCTTTAAAGTTTTGGTTCATTTGCCAAGTTAAATTAACCCAGGGACCCCAAGTCTGAATCTTGCCTTAATGGGTTACTGCTCTTTTCAAATGAATCTTTTAAGAAAAAAAGATCTCATGAGAGGTCAGGTCCTCTATCATGGGAGGACTACCAGGCTGCCTATGACCTTAGGATGCTCTACTGACTCACTGATCATTGGAAAACTCTGAGAGTCTCCAAATCCCAAATTAGTGAAAATAGTCATTTCTTCAAGTGGGCCCTTCTACTCCGTGGGTAAGAGTAATCCACGTCTTCAAATTCCCATCCTATAATTCATTTTGTGTTGGTTCTTTTACCATCTGAATTCATGGCAATACCCCAGAAAATCCTAGCAGTAAAATACACAGCAATGTGTCTGATCATTCTGCTTTACTTATGACAAATATGAAATTTTTCACATTTACACAGAAAAATTTTATTAAGTTGAGTAAAAGAACATTCACTGTTTTCCATTCTTCTTTCTTCACCGTTATTACCTAGGAAAATTTAAGGATCTTTTTCCCATGATGAACTTCTGACATGTTCAAATGTTGATATCAAAATATACAGAGGTTACTATTACAGTATAAGGACATAAAAAATCTAATACAAGTTTGTTTGAAGAAATCATCCTCTCAGCTATTTAAACAAGAACTTTTTCGATAATATACAGAAAAATTATCAGTAATGATATGTTTTCAAAAGATAACTTATTAAGTTGTGAATTATAATGCTGATATTTCGAATCCTTAAAATGGATTATATTTCAGGATTATAGGACTTATTATATGATAAACTTAACTTTATATATATTAGTGTATAAAAAGCTATGTTAAAAAAAAGAATGAGTATTTTATACTACCTACAACCTTTTAGGTCAAAGAATAAGTCTCTGAATCATGATAAACAGTTACTAAATGCATTCATTAATTATGGAAACATACATATAATTCTTAGCAATTTCTTCTATGCAGGGATAACACTTTACATAATGGAGGTTTTCTTGAAGTTATCACTTAAACATACTAGAGCTCACTAATTTAGAAAGTCACTGGTAGATTCTTCTGTAAAAAAAAAAAAACCCAATTCAATAAATACAATTGTGCTCCTTCTGTATCAAACCAAAAATATATCAGACGGCTACAAAGAAGAGCCTCTGCATTAGAGATTGTTACAATCATTAGGGTTGCTAAGTATTTATACTTAGCAACCCTAATTTTATATATATATATATATATATATATATATATGTATATAGCAATTCTCATTGAAATGCAAGTAAGTATTTTCTAGCTCTGTGGTTCTCAACCCTGGCTGCATATTAGAATCACCTAGAGAGTTTTACCAAAAATACCAAGGCCCAGTCTCTACCACTCCCCCTCTGCCAAGCCCCCCAGGAAATTTGGATTCATTTATGGTTAAAGTTCATCATCAGTGTTTTTTTTAAACAAACTCCAATCAATCCTAGTGTAACCAAGAATGAAAACCAGGGCTGTTGTTTTTTTTTTTTTTTTTTTTTTTTAAAGGAAGCCAGTCTAAGTGTCAAAATTTATACAATACACAGACACATAATGAAAGCAATGTCTTCTTCCCTACCTCTCACCCCTCCTGCAAGCCTCAAATCCTAGCTGCCACTTTCAAAGAAAAGAAAGAAAGCCTGGATCTTTTACAGAAAGTGTACAGTTTAGGGTAAAAAAAGAAATAAAAGAGGCTATGGAAAGCAGAGATAGGTTAGGACAGCTGCACTGTGGGGCAAATCCCCAGATAGGGCCGTTCTGCCTACACTATGGTTTCTCCCCAAATGACTGCATTCTTCCCCCACTTTATTATACTACCTGAAATTCCATCATTCATGGACTCAATTGTTTTAACAACCAGCTTCTTTTTTTTTTTTTTTTTTTTTTTTTGCGGTACACGGGCCTCTCACCGCCGCGGCCTCTCCCGCTGCAGAGCACAGGCTCCGGACGCGCAGGCACAGCGGCCATGGCTCACGGGCCCAGCCGCTCCGCGGCACGTGGGATCCTCCCGGACCGGGGTACGAACCCGCGTCCCCTGCACTGGCAGGCGGACTCCCAACCACTGCGCCACCAGGGAAGCCCAACAACCAGCTTCTTACAAAAATGCCAGTGGGGCTTCCCTGGTGGCGCAGTGGTTGAGAGTCCGCCTGCCGATGCAGGGGGCATGGGTTCATGCCCCGGTCTGGGAGGATTCCACGTGCCGCGGAGTGGCTGGGCCTGTTGGCCATGGCCACTGAGCCTGCCCGCTCCGGAGCCTGTGCTCCGCAATGGGAGAGGCCCGCGTACCGCAAAAAAAAAAAAAAAAAAAAAAAAAAAAAAAATGTCAGTAGCCTAGAGATACCAGTTTCCCCTATAAAACAATTTAATAAGATTATTTATTTTTCTTGCTATTATACCAGGACAACATCAGGTGGATTTAAGGAACCAATGTTCTGATAGTGGAGATGGGATGACAGATAATTCTGATGTATGAAACACTTCGGGAAGCAACATATACCTAAGTGACTCAAGAACATTTAGTGTTCAAGGAGAGTTGGGTCAGTGAATAGAAAGACAAATGAAAATACGAGTACCTGGACTGACAGTTAGGTTCTCATCAAACTCTGAGACTGTAAGATACTATGAAAATACCAAACACAAGCATCTCCTCCTCTTTCCTCCTTCATAAGGAGTTCCTTCCTCCTAAGACACAGATCTCAGGCTAGTGCAGCTAACACATGAATTTTATTATCTATATTTTTAAGACTAAAAATTACTCAAACTACTTTTAGAATTATAAATCTTACTTTTAAGACTACAAACTTTTATAATTTGAATGTGTCTGGGTTATTTTAGGTAGGCCACAAGTAAATATCTTTATTAAATAGTAAATATTAACTATGCAATTAATCGGCAGGCCTTTAATCTATCTAATAAACTGCTGAAGAGTTGACATTAGTACAATAGTCATTATACTGCTGAAAGGAACCAGAATGATCCAACTTTAACTTGAAAAGCATTTAAAAATTAACACAGCTAAAACAATATTTATAGGCAAATGTGTAGTCTTGTGTTTACATTAAAAAAAGAAGAAAAGCTGCAAATAAATGAGTTAAACATTCATCACAAATTTTTAAAAGTGTCCCAGGAAGGGAAAAAAGAAGAGCAGAAATTTTTAAAACCATAAAATAAATACATAATAGAAAGGAAAATCGAAGTTAATAGCTAGTTCTTTGAAAAGACTAATAAAATTAGTCTAGATAAACCTCTAGCAGAACAGATGGAGAACAAAGGAGGAAAGGCATAAATTTTAAAAAAGAATAAAATATAGATACTGGAAATATTTTAAAAGAAATAGGATATTAACAAAAATCTTTATACAAATAAATTTGAAAATCTAGATTAAATGGACAAATTCCCAGAATATGATCCTAGCAAAAACTCAATAATCTGAAAATATTTTAAACAAGTATTTACATGTGAAATAAAAACCAGGAATTAAACCCCAAATTTAATGCTTGATGTGGATTTGTTTGAGGTAAATTAGTATTACATGAGTATAATAAACATTAACAACCAAAACTGAATTTGAGAAAGTTGCAGTTTTTCTATATTCCTCTGTTTAAGTAATAAATCAATAGCTAACCAATAAAAGCTGGTCTCTGGTATCTCCAAAATAAAGAATATTATCATGCAATATCAGCTCTTAGTAGTGGACTTAATGAATAAACAGGAAAATCATGGAAATACAAAAGAAAGCATATGTATAACCAGAAACACTAATTAACAAAAAATTCCTTCCACACTTCTTAAAACTCCCTTGAGAATCTGGCGAAAACTGTAATGCTCCCCCCATAAAACTTCAAGTAAACACAAACTTTTGTACAGAATATTAAAGGGCTCAAGGATCCCCTGATGCCCACATATGAAGCAGGTAGGAATGAATTCCAGATAAGAACTTCAGGGCATTCAAAAGTCAGTAAAGATAACATAACAAGAAAATTGTTAAATGTCATCTTCTGTGAGATCAAAATGAAAAGCAAAC
This sequence comes from Kogia breviceps, assembly GCF_026419965.1. Classification (NCBI taxonomy): domain Eukaryota; kingdom Metazoa; phylum Chordata; class Mammalia; order Artiodactyla; family Physeteridae; genus Kogia; species Kogia breviceps. The sequence goes on from NC_081322.1 coordinate 52,305,665, forward strand.
ACTTAATTAAAAATATCATTACTAATAATAATAAATTGAGGCACCTGGAGGTAAACTTTTCGATGGAGAGGTTTAATTTAAATTACACATGACTCAAATCAAAAGAAAAACACACATCTCTAGGGAAACATACATACCCTTCACGATTTACCTCAAACGGTACCTCTCCCATTAAACTTCCTATCTACTGCTCCCAAACCCAGAGCACTCTGTACTTCTGTAGCACTTATACTTCTGACATGTATCACAGGCATTTGAGCATGCACCTTATCCCTCTGCAGGAACTTAAGCTATTCCATAGGAAGTTAATCTCACTTGAATGTTCCTGTCATGATCAAAATGCATAATTGGTGCAGCCACTGAAAGATCAGATCAGCAAAGCAACAGGGATCTTGGGAACTCAATGCTTTTGAGGTATAGTGACAGAAATCCCTCGGGATGATAGAATTATTCTCAAATGAACAAGAATAATTTACAACTAATGTCACTATGTTGCCCAAGAGAAAAAAATAATAATTAGGATATGTCGGTTGTGTCAGTAAAAACACAGAGGAAGCATAAGGTTAAATTCGGTATTTGAGTAAATAAAGGAAATCATGAACCTCCAACTTGGGCGCTATTTTGACAACAATCAAGTGAACATTCTTTATCCAACTACATTTTGATCTTTTCTGGATCAAAGTTTGTTTGCTTAAGAAATCAAAAAGAATTTTACTTGTGAAAATTTTCATCAGTTTCCTCCAGATGTAAGAGGATCTCCTCGGCGCACTCCAGGGAGGGAGCCCCCGTGATTTTCTCCTTCACGCTCTGGAACAACTGCCTCAGCATCACTTCGACCTCGCCGGAGAAATGGGCCATCCTCTGTCAGAATCAAACGCCCATGCCCGTTGCTGAGGGTCCCAGCAAACGCCGCGTCCTGCGCACGCGCGTCCCCACCCAGCCCCCACCAGCGCACAGCACTGTTCCCCGGGAGACCGCGGCAGGCGCTTAGGGGCGGGCCCTCGCTGCCAGCGCGTCGTTCAGAAAAACAAGTTACCTTGCATTGGGGAAACGAGAATCCTCGAGGTCCCGCCTTAGGAACTCGTCGCTGCCGTCCTTCCGGGCCAAGAGAATTCAAGCTGCACCGACTAAGAGCAAAAAAGAGATCCCAAAGCCTCTGCGGGTGGACTTGACGGCGGGACGTCAGCGCTACGCGTGACGTCCGCACGTTGACGTGACTTTCCAGGTGGGAGGGAGGGCCGCTTGACCACCTGCCCGGGCTGCTAGAGGAAGTTTCAGGTGCGCTCGCTGAAAGGGTTGTAGGTGGGAGGAAGAAAAGGGTAGGAGGAGAAAGGGGTCAATAAAAGAAAGATAATAGAAGTGAAACTGAAAGCAGCTTGAAAAGTTTTCATTGAGTGAATGGTATTGAAGTGTTGCAATGCTCTTTCCTTCAAACAGCCAACACCTATTGACTCCTACCCTTTACCAAGCACCTTGCTAGGAACTGTGAAGAAGAAGACGCTCTCACATTCTAACAAACAAGAAGTCAGCGATTACAACACAGTGCAATTAAGTGTTATAATAGAGAAATGTGCCAGGTAGGTGCTGTGGAAACCTAGAATCACCTTTTAACCCAAAAGAAGAGTCAAGGAAAGAAGTGAAGAGAAAACAAACTGAACGTGCAAAGGGTAGGGACCTGAGAGAGTGTAGCGTATTGCAGTGCTTGAATTTGTAGAATTAGAAAGAGGAGGTGAGGGGTCTAGAGAAGTAAATGGACCACATCGTAAAGGGTCATTATTTGGCACTTTTAAGGGATTAGAGGTTTGTCTTGAAAGTAGTAGAACACAATGCGATTCCAGAACTAAATCGTGAGAAATCATATATAAAGATCACTCTGCAGGAAGTTGCAATGGATAATCATGGTCCTTCATACAGTTTCTAATCTAGGTAAATCCCCAGTTGGTCATGTCCAAGCTACAGGGTACCAACCCATCAGTTGTTGGTTAGGATCAGATCCTGGTGTCTACAGAATACTCAATCCCGAATCACTGATCTGTGGTTCAATGTCAGTAAATTCTCCCTTATTCAGCTTTATATTTTATTCCCCTGGTCCAACAACATCTGATTCACTTTACATGTTAGCCAGGATCAATGGCTTCTTTGTCTATTCCAGGAGCAAAAGTATGATATATCTTTCCCAGCTCTAGCAGCATGTTTCTTGGTGAAATATATCCTCAGTTTTGGTTGTCTTATTACCACATTAAGAAAAAAACAAACTGGCAGAGTAGTCATACTTGTACCTTTATTTGTGGGCGAAGCTATAAAAGCCAATACCTGTATGTGCGTAGAATCACCAGGACGTGACAACTGCATATTCAGACTAACACAGGTGAGTTGTATTGGCAACTCAGACACCAGGATTAACATAGCCATTAGCGATGTAATTTTTTGAAATGGTAGACTATTATTGGTAAAATTCAGAACAAAATAAGATATACTCTTTATTTACATAGTTTTTGCATTCCTAGAAAAGTCAGTGTATTAAAACTGTGCCAAATTTTTTTTTTTTTTTTTTTTTTTTTTTTTGCGGTACGCGGGCCTCTCACTGTTGCGGCCTCTCCCGTTGCGGAGCACGGGCTCCGGACGCGCAGGCTCAGCGGCCATGGCTCACGGGCCCAGCCGCTCTGCGGCATGCGGGATCCTCCCGGACCGGGGCACGAACCCGTGTCCCCTGCATCGGCAGGCGGACTCTCAACCACTGTGCCACCAGGGAAGCCCCCAAATATTATTTCTATATAAATGGAATCAGTTCATGGACTCAGATACTTATCAAAAGCTTTTTAATCTACATGAATGTCCAGGAGGACTGTTGAAAGTCATATGGGAACCAGAACAATTCTTTTGTGTGGGAGAGTGTCCTGTGTATTTCAGGATGTTCAGCATCCCTAGCTCACACTACAAATACCAGTAAATGCCATCAAATTATTGTGATGACAGAGTGTCCCCCACATATTTCTAAAATGCTTTCTTGGGAACAGTGGGGGGAGATTTGAACTGCACAGATTGCAAACCACTGTTCTAAAGGCTATACCTTTGTAAGAAGGAAAAAAACTTAAAAGAATACCTGATATTCAAAAAGGAAAGTTAGCCAAAAAGGGGATGAGGGGAGTAATGTATTTAAATAAACCTCAATAAATATTGTCTGTGTAAAAAAATAATTTATAATATCCTAATTTGTGCAGGTGAAAATGCATAGTATTAAAATACTATAAACAACCCTGGGTAAGTAGAAAATATAATGATAAGTAGAAGTATTCTGCAATCCTTGAAGTTTTCTGAAGGAAGTTTAAGATATTAAACTTGGTCAGGTAGGCATGGTGAAATTTCAGATGTAACCATTAAAAGACTAGATATAGAGAACTTAAATTCAAAAAATGGAGGGAAAATGATATAAGGAGAGAAAAACAAAAAACCCAATCAATTTGAAAAAAAAATCAAGTAAGAAAACAGAAGCATAAGAAAAATGGGAAAAATTTAAAATATACAAAGATACATGATAGAAAAAGTACAAAACCTTGATAAATTTAAATGAACTCAACCCTCCACTTAAAGGAACTGTCAGATTCGATTTTTAAATAGCTAACTATATGCTATTTATAAAAACCCTAAAAACATAGAAATGTTAACATTAAATAGGTGAGGAAAGATAAACCAGGTGAATATTATCCAAGAAAAAGTTGTTGAAGCTATATTTGTGTCAGCAAAAATGAAATTTAAGAAAAAGAGGTGTTAGGAATATGGCATGTCACTTCATAATTTTAAAATATTAATTCAATGGGAAGATATAGCAATTTTAAATGTAAAGTAAGGAAGCAAAACTTCCAGTCTCTCCAAAAGTCTTTAATTTCCCAGAGAAGTTTTCTGCACATGTTCTTACAAAATATCCTTGAATAAGATGCACCTTCAGAGTTGAATAAAATCTTTTGTTTTTTTAGATTTACTTTTTTGGATTGCAAGATACAGGTAAAGAAAATACAGTTGTCTCAGCAATACACAGTTAGCATTTATGCAGGCCTGAAATATCATTTATCATTGTTAAAGATACAAAAGCCTCTCAAAATATCCAGAAACTGTTGTGCCAACCTAATTACTTGTTATTCAGACTGTAATAATCCTATCATTTTCATGACTCAGTTTATCTTTTTTTATCATCTCTGTTTCTACTGCCTCTGACCATCTTTTCCCAATGCCTCCTGCATTCAAAACTCCCTAAGACTCTGTAGAGGATGCCATGGCACACAATAGGCCATGCAGCTAATTTTTGCTTCACTGTGAACTTTCAGTAAGTTTGCTAATCCTTAAAATTGCTTTCCTTTAGGATTTTTTTCATGTAAAGACTAGCCAATAATGCTAAAACAAATTAATTTTTAAAATATAAATTTCCTTTGGGATTTTTTTTCATGTAAAGACTAGCCAATAATACTAAAACAAATTAATTTATAAAATATTCCTCTGAAGTATTAAAAAAGTTAAATTAGTAACATAGCCAAGTATTTAACTGAAGAAATTAAAGTGTTATGTAATAATGAATAATAGACATGAAAAAATCTTCAGCCACACTGGTTAAAAAAAAAAAAAAGCAAGGTAACCAATTTACAAAATTAGAGTTCTAGAGCAAATATATATTTAGGATTGAACAGTATGCAGTGAAATGATTACTCTTTTATTATGTTATTAGGAGTACATATATGCAAAATCTTGGAAATGAAGCTGGCAATATATATCAAGAACTTTTGACTCAGTAATTTTATTTCTATGAATCTACTCCAAGGATCAGAGATGCAGTTGATAGATTTATTATAAGGATGTTTACAGACAGGTTATTTGTAACTTTAAATAACTGGAAAACCTCCTAAGTATTTCATAATAGGTTGAAGGTTAAATAAATTATGGCACAGCCATATGCTGTTAATATCAGCCCATTTAAAATATGTTTCCTATGAATGTTCAATAACAGGGGAGTTATTCACATTTTAAGTGGAAAAGTTTGAACCTAAAATTGTATACATTCACTCTATTTACTGAGTGTCTGTAATGTGCATTGCATGAATATATATTAGGCAATACACACATATCTTACAATTACGGATGAAAATTTCTTCTACCATAATTGTCATATTAGTATATATAATGCTAGACCTAACAAATTCTTAGTCCAGGGATAGAATAAGTGCACTAAATCCTCCTGCACTATAGAAGAAAGCCAATGGATTATGTCTAAAGTTGATAAGTTGATAAATAATGGCATGGTTATATTATATTGAATTAATGAGAAAACTATGAAGACAATTAAAAACAAACATTTGAATATGGTTGCCTCTGAGAGGTTGAAACTCCAGTGGGGTTGGGGCAGCAATGAGGCAGAAGCACTTGCTTTTTGTTATAAGTTCTACTACACTATTTTAATTTTATTAATGCATATTTATACTTTCATTTTACAAACAGAATGCCCTTTTAGAGTTGGTAGTACATGGGGTCACAATAAATAGCGCTTCTCTTTCTCACCCAAGGTCAGAACTGAGAGGCAAACATAGGAGTCCAACAGCTGAAGATAAAATACCAACTTCATTAAAAGTTTAATTGAAAAGTGTGACTTACCTTTGTGGCACAACAGGCTTGCTAATCTTTCACTGCTAAATTAGCCTTTACCCACCCAGCCATTTGTATAGCTATAAAATAGCAGGCCACCCCCAAGGAGGTAGACAGAAAGCAGAGCAGAATGCATGCATCCTGCACATAGGCTGAGGCTAAAAATCAAAAAGAGAAAGGAGTCGAGCAGACATACTCTGTTTCTTTTTCTAGAGTCACTGATCATCTCTAAAAAATCACTCACTAGCCATCTCCTAATCAAACACATATAAGATGTATGCCATGTGCTAGGTACTTTGTTATATGTTATACTTGGATCAGTGAACAGTAAGATAGGCAAGACAAGTCTGCTGTCCTCAATAGCTCACGTTTATAAATTCTTAGACAAGGTGCTACATATTATCTTGAATGATTTCCTCCAGTTCTAAGAATCAGCATTTGGAGAGTCTGTTCAGTTCAATTATTTGTCCATAGTAGTTTTGGTGATTTTCTTGTAATCTTGGCATATAATACTTGCATTATCTAAGTGAAGCTATAATAGTCTAATTCAAATTCTTCAGCTGCCTCTGTTTATCCCATTATTACTTTTGAAACTTTTTTGTTTTCCAGGTCAGTTTTTTCATATGCAGATTTAAAATAGCCTTTGTATTCTGTAATATTTAATATTTTTAGTGGCAGTTTCAAATTTATTTATATATGTCCTCAACAATAAAATTAAACATATCCTTTCTTTTTCCAGGTACTTTTCCTATTTATACTAACCATGAACATTAGGATAACACATTTTAAAGGTAGAAAGGTACTAAAATAACATTTGAATTGGAAGAAGAATCAATTTAATAGAATTTGGTAACTTGAGGTTTTCTGTAAAAACTGTTATCCTTTTTCTAATACAGATATTAAAAAATTACTAACAAAATTTCATAATACAATATCCTAGTGAATTACAAAATTATAGTAAAATGTTGCAAATACTGTTAGACTACCAACAGTAAGCACTGAGTAATTTTTAAAGCCTTTTTAAAAAAATCATTTTAAGAAACATTTTGCTATTAAGCAAAGTTGCCTGTACAAAATGCATTTGTTATAACTAGCAACACCCTATAAGAAGCATTTTACTGGATTTTTATGATTTTAAAATTATTTAACCTGTTAAATATGGCAACTTGAACATATGCATTTATTCCTGCTCTATCCAGAAACCCCACTAAAATGAGGATAAAGAAATACAAAAGACATAAATCCCCAAGGACAAAGAGAATGTTGAGAAGAGATAACAGAGAATTTGGTTTATTCTGTTTGTACACTATAAGTGAGGGTTTACCTACTCAAACATAGGCTGGCAGTTCTGGGATGAATCTTTAGAAGTTGTGGGTAAGGATTTAGCTTGAAGTCTCACCTTGTTCTATGCAAGGAAGCATAATTTAAGAATACTTATAGTTCATGTAGATAGGAATTTTCCATAAGTCGAGCTACCTTGTAAAAGAAGACAGAGTTGGGTGGAGGCCTTATATGTGTTCTGAGTGGGCAAGGGTTTATTAATAGCTCAAGCTTCATTATACACCAAGAAACAGTCGAGGGAGAAGTGTGTGTCCTCTGAGTGTGAATGAGGTCTTATCCTGAAATTAGACCATGAGACATAGGCAGATATACTCAGAGGAAAAACCTTTGGTGTACAAGGAATACAGGCATGAATTTAGTGAGATGTCAAGGGCATACTAACTCAAGAGAGAAACCTTATTTGTTTGGGAAGAGTGAAGTGAGTCAGAAGACATAGGTTTCCAAACTCAGGCAGCTATGCTTTACGAAGACTTAAATGAGCCATGACTTTAAAATAGCAAGTATACCATGATGACTCCCTCACTTTTATCCCCAGCCCTAACATTTCACATTTACTGTAGATTCTTATATGCAACTGCCTATTAGACATTTCCATCTGGATAAATGATAGGACTCTAATAATTTAACATTTCCAAATCCAACTTTTTGAAAATACTCTTCCCAAAAAATAAAAAAAAAAATTTTCTTTATTTAAAAAGAAAGAAAATACTCTTCCTCCTCTCACTTCCTGAGTCTCTCCCATCTCAGTAAATGACCCACCCTCATTTCCAATTGCTCAGCCTAAATTTTTAAAATTAGCCTTGACTCCTCTCTTTCAGTCATATACTATACCCAGGCTTTCAGGAAATTCTGCCAGCTCTACTCTCAAGCATGTCCAGAATCTGTCTGTATCTTACAACAACCAGTGATACCACCCCAAGTCAAGACATCATCTGCTCCCTCTCTGATTTCATTCGCATCTGATCTTCCACCTTCCCCTAGCCACTTTGATGCTTACAAGCTTTCTTGCTATTCCTAAAATGCATTAGGCATTCTCTTACCTCATGGCCTTTGATGTTTTCCCTCTGGCTGGAATGCTCTTACTTTCAGATATTCATATAGCTGATCTTTTTACTTTCTTTAGATCTCTTCCAAATATCAATAAAGTAAATAGTGTTCAGTAAAGAGAGATCTTTACTCCCTTATATTTAAAAAAAATAAATACTCTTTTCTAATCATTCATCACAAAGTTCTCTCCAACTGTTACACTGATTATTCCCTAAGCAGGTAAAGAATCATGCAAAAACTTTTCAACTCTCTCCTTTGAAAATTTTAATATCGATCTTTTATTTCATTTTGGAATTCTCTATAAAAGCAGGGACTTCATCTTTTTTCATTGATATAACTACAGTATCCATAATACTGCCTGGTGCATAGCTTTCTAGAATATCTGTTGAATGAATTAATGAATGAATACAGAAGAGAACTAAGGGAATGATCTGGATGATGGCAAAGAGAAATATCAGAATGGCAGACTTGATAGAGTGCAGTGAGACCCCAGATACCCAAAAACAAAAAGAGCTCTGGGAGAGCTCTGGAGTCCTACTTTAGCAACACAGGGAAACAAACAAGCAAGCAAGCAAACAAACAAAAACCCTGAGAATAACTGCACAAAAAAAGAAAGAAGATAGCTTCATTTTGCCTGCATCATCTCATCCTCCAAGCTGTCATTGCTCAGCAACAAGAGGGAACTTCCCAGCTAGAAAGAGTTACCCTCACCAGGAAAGGAAAAGTGGAATGAGTGACCAGCTGCCCCATCCTTTGGGGCACCACATGAAGGTCCCCTTTCAATTTCACCCCATCCAGACTCAGCAAAGCTGAGACACGTATAGAAACAATAGAGATGGCTAGGGACAAGGAAGAGAAGCAGAGGTTACCAATTGTAGCCATGCAGTAGGAGAGACTGTGGTGTACAGTGACCTGCTCTGCAGACAAACACGGCAGATTTTACTAATTAAAAAAAAAAAAAAAATAGCACAGTGGCTGTGGACCTCCCTGCAGTGCAGCTCTACTGCAAGATGACAGCCTAGATCCCTACAGTTGACTCCTACCACCATCTGCAAACTTGGGGCTAGCCCCTCCATCTGTGCACTTTCACACTGCCAGCCTGACACTTGTCATCAACATCCACTGCAGTGCACATGTGCAGACATGGGAGAGCATTCCAACAGCCAGGGCCGCACAACTGCTTGTGGGCCTGGATCAGGCTTTGTCTTCTGTCACTGGCCTGTACAACTGTGCTCCAGTGCCTACTCTCACCACTCCTATTCAACATAGTATGGAAATCCTAGCCAGAGCAATCAGGCAAGAAAAAGAAATAGAAGGCATTCAAATTGGAAAGGAGCAAGTGAAATTGTCTTTGTTTGCAGATAATATGATCTTATATACAGAAAATCCTAAATATTCCACCAAAAAAAAAACCCTGTTAGAACTAATAAATTCAGTGAAGTTGCAGGATACAAACTCAACATACAGAAATTAGTTGTGTTTCTATGCTCTAACAATAAATTATCTGAAAAAGAAATTTTAAGAAAATAGTCTCATTCACTATAGCATCAAAAACAATAAAATACTTAGGAATAAATTTAACCAAGGAAGTGAAAGATCTATACACTAAAAATTGTAAGACTCCAATGAAAGAAACTGAAGAAGACACAAGCAAATGGAAAGATACCCCATGTTCATGAATCAGAAAAATGAATATTGTTAAAACGTTCATACTACTCAAAGCCATCTATAGATTAAACAATTTCTATCAAAATCCCAATTCATTTTTCACAGAAATAGAAAAAACAATCCTAAAATTTGTATGGAACCACAAAAGACCCTGAATAGCCAAAGCAGTCCTGAGAAAGAACAAAGCTGGAGGTATCACACTCCTGATTTCAAACCATACCACAAAGCTGTAGTAATCAAAACAATATGGTACTGGCATAAAAGTAGTATAGACCAGTGGAAAAAAATCTAGAGCCCAGAAATAAGCCCTCTCAGTACAGTCAACTAATATTTAACAAAAAGAGCCAAGAACAGGCTCTTCAATAAATTGTGTTGGGAAATGGATAATCACATGCAAAGAATAAAATTGGACCCTTATCCTATACCACTCACAAAAATTAACTCAAAATGGATTGTAGACTTAAACATAAGAGCTGAAACCATAAAACCCTTAGAAGAAAATTTGGTGAAAAGCTTCTTCACAAGATGTGGCAAAGATTATTTTTTTGTATATGACACCAAAAGCAAAAACAAATAAGTGGGACTATATCAAACTAAAAAGCTTCTGCACAGCAAAGGAAACAGTCAAGAAAATTAAAAGTCAACCAACAGAATGGGAGAAAATATTTGCAAATCATGTCTGATAAGGGATTAATATACAAAATACATAAAGAATTCATAAAACTCAATAGCAAACCATCCAATTAAAAAATGGGCAGAGGAACTGAATAGATACTTTCCCAGCGAAGACATACAAGTGGCCAACAGATACATGAAAATGTGATCAACATCATTGATCATTATGTAAATGCAAATCAGAACCACAATGAGATATTATCTCATACCTATTAAAATGGCAATCATCAAAAAGACAAGAGATAACAAATATTGGTGAAGTTGTGGAGAAAAGGGAACCCATGTGCACTGCTGATGGCAATGTAAATTGGTTCATCCACTATAGAAAACAGTATTGAGAGTCCTCAAACAATCAAAGATAGAACTACCATATGATTCATCAATCCCACTTCTGTGTATTATCCAAAGGAATTGAAAGATTCTTTTTTAAAAAATATTTATTTATTTATTTATTTTTGGCTGTGTCAGGTCTTAGTTGCAGCATGCGGGGTCTTTTGTTGCAGTGTGCAGGCTTCTCTCTAGTTGTGGAGCACAGTCTCAGTAATTGAGGTGCACAAACTCAGTAGTTGCAGCACACAGGCTTAGTTGTCCCACAGCAAGTGAGATCTTAGTTCCCCCAACCATCCCCTCTATTGGATGGCAGATTCTTAACCACTGGACCACCAGGGAAGTCCTGAAATATTCTTAGAGAGCTCTGCACTCTCATGCTCATTGCAGCATTATTCACCATAACCAAGATATGGAAACAACCTAAAAGTGTCTGTCAGCGGATGAATGGATAAAGAAGATATGTTGTATATATACAATGGAATATTATTGAGCCATGAGGAAAGATGAAATCCTGCCATTTGCAACAACATGGATGAACCCTTAGGGCATTATGCTAAGTGAAGTAAGTCAGACAGAGAAAGATAAATACTGTATGATATCACTTATATGTGGAATCTAAAAAATCTGAACTCAGAAGTAGTAGAGAGATGGTTATCAGGTGCTGGGAGATAGGGAAAATGGGGAGATGTGGACAAAGGGTACAAAGTTCAGCATGGTGATTATAGTTAATAATACTGTATTATATAGTTGAAAGTTTCTAAGAGAGTAATGTCACAACAAAAAAAGACATGGTAATTATGTGATGTGATGGAGGTGTTAGCTACCATTATGGTAGCAGTCATTTTTCAATAAATAAGTGTATTAAATGAACACCTTAAACAATGTTATATGTCAATTATATCTGAATAAGGCTGAGATGGTTGGGGGAGAATGGCAGTCCTAAAGAGCAGCTAAATTGTAATCGAAGGCAAAGTGGTCCTGGAATGATTTCTACAAAATAAAATAGAAATGAGAAATTAACTGAAATGTTTGATCACATTGACATATCTTGCTTGAAATGATCTTGGAGAGTTTGGAGAAAATTAGTGGTAAGAATATAGAAAAATAAACCTAACAACAACACAACCACAGCCACAATAATAACAACAAATAAGGCAACAGTTGGCTCCTGGAGAAACAAAGCATTGTCCAGAAAAATAATTATAATCATAGCATACTATCTGGCTTGCTATTGAACAGTATTTCCATATCACAAATACAGACGTAATGGATACAAATTTTACCAAAAATTGTGATATAGCTATACAAGCAGATGAACTAGTGAGTATAAATATATTATTATAGAGCTACGTCCTTGTTTTCCATATTATGAAGTCAATATATGCTTTAAGTTGAAAAAAAAAAAGATGGCAATATATTGTATTTAAAATATGGATGTAGGGCTTCCCTGGTGGTGCAGTGGTTAAGAATCCGCCTTGGACTTCTTTAGTGGTGCAGTGGTTAAGAATCCACCTGCCAATGCAGGGGACATGGGTTCGAGCACTGGTCTGGGAAAATCCCACATGCCGCGGAGCAACTAAGCCCATGTGCCAAAAATACTGAATCTGCACTCTAGAGCCCACAAGCCACAACTGCTGAAGCCCGCGTGCCACAACTACTGAAGCCTGCTCGCCTAGAGCCCGTACTCTGCAACAAGAGAAGCCACCACAAGAGAAGCCCGTGCACTGCAATGAAGAGTAGCCCCCACTCGCTGCAACTAGAGAAAGCCCACACGCAGCAAGGAAGACCCAACACAGCCAAAATTAAATACATAAATTAAAAATAAAATAAAATATGGATGTAAATAAGAGAAGAAAATAATTAAGTATTGAAATTGCTTACCTCTCAAGGAAATCACATATTGAGGTTTGAGAGAGATAGGGCTGAGCATTAGTCCTTATTGATTAGAAGCCTTGTACGATTTGCTCTTTTAAACTGTATAGATGTATTACTTTTAAAAATTATATTACAAACGTACATTTTTAATTGTAAAATGACTACATGTAAGGATATAAAAAGATAACATGTAAAATACAGGTCTGTAGGACTAGAATCTACAACATGTTTATCTAAGATGAAATTTTAAGAGCACTTTCAGTGAAATTCAACGCCAAGTTAAAGTTCAGAATTTCTCCTACCAAAGCCATATTTACTATCTCTACTTTTGTGATAATCACGCTCTTACTTTTCTTTTTTTCTTTTAACTTATTTATTTATTTTATTTTATTTTTGGCTGTGTTGGGTCTTTGCTGCTGTGTGCGGGCTTTCTCTAGTTGCGGCAAGCGGGAGCTACTCTTCTTTGTGGTGCGCGGGCTTCTCATCGCGGTGGCTTCTCTTGTTGCGGAGCACAGGCTCTAGGCGTGTGGGCTTCAGTAGTTGTGGTACACGGGCTCTAGAGCGCAGGCTCAGTAGCTGTGGCGCACGGGCTCAGTTGCTCTGCAGCATGTGGGATCTTCCCGGACCAGGGCTCAGACCCGTGTCCCCTGCATTGGCAGGCAGATTTTTAACCACTGCGTCACCAGGGAAGTTCGCCCTCACTTTTCTTTATCTTTGTACCATCAAAGGTTTTATCCCTAACCTACAGGTTAAGTGTTGCCTGTTTTTGACTTTATCTAAATGAACCCTACTACATATAGTATGCTATAACTTGCTCCATTTTCTCATACACATATTTGTGAGGTTGACCCAAGAAAGTGTGTTGCTGCCAATAATTTTTTTCCACTGTATTCTATTTGTTTTTTGCCTATACCACATTTTTGTTCAAACTACTCTTGACATTTGAGTTGTTTCCATTAATTTTTGCCGTTACAAACAAAACTATCAAATCATATAGAATTGCATTTGCTTTATGCATATTAATTTTGTATCCAGCAACTTTACTAAAATCTCCTCTTAATTCTAGTAATTTATCTCTCAGTTTTTTACTATTCTATTTATAAAATCCACAAATAATGGCATCTTTGCTTTTTTCCAATCCACATCTCCTTTATTTATTTTTCTTTGTTACTAATACTGGACCTCTAGTACATATTGAGCCTGCCAATCAGATTGTGGTTCAAATTCTCAGTTACAGCTTTGTACCCTTCTCAGCACAGAACCTATGTTCAAGAAAGTTGATTTTCCTTGTTATCTTCTGGGGTGTGAGGTAAGGAGGGCAGGTTTAATCCTGGCTCACCATTATACATTTAGCCATTTGGTGTCCTAGTTTTATAGGGGAGACGTGTCTTCCTATTAGACTCCTTATCTTGAACAAGTCTTGGGCTTTGTTTCCTGTTGCCATATCCTGTGGGGCCATGGAGAAACATGGTTAGGGAATAAGCCAGTTCCATTTCTCAACTTACCTTTCTGAGCTCTTGACTTAACTTAGATGAGACCTGAAATTGTCTTACCTTATTATCAGTTCACTGATGCATTTAAGGAAATTTTATTAAATATATTTTATGAGAACTGTTTAGTTGTTTTTATTGGCAAGTCAGTCCAGGCACCCAGCCTGCCATGTTAGCAGAAAAAAAGCAGTTGAGTTGAAGAATTATGAAAACAAACTAGGCTGCTGATTCTTCAGACAGGATGCAAGAACTAGTTTAAGTGTACCCTTTGAAGTAAGGCCAGTTTTCTAAACAATTTTTAAATCCTTTCTCAAAAAGTAATGACAATGCCAAGATTTTTTTCCTTTTCCAGTAAAAGCCATATACTACATATCCGACAGTAGGTAAAAATATCCAAAGAGTGCATTCATTGCACCCTGATGTCATTTCTCTTGGTGAAAACACTATTACGTTTTTTTTCCAGAAAAACTATCTCCGTGCCAATTCATATTATGCCAATCAGTTACACATCAAGTTTTGAACTCCAAACACCTACACAAATTTCTTCATGATTGGCTCTCACTTCTCAGAAATAACAGTAATGTTCCAGCATTCCTGAGAGATCATAGTATTCTTTTACAGTCTGTTTGATGTATGTTTCCAAAATGCCAGACAGAAACGCATAATGCCTTCAGAATTTGTGCCAAGTACACATAGCTGAGATTACTCAGATAAAGTCATATTAATCTTAAAGACATTTGCTATTTTTTTAGAATGACAAAGGGGCACTCATAAAATTTTATGTCTAATTTACTTTGTTTATTCTATGGGTGTGACCCTTGTTTGTTTTGCTATTTAATTCAATGTTTGCTGAACAAAATGACAGGCATTTTGAGTCCCACTTTCCTGCATCCAGCATAACTGAGGTTATCAGACTGGACTCGCATAGTCAGAAGAAGAAAACAGTCACTAAAATAAGGAGGCAAGAACTCCTTTTTTGTATCCATAATGTCTGGCACTACCCCTGGCATGTGGGAGAAGCTAAATATTTATGAAAGGAATAGTAATGTTGAGGGATGTTAAATAGAATTCCCCACTTGTGCCAGGAAGAAAATGACAGACAAAGAAGACAGGCTCTGGGGTTCGATAGATCTGGGCTTGTATTTCAGCAATGTCAGTCATTAACTTCCTGGCACTAACAAGTGAGCATCAGTTTCCTAATCTGTAAGGAAGGGTATAATGCCTAATTCACAGGGCCGTGAATTGTGGGAATGAAGTGAGATGGCACATAAGCAACTAGCATGGTTCCTGGCACAAAGTTGTTATTCAGTAAGTTATTTTCCAACTCTCAACCCACTTTTTCAAACACTGTTTAAAAATTATCTCGAGAGAACAACGACCACCGCTGAGGGTGCGAGCGACGTGCGCGCGCTGAGTAGGGGGAGGGGCCTGGCGCGTGCTGAAATGGGACTGAGAGTTGTCTGCTGGTTCTCAGTTCGAAGAAGATTCTACAGTCCTTATTGATCCTTTTTCTTGGCGTTACCATTTTTTGAAGCAAAGTTAACCTAGTTTTCTAGTTTGAGCTTTCTTTTTAGCCATCTTAAAAAAATTTTTTTTTTAATCTATAAACTAGACAAGAGATAGTTCTACAATGTCCAAGTCATTCCAGCAGTCATCGCTTGGTAGCAACTCGCAGGGTCATGGGCGTGACCTGTCTGCAGCAGGAATAGGCCTTCTTGATGCTGCTACCCAGTCTTTAAGTATGCCAGCATCTCTTGGAAGGATGAACCAGGGTACTGCACACCTTGCTACTTTGACAAATCTTGGAATGAGTTCTTCACTGAATCAACAAGGAGCTCATAGTGCACTGTCTTCTGCTAGTACTTCTTCCCATAATTTGAATTCTGTATTTAACATTGGAAGTAGAGGTCCCCTCCCTTTGTCTTCTCAGCACCATGGAGATGCATACCAGACCAGTAACATTTTGGCCAACTTTGGTCTGTCTGCTAGAGACTTAGATGAACTGAGTCGTTATCCAGAGGACAAGATTACTCCTGAGAACTTGCCCCCAATCCTTCTATGCTTGAAAGGAGGAGAACTGAAGAAGGTCCTACATTGAGTTATGGTAGAGTTGGCAGATCTGCTACATGGGAGCCACCATACAGAGTACCTAGGGACGATTGGAAAGAAAAGAAGCACTTTAGAAGAGATAGTTTTGATGATCATGGTCCTAGTTTCAACCCAGTGCTTGATTATGACCATGGAAGTCATTCGCAAGAATCTGGTTATTATGACAGAATGGGTTATGAAGATGACAGATTAAGAGATGGAGAAAGGTGTAGGGAGGATTCTTTTTCTGGTGAGACCTCACGTAACTATCATAAATTTGACAGTGAGTATGAGAGAATGGGACATGGTCCTGGCCCCTTACAAGAGAGATCTCTCTTTGAGAAAAAGAGGGGTGCTCCTCCAAGTAGCAATATAGAAAACTTCCATGGACTCTTACCAAAGTGTTATCCCCATCTGTGCTCTATATGTGTTTTGCCTGTTCATTCTAATAAGGAGTGGAGTCACATATCAATGGTGCAAGTCACAGTTGTTGATGCCAGCTTCTTCTTGAAATCTACCCAGAATGGAACCCTAACAATGATATAGGACACACAATGGGTGATCCATTCGTGATGCAGCAATGTACAAACCCAGCACCAGGAATTCTGGGACCTCCACCTCCCTCATTTCATCTTGAGGGACCAGCAATTGGACCAAAAGGAAATCTGGGTGCTGGAAATGGAAACCTGCAAGGACCAAGACATATGCAAAAGGGTAGAGTGGGAACTAACCGAGTTGCTCACATCATGGATTTCTGGCAAGGGAAAAACTTGAGATATCAACTATTACAGCTGGTGGAACCATTTGGAGTTATTCAAATCATCTGATTCTAAATAAAATTAATGAGGCATTTATTGAAATGGCAACCACAGAAGATGCTCAGGCTGCAGTGGATTATTATACAGCTATACCAGCATTAGTATTTGGCAAGCCAGTGAAAGTTCATTTATCCTAGAAGTATAAAAGAATAAAGGCCTTTATTGAGATGGAGACCAGAGAAGATGCAATGGCAATGATTGACCACTGTTTGAAAAAGGCCCTTTGGTTTCAAGGGAGTTGTGTAAAAGTTGACCTGTCTGAAAAATACAAAACATTGGTACTTAGGATTCCCAAGAGAGGCACTGACTTACTGAAAAAAGATAAATCCCAGAGAAGATCTTACTCTCCAGATGGCAGAGAATCTCCAAGTGATAAGAAATCCAAAACTGATGGTTCCCAGAAGACTGAAAGTACAACTGAAGGTAAAGAACAAGAAGAGAAGTCAGGTGAAGATGGTGAAAAAGATACAAAGGATGACCAGGCAGAACAAGAACCTAACATACTTCTTGAATCTGAAGATGAGCTACTTGTAGATGAAGAAGCAGCAGCAACACTGCTAGAAAGTGGCAGTTCAGTGGGAGATGAGACAGATCTTGCTAATTTAGGGGAAGTGGCATCTGATGGGAAAAAGGAAACTTCAGACAAAGCCATGTGAAAAAAGTTGCACATGCGAGTGCTTCAGCAACTGCGAAGAAAAAGCTTAAAAAGGTGGACAAGATTGAGGAACTTGACCAAGAAAATGAAGCAACGTTGGAAAATGGAATTAAAAATTTGGAAAATACAGAACCAGGTGCTGAATCTGCTGAGAATGCTGATGATTCCAACAAAGATACAAGTGAAAACGGTGATGAAAACAAGGAGGACTATACAATCGCAGATGAGTACAGAATTGGACCATATCATATCAGCCCAGTGTTCCTGTTGAAATTTCTGAGTAAATTGGCAGAAGAACACAGGCAGAAGAAGGAAGCTAAAATGTGCAAGAAGCTTAATGATTTCAAAGAAAATAATGGTTCTTTGTTTTTAAATGTTAACCTTTTTAAAATACAGTACAGATAGAAGAAAACTATTGTACTCTTTTGTTATAGTGGAAAAATAATAGACGTCTTGTTCAAGTGTTAAGTGTTATAGCAAAAATACATATATGGTTAAGTTAATGAAGAATTGTTTTTGTTTTATCAAAATGGTAACAGACAGAAATACTTTGTAGAGACTGACTTCATATGCTACTTAAGACACTTGCACCACTAAGAAAGATACATAGAAACATTCAGAGCAATGAAATTTAGTAGTTCCAAGCTTCAAAGAAATGTCAAAACTTTTGATTCCATTCAATAAAGAACAAAACCAATTGTATTTGTATTACTTTCATTTGAAACGTTCCACATTTTAATCTGAGCCTTGCAGACTTTTCATTTGGAGTCTGAAGCATTTTTGGTTTTGTTTCATTTTTTGAGAACTTCATTAATGTGACATTGGTAATTAAAATGAAGATGCAGTTTTCTTTTAAAGGCATGCTGTAGTTTAGGTAATAAGAAATATTAAGTAATTGGCTTTAGATTTTGTAATTTTTTCCCTAAGTCTCTGCTAGATTTCATATTCTAGTAGTCAACGTATTTTTCAGTGAAATGTAAAAATATTCCCATTCTCTTTGACCAGTATTAATTTCTTGAGATCTTATTGCTTGTCACTTGAATCCTGTAGATGTCATACATCTGGTATAAGAAACATTTGATTTTTGAAGTGTGTAGACCATCTCTTAATATTTTCAAGATGTAATTTTACATTTCTGCATTTTAAAAAAGTTTGGCTGTAATCTTAGATGCATGCTTCTAATTCATATACTTGCGTATGTGACCTTTGTGAACAGAAATTTGCATGTATAATCTGTGTCCACTTGTAACTTTCTGATTATATACTGCTTATATCTGTGGATTCAAGTTTCTGAAGTGAGTACCAATAAAAAAAAAAAAAACTAGGCCATGTTCATTGGTTATACATGTTTGAAATGTTAACCAATATGTCTGTCAGTTGTGGTTTTTATTCACTATTACACTTTTTTGCATGCTTTAACAAATTATTATATTTTTAATCTAGAGTGTTCCAAAGACTGCTACTAAAGATCTGAGTTTAAAAAAAAAATTATCTCTTTTACCATTTGGTATTGAATATGTTGCCTGTATCTGATTTCCATCATGGTGCTTCTTCTTTATAATAGCACTACTCTTACAGTGCACTATGCCTTGTCTAGTTTCTGGCCAAATGACAAAGGATTATTTTTAAAAAGAAGGAGAACTGTGAACAAAACTCCCATTTTTTCCCACTGATTTCATCCCTGATCATGGCTTCTTCAGTGAACAGTATGCACAGTTTTCAAACTATTTCATGTCTGTGTCCCCTGGTTCAAATTCTAAACACTGACACTGAATGATTAGGTCTATATACAAAT
Source organism: Kogia breviceps (assembly GCF_026419965.1). Taxonomy (NCBI): domain Eukaryota; kingdom Metazoa; phylum Chordata; class Mammalia; order Artiodactyla; family Physeteridae; genus Kogia; species Kogia breviceps. The sequence goes on from NC_081322.1 coordinate 52,325,075, forward strand.
TGTTTACCCATGATTGAATCACACAGTACAAACATGACCACCCAAACCCATCACTTTAGCAAGGGCTCTGAGAGGGGTACAATTTCAAAGAAGTGGCTGCTGTTGGAAAGTTATATAGACATACCTAGTTCACCTCATCTGATTCCATGCTCACCAAATTATCGTTTAATAATTTGGTTTACCTTGAAGCTTGCCTATTGAAGAAACATGCACTGGCATTTGGGAGTTATATTTCTCTTTGTAAATTAATAAATTGAATTCAGTAATATAAGCAAAAGGAGAGAAGATAAACATAGAGGATCAATCTACAAAAGGAAAATAGAAAAAAATACTTATGGGGAAGTAAGGAAAAGGGAGAACTAGAAAATTACTTTACTTTCTGTTCCTGAGGTTTGGCTTCTCATTCTGAACTTTCCGTGAGATTCCCCTGTAGCCTGCAGATATATCACATTTCTGCTTGATCTACTTTGAGTGAGCTTTTGGTTTTTCAACTGTGGCCCATTGAGCAAAAATATTTTAAATCTTAGAAGCCTGAAACACTGCGTCAGACCTTACTGTCACGCTGTAGTAAATTCTCCAAGGTAGTGCAGTCCTGTGAGGTTTCTTAGCAATCAGCCAACTGTAGCTCACCTTCCTTGACTCAATAATATTTATTGATTTGCTTATTTGAGCAAATTATCTCTAAGATAAAGTCTATAGTAATATATTTACTTGTACAAAGAAAATCATATAAGCCCTGAAGATTTTAATTAGCAGTAAAATATGAAATGTTGTCACTGAGTTTTGCTTCCTCAACCAATTTTTTTTTAATCCAAGAAGTGCTAGTAAGAAGGACATGAGAGTGGTATGAATAAAATTATAAACCTAGCACTTTTACATTTTACAGATTACAAAGATAGTGATAGAATCCAAAATCTCCATATCTTTAATATATGTAATAGGTATCACATTGGCTTCCTGTGTAGTTTTGTCTGAATCATGTTTAAGCCTTACTTCAACTCTTGAGACATAGAATACAACAATGGTCATTGATACTCATCACCACTTCAATTGCTTGCAGTAGACATAAGGAAAAGACTAGCATAGTATTATAAGTATTTGCATTCAAGTAGCTACAAGCCATGGCATGTGGAAAGAAAAAAGTGCTTTTAAGACACATAAAATACAATGTTATCCACTTACTAAATAAAGAATCAAGAACCCCAAAAAGGCAGTTAAAAAAAAACAAAAAAACTGAACTCACTGGTTTCAAATGTTAGAATAAAAGAAGAAAAATAAAGAAGAAAAGCATAAAGTAAAAGAAAATTTGTTCCCTCAAATTTAATCATAGTAAATGCAAACTTATACTGTTCTACCTAATGTCACTTAATTAATTTATTCTATCAATCTTTCATTATTTTTCTTAGCTTGACAAGTTGGGAAAGGATGTTATAATAATTCATAAAATCTTTGATAATGTCTCTACCTTGTCTAATAGTCAGTAATCTGGAAACATTATTTTCCAAGTTAGTAAACCAATGTTGCTTGCTAATTAGCCTATGCCTACCAAAAATCTGGTCCTACTTTTTGATATCAAGACAGAGCTTCCTCAGGGCAAATTTGTTAGGGCTAGTGATCTTTTTTTCAGTAGCACTAAATAGACTTAAAGGAAGGAATAGAATCCCAGTGAAGAAAATATCCTGCCATCAGCTACTTCACATTTCAGAACAGAGCAGACAACCTCAGGGAGCTGTGGATAAACGGTAAATGACAACCAAGATTCTGCCCATTATTAATTCAGTATCTTGCTGTTTGGTTTTCGGCAGAAAATCGCCTGCATTGGCAGGCGGCTTCTTAACCACTGCACCACCAGGAAAGTCCATTGTTTTGTTTTCTGGGCTAACTTTTCTCGTAGTTAAACATAAAGCACTACTTATACTCATTATAAAAAACTGTAAATATGTAGTTGTGGTGGAGACAATAAGTTATACAGGGAAGAACTGATTTATTTTTTCCCAAAAGTCTAATCCTTAGATCTACTTTAAACTGTTGTCTAAGGCAAAAAGTCAAGACAAATAATGCATTTTTATACCTAGCTGGTAAGGCTTTGAATAAAACTTTGATAATCTGCAGCAAAATAGTCAGATACTAGGCTGAGGTTCAGAAACTCTTGCAATTGATTTTGTTCATTTTTATTTTAAAGGACCAATGTATTTCAGAAAAATGCTTCCTTGTGGTAGAGAATAACAACATGCTCATAACTTTCTTCTAAATATTCAAACAAAACACATAATTAGTCTTGGCAGTAGAGAATCACAATTGCCTCTCACTGTGTTGAACTCTTTGCTTCCCTTTTATTTATTTGGTTATTTATTTAAAATATTTATTTATTTAGGCTGCACTGGGTCTTCATTGCAGCATGCAAGATCTTTGTTGCAACATGCAGGGTCTCTTTTTTTTTAGTTGCAGCATGCAGACTTCTTAGTTGAGGCATGTGAACACTGAGTTGCGGCATGCATGTGAGATCTAGTTCCCTGACCAGGCATCAAACCCGGGCCACCTGTATTGTGAGCACCCACAGGACCACCAGGCAAGTCCTTGCTTCCCTTTTCTTTAAGTATTACAAAAAAATAATTTCATATGGGTGTATAAAGCAGCCAATAGAAGAGAAGCATAAAAATGACTATTAAATTGTATCCTGTGTATTGTCACTCCTGTGGTAATGACCATAATTTATGACACAACTTTATATTCTGCATATATCTTCAGAAGCTACTAAATGTGACTAACAGTAATTAAGAATAGCCCTGTGGAATAAGTCTTAAAACGTTATCTGACAACTTGGCTAAGGGTGACAGAATTTTCTCTAAATAGCTCAGATTTTATAATAGTACCTAAATGAGAACTTATCCTCTCATGCAGAAACAGTTTTGTTTTGCTTTTAAAATTTATTTATTTATTTATTTATTTTTGGCTGCATTGGGCCTTCGTTGCTGCGTGCAGGCTTTCTCTACTTGCGGCGAGCAGGGGCTACTCTTCATTGTGGTGCCCGGGCTTCTCATTGCTGTGGCTTGTCTTTGTTGCAGTGCATGGGCTCTAGGCACATGGGCTTCAGTAGTTGTGACTCGCAGGCTCACTAGTTGTGGCTTGTGGGCTCTAGAGCGTAGGCTCAGTAGTTGTGCACGGGCTTAGTTGCTCCATGGCATGTGGGATCTTCCCGGACCAGGGCTCAAACCCGTGTCCCCTGCATTGGCAGGAGGATTCTTAACCACTGCACCACCAGGAAAGTCCATTGTTTTGTTTTCTGGGCTAACTTTTCTCATAGTTAAACATAAAGCACTACTTATACTCACTATAAAAAAACTGTTAATATGTAGTTGTGGTGGAGACAATAAGTTATACAGGGAAGAACTGATTTATTTTTTCCCAAAGGTCTAATCCTTAGATCTACTTTAAACTGTTGTCTAAGGCAAAAAGTCAAAACAAATAATGCATTTTGATACCTAGCTGGTAAGGCTTTGTATAAAAGTTTGATAATCTGCAGCAAAATAGTCAGATACTAGGCTGAGGTTTAGAAACTCTTGCAATTGATTGTGTTTATTTTTATTTTAGAGGACCAATGTATTTCAGAAAAATGCTTCCTTGTGGTAGAGAATAACAACATGCTCATAGCTTTCTTCTAAATATTCAAAGGTATGCTCAGAGAAACCTGTATTTTTGACCCTTCAATAAGTTGTTTGTAAATATGAATCAAAAGAAGTGTCAGTCGCATGCCTAGGATAAAATCCCTAGCTTTTTTACATGAACAATATTTTCAACTATTGATTTATCTTCATTTAAACCTCAAATATTTTTCAAATGACTACACAGTCTGTAACATAATACCTCAAAACTTATTCCTAATCTAAAAACTCATTTGGGGATGTGTTTAGGCAATAATATAAAGCAATCAAACATTTTATGACTTGGTAATAACATTGTATCAAATTATCCACTCCTGATTATACTTTTTCATGATGAAATGAGGTATCAGAATAAGCTGTGTCAGAGAAACTGGAAAGTAAATAAGATTTACTGAACTGGATACTAGTCAGTATTGCTATTCTGACCCTCCCTTTCTCTTTCACTTTCCAACAGAATGTTTCAAAGTAGCAGTTCTTTCTTACTGAATTTTTTAAAATCACCTGATTGATAAGGCATTAAGTTCTCCATTCTCTCATTTTTGTTTAAATAAAATAAGGAATAAAATGATCAGAGATTCAAAAAATGATACAAAGATTCAAAAAAGGTAGCTCAACTAAATATTCTGATGAAACAGCATTTTAATATTATTTTTGTCAACTTTTGGAGATAAAGGACACTATCCAAAACACATGCTTAATTATACTTACCACTAATATGTAACTATTTTAAGGCGTAAAATATCATTTTTTTTTTGACTAGGATCAATTGATCTTCATTTTCTTTCTGAAAGTAGAGCTTAGTCTTACTAAGCCTGCCATATGTCTAAAGAAGCCACAATTTGTAATTACAGTTTTTTTTTTATATTTATTTTGCCAGTTGAATAGTAAGCATAATTGAGGACTGGATAATTAATGTATATATAAGTATATATCTATATTAATTATCATTTATTCTGATTTCTTTCCTGTTTTACAACTCCATTTGCTGCAGAAAAAAAAATAGTAATATATTTTCATATCCTCTTTCTTTCCCTGCCCACTAAAAATATTTCTCTTCTGCCTGTTAAATTCCTGGGTCTTAGGCAGTCAGGTTACCAGGCAAGGGAAGAATTAAAAGGAGTCAGAACCAGTTGGATTGCTTTAAATTGGAGATAACAAAGAGTTGCAAAAGAAAATTATGGAAAAGAAGAAACAATAAAGGAAAGGAGGGCAAGAAAGGTAAAGATCAATCCAGACTGGCTTTAGGGGATGTTTGAAGCATTGTGGATGAAAGTTTAGGTTGATCTTCTGTATCATATTGGGCAGGACTCTAAAAGATAGGTGAAAAAGAGGATTCAAAGAACTTTGTTGTATGTTATGACTGAAACTCCTCTTTGGTGGTTTTTTAGGGGGGGATTACATTGGTGAATTAAGTTGCTTTTTAAATTTTTAGGAATGCTGTATTATGTTTTTCATTTGTGTGTTTGTTTTCCAATTACATACCATGTTCAGGTTGATTTCAGAGTGAGAACAATAAGGTCCAGCTTTATATGGATGATAAACACAGATTATGGATTATTGTTCTATGAGGTGGTAGATATTTAATTTATAATTTCAAAGAAAATTAGTCTTAAAAAAAAAAAAAAGAAAATTAGTCTTATTTTTAATTTTCTTCCAAGTTTTATTGTAAGCCCTAACATAATAATCCAGATGATTAAGAAACTGATATATTCAGTATCTTCTATTGGTTACAAGTACTGAATAGTTCACACAAATTAAAACAGATTGTGGCATTGTAAGACCGCAGTAATGCATAACTAACATTATTGAATACTTATTCCGTGCCTGGCTTTATTCAAACCACCTCACACACATTAATTAATTTGATATGCTCACTACAACTCCATGATGTAGAATTGCGTTTTTCCCTATTTTTCCAAAGAGGAAACTGAGGCAGCAAAAAGATAAATAACATGCTCAAGGTCACACAATACCAGCTGGTAGGTAAAGGTGCTATATTCAATACCATATAGTCAGGTGTCAGAGCCTGCCTTCTTAACCTCTAGATTATTCCATCTCTTTAATCAAGGCTTATATTTAATCTCTAAACAATAAAACATTTTATTACTGGTATTTGTCCAAATAGAAAAACATATTGAGGATTTAATAATTAATAACAAAACATATGAAAGGAAATCAATTTTCACCAATCCTATTCTCAATAACACAAATAATATATTTGTACTGTATTTTGTTTATGTTCTACCCGATCCATCTACTCACCTTGCTTTCTGGCTAGAGCTGTCATTATTACAGGTACTGAGTATTGCACACATAAATCTTGCTGCAATTTATTTGAGAAAAAATAGAAAAGTCACCTTTTTCTACATTTTCTCTTAAGTGAGGAAAAACATAGTGTGTCAGGGTGTTTCAGACTTATAAAGGGGAAAATTTGGACAACGGCGTCTGAGAATATGTGATTTCTACTCACATATGCTACAAAACAATGGAGGCTGTCTGCAGAGAGTAATGATAAATAGATTGATGGAGAAATAATTATATTTTTTATACTATAAATTATTTAATATATACCGTATATATTTGGTAACACTAATAGATGTCATATTGTTGAATCAGATTGATAGATAATTATATGTTATATACTGTAACTTATTTAATATATATGATATGTATTTGGAAAAACTAATAGATATAAACCCTATTGTTGTATCCGGTTGCTTCCTGAGAAAGTTTTATCAGATTTATCCATTGTTGCTCTAGGGACATAATAGGGCTAATGAGTGTGAACCCTAAGGACACAGACATATCCATGAAAATTCATGGTCACCGTAAAAAGTAATGCATGGGAAATGGTCCCAGCAAGGCACTAAAAGGGTCAATCTATGAAGAAATCTATCCAATGATCACCATGTAACAATCGTGATGGGGTAGCTATGGAGAAACATTTCCTTCACCATCTCAATAAATAATTCTCCTGAGGATGACCTATACTGAGGCTTTAACAGGATCATCCTCTGTAGTTGAAAGAAAATTGCCACTTCCATAGGAAATTGCCTAGAAAACAACTTTCTCATAGAACAACAACCTAAGTTACTTCAAAATGTAGTAATTTAGGGACTGTTTTGAGAATGGTGAGAACACTACTAGCATTCTAAGAGGGTGTTCCCAGAATCACCTAGACTAGACTGATTTCTAAACCATCCTATTGTGCTTTTCCAAAGGACTCCCTAAATGTGGAATTTAAAACCCAAGAACTTTTCATTGTGTGGATGAGTTCATCCACAAAGTTATGTAGTTGACTCTGAAAATCTTTTGTAACTTTTTGTGTGTGTATGAGTGATCTTTTTAGTGCAAAGAGATGAATGTCTTATGGGAGACCCTCAGAAAAATCTCACTTGTGAAACTTGCAATATCTGCCACCACCAGGTAATGATTTCTTTCCTCCACATGGGATGTAGGTGAACTTAAGGAACCATGATTTTTGTCTATTGTTCTTACTCAGAGAAGTATCAATATCTATGGCCCTTTCCTAGAAAATAGGCTGCTATCTCTGCTAGGAAAGAGAATTTCTTGCAGTGTGTAAATCCTCAGCTCATAACAGCTTGGTTTAGGTATCAGTCTTGTTTTTCCTGTTTCTGTGAAGGGTAAGGAGAAACTTGCTCTTAGTGCCCCAAATGAGGTGTGAGGATTATGAGTGGGTCTAACCACGGGCCCACAGTTTCTTCCCTGAGGAAAGTAATAAAAGGGCTTGGAACACCTTCATGTCTTCTGACATTAACCCAGTCCTGCTGGTAGAAGCTCCACTGCAGGTGTTTGGCATGTCATTTGTCTTTCACTCCCACCTCTGAGACTCCAAACCATCTGAAAAATTAAAGAATCCCACTTCAGGCAAAGGGCAGGAACAGTATAAGAGAGGATGAGGGGAAAATGTGCTGACCTGAGAACTTTGCAAATATGTGGAGCTTGTAAAACTAAAGGCAAAAAAAAAAAGTACATAAGCAATTCACTCTAGTTGATAAAGTTTTTTCTCCACGGTGGTATAGGTTAACAATTTTAATACTGCTATCCATTATGTTGGAATTGAAAAATTAAGTAAATAGATGTTAAGTGGTGAGAGCCAGTGTCTCACTGCTGGAGTGAGAGTTTACAGATAAGTAGGGGAGGCTAGAATGATCCATGTGGTAGTGGATTAAAGTTGGAGATATCAGTATGAACACATGTTTAGCTGAATATAGATACAGATGGTTACATATAGAAATATTTATTAGATATGTATATATTCACAGGTCAGTATACACATAGGTGTTTCCTTGCTCTATCAGCTGAGAGGGCCTGGAAGCCGTAACACCTCAAAAGCAAAGAGCACAACTAGCACTCAGATCTAGTTTCTAAGATCCTTCTCCAGTAAAAGGAACAAGAGATCGTTGGATAAATGGCTGATTCTAGGACTGGCTTAGGCAATAGACAACATGTACTGGATTATCTTGTAGTGTCAGAAAGTAAGGAAGTGCTCAAAATAAAACAAAAACCTGCAATGATGGGGGTATGTCAAAGGGACACAGAAGCCAACTAAAAGATATCCCAATGGCCAAAACTGGCACAATTTGAGCGATAAAATAGTGTTGGACTATAACACAGTATAAAATGAAAATAAATGTCTGTGAGTTCATAATAACATAAATTAATGATTGAATAAATAAATAAGTGGGGGAGAAGACACAAATCTCTCATGCATAAGAATTCCAAATAATTTATGTAGATACTTTGCCCTCAAGGAGAGAGAGCATGACTCCCACTCAAGTGTGGGCTATTCACAGTGACATCCTTCCAAAAATTACAGTATGGAAAGAGAGAAAGAAAAGAGTAACTTTACTGTGGAGAAACCTGACAGACACTGGCTCAGCCAGGTTATCAAGGTCAACATCAGTAGTTTAAATCATGTTAATGGTATGTACCCTTGATATGATGCAATGAAAACAGCACTTTAACTCTGTAGTCTTCCTCTCAAAACCCACAATATCCATCTAATAGTGAGAAAAATATCAGAAAAACTATAATTGAGGGACATTCTAAAAAATACCTAAACAATACTCTTTAAAACTGTCAGGGTCATCAAAAACAAGTCTGAGAAACTGCCACAGCCAAGAAGAGCTTAAGAAAATATGACAACTAAATATAATGTGGTATCCTGAATGAGACCCTGGAAAAATAAAAGGATATTTGGTAAAAACAAAGAAAATCTCAATGAAGACTTTACATATATATAGACTTTTGTTAACAGTAATATATCAATATTGGTTCATTAATTGTAATAAATGTACCATACTAATGTAAGATGTTAATAATAGGGGAAACTGGGTGAAGAGTATGTGGTAATTCTCTGTGCTATCTTTGCAATCGTTTTGTAATTCTAAAACTCTTCTAAAAAATAAAGTTTATTAATCCAGCAATTCCACTCCTGAATATATATTCAAAAAAAATGAGAACACTAATTTGGAAAGATACATGCACCCCAGTGTTCATAGTAGCATTGTTTACAATTGCCAAGATATGGAAGCAACCTAACTGTCCATTAACAGAAGAATGGATAAAGAAGACATTGTGTGTGTGTGTGTGTGTGCGTGTGTATACACACACTGGAATACCATTCAGTCATAAAATAAAAAAGAATGAAATTTTGTGATCTGCAACAACATGGATGGACTTGGAGTGTATTATGCTCAGTGAAATAAGTCAGACAGAGAAAGACAAATACTGTATGATATCACTTACATATTGAATCTAAAAAATAAAACAAACTAGTGAATATAACAAAAAAGAAACAGACTCACAAATATAGAAAACAAACTAGTGGTTACTGGTGGGGAGAGGGAAGAGGAGAGGAGCAAGATAAGGGTTGAGGATTCTTACCTCTTAGGTACAAACTATTATGTATAAAATAAATAAGCTACAAGGATGTATTATACAATGCAAGGAATATAACCAATATTTTGTAGTAACTATAAATGGAATATAACTTAAAAATTGTGAATCACTATGTTGCATACCTGTAACTTATGTAATATTGTACATCAACTATACTTCAATTTTAAAAAATGAAAAAAGAAGTTTACTAGTAAAAAGTTCAAATCTCACTGTGTGTATCTTTTTAAATTTATGGTTCTTCTTTAAGTGCTGGCAGGCTTCTCTGCTTTAACATATATTTAAGTGCTCTTACCAAAATAACATAAAATGTTAACAACAACTTTTAATATAATATGTGACTCTTTAATGATGAAAGAATCACATACTCATTGTGACTGGGGAACTAACACAGAGAAATGTAAAATTAATTATCACACTTTTCCTCTATTCTGCACTACTAGCAGTCAAGTGTGTACCCTTCAGACCATTCTTCATGTCATAAAAACACATATATAGGCTTTTTTAAATGAATTACATTATGTACATTACTCTGGAGTTTGAATTTATCACTGCATGTCACATGACACATGAGCATTCTCGCACATAAATATACAGTGTCAACTCTCTGCATAATGCCACAAAAGTCCATGTATGGGAATATTAGAGTTTATTCAGCAATAACTTTATGAATCCTATTCAGGTTGTTTTCAGTTTTTACCCTCTATAATTTCTGCTACACTCATGCTTTTATTTCTATAGAGTAGTTTCTCTGTGGTGTATAGGTATTGCTAACTTAAATAAATTTTCTAACTTTACGTTCCAAAAAGTTGGGAATTAACATTCCAACTAACAATGTGTGATAGTAACTCTTTCATTATACCCTCATTAAGCGAGATGTCTTTCTTTTAGAGTTTTGCCAATTTGATGAATGAAAAATGCCATCTTGTTTGCTTTAATTTCCATTTCCTTGACTAATAGTGAGATTGAGTAGCTTTTCATATATTTATCATTTGGATTTCCTCTTAGTGGTTTTTCCATTCATTATCTGTGCCCATTCTTTTTTTTTTTTTAATTTATTTTTGGCTGTGTTGGGTCTTTGTTGCTGCATGCGGGCTTTTCTCTAGTTGCGGTGAGCAGGGGCTACTCTTCGTTGCGGTGCACGGGCTTCTCATTGTGGGGGCTTCTCTTCTTGCGGAGCATGGCCTCTAGGCATGCGGACTTCGGTAGCTGTGGCACGTGGGCTCAGTAGTTGTGGCTTATAGGCTCTAGAGTGCAGGCTCAGTAGTTGTGGCACAAGGGCTTAGTTGCTCCGCGGCATGTGGGATCTTCCTGGGCCAGGGATCAAACCCATGTCCCCTGCATCCGCAGGCAGATTCTTAACCACTGCGCCACCAGGGAAACACCCCATTCTTTTTCTATTGGGTTGTCTGTGTTTTTTCTTAACAAGTTTGGAGATATTTGTATTTAGGAATGTTATCCCTCTATGTCATATATACCATGGGGTTAATAACATGGTTACTGCAAAACATTATTGTGAGAATTAAATGATTTAATATATATAAAGCACTTAGAACAGGGCCTGGTTCATGGCAAATGCTAGTTAAATGTTAGTTGCTATTATGATTACTACTATTATTATTTTCCCCCACAAATATACTTTATGTTTTAAACTTATTTGGGGGAGTTCCCTGATGGTCCAGTGGTTAGGACTCCACATTTCCACTGCAGGTGTCACAGGTTCCATCCCTGGTCTGGAAACTAAGATCCCACATGCTGCACAGTGCAGCCAAAATTTAAAAATAAAAATAAATAAATGAAATTTAAAAATAAACTTATTTGGGGTATCATTTACCGTAAAACATGTTTTTAATTTTGAGTTAAAAAAATACGTCTACTCTTTCTTTGCATCATGCTTAGAAAGATCCTCCTGGCCACTTTGTATAACTTGTTTTCTATAAGTTTGTCTAATATTTTTATTGTCTTTGTTTTAACATTTAGACTTTTAATCAAACTTTTAAAAAATGTTTATTTATTTATTTATTTATTTATTTAGGACTGTGCTGGGTGGGTCTTCATTGCGGCATGTGGACTTCTTAGTTGAGGCATGTATACAGGATCTAGTTACTGTTCGCGGGTCAAACCCTGGCCGCCTGCATTGGGAGCATGGAGTCTTACCCACTGTACCACCAGGGAACTCCGTAGACTTTTAATCAGTCTTGAATTTAGTTTTACATATGGGACGAGTGGGAGGTCCTTTTTTTTTTTTTAGTTGGATATAACCCATTATGTTAACATCATTTATTAAATATTCCTTTACACAATTAATTGATATACCACTATTATAATATGTTAATTTTCTGTATATCCTGTATCTATTTCTGAATGTTTTATCTATTACATATAATAGTTATTTCTTCTCATACCAATAGCTTACTGATTTGATTGCAGTGGCTTTATAGCAAAGTTTAATATCTAGTAAAGCAATTTCTCCATCATTGTTATTTTTTATATCTTTATTGTTTACTCCTGCCTATTTATTCTTCCATCTGAGTTTTAAATAAAACTATTCTTCTCATATGGAGAATTGTGGGTGAGGGAAGGATGCTTTCTGCATGCCTTTTAGGAGACTGTGGTGAAATTGAGTCCCATCACTCACAACAGCAGCTATCATCACACACCGTATTATCTGTAGTCTATTCTTCTTTCCCTGTCTCAGTCTCCATGCTACCACACTCCTACTATCTGCCAAATAAACGCTTTGCCACTATGACCTTGTCGGAAGCTCTGCTTTGGGTAGAACATAAACTAAGATGCCTTTTCTTTTTTAAAAAATAAGAATAAAAATATGTCATAGGAGATTGGTTCAAGATGGCAGAGTACAAGGATGTGCTGTCACTCCCTCTTGCGAGAGCACCGGAATCACAACTAACTGCTGAACAGTAATTGAAAAGAAGACACTGGAACTCACCAAAAGAGATACTCCACATCCAGAGACAAAGCAGAAGCTGCAATGAGATGGTAGCAGGGGAGCAATCACAATAAAATCAAATCCCATAATTGCTGGGTGGGTGACTCACAACTAGAGAACACTTATACCACAGAAGTCCACACTGGAGAGAAGGTTCTGAGCCCAACGTCAGCCTTCCCAACCTGGGGGACTGGCAATGGGAGGAGGAATTCCTAGAGAATCAGCTATTGAAGGCTTGAGGGATTTCATTGCAGGACTTCAACAGGACTGAGGGAAACAGAGACTCCACTCTTGGAGGGCACACACAAAGTAGTGTGCACATCAGGACCCAGGGGAAGGAGCAGTGTCCCCATAGGAGACTGAATCAGAGCTACCTGCTAGTGTTGGAGGGTCTCCTGCAGAGGTGAGGGGTGGCTGTGTCTCACCATGAGGACAAGGTCACTGGCAGCATAAATTCTGGGAAGTGCTCCATGGTGTTAGCCCTCCCAGAGTCTGCGATTAGCCCCATCAAAGAGCCAGGTAAGCTCCAGGGCTGGGTAGCTTTAGATCAAACAACCAACAGGGAGGGAACCCAGCCCCACCCATCAGTAGACAAGCAGATTAAAGTTTTACTGAACTCTGCCCACCAGAGCAACACCCAGCTCTACCTACCATCAGTCGCTCCCATCAGGAAGCTTGCACCAGCCCCATAGATAGCCTCATCCACCAGAGGGCACACAGCAAAAGCAGGAAGAACTACAATTCTGCAGCCTGTGGAAGGAAAATCACATTCACAGAAAGACAGACAAAATGAAAAGGCAGAGGACTATGTACCAGATGAAGCACAGAAAGCTTAAATGTCCTTGCCAAGATTAAAGCTGAAAAAAGAAGGGCAATTTTAACTACACTTGACCTTAGTAGAAAGCTGGCCTTCTTTGCCAAGCACAAGGATCTTGGTTTCTCAGCAAGGGCTCTCATCTGAATATCTGACTCTCCAGTCACCACATTTCTTTGCCCACCCCAACTTCTAGTTAATGATGCAGCTCTTTATTCTTCTCAGGACCACAAGTATGTCTGATGTTTGTTACAGACATAGCTAAAAACAAACAAACAAAATTACAGTTACAGATATTTTACAGCAGGTCACCTATGAAAACAAATCAGGGAGGAACCCAAAGTAACTGATAGACTCTGAACAGGTGTCTTGGGCAAAAGGGAAATGTAGGAAGGAGAAAACTCCAAACCACAATACCACTTTGAGAGTTCTAATGGTATTGGTACAGCTTTCTCAGTTTAATGTTTATAATAATAGTAAAACTCTGGTGAAAATGCAAGTGGAGAATATATTATCTGACACAAGAGTATTTTCAGTATGATTGATCACTCAGACTTTTGACAATTGCTTGAATGTGTAGACAATCAAAACGTAAGTAGCTATTAAATGTATGAGGATTCTGGACATAAGGCCTTCTACCCACCACTTCACTTCCTTTCACAATTTGAGGTGCTTCTGGGCATCAGGACCTAATTATTTTTACCATTATTCTTTCTGTGTGTTTTCAAGTAATTTGATTTCTACTCAGTGCAGGCCCTCAACCAAACTGTGGGATCTTGTTATAACACTTCATAGTTTATAACCTGTTAGGTATATTCTTTTCTTGTCATTCTCACAATAATCTGTGATAGATGATACAGCGGAGAAACTGTGGTTCAGAGAATTAAAGTGATTTCTCCAAGGTCATGTAACTGGAACATGAGGAGCTGGGATTCAAAACTGAGTCTTCCAAATGAAAATCCCTTTCCACATGTATTCCTTCCCAAATTTATCTGATTTACAACAGAGCAATGATTCCCTAACCTTAACTCTGCCCTAGCATATTATTCATACTTTTCCTTTACCATCAGAAAGTAGTTTGTCAAGAATCACTGTCAAAAATTCTTAATCTGGTGAACTGTATTGCCCTCCTAAATTTAACTCTATAGCAAATTATGAACAGACAGAGATCCCTTGGCCTGCAGGCCTGAGATTCTGAAATTTTCTGTAGTGCCTTGTAGATCTTTTTGATCCATCACATTTAGTTACGTGAATCATATCACCTCAAAGAACACATTGTAAAGAAAATAATGCAGTGTGATTGATGTGAACAGATGTGACATGGGACAATTAAGTTTCAGTTTAAAGACCCAAGGAGGAAAACACCTGTTGCTCTGTAAGGTTCACTAAACAGACTCCATTGCTAACAGAATAAAGACGATTTATAGGCTTTGTTTATCCAAGTGGGAGAGAGAAGAAATACAATATATGTAAATAATATAATGTGTGTTTATCCACTATGTGTGGGCAGACAATTTCCTGAGTGTCTGAAATCTAATATTTCCCCATTCCAGAGCCAAGTCTAACTTAGCAATGCTAATTGCTAAGGGAAAACCATAATGTGTTTTAGGAAGTAAATTATTATTATTATACATATGGATGAGAGCATTTCAAAATAATTCAATATATTACTTTCAGAAAAATAAAAAAATTAATAGATTTGAAATGTAAATGATATTTTATTGGGAATATTCTTATAGCATTTTAGATAGTGAATTCTTGAAAGATATTTACATTGTTACCAAAGGTTGTGATCATCCCTTTCAAGGTCATCTTTTTGCTGAGTTTTACTTTACAATTTTTTTTTTTTTTTTTTTTTTGCAACACTGCAGCATGTAGGATCCTAGTTCCCTGAACAGGGATTGAACCCATCCCCCCTGCAGTGGATGTGCAGAGTCTTAAACACTGGACCACCAGGGAAGTCCTGAGTTTTACTTTATAATTTAAGCCTATGTAAAACAAAGATCAATATATATATATATATATATATTTTAAACTAACAAACATTTTCCTCAGAGTTTCTTTTTTTTTCATTATGTATTGAGAGATGTAACATTTGTATATTTAAGTATCTTGGTGGAGAGAATAATAATTTATAATCAACCCAAAGCTTTTAAAGCATATCCTTACTGTCCCTGTTACCAAACATAAGTTCATGTGCCCAATACACACTGAAGCCAAATAAATCAAAACATCAGAGTTCAGAGCAGAGAATGGCTTATTGCAGGATCAAGCAAGGAGAACAGGTGGCTCATGCTCAAAAACCACAGACTCCCCGATGGTTTGAGGGGAGATGTTTTTATAGGCAAAATTTGAGGCTAAATAAGCTTCATTTAGCCTCCTTGACTTTCACTGGGTTCCAAAGGGCAGATTCAAACAGTTGCTAATCTTAGAAGGGAGGGAATGCAGAAACAAAGGAGAAGCAGTCAAGAAACAATAATGCAACCTTGGGGCAGGGTCCTGGTTCCTCCTCAAGGAATATACATAACAATATCTTTGAGTTCTTCTGCAGGAATTAAGGCCCCCACCCAGGTGGAGGATGGTAACTTCTGGCAGAGCACAAGATTCCTGGAGCACTGCCCTGTTACCTCACCACCAACCAATCAGAAGAAATTCACACACCCTGTATCCCTCACCCCAAATTTTGCCTATAAAAACATGTCCCCTCAAACCATCAGGGAGTTTGGGGCATTTGAGCACAAGCCACCCATCCTCCTTGCTTGACCCTGCGATAAAACTTTCTCTGCCCCAAACTCTGATGTTTTGGTTTGTTTGGCCTCAGTGTGCACTGGGCACATGAATTGGTGTTTGGTAACACCCCCATAACATGGATGGATCTAGAGATTATCATACTAAGTGAAGTAAACCAGACAGAGGAAAACAAATACATATGCTGTTACTTATATGTGGAATCTAAAAGAAAAGAAAAAGAAAAAGAAATAAAAGATAAAATGAACTTATTCACAAAACAGAAATAGACCCACAGACATAGAAAACAAACCTATGGTTACCAAAGGGAAAGGAGTGGGGAATAAATTAGGAGGTTGGGATTAACATATACACACTACTCTATATAAAGTAGATAACAAAGAAGGACCTACTGTATAGCACAGGGAACTGTATTCATTATGTTGTAATAACTTATAAGGGAAAAGAATCTGAAAAAATTGTGTGTGTGTGTGTGTGTATGTGTGTGTGTGTATATAACTGAATCACTGTGCTGTAATGCCTGAAACTAACATGACATTATAAATCAACTATACTTCAATTTTTAAAAAGAAAGAAAAAAAGAAAGGAAACCCTCAGGATTCTAGCAACTGACTCTCAGCTGCTCTTCCTGGGAAGCCTATTGCACAGATGAAACTGTTCATAGTGCTCCACGTCAAGGTAGTTCTGTGACCTTAGCCATGTGACTGAATTCCTATACCTGAGGTTTCTTATTTTTATACTTGAGATAATTACAGTTATATATCTCATGGAGCAAATTGTGAGAATTAAATTAGACAATTCTAAAGTGCTTACATATTCAGTAGTAAAAGTAATAGTTAATAGTAGTAGTACAAGCTCAATATGTCAGGTTCGTTTCTTCATTAATTAAGGAATTGACAATTTAACCTTTGTGTCAAAGCTACAGTTTTATCTCCTGATTTTGTATCTTATTTCTCTTCATTAACACTCGAGAAAGGAGATGAAGATGATAGCTGCAGGTTTCTTCTCTTTTTCCCCTTCTCTAATTTGATTTAAGTGTATATTTCCAAGCATTCAGCATGGTGCCATACCGTGTGAGAACAAAAGAATAAAACAATTTATGGGGAGGTGAAAATTGGGGGAAGGAATGGAAAGGCATTATAATCAGGAGACAAAACATTATGTACAGCATCCCAGACCCTTCATATCAATTTCATCCAAACTGTCAAGTTCCTAGCCTCTCTTCTTGAGATGTACCTACTTCAGCCACATGGGAAGGTTTTCCATGCCCCAGACTTTCCAATATCTGTGCAGTTGCTCATTCTATTGTTTTTAACTATAATGTCCTTCTCTCTTCTCTACCTATCAAAATTCTACTCACTCTTCAAGGACCATCTCAAATGTTACCTCCTCTGAGAACCTTTCGCTGGTTCTGCCAGGTGAGATTAATTACCACCTCTCTCTGGCTCCACAGCTTGCTTATAGCACTATAGTAGCCCCAAAACTTCCTGAAAATGGGATCTTGTCTTATTAATGCATTTATCCCTAGCAAGAAAATTCAGTTAATTTTTATAGAAGATTCAAAAATAAAGATCTATATAGCAAGCATCCTACAGTCACATTGTTCTTAAATTTATTTTAATAATATTTTATGATGTTGAGTGCTTAAAAGGTATTTCTTCCAGCTTGCCTACATAGCACCCAATTTTTAAGATTCCCTCATGTAAGCACAGTTACAAACAAGAGAGAGGTTTGGGGCTTCCCTGGTGGCGCAGTGGTTGGGAGTCCGCCTGCCGATGCAGGGGACACGGGTTCGTGCCCCGGTCTGGGAGGATCCCACGTGCCGCGGAGCGGCTGGGCCCGTGAGCCCTGGCCACTGAGCCTGCGCGTCCAGAGCCTGTGCTCCGCAACGGGAGAGGCAACAACAGTGAGAGGCCCGCGTACCACAAAAGGGGAAAAAAAAAAAAAAAGAGAGAGAGGTTTGGAGAAAACACTAAAATGGTAGACTGGAAACCTGGTTCTATCCCAGCTTTGCTGCTCACTAACTGTATTGCCCTGAGAAAATCATGTCTTTGTACCACAATCAACACATTTGTAAAATAAGAAGTTAAGCTAGATTACTTCTAAGGTCCTTTCCAGCTGTATAGTCTACCATTCTACAAATACCAGTCCTGAGGTCTTACCATTACATTGCTTTCACCCAAGGATTTACTGATAATACTGAATTTAAATAAAAGCTTAAAGTAAGATGAAGGCGGTGACTTCAAAACAATTGGAGAACAGTTATCTGCGGGACTTCCCTAATGGTCCAGTGGTTAAGACTTCACATTTCCACTGCAGGGGCATGGGTTCGATCCCTGGTCCAGGAGCTAGGATCCCACGTCTGTGTGGCCAAAAGAAAGAAAAAAGAAGAATTATCTGTGATTGGGATGCTGTGCCATTCCTTTTTTTTTCTGAAAAGCTTGGGAAAGACACCAGTGTTTGTAACCATAAGCGGGTCTGACTGCTCGCCGCTCAAAAGCCAATAAAGAGGCCAGGTTTGTGGAAAGGAAAGTTTGCTTTATTTTGGATGCTGGCAACTGGGGAGTGGAGGGGGGTAGGGTGGACATCTGTCCAAAGGCCGACTCCCCTCGACCTGGACAATCAGGGGACAAGAGCTTTTATAGACAGGGAGGGGGCTACATGTAGAAACGGTATAGTCAGCTCTGACAGTCATCATCAGTGGTCTGACCAGCATCATCTTGACTGTGTTAGGTACAGTCAATCTTCAGTTCCAGGGTCAGTTTGTTTCCATTTCTTTGAGGCCAGTTCTCAGAATTGTGGCATCTTATGTCATGGCTACAGCCTGGTCTTCATGTAGTTAACTTCTTCCACCTGGTGGGAGTTTCAGTATCTATAAGACAGCTCACAGGATATGGCTCAGAATATTATCTATAGCCCTTAAGGGGGAACTAAATGTTCTTGACTATGCTTAATGACTAAACTATTATTATTTTGTCTCCTTTGACCATTTTCCTTTGTTCCTGCAATTTCTCACTTCTCTGATTAAACTTATTCTTTGGCTAAAGTTTTTCCACAGAAAAAAGGCAGACTGAGGACATGGGGTGGGGAGGGCAAGGACCATAGAGTCCTGCTCCATTTCATGTTGACATGTGGTCTTGGTAGCTCTGAGTGTGCAATCGATGAGATCACATTCCCTAGAAGAGCCAGAGATGGAGATACCTGTTCAAATGCCTTGTTGGAGGAGTGTTCTCAGGAGTGGGGTGGGGGGCATGAGGGAAGAGGAATAGGCAGGGAAAAATAAAGCTGAGCAGGGATGTATTCTCAGCTAAACAATAGCTTTGATCCCATGGAGAAGCTCTGGAATAGGAATTACACCACAGATTTCACCTTGAGGTGAAGGGGCTGACTTTTGGACTCCTATGTCAGTCAGTCACTGGCCAAGTTTGGGAAGGTATAGCCTCCAAGGCAGGTCAGGTGGCTCCTGGCTGCCTCTTGACCTAGGGCAATTCTCTGTAAGAGAATTTCTCTATAAGAGAAAGGGGAAGCTTTGATTTGTTAGTAGTTAACACCCGGAGCCCCTGTAGGATGAGTGCTTCAGCTAACAAAAGGAATCTAGTTAAGCACCAACACCATCCTCTGATTGAAATTCCTTTACTTCCCAGAGGAGAAGCGAGTACTCAAAAAAGTAGAAGTGTTAATACTAGAATATTCTAAGTTCTGAGTGTAGCCATGCATGTACTCATTCATTTCTTCATATAATCAATTAATAAACATTGAGTCCTACTTACTCTGACCTGCTTCAATAAACAATGCAACTATGTTCAAGTCAGATGCCCTTCAATGTGCCAAACTAATGGTTTTTAGTGATTTGGTATAAGAAATCATTTTTTGTTGTTTTTTGCTTGTTTTTTTGTTTTGTTTTTTGGGGGGGTTTTTGGCCGCAAGGCATGTGGGATTAGTTCCCTGACCAGGGATTGAACCCGTGCCCTTGGCATTGAAAGCACAGGAAACCACTGGACAGCCAGGGAATTCCCAAGAAACCGTATCTTTTTAACAAAAGTGTTCATCATTGAATGGGATGGATCCTTACACTATCTTTTCTTCAGAGGGCCTCAGGAGAACTGAATGGACAGCTTAGACTGAGCTGTCCACCCAAGGCTGGACCTGAGCCTACCAGGTGCACCAACCACTGACCTGTTGGTGTAAAGACCTGGGATCCGTGGATATTACCTTTGATATAAACAGAGCTCTTGGCAGTATGAGTCCCTATATGACATAAAAGAACATGTGGGGCTTTGAATACATTTTTTCTAGAAGTTATATATTATTGGTTTGGTTTTGTCCTCTTGCATAATACATGTTTCTTCCTCTTGATTAAACTTCTTTTGCATTATATGTGGCCAGTATGCGTGCAAGTAAGGAAGCTGTAGCCAGCCTGCTGGAATGTGCAGAGTTCATTACAACCCTCAATGTAAGCTATGTCCTGTGGGTCAAGAATGTCTCTAATAGCTATGGAAACATATTTGAATCACTTCCCTCCTGAAGAGAGTGACTGCAAAGAATGACTCCAAGTATTCTTGGAGAACAGTACTGGCAAGTGAGACGGAAATACTGGAAGAGGAAGCTTGTGAGACAAGAGTTTGAACTGGCTTAGAGAACTTAGTCCTTTCCCATGCATGCATATGTCTCTTAAGAGTTCTCCCTTTGTGGAAGGTTTTGCTTCTTCTTCTTTTTCTTTTGAAATTAAATTAAATTTATTTATTTTTTATATAGAAGGATCTTATTAGTTATCTATTTTATACATAAGTGTATATATGTTAATCCCAATCTCCCAATTCATCCCACCACCACTCCCTGCCACTTTCTCCTGTTGGTGTCCATACATTTGTTCTCTACATCTGTGTCTCTATTTCTGCCTTGCAAACTGGTTCATCTGTACCATTTTTCTAGATTCCACATATGTAAGTTAATATATGATATTTGGTTTTCTCTTTCTGACTTACTTCACTCTGTATGACAGTGTCTAGGTCCATCCACATCCCTACAAATGGCCCGGTATCATTCCTTTTTTATGGCTGAGTAATATTCCATTTTATGTAGGTGCCATATCTTTATCCATTCATCTGTCGATGGGCAGTTAGGTTGCTTCCATGTCCTGGCTATTGTAAATAGTGCTGCAATGAACATTGGGGTGCATGTGTCTTTTTGAATTATGGTTTTCTCTGGGTATATGCCCAGTAGTAGGATTGCTAGGTCACATGGTAATTCTATTTTTAGCTTTTTAAGGAACCTCCATACTGTTCTCCATAGTGGCTGTATCAATTTACATTCCCACCAACAGTGCAACATGGTTCCCTTTTCTCCACACCCTCTCCAGCATTTGCTGTTTCTAGATTTTCTGATGATGCCCATTCTAACCAGTGTGAGGTGATACCTCACCGTAGTTTTGATTTGCATTTCTCTAATAATTAGGGATGTTGAGCAGTTTTTTCATGTGTTTGTTAGCCATCTGTATGTCTTCTTTGGGGAATTGTCTATTTAGATCTTCTGCCCTTTTTTTCTTTTTATGTGTACATGAAATATTTTTATTGTTGCTAGTTTTACAAAATTCTGCCTATTTTTAAAATTGGGCAGTTTGTTTTTTTAATATTGAGCTGCATGAGCTGTTTATGTATTTAGGAGATTAATCCTTTGTCCATTGATTTGCTGGCAAATATTTTCTCCGATTCTGATGGTTTTCTTTTCATCTTGTTTGTAGTTTCCTTTGCTGTGCAAAAGTTTTAAGTTTCATTAGGTCCCATTTGTTTATTTATTTTTTTATTTCCATTACTCTAGGGGGTGTATCAAAAAAGATCTTGCTGTGATTTATGTCTAAGAGCGTTCTTCCTATGTTTTCCTCTAAGAGTTTTATAGTGTCCAGTCTTACATTTAGGTCTTTAACCCATTTTGAGTTTATTTTTGTGTATGGTATTAGGAAGTGTTCTAATTTCATTCTTTTACATGTAGCTGTCCAGTTTTCCCAGCACCATTATTGAAGAGACTGTCTTTTCTCCATTGTATATCCTTGCCTCCTTTGTCATAAATTAGTTGACCATAGGTGCATGGGTTTATATCTGGGCTTTCTATCCTGTTCCATTGATCTATATTTCTGTTTTTGTGCCAGTACCATATTGTCTTGATTACTGTAACTTTGTAGTATTGTCTGAAGTCAGGGAGCCTGATTCCTCCAGCTCTGTTTTTTTCCCTCAAGACTGCTTTAGCTATTCAGGGTCTTTTGTGTCTCCAAACAAATTTTAAGATTTTTTCTTCTAGGTCTGTAAAAAATGCCATTGGTAATTTGATAGGGATTGCATTGAATCTGTAGATTACTTCGGATACTACAGTCATTTTCACAATGTTGATTCTTCCAATCCAAGAACATGGTATATCTCTCCATCTGTTGGTATCATTTTTAATTTCTTTCATCAGTGTCTTACAGTTTTCTGAGTAGAGGTCTTTTACCTGCTTAGGTAGGTTTATTCCTAGGTGTTTTATTCTTTTTTGCTGCAATGGTAAATGGGATTGTTTCCTTAATTTCTCTTTCTGATCTTTCATTGTTAGTGTATAGGAATGCAAGAGATTTCTGTGCATTAATTTTGTATGCTGCAACTTTACCAGATTCATTGATTAGCTCTAGTAGTTTTCTGGTGGCATCTTTAGGATTCCCTATGTGTAGTATTGAGTCATCTGCAGACAGTGACAGTTTTACTTCTTCTTTTCCAATTTGTATTCCTTTTATTTCTTTTTCTTCTTTGACTGCCATGTCTAGGACTTCCAAAACTATGTTGAATAAGTGGTGAGAGTGGACATCCTTGTCTTGTTCCTGATCTTAGAGGAAACACTTTCAGGTTTCAACATTGAGAATGATGTTTCCTGTGGGTTTGTTGTATATGGCCTTAATTATTTTGAGGTAGGTTCCCTCTATGCCCACTTTGTGCAGAGTTTTAATCATAAATTGGTGTTGAATATTGTTAAAAGCTTTTTCTGCTTCTATTGAGATGATCATATGGTTTTTATTCTTCAGTTTGTTAATATCGTGTATTACATTGATTGATTTGCATATACTGAAGAATCCTCGCATCCCTGGGGTAAATCCCACTTGGTCACGGTGTATGATCCTTTTAATGTGTTGCTGGGTTCTGTTTGCTAGTATTTTTCTGAGGAATTTTGCATCTATATTCATCAGTGATATTGGTCCATAATTTTCTTTTTTTGTAGTATCTCTGTCTGGTTTTGGTATCAGGGTGATGGTGGCCTCATAGAATGAGTTTGGGAGTGTTCCTCCCTCTGCTATATTTTGGAAGACTTTGAGAAGTCTTCCAAAATATACAAGTGTTAGCTCTTGTCTAAATGTTTGATAGAATTCTCCTGTGAAGCCCTCTGGTCCTGGACTTTTGTTTGTTGGGAGATATTTAATTACAGTTTCAATTTCATTACTTGTGATTGGTCTGTTCATATTTTCTATTTCTTCCTGGTTCAGTCTTGGAAGCTTATACCTTTCTAAGAATCTGTCCATTTCTTCCAGGTTGTCCATTTTATTGGCAGAGAGTTGCTTTTAGTAGTCTCTTAGGATGCTTTGTATTCCTGCAGTGTCTGTTGTAACTTCTCCATTTTCATTTCTAATTTTATTAATATGAGTCCTCTCCCTCTTTTTCTTGATGAATCTGGCTCAATGTTTATCAATTTTGTTTATCTTCTCAAGGAACAAGCTTTTAGTTTTATTGATCTTTGCTATTATTTTCTTTCTTTCTATTTCATTTATTTCTGCTCTGATCTTTTATGTTTTCTTTCCTTCTACTAACTTTGGGTTTTGTTTGTTCTTCTTTCTCTACTTCCTTTAGGTGTAAGTTTAGATTGTTTATTTGAGATTTTTTTTTTGTTTCTTGAGGTAGGATTGTATTGCTATAAACTTCCCTCTTAGACCTGCTCTTGCTGCATCCCATAGGTTTTGGATTGTCGTGGTTTCTTGTCATTTGTCTTTATGTGTTTTTAAATTTCCTCTTTGATTTCCTCAGTGATCTCTTGGTTATTTAGTAACGTATTGTTTAGTCTCAATGTGTTTGTGTTTTTTACATTTTTTCCCAGGTAATTGATTTCTGATCTCAGAGCATTGTGGTCGGAAAGGATGCTTAATATGATTTCATTTTTCTTAAAATTATCAAGGTTTGTTTTGTGACCCAGGATGTGATCTACCCTGGAGAATATTCAGTGTGCACTTCAGAAGAAAGTGTAATCTGCCAGTTTTGGAGGGAAAGTCCTATAATTATCAAGTTAATCTATCTGGTCTATTGTGTCATTTAAAGCTTCTGTTTCCTTATTTATTTTCATTTTGGATGATCTGTCCATTGGTGTAAGTGAGGTGTTAAAGTCCCCCACTATTATTGTGTTACTGTCAATTATCTCTTTTATAACTGTTACCATTTGCCTTATGTATTGAGGTGTTCCTATTTTGGGTGTATATATATTAGCAATTATTATATCTTCTTCTTGGATTGATCCATTGATCATTATGTAGTGTCCTTCCTTGTCTCTCATAACATTCTTTATTTTAAAGTCTATTTTATCTGATATGAGTATTGCTACTTCAGTTTTCTTTTGATTTCCATCTGCATGGAATATCTTTTTCCATCCCCTCACTTTCTGTCTGCATATGTCCCTAGGTCTGAAGTGGGTGTCTTGTAGACAGCATATATATGGGTCTTGTTTTTGTATACATTCAGTGAGCCTGTGTCTTTTGGCTGGAGCATTTAATCCATTCATGTTTAAGGTAATTATCGATATGTATGTTCCTATTATCATTTTCTTAATTGTTATGGGTTTGTAGTTGTAGGTCCTGTTCTTCTCTTGTGTTTCCCACTTAGAGAAGTTCCTTTGGCATTTGTTTTAGAGCTGGTTAGGTGGTGCTGAATTCTCTCAGCTTTTGCTTGTTTGTAAAGGTTTTGATTTCTCCATTGAGTCTCAATGAGATCCTTACCCAGTAGAGTGATCTTGGTTGTAGGTTCTCCCCTTTCCTCACTTTAAATGTATCACAGCACTCCCTTCTGGCTTGTAGTTTCTGCTGAGAAATTAGCTGTTAACCTTATGGGAGTTCCCCTGTATGTTATTTGTTGTTTTTCCCTTGTTGCTTTCAATAATTTTTCTTTGTCTTTAATTTTTGTCAATTTGATTACTATGTGTCTTGGCGTGGTCCTCCTTGGGTTTATCCTGCCTGGGACTCTCTATTTCTCCTGGAATCTGGTGGCTATTTCCCTTCCCATGTTGGGGAAGTTTTCAACTATAATCTCTTCAAATATTTTCTCTGGTCTTTTCTCTCTCTCTTCTCCTTCTGGGACCCCTATAATAATGAATGTTATTGCATTTAATGTTTTCCCAGAGGTCTCTTAGGCTGTCTTCTTTTCTTTTCATTCCCTTTTCTTTATTCTGTTCTGCAGCAGTGAATTCCACCATTTTGTCTTCCAGGTCACTTATCCGTTTTTCTGCCTCATTTATTCTGCTATTGATTCCTTCTAGTGTATTTTTCATGTCAGTTATTGTATTGTTCATCTCTGTTTGTTTGTTCTTTAATTCTTCTAGATGTTTGTACTTTTATTCTTCTAGCACTTTGTTAAAAATTTCTTGCATCTTCTCGATCTTTGCCTCCTTTCTTTTTCCGAGGTCCTGGAACATCTTCACTATCATTATTCTGAATTCTTTTTCTGGAAAGTTGCCTATCTCCAATTCATTTATTTATTTTTCTGGGGTTTTATCTTGTTCCTTCATTTGGCACAAAGTCCTCTGCCTTTTCATTTTGTCTGGGGTTTTTCTGTGAATGTGGTTTTCATTCCACAGGCTGCAGAATTGTAGTTCTTCTTCCTTCTGCTGTCTGCACTCTTTGGATGAGGCTATCTAAGACACTTGTGCATGCTTCCTGATGGAGGGACTGGTGGTGGGTAGATCTGGGTATTGCCCTGGTGGGCAGAGCTCAGTAAAATTTTAATCCCCTTGTCTGTTGACGGTTGGGGCTGTTTTCCGTCCCTCTGGTTGTTTAGACTGATGCAACCCTGCCCTGGAGCCTGCAGGCGCTTTGATGGGGCTAATGGCAGACCCTGGGTGCAGTCACACCAAGGAGTACTGTCCAGAACTTCTGCTACCAGTGTCCTTGTCCCCACAGTAAGCCATAGCCACTCCGTGCCTCTTCAGAAGACCCTTCAACACTTGCCAGTAGCTCTGGTTCAGTCTCCTATGGTGTCACTGCTCCTTCCCGTGGGTCCCGATGTGCACACTACTTTGTGTGTACCCTCCAAGAATGGTGTCTCTGTTTCCCCCAGCCCTGTTGAAGTCCTGCAATAAAATCCTGCCAGCTTTCAAAGTCTGATTCTCTAGGAATTCTTCCTCCTGTTGCCAGACCCCCAGGTTGGGAAGGCTGACGTGGGGCTCAGAACCTTCACTCCAGTAGGTGGACTTCTGTGGTAACAGTGTTCTCCAGTTTGTGAGTCACCCACCCAGCAGTTATGGGATTTGATTTTATTGTGACTGCGCCCCTCCTACCATCTCATTATGGCTTCTCCTTTGTCTTTGGATGTGGGGTATGCTTTTTGGTGAGTTCCAGTGTCTTCCGGTTGATAATTGTTCATCAGTTAGTTGTGATTCCGGTGCTCTCACAATAGGGAGTGAGGGCATGTCCTTCTACTCAGCCATCTTGAACCAATCTTCTTCTTCTTTTTTTTTTTTTTTTTTACACATTTTGCTTTTTAATTAATTTATTTATTTTTGGCTGCACTGGATGTTCATTGCTGCACACAGGCTTTCTCTAGTTGTGGTGAATGGAGGCTACTCTTTGTTGTGGTGCGTGGGCTTCTCATTTTGGTGGCTTCTCTTGTTGCAGAGCATAGGGTCTAGGCACGCGGGCTTCAGTAGTTGTGTCTTGCGGGTTCTAGAGCACAGGCTCAGTAGTCATGGAACATGGGCTTAGTTGCTCCGCGGCATGTGGGACCTTCTCACACCAGGGCTGGAATCCACATAACCTGCATTGGCAGGCAGATTCTTAACCACTGTGCCACCAGGGAAGTCCAGGCTTTGCTTCTTGAGCCTGATAACTCCTTCTTGCCTAACATCATTCCTATCATCCCTTTGGGTTCAGTTCTTACTTCTTTCTCCCTAATTGCAAAATTTCAACCTGTTTCTTGCTTCCTTAGCCACTTTCACTAGTGTTACAATATGTGTTGTTCTGTATCCATGCTTCATTTATGCACTGGGACTAACCTCATTTTTCCATGCCTAACATTGAATTGACGAATTCCCTAGTCACCGGGGGGAGGAAATATTTTATTTATCCTGGGGCCTCAAGTCTTTAGGAGATTTTGGATCTCTGAGACAGTGGTTCTCAATTGGGCAGTTTTGCCCCTGGAGAGACATGTGGCAGTGTCTGCAGATATTTTTTATTTTCACAGTTGGAAAGAGAGTGACACTGGTGCCTAGTATGTAGAGGCCAGGGATGCTGCTAAGCATCTAATGGTGCACAGGACAACCTCCAGGAACAAAGAATTAACAGGTCTAAAATGTCAATAGTGCTAAAGATCAAATCTAGGATACTAAGTAATATTAACCTCTCTCACTTCAAGCCTCCACAACTTGGCTCTTCTCTTTACTGGGGTTGCAAAATCATCTCTTCCAGGTAACAAGAAGACATCTGTCTTTACTAAGAAAGGGCTCCCCAGTTTCTGCTCAGGCTACTTCCAGCTGCCAATGAATGAATTGACCAAGGAGTTCCTTAGTGGACTTGCTGCTCCTCTCCATGGTCTGATCCCTCCCTCTAGTGGAAAGCATTGCAAATGCAGCTGGAAGGACTGAATTCCCCATGAGCTGGCACCAATACAAGCAGGGTGGTATTGGAAATTGGATTATAATATTTAACAGACTATCCCCCATGCCCCAAACTTCCAAGAACAAAAAGATATTTTAAAACATGTGTTCTTTTTTCTTAAAGGAAAAAAAAACAAATCAGGTAAGCTTGAAAGAAATTTCATTTATTCAGTTTCAGTGTAAAAATTATGCATTTTTTATGAAGATAAAAATGGAAACCTACCACTATGAAGTATAACTTGTCTGTTTCCTTTCAGCATTTTAGAAACCAACCCTGGGATTCAGAGCATGAATTTGAGCTCAGGCATTTACTAACTGTGTGATCTTGGTCAAGTAACTTTTCAAAGCCTCATTTCCTTCATTTGTTAAAAAAAAAAGAAAAAAAGCTCCTTCATCTGTATAATAGTACCTATCCTCTAGGGTTTAGTGAGGAGTAAGTGAACTGTTGTGTGTGAATCACTAAGAATTAAGTTATCTGGACATGCTAAGCTCTGCGTTTAGATGGGCAGCATTTTTCACCTTCTTGCTTTACATTAGGTGGGGAAAATAATAAGCATGCAGTGCCTCTCCTCTGTCCTGCTCAAAAACTACCCCAGGCCATTGCAGCACAAAGCTGCTTGCTTTGTGACACTATATAAAAACGTTGTCTCACAGTTACTATTGACAACCCCATCAGAGGTTTCAACCTGGAAACCTCTGCCTACATCTTTCTTGTGAGAGTTGGCTGCAGCAGTCTCCTTGGAGGTTTGGATGCACTGTCTTCCCAAATAACATCCTCTCATGATCTGAAATTTCAGGGTGTGGCAGCCACAAACTCCCACCAGAAGATCCTTGGATCAGAAAACTTTGTAACCTTTTATCCCACTTGAGCCAGCAGATGGAATGAAAATTATTCATAAATAAATGTGTGTAAAATAAACCGAATATATTTAATGTGTATATAATATATGTATATATACACACATTAACTATATATTTAAACATTAATAATAGGAATTACAGTAATTCCAAAATCTTGCAGAAAGACCATTTACATAATAAATGATTTTTATGATAGCAATTGAATGCTACTATACATGAATATAATCTCTTCACACAAAATGACTTTGACATAATTGCTGACATTCGTGTAACTCTTCACTTACTTAAAGCAAAGAATAATTAACATATTCTAATCATAGCAAAAACCTGTTCACTGACCTATGATAATTTAAAAGGTTTCTTACCTTTCCAATTTTAGGAAATTTAGGGGTTATTTTTTAATCCCTTCAACAATTCATAGGTGATGATTGGATGAATGAACAAATGAATCACTCTGTCAATCAACAGATTTTATTTATGGCTCCTATAGAAGAAAAATACTCTTGTGGAACAAATAGAGCTGACAATTGATTTCATAAGGGACACATTGAATGAGACAGTGTACCTGAAAGCATGATGAATGATGTTTGGAACATAGTAAGGATTTAAGTAAGGTTATTAGAATTTTAGTCTAAATGTAATGCACCTCTCAGTTACTTACTTTTAACATAGGTAAAAATATGGAAATTATAGAGACAACAATATTCTGAATAAAACTTCCTGCCATAAAATAAGCATTCCAAAAATATTTTTATGAATAAGTGAATTCCAACAGTTCTTAGAACTAATTATTATTTTAATAGGTTTTTCCTCATTTTTTCTGCACATTTTTTATAGAGATGAGATCATACTCTATAAATTATCTCATATTCAGCTATTATGGCTTTCTATTATAAAATGTTCTTTCCTCATAGGCACTAAAAAACATTTGAAAATATTATTTTAATGACTCCCTACAACACTTTATTTACAATTCCTTAATTTACAATTTCCCTGTTGTTAGACAATAAGATTGTTTAAGTTTCCTTGTTTTCTGTTTTTTAGCATTAAAACTGAAGCTGTAATAAACACTGATGTAAATCTGCATCTATTATTTCTTAACATTGATTCATAGGAGTGTTATTAAAGGGTGAAATTGTGTAGTAAGTATCTATTGATTTTTCCTGACTGGCCTTTTTTCCCCTTCTTTTGGTGGCTGCACCTCACTTTGTATCCCAAGATGTTTGGGTAAAGTCATCTCCACCCCTCCTGGCTGCAGTTACTCATTCAGGACTGAATGGGAGACCCAACACAGGCACCGAGATTCAGCCCTGGTTTTTCTAAGAACTACTGGGGAAGAGTCATTCCCTTTCATTAGGGATTGCTAAAGTGATCTAAGCCCAATTTTCTAGGGCCATCAGAGAGAGCCTGCCTTGGTATGAAGCTAACACAGAGGAAAGGCAGAAACTAGAGATTTTAAAAGGAAGATTCCTAATAACAGAATTTCAGTAGCAGATTCTATCCTAAAACTAGGATATAATAATTTCTTTTTTGACCTAAGCAGGTGTAAGGTGAGAGTTTCTACAATTTGCAGTCCTCAGAGACCAGACTAGTTAAGAGTGTAGCATGTTTAAGATTGATGCTTTATTGCTACTTTCAGGAAATTGTAATTTATAAACACAGTACCATTTAATGAGGGTATCGTCATATCTTATCAGTGTTTCATATTGCTATTTTTAAATCTCTACTAATTTTATACGGGAAACGCTATTTTACTTTAATCTATATCTCTTAAACTAGTGGTGGTAATTTTTCAAATGTGTTAACCATTTTAATTTGTTTGTTAATCTACTTTTCCCATTTATATATGATGATTATTGACAGGGTTTTATGCAACCTCTATTAGTTTTATACAAAGTTTTCTAGCTTTTTCTTCCCGTATTTGTTACATTTTAAAAAATCTATTGCTTAACTTTTAGATATGTGATATCTATTTTTTTCCCCTAGTGAAATTTCTCCAATTCAAACGTGAGAAAGAGAGAGATTGGGTCAAGATGGCAGAGTAGAAGGATATGCACACATTCCCTCTTGTGAGAGCACCAGATTCACAATTAACTGCTGAACAATCATCGACAGGGAGACACTGGAACTCACAAAAAAGATACCCCACATCCAAAGACAAAGCAGAAGCTGCAATGAGATGTTGGGGGGGCTCAATCACAGTAAAATCAAATCCCATAACTGCTGGGTGGGTGACTCATAAAGTGGAGAACAGTTATATGACAGAGGTCCACCCACTGGAGTGAAGGTTCTGAGCCCCACGACAGGCTCCCCAACTTAGGGATCTGGCAATGGGAGGAGGAATTCCCAGATAATCAGACTTTGAAGGCTGGTGGGACTTGATTGCAGGACTTCGACAGCACTGGGGGAAACAGAGACTCCAATTTGAAGGGCACACACAGGGTACTGTGTGCATCGGGACCTGGAGGAA
This sequence comes from Kogia breviceps, assembly GCF_026419965.1. Classification (NCBI taxonomy): domain Eukaryota; kingdom Metazoa; phylum Chordata; class Mammalia; order Artiodactyla; family Physeteridae; genus Kogia; species Kogia breviceps. Next base: position 52,356,364 of record NC_081322.1, read on the forward strand.
GGAGCAGTGACCTCAGGGGAGACTGAGCCAGGCCTGCCTGCTGCAGTTGGAGGGTCTCCTGCAGAGGCAGGGGGTGGCTGTGGCTCACTACAGGGACAAGGACATTGGCAGCAGAAGTTCTAGGAAGTACTCCTTGGTGTGACCACTCCCAGAGTCCACCATTAGCCCAACCAAAGAGCCTGCAGTCTCCAGTGCTGGGTCACCTCACAAACAACCAACAGGGAGAGAACTCAGCCCCACCCATCAGCAGACAATAGGATTAAAATTTTACTGAGCTCTGCCCACCAGAGCAATACCCAGCTCTACCCACCACCAGTCCCTCCCATCAGGAAGCTAGCACAAGCCTCTCAGATAGCCTCATCCACAGAGGGCAGACAGCAGAAGGAAGAAGAACTACAATTCTGCAGCCTGTGGAATGAAAACCACACTCACAGAAAAACCCCAGACAAAATGAAAAGGCAGAGGACTTTGTACCAGATGAAGGAACAAGATAAAACCCCAGAAAAACAACCAAATGAACTGGAGATAGGCAACCTTCCAGAAATGTATGTCAAATGTATTCTATTGGAAAGAAGCAAAAATAGACCATGTTTACTGTCTAAATTATATAATAATTTAATGATATTTAGCATCTGTTTCAGATGTATTTATTATTACAGATTGTATTTGCTTTATCAATGTCTTTGCTTTGGTAATTAAAATAAAATAAAATAAAATAAAGCAAAATCTAGAAAAAAATGGAACTCTTCATGAATTTGTGTGTCATCTTTGTGCAGGGGCCATGCTAATCTTCTCTGTATCATTCCAATTTTTGTATATGTGCTGCCAAAGTGAGCACTAGACTAGGTTTTATCATTTAGTACTGTGACTTCAGGCAAGATACTTAACTTCCCAGAATATCTGTTTGATCGTCTGTTAAATAGATATATAGGGCTTCCCTGGTGGCGCAGTGGTTGAGAATCCACCTGCCAATGCAGGGGACATGGGTTTGAGCCCTGGTCTGGGAGGGTCCCACATGCCACGGAGCAACTAAGCCTGTGCGCCACAACTACTGAGCCTGCTTGCTGCAACTACTGAGGCCTGCGCGCCTAGAGCCCATGCTCCGCAACAAGAGAAGCCACCGCAATGAGCAGCCTGTGCACCACAACGAAGAGTAGCCCCCACTCACCACAACTAGAGAGAGCCCGTGTGCAGCAATGAAGACCCAACACAGACAAAAATAAATAAATAAATAAATAAAATGTATTTAAAAAATAGATATATAATGCTTACCTAATTTAAGTAGTATGAGGATTAAATGAGATAGCATATTGACATGGTAAAAAGGAAGAAGGGATTATGTTCCTGTGTTACATAGCAATCTTTCTTTCTAGATTTCATTGACATCTACTTATCATTGTTCAATAATGCCAGGACTGTAATGAGAGAGTCAAACACATTACCAAACCACTCAGTTATAACTAGCAGTCAACTGATGAAGCTTTTTGGGGGGTGAGAGGAAAATTTTATTTATTTTTTCAGTAAAAATAATTTTTCTGACCATCCTGGTTTTAAAAATAATGGATTCATGATTATTCTTCAGAGGAGCCTCTCCTTCAAGTGCTCTGGTTCTAAACATTCCATTAGCTCAAGACTGGTAATAGATTTTGTGTGCCAAACAAACTAAAATGCAGCTTTTTTTTAAAGACACCTTTTATAGAAAAAGGCAATATTTTAAAAATCTTATGGGAGCAGTTCCACTTCTAATGATGATGGAATAAGATCAAACCAGACTGAATCCTCCACAGAAAACAACCATAAAATCTGGACCTAATACAAATAGTGGCTATGTGAAACACTGGAAAGTAAACAGAAAAAGATAGACTATAGTGGATTATACTTGTCTAGAAAAGTGGAGTTCCCATTTTTTGAAACTTTCAGCCTGAGACCAAGTGTGAATGGTGCTGAAGGCAGTGGGGACATAATGGAAAATGGCCTGGTAAACCAGAATACTGAAGCCAGAAAACTGTGAGAATAGGTAAAATGGAAGAAAAAAAATCACGAAGAGGGTTATCAAATTCTTCCTACCCATATATTTGACTCATTAACCACTTGCATGAAACATAGAAAGCATGTTGGCCAGTAGTAATCGAACTGAACGATGACTAAAGCTGCCACCCAAGAAACAAAGTTTGCATTTTCAATTTTGCATAGATTGATAACTGAAAGGATTTATCAGACTCCACAGAGCACACAGTTGGCCCTCTCTATCTGTGGGCTCCACATCTGTGGAATCAACCAGTCATGGATTGAAAATATTCAGAAAAAAAGAAATTCCAGCAAGTTCCAAAGAGCAAAACTTGAATTTGTCTTGTACAGGCAACTAGTTGCATAGCATTTACACTGTATTTATAACTATTTACATAGCATTTGCATTGTATCAGGTATTAGAAGTAAATGTACAGATGATTTAAAGTATACCAGAGGATGTGGGTAGGTTATATGCAAATACTATGCCATTTTATATAAGGTAATGTCATTTTATATAAGGTCATTTTATATAAAGTATAGAAGTGAATTTTGGTTATCTGCTGGGTGTCCTGGAACCAATCTCCCATGCATACCAAGGGATGACTGTACTCATGTAAGACTTTTATTAAAGGCAGAGGATATGGTACGTCAAGAGGGAAAAAGGTAAAAAAAAAAAGCACTGAGGGTGCTTGAAACCTCCAGGCATAGCTCCCCAGGGTCTGTTATGTTCACAAAATGAATATGTACTTCACCTTGGGATTGAATTGCCAATATTTCTCTGATAAATCTTGGTTTCAAGAGAGCTGTTCAAAAGTTTCCGGCAGGCTCTTTTATGCTCTTCTGGGTATAAAAGCCAAGCCCAAAAGTTTAAATGGTCATGCCAGGTGTAATTCATCAATAAAGAAGCTGATCTTGGGTGCCTCCAGGGATGTTTTGAACTTAAAACAGAATATTATAAATCATTAGTTAGCTGACTGATCTTTTCTTGGCTAGGATAGGTGCCAAACTTCCAGATGTCCCTGGAGATAAACATAGAGCTGTTCTAGTCCAGATCTAAAATAATTTTATCCTACACAAGTTCCAATAAGATAATTGCCTCCTAAAACAAAAGAAATGACACACATCAGGGGAAAATAATAGAACCCAGAATCTCAACAACTTAACGTTTATAATTCTTAGGGTATAATGAAAAATTGCCTGACATATGAGAAACCAGATAAATGGAACATATTGCCAATAGAAAAGAAAACCAATTAAGAGCAACTCTGAGATGACACAAGTGTCGGTACTAGAAATTAAAGGTTTTAAAGTGGTTATTTTAACTTACCTCAATGAAGTAAAAAAATATATATATTCATGATTGAATAAAAATGTAGGAAATCTCAGCAGAGAAATAAAAATGGTAAAAGAAAAACCAAATGGAAATTTTAGAACCAAAAAATATAATATGTTAAAAAAAAATCACCAATGGTTGGACTTAGAGGAATGGAGATGACAGTAGAATGAATTTGAAGATAGATCAAAAGAAATTAGCCAATATGAAGAGGAAAAAAATAGAGAGCCTCAGAGATCTGTCAGATGATAGCAAATGGTTCTATATGCATAATGGTTCAAAAAGGATATGAGAATGAAACTATAATAGACAAAAAATTAATTGAAGATATAATGGCCAAAATTTCCCAAATTTGATGAAAGACAGAAATTTTCAGTTACAGTAGTTGCACTATTGAAAATGAAAGATAAAGAGCAAATTGTGGAGAAGCAAGAGAAAAATGACATTTTACATATAAGAGAATAATAATCCAATTAATCAGCTCACTTCTCATAAATTATGAGGCCAGAAAAGAGTGGAACATTATGCATGAAAATACTTAAAGAAAAAACTGTCAACCCCAGATTCTATAACCAGTAAAAATATCCTTAAAAATAAAGGCAAAATAAAGAATAAAAATCTATAGAACCATCTTAATGACATCTCAATCAAAATCCCAACAGTTCAGTTTTCTTGTTTATCTTTTAAATAGTTTGTTTGTGAAAACTGAGAAGATGATTTTTAAAAATCATATGGAAATGCAGAGCCAAGTACAGCCAAGACAATCTTGAAGAAGAACAAAGCTAGAGTACTTATACTATCATATATCAGGGCCTATCATAAAAGTATAGTAATTAAGGGAACATGTTATTGGTGCAAAGATAAACAAACTGACCAATGGAACAAAATACAGAGTTCAGAAATAGACCCAGATATGTATGGTCACCTGATTCATAACCAAGATAATACTGGGAAAAGGATGATCTTTTTAATAAATGATGCTGAGTAGACTGAATTTCTATAGCAACAAAAATGTATTCTGACCCCTAATTTATACCATACACAAAATCAATTTCACAGGTATTGTAGATCTAAATGTGAAAGATAAAACAGTAAAACTTTAGAAGGAAACATAAGACAATATCTTTTTGTAAAAAAAAATTTATTTGGCTGTCCCAGGTCTTAGTTGCGGCACAGGGGATCTTCATTGCCTTGTGCAGGTGCAGGATCTTTAGTTGTGGCATGTGGGATCTAGTTCCCTGGCCAGGGATGGAACCCAGGCCCCCTGCACTGGGAGTGCAGGGTCACTGGACCCCCAGAGGAGTTCCAAGAGAATATCTTCTTGATTTTAGTTGGAGGAGGCAAACATTTCTTTAAAAGATTGTAAAAACTATTAACTGTAGAGAGAAAATTGGATAATTTAGACTATATTACATCTACAATTTTTTTTTAATCAAAAGAAACCATTGGGGCTTCCCTGGTGGCGCAGTGGTTGAGAGTCCACCTGCCCCGGTCTGGGAAGATCCCACATGCTGAGGAGTGGCTGGGCCCGTGAGCCATGGCCGCTGAGGCTGTGCATCCGGAGCCTGTGCTCCGCAACAGGAGAGGCCACAACAGTGAGAGGCCCGCAAAAAAAAAAAAAAAAAAAAAAAAAAAAAAAGAAACCATTAAGCAAGTAAAAAGGCAACCCAGAGAAAGAAAGGCTATTCACACTACACTTACCTGACAAAGGACTCATAGACTCATAGAACTCCTACAAAATGACAGACAACTCAAAAGACATGTACTAGAATGTTCAGAGGATTTTTATTTATAAAATCCTCAAATTGGGAATTACCCCAAAGCCCATTAACAGTAAAAAAGATAAATAAATTGTAATATAGTCATACAAGGGAATATTACACATCAATAATAATGAATGATCTATGACAGCCTGCAAGAATATGAATGAAAATGAAAGAAGCCAGACACACAAATAAGTTAACACACTAGCATTATTTTAATAATCATAATAAAGTTTTTAATAATCCAAAAAAAAGTCAGACACACAAAATAGTACATTCTGTAAGATTCAACTTTATTAAAGAGAAGGGGAAAAATAGGAAAGAATTAATAGTGATTATGCTTATGGAGGAAGTATTAATGAAAGGAAGGACCTTCAAGGAAAGCTACAGGGATGCTACTGATGTAATTTTCCATTTCTTGATATGACTGCTGGTTAAGCAGGTGTATCTGATTTGCAAAAGTCCTCCAAACTTTACATTCAGGATATGTTCCCTCTTCTTTAAGTACGTTGTACATCAAAAAGTTCGTATAAAACAAAAGAGAGGCAGATGGAATAATCCAAAGCAAAATTAACTAGCAAGTCAGTGGCAAAAGAGGAGTTCTAATTTCCAGCCTGGAATGCAGATCCTTTCACTCAGAGGCTGGGGACAGAGCGGGGTCTGGACAAAAAGGCCATTATCAGAAGGACCGTTTGGCCTGGGCCTCCTATTCAGGAAGGGCCCCAAATGTGAAGTTTTTATATCACTTCCAAACAAGATTATACATATAGTTAGGAGATAAACTGACATTTTGAAGAGTATGTTCATCAAAAATCTTTAAACATTACCAGCTCATCCTACCTTATGATAAACTATTAAGCAATTGTATACTGTTTTAGTAGATCCTGTAATTTATGATATGAATAGCAAAGTTATATATCTTTATGGGGGCTTATATTAAAGTTATTAACTAGTTCATTTAAATTTCAAAGTATATCAAGCATTTTATAATATGGCTTTGGCATGTCTTCATTTTTAAGGATATCGGAAGCCCCTCCAAATGAATCTGACTTATTAGAATTGCCTGTGTGTAAAACCACAAAAATATTAAAGAAATAATAGGGTTTCCATAAATGTTTCTTGAATCTGAATCCAAAATTGCAGTTTTCATTGCCTAATTAAGGTCTAAAATAAAGATTGATTCTATGTCCTATCTGGTTTAGTGGTCAATTCATTAAAAATTTCTGTTAAAGCTGGCTATATTTTAGAATTTAGTCTAAACACACAATATGCTATCATTTTATGGATGAGTGTAATCGAAAAGTCTGATTCACAAACCTGTAGTCTTTTCCCCCAATGGATAAACTGTTTCATAAAAAGCCAAGAAAGGTACTGAAACTCTTTATATAGAAATCCATAAAAGGAGAATCATATACTGAGTTATATCCATTGCCTCTATTAATGCTTTGGAATTTAAAACAAAAACAAACTTCTATTATCTATTATCTATAATAATCAAAGCTTGATTTCTTTCACTTTCCACATGTTAATATTTTGAACTTTAATATTTAAAATCCATTCATACTTTATTCAAGAATGAAAATAAAAGAACTACTAAAATTATTGAAGGGAAATCAGTTATTGGAATGAATCCGAACCAATAGATGTAAAATGTCACCTGAATCTTCCAAACACATCAAGTTTGCTGTTTTGACTGGAAATTTTATAAAACAGGATTGCCAGGAGAATACTGAACACCAACTGTTGCTGATGCTTGCAAGATCAGAAGTTAGGTGATAACCACCTATCAGTATTTCAACATGAGTGGCCCAAGGCCAGGAAAATGACAGGGGTGCAGGGTGGGCTGAAGAGGGTCAGTGTGAAACATAAAGGAAAGCCCACTGAATATGAATCAATCTGAACTGCACATGATGTAAGATTCAAGTTACTTATGAAGCAAATATTTAGAAAGCATTATGAAGCATTAAGAACACATATTAACTTCAAACAAAAAGCATTTAAAATAGCCACGCCAGGGTTTCCTTGGTGGCGCAGTGGTTGAGAGTCCGCCTGCCGATGCAGGGGACGCGGGTTCGTGCCCCGGTCCGGGAGGGTCCCACGTGCTGCGGAGAGGCTGGGCCCGTGAGCTATGGCCGCTGGGCCTGCGCGTCCGGAGCCTGTGCTCCGCAACGGGAGAGGCCACAACAGTGAGAGGCCCGCGTACCACAAAAAAAAAAAAAAAAAAAAAAAAATAGCCATGCCATTTTTAGGGGTAGATATATAACGTCTTGAGATGGGGCCATTCAAATGTAAAATTGTTAAAATATCCCTATATGTTCTTAAGATGCTCCGATTCTTCTGGTATCTCCTTTCAACTCATGGCTTTTGCTTCCATCTCTTAACACCAGGATGCCAGGAGCTAATTCCATTTTCCAGGGTACCAAGTTGCACTATATAAGCAATACACAGTTTCCCTGTTTTATGTCTGTAATTTACTTTTAAAAATTTCAGCAAAGATGCAGTACTATAAACGTGTTTGTTGGTTGGCTGCATACAGAGTTAGTTACTTGTAGAGTATGGGTACTTAATCAAGAATTCATGGCTTGGCATGGGTGGCAAACATACATCAAAAAGGCTACCTCAGAGAGGACTACAAGTTGCTTCTTGTATTCATGTCTTTGAAACACACCAGATATTTGCTAATTAGCATCCTGAATGTCAGATATGGATTTTTACTGATGAAATTAGTGATTCGTTAATTAGCATAATGGACGGTAGAAACAGGCCCTCCTTGGTGAAATAAGTGATATTCAATTTACGTAGATTGGCTATAATCTAGAGAGCTTTGCATGAACAGAATTTAAGAAACTATTTACTTGACCCCCAAATTGTCATGTATCCAGTCACTAGTTGGGAGGATATCCGGTGGCTGAGTCTTTCTATTACAATCAAGTGCTGTTTCTGGAATATTGTCACTTCTGCTTTAAAAGAACTTTTCGGGCTTCCCTGGTAGCGCAGTGGTTAAGAATCCGCCTGCCAATGCAGGGGACACGGGTTCAATCCCTGCTCTGGGAAAATCCCACATGCCCGGGGCAACTAAGCCCGTGCACCACAACTACTGAGCCTGCGCTCTAGAGCCCACGAGCCACAACTACTGAAGACCGGGCGCCTAGAGCCCGTGCTCTGCAACGAGAAGCCACCACAATGAGAAGCCGGCGCACTGCAACGAGTAGCCCCCACTCGCCGCAGCCAGAGAAAGCCCACACGCAGCAACGAAGACCCAACGCAGCCAAAAATAAATAAATAAATAAATGTATTTTTTTTAAAAAAAGAACTTTTCATACAAGGTGGTAGTCTCAGCACCTAAAAAGAACAGAGAGTTGGGACTTTGTAGAGAATACAAAGCAAGTTGTATGAAACGTTTAGAGTCTGCTTACTAATAGGTGTTTATTAAATAAGTATCTAAATGTGAAGCCAAACTTGGTCTAAGGCTGTTTTATTTTGAGCTGGTACTGGTGTCATGAGGGAGTAGCTTTAATACACCTCAGTCTTTTGTGATGTGCCCTAATAGGTGCCAAAAAGAACTAAAGGTCAGTTCTATCAAATTTAGGTGAGTTCACAGGCCCCTTGATTCATTTCTGCTCATTCCCATAAGAATTTATATCCTCAGTCTTTTCAAACTGTCTTTGTAAGTCACAATGGTAAACTAATTTTTGTTAATTTTTCTTTTACCCTTTCCAAGAATATACTTTCATCTCCATTTTCACCTTCGTAAAAACTCCAGTGTCTTAATCCAAAGGTGAAACTTAATGATGGAAAACCTAGCCTCTACAGGGAATGATTAGGTTGATGGTTTTGGTCTGAAAGAGCTTTGCATGTCCTTAAGCTGTACTTCACTGGGTGATACTCTGACTTTATATTGAGCTGACCTTGGCCTCTAGTGTTTTGTTGTAGGTGACAACATGAATCTCCAAGAATTTAAAAAGTCACCTAAAACTTCCAACAGATTGGACTTTGTTTTTATATCAGTAACCACTTTCCTGCATAACTAACAAACCCTCACTAGCATAGTTCCTGAGACATAAATATTTGCTAAATGAATTAATGTGAACATTCACAAATGATCCAAAAAATTAACCATGCTTAATAAAAAAGGTGAAAAAATTTCAAGTATTAAATAAATGGTTTACCCGTTACTTCTTCTGATGCTGATTTTCACTCTGTACAGAAGGTGGAGCCAAAGACATATTTATCTACTGGCTGGGAGTCTTTCCCATTAAACAAAACAAAACAAAAAATTATTCCCTTGACAAATACTTTGTGTGTAGCCTAATAGAAAAATTCACTTGGAAATAGGTGTAAGCTAGAGAATAAGTTCAGATTTTACCCAGGTTCAGACAACCTTTTATCCTCAAACCCCTCTCAAGGATGACAGAATGATACATACATGGCAAGCAAGTTTCAATTAAGTGGATACTCTGGAGTTCCGAAGTAAATTGTCAGACCCCAGAAATATATCTATTGGAAAAAGATTCTAGCACAAGTGGGTAATATGTTGGGAAATCTACACTATTCCAAAGGAAATATGGTTGACCAACAGTCACTTTAAGAACCCATTTTCTGGCTGGTTTTACCAATTTGGGTAGAGTATTTCTGAATTTGCATACTTTGGGGGTTGCAAATTAACTTTTTCTCCTTCCTTACAGTCCCATAAACATTAGATAAAATGGAAATTTGGTACCTGGTTAGAATTATTCTGATGTTAATGAAAGGAAATCCATAAAACAATGCCATCTTAATCCAATACAAAATCATCCTAGACCCTCCCAGTCTTTGGTAATCCTTTTATTCTTCTACAGCTGCCTTTGGATTCCCACAGAGGTATTGCAAACTTCAACTCTGATCAACATGTTCTAATCTTAGAGTCAGCTGCTAACCTCATCTACTTTATTTGAGAAGTTACTTTTAAACCCTAGCTTTCTAAAGCACATACTCTCTACTTTAAAACATTTTTTTTTCCTTTATGGTCTTCATTCACTCTTGTTTGAAAGGAGTGACTGACCTTTTTTCCAAAGTTAAGACTCCCCCAAGTACCAGGGTGATATTTTCCTTACAAATAAACCCACTTCCCTTTACCTGATTCCACCTTGCCTCTTTCTTCATTCTTTTTCTTTGCCTGTATTAAATGAGGAAATCCACTGAGGCTGTGTGAGTGCTGTCTTTTTGGCACACTGCCTACATACTATCTCAGTTATATTACCTGTACCTGTGGTTTCAAATAGCAATATTATGAGTAAAACCCCAAATCTTATAGCAATTTTAAACTGAACTCCACAGCCCATGTTTGAAACTGCCAGCCAGATATCTTCACCAAGATGCTTCAGTTCTTCATACCAAGTTTTCCAAGTTGAAATCATTAAATATCTTTCAGCAAATCAGTTCCTCCTCCGGACTTCCTTTTTGTGTGTGTGTTAGTAACATTTTCCCAATCAAAACTCCAAAATCAGTTTCCACACTCCTCTCTTGTCCTCCCCATTCAATCTATCATCAAGTTCTGGTAAATCTACCTTCTTGTCCTTTCTTACTCCTAGTACCCTAGTTCAGGTTCTTATAACTAACTCACTCCTCTACCATTACAATATTCTCCTTACTAATCTTCAATCTTTATCCATCAATTATTTTTTAACATCCATGCTACGCATTGAAGTGGGAGTAACCCATCAGAGTTTGTGTGAGATAAGCACTCAAAATCCTTAAAAATTAATCCATTCATCCCTTAAAATTTCAAAAATTGCTATTTTGAAACAAAAGGTAAAAATCAAAAACTGCAGTTGGTTTTCATATTAAGAAATACTTCGCACGATTCTGAAAAATAGTTTACTCATCACTGTACCAATAATGTGTGTTTCTCAATACACAGAGCAACATGGATAAAACGGAGTCCAAGGCCTGGCTCATGGTGGCACCTAAAGAAATTCTGCAGAGGACAGAACTCTAAGTGACTGTCCCTCATCTCTCAAAGAGCAGTGTTGCCTAGCACATCAGGCTGCATCCATTTCTCCTGCATAGACAGGGCCTGGCAGGCAAAGAATATACAGTTCTGAAAAGTCACTGTTTATATTAATGAAATGGCATTGGTATTTTTGAGAATATAAGAAAAACATTTTCAAAACCTATCCTACAATTTTTGCAAAAGATTCCAATGGAGATAAGCTTCTAAGGTCAGATAAATGGGATACTTTTAAAAATGTATATTATTGGTCAAAATACAACTTACCAGCACTGCTACAGTATGAAGTATAATAGGAGTTGCTGCTAGACATTTGGAGAAGCTTCGAGGGGTCCATGAAAGGTAACTATTGTCAATGTTCCAACAAGGAAGCCATTCAGCGGCCCAGCTCTTCTTGAGCACTCTCACTCATAGGATCAAATCTTGGTGGCATTATTCCAAAAGAAGAGAAGATCACATAGAATGTCTTCATCTTTTATGAAAGATTTTGTGGAAATCACTTTAGAAATAAAAGATATAGTACAGTCCATATGTTAGGAGAACTTATTCTTTAATTGCTGGCTAATGCTATCACTAATCTCTTTGGCTTAGAAAATGGTTCAAGCAAGTTCCATGAGTAACTTATTTTGGTATAAAGAAGTTCTTCCTTTCTCTTTCCAGCTGGTCACATAAGCAATAGACTAAAAAGAAAAGGTTCCAGAATACTTAGATAACAATTTCATTTGATACACCTAACAAAACAGAATTGGAAATAAACACAATTTTTCATTAAAAAAAAACCCTGTTATAGAATAGCCAATTGCAACTTTTCTGTCATGGAACTAATTCTGAATTAGCATTTTAGGAAATTTTTTTAAATAAAATGGAAGATTTCAGTAATAATTGTACTTGATCAATCCTTTTACAAAAGTAAACCAAATATTTACATAAATTAAATGAAGCACAGACTTCTTTTTGTTTTTTAAGGGGGAGGGAAAGCAGATTTTCTTAAAATAAAAAGAATAAATTATATTTTCGTGAATGTGTTCTGAATCAAAGGAAGTAATTTTTAGTTAGGACAAAACAATAAACTCATTTGAAGGAAAGGACAATGTAAATACAAGACCAAAACAATATTTATGGATTGCTGAGCTTGAAGAATTGAAAGTCAGATTATAATTTCTATTTCTTTTTTCCCCTTCTTTAACATAAAGAAAAATGTACCCTTAGAAATAGCATAGCCAGCAAATAAGAGAGCAAAACTCTGTCTTAACACTACAACATTTCAAAAGGTGTTTTATTAATCATTTCAATGAAATGAAATTTAGGGAGAGGTATCTATCAGAAAACATTTGCCATCCTCTTCTTTTCTGATATCTGTACTACTGAGAAGAGTAAAGAGTATTAAGGCTGGATTAGTTTGCTTTGTTTCCAGAGAATAATGGCCAAGAGATTCCCTGCCCAACCTCACAGGAGCATCACTGAAGCCGGTTTATGGGAATTGTGCTACCACAGCCCTCTAGTATGGCATCTGGAGAGTCCTCAAAGGATCTACCCACTCTAAGATTGAGGCCACATGACTCAGGCTATTATAAACCCTAATGCAGAGTGCTGAAGAGGCAGGAACATGGAAGTGGTGGAAAAGCACAAAAAAATTATATGCAGACCTCTGCTGTCATCAAGCAGAAAACTATCCAGTGGGTTTTAGAGAGGGAGATGGTCTCAAGGAAGGTTGATAGTTTTGGGACCCACTTAATGCCAACTTAACATATGAGTATTTCATAAAAATATCCTGACATTTCACTACAAAAGGGATTTCATTTTTAGTGAGTTGGCATGAATGGGGCTGAGATATTATAAATTTTCAGTTTCCTGGAGATCTGGCAGAGGTTAGATATTAAGATTTTCACAGTCAAAATGTATTATATATTATACAGTTATAACTATTGTTACATAAAACATTGTTTTTGCTAAACTGCAGTAAAGAATAAAATTCAAAGCAGTCAAGGGGATGGAAGTTGGATTTGGGATGGGCATACCACCATAAAATGTTCATTTTTGAAATTTCTCTCTCCCATCTCCATTTCCTTTACTCACTGTCCCTACTTAAACTAACAGGAAAGGAATTAGCTCATCAAATAACTCACCCACACGCACCCTTAACTCCACACACCTTGGCCAATAGGAAACAAGTATGCCTTGGCTATACTCTTTTCCACCACATTAATTTACTGTAATATTACAGTAACTAAAATTTTAGAAAAGGTAGTCATAGTCTAAAATACACTGCTTCTTATCATCCCTGGACTTTTGGTGAAAAAAGCACTAACTAAAACCCATAATTGTTGTTGTAAGGAGCAAACTACAAGTAGTGGAACTCACGTCGCTAATGCTATTTCATTTCGCTCGTCAGCAGATTTAAAGTACAGCTTTATCCGGGCTGGTTACTCCTCTTTCCCTCTTCTCCCCCACGCGTCCACATTCGCCGGCCTCCCCTCCACTCTCCTGCCCGCCTTTCCTCTTCCCCGCCCCTTCTTCTAGCCCCTCCTCCTTGTTGAGTCAGTGGCTTGAAACTTTTAAAAGCTCTGTGCTCCAAGTAAGAAAAAAGCTTTTATGAGGTATCAGCACTTTTCTTTCATTAGGGGGAAGGAGTGAGGAAAGTACCAAATAGCTGCAGACTTTTAAACTTTAAATAGACAGGTCTGAGGGCCTGGACTTGTTTTTGCATTTGACTTCATCCTCTGAGGAGTTCAATCACTTGGCGTGCCTACTTCACTTCTTTCAAGAGAAAGAGTAAGTTTTTTTTTACAAGATCTTTACCTATTCCTTTCTTTTTCTACAAGAAAAACTTTTCTAAAGTTTTAAAATTTGTTAAATGTAGCTTTCATATGATATTGTAAAGGGAGTGATGAACTTGAAAGTGTCTATAGTTTTAAACTTAAAATTGAACTTATGGTATTTACTTTTTGACTGTTAAACAGTTTTCTTTTAATAATGCAACAGGTAAATAAGATTCAGATCTTTGATTAGAATTAGAATATTAGGATAAAGTTACTGGATATTTGGTTCTCCATTTTAGAGGATGATTTTACTTTTGGGGGTAATCAGTAATAGTCTAGGTGCTTTGTAACTTTGAGGGGGCGGGGTTAGGGGGCCTAGGTTGGGGGTTTGACTGACAACAGCAGAAAAATCGAAGTGCAAATTTGCTTAGCGTGCTTGCTATAGAATTCTACTCTTTGTACTTTTTCATATGGAAATCTTGATTGATGTTCTATAGCCTTGCAAAGCAAACTTCCTAACAAAGTGCTTTGTTAAGACCTTGCTGCTTGACTTCCACGTGGTCCCTTCCTAGAATTTTACCCGGTAAACAAAAAGGTATAAAAATCAGAGCTGTAATATTGAGGTTCTTAAAGCAACAGTAGAGTTACTTTGTATTAGCAACCACTATGCAAAAATCTTGAGACCCTCAGGAGGGCCACCACTGAGTCGTCCACGCTGGCAGTTCAGGAGGTGAAATCCCTTGAATGGGTGATGGTTACTTAACAAAGCATTAACAGAGAGAGAACGGTCGTTTAGAATAGAGTATATGCCAGGGTGCATTTCCAAAACGGTCTCCTACGACAGTGGCTCTTAGAAAGAATAGGAAACGAAATTTCTTAAATCCGCGCCTTAGAGGGAGCTACCTCCCCCCAGCCCCACGCCCCCGCCGCCTTCCGCTTGTCCGAACCTGTAGCAGACTTCAGAGCTCTCGGGCAACATTTTTGAGTTTGAGCCGCAGGGTGCGGTGCTGCCAGTAGGCAAAGATAACACTGATTTGTTATTTTAAAGGGCTCAATTTCTTACATGCTCTTATGGGTAACACACATTCTGTTAGCCAGAAATGCAACCGGGCGTTTTCGTGTCCGGTAGGGATTTTGTCTGTTCTAATTCCATAAACTAATTAGTTTAAATTCTTGGTGTGACCCTGCAGTTTGAAGTATTTGCACCAGAGAATGCTGAAAAGCAAATAAAAATGAAAGCTTTGCGGAAAGAGGACGGGGGCCTGGGGCCGGGAGGGCTCGGGGCGCCTCCTGCCATCTTATCATCTGCCCGGCTCGCCCGAGGCTCCTGCACTGCCGAGCCTCCGCGCTTTGGAAACGTTTGCTGCGAAGTTTCCCTCAAGTCCTCACAGTCAAACCCAGCGCAGGTCCGAGTTCCGCCACTGGAAAGGAAGGGAGGGGGAGAGAGGCGGGAGGGAGATGGACTGTGGCCAAATGGTAAAAGAAGAGCAAGTGATGAATTGAATCAAATGTGTCAATCTAATTTCCCTTCCAAAACCCGCACCCTCAAGTGTCCTTTTTTTTTTTTTTTTTGAACTTGTTGAATCCTACTGTATAAAGCATAAGGAAATCTAAGTACCTTGGGAATTACCATGCCTAAGTGGCACTTGTAACTCTTCTGTAAATTCTCAAAACTTCCCGGTTGGGATGGGGTGGGGAGAGCGGAGGAAGCCCCATAATGAAATGAGTAAAGAGCTAATGACGTGTCCAGAGGCAGATCAGTACAGAATTCGGAAACTCAAATCTTGAGTTCCCAGCAGCGGCTCGCCCACCCTATCCTCTTGGCTGGTCATCCAGATGTTTACAGAGCATCTCTGATAAAGATTATCAAAAGTTCTCCTTGACCAACCTCATCCTCACCCTAGGGCGTGCCTGTGTTTCTCTCCTGGAGTACAAAGTGGGGGTGGGAGGAGGAGAGCTATAAACTGTTGGAAAAATAGACGTGGCTTTATTTGGAGGTGGGTTTAATTTCTTCTGCTTCCCAAACCAAGCTGGTAATGAAAAGATGCTTAATCTCACCCTCTGATAATCGGGCACACTTGAACTCAGTCTAAAATGCCTCAGGCAGTTTGAAGAGTAGATTATGAAAAATTTTTTTAAAGCCTAACTTATACAAGGATTGCCAAGAATAAAATCCTGCAGTAATGTAGAGACCTCATTAAATTAACTCTGTCTCAAAGAATGAAAAAAGCCAGGTAGAAAACCCTTCAGGAGAAAGGGTAATTCTTCTATGTAGGCCAGATTGCCAGAAGGTTATTCTGTCCTAGCAGTGTGTATGTCTGGTGCTTTGTAGTTTCCAAAGTCAGTATAGTTATCACCTGTCTGTCCTTTGCCTGGAAAACGCAGTGGTAATGCTTTGGTCCTACTCTCTTCACTGTTTCAATATGTTCCACATTTTTCTACTACCTTTTATAGTTTATCACTGCTGCCCCATCCACTCAATTCCTGGCCCTTTACAGTGTAATTCTTACATCGCTGACCCTGGGAAACATGGTTTCAAGCAAGCGTTCTGAAAGGGTGTGTTTTCAGATATTGAGAGTTGTTTTGTTACTTACATTTTTCCAATTCCTGCGAAGAGAAGGATGGAAACCTCGCATTACAGTGCATTCCTTCATTTCTCTGATGATATCCAGAGGCATAGCTTGGTATGAGCCTCAGAGCCTCTATGTATGATACTGAGGGAAGGGAATGATAGGAAAGTCACCAGTGATTAATACCTTCTACTCCACCTTTCCTGTTCTGATCTGACTTCCCTTCAAGATTCTCAATTGTTTGAATAGATTGTTGGAGCATATTCACACACGTTAGTTAGTTCAGCTCTGGGAAGACAAGTTATTAATTATTAATTATCTAGTGTTTACCATTAATGTCAATATTCAGTATAGATAAGTCAAAGTTAAAAAATATCCCCAGAGTTTCTCCTCAGCGGGAGTCCCCCCACAACCTCCTTCGGGTAACTACCTAAATTCTCCACTTTGTCTCCACGTTGCCTGTCTAGATTCACCATTTGTCTATATATGTACATACTGTCTTTTGCCAAAATTAAAACACAAACCAGGGTGAGCCATATTTTTTTTTTCTTTAAGAATTTCTTAACTTTCAATAACCTTCACATCCAAGTTTTCCTAGCTTTCTAAATCGTTTCTTAAAAATATGTGTTTGGGGTCTTCCCTAGCAGTCCAGTGGTTAAGACTTCACTTCCACTGCAGGGGGCGCGGGTTTGATCCCTGGTCAGGGAACTAAGATCCCACATGCCACGCAGGGCGGCCAAAAGAAAATGTGTTTTATGGAAAGTTTAAAATGTACAGTAATATAGAAAATATATAGTGTTTTTTAGCAATTTCTGTAAGGCAGATACATTCTATAGTATGTGACTTTTTCCATGATTTAGAAGAGATGCCTCCAAATAGAAACACAGAGACCCTCTTCATGGTCTTTTATCCCTATTAATTGATAAAGGGTAAATTCCTCCTTCTCATAAATCTCTTTGAGGTTGCTAAAATAGCAATATTGTACTCATTACAGGAGCATCTAGAAAACTAATTTTGATTACCATTAGGAAAATGTTAATCACTTCTTAGTTGCTATTTTGCTAAAGAAAGGATGCCAAAGTTAGAAAATAAGTGGGCTATATCTATATCTAAAAATCATTTAAAGAGTAATAGCTAAACTTTATTGAGCTTTTATTAAGAGCTTCATGTGCATGAGTTATTCATTCAATGCTCATTAAGGAAAATAGACTGTTCTTAATCAATACACTTGTGAGGGCTCTAAGAGTGTGTTTATATGATGACAAAATAACTAGGCTGTTCAATAAAAATAGTAAATTTGGAGGTGACATTTGGGGGAAGCACCAAAACTGATAGAAATAGCGTTATTTTAAAGCCCATCCAATCACAGTCTAAGAACATGGCTTTTAGCCTGCAGCTTCTGACTTAGGCTCTTTCCTCTAGCACCCCTCAAGTGACCATTAGAAACTTCCGTTAGTAGGGGTGTTGAGTGGTAGCTATTGGACTAGGGAGGGGATTGTCTCTTTGGATGGAGTCCCTCACTCCTCAACTCCATCTCATCTCGTTGTTCTGTGGAGGCTGATGTGTGCTGACTGGGTGATGAAAAAGGGTGAGGGCCAAGGAAAGAAGCCTTGTTAGTGTGTTCTGCATCCCACCTCCCTCAAAAAAGCAATGCCACACATCAGATACCTGTAGAAATGTAGCAGTATTTCAGCCTTTACAAAGGAATAAGGCTAATCAGGGAGCCATGAGACAGAATTTTAAATAGAACAGAGGTTTACACGGAATAGGTTTGATACATCACAGAGTTAGGCTCACTACCCAGGTGTAAGGAAACAAAGGTTGTATATTACCTGATGAACTGGGAATATACATTTTCTATGGTACCTGATCCAAATCACTTAACTGCCTAACATACACTCAAACTATATAGAGATGTTATATTAACCAGGGTTGACATCATCTGTTACTCTTCCCTTCAGAGCCCCAATCTTACCCCGAGATTCATTGTTCTTGAAATACACACAAGTTTTCACAGGTTATTTCTTCTATTGCAAGACACTGTGGGGTCTCTTTCGGCGACAGTTGAATTGTGTAGTCCAGTCAGAATTAGAATACTGCAGAATTGGACAGCACAAGTTTTCTCTTTTGGTGTTGTTGTTTTAAAATCCTAACCTGTGAAACAGCATAATAGTGAAACTGCATAAATATCTATGATACCTGGTGCAGTTGTGCAAGAATCCCAAATCACTATGACCTTGTGTAATAAATTCAAGACCTTGTTTAACAAATTCTTTGCTAAAGAGCCTGTTTTCTTAATTCAGTCATATTGCCTGTTCAGGAATCATTTAAAGTATGTTGTTTCAGACAGTTCTCTGTTACAGCAATTATCACTTGAAAATTTAATAGTCTGTGTAATATGAGATGCTGACAATACCACTTTTTTTTTTTTTTACTGTGGAAGTCTCTTTTTAATTAATTTGAAACTTCAGAAGTTTGAGATATGTAACTATAATTAAGAGAGTCCAAGGAGATAGTAAACAAACAAACAAAACTGGTGAAACCTGGTACCTTTCTTTGTACAAGCCGCTTTTAATTCATTCAATAGATATTCAATATCTCTTAACTCTTTTAAGCACAGGAGATACAGCAGTGGACAAAAGAAACTCCCTCATGGAGCTCACATTCTAGCTGAGGAAAGCAGATAGTGATAAGTCCTTGTCATGGAGGCAGACAAACAATAAACAAGTAAATACATAATATGCCAAGTAGAGCTAAGGGCCATTAAAAAACAAAAACAGAACAAGGGGAGTAGCAAGTGACAGGCCTAGAGTGCTGGCTGATGAGGTGATACCAGAACAAGCCATGGGGATGGAACTGAGCTGATCAAGGCAGATCGGCTTGTTAGTTTTTCAAGACTGACTGAGGAGAGTAGATTGGCAAGCAGGGTAACTAGGCTCTTGACATATAACCTGAAGAAAGGTGACAAGTAACCTGATGATGACTGAGATCAGGCTAAGAGCAGCGGTGGTGGTGAGACTCACGGTCTGTTTTGGGGGGAAGATAAAGCCTATAGAATATGTGGACAGATTGAATGTGGATTATGTTAATTATGTGTGGGTATGAATATTACCAAAAGCACATCTGGCTATTGTAACTATAGAGGAATGGTCACAACTGAGCCCACTCAAAGACATTTACTGCAAGGGAGAGGGGTTCTTAGAAAAATTAAAGAAAAACATTAGGAGAGTTTACAGTTTAGTTTTGGGGCTTATAGCTTTTATTTTTTTTTGGCCGCACCCTAGGGCATACCAGCTCCTAGTTACCCAACCAGGGATTGAACCTGTGCCCCCTGCAGTGGAAGCTCGGAGTCTTAACCACTGGACTGCCAGGGAAGTCTCATGGGGGGTGCTTATAATGTTTTGGTTTAGGGTATTAGAAACACATACGATACTTCCGCCCGCCCTCCCCCGCAAATCCATTAAGTGGATTTGTATCAGGAAGCAATCCTATTTACCTTTATTTTATTTTAATTCCCCACTCTCCACTCATTACAGTGTCTCTTCTTGGGAAAAGCTTAAAAATTGGAAGTAAAATATATTCTAATTCTCCTGATAGTTATTAGAACATTAATGACACAGCAACGTGACTGTAGCTTTGGCTACAGTGATTTGTTTATATGGCTCTGGAAAAGGGGACGGTCAAAAGTAATCCAAGGGTTTCCCTGGTGGCGCAGTGGTTGAGAGTCCGCCTGCCGATGCAGGGGACACGGGTTCGTGCCCCGGTCCGGGAGGATCCCACATGCCGCCGAGCGGCTGGGCCCGTGAGCCATGGCCGCTGGGCCTACGTGTCCGGAGCACAGCCGGAGCCTGTGCTCCGCAATGGGAGAGGCCACAACAGTGAGAGGCCCGCTTAATGCAAAAAAAAAAAAAAAAAAAAAAAGTTACTTAAAATAGGAGGTTTTTTTTTCATTTTGAATAAAGCATTTGAGTCCTTGTGCTCTTGGGGAGCAGCCGATGGAGGTGGAGGGAGAGGGGGCTGTACAGTGAAGGGTAAGCTCAGTTCCCAGTTGCCCAGAGACCCCTGCTCCTCTTACTAACCCTGCTGCCTCATCCCCTTGGCCTTTTTAGACACTCAATCCCTTTCTGCTCTCCTGACATTTCCCAACTCCTAAATATTTTGAACGAGAGACGAGACAGAGCACCAAAAAATGTCAAGAAACATTTGCCTCTTGGCCTGAAAACTTACTTCAGAATCACCTGGTGCACTTGTTTAGAAAAAGAAAAAAAAAAAAAACAAAAGAATGATTCACAGCCACCCCCATCCTCACCCCATGATATTCATTCAAACTGGTGACTGTCAGGAATGTATGTTCTTAACACATGCTGCTAAGTGATTCTGATGCCCTTGGGGAACTGCTGCAAAGGGCCCAGAGGGTCCTTGGGCGGGTCACACCTGGCGTGACTGGTTTTTGGCTTCTAGTCTAGAGGGCCATGAAGAGCAATGGAAAATGTGATCTAACATGGTACATAGAGGACACAAGAAGGACGGTCCAGCTACTGTCAAGCATTTGCTCCTAATGAGAACTTTGTATAACTCCTTAACCTAGACCTTAATCTACATATAAATTTCCACCCTGGGAACCTAGAGGTGAAGGCATGGATATACAGGATATATGCTCAACTGCCATGATGTTATCATATATCAAATAAGGAATATACCTGTCTCATACTAGTGAATGTGAATGGGGTATATAGTCTGTAAATCAATGCGAGGGATTCTGTAAACATAATCATGACCTCTCTTTATAAAAGGGCATTAATTTTTCAACTATGACTTGGAAAAATGAAAATAATAATGAGGATGAGGGGACAACCAGTTGATAGAACTTTTAATTCACAACAAAGTGAATGACTACCAAAAAGATAACGTTTTTTGTTACCTCTCTTTGAGAATCACGGCATTATAAGCCATCCCATTAAACATTATCTGATGGTCTCTATGATAGTGCTAATAACACGTATCTACATGTCACAGGATACTAGGTGTCCAATTGGATAATTCATCTTACTCAGATGAAAGAATATAACTCAGTTGATGCAAATGACAACTGGGTGGCTGCTTAAAGAAAAGACAACTTGGCTATTACCTAGAGAGCTGCCCAGTGACCCAGTTCACATACTGTGGCACTATAGGGAATTTTTGTGGAATCTCAGAATTATATGAAAGTCAAGTTTTATTTTTCCATAGAGTGTAAAGAAACTTACTAATTAATTGCCACAAGCATCTACATATTTTACTTTGAATAATAATGAAACATTGACTAAAATGACAACCTCTCAGTGTACCTGAAGCACGTTTAGTTTTTCTTAAGCTCGATCATTGCGTGAATGTGATGAGATGTGTGCAGTTTATCATTTTATACTTGATTGTTTTTGTCATTCATCCCCACCCCCACCCCCACCCCCCAAAATTGGAGTATTGAGCAAAAGCAGATGACACTGGCAAAATACTGTAATTCTCTACACAGAATAGGGACCAATTTACACATCATCACATTGAAACTGTCTATTGATAGAGCTTCAAAAATTCTGTTCTATTTGTTTGACCCTCACGGACTGTGCTTCTTTATTCCCAGTGTAGTGTCTTCTGCTAAATTGTAGTTTCTTTTATGTTCTCTCATATCACACTGTCCTTCAAAGCTAAATTACTCCCTCTCTTCAAGCTTTTCCCTGGCTATTTAACTCTCTTTGTCAGTCCTACAAGCCTTTGTTCTTGTTCGACTGCTCTTTCCATACATCAGTTTCACTGCGCTTCACAATCTAAAATGGCCCTTCCTAGAGGGGAAGCTCCCTTTTTTTTATGACCACTGGCAGGGGTGTGTTATTTCCTGTAACTTGCCCACCCACCTCCAACCTTTACCACTCACCTCCAGCCTTTACCCATCACCCAACCCCCTTTCATTGGCACCAGTCTCTGGGCTGTCATCAAAAGTACCCACTGACTGCTAATTTAGATAGCTAATACAGTTTCAGTTTATGGGTCAGCCATCTCTTCTTTGTTCCATCCAGGAAATCCCAGTCCGGGTTTCCAATTCATTTTTTTTCTGGCCTCTATAGCCAGGAGGTACAGGCATTAGACAGAAATGTAATATTGCTTGGTGGGGAAGAAGATTCCCATGGACCTCATTTACTTCCCACAAGGGGAACATGGCTTACAGTTTAATACCAGGTGAAAAATTCTTTATATCCAGACAACAAACATATTTCTAGGAAGCCTATATAATCCTACTTTTAGTTATACTATTTAAAATTCAATAAGCTCCTGAAAATGCTTTGCTTTGATTGTTTTTAATTATTAAATAATCTTTGACTACTTCATCCTATTCTGAACCCTCCAATTACTCTCCGCTGAAAATTAGACTATATTCTCTCTGGCTGCCATATGCAATGTTATTCATTTCTTACCAGAGTTCAGCCCCCGCTAAGATTGTATATGTTAAAGCACGGAAACATTTCTAATGTTAACCCAGCTTTGCTATAATTTTAAGACCAGTGTCATGCATTGGGAAGCCTTGGTCTTGGGATTGAAAGTCTTTTTCTGGCTCTACGGATAGCTGAATATTTCCTATATACTTAAGACCTCAATTTTCATCAGTTCAAAGGACTATTGGCATTAGAAGAATAAATTGAACTAAATAACTTTTGGGATTCCTGTCATATCTATAGGCGAGGCTATTTCTCATCCCCAATAATGGGGAAGTCCTAGGCTTAAGATATCTAGGTACTGATAGGAAGTTAAATAGAGTGCGTGGACTGAGGGCCCAAAGCCCAGTAAAGGAACTTACTTGTACAGCAATCCAAAGATTAAAACCAATCATTTTTACTAGAGATATCACTAAAGTTGTCTTTTTATTTCTCAGGCTATAATTAGTATTGAGGTCAATTGAACTCTTACTTGAAATGTGATGTGCATTTAGTCTTGTTTTTTGAAAGTAGGTTCCTGCATCTGGTGACACAGTGTGTCAAAGTGGTGTGTTTCAGTACAACATATTTTCCTCTGGGCAGAAGACAGACTTCTGAACCACATAAGTCACTGCTTAAGAAGAAACAGAGAAGTATAAATGACTACACTGTAGAGTATGCACAAATGACACTTGAATTACCAAGGAGAAACATTTCAGGATACAATTAGGAATAAAGTACTATATGTAATAGGAATGAGGCTTGAAAACAGGTTGCATACATGTGCATGGGTATGGGTGTTCTCACCTCAATTCTTAGGTACCCATGCTTTTTGAATACCACATATCAGCATTTTGCTTGGGTGTGCATGCAGACACAGGCCTATCAGGTAAGAACAGTCCTCTAATTGGACCGTCCAGAGGGATAAAATAAGCAGAGACACTTAGCGCAGACAACTCTTCAAGTCACATGGTAAGACAGTGGTTGAGCAAGTAATACATCTTCACAAGGTTAAGCTCGCAGTTTACTCTGCACATAGGCTCTGCTGTTTCTAAGATTTAGCGTATCTCAGGAAAATTTGAGAGCTCTTTTCAGGGGAAAATGGAAGAGTTTGCACTTGTGGTTTTTTTTGTTTGTTTATTTGTTTGTTTTTGAAGAGTGCTAGAAAGATAGGAGACCTTTTAGAGTACTTTGACTGCTGGCTGAAAGAAACGGTATATTAAACTAACAATCTGTGGTCTATGATCATTTAGTTGTGTTTTTCTTTGCAGGTGGTGGCCAGGCAACATGGGTGACTGGAGTGCCTTAGGCAAACTCCTTGACAAGGTTCAAGCATATTCTACTGCTGGAGGGAAGGTGTGGCTGTCAGTCCTTTTCATTTTCCGAATCCTGCTACTGGGGACAGCAGTTGAGTCAGCCTGGGGTGATGAGCAGTCTGCCTTTCGTTGTAACACTCAGCAACCTGGTTGTGAAAATGTCTGCTATGACAAATCTTTCCCAATCTCTCATGTGCGTTTCTGGGTCCTGCAGATCATATTTGTGTCTGTTCCCACACTCTTGTACCTGGCTCATGTGTTCTACGTGATGCGAAAGGAAGAGAAACTGAACAAGAAAGAGGAGGAACTCAAAGTTGCCCAAACTGATGGTATCAATGTGGACATGCACTTGAAGCAGATTGAAATAAAGAAGTTCAAGTATGGCATTGAAGAGCATGGCAAGGTGAAAATGCGAGGGGGCTTGCTGCGAACCTACATCATCACTATCCTCTTCAAGTCTGTCTTTGAGGTAGCCTTCTTGCTGATCCAGTGGTACATCTATGGGTTCAGTTTGAGTGCTGTTTACACTTGTAAAAGAGATCCCTGCCCGCATCAGGTGGACTGCTTCCTTTCTCGTCCCACAGAGAAAACCATCTTCATCATCTTCATGCTGGTCGTGTCCTTGGTGTCTCTTGCCTTGAACATCATCGAACTCTTCTATGTCTTCTTCAAGGGTGTTAAGGATCGCGTGAAGGGAAAGAGCGATCCTTACCACACTACCACCAGCCCACTGAGCCCCTCCAAAGACTGTGGATCTCCAAAATATGCTTATTTCAATGGCTGCTCCTCCCCAACCGCTCCCCTCTCACCCATGTCTCCTCCTGGGTACAAGCTGGTTACCGGAGACAGGAACAATTCTTCCTGCCGCAATTACAACAAACAAGCAAGTGAGCAAAACTGGGCTAATTACAGTGCAGAACAAAATCGAATGGGGCAGGCAGGAAGCACCATCTCTAACTCCCACGCACAACCTTTTGATTTCGCTGATGACCACCAGAATTCTAAAAAGCTCGATGCTGGCCATGAACTACAGCCTCTAGCCATTGTGGACCAGCGGCCTTCCAGCAGAGCCAGCAGTCGTGCCAGCAGCCGACCTCGGCCTGATGACCTAGAGATCTAGGTCCAGTCTTGAGAGCATAAAGATTCCACTCAATTGTGGAGGAGAAAAAGGTGCTATAGAAAGTGCACCTTAGGTGTTCATTTTTTTCCAGTGGAGGTGGTACTCAATGGCCTTATCACGAGGCTTAGAAAACACAAAGACATTAGAATACCTGGTTCACTGGGGGTGTTAGGGATAGGCAGGTGGAGAGGGAAGGGATGAGGAAGGTACATGTTGGTATTTAATGTAGTTGATTCAAAGAACTTAAATTTTAAATAAAGGTTGCATTAGGTGATCCATAGTTAAGGGCTTTTTCTTCCCCACACACCCCTAAGAATACTTCTGTGTATGTGAAAGAGTGGGTGGGTGATATTTTTGGTTAAATACTTTTTTGTTTTACCAAGAAACTGAAATAACTTTGGCCAGGAGAAAATACTTCCTGAACATCCTACTTCTCTTTATCAAGAAGAAGACAGAGGATTGTCCTTATGTCCCTGCTAAAACATTCCATTGTTAAAATTTGCACTTTGAAGGTAAGCTTTCTAGGCCTGACCCTCCAGGTGTCAATGGACTTGTGCTACTATATTTTTTATTCTTGGTATCAGTTAAAAGTTCAGACACGGCCCACAGAAGAAGACTTGCCATGCATTTGCAAATCTCAGCCAGTTATACGTACATTCTTTTTTATGTCCACGTTATTATTACCATCACTTTGCATCATTCCTCAACTACTATTCACATTCATTTAATGATTTCTGTAGACATTTTAAAAGAACAGTTGGTGTATCACTTAACATTTTTTGAGTTAAAGTCAGGGAAGCAAGCCATGATCAGTGTTTAACAATCACTTGTATGTGAATGTGTGTGGAAGAGTGTGTTTTATTTGTCATGTATTGGTACAAGCAGATGCAGTATAAACTCACAAACACAGATTTGAAAATAATGCACACATGGTGTTCAAATTTGAACCTTTCTCATGGATTTTGTGGTGTGGGCCAATATGGTGTTTACATTATATAATTCCTGCTGTGCAAGTAAAGCACATTTTTTTTCCCCTAAAATGTTTTTTCCTCATGTGTCCTATTATGGATACTGGTTTTGTTAATTATGATTCTTTTTTTTTTCCTTTTTTCTTTTTTTAGAATATAGCAGTAATGCTATTGCTGAAATGAATGATTTTCTTTTTCTGAAATATAATCATTGATGCTTGAATTATAGAATTTTAGTACTGTAAACAGGCTTTAGTACTTAATGTGAGAGACTTAGAAAAAATGCTTAGAGTGGACTATTAAATGTGCCTAAAGGAATTTTGCAGTAACTGGTATTCTTGGTTTTGTCCTACTTATGCACATTAATTCAGAACTTTTATTCTATCATGAGTTTGACAGTCTTTTGGAGTAACCAGCAACTTTGATGTTTGCACTAAGATTTTATTTGGAATGCAAGAGAGGTTGAAAGAAGTTTCAATAGTACACATGTAACTAATTTATTTGAAATCTATCCTAAAGAAATCTACCAGTTTCTTCAAATGTCTTTTTAAAATTCATCACGGATGATTAGTGAAAATGCAGAGTATCATACTTTTCTTCTTGCATGTCAGCTACATAAGCAGTTTTGTACAATGAGAAATACTAATTTGTTTGACATTCCGTGTTAAACTACTGTCATGTTCAGCTTCATTGCATGTAATGTAGACCTAGTCCATCTGATCATGTGTTCTGGAGAGTGTTCTTTATTCAATAAAGTTTTAATTTAGTATAAAGATAGCCTTTATATCCCGTGTGATTTTTTTAAAACTTTTATTGCATCAATTCACAATTATCAAAGACATTTCCATTGGTTATGAGGATATGGGCAAATAAGATTCACAAGATTCCAGAGTCTTTAAAAGGACAATATTTATTATTAGCTAGATTCAGTGCAACATTGATTAACATATTTGGATATTTATTCAACAGAGAAGATAAAGTATTAGAGTGTTGAATTTGGAATATAAAATTAATGAGATGCATGATAGAGTCTAAAGTGAGTAATTTAGTAGATCCATACATGACAGAAGTAAGCATAAAAAGATGAGGATGCTAAAATTTTAAAGCTATAGGGCCTCCCAGATAGAATAAGAGCAGGGTTGGTTTGACTATGGTTATGCTGTGTGACAAAAGAATGAAATACATCTATGATTCTATTATCCCAAGACATTGTGAAAACACAGAAAATACGATTTTTTAAATTCTTAACACCCAAGGAAAATTGAACCATTCATGGGGACAAGAACAATTCTGGGCAACTGATCATATTGCTGCAATTTAAAATATAAAATGTATTATCACTTTAAAGTCACATTTCAACAAAGTTTTTTTTTTTTTTTTTTTTTTTTTTTTTTTTTTTTTTTTTCCCACACCATGTGGCATTTGGGATCTTAGTTTCCAGACCAGGGATCAAACCCATGCCCCCTGCAGTGGAAGCACGGAGTCTTAACCACTGACCGCCAGGGAAGTCCCGAAAGCTTTTTAACTTACTAAAATTGTTTACATGAACACATCACAAATCAAACTAGTAAATGCCTGGAACATAAAAATACTACTTGTTTAGAAATAACCTAGTTCAGTTCAGTGGATTTTTTTTTTAATTAATGAACAAATGGTACGGGATGTGTCTAAAGTCAAAGGATTGTCTATTAACCAGTTTCTGAGTCAATATAATTGGTAGTATCAACATTTCTTCAAGTATTACCATTTGGCTGAGAATCTGAAGGGAGAGGCAAGTTTTCTCTGTGCATGTATGTGTTTGCATTTACTATGGGGAATAGAGAAATGTGGTCTATTTGAATGTGTATGTGTATTTACAAATAGTTCATAAGGTACAGATGGACATATAATTAGACTACTGAATGTAGGTTTCTGATGTATGTGTGTGGATGTGGGAGGGCAAGTTACATCTTTAAAAAATAGTCCATCTTAAACATTTCCCAAACTTTAAAGCTTGTCACTATTTTTAAAAAAAAATCTAAGTATAT
The DNA here is from genome assembly GCF_026419965.1 of Kogia breviceps. Classification (NCBI taxonomy): domain Eukaryota; kingdom Metazoa; phylum Chordata; class Mammalia; order Artiodactyla; family Physeteridae; genus Kogia; species Kogia breviceps. The sequence continues at coordinate 52,384,662 of NC_081322.1, forward strand.
TATAAATATACAGTTTTAAGCTACAGTTTTAGTATACGAAATTGAAAATCAAACCTCAGGTCTCCCCATTCTCCAACAGAGGCATCAGAGAAGTCTAATTCCAGAGGAAATCACTGTTAAAAATTTGAGACACCAGCCATATATCAGACACTTTGTTAATGGTGATTATTAGAATGACCCCATAGTCCCCTGCTCCATGAAGCTTACAATGTGAAGCCTTCCAGAAGTTTTAAAAATGATGTTCCACTCTGTTTTGCTTACCTTAATTGGTTGCCTATTTTCCACAACTAAAAATTGAATTGAGCTGTGTTTTAAAATTATGAGAGAACTATGCAGTTTTATTCCACAAATATTTATTAGATACTCATTTTTGGCATAAAATTTCAGGTTTAAAAAATGGGAAGGGCTTCCCTGGTGGCACAGTGGTTGAGAGTCTGCCTGCCGATGCAGGGGACACGGGTTCGTGCCCCGGTCCGGGAAGATCCTACATGCCGCCGAGCGGCTGGGCCCGTGAGCCATGGCCGCTGAGCCTGCGCGTCCGGAGCGTGTGCTCTGCAACGGGAGAGGCCACAACACTGAGAGGCCCTCGTAGCGAAAAAAAAAAAAAAAAAGGGAAAATTTTGAATCTTCTAGAAGTAGTAGAACTTTCTGTTGTGGAAATGTTCTATTCTGTGCACTATGGTGGCCACTAGGTACGTGTGGCTATTGAAGCACATGAAATATGGCTAGTGAGTCTGAAGAAAAGGATTTTTTTTAAAATTAAATTTACTTATTTTTTATACAGCAGGTTCTGATTAGTCATCCATTTCATACATATCAGTGTATACATGCCAATCCCAGTCTCCCAGTTCATCATACCACCCCCCCCTCCCCCGCTTTCCCCCCTTGGTGTCCATACATTTGTTCTCTACATCTGTGTCTCTATTTCTGCCTTGCAAACAGGTTCATCTGTACCATTTTTCTAGATTCCACATATATGCGTTAATATATAATATTTGTTTTTCTCTTTCTGACTTCACTCTGTATGACAGTCTCTAGGTCCATCCACATCTCTACAAGTGACACAGTTTTGTTCCTTTTTATGGCTGAGTAATATTCCATTGCTTACATGTACCACATCTTCTTTATCCATTCCTCTGTCGATGGGCATTTAGGTTTCTTCCATGTCCTGGCTGTTGTAAATAGTGCTGTAGTGAACATTGGGGGTACATGTGTCTTTTTGAATTATGGTTTTCCCTGGGTATATGCCCAGTAGTGGGATTGCTGGGTCATATGGTAATTCTATTTTTAGTTTTTTGTTTGTTTTTTGCAGTACACGGGACTTTCACTATTGTGGCCTCTCCCGTTGCAGAACACAGGTTCTGGACGCGCAGGCTCAGTGGCCATGGCTCACGGGCCCAGCCGCTCCGCGGCATGTGGGATCCTCCCGGACCCAGGCATGAACCCGCGTCCCCTGCCTCAGCAGGCGGACTCTCAACCACTGCGCCACCAGGGAAGCCCTATTTTTAGTTTTTTAAGGAACCTTCGTACTGTTCTCCATAGGAGCTGAATCAATTTACATTCCCACCAACAGTGCAAGAGGGTTCCCTTTTCTCCACACCCTCTCCAGCATTTGTTGTTTGTAGATTTTCTGATGATGCCCATTCTAACTGGTGTGACGTGATACCTCACTGTAGGTTTTTTTTTTTTTTTTTTGTGGTACGCAGGCCTCTCACTGTTGTGGCCTCTCCCGTTGCAGAGCACAGGCTCCGGACGCACAGGCTCAGCGGCCATGGCTCACGGACCCAGCTGCTCCGTGGCATGCGGGATCTTCCCGGACCGGTGCACGAACCCGTGTCCCCTGCATCGGCAGGCGGATTCTCAATCGCTGCGCCACCAGGGAAGCCCCTCACTGTAGTTTTGATTTGCATTTCTCTAATAATCAGTGACATTGAGCAGCTTTTCATGTGCCTCTTGGCCATCTATATGTCTTTGGAGAAATGTCTATTTAGGCCTTCTGCCCGTTTTTTGATCGGTTTGTTTTTTTAATATTGAGTTGCGTGAGCTGTTTATATATTTTGGAGATTAATCCTTTGATTCATTTGCAAATATTTTCTCCTATTCTGAGGGTTGTTTGGAGAAGGATTATTTTAATTTTAATTTAAATAGCTGTATGTGGCTAATGGCTATTGAATTGGGAGGTGAAGTTCTAGAATCTGCTGGGGAAAAAATAATCAATATTGGGTGGAAATGGGGAAGAGGATGGTCATGTTAGAAACAGGGAGGAGAAACTTCAGGGTCATTTTTATAATCTTATAATAGTGTTTCTTACTATGTAAACAATAGGAAACTTATTTAAGCAAAGCCTCTGCTTTTACATGAAATTACCTAGTCTTGTTAGATAATCATATATTTTATATTACCATCGTTTTACTTCAGAATTTCATGCACAAACTTATGCTACCTATTATTAAAAGCGGTAGGATTGTCTAAAGTCCTTAAATATTGGGAAGAAGTCTAGTGAACTTTTGGTTCAGTGCATTATCATCCTAGACCCTGTGGGTCCTAATGAAGCTTCTAGGCCATGGGCTGTTCTTTCACCTTATTTTGAGAAACTTGCTGAACCACTACCTGCCCAGGGTGCTAGGTCCTTGCCCACACACATGCCTCTCCTAAAAATTCCAAACTTCAAATTCCAACATGCCAAAACATCTGTGCTTTGTACTTGGAGGGAGAGCAAAATAATGAAGTTGGGGGCTTATTAAAGTCTTAAAGTGGGTTATTTTTATAAACAGCTCACCAAAAGTATAGAAACATGTTTATAATCTTTACTGGCTCCAAGATTCTGTTTTTACCTTTTCTGGTTGGGCAAATATAGCTAAGCCCTTGGCATGTCAGTATTTGCAGCTGGCAATTTTCAGAACTCAAGAGCAGACGTGGAACTTTGCTTCAAGGAAAGTAGGGTAACAAGAATACCACATAAAGAAGAAAGCAAATTTGGAGGAAAATTTTTGCATTTGTTTCCTGGTCTTCAAAGTGTTGAAATTTTAAGTCAGATTATTTCTTCTGGTCTCCGGATGTTTCTCTCAAATGACCCAATGCTTATTTGGGCTGTGACGTGTAGAGTAATTTCAATGCCCACACACTTTCCTGTTGAATATAAAATCTGTCTCAAGAGACACCCACTTTAGAAAGCCAACCCTGGTCTCAGGTCTTATTTAATGTAATGAGCCATCTGTCCGTACAAGACATGGAGTGAAATGGAGCCTGGGGGGGGTGGTATTTGTGCTGGAATCTCTTAGTCAGTTACTTTTTACAAAACTGTTCATCAGAATTAGTATAGACAGTAAGAGAGCTTTTAGTTGCTATGGTAGAAGAAAGCATGAGGGTTATTTTATTTTAAAAGTAAATGGAGAGAAATGTAAGACTGCCTTCTGCTTTGAGAAGCTTGGGTCAGTTATATATTTCATATATTCAGGTATATTTATTAATTCTGAACACAGTTAACTAATTTAGAAACCCTTCCCTGAAAAAATTTAAACTAACCTTAAGCCTGTGAGAAAACAACTTCAATTGAGGTTAACTCAAAGAACTCTGGAGGGTAAAGGGTAAAAGTTTGAGATTCTTTAAAACACTACTTGAAGCGTCAACTCCACCCAGAGTCCTAGAGTATAAATTGGCCATTGCTTTTGAAGACTTTGATGTGATGGCGGCTCACATTCAAGTTTTTCTCAACTCAGAGCAACTGGAATTAAATTGACCTTTATAATTCGCTAACATACTAATTTCTAATCATTCAAGCTACTACCTATATAAAGACATTTTCAAAGGTAGACACAACCAGAGAGCTAGTTAAAGAAAATGTTTATTCTGAGACAATTTTTCATATTTTAGCCAAGCTTGTCAATAACTGCCTTTCCTTGGGCAGGTTAATTCAAAAATATTTGGGGGAACCATGAGTTTCAAATTTCAGTCAGACTGAGTAATTTGGAAGTTAAATGTAACTATATCCAGCATCCTGTCATTTATAATTCAAGGTAAATATAAAACTATAATAGATATTTTCCTATTATATTATTTCTGTACACTTGAAATATCATATAATTTATAATTTTATAATTCATAATTTGTAAAATAAAAATGACAGCAAATGCAATAAATTATAATGTTATTGAAGTTATTTCTTTCAGTTTAGAACTTTCAATCATATTTCTTCTCCATTTTCACATTCTTTATTTCTTCAGTCTAATCTCTCACTAGAATTTTCTGACTTGTGATAGCTTAAAATATAATATATACATTCTATTCCTCTCAGGTTTTGTTCATAGCTGGAGTTTCAATTATGGAATTTGTTTCCCACCATGAATCTACAGTAGAAGTTAAAACAATTTCAGTGATATAAAGCTTCCACCAAATTTCTTTCTTTCTTTTTCTTACACACATTTAGAACAATTTTGTTGTTGGGTTTTGTTTGTTGATTTTTTGTATCAAATACTTCCTTTTGCCATATATACCTTATACTTTGTTCCTTTAAATATTTACCTTTTAACAAACTAGTGCAAGTTAAACATTTAGATAGTAACTCTGGAACAATCTAGCAAAAGTTTAACATTTGTAATTAAAGAGTATCATCAGAAACCATCAAAAAATGTGTTTACTTTTCATTTTTACTCTCATCCTCACTTGTCTGGAGGACTTGCAACACTTTATGATTAAAGAGTGTAAGAGCTGTAGGTGATGGTTATCCAAAATTCCAAATGTGGCAAATGTGGGAACCAGGCTACCATTTGGCATTTGACCAGTCTTTTTAGTCAGCATTATAGCCAAACTCTGCCTCTAAACTGATGATTCTACGTGATAAATAGCTATTATGTGTGAGAGAAAAAGAGCTAAAAAAGCTATAATGTGTTATAAGTAACATCAAATTAGAGAAAGATTTTTGTGTGGGAATATGTTCATATGAAAGTATTCTAATCTTGTAAGATAAAGAAGAGTAGTTCTAAGAAAAAAAAAGGGTAGTTAGTTGACTAAGGAATTTACTGCTTTTTTGTTTGTTTACAGCAGCATTTTAGCTTTGGAAATAAATTATTAAAACAAAATTTCACTCTTTAAATTTGTTATGAATCAGTCTACAATAGTGCTAACCCCATAGTTTGTGATGACAAAAATAATCTGATTGGTTCAGGTATTTAGACAGACTTTTGTTTTTCTTTCAAAATATATTTTGAACAATCCTCTCAATTTGTGGTTAGATGCAAGATGACCTTTAAAAAGCAGGCACTGTTTTTAAAAGCCACATTACATTAAAGCTGCAAATGTTTTCAAGAATTAGAAACATGAATGTCTTAAGATTTTCCAAAATTCCCAGGACTTCTGGGGAATTTCCAATATTTGTGAGACATAAACTCTGTTGTCTCTTAGAAAGTATTCACAAAACTTGGATAATCAATAAAAATGTGCTCTGTGGTGAAATGATATGTCAAGCAAAAATGATGTAAGTGGAACTAGATGAGAAATTTATAAGAAAAGGGTGTCTGAAAAAATTCTTACCACATTAAATAAGATTTGGTCTTGTGTTCATCCTTGCACGCTACACATTTTTAAAAGATGCTGCTTTAAACAAGACTTCTGCCCTTTCTTGTTATTTTTAGTATCTCCTCAAACCATAAATACAACCATGTGTCAGGGCAAAGCTGTATTGATGGTTTGGATGTGGAGTACTCACTTTTATTCTTACCATTCAGTTCCATTTATAGCAAGTAATGTGTATTTTTCATCAATGATCAGATTTTGCATATTTTCAATTGTTTGTTGGCCAGAGGTTTGAGGAGTAGAATACTCTTCCTCTCACCTTCTTCACTGCCTATAATTTCAAACATGAATTTTTTGAGAGTTTATCTAGAAATACTTTTTTTAAAAAATTTACATTTATAGTTCTAGGAACATTTAAAGTTGGCAGAAGCACAGGTAAACTGAAACTGACTATTTGGGGAAGTGTTTGTCATTTATTTACCATGTGACCTTGAACAAGATATATAACCTCTGAGCCTCAGTCCCCCAACTCTAAAGAAAATAGAAATTCATTCCTGCAACGTTATTGTGATGATTAAATGAGATGTGAGTGACCGTGTATAGGACAGTCCTTGATAAATGGGTGGCATTAACTAATGGCTACAATTTCTTTCAAAGGAAATGAACAAAGGGAAAAGTACTATGGCTAGGAAAAAATAATCCAGTGTGGTCAAATTCTGAGTGTCAAAATATTACCTCTCTGTTTTCTACTTCTGTAAAAAACTGTAATAAGTAAAACACTGATAGGACAATTTGTGTAATCAGAAGCCATTGAAAAACAAACCTTAGTGTCTGACACCACGTTTGGTGATATACATGAGGTCTAGAAAATTAAGACCATTACAAATATGAAAAGAACACAAGGTGAGAATACTTTAAATAAATTCAGTTCTTACAGTAGATAGGGACACATGGTCACTTTCAAAACTCTGAGAATTTGATGAATAAATATTAACCTTATAAAGAATAAGGGTCAGGGGCTTCCCTGGTGGCGCAGTGGTTGATAGTCTGCCTGCCGATGCAGGGGACACGGGTTCGTCCCCCGGTCCGGGAAGATCCCACGTGCCGCGGAGCGGCTGTGCCCGTGCGCCATGGCCGTTGAGCCTGTGCTCCACAGCGGGAGAGGCCACAACAGTGAGAGGCCCGCGTACCACAAAAAAAAAAAAAAAAAAAATTAAAAAAAAAAAAAAAAAAAAAGAATAAGGGTCAGAAAGTGTCCCCACCATAAGACAGCTAAAAGGAGTAGTATTAACATAAAGGAAAAGAATGGAGAGGAGAGACAGCATGAATTTCCAGTTTAGAAATCTTTAATGACTCCTTTTGTCTTTGTGGAAATAATGACTGCAATCCTTCAGTCTGCCTCTAAGCAGACTGGATCTGCTGGATCTTACTTTTTTGCAGTCTCATCGCTCTTCATAGCCCTCTGTCACAGCTGTTCTCAACTTTTCCTAGTACCTCCAAATCTCTCAGTTTCTTCCTACCTGTGGTCCTTGCACAAACGGTTCCTTCTGCCTGAGTCACACTCCTTCTTCTCTTTGTTGACCTAAAGCTAATAGACCGCCAGTTATTTCTCCAGCAAACATAGGTTTATTGGGGATCAGCAGAGAATTGCGATTCAGGGTCTGCAACCACAGGGAGCCACAGGCAAGGCCCACACAGCAAGGGAAGGAGGATGCTTTTATAGAGGGGCAAGGAAGCTGGGAGGGCTGTAGAAAACAAAGAGTCCGTGGCTTTTCCTTGGTTGAGTTGTCATCAGGAAAGAAGAGGAGCCTTTCCTCTTCCTGTGGGGCTCTGCTATTGGAGCTGGGTGTGAGAGTCTTCTGACATTATATTTAATTGAGGTTTCTGTTTATTAATTTCTTACATCTTTCACTTAGCTAACTACTACTCACCCTTCAATTCTCAGCTGAAATGTTGCTTCCTCCTGGGACCTTTCTCTGATTTCCTGGGGCTGCCCATTTTATACTCCCATGGCACCTTGCTCTCTTCTTTACAATGTGGGCTGAATGGTTTAGTGTTTGACTTCCCTGATACAGATCTTCCTTGGCTTAAGATGGGGTTACGTCTTGATAAACTCATTGTAAGTAAAAGTGTATTTAATATACTTAACCTACTGAAAATCATAGCTTAACCTAGCCTAACTTAAACATGCTCAGAACAACCTAGCCTAACTTAAACATGCTCAGAACACTTAACGTTAGCCTAGAGTTGGGCAAAGTCATCTTTACACAAAATCAATTAAAGATAAAGTGTTGAATACTTCACATAATTTATTGATTACTGTAATGAAAGTGAAAAACAGAATGTCTGTATGGGTACAGAATGGTTGAAATGTATTGGTTGTTTACCCTCGTGATTGCATGGCTGACTGCAGCTGCCCGGCATCATGAGGGAGCATCGTCCTGCTATCACTCACTTGGAAAAGATCAAAATTCAAATTCTGAAGCATGGTTTCTACTGAACGCATACCATGAAGTAAAACAATCATAACTCCAACCATAGTGAGTCAGGGACTCACTATGAAAACAGGAGCCTTTGTTTTTCTTTTTCTCTGCAGTATTGTTAGTGCCTAGTGTTTTGTCTGGCAAAGTAATAATATATCGACGGCTAATTAATGAATGCAATTGTAGCAGATACAATTCTCTGGCTCTAAGTCAGGTATACCTCCATTAAGGAAATAGACATATAGGTTGAAACTAGCCATCCACATCAAATTCTTCCCCCATTTTCTACGCTCATCAAACTACCTCCTCTGTATATTCATATACACTTTTCTGCACAACAAACCTGAGAGATAATTATTATCTTCTTTTTACAGATGTGTAAACTGAGGTTAAGAAACTTGACCGAAGTCAGTAGCAGTAAGTGGCCCAGTTAAGTTCTGCAATCATATCTGCATCCTTGCCTACTCTGCTCTCCCAAATGCCCTTGGTGAGGGGACGAGGTGAGGCTCTGGGCCAATATCTACATCTATTTCTAATAATAAATGTATGCAGTGGTTTCCTAGTTTTTACATCTGCCTCATATTTGGAAAAAACATCAGGTCTCAATTTCAGAAATAGATCAGCTCTTGGTATGCTGATATTTGAGCTATAAAAATTTAGAACCATACCGTGGCCTACAGTGATTTCACTAAGACATTGCTGTTGTGTGACACCCCTCTGTGGATAGTCAAGACCAACTTTAGAGAATGGCTCTATATCCATCTGGTGGCGTCAGTTGCAAATTCTCCTTCCTTTTTTCCTTCCTTCTTTTCCTCCTTCTTTCCTTCCTTCCTTGCTCTGTTGCTGCTCCTGTTACTGTTGATTCTTCCTCCTCCTCTTCCTCTTCCTCCTCTTCTTTTCCCTCTCCTTCTTCTTTAGTTATAAAAGCAACATCTTTTCATCACAAAAATGCAAAGGCAGAAGTATGTAAAAAAGTGAAGTCCCCTTCCAACCCACCCCCTAAAGAGAATCAAATTATACACAGGTATACATATAGCTTGTGAATTATTTTATTTATTCTTTACAATAAACTTCCATGTCAAAGTATGTGGACCTACCTCATTTTTAATGGTTATATAATATTCCACAAGGATGAATAGTCAGTACTGTATTTAATTATTCCTCTATTGTTGGGCGTTTCAGTTTTTTCCCAATTCGCCATTATTACAAATAATACTGCAATACTTGTATGCATATTTTAGCCATGTTTTTAAAATTGAAAGAAGAAACTTTAGTAGGCAGAATGCTCTTTTTTCCCTAAATAACATATCTCAAATATTTCACTACGTTCCATGATCAGCATGCGGTTATTAACATTACTGACATTGTGTTAGACTCATGACAGAAAATGTCTTGATCATGATGGCAATTTTTGGTTCAGTATAATATGAGGCATTACCTTCCAGAATCTCCAAGAATTTTGCTAAGGGAAGATCAGTAGCTCTGCCAGAGATCTTTATTTCATCTTCACCCAGCAATTCCTTTTCACTTTCTGCCTAGCTAGCTGCTTGATACAAAGATCTATAACTAAGGGAAAAGATAAATTTCAATATGGCATACTATAACACTATGAAGATCAAGGAACAGCTCAGACTGCCAAACTTCTATGTCATTCTTTCCTAATAAACACACAGTGTAAAGTTATTTACACTGCAAGCAGAGCACACACCTTTTCCAAATTATATTTAACAAAATAATAAAAGTAGTGAGTATTTATTAGAGAAAATTTGAGAGAAATTTAAAAGTTAACAAAAAACAGGAAAGAACAAAATCATTTAATCTCAACATCCAAAGGAAAGAATGACTAAATAGATTTTATTTTGAATCTATGAAAAAGTTAGCCTTTAATTTGAAAATATTAGTGACCATTTTTATATTAAAATCTACATCCTTTAATTTTTTTAGACTTAACCTTAAAACATAAACATTTTTGCATTAATAGAATCTTTTACAATGTCATTAAGCATTTGAATCATTATTTATCTAATCATCTTGTACTGTTGAACATGTAACTTATTTTCAACTTTTTACTGTGATAAGCAACATTTAATGAACAATTTATTTTTTTAATAAGATTTGTTTCTTTAGGATAAACTCTAAGAATTAGAGTCAAAGATTTGAATATTTTAGAGACATTTTTGAACTGAGTGAGAACTATATTTGGTACATTTTTATTGCTGTTTTGGTAGGTAAAAATTCTCATTTACTTTACAATTACATTAATTAATAGTGACAAGAATAATATAGATATTTATGTAGATATGCCTATGGTACTTTTCTCATATGAAATGACTATTTATGACCTTAGCCTTTTGCTATTCTGTGATCTTAGTATATTTTTTTTTTTTTTTTTTTTTTGCTGTATGCGGGCCTCTCACTGCTGTGGCCTCTCCCGTTGCGGAGCACAGGCTCCGGACGCGCAGGCTCAGCGGCCATGGCTCACGGGCTTAGTTGCTCCGCGGCATGTGGGATCTTCCCGGACCAGGGCACGAATCCGTGTCTCCTGCATCGGCAGGCGGATTCTCAACCACTGCGCCACCAGGGAAGCCCGATCTTAGTATTTTTAAGAGCTTTTTTTAATAATAAAATGTTTGACCACTTGTCTTTTTTTGCTATGGCTGTTTTCCTAGCTTATATGATTTTAACCCTTAAAACATTTGTATGTTTTGGGGATGAAATTTTTTAGACTTTGTATAGTAAAAATTTTGATTTTTACTTTCAAGATTAGAAAACCCTATCTCTTACCTAGGTATGTTTTACCTTGATATTTAACCACAATTTTATTTTAGCTGTTCATTTTATGCTTTTTATTTTACGTTTGACTTTTTACTACTCTTGTATTTTTGGAGTAGAACCTATGTTAAGGAATCTATTGATTTTTTTTTCTAAGTAGTTGACCGATTGCCTCTACACCATTTTCTTTTTAAAAAGCATCCTTTATTAAGATGAAAACTATGGTTAGTCCCACGATAAAATATTCTGCATATAAGGACAACAAATCGAAAGATGAATAACATATTTACCAAATTCTCAGGCACCAAGAGCAAGGGAAGGGGTGAAGTCAGAGTGTATACAGGGAGATCCCTACCTGGGCAGGTGAAGAGGGGTTTGTGCAGGAAGGTGAGTACTCCTATAGAAAGATCAGCTATGGGATGGGAAGAGTCAACTCGGACACTGTGGAGCTTGGAGAGAGCTCTGCTGTCTATCAGCTGAGGGAGATGAACCAGATGCTGCCGTTCTCACACCATGTTCCACAGACATTTCAGGGACTCTCCCGGGAAAGGGTCAAGAGCTAGGAGTTTGTAGCTCTCTTCTCTCTCTTCCTTCAGCAAAACACTCTGCTTTGTTTCAATGTGAGATTTATTTGAAGAAATGATTCCAGTGTTTTTTTAGAAAAACTTTTTTACAAAAATTTTCAAAACTACTAGAAAGTAGCAAAAATCGTATAATGAATCCCCATACTTTCCCAATGATTATTTTGTCTTTCTTATTTCATTTCTCCTTCACTCTTTTTTTCTTTTTTAAATCTTGAATATTTTAAAACAAATCCCAGGCATCTGGTCATTTCACCTGTAAATAATCGAGTATGCTTTTCTACCTGAGAAAGACACCTCCTTTTTTCAAAATATAATTACCATGCCTTTATCACATGTAACAAAATTTAAAATAATTTCTTAATATTGACTAGTACTCAGTCCGTAGCTCACGGTTGTCTTTTTACAATTGATTTCTTTGCATTTGAGATAAAACAAAGTCCATATGTTGCATTTTGTTGTGTCTCTTCAGTTTCTGTCTCTTCCCAACTTTCTATGACATTGAACATTTTGGCCAACACAGTTTTTTAAACTGCCCATCTGTTTCTAATTGATTTGATGCTTCCCATATTATATTATAATTTACATATAATAGAGTCAGTTCTGGTCCATCAAATCTGTTTTATTGAACTGTGTCTAGTGTTGTGTTATAATGGCATAAAAGTTATTTTAATTTCAGAATAGGTTTTATTATCTAGGACCTTTTAGAGCTCAGTCTACTATTTCACAATCTATTTTTATTAAATGTTCTTACCTACTTATTCTTCTATATGTTACCTTAGATCCTTAAACTTTCTGAAAACAAAAAAGGTGTTTTTAAATCCAGAGTTTGGGGCAGAGGCTCTTAACAGACATAAAACTTGACATAAATGAATAATTTCTGGAGTTATCTATTATTTTCAACTTTTATCCACATAAATATTTTCTGGTACCAAATCTAGAAACCACATCTACTCAATACCTTTATTTAGTTCAAAGGGTAATGTTGAGGAAAGAAATTATTTCCTAGTAAACCAACTGAACTTAATGCAAAAGAAAAGAAATGCCATGAAGGAGAATTGGGCTTGCTGTGGTTTAAACAACAGATGAAGACACTTTTCTCTGCTGGATTGAATCCAGGGGGAAAATGAGATGGGAAGCTAGAGATAATAATGTTTATGAAATCAAGGTAAGAGTTTAAAAAAATTTTATTGATTTAATAATCTTGATCAAGAAGGAGCAGAATAGGAATGAAAGGCAAGGAGTTAAGCATAAGCATTTTCACTCATGCTTAAAAAATTATTTTCTTTGAGATCCAGCCCCCCATTGCAGAGAGAACTTTAGATGACCAATTATTTTCATTTTATCCTCTGTCTTGGCATGCTAAGTCCACAATTTATTGCTACGTTTACATACTGTGAGGATGAAATCTCAAGCTTTTGCAACTTGTTTAACTTGTTTGTAGGATGAAATCTGATTGATTTTGACATCTATGGTTGCTTAGGGATGACTGGCTGATTTCTCAAATTAAGGTAGGACACTGTATTAAGGTGAAAGGCAATTAAAGATAAATTAGCTAGATTTTCTGAGGATATCAAAATGTGGGACACCGAAGCATGGGCCTCAAAAACACAACTGACCCTTTTCTTCCTGGCAAACGTCCTGCATGTTAGGCCAGCAGAATGACCAAGACTAACATGGGACATCAGATAATTTCTGCAGTTGCTTTTGCAGCAAAGAATGAGAATTCACTGGATTGGGTCATATTAGGAAAGCTAGCACCTGTCATTTTAGTCAGATGCCGACAAAGGCTTGTGTTTTCTCATATTTTAATTTGACAGGTATTGGCATCTCTCACAAATCACAAATGTGGTTGTACAATTTTCTTCTTGGCATGATGGATTGAATACCATCTCCCCATTCTACTTACTGGCCCAGAACCAACAAAATACCTGGAATATGGTACCTCTTGACATTTTGTGGGGGAAAGAAGTTAGGTTTTATCTCTTTTCTTCTCCTTATTTTACCTTTCACATTCTCTTTTTAACAATGTCATTGAGTTTTACTCAGACACGATTCCATCTTGTACTTTAACTATTAATCCTCAGTTTAAGAAAAGTCCCTGGATGTCTGGTGGATTGAGGTGCAGGCCCAGACAGAGGTCATATTGTAAAAGGAAGCAAGGAGCCTTCTGGAAAAGAAATTATCCTAAGAGTGCCAACACAGCCCTGAAAATGTCAGGCTCTCTTCCAACTCCCTGTTGCTGCATATGTGATTCACATTGTCTGCAGCATATTTCTTCACCTAACTAACCCTTTCCCATCTTTCACAACCTATCTTGGTCATCATATCTTTTCTCATTAGCCCTTCCAGTCTAGGTTAAGTACTTTTACCCTGTGCTTCTATAGTCATATAATCCTCTCTGTCATAGCATTTATTATACTATGTTGTAATTGTCTATTTTTGTCCCCTACCTTTTCTCCTAGAATGTCAACTTATTGATGACAGGAACTGGATTTATATTCACTGTTGCTCACCAGTCCTCCCCATCACATGTTGCATGCATAATAACTTCTCAGAATAAATAGAGTTCTATTTAAGGATATTATCTCAGGAAGAGAAAAAAGGGACAGTGATTCTGAGTGAAGGAATGTGTCTGTCACTGAGGCAATCTTTTGGCCCAGTTTCCATGGATTCATTACTTTGTCCTGAGAGAAGTGTTAGGGAATAAAAACTGAGAGGAGTGTTTTATTAAAACTCCTGTAAGATGCAAGGAGCTCATGGCAGCAGTGCTTTAAGATATACATAACTGAATATAATACATTCTTTTCACTCTCCTGATCGCCAGTAGGAGCAGGGACAGCATCTAAGTATCAGAATCCTTAGCATCTGGTGACCAAAGTGATCCAAATAGAAAAGATGGCAAATCTTCCACCACCATAGTACCAGATAGTTTTGTTTCTGAGCACATGGGAGACAAATTGGTAACTTTCTATTCATCGCCCTTGTTCTTTGTTTCTTTTCTGCTTCCCATTTTTCTATCTTCTCTAGTATTAACTGAGCCTTTTTTTTTTTTTTGTGGTACGCGGGCCTCTCACTCCTGTGGCCTCTCCCGTTGTGGAGCACAGGCTCCAGATGCACAGGCTCAGCAGCCATGGCTCACAGGCCCAGCCGCTCCGCAGCATGTGGGATCCTCCTGGACCAGGGCACATACCCACGTCCCCTGCATTGGCAGGTGGACTCTCAACCACTGCGTCACCAAGGAAGCCCTAACTGAGCCTTTTATGATTCCTTTTGCTCCCTTCTCTTAATATAACAATTATACTTCTTAAAAAAATTTTAGTGGTTACCCTAGAGCTTGCAATATACATTTACAACAAATCTTAAAACATCTTCAAGTAACACTATAATGCTTCATGGACAGTGCAGGTACCTTATAACAGAGTATTCTCAAGTCACCTCTCCCACTCTTATAACATTGATGTCATTCATCTTACTTATTTAAAAACTATAATTGCCAAATACATTGTTGCTGTTATTACTTTAAAATAGTTGTCTATTAGCTAGATTAAGAATAAGAAAAATAAAATATTTTTATTTTACTTTCATTTATTCCTTCTCTGACCCTTCTCTTTACGTAGTGCCTGGTATTAGGTCCGTGCTGAATGATAATAACCCAAGATTATAACATAGTTTTGAAGGTAGAGAGGGAGAAGAAAGGTAAATGGTGGTTTAAGCACACTAATTGCTTCACTTTTCACAGCTGGGAATAAATACATAAAGAAACAGGGCTCTATGATTTAAAGTTATAATGGAGAATTCCCTTGTAGTCCAGTGGTTAGGACTCTGCGCTCTCACTGCTGAGGGCCAGGTTGAATCCCTGGTCAGGGAACTAAGATCCCACAAGCCAGGTGATGTGGTCAAAAAATTTTAAAAATATTTTTAAAAAGTTATAATGGAACCACTGGAAGAACTAAAAACAGAATATATGTATGATCATGACATCCACAGAATGGACTTACGGTGTTGGAGTCTTTCTATACTCTAGGTTTTGTTGGAATACTTTTCTATGTATATATACGACTAATAATTATACTTACTATTATTTAATAAAATGGATAGCTGCTAGAAAATTATATTCAGAAAATATTTATGCATGTGGGAGAAGATTTAGCTACAAATATGTTTCGTGTCAGGGTTGGTTATTATACTGAAATATCAATAACCTGAATATGCTTACAGAATTGGTTAAATAACTCTACAATGAAATTCCACTCAGCCATTAAAATGGTATAACTATAATGATATGACAAAATGTTTACAATATACCAAGGGAAAAAAGCAGGTTAAAATATCAATTTGTCTAGTATGGTTCCTTTAAAAAATATACATGGTTTTAAAAACATGAAATGTTCGTAACCTATTGGTGGGATTATTGTGTGTGTGTGGTTTCTTTTAAGGAGTAACTGTACCAAGTACAGTATTTATTTATTTACTTAATATTTATGTATTTATTTATTTATTTGGCTGCTCCTGGTCTTAGTCGCTGCATTTGGGAACTTTGTTGCCACATGCAGGATCTTCACTTGCGTCATGCCAAGTTGCGACATGCATGTGGGATCTAGTCCCCTGACCAGGGATCGAACCCGGGCCCCCCTGCATTGGGAGAGCAGAGTCTTAGCCACTGGACCACCATGGAAGTCCCAGGGATTGTTGTGTTTTTAAATATTAAGTCTTTTTTTCTCAAACATTATTTTACAATGACAATATATTAATCCTGTAATAAGAAATATTGTTAATTTTACATTGTAACATTTATTTTGAAATAATTAAAACTTCAGAAAAGTTGCAAAAATAGTACAATGAATTTCAATAGACCTCTCATCCCAATTCACCAATTGTTTAACACTTGCCATGTTTACCATTTTCTCTGTGTGTATATATACACACACGAACACATTTATATGGTGTGTTTGTGTATTTTTTTCTGAACCATGTAATAGTAGATTATCATCATGCCCCCTTACCACTGAATTATCAGTTGTGCACTGCCTAAAAACAAGAATATTTCTTACATAGCAATAGTATCACATTATGTCAGGGAATATATGCTATCAGCATAACTCATCACTGATAATGTTAACCTTGAATCACTTGGTTAGTATTGTGTCAACCAGGTCTCTACACTGTAAGTTACTATATTTCCCTTTCCATACTCTGTTGCTTGGAGGTGAGTCATTAAATCCAGCCCACACTCAAGGAGAGAGATTAACCTCCATCTCCTAGAGAAGAATATCTACATATTATTTGTAATTCTTCTATGAGGGGGAATTCTTCTACTCCCTCTTTTATTTATTCATTCAATTATTTATCTGTATCAGTATGAACTCCTGCATGTTTATTTTATACTTTGGATTATGATCCAATAGTATGGTATTTATTGTGCTGCCCAAATTGTTCTAGCTTTGGTTAATGGGAGATTTTTCAGATAGGCTCCAATGTACTTTTCTATCCTAACATCTTCTATCCTCTTGTCTTTTGAGCATTTATTTACTTTCTTATGTTAAAGGTGCTCCATGTTCATATTGTATTTCCTCTGCCCCAGTCCTAGAAAAGCCATTTCTCTTTCTATTGAGTATGATATTAGAAACCAAGAACGGGGTGCAGGTGTCTAGGGTACTATTGGTGTAGCCTTGCTTCTAGTGAGCAGTGATGGGGAATATATAAATGTATATTAATCAGTGTATTCACATAGTCTATAATCATCTGTTTATTATCTATTTATCTGTAAAACTAAACATGGGTTCATATTGATGTCTGAACTCTAACCTGGTATCACGTGGTTCATTCTAGGCTTTTCCAGTTGATAGTAATTTCTTTCTCTGACAGTGAGAAGAAATCTGGCTCTCATAATCTAACATTAATCTACCTATTTGTTCATCCCTAGTATAGACCTACTTTCAGAATTGTTAAACTATACTCTAGTGAGAAACAAATTTGCGAACTAGGGTACAATGTTTAAGCACAGTTCTTTTGTCTTTAGCCTTACAGTTTCTGGGCAAAATATTGTTTTCCAAAGTTATTTAGGTAGCTCCTTTTACTGTACTTAATTCAGAGAGGTTATGTCCTACATTTGTATTACAGTTAAATTCATTTGTCACAGTCTGAATTTGATCATCAAATTGTCCCAAATTTGGCCCGTGGTTCCCCTTCAAGCTGACTTCTGTGTTCTTATATATCTTTGTAATCTTCTGAGCACTTCTTTACTTTCTCGCACCAAAAGATGTTCAAGGCTCATATTTAACTTTGCCTATACCAGCCCCAGAATCAGTCATTACTTCAAGTAGTCCTGGGGATATCATTGCTTTAGAATCTTTTAGTGGATAGATTTGTACATGGGCCATGTGTATATATGTGTGTGTATCTAATAGTCATTTTGAATTTAAAATGATAAAGGGAGAACCACAGAAATTAGCTGTTAATGTGCTTGGAAATGTAACACCATCTCCTTCACAAACATCTTCTTTATCGTTTTCTAGTTAAACATGTTTTCCCTCCAGAGCTACTATTCAGCATAAACTATTATATTTTTCTTTCCAATCCTTTTGATTATTTTTTGTTGACATTTCTGAGACGGTGTTGTTATCTACCTTTTTTTTCTTCCTTAAAAATAAGTTCTTACAACTTGTATGGAAAAGTACATTCAATTATTTTAAAATCTACTTAAAAACAAATTTTGGAACATGTATAATTTAGGGAATTTTATACTTTATAATCATAAAATGTGCTACTTTATAAATGCTGAAAATTTTAACTTGAGGGAAGAATATTACCCCGAATATATATTCAAATTTTATAACTGGGGTTTTTTAGACAATTTTGGTACTGTACGTCAAGTTCAAATGACCTCATCAATGATCTTCTTCCGAAATAGATACATTATTTGCAAATGATAAATGAAAGATTTGGGAGAGGGGGGAAAAATATTCTCACTCTCAGTTGTTATCTCACAGCCATTTGAACTAGGCAGTTGTTTACGCTAATCTTGAAAACGCAGTAAAATTCTGGAACTGTTGTCTAGGGGTAAACTTTTCCACTATCAATTTGAAAACTCAAGACGTTTTAATATCAATACTCTATCATCTCACTATAGAGTAAATATTTAAATCTTGCTTCTGTTTAATAACTTACATAATTAGGTTCTTGTGGAAATATCATTAAATTTCAACCATACCTTGTAACATGAAATTAATCACTGAAAAACTTACAGTACTTTTTTCTGTCATAAAAATTTAGGTTGGACACTAAACATAATATGAAAACTTGAACAAGTATCCAGTGCCTCTTTAATTTCTCAGGTAATCCGAATAAGGTAAAATTTGGGATATTAATATTGGTTTGTGATGATTAAAGATTTAATAATAGAACAACATTGCAACTGGATATACGTAGACAATTTTATGAGACAAATGAGTTAATTTAAGAGATAAATTTTGTGTTTTTACAATATTTTTACTGTAATTATAATATATTTTATTTATATTATAAATATAAATAGAGGGGAAGATCTCTTAGGTCATTTAGAGCAGAGGTCCCCAACATTTTTTGGCACCAGGGACCAGTTTTGTGGAGGACAATTTTTCCACGGAGCTGAAGGTGTGGGGGATGCTTCAGGCGGTAATGCGAGCGATGGGGAGCCGCAGATGGAGCTTTGCCTACTTTCCTGCCACTCACGTCCTGCTGTGTGGTCCGGTTCCTAACAGGTACTAGTGCGCAGCCTGGAGGTTGGGAACACTTGATTTAGAAATTTGCAGTTGCTCTTTAAACGTGTCTTTTCCTTGATAGATAATCTTATCTAAGAACCATAACTAATTTTCTGTAAGAAACATGCATCATCTCTGACTTGTCAATCAACCAATAAGCAAAAAGTACCCTATAGGAATTAAGACAGTATATGTAAGCTCTCCTTCTAAGATATATTAGGTATATCTTTTTTCTATCAAATTGTTCCATTAAGCTTAAAGAGGAATGGATCAATGGTATCCTAAGAATGTTCTCAGGTTTATCTGTTTTTGTTTCAAGCAAAGTTTGCAATTTTCACGTAACTTTTTATTTTTACTTTAGGTAAAAGAAAAGACAATGAGAAAAAAGTTTGTAGATGTCTTAGTTCCTTTTATGAAGTATTGCAACAGAAACCAGCAATCACATGTACAACCATCAACTCTGAATATAATATGAATTATATGTAAGAAGTAGAATTTACCTAGATTAGTCTGCCTGTTTTTTTAAAAATTATACAATCATATTATAGAACACTGTGGCTTCTACAATTTGAGTCAATTTAGGAACGCAAACTCCTGCTTCCATAATATAAGGAAATAAGAATAATTTTTCTATGTAAGTAATCTAGTATAAACAAAGTTCACAGTCTGATTTACTTTTATCAAAAGGTAAAATGATTCACTGTTATATTCGATCCTAAGTAGTTCTGAAACACAAAATAAATTTAGCATGTACTTATACTATTTGGGTTTCCCCAAGCAAGATATTGATACAAAATGTGTTAAAATGGCTGAAGTTTATGGCTAAAGAAAAGGGAATTGAATAATTAAATATAAAAATTTACCAACTTTATTATTTCTAATTTTACAACAGATTCAGGTGTTTAAACCTGATTGGTTTCTTGATCCTACCCACTATGAACATTACTCAGTCTTATGTTTTAACACCCCCAAGTGTCACCTTTTCTTTGGTGTTTCATTTTGCAGTTTGTATGATCATTGCATCCAACTGCAATTGTTCTTCCGAAGGTTTCATTCCACTATCATAATGAATTATATTATCTTTAGTAAGTTGAATAGATACTTGTTTTGGGGACTGGGCAGATTTTTTCAGTTTTCACTTACAGTCATCAGCTTTGCCTATGATGAACCATCCTTAGCCTTTTGGAAGCTTTCAAACATAAAAATGTTATAAGCTGAGCAAGGTTTCTCATACATTGTTATCTCTCTCCCTCTCTCTTCTCTCTTTTATTAATTCTTTCTTTTTTCTTAATTTTTTATTATTTATTTATTTATTTATTTATTTTTGGCTTTGTTGGTCTTTGTTGCTGTGCACGGGCTTTCTCTAGATGCAACGACAGGTGGCTACCCTTCATTGTGGTGTGTGGGCTTCTCATTGTGGTGGCTTCTCTTGTTGCAGAACACAGGCTCTAGGCATGCGAGCTTCAGTAGTTGTGGCACATGGGCTTAGTTGCTCTGCGGCATGTGGGATCCTCCCAGACCAGAGCTGAAACCCATGTGCCCTTCATTGGCAGGCAGATTCTTAACCACTGAGCAACCAGGGAAGCCCCTAACACTTTCTTTTTAAAGTTTTTTCATGATTTCTTTTTCCAAAGCTATAAAATGACTTGGAGTTAGCTGTTCTTGAATTCTGCTGCTTTTTGCATCTTCATATACCTGAGTTCCAAACTTTAAATATGAGTAGCTGTTCCTTAGAAAATTGAAGGCATGAAGTCAAAGTCAAAGCCTTTTTTGTTTTTGTTTTTTTTTCTGTCACTTATTCTCTTTAACATTTTTTTTCTTCTGTTTTATTAAGATATAATTAACAGGACTTCTCTGGTGGTCCAGTGGTTAAGACTCAGTGCTCCCAATTCAGGGGGCCTGGATTCACTCCCTGGTCAGGGAACTAGATCCCACATGCTGCAACTAAGAGTTAACATGCTGCAACTAAGAGTTCACATGCTGCAGCTAAGCATTCTGCATGCCGCAGCTAAGACCTGATGCAGCCAAATAAATAAATATTATAAAACTTGACACAGCACTGTATAAGTTTAAGGTGTTCAGCATAATGGTTTGTCTTACATACATCATGAAATGATTACCACAGTAAGTTCAGTGAACATCCGTCATCTCACCTCACAAAATTAAAGAAACAGAAAAACAGTTTTTTTCTTTGTGATGAGAACTCTTAGGATTTACTTTCTTAACATCTTTCATATATAATATACAGCAGTGTTGATTATCAAAGTCTTCTTTGGATAACTACACAAGGTGGATGAAAATCATCGGGGTACATAGACCAAACTGACGTGTAGTCCATTTCCACAGCCAGTGCAGAGCTCTGCTCCTGACTTTTCCTGGACGCTCAGCGAGCCCCCCATACCCAGAGAAGCACCATCGTATGTGGGGATGGTGCAGAGAGCCAGGCAGACACAATGAAACAATCCCAACCATGACACCTGGAGTCCATGTGCCCCTCTTGAGTTTATCATGCTTGCTGCTCTGGTTTGGTTTTGTTTTGTCTTTT
Organism: Kogia breviceps; assembly: GCF_026419965.1. Classification (NCBI taxonomy): domain Eukaryota; kingdom Metazoa; phylum Chordata; class Mammalia; order Artiodactyla; family Physeteridae; genus Kogia; species Kogia breviceps. Next base: position 52,406,296 of record NC_081322.1, read on the forward strand.
TTGTTTTTTTAAAAAAAATCCCTCTTAGAAAACATCACATGATTTTGTTTTAGATTTGGGTAATGTTGTGCAAATATTTGTAATGTTAATATTTTAAGATACCGTCTGCAGTATCTTCAGTATGTTTTCTTTCGCCTTCCATTCAGCATTCAGACATGCCCAAGTCTCTCCCACAAAGAACACAAAACAAAGAAAACAAAAAATAACCTTTCTCACCTCCGCCTCTGTCTCTTTTTTCCTCTCCTTCACAGCCAAACTTCTTAAAAGAATCTCCTCTATACTCTGTTTAAACATGTCCCATTTACTCTTCCACCCACTGAAATCCACTGCGTGTTCAAGAAAAACCATTCTCGTGTGATCATTGATGACATAAATTGTCATAACGAAGGAACAGTTTTCTATCCTTGCTTGGTCCTTGTGAAGCATATGTCATTATCAACAGTTCCCTCTTTGGGGCTCAGAACTGTCTTCTGGAAAATACGTGGATGTCTCAAAGGAATGCAAAACACAACACACTCTGGATAGGATTAATGACATTCCCCCAAACTGTTACTTAGCTGGAGTTCTGTAGGTCATGAATCACACCACTATCTACTCCATGGATGGATATAATTTTAGTCAGTAATATTTACATTTTTACTACTTCACAGTATATATATACATTGATTTGGGGGACCCAAGGATATTTTTTGGAGTAGAGTGCAAAACATAGCATAATTTCATTAACTAAATAAGAAAATATGTATATATTTTTTCCCAGTCAAATTAAGAACTTGTTTTGCAACCAAAAATAAAATTTGTAAGTAGAACCTAGAATGTGTGCTGCTCAAGCACTTGGAAATTAGGGAAGAAGATGGCTTCTCGGAGTTAAACTAGTAAAATCTATAATTCTTCAATAAGATTAGTTATCTATGGGAGTAACCAAAAGTTGCTTTAAATTTTTCACTAAAGACTTTGGAAACACCCAATATACTAACAAAGCATTCTGGGTGTAATCTCACTGGAATGTTTAGTAAACTCAAATATAATCAATTGTAAAATGTATGGAAAGCTCAAACTGAAAAGATATTTAGCTAAAAAACAGAAAATAAAATTGCAGCGAGTCAGACATTGACATGTATCTAGTGAAAGTCTTGAGGCAGGTATCCCATCCATTTGGTGCAGATGTAGGCCTCAGACTCTTGGAACTTAGTGCCACTAGATATTTCAGTTACATAACCAATTCCCCCTTCATGTTTGACTATCTAATCATAAACTGACTTTCCTAAACTGACTTTCCATGGAGACCAGTCTACATGAAAAGAATATAGAATATATTCCACACATATTTACAGGTTCCAAAATATAAATAATACACAAATACATTAGCCCTGAAGCTATGCCTCAGTCTCTTTTGAGTTAGCTAATCCAGTCATCTTTGACTTCTCAATTTTAAACTCATCCATGATTTCTAGGCTCAGACTCTAGAATATGAAGGTCTAATTAAATAATACAACCCCCTTGCAGGGAGACAACCTTTACAGTAGTCCCTCCTCTGCAGTTTCACTTTCCTTGGTTTCAGTTTGGGACCCTAGGTCAGTCTTGGTCCCAAAATATTAAATAGAAAATTCCAGAAGTAAACAATTCATGGGTTTTAAATTGTTCTGAGTAGCACAATGAAATCCTTCGCCCTCCTGCTCTGTCCTTCCCGGGATTCCCAGGCATCACATCATCTGCTCCTGATGTTCAACCATTGACATCATCAAGGCTTAATGATCCGGGAATCACCTGAAGCTAATGATCCTCCTGACATATTGTCAGAAGATCAATATGTCCAGTGCTACATCATGATGCCCACATCATTCACCTCACCTCATTTCATCAGGTAGGCATTTTATCACCTCACATCATCACAAGAAGAAGGGTTAAGTACAGTATAATAGGATGTTTTGAGAGAGAGAAAGGCCATATTCGCATAACTTTTATTACAGTATGGTGTTATAGTTATCTACTTTATTATAACTTGTTAATCTCTTACTGTGCCTAATTTTTAAAATAAATTAATTTATTTTATCTATTTATTTTTGGCAGCATTGGGTGTTTGTTGCTGTGCGTGGGCTTTCTCTAGTTGCAGTGAGTGGGGGCTATTCTTCTTTGTGGTGCACAGACTTCTTATTGCAGTGGTTTCTTTTATTGTGGAACACGGGCTGTAGTTGCACGGGCTTCAGTAATTGTGGCATGTGGGCTCAGTAGTTGTGGCTCGTGGGCTCACTAGTTGTGGCTTGTGGGCTCTACAGTGCAGGCTCAGTAGTTGTGGCACACGGGATTAGTTGCTCCGCGACATGTGGGATCCTCCTGGACCAGGGCTCGAACCCATGTACCCTGCATTGGCAGGCGGATTCTTAACCAGTGTGCCACCAGGGAAGCCCTGTGCCTAATTTATAAATTAAACTTTATCATAGATATGTATGTATAGGAAAAAAAAAGTAGTATATATAGGATTTGGTTCTATCCTCTGTTTCAGGCATCCACTGAGGGGTCTTGGAACGTGTCCCCCATGGATAAGGGGAGAAGACTACTGTACTAGTGAAATCCTTATACATTTGTGTAATTGATCAAATCTTTAACCAGTGTTTTGCTGTTGAAACTCTAGAAACAAATATATACTATTAAATGTTACTTAATTGACTTCCTTCTTTGCCATTTCTACAAGAACAGTACCTTTAATGTGTAACTTCTATTAGTTTTAAACTTTACAATTTTCTTATTATGTCACAGACTGGTAACTATATCACACACTTAGCATTTGTTACTCATATAGGAACTATGCCTATTCTTCTTGCCCCACCATTGTTAATTACCAAGATGATCTCATTTCATTCCACTGTTCAACATGAATTACTGGGTGAAGCCTAGTATGCTATTTCAGAACACATCCTGTGGTCTGATTCTAATCTCTCGACTTCTCTGGACATTTCATATCGTATTTCTCATCATTTATTTTCCAAAGTTAGGAAACTGAGATTTTAATTTTTCTTTTTAAACATATTAATGTTTAATAAGTATCATGATCAAAAACATAATATAATTGTTTTCTCTTTTATATTTCCAACTCTCAATATACCTGTCAGCTTGGGTTCCTTTTTTTTTTTCTTAACTATTTTCCCTCTCCTAGTAAACTATAGTTTTACTTTCTTTCTTTCTTTTTTTGCCTTTTCTTCTGAGCTATCTCCAATATTCAACATAAAGAATTTCATTCTGGTTGCTGAAGATGCAATTTACTGTTCTTTGATACATAAAGACAGGTTAGCTCTCTATAAATTAAGGGATTTAATTGAGGATAAGCGCTCTCCTTGTATCTTTGAATTTTCAGTGCTTTGTACACTACTTAAAACAAAGTGGGACCCAATGGTAAATATTTTCACTCATGAATAAAACCCTTCATTTTCTCACGTCAATGTAATAAAGAAAAATTGACAAAGCTATATATTTTACTTCTAGCCATATCTGAAATATGTAATTATGTGGCTTGAAAAGTGTTAAAAATAGACAGTTACATATGAATGAGCCCCACAGCTAAATGTATGTATATTTAAAAATTTTTTTCTACTCTTACATTTAACAAAAAATAGTATGGGTTATAGTCCTGTGATGATAAAGTCTATAAAACCCCATTGAAAGATGGAAAATTTTGCCATTTTATATTTCTCGTTGTGTTTGTGCATTCACCTTTGTATTCTTTTAATGCCTCATCTCATTTTCTCCATCAAACTTAAAAAAGGTCAGAATCATCACTTGCCATTGAGGTGGTCCTAAACACAATATTATTTCCATATAAGGTAGAACATAGTGTGCTATGAAAGAGATTTTCATGGAAAAAGAATTTTTTCTCATCTGCCTCTTCCTTCTGCCACTATCTTCCCACAAACCAAAATTGTAATAGTTACTGGTAGTATTTTTTAATTTTTTGCTCTGTGCCAAGTACCGTTCTGAGAATGTGTATATATTTAATTTCAAAACAACCACAATTTTTATTCTCATTTTTTATCCCAGAAAAAAAGAGGTCAGAAAGCTTCTTTGCTAAGCATCATACAAAGGCTTTTTATTTATTTATTTATTTATTTAAGTACTGCCCTTTTGTATGCTAGAGCCTCCATACCTCCATAGCATATAAGGTGTATAGAACTTCTAGCATTCTTGTTAAATTATCCTCTTACTTAGGTTGCACTAACCTGTTCCAACACTTTTCTTTTTCTAACTTTTATTAATTAGTATTTTTGCTATCTTTGTAAGGCATTTCTGGGCCTACTACCAGATATAAAAATACAACATAAAGTATTGTTAACATTTACTTACTTGCTGATACACTAACCATGAAATGGCAGTGCCTTGACATGGCATCTTTATTCTACTGAGATGATAAATTTTTTATTTGCTTATTATGTTTCATTGGTGAGCAGTCAAACATTTATTAAATAGAGATGAAGTAGATTAAATTTAAGTTTAGAATGCTCTTTTCTTTCTGAATAATTTTATATTACTTCCAGTAGATACCTGCATTAATGCCTTTTTAAAAACTAGTTTCAAGGGCTTCCCTGGTGGCGCAGTGGTTGGGAGTCCGCCTGCCAAGGCAGGGGACGCGGGTTCGTGCCCCGGTCCGGGAGGATCCCACGTGCCGCGGAGCGGCTGAGCCCGTGAGCCCGTGAGCCATGGCCGCTGAGCCTGCGCGTGCGGAGCCAGTAAAAAAAAAAAAATTAGTTTCAAAATAGTATCATAACTAAAATTGTAGCATAACTAAAATTGTAGCTTTGTAGAGATATGGGTAATATTTAAAGTTGCTCATATAATCTATTTTAAGAACCTGGATATTTTGTTTTCTGCTACTTTTTTTTTTTTTTTTTTTTTTTTGCGGTACGCGGGCATTTCACTGTTGTGGCCTCTCCCGTTGCGGAGCGCAGGCTCCGGACGCGCAGGCTCAGCTGCCAAGGCTCACGGGCCCAGCCGCCTCGCGGCGTGTGGGATTCTCCCGGACCAGGGCACGAACCGTATCCCCTGCATCGGCAGGCAGACTCTCAATCACTGCGCCACCAGGGAAGCCCCTCTGCTACATTTTTTAATTAATTAATTTATTTTTTTTGCGATACGCGGGCCTCTCACTGCTGTGGCCTCTCCCGCTGCGGAGCACAGGCTCCGGACGCGCAGGCTCAGCGGCCATGGCTCACGGGCCAGCGCTCCGCGGCATATGGGATCTTCCCGGACCGGGGCACGAACCCGTGTCCCCTGCATCGGCAGGCGGACTCCCAACCACTGCGCCACCAGGGAAGCCCTGCTACATTTTTTAAACCAAATAATAGGCAGAATAAGTAGAATCACTGCCAAATCTGAATTTTTTAATCACATCTTCCTATTGTGCTCTTTCATTTCACTTTAATCCTTTGGTTCATTTTAATTCTATGTAATTACTAAATATAACAATGGATTATTATAATTTTTTAAAGATAACAATTCAATAAACTTTAGAAGAATTTTCCTGGCCCCATGGCTAACCAGTTCTCTCTCCAGGATACCATTTGTCTGGCTCTTCTTCAGTTTTTACAGCAGAATAATTTAAATTTGGAAGTTAATTTTGGGAATAAGGGTAGGAATGATGTTTACCTTTTTGCAAAGCAATGACCTATGATTACAGGAACCTAGAAAAAGCTGTTGGGGGAGATAAATGCATCTATTGAGAAAGTGTTTGCATTCCTTTAAGGTTGAGGCAATCTGGTTAGTTTGCATAAAGGGAGGTTTTTATGATGAGGTAGGTACTTAATTCTTTCAGAGAGATTGGGTGTATTCAGGTGTGGTCTTGTCTCTACAACCTGGAAGACAGTTTCACCTCCCTGTTTTTTAAAGTCCAGTGTGTCCGAAAGATCTACATCAACCAAAGCTCTGCTAGGAATAGCTCTTCAAGGACATTATTGAAATTTGAGATTTGTTTATACTGTCCCATCCCTCCGTGAATTAAATGATAATAAGCAGTTTTTTCTTTCTTCAACTTAGATCTTTAAAGGCTATATCTGTTACTCCAAGTCAATATAAGGAGTATGTTTGGACGAGTATCTGTGCAAACTTTTTTTGCAGTAGATAGCAGTAGGAAAAAGTGAAGGCTTTATGCTTGTAAAAACATTTATGGTCTCCTAGCAATCTGCAGTGATGCTATGCAAGTCTGACAATAGATGAATGTTTTCTAATGTCATAAAACTTTACAGTAATATGGGAAACTTACTTAACTGTTTGCCTCAGGAGTTGACGTTCTGATTCTAGAGTTTCAGAAAGCCTTGACTATAAACTAACTTCATAGAGTCATTAATTATGAACAGTAATATATACTTAAAGCAATAGTCATTTTGTCCAACCTCTGTATTTTTTTCAGATGGGAAAATTGATATGTTGAAAGATTAAGTAAACTTTTAAAGTCATATTATTTTAGGTATTGAACAGGGATTAAAATACTCACTATTCTCATTTAAAATCACTGCTTTTCCACTATAGCTTTGCATGTCACCTAAAATGCTTAGGGCTGAGGCTGAACTGACTGGTGGGCTGGAAAAGAAAGCAAGAACTGTAGAGTATCTGAAAAATAACTTGTATATTTGAGGCACATATGATAGGATACAACAATGCATAATCAGTACAAATGTGCACAATTCTATGAAAATTACCTGCTTCTCAGCTGGAATTTGGGCATAGTCTGGGTGCAGCTGGTAGGTGTATGCAACTACACAGTTTGTAAACATAGAGAGTGGATTGGACCAGTGTCAAAAACTCATGCCTGTAGGATTCAGGAATCAGGAGTGGGCCAGGTGGCGACTGCATTGAGCTAGAGAGCAAAGGATCACCTATAGAACGGGCAATGCATACTCAGCTCCAGCTGATCTAATGCAAAAATGTGAGCCCATGTTGCCAAATCTTCCTATTAAAAAAGAAAAGATAACTGCATTTTTAAAAACAATGTATTTACTAAATAAAACTAGCCTACATTTAGAGTTGCCAGGTCTAGCAAGTAAAAATACAGGACTTCCCATTAAATTTGAATTTGTTTATCTGTTAACCTGTATTTTATCTGGTACACCTAACTGACTTCACCTGCCTCTTTGCAAACTCTTGTTTAAGGAAACAGTAGGTATGTTGACACTTGTGATGTGTATCCACCACTGAGGGTCAATGGTGTTCACTTAGTTATCACATATTATTTTCAAGATTTTTGGTTCAGAGATGGTTAAAGCCTTTCACACAACAGTAAATTGTTCAAATATTCTATTTTTTTTTTTTTTTTTTTTTTTTTTTGCGGTACGCATGCCTCTCACTGTTGTGGCCTCTTCCGTTGCGGAGCACAGGCTCCGGACGCGCAGGCTCAGCGGCCATGGCTCACGGGCCCAGCCGCTCCGCGGCATGTGGGATCTTCCCAGACCGGGGCACGAACCCGTATCCCCTGCATCGGCAGGCGGACTCTCAACCACTGCGCCACCAGGGAAGCCCCAAATATTCTATTTTTAAGGTAGCAAATTTCACATTAAATATGTCAGTACAAAATATCTGAGTTTTAAAAAATTACCTAAAGAATATAGCAAAAGTGAATAAAAAGACACTTTTATTGTTAGCTTCTAGGGAAGATTAATGCTTTCAGTATAAGAAATAATTATGTGAAGATTTTCTGGGAAGAAAAAATTCCTATATATTATTACAAGCAAACACGATAATAATAGAGGCAGAATGCTCAGTCTCCTTGAAGCTTTGCCCCTGTCTGGCTCATAAAACCAGATAGGCTGAGAACAAGCTACAACGCATCCACCAAAGTTATAATTAACATTAACTTGAAAAAGAGTCGTGGATCCACTTCATGTCGAATTCCGTTTGATCTTAATTGAAAGGAGGCGCAGAGTTACAGGAAACAGACCCTCGCATTGAAAAGGCCATGGTAATATGTTTAGAATTTCCCAAGAAACAGAAAAAGGTCTTGAGAGCACAGACGCTTGGAAGCGGAGAAGTTAAGCCTTTAACACCTCACAGCAACAAAACTCATCTGTCAGGTTTTGAAGGCCTTGGCTCTGGGATTTATTTTCTTCTCATCTAAGATAGGCCCAGAAACTTAATTTTGCTTTTGAAGCGAGTAATTCTCCCCAACACTTCGTCAGTTTGTTTTTGATTACCTTCTAACGCTTAGCTACCTCTCACAGGGTACCCATCTAGGACCTTTTCTGAATAGAATAGCTTTTCCGGAGAAAGTCCTAAAATAGAAACAGACTGAATAAAGCAATTTTTAAAAAAGTAATTAATTAATTAAATTACGGCTGCTTTGGGGTCTTCATTGCTGCACGCTGGCTCTCTCTAGTTGAGGCAAGAGGGGGCTACTCTTCTTTGTGGTGCACAGGCCTCTCATTGCGGTGGCTTCTCTTGTTGTTGAGCACGGGCTCTAGGCCCGCGGGTTTCAGTAGTTGTGGCTCGTGGGATCTCGAGCGCAGGCTCAGTAGCTAAATTGTGTGCTGTGCGAGGTGTGTCAGGACTAGTAAGCAGTTGGGTTTTTTTTGTTTTTGTTGTTGTTGTTTGTGGTACGCGGGCCTCTCACCGCTGTGGCCTCTCCCGTTGCAGAGCACAGGCTCCAGACGCGCAGGCTCAGAGGCCATGGCTCACGGGCCCAGCCGCTCCGCGGCATGTGGGATCCTCCCGAACCAGGGCATGAACCCGTGTCCCCTGCATCGGCAGGCAGACCCTCAACCACTGTGCCACCAGGGAAGCCCTAGTAAGCAGTTTTGAATCGTGCATAGACAATATTATTGAAAAGAGAGGGGAAGAGGCATGCAATCTGGAGACAGGCGGCGAAGGTCATTTCATTTGGTTGCAAGTACTTTTCGACTTTCTTCTGAGAGCTGGAGAGCAAGGGATGATTAGATTGTGTTCTAGAAAAAGACTTGGCCACAGAGCATAGATTGGCAGGAGAGAAGGGAGGCAGAGGGGCTGTGGTTATAAAGCAAGTTAGAAATTTAAGGTGTGAACTGGGTCTGGGAAGTGGGGATTAAAAAGTTAGGAGCAGTGAGCTGGTGACAGAGAAGTTTCAGCATGAGAATGAACCTGGAAATGAGAAAGAGGAAGGGATCCTTCTAAACCAGCTGCAGACTAGGGCTGGTCTATAGGCTAAATCTGCCTCAGTCAGAGGTTTATAAATTAGGAGCATTCTTTTGGAGAAGGGAGTGTGGTGTGTGGTTCAACAAAGTGTTTTTCTTTTATTCTTCTGATTCTAGGTAACTTTTTTTTTTTTTTTTTTTTTTTTTTTTTTTTTTTTTTTTTTGCGGTACGCGGGCCTCTCCCGTTGCGGAGCACAGGCTCCGGATGCACAGGCTCAGCGGCCATGGCTCACGGGCCCAGCCGCTCCGCGGCATGTGGGATCTTCCCGGACCGGGGCACGAACCCGTGTCCCCTGCATCGGCAGGCGGACTCTCAACCACTGTGCCACCAGGGAAGCCCTAGGTAACTTTCATTTAGAAAAAAAATTGTACAAGGACACAGTTGTTTAAGGATACCCATACATATGCCATATTGCTGTCAATTGATAATTAACAATTATCAATTGTTAATTTTTCTACATTTATTTTTCACTTTTTTTCTTTCTCCCCCCCTTTTTTTCCCTGAGTCAACTGAAAGCAAGTTTCAAGCATCAGGTCACTTCACTCCTAAATACTCAAGCATATATGTCCTAAGCAAAGGGATATTCTTCTAGAAAAATCTCCATATCATTATCAAACTCCAGAAGTTTAATATGATACAATAACATTAGCTTCTCTACCATCCATATTCACATTCCCCAGTTGCACCAACAATGTTGTATGTGTGTTTGTGTGTGTGTGTGTGTTTTAAATACAAAATCCGTTTAATAATCACATATTGCATTTAGTTGTCATGTCTCTTTAGTCTTCTTTTCTGTAAAACAGGGTCCCACCTTTGTTTGTCTTTTGTGACATTTTGTGGTATTTATGATGAGTTCAGTTCAGTTGTTTTGGAGAATGTCCCTTAATTTTGATTTGCCTGATTGTTTCCTCATGATTAGTTTCAGGTTAAAACTTTTGGGGACTGTAGTGTACAGACTTATCAGGGGCACATAAGTCAGTTTCTCTTATTGTTATTGGTTCCGTGAAGTCTGAGCACTTGCTCAAAGTGGTCTGTACTCGACTTCTCCGTTGTGAAGATGTCTTCTCCCTTCTGTAATTAGTAAGTTCTCTGTGGGGCGATGCTTTTTTAAAAAAAATATGTATTTATATATTTATTTATTTGGCTGCTTTGGGTCTTAGTTGTGGCATGTGGGATCTTTAGTTGCTGCATGCGAACCCTTAGTTGCAGCATGTGGGATCTATTTCCCTGACCAGGGATCGAACCCAGGCCCCATGCACTGGGATTGTGGAGTTTTAGCCACTGGACCACCAGGGAAGTCCTGGGTGATGCTTTAACATGCTGTGTCTACACTGCTCCTTAACAACCTTTCACCTAATGCTTTTCGCATATACTGGTTATCCTTAACTGGCTGCATAATGTTAGACAAATTAGGAAATTGCTCACAAAAATCTGGATTCCCAGGTTCTTGTTAAAAATTGCAAGATGTGGCAGAACTGGGCTCATATTCCTGAGCTGCAGTAATTGCTAGGAATGGATCAGTGATTGTCTCCTAAAAATGTGACCAAAAAAACTGTGGTTTTGTTTGCCCTAGTTTCTACCTTTCCCAGTTGTTTACCCCTTACCTATTTCACTTACTTAGGGATTCTATTTCTCCTCTATAACCATTTGAGATTTCTGTCCTTGTACTATGGTTTCTAATTTAGGGATCTGCATGTTTGGTGATGATGAGGGGTATGGAAGCCTGGAGAAGGAGCCCAGGGAAAAATATTGACAGCTTTGGTTTTAGATGTTTCTTGAGATGGTAATCATTTCAGAAAGGCAGAAGAGACATCTGAACTGGAGGTAAGATTTTGAATTCTAAGGTGCTAGTTGAATGCATGGATGCAATCACTCCTTCAACATATTGTATATTGCTATAATAATGTTAACCATATGATATGATCATTTACTACAATCCATGTTCCTTACTAGTCAGTCATCCATCTTTTACGCTCTGCACTTGGTACATATTAAACACTCAATAAACTTTACTGAATGAATGAATAAATGAATGATTCATATGAATGAAGCCACTTATTGTCAAGAGACATTTAAAGAGGGACCGATTCATAAGCCAGATAACATGAACCTCACAGGATTGAGAAGTGAGGGGAAGGTTGGTTGACATGATCTGTAGATTCTGTGGGAAATGTGGTATGGCAGAATGAGCTGCCTCTGCTCCAGGTAGCCCATGGTGAGAGAGATGTCATCAGGGGAGAAACATTTCAGTGAAGGCGGAAAGGTGGCTAGAAGGGATCTATGAATGAGACACCAGTGAATGGACATGAGCAGTGAGGTGAGGGGGCAAGAAATGATATCGTGATGTCAGCTTGCTTTGGTAACAGGGAAAAACAGAACATTTGGATTTAGCAAACTCTTATAGGACCTGAGATCGATAGACCCTTTCAGTTCATTTCAGCTGTCACTGAGTACCTGCTTCAAGAGGGACAAGGCTGTGAGTAGTACTGGGGCTATGGAGATAAATAAGATGTAGAGTTGCCCTTAGGGAATTCAGATTCTAAAAGAGATCGAGAGGTAAATAACGATGAACAATTTAGTGCCAAAATGTGCAATAAGAAATATATGTACAAAATGTAGCCCAGGAATTAACTTCATACCACCTCGGGAGGGGGCTGGCTGTAGAGAGGATAAGAGCATCCTTTGGAGTCAGATAGCAGTAGGCTCACATCTTAAATATCACCTCTTACTGGATGCATGTGTGACCTCCCTGAGCCTTTCTTGATCTATAAAGTGTGAATGATGCTTGGGCACTGTTATAATCTTTAAACGAAATAATATTCGTATGGCATTTAGTCTGTTGGTGTTTGGATGTCAGTAAGGACATGATATCTTTATCAGAGATGCCCTCTTGTTCACATTCTAGAGCAGAGCTATGGGGCATGGTATACTGTGGCTTGATATTTTTAAGAGCTTGTTTTACTTTTCAAGCCCTGCATAACTTATCGTGTCTTAGCATACACAAAAAATTTCTTTTTGTCTTTTAAATGGCCACTCGTACATTGTACTTTTTGAGGGTTTTTTAAACTCAAGTATTTTAATGAGAAAATTTATAATTTATGTAAGAGAATTTACCTTTTTGGATATAAAAAGCATTTTCTACCTACAAGAAATAGAGTCTCTTGAGCTTTTGCTTGTTCTGGTATAGGACATTAACCAGCAGTGTTTATTTAAAATACCTGGCAAATTTCCTTGACCTTCTCATTTTGAATAGACACAGGAGACATAACACAAATGGTTTGTTTTGATATCCTGGCCGTCAACATCTTTAAAATACAGGCTCTGTATAGAAAAAGTCTCCAGTTCCTTTTTATGACTGCCACATGAGTGTTCTGTTTTAGAACTATTACTCTCTGTAATGTGCTATAGCATGATCATTTTTGCAGATTTTCCCTAAAGACTGGTCTGTGTAACTAAAGGTCATGTTGATTTCCACGTAGCATCCTTATAAATATAACACTTGTTTGTAAATTGTTGAGCATAACAGAGGCCAGGCAAAGTTGCAATACTGACAATGGGAGATTCATGAAAGCTCCTGAAGTTAAGGTCTGTTTTCGTTTTTACAAACAACGTATCCTCAAATTGCGGATATGAGATACTGGATGAGCTCAAAATGACCAAGTCACTCCCTGGTTGGACATTCTGTACTTCACAAAATGTAATCCCTCTTTTAGAACTTTAGAAATAATGCAACATTTTAGAAGGATGAGTTTACTCCCTCCAGTGCCTGAAGTTAGTTAACCAGGATTAAACAACAGATGGGACAGGACCCCCTAGACAGTTGACGATGACTGATGAGTGACTTGTATGTGAGAGAGTTTGGAAAGTATAAAGTCAATATAAGTACCAGAGAAGAGAAACTAAACTTTAGAATTTGTTTCTATTATTCTCTATGTGTCTTATTAATCAGTTTAGAAATTTTTCTGAGTAAACAGTCTAATATCACTGATACATTGAGGATCTCTTACATGCCTAGCAACACGTTATGTAATTTGAGAATTTAATAACTTTAATAAGAACAAACATGGCAGTGGATCCACAAAGCTGCCTGAAATCCTTTCAAAACATGTGGTGGGTAGAAACAAATAAAGACTATAGTATAACAAATCAGGACCCCTGTCCATTATGACCTATAATATCTTCAAAAAGGATTTGGTCATCAAGGGTCTCTAGGATGAGAGACCTAAACTAAACTAAACCAAACTAAAACATTAAACTAAAACCAAACATAGACTAACCCATTTCTTCAAAGCGGGTTTTAAGACCATTATCAAAATATTAGAAAATTATTTTTTATTATGATAAACTGATTCTTATTCAAATGGAGGTTAAACAAGAGAAAATAATTTTAAGCTGTAGCAAAGAAGGAATTTAAGCTGGAATTTAAGTGCATTTTTGGATTTGTTGGTTCAGCAAATATTTATGCGCGGCAATCTGAAATATATTCGGGGAAAAGGTGTTGAACAAAATAGGAAAGGACACTACTCTCATGGAGTTTACATTCTAGAGGGAGGAGGATAAAGAGATAAACAGATTGATAAACAAGAGTGTTTCAATATTGAGCACACTCTGGGCATCTGAAGTCACACTGCAAATCTTCTTCTTTGGTTCATTGTTATTTTTTCCCTGGACAGTTTTCCATTTTAATTTGTTGGCTAGGTAAACTTGCTTCTAAAACTGTAGGTAGGAGAACAAAGATATAATGTAAAAATTAAAATGTCATTCATCTGGCTTTAAGAGCAAAAGGAAATGGATACTTGGCTGAAGATTAAGTAAGGAAACAGTAGAGAAATCTTCAACAGTTACAGATTTAGCCAGCAGTTATGCCTGGACCAGGACTGTAAACAATTTGTACTTTTAAGTTCTCCAAATTCTGTCATATTCATTAATCATATTTTACAATTAAAGCATTGCCAAATTCATGCCCTTGAAAGTTTTTCTAAACCTTCCCCCCCCTTTCCACTCCTACCTCATAGTTATTTAAATTTTATTTCTACTTTTGAAGTTTCTATATTATATTTCTTTTCCCCTATTAGTCTAATCTGGACCATCATTCAAGCTAATAAAATCACATTTCACCAGATCATTTAATCTATTTCTTAACCAAGGAAGGATTCTCAGCAAACATTTTCATGCACATTTTTTATTACATTCTTAGAGATATATGTTAGGCTAGAATTCTGGCAAGTTTTAATAGACCTCAAAGGATCAGAAATTAAATAGATTGTACTTTGTACACTGTTTCCAATGAGTGATTTATTTTACTAACATAACAAATGAGCTCATTTGGGATACATAGAAAAGTTGTTTGAAAATTAGTTCAGTAAGCCTTAGGAACACAAGGGTAAATATAGACTGCTTTGCTTTGTTAATTATTAACTGTAAGGCCCATCTTTCTTGTCTCTATTTCTTTTATAGCCTTTAATTTTTGTTTTCGTATTTTTTAATCTGTCTAGTGCCACAAGAATGTAAACTTCCTGAGGTCAGGACATTTCTCTTTCCTATTCAATGCTGTCTCTCCATAGCCTAGAAAACAAAGTGTGCCATAGTAAGCCCTCAACAAATATTTGCTTATAATTTGATTAACTTTATCAATCAGTTTTCTAACAAGGCACACTAATTGATTTCTTTTGGAACTAAAGTAAAAGTAAGGATGGTAATGTTACACTCAGTAACTTTCAGCAAGTTTAAATTTATAGGAGCATTGATTCAACCACAGAAATGAACTACCATGAACATGCCATGGATTAGTGAGGAAAACAACCTCAATCCTTCTCCTTAATCTTCCTCTTTGGCCTCTTTCTTTCAGCTACCCTTTGCCAATTCTCCCCAGCTCCACACTGTCTTACCGTTTTTTTTCAGTAGCCCTGCAAATTCACTGCCAGTCAGAAAAGTTGAAAATGTCCTTCGACACTCAACAGTGGCAGAATGATCTCCTTAGAACTCTGCAAACCCCCTATATCTTCATCTAACTCATAGAATAACAACCTTGTTTCAGGCCCCAAAGTTCATTGGCATCCCCTAAATTTATTATGATTTGAGGCAAAAGAATACTCAAATACAAAGAAAATACAATTCCTGATAGTTTTGAGAGAAAGTAGACAATTGTAAGCAGTATTTCTAGCAGATAAAGAAAATGTACTGAAGCATTATTATTTGGTAGAAGAAAGAAAATTAGGGCGAGTCATTTTAAAGAATATTTTCAGTATTATAGATTCTCTGATTAGAAAAATTAATCAGATAGATTTCTATGAATTTATCAACTTAGTTTTTATCATGTATGATAGAAATAATGCCATAACAGAGAAAATACCATTTCCTGAGATTTCTTCAACTAATAAAAGGTAAATCATAATGGTAAACACTGTACATCTTGATAAAGTTATTCTAAAATGTGGACACTGTAAAAATAGTCATACAATGAACAAACAGAAAAAGAAATAAAAATGCTTCTTCTGCAAAGAAAAGATGCTCAAACTCAGTCACAATAAGATAAATGTAGATAAAATTATACTGAGATATATTTTTTTTAGCTATCAGATTTAGAGACAACAAATTAGAGGACATAGTTGGCCAGGTTGGTTGATGAATAAATTGCTTAGATCTATTAAAGTTACAAATACTTCTTTTTTATTTTTTTTAAGAATTTTTGTTTTTTTGATGTGGACCATTTTTAAAGTCTTTATTGAATTTGTTAGAATATTGCTTCTATTTTATGTTTTGTTTTTTTGGCCACGAGGCACGTGGGATCTTAGCTCCCCCACCAGGGATCGAACCTGGAGCCCCTGCATTGGAAGGCGAAGTTCTAACTACTGGACCACGAGGAAAGTCCTTACAAATGCACATATTTCTTGTTCTAACAATTAAACTTCTAGGAGTTCATCCTACAGATATACTTGTACATCTGCAAAATGATAAAAATACAAGGTTAGCAATTGTAGCATTTCATATGATTCAACATAGTAGCAAAAGATCGGAAAAAATCTAAATATTCAAAACAGAGAACTGATTAAATTGTATTTTCCTGCAATGTAATGCTATGCAGCCATAAAAAATAATGAAGAAGATCTCTATGAACTTATATTAAAATATCTCTCATCTAATATATTAAGGGGAAAAAAGTAAGGGACAGAATAGTTTATATAAGATGCCACCATTTCAAAGAGAAGGAAGAAAATGATATATGAGTGAATTTGCGTCAAAGACCTAGGAAAGGACAGGCAAGAATGGGACAGCACTGGTTGTTGTTGGGAGAAGGGGGTGGATGGGTGGAGAACTAGGTTGATAGGGTGTAAGTGAGGGAGGAAAACCTTACTTTTATCTTCTTTGCCTATTGAATTTTGAATCATAGGAATATATTAGCTTTAAAAAATAAATATATAGATTATGAAAACATAAAGTCAATTTTAATAGCTATAAAGTAAATTGTTAGTGTATACTTACAATTTATTGTACACAAACTGATATTTAAAACACAGACCTTAAAACATAATTTTTTTGTTGTTTATTTTGTTTTTGCAGTACGCTGGCCTCTCGCCGTTGTGGCCTCTCCCGTTGCGGGGCACAGGCTCCGGACGTGAAGGCTCAGCGGCCATGGCTCACGGGCCCAGCCGTTCCACGGCATGTGGGATCTTCCCGGACCGGGGCACGAACCCGTGTCCCCTGCATCGGCAGGCGGACTCTCAACCACTGCGCCACCAGGGAAGCCCTAAAACATAATTTTATAGTAGGTGACAGAACCACTAATATATTAACCTTGACTTTGATATTTCCTCAGATTCTCAAAAAGTGCCTCTCATCCTGTGTGCTTGACCTTAGAGCTGTTCACTTGTCTCTCCTTTAGGACTTGATGCAAAACAATGGAATTTGTCTAACTATAAATGTAAGAAACACTCCATATTCCAAATAAGTTCTAGAATTTGGCTCTTACCAAGATTATTCCCAGCTCGGGTAGAAAATTTCTGATTCACAATCAGTAGCCTCTCTTGCCATGAGTTAACAATGGCTCTTAAGTATATTCAGTTCCACCTAGGCAACTGTCAACTAAGGACATCCAAATCTCAGCTGTGTCTGGATGTGTGCAGAAGTCAGGTACTTTGCCTCTTCTTAATCATGACCCAACACTCAGATAGGAGACCAACTTTCTATGCCTGCACAAATGCTATACCCCCAGATTAGGGTTGCATACTTGAGAGAGAAGCAAAGGAGTTAATATCATGGGAATGAGTCTGGTAGTGGGGGAATGAGTAGGCCGTAGGGAAAATTGATGGTTGGTACTTGGTTTTCCTCAAAGCCTGGAAGATCAGGCTGAATGAAAAATATGTTCTTCCACTTATGCTGCATTTCTTCCGCGCCAACTCTCTGTTGGAATCCACTGTCCCATAACAAGCTGAAGAGTCATAGTTTATCTAACAGAGACAAAATCTGACAACAGGATATCACTCTAACCCGATGTTGGATCTGTTGACATTTGAGACAGGAACTTTTATTTAAATAGAATTGTCACCATATTTTAGTTTAACTGATAGCGTTATGGTTTGGGTGGAAATGCTGTTTGTGTGGTTAAAACTTCAGGCTGTTTGCCAGGAAGTTTGTCTTTTAAACTTTGATGATGAACTTGTTTGGAAGAAATAAGACAGACTCTGAGAGACCTAAGGGTGAAGGTTAAAAACACCAAGTGAAGAGGGGAGACAACAGTTCAAAAATAACAAAATCTGCTTTCTACAGGCAATGTGCTTTGTGAAAAAAAAAAAAAAAAGGTTCTTGGTAACCTGAATGACTCAGATGTTGCCTGAGCTTTCTATTTTATTATTATGGACCTATTTATATACGATATCCTTAACTTTTGCTTAGAAGTATGTAAGTGATATTTCATTTTCCATCTACTGAATTAAAAATGTTCTTTATTTGCATTCTTCAGATTTTATGAAGGCTGTGCGGATGAACCATTTTACATATCTATGTTTTCTCTGGTGAAAATTCTACCTCTAGAAACTGAGACTCTTTGACTGCTACACACAATTCTCTTGGGAATGATCCACAGAATGCAGTGTTGAAGGAGGAGGAAGTGGTGTCCAAACTGCTTCTGGACGTGCGGATACAGTGGTTTAGGTCATGTCTTAGCAGAGAGCCTGTGGAGTTCGTATGACCAATTGCCAGTATCTGCTTTACTTACCCTTCCTAGTATCTCTGAAGAATATGAGGCATTTACTGATTCTGTTTCCAGGAGTGAAATTGGGATTTTCAGCCGGAAACTACAAAAGTTCACAAAGATCATTAGGGAGTTGCCACTGGCTCCCAGAAACTTTGTCAATGAATCCTGTTTGGAAGTAAATCCTGTACTAGAATGAAGACATTGTTATGTTTTTGTACATAGAGAGAGACAGAATTATGAGCTGAAAGGAAATTTTGAAATCTAGATAAAATATTTTATACGAAGAAAACAAAGCTCAAAGCAATTGGGTCGTTATAGAAATTTAAAGATTTAGCTTAAATCCTTTGTTCTGTCAAGTGCAATGAATGAAATTTAGATCTGTTTTTCAAGACAGCACATTTCTGATAATCCCCATAGATAGCCTCTAGGTTCCCATTCCTTTTAAAATGTCTTTGATCCTCAGTGGATTTACTGTTTTCAACAAAGCATAGATCCAGAAACTTGCCTTTATCTTAAGGCTTTTCTAACCTTCAACATCAAGAGCCCTCCCATCTAATCCTGCTTCCCTATCATGCTCCCTAAGCTACATTGCAGACACACCTGGGCTGCAGATACGTACTTCAAAAGCTGGTTTGGAAAAGGAGCCAAGTGTGTCACCCTAATGGACAGGCGTTTCTTTCTTGGGTCACATCTGGTTTCTGAATCACAGTGAGTGAAAGATAGGCATGTAAGGCGGTGTTCGGTCAGTGGAGAGCAAAGCATAGTGAGTAGTAGCTGGAGCTGTGGTGGGCACAGAAGTCAGAAGCTGTGGAATATCTCTGAAGAAATGGGCGTCAGGAGTTAACTGTCTCACGTATGACTCCTTTTTTTGTTGTTTTTGCGGTACGCGGGCCTCTCACTGCTGTTGCCTCTCCCGTTGCGGAGCACAGGCTGCGGACGCGCAGGCTCAGCGGCTATGGCTCACGGGCCCAGCCGCTCCGCGGCACGTGGGATCTTCCCGGACCGGGGCACGAACCCGTGTCCCCTGCATCGGCAGGCGGACTCTCAACCACTGCGCCACCAGGGAAGGGAAGCCCTCGTATGACTCCTTTTGACCTCAAGAATCTACAGCTGCCTGGAGATTCCAGTTATATCCTGCCCTTTAAACCGTCAGTAATGAGAAACACTTAGAAAGCTCCCTTTATTCAGTACATCGTTATCAAGGACCATAGGCACAGATAGCATTGCCTCAGTTGGGCCATCACGTTCCTTCAGGTGACCTGGAACCCTGCTCTGCGTAGTTACAACAGCTCCTCTTGATTTGTCCACATGATTTCTTCTCTATTACCAATCACTTTCTTCTCAAATGCAGAAGTGCTTGTTGTCATGTTAACAATTTGATGCTCAGGTCAGCAAATCCGAAGATTTAAATGTATGGAGGTAAAATGAAAAATGTTATGGCAGTTTGTAGATTTGAAAGAATACTTTGAGTTCTCCTTCTCCTGGAGTTCATGTACTCCAGCTGCCTGCACCCCCTTTATACACGCACGTATGTGCACATACGTTCACACATGGAACGGTAGTGAGAGGGATGGCTTTTTCCTCTACTACAGAGCTTGAAAAACATGAAAATGTTCTTGCCCTCCCCAGACTCACATAGGATAATCAAGCTAACCTCTTTTTTTTTTTTTTTTTTTTAAGGCCTCAGTGATATTTTGAGAGCTGTCGTTCCCAAGCTTCTTCTGAGCAAAGCGTAGACATTGTCACATTTGGCCAATTGATCCTAAAGCCCTAGCTTGAACCACACATTGGAAGTTGAATGAAGGGCAGCTATCTGTGTGATGGCCAGCAGCCTGTGAGATGATCTGAGGTGAGATTTCTTCTAGAAGCTGTGCTCACACCAGATAGTGAAAAAAGAATTATAGGTTTTCTTTTCTGCTGAGTCTTTTCTAATCGATTCATTCTCTCCTGGTGAATTTGAATTAAGACACAAATCCTGAGAGAGAGCAGCATGGTACTGAAACACAAAGAATGTCATCAGTTTAGAATAGGTTGCTAGCAAGAGGCTGGAACCACATATGCAGCTAAGTAGCTTTAGAAAGAGACACAGAAAGTTGAGTCATGAGAGCAGCATTCTCTACATGGGATACTGTGTCTTCAGTGCTGCTCCAGGGCCCCAGGAGTCAAAGGTTCTGAGATTTCCTGTGCTTCCTTTCTTGTTTATTCCTGTGACAAATGATCATAGCCTCTGTCAAGTTGAGAGTATCTCTTTTCCCTTAACAACCTGAAAAGACCCAACACGCTATTAAAAATCGAACTCCTTAAAATGCTGAATGCAGATATGCTCAGACTTTCCCCTGAACTATGGCAGGACAAGGTATTTTTTAACTTCACGTGACAAGGGCTAATGATAGTGCTTTTTCTTGACTCATCTTTTGAATATTACCAAAACTGCAACCCCAGATTACAACCTTATTTTACCACAAGATCCAGTATTGTGAATAGGAATTGCAGAGGCAAGGACAGAAAAAGCCACAGATATGGTTCTGGCTTGAGATGTCCTAGATTTCCCTTAAGTATATTAACCATTACAAGACAAGGTTCAGCAGAATTGAAGAGATAAACCACAAAATTACTGGATTTCAGCTCTCATCATGGCAAGATTGAAGCAATAGGAAAAAATAGAAGTATATGTCCCTTCCCATTTTCATAGTAGATTTTGTGTTTCACTTTTTCCTAACAACAAAATAGATCTTCTGAACACTATTAATCTTTACAGTATTTGCTCTGTACTTTTCTTATCATACAACTAATAGCATTTTGTTAATTAATTGTATGATGCTTTTATTCTCCCCAGTACCTAGCAGAAAATGTGTAGGGCCCAGGACCAATTTAAAACATGGAATCCTTTGTTCAAAAATTTTTAAGAATTTCAAGGCACCAACAGCAGAGCATTAAAACAAGTGCAGGACCCTTCTGACGATGGAGCTCTATGCAACTCTATAAGTTGTACAGATCTGAAACTGCTTCTGCTAGGACATAATAGGATTTCAATAAGTCTATGCTGACTGAATGACTTAGTGAATAAGTGCTCTGAATGAATATATCTTTTATTCTGAAGACTAGAAATGAAATACTTATAGGTGAGATTGGGTCTAGAGTACGAATTGCTTCTCCAATAAATCAATCTCAATGTTTCCTACTATTAGTCCTACTTTTTACGCAATGGTTCAGAATATAAAATCTGGTCAGCATTAAGAAAATAGATTAATTTTGTTTGTTTGTTTTTGTGCGGGCCCCCGGTAGTGGAAGCACCAAGTCCTACCCACTGGACAGCCAGGGAATTCCCCAAAAATAGATTAATTTTTGTGCTTTCTTTATTTTGTTCTTCTTCATTCACAAGCTCAATAATTTTGGCAACTCTCTCTTTTTCAGCCACCATCTTCCAGTTGCTTTGAATAACGTCAAGCTTGAACCCCAAAAGATCCTAATTAATATACAAAGAAATACGTTAATATTTTAAAAATATTATTATACACACACTGCCTTAGTAATACTAAAATAACAGGTAGAAGCAAGTGTAGTTACTTGTAAAACTAGTGTGCCTTATATCTGGGAAGTCTCAAACCACTGATAAAGACCAGACTACTTCAGAAAGAATAATAGCTTGAAGGTGAAATTTACTCAGCACATCACAAATCAATGACAAATATGTTTCTCTGCTCCATGCTTGACAAAGTATTTTTCTTTAATTGAAGGAAAAGACTTGATTTTTTCCAGAAATGATCTGATTCTGGAGCTGTCAGAGGAAACTTCTTCTGAAATAAATGCATCTATCTGTAATGATATGCTAAATCAGTTTATGCAGAATAATGAGTTTTTGTAAAAGTGAGGTTCATTTTTGTTTCTTTAAAGTTAAAAAAAGTAATCTAATAATAAATTATGATGGCTCACCTATGGTAAGTCTTATAGGAATTATTATTATTACTACTATTTGCCAGAATCAAGTTTCTCATTGCATGTTGGCCCCATGAGACTTTGGCTCTGTTTCAAACTGTATATCCGTGCTACCCTTTTTCATTTTTAAACTGACTGATTCCCATTTTTTTTCCTCTGAATTTTTTTCAACACATGGAGGTGGAAACTTCATGAATTATTCCTTCCTTCAATAATATAGTAGAAAGAGAATAGTCTTTGAAAAGGGACAAACTTGTATTTGAATCTTAGTTTTGTGGATTTCTTCCTGTGTTGTCTTGAAAAAATTAATCTCTCTGAATCTCAGTTTTACCTTCTGTAAAATGGAGATGATTCATCCCTTGCAATATTTGTTATAAAGATTCATGATGATACAGGTAAGTTGAATGATGCTTGACAGGCATTTAAAATATGGTAGATACGATGCTGCTGCTTGTTTATAGCTTATTTTCCTTTAATAAAGTTTTTTCCTCATAATCAAAGGAATACATGCTTATTATAGAAGGCTGGTAATATTCATAGATGTCTAAAGAAGCAGAAAAACAAATTATTCACCATACTGAGATGATAACAATGATAGATTCATATCCTGTCATTTTTTGGTATGAATCTTTTTCTTTATCTAGTTAAGATTATACTTAGTATGCCTTATTTTTTGCTTAACATAATCATAAGGATGTTCCCATATTATTCAATTCTTTCATAAATGCCTTCAATTGTTGCTGAGTAGTCTATTGATAAATGACCCATCCCTTTTTTTTTGACTGAACTCTCAAACCACTTTCATTTCAGTGATAAAAGGGCTGGAAACACCAAAATAATTATTAAGTGTTGTGGTAGTATGCAAGAACAATAGCTTTTAACCTTACAATCTCAGGTACAGCCTCTCCCACTGCACAGCAGCTATTCTTCCGCGATTTGACCTCGAAGCAGCTGCTTGGAACCAGTGAACAATAAAATTGGCCCTGCCCACCACGTACACCTCCACAGTAGGAAAAAAACCAACCATTTAATTAAGAAAATAAATGTTTCTGAAATGACACATGGTTATTACCATGCAGACAGAAATAAAAATAGGTGAAGGAGACTTAACAAAGAAAAACTCCCAAAGATTCAGCCTTTTGATCTCTGGAGGCCAAGACTTTCAGAATCGGAAAAACAAATAATAAAGAGAGAAGGGAAGGAGGCAGGAGTCACTCTGTGGTGCAGAGTTAGGATGGGAGGCGGAGAGCAGCTTCTCACTTGTTCAAATCTAGATTGGAGGTACTGGGTCACAGAAGCATAGGTAAGACATTGGATTGAACCAGAAGTATAAAATCACTAACCCTTTAATACCTTGCAAATTGGAAGTTAAGTATGCTGAAAAGTGATACAATCATATATGTTGTTAGATACCACAAGTAAACTCTTTACAGTTTAAGGTAAATGTAAAATATCTCACAAAAATGATAACTTTGGATGCTGGGAATACCTGCCCAAGCTAATGGCCCTTTAAGATGAATTTGTATTGGTAGCAAAATAATGACATCATAAGAGGAAGTAATTATATGATGTAAAACAGTGTTTTGTTTTTGTTTTTGCGGTACACGGGCCTCTCACTGTTGTGGCCTCTCCGTTGTGGAGTGCAGGCTCCGGACGCGCAGGCTCAGCGGCCATGGCTCACGGGCCCAGCCGCTCCGCGGCATGTGGGATCTTCCCGGACCGGGGCACGAACCGGTGTTCCCTGCATCGGCAGGCGGACTCTCAACCACTGCGCCACCAGGGAAGCCCTAAAACAGTGTTTTTAAATGAATTATAAAACTTGAGACCAAATGGTTTACAGACAACATTAAAGATTCTCATCTTCTCTCTCCTTTGTGAACTAGACTTTTTACAGGTGTGCAATAAAAACAGGGAGGAATCATAGCATCAATTGCTTAAAGAGAAAACTGACCTTACACATAAGACGGAAAGGACAAATAATAGCAGTTGACTTCATATCTAAAAGTGATTCTTTGTAAGTACATCTTAGTAGTGTGTTCTAATTTAATTGTAGAAATCTTGAAGAGGCGTGACTTTCAGGAAGGGTAACATACCTCAGCAGCTATAATTTTCAGAAGACATCTGGAAAGCTCTGAGTCATGTTAATTAATCAGCATCTCAGTGTTGATGCAATGATGCCAGCATTGATGGGCACATTGGTGACCTACTCTATAGATCTTTATAGAGGGTGGCTTAATGAATTAGTCATCCACTGACTTTGTGCCTTTCTGTGGCCTTCCTCATCGCGGCCACAGTCTTCTGGACCCAGGACTTGGTGGCACCTTGTCTCTACCTTCTTTACCCCATGACTCTGAGAGCTCTAGCACTTAAGACTCACCTTCCTGATTTATCTTGTATTCCTTCTTCCTCTTATTTTTACTTCTATCAAAATCAGCCAGATTTAGGGACTTCCCTGGTGGTCCAGTGGTTAAGAATCCACCTTCCAATGCAGGAGACGCAGGTTCAATCCCTGGTCAGGGAACTAAGATCTCACATGTTGCAGGACAGCTAAGCCAGTGAGCCACAACTACTGAGCCCATGCACTGCAACTACTGAGCCTGCATGCCACAACTAGAGAAGCCCGCACACTGCAATGAAGCCCCAGAGCAGCCAAAAAAAAAAAAAAAAATCAACCATATTTATAACAATGAAGTGGTTTAAAGAGATAAAAAATATTAGCATTTGATCCCTCTAGAGACAATGATTAATATTTTTCATCAAAACTGGGAAAGGTTAATTGTACATAATGAAAAAAAAAAACTGTGTGAAAGCAGCAAGCCCAATGGCTAGCACAGGTTGATGAACTGCACATTGTTATTTGCTTTCCCTAGAGTTAAAATCAAATATGTACGGAGAAACTGAATAGAAGACAGGCCAAAATGGTTATTATTCCTTATTTGATATCACTTGGCCTTGTATTTAAATTGACTATTCTAACGAGGATGATTGATTAAAAAATAATAATCTCTCCAACATAAAGCAGTTTACACACAATATGCTGACCAGGCTAATCTTTAGGTTTGTTTTGTGTGTGTGTGATGAGCAGTAGTGACATTAATTTTTTGATTATCTGCCCAAACTATTACTAAACAAAATGTATTGTTTAGTTTGTTGATGTATTATTACATCAATAAAATAAAAGTTCTTAGTATATTGTTAGTAACCTTAATCTGAAGCAGGATTTAAAATATGAGAACAATATCTAGACTGGAAAGGAGTTAATAGATAATTTAACGAAACTCTAATAGACATTTTAATGACATAATTGGTAGTAAAGCTCTCCCCTATAGCCTATGACTACATGACCAAAAGGAGAATAGTGCAAAGAATACAGAGAACCAACTCAGATAAATCAAGTTACTGAATATTTTTCCTTTCAAAGCCAAAATATTATGACTGCTTCAACATCGTGTTTGAACAGACATTAAATCTGATCTAGCAAAGCAGCACTTCTTTTATTCACACCCAGCCTCAAATCAAAGAATTGAATCACATCACCATCAAACCAAAGAATTATAGCATGTAAGACATTATTGAGCATCTGGGCAAACCCTGTGCTTTTATAGTGAATAAAATTGAGAACTAGTTCATACCTTAAAAATGACCTCTAAGTCTATTGTTTCAAGTATTATGTACTTCAACTTTTAAGGGATATATTGAACAGTTTTGTACTGCCACGTACCCAACTATACTTTTCTACACTCTTCTTAGCATTTCCTTTTATTATATACTAGAGGACTTTGAAACTTGATATAAGATATTGTGCAACTGTATAATTAAATGAGCAATGTGGGAGCCCTCTGAGGGCTAAGCCGTAGAAAGGAACTGTAGTTACTTATTGCTCATACAGTTCATTCTCATAGATATAGTGGGTATCATACCATGAAGTGGCCAAAAATCACTACCAGTAAAGTCAGGATATAATCTGTGGTTGACATTTTGTAAAGATAATGATAGATAAAACAATGTGGTCTTGAATTTTCTGCTAGTTAAACTAGTCATAATTTGTAAATATAAACCAACTGAACTTGATTTTATTGTTTTAGGCAAAAATAAAATGAACCTGTTATCTCAAAAAGAGTCAGCCTTCCAAGGAAGAATTAGAGATCTTTTTTAATGGGTACAAGGAAAATTCATTTCTCTGCATGCAAGGGATATTTGTTGTCTAGAGGGTAGAAGTGAAGTTACTTTCTACAGTTTGTTGTTGAACTTTCTTCTTTGTTGAATTGTGAGAAAATATGTACAGAGGATCGTTACCGGGCAGGGCATAAGTCTTCCCAAAATAATTCAGTCGAAGGTTCTTAAAGATATAAATTGTCTACCTGGAACTAGAAGTTACCTACAGATTTGCCTTAATGACATGCTCAGTCATGATTTGTTATTCATTCCACAGGGAAAACATGTACAGTTCTGAAAGGCAGGGAAGTGGTAAGGGAAGGCCACCTTCAGTAAAACCAATTTCCATTTCAAGTAAGTCTGGCAAAGCCAGGAGCCACCCCTGTTAGAAGTTTGTAAACTTTGTATAATTTGCCAGGGTTCAAATCTTGCTTCACTTTTCCTACAGTGATTAACAAGGATACTTTTAGAGGAAAAGGGCTGTTGTGCTTGTCTTCAAAGTAGCCATCCCTACCTGGACCTGAGGTGGGGGTCAGTAGTATGCTTCCTCTCCAGAGCCCTGGCCAGAGAGAGAGGAACGCTGAAGGACATTGCAGGTGACAATAAGAGCAAAGGAAAGGAAGAGGTGAGACTAGAGGTTGCTGGCCTGGAGCTAAGGAGCTGGGACTGGGGTGTTTCCATGTGGAATTCCCTGATTTCCACAGAAAGTCTGTTTTGTTTTCTTTGGGCTGTACAACACAGCTAGCGGGGTCTTAGTCCCCCAACCAGGGATAGAACCTGGCCCCATGGCAGTGAAAGCACCAAGCCCTAACCTCTGGACCGCCAGGGAATTCTCTCTTTTTTGTTTTCTACGATTTTACTCCTCTTTTTGTTCTAGATCAATTAATACTAAATTAATTGAGGCACGAGGGAGAGCAGAAATGTTAGGAAAGATGGAATGTTAGGAGATCTGAGTTCAAATCCTGTTCATATCTTTTCTGGGATAAGGTGTTTTACTTTTCTAAAGATCAGCTTCCTTCTCTGTCACATGAGGCTTCCCCCCTCCCCCCACCCCATGAGATTAAAGAGAAAGTATCTGTTTGGTACCTGACACCAACTAAGTGATGGATAAAATATTTATTTATTCAGAGTTTAAAATATCTGAAAATTGCTCAATAACAATTGGCATCTGTAAAGAATGAGAAAGAAATGCAGTAAAGTTGTTTTAAAGCTCTTCTTTAAAAAGTCTAATACGGAAACATTACTGATATCACAGCACTGCAACTCTGTGATAGGTACCCAGTTTTCATATGCTTACAAGTTTTCTTTTGAGTTATCACTGTGGTGAGAAAAATCAATATGTAAATTAACTTAACCAATATAGGAAAGTACTTTTGTGGGCTGATCTATCTAAGAATATACCATACCTTATTCCAGAATTGGTCAGGGTGAAGACTATTTCATTGTTTTCTCCCAAATGATTTTCTTAACTTAGCTCTTTGGAGAAAATCGAGACATGAACTGTTAAAACATCTGGCTAAATATTTCTCACAATGTGGTTTAAATTGTTTTGTTTAGGGGGCTTCCCTGGTGGCGCAGTGGTTGAGAGTCCTCCTGCCGATGCAGGGGACATGGGTTCGTGCCCCGGTCCGATCCCACATGCCGCGGAGCGGCTGGGCCCGTGAGCCAAGGCCGCTGAGCCTGCGCATCCGGAGCCTGTGCTCCGCAACGGGATAGGCCGCAACAGTGAGAGGCCTGCGTAATGCAAAAAAAAAAAAAAAAATTGTTTTGTTTAGTCAAGATTTTAATGGCTTAAATAAAGGGGCTTCTATCACTTCCCTTGGGGAAAATATTCCGTAGAATAACATGAAAGCTTCCACAACACAGAATTTTTATCATCTTTGAAGATATAGTTAAAATCATTCAATTGTACTTACCTTTGCATGGTTATTTTGATAAAGAAATATTCTTTGGGGGTAACGCTAAGGTAACACCTATGAAAGGACTACTTCAGCTACACATGGAGTAGAGGAATGCTAGCAGTATATATCTCTAGGGAAATCGACTGCAGGCAGCAGGTATGGTTTTAGGTATCCTCCCTTACATGTGTTTAAATGCAGTGTGACTGGTGGAAATGGTTAGATCCACACTTTATTTGAGTCTCTGAATGTCTCTTGACGTGCATCCTGAGTCATGAGTACACATTCAGGGTTGGCCATTGTCTGAACATTGGCCCCTGTAGGTGGAGGTTAAATGTGATGGTCAAACAACTGAAATCGCTGAGATGCTCAAACAAGAACAAAAATGGAAATAAAAATTAACAAATTCAAATGTCCAGTTTTCCAAAATAGTGATGTGCATTTAGATGTTTTTGAGGATCTAAGTGTTTTGCTATAATAGTAATTTCTTATTATGTTGCTACAAATAAAATGATTATAAAATATGAGTTAAATAGAAAGCACCGTGATTGTGGTTTACACTTTCAAACGTGGTGTTTCTCATCTGTAGGACTTATTACTCCATAAGGAAGCATTGAGGAATGACTGAGAGCATGTGTTCTAGAGGCCTGGGATCAAATTATGTCTCAGACTTTTCCTAGCTGTGTGACCTCAGGCAAGTTGCTTAACCGTTCTGTGCCTCAGCTTTCCTAATCAAAAAATTGGATAACAAAAGCACCTATGAAGTAGGATTAATATGAGAATTAAATGAGTTAACATACAGTGCTTGGAACTGGGTCTGGCTCTTAATAAATATTAGCAATATTTTTATTTATATAAGGTGCATCTCCCTGCTGGAATCTAAGAGGCAGAAAGCTGTCTTTATTGCTATTTTATTCTCAGCATGTACTATAATGGTACACAATATATAGGCCTGCTAAAAATGGGTTCAGCAAACCAAATATAACTGATAAAATTTGTTGGAATAACAACAAAAAAGAATAAGATTTTGGTTAATAATTATGTATCAATATTGTTTCATCAATTGTAACAAATGTACCACACTAATGCATGATGTTAATAATAGGGAAAGCTCTGTTCCTGGGCGTGGTATATGTAACTCTTTGTACTATCTGCTCTATTTTTCTGTAAGTCTAAAATTATACTAAAAAAATAAAGTCAATTAGTTATGCAGGAAATAAGTAAAATGAAATAAAGGCTTATAATGAGATTCAGTCTTACTAACTTCATGGTCAAATGGTAAAATGGCTGAATTAAGACAGACTGAACTAAAGGAATTAGGAAAACCTGAAACTGAAGAGTGTCTTGTCTGAACATCCAGGCTCTAGTCAAAAGTGTGATTGCTTAATACCACCAACCCAAAACAATTAAAAGCTCACTTGGGAACAGCAAAAGGCCTAATTTTCTAAAGATATGGGCGGTGGAAATATTATTGACAGCAATATATGTTACAGTTTACATTTTATATTAAGTTGCTTTGCTTGTACATAAGTCTTTCCTAAAATAACAATTGCATCCTTTTAAGAACATTGAGGATATATCTAATAATTAAAAAAAAAAAAAACACAAAAAACCTCCAGACTGGATTAAAACCAGTAAATGCCAAACTGATTCAAAACTGGCACCCTTAGTAACAGGTGCTTAATACATATTTAGTGAAGGAGTCAAATTGAATAAGGGGATATACAAGGCTGTCTTAGGAATGTTCTTCCTTCAGTGAAATAGGGTCACAGGTAGAATTACTTTGTAAGAAGCACAACAATTACACCCCCCAAATTTGCTTCTAGAGGTTTTGATTTAACAAAATTATAAATTCACAGCTCGAGATATGGACTGTTTATAAATATATAAAAAATCGTCAAAGAAAGTTTATCGGAAAGAAGATTAAGTATAGGTATAATCTGGGGTACAATTTTGATTTTGTGATTAACTCACGTAAAGCTTTAATTCTATTCAACATTTCCTAATTTTTAAGTAGAGAAAAACATGACCACCTACTTTCTCCTCCACAAGCATTTTTCCAGAATTGAGGTACTGAATATAAGTTGTTTGTAGTGTTTTAAGAGAAGAATAATGTTTAATTTAAAGTAACTTAATAACCCTTCTTTATTCCTATGCAGACAGAAAACTGTTCAGAAAGACACTCTGGTACTGTTCCCATCATGCTCTTTGGGGAAATATAGCAAACCTATAGGTGTCTATGTAAGGCTTGTGTCCTCAAAAGACCTTGATTTTGATGTGAAGGCAAAGGCAATAAAAGATGTAAAGCAACTAACCTGGGCCCCTTCTAAGTGCCTAGCACTGTTCTGGACACGTGGGGATACATCTGGAACCAAATGGATGATAACCGCTGCCCAGTGGAGCTTACCTTTCTTCAGTGAAATAAGCTAGGTTGCATGACCCAGTTTTGTCCTTCAGGTATAGTGCCATAAGAAGAGGAAATGTTGGATTGCTAGAAAATGTGTGGTGTTTTTACAACGAAGCTGTATTTAAAAGAAAGAAAAAAAATGGAGTAATCTCTCATGTCAAAAAAATAAGTGTTCGGGCTTCCCTTGTGGCGCAGTGGTTGAGAGTCCGCCTGCCGATGCAGGAGACACGGGTTCGTGCCCGGGTCCGGGAAGATCCCACATGCCGCGGAGCGGCTGGGCCCGTGAGCCATGGCCGCTGGGCCTGCGCGTCCGGAGCCTGTGCTCCGCAACGGGAGAGGCCACAACAGTGAGAGGCCCGCATACCACAAAAATACAGAAAAAAAAAAAAAAAAGTGTCAAGCAGGGTTAGCATGGCATGACTTGAGATGGAAGTGTGTGTTGGTGGTGTCCTGAACTATTAGTTAATGACCAATATCATTGATCTTGAGAAATGACAAGAAGACTTTCAAAATACTTTCTTTACTCAAGGTCCTTTTCCTTTGGTTTGTATTTCAAAAATTATAAATCTCCCTGCTTCCTGGTAACAGCTATCAGCAGAGCTCCTAACTGGGCCAAGGCCATTGTACTTCACTTTGAGAATAAAACAATGGCATGGTGGAGCTTTGAACTTAATACAGAGACCCTGTCAATTCCTTTAAAAACTTTTTATAAATTTGTAAGGTCAAAATAATCTACGAGATTATAAACATGCAATGGGTCACTTGTGAAAAGTACCTTTGAGCTTAGAGTCAAAGACTGGTTTAGATTCTCACCTAGCACGACAATTACTAATGGTAAAACCTTGGGCCATGATTTAGCCTGAGTCTCCATTTCCTCATTAGTGAAATAGGAATAATAATAATGTTAACATTGTTTAAATCATAGGATATTTTTATGAGGCTATATATATATATATATATATGATAATATACCTGGTAATATATATTAATATACCTGAGAATATACATTATCATATATATCATAAAAATTTTGAGTGACTAAATATGTTAAACATATTTGTTTTATAGTCTGTGAAATAAATATAACTGGGTTTTCATATATGATATTTAATTAAATCTAAGATGTTGTAAGTCACACATTATTTTATGTACCACTATAAAAGAAAAAGACATTGTCAATTAAACTAGGACACAAAGTTAAGAGGCATCCTGATTTCAGATATTAACATCTGCAAAAATAGTGCATCTTATTTTAATAGATGGAATGTGGTAAATTACACTGTCACCCTCATTTAATTTATGTATGTATCATTTCAGACTTAACTATTGTCAAAGTAGCATGGTTTTTAATTCTGCGATTTCCATATTCAAAGGTATGAATTTAAGAGTAGTATACTGGTGGTCAAGAACCTAGGTTCTGGCATCACAGACTGAGTTAGAATTTACTTTTCTGCCATTTAATCAGCTACATGATCCTTGGTAAGTAACTATTACTGTTATCATCATCATAATTATTACTGTTATGAACCTTGTTTATGATATGAGACAAGTGGCAATCCTCATAGTGACTCATAGTGTTGGGGAGAGAAAATTAATCCTATCCAAGAATATTTGAAAAATTTTCTATTGATCACAAAAGAACTGAGTGAAAATTTACTTGATTCAAGGCAACCACATCTCCATTTCTGGAGAAACAGCTCAGAGCTCTCATGCTGCTGACAGTGGGTCAGAATCTGTTGGATGAAATGTTCATACATACATATGACTACAGTGTGCTAATAAATCATTTCCTCCAAATGGTGCTCCTGTCATCAAGTGCATCAGTTAACAGTACAACAGTTCTCAGAAAATATCTGGAACAAATGTGCACTCTTTTAAAAATATGTTATATTTTATCCAAACCAAACACTGTCATGCTCATTTCAATTTTATTCACAATATGTAAAAATATATGCTGCTATTTTTGCTGGAAGAAAAAATATTCAATTGAATTCAACATATTTTGTCTACTGTGAGCCATAAGTATAATATGTAAATGATATGTAAATCATTTATCAATAAGTCCAGGATGCAAAAAATATATATTTCATCCTCTTTTTCTTTTCGAATTTATAGAAAGGAACAGCATCTTGACTCTGTCAACTTGCATACCACATGGGGTCGGTAAATTACTAAAACTCTCTGGGCTTCAAATTGGTCACCCACAGATACGGGTTATGCAGATAACAGGAACTCAACAAAAAGTTGTGAGAATAAATAGATAATATAAAAGTGTCTGATAAGTAATAAATGCTCAAATATACTAGTTGCTATCTCCTCCTCTTAAAATGATGTAGGCTTTCTTATGTTTTCATTCTGGATTCTTCAAAGGGCCAAGTCCTTCATTTTGAGACTCCTGGAGACTCACATATGGCAACTCTCGGTGAAAATTTGGTAGCATGAATGAAATACTCTTTTCTACATATTCAAAATATGTTTTCAACATGAACATTGAGGATGCTTGGAAGCAGAATCACTGACCCTTTGTGAAACCTAAGCTAAATACCACACTCTTCTTAATGCCAAGAAGCAGAGTTGGGTTTATTAACACTTGCACAAATGTGTGTATGTATGTAAGGGTGTTCCCTTAGACAAACTTTGCTACTCACTTTGGAAGGCATGGCTGACCCTTAGTTGACCTGCTACATGAGGTACAAATCAACTGGGTAACGGAGGGCCTTTTTGCAATGTCAAAACTCAATGCTCATTCAATATTCTCTGGACTGCTCCGGGCATTGTAAAAGCTGTAAATTTGTAGGTCTTTGATGTCTAGCCTCCAGTCAGTCCCTGGTCCCATTTGGCTTTCTGTAAAATTAAGTCTCTCAGTGTGGCTGTCCAGAGTAACCACGAAAGAATGTTTATGCAGTAGGAACAGTTTCTCTGGACAGTTTTTCACTGAGATCAGTGGTGAGCCTCTGGCATCCTGATACTTACAGACTTCTTAGTGTGACAATTTTGGCGTCAGTTATCCAGAGAGAAGCATTGTCAGTGCAACAGGAATTGGCCCATGTCAAGCTGACAGAGTTACACTGCTAGCTGAGGGGGACTGCTGGTGTATAAGTCTCACAAGGAAGCCCCAGTATTCATTTGGCTTTGTCTGATAAAGAAATAAATAACATTCGTGATTCAGGATCATATTGTAACCCTAAAAAGTCTATGAGTAACAAAATTAAGAAAAATGATTCCAAGAGTGTCAACATTTTTTTCTCAGCATTCAATTCAACTTTGTTCTTAATTGCATAGACCTCACTGCCCGAGTATGTCAAATTCACTTTTTCCTTTCCTTTTTGGATGGCAGTGCATGAAAAGCCCTTGTATAAACACAGCTAGGGTATGAGCACAGTTCCACTTCATTTCCTCAAAGCTTTGTTTTGCTCTTCCCTCATTCTCTTGTGTCCGCATTCCTTGACAATTGGTGGATTCAGTCAGCATCACGCAAAAAGGTATATAGAGGAATTTATAAAAGCTAAGAAATAAATTCAAGCTAAAATAATAATGATTTTAAAAAGTAGGGGAATTAGTCTGGGTTCTCCAGAAAAACAGAAACAGTAGGCTGTATATATAAAGAGAGAGACTTATTTTAAGAAATTGGCTTATGTCGTTGTGTAGGCTGGCAAATCTGAAATCTGCAGGGCAAACTGGCAGGCTAAGGACCCAGGAGAGAACTGATATGGCAGTCGTGAATCCAAGGGCAGTCTGAAGACATCACTTCCTTCTTTCCTTGGGGACCTGAGTCTTTTTCTCTTAAGGCCTTCAACTGATTGGATGAGAACCACCATCTTAGGAAAAGTAATCTGCTTTACTTAAAGTATACTGATTTAAATGTTAATCACATCAAAAAAGGACCTACACAGCAACATCTTGACTGATGTTAGACCAAACATCTGGGTACCATAGCCTAGCCAAGATGACATATAAAATTAACCATCATAGTGGGATATTCACTTACAATAACTGAAAGAACATTCAGGCTCTAAATTTTAGTAAACAAAATACATTTTACTAAAAAATAAAGAAAGTATAATTGCAAAAGTTTTTAAGTCAGTAAAAAATGAGTATGATATCAGCCAATGCTCTGAGAATATTGCAGGACTCAGGCCAAAAAATTAATATAAATCAAACTCTCCTACCCTGCTTTTGAATTCTATTTTGGATCATCTCTTAGAGTCATCTTTTGTGTGTGTGTGTGTGTGTGTGTGCGCTAGGTGGGCCTCTCACTGTTGTGGCCTCTCCCGTTGCGGAGCACAGGCTCAGCGGCCATGGCTCACGGACCCAGCCGCTCCGCGGCATGTGGGATCTTCCCGGACCGGGGCACGAACCCATGTCCCCTGCATCGGCAGGCGGACTCTCAACCACTGCGCCACCAGGGAAGCCCTCTTAGAGTCATCTTTGAGGCCAATCATGATAATATTTTTCATATTTTCTTCTAATGAATTTTATGACTAAAATTCGTTGTTTTGACTCATGAACATTAAAAAAATATGTAAGGATAAAACATAAAACTTTCATTTCACATATTCCACACATTATTCACATTCAAAAAAAATTTTTTTGAGCTAAATATAGCACATACATTTTTTTTTTTTTTTTTTTTTTTTTTTTTTTTTGCGGTATGCGGGCCTCTCACTGTGTGGCCTCTCCCGTTGCGGAGCACAGGCTCCGGACGCGCAGGCCCAGCGGCCATGGCTCACGGGCTTAGTTGCTCCGCGGCATGTGGGATCTTCCCGGACCAGGGCACGAACCCGTGTCTCCTGCATCGGCAGGCGGATTCTCAACCACTGCGCCACCAGGGAAGCCCCAGCACATACATATTTCAATATAAACGATATACAATTATGTCTAAAGCAGAGTTTAAATGAGCTTTGGGAATAAAAGTAAGCACCTATAACTTTATTTCCTGGGCATGTTATTATCTCAATCCCTAAAAAAAGATGAGACATCCCAGGAGTTAGCTGAATTCTGATGACTCTTCTAAATAATATTGAAAAAGCTTGTTTTGCTGTTTTGACTCCTGGATTTTCAAAATTGTTTACTTACTAAGCTTTCTTATTTGATTTCTAATAGTTGGATGGAATTATCAAAGATGCAACCAGCTTTCCCAAATGATTGAAATAAAAATCTACCTAGTGGCAGATGACTAGAACAAACTTTAAAAAAATCTATCTTGTTTATTTCAATAATAAAAATCTTGAGTTAAAATACCAAACGTATATTCAACTGGAGATAGTCAGAAAACAGGAAGTGGAATGAACTTGAACGTGTAAGCAAAGGAGTAGGCGGAGCAAGAAAATGAAGGAAGTGTCACCAAGTACAGGATGTGTCACACTTCTGACCCTGTTAATTTAAATTGCTAGGCAAAATGAATGTAACTCTTATCGTCAAAGCACTTCATAAAAGAAAACAAAATTAAATAGCATAATATTAGGGTGATTCCTATTTTGCTGATGAAGAAACTGATGAGAAACTCTAATGGCCTTTCTAAGGCTGCAGTTGAGCTTTGACAAAGCTGTGATTAAAGAAACAGCTCCCTGCCCTGTCTTCACAGGCACTTCTCTCTCTGGATCCTGCAAAGCAGTACAAATGAATCATCAAGAACGTTGGCAGTCCGGCTGCCACATGGAAATAAGCGAGCCATCAGGCAGTTGGTGGTTCAGTCTGGGTAATGCACAGCATAAATTCGGCAGCACTGTCTCAGGTTAACCCAGAAGTTGAATAAAACCCTGATGGGCACAAAGAGATGTTAAAAATATTTTCAGTGCCACCTCAGAAAAATTCAAAACAAAGTAATAAAAGGAAAGTTGATCTGTTTGGAGCACTGCTCAGGAATTGCTGGCTTTCAGTGCTGAAATCTCCCTGAGGAAAGCTGTCAATCCTAAACAATGCACCCTGTTTTAGGAAGACTGCTTTCCGAGGCAACTTTCTGACTTGATTTATTTGAGCAGTTGGTTTTTCCTTTAGGCATTTTGCTGTTAATTTGCAACATGGAAATTAAAATGGTCTTGGGAGCTTCATACACACTTTTGTTTAAGAAAAACTTTGTCTTACAAAGTCATGGATTTTTCTTAACTAGACCAGACAGTTTGTAGCTGTTTTGCCACAGAGATATTTTTTGTGTCTGTGAAAATTTCTGCTAACACAGACACACAAAGGGCACAGGGCCACGTGGTCTGCTCCAAATACACATCTCTTGCCCTCACTTTCTCTGCAGCCCCCAAATCCATACATGGATGGGACATGAATTACATTTCAGTTAGTTCCATTTCCTCTAGAGTCCGAAAAAGTTGAACATTTTGCTTGGCTTCCTTCTGAATAAGGTATTTTCAAAGCAACACATGCCAGATCTCACATAACTGTCATTTATCCGGACTGCAGAGAGTAAAATTATCCATTAGGCAAATCACAGACACTATTACTATTTCCCTTGTTACTATTTAACGATGATTTTTTAAGAATTTCTGGTCTCCAGAAGAAAGATGGCTGAGGTTACTATAGAAGACAAGGAGAGTGTTCCCTTGTAATCTGTAATATTTCCCTAATTAACAACCACAAGGATATCAGAAGCAAGAGGGCCTGAGCCACTGTGGTCCTGCTATAGGCTTATGAAATACATGACCTGTCACATTATGATTTTCCCTCCCCAGCTACACAGCCAGTGTCAATGTGCCTTCTCTCAGAGGGTGTATTAAGCATCCTTTTTAGTTCTTATTTAGGGAAGTAGACAAAGGAAGGTGGGAAAATATTTATGAAACAACCAAGAAAGAGTCCTGCTTATAAGACTTGTTTCTCATTGTTGTTCTTTGTTAGCCAACATGAGACTTTGAGGCTTGTGTTCCTGTCTTTCCATTTAAAGATGCTGACTCTAGTCAGAGTAGCATCTCCTCTGGAGAAAGGCCCTGGGAAGGAAACCCACTTTGCACTCAGCAAGCAGAGTGAAGGGCTGTGGACTCCAGAGTCAGCTGCTTTGCCTGGGGTGCAGGCTGTGGGTGCAAATCACACTGCGTTAATACCCTGTGTTGGTGAATAGAGAAGCTGCAAGAAAGAAAGGGAGGGGAAAACCCCTCAGGAGTGTCATACCTGCATCCACTGATACGTGGGCTCATCAAATGTCGGTGGTGTTCATTGAAGGATGCCAGGAAGTACTCGCTGCCCAATGTTTTCCATACTGACCCCAAATCAGAGATTTCATTTAGTGTTTCTTGAAGACCTTTTGGCGTGTGCTAGTCACAAACTAACATACCAACAGCTATGAGAAGGCGAGGGGGTGCACCTCTTAGGAGGAATTTACATGACAATGGAAAATGGCCCCCTGTAAGAAGGAAACAAAAATGAGGCTCCCAGAATGACAGAGAGGGGGGTAGAAAGAAGTGGTAGAACCCCTAAGATACCATATCTGCTTTTGCCCAGGAGAGCTATGTCCAGAACAAGTGGCAAGCTTTCAACAGATGACAAGAGATTGAGCTATCCATCATCTAGACCAGGCTTTCACTCACTTAAAGGAAAGCCTGAACAATTTCATAGAAGAAGCTAGAAGAAAGAAAAAATACTACAGTGAGAGAGGGTATAATTTTTCACATTTTCATTAATTTGGAAAGATGGAGGCTAATAATGTCTTTATATAGTCTAGAAATAGAAAAGCTCTGAAAAACATTTCAACAGAGATGTCCATCAAAATAATCAACATGGTAGATCTAAATACCAACCCTAAGAGAGCTGATATATTCAGATTGCTCTTCATAGCACCTGCTGATAGGAGGAAGCATGCTGATCTACTCTAAAACCAAGTACACATATAAATATTTAATCCTACAGTAGGTACTTGACCCCTCCTTCAATTTCTATGTGAATTATAATATGAAAATAATACAAATAGGAATTTCAATCTTATATTTCAAGGCCGGATCCAGTGATACTTCTTCCTTTACTCTTTCCCATAAGTTCTCAACTTTATTGAGTAACTGCTACCCCTGCACTTCTTGACGATCAGCTGTGCCTTTGTTATAACACTTGTTCAGTTTGTATTATAGTCAGGTCCTTGTATGTTGCCTTCCCCCATCAGACTACAAGTTCTTTGAGGGCAGAGGACTTACTCAACTCCTCTCTCTTTAGTCTCATTGTTTTTAATGTGGTGCTTTACAGCAAATAAGTGCTCAATAAATAGTTGTCAGATTGAATTTATATATTGAATTTCATCACTTAAAGTAGATAGCATCTAGATCATCTAAAAAATTAAAAACTTACAATCCCTTGGGTTTATGCAGTATGTCTTCTCTAATACCAAACTTGGATTATCTCAACTAATTTCTTTGGGTCTCCATAATAAAAAATAGACTTTGTTCTTCTTAAGCTTAGCTATAGAAACTAAAACACAGCAGTGAAAACCAAATGTTTCAAAGAAGATTAGTGACAGAAGGGTCAAGTATACGTCAGAAACAGCATCCTGAAGTCCTTCTCAATGGTGTATACAAAAGCCCGAGTTGAGGTTTACCTAGATGCCTTTAAATGTCTCAGGTCTCACATTCTCTAAATTGTTAAGTAGAAAATATGCTACTTGAGTAATAGCTCATTGATAATTGATGTTCAACACATATAGTAGTATAAGAAAGTATACAAGTGCCACTCACCTCTCACTCTTCAGAAGAGCTATAGCTACAGCCATTAGATCTTAAGGGCTAAGGCTCAGAGAGCTACTTGGAAATTTGGGCTAAATTAAGTAGGAAGAAAAGATGGCCAAGAGGAACATGATTATGGACAACTTTCTTTCCTTATTTTTTTCTTCCAATTTTGTTTTATGAAAAACTGTTATTGGCTGCCTTAATAATCCTTACTTTTGAAAGGTAAATGAAAAAGGGTAATATAAAATGCAACACACTGAACATGACTATTAAAACAGAATTTGGATACTGTCAATGCCAATGCGAAACAGCTTAAGTTTTTAGGAAAAAATAAACTTTATAAAAGGTGTAAGGACTGCTTGTTTTTGTGGGGTCAACTCCATTCCCCAACTTTTTCTGGTATCATATACTGTTGCTTTATTCCTGGGGTTAGGGCTTTATGTATTTTACTTAGTTATTTAACAAACACTATAGCGCTTCATATGAGTGTCAGGCACTGTTCTAAACACTTTACAAAATTAATTCTGTATCTATTAACAACCCCAAAGATAGATGGTATTTCATCTCAGTTTCAGAAAGAATTGAGGCACGAAGAGATTACATAATTTACCCAAGGTTATCCACCTCAAGAAGAATGAAGCTACAAAATGAGGCATCATTAGTAACTAAGTTTTGTCCAATGAACTCTCACCTCCTTCAAGAAGTGTGCTTAACAGAGGCTGATAATTCCTCTAACTCCTTGTGCTGTCTCTCCACTTAAACTCTTACCCTTCTCAGTAGCCAAAAAAAGTGTTATTAATACTTTTAACTTTCAGTCTGACTGCTTGCTCTTTGTCCTTTGTTGATATATATCAAATAAGTCAGACTGACACTTCCTAGAAGAAAGTGCTATTTCTGTGTAACTTTCACTATGTTCATGAAAAAGATAACTTTGTAAACTCATCTGGAGATTAAAAAGGAATTCAACAAACACTTATCAAGCAAATGTTAGATGTGATGCACTGCGATAAGCATGGAAATGATGGCAGACTCCTTGCCCTTCGTGCTAACACATGCTAATAGATGATGTGAGCAAAAGGCAGCGAGATAGATGGCTATCCCTTTGCCGTGAAGGGCTGCAATGCTCTCCCCTGTGGTAGCCCAGCGGGAACCTTCGCTTCTGCTGGGAGCCAGCCGCTCCCTGAATGATGGTATTGCAGGCTTGCGAGGCCTGGAATATGTCGCTTAGTGGGAGGCAAGCATCTTGTCTTCTGCTCCCATTTGGCAAGGACACCTCATTATGTAAGACGGCCACTGTTTATCTGCACCATATTTATGGTTTCTACAAGAGTTATTCTAAGGTTTGGCAGATACGAAGGAATATTTTATAAAGCACAGCTTGTAGTGGGCAAGACCTCAAATGAAAGTTCTGGAGTATATCTAAAGTACCTTTAAATTATTCATTCTAAGGTGATTTAATGCCTCTCTCCCTACCCCACCCGCCCTCTGTTGGTCATATTCATCAGATTGAGATGAGAAGTAAACTCTT
Source organism: Kogia breviceps (assembly GCF_026419965.1). Taxonomy (NCBI): domain Eukaryota; kingdom Metazoa; phylum Chordata; class Mammalia; order Artiodactyla; family Physeteridae; genus Kogia; species Kogia breviceps. The sequence continues at coordinate 52,447,208 of NC_081322.1, forward strand.
TAGGATAGGGTACTATTATTACATTGTCATTCCTAGGTTTAAAAAAATCAAAGTACATTCAGTGGCCCCTTGAAACCTAACCAACCTAAAAAATATCTATGTTTATCTCATCTTTCGCAAGTATTTCTAAAACGTTGGAGTCAGAGCAGCACCTAATCTTTGAAAGTCCTCTCTTCACTGCCCAACCTGAATCCCACTAATCTTTGAAAGTCCTCTCTTCACTGCCCAACCTGAATCCCATAATATCGTTTTTTTTTTTTTTTTTTTTTTTTTTTGGTGGTACGTGGGCCTCTCACTGCTGTGGCCTCTCCCTTTGCGGAGCACAGGCTCTGGACGTGCAGGCTCAGCGGCCATGGCTCACGGGCTCAGCCGCTCCACGGCATGTGGGATCTTCCCGGACCGGGGCACGAACCCGTGTCCCCTGCATCGGCAGGCGGATTCTCAACCACTGCGCCACCAGGGAAGCCCCCATAATATCGTTTTTAATGGCTTGCCGTTAACACCCTGATGCTTATGAATGGGAGTTTTCATAAAGGTATGTTTGGGGAGATGTGGTGAGGTGCCAAGGGTCTACTAAGAATTGGTTCTTTATTCAAACGTTATTATTTTATTGTTAGCTTCATTGGACATTTATATCCAACAGTCACTACATAAATCTGGAAATTAATAAAAGAGAACCTCAACACAAAACAGCGATCATTTTACATGTCTTGTTCTAAAGTTGATTTAACATCCCTAAGTATATAAGAACCATTTTATGAACAGAGAGCTTCTATGGTCTATTTCCAATGCCACCTAGTGTATTTTGTACTTTAACATACATCTGATTTAGATTGTCTCCACCTGATTAAACATCTTACCAAAAAAAAAAAAAAAAAAAGAAAAGAAAAACAGTGCTCTTCAATCCCAGTCTAGGAAAGTAAATATTTCCATTTAAAGGGATTGTAGCAAATGAAAATAAGTAAGTTTTAGAAGTCCAATCAATTTTTTGGTGCTCTCTGCAAGCTTGTCATAAAATAGAGGTTAGTCTCTCAGAATTTATTAGAAATTGCCAAACCCTTTAATCTGTGATAAAATAAAGGGACAATAAAGCCAAATTTACTATACACATGTGTGTTTTTGAAAACTGTGCAATAAATCTTCCATTTTATAAGTAAAATCACAATTTAAATATTTCCAAAAAGCTCCCCTATTTGGAGAAATAATGTGGTCAACACTCTTGTAAAGAATCACCTTTTGAGGTACCTATCTTGTAAGATTATATTTTAGTAGAGTAGATTAAACTTGTAGTACAAAGGTTTATTAATTTGCAATCACTCAAAACAAAGCAGTAAACAATAAATGATATGAGTTTGCAACAACTCAATGTATCTCTACAAAGTAATTGTTTTCCTTTATGAAAGAAAAAGAAAAAAAGACTGGTGAATATTTGCAGGTGACTCTTCAAGGCACAGTTATCAATAAGCTAAGAAGGCTAGAGGAATATTTTAGGTGCATAGCTAGCTGTCTCCCCAAATAAAATTATAAATGCCTTTCACATGTGTGGTGTCTCATGAAAACACTTTCCAACACTTAATGGAATTGTAAACCTTATTATCAGCCTGATTTCCTTTTTTTCTCTTTATTGTCCCTCTTCACTCTCAATTTTTCTTATTATTATATTTGTGTTTTTCTTCTTGTAGGTAAATAAAAGGGAGACATAGGTAGTATCTTAGGATGAAAAGAATTCTCAAGAAGTAACGAGTTAGACTAACTTAATGGTAGATGGAACAAAATCTAGTGTCTTGATTTTTTTTTTTTTTTTTTTTTTTGCGGTACACGGGTCTCTCACTGTTGTGGCCTCTCCCGTTGCGGAGCACAGGCTCCGGACGCGCAGGCTCAGTGGCCATGGCTCACGGGCCCAGCCGCTCCGCGGCATGTGGGATCCTCCCGGACGGGGGCACGAACCCGTGTCCCCTGCATCAGCAGGCGGACTCAACCACTGCGCCACCAGGGAAGCCCTAGTGTCTTGATTTTTATGTCCTTTCAAAATTTACCCTATTTATATCATAATTTATCTATCTATCTATCTATCTATCTATCTATCTATCTATCTATATCTCCTATTTTAGAAGAATTGTTTTGGTAATTCCCCGGCGGTCCAGTTGTTAAGACTTCACACTTTCACTGCAGGGGCATGGGTTCAATCCCTGGTCAGGGAACTAAGATCTCACATGCCATGTGGTGTGGCAAAAAAAAAAAAAAAAAAATTGCTTTATAAGTGCTTTTTTGTTGCTTGTTTTGCACAAATAACTTTAGATTTGATGCAATTCTGTCAAATTCTAAGGTCCTAGCCCAACAAGATCAGTTAACCATTTACTGTATTATCTATACTGCATTTTCTCTTGCCAAGCATTGTACTTGTGAATAGAGATACCAAGTCAATATGACATATACTTCACACTTTGTGGGAGCTCAATCTAATGGGAGGTGGAAGTGGAGGTGAGGACAAAAACTATAAATAGATAACTATATCACAATATAGCAATCACACATACAAACATTAATAAAAGGAGTTGGTGGGGATATAAGGCAAACTGACAGCTTACAGATGCACAAGTAATTAAGACATAATAATCAATATTACATGTTCAAGGCAGAAGGAAGGGAATTTTATATTATGAAAATCCAAAAGCCATTTTGGGTTTCGGTATCTGCAGGAGTCCTGGAACCAACCCTCTGCGGATACTGAGGGGCAGCTGTATTCAGTGTAGGTAAGGCCTTTATTATACATTTATTATAGCCCAGTTTTGGGTTTAACAGCTTAAGTGAGAGTTAGAGAACTTGAATGAGATGTAAAGAGAAAACAAATATAGGTACATTCAAATATGAGAAAATCTGTTTCGTCAGAAATACTTATATAAATTGCAATTATTTGTACTGGAGAAAGGACTAGTACATGAATGAATATATGTAATTTTAAAATATATGGAAAGGAATGAATGAGTACGTGTAATTTTAAAATATATGAACATGCATATTATAAAAAAAACCAGTTCTCTTTAATATAATTGCAACAGAGAAAGGAAACCTTTTTAGAAGGGTGCAGAGGAAGTTTATGCTAGTCATTAGGAAAACCGGTACAGTGTGAGAGTTGCGAGTGACTGGAGAAACCCAATAAGAATAATCAGGGCTTCCCTGGTGGCGCAGTGGTTGAGAATCCGCCTGCCGATACAGGAGACACGGGTTCGTGCCCTGGTCCGGGAAGATCCCACATGCCGCGGAGCAACTAAGCCCGTGAGCCATGGCCGCTAGGCCTGCGCGTCCGGAGCCTGTGCTCCGCAACGGGAGAGGCCCGCATACCGCAAAAAAAAAAAAAAAAAATCAAAGGCAAGAAATAGTCCAGGTATTTGCATTCCTCTAATGATCAGTGATGTTGAACATCATTTCATGTGTTTGTTGGCAATCTGTATATCTTCTTTGGAGAAATGTCTATTTAGGTCTTCCACCCATTTTTGGATTGGGTTGGTTTTTTTTGATATTGAGCTGCATGAGCTGCAAATCAAAACCACAATGATGTACCACCTCACACTAGTCAGAATGGCCATCATCAAAAAATCTACAAACAAAAAGTGCTGCAGAGGGTGTGGAGAAAAGGGAACCCTCTTGCACTGTTGGTGAGAATATAAATTGATACAGCTACTATGGAGAACAGTATGGACGTTCCTTAAAAAACTACAAATAGAACTACCATGTGACCCAGCAATCCCACTACTGGGCATATACCCTGAGAAAACCACAATTCAAAAAAAGATGTGTACCACAATATTCATGGCAGCACCATTTACAATAGCCAGGACATGGAAGCAACATGTGTCCATTGACAGATGAATGGATAAAGAAGATGTGGCACATATATACAATGGAATATTACTCAACCATAAAAATAAATGAAATTGAGTTATTTGTAGTGAGTTGGATGGACCTAGAGTCTGTCATACAGAGTGAAGTAAGTCAGAAAGAGAAAAACAAATACAGTATGCTAACACATATATATGGAATCTAAAAAAGAAATGGTTCTGATGAACCTAAGGGCAGGAGAGGAATAAAGACGCAGACATAGAGAATGGACTTGAGGACACGAGGAGCGGGAAGGGTAAGCTGGGACAAAGTGAAAGAGTGGCATTGACATATATACACTGCCAAATGTAAAACAGATAGCTAGTGGGAAGCAGCTGCATAGCACAGGGAGATCAACTCGGTGCTTTGTGACCGCCTAGAGGGGTGGGATAGGGAGGGTGAGAGGGAGACACAAGAGGAAGGGGATATATGTATATGTATAGCTGATTCACTTTGTTATAAGCAGAAACTAGCACAACATTGTAAAGCAGTTATACTCCAATAAAGATGTTAAACCAAAAAAAAAAAAAAGGAAAGAAAGAAAGAAATAGTCCAGGGAGAAAAGGCTAAAATAACAACTGTTTTAGCTGGAGGAGAGAAAGCTACACTTTGGTTCACATGACTAAAGAGACCTGAGGACAGCTCATCTATTGCCCTGTCCCTTCCTCCCTGCCAATTTCAGTGTTACTATAATATAAATATAATGAAACAATTCTGTGCTGAGTCCAGATGTATCCCATTTATACAGAATGACTTAAGGATTCCATGTTCCATATTTTCCCCAATGACAGAAAAGTGGGAGCTGGGAAAGCAGTTTCATTTGAACTTTAGGGAGACATTCAATGTGTCTCGGTGATGATGAAGTTATAGTTCTGTCCATATGTTTTCTCTTTTAATACCAGACCTGGGAGGGATGGGACAGACTAGGGAGGCCTGGCGGTGGTTGAGCAGGAAAGTGGGCTACTCTTGATGTTCCTAAATTCTTTCAATTCCTCATTGGCTCTTTTCCCACAGCAAAGGATTAGCCTGGCTTATGTTGAGAAAATAGCAGGTCTCAGAAGAGGATGTGTCCTTACTTAAAACTGACTCAATAAAAGTTTTTGGATTTACGAAAAATGAAATATTTTGGTAATGGGTAGTCATTTTCCACATCTCAAGAGGCAGAAAATACCAAGTCTACTGAAGAAAGTTATGTAACGTCAGATGAGAACTTTCTATGTCTGATGACTGTGAGAAAACAGGAATAAATTTATGAGATATTGTAAAATCTATTTTTCAAGAAACATGAATGATTAAAATAAAAGAAAAATCTACTTAAGATGCTATAAATCGGTCCTTATATAAAGTACTTACAAATTACTGAAGCTTGCTGAGTAATGTCAATGCTCTAAGTGGGGCTGGGTCCAAGTTGGTGGCAAACTGGAGACCTCCTGCCCCACCTTACAGAGTTCGATGGAGATCACTCAGCATCTGGGTTTGGGGCCCTGAAGGAATGCTGGCTCAGGAAACTGAAACCTGAAATGTGAAGCCTGTAAATCTGAATTGTTATTTGACATTCGGATTAAAAAATAAAATTAAAATAAAAACCCGAAGTGGGTCAAACTAAAGGTGTTTGCTGGGGTCAAGTCTAGTTTGTGAAGCTACCCATTTGTGATTTCTGGTGAGGACTGAGTAGTACCTGGTCCCTCATAAGTTTTGCAGCCAGATATGTTTCCACAATCAACAACTCTCTAAAGTTGTCAATATCTTTACAAGTCATTAGCACTAGGTTTTCATTTCCTCTTATGATTGAACTATGCTGGGAAAGAAAGGGAAGAGAAGTTTGGTACCAGCACTCTTGGAGCTGGACCAGTTTTCCTTCACAGGTGCATTATGCCATGGCATCAAAGCAGAAATCCTGGGGGGAAGGTGAACAACTGGGGTCCTAACACCGGGGAGTGAACTGAGTCCTACCTTAGAAAAATACCTGGAGAAAGTCCTGACTGCAGTCAGGTGGTTGGATTAAATGGCTCCTTAGTTCTCATTCCAGGCTTAGATTACATGGCTCTGAGCCATTTCTGGTGATATCTTTATTCTCTCTCATTATAAATATTGTCTCCTACCTTTGGAAAAGCTTTTCTTCTACGTTCAAAAAAGAATTACTCTTTCTTCCCTCCAAAAGCCTCTAAAAGGGAATACAAAGAAACTTGCAACTCCTCCTAAATGGACAAGCCCGGCATGTTTTGTCTACGGATTTTTAAAATCATTGGATTGACTAACATTCCAGAATGATGCAAGTCTCTACCACTAAAGGTTTAATTCATCCCTAAAATGTTGCCATTATTTGGGGTAATGACATATAATTAAGCCTGCCAACTATGTCTCATGCTTTTCTGTCAGTGATTCTTGGCTGTTGTCAAAAAGCAGCTGCATATCAGAGCTTTTATTGTTAAAGCCCTTGTTTGAAATACCCAGCAAACGGGGTTTTCTTGATTTATCAGATTATGCAGGTAGTTCATGTGCTTTTGTAGAAACCTGAGCTGGTGCCAGCTTCCATTTATATCCACTGCAACTTATTTTTTTTTCTCTAGAGATGCTTATGATGTTTCCATAAAATGTAAGTAATAAAAAGAAAAAGATAAGGTTGGTTTAACAGGAAACACATTCATTACGGTGTATTTTGCAATGCAACACCGTAGAAGAATTCAGGTTATGGGATCTAAGATCTCTCTCCCCCATGGATTTGTATCGTATCCTAACAGGTTCTCACATGCTTCAGAAGAGGACAGATATGTAGAGTGACTTGCTGCAGAGGAAGTGTTCTTCCTAGCACTTTCGTAACTGAAGATTCTAATAGCATGTGCCAGTTTCTCCTCACATAAACTGCTAGAATAACGGATGTCTATTCCTTGGGCAGCAAGCCAATTCATCAGATTAGTAGGAGTCAAAAACCAAAGCGAACTCCAGTGTCCTCTCCTTTCCGTGGTAGCAGCTGGGCTTCTAGAGAGGACAATAAACCAGAGGACTTGTTCCATAGAGGAAGGGTTTACTCGCTTCGATCCTTGGTGTTCAGTAGAAAGAAGCGTAGATAGAGTTCAGGTAACACAGACACTTTTAAAAGAGTAACTTGACTCTTCACAATTTAATGTAGTGGCATAGAGTGGGAAAAAAAAGGAAAGTAATTTGGAGTTTTTCAAAAGGAATTATTCAACTTCCAAAAGTACCTTCTGACTGCTCAAAATATATCTCACAAAACACAGCTGCTTTTCAAAATTACTGTCAGGGGCAAGACAGAGGTGTTTGTTTTCCTAGATCTAGAGGTAGAAAGTAAAAAGGCAAAGAGTAGGAACTCGGTTTTTCATTTGAGGGGGAAAAAAAAAAAAGGAGTTTGATCATGAAAGCGGGATCTGTTTTCCCTAGACCCTTGATAATTTCTCTCAGCTTTGGCTTGACTTTTTTTTGTTGTGGTGGTGGTACGCGGGCCTCTCACTGTTGTGGCCTCTCCCGTTGTGGGGCACGGGCTCCGGACACGCAGACTCAGTGGTCATGGCTCACGGGCCCAGCCGATCCGCGGCATCTGGGATCTTCCTGGACCGGGGCACGAACCCGTGTCCCCTGCATCGGCAGGCGGATTCTCAACCACTGCACCACCAGGGAAGCCCCTGGCTTGATTTTTATAATGAATAGTTTAAACCCAAATTACAAGTTTAAATTGAGAGTTCTTAATCTAAAATCCTTTTATTCCTAGCAAGAAATAATTTCAGGGATTCATGTGCTGTTGAAATTATTAGCCATATATTTTATTAAGATTAATCACAGCCACTATTAAAAGAGAGGTAATAATATATGATTTTCTCTGCTAAGATCAGCTGGTGAAACTGTAGTTCTCACAGGGTTGCAATATTCTTGCTAATTATCTAATCATCGAGACAAAGATGTACAGAACCAGGCAGGTTGAGACAGGCCGGATTCCCAATCAAAGTAAGAGCTTTGTAGACAGTATGACCTATTTATCATAAAATATGATGAGTTATTCAAACTGCTGCCAGTTTTGAGAGCCAGTACTATTATTTCTCTGCTTGAATAACTGCTGTTACTTGAAATGCAGACAACAAACATCATTCTCAAGGATGGGAAATGATATTCATGAGTTTTTTCCTATAATCCTTTCTTTCATTACCCTCTAGTTGCTTATATCAACACATTTATTACTGTCATTGAGTTAATCCTCACATTTCATGAACACTCAAGTATTATGTGCATAGATGAATAAAACAAGATACTACTAAATCAGATGTTGTCATGTGAACACACTTATTCAGTGACATAAACTAACTCCTTTGTTTCTAATTGACCTCACTTTAGGTATGTATAGTTCACATTGCATCCTAATAGTGAATGGATTTCTGGACAGATCTCTGAATCTCTCATAGTCTTAGTATTACTTCAGAGCTTCTTTTTTGTCTCATGGGAACAAAACTTTGTTGGTGAAGTGATTCTCAAACAGTAGTGTACGTACAAATAGCCTGAGAAGTGTGTCAACATGCAGATTCCAAGGCCCCTATGCTGATTCAATAGATCTGTGTAGGGGCCCAGGAGCTGGTTATCTTTGCACACATCCCAGGTATTTCTGATACAGGTAGCTCACAGTATCTTTTTTTTTCTTTTTTTTTTTTTTTTTGCTGTACCATGCACCTTGCAGGATCTTAGTTCCCCAACCAGAGATGGTACCTGTGCCCCCTGCAGTGGAAGCATGGAGTCTTAACCACTGGACCACCAGGGAAGTCCCTCACAGACAATATATTGATTAACCCTGAACTAGTGTCAGTCCTGGGTGAAGAATTATTGGGTTTATTTCTTTACTATTTGATTTCCTGGAACTTATTACACCATTTTAAGCTTTGGCTTATTTTTTCCCACAAAATGGAAATTAGGTGAAATTCCTGTCTCAGGGGAGTCTTCTGAATTTACTATTTGTGAAATGTTTAGAGGTCCTGAGTTTGAATAGGTTGTGAAAATTTTCCTAGTGCTGCAGGTTCACACTGTGGTATCTGTCTTGTGCCTGTGAAAACTTCAGTTTGATTGTCATTTATGGAAGATAGTTTAAGAGGATCCTCCTGTTAAAAGCAGCATGGTATCAGGAAGAACACTGGAATAGGAATTAGAGCATCTGGCTATGTTTCAATTGTGACTTTAGCTATAGCTAGTTTGTTTTTACATTTAGAAATAGGGAAAATATAAATCTACTTTGACTAAAGGATCCTTGAAAATACCAAAGAAGATAACATACATACAAGTAATTTATAAACTCAAATTTGCTATATAGTTCCAATAATGACACAAGAATACCGAACACAGGAAGAATCACCTTATTTAAGACTTTATTTAGGGAGTCTATACTTTTTAAGGTCTTGCTGGACAGAGTGAAGTCTTATAGGGAACATGTGGGAGCTCTTGGTTTGGAAAAAGCTTCTCATAAACAATCAGAAAGTAATTGAATGTGTGGGAGATTGAGAAGTGTATTCCTCTGAGTATTTCCAGGAATAGACTCACGTAATGTTTATATACTTAGTGGGAGAGTGTTATTGGGAAGCTGGACTGTGATATGAGATCGTGACCTTCAGCTGGGAAAAACAAGAGGTAAGTTGAAGTCTATGACATTAAACTTTGCTTTCTCTTTCCTGGGCCTCAGGCACGATGTAACTCCAGCTTCTTCTTTTAATCTACCTGTGCTCTATAGCACAGGTTAGTTTGCATGCCCCCCCAATTCACACGTTGAAGCCTAACCCTGAGTGTGATGGTATTAGGAGGTGGGGCTGCTGGGAGGTGATTAGGTAATGAAGGTGGCGCCCCCATGAATGGAATAAAGGCCTGTAGAAAAGGTACCCTAGAGAGAGCTCCCTTCCCCTACTTCTGTCCTGTGAGAACACAGCAATAATGCAGCTGTCTGTGAACAAGGAGGCGAGTCCTCACCAGACACTGAATCTATTGGTGACTTGGTCGTGGACTTCTCAGCCTCCAGAACTATGAGAAATAAATTTCTGTTGCTTGTAAACCACCCAGTCTATGGTATTCGTTTTTTTTCTTTTTTTTTTTTTTTTTTAAGGATTTGACACATTTTATTTGAATTTGTAGCAATATACCAAGTTGTTTTGCTGCATAAATATTTTGGCTTCTTTCAATTCGTTTTTCTCTTTTCCAAAAGGGGTTTTAAAACTTCACATTTCACGTATGAATCTCTCCTTATCATTTTTAGCTGGGGCAGCAGTGGTGAAGGGGGCAGGACCTCCTGCTGGTGCAGCACCAGCCGCTGGAGCAGGTCCACCAGTCCTGACATGGCAGATGAGGCTCCCGATGTTGACATTGGCCAGAGGCTTTGCAAACAAGCCTGCCCAGAAAGGTGCAGCATTTATACCGGCTGCTTTAATGAGGGCATTGATCTTATCCTCTGTGACTGTCACCTCATCGTAGTGCAGGATGAGGGCTGAGTAGATGCAGGTGAGCTCGGAGATGGAGGCCATGGTGCGGGTGAGGGCTGGGCAAGGGCTGCTGGGTGCAGTGCTAGTCGCCAGATGAAGTGAGGGCCTCACCCCAACGTGGCCTTACCTTCCTCAGAGGAACAGAGAGCCTTAGCGGCAGCTGAGGAAAGGGTAGTCTGTGGTATTCTGTTACAGCAGTCAGAACAGACTAAGACAACCTCCTTGATAGTAATGCATGTTCCTTAGGAGAATGGCCTCTGGAATAGCAGGGAATTCATATTTCACTGTGAGCTGCCAGCCATACCATAATTTTAACATATAGAACCTGTGGCAGAAGTATCAGTAACAATGACCTCATTGCGCACACATGGAAACAGCATCTTTGGATAATTTCAAGTTATTCAAATAAGCCTTGAAAGCAGAGAGAAATTGATTGTAATAACCAGAAATATAAAACCTACTGAGTATAAAATTTCATTCCTAGAAAGAAGGAAGATAAAAATATGAGGGGTAAATCTTTATCAATTTTGCTTTTGCCTTCAAGAACTAAAACTTGTGGTACTTTGCACCATTATGATGATTTTACAGTCATCTAAAACATTTAAGTCTTTGCTTTTAGTGAAAAATTTGAATTGGGATGTTGATCTACCTTAATTTATTTATGGTGCAGATTCACATTATGTTTAAGAAATACATGCTAAATTTTAGTTAAATTCAGGTTTAGCAGATCTGTACACCAGATGATGAGCTTGTACACAGAATTCACTTGGATTTTTCTTTTAAGAAATAAAAATGACAATTTGCTAAAAGACATGCAGAATTATCAAATAAGACAGATGGTCTTTGATGCAGTTTTCTTTGGATGAAACGTAACCACCATGACAGTCAATGGTGTGTGCTGAGACAGTTTGGGAAGTGTTGTCCAACCACATGTGAAAATAAGCTTGGCATCCCAGACATGGAGATCCATCTTTCAGTGGAGAAATACTCTCCTTCCTGTAGAACTGTTGCCTAATTCTTGCCATCTTATCTTTATTAGCCTGAACAGAGCTTGAGGTTTAATTTTCAACCAATCTTTGATTACTCTTAAGTGTTCCTTTTCTGGAATAGGCTTAAAGGTATATTATGGGGTGAAAGTACTCCATCATTGTAAATCAAACCACTAGCTTTCTAAAACTGCTTGATTTTATTTTTCTGCACTTAATTTTTAAAGAGAAAAGGCATATAATGACAATGCAATCTCAGATGGTGAATATTCTTTTTTTTTTTTGCCCACGTGGCATGCAGGATCTTAGTTCTCTGACCAGGGATTGAACCTGTGCCCCATGCCCCCTGCAGTGGAGGCACAGAGTTTTAACTACTGGACCACCAGGGAAGTCCCAGGTGGTGAATATTTTTTAAAAAGTAATTTCCTGGGCATATTCTTGAGTCACTTGCAGATCCAGCCCACCTCCTTCAACTAAGAAAATGACATTAAAATTATTGCAAGAGACTATTGTTATTTGACATAGTTCAAAATCAGGAATCATTGTGAAAAGTTTGTCTTTAATTTCTCGAATCTTTGAAACCAAGGGCCTTGTCTCCCATTTACCCCATCTTTTCTTTTTTTTTTTTCTTTTTTTATTATGTACCCAAATATTTATTTATCTTAGTGGATTTTTGAAAGAATAAAATACATTTCCGGCCTTTAAGAAATGTAGATTTTAGGTGGATATTTAAAGCATATTAATAAAATAACCAAAGGATAATACCAGAATAAAAGTATATAGATGAACTAATTATCCATATTTTTTAGGAATGATGAACTTTTTTTTTTATTAGAGTATACGGTAGTTGATTTACCATGTTGTGTTACTTTCTGCTGTACAGCAAAGTGAATCCTTTACACATATACATATATCCACTCTTTTTTAGATTCTTTCCTATATAGGCCATTACAGAATATTGAGCAAAGTTCCCTGTGCTGTACAATAGGACCTTATTAGTTATCTATTTTATATATAGTAGTGTCAATATAGTATATGTATATATAGTATATATACATATATAGTATATGTATATGTATATATAGTATATAGTATATGTCAATCCCAATCTCCCAATTTATCCCTCCCCCACTTTGCCCCCTGGTATCACTGCCATGGTCCAGGGTCCAATCCTTGGTTGGGGAACTGAGATCCCACAAGCTGTGCAGGGAGGCCAAAAAAAAAAAGAAAAAAAATCTCTCCCATCTTTTCTAAAGCCTTTCTGAGTGCTGTACATATAAGGAGACACTCTGATTATCTGGCAACCAGGCTTTTGGCATTCAGGAGTATCAATCAGAGAAGCTGGGACACTAGGAAATTAAACATATAAAATAAAAGATTTATTGTAGGGATTTGATCTCATAAAATAATTGTGAGAGCTGTTGTTTCTGTGTCTGGCACTGGAGTCTGAAGTTCATATGGCAAGCAGTCGGGAGTGTTGTATGAACGTGAAGTGGGAAAAGCAAGGAAAAGCCAGAGCTTGTGAAGCTAAGCCAGAAACCACGAGGACGGGAACTCCTGTCAGTCTCTCTTGGCCTCCAAACTTCCAGCTTCTAGGAGGGGACCATTTTGCAAGAGAAACCGAAGCCCTTCTCCTGGGAGCTAAACATGCACTTGGCTCAGAAGTGAGAGAAGCTGAATCAGAAGATCCAGCAGGAGCTGGAAATGTTGAGGGCCCGCCCATGCAGCCTCCTGCCAATGGTGCAAATCAGTAGATAAGCGGTGATGTGTGTGAGATGCAGCAGTGTCTTGTTCCCTGCACCAACTGCTTGAGGAATATGTTTGCTCTTTCATTTCCACCTTCCAAATCTTGTGCAAGATGTTCCTTGTGGCCCATGTTAACTATGAACTATGCAGGGAAGGGAGTTCTAAGTACTGAAGTTTCAGCTTAATTAAATTGACATAATATGAATCCACCATAGTTTAACCTTGGTTAACTTGCCATCCAAATACACCTTTTTAAACCACACTTAACTTCCAAGCAAAGACAATAGGAGAAATCTACTTCCACCTAACATAAAACAACTATCCTTTATACGGCTGGAAACACACTAACATCCCCCCTATAAAGATATAAAATCCCTTATCTCACAATGATTTTCATTTCTCTTCTAACTGAATCACATTTCCTCTTTGATATGAAGTAACTTAAATAATGAGCTATAATGTTAACTAGTATTCATTCCCAAAGGTTCTATGCCCTATGCAGTCCTGCTTGTATTGGACTATTGTTTTTGGGTTTTTGTTTGTTTGTTTGTTTTAATCTCCTTGGAGGTAAAAGGAGTCATCTCAGGAAATCTACACGGTAGACATACTATTCTCTCCCCACACTGCATAGTAGTAACTCCATTTCTCCTTGATTTTTGGATCAGTCACGTTATCTGTTACCTGTTGATTCTTTGATTTAAGAAGTAGAAAAGAGGTGTGGTGACAGTCTCATTTCCAGTTTAATGGAACTACTGCTGTGTCCCACTGGTAGAAGCCTTCCCCCCTTGGTAACTTCCCCTAGACCAACAGAGTTCGGAGTACAAGAACAAGAAGCAAACATTTCATTAGTGTTCACTAGTGGTAATCATTAGAGCAGCCACTTCCTTGTATACTGCTTGAGTCCCAGAGCCCTAAATCCTGCCTAGAGGAGAAACAGTATCATATACTTGTCTCTGAATGAGGGTATTACCCCATTCCAGGGGTCACAGCAGTTCTGCAAGGTGTGGTCACCTAGCTGGTACCATAATTAAGTCTTCCAAAGTCTATTCCACTATTTGTTCAGCCTTCCATTTCATGATGACAGGGAAGATGGCAAAACCAGTGAATTCAATGGTCATAAACCCATCAACAGATTTCATAGGCTGTAAAATGAGTTTCTTGGTTAGAACAATGCTGAGAATAAGGTATTTTGTATGTTAGAAGATGAGAGTTTTGGCATAAGAATTGTGGGGAAGGAAACAAATTTATATACAGTACAAGTGTTTACTCCAGTGAGAACAAAGCACTATACCTTCCATGACAGAGGTGGTTTTATGCAGTTAATCTATCACTAGAGAATTTCCTGGCCGTCCAGTGGTTAGGACTCTGAGATTCCACAGCTGGGGCCTGGTTTGATCCCTGGTCGGGGAACTAAGATCCTGCAAGCCTGGCTGATTCTGTTCCCTTCCCTCCCACTTCCAAATGAATGGTGCCATATTGGAGACTCCATGTTGGTCTGTGCTGCTGTCAGATTGGGCATTCAGTGGCTGTAATCAGATCACCATAAGTGAGGGAAATCCACGCTGCCGTGGCTATGTATAACTACCATCCTTGCTTCCATTCGTACTTTTTCGGGAGCCTATTGGTCAAGTGCAGGGATGATTGAGGAAAGAGGCTGACTATTGTACATATGATCTTATACACCACTTATTAATATCCTCCTCCACTGAGGTTTCTCTTTGGTGACCATGTAGATACATATCTTCACATCTTGTACACATTCATAGAGGTCTCCATGTTACCAAATTTTCGTTATGTCCTTTCCAACTGCCTGACAATTCAGCCAAATCCTTAGCTGCTGTTGATGAGGTAGTATGGATGCACATTTCTGGCAATCTTCCTTTCCCGGTAGAATGAACAGCCAGCTGTATTACTCAAAGTTCTGTGCATTGAGAGGATTTTCTTCACCACTGTCTTTCAAGGTACCTCAGATTGGAGCTGCTGTAGCTGTCTGCTTGGCAGAGAGATACAGCCAGCCTATCATGCAGAACCACCTTCAACCCAAGCCCCAACTCTTATTTCCCCAGTTAGCTAATCATAGGAAACTCCCCTTCAGGTGGAGAAGGAGGAGGCTTTGTGACAGAAATATTGGTCATGAGCATCTGTGCCACTTACTCATGCACCTTCTTTGTATTTTCAGGACCTGATCAAGTTGGATCTTGTACACCACTTTCATATAATGATGGAGTACTGCCGTGTGTGCCTATCTTTAGGGCTTAATAGGACATAAAAGCCAAGATAAACACTCACGTCACATAGTAACCTGGTGGCCCATGTTCAAGGGTTCAGCTTCTATTAAGGTTTAGTGGCAATTGAGAATATGATTTTCAAAAGGACAGTGGTAGTAACTTTCTACTGAAGAAGGCATAGCTTATTTTTCTTTCTTTCTTTTTTTTTTTTTTTTTGACAAAATCTGAATACTTTGTGCTGTAATTCACCTGTAGGGAATGGTCAAAGACCACCTACTACATCCCTTCCTACCACTTTCAGATCTCTAGGGCCATACAGTCCAAACGGCATTGCAGCTTACACGGTAGCCTGGGGCTGCTGCAAAGCCTTCTGTTCTGGGCCCCCCTAAGACTGTCAGCTTTTTGTGTTGCTCTGTAAATGGGTTGGAGTGGCACCTTCAAATGCCAAATATGTTGCCTTCAAAATCCAAAGATGTCTAGTGGCATTATGTCTCTTTCTTAATAGTAGGGAGAGCCAGACACCGCAACTTGTAATTCATTTTGGAAGACTAACTTCCAGAAATTTCACTGAATTTCTGTAGGATTTATTTCTCACCGGCTGGCACACGGTTGTTACACTCATGTGTCTGGGGTTATCACTGTTTCCTGCTCAGTTAATCCAATAGGTACGATACCATCAGTGTAATGGACAGAGGGAAATGGGTGGTGATCAAGGTACCTGACATATGGCTGAGAAGCTGATAGAGCCCTGAGTTAGGACAGTGAAGGTATATAGTTCATCCTGCCACTACCTCCAAGCTCCCAGCTTCCATGAGTGGGGCATCCTTCAGGAGAAGCTAGTTCCCTTCACTGCACCTGGCCTAGGATTCAGAGAAGCTTTAGCAGAAGCTGCAGATGCTGTCAGCCCAGTTGCTGCTTTCTGCCAACACACAAACCAGCAGATAAGACAACAGTGCCGGAGGCCCTGCACTGACCTCCTGAATGTAAAGGACTAAGGTCCATCTTTCACTTCTGGCTTCCTGTGCAAATACTTCCTGTGGACTATGCTAACTAAGAATCTGCAGGAAAGAAAATTCTGGGAAATGTAGTTCTAGTTTAGCCAAGTGGATAGAACTCAAACTCATCACATCAGAATAGCTTTGATCTCAAATGAAGATACAACAAAAACCTTTGAGAGCAGGAAACTTCCCTTAAATCCTGAAAACAATGAAAGTGTCTGCAAAGAATGAAAGCTCAAACAAGGATTTCTTCTCATCTGCTTCATCAATAAAAAAGAAAGATTTGCTATGGCAAGCTGGTGAAGTTCACAAAATATTACATTTGTGGAGTAAAAGCTAAGAAGAGCAGGAGAAACAATTGAAGACAGAAGAACAAAGGGAAAAGGCAAGGCAGAGAAAGTAGGTGATGGTGATCAGAAGGAGGGGGTAGGGCCGAGCAGAGGGCAAGTGGAGGGACGAAAAACAACAAGCAACACCTGTCAACAGAAAAAAGCAGTAGCGACCAAAAATTGGATAGAAGACCATTTTCTCTCTCTAGGTGGAAAAATGTCTATCCGGGCATCATCTGGTTGCTCCTGAAGGAACAGGCATGTGGAAGATCCATTCTTACAATTATAACCGACAGAGCTCAGGTGGCAAATGGCTCCCAAGGAAGACTATCCAGGATCTTTGGAAAACACATGGTATCAGTTAAAATGGCTAATCTAAACTTCCTGTAAATTTTACATGTATAAAACAGTTCCTTCCTCAATAATTTCAGTTTAAATGTATTTATTAAATTTTGTCTAATTTCAATCTTTTTTCACATTACATATTTATAATAATAGCTACCATTAGTTTTTCATTATTGCCAAAAATTAGGATATAATTATATATGTGTAATTATAAATGAAATATATATTTTTTTAACATCTTTATTGGAGTATAATTGCTTTACAATGGTGTGTTAGTTTCTGCTTTATAACAAAGTGAATCAGTTATACATATACATATTTTCCCATATCTCTCCCCTCTTGCGTCTCCCTCCCTCTCACCCTCCCTATGCCACCCCTCTAGGTGGTCACAAAGCACCGAGCTGATCTCCCTGTGCCATGCGGCAGCTTCCCACTAGCTATCTATTTTATGTTTGGTAGTGTATATATGTCCATGTCATTCTCTCACTTTGTCCCAGCTTAACCTTCCCTCTCGCCGTATTCTCAAGTACATTCTCTAGTAGGTCTGCATCTTTATTCCTATCTTGCCCCTAGGTTCTTCATGACCATTTTTTGTTGTTTGTTTTTTAGATTCCATATATATGTGTTAGCATACGGTATTTGTTTTTCTTTTTCTGACTTACTTCACTCGGAACGACAGACTCTAGGTCCATCCACCTCACTACAAATGACTCAATTTCATTTCTTTTTATGGCTGAGAAATATTCCATTGTATATATGTGACACATCTTCTTTATCCATTCATCTGTTGACGGACACTTAGGTTGCTTCCATGTCCTGGCTATTGTAAATAGGGCTGCAATGAACATTGTGGTACATGACTCTTTTTGAATTATGGTTTTCTCAGGGTTTATGACCAGTAGTGGGATTGCTGGGTCGTATGGTAGTTCTATTTGTAGTTTTTTAAGGAATCTCCATACTGTTCTCCATAGTGGCTGTATCAATTTACATTCCCACCAACAAAGCAAGAGGGTTCCCTTTTCTCCACACCCTCTCCAGCATTTATTGTTTGTAGATTTTTTGATGATGGCCATTCCCACCAGTGTGAGATGATATCTCATTGTAGTTTTGATTTCCATTTCTCTAATGATAAATGATGTTGAGCATTCTTTCATGTGTTTGTTGGCAATCTGTACATCTTCATTGGAGAAATGTCTATTTAGGTCTTCTGCCCATTTATGGATTGGGTTGTTTGTTTTTTTTGATATTGAGCTTCATGAGCTGCTTATAAATTTTGAAGAATAATCCTTTGTCAGTTGCTTCATTTACAAATAATTTCTCCCATTCTGAGGGTTGTCTTTTCATCTTCTTTATGGTTTACTTTGCTGTGCAAAAGCTTTTAAGTTTCATTAGGTCCCATTTGTTTACTTTTGTTTTTATTTCCATTTCTCTAGGAGGTGGGTCAAAAAGGCTTTTGCTGTGATTTATGTCACAGAGTGTTCTGCCTATGTTTTCCTCTAAGAGTTTGATAGTGTCTGGCCTTACATTTAGCTCTTTAATCCATTTTGAGTTTATTTTTGTGTATGGTGTTAGGGAGTGTTCTAATTTCAGTCTTTTGCATGTAGCTCTCCAGTTTTCCCAGCACCACTTATTAGGTTGTCTTTTCTCCACTGTATATTCTTGCCTCCTTTATCAAAGATAAGATGTCCATATGTGCGTGGGTTTATCTCTGGGCTTTCTATCCTGTTCCATTAATCTACATTTCTGTTTTTGTGCCAGTACCACACTATCTTGATTACTGTAGCTTTGTAGTATAGTCTGAGGTCAGGGAGCCTGATTCCTCCAGCTCCATTTTTCTTTCTCAAGATTGCTTGTGCTATTTGGGGTCTTTTGTGTTTCCGTACAAATTGTGAAATTTTTTGTTCTAATTCTGTGAAAAATGCCAGTGGTAGTTTGATAGGGATTGCATTGAATCTGTAGATTGCTTTGGGTAATAGAATCATTTTCACAGTGTTGATTCTTCCAATCAAAGAACATGGTATATCACTCCATCTGTTTGTATCATCTTTAATTTCTTTCATCAGTGTCTTATAATTTTCTGCATACAGGTCTTTTGTCTCCTTAGGTAGGTTTATTCCTAGATATTTTATTCTTTTTTTGCAATGGTAAATGAGAGTGTTTTCTTAATTTCACTTTCAGAGTTTTCATCATTAGTGTATAGGAATGCAAGAGATTTCTGTGTATTAATTTTGTATACTGCTACTTTACCAAATTCATTGATTAGCTCTAGTAGTTTTCTGGTAGTGTCTTTAGGATACTCTATGTATAGTATCATGTCATCATGTCATCAGCTTTACTTCTTTTTTTCCAATTTGGATTCTTTTTATTTCTTTTTCTTCTCTGATTGCTGTGGCTAAAACTTCCAAAACTATGTTGAATAATCATGGTGAGAGTGGACAACCTTGCCTTGTTCCTGATCTTAGTGGAAATGATTTCAGCTTTTCACCATGGAGGATGATGTTGGCTGTGTGTTTGTCATATATGGCCTTTATTATGTTGAGGTAAGTTCCCTCTATGCCTACTTTCTGGAGGGTTTTTATCATAAATGTGTGTTGAATTTTGTTGAAAGCTTTTTCTGCATCTATTGAGATGATCATATGGTTTTTCTCCTTCAGTTTGTTAATATGGTGTATCACGTTGATTGATTTGCGTATATTGAAGAATCCTTGCATTCCTGTGATAAACCCCACTTGATCATGGTATATGATCCTTTTAATGTGCTGTTGGATTCTGTTTGCTAGTATTTTGTTGAGGATTTTTGCATCTCTATTCATCTGTGATATTGGCTTGTAGTTTTCTTTCTTTGTGACATTTTTATCTGGTTTTGGAATCAGGGTGATGGTGGCATCATAGAGTTTGGGAGTGTTCCTCCCTCTGTTGTATTTTGGAAGAGTTTGAGAAGGATAGGTGTTAGCCCTTCTCTAAATGTTTGATGGAATTCACCTGGGAAGCCATCTGGTTTTGGGCTTTTGTTTGTTGGAAGATTTTTAATCACAGTCTCAATTTCTGTGCTTGTGATTGGTCTGTTCATATTTTCTATTTCTTTCTGATTCATTCTCAGAAGGTTGTGCTTTTCTAAGAATTTGTCCATTTCTTCCAGGTTGTCCAGTTTATTGGCATATAGTTGCTTGTAGTAATCTCTCATGATCCTTTGTATTTCTGCAGTGTCAATTGTTACTTCCCCTTTTTCATTTCTAATTCTATTGATCTGCATCTTCTCCCTTTTTCTCTTGATGAGTCTGACTAATGGTTTATCAATTTTGTTTATTTTCTCAAAGAACCAGCTTTTAGTTTTATTGATCTTTGCTTTCATGTCCTTCATTTTTTTCCAATTTATTTCTGATCTGATCTTTTTGATTTCTTTCCTTCTGCTAACTTTGGGGTGTTTTTGTTCTTTCTCTAATTGCTTTAGGTGTAAGGTTAGGTTGTTTATTTAAGATTTTTCTTGTTTCTTGAGGTAGGATTTTGTTGCTATTAACTTGCCTCTTAAAACTGTTTTTGCTGCATCCCATAGGTTTTTGCTTGTTGTGGTTTCATTGTCATTTGTTTCTAGGTATTTTTTGATTTCCTCTTTCATTTCTTCAGTGATCTCTTGGTTATTTAGTAGTGTATTGCTTAGCCTCCATGTATTTGTATTTTTTACAGATTTTTTACCTGTAATTGATATCTAGTCCCATAGTGTTATGGTTTCATAAATTTACCAAGGCTTGATTTGTGACGCAAGATATGGTCTATCCTGGAGAATGTTCCATGAGCACTTGAGAAGAAAATGTATTCTGTTGTTTTTGGATGGAATGTCCTATAAATATCAATTAAGTCCATCAATTACTTTTAATGTATCATGTAAAGCTTGTGTTTCCTTATTTATTTTCATTTTGGATGGTCTGTCCATTGGTGAAAATGGGGTGTTAAAGTCCCCTACTATGATTGTGTTAGTGTCGATTTCCCCTTTTATGACTGTTAGCATTTGCCTTATGAATTGAGGTGCTCCTATGTTGGGTGCATAAATATTTACAATTGTTATGTCTTCTTTTTGGATTGATGTCTTGATCATTATTTAATGTCCTTCTTTGTCTCTTGTAATAGTCTTTGCTTTAAACTCTATTTTGTCTGATATGAGAATTGCTACTCCAGCTTTCTTTTGATTTCCATTTGCATGAAATATCTTTTTCCATCCCCTCACTTTCAGTCTATAGGTGTCCCTAGGTCTGAAGTGGGTCTCTTGTAGAGAGCATATATATGGGTCTTGTTTTTGTATCCAGTCAGCCAGTCTATGTCTTTGGGTTGGAGCATTTTTTTTTCTTTTTTTTTGGGGTACGCGGGCCTCTCACTGCCGTGGCCTCTCGCGTCACGGAGTACAGGCTCCGGACGTGCAGGCCCAGCGGCCATGGCTCACAGGCCCAGCCGCTCCCCGGCATGCAGGATCCTCCCAGACTGGGGCACGAACCCTCATCCTCCACATGGCAGGCTGACTCTCAACCACTGCGCCACCAGGGAAGCCCAAGGTTGGAGCATTTAATCCATTTACATTTAAGGTAATTATCGATCTGTATGTTCCCATTACCATTTTCTTAATTGTTTTGGGTTTATTATTGTAGGTCTTTCCCTTCTCTTGTGTTTCCTGCCTAGAGAAGTTCTTTAGCATTTGTTGTAATGCTGGTTTGGTGGTGCTGAATTCTCTTAGCTTTAGCTTGTCTGTGGTTTTAATTTCTTCATCAAATCTGAATGAGATCCTTACTGGGTAGAGTAATCTTGGTTGTAGGTTTTTTTCCTTCATCACTTTAAATATGTCCTGCCACTCCCTTCTGGCTTGTAGAGTTTCTGCTGAAAGATCAGATGTTAACCTTATGGGGATTCCCTTGTGTGTTATTTGTTGTTTTTCCCTTGTTGCTTTTAATATGTTTTCTTTGTATTTAATTTTTGATAGTTTGATTAATATGTGTGTTGGTGTGTTTCTCCTTGGATTTATCCTGTATGGGACTCTTTGTGCTTCCTGGACTTGATTAACTCTTTCCTTCCCCATATTAGGGAAGCTTTCAACTACAATCTCTTCAAATATTTTCTCAGTCCCTTTCTTTTTCTCTTCTTCTTCTGAGACCCCTATAATTCGAATGTTGGTGTGTTTAATGTTGTCCCAGAGGTCTCTGAGACCGTCTTCAATTCTTTTCATTCTTTTTTCTTTATTCTGCTCTGCAGTAGTTATTACCACTATTTTATCTTCCAGGTCACTTATCCGTCCTTCTGTCTCAGTTATTCTGCTATTGATCCCTTCTAGGGAATTTTTGATTTCATTTATTGTGTTGTTCATCACTGTTTGTTTGCTCTTTAGTTCTTCTAGGTCCTTGTTAAATGTTTCTTGTATTTTCTCCATTCTATTTCCAAGTTTTTGGATCATGTTTACTATCATTATTCTGAATTCTTTTTCAGGTCTACTGCCTATTTCCTCTTCATGTTATGTCTGGTGGGTTTTTACCTTGCTCCTTCATCTGCTGTGTGTTTCTCTGTCTTCTCATTTTGCTTAACTTACTGTGTTTGGGGTCTCCTTTTCACAGGCTGCAGGTTCATAGTTCCCATTGTTTTGGTGTCTGCCCCCAGTAGCTAAGGTTGGTTCAATGGGTTGTGTAGGCTTCCTGGTAGAGGGGACTAGTGTCTGTGTTCTGGTGGATGAAGCTGGATCTTGTCTTTCTGGTGGACATGTCCACATCTGGTGTTGAGTTTTGGGGTGTCTGTAGCCTTATTATGATTTTAGGCAGCCTCTCTGCTAATGGGTGGGGTTTTGTTCCTGTCTTGCTAGTTGTTTAGCCTAGAGTGTCCAGCACTGTAGCTTGCTGTTCATTGAATGGAGCTGGCTCTTGGCGCTGAGATGGAGATCTCTTGGAAATTTTCACCGTTTGATATTATATAGAGCTGGGAGGTCCCTTGTGGACTAATGTCCTGAACTTGGCTCTCCCACCTCTGAGGCACAGCCCTGATGTCTGGCTGGAGCACCAAGAGCCTGTCATCCAAATGGCTCAGAATAAAAGGGAGAAAAAAAAAAAGAAAGAAAGAAGAAGAGAAAATAAAATAAAATTAAAAGTTATTAAAATAAAAATTTAAAAAATAGTAAAAAAGTTTTTTTTAAGTAATAAAAGAAGTAAAAAAGAAAGAAGAGATCAATCATACCAAAAAACAAATCCACCAATGATAACAAGAGCTAAAAACTATACTAAAAAAACCCAGACAGACAGAACCCTAAGACAAATGGTAAAAGCAAAACTACACAGACAAATTAACACATAGAAGCATACACACTCACAAAAAAAGAAAGAGGGAAAAAATATATATATTATTGCTCCGAAAGTCCACCGCCTCAGTTTTGTGTTGGTTCGTTGTCTATTCAGGTATTCCACAGATGCAGGGTACATCAAGTTGATTGTGGAGATTTAATCCACTGCTCCTGAGGCTGCTGGGGGAGATTTCCCTTTCTCCTCTTTGTTCGCACAGCTCCTGGGGTTCAGCTTTGGATTTGGCCCCGCCTCTGCTTGTAGGTCGCCTGAGGGTGTCTGTTCTTCACTCAGATAGGACAGGGTTAAAGGAGCAGCTGATTGAGCTTTGGCTCACTAGGCTGGGGTAAGGGAGGGGTACGGATGCGGAGCGAGCCTGCGGCGCAGAGGCCAGCAAGACGTTGCATCAGCCTGAGGCATGCCATGTGTTCTCTGGGGTAAGTTGTCCCTGGATCATGGGACCCTGGCAGTGGCGGGCTGCAAAGGCTCCCGGGAGCGGAGGTATGGATAGTGACCTGTACTTGCACACAGGCTTCTTGGTGGCTCTAGCAGCAGCCTTAGCATCTCATGCCCGTCTCTGGGGTCCGCGCTGATAGCTGCGGCTCACACTCATCTCTGGAGCTCCTTTAAGTGGTGTTCTTAATTCCCTCTCCTTGTGCACCAGGAAGCAAAGAGGCAAGAAAAAAATCTCTTCTTGCCTCTTCAGCAGCTCCAGACTTTTCCCAGACTCCCTGGTGGCTAGCTGTAGTGCACTAACCCCTTCAGGCTGTGTTCGCACCGCCAGACCTCTCCCTTCTATCCAACTGAAGCCCGAGCCTCAGCTCCCAGCCCCCGCCTGCCCCGGCGGGTGAGGCTCCGAAGCGAAGCTCCCGCCTCTTCCACCCGCAGTCTCCGCCCGCGAAGGGGCTTCCTAGAGTGTGGAAACCTTTCCTCCTTCACAGCTCCCTCCCACTGGTGCAGGTCCCGTCCCTATACTTTTGTCTCTGTTTTTTCTTTTTTCTTTTGCCCTACCCAGGTAAACGGGGATTTTCTTGCCTTTTGGGAGGTCTGAGGTCTTCTGCCGGCATTCAGTAGGTGTTCTGTAGGAGTTGTTCCACGTGTAGATGTATTTCTGATGTGTTTGTGGGGAGGAAGGTGATCTCCACATCTTACTCTTCTGCCATCTTGAAGCTCCCCCCTATAAATGATATTTAAAGTGCTGGATAGAATAGCTTTTACTCAATATTTTGGTCCCATTTAAGCCAAACTGTCTCAGAAACTTAAGTAGATTTGCACATCATGCAACAAACTTAGTGTATATCCTTCAAAGAGTCCAAGGAACTCACAAAACTTAAGGAAAAAAAATTACATGAGGTATGGGTAATAGTTCTTACTAACTTTGCTTTATTAAGTATAGGATAATTTAAAGATGATTATAAAGTGTGATTCATTCAAAGAAAAATCCTGCAGAAACCATCAGCATGTCATAAATCCCTTTATAGAAACATCACTATATTTTTCTTAAAACCTTGATTCTAAGAGAAAAGAATGATTCTTAAGTGAAGAAGCATGGGTAACCTATACCAGAGTTCTTATCTCAGGCACCTAGGAGGTGTAGGACTTTTGGCAAATTTCTTAACTTCTCTTAACCTTATATTCTTTATCTGCTAAATAAAGGATCCTAATACTTACAGAATTGTTATGAGGATTAAATTAAGTATATATCTGGCCCATAGATATGCAAAAAATGTTAGATGCCATTATTATTTGCAACAGATAATTGAGAAAATTTATAAATCATAGTGAATTAATGTTGATAATAATTTTTATTCCAGTGTATAATACTCAAATTAGTGGAAATATTTGAAGTTATTTTTTCTCTTAGGTTATCTTATGATTTTAAAACATTATTTTAATTTGAGCCCTGTTGTTTAGTTTTACATGGATTAGAATTTTATTTCTTCCATTTTGTTAATAAACAGAAATGTAATTTGCCATTACTTTAAGGCAGAAGAGAGTGTAAACATAGCTAAAAGGAAAAAAAGTCCCAATTATTTTAAGTGAGTTATTTGATAGCTTGTAGAAATTGCTATTCTTCTTAGCTAAACTTATAAGGAAACTCAAACAATATTGTTTGGAGCTAGAAGAAGATTTAGGGGAGAATGAAAAAAGGTTGAGGGTGGAGAGGGAGCTAGATATGAGCAGTTATATTTATTTTTTATGTCATTGATGAGTAATCTTATTAATGCTGTCTTTGTTATTAGTCCTTCATAGAGCTCTGTGCTCATATAAATTATTCTGAAATTATTAATCACTACAGAGACTCAGTTATGTGTAGTCTAATGAAAATTCATACTCTTTTCAACCGGCAATAATTATTCAACATCTAAAAATATTAAAAAATAATCTTATCTCTGCCGTATTCCCTTAACTCAAGTTTATTTCTAATTTCTGAGTAGGTACCTATCAGAGGTGGTTCAAGCATGTATTTCTAGTATGAACAAATACACAAAAATGACTGATTGTGTTCTGCAGAATGCTTATGCTTTTTGACCCTGAACCAGGCCTACATGTTTAACTCTGATTAAGCACAGTTTATCATGACCTTGTTTATAACACCATGAACAGTTTCATAAAAATGATACTTTCCTTGTCCTTGTTTCTACATTAATGTTGTTACTGTCACAGATCTGTGGATTTATGAAAAAGTTATCTATCTGATGTGTTCTTGGGGCCCCTGCCAGAATCACTCACATTTATACTTATTTCAAGAGTATCTGGGAGAGTTTGCACAGCTTAATCCGAGCGCTGGACTTGTCACTGATCCCTCCCTGCATTTCTTCTGGTTGTACAAGTGAGAGAAAGAAGAAAACTTTTGATAAATTCTTATTACCCATGACAGTAGAGATTTTTTTGTATTTATTTAATTTTTTGTTCGTTTCTTTTTGATTTAATAACTTTATGTTGAAAGAATTAAATATCCATGAAAAATCAGTATCAAGGGAATGATGCAATGCATTTCAATGAGATAATATTTTTGGAATAGATTATGAATGAGGGTGTGGCCCTTGAACAAGCCCAGAGCGCCTCTAGGTCAAAAACAAACAAACAAAAATACCAGAAAACCCCAAAAAACCCTGATTAACTCAAGGCTTAGATATATAAGTCCACAAACGGTCCAGTTTTCAGTTGGACTGCTTTACATGTACAACAAACCTGCAGTCATTTGGTAAAATGGGGTATTCTCTTATTCTGGATAGCTGTTTTTCTTAGATATCTCCGAGTTCACCATTAGAAAGTTTTTGTTTCAAAAAGTCATAATTCTAAAATATATTTTAATTGCATCTGCTTTGTTAAACAGTATATTGAAGGTAATTTATTTTTTTATTGAAGATATGGGACAATTATTCTCTGTGTAGGAGAAAAATTATCTTAATAATTTTCTAATGTAGGAGAACCCCACCTGATTGCTAATAAGTGTGGTTAAAAAAAAATCAATTGGTGGGGCTTCCCTGGTGGAGCAGTGGTTAAGAGCCCGCTTGCCGATGCAGGGGACACGGGTTCGTGCCCCGGTCCGGGAAGATCCCACATGCCGCGGAGCGGCTGGGCCCGTGAGCCGTGGCCGCTGAGCCTGTGCGTCTGGAGCCTGTGCTCCGCAATGGGAGAGGCCACAACAGTAAGAGGCCCGCGTAACGAAAAAAAAAAAAAAAAAAAAATTGGAAAAAGAAAGACTCAACTTATTGCAAGGCTGATGGAATGATAGTGGTGGGCCTGTGCAGCTGACTGGCTGGGAGTTCCGGGAACCTGGGAGGAGATTCCCCATGGGATTTTACATGACTGTTGGGGAGTGTCATCATGCAGTTTTATTCTACCTACTTGATTTTTGTTGTTGAGTTTTTCATTTATCTTTTAGAAAAAGGAACTTGGAAGATATTTAAATCTGTGGTCTCCAAAGCAGTGAAAAACAGAATCCTATATGCAAATCTCATATAAACATTATCTTATATGACCCTCAGGACTACATGAGCTGCAGCTGATCATCACATTTTTGAAGTTGGAAATAGGCCTGGGGAACTAATTATTTTGCCAAGGTCCTATAGCTAAATCCAGTTCTATGAAGTCAGTATTATGTCCACTGTGCCACATCACTGCAAAGGCGAAGCAGCTTCCTCCTAAGCTTTTTGTTATGTTTGCATAAAATCAACCTTAACAATCTTTATCTTTTTGTTTTCTGTTATGACAGCATCATCAGTTACTAAGTTTTTCACATAACCTTTTAAACTATTTTTGGCTCATATTTGTGAGTGTACATTGTTCTTTGTTTCTGTTGCTCTAGGAAGGAGAATGTTGCGCTTGCAGTACCATATTCTGCTCTTCTACTTATACATCTCCCTAGTATTTATGTGTGTGCCTTTATTTATAAATACGCAGATTATCTTTTAAAGAGTATACACAAAAAACTGGTTTAAATGATTGTATTTTGGGAGGGGAGCTGAGTGGCAGTGTGAGAAAGAGAACTTTGTTTCTTTGTATAATTTTGTTCCTTTTGAATATTGTACTGTGTATATATTCTACCAGTTGAAAATTTTAAACATTTGGGGTATGGCTGCTAAAGACCACGAGACATTGCTTACATTTTTAGAAATCCAAAACAGAAGTGAAATATTTTAAATCATGGCTATATTATTTTTTTCATGGATTCACTGATTTCAGAATGTGCCAGATAATCTAAATGTTCTTGGTATTTGCAGCTTAAATAACAAAAGAAGACACATGCAACATAACTGCAGCACAAAAGTTTTGAATAAGAAGGTATATTATAGATCATTTAGTCCAATGTCTTTATTTATGAAGAAACTTCTAGTTGTTAGTGGCAAAGCAGGGAAAAAAAAACCCAAACAGGTCTTTGGACTATAAATTCAACATGGTCCCTAATTTGCCTTATGGTAAAGATTGCCATGGTTAATTGATAGGAAAAAAGGTACCTAAAACAACGATTATTAATAATATACTCTGAAGATCAGACATCTTCTCTTGGCCACATCTTTATGAAAGGCGTTTAAGTGAAGGAGTATTTGTATCAAAAAAATAATTTGCTTTTTTTTCCTGAAGTTTCTGACTCTGGGAGTGCTGTGTGTAACTGTCATGACATTTTGGGAGAAGATATTATTTAGTAGCAACAGTTATTTCTTATGTGATTATTATTACCATCCAGTTAAATGTGTGTATGTGTGTGTATTTTAAAAGTTTATTGTTTCACATATTGCAGCCACAGGAAGTAGTGCCATCTTCATAATCAACTGACAGTGGACAGTGATATTCATGCTAGCCCAATGTATGATCTAGCAATGCCAGTTGAATCTTCATTATTTTTAAAAGGTGTTTAGAGTCAAAGAATCAGCAAGTGGAAATGATTCACTCAGGTAATAATCCAATCTATCCATTTTACCAAGTTTAGGTATTTTCTGGTCATTAAAAAAAAAATCCCTGGTAAACTTCTTTGGCATGAAATTTAAAGGCATCAAATGTAGGGAGTAAAATATATGCAACCTTGTTTCTACAGGTTGAAAATATTTCCCTTTTTGATACGTTCTCTGGCCATTTTCCCCTGTGGTCATCTTTAATGAATGAGTGCTACTATTGTAATAGGAATAACACCATAAGCAAGAAAGTCACTGATAGGTTCCTATGAATAGGGTGATTCACTAACATGGAAAGGAAAAACGGATGTGTTCTATGATTATCACATTTGTAGACTCATGCAGATGAGCACTGGCAGCTTTTTTCCCCCAGTAGTTCCCCGCTTTTAAAATCACATATCACTTTTCTAAGTTGAAGAAAACTCATCTTTGCCCAGTGTTTTCTGTTACTATGTTATGTCACATCCTGAGTTGACTCATGCCCTGGCTGAACTTTCAATCTGGTTCCTTTTTCCTCCTTTCTTACTAGGGTACACTCTGACAGTTTTAACAAGGATATCTTTGAAACAATCCTCAACTTTTCTAAAACCATTTTCTATGCAACTCAAGTCGATTGACTAGAAATTTAGAGAAAAAGAGATTTCAGGAGAAATGAACAACTTTGTATTTTGCCCACCATTTCTAAAGAGTAGGTTTTGATTCAGCCCAGCTCACATCTGATTCTTTGACTTTTTTCTTAGGATAGCTCTGATTATAGCATATTTAGCAGTTTGTTATATTACTTTATCTACTAAAATAACCTTGTGAAAATTCCCTTTGTAAGAATAAGATAATAGGGCCTTAAATTCTAACAGAATTTAGATACATAAAGTTAAATCATTTTGGCACCCAGAGTTTTAACATTGTGGCCCTTTCAACTGACTTTGCCAATTCAAAAAAAAGTGAATTTTGAGAAAATAGCTATTTGACACATCTGTAGTTTATTAAATAATGATTATTAATGTCTGAAAGGGGAAAAACAAGCACATAGGCAAAATCTGTGGTTAAGTCATGAGGGTGCTGGTTATTTTTATTAGCCTATGTTTTCATACTTGTGACTGTCCCCATTACTAGAATATTCTCATTAACCTGGTACGTTATTACGCTATCCTGTGGTATCTCGGATGGGCGTCCAGTAGATGATGAAACTTCTCCGTTAAAGAACTGCAGTGCTCATGGACGTATATAACAACCTCGTTTTAGAAAGTTCTTTTCCTAAGAAGTTTTTTAAAAGGATTCGAGATTTTGTCACCTGGATCATGGCATACCACTTAATCGTTTAAGCCATAATGTTTGAAGAATTAACTAAGCTATGAATCTTTTGGGTTATGGATTAAAGTTTTATTGCAAATATTTTCCTCTATAATTTAAACTTGTTTTTGATGGTACTTATGATAATTTTAGCAACGAAAGAATCTGAATTGGTGTTTGGGCATGAATTTTTTCTAACACACTAAAACTCAGTAATGGATTAATTGTACTATACATTTCAGAGTGAATTTATACCATCAAATCTAAATTATCTGATAATTAGGATATTCATATTTAGACTTTAATTGACTAGAAGATTGGCTGAATTCACCTCTTTATTTTTATAGTGTAAAACAGTACTAGAGTTTTCATTAAAAGAAGAAACTATATATATATGTATATATGCATATATATGTATACATAGATATTTTTCTATTTTTGTCCTTAGCCATGATTTCATAAGTACATACCATATTCCAGGCATTTTATTTGGTGTTGGTAGTACAAATATAAATAAGAGCTAGGTCTGCCCTCAGGGAACCCTCACAATCTGGAGGAGGGGAAAACAAAGATACAACTTCATGGTAACAGCCTTTGTTAAATTCTACAGGAGAGGTGAGAATAAGGTGTTATAGGAACACAGATGGGAAGTGAGGAGGATGGTAACAGGGATTTACAAAGAGAATAAAACTGCTCTGAGATTCTAAGGGCTGAACAAAACTATCGGAAAGAGCATTTCAGGCTGGAAGGGACACTGTGGTGGAGGGCGGGGACGTCTGAAGGGAATTTCAATAGTTCAGGATGGTGAAGGCATAGGGAAAATAGGGTGATTCGGCCAAAGATTCATGAAAAATGGACTGGGGCACATTGTAAATAATACAGTCATGCTAAAGAATCCAGACTTCATTAGGTAGAAAATTGGACCCAAAAGTCCTTGAGAAGGTTTGCTTCTTTATTTTGGAATAGCAATTTGAAAATTGCTTCTAGTCTAAAGGAACACTAATCCCACAAATTAGGACTTGTGATAAAACAAATAAGGGGTATGCAGCAGTCTCCATTTCCTTCTTGGAGATTCACTGGGTTCATCAACAGACTGAAGGCTTGGAAAAATTCTGCAGGAAACAAGCCTGTTAATATATTTAGCTTACTGTTTCCTAAATGCATATGTGATCATGGAACTCTCTTTTCTGCCCTTTTCCCATTTGTCTTCTGTAACATACTTTAGGAAATTCTGTTTTATAAAGGAAAACTCTTATAGTTATGCAGAATATGGATAAAATGGGAAGATATTTGAGGCTGAAGGTCAATATGGAGAGATATAGATGAGATACAATTGCAAACAACAGCTAATAATAATAACAAATAACAGCTATTTTGAAATAAATGTTATTTTGAAATTATGGAATTTCTGATGCCCTTATTTCAAAATTTTATGCAGACAAATTTCAGTTTCTGTCTAAACTGAACCAGCAAATTCAACTTCTGTGAAACTTTTTCTTAGAATACCCATTATAAGACCATCATGAGAGATTCTTTAAATGATATATACTGATTTTCTTTACTAATGTGCACTTTAAAAGAAATATGCAATCTCTTTTTTAAAAAATCCAGGCAAAATACAACTATATTAGTTATAGTTACTACTGTCAGATTTTAAACAGTCATAGCTGTGAATAACATCAGTGAATGAAATCCATTTGCTGTTTGTGGCTGGAAAATCTATGGTTTTTGAAAGCTGGAATTACTTGGGAGTGACCATTCAAATGTGTCATGGAGCAGATAATAACTTCACTGTTTCCCCTTGAAATCTGGCCCACACAAAATGCCAAAACACCTAAAATATGTTCAAATGAAGTCTGATTTTGTAACAGTTTCTAAAATTGGAAAAGTAACAGTATACTGTAAAATTTACACAAAATTCTTCTCACTTAGATGAAACATTTGTAGTAAATACTAAAAATTCCATCACTCTCTTGAATTTTGGAGTAACATATTGTGGGTACTCACAGAGTCCTCTTTAACTTTAGCTTTTAGAGAAATACCATTTTCCCTTGTTTCTCAAAACTGTCAATTTGCAGGTGACAGCAACATTAGGTCCAAATTCTTCTCCAAAACACACAAAATATTTTCATGTGGAACACTAACACTAAAAATAGAAAAGTTTTTTTTGGTTCATAACCACTGAAAATTATAACATTTAAAGAGAGAAGAGTGAGTTAAATTGCTATGTTAACTAAAATCCTACCTTGCCTCTATAAATCTGTTATATTTAACCTATAAGGATCTGTTTTTATTTTTCTTTAAAAGAATTTAAAAGAAAGTGCTATTTTTTCTAATTCTTTGCATCATTTGGCATTAAATATTCCTCTCTTACATTATTCAAGAAAGATATTTCCTGTGACAATTACGATGCATCATCTGTTGCAGTTCTCAGCTTTCTCAAGAGGGAGTCTTTTCGTTATTCACATGTTCTTGAGTTTTTGATGTATAGTAAATTTCTTACCATGCTTTCTTTTTCTATACTTTTTTATTTCCTATATTTTGAGCATACAAGAATGTGATGAGAAATTTGCCTATCACAGCTCTTGGCATATTTCTCTCCCCTCTTCATTTCTAGCCCCTTAGGATGAGTTCCTCTATTTGCAAGAATAACTGCTTGCAAGTTGTCAAGACAGATATTCAATAGTCTCAGGAATAATGCATGCCTATAAATTCTGTCTTTAATGGGTGCCACTTTTCACAGCCCCATAAGAATCCTTAGGAGGTAATCTTCAGATTGCCAACCTGTTGTAGTTTTTCAAATCATTAGCATAAGGAGTAGTCCAGTGAGGAGAAAATTCCTTGCAGGGCCCTTCCCCTTATGCAGGAGGCAGAGATCCTCTAAAATGGAACAGCATCGGAGAAATACATGTTTGTCCCTTGAGTTCATTTAAAAATAGCTGTAAATGAATGTCAAATCGGGCTGTGAGGAAATAAGGTGACTAAAACAGTTGATGCTGGAAGCTAGAACAACACACATATTTGGCTCAGAATTTCAATCAGATGTTGTACTGGACAAAAGCTCACATCTTACCTATTTAATGTGTATGTGGGAGGGGGAATTTGGACTCAGAAAAAAACAAGCTCAACAAGATTTAAAGAGCCAAAGATTTGAATATTGTGTGAATCATTTGCTCTGAGTAACTTCAACTAGGCTGTGAACGTGTCCTGATGCACACGTCAACTCAAGTCCTAGTGGGTCAGCTTGCTTCAGATTAAGCTGGCTCAGAGAAGCATATGGAGCAGTGTTGGGATAGATTCTAACTCATTTGTTTTACACACACTAGGGACTGTTACAATGTGTTAGTACAGAAATTAACAGCTGTAATAAAACAAAGAAATAAATGGTCAGAATGCCAACGATTTAAGCAGTTCCTTATTTGTCAATATTGCAAACAGAACCAAAGTTCTGTATTATGAAAATGTGCTTCAGGAATTTTATTGGATTCTGTTTTGATATATAACAACCTTTGATGCTTATTAAAACTTAATTTAAGTCATTTTAGAGGCCTGCATTTTAATGAAAAACATTCTTTTCAATAATTTCATTCAAAATCAATGATTCCATGATTTTTAGTGCAGACCTTTTTTTATGTGAGGTTGCCCAGGAACCAGATCTGACGTGTTTGAGAAACTTCATGTGTAGAAGAATAGCAACATGTCACATGTCTGATCATCTCTGTTTACATCCATGAAGAGTTAAAATATTTATGTATTTTTGACATCCTAAACAAATAGCAGTCTGGAAAACTCCAGATCAGAGATTTGTTAGAATTCCTATCACCTCTAATTATTACTGAAACAGTTGAATTATTTTTGAATTTTCTTCCCCATTCTCCTACCTCCACCATGTATATGTGGTACATCTACACTTTCAGCACATGTAAGCCATCACTAAGTGTATTCTCTCCCTTATTTAGTCTTTAAGTGTCTAGTCATTTGGTTGCCTGAAACATTTTTTCTAACAGATTCATCTGGAGAGGCTGAAGGGACCACAATTTTCTGAAATTTTGTATGTTGACAACAGCTACTGAGGCATGAGGTAGGCAGGCTCCAGGTTAGGCATTTACAACTGGCCTCCTGTTTACACTCCATGGGGCAGGAAAAAAGTGGGCTTCAGGCCGGACACTTACAACTAGCCTCCTGTTTGTATTTCCTGAGACAGGAGATAGGTGGGCTCCAGGTTAGGCATTTACAATCAGCCTCCTGTTTGCTCTGCAAAATAGAAATAACAACAGAAACAGGGTAAACAGCTAGGCTTTGTCTCCTGTGGACTCCTTAAGATACCAGTCACAGCAGGAACAGAGAGGAGCTAGACCCTGTTTGAGTAGAGGTCACATATTTCCCCTCCTTGGGGCAAGGGAGACACTGCACATGCTCAGAAAGGCTGCTTGGAGGTCAAAAGGCAGGGGACCCCAGGCCATAATAGCTCTTGCTATTTTCCCTCTCAGATGCTCTTGTGCTGAAATCTATCTTGGCTGAGGGGTTCAAGAGCACCTAGGGGAGGGTCCGGAGACAAATTAGCCAGGGGGGCAAAACAACACAATTGGCCAGAGGGAAGACAAAGACCTGGAAAACTGTCCCCTTATAAATTATTTAAACTTCCCAAAGGCGAGGCTCTTGCCATTCTCTCGCAGGGTTCATCCGTGCGTCTTTCCCAGGTACTCTGCTCTTCCAGTAAACGTTTTACTTTTCACTTTACCTTCTGCCTCCTCGTCAGAATTTTCTTGTCAAGGCTGGCAAGGACTGGGGATTTAGTCACTGTTCTTCATTGTCTTGTGATTAGAGCTCCTGGTTTACACCCAGGCGACTAGGGTTCAATTCCTGGTCAGGGAACTAAGGTCTCTATTCGAGCTACTGCTCACGGCTGCATGTGTCCGAAATCACTACTATGGGTCTTTCATACATGCAAGTTAGTTTTGCAGGATAGGAAATTTTTGACTCACCTTTGTTTCCTATGGATATTTTAAATACTTACTCTATTTTCTTCCAGCATTAAAGTCTGTTGAGCGTCTAATTTTCTTCCCTTTCTAAGTCACTTATTGCTTTTGCCCAGATACCCAAAGGTTTTCAAGTCCAGTAACTTTACTAGGTTGTGTCTTAGTGTTGGTAGAAATTCTTAGGTATGAAATATGCTCTTTAAATAAATGTATCTTCTTTTTTTCCAGGACACCTTTCTTAATTTATAATTTCATATATATGTATTTTCCTTTCCTGCTTTGGTTTTCTTATCTAAAGACTCCTGTTACCTCTATGTCAGATATTCTTTCTCTATCTTCACTACTTGTCACTTAAGTCCATTTTCTTTAGCTTATTTTTGATTTTATATATTGTCTCCCCTTTAAACTTCTATTTATTTTAATAACTTGCTTGTATTCAATCGCTTTCATGTTGTTTTATTTAGTCGTTATTTTTGTTTATATATATATATATATTTTTTTTTTTTTTTTTTTTTTTTTTTTTTGCAGTATGCGGGCCTCTCACTGTTGTGGCCTCTCCTGTTGTGGAGCACAGGCTCCGGACGCGCAGGCTCAGCGGCCATGGCTCACGGGCCCAGCCGCTCCGCGGCATGTGGGATCTTCCCGGACCGGGGCACGAACCCGTGACCCCTGCATCAGCAGGCGGACTCTCAACCAGTGCGCCACCAGGGAAGCCCTAGTCTTTATTTTTGAAATTATTTTATTTTTAATTCTTCCCTGAGTTCTGTCATGCCATTTCTGAGTTTTTCTAACTCAAATCAGAAGTTATTCTTTCAAGTCTCATATTATTTGCTTAATGTCTTTTAGTTTGTTTTGAAATAGAAAGTTATAGTTTTGAAATATTTTGTGAGCATGTCTGTTTTTGGGCGCTTTCATTTTCTGAAGACATGTTATTCTGCTCCTTATTCTCTTTTTTCTTTTATTAATTTTGTATGGCACTTGACTTTGATTATTGTGGTGGGTTGAATAGTGTTTCTACCGAATTCATATCCATATGGAACGTTAGGATGTGACCTTATTTAAAAATAGGTTCTCTGGGGCTTCCCTGGTGGCGCAGTGGTTGGGGGTCCGCCTGCCGATGCAGGGCACGCGGGTTCGTGCCCCGGTCCGGGAGGATCCCACGTGCCGCGGAGCGGCTGGGCCCGTGAGCCATGGCCGCTGGGCCTGCGCGTCCGGAGCCTGTGCTCCACAACAGGAGAGGCCACAGCAGTGAGAGGCCCGCGTAGCGCAAAAAAAAAAAAAAAAAAAAAAAAAAAAGGTTCTCTGCAGATGTAATTAGGTTGTAATTAGTTAAGGACCTCAAGAGGAAATCATCCTGGAGTTAGGGTTGGTCCTAAATCCAGTGGTATTCTTAGAAGAGGAGAGGACAAAGGGAGATACACAGAAAGAAGAAAGCAATGCAAAGATGAAGGCAGAGAATGGAGTGATGTTTATACAAGCTGAGGAACACCAAGCACTGCTAGCAACCACCAAAAGCTCCGAGAAAGGCACAGGATGGTTTCTCCTTCAGAGCCTCCAAAATTGAACCAACATTGTGGACATTTTTGATTTCTGATCTCCTGAAATGTGAGAGAGTAAATTTCTGTTTTAAGCCACCAAGTTTGTGGGAATTTTTTATGGAAGTACTGGGAAGAGAATACAATCCTTTCTTGTTTTTCCTTTAGTGTGAAATCCACTTTCCTGAAATTTTAGAAGTAACCATGATTTAGAGTGTCTTTCCTATCTTCATGGAGCTCCTGCTTCTGGTGTGTGTGTGTGTGTGTGTAAGTGTTAAAAAATATGACAGCTTGATTTCTGAGATTTCCTGGCTTTTAATTTGATCTTTTCTTCCCTTCATCCTCTGTTCCATTTTGACTGAGGCCTGGCTGCTAGGTTTTGAGAGTTCATGAAGCTGACCTGCTTTTCAATCCTCCCTATGGATCTCTCGCACTCACTTTTAGATTGGGCAAAATTCCCTGTTTTAGCTGCTGCTTTTTAATGGGCACGAAACATTTTCCAATGAATACCTATTGGCTATTTTGACAACTTTCCTTCTCCTTTACAGATGCCAGTACCATGCCGGTCTTGTGGCTGTTGGCTTTTTGTACCTACCGTCTTGTTCTGGACTTTATGAGGATACCTTGTCACATAGTTTTATATCAAATCTTGTCTTTGGGTTTTTGGTTTTGCTCTATTATGATTCTGTGCGAGGGGATCCAGGAACGTTAAAAAACTATACCATTAACCATCTCCATCAACTTCCAAGAATGCTTTCTGCCTAATTTAACTGTAAAAAAAAAAAAAAATTAGTTTGCATTATGGTGCTTTCTATACAACTAAGATATATCTCCATATCTCTATGTCTCATTTAATTATTAGATAATAACACTCTTGTCCCTGGATACTTTCCTGAATTGAAGTCACTTTGTTTAGATTTTTTTTTAAGTCACTGGCTTAAGAATAGTTGACAACTTTAAATATTAAAACCAAAATATACTTAAAGTTTGACTTTGGATTTTTAAATGGCTCATGTAATCCCCTACTGGTATTCTCTCTCTTTCTTCCTTCCCTTATTTTTAAAAAAGACATTTTTTCAAGAGGTACAAACTACTATATATAAAATAAATAAGCTACAAGGATATATTGTACAGCACAGGGAATATAACCAATGTTTTATAATAACTGTAAATGGAGTATAATCTATAAGAGCATTGAATCACTATGTTATACAACTGAAACTAATAACATTGCAAATCATTATACTTTATACTTCAATTAAAAATACTTTTCTTTCTTCTTATATATGAAGATTATTTGAAAACTCATGTTTTATAAAGCTATTTAAATATCAGTGTCTGCTTCTCTCCTTCCTTATTTTCTCCACTTAAGAAAAAAAAAAATTTTTTTTAGCTCTTTTAGCTTACTTTTTGCTTATTGACCTCCATGTCGCTAAATGAAATTATGATATTACTTCTTCCTTATTATTTCATTTTGGGGCACTACACCTGACTTTTTACTGTATAAGACAAAGATTTAGCTGTCTTTACCTCCTCGTGGTCTTCTTTACCCCAACTCTGATACTTACACCCTTCCTGTTCCCTCTACATCCTTATTTAATTATATGATCCTTTTGCTTCAAAGAAAATATGCCTTGTGAGATACTGTCTACATTATTATGACAATTTACATGCTATTCACAACTTCCTCCCAAGAGTTAATAATTGTCTTATTATTTGTTTGTTTACTTGGTTTTCTGTGTCTTTATCAAGAATTGGAGCCAAGACTCTGTCAAGTTGTCTAATGTGTTCAGATTCATCAGGTAGTTTATCTATCCTATTTTGGAGACATCTAACCTGGAGTTCTCTGGGCTTCTCCAGTTGGCATTGGTTGCATATGTCTTAGTCCATTTGAGCTGCAATAAAATACCACAGACTGGGTGGCTTAGAAAACAGCAGAAATTTATTGTTCACAGTTCTGGAGTCTGGAAGTCCAAGATCAGGTGCCAGCATGGTTGGGTTCAAGTAAGTTTCCTTTTCCAGGTTCATTTTTTATTATGTAAATATTCAAAGATTTTTCTCTCTACCCTTGGTCATTTGGACCTTCATATCTTCTCCCTTCTAAACTAGTGGTTCTAACCAAGGCAGTTTTACTCCCTTGGGGACATTTGGTAATGTCCGAAGATACTTTGGTACACTTTGGGTTGTCACAACTGAGATTGCTACTGGCATCTATTGGTTAGACCACAGATGCTGTTAAATATTCTAAAGTGTACAAGATAACACCCTATAACAAAAATTATCTGTCAGTAACGCTGAGGTTGAGAAATTGCTCTAAACCATACATCCTCAACGAGGGTGATATTGCCCCCAAAGAGGTGAAAATTGGTTTTTGAGGATTGGGGGTAGGGGGAAGACAGAGTGACTCAGCTATTAAAATGATTCATGGCCCTTCAAAGAGCTAAACTACAAAAACAGATATGTATATCTGTGATATTAAAATTTCATGGAAGGGATAATTGGGGGGAAAAAAATGACTGAAAAATTTCTTAGGGGAAAATTTGTGGAAAAAAATTGAGAAACACTGCTCCAAACTGAAGAAGTTATCAGTCAAAGTTTGATGGAACTTCATTTGTGATCCAGATGCAGCAGGAAGGGCAGAAAAACAATAGAGTGAAGACTTAGGACCAGTGGGAGTTTTTTCATACGACTGTGGAAAACAGACTACTGAAGGAACTGCAAGGGGGTGGATGGAACAGAAAAGAGCATAACGTGAATTATTTTAAAGTAAACTATGTGCCCCTTTCATAGTATTGGGGAATACGGGTTATGGTCCCTAGATTTTTAATAGAAATGATCTTGCCCATCGAGCCATAGTCAGGTAGATTTGTAATAAATCTCTAGCAGTTACCAGCTGTGTGGCCTTGGAACTATCACTTGCTATCTCTGAGCCTGAATTTATTCATTTAAGAAAAAGGGGGACTTCCCTGGTGGCACAGTGGTTAAGAATCCACCTGCCAATACAGGGGACATAGGTTCGAGCCCTGGTCCGGGAAGATCCCACATGCTGCAGAGCAACTAAGCACGTGTGCCACAACTACTGAGCCTATGCTCTAGAGCCTATGAGCCACAACTACTGAGCCCGTGTGCCACAACTACTGAAGCCTGCATGCCTGGAGCCCGTGCTCCACAACAAAGAAGGCACCGCAATGAGAAGCCTGCGCACGGCAACGAAGAGTAGCCCCCGCTGACCACAACTAGAGAAAGCTTGCACGCAGCAACGAAGACCCAACACAGCCAAAGATAAATAAATAAATAAATAAATTTTTAAAAAAAGAAGAAAGGGGATAAGAATCCTATTTTGCAGGGTTATTAAGGGGATTAGAGATATGTACACAATGCCTAACTCAAAATACAGTAAAAATAAAGCTATTTTAAAATAACATTTAAAATAAAATGTTTTTTATGTAAATTATATATAGATCGAGTAACTTCATCAGGGCCAACTCACCACGGTACCCCAATCACCCTTGGTCAATTCACATGGCACAATATGTGCTTACTAGTTATTAGAGAATTCTGACCATTGGGAAGGTTATGTACTTTGGTGAGTTGTGTGTACCTGAGAACTTATATATGGCAGCAAGGTGAAAGATGGGGTGTGGTCTACATCAATCTGTAACTGGGGTGGGGGAGATTGTTACATTTGTTGATGCATACACAAATGATAATGTGACAACTTTCATGGCTCTCTCTCCAAGAGTAAGTGTATTGATTCCAGCTCACTTCCACAACAGAATTTCCTTTTCTTTTTTTTTTTTTTTTTTTTTGGCGCCAAGTTGAAACTCAAATCCAAGGACACCTGTGTTAGTTAAAATCACGAAAAGGCAGAGATAGTGGAAATCAAAGATCATAATGTATACCGTGCAATTATTTTTACCTAAAACCTAGGTGTCAAGCCAGTAGACACAACCAAGCCAAATATCAGGAGAACAAAAGATTCATTATTACATGCATCAAGTAAGAAGAACCCTGAGGATCTTTCCCAAAGCAGTGTCTACCCAGACAGAGAAATTGGGGAAGTTTTAAGCTAAGTGTACATGCATATTCATGAGGGGGCTTGAGCAGAGGGAATTCAGCATAGAATTGGGGCAAAGGTCAACGGAATCCAAGCTTTAGTTGATTGAAGTCATGAGGGTCAACATCATCATTCCATCTTCCACCTGGGTGGGGCCTTAGTTCCTGCAGACCTCAAAGATATATTATTATATCCCTTGAG
The DNA here is from genome assembly GCF_026419965.1 of Kogia breviceps. NCBI lineage: Eukaryota > Metazoa > Chordata > Mammalia > Artiodactyla > Physeteridae > Kogia > Kogia breviceps. The sequence goes on from NC_081322.1 coordinate 52,487,940, forward strand.
GAACCAGGACCCTGCCCCAAGACTGCACTATTGTTTTTTGACTGCTCCTCCCTTGTTTCTGCATTCCTTCCCATAAGATCATTAATTTCTGAGACCTGTTCAAGGGCAAGCATTGCAGCCAGACTTAGATCACAAAATGGCTTAGGCCAAAATGGGTTCTCTTATGTCAAGAGGCCATTCCTAGTTCTCTTTCTCTGGGGATCCCGTAACCTATCTGCTTACACTATTTCCAAATGCTAATATCAAGCCCTTGAAGCTATGCTGCAGATGGACATGCCCTTGATAACCTGAGCACAATTTGATCACAACAAACCCGAGGACATTTGGGTTTTGGTCTCTTGAAAAGTTGTTATTGCAAAACGTTCTACCACATTCCATATGTCTGTATTAAAAGCTTAACACAGTAGCTAGTTAATTAGTGAGATTTTATGCATTGGAATGTCAAAAATCATGCACAATAGAAGCTTTATGAGATCTCTTCACTCAATGATTTGGTCCATTCTGGAAGTCATGTGATGAGTCAGCATATCTCATGACAAATTATGGAAGATACAGTGTTAGTCTTTTAACGTGGGTTTTGCTTAAACATCAATTTGCACTGATGCCTGTAGGCAGATTTTAGTATATGTGCAGCAGGTAAAAAAGAATCTAATTATGGCGGAATTCTTTTTCAGTGAATCCTTGTACAGTTCACGGTGTGTTCAACCTTGTCAGTTTCATTTCAAAGTGTAAGATAATGCCTGTCATATGTGGTGTGAACTCATTTGTACCGATTGCACCCTTATTGTGCTAAGGAAAAGAAAAATCGGGATTTTGTGGCTATAAAACAAAGAAACATCTCATATTTTCATGACTACTTTTGCTGCAACATTATGTACTTGCTGAAACCTTGCACTTCAGATTGGGAATTGAATCCACATGCTGGGACTCAACCCAGGCCAAAACCCACAGTCTTTCAACTGAGATCACACACCTGGTTTCAGGACTTAATGAAGCTCAGGTTCTTAATGTCTCATCGCAGAAAGAATTCAGAGAGAGACAAAGTGATAGGTAAGAAGTGGGTTTATTTAGAGAGAAACACACTCCACAGACAGAGTGTGGACCATCTCAAAACATGAGAAAGGCACCAGGGTATGGGGTTGTTAGTTTTTACAGCGGTGGGTAATTTCATAGGCTAATGAGTGGGAGGAGTAGTCCAGCTATTTTAGGAAGAGGTGGGGATTTCCAGGAATTGGGCCACTGCCCACTTTTTGATTCTTATGGTCACCTTAGAACAGTCTTGGAGCCTGTGGGTGTGTCATTTAGCTTGCTGATGTATTACAATGAGCATATACTGAGGCTCAATGTCTAGTGGAAGTCGACTTGTCCATCATTTTGGACCCATTGGGTTCTAATCCATTTATGTTATGTCCTCAGGCTATGCCATTCTTTCAAAGGTTGTGCCCTGACCCCTTCCCTCCTGTTTCACTGCCACTTTGAAACTGCCTAGGAAACAGAAGGCTGTTTATTGCAGGGAGTACAGTAAACTTTATCAGAGACTGTGCTTTAAACCATTGCCTCTTCCTTCCTTTTATTTAAAAAATTTTTTTTATTTATTTATTTTTTGGCTGCATTGGGTCTTTGTTGCTGCGCGTGGGCTTTTCTCTGGTTGCGGCGAGTGGGGGCTACTCTTCCTTGCGGTGCACGGGCTTCTCACTGTGGTGGCTTCTCTTGCTGTGGAGCATGGGCTCTGGGCACACGGGCTTCAGTAGTTGTGGCACGCAGGCTCGGTAGTTGTGGCTTGCGGGCTCTAGAGTGCAGGCTCAGTAGTTGTGGCACACAGGCTTAGTTGCTCCGTGGTATGTGGGATCTTCTCAGACCAGGGCTCGAACCCGTGTCCCCTGCATTGGCAGGCGGATTCTTAACCACTGCGCCACCAGGGAAGCCCCTTGCTTTTAGAGAATAGTAATCTGAGCATATTGTCCATCTTTCACTTTAAGATAAATCAAGTATTCCTTTAATTCAATAAATATTTATTGAGTGCTACAGCATGCTAGGCACTGGAGATGCAACAATAACAGAGAAAATCTGGTCCTCATGGAAACTAAATTCTCGAAAGAGGAGATTAACATAGACAATATAAAGTAAATAAGGAGTTAGCTAGCTAGAAAAAAATGGAGGAAGAAGGATATATAGTGTTGGGCAATGGTATTTGCAATTTTGGATAAAGTGGCAAGTGAGCTTTCACTGAGAAAATGACCTTTGAGTAAAGATGTGATGGAGTGAAAGAGCTTATGTCTGGAAAAAGAAACCATTCTAAGCAAGGTCACAGCAAATGCAAAAGCCCTGATATGAGAATGCTCTGAGAATTTTGAGATAAAGGAAGAAGGCCGTGTGGCTCTAGGGTAGAGCAGAAGGGCAGAGTAATAGGCTATGAGGTCAAAGACTAAAGAAAAGACAGATCATGGAACGACCTAAAGCCATAGAAGGGACTTTGGCTTTTTATTATGCATATGAACTATTAAATTTTTCCTTTTCTTTTGGACCTTTTCTCTGATAGCAGAATCATACGTGTAGCAGCAGAAAGAAGAATTCAGATTGTCACAGTAGGAATGCCAGAAGAAGACAGTAGTTGTTTTTTTTTTTTTTTTTTGGAGAAGGGGTAATGTTCCCAAGCTAACAATGTAGCAGGAATGAAAAGAGGAAGAAAGTCAATGTTCATTTTTTTTTTTTTTTGCTTTCAAAGAGGCCTTTGAATATCAAAAGAAAAGTCCCTGAAGATTGTACAACACTGTTTATGTTGATAATGGACTAGAGAGAGAATAGAGGAAGAGACTGAAGATCTCTGTCCCTGCCCCACCACAGGAGGATAAGGTGACTAGGGAGGAAGAGAGAGTGGTTTGGTGTGACCTTGAAGGGTATGTGACAGGGGGAGGAGGGAGTGGAGTGGAAGCTTGTGCTTGTGGAGAAGCGGGAGTTTGCAGTAGATGCAGCAGGCAGAGAGGCTGAATATCTGTGGTGGCCATTGCCAGGGACACATGACAGCCAGTGTTTGTGGAACTGTTGGATGACAAACCTTATATCCAAGCTGCCTAGTCCCTGGGGGATTGTACAGCAGAAGGACACTCTTGTGTGCCCTGCGACTTTGCTGAGTGGCCCCCTGCTCCCTACTGCTATGAGTATCTCTCTGCAGGGATCTCTAAGATAGCTCCTCTTTATGCCCTGGACTCTCTTATAATCCTGCAAACAAAGAGATAGGGTCAAGTTGGGGCATTGGCTATCTGGAGAGAAAGGGTCTAGGCTTGATGCTCAGGAGAGGCTGGACTGTAAGGCAGACAGCCTGGTTAGTGACTGGTTTACTGATGTCCAGATGTTCATTCTATCTTATGAATATGAAAATGTTAAAATTTCCCTTTTCATTTTGACCTTTTCTTCGATAGGCAGCATCATCTATGTAGCCTCAAAAAGAATTAGGAGTGTTACAGTAGGAGGGCAAGGAGAAGGAAACAGTATTCTTTGTGTGTGTGTGTGTGTGTGTGTGTGTGTGTGTGTGTGTGTGTGTATCAGGGGGCAGTGTTTCAAACTAGTAATAAAGAAGAAATGCAAAGAGAAAGAAATATCCCTTTTGTTGGGTAATAAAATTAATAATTTAATTAGTGACTTAAACAATTATCCTTTGGCTAGTATATATGAAAATTATATTTGGACAGGGCATTTATTTAAATATGTAGGTAGAACAAACATGGTACCTTCTAGAAACTATTAGGAAAATTTCATTTCAGATATAGACTCCCTGGAAGAGAAATTTTATCAGCTTTCAGTGCAGAAAATAAATTTATTCGTTCATTATTAAACATATGTGTATAGTACCTACTATGTGCCAGGGACTTTCCCAGGTGTTAGAGCACTAAGAGTGAACGAAGAAGTCTTTGTCTGCATAAAGTTTACATTACAATAAGTTAGTAGTGTTGAAATAAGTTTCTAGGCCCAAGGAGTGTTACCCCCAAACTGGGTTCACCTCTTGGTGGGTGTGGAGCCAAAAGACACACCAAGCCAAATATCAGAAGAAGGAAGGATTTATTACTTGCAGCAAGTAAGGAGGACAGTGGGAATCTTTCCCAAAGCAGTGTCTCCCGAACAGCAAAATTGGGGAAGTTTTAAGCTAAGGGTACATGAATATTCATGGAGGGGCTTGAGCAGAGGAGTTCACCACAGAATTGGGGCAAAAATCGACAGAGTCCAAACTTTAGTTGATTGAAGTCAGGAAGGTTAATATCATCGTTCTGTCCTCTACCTGGGTGGGGACCTTTGTTCCTGCAGAACTCAAAGACTGTATCAGATTGTTATGTATATCCCTTGAAGAGGAGCTGAAAGTGCACCCAGATGGGACTCGAATCTACAATCTTCCATTTATTTGGCTGCACTGGGTCTCAGTTGTGGCATACAGGATCTTCTTTGTGGAATGCGGGATCTTTAATTGTGGCATGTGGGATCTAGTTCCCTGACCAGGGATTGAACCTGGACCCCCTGCATTGGGAGCACTGAGTCTTAACCACTGGACCACCAGGGAAGTCCCTTGTCTCAGGTCTTAATGAAGCTCCAGTTCTTTATGTCTCGGTGCAGAAGGAATTCAGCAAGAGACAAAGTGCTAGTTAAGAAGTAGATTTATTAATCACCTTTGTAAAGAGGTTGCAGGAAAATGGGGCATGAGAGGATGGTCATCTCCCAGATTTTGGGCGAGTTCCTGGGATGAGCCACCAAGTGAAGGTCCTTGGTTTCTCGCAGGGAAGAATGCAGGGGCAAGCCATAGTAAAGTGAAAGCAGAGATACACATTCCATAGGGAGAATGTGGTCCATCTAAAAGGTGAGAGTGGCTCCAAAATATGGGATAGTTACTTTGTATGGGCTGGGTAATTTCATAGGCTAATGAGTAGGAAGATTATTCCAACTATTTTGGGGAAGGGGCGGTGATTTCCAGGAATTGGGCCACCACCCACTTTTTGGCCTTTTATGATCAGCCTTGGAACTGTCATCATGCCTGTGGATGTGTCATTTAACATAGACTAATGCATTATGATGAGTGTATAATGAGGCTCAAGGTCTACAGAAAGTTGAATCTTCTGCCATCTTGGGCCTAGTCAGTTCTAACCAGTCTTTGTCATATCCAGTTTTTTTCAATGGCTGTGTCATTCTTTAAGGATTGTGTCCTGCCTGCTTCCCTCCTGTCTCAGACTAGGACTTTGTTATATTGTTGAACTATTGTTTCTTGACTGCTTTTCCTTTGTTCCTGCATTCCCTCATTTCCCTTAAGGCCGTTAATTACTGAGGCTTGTTCAAGGGCAAGCGTTGTGGCCAGGCTGAGATCACAAAATGACTTAGGCCAAAATGGCTTCCTTCTCTTTCTCTGGGGACTCCCTACCCTATCTGCTTACAGAAGAAGCAGCTCCTTCCCTGGGGTGCCATGTAAGCAAACTGAAGTTTAGGTAACTTTCATGTCCCTGTAAATGGTTCACTTGACCACAAACACAGTACGTATATCTAGTGAGCCAATAACTGAACACCAAGCCAACTCTGGGCTCTATACTTATTTCCTTGTTGCTTTGCACCCCAAACAAGGTTGACTATGTGGCCCCAGCCAATCAGGTATTTCCTATTTTCTCTTTCTTGTTCTTTATTGTGTTATCCCATAAAAGCTTTCTTTCTTCCTCCCCATTTTGCAGTTCTCCAAAGTAAGGCTGTCTGTTTCATGAAGTATTAAATAAAGTTTGTTTATATCACATAAATTGTCTTTTTCAGTCATTTTTAACAGTAGATTAAATATATAAATAAAATAATTACAGATTGAGTCATGTTCTATAAGCTTTTAGTTAAATAATAAACCTAGATTTTGTAAATAATAGTATTTAGATGAAAGAATTTAATTAATTTATAAATTCACAGACTAATCCAGGGGTCTGCAAATTACAGCCCATGGGCAAATCTGACCCTTTACCTGTTTTGGTAAATAAAGTTTTATTGAAACACAGCCACAGCTCTTTGTTTACCTATCACCTACTGATGTTTTTCAGCTGTGACAGCAGAGTTGAGTAGTTACAAAAGATACCCTGGGACCACAAAGCCTAAGATATTTACTGTCTGGGCCTTTCCAGAAAATATTTGCTGACCCTGGTGATTAAGCCAAATATAATTTGAGGCAATGAAATTTGAAAACTTTTGGACTGCTCAAGCAGCATGCTTTCCAAAGCTGTTTAAAACAATGTGGGGGATGAAATCATATTTATGTGTATGATAATGTTTTCACCACTTTTATCATCAAAAGCTCAAAGGGCATATAAATGTACATGATGTCATATATATTCAAAGATCTGAGTTTCTCAACATTGTTAAATAAAAGCTACAACAAAACAGTCATTGTGCCAGCAACGTTGAAAAATGCGTAATTATTCTTATTGTTAAATTACATATGGTTTACTCTTCTGTTTTGGATAATTAGGATAAATCTTAGTTTAAGCAATTTCTGAAAACGCATTTTGAGAGCCATAGTGGACCATACAGTATTTAAGAACCAATGCTCTAGATTCCCGTCTCTTACTGTTGTGTTCCTACCCCTCTGGAAGATTCCTATGGGCTTCCCAGATGCTCGTGGTGCTCATTTTCAGTGTATCCTACCTAAGTTCTTTGTTTCTTGTTGAATGCTATGCTTGACTCCCATTGTCCAAGCTTATTTTCTTTTCTTCATCTATCCCAAATATTTGTTGTTTTTTCCCGCATTCCTACATTATACCATACATACCTGTTCTATATCTGAGGGAAACTAAGAAGGGCTACTACCATTTCTACATCCTCTCACTCTGTTTTTATTCACATGCGAAATTTTCCTTTGGAATTTCTGAACTTCTGACCTCTCTTTCACTTTGGTCCTATTGTCATTTTTCTGTGTTCCTCTTTTTTCATTATAATGTATTTGCTCATGATCAGAGCATATTTTCCTAATTCCCATGTAGTTGCTACAGCACCCATCATTTTGGTGATACCACACAAATGCTCTGAGCATATGATTAGGGAATTGAGGGTGGGGAGTGAGCTCTTCTAAGATTACAGTTTCATTTTGTAATCTGCCTGACTCTGCAAACCTTCAATCCACACAGTTGAGGCCATTTAATTTCTATCTGTAAATTCAACTCAACCTCTCAGACCGATTTCCCTGAAGTAGTAGGGATTTAGAAAAATTTGGCCAATCATGACCTATCAAGTTAGCATAGCTCTTTGTTCTCTGACTTTGTACAACAAATTAAATAGATAATCATTCTTGTGACCAGGTTAGTTCTAAGAACTAGTTCCTCTTATTCTATGACAACTGGTGTTGAACTCTGTATGTACTCTGTTGTATCTCCTTACCCCTAAAATTGGGAGGGGTATCTAACTTGGTCATTCAGGTCTTGCCCATTCACTCAGTTTGGTGGCTAAGATGATCTTTTTGACCTCTGTGACCTGACCTTGCCTTCAGGGAAGAGTAACTTGATTAATTGAGAGGGGTCTTTCAAAGCAGCAAAATGTATTTATCCTGTTGGAATAAATCAGTAACTCTTGAGGAAGGCTTTAGAATTGGTTTTGTTGAAATAAGCCAGACATTACCTCTTCACATCTAGGTCTTACATCAGAGAAAGTAATGAACCTATATTCTTCACATTACTTTCTGAGCTTCTAGGCACTGCTACAGAAAATTAAAACAAAACAAAACAAAAACACCAGGATGACTAAAACTCATTAAACTCAAAGTAACCACTTCTACTGACCCATGAACACTGATGGGCAAATTTTCTCTATTTCCTGAGCAAATTTGTCCTTCCACTCTTCATCATGGTAATTTCAAACCTAATTAATTCCCCTCAAACATCTGACTCTAGCCATTTTTTCCCTTCACTTCTCACCTCATTTTCTGCTGTGGATCCTAATAGAGAAAATAGATGACATTAGACAGAGACTCTTTCAATGTTCCAGCATTACAGCTACACAGCACTATGCTCCCCCTACCTTTCTTTCCTCCTTCCTACAGTTTTAATGGGAAAGATCTGCCTCTTCCTCCCCTGCACGGGGCCTGAAAATTATCCTCCCTTCTTTTCTGTCTCCAACTTCTTCCATTTTTCTTGTTCTGTTTTACTCACTGGATTCAAGTGCATGATATTAACCAAAAAAACCAAAAAGGTGAACAGGAGAAAGACAAGTACATCAGACAAACAGTTCTCCCTGGATCTCACATCTCTTTAGCTACTGACCTCTCTCATGCTTTTTACAGCCCAAATGCTTGAACAAGTTACCCATAGTTTTGTCTCTGCTTCCTAACCTCCTGCTGGTTTCTCAAGGAGCATAATCTGCCTTTTGCTCTACCACAGCCTGAAATTGCTTTCATTAAGATCACAAATGACATTTACATCCTTAGATCTGCCCCTTGTCTTGATCCCTCTAAAGAATTTGACACCTTTGATCACTTCCTCCTTTCAAAAAATACCCTCTCTTACTGGTTTTTAAGAAAACACACTCTTGTGATCTTCTCTAATTTCCCGGGGCACTCTTTTGCAGTCCTTTTTGTTGGCTCTCCTCTATCTATTCACACAGAAAGGGAGGTTTCCCTCACGGCTATGGCTTTGGTCTCCTTCAATGGAGACTTCAGAGTCTATCCATTGTCCCTAAATCATCCCTAACTGCTATCATTATTGATATTCTAAAACTAACCCCCCCACTCCCCCAAATCTCTAGGTCCAATCTCTCTCCTGACCTCTGGACCTATAAACCTAACAGAAGACTTTACACATCCATTTAGCTGGTTTGCAAGGCATTGCAAATCCAACTTGTCCAAATCTGAATTTACCAAGTTTTGTTCCCAACCTCCACAAAAAAATTCTCTTCCTATGTTTCCTATCACCTTACACACTGACTTGCTCTAAACGATGACATAGAATATCTTTCTTGACTACTTCTATGTATCCCCATCCTCCATCATGTTAATCTTGAGGAGATATCTAACTTGACCAATCAAGTCTTGTCCCTTCACCCAGTTTGGTAGTTGAGAACCTATTCCTTGGAGCAAAACCTCTGTGACCTGCCTTCCAGGAGAATCAATGTGATTAAATCCAGATAAGTCTTTAAAAGCAAGAAAACTGTTCACACCCTGTTGGAATAATCAGTTATTTATGAGCATGGCTTTAGAATTGGTCTTGTTGAAACAAGCCAGACATTCCCTCTTCACACTGAGGTCTTAGTTCAAAGAGAGTAACAAACCTGCATTTTTCACGTATCTCTCTGAGCTCAAAGCCCTGCTTCAGAAATTTAAAACAATTCTTCTTTTTAAAAAAGATTGAAGTATAGGTGATTTAAAATATTATATTAGTTTCAGGTGTACAACATAGTGATTCAATATTTTTATAGATTATACTTCATTTAAAGTTCTTATAAAATATTGGCTATATTCCCTGTGCTGTACAATTAAACTTAAAACAATTCTTAAACCTCTTAAGACAATGGAAGAGGCGAAATTGGCAGAATTTTCTTTCTGTGCCGTTGCCACCACCTTCGTTCCTGCCACTTCCTCAGTTCCAAAGGTAGTATGTCTCTCTACCTTTTTGCTTTGATTTATAATTTCCAATGTAGGTGTCTGTTTTCTTCCACTAGTCTGTGAGCTCCTTTGGTTAGAAAGTGCGATTTATATATTTTTTGTATTTCTAGCTAGTTGTCTATTTCAGTGCCTGAAGCTCAGAAGGGAGTGAATAAACAAACAAGTAAATGACTCCTCTAATATGTAGCCACCTGCCTGCCCTGAACGGAACCTCCTGCTTGCCACTTGGAAGACCTTGGACTTCCTGTTTCCTCATCTCTAGGCCCGAAGTGGACTTGTTCTAGGTTATCTGGATGCAAACTGGGAAACTGGGATTAACAGTTATGCAGGTTATATTAAATCTCATCTCAATTTTGCTAACAGGTACCTTTTGTACTTCCGGACTTTCAAACTGGATGCCCATAACCTATGTCACTGTGTATGGGAAGCTACAGGGCATATATCTTCTTGGAATATCAGTTTTGGTCACTCAGTTCTTTGAGACATAATATTTATATTAAAACAGGAACATATTATGCAGCCAGATGCAAAATTTACAGTAATTTTTAAAATAAAATATAAGATTTCAAGACATGAAACTTCAAAGAAATTTTGTGATAGGGTGGACCAGTCTCTCTTAAACTCTCATATCCTGGGGATATGCCTTTTTCTCTTCTCTTTTGGAATACTGAACTTCAAAAGTTAAGTTAGAAGCATTGTAAGCATGTGGTGTGTAAATGTGTGTGTTTGGGGGGGCGGGGGGGAAAGGAAGCTTTGTCCATGAAGATTCTACAGAAAGAATTTTTGATGCAAAAAAAAAAAAGTCACATTAAACAAAACTTGAAATCTCTTCAAAGTTTAGTATACCAGGGCTAGCACGGAACAGCCTAGTCTACATTTGAATTCCAAGCTTTCTAATACCAAGATCTAGCAGTTTTAATAAAGGAAGATGAAGTTCCTTAAATTGTTCTTCCCCGCAGCCAGTGCGCAGTCAAATGCCTCACTGCTTTACTTATTGAATTGCTTGTAATGGGAATATGAGAGTAATCTGTCACACATGGAGCTAGAAATTTCTCTTGGTATGTCTAGATTTAACAATAGGATTTGAATGTTATTGTATTAACAAACAAGTAAAACCATTAGAGCATCACAAAATTAGCATTAGTAATTTGGCTTAAGGAATTTTCATGAGGATTTAAAAATCCCTTTAGAGTAGCTAAAAGACATGCTTCTGTGTTTTCTGTCATGGCTAACCACAGCAAAAATGGCATGTGTTTCTTAATTTTTACCAAAAGGAGCAGATGGAGATCTGAATTTTGAAGGCTTTGCTTTTTAAGGAGTCTCTACTAGGCAAATGATTTAGATACACATGTATTAAAAGTAATAATTTTTCTTCCATGTAAAACTAGCTTACCATGAATTAAGCTGCTCTTTAACTTCTGGGACAGAAAAGTATTTTAGGTCTATTCAGTTTTTTTTTAAGGAAGAGGTCTGTGAGGAGTCAGTAGAGTCTAGAGAACACTGATTTGCTGAGTGATTTTGGAAAACACCTTTGATCTGTGGTTTCTGTGTCCATAAAAGAAGGAGGCTATGCACAAATCTCCAAGCTCTTTCTTCCTTGAATAGGCTGTGATATTATTGTAATAAACAAGAGTCTGGCCTGAAGCTCTCCAAATGCAGGTCAGGGAAACAGGTAACATCTCTTGCTTCTAGATTTGTTAGGCAAAGTTTATAGTATATATTTTACGTAAACCTGTCTGATGAGAACATATCAGCATAAGACAATTTGGGCCAAGCTCTCCCCTTTATTGGTAGTTTCTCTTTTAAAAAATATTTATTCATAGAATGGAAAGATAGAAGAGAAAATATGAAATGCATATGGTCCTTATATCCTAGATTCCTTCAGTGACACAGAGCAAAATTGTTAGGAAAATCTTTCTTTTCACTGTTGGCTAACATGAGTTGGTGATTTACTTGAAGTAAGCCTGTGTTCTTATTTTGTTGTGTCTAGACAGTCAAATTCTTTACCGCAATTCAAAGAATGTGCAGCCAGTGTTGATGACATGGTAAAGGAAGAAAAACAAATATAATAAATTTCCAAATTATGCTATTTAAACTCATTGAAAAATGAAGCAAAGAATGATTTTCATCAATAGTACATGCATTCCTTCAGCAATATGTCCGAAGTATTTTAAGGTACAAAAACAATTGTGAGCTACAATCTGAAACCTTTGAAGGATTTTATTTTACATAATTTTGAAATGAATGTGTGCACAGAAAATATTTCTGTGATTGAATAATGACATTAAAACAGTGATACTATAGCACTGGCAATGGGCTCAGATGGTTGATTTGAGTTTTGTGGATTAAACCAGAGATTCTTGGTAAGAAACATCAGTTTATTATAAATAGCAAGATGGAAATAGAAAACCATTCGCTCAGCAGGACCTGTATATTTGGGAGAGAAGAGAGAAGATTTGAAGCTGCATAAACACAACAGATGTCATTAAAAATCTAGCTTATTTAAGAAGAAAACAGTTACTGAAAAAATGTTATTTGAAAATTTTTAATGGTATACATGTGACTTATTTCTGCAATGATCCAGTAGGTATATTATCCATCACATACATCAAATAGAACAAGACAATTTAAGTGCCCTGCAATGAGAAGACCTTAGTTCAACCTCTGAGAAAGCTGCCCATTAAATTAACTTTTATGTTGATAAAAAAACTCTTTCTGACAAATCAGGGGTCTTTACATAGTAATCTACACGAAGTGACATATGACTTTTTTGCCTCAAGTCATTGTTCACACAGGAAGTCACTAAAAGATGTTCCTTCTTCCTTAACCTTAATTAGGGATAAGGACATTTTTTTCTTCTGCATATTTTGTAAGGTTCCTTGAGCCCACAGTGGCGAACAGGGCTGAGGTCATTGATGAGTAGGGCCGTGGTAAGTATTAAAATAATGGTAGGGAGGGACTTCCCCGGTGGTGCAGTGGTTAAGGCTCCATGCTCCCAATGCAGGGGACCTGGTTTCGACCCCGGGTTGGGGAACTATACCCCACATGCATGCTGTAACTAAGAGTTTGCATGCCACAACTAAGGAGCCCTCTGGCGGCAACTAAGACCTGGCACAACCAAATAAATAATGATAATTTTAAAAATAAATAAAATAAAATAGTGGTAGGGAATTCCCTGGCGGTCCAGTGGTAAGGATTCTGCTCTTCCATTGCTGAGGGCGTGGGTTCAATTCCTGGTAGGGGAACTAAGATCGATCCTACAAGCTGAAAAAAACAAAACACAACAAAAAAACCCATAGCTGTAGAAACCAGCAATCCTTCCCCAATCCTAGAATATCTCCCAATAAATGATAGCATTTCAGTAATCCTCATAGTAAAACTTGAAGTATTGTTGAATATTATTTGTACGGAATGGTTCATTGAATTTTTCTTTTCAGCTACATGTTGAGCCCCAAAGATTAAGAATTTGTGTTTCTACTGGAAGTGTCTCCTTCTTCCCCAAAGGGAGCAGCTTGGGGGCTAATAGAGGTAGGCACAAGCATAGAGACAAATGCAAGAGTAAAAATTAGGGCTTCCCTGGTGGCGCAGTGGTTGAGAGTCCGCCTGCCGATGCAGGGGACATGGGTTCGCGCCCCGATACGGGAAGATCCCACATGCCGCAGAGCGGCTGGGCCCGTGAGCCATGGCCGCTGAGCCTGCGCGTCCGGAGCCTGTGCTCTGCAGCGGGAGAGGCCACAACAGTGAGAGGCCCGCGTACCGCAAAAAAGAAAAAAAAGAGTAAAGATTATGGTCACATAATTTAAAATATACACTGATGGTAGCTTTAAGGAACAGATAGCCAGCAAAACATATTTGCCTATTTCATTTAAAAAATACTAACAAAATATCTGCATGCCACATAGAATCTTTTTATAACTTTTTATTATGAAAATTTCAAACCCATACAAACATCAAAAATAGTATAAGGAGTACCCATGTAATCATCCTCCAGCTTCAACCACTACCTCAGATATTTTACCATTTTCTCAGTAAATATTTCAATCTGCAGCTCCAAAATATGACTCTTTAAAAAATAACCCTTGTCGTACTGAAAACTTTAAAAACAATTGAAATGGAAATACATGAAGTGTCTTACCTTTAGGTACTTCACTTGGCATGGAGAAGTTATATCTATAATTTAGAGGAAAACATGAACCTGAAATGAACCCGTTCTCTCAGTTCTTTCCAGAGGTTCAGCTCTATTGCACAGAGAAGCAAACCTGGCCATCCCAGCTAAACAGTCATTTTGTTTTCTGTTTTTTATAGGGTTGCAGGTATATGAGTGCAGAAGTTGAAGAGTCAAAATGCTAGAGTTTATTCATTATTTGGCTTTTTCTCGGATCAAGCATATTGATCATTCACACTTTTCTGGAGGGGTGAATGTTGGCACACAGCTCCGGAAAGTGAAACTAAGGGGATTGTGGTCAACAGTGAAAGGAAGTCACCTTTAGCAGCAAACTCTACCAAAGCCTTGACGATTTCAAATCATATTACAAATTCCAATGATCATTTTAGGAAAATAGAACAGAATATGGAATACATTTATATAGTGAGAAACTTTGTATATCTATTTGATCAGTGCAAATGATGACATTCCTAGAAAGGACATCTTTAAAGTTGCTGAGTGCAAGCCAGGAGGTGACCTAATACCAATGGGAAAATACCAACATCTGATACTAGTGTCCTTCACTTTAGGGGACAATGAGGATTTTCATGGCTAATTTTAACTGTCAGCATGGCCTGGCTTCAGTATCCAGAAGTTTGATCAAACACCAGTTTTAGATGTGACTAACATTTAAATCGCTAGAATTTGAGTAAACACGATTATCCTCCATAATGTGAATAGGTCTGATTCAATCAGTTGAAGACCTTAAGAGAAAAAAAGACTGAGATTGCCTGAGAAAGAAGTGATTCTGCCCCTAAATTGCCTTCAGATTCAGTACTGCAACATCACCACCCTCCTGAATCTCCTGCCCACCAGCCTGCCCTGCAGATTGAGGACTTGCTGGCCAATGTGCGCCAATTCCTTGAAATAACTTTATCTCTGTCTCTATCTCTATCATCTGTATCTATACACACGTACACACACACACACGCACACACACACACACACAGACACAGACACACACACATTTTGTTTCTCTGGACAACTCTAACACAGAGATAAAAGAACTCTTTTGTGATGTAGAGAAACAACTGTATTTAAACTATGTTATATATTTCAACTGGCTCTCAGCAAATCTGAAATCATAAGATCTTAGAATTGGAAAAGAACTCAGAGCTAATTTATTCAAAAATTTCACCTATATATTGTTAAAATAATAATAATAAAGGTCAAATGATTCACATGTATTGTGTATACTCTTCACAGCATTCCAAGTTAATATCCAGGTTTTTTGTTGTTGTTGTTTTGGGGGGTTTTTCAAAAATTAATTAATTAACTTATTCATTTTTGGTTGAGTTGGGTCTTTGTTGCTGTGCATGGGCTTTCTCTAGTTGTGGCGAGTGGGGGCTACTCTTCATTGCGGTGGCTTCTCTTGTTGCAGAGCACAGGCTCTAGGCACACGGGCTTCAGCAGTTGTGGCTCACAGGCTCAGTAGTTGTGGCTCACGGGCTTAGTTGCTCTGTGACATGTGGGATCTTCCCAGACCAGGGCTCGAACTCATGTCCCCTGCATTGGCAGGCAGATTCTTAACCACTGTGCCACCAGGGAAGTCCCAATATCTAGTTTTATACATGAGAAGATGAGGCTCAGAGAAGTAAGAAACTTCTCCAAGATGACCTGGGTGGCAGTGACTAAGCTGGTATTTGAATTCAATACTATTTGAATCCAGAGTCTGTTTTCTTTCTATTAGGTTTGGTGGCTTTTCTTCAATGTGGCTCCTAAATGCTTGGACATTTTTGGTGATGTATAGAATTTCAGTGATGCAAAGCCCATTATATGGCAACTGTATATATTTTTTAACATCTTTGTTAGAAACTTCTTTCATATTTTGAGTCAGATCTTGCTGTGCGTTTTGCCCTCTATGACTACATTTTCACCTCAGCTCTTCAAATACTTGAAGCTAGCCATTTGATCCAAAGTATTTCCTTTTTACATTTTTAAAAAATTTTAATTTAATTTCATTTCATTTTTGGCTGCGTTAGGTCTTCATTGTTGTGCGTGGGTTTTTCTCTAGTTGCCGCAAGTGGGGGCTACTTGTCATTGAGGTGCACGGGCTTCTCATTGCAGTGGCTTCTCTTGTTGTGGAGAACGGGTTCTAAGCGCATGGGCTTCAGTAGTTGTGGAGCGCAACCTCAGTAGTTCTGGCTTGTGGGCTCTAGAGCACAGGCTCAGTAGTTGCGGAGCAAGGGCTTAGTTGCTCCGTTGCATGTGGGATGTTCCCGGACCAGGGCTCAAACCCCTGTCCCCTGAATTGGCAGGCAGGTTCTTAACCACTGCGCCACCAGGGAAGCCCCTCCTTTTAAAAACTTTTTTTTTTTAAAGAAACCCTTTTTAATTTTTAAAATTAATTAATTTATTTATTTTGGGCTGCATTGGGTCTTCGTTGCTGCACGCGGGCTTTCTCCAGTTGGGGCAAGCGGGCCTACTCTTCGTTGTGGTGCGCGGGCTTCTCATTGTGGTGGCTTCTCTTGTTGTGGAGCACGGGCTCTAGGCACGCAGGCTTCAGTAGTTGTGACTTGCAAGCTCTAGAGCACAGGCTCAGTAGTTGAGACTCGCAGGCTCTAGAGCGCAGGTTCAGTAGTTGTGACTTGCGGGCTCTAGAGTGCAGGCTCAGTAGTTGTGGCACACGGGCTTAGTTGCTCCGCGGCATGTGGGATCTTCCCAGACCAGGTCTCGAACCCGTGTCCCCTGCTTTGGCAGGCAGATTCTTAACCACTGTGCCACCAGGGAAGTCCCTAAAATTTTAAAAAGTGTTTGGCATAGGAAACAATTTCCAAATTCCCTCCCTCGTGATTGTTTTTACTGATGTTCTTTGGCTAGGTGTCCCTTGGTAGGCTCCAGCAACTATTTCAAAAGTTGGACTCTAGTATTATCTACTCAAAGAACAATGGAATGTTTTTCCCTCTTGTTTTAGATTCTATGCTATCTTAATGCAGTCTAAGATTTACCAGCTTTTTAAAAAAACAATTTAAGTATAGTGATTTACGATATTGCATTAGTTTCAGGTGTAAGAGTTACTAGCTTTCTAGTGTAATTTCATGTGTCTTTTTACAGATTCCTTTATAAGAACTGGTCTCTCATCTTGGTTATCTGTGTGTTCAATATTTGCAGGACTTCGAATTTTCCACATTAAAATTCATATTATTAGTTTCAACCTAATGGTCAAGTCTACCAAGGTATTTAATACTGTATATTCTATCTTTTTCAATTTACAATTTTGGTTAACTTGAATAAAGAGTTTAGTTTTAGACATATTGAATATAAAATATTAGAGCAACATGGTGGTAGAAAAGTTTAGTGAAATATTTTAGAGAAATATTTTAGAGAAATTATTTAGAGAAATAAAGTTTGGGGCTTTAATTGTCCAGAAGCCCTAGTTGAAATCATTAGAAGTGACTATATTGCTATGAGAAAGACCATAAAGAATGGGATTATCAAAGATTGATCTTTGGGAAGCAATTTAACATTTAAATGTAGGAAAACCCACTTCAAATAGGGAAGGAAAAGAGCAAATTCTTGAAAATATTTGAGATTAGGAATCAGCCTTGTTCTGAAACATGATAAGGGTGAAATAAACATTTTTAGTAGAACCAGTGCAAGAGGTAAAGAAAGGTGAGAGAGCAAGGAAAAGGAAAAAAAACCACCAAAAACCCAGCCTTGAGAAAGTTCATTTGACGCTGTCAAAACTGCAGACAAGGGCTTCCCTGGTGGCGCAGTGGTTGAGAATCCGCCTGCCGATGCAGGGGTCACGGGTTCGTGCCCTGGTCCGGGAAGATCCCACATGCCGCGGAGCAACTAAGCCCGTGAGCCATGGCCGCTAGGCCTGTGCGTCCGGAGCCTGTGCTCCGCAACGGGAGAGGCCACAGCAGTGAGAGGCCCGCATACCGCAAAAAAAAAAAAAAAAAAAAAAAAAAAAAAAAAAACCTGCAGACAAATCAAAGAGAATAAGTGAGAAGAGACTTCTAGATTTGGCAGTTGTAAAAATGGTTAGCGGAGACAGCAGAAATGCAGTTCCAGCCAAATGTGTGGGATAGAAGTCAGACTGTGAGGTGTGAAGGAGTGGATTGGTGATGAGGATGCAGAGGTTGAAACTTTTTCCAGCAGTTTAGTGCTTTTAGAGAACTACAGGCTGGCGGCTCTACTGAGCAAGTAGAACCAAGTATTTTTGTAGTTAGGGAAGATTCCTTGGCAGAGAGATTGATGATGCTAGAGAGAGAGGGGATAATTAAAGGTATACAATCTTGGGAAAAGCCTCCAGGATTGGATGAAGAGCTGAGCTGAATTTGTGAGTTTTGTTTCAAAGGATGAACATGTTTTTCAAAGAGTGAGTCCCCAGGAAGGCAGGCAAGCTGGGCTATGATTCTGTGTAATTGAGATGGAGACTAGGTGCTTAACAGGTGGAAAGGAACAAAAGTAACTCAGCTCTGGTCAGGAGGACTTCAGTAGCTCAATAACGGAGCAGCAACGATGAGAATGTAGTCATGGTTGTCTCAAGATAGGTTGAAACTGCACGGGGGAGTGTATTAGTTTGTTAGGGTGGCCATAACCAAGTACCACAGACTAGATGGCCTAAACAACAAAATTTATTTTCTCATAGCCTGGAGGCTGGAAGTCTGAGATCAAGAAGTTGCCAGGGTTGTATTCTTTTGATGCCTCTCTCCTTGTAAATGGCTGTCTTCTCTCTCTGTCTTCACATGGTTTGTTTTTTTCCTCTCTGCGCATGTCTGTATCCTAGTCTGCTTTTCCTGTAAGGACACCAGTCTTATTGGATTAGGACCCTCCCCAACACAGGAAGAAAGCAGTCAACAACAGACAAATAAAAGAATTCCACTTCTTTATTTTCTTGCAGATGAATATGTTGTAGAGAGTAGAGCACAACGTTTAGTGAGTGTGGCAAGCAGAAGAATGGCCCCCAAAGATGGCCATATCCAAATCCCCGGAAACTGATGATATGCTACTTTATATGGCAAAAAGGACCTTCAAATGTGATTTACTTAAGGAGTTTGAAATGGCAAAATTATCCTAGATAATCTGAGTGAATCCAGTCTAATCACATTGGTCCTTAAAAGTGGGGAAGTTTTCCCTATGAGTTCAGGGTTAGAGGGAGATGTGATTCTAGAAGAATGGTCGGGGGGATGTAACACTGCTAATGTAACACTGGAGGAAGGGAGCCAGGAGGCAAGGAAAGCAGGCAGCTTCTAGAAGCAAGAAAAGGGAAGGAAATAGATTCTCCCCTAGAGCCTCGGAACCCACCCTTGTCAACATCTTGCTTTTAGCTCAATGAGAACTGTGTTACGCTTCTGACCTGCACAACTGTAACACAATAAATTTAAGTCACTAATTTGTGCTAATCTGTTACAGCAGAAATAGAGAAGTAACGTGGCATGCATAGGAATCACCTAGAGGTCTATTTAAAATCCTGATTCTGGTTCAGTAGGTGTGCGGTGGAGCCTAAAAGTCTTCATTTCTAACCAGATCCCAGGTGATGCCAGTGCTGCTGAACTGGGGACCACACTTTGAGTAGCAAGGCTGGAGAGACCATGCATTCAAATCTCCTTACATTATAGATAAAGGACTTATGGATACTGGCAGAAGTGTCTTTGACTCCCTGCTTTTCTCACTGTACATTGCACTACTACTAAAAAAAGAGAAGACAAGACAAGAAAAAAAAAAAAAAGCAGTTCGTTAGAGAATAGCAGGCAAGGAAAGGTGCCAATGTTTGGAACATTTGGCTCCAGAGCCTCTGTGTGTTTATGGTGCTTGCGAGGTGTGCTGGCTGACACTGAGCTGACACAAACTGTTAATTCCTCACACTTCAGTAAACTAACAGCTGTTTGCTATGTGCAGCAGGCTGGGGGCCCTCTTGGTTCCCAGGGGTTTCTAACTTCCTAGGTGTCAGCAAGTTCAAGAGAGAACATTCAGGGCAAAAGAGCATTTTGTTGTGACAATTTAGTAGGGTCATTTCCAGGAAGAGCCTCAAAAGCTGTAGATCAGCTGTAAACTCAGAGCTGTAAACACCGAGGGAGTGTTTCTGATGACCTGAAGGATATGTTCTATGTTTATCTTGTTGCCCGAGGCACTCTGTAATTATGGGAGAGCGGAATGTCAGCTCATCTCTTTGTGGGTGGCACTGGCCAAAGGGTTTGAGGAAAACTACCAGGTTTATTAAAGAGGATAAAGAGCTCCCACGTTGGATGTAACAAAAATCCAAGGTGAAAATCCGAAGGGAATGGATTCTAAGAGTGTGGCAGGGACTTGTGAGGAGAGGTGGTGAGCAAAAGATTATAAAGAGGAATGAGGAGAAACCGCACAACCGAGGCTACATGGAAACCTCCCGCTCTACAGAACAGTGAGGAAGATTCACAGGCTCCAGGATGAGGGTTCTCAAACAATAGCACCCGAGGGTCACATGAGGAGCCTGCTAGAATGTGCTTTCCTCAGTTCCTACGCCAGATGTTCTTTTTAACTTTTTCTTATGGAAAATTCCAAACATACGAAAGCAGAGAGCAGGACATACTGAAATCCCACACACCCACTATGGAGGTGGAATGGAGAGAATGAGGGGGAGGTTGGTAAGGGATGAGATCCGAGACGTCACAGGGCAAATAGGTGTAACACACACACTGTGTAGGTCTTCACAGCTTGTTGCAACAGCTTTGGCTTTTACTCCAAGGAAGGACTTTAGAGCAGGAGGGACTATCTGTTGTGGGAAGCTAAAATTGAAAAGGCAAAGGGGGTAAAATATTATTACTGGAGCCCCATAGAAAAGGAGCTGCCTGGTAGGAGCTGTAGTCATAGTCGAGAATGAAACTATGGCCAAGAACTTGCTCCAAACTCAGCAGGGAGTAAGAGAATGATCAGCTCAATTGCCATGGAAATAAGAATCAGTCTCCTGATAAATGGAGTAACCTCCATCTCTGTCTCTTGGTCCAGGGGTAGAGAAGTCTGAATGGTCAGAGGGCAGTCTCAGCTTCCAGTTAAATGGAACATGGCTGGGTTCCTCATTGGAAGCATTTCCTCCTTTAGTATCTAGGACCTTCAAATCACCAAGCCTGAGTCTGTGGAGACAGACACTTAAAATTCAGTGGATGATACAATAGTGAGAGGAATCCTTCCCGCCCCTACCTGTTGGTTCCTGGATTTATGTAATCTGGTGATGGAGGAAGTGGTGGTACTTAGTCCCAATTTCACCAGTGAGATAAGGCACTCATTCTTCCTTGGTTTCTATTCTATAGGTCTGGGCAGAAATGTGTGTGTGTGTGTATGTGTGGCAAAGGAGAATGGAAAATGGTTCTTGATTTTGTTCCCATGACTTGTTGGGCTTATTACTCACCCTGTGTTAACTACACATATGATCGTTTTCCTTGGGAGACGAGACTAGAAAATTTCAGGGCAATACTGCTCCCATCTTCATGAGGCTACTCCTTGAAAAGTACCACTTTCCCTGTATACAGTTTACCCTTGAATGGTGTGTGGGTTAGGGATGCTGACCCTCAAGCAACTGAAACTTTTGCAAGTGAAGCCTCAAGCATCCTTCACTAGGTACATAGTTCTTTCAGTACATTAGCTGAAATGAATCGTATCAATCCAGCTCACACTTCGCATGTGCCCTCTTTGTACAGAATCTAAGAGTTAATAGGACCCATACGTCTATCACAGTCCCAGACGCACACCCATAAACATCAGCAAATCTCTAGTATCCAACAAATGGTAAAAATAATGATTCATGTTATTATCACCACCCAAGGATCCCAGGGACACAATTACTAGTTTCTAAGTGGAAGCAAGTCTATCAGAAACTGAAAATCTTCTCAGTTTCATTCTCAGCAGCATCCTGGTTGGTTTTTGCCTGTTCTCCAAAATCTTCAACTGTGACTTGAAATTTGATGGGGAAACGTCTCCCATGAAGATGTTTACTATGGCATTATATTTATCTTGGGGAAACAATCCCTGATCCAACTGCCTCCTTTTTTTTTAGAATGGCATGTAAGAAAAGTTAGACTCAGTTAGGAAACCGGGTGCTACCGCGATCTACCAGATGATTATCTGAGGTTCCTTCTTCCTCATTTTGCTTATTCAAAAATCATTTCCAGTTTTTCTTTTGAACCTTGTGTGCCTAGCCTTCCTGAGTTGAAGAGTCAACTGTTTAGTGGCACAATCTCCATACTCTCTACGGAGGAGGTGGCCGCCCTTCATTTGTAGCACATGTCATAACGTCATTCTCTACCTCACATTCCCCTCTAGTTGCTGTGTGTCTGAGAACCATCTGCTGCCATCACCAATTCCTCTGGAAATCCTGACTCTTTCATGCTGCATGCTTTCCCAGAACAGCTTCCTTGCAGCTCAGGCCAACACACGAAGTGTTTGTGTCTCTGAGGTGCCAAACACACCCCTGTATTTTTTTTTTTTTTTTGAGTTTTCCTCTTAAATTTCGACATTTGATATTTTTGCAGAAACTTCATCTTATATTACTTCTTAATGCATGAATATTATTAGATTACTTTTTGGAGTGTTTCTGATAGCCAAAAAACTTTGGAAACCTTAGCTTATGACTTTTCTAATTTTTTTTTTTGGTCTTTAGCATAGGTGATACATTTTGACAAGCCCTTGATATTGAAATCTTATTTTGCTGGCTTAGAACCTCCATGAAAATTTGCAACTTGTCAAGACTTGAATTTCTCCATTACTGTGTTCTCTCAACTCTGCCCCCTGAGATACTTGCAGATACACAGTTTAAAGCTACAAGCTAGGAACAAGAAACTGATGTTGGTTGGGGAGAAGTTCTGAATGTCAGATTAAATTTGTAGCAGGACTTTATTGGAATTAACCCTTGCCACGCACTTGTTATAGGAGAGATGCAAATAAGAAAGGATCAAGAGTGACATTTATTGTAGGAAGAATATTTTAGGAACAATACTGTCTTGCTGTTTGGGCATATTTATATAAATGGAGGAAGGATACAAGTTAAATTAAGAGAAATAGAGACTTGTATATTGATTTAAATACCACCCGAGTTATTTTAGCATCATGTTGAAAACTGATGCTTCTGTTTATTCAACAACTTCTTGACTCATCTAAATATCTATTCTATTTGGGGAAATGTTTACTGCTAAGACAACAGGCCATGGGTAATCTATTGAGGATGAGATAGTTTTAGTGCATTCTTTAAGGAGTGGACTTGGTCATCTTTATTTGTCCTTCTCTTTTAGTGGAATACATGTTATCATTTGCTTAAAATTCTCACTCAGGTAACTATATATAAAAGCTGCTTTGTGCCTTGGTATACTTAGGTATACTGATACGTATTTTAACAAAATAAAAAGGAGAACAGTTTTTGTTGTAGAACTCAAGAGGAGAGAAGATGTTTGCTTGTAGCTCTTAGAGAACAGACACATCTTGTAGCTTTGGTTCTTGGTGTGGCGTGGGGAGGATAAAGGAGAGAAGGACCAGTGCTTTCTCAGGTAGGCTGGTTTTGGTTGGAAGTATCTGAGTATCAATCTGACTAAACAGTAAAGGATTTTATTGGCTCACATAACTATAAATCCAGAAGTAGGATTTAAGCACAGTTTAATTAGGATTCTAGCAATATTTCTCTGCTTTTCTCTCAGCTTTGCATTGTCAACATCAGATTTGTCTGCAGGGTCTCATGCCTCATCCTCTCAAGATAGCTGCCAATTGCCAGCAGAGCCATGTGCTTCAAATTCACATTCTGTAGGAGGAAGAGAGAATAGTTTTCCATTACTGCCTTTAAGAGTAAAGAGGGATCTTTTCCAGAAGTGTCCATCAACCTCCACATATCCGAATGATTAGAATGAGACCATTCTGAACCAGTCACCTGCAAGGGCAATGGGATTATCCTTAGCTGGAGTAAACCCATTTCTCTCTCTCTTTTTTTTAAAAAAAATAAATTTATTTATTTACTTTTGGCCGTGTTGGGTCTTTGTTACTACTTACAGGCTTTCTCTAGTTGGGGCGAGTGGGGGCTACACTTCCTTGCAGTGTGCAGGCTTCTAATTGTGGTGGCTTCTCTCGTTGAGGAGCACAGGCTCTAGGCACGTGGGCTTCAGTAGTTGTGGCTCACGGGCTCTAGGGCACAGGCTCAGTAGTTGTGGCACACAGGCTTAGTTGCTCTGTGGCATGTGGGATCTTTCTGCATCAGGGTTTGAACCCGTGTCCCCTGCATTGACAGGCAGATTCATAACCACTGTGCCACCAGGGAAACCCCTAGACCCATCTCTTGAATTAACAATTCCCCAAGTGAATGACTGCTACTTAGTGGGGGACTGAGCAATGGATGTTAGGGAGTCAATCACAATACTTATGAAAAATGTGAATTATGTCACAGAAACCTAAAAGGACTAATTTTTAACCCAGGAAGAATCATCATTGAAAAAAGAAACTTCTTCCTTATGTCAATAGAAGAGAAGTACTGGCTCAGAGTCAATGTACTCCTGTTAGTCATTTCAGTTTTCTGGTCTCCAGGGGAATGGTATTCCATCTTAGATTATATCCACAATGCTTAACATTTTGACTACTATACCCAAAGTCTCTGAAAGCTTTGTCACCTGACTTAATTGCACATTCTAGGTATTAATGACGTATTTTTCCCTTTTTATTTATTTATTTAATTATTTTGGCTGCACCGTGCAGCACGTGGGATCTTAGTTCCCCGACAAGGCATCGAACCCGCACCCCCTGCAGTGGAAGCGCAGAATCTTAACCACTGGACCGCCAGGGAAGTCTCATATTTTCCCTTTTTAAAGTAATGAAATGCATGTATAACTTTCAATCAGCATAAGATAAATTGTGCCTTCATAATAAATGATATGGTTCTTGCCAAACGATGCATTTTTTTTTGCCGAAGCTACTTCATTACAACTAAATATACATTTTCTTTTTTTTGAATTTTATTTTATTTATTTTTTATACAGCAAGTTCTTATTGGTTATCTATTTTATACATATTAGTGTGTAAATATACATTTTCTGAACCTTAATATATAGAAAATAACTAAATCCCTTAGACCCCCTAATGAAGTCTAAAAATGTCTCTTTTGTAACACATTCTATTTTGTATTATAGTTTCTTTTTCTTTTCCCTGATTTTAAGTACATGATCCGATAAATGGTTTAGTTTAAATGTAAGGACATTTAAATTGCTACCATTCTAGGATTTAGTTGAGTAGAGACTTTTCTAGCTTTATCTAACAAAACAAGGAGAAATTGAGTTCTTTCAGGAAAATAGGAAAATAAACTTAACACAATTTACAAACTAATTATACCAGAACACACACACACACACACACACCACTGCACATCCAAAATTGTGTTAATGGGTCTTCCACTGACCTTGTCCTACAGTTATGTTTTGAGACTCTCTTATACAAAAACATCTTTTCTTTTTTAAACAATGTTTTTAAAAAAGAATTAAAAGGAGAGAAAAATAGCCTATGAAAACTAATTCTAAATGAGATATGAACTAAGACTTTTGATTAGGGTTTGCTAGAAGCTGGCTGGTCCAACATCAGGCAATGGGAGAACACCAAAGCCTCATAGCTGGGTTCTGGAGATTAGAGGAATGACCACCAATGAATAAATTATTTATAATTTAAGAAAATTTTAAATATTTTCTTTTTATTGTTGAGGCAATTATCAGTACAGATAATTTAAATGCCCTTTTATCATAAGCAAAAGATATTTTACAAAAGGTTCCAACTCATTTTATTTATATATATTTAGATAGTAAAATATTTAAAATGCTGTAGATGTTGATCAAACTCATTATTTCATTTTGTTTTGCCCCAACTACTCTAATACATAAAAATGTGGGTTTGTGTTTGATCTACACATGACAAGGGTGAAAGATGGGGAATGGTGGAGAAACAGTTATAGGGAAGTAATTCTATTAAATTTCGCTTTAATGAACCAGGCAATATTTTTAAAAATCCTGATAGTAAATATCTCTACCACTGTAAATTTATGTCTCTATTTTTCTTAGTGACATTTTAAGTGTCTAACATCTGTACACTGAGTTTTATTACAAAGAGTAATATTTAGACAAATTAAACCTAACTAAAATCAACATTTATATGACTATATCCAGTCTCAAGAATAGCAAACAAGTTGGAAGCACTAGTGAGATGATATTCGAGATCTTATTACATCACTCTTCATACATGTGGATGTAGAGGAAGTGGCTGGGTCATTGTGATGGTCAAAAGTTAGATGTGTTTATACTCAGCTAGATAGTGATTTTTCTAACGGGGTACAGATTATAAACAAACAGCATATAATTATCTAAAGGGGTTCAGCGTGTAGTGAAGGCAAGGAGAAGCTAGTCTTGAATGAGAATGAGGAAAACATATATGTTTTGTTTTTAGTGAAGTCATATATTTTAAAAAATGTTTTACTTATTTATTTATTTTTGGCTGTGTTGGGTCTTCGTTGCTATGCGCAGACTTTCTCTAGTTGTGACAAGCGGGGCCTATGCTTCGTTGCGGTGCGTGGGCTTCTCATTGTGGTGGCTTCTCTTGTTGCAGAGCACGGGCTCTAGGCACGTGGGCTTCAGTAGTTGTGGCACGTGAGCTCAGTAGCTGTGGCATGCAGGCTTAGTTGCTCCGCGGCATGTGGGATCTTCCCAGACTAGGGCTTGAACCTGTGTCCCCTGCACTGGAAGACAGATTCTTCACAGCACCATCAGGGAAGTCCTAGTAAAGTCATATTAATTAATATTTAGTATGACTATGAATTAACCTCTTACCAAACAGTCTTCGTGGACTAGCAGGGTGCTTGTGGTTCTGGACAGAGATGGGGATTTACAAAGTTTTTGCTGAAAGTGGAGCTAGAGTGGACCCTGAGACTCTGAAGATCTGATTAATATAGTATTTAGGAGGGAATCTCTAATTGAAAGTCAAGCAGTTATTCCAGCTAAAGGATCAATCTGGAGAAACTGTGCACAGACAGAGAAATTGTTTTGGGGTTTTTTTTTTTTTTGTCTTACGCAGGCCTCTCACTGTTGTGGCCTCTCCCGTTGCGGAGCACAGGCTCCGGATGCACAGGCTCACCGGCCATGGCTCACAGGCCCAGCTGCTCTGCGGCACGTGGGATCTTCCCGGACCGGGGCACGAACCCGTGTCCCCTGCATCGGCAGGCGGACTCTCAACCACTGCGCCATCAGGGAAGCCCCAGACAGAGAAATTGGACGTGAGGCCAATGGAGTGACTCAAAGGCATGGAGACCAAACAAGGGGTTCCTGGCAATATTCCATGAGACTTAAGTGCTGGTGTTTTATAACCTGTGACTCCTCTATAGGTGATGAGGCAGCCAGTTGTTAAGGTGCTGTGATGGCTCATTATAAACCAGAGGATGCAAAATATCATATTTTGTTTGATGGATATAATACCTACCCACAGAGTGACTTAAAAGAAATTTGCATTAGTTGCCAGCATTTAAAGATAAAAGCACTAAAGATATCTTACCTCTCAATTTACAGCTTTTCTGAAAACACCAGAAGATCCATTATCACTGACCTTGCTGTCATACTTGGTACTGATAGTTTTAGGCTGTCACACTCCAGCCTCTTGCAATGGGCATGCACTCTCTTGTCTGCCACAGTCCCTGCCAATCCCCACCATCCCTGACTCCATGGACAGGAGACAGCTGCCTTTTACCATCATACACATTTTGTTGTTTTGCTTTTGATAGAATTAAGGCAAAACTGAGATATTTCTTAAATCCATTTAAAAAAAAAAACTTTCATTATGAAACATTTCAAACATATAGAAAAGTAGATAGAATAGTTAAATAATTCCCCTGACCCTATTTCATGGTTTAACTGTCATTACTCAAGTGTAATCTTGTTTCGTCTATACCCACACCCACTTCCTTCCATTGTATTATTTAAAAGAAAATCCCTGACATCCTATCATTTTATCTGTAAATATTTTAGCATGTAACAATAAAAGATGGGGACCCTTTTATAAATCATATAGCTATAATAACACAATCACATCTAAGCATTAGCAATAAGTATTTAATATCATCCAATACCAAATTTCCTATTGTCTCATAAATACAGTTTAAATCTGGATTAAAATAAGGTCTACACAAGGTAATTGATTGATATATCTTTGAAATATCTTCTCATTTATAGCATCTCTTAGTCTCTGTGTCTCTGTCTCTGTCTTTTCCTCTCCTTCTCTTTATTTCTCTCTCTCCCCTCACTCTCCCCCACCCTACTCATCTCTTTCTTCTGGCTATTTATTTGTTTTAAAAAACCTGGTTGATAGCTTTGTAGAATTTCTCACAGTCCAAAATTTGCTGATTGCCTGTCCAGGGTAAAATCTAGCATGCCCCTCTATCATCTGTATTTCCTTTAAATTGGCTCTCTTCAGCTCACAGACCACTGGCCAGAATTAGTCAAATAGCTCCATCTAACTATAACGGAGATAAGAAATGTAATTCTCTCCTACTTGGACCGGAAAGGCCAAAACAACTGCATAGGATCTTCTGGGATCAGTTTCCCTGAAAACAAACTCTGAGGTGAGATGTTTATGCATGAAGTTTATTGGGAAGTGCTCTTAGAAACATCTATAAGAGAGTGAAGGAAGCGAGTTTGGACAGAGGGAGAGTGTGGACTGTGTTACCTTGCAGCAGAGATCAAAGGTGATGTTTTGGAGGAGCTCTGGAGTTGAGTTGGCCCTTCAGAGTTGTCTTTTATCTTATTTAAAAATTTTTTAAATTTTAAATTTATTTTTAATTTTTTGTCTGCTTTGGGTATTAGCTGTGGTACATGGGATCTTTCGTTGTGGCGTGAGGGCTTAGTTGCCCCACCGCATGTGGGATCTTAATTCCCTGACCAGGGATTGAACCAACGTCCCCTGCATTGGAAGGCGGATTCTTAACCACTGGACCACCAGGGAAGTCCCTATATACGGCTTTTAAGTAAATTTTTTTTGGCCAAGACCTACTATTAAGTGGTCATAATTTATTACTTTATAATTCTCCTATGAAATTACTTTTGTCTCTATATTTGCTTTATGCAGCTGTTTAAAATGAGCTTACGAACATGGTAGCAAAGTGTATTCACTAGTAGTGCTAGTAGAGTAGTCAATAGTCACATGTAGCTATTTATCATGTGAAATGTTGTCAATCTGAATTGAAATGTACTGTAAGGGGGAAATACTAGATTTTAAAGTCTTACTATGAAAAAAAAATCTCAATGATTTTTTATTGCTTACATGTTGAAAATAATATTTGAATATATTGGGTTAAATAAATATCCTATTAACATTAATTTTATCTGTTTCTTTTATTCTTTTTAATGTGGCTACTAAAAATCTTTTAATTATACATGTGACTCAAAGTTGTGTTTCTCATTACATTTCTATTAAACAGTGTGATCTAGATGCTTTAGTTTTTTCTTTTTTTCTTTCCTATTTTATTGTGAAAGTTTTCAAACAAATAGAAAGTTGAAACAATTATACAGTGAACATCCATATCCTGTACCATCAACATTTTACTATATTGGTTTTGTCACGTGTCTAACCATCTATCCACTTTTTCTATTCATCCACCCATCCATGTCACTTGTTTTTTGTTTGTTTTTTTTTTTTTGCCTTGTAGTGTGGCTTGCAGGGTCCTAGACTAGGGATTGAACCCAGGCCATGACAGTGCAAGCCTGAGTCTTAACCACTGGACTGCCAAGGAACTCCCTCATGTCACTTTTTGATGTATTTCAAAGTACGTTGTAGACATCACTATATGTTCCTCCAGTTTCTTCAGCATGTAGAAGCTTTAGTTTTGGACTCTATTAAAAATTAATAATCCCTTGAGTCATGTTTCTTCTTCTTTAGATTTGATTGTGTTAATGTTCAGAGACATAAACAGACTAACTGTATCAAATTGGATTTAATAAATCTTCTGACTAAAAGGAACGTTTAATCTCTGTTGACATTAAAGTACAGATCTAGATTACTCAGCAAATATTTTGAAACCTTATAACATTAAATACTGATTAGAAAAAAAATTCTACCTTTTTCTGAGCATAAGGCCCAGTCTGTGTTCCATGCTAATTGTGTGACCACGGATGGTCCTATAACCTGTTTGAGCCTCTGCTCTCAATATAGTGCTTATTTCACAAGCTCACAGACATTAAAGGAAATAATATATGTAATTGATTTGCTGGAGGTTTTGGCATATACTAACTTTTAAAAGAAGGCTTAATGGAAAGAAATGTAAAATATTAGGAGTATTTTGTCCAGCAGATGGATCAAATTTTCTCCTTTCATTTCCTAAGTCATTTTAGCTTTCTCTGTAGTAAACTTCACAGTTAGTTTTGGTATTGTCTTTTGTGTTTCAGTTGTCTTTTAACATTCTCTGATAATCAATAAATATTCAAGAGTGAAACACCAGTTGAGGGCTTAGAAGCTCTTTGTGTTCAGACAGATTTGTCATTTGGACTGATGGACCTATGGGATTTTTGTAGTCTGTGTTTAGTGTTTCCAGGGAAATATTCTCCAGAATCCTGCTCTGAGGTTATAAATCTGACAGCTGGCATTTGGGGCGGGGTAGGTCCCAGTGCTGTTTACCTCACAATAAAGTATGTAGATTTTTACTAAATTCCATCTGACCTTAACAATATCTTACTCCAAAATTGTTTTGGGTTTTGTTTTCCAACTTTGAAACAATTCAGATTCAATTTCTCTTGGGAAAAAAAAAATTCATTTCCTGCAGTGTGCCTAATTACCTAATAGCACAGAGAGGAGGTAAATGGAGTCTTATTGCTCTTTTTAAAGTTTCATAGATATTTCTGTCGTCTTCAAACCCCTGACATGCCTACCTTTAGAAATACCTGATACCTCTAATTATTGAGACTTTGGGGGTATCTGAATACAAAGTGTATCAGGATTGCATCAGGATTCTTTGTCCTAAGCACTTGGCTTTGAACTCTCTCCCTGCTGCTAAGGCATATTCCATTTCTTTATCTGCTTTCTAAGTTTATAACCTATTGTGGATGGGATTACAGATGTCTCTTGTCTCTTACTTATATGAAAGAGAGAATTTGTGCTTCTGTTTCTTGTCCTTTTTTGCGTTTTGGAGGGTATTTTTAAGACAAGAAATAAGAGGAGTTTACTTAACCACCCAATTTTATTTATTTATTATTTTTTATAAATGTATTTTTTGGCTGTGTTTGGTTTTCATTGCTGTGCATGGTCTTTCTCTAGTTGTGAGGAGCAGGGGCTACTCTTTGTTTTGGTGCACGGGCTTTTTTTTTTTTTTTTTTTTGTAAAGCAGGCACAGAGTTTACTAGAAGCACAGGATGTGTGGGAGAGCACACAAAGAAGCAGTTTATTTAGGGTGGAAGTGAAATTTACACACTTGGAGAAGAAGAGTGTGGGCGTCCTTGGAAGGAAGGGGCATCTGCTCGGGTTTCTCATTGCTATGGCTTCTCTTGTTGCTAAGCACGGGCTCTAGGCATATGGGTTTCAGTAGTTGTGTCATTTGGGCTCAGTAATTGTGGCTTGTGGGCTCTAGAGCGCAGGCTCAGTAGTGTGGCTCATAGGCTTAGTTGTTCTGTGGCATGTGGGATCTTCCCAGACCAGGGATCGTACCCATGTTTCCTGCATTGGAAGATGGATTCTTAACCACTGCACCACCAGGGAAGTCCTAACCACCCAATTTTAAATACTTACGTTCTTCTTCATCTTTGTTTTTTAATTCTCTCTTTTTGTCATCTTTTTCTTAGTCTTCTCTTTTTTCTTACCATAAAGTATACATTACTTTTAATTATTTCACCTATTTGTTGACTAAATAATTATTGACTCCATATAGGGTTATTGCTCACTGCTAAGTAAATGCTTTTTTCACAGAGAGGTGGTCTTAACTTGATTTTCACTTTCTCCTGGAAACTTTGCTCAAAACTTTAAAACTAGGATAGATTCTATTTTTATATGTAACTTTAATACCATTGTAACATTTACTATATTATACTGAAATTACTTGTTTCCTTGTCTTTCTGAAACTTCACTAAGTGTAGGGACTACATCTTGTTCATTACTGTATCCCCAATGCTTAGCTCAATTACCTCAAATATAGTAGGCATTTGGGAGATATTTGTTGAATTAATGAATGTTAAAATGCATAGATAACTTATGTTAGTGTAAGGCAGTTAAACATTTAGTTCATTAGACTTACTATTATTATTATTATTTAGATCATTATAGGAAACAGTGAAAACTAAAAATTTTAAAGATCATCTCTTGTACTAATATTCTTTTTACTGTAATTAGTGAAAATGAAACTTCTTGAATGTTTTAAGGAATGCCTTTAAACAATTTCATTAATACTTCTTTACAGTTTTCATTGCAGTTTTGTTAGGCCAACTTGTTTTAAACTCCTATAACTTTGCTTTTCAGCTCTTAATTCTAGTGTGTGTTTAGAATTTCAATATATTGTATGCTTTTCTCCTCACTGGGAAGAACTTCATGAGAGAAAGGAGGCAGGCATTGTAGTATATACTCCATACTGGGATAAAAAGAACCAAAAAACTGTGAGTGGTAAGATTTACATGCATGAAGTATTTATGCTAGAATGAAAAATCCTTCACACTATCACATATAATTATGATTATCTCTCCCAGATTATTTCTTGGCTTACAAAACAAAATTCTTTCCCAGGCTAAACTTCAAAGCAGGTAGTGACTTCAAAGACATAGAAATTTAGCACAGCCAAAAAAAAAAAAAAAAAAAAACAAAACCATAAAAGAAGAAAACAAAGCAAAACAAAAAGAGAGAAAGAAAGATGTTTCAGAGGTAAGAGAAATAACAAAAATTATGGTTATTCTAAAACTAGCTTTTACAAGTTTTACTAAGAAAACTTTGAAAATCAATTAAAATAATGTAACTTAATAATACATTGGAAAGGAACATCAGATAATAATTACTCATATTATGTTAATACTTTGTGATTTTCTCAAGAAACACAGCTAGCTTTATGTTCTTTTAATTTAACGGTATGTAGAATTTAATGTTTACTTGGATTCTGAAATGGAGATGAAAGCATAATATAGTGTACCACACTTAATAAACAACTATAAACATGGTCCAGATAAAGTAGTTTTGTATTGTAACTGGTAGAAATACCTTCTGAGATGTCCAAAAGGATTTTTAAATGCATTAATTTAAGCAACTGAAATATTCATTTTTGATATTATCAGCACTGTGAGCAGGTTGTCTCTTAAACATGCTTGATTAAAAAACAGTTTGGCTTAGCTCAGTGCTCATCAAAGGGATAAAGCATTACTGGAGAGTTTCATGAAAAATCTTTTTAAATACCAAGAATACAGTTAGCTACGTCCCTAACGTAATGTTTCCTAGTTCCTTTTATACTTATGTCCATATACAATCACAGTAAAATAAAAGGAAACCTGGGATATATTTAGATTTAGAATACAATAAAAGGAAAGGGGACAGGATACATTTTACAAAATTAACCCCTAAAGATTATCTTTATTTGACATGAATACATGCTCATTAAGGAACGTTTATCAAAAATAAACAAAAAGGTCTTCCCTGGTGGTGCAGTGGTTAAGAATCAGCCTGCCAATGCAGGGGACACAGGTTCAATCCCTGGTCCAGGAAGATCCCACATGCTACAGAGCAACTAAGTCGATGCGCCACAACTACTGAAGCCAGCACACCTAGAGCCCACGCTCTGCAACACGAGAAGCCACTGCAATGAGAAGCATGTGCACTGTGATGGAGAGCAGCGCCTGCTCACCACAGCTAGAGGAATCCCGCACATAACAATGAAGACCCAACACAGCCAAAATAAATAAATAAATAAAATAAACAAACAAGAAGGAAAAAACCCCAAAATGCTCAGAGTTTAAATTTATATCCACACAACTACTGTTAACATTTTAGCAGATTTTCTTCAAACCATTCTTTTGTATACATTTATTGTTGATGTTATTTATTTTAAACTTCTGTTGTTGGTCATAAATAACAATCTTTTAACTAAGATAAAGAACAGCAAGAGAAAACAAAATAGAGGAAGAAATCATGAAGAAATGGGTCTAGAAAGGGAAGAGAAAAAATTTGCTTCAGGTACTTTCCAA
Organism: Kogia breviceps; assembly: GCF_026419965.1. NCBI lineage: Eukaryota > Metazoa > Chordata > Mammalia > Artiodactyla > Physeteridae > Kogia > Kogia breviceps. The sequence goes on from NC_081322.1 coordinate 52,521,853, forward strand.
ATAATGAACATTGTTTTCTAATGACAGTCTGAAAAATGTATAATCAATGTACAGACCCAGAAGCTGTGAAACTACTGAACAATCAAGTCTGCAGAATTTAAATGCAGCACAATGTTATTTGGGCTTCTTTTCCATAGGAATAAAATAAAATAAAACAAAACAAAATTAAATTAAATTAAATGTGCCTCTTAAAATAAAATGCACATTTGAAAAACAATTGACTGATTCTACCTTATGTACAAGATGTCATACAGACATCATTTCAAAGTCCATAAATATTTATTAATCCACACAGCCTGACCCAAAGTAGACTCTAAAAATATTTTTTTGAGGAAATGAATAATATTTCTAACTGCAATAGACTGTGAAAATAATATACTAGTTGATCTGTATTCAAAAAGACCTTATAATATTGTTGGGAAGATAAGTCAACACATGAAAATGTGAAATGTGAAAATGAGAATATAGAGTAGTTCAGAGAAGGCAATGGCCACCAAGGCATGGAGCTGTAAGAAACAAGTCATGGAGAAAGAAGGATTAAGAAGGATTAAGAGAGACTTAAAACTAAGTAACATTTATACTTTTTAGCGTCCTGACTTGAAGAGGTAGGGATATCAGTATGAGAACAATAGCAGGAGTAAAATTTGAGAGAAGATATGGGATGTGACATATCTAGAAAATAGTATGAAGTTAGAAGACTGATGTAGGAATGATTCACTGAATGCTTAGGTCAAGGGATAGAGCTACAAGAGAGATAAGCAGACATCAAATAAATATTTATAACTGTGATGAAATTTACAAAGCTGAACTTGTGTGCCAGATTTCTAGGAGTGTAATTGGCACATTGAACACACAGGACAAATGCATGTGCAGACAATGTACCTTTAGGTTGTCTCCCATTATCCCTTTAGTGTGGTGGAAAGTGATCTTCTCCTGTTCCTATGAAAACACTGGTAGTGTCCTTTTCCTCTTATGGTCACTTTATTTATTTACTTATTTATTTTCCATTTTATTTATTTATTTTTGGCTGTGTTGGGTCTTTGCTGCTGTGCTCAGGCCCTCTCTAGCTGCGGCGAGCGGGGGCCACTCTTCGCTGTGTGCGCGGGCCTCTCATTGCAGTGGCTTCTCTTGTTGTAGAGCATGGGTTCTAGGTGCGTGGGCCTCAGCAGGTGTGGCACGCGGGCTCAGTAGTTACAGCTCACAGGCTCTAGAGAGCAGGCTTGGCAGTTGTGCGGCACAGGCTCAGTTGCTCTGCGGCATGTGGGATCTTCCCAGACCAGGGATCGAACCCTTGACCCCTGCATTGGCAGGCGGACTCTCAACCACTGCGCCACCAGGGAAGCCCTTATGGTCACTTTAAATTGCAAATACTTTCCAAATCAGAGTGGTTGTCCCTTGTAACAATCAAAGTTTCCAAGTCCATTCAATGTACAAGCTATTCACTTCCCCTATTTAGAATCTCTGCTGGGGGAGCAGCGTCTTTGTTTTCTTTTCTCTTTGTCATTCAACTCTTTACCCTTTTACTTGTTCTTGTTTCTGACTTTTCTGAGGAAGGAAGGAGAGGGCAGGGGAATAGAAAAATTCTTATTTGACTGAGACTATCCTAACCTTACTTCTTGGTTTCTGGGTCTGGCCCATCTCTAAAGCTGACTCCATAGAGGGTGTTTTTGTGTGCTCTTAGTAGGGCCTCTCACTGGTGCTTTCCTTGCATGAGATAATATATTCTCCTTTTGCAGGTTGCATACACCTTCCTCATAGCCTAAGTATGTCAAGATTCCTTTACCTTCTCTTCGCTGAGGCCTTCTATCCCACCCCTGCCTCTAGATGACCTTGTGAGACAAGACCTAAGTCAACTCCACATCTGTTTTCTGTTGTGCATGTCTCACAGCTGATCTTGAGGGCCTTTACACAGGCTTTACCTTTATAGATTCCAGGAGTGCAGGCTGCCACCAAAGCAGCCTCCTATCCTTCAGTTCGTCTCTTAGCACATAGACCATCTCTTATCCCCTTTGTACTTTCTAGACAGCATGTAAGACACCAGTCTTCTATGCCTCCGTAACTGTAGGTGACAAATAGTGAGTCCTTTAAAAGGTCTCCTTGAAACCTCTCACACTAGGTTTGAGATTGATGGAGAGACCTTCCCCATTGATGGACACTGGTCTCACTGCCCAGCTATTCCCAAGATGTCATCTTCAAAAATTCTTTCTCTTAATATGAGTGAGACCCTGAAGAGTCACAAAACCGATTTTGATATTTTTTTTTTCTAAAAGTTTCCATCTTAACTTGGCACCTCACTTTGGTATATTTTTAGGGATTCAGCTAAAACGTCCATGTTAAATCCTCTTCCAGAAGCATATAACAGGGGACCTAACATAGTCTGTGGGACCAGGCAGAATTCTCCTGAGGAAATGAAAAGAGCAATTTCATAGAATTCAATAAAAGAGCATTTCAAGAATAGAAGCTTGCTCCACAGTGCTAGAGGCTTCCAGGAAAGTAAACAAAAGAAGCACTGAAAAGAACCCATTTTCTCTGGTAGCAAAAATGTTCCTGTGAAGAAATGGAGGGAAAAATCTAATTCTATGAGGTTGAAGAAAGAGAGGAGAGTAAGGAAATGGAGAACCCAAGTGTAAGGAAATGGAGACCACAAAATTTGAAACTTCAGAAATCTTGAAGTGAAGAGAGGAAAGAGTTGGGAATTCTTTGTAAATGGGAGAAGCAGAAGACATTTAAGTGCTGTGAGGAGTCAGTAAATAAAAAATATACCAGAGAGAGAAGTGATCATCTAAAGAAAGACGGCAGGATGGGCTAAAATCTAGAATTGAGGAAATGATTAGCCTTGGGCAGAAGAAATGCCTCTTAAGCAAGTACCAGGAGGAAAGACTCAATGCAGATTTAGGGCAAATTTTTTTTGGTTTTTTTTTTTTTTTTTTTGGCGGTACGCGGGCCTCTCACTGTTGTGGCCTCTCCCGCTGCGGAGCACAGGCTCCGGACGCACAGGCTCAGCGGCCATGGCTCACGGGCCCAGCCGCTCCGCGGCATGTGGGATCCTCCCAGACCGGGGCATGAACCCGTGTCCCCTGCATCGGCAGGCAGACTCCCAACCACTGCGCCACCAGGGAAGCCCTAGGGCAAATTTGAAGATTTGGCATTTGAAATCTGAAGGATTTATTGCATGATGGCTTCTACTTTCTCTGCTTAATAGCCAAGTCAGGGAATGGAGGACTTTTGGGGGGAATTGAGAAAAATAAAGAGAACTTGAATAACAGAAGATCTTAAATATACTTTTATATCTGGATTTCATATTGTAGGAGAGACACAATTCAGAGTAAAATTATAAAACATAGAAATATGGGGTTATTTTGATTAATAATTTTAATTAGTGCTTACTCTGCACAAGAATCTGTGCTAAGCACTTTACAAACATACATCCAATTTCCATGGCTACTCCTAGACTACAGCTGGCTTGCCATCCACTTTTGCTCCTATAAATTATTCTCTATATAACAGCCAAGATGGGGCTTTTCAAATTACAAACGATGTCATGCCCCACTTAGGACCTAGCATGGCTTCTATGAACCTAAAGAAAAGTCCTGCATTTTCTAGATCCTTCCCCACCTTCAACCTCACCTTTTCCTTTGTTGTGTGTGACATTGATTTGAAATTACTATCTAGATCTATTTTTATTTCATTTAAGTTGTCTAACAGGTTTTTTACAAGAATATGAAAAAGCCATTGATTTTTATTTTAGACAGTCTACAAGTAGGTAATATTTCAAAACATCACTTAGGTTAGAATTTTTTTTGCAATACACATATAGAAGGAATGAACCAAAACAAACAAACTCTCCCCAAAACCCTGAATTCCTTTGTCATATAGCTTGAAATTTTATTTTGGTTTCAGTAAGAAAAAGAAACTTTATAGAGTGTGATATTCTCCCCTCTACATAGGAATAGAAGAAACCAATACATGGCAATGAGAATTATGGGAAAATGCCAACATCTAGTTTTCCATTTTCCTAATCATTCAAACTTCTCTTTAAGGTTTTATTTTGCTTTTATGCAGCTCTCAACCTGAGTGAATAAATATTGGGCATATCATCAAGATACATTTTCTGTTATTTGTCTAGTGGTGTTTTTTGTACCACTATATTTAACTTTATTCCATATTTAAATGAACCCATAAATTTGGGGTAACTTTACTAAGCCATTAACATTTTCTGTGGGGATAAAGCATGGCTCCTGAGGTTTTAGCATGGAAATTTTTTTTTTTTCCTTTTCTTTCTTTCTTTTTCTTTAAACTCAGTTAAAAGGAATTTGTCTGGACATTTTTAAGTCTTAAGATTACCAAAAACAAATAAAGAAGATAATAAAGACATTGGTTTGATTTCAGTGGTTATTTGTATTCTAGCAATTCAAAAATAAATAAGTAAAACTGAAAATAATTCCTACTTAAAAGTTCTGGGAGAAGACTATTAGAAGATGTTTATTAATTTAGTGTGATCTGTATGAACTGACACCTTTAGCTATTTTGAAAGTTTTGTGATGGGTCAAAAGATTTTCAATTCACATGTCTTAAAGGGAGTATTAGAAAATATGAGGATATTTCAGTAACAAAAGTATCTCAAATTAATCTGTTTGAGACACTCTATGTACTTTTTTTTATGATTTATGATCTGCTACTCATTTTTATGAGTTTTTAAGAACTTTCTCTCACTAACACTCCCTTAAAATACCCCAATAGTTTGTATAACTTTAGCAGATAATACTTCTGTAGTAATTGGCCAGGAAATAAATATCACTTGCAAGAGCCAGAAAATAAATCTTAATTCAACACAGTTAATAGCTTTCTTCTTTTAGTATATATACAGAGATTGATTTTGGCTTTGTTATGAGACATCTGCATCCAAGCATATAATTTGTTCTAACCAATCATTTTCCTACTCTATTTTAATAACTTTCATGACTATCTGGGCTGGAATGGTAAAACCTAGAATTCCCATTCATCAATACAATAATTTAGTTCCATATGCTAACCAGAGATGGTTGCCAAGAAATATTATCAACTGAGCAAATAAACCGTGGCGGTCATATATATAGCCTGATTCTATTCATAGCCAAACTGTAACAGAAGAGCTTACATGTATGTACTGGTGTGGAATGGAAACCAATGTATTCTTTTCTCATTATGCATCTGAGTGGAAGCATATTTTTCTCTTTTCAGTGTTTGAATTCACAGCACTGGAAACAAACAAATAAATAATATAATATATAGAAATACATATTATTTTTCATGTGTGTATGTAAATGGATAAAAGGATAAGGGGTTGATAGATGAAAGGGGATTTTGACTTTGCTTTGTATACATTTGTGTGTTGTTTGATTTTTTATAGTGAACATATGTAATTGCTTTTAAAATAAAGTAGAAAATCAAGGCAAATAATTTAAAAAAGAAGAGATGAGTTATAAGTACTGACATGGAAATACATATATATTATATATATTAAAAATATATTTTACACGATAAAAGCAAGTTACAGAATAAGACGGTATTATCCTACTTATATTAGAAAAAGAAAAGCAAACTGTTGAGAGTGATGTTGAAGAAAGACTTTCACTTTTTCCTCTACATACTTCTGTGTTGAACTTTATTTAGTAAGTATATATATATTTATACATTATTTGTGTTATTTATGAAAAAACAATTTTCTTTTGCTGAGAATCATCTGTTTGTTTGTTTTCTGTTCAAGAATGAGTCCTAAAGAAAGGCTTGAGGAACTTTTTAATACATAGTCAATGATCAAATAGGAAAAAATCTGTTTCTTTTTGTTTAAGGGTCTCATTAATAACAAGAGTCACTTGCAAACTTTTCAGAAATAATTTTTGGTATTTTTTTCTCAATCTCCCTAAGAAATTAAGTCCTTTATTTCAATATTAATATTTTCCTGCCTAATAGCTCTAGTAAGATCTTTTAAACTGTTTGATTTTTTAAATGTTCTCTCTTTATTCTTGATAGGGATATTTTGTGTATTTTAATCTGGCCCAGTAATTTTGCTTTCTCATGGATAGGTTGACTCTTTTATAGAGCTTGCACTTGTACCCCTCAGATGTCTGTTTATTTTTTTCCTTTGTGCTCATATTAGTGGAACTGCCATCTTTCTTGCTGGTGATGTGTACCTGAAGGGAGAGATGACAACTCAGATCTGAGCTGATACTCCTCTTGGTAAAGGTAATGTGTGTTGGAGGGTGACCACAAAAGAAGAAGAGCATCAGGTATTGCATTTTGTAACCTGCCCACCCTCAACCTTCACCAAACCCTGCTTTTTTTCTGGAGGCTGTCTCTCCTTGTAGTTACCCAGTAGGGCCTTGGTGATGGAAAGCCACTCAGTCCTTCTGCACTAGGAAGTTAGTCTATTCTTGGGGCCAGTGGTGCCCAGATGAACTACCACCTGTTGCAGGTGCTTGACTGGAACTTAGGTTTTCTGTCCACTCCCATGAACCCAGTAGGGCAGAGGAGGCACTGAGCTGGCCAGTAAAAGGTGAAGAGAGAGGGAAGTATAGAACTAGAAAGATTTCCTCTAGGTTCTGTGGGACCTGACCCACCTTCTGGTCTCCAAGGACTTTTCACAGCCTTTGATATAGATTCTGGGATCCCTCAAAATTCTTTTTTAACTTTGTGGCATCTCCAGGTTTGGGATCAGGGGAAAGGTTGAAAAATCATGCTTGTTCATGATCGTGATCCTGACCACTATACCAAGCTCCAGCCTGGAATGTACCTGCCTCCCAAATCTCCTCCCTTACATCTAGCTTAATGCTTCTTGTACTTTAGTTCCTTTCCCTAGGGAAACATGATGGACAGATTAATATATATTTCCTATACTTGTCTATATAGTGCTGACCACTGGGACTGTATAAGGATTTCTTCAGTAACTGGCCATCTCCCTAGATGTAAGGTCCATGAGAGCAAGAAATATGTCTGTTTTGCTCGTTTACAGCTCTATCTATGACATCTATCACAGCACCTGGACAATAGCTGAGATTCCATGAATATTTTTCAGAGGAAAAGCAAAGGGAAGAAGGAACAAAAATCTATTTTTGTTAAAATGGAACATAATATATACCTATTCAAGAACAATCTACTTCTGAATTAGTCATGTCTGTAATATATAAAAAGTATGGAACCACAGACTGTCTTTATCCTGAATGCTAAATAACACTTGGCCTTCTCATATTTTTAATATCTTGTTATAGACCAAAAGTAGATGAGTTTTGGGGAAAAGAAACATAATATTTACAACATCAAATAAAAATTAATTTTGTATTACCCATTGAGAATGAGTAATAAAGTGTTAAACATGTTTCAAACTATTATGAATGAGTCTGCAAAATTCCTAGGATGTAAAGAATTCTTTACTTAAAAGTCTGAAAATCCAAGTGAAAAATTAGCAAAAAATTAAGCTTTCTTTGTGGAAAAAAATGACCACAGTAAATTAGTGAAGTTTAAATAGTAGAGCAAAAAAGAAAGGAAAGAAATGTTAGGTACACTTTCAAGATTCTCCTTCTAAACACTTTGACAATTAAATAAGTTCTCCTATCTGTTCTAACATATAAATGAATTACTCAGACCATTGTCTAAGTGTTTCCTGACCAGATAGTTCAGTTCCAGGCACATTTCTCAGGTTCTCAGATGCTATTAGTTCATAAGGCTTTTTAAATAACAGACAATGTCAGGATATAAAATGAAGTTACAAGTTCAGAGTATTTTTCTTCTGGGGATTCAGGCTATGATAGAAACACTTGGTGCTTGCATGTTACTCTCGTATTTAATCCACTCCTCCCTTTCTGGTGCAATAATTTAATCTCAGATACATGAATGGACAAGACGTCTCCCTCTCATCTCCCCCTCCCATATCTATCAAGTTCTCCAGGGTTGTCTTCTTCCTTTGTGACCTACAGTTAGATAGTGAAGTCAGTTGGTTTACAATGAAGCAAACAAGAAACTTTATCTACAAAATCTCTGCTTTCCTCAACATTAATGTCTTTCACAACACAGTTTCTATTCAGTGCCAATTTGCTTTATTCTTCTTGCTTGTCATTGAGCCAACTTTCACTCCTTCATGTAAAATGCATACTTGTGGAAGTTATCAACTACCAATTGAGGGAGTTCCAAGTGCTAGGAAGGAAAACAACACAAAGTTCTCCGGGACGCAAGGCTTACACTGATAAGTGCAAAGAACCAAATTAAGGCTAACTCACCTAACTTCAGAGCATGACTCAGAGACACAGATCGTGAGTCATGGGCTTTCATTGAGATAAGGCTGGCAATACACACAGAAAAGATCAGTGTACGCAAAAGCAGGCTGAAAAAAACATATAAATCCATCATGAACAGACCAGCTTGTTGCAAGGATGTATATCATGGCTAGGACTGTCATATTAATAAAGGTTAATGGCACCTGTGAAGAAATCAGTGTTTCCAGTGACCCAGAAGAGAGTGCATTGTAGAATAGAGGTTCTGTTTATACTGAGCTTGTCACTATGACTATGAATATTTCCAGTATAAGGAGGAGTTTTGGTAATACTTCATAGAACAAATAAGGCACTTGAAGACAGGCCATGAGGAGAGAAGTAAAAGCAGGGCACTTCATGCCAAGTCGTCTGTGCTCCTGGGCTCATTCTCACTATCTTCCCTGCCATCTGACTGGCCCAAGTCTATGGTTATGACTCCCTCCCTCCTCCACTTCGTGTGTTCTGCCAGATTTTTGGTATGAAACTCTATTTTCCAGTTCCTCTCTTTGTCATGCTATGGACCATATTGCTTTTTTCCACCCTTGGATTCGTTTTCTGCCAACAAACACTGCTAGGAATGTTACTAGAAATCTAGGTTACTCTGGAGCTTTATCTCCAGCTTTGTTTGTTCCTTGTCTGACACTTCCTCCACCCTCAACCATATACCAATACATGAACACAAAGATTCTTCACTCTATTTTCTGACTATATGAGGCATGTTAACCTCTCAGCCAGAATTAGTAGTGGATTTATTATAGATCTTACAGATAGAATCTACTGGGAGATGAAATGGACTGAAGGACATTGATTCCTAGGTAAATGGGAAATAACATATAGATTCAGAGATCTGGAAACAGTTGAATGTGATAATTGGACATAGAGGTAAACAAGAGAAGTGGTTTTTTGTTTTTTTAAGAGAAGAGTGTCAGATGAGTGAGGATAATGCTTACACAATGAGGTAACAACAAGACCAGACAAAGGATGGCACTAGAAAGTGAGAGGGGATTTTATGCTGTGGAAGACCGTAAAAACACTAGTCTGAATTTTTGGTAGAAAAACATAGAAGAAGAGAGATCAATAGTTATTTTTAGTTCATGTTTCTCCCTTCACTAAATTATTGTATCTCTGAACAGGGCAGATCCCAGACTGTATAGGACAGATTCTGAATTCAAGCAAATCTGGTTTTAGGTCCCAGCTGTACTGGATACTGGTATGTGCACTTGGGCAAGTACAAACCCTCTTTGAGCCTTTGTAAAACAGATGCAATACTTGTATCTACTTCTTTCAAATAGTTGTTGTTGCTCACTGTCTGTTTCTACCTCCTAAACTCCTTCCCATCAAGATTTTGTCCCCATCATGTCATCCATCCTTGCTCTGGTCACCAGTAACATTCATGCTGCTAAATGCATGTATGGTCAGTTCTCAGGACACATTTTACTTAACATGTCAGCTGCATTTGGCAGAGTTAAGGCCTCCTTCCTTCTCAATACACTTTTTTCTCTTGACTTGGAGGACACCACGCTCTCCTGGTTTTCTTCCCATGCCACTGGTTGCTGCTTCTTGGTTTCCTCTTACTGGTTTGTCCTCTTCTGCCTGAACTTTCAATGTTGAAGTGCAACTGAGTTTAGTTCTTTTTCTTCCTTTCCACATGCATTCCCTCCCTTAGTGATCTCAACCAGTCTTGTGGATTTAAACTCTATGTATATGCCATAAGTCTGCCAAGTTTATGTCTTTAGCCCAGACCTCTCTTCTGAACTTTAGACTTGTGTACCAAATTGCCTACTGAAAACCTCCATTTGAGTGGCTAAAGGGGATCTCAAACTTCACATGTCCAAAATGGAACTTCTGGTCTTCTCTCCTTAAGCTCCTCTACCTGCAGCCTTCCCCCTATCACTTGATGATGATCGCAGGCCTACATTTTTGGAGTCAACATTTTTCTTGCTCTTTCTCTCATATCCCACATCTGATCCATCAGCCAATCCTCTTGGCTCTACTTTCAAAACATATCTGATAATTTCTTCCTATTTCCTGTGGTCTTCCCCCAGTCCCAAACCCAACATCTTCACCTAGATTATTGCCATAGTTTTCTAACTAGACTCCCTGCTACTAACTTTGCCTCCCTACAGTTTTTTTCTTAATACAGAGTTAGAATTGTCTATGAGTCAAATCGTGTCTGTCCTCTGCTTAATGCCTTCCAATGGCTTCACATCTCACTCAGAGTAAAAGCCAATTCCTACAAGGCCACCTCTTTCATCTCTCACCCCAGTATCTCTCCGACCTCACTCCTTTCTCTCCTTTCCTTCTTGCTCTCTCATTGCCAAGCACACTAGCCTCTCTGTTCTACTTGAACATGCCAAACATGTCCCCATCTTAGTACCTTGGAACTGGTTGTTCACTTCACTAAGAATAGTCTTTTCTTCAGATATTCTCATGGCTGACAACCTTTACCCTTAAACCTTTGAGGATTGTTGTATTACAGACTCAGTGTGGCTTATCCTGATCATCTCATTTAAATTGCAACCTGCCTCACTTCTGGCACTCTTAATCCTCCCCTTAAGCTGCTCTATTGTCCCATAGTAACCATCACTCTAAAATAACTATGTAATTTGTTTACTTATTATGATTACTGTTTATTACTTAACTTCTCCTGGTAGAAGATAAGCTCAAATAGGGCAGGGAGTTTTATCTGTTTGCTTCACTGCTGTATCCCAAACACCTAGGAAAGGTGTACCTACTGACACACAGTAGGGATTTAATAAATATTTGTTAACTTAAATAAAACTCTTTATTGGATTTAGAGGGTTTTGAGGGTTAAACAACATGCTCTGGACCTTACATCAATGCAGTACTTGGCCAATAGGGTTACAAAGAATGACAGGTATGAGCAAATATGTAGGATAAGAAAATTCTCCTGTCTTCAATCTTCCCTTTCCCAATCCCTTTCACTTAATATGGTCTTTAATTTTTCTTTTTTAAGACTCCAATAACCAGAAAATCCATGGAAAGAGTCCAATAAATTTAATCTTCAAAGCATTTGTATAAAGTACATCTGTAAATTTGTTGATTATTTGATAATGTATGTCATTTTCCAAAAGATTTCCATTTTGAAAGATGAAAGTAATCTTTAGTCAAAGAAATACATCTCAGATTGGATTTCGGGGCTTCAGTGAACTGAATGAAAAAGATATTCTAGGGATAGGGAAATTTTTATGATACATCTAAATCATATTACATAGTGGGGTGGTTGTTTCATCAAAGGTTAAGGGTGACCTAATATTTAAAAATCTTTAAAGAAAATTAGTCCAAAAAAAGTCCATGATTATAAATACTTCATTTGTCGGAAAATAGTTTGATGAAATTCAGTCCACTTTGATTAAGCGGGTGGATGGTTTGACATCTTTCCTTACAATATAGAACAAATTCAGTTCCATTTTTTCAAAAGTAGGATGATATATTTGGAAGTAACTGATCAATTTTCAAAGAATTTTTCCCCTGTGAATAATTATCTTCACTGTCTTCACTGGCTCTAACAATTATCTTCACTGGCTCTAATTCATTTTACTTAATTTTACACTAAATAAATAAAGATTTAAAATGCAGCTTAAAATGATGGATACAAAAGATACGCATTGTATATGCCCATTGAGATCACCATATTATTGATTCATTATTGAACATTCCTTGAGTTCTATTATATTATAAGCAGTATATTAGAGAAGTAATATACAGACCCGGGCCTCAGGTAGACATAGAGAAAATTAAGATAAAATGTAAAGATGCCACCAAGGACCAAGGGTCCTCGCACCACTGGAAGCTCCTGTGGGGCCGCTGGGAGGCAGCGGCAGCGCCAAGATGTGGTAACCAAGACCCTCTGTGCGAAAGTGACCTTTACCTAAGATACTCTGGGCAGAGCTAATATGCATGGAACCTGCATTTTTGGACCTGACTCCAGAACCCTGGAGATTTCCACTGGGGTGGTGAACATGCACACTGAGAATCCTAGGCTGCTCCAAGGTTGCAGGGAACATAGACAAGTCACCCACTGGGGGTCTCTCTGCCCCTGTCCCCCGGGCAGGAGGTGGAGGAAGCCAGCGTCAGCCTGAGGTCCTCCAACAGTGGAAACTCTAACTGTGGTTCCTGAAAGTCTGTGACACGGTTCTTTTTTCTCTCTGACTTGCTCTCCTCCTCCCTCTTGCTCGAGACTGGCCATTCCTAGAGCCTGCAGTCACCATCCAGGGGATTTTTTTCACGATAGAGGGTAATTCCTGTCTCATCCCTGCCGTAACGTTGAACCACGCAAGCCAGCGAGAAGGTAAAATCATCAGACTCCTGCTCATCAGAGAGGGTGGCCTGGCCAGCACTCACCTCTTCTCCCAGCACAGACCCCGTGCGGCTGGTCCCCTCCCCAGAGGAGCTTGAACAGGGGCCCCCCACCAGCCAGCCGGGGGCCCCGAGATGGCCTCTGGCTCAGCCAGCAGCCCCTGGATGGCCCCCGATGAGAACGAGTTCCCCTTTGGGTGCCCTGCCCCGTCTGCCAGGTCCCACCAGGGTCCAGGCCCCTCTGCTGTGCCGTCTGTCTCTCTGAGAATGTGAGGAATGGCGAGGATGGCATCTGTCCCAAATGCAAAGGGGACAACTCCCCATCCAAGAGGCCAGGAAGCCTTCTGTCTCAGGGGCAGGATCACCCCGAGGTGGCAGTGGCTGGAGTGGGGTGCCGTTTTGCCGGTGTTGGCTGCTCCTTCAGGGGGAGCCCAAAGTTCAGGCAGGAGCATGAGGTCACCTCCCAGGCCACACACCCGAACCGCCTGTTGGGGTTCGTGAAACCCAGCTGGGCTCTGGCCTGGGGTCTGGGCCCGTGGCCCTGGAGCGGAATCTGTCAGACCTGCAGCTGCAGGGGCCTGCGGAGGCAGCTGGGGACCTAGAGGTGGACTGCTACTGGGCCCCCGGCTCCCAGAGCCGGGAGGAGCTGGCCCTGCAGCACTTCACGAAGGAGAAGCCCCTGACTGAGCTGTGCATATTTGAGAACATTGTCACCGTCCTCAGCAAGGAGGTGGAGGGCTCGCACCTGGCCCTGGCCACCTCCATCCACCAGAGCCGGCTGGACCGTGGGCACATCCTAAGCTTGGAACAGAGGGTGGTGGAGCTGTAGCAGACCCTGGCCCAGAAAGCCCGGGCCCTGGTCAAGCTGGGGCAGAGCTTCCGCCTCACTGAAGAGACCTCCTACGAGGGCACCTTCCTATGGAAGATCACCGGTGTCACCAGGCGGTGCCGTGAGTCAGTCTGCGGCAGGACCGTCAGCCTCTTCTCCCCGGCTTTCTACACTGCCAAGTATGGATACAAGTTGTGTGCCTGCGGCTCTACCTGAATGGGGACAGGACGGGGAAGAGGACCCACCTGTCCCTCTTCATCGTGTTCATGAGAGGGGAGTATGATGCTCTGCTGCCGTGGCCTTTCCGGAACAAGGTCACTTTCATACTGCTCATCCAGAACAACCGTGAGCATGCCATCGACGCCTTCCGGCCCTACCTGAACTCAGCATCCTTCCAGCAGCCCCAGAGTGAAACCAACGTGGCCAGCGGCTGCCCACTCTCCTTCCGCCTCAACAAGCTGCAGTCGCCCAAGCATGCCTACGTGAAGGACGACACCATGTTCCTCAAGTGCATCGTGGAGACAAATGCTTAGGGAAGGAGGGGCCGAGCAAGCTGCACATGGGTCCCGAGGGATCCCCCTCTCAGATGGGGGTTCAGCAAGATGACTGAGGTCTTGCTCTCGGTGCCTAAGATCCCAAGGTACAATGATGGGCCAGGGCTGGCATGGTGTGAGCTGAGTGGACAGATTGACAGTGGCTAGCCATCAGATTAGTGTGGCAGGACCTTGGAATGGGCCTGCAAAGGCAGAGGGTCCCAAAGCCGGTGGTGCAGGACTGATCTCCCTGCACTGACCATGCAGCACTGGAGTACTGAGAGCCACGCCGGCCCTGAATGTTGAGACGGACTCCGGCCAAGATGGGGAGGGTGTGGGGACCAGGCTGGGGCATGGATGGGGAGCTGGAGATGTGGGACCTCAGCAAAGAACCTTAGGGGATGGGAAGACCTCTGCAGGCCACCATAGAGAGTGAGCTTGCTCTCATCCTGCTTGGGATCAGAACCAGGACCAGGGGGTGGAAGTGACAGGTTGACAGTGCGAATCAATCTGTCCCAGCCTGGACCGAGTTCCCCAGCACTGGAGGTGAACAAGCAAAACCAGGGGGCTACGCTGGGGGAAGGGCATCAAATGGGGCGAGGGGTGGTTTTGAAGACCTTCAAGGTTCGTTCCAGCCCAGAAAGTTTCTGACTCTAGGCCTCCTGGGCCAGATGAGGCCCAGTGCCGCAGGGGGGTCTGAAAACATTCAGGAGCCCGATGCCCTCCAGTTTCCTGACTCACCTTCAGTACCGCCAGCTGGGCTGAGCTGACCCACACAGCACCTGCCACCCTGGGCCTGGCAGTCTGCTTGCCCTCCATGCAGAGCCACGCAGAGGCCCTGCGTCCTGCGCATCCCCCAGCGGAGCGCCCCTCCACCTCCTCCAGGTGAAACCAGGTCCCTAGCTCCCAGAGGCACCTGGAAGGAGCGTGGAGAAGGAGAGGGGCACAGACTCTCCACGCTGCCTGCCTGGGGGCCCCGCCCTCGGCCATTTCCAGAATCCCGTGTCACCGGATGAACGAAGGTAACCACACCTCTAGTTGACGGATCAGGACTGCTGAGCCACCTGCAGACGTTGTCCTTTTATATGTATAAAACCAAAGAAAGAATGAAAAAGAAAAGATGTCACCAAAAGCTTCCCCATCGATATTTAAGAGGGCATAAACAACTGCCATGAGAGTATAAAGCCTCAGTCAAGAATGAGTATGGGTAGCACAGCTGGTTAGCACAGAATCTGGCTCACTGGTTACACTGGCTTGCTACTGTTTTGGTCATTTCATTAGCCTCACCGTAATATAATCCCTCATTTTAAACAATTGAATTTTGATATCTTATTTTCTTTATGATGGGGTTTTCTGTTAAGTTACAGCTTCCTTGTTTCTTTAACATTTTAAGCTATGAAACATCAAGAATTCGTTTTGATGTAAAGTGTGAAGTCTGCATGAATTCTTGTCCGTAGACATTCTTGGTCTATGGCAGCAGCCATCCCAGGACTCCGGAGAATACAGGGTATCCATTTTGTTGGCTCCCGCTGGGGAGATGAGGAGCAGAGAATACTTTCATAAACAGAATTGCCTGGTATTCCCTTCCCAGCTTTGACATCCACTTTGTGCCTCAACCCATACTTAACTGGGAATTTGAAAATGGGGTCCTAGTGAAGATGGGAACTATTTGCTAATTACATTACATCCAAGATAAGATTTTTGTATGAATTATGTGAAACTTTACTGTAGAAGAAATTACGGGAGAGTTTTCAAAATAGTCTTGGGGTGAAGAAGGTCTTTATAAGTGTGACATATTACCAAGAAGATATTAAAAGAGATACTGATAAATTTGAGTATGATAGGACCCACTATACACAAAGTCTAAAGACAATTACAATCTAGAGAAAAATATTTGAAACCCTGAGTTTTAATTTTTCTTAATATATGAAAAGCACCTATAATAAAATAATTTGAAAGCTAACAGCATCCTGACAGAAACATACTCAAAGGATAGGAACACATGGCTTATAAAAGAAAACAAAAATTTCATATGCATGTGTGTGTAGAGACTCAGCTCACTTATTATAAATGAAATGAAAATTGACATGACCCTGGGATGTCATATTTTATTTACCAAATTTCAAATACGAAATATTTCATGATATACTCTTTGGACATAAGTCTGAGGAAACATTAGCTCTTGTACTTTTTTATACATTGCTACTGAGAATGTAAATTGTCAGGGCTTCTGTTTGGTGAGATCTATAAAAATTACAAATGCACATATTCTCTGATCCAGCCATTTCACTTCTGGGGCTCTTTCCTACAAATACACTTGTGTATGTGATTTATATACAAATTTATTCATTGAAGTTTTTTCTGTAATTATAAAAATTGAAACAACTTAGATGTCTACCAATAGGGGGCTGGTTAAATAAGTGATAGTACATCCATACAATGAACTATCATGCAGCTGTGAAAGAAGTAGGATAATCTACATGCTGACAGGATTTCCAGGATATACCAGTAAGTGGTAAATGCAGGGCTCAGAATAGTGTGAACAATATATGCACCATTTTCATTAAAAAATATGCACATATATTTTATATTTATTTCATATAATATATATCCATATACTTGTTTCATAAATACATTTCGTATTTATGCTTAGAATATTTAGAAAAAGACATACACGAAACTGGGAACCTTAGTGTTGTCGGGGTAGGGAATCAATGTTGAGGGTCAGGATGGGGTGAGACTTTTCACTTATATCTTTATGTTTTGAATTTTGACAGCATGAATCACAAAACAAAGTATAAAAAGAGTTCTACTGCCAACGGTTTATAAACTACTCATTCTAATTTAGCTTCTTAATTTAATTTATTAATTTTTTAAAAAATAAATTATTTTTTTATGGCTGCCTTGGGTCTTCATTGCTGCACGCAAGCTTTCTCTAGTTGCAGCTAGCGGCGGCTACTCTTGGTTGCGGTTCGCAGGCTTCTCACTGCGGTGGCTTCTCTTGTTGTGGAGCACAGGATCTATGAGCGAGGGCTTCAGTAGTTGTGGCACAAGGGCTTAGTTGCCCTGTGGCATGTGGGATCTTCCCGGACCAGGGCTCGAACCCGTGTCCCTTGCATTGGCAGGATTCTTAACCACTGCGCCACCAGGGAAGTCCTTATTTTATTTTATTTTATTTATGTAAGTTTCTGGCCGTGCTGTGCAGCATGCGGGATCTTATTTCCCCGACCAGGGATCGAACCTGCACCCCCTGAAGTGGAAGTGCAGAGTCCTAACCACTGGACTGCCGAGGGAGTCCAAACGTCTTTATTTTAAAGAAGAAGAAAACAAGACCCAGAACAGTGGTGACAGAAGGTTACTCAGCTTTCTGCAGACAGGACCAGAGCTAGAGCCTAGATTTCTTGCCTCCAAGTTCAGGGCAAAGTCTATAATAGCAGACAGAAAAGCAAACATGTAACTGAGTATTATGAAGAAAACCATTAAGGAAACAAAACCAAAATTGACAGTATATTTTAATTTCATGTTATGCTTTATGGTCTGATACAAAATATTCTGAAAGTGTTGCCATCTCTCTTCTATTGAAGGTGATAGTTATTTCTTCATCTTATGGCATGGTCTTGAGTAGATTTCTTCAACAGTGGTGACAGAAATTGAGCCTTCTTTATCTTTTACAGGTTTTCCTTTGTGATCAAGACCTTATGTTTGTGAGATAACTCCCTAAGGTCAGAAAAAATTATCTGCATGTGAGGAAAAGAGATTTCTTCTGTGCCATGCTGAGAGACACCATTTCCTTTAAGACTTGGATCCAAATTCTCCTCTTCAAACACATTAGCTTTCTTTGTTTTTCCTGAATTATTTTCTCTCTGACGGTGCCTTAATTCTATGTCACTTCAAGTCTCAAAGCTAAAATTTATGCAATGTGCCCTTCTTTTCAATTAAATTGTACAAACACTGAATGAAGCTCCAACCATGCTCCAGGTACCATGTTAGGGACTTAGGATTTAAAAAGGTGAATAATACAAAGCTTCTGCCTTCAAAAACCTCAGTTTAATCAGGGATACAAATTTATCCTTTAAAAATTATTAATTAAGGGTTTACTATATGCCATTCATTATTTGGGCTGTTGGGGATACAGCAGTGAAGAAAGCATACAGAAATTCTCCTGCTCAATATTCTGTAATAACCTAATCGGGAAAAGAATAGATACATGTATATGTATAACTGATTCACTTTGCTGTACACCTGAGAATAACACAACATTGTTAATCAACTATACTCCAATATAAAATAAAAAGTTAAAAAAAATACAGAAATCCTAACTAAAAATCAAGGAAATTTTATAGTGGATTAGATATTAGCCAATATGAGGGGATTATTATTAATTTTCTAGGTGTGATAATTACTGTGGTTATATAAAATACTTTATGCTTAAGATATGCTTGCTGACATATTTAAAAGAGAAGTGTCAGGATGTATACAACTTGCTATCACACAATTCAGGAATTTTTTCAAATTGATCCTTTTAAAATCTTTCATGAGTTCTCCTTTGTGATCAAGTGGTATATTTGTGAGATAATTGCCTATAATTAGAGGGTACTATCTGTATTTATTTTATAAAAATTTTAAGTACTTATTTGCATCTTTTTCCAGATAGGTAAAGCAAATAATTAAAGAATGTTAACAATCATCAACTCTAAGTGATGAGTAGAAGAGGGTTCATTGTACAATTCTTTAGACTTTTTTTGTGTGTAAGAGGTACAAGCTACTATGTATAAAATAAATAAGCTACAAGGATATAGTGTACAGCACGGGGAATTTTAAACCACCATGTCGTACGCCTGAAACTAATATAATATTATAAATCAACTATACCTCAATTTAAAAGAAAACAAATTTTTGGTTTGATATTTTTCTTTTATTAGAGAGTTGGAAAAAATGTGCAATGGAGCATACACACTAGAGGGTGGAAACAGACATAAAGAAATAAATAAGTAAGATACATAATATGTTAGATAATAAATACTGTGGGGAATAATAAAACAGGAAGGGAGATGAGGGATATAGTTTTAACACAAATAATTTGTAAATCTATGTACTTGAATAATATTTAAAGTCTCATGGGCACAAAGACTAAGGAGTGACTTCTTTTCTGTGTGGTGGACAGGAAAGATATTGAGTAAAAATTACTGGAGCAAGATCTTAAAGCATTAAGTGGAAATTTTTTTTTTTTTTTTTGGTGGTACGTGGGCCTCTCACTGTTGTGGCCTCTCCTGTTGCGGAGCACAGGCTCCGGACACGCAGGCTCAGCTGCCGTGGCTCATGGGCCCAGCCGCTCCGCGGCATGTGGGATCTTCCCGGACCGGGGCACGAACCCGTGTCCCCTGCATCGGCAGGCGGATTCTCAACCACTGCGCCACCAGGGAAGCCCGCATTAGTGGAAATTTTGCTAAAAGAACAAGAAGGGTAGGGTCTAACCCCCAAGAGGGTATGCCAGGACAGATTAATAGTGAGAACGAATGATTCCCAAGCTCTGCTAAAAAGATTTTTGTTCAGGAGTCCTGCAATTTGCATTTTATAAAGCGCCACAGATAATTCTAATCTGCTCCAAAAATTGAGATACTGTAGCAGAAACAGGTATAGTTTGTGGGAAAAGAGAAAACGGGGAAGTGGTTGGAAGTACAAACTGTTGCTAAGCAAGAAAGAGGCTTTATAACAAGATAAAGATTTTGAAATTTGTTATGCAGGCACCTGGGAGCCATAATAGGCTTTTATCACGGGAGTTACATGAGTGATCATATCTGAATTTTAGAAGAATAACTCAGATGCTGTGTTTAGGTAAGAGGAAGAAGGGAGATACTAGAGGCGGGGAGACCAGCTAGGCTACCCCAGTAATTTAAATGCAAGTTGATGAAATCTGCCATAGGTCCCTGAAACTCAAAATAGGAAGGCAGGGAGACTAGATAGATCTTAGTCATATGATATGAGTGAGAAGGACTCCAGATTTCCTGGTTTTGTGAGCCACTAACAGACTTAAGGCAAGTAGAAGAAACAGGTTGGCATGTGTAGAGAGGATACATTAACTTGCATCTCTTCAAGAGCTTGTGGGACACAAACATGGATTTACTCAGAAGGCAAAGAGAAACACAACCCTGAAGCTTGAATAAATTTGGGGTACAAAAAATAAAGATTTTGGACACATTACCTTATGTGTGGTATGTTGGAGCCCTGGGTCTTAGACTTGCTGGGAAAAGTTACTGATACCCGTGGAAGATACGGAGCAAAAGAAGAAAACGTGAGCTGCATTTAAGAAATCATCAGAGGAAGAAGAGGCAATGAAAGCCACTCATTCTTTTATGTCAAAGAGTTTAGAAATTCTTCCAAGACAGAGCAGTGTCTTTTACTTCCTTTGTACCCAATTTCCAAGGCATTCATGCAGCACATACAACAGGTATTTAATAACTGCTTTCTGCATTGATGACCTACAGCCATGTGTAAGAATGAGCTTTTTGCCTGTTAGTAATATTTCTGAAGTCTAGATGAAGGCCTTAGAGCCTAATATCAAATACCAACATTATGATTAATGAATCAAAGAAAACAAAGCATATTAAAACTAAGCTTCCTGAGCTGTTTTTTTAGCTCAAAAAACAGTTAGTTGTTTATAACTCAACTTAAATCTAGTTAATTAAAAAAAAATGAGTTCAGACATAGACTACTCACATGAATTTGCCAAGTGGTTTAAGAATTGTGTGTAGGGGCTTCCCTGTAGGGGCTTCCCTGGTGGGGCTTCCCTGGTGGGGCTTCCCTGGTGGCGCAGTGGTTGAGAGTCCGCCTGCCGATGCAGGGGACACAGGTTCGTGCCCCAGTCCGGGAAGATTCCACGTGCCGCGGAGTGGCTGGGCCCGTGAGCCATGGCCGCTGAGCCTGCGTGTCCGGAGCCTGTGCTCCACAACGGGAGAGGCCACGACAGTGAGAGGCCCGTGTACTGCAAAAAAAAAAAAAAAAAAAAAAAAAAAAAAAAAAAAAAGATTAAAAATTTTACTTTAACATTTCTATAGATATTTTATTCTTTTTTTGTCTAACATTTTGGGCTCTTTTTCTCACAGTAAAACATTAGTCCTAATAAATTTTAAACATTTAAAAATGTATATGGTATCATTTATATTGTTCTTGCCAACTATTAATGACACTTCAAAAGTGATACCATGAACTATTTAATACCTTTCTAAGAAAAAGATAGTCTTCTGACTAGTGACTCTTGCAGCTACTTGTAGCTTGTTTTAACAGCTAGGCTAATTGAATGAAAGGCAACACTCAAATTGTAAGTTGTATGAGCACTATCTCATCAGATCATATAGTAAACCAGAATAAACAAAAGACCAAAATTCTGCATGGATTATTAAGAGAAAAGAAGAAAACTAAAATCAATTATAAAAAAACTAAAATCAAAACAAATCAATCAAAAAAAACCCCAAATCAATCAATTATTATAGGATTAGCAATGCTTACTCATATGTCAGCTGGATGACCTTCAAACCAAGAAGACGTGCAGGTGTGCTAAAAGAGATGAAGAAGAAAAGCATAATATTTATTGGACCTGGTGGCATCGTATGGGATTCAGGCTCATAATTTCCTAAATGACTCAGTGGCATTGCACAATTGATGTTTTGAAAAAATCAGTTACTTAAAGTAACTCCAAAGAACTAAATGGTGCTTTACTGACCTACATTATTAAAATCCTTCTCCAGTTAACCAAAACACACTCCAGAATGGTGTGTTTACCTGCTGGATTGGTTAATCTCTATTTCATTAAAAATATCTTAAGATCCCTTACCACACACATCGATCTATTTAATTTGCTTTATAAGTCTAAATAACTGTAGGAGTCAGAGCCATTACCCCTTCAGTATTTCCTTTGTTATTTTGAGCTTCTTCAAAAGATGTTTTACTCATGTGCTGAATATAAACTTCAGCAGAATAATTATTCTTTATTCAGGAAGAGGCAGAAAGTATGGGGAACTTAAAAAAAAATTAGAGCAAAGGCAAAAACTTCAATCCAGAAAAATGGATTTCTTTTCAATTTACAGCATAAAAACAATCTTGAAAAAATAAATACCATGGCTTATACAATTTTCCATCACTAAAAGTTGTTCTTCAGTAGAAAACCAAACCACAAGTATGTGTAAGAAGTGATAGGGGACAGGGCTCTGATATTTATTTGTTTGATCAAATTCATTCGTTCCTGTTCACTGCTATATAAATAATTTCATCAGGAAGTAGAAAAAAGGGCAGTTAATGACTTTATGCACACAATTGGAAGGTTAATGTTTTTCAATTCCAAGAATTTGGCACTAGGTAAATCTTTGTTGTCACTGATAATTAATAATTTACAGTAAAAAGCATAAGTTATATTCTGGCATGAGTTTTGCTTTCCTGGGATACACGTATACTGACTAGCATCATGTCTGTTCACTCATTTATCTTAGCTATGTTAATAAAATTATGAAGTTGTAACTTGAAGCAAGTGTTTAGTTTGCTAACATTCCTTTAGGAAATATACTATGTTTAGACAGACTTTTAAAACAATCAGCTTCCGGACCAAACATCTGATAAACTGTAAAGCAGGAATAGGTACTTTAATTTTAGACAGAGTAATGATGACTTATTTCCTCTCATTGCAGGTTGGTGGCTTCTTTTATCTAGGACCAGTGTTGAGCGGGAAGGCATTGCAACCGGGCTTTGTTCAGACTAGGGGAATATGTTCCGTAACACTTCTAATAGGAGTTGTGTCACAACCTCACTTAGTGTCCAGACTTATGAAGCCCAAAAACTCTTTTGTATAATAATTAGGTTGTAATTTACTGAAGGAGTTAATTGCTTTTTTTGTATGCCAAAAGCATGCGTTGGGAATAACCGATCCTAACATTTAAGTCAGTGTAGGGAATCTGAGAAAGTCTGTGCCTCTATAAGCTAACGTTTGGAGATATTTCTGAAATTTGTATTAGAAAAACGTTTTCAAAGAGATATTCATCTCCTTTTCTCTTGTTCTCCCCCTAAATGAACAGAGAGATTTCTGCAATTTGGCTTGAAGAAAACAAAATTAGATCATTGCCCCTCTATTTTTTTTTTCATTTTCTTCAAATCTCCACCAAAGGCTCTTACATGACATAAATGTTAATTTATGACAAAACAGCTATTGTGTTTGTTCACTTCTAACAGCCAAAATGATTGTGTGAAAACTCTAGTCTCTATTGTTCCTTTATTGGGAAAGTCTTTGAAAAACAAAAAGATTTTGATGTACTTCAAAAAGGTGTGATGGCCAATTGTTTGAACTCCTGTGATAGAATTCTCCCACTTATTCATAGAACACAGTGTGGTAAAGTTGGAAACTCAAATCTACACAGGATGTTAGTGCCTGCACACGTGTCTGCCGCTGTGATGTGGCAAGTACAATACCTCCAGGTTTATAAGGAGATCAGCTGTAAACAGGATGCTCAGTAACAGCTACGGACACAGTGCCTCTCTCCTTGGAGAGAGAAGAGGTTTGAAGGTTATTAATGGCAACATTCTACCAGAGTAAATATGAAAAACACATTCAAATCCTCTTCCAAAGAACTTTTATTTGTTCTTTATTACGTTCCAAACACAAAATCCTATTTTAAGCCATAGATGTTAATAAAAGTATAGAACATTCCTCAAATATTCCAACAAAGCACATATATAAGTTCTTTTTTTAAAAAAAGAAGCACTTCATTTTATCATAAATTTAAAAAAAGCACAAAGAGAGATTTGATCTGGTTATTTCTGAGTTCTCTTCAGATCAAAGATAATAAGAGTTTGTAATTCTATGCAGTATATAGAAATGGCTTTTTGATTGACTTAAGGGTAAAGTTTTTCTGTACGTTAATTTTTACAGGAGTTAAGCTATATCATGATGTTAACGTATAAAACTTATTTAGTAGGGTTTATATTGCTGTAAATATTGAGCTTATAACTGTTGGCCTTTCCATCACTTTTGGAAAGATACAAGCTAAGCAACATATTAATTGTCTTTGGTTGGGGCTAGCTGCTCAGGAAAGCCAATGGAAGACCTTTTAGGCAGTACACTTATTTTCTATGAGCTGTTTCTATGATATCCTTATTAATAATCAATAATCAGTTGTGGTCAGTTTCAGTTCTTTTATTTTTAAAACTTTTTAAAAATAAATTTATTTATTTATTTTTGGCTGCATTGGGTCTTCGTTGTATTGCGCGGGCTTCTCATAGTGGTGGCTTCTTTTGTTGTGGAGCATGGGCTCTAGGTGCACAAGCTTCAGTAGTTGTGGCTCACGGGCTCTAGAACACAGGCTCAATAGTTGTGGCGCATGGGCTTAGCTGCCCTCCGTAATGTGGGATCTTCCCGGACCATGGCTTGAACCCATGTCCCATGCATTGGCAGGTGATTCTTAACCACTTCACCACCAGGGAAAT
This sequence comes from Kogia breviceps, assembly GCF_026419965.1. NCBI lineage: Eukaryota > Metazoa > Chordata > Mammalia > Artiodactyla > Physeteridae > Kogia > Kogia breviceps. Next base: position 52,546,287 of record NC_081322.1, read on the forward strand.
CCCAGTTTCAGTTCTTTTAAAGGGCAGAATCAGTGTGATGAATCAAAAGAAGGTAGAAAGGAATCCAACTTTCCAAAGAAGTGCTTTGTCACATATCCAATTCCCCAAATCATTATTACAATTCTTATGCTTTCTCTTTCCCTTCTCCACATTTTTCCCTCAGCCTTGCCACCTTACACACACCCACCTCTCCTTGCCTCTTTGCAGTGAAACTGAAGTCAGAAAGAACCCAAAACTTCACCCCAGCCCATTCTTATCTCTATTTTTGATTGCTTCTCCCTCCTGTCCTCTTGACCCATCTTCTTTCTGCTCTCAGTTCTTGCTTCATGCATTAGCTTCTCATTCAAATGCATCTCACTTGAGATGACTCTGCAGTGAGGGGTTGTTTTTTTTTTTTTTTTCCCAGCTTTATTGAGGCATAATTGACAAATAAAATTTCATATATTTAAGGTGCATAAGATGATGATTTGATATACATCTACATTGTAAAATGATTACCATAATCAAGTTAATTAACACATCCATCATCTTAGCTATCACTTTTTGTCTGTGTGTGTGGTGAGAACACTTAAGATCTACTCTGTTAGCAACTTTCAAGTATACAATACAGCATTATAAACTGTAGTTCCCTTGCTGAACATTAGATCCTCAGAGCGTATTCCTCTTATAACTGAAAGTTTGTATTTTATCTATTTATCTATCTATCTATTTATTTATTTATTGAAGTATAGTTGATTTACAACATTGTGTTAGTTTTAGGTATACGGCAAAGTGACTCATTTATATATATATATATATATATATATATATATATATATATATATATATATATATATATTCTTTCTCAGATTCTTTTCCCTTATAAGTTTTTAAAAAATTTTATCTACTTTTTAATACCACAGGTCCTTATAAGTTATCCATTTTATACATATTAGTATATACATGTCAATCCCAATCGCCCAGTTCATCCCAGCCCCACCTCCCGCCACTTTCTGCCCTTGGTGTCCTTACATTGTTCTCTACATCTGCGTCTCTATTTCTGCCCTGCAAACCAGTTCATCTGTCCCATTTTTCTAGGTTCCACATATATGCGTTAATATACGATATTTGTTTTTCTCTTTCTGACTTACTTCACTCCGTATGACAGTCTCTAGAGCCATCCACGTCTCTACAGATGACTCAGTTTCATTCCTTTTTCTGGCTGAGTAATATTCCATTGTATATATGTACCACATCTTCTTTATCCATTAGCCTGTCAATGGGCATTTAGGTTGCTTCCATGTGCTGGCTATTGTAAACAGTGCTGCAATGAACATTGGGGTGCAATGTCTTTTTAAATTATGGTTTTCTCTGGATATATGCCCAGTAGTGGGATTGCTGGGTCATATGGTAATTTTATTTTTAGTTTTTTAAGAAACCTCCATACTGTTCTCCATAGTGGCTGTATCAATTTACATTCCCACCAACAGTGCAACAGGGTTCCCTTTACTCTACACCCTCTCCAGCATTTGTTGTTTGTACATTTTATGATGAAGTCCATTCTAACTGGTGTGAGGTGATACCACATTATAGTTCTGATTTGCATTTCTCTAATAATTAGTGATGTTGAGCAGCTTTTCATGTGCTCCTTGGCCATCTGTATGTCTCCTTTGGAGAAATGTCTATTTAGGTCTTCTGCCCAGTTTTGGATTGAGTCATTTGCTTTTTTAATATTGAGCTGCATGAACTGTTTATATATTTTGAAGAATAATACTTTGTCTGCTGATTTGTTTGCAAATATTTTCTCCCATTCTGAGGGTTGTATTTTCATCTTGTTTATGGTTTCCCTTGTTGTTCAAAAGCTTTTAAGTTTCATTAGATCCATTTGTTTATTTGTTTTTATTTCAATTACTATAGGAGGTAGATCAAGTAAGATCTTGCTGTGATTTATGTCAAAGTGTGTTCTTCCTATGTTTCCCTCTAAGAGGTTTATTGTGTCCAGTCTTACATTTAGCTCTCTAATCCATTTTGAGTTTATTTTTGTGTGTGGTGTTAGGGAGTGCTCTAATTTCACTCTTTTACATGTAGCTGTCCAGTTTTCCCAGCACCACTTATTGAAGAGGCTGTCTTTTCTCCACTGTATATCCTTGCCTCCTTTGAAATAGGTTAGTTGACCATAGGTGCATAGGTTTATCTCTGTGCTTTCTATCCTGTTCCATTGATCTATATTTCTGTGTTTGTGCCAAGACCATACTGTCTTGATTACTGTATCTTTGTAGTATAGTTTGAAGTGGGGGATCCTGATTCCTCCAGCTCCATTTTTCTTTCTCAAGATTGCTTTGGCTATTCAGGGTCTTTTGTGTCTCCATACAAATTTTAAGATTTTTAGTTCTAGTTCCATAAAAAATGCCATTGGTAATTTGATAGGGATTGCATTGAATCTGTAGATTGCTTTGGGTAGTATAGTCATTTTCACAATATCGATTCTTCCAATCCAAGAACATGGTATATCTCTCCATCTGTTTGTGTCATCTTTGATTTCTTTCATCAGTGTCTTATACTTTTCTGAGTACAGGTCTTTTACCTCCTTAGGTAGATTTATTCCTAGGTATTTTATTTTTCTGTGGTTGCAGTGGTAAATGGTATTGTTTCCTTAATTTCTCCTTCTGATCTTTTGTTGTTAGTGTATAGGAATGCAAGAGATTTCTTTGCATTAGCTAGATGAAAAAACAAGGTAGAACCCCAGAAAAAAAAACTAAATGAAATGGAGATAGGCAACCTCCCAGTGGATTTCAAGTGGATTTCCATTAGTCCCACCAAAGAGCCTACCTGTGCTCTTTGGTGGGGCTAATGGTGGACTCTGGGAGGGGTCACGCCAAGGAGTACTTCCCAGAACTTCTGCTACCAGTATCCTTGTCCTCATCGTGAGAACCAGCCACTCCCCGCGTCTGCAGGAGACCCTCCAACTCTAGCAGGTAGGTCTGGGTCAGTCTCTGACAGGGTCACTGCTCCTTCCCCTGGGTCCCAATGCTCACACTACTTTGTGTGTACCCTGCAGGATTATAGTCTATTTTTCCCCCAGTTCTGTCGAAGTCCTGCAATCTAATCCTGCTAGCCTTCAAAGTCTGATTCTCTAGGAATTCCTCATCCTGTTGCCAGACCCACAGCTTTGGAAGCCTGAAGTGGGACTCAGAACCTTCCCTCCTTTAGGTGGACTTCTGTGGTATAAGTGTTCTCCAGTTTGTGAGTCACCCACCTGGCAGTTATGGGATTTGATTTTATTGTGATTGCGCCCCTTCTACTGTCTCATTGTGGCTTCTCCTTTGTCTTTGGATGTGGGATATGTTTTTTGGTGATTTCCAATGTCTTCCTGTCAATGATTGTTCAGCAGTTAGTTGTGATTCCAGTGCTCTCGCAAGAGGGAGTGAGAGCACGTCCTTCTACTCCGCCATCTTCTCTCTTACAATTTATTACAAAATATTGAGTAGAGTTCTCTGTGCTATACTGTAGCACAGAGAATGTGCTATACATTTTATCTATTTTATAGATAAAATAGATTTTATTTTATCTATAAAAATGTTTGTACTCTTTTGACCAATTCTCTCCATTTCTCCCATCCCCCAGACCCTGGCAACCACCATTCTACTCTCTGTTTCTAGGAGTTTGACTTTTTTAGATTTCACATATAAGTGAGATCATACAGTATTTGTCTTTCTCTGTCTGGCTTATTTCACTTGGCATAATGGGGTTCTTGGGTAGGCGGTCAGCTACTCCTCTTGGATTATGCATGCTTGATTAGAGATGAGCAGAACCTGGCTCATGACCTAAGTGTCCTATGTAGAATATCACATTGTATATTTGGAAGTGATTTAAAGTCAATTATAAACATCAAAGCAACTCCATAGCAACTCTAATATCACGTATTTGTCTTCATTTCTGAACCTTCACACCAATTCCAGGCTCATATGCAAATGATTACAATGAAAACTTAACCTGCCCAAACTGAACTCATATTTACTCCTTTTCCAATTCCCAAATGTTCCTTATTCATGTTTCCCACTCCTTTGTAGTAGTGTATGATCAGTGACCCCCTTTTCCAGACTCTTACACACCTATAATCACTCAACAAATCATGTCAGATTTGAAGCCAAATTCTTCAAATCCCAACTCTATCATTCACTAGCTATGTGACCTTTTGGAAGTCTCTTAACCTCTCCGTACCTCAATTTCTTCCTCTTTAAAATAATAACATCTGCTTCACAGGTTTAATATAATGGCAAAATAACATAGAGTCAAGTACCTAGCATAAGGCTTGGAACACAATAAAGGCTCAAGAAATGTTAGTTTTCTTCCTTTACTCTTTCTTTCACACCATCGCCATCCTTTGGTGACTGAGTCTGTGTCTTTAAACTAATTCATAATTAATTCATTCAATGAATATTCATTTATTCCCTCATGTACTTAAAAGGTACTCAGTCAAAGTACTGGGAACACAGTTGAGAGAGAAAGAAAGAGAGAGAGAGAATACAGATATGGGTTACATCTTATACTCTGTCCAACAGGTATAGTATGTTGTCTTGCACATAATAGGTGCTTAATACTTGTTGTTGATGGCAGTGCTGTGATAAGTCTAATAATTCCTCTTTCACTGATTCTCTTTCTCTGTCTCACTCTTTACACACAAAGTCATTACAATTTTATTAAGTCTCATATTATTTTTGTTGGGGAAGAAGCTTTGGGAGCTTCAGTTATTGACTCAGCAAACCACAGGATGTCTGTGCAGAGAGTAGACCACAGTGGTTTGGTGGTGAGTTTGCATGGACATATATACCCTGGGACCCTCCAGATCTTCCAGTTACTCCATGTGACCTTTCACCAACTCAGCGGTAACAAAGAATCTTCCTTTTTACTAATTTTTGAACCCTTAAGAGAAGTGCAGTAGACCCCCCTCCCCAAATCCCTCATATTTAAAAATTACTGTTTCATAAAGAGAGACCTTCAATTTAAAATGAAAATAACAACAAATAAACGTGGGCACTAAATGTTTGCAGTATGAATCTTATCTCTGAACTCAAGACCAAGTGAACCTTCTATTTTCCAAAATCAGAGTTCACAATTCTTGCCGTAGTGTAACTATTTCAGAGAAGGCTTTTGAATGCACATATTCACTACTTTTTCTGGAACTTAACGATTGTATTTCTTTCTCTCCTAGGAAGTATCTTATGCTTGAGAGAAAACTGCTGAGTTTCTTTTTAACAAAGTGAAATAGCTACCCTCAAAGATAAAAGATCAAACAATTCATAAGTCTAGAAAATATTAGATTTAGGATTAAAGATACAAACTTCAATGATGTAGTGTTTAAAATGGCAATTTTAAAGAAATTTGGAAATAGACTGGTATTTTTTGGTGGTGTGAGGTTCTCAGAAGGAGACATTCAGGAGTTGTGCCTAGTGATTGGTTTGGGGTTCATTAAATTTCAGAAAGAAATCTACTCCCAAGGTTGATTTTCAACATTTTTCACATTCCTGAGATCACTCTTGTATATGTTGAGTTCATGAGGGCAAAGCAGTTTGCAAGAAGAAAACTTTCAGGCAGAGACATGGAAGAAGGAGACAGGTATTGAGTTGCAAAAGCTTTTCAGTCAAACCCAAACCAGGTTCCTTAATTTTTCAAACCTATGCATTTTAAAGAAATGTAATCCACATGTGTTTTATTCACTTACAATGAAATCATAGAATCTTTAAAAACAGCTGTTTAATGTAAAAAAAAAAAAAAAAGTCATTTATATGTTTTAGCTTCCTCCAGTCAAAACCAGAGCTGCACTTCTCCATCAGAAATCAATTTGAGGATCGAAGGCTGAGATTCAATTTGAAACTCTAAACCTATTCTTCTGAGGTGAATGTTTAAAATCCATCAAAAGAGTTGTCCCTCTTAGAGAACTCATAAACTGGGGAGAGATTTTTCTCTTTTAAGTCTGACAATGGGATTTGGGACAATTTTTATTTGGGGATATTTGAAATGTCGAAAATCTTTTGTTTTTCAAAAAGCAATAAGGCAAAGGCGAAACCAAAGTGTTGTTATGCTTCTCCATTCTGAGAGATCAGATCAGTTCACCAAATATTAGTTAAGCAGTTTAATATTGCATTAGTCAGAGTTTTCCAGAGAAACAAAACCAATGGGATACGTGTGTTTATATATAAAGAGATTTATTGTAAGGAAGTGACTCACGTGACTGCGGAGGCTAAGTCCCAAGGTGTGCAGTCTGCAAGGTGGAGACCCAGTTTGTAGCTCCAGTATGAGTTCGACAGCCTGAGAACTATGTGAGCTGATGGTGTAAGCTCCAGGCTGAAAGCCTGCAGGCCAGGGATCCAAGAGGCGCTGATGTTTCAGTCCACTTCTGAAGACCAGTGAATGGTCCACATCTTTGGGGTGGCCCTTCTCCACGGGGTCCGCACCTCTTCCTGGCCACCTTCCCGTGCACCTGTTCCTGGGGTAAAGGTTGGCCCCTGGCAGGTCCACTGGAGATGCGGGGCTCACAGGGCCACAGCCCTCTCCTGGCCACGCCTTCCACAGCCTGGGACCGTGTCCTGGAGTTTTGTCTTTGAAAACAAACAAAATAAAAATAACTTTTGTCACACCCTCTCAAACGCAATCTACACTCACATTCACTCATTCATGAATATATGTGAATATAAACATATGTGCATACCAAAGTCCATTTTATGACAGGAGAAAAAAGGTAAAGGGGAATCAACACTTGGAGGAAAATGAGTAGACAATACATGAAAATATAGGCCAATGAGGGTATTAGGAATAGGGTGGGAGAAAAAGTGTGCTGGGTAATAAGGATGGATGCATGAAAACTGGGGTGGCGTAAGCTGCACAATCTATATCCAGTCACTGACTGCTTCAGGGAAGACTTCCAACTAATCTACCATTGATACAACTTTCAAGGTTTGTTTTTTTGGTTCGTTTGTTTTTAAAATTCTCAGCATGTGAAATAGTGATACTAAAGAAGTCTTCTATTCTGTCAGCTATAGGAGGTTGCTTGGGATTTCTCAATGCAGATAGGAAATCATAAACTTTTGAATCCTGGGCTCAAATCCCAGCTTTCTCTGCTACTGGAGATCTCTCCACGTTTCAGCTACCTTATTAGTTATTGCCAAGGTGAGAGGAGGTGGATAATACTACCCACTGCATAAGACTTGTGGGAGGAGCAGAGCAGCTTAAAACAAACAAACAAAAACCTGGCTCACAGAATGTAGTCAACAAAGGGTACCGGGGAGTAATTATTATTTTTAAGGTGATCAATACCAAGATATGAGAGAACACTATGAAATGACTAAGCAGGCCTTGAATTTACTTTCTTACTTAGAAAATAAATAAATAAATAAGCACAGAAAGAACAAGGAACAAGTGCTTCCTTGATAGATGGCCTCAAACACTATGCTCTGGTCTGTGAAGAATATATATTTTTTCTTTCAGAAACATCCCTTAAATGCTAACAGTGTTCTTCTTTCCTTATGCACAGATATCAATGGGAAATTCACATTTAGAAAAACTGTCTCCTTTGTGAGACCAAGAGTCAAACTTTTGACTCCAATAAATCAGTGCTTGGAGGATGACCTTAAATTCACCGCAGGCAGAGGAAAATAATTGAGAAATTTAAGTATAGAAATAATGTATTCTCAGGTTCTACGTGCCTTAGCATAATACACATAAGTTACTTTGTAGAATATATCATGTTAACAATATCACTTTTATGGAATTTATTTCTATGTGATCTATCAGTCCTGTTTGAATGTTATTGTGAAATATTGGATACTCACTTAACATCTCTGAGCTTTAGTTTTGTATCTGAAACTTGGGAATAATAATATCTATCTTACAGTGTTATTGTGGATATTAAATAAAATAGTTGTCAAAATATTATGCATATTGTTTGAGATGTAGTAGGCAAGGTCCATAGTGTTAGAAAATGAGACTTAGAAGACTAATGTACTGTTGGTTTGTCTTGCTTCTAATTCAGTAGATTGTCAAACATATAATTTAAGGGACTTCCCTGGTGGCACAGTGGTTAAGAATCCGCCTGCCAATGCAGGGGACACGGGTTCAAGCCCTGGTCCAGGAGGATCCCACATGCCGCAGAGCAACTAAGCCTGTGCGCCACAACTACTGAGCCTGAGCTCTAGAGCTCGTGCTCTGCAATAAAAGAAGCCACTGCAATGAGAAGCCCACGCACCTCAATGAAGAGTAGCCCCTGCTCGCTGCAACTAGAGAAAGCCCGCACACAGCAACAAAGACCCAGTGCAGCCATACATAAAATATATATATATACATATATGTAATTTAAAATTACAGAGACATTTAATATTTTATCTCTATGAAAATAAAATCGAAGAATCAAATGTCTCTAATAACTTTCCATAAGGTATCTTTCTTTACTTTTTCTGGGAAATAACCTAGATCCTGCTTTTAATCTAGGGGTCCTTACAATCTAAAATAGCAAAATAATTTTGTGGGGATATCACGATTAAAGAGAAATTAACAGGAAAAAGAAAATAAGGGATTTTATTTATAAAGTAAATTTAGGAGTAAATATGGTTAATTTTAGACCTGTTATAGAGATAGGATGAGTGTTTGTAAGCAAGAAACACTTCGACAGTGTATAAAGGAGAGAGGAGTTTCTTTTCCATCACTTAAGAAATATCAAGGTTCTTGCAACAGTTTTCTGATGACTAGAATCATAGTACGAAGCTGGGCTGAAACCAAAAACATATCCTACCCTGGGAATTAGACTTTATCTTTATCCCTCCTTTCCCTGATTGTTGCAATGAGGTGCTGAGTTCCAGCTTGCCATGTAAAGGAGGTTGGGAGGTGGGGGAAAGGAGAAAGAATTTATTTAAAAAGATGAGATATTTACAACCATATGAATGGACTTTGAGGGCGTTATGCTAAATGAAGTAATTCAGACAGAGAAAGACAAGTGCCATATAATGTCACTTATAAGTGGAAGCTTAAAAAAACAAAACTAAACTAAACAAAAACCAAACTCATAGAGAACAGATTGGTGCTTGCCAGGGTGGGAGGTGGGCCAAATGGGTGAAGGGGGTCAAAAGGTACAAACCAGTTATACAATAAATAAGCCTTGGAGATGTAATGTACAGCACGATGACTATAGTTAATAACACTGTATTGCATATTTGAACATTGTTGAGAGAGTAGATCTTAAAGTTCTCATCACAAAGAAAAAAGGTTTTATAGCTATGTAAGGTGCCAGGTGTTAACTAGACTTATTGTGGTGAAAATTTCACAATGTTTAGGAATTTTGAATCATTGTTTTGTACACCTGAAACTAATATAATGTTACATATCAATTATACCTTAATTAGCAAACAAAAACAAACCATTTCCTGATCAGCTATCTGATCACACCATCAGCCCACTTCCCCACACCCAGTTTTTCCTGGTCTTATTCATTCTTCTGCCTGACCTTTGAGATACTTGCAGTTGTCATGCATGGAGCATTCCTACTTGCAATAGGCCCCTCCCCTGTTATAATCATTCCCTTCCCCTGCAATAATCCTTTCAAGTAGTTTCTCACACACACACACACAAAGAGTCCTGTTGGGAATCTTGGGTCAGTATCCAAATAAGGTAGAAAAGCATTAAAACTGTCCATGCTGGCACTAATATCATTTGAAAAGATGCAAATTACCAGGTTGGTTCTGATCACTAGAAAACATTGAGTGCACATCTGTGTATGACACTATACAAAGAACACTAAACAGATATGTCTAGCTACACATGTATAATTCTAGGCTATTTTTATGAAGGCGTTCATAAATCCAGTAAGCCCACAGAGGTCTGCTTGTTCAGGTGTGCCTAGCGTATAAGGGGACTCAGGAAGTAAGTGACGATACCCTGTAAAGTTAGAAGGACCTCCAGGCATCCAGAGAGACGGCCAGTTAGGGATGCTGGTGCAAATCAAAAGAAATCTGGCAGAAACAACTGCTGGGAAAGGGGCTGCTGAGGCTCTTTGCTAATCCATGTTTGAGAGGGCAAATGACAAGTATCTCCTTCTCTACAGGGAGAGCAGATTCCAGGATGTTTAACATTCATTAGGCACCAGATACTGAACAGATCATGTAAGAGATGCATATTTATGCATATCATATCCATGCAAGCAAACTAGGTAATGTCTTAAAGAAGCTACATAATTTGAAACATGTTGAAGACAGTTTTTGAAAGAATGTTTGATTTGATAAATTCTAACCAAAAAAAGGAGTGTCTTTAAATGGCAGAGAGGTAGAGCAAAAAGATGTATTTTTCTCTGTGTTCCTATGTTTCTCCAGGGTCACAGAAGAGTTATCTTTTAAAGGGATGCATCATAGCTTTTTTTCTGTGACTTCTTAAACTAAGATGGTACAATTACCTCCAAGGAGTCTCAAAGTAGAGACTCAAGTACTAAGATAAATTGAGTTTCTATTGTTGTTTGTACTCAACTATGTAATGCCACTTACATTATGACCCTAGTGAAGACAGCACTATAGAAGTTGCCCTTGTCAAGACACCTGCTTGCATACTTATATTTCAAATAGATAAATTGCCTGACTGTTCTTGGATACATTTATTCCATGATGGAAGAAGAAAATCTTGAATCTTTTTTTTTATACAGACATATTTCTTTGCATTTTGAAAGGACTGCTTTTTCTTTGCGAATATGTCAGTTTTCTAAATATCTGTAAAACTACTTTTTCATTGCTGTCACTCATAATTATTTGCAGAGTCAAATAAATAGCCAGTTGGATACTGCTTCTTAGATCTAGGAAACAAAAGTTTCAAAGTCATTCTAGTTCTAAGATATTACCACTCTAATGGGCCTGATAATTCTTTTCTAAAATTGAAATCTGTTGAAAATTGTGGGGATCAGACCTGGTAGAGCTATAAAAGAGACAATAGACTCAATAGTTCTTTACGAGGTATAACTACCTTTGGCGCTTGCTTGATTGAAAGAAGCAGAGAGAAAATGACAGGATGACTACCACCTTTCTAGAATGGGCGAGAGGAGGGCAGTGCTCTCACCAAATGAGTTATGATACATAGGAGGAGAACGTGTGCATGTGTTTAGGCAGGTTGCCTTTGAGTTGCTACAGGACAACCTAGAGGAAGTGGATATTCAGTAGGAGGTAAAATATTCATGTCTGAAGTTCTAAAGAGAGACCAGGCTTAAGGTTGAGCAGTATATGTGGTTGTTAAGACCATAAGAATGGATAAAATTCCTTAGGGGTACAATGTGAAGCTATAGAAATTTTGTTTTCCTTATATTTATATTAACCTCTTCATAATCTGGTAAAACTATTGATCCTCTTCTCAGAGAACTGCATTCACAGGTAAAACTTCGCATATAATGTCGGGGTTCATGGGCTTCTGGAAGCTCCTCCTGGCATGCCCAGGGATCCAAGGGAAGAACACTTGTAAAGCTCCAGTTGCCTTAGAAATGGTGATTAAAATGGTACCAGCTCACAGGTTGTGTGGTAAATGCTCAGTATATGTTAGATAACAGTAATAACAAAATAAGTGTTTATTAGTTCAACTCTCCAAAAACCAACTTAAATTCTATCATTTTAATTTCTCTCTCCCCGTTCTCCTCTTTCTTTATTCTCATCATAATACACATATTCTACCCCTTAGGGAAAAACAAGCAAAGTAAAGCAAAATAAGTCTTTCTGTTCATACAGTCTATACCCTTTTGCCCTACATGCTGTCACTGGCTTTGTTTCTTATGTATTAGAATTGGGGACTTGTATTGTCTAGTATAGGATTTCCCACAGAATACTGGGGAAAGGCCATGGGCAAGTCATGCTTTTTGAAATCATGGATTTGAATCCAGGATTTACGATTCATGAATTATATGGCCTCAGCTTTCATATCTTAACCTCCAGAGCCCAGTTTTCTCAGCTATGAAGACGGTTAACAACTTCTATTTTGCAGAATAGCATCAAGATTATATAATGTAGATTTTGAGGAAATGTTAATCAGAGTGCTCTGTACAAAGCAGGACTTCCCCTAGATCCTGATCAAGGCCAGAAGCTGAGGGAAGTGTCCATAAGGAATGATTAAACATTATTGGGTTGCTAAACCATCCCAGGACTTTTAACTATATAAAGAAAAAAAAATATTTACCAGCTGTTTTCTCAGAGAACATCTTGCCTGTGGTTGGAAGGAAATACTTTGATGAGCTGCGTGGAGTGTGAGGTGAGATGCCTCTCATCCCCAAGGAGTATTTTGAGTAAAAACAGATGGTCATTAAACCGAGTCCCTGGGAGGGTGGGTTCAATTGAAAAGGGAGCTTTAATTTGTTCTGTAGGTTGTGCAGAACAGAGCCATGCCCCATCCCTGACTCTAACTTTCCCCACCCTGCCCCCATGTGGCTCACAGCCTCTCCTCTAAATAAAAGTTAAATAAATAGTTTTAAGATATTCAGTTAGTATTGTGCAAATTTGATGACCATCCTGGATCCCTAAGTATTTGTTCCCCTATCTTAGTGTGGCTAAAATGGGGGTTCATTGTGGGGTACCATTGGGTTCTTCTGAAATTGTACGGTTGATGTGAAGCCGTATTCTAGAGCTGAGGTTTGTTCTGATTTTATTTTGAATCTCAGCAGAATGTATACCATGTCCCTAGAAAAAGTCTGAGGAAGACTCCGGGGTCCTAACACAAGACAGGGACAGATTTGGGTGTGCTAAGGCAGTCCTGTTTGTGCACGGTTCTAGTTTTTATATTTCTGGGTAATTTTATTTATCTTTTTCCTGAGAAAAAAGTTTCAGAGTTTAAATTGTTTGAAAACCCACTTGAAAAATGTGTGAGGTTTACACTACTGCAGAACAAATAAAACCATTTTTCTCAATTTACCTCCTTGATTTCACATGTTTATATTTCAGTTTTAGAATATTATTGACAGTCTTTCCCTTCCAGGAAAATTCAGTTCCTTTCCCCCTACCCACACCCCCATGTCTCACCTATTTTAGTTTCCTCTTCAATAAATAAATAACAAAACCCCACCTCTACTTTATAGATTATGTGGCAAATGTATGAAATGTCATTGCTTGTATTTTTAAAACTTTTCTGATTTTTCATTAGCTTTTCTCTGTAGTTTACTGTTCCCTTTAAAGTAAGAGTACTAACATTTTACCAGTTAGGTTCATGTCCAATCTATCCTCCCACTCTTGTAATCTAACCCCATTTTATGTCTGACCCTTTTGGCTGTGATGGAGAGGGTGGGTAGGACTTACTATTCTCCGTGTGAAAGATGAGTGCCCCAGTGAAATGCAGAAGTGATAGACAGAAGCTTACATTTGAGGAGGACCAATGGATGTTAAGGAATAAGATATTTCTTGATTATTATTTTTTAAAGTGAAGGTGAATATGTTTCATTTTGGGAAAGAAGCATGGATAGGTTTCAAAACAGATTTATTACACTTACTATAGGTTCACTACAAAAGGTGACAGACCACTTAGTATAAAATGGAGCTTATATCTTTGTTGATCAGAACATCATCTCAGGAGAAATCTGTTCTGAAATGTGTAATATCAAGCTCTCTCACAAATCACTGTGAAGATGAGAGCTTCAAGGAAGATAAGACAAATTGTAATAAATTGTTTATAAATTTACTATACTTTTACCCTTCAAAGTACCTTGAATCAACTTTAGAACTTTTTTGGATCAGTGCCTAGGAAAAGATGTACCATGGGCCAACATGTTCTCTTTTAAATTAGGGAACATACATAATTTAGGGAAATAAATGTGAATTTTAGAAGCTCTGTTTAATGGTCATTGGTCACAAACTTCCTTTTTTATTAAAATTAGCTTGTAATAAAAAGAAAAGCCACTTCATAGGAGAGATTAATTGCCCTAATTGGATCTCCTTTTATTTTTTCATCCAAGTTATATGAGGAACTGAGTAAAAGGAAGAACGTTCTTGAATTTCCAAGGGTAAATAAATTTGGAAGTCTTGGTAAAAGGGATCATGGCAAACAGCGATGGTCTATAGTGGTGAGGAACTGTGATGTGGGAAAAATAAAGGACGAAGAGCAAAATGAAAAAGTACTGTTGTTTTTAACCAATTTATAAGAATTGGTAAAATTTTCTCAAGTGCCATACATACACACATATATTCACTGCACAACCGAACAATCCAGTGGCTTCCATTAAAACTGGAAGTTAGAACCGTAACTAATCTGCAATGTAAGCACATGAAATCAGAGAGGCTAATGGAGTCTATAGTCATCAACCACCCTCCTGCTTTGGATCGCAGTCCAGGGGGGCACGGTTTAAACATGTGAAATAAATGCAGAGATTACATAATGCAGCTTTAAATTGTGGTCTTTTTAAACAGACCACTGTTATTTAGTAAAATCCCGTGTGTGTGTGTGTGTGTGTGTGTGTGTGTGTGTGTGTGTGTGTGTGTGTGTGTCTGAGGGGCATATGGTTTGAAGAAGTATGATTTATGTGATCTGGGAAAATCCTTACAAATGAATTCCATCCCTCCTTATCAAGGAAATACCCTGATTGTGGCAGCTACTTGCTTAAGCTGTATTCTATTACTAGCCTCCGATCAGTATCTCTGTATTGCTTGTCTGACAGACTAGGGTAGTAAATAATAACAAGAATCCATTAACATAAGTGTTTATAGTTAAATCTTTGTTGGTCATCCAAGAGAGCTTTTGGTTCTGCTGTATGGAAATAATTGTTTCTATAATACACTTTCAATATGATCAGAGCCTTTATAAGACCTGCTGTACTGAATGTAGCCTTTTGTTCTGAGAGGAAATGTCTCACCTCACAGAACAGTCTGGCATGTCAAGAAAAGTTACTGAAAGAACCTAGTTCTTCATTTCTCATTCCTCTGAACTTTCTCTTATGAAACTTATCAATGCTATACATATTCAGGGAAATGTCTTAGTGAAAAGGAGTAGACATAAAGCTCCCTCAAAATCAGAGGTTATTAGACAAAAGCATGGGTCAAATAGAATTGAAGGACACTGCGTTGTAAGTATCAGAAAATAGCAAGCTTCAGGCTGTTGAAAGTTTCTTTTTGTCTTTTTAAAGTTACTGTATATACAAAATAAAACTAAATTACTCCTCTGTTCCTTGGTTTCAATAACAATAAAACAAAAGGGCATTTACTGGATTTGCCTTGTTTGCTACATTGTTTTTCAAGATGCAGAGTCTTCTAAAACACAGTATTCATAATTTTTCCAGAGTATTGGACACTATAGATTAGTCTCCAGAAAATTATTGTACTATGTTAGTTCCATAAAACACATTTCTTTAATAAGCACTAGTTTCAATACTATATAAGAAAGATTTATTTATTTATTTATGGCTGCGCTGGGTCTTCGTTGCTGCATGCAGGCTTTCTCTAGTTGCGGTGAGTGGGGGCTACTCTTCCTTGCGGTGTGTGGGCTTCTCATTGCAGTGGCTTCTCTTGTTGCAGAGCACGGGTTCTGGGCGTGTGGGCTTCAGTAGTTGTGGCACGTGGGCTCAATAGTTGTGGTGCACAGGCTTAGTTGCTCTGCGGCATGTGGGATCTTCCTGGACTAGGGCTCGAACCCATGTCCCCTGCATTGGCAGGTAAATTCATAACCACTGTGCCACCAGGGAAGCCCAATATGCTAGTTTTTAATATTATAAAATGATCAATTTTACATATATTTATATGCATACTTATATAAGTCTATAAATGTTCACTTTATAGTTTATGAATGAACATACTGTATTTTAGAATGTTCCTTGTAGTTTTATCTTTTTGAGTTTAGGATGTATTTTTTTCACAGATAAAATTTTGATGCAGTTTAACTCTCAAAAATTAGAACATCAAATCTTATTTAATCCAAAGTGCCTGTGAAAAGGAATATTAATAAGGCCCTGTGACCTACAGCTGCTTTATAAAAAATGCATTCCTAGTTACAACTTAGGATTCAGGAACTGTGTTTGTATATCCTCTTACTCCTGGTGGTGTCGACAGCTCAAAATTTGGGTGGGGTGGAAGTGGACAAACTCTGAAGATGAAGAAATTCCTGTGTGTCTGTTTGCCATCTTTCTATTTGCATCACCAAAAGCAAGTTGCTAGACAAGTTCCTCCTTAGTTTTCTATATCGGAATGGGCTGCCATTTGGAAGCAAACTGTACCACAATGTAGGAAATTTTAAGTTGATCAGTTCTAATTTCTTGCCATCCATCCACCATTTATTTATATAGTTTTCATTTTTTGAACTTTATATTGTTTGTGCTTAGATTGTGAATCTTTCAAAGAAATGCCAATTGTTCAATGTATGAAAAAACTTCATCTCTCCGAGTGATTTCAACTTTCTCCCAACTCTTACGGTTTTGGTTACAGGAAGGTCTCAGGTGAATTTGGCAACCTCTTCCATTTTGAAAGTTTAGAATGGGGGAAATGGATAGAAAGCTACCAAACAAAGAACCATTCTGAAATTGAAGTAAGTTCTAATGCAAGAATTATTCTTTCCAGCCTCCAGGATGAAGACAAATTGTAGTTAGGCATCGCAATGGAATAATTGCAAACATATTTTCTCTAAAACCATAAGAGGCTAAAATAGTTTTTCCAAAAAAAATTTGTTCATAAGGATAAGCTTTCAAATACATATGTGACCTATGTGAATGTATCTAATTGCTGCTTAATAGAACCTTACAGATTTGCTAAAAGTCTTTTAATGAATTTATTTTTAGACTTTTAAAGGTGAATTTTTCCTGAAATTTTTGCTTGAGAATTGTTTAAATGAACTAGTATTCAATGAAGCACAGCAGAATAAAGCCAATTGATATTTTAAATAAAGAAACTTGCTTTTATATTCATGAAGCTACTTATACTATGGATTATTTTCACTTTGTTGAAATTCTGGCTTCCTTGATTTTCCTAGTGCAACACAATACAGCATTTCCGTGGTTCTCCTGCTACCTCTCTGGTCTTCACTTTTGTTTGTTTTTGTTTTTGTTTGGTCTCTTTTGTTCTCACCTCTTTTGCTCCCCCAGCAAAAGAGGTCTTCTCTGTTTTCAATCTGTTTTCTGTCTTCTCTGTTTTCAATCTCTCCCTCTTCACCCCAACAGCTTCAATTACCACCTCTGCTGAGATGATATTGGAACCTACGTGTCTAGCCTCCTCTCTTCTGCATGTCTTCCTGTCTGCTTAAACTCTTCATTTAACTCTTCCAACAGTACCATAAATCTAACATGTTCAGTACAAACTCATGTCATTTTCTTTAAAAAAGCATCCCGGGCTTTTCCTCATGACTTTGCAGATTTACTAATAATAGTACCATTTCTTCAGTCATCCAGGCTCCTCAAGCATCTCAGATGTCTCTTATTTTCTTCTAGATCCTAAATCAGTCACCCAATTGCCACATCTACCCTCTTTCTTCCATTTCTTCTGCCCTCCCTTTGTTTTAGGAAGTCATTATTTCTCCCCTAGATATGTAACAAAATTTAATTGGAGCCTCTGCTTCCTGTCTGTCCCTACTCTGAAATCCATCCTACACACTCACAAATTAATCTTTCTAAAGTGACGTTTTAATTAATTCTCTACCCCAGTCCTGAAGAACTTACCATTTTCTGCCTATTAAGTACAATATTCTCATCCTGCCACTCAAGTCTGTTCAGATATGCTCCTACCACACCTGTATCCTCTGTAATGTGCACCTCAGCCAAACAGGAGTGGTTGGTATTCCTGGGACAAACTGTGATTTCCTGTTTTTGCCTTCATCAGTGCTGTTTCTTTCATGAAGAACATCCAACCCTGGCTCAACTTGTTAAGACGCCACTGAGTCTTCAAATGCTACAGTCATGCACCCTAACTAGGTGCCATTCCTTCTGTTTCTTTTATCTTCTTCCTCACATAGTATTGTTTGTCTGTTTCTAGTGGGTCCTACCTTATTCCACTTTGCACTTTAGCTGTTTGAAGAGGTGTTTATTTCAGTTTAACACATTTTTGGTTACTCATATGTGAAATAAAATGAAATCCATCTATTACAGTGGAAGGTCTCTGAGGGAAGAGACTGCCTTATTCATATTTGTCTTTGATGTAGCATATGGCAGGTGCCTAGGCAGTAGTAGATGTCTTAATTAATGCAGGTTTTACTGAGTGGTGAAAAAAAGACACCAGTAGTATTTAGTACATGCACATTTATACATACATTTGCTCAGCAGTTATTTGAGACATCGTAGAAAATATTCCAAGATTTTAGTCCTGAGGAATGTTGTCTTTCAGAATCTAGAAGTCAAGATGCTTCATTTTACATGTTTTTTTAGTAAAGTGGGAATAAGCCGATCTTACTATTTACGTCCAGGGGCAATTTATGCCTCTGTATGCAGACAGTTGTGAAAATACAAAAAGATTTTTGGGGTCTTTCTTTACATTTATCTTGCATTAGCTCACTTTGCCTCATTTTCTCATGTATAAATTAGGGAATAATATTACCAACTTCATGTGGTGTTTGTGAGAGTTACCCGAATTAAAGCATGTAAACCACTTAGAACAGTGTCTGGAATAGAGTAAGCACCTGATAGCATTTAGCTAATATTATTATCAGTCACAAGCAAGGCTGCTTCTTCCAGGAAGCAACCCCAGAGCGGTTGGAATGGACGCATCTGGAGGCCGGCACAGATTTTTCCCGCACGTATGTCTTTGTCTAAATCCTCCTTGGATCCTGCATATCTGGGTAATCGGAACTAAAGTGAACTGTGCCTGTTTCCCTTTTCCACCTAATATATCAATCAACACTTCTGAGTAAACTTTACAGGTGATGTTTAGATGGGGAATTCTCATACCTTTCTGTTTCATGGTGGGGTGAATCACATTCCCATGTCAATTGCTTGTTTAAGACTATACTATGTTAGTTTCATAAAAATGTAAGCTTCATGTGAAAAAGGGACTGAGTCTGATTTATCACTGTATCCGAGCCATGGCGCGCTGCCTGTGTATTGTAGGCACTCAAAAAACATTTCTTGAGTGGAGTCAAATGACTAAGACATGTTTTGTTTTGCTTTGTTTTGTTTTTTTTGACCTTTAGAAGATATCCTATAGATGAACTTTTTTCTTGAGAGCAATCAACCTACAGTTTTTATTACTAACATAAATTACCTCTTATTCTGTATTAATAGCTTCTTTGCAATATCCTAGTGAAACAATTCTATTTATTTTTCTTATATCTGAACCCTCAATATAAGAAATTGGGTGTAAAATCTTGTTAATATATAACAGTGTTAAAAATGTTCTGTCTCACCTACATGAAAATCATCTAATAAGATTAAATAACATTCAGCAGGTGCTTACTATGTGCCAGACACTGTTCTGAATGTTTTGAAAAATAAAATATGCATTTTCTTAAGTGTAATGTGATATCCTGGATTGAATCTCAGAATGGAAAAAAGACATCAGTGGAAAAACTGGTGAAATATGAATAATGTCTGGAATTTGGTTAATTGCAATGTACCAGTGTTGGTTTCTTAGGTTTTGACAAATATACGACAGGAATGTAAGAGGATAACATTAGCGGAAACTGGATGAGGGTTATACAGGAACTTTCTGTACACTCTGCAACTTTTCTTGTATATCTAAAATTATTCAAAAATAAAAAGTTTATTAAAAATATGTATTCACTTGTTTAACTCAAACAAGCCTATGATACAAGTATCATTGTTAACCCCATTTTACAAGTAAGAATCTGAAGTATAAGTTATTTCTCCAGGGTCAACAGCTGCTATCAGTGCCAAGACACTGGCATTATATAGAGGCATCTCACTCTAGATCGTACGCTCTTAGCCAGTACATGTTCCTTTATCTCTTGATTCAAATAATCAGGAAGTCATGTAGCAGATATAACCACAGTTCAGTTGATTCTGTGATCAACTATCTACAAACCAGAAACAGACTCACAGACATAGAGAGCAGACTTGCGGTTGCCAAGGGGGAGGGGGTGGGAGAGGGAAAGACTGG
Organism: Kogia breviceps; assembly: GCF_026419965.1. Classification (NCBI taxonomy): domain Eukaryota; kingdom Metazoa; phylum Chordata; class Mammalia; order Artiodactyla; family Physeteridae; genus Kogia; species Kogia breviceps. The sequence continues at coordinate 52,566,281 of NC_081322.1, forward strand.
GAGTTTGGGATTAGCAGATGTAAACTATTATATATGGAATGGATAAACAACAAGGTCCTACTGTAGCGCACAGGAAACTATGTTCAATGTCCTGTGACAAACCATAATGGAAAAGAATATTTTAAAAAAGAATGTCTATATGTGTATAACTGAGTCACTGCTGTACAGCAGAGATGGGCACAACATTGTAAATCAACTAAACTTCAATAAAAATTTTTTTTTTAAATTGGGTGCATTTCAGTTTGTTCTCATGGTCATGCCTGAAATTCATGAATCCCAGGCTGAGACGTTGCGTTCTGTGGTCTTATGAGGAGGGCCACTGTCCTAGTTCCCTGGACTAGTACATATTCCACTACCCTCCACGTAGGTCAAGTCTGTACAAGGATCATACTTTCATGCTTCCTCTGTCAAACTATTAATATAAAATACATAGTTGCTGCAAAGAACTGAAATAACATTCAGAGAAGGAAAACATATTAAAAAGCAAAAGCACTCAAGTAATGGCAAATAAAAAAATCACTAAGAAACTGTAAAGTCTATGGCCAGAACTTTACGCTTAGAGGTAGCTAACATGTTCCAAATAATCTTATTGTACACAGCGGTCAAAAACCTCTTTATTCTTTAATGGGTATTTCTAGCTGCTTTCTTACACTCTTGAAAACTCTGTGTCTTGCCTGCCCAGCTGCAACTATGACCACAGGCCACTTCTTTTTCTCATTATATTGCCTACCTATTTGTAACAATATCCTTTATTGTTTCCTTAACCGCAAACTGCACTGAGAGAGAAAGAAGCCCTTGGCCCTCTTATTTATTTCAGTATGACAGATGAAAACGTTTGTGGGAGGAGAGCTAACAGGAAGGGAAGGATTTTTTCCCTTCACTCTTTGATGCTACTATTTCAAAGCACACTTTGCATTTTTTTTTTTTTTTTTTTTGGTTTTGGTTTGTGTTTTAGTTTAGCCAATGAACATTTACATTATTTGCAATGTATTAGGGAAAATGAAATTATTTATGTTTAAAAAAATCTGTGTGGGAGTTCAAAATTTAATTTCTCTAAGAAAAGTATATTATTACACCATAGATTTAGACTATTGATTAAAACATTTGACACATTCCTACTGGACTCATTTTCCTTCTGGAAACACCTCTTGTTTTTCCCTAAAAGATGGTGAAAAAAAATACTTAAGTCCTATACCCTTTTATTTATTCCTAAAAAATATATTCCTGTTATATCATTGATTTATTCTCTTTTTGGGCAAATTGTTTAGCAATTCCCGAACCTGGATATTGGTAATTATATTTTCCTTTTGGTTCTATATGTCTAAGAAACACTTTTTAAAAACTGGACTAAAATTATAATAGCGATTCATTGGAAATCCACTTTCACTGGGTCTAATGTGTAAAGAAAATTCAAATAGTGGCAGACCCAATTTATCTTGAGCTTGGTGTGAAATTTACTGGTGCTGTAACACCATGGCCGCCAGGGGCCTTTCGTCGCGTTCTTTCCTTACTTCTCCTCCACTTTCCCTTCCCCCACCTCCCTTCTTCCATTTCTGTGCACACGCTCAGCAGGCTCGCTGAAGAACGGGGAAATGAGTTTTCCTTTGCTTTTACTCTCTCTGTATTTTTTTATTTTCTCTGACAACAGACGTTCTAAAGATACCTCATATAATCCAATATAGTTTAAAATTTTTGTTTCCTCCAGGATAACATTATTGGTTTACTCATTTTTTTTTTTTTTTTAAACACTGCTGGGCTGAAAGTTCACACAAATATAAGTGTCTTGAGTAAATACATCGTGTATTTTTTTTTCTTTGTCAGCATTTAGTGGACTATTTTGTTCACAGTGTGTCCTTAATGTACCATTTAATGCACATGTACATATGTTTTGCCTATAGGTGTCATCATATTCCATACCAGACTGAAAAACACACTGGAAATACGAGTCTACTTTTCCACAGACCTATTTAACTTACATTGTTCTATTTAAGGTGTGTGCCCACAACACCTTACCTTCCACCCTACACTTCTCAGCCCAACCTGTTTTTCACAGCCACGCATGAGTCCCACTTCTCCCATTAAATGTCACTGGTGCATCTCAGCTTTTGTCTTCTTTTCCTTTACTCCTTCCTTCTATTATCTGAATTTTGCGAGCTCTACTTTAATGCCAATCTTTGGCATGTAACATTTTCATTAATATATTAGTACCCTGTATAATATAGACACAAAAATCCTTATGTGCTTTTTCTACCAAACTAGATCTTGAGTTTCCATGGTGACCATGTCTTATATTTATTGGTGTTCTCTGTTCTCTAATAGTGGAAATGTCACTATACTATGGTTGATAATTATAAGCCTTCTGTTGACAGGAACAAACTAAGGAATTATATTCTACTTGTTTGCCTGTAAGTTAAATTAGGATAGTTTAAATGTCTCACACAACATAAACAATCTTGACTTAAATTTAAAATTGTTTTGTAAGGATTGATGGGAACCTTGAACAATGGATAGAAAATGGCTCTAGTGCCCCCAAGTAGTTGACCAACAGGAAAACAGGTTAACAGAAAGAATGAAGACTTTTACATCAAGTGCTTCCAGCGGGTATTAATGGTTATCTGAGTAGGGCTATGATGCCAGGGTGGTGTGTCAATCTGAGGCTGATAAGCAACCTTTGCTTGGCAAGATAAAGTGAGTCAACCAAATGCTGTTTGTGATTCTGGCATTATCTCTTGAAGGTGAAAAATGCTCAGTGTCTCAGGGTTAAATTAAAGATTCAACTATTGATAGATTAAGGTGAAGAAGTTTCAGATTTGGGTAGAACATGGTTTCACATTCCATACGCCATCCTCATTTAAGTGCAAATACCTAGACCAAATGATTGTGGATATCTGAGTCGTGACCAGAAAGTAAAGAAAGAAAGGGAATTATATATATGGCTTCAGAAACATTATCACCATCATAATAGGCCATTGTACTTGGTATTTATGCTTTTTCATACACTAGGAGCTGCATTAATATGGTCCAAGAAGGATGATCTCAAATTCAGATTAGAATACTCGAGCAATGAACAAGCAGATATTACATTCTGTAGCATAAGAGAGAGTTATATTTGCAACACTACGTTTTTTTTTTTTTTGGCCATGACGAGCAGCTTGTGGGATCTTAGTTCCCTGACCAGGGATTGAACCTGTGCCCGCTGCAATGGAAGCACAGAGTCCTAACTACTGCACTTCTGGGAAATTCTTTTTTTTTTTTTTCTTTTTTGGGCAACGCTGCTATTGAAGGTTAATAACTTGAGTGTGAATGACGCTGCACAGGAAACTTAATATATTTTCCAAACATTTCATTCTAAATTGTAGTTGTAGTCATCTGCTGAAGGCCAAGTAAATAGTTTTGTTACTACACTTGCCTTCAAATATCAGCAAATGTGATATAGCATAATTCCTTATGCCAGATAAACAATGCTCAAAATTTGGTTATGTATCTAGAGAACTTCAGAAATTACATGGATTGTACATCTTCAGAATTACCTTAGTATCTCACTGCCTTTGTTAAGGGGAAGAAAAGAAAAATGCTGCTTCTTGTACATTCATAGCTGACTGCCATTATCACAAATGGAAGATAATGAAAACAGACCAAATCATATGTCTGCATTCCATACTGTTTACCCTGTTATCAAATTGGCTGAAATGAGATACCTAGCTAGTTCGTGGACATTTCCTAGGCAGCCATCATTCTTTATTCTAAATTTTACCAAGGTCTTAGAATTCTTAAGATAAGCTGCAAAGAATCAAACGCAAGTCTAGGATAAAGAAAAAGAAAGCAACTTTTGATATTTTTACCCAAACCTGACACTGCATAGTGTTTTGAGGCACAGAAGTACAAATAACCATTCCACACATAGTTCTCTATGAGTGTGTGTGTGTAGTGGGTGGGGAGGGGGGGAGCTGGGCAGATAAGAAAGAAGGGGTGGGAGAGAGGAACAAACTGCTCAGTTTAGTTACACGTTATCCCATTTAAAGAGTAGTTTTTATATTTTGTGTCCATAAATCTTTACTTCAGTTTTTCAAATTACAAAGAATCATGGATTCTATTCTTTCTAATCTCATTTGACAAAAATTTTCTACTGAACTCTTTGCCTTTGTTAAAGGGATCATATAACTGAGACAGTCCTTGGCAAAAAGAAAATGCAAGATACATTTTATTTCCACACTTCTTGGCATCCTATGTCCTCTTCCAGTTGTTTCTTCATGTCAGACATTTTTCTTTTTTAGCTTTATACCACTATATTCTATCAATGTATATGTACAAATTAATTAATACCTATTGTGCAAAAGAGATAGTTACACTTTTGTTTAATAGGCCTGCAAATTCTTCTCTCACGTAGAATATTCCAAAACTATATACATAGCTTGCATGAAAATAAAATACATTATGTATCTCACAAGCTTATGATACCAACATTTTCATTCAAAATTGAGTTCCATACACCTCAATTATTTCTTTTTTTTAAATTGTGGTAAGAAAACTTAACATGAGATCTACCTTCTTAACAAATTTTTAATTGTACGTTACACCATTGTTAAGTACAGGTATTATGTTGTAGAGCAGATCACTGAAAATTATTCATCTTGTAAAACTGAAACTTTATATCTGTTGAACAGCAGCTCCACATTTTCCTCTCTCCCCAGCCCCTGGCAACCACCATGCAACTCTGCTTATATTTGATTAGCTACCTCATATAAATGGAATCATGCAGTATTTTTCCTTCTGTGACTGGCTTATTTCACTTAACACAATGTTCTTAAGGTTCTTCCATGCTGTCTCATATGGAAGGAGTCTCTTCTTTTCTTAAAGCTGTATAATATTCCATTGCATGAATATACCACATTTTCTTTATCCGTTCATCTGTCAGTGGACATTTAGGTTGTTTCCACCTCTTGGCTATTGTGAATAATGCTGCAATGAATATGGGAGTGCAAATATCTCTTTGGAAGACTGATTTCAATTCTTTTGAATAAATACCCAGAAGTGGGATTGCTGAATCATATAGCAGTTGTAGTTTTAATTTTTTTAGGAAGCTCCATATTGTTTTCCATAGCAGGTAAACTATTTTACATTCTCACCAAGAGTGTAACAGTGGTTCCAATTTCTCCATATCCTAGCAACTTTGTTATTTAAAAATTTTTTTTGATAATAGCCATCCTAACAGTTGTGAAGCTATATCTCATTGTGGTTTTGACTTTACATTTCCTTAACAATTCATAATATTGAGCATCTTTTCACATACCTGTTGGCTATTTGCACGTCTTCTTTGGAGAGATATGTATTCAGATCCTTTGCCCATTTTTAAACTGGGGTCATTTATTGTTGGTGGTGTTGGTATGTGGGTTGCTTTTTTTTTTTTTTTTTTGCTATGTATTAGTTTCTTATCTATTTTGACTATAAACCTCTTATCAGATATATGGTTTGAATATATTTTCTCCCATTCCTTAGATTGTCTCTTCACTCTATTGATTGTTTCCTTTGCTGTTTGAAAGGTTTTTAGTTTGATGTAGTCCTACTTGTCTCTTTTTAGTTTTGTTGCCTGTGCTTGTGATGTTATCACCAAGAAAAATATCAAGAAGATTTTACCCTATGTTTTCTTCTAGGAGTTTTAAGTTTCAGGTTTTATGCCTATGTCTTTAAAGCTTTTTGAGTTGATTTTTCTGTATGGTGTAAAATAAAGGTCCAATTTCATGATTTTGCATATGGATTTCCAGTTTCCCCATTGTATATTCTTGGTAATCTAGTTGAAGACTAGTTTATTGTATATGGATGGGTTTATTTCCAGTCTCCCTATTCTGTTCAATTGGACTCTGTCTTGATGCCAGTACAATACTGTTTTAATTACTTCAGCTTTGTGTTATATTTTAAAGTTAGGATGTGTGATGCCTCTAGTTTTGTTCTTCCTTCATAAGATTGTTTTGGTTATTTAAGTCCTTTGTGAATCCATAAGAATTTTATGATTGTTTTTTAAAATGCCATTGAAATTTTGATAGAGATTGCATTGAATGGGTAGGTTGCTTTGAGTAGTATGGACATGTTAATAATATTGTCTTCCAATCCATGAACACAGGATGTCTTTCCATTTATTTGGTCATCTTTAATTCTTTCATCAGGTTTTAAAGTTTTCAGTGTACAAGTATTTCACCTCCTTGATTAAGTTTATTCCTAGATATTTTATTCGTTTTGATGCTGTTATAATTGTAATTGGTTTCTTAATTTTCTTTCAGATAATTCATTTTTAGTATATAGAAACATAACTGATTTTTGCAAGCCAATTTTGTATCCTACACCTTTACTGAATTTGTTTTTTGCTTTAACAGTTTTTGTGGAATATTTAGGAGTTTCTACATATTAAAATCATATCATCTGCAAACAGAGATCATTTTACTTCTTCCTGTCTGATTTGGGAAACTTTTGTTTCTTTTTCTTGTCCAATTTCTCTGGCTAGAACTTCTAGTACTACTTTCAATAGAAGTAGAGAGAGTGAGTATCCCTACCTTGTTCCTGATGTTAGAGGAAACCCTTGGGCATATGTTTCAGTCTTATCTTTCCCTTTCCAGAGATATGCCAGGGACTGGGAATCTTGCCAGTTGTGTTGCACCTAGCTGGAGAAAGGGGCTCTGAAGGGTGAGTGCGTACTAATCCAAACCTTCCTCTGGCACCTAGTAGGTCTAGAGTATCCCTGGGACCATCAGCTCTCCAAGAAATGAGAGACAGAAACCAATCCTTTGGCAGCCCCTGGAAAAGTGGGAACATTGAATGCATGGTCCAAATCCTTTCTTTTTCAGAAACTTTGGATTTGGGTTTTTCTCACCTGTTCTCACTGCACTGAGACAGTGGGAGCAGCTATGTTGAGGGCTTGCACGCTAGTCTAAACTGCTGTTTTTGTTCTCAGTGGCTCCCAATCTGGAGTCTTTTTGTTAGTGCTCAGATTCAGGCAAGACAGAAATAAGTCCCTCAGGCAGCCCCCAGAAAAATCAGGATGTTGGCTATGTGCTCCAGTCTTTTTTTTCTTCCCCATAGAGAAGGTGAGAACTGGAGGTTTTGTCCCAATCACTGGTGCTGTTTTAGGGGAGAGATTATGGTGAGAGAGTATCACAGATTTTCCTACTGGCTTCAATGTGGTTGGCTTTGCATGTACCCTGGGTGCAGGTGCTTCTCAGCTCATTTCTGGATTTCTCACAAATGGAATTAATTCATGTATTACTGTTAAATCTGTGTGTCTGTGGACAGAAAGAGGGTACAGAACTTCCTATTTAACTGTCTTGCTGATATCATCTCCTTTTAATTATTTATCTTGTCTTTCCAGGTACTTGATCTAACAGTCATACATATATCTCATATGCTTTAAAATAGTTTAAAATACTGGGCTTAAAAGTACATCACGGGAAATCTCTGGCTGTCCAGTGGTTAGGCCTTGGCGCTTTCACTGCTGTGGCCTGGATTCAATCCCTGGTTGGGGAACTAAGATCCCACAAGCCGCATGGTGGCGTGGCCAAAAAAAAAGATACATCACAAAGTAACATATCACTTTTCAGAAACTTAGTATGAAATGGTTCAATCTTTTGTGTAATTTTATGCAGTTCTCCTTATGCAAAGCTCTATTCAAAGTGAATTTTCACCAAAGGTGTTCTTAGTTTCACTAAACTTGCTACTCAAGATGTGTGAGTTAATTGGAATTGGATGAGGAATTGCTAAATATTAAAACTTGGAAGAAGATTTTACAAATTTGCAATCTATTTTGAGAAAGGAAGCAAGGAAGGAAGGAGAAAGAAAGAAAAAAAGAGAAATTGAAGACTGTACAGTGTGTGTTACTTTCTGACTTGAGGTATAACAGTTAGAGGGTAGGTATGAGGTATAGACCTCATTAAAGACCATGCTGGTAAAACAGGTCCAGGTGTCCTAAGAAAACAATGAGTGCAACAGACACTGTGATGAAAATTAGATGATCTTGAAAACCTACAATCTCTGTTAAGTAAGGATGGCCAGAAAGGACTCTAACAACCTCTGGCTCTAGGCTAGGACACACTTGGTCATTCTTCCATCTAGATGATCAGATCAGAAATAGCATGTGACCATTTTAAGAACTAGAGCCTGAGAAGACAGAGAGTACACTGTACTGAAGTGGATATTAGGAATAAAGTCTAGGATTGATCAAACTCAGTCTTTCCACATGCTTGATTTATCTTATCAAATTGTCAGTTTCATTTGATTAAAAGATCTAAACTTCCCAAGCAAGAAGCTGCAGAGGGAGTAAAGACCCTCTCCCCTGCTTACTTGGTGGGCATATATTTAATAGTTTGGGGCTGAGGGATATTATTAGTTATTTATTATTCACAAAAATTACAAGGATCTAAGCTTGGTTCTATCAACATATAAGTTAGTTCATCTGTGGGTAAGGTAATCGTACTTCCTGAGAAGGTGGTCTTGGCCTCAAGTAATTAGAACTTACGTTGTTTTTCTTGACTACAAAAGCTTTGCACCTGTGCTTCCTTAAAGCATATTGGAAAAATGAAGACTCCAAAGAGAATTATTTTCTCTTTTCCATATTAGTCAATCCCACCTTACCAACCAGGGAAACTACAAATTATCATGGTTCTGAAGCTGGGAGACTGATGCAATTTCTTCCCCCGAATGCTTGATGTTCCACAACCATAAGTAGAAAGAAGGAAAAAAAGTCTTTCCTGCTGGGAGTATGGTAGAAATATTGGAATTCTTTCCAGAATAAGAAGGAATCCAAATCCACAGCAGCACATTGTTTGCATATTTTTCTAAGCTATATTTTCAGCCTTGTAAACTTTCATGCAGTGCCTCCTGCCAGAATATGACATACTCCACTGAGACTGAAACTAGCACCTGTGAGAAGCAAATCCATGACCATTAAAATATTCAGTCCCTGGGTGGGACAAAAAAAAAGAAAAAAAGAAAAAAGAAACAACCCTTGTTCATTGAGGTTGTGCCAGGAAAGGGCCACAGTTTAGCTGGCAGTGCAGCCATGGCCAGAAAGCAGTTTATCGGGCACTTGGAATTCACAGCATTGCTTCGATTCTTAAACACAGCTACGCTGGACTAAATTATAAGATGTGGCTCTGTTTGATTGGTGTATCTCATGTACATGGTATTATGCTTACTTCGATTATTGCACATGTTGTCCTAATATTGCAATCTCCACTTGGCTTGTCTGTTTACCCTCTATAAGTGAGTGAAGTGTGGCCAGGTTTAAGAAAAGTTAGTCAATACTATTTGTCCCCACTTTTGGTAGAAACATGGTGCATTTGCATGAGTGATGCAACTAACACTTGGCTTCACCGTGTAGACACCCCTCGGGAATGGAAGGGACTGGGAAACAAAGGAGGAAGCTTGTCCCACCCAAGGGCATGGCAGTCACTCTGCTCTACTTGAGTGTTGTCACACAGGATCTGGGTCCTGGAGGTAACAAATCTTCCACATTCTTAAGAGAAGGTGTATATGTAATAACTTAATTTTTTTTTTTTTTTTTTTTTTTTTTTGCGGTACGCGGGCCTCTCACTGTTGTGGCCTCTCCCGTTGCGGAGCACAGGCTCCGGACGCGCAGGCTCAGCGGCCATGGCTCACGGGCCCAGCCGCTCCGCGGCATGTGGGATCTTCCCGGACCGGGGCACGAACCCGTGTCCCCTGCATCGGCAGGCGGGCTCTCAACCACTGCGCCACCAGGGAAGCCCGAAATAACTTAATTTTTAAGTGTATGTGTCAGTGCAGTCGGTATGCTATTCAAGGGCAGAAAATGTATGTTTTATCTTTCAATTCCAAGTAGTGCCTTTACGTAGTAGATCAGTATGTTTCCCCCCTTTCATATTATTTTAGTAAATTAAAGTGAAGACCTGTGTATTTTATAGACATGCATGTGATATATAAAATAGGTGGCCACATGGTAGTACTTTGCTTATATGTTTCCTGTCAGTGAAGGACTTTTGTATTAAATAGGATAAAATAGGTATTGGAAAGAGAAAACTGAAGTATAATATGGATGAGAAATTTACAGAAACATTTGATCCCACAGTTTCAAATTTTCCCACATGGATTCATCATATCCCAGAGTATGGAGTAACCATTAAAAAATCATCAAACAAATTAGGAAATATTTTAATAAGTAAATGAAATAAATACATCTAGGATGCTGGATATAATTAGACAAGCCACAAAAGTGGTTACTAAATGGTTCCAAGGATGTGGGCCAGCTTGAAGGAGTTTTTATTGATTTGTGGATAGATGAAAAAATATAGACAATTACAGTGTATGGAGTTTATATATATTTTTTGTGTCTGGGTGTATATGTACACATAAATGTCAACTATTTTTTTAAAGGACTAATTTTTTTGAGATTTCTGTCCTTTCTACTTTTTGAATATTAAAATTATGATATTGTGGTAATAGTATATGTGAATGTTTGTCTATTTGCTTGACTATCTCTTTTGTCAAAATAAAAGACCATTAACTCTAGTCAGTCCCCAAAATTTTATTTAACTTTTTCTTGACCCAAGAAATCCAAAACGCTGGGAGCCACTGTACTGGAGCTCACTAGGGTTCCTAATGCTCATTTTTATTCCACATGCTTATTGAGATTGTGTTATAGTTAAGATGACACCAGGCTGGTAGATGGATAAAGATTCAAATTATATGGGATGACAGAATGAGAATCTACAAAAGTCTTGACAGTTGGAAAGTGGGCTACACTTTACAGGATGAATTTTTCACATGAACAAATGCTGCATAATTTGTTGAGTAATTGAGGACCCTAAGCCAACTACATGGTTATGCAATGGGGGTCGAGCCAGACCAGTGTGAGATCTAGGAACCATTAGTAGGACTGCTAGAAAATTGTCCTGTTCAGCTCTGCCTTTGTTCACATATACATGGATGTTGTGTAGGAATCTAGATGTCACTTTCAGGAAGGATGCTTTTGAGCAAAGTAGCGCTCATTCTGTGGAACTGGAGCAGGGAGGCAAAGATTCTGATCTGCACCAGATGAAGAATAAAATCCATGATGTTTGGCCTGAAGAAGTGGTTCAGGAGGATTACTATCAACATCAAATACTTGCAGTGTTCGTGACATGAAGAGTAGAATTAGAACAATGGGCGTAGACCATGGGAGACAAACTACAGTTTGATGTAAAGAAGTGTTTTGTTAGACCAGTAGTGTAGAAAAAGGGCAGCTCGGGCAGTGGACACCCATGCTAACACTGGACAATGATGAGGTCTTTGCCAGTCGTGGGACTAGATATTTTAACCCACAGTTTACCCCGGAAGCCATGTGTTAGCATTCCCATTTTATCCGTGCTACGGATGAACGTGCTGGTTGGTGTCTGAGTTGTGTGGAGAACTGGAATTGATGACCTTTGCCTCTACTGCCTGTGGGATGTGTAGCTAGTCACCTCACACCTGGGAACATCAGTGTCTCAGCTGTAAAGTGAGAGTGTAGAGCTCAGCCACCTTGTTTTTGTTTTCTATTGTTGCTATAACACATCACCACGTACTTAGTGGCTTAAAACAACATACATTTATTATCTTACAGTTCTGGGGGTCAGAAGTCTGAAATGAGCCTCAGTGGACTAAAATCAAGATGTCAGCAGGGCTGGATTCCTTCTGGAGGCTCTAAGGAAGAATCCCTTTTCTTGCCTTTTCCAGTTTTTAGAGGCCACCCACATTCCTTGGCTCTTGACTCCTTACCAGCTTCCAGGCCAGTAATGTTGAGTCAAATCTTTTTCACATTGCATCACTCTGACACTCACTCTTCTGCCTCTTTTTCCCATTTAAGGACTATTGTGGTTACATTGGACATACCTGGATAATCTTTACAATTTTGGTTTTTTTAAGGTCAGGTGATTATCACATTCATTACATCTGCAACATTTTTTCCTCTTTGCCAGTAACATAACATATTTATGAATTCTGGGAATTAAGACATGGACATTTTCTGGGGGGTATTGTTCTGTCTACCACATCCTTTAAAGTCATCTTCAGTTTTATTGGCCCACAGATCTAGGAGATAATGTCATCTTAATCCTGATTTGTTACAAAGGAATGAGACAATTCTCAGGGAGGTAAGTGGGCCTGAAGTTTGTCAGTACTCATGGCATCCTCTTAGTGTCCCACAGAAATTCCACTTTTCTCTGAACCACTAAATGTATATGATACCGAATATTCTTTCCAACCAGTCCTCAGCCAAAGACTATCACCTGAATAGTTTGATTTCTGAAACCATTGAAAGAACAGTCAGTTTTCTAGATGACTGGATCCCATTGGTTACTAGTTTTTGGAATGGAAGTTCACAGAGCTTGGGCAGGGATGATTCAGGATGCTTGAGTGGTTTCCCACAGGGTAGCCCCTGTTACGTGGCAGTCTATGTTTAGCCTTACCAAGCCTAGATGACAGCCTTCCTTAAAGATGAAATGGAGTTCTACAATTGCTCCCTTGCCTCTAACTTTGCTGTGCTAAACAGAGCAGTAATGTTAGAGGAAATGAGGTTTACTCAATTTCCCTTTCCTCTGACTCTCAGTGACCAAAAGCACACTTTAGAAGCATTCCATATGTTGCTCAAAACAGGGCACAACTCTGACTAAACAGCTAGAGAAAACCCTGGTTTACAACCTGTCATAAATCTTTTTTTTTTTTTTTTTTTTCTTTTTGCGGGCCTCTCACTGTTGTGGCCTCTGCCGTTGCGGAGCACAGGCTCCGGACGCACAGGCTCAGCGGCCATGGGTCACGGGCCCAGCCGCTCCGCGGCACGTGGGATCCCCCCCTGACCGGGGCACGAACCCGCGTCCCTTGCATCGGCAGGAGGACCCCCAACCACTGCGCCACCAGGGAAGCCCCGTCATAAATCTTAATTCCAAACAAGCTCATCAATGTGTTCTTTTAAAAAAATTTTACTTGAGTATTTATGATCTTGACTTTCAAAGTTCACAGTGTTTCGTGAGCCCTGTTAAGAATAGAGGAGTGTGTAGCACAACAGACTCTCTTCCCAACAAAAAGCGATTTAAATGGGAAAAATATATTGAAACAATTATTTAATGAATCTGGAAATTGCTGTAAGGTCATACAGAAATGGAGAAACATTCATTCAAGAAAATCTACTAAATCTCGGAAAGAACAGTGAGAGCCTGTGACATTTGGGCCACAACCCACTTCCTTCCTCTCCCTCTCCCACAGTCTCCTTCTCATGAAAACTATTCCAAGAGTTCTAATTCTGGTGAGTGCCGTAAAGAAGGCAGGGGTCCGTCTTCCCTAAGGTTCCAGTCTAAGGCTACATTTTCAACCTGTGAGGAGCAGGCTGCCAGCTTTTCTCATTTTCCCTCTGTCCCATGCTGCAGAAACTTTATTCCAGGCAAGAAAGAGTAGCTGAGAAGACCAGTTCTCTCTTCCTTCATAAACCCCACTCATAAAATAGAAACTACCCAGGTATGGCAGGCTGATCAAAAGGCAGTGACCCAATCGTTTCTGCCCAGCTCATTTTATGGGTCAGAGATTTCACCCTGGGAGCTGGGAGACTAAGGAGCACTGCTCCATGCTCCCAGTGATTGCCCAGAACATACCTGTCAGCAGAGGTGTCTCTCTGTGAAAAGCAGGCCACTGTCTCTGTCTTCAGCTCCTGTGCAGTGCCATAGAAGTTCTGCTCTAGGGAGATGCAGGCCTTAAAGACAAAGAGCTTTATAGCTCTCCCTGAGGAAAAAGACTTTGTGTGGAACAGAGCGTGGAGAATTCCATGCCAAAGGACATTGTTGAAAAGAACAGAGCTTTTGGTGAAAGTAATTAAAAGGACTCTCAAAACTCCTTGATACAAATAGAAATAAGCAAAAGGATAAAGCATGCAGAAGTTTCATAGGGAGAACCAAGAAAAGAGACCCCCAAGAAGAGCTCTCCTGGGATCACAGTCAACCCTGCTGGTAACGAGTGCTGTGTGCAAGCTCTGTGCATCACTCACTCAGGAGCAATCAGAGCAGGGAGTGGGGCTAACTTGAAAATGTTCCCCAAGCAGCATAGAGATCAATCAACAAAGGACAGAAGTCTCACGGGCTCTAGGACCTTAAGCACAACCTCTGACCAACCACTAATTGTATATTAAGCTACGCTTTCTGACTAAGGCAACTCCTGGGATGCCAGGCTTAAAAATAAAATCACATGCACCCTTAGTAGGGTGGAAGACTGTATGCACGTTCGAGACTTTACCTTTTCAGAAGTTATCAGAAAGGCAAAATAGAAGCTACTAAGTCCTGGTTGAGCATGGGGCAAAAACATGAACTCCTTGAATTGTCGTAACAGCCTCCAAGCCACATGTACAGGCAAGGGTGAAGTGCAAAAATCTAACTGGCCAAAGAAGGCTTAAGTGCAATCTTCAAACAATAAGAGGCTTATGAGTCCCTGCAGCAACCCTTAGGTAGACAGGCTACAAGATAAAAACAAGAATATCTGACAGGGACATCAGAGGCTGCACACTGAGGGAAAGTAGATGTCATAGAGTCAGATCAGTCAATTCATTAAATAAATAAATAAATGACTAAACAAACAGTGGCTACATTAACCCATGAGGGAGGGTGTTAGTATCCAGAAATTGCTACAGCACATTTAAAGTTTCTAATTTTCAGTCAAAAATCATGAGATATGCAAAGAGATAGGAAAAGATGATCCATATGTAAGAAAAAAAAAATCAGCCAACTGAAACTGGTTTTTAAGGAGTCCAGATGTGGAACTTAGCAGGCAAAGACTTCAAAGCCACCATAATAAGTGTATGCAAAGACCAAAAGGAAACTATGTACACATAAATAATTAAAGGAAGGTGTGAGGACAATGTTTCATCAAATAGAAAATATCAATAGAGAAATGTATTTTATTTTATTTATTTATTTTTTTAAGATGCTATGACTGATTTGCTTGTATTGTTTTGTTTTTTTTCACACACACACACACACACACACACACACTGTATTTTATTTTTATAAGAGATAAATAAACTGACACCAAGCATTGTAAATGGATGACCACAACAAAAGCAACAATGATTGCAATTAACCAAACACGAAACACACTCATACTATGTCATAATATTGACATTCAGTCCAGTAATCCTCCAATGTAATAGCTCCTTTACTTTGCAATAAAAATTGATTTGTATATTTTTTGCCTCTGAGTCCTTGTGGGATTTCTTTTTTTATTCAAACAGAAAGTCACAAAAATTATAATCATCCTCATCAGTTCACTCAGTCCCATGTAATTAATTTTTTTATCTTGATCTTTTGTTAGCACTTTTATGAATTCATCAGTTTTCCATTAGAGTTCTGAAAATGCTTATTCATTCAGTTCAGCAGTATAGTCAGTTACCAGAAACCTGTACTTGTCAGAGTCTTTTCCATGAATTCCTTGAAGATGAAACCCTTTTATAGGAACATTTTTGCAAAAAGCATCAGAATACACCCTGTAAAGTATTTTTAAAAGCCAAATGCAAATTCTGGAGTTGAAAAATAAAATGGCCAAAATAAATATTTTCTAGAGGGGCTCAACAATAGATTTGAGCTGACAAAAGAAAGAATTGGCAAATTTGAAGATAAATCAGTAGAGATTATGGAATATGAATGTGAAGAGAAAAAGAATGAAGGAAAATGAACAGATCCTTGAGAAATGTTGAATACCATTAAGTGTACCAACATATGAATAATGGGAGTACCAGAGGGAGGAAAAAGAAAGGGGCAGAAATAATACATGTTGTAATGAAATAAAGCAATAATGGCTGAGAACTTCTCAAATTTGATGGAAAACATTAATCTACACATCCAAGAACTTCAAATAGAATAAGTGCAAAATATCCATATGTATACAAATCACACACAAAATGCTGAAAGACAAAGAGAATCTTGAAAGCAGCAAGAGAAAAAACAACTCCTCAAGTGTAAGAAAACCCTGATAAGATTAATAGTTGACTACACATCAGAAACAATGGATGAGAGAATTCAGTGGGATGATGGGTTAGAAATGCTGTAAGTGAAAAACAGCCAACAAAGAATCTTATAAATAGCAAAACTATCTTTATAAAATGAAAGTGAAATTAAAACATTCCCAGATAACAAAAGCTGAAAAAATTCACTCTTGTACAGCTAGTGGATCTCCCATTCAAGAAATACTAAAAGAAGTTTTTTAGGCTGAAAACGAGTAACAATGGACATTAAATCTAAGCCATACATACAAAAAAGAGTTCCAGTAAAGGCAATTAAGCAGGTTGTGTAAAAGAACATATAATTACAGATTTCCCTTTTTCTTCTTTTATCTGATTTAAGGAGAAGTTTTGGAAAACACATTATTTCATTATAGTTTTGTACGTACAGACATGTAATATATTTAACAATATCAGCACAAAGCAGGCAGGTGGAAGAAAAGTTGTGCTGGAGCAAGAAAAAGACACCAAATGGTAAGTAAAATCCACAAAAAGAAATGACAAGAATCATAAATGGTAAATAAGAAGGTTAATATAAGAAACTCTATAAATGTGTACTTATTCGACTTTCTTCTCTCAGCTTCTTTAAGGCATAAGATTACATAAAATAATAATTATAACAATGTATTGATGAGTTTGTAACATATGATGACCTAATATGTATAACAATAAAAGCACAATAAAAGGGGTAGGGAATGGAGTTATATAGGAGTAAAGTTTCTTTATTTTGCTAGATTTGACTTAGTATAAATCTGAAGGAGATTTTATAGGTTAATATGTATATTAAAAACTTTAAATCAAACACAAAATAAATATTTAAAATACACAATTAAAATTATTAAAGGAATACAAGTGTTACACTAGAAAATATTCACTTATTACAAAAGACAGTAAAGGAGTAATAGAGGAAAACGAAAGACATGAGACATTGAGAGAACAAAAACCAAAATGGCAGGTGTAAATTCAACCATATCAATAATAATGTTAAAATGTGATGGGTTTGTGCTGGAACAACTGGAGATCCACATGCAAAAAAAAGAAAAAAGAAAGAAAGAATCTAGGCATGGACATAGACCTAACACCCTTCACAAAATTAACTCAAAATGAATCTCAGACCTAAATGTAAAACACAAAATTATAAAACTCCTACATAAAGAGATAACATAGGAAAAAAACCTTAAATGACCTTGGGTAGAGCAATGACTTTTTAGATATATATCACCAATAGCACAATCTATGGAAGTAATAACTGATAAGCTGAACTTCCTTAAAATTAAAAATTTTTGCTCTGTGAGTGTGAAGGAAATTAAAACTCGTTATTATTAAAGTGATCTGTGAAAACATTGTTACTGGAAATTGAGTGGACTTGAGGCCTTTCTCCTAGAAAACAAGAACTTGATTATCAGGCCTATATTAGGTTCTGAACCTTAATGCCATGTATTTGTACTTATGAAAAATTGTTTCAATGAAAAGTATATTTGTAGTAAGAACTTCTGGTTTATTTGGGAGTTCTTCCATTTGAAAAATGTGATATTTGCATGGAACTGTTTGAATCTTTTTGTTTTCTCAATTTATCCTCCACTGGATAAGATTGAAGCTAGAATTTTCCCTTCTGATAAAGGAATGAAAAATGAACATGTTATTTGTAGATTGATGTTTAGTACTAGAGCAAAAGTTGAAATATTAGAATACATTATAAGCCTAATCCTTGGTAGTCTTATAAAAATATATCTATTTTAACTATCTTCTGAACCTATAATCACATTGGTTTTCAAGGTATTTATATTTTTTTCCTCTTTTCAGAGCTGCTTCTATGGGGCTGCCTTCTTCTTTTTTTTTAAGATAAATTGAAGTGTCATTCACAAAAGGCTGCATTTTTTGTTAAGATTTCTTACAACTATGGCTGGGTGTTGTACTCTGGTCTCCCCAAATGGGCCATTTTATCTTTATCATGACTTTAGAGTTCCTCTAGAGTCACTTCTAAAGTCATGTGGTCTTTAACTTTGCAGACTATTTTGCATCTGAGTGCTAATTCAGATTTAAGTTTGAGTCTTCACATATCACTCCATGAATGTTGACAATGGAAGGAATACCTTTCCTGTAGTTTCAGTTCTAGACTGAAAGCGTGGGGGAAGAAATTTCATTTTCTTTTTTTCACAAGTCAGAAAAACAGCTACTGTGCAGTTTCCTTGTTGACCTCACCAATGTACTGGACTGGTAGCGTTAATTCAGATTCAAGAAATTATCTGAATCTTGGTTTGAGTAAACTTGTTATCTACATGCAATATTAACTAGATGGGATAGCTTTTATATTTTCACACGTACACATAGGCTCTCCCCACCCTCATCAACATCCATTAGTTATCGAACTTTGTGAACTGGCATTGAAATGTTACAAGAATGTTTTGTTGCACAAATTTTATAAACTTTTACAGTGCAATACATGTTATTTTTCAGAGACAAATCAAAGTTTAATTTCTCAAGGTTCATGCTGTTTGCTTTAGCAGCATTTGATGGTGGATCTTTTATATACATTTGTAATAGATGAAAAATAAACCAGATTGCAAATGCTTTTTCTTTCTTTTTTAAAGCAAACCATGTACAAAGTTTTTTTGGTCTGAATAATGTAGGATAAGTTAAATTGCATTCTATTAACTAATTTAACTAATATGAGTGTATTTCTGTAAGTATAGTTATGTTGAAATAAAGTTTTAAAAAACAAAAAAAAATAAATTTTTTTGCTCTGTGAAAAATAATGTCAAGAGAATGAGAAGACAAACCACAGACTGGGTGAAAATATTTGCAAGATACATCTGATAAAGGACTGTTATCTAAAACGTATATAAAGAACCCTTAAAACTCAACAGTCAGAAAACAAAATGATAAAAAATGGGTCAAATACCTTAACAGACATCTCACCAGAGAAAATATACAGATGACAAATAAGAATATGAAAAGATGCTCCAAGTCATATGTCATCAAGGAAATGCTGATTAAAACAATAATTAAATACCACCACATACCACTTAGAATGGCCAAAATCTGAGACAATGACAATACCAAATGCTGACAAGGATGTGGAGCAACAAGAACTCTAATACATTGCTGGTAGGGATGCAAAATAGTGTGCCTATTTTGGAAGACAGTTTGGTAATTTCTCACAAAACGAAATGTATTCTTACCATACTATCCAGGAATCCCGCTCCTTTATATTCATTCAAAAGGGTTACAAACTTACATCCACACAAAAACCAGCACATGAATGACTACAGCAGCTTTATTCATAATTGCCCAAACTTGGAAACAACCAAGATTCTTCAGCATGTGAGTGGATAAACTGTGGTACATCCATACAGTGGAATATTATTCACTGCTAAAAAGAAAGGAGCTATCAAGCCATGAAAAGACATGGAAGAACTTTTTGCATATTACTTAGTGAGAAAAGCCAATTAGAAAAGACTACATACTGTATGATAACAGCTGTATGACAACTGTATGATACCAAAAGGTAAAACTATGAAGACAATAAAAGATAGGGGTTGTCAGGAGTTTGTGATGGGGTCAGAGAGGGGATGAATAGGTGGAGCACAGAAGATTTTTAGTGCAGTGAAAATCATGGAAACGTGACATTACACATTTATTCAAACTCATGGAATGTACAACACCAAGAGTGAACCCTAATGTAAACTATGGACTTTGGGTGATTATTATGTGTCAATGTAGGTTCACAGTTATAAAAAATGTACCCCTCTAGTGTGGGATGCTGATAGTGGGGAGAGGCTATGCCTCTGTGGGAACAGGATATATATGGCAAGTCTCTGTACCATTGCCTAAATTTTGCTGAAAGCCTAAGTCTGCTCTAAAAAAATAAAGATTTGAAAAAAAATGAATGAATTAAAAACCCAATCAAAAGGCAGAAATTAGAGATTGGATGACAAGACATGATCCAAACATATGCTGTCTACAGGAGACATATTTTAGATTCAAAGATACATATAGATTGAAAAGAAAAGAATAGAAAAATATATACCATACAAACAGTAACCATAAGGGAGCTGGGGTGGCTATATTAATATCAGACAAAATAAACTTTAAAGCAAAAAAAGGAGGAAGAGTGATATTTCATAATGATAAAAGGTTAAGTCCATGGTTAAGTCCATAAGGAAGATGCAACAATTATAAACATGTATGCAACTAAAACCAGAGTCTCAAAAATACATGAAGAAAAGCTGATAAAACTGAAGGAAGTAATAGACAATTCAAAAATAATAGTTGGAGACCTCCATACCTCACTTTCTATGATAGATAAAACAATAAAGCAAAAGAATGCAAGGTTGGTTTAACATACAGAAATCAATCAATATGATACATGATATTAATAGAATTAAGGGTATTCCTCCATGGAATCTAGAACCCAGAATTTAATGAGAATAAATATTTACATGACCAAGTTTTCAAAATGAAGTGTTCTGCTCAAGTTATAATGGTACAAAGTTTTTCCCTCCTCCGTGATTCTCATCCATCAATATTTAAAATTAAAATAAATATTTAAGGATTCATTTTCCTTCAGAATGGTGCTCCACCACTTATCAAATATCCTTTCCTTCTCCTCATAAGTATTTTCTAAATTCACAAGTGGATGAGAAAATTTGGCTTAGAAATACAAGCCCTACAGTTTCCTGAAATTCCCAGCATACTTTTTGTTGTAGAGGTGGAGTATTTCTTGTTGTAGTGCTGCATGCAGATTAAAAGTAAGAAAGGGCCTTACGTTTTGTTTTCCATGGGCCTCACAGAATCTGGCCTCTTAGCCATACAGATTTCAAAATCTGATAGGCAGCTTATGCCATAGCAGTTATTCAGTAATACCTTGGGTTTTTTTAAATTGATTGTCAAGGGTTGATTAGGCCCTGTGAACACCTATGTCAGTCAGCCTTTCCAGCGATTGACTTATTCCAGGGAATGAATTTACTAAGCTACACTAAAAAAAATTGTTTTTTTTCTATTAGGGTATCTACCTCAGAAATGGAGATTTAACTGAACCTAAAAATTATACTAATGTATTAAATATACTAATGGGGCTGTACTGAAAAGTACAGAGAATCGGAAAAGACACACCTGCCTAAAGAAACAAATCTGCTAGAGCCTTATCTTGGCTGGTAGGAACTTTCTCCTTAGGTGAGTACAAAGCAGTACTCTATTTTGCAAACTATCTCCTTTTCTTCGGATTCAATATTTGTTTTTGGTTGGTATATTAAATGAGCCTGCAGTTTACTCTAATCGTTACTT
The DNA here is from genome assembly GCF_026419965.1 of Kogia breviceps. Classification (NCBI taxonomy): domain Eukaryota; kingdom Metazoa; phylum Chordata; class Mammalia; order Artiodactyla; family Physeteridae; genus Kogia; species Kogia breviceps. The sequence goes on from NC_081322.1 coordinate 52,587,576, forward strand.
TGTATTAATATGATGAAGCTATTAATAGTCTCTGTTAGGGATAATGTTTTAGACTTTTCCTCAACTAACGAGCCTAGGAGAGACTGTTGTAAACACCTGGTGTTTTTGTCACTCAGCATTATTTCATGCCCCCTCTTTTGTTTTTGTTTTTATTTGAAGGAGAGATGAGTAAAATAGACTACAACGTTCCTCTGGGGAATTATTCTTTTCTAGTCTCTTGATAGGTGATGGTGGTGAGATTGACTCCACTCCATTCTCTATTTTGGGAGTAGAATTTGGTTAAGCCACTGATTTATCCCAACCTTCAGCCACAGTGATTGACACAGTGATTGGACTATTATCCAACTAGAGGTTATAAGATGCCAGAGAACATTTGCTGAGATTGGTGGGAGGAAAATGGCTTTTTCTTCCCCTGGTGGAGCATGGTGTGAAGAATTAAAGCCAACACCTGCTGAAGCCCTGCTCCCTACCCTAAGGGGAGAACCTAAAACTGCCAAAGAGACCAATTTTAAAGCTTTGGGATAATGTTATTATTGTAGAGTACAGAACAGAGAGATGGAGAAGAAATGGCCTTTGGTCATACCATTTGAGTCATTGGATCAAACCTCATCTGAAATCAAATATAGTATATATATGTGGACTGTTAAATTATTAATGAATAGATTTAATTTATGTGTAAGTATGTTTAATTTAGATTCTCTGTCACTTGCTGATGACACAGCTGAAGAAATGTTACTCAACTGATAAAGAAATGAAAGCTCATTCATCAATTTTTTTTCTTTATTAATACACATAATATAATATTTAACCATCAGGAAAACTTATCACTTACAAAGTTAGGTGTGTGTGTTTTCAATCAGTGGTATGATTCCTGTGATTGGGAAGCACAAACAGGTGAAGAGTCTCACATGGGTGGGAGGTGATCCTTGTAACAAACAGATGCTTGGTTCCAATCTTTAGACCACAGAGAAAATACTGCTTTGGAGTCCGGTGTTTTTTAATGCTGCACTTAACTCTTTGTTTTACACTATGAATTTCTTGGATACTGTGCAAGCCTATTTTAGAGGCTTAAGTTATGGTGCTCACAAACTCCCTCAGTGTCCTTAAAAGGACAAGAAATATTGGCATACTGCTTCTCTTTGTTTGCATTTGGACACTCCTTAATAGAGGGTCAACAATGGCAGCTGTGTAAAATTTCCCCAAATTACTATAATTTCCTCTGGCCTTTGCACTTCAAATGAGCGAGGAGGAATTCTTTAAATTTTTTTTTTTTTAGATAAATGCTATACTTATGTTCCATAATAAACACTGAGTTATAATCTATCTTTTCCCCAATAAATTCTATCATTACCTATGTTGGACTTCCTGTGACATCTACCCTTACCAGGCAAGTTCTGTTCCACCTTTATCTCCACTTTGGAAGACTGGCTGTTTGTTTTGGTCCTTCCCTGTGGTACACCATTTAAAAAGGTCAATTTTAGGAACTCTTTTCGTTGAATATTTTTCCTTTTGTTCCTATTTTAAAAGACTTCAAGTTTGCATCTAATTTTTCAAAGAATAAGTATTTTTGTCATTTCAAATCTGATTGCCTGAACCAGGTTTTAAGTCTTGGGCTATATATACACAGTTTAAAGAGAAAAAGTCTTGAACACATTCATTTGATTTTATCAAAGTGAAAGTCTGTCCTAAAAGTTCAAGACTTCCAAATATGTCCAGTTAGTGGATCGAATTACCTGGATCGGCTCTCTATTAAGTCCCTCGTTTCTTCTCTCTCCTCATTCTTTAGTATCTAAAAATATGGATTTGGCTCTGAGGTTCCACAGTAAATATTTCCTCAAATGTTAGCAATCTTAAACATGGAATCCAGTCTCTAATCTTATTTTTCATGGCACCTCTATTGCACTTTACATCTGCCTTTATTTTTCAATAAAACCTTTAGAATGCAGAATCCTAGGCTTTGATTTCTCTTCTCAAATCCTAAATGCAGGTGTTTCAAATAGTTCCCTCTTTAATCGTTACCTCTCTATTTCCTTTTCTTTTGCTCATTATCCACTTCCAAGACTTCAAATTCAACTCTGTGTGTAACTTCAAAACCTATGTTCATCAGATCCAATTACTATTCTGAAAAATCCAAATGTTCATTGTCCTCTTAACATCCCCATTTGAGGCCTCTACATTATTTTAAATTCAACTGATCCCATTATATTTCACCCTAAATAAGAACTTCCTCCTCAGACTGAACAACTAAGAGTTAGTACTTACTTAGACTTCCCATTTTTTTTAAAGTTAACATCCATTCAATCACCAAATTCTCTATATTACATATTCAGCCTATTCTTTCTATTTCTTTCCTATAATTCGGGAACAGATCTTAATTACCTCTTGACTGATCCCTTGCAAGAGTTTCCTCCCTAGGCCCCTCATATCCAGTCTCTCCTTTTCCATGTACACCAAAAGGTAAATCTCTTTAAAGCGTAACTCTGTCCTTTTCAGATCTTCATTCAAACTCTATCCTTATAAACTAATACAATCACAATTTCCTAACATGGCCTTTAATCACCTCTACTACTTTTTCCAATTTACTGCTTGCTATTCCTCCACCTAAAGAGTGAGGATGCTTCACCATTCATAGCCTCCTCAGTCTTTGCAAATCCTTATACCCAGAATAATTTCACACCATCTCTATCCATGAGAGTTCAACTATAATGCTATGGAAACATGCAAGCCTTCAGAATCTCTTCTTTCCCTACTTGCCATGTTCCTCTGACCTCTCATTGGAAGTTTTCTTTTTCTTTTTGACTTTTCTAAGTCAAAAAAATTTTTTTTAATTTCTTAATGTGTTTTCCAAATTAATTTATGCATATCAATAAAATTATTTTGATATACACATAATCTCTAAGTAACAACAGCTTCCCATCTAAGTCCTAATGCAAAAATTGAGGTTTTCTAGTTCCCTCTACTGTTTTTTGGGTTTTTAAAAACATCTTTATTGGAGTATAATTGCTTTACAACGGTGTATTAGTTTCTGCTTTATAACAAAGTGAATCAGCTATACATATATATATATCCCCATATCTCCTCCCTCTTGCATTTCCCTCCCACTTTCCCTATCCCACTCCTCTAAGTGGTCACAAAGCACCGAGCTGATCTCCCTGTGCTATGTGGCTGCTTCCCACTAGCTATCTATTTTACATTTGGCAGTATATATAAGTCTATGCCACTCTCTCACTTTGTCCCAGCTTACCCTTCCCCCTCCCCATGTCCTCAAGTCCATTCCCTAAGTCTGCATCTTTATTCCTGTCTTGCCCATAGGTTCGTCAGAACTATTTTTTTTTTTTTTTTTTTTTTTTTTTTTTAGATTCCGTGTATATGTGTTAGCATACGATATTTGTTTTTCTCTTTCTGACTTACTTCACTCCATATGACAGTCTCTAGGTCCATCCACCTCACTATAAATAACTCAATTTCATTTCATTTTATGGCTGAGTAATATTCCATTGTATATATGTGCCACATCTTCTTTATCCATTCATCCATTGATGGACACTTAGGTTGCTTCCATGTCCTGGCTATTGTAAATAGAGCTGCAATGAACATTGTGGTACATGACTATTTTTGAATTATGGTTTTCTCTGGGTATATGCCCAGTAGTGGGATTCCTAGGTCATATGGTAGTTCTATTTGTAGTTTTTTAAGGAACCTCCATACTGTTCTCCATAGTGGCTGTATCAATTTACATTCCCACCAACAATGCAAGAGGGTTCCCTTTCTCCACACCCTCTCCAGCATTTATTGTTGGTAGATTTTTTGATGATGGCCATTCTGACTGGTGTGAGGTGATACCTCACTGCAGTTTTGATTTGCATTTCTCTAATGATTAGTGATGTTGAGCATCCTTTCATGTGTTTATTGGTAATCTGTATATTCTTTGGAGAAATGTCTATTTAGGTCTTCTACCCATTTATGATTGGGTTATTTTTGTTTTCATATTGAGCTGCATGAGCTGCTTGTAAATTTTGGTGATTAATCCTTTGTCAGTTGCTTTGTTTGCAAATATTTTCTCCCATTCTGAGGAGTATCTTTTCATCTTGTTTACGGTTTCCTTTGCTATGCAAAAGCTTTGAAGTTTCATTAGGTTCCATTTGTTTATTTTTGGTTTTATTTCCATTTCTCTAGGAGGTGGATCAAAAAAGATCTTGCTGTGATTTACATCAAAGAGTGTTCTTCCTATGTTTTCCTCTAAGAGTTTTATAGTGTGCAGTCTTACCTTTAGGTCTCTAATCCATTTTGAGTTTATTTTTGTATATGGTGTTAAGGAGTGTTCTAATTTCATTCTTTTACATGCAGCTGTGCAGGTTTCCCAGTTATTGAAGAGACTGTCTTTTCTCCATTGTATATCCTTGCCTCCTTTGTCATAGATTAGTTGACCATATGTGTGTGGGTTTATCTCTGGGCTTTCTATCCTGTTCCACTGATCTATATTTCTGTTTTTGTGCCAGTACCATATTGTCTTGATTTTTGTAGATTTGTAGTATAGTCTGAAGTCCAGGAGCCTGATTCCTCCAGCTCCGTTTTTCTTTCTCATGATTGCTTTAAGAAGTTGTATTTTCATTATTTTTAAACTTATTACTTTTAATTTAAGATCGCTATTTTAAAAACTTATTATTTAACTTTTAGATTGTTTTTATTTATGGTGTCTTATTGCCAAAGAAGCCATAAGTTCCCCCAAGAAATGATAATTCATATTTTTCATTTTTTTCTATTCTCTATAATGCCTAGTGAAGGAGCTAAATAAGTACTCAAGTAAATTTTTGAATTTATTACCAATTCTGGGCAAACTTAATGAGGTGTTGAAACAGCTCTCAATACTTTAAACTTTTAATATTTTCACAAGCAATTAATTTCTCTAAGTGGGAGAAAGAATTTTCTTCTCACTGAACTATCTATAATAAAACTCTGTGTAAAATCATACTGGATTAGTGGGGGAAAAAAGTAAGATGGTTCCAAATAAAAAAAACATGACTGAAGCCTCAAATATTTTCTTACTATCCTTTGCCCTTTTGTAATAGCTAGAGCTGGGTTCAAGACTGAGCCTGCTACTGAGCCGTTTGGGTGGCATTTTGTGGCCAGATTATGTAATCTTTTAAACCTGTATTCTTATTTGTAAAGGGAGACTAATAGTCTATATTGATGTTGTTAAGAATAAACACGACAGTACATGTAAAGAAATGATACAGAGACCAAGCTAAATACACAGTAGCTACTACTGACATTATCATCTGTGATGGACTGCTTTCTCTTAACTAAAACTTACATCCCCATCTATTAAGTGGTATCTCTGAAACGTTAGATGACTCCTTGGGCATGGTTGCTCCTCCCAGTTTTATCATGCATTGCATTCCCCTCTTTTCTCAAATTGCTGATATTCTACCTTGCTTAGAAGATCATAAAATCTGTCATGACATCTCCTTATTAAATTGTTGCAAAAGAATAGAAAAGTTGACAGTAGTTTTTTACTTTTTGTGATTCAAAACTGTTCCATTTGTATATCACAGTCCCACACAGATGGGGGCTTTATATTTTATTAACTTCTAATAATATAAATGTTTTGATCTATTCCTCTATCTTATTACCATATAAATGATAGAGTGTTATCTAAATTAGAAACAGGTTGAGTGCACATTTTGATGAAAGAATCTTCATAAACTTCTATAACCCATGGTCAGTGCAGCAGAGATACCAATACACATGTCCCATTGCCATTATCAGTCATTCCTGATATCTGTCTAGTGCTGTACAGTTTACACAACACCATCACCACATCATCAACTTTGAGTTTTGCAAAATTCAGTTAGGAAGGCAGGGCAAGTATCATCATTTCAATACTGCATTATAAATGGGAAAACTGAGACTTGCAAAAATTAACTTGCATGAAGTCACATGGTTTATAATGGAGAGTAGCATTCAGAATAGTCTCCTGACTTCTAATCAAGGACATTTTCATAATCTCCCTAATTTTTAATGTCCATGAACCATATGGTAAAATTAATCATGCTTGCCAGACAGCAGAATTTTAAGACAAATTAGGTATCCTTCTAAACATTTAGGAATCTTGTTTTTGCTAAGTAATATAGTGAGGAATTCTTTTCATGTTATTGTCCATAGTTTATGGTTAAGTATGAGTTCACAGCATTCCTATCTTGATATAAAACCCTTCTGACTTTCAGAAACTTTGTGCCTTCTCTTTCCTTCTCTCATTTCTTTGACATGTAAACTGGTTGCAGCTAAGTGAGTCAGTAAATAAGGGAATTTAAAAATATATACATATATATATTTGATGTATATGTACTTTTCACAAAAAAACAACAGGTGCTGATAAAAGGTACCACTGTTTACCCTCATTCAAAAAACACTGGTGACATCTATGGAATATAGCAAAAACATTGATAGGAATTCCCTATATTAATTACATAGATAGGAAGACATTTAAATATTATTATCACTGCTCAGTATTACAATAGTTCATGAAAGACGGTGTTCTTTGTCCAGGAAGACAACATTATCTGATTAACAGAAATAGGTGATAGCATTTCTACTTTAGGTATTAGACTCTCCCACTTGTAAAGGTGATTCTGTTCTTTTATTTTTTCCTCCTAACAACTGATTTTTTTCTTCTAATAATTGATATTTAGATCTCAGAATAATTCAAGGTTATTTAATTTTGAACATAAAAATGTCATCAATACTTTTGTTATAGCACAAACATCATCTTGTATTGCCTCAGTTTTCCCATTAGTAAAATGGGAACAATAAAACCTTATAAAATTTTTGTGAAGCATAATCATATACAGCTGGTACATGATAAATAGTCAATGCATTCTTGTTATATTGGTGATAGTATTGTCACTCCCCCACTTCAATATTAAACACATGGTGTATTTGATTGCAAAAATGGCCATAATTCTCCACCTCTCCCTATATTCATGCCCTTTGCAATGTGGCTTTATAGCATCTCTTCATCTGGCCCTGTGACTTGCTTTTAGAAATAGAATGCAGCAGAGATGTCACTTGTCTTACACAGTTTCACTTTGTCTCTAGGGACCTCTGCCTCCAGCATATAATCAAGCCCAAGCTAAACTAATGGTGAATGTAAAAAAATAATAATGATAAATAATCATGTGACCTAATGATGACTGAGAGAACTTTTTCATTTGGGTTGCCTAAAGTGGCCTAGGTAGCTGTTTTCCTGACATTCAATAATGTGACCATGTGAATGAGCCCAACTGGCATGTGTTTATTTTGAGTACACAGAGCATACTGATGTAAAGTGGATATGGTTTTTTTTTTTTTCATAAGGAATTGAGGCAACAAGCAATAAAAACAATAAAAAGCACTTTAGTATTGTTATTAATGTAAGTAATTGATATTATATGTTAATATAATATTAATATATAAGTAATTAATTTAGAATTAAGAAGCACTAAATACTCTTGAAGCTAAGTGTTACCTTACGAAGGTTTACCTTGTATGAATAAATTCTGAAAATACTTAATTACCTTTTATGTAGAAACCTTAATTTAATCTGACATGAAATTGTTTATTTTTTTCCTCAGATCTAAAAGAGAATTTTAATTCATTGCATTATGTTAGCCAAGTACACCTGCTCAGTGCTCCTTCTGTAACAATAAATTAAAAACTGAAAAAGTAGATGCATTTACTCTTGATAAATTTGACAGTACTCCTTTTAAATCCTTTTTTGCATTTAATAAGACTGAAATAAAACTTATTTTGGTGTTTCTTTGAAAAATATTCTGGGGAAAAATACAAGTAAATTTAATTAGCACCTCTTACAACACAAAAAGAACACTAACGTTTAAAAAAATGTCTTATAATCATCCCTTAGAATGAGACAAAGTAAATGAACACTATTAGAATAGAAGGATGGAAAATGAGTGGAAAACAAATTTAACTCTGACAAACACCTGGAAAACCTAAGCATTTTGTTTATTAAATTTCCAGACAGAAGAAATTATTTTTTTCTTTACATGTTCAACATATATGGCATTTCCTATCCTAAACAAACATGCTTCCTAATTTAGCATAAATTTCCTCATACTAATGAAGTAACTTTATATATTATTTGTTTATTATTCAATGACACAGTGTTATCCACCTTGTTTTCCCACCAGAAATGTATGTACGACATCCAGATACTGTCAGGGAATACTTTTTACCCGAGGTTCCCATGGTCTGTATTAGCTATTGTTTGAAACACAATAAACTGGCAGGGAATGAATCTATAATAAAACCAGGAACAGTTGCGTGGCACCTGGAAACACATGATGTGATACAATTACTAAGTATTTTGTAGGGCAAACTGTCACTCTTCTATAAACCTTATAACTGTTAGTGACTAACAGAGACATAGTCTATTTCTAACTCAGTTTTCTTTAGTGATGAGAGCCAGGCAGAGTTACCTCTCACTGAGAACCAAACATTTCTGTATTGTGCTTCAAGGGATTAAGAAACCATCTTCTGCTCTAATATTAAATGAAAAAAATATTTGAGATCCTAGTGACACTATACTTCTTTCTCTCTTTCATGAATATGAGCAGATAGAATGCAGTTTCCTCTAAGGGGATCCGTAGACAAAAACCAATTACACTTAATAGGGAAACTATAGTATTATTATTAGTCTCTAATATTGACTTATGGTCAAGAAAATACCTTTTAAAAAAATTTACTAGTTTTTTGTAACTAGGCTTTTCATCTTTATGATCACTGGCCAACTTCAAAAAAAAAAAAAAACCTGTTAGGATTAATAAATGATATTTGTAGGATTTGTAGAGGTGAACACTAGACCAAGTAAAATGTTTTCAGTTTCTATTGCCCCAAAATACAGTTTTATATATTACTTCTCCCTTTCAAAGTAGAACAATTAAGTCTTAATTTTTAACGAAGCACCAAAACATTTTCACAGTCTTTTCTATTTCAGAATACAGTTTGTAGTTTATCCACCTAAACCATTTAAATAGCTAACCAATTAGCAAAAATAACCCAGATTATATTTAACTATAGTTAAATGGAGTTGAGTTTAATATTCAGACAGCTAAGTGGCCAAAATTGACTTTTAAAAAAACTGTACAAAGTAAACATGTACAATTAGAGGGAAGGATCTTATTAAATTAAGCAAAGTAATAAGAACAATGTGAACTGTTAATAAGATGAGCAGCATCATAACTGAATCAAAATGGGAAAGAGAAATGGAAATTATCCTTGAAGGGTTTCAAGTCCACCATTAAGTTTACTTTATTACTGGACAGTCAATGACTTCATTTTCAAAAGAATGGCTTTAATCCACAAAATATGAAGTTTCAATTTATAAATACAAGTACTTTATAGAAAACATGGAACTTAAGTTGAAAAAACTTTACAGTACTCTCAATGCCTTCTCCTTTCAGAACTGTGGTTTGTTTCCTAGTTTATTTCCTATCCACATCATGGAGGTTATGAGTCATCATATCTCCAAACTATGTTCTTTCCCCTCCTATGAATAAACGTTCCAGCATAAATCTGATTGACCTTCTCACTTTATGCCTTTCTTCCTTCCCTTTTTATTCTGACTTCAATTACTTAAAATATTTGTTTTGAGTCTCTGGGTCATCCTGAATATGACTATAGACCATATGGGAAATAGCTTTCCCTTTTGTGTAAAGTGACTAATATAATCAGTTAGCAGATAACATAATACATATCTATCATGGTGCTTAATAATCAGAGACTTACAAATATTAGGTGGTGGTTAGACAAATGGATTCTGGAATCAGAATGCTTGGGTTGAAATCTCAGCTATAATACTTACTAGGTGTGTGGTCTTGGGAAAGTTGGATGATCTGTCCAAGCTTTTATTTTCTTATCTGGTAAAAGGAAACAATATGAACACTTAGCCTAAAGGAAATTAAGTATCAGAAAGGAAAGCTAAGACAGAAAAATATGTTATTGTGATAGGGAGGTATTAATTACATTTGAAAACAAATTAGTACAGTTAAATTATTTTAAAGTGTATTAAACTTATAATGTATGTGTATTACAAGCTTGGGAATGAAGAAAATTAATGTATGACCCAAATATTTCTATTATATTTGTAAGCATGATTATCTGTGTTTCCTTTTTAAAGAATATCTTTGTAGCAAGAAGATGATACAAAAAATTAAAAAATTAAGATACAAATGTTTTGTATTAAAACTCATGAGCAATGCAAATATGTAAATGGAATTTTAGCAATTTGTTTTCTGTATCTTTCTTATCTCTAGCATTCCTAAAATAAATTATCCCAGTCATATAAAAAACATGAATACCTTTATTTTATTTATTTATTTATTTATTTATTTAAACATCTTTATTGGAGTATAACTGTTTTACAATAGTGTGTTAGTTTTTCCTTTACAACAAAGTGAATCAGTTATACATATACATATGTTCCCATATCTCTTCCCTCTTGCATCATCCTCTCCCCCACCCTCCCTATCCCACCCCTCTAGGTGGTCACAAAGCACAGAGGTGATCTCCCTGTGCTATGTGGCAGCTTCCCACTAGCTATCTAATTTACATTTGGTAGTGTATATATGTCCCTGCCACTCTCCCACTTCATCACAGCCCACCCTTCCCCCTCCCCATATCCTCAAGTCCATGCTCTAGTAAGTCTGTGTTTTATTCCTGTCCTACCACTAATCTCTTCATGACATTTTTTTCCCTTAGAGTCCATATATATGTGTTAGCATACGGTATTTGTTTTTCTCCTTCTGACTTACTTCACTCTGTATGACAGACTCCAGGTCCATCCACCTCATTATAAATAACTCAGTTTCATTTCTTTTTATGGCTGAGTAATATTCCATTGTATATATGTGCCACATCTTCTTTATCCATTCATCTTTCAATGAATGGACACTTAGGTTGCTTCCATGTCCTGGCCATTGTAAATAGAGCTGCAATGAACGTTTTAGTACATGAGTCTTTTTGAATTATGGTTTTCTCAGGGTATATGCCCAGTAGTGGGATTGCTGGGTCGTATGGTAGTTCTATTTGTAGTTTTTTAAGGAACCTCCATACTGTTCTCCATAGTGGCTTATCAACTTACATTCCCACCAGCAGTGCAAGAGGGTTCCCTTTTCTCCACACCCTCTCCAGCATTTATTGTTTCTAGAGTTTTTGATGATGGCCATTCTGATGGGTGTGAGATGATATCTCATTGTAGTTTTGATTTGCATTTCTCTAATGATTAATGATGTTGAGCATTCTTTCATGTGTTTGTTAGCAATCTGTATATTTTCTTTGGAGAAATGTCTATTTAGTTCTGCCCATTGTTGGATTGGGTTGTTTGTTTTTTTGTTATTGAGCTGCATGAGTTGCTTATAAATTTTGGATATTAATCCTTTGTCAGTTGCTTCATTTGCAAATATTTTCACCCATTCTGAGGGTTGTCTTTTGGTCTTGTTTATAGTATCTTTTGCTGTGCAAAAGCTTTTAAGTTTCATTAGGTCCCATTTGTTTATTTTTGTTTTGATTTCCATTTCTCTAGGAGGTGGGTCAAAAAGTATCTTGCTGTGATTTATGTCGTAGAGTGTTCTGCCTATGTTTTCCTCTAAGAGTTTGATAGTGTCTGGCCTTACATTTAGGTCTTTAACCCATTTTGAGTTTATTTTTGTGTGTGGTGTTAGGGATTGTTCTAATTTCATACTTTTACATGTAGCTGTCCAGTTTTCCCAGCACCACTTATTGAAGAGGCTGTCTTTTCTCCACTGTATATCCTTCCCTCCTTTATCAAAGATAAGGTGACCATAGGTGTGTGGGTTTATCTCCGAGCTTTCTATCCTGTTCTATTGATCTATATTTCTGTTTTTGTGCCAGTACCATATTGTCTTGATTTTTGTAGATTTGTAGTATAGTCTGAAGTCCAGGTGCCTGATTCCTCCAGCTCCGGTTTTTTCCCTGAAGACCACTTTGGCTATTCAGGGTCTTTTGTGTCTCCATATAAACTTTAAGATTTTTAGTTCTAGTTCCATAAAAAATGCCATTGGTAATTTGATAGGGATTGCATTGAATCTGTAGATTGCTTTGGATAGTATAGTCATTTTCACAATATTGATTCTTCCAATCCAAGAACATGGTATATCTCTCCATCTGTGTGTATCATTTTTAATTTCTTTCATCAGTGTCTTATAGTTTTCTGCATACAGGTCTTTTGTCTCTGTAGGTAGGTTTATTCCTAGGTATTTTATTCTTTTTGTTGCAATGGTAAATGGGAGTGCTTCCTTAGTTTCTCTTTCAGATTTTTTATCATTAGTGTATAGGAATGCAAGAGATTTCTGTGTATTAATTTTGTATTCTGCAAGTTTACCAAATTCATTGATTAGCTCTAGTATTTTTCTGGTGGCATTTTTAGGATTCTCTATGTATAGTATCATGTCATCTTCAAACCGTGACAATTTTACTTCTTTTCCAATTTGTATTCCTTTTATTTCTTTTTCTTCTCTGATTGCCATGGCTAGGACTTCCAAAACTATGTTGAATATTAGTGGTGAGAGAGGACATCCTTGTCTCGTTCCTGATCTTAGAAGAAATGCTTTCAGTTTTTCACCGTTGAGAGTGATGTTTGCTGTGGGTTTGTCATATATGGCCTTTATTATGTTGAGGTAGGTTCTCTCTATGCCCACTCTCTGGAGAGTTTTTGTCATAAATGTGTGTTGAATTTTGTCAAAAGCTTTTTCTGCATCGATTGAGATGATCATATGTTTTTTATCCTTCAATTTATTAATATGGTTTATCACATTGACTGATTTGCACATATTGAAGAATCCTTGCATCCCTGGGATAAAGTCCATTTGATCATGGTGTATGATCCTTTTAATGGGTTGTTGGATTCTGTTTGCTAGCATTTTCTTGAGGATTTTGCATCTATATACATGAATGATATTGGTCTGTAATTTTCCTTCTTTGTAATATCTTTGTCTAGTTTTGGTATCAGGGTGATGGTGGCTTCACAGAATGAGTTTGGGAGTGTTCCTTCCTCTGCAATTTTTTGGAAGAGTTTGAGAAGGATGGATGTTAGCTCTTCTCTAAATGTTTGATAGAATTCACCTGTGAATCCATCTGGTCCTGGACTTTTGTTTGTTGGAAGATTTTTAATCACACTTTCAATTTCATTACTTGTGATTGGTCTGTTCATATTTTCTATTTCTTCCTGGTTCAGTCTTGGATGGTTATACCTTTCTAAGAATTTGTCCATTTCTTCCAGGTTGTCCATTTTATTGGCATAGATTTGCTTGTAGTAGTCTCTTAGCATGCTTTGTATTTCTGTGGTGTCTGTTGTAACTTCTCCTTTTTCATTTCTAATTTTAATGATTTGAGTTCTTTCCATCTCTTTCTTGATGAGTCTGGCTAATGGTTTATCAATTTTGTTCATCCTCTCAAAGAACAAGCTTTTAGTTTTATTGATCTTTGCTATTGTTTTCTTTGTTTCTATTTCATTTATTTCTGCTCTGATCTTTATGATTTCTTTCCTTCTACTAAGTTTGGGTTTTGTTTGTTCTTCTTTCTCTAGTTCTTTTAGGTGTAAGGTTAGATTGTTTATTTGAGATGTTTCTTGAGGTAGGATTATATTGCTATAAACTTCCCTCTTGGAACTGCATCCCATAAGTTTTGGATCATCAGGTCTTCATTGTCATTTGTCTCTAGGTATTTTTGATTTCCTCTTTGATTTCTTCAGTGATCTCTTGGTTATTTAGTAATGTATTGTTTAACCTCCATGTGTTTGTGCTTTTTACACTTTTCCCCTGTAATTGATTTCTAATCTCATAATGTTTTGGTCAGAAAAGATGCTTCATATGATTTTGATCTTCTTAAATTTACTGAGGCTTGATTTGTGACCCAAGATGTGATCTATCCTGGAGAATGTTCCATGTACACTTGAGAAGAAAGTGTTATCTGCTGTTTTTGGATGGAATGTCCTGTAAATATCAATTAAATCTATCTGGTCTATTGTGTCATTTAAAGCATGTGTTTCCTTATTCATTTTCTGTTTGGATGATCTGTCCGTTGGTGTAAGTAAGGTGTTAAAGTCCCTCACTATTATTGTGTTACCGTTGTTTTCCTCTTTTATAGCTGTTAGCACTTGCCTTATATATTGATGTGCTCCTATGTTGGGTGCATATATATTTATAATTGTTATATCTTCTTCTTGGATTGATCCCTTTATTGATCACTAGCCTTCAAAGTCTGATTCTGGAGGAAGTCTTCCTCCCGTTGCCAGACCCCCAGTTTGGGAAGCCTCACGTGGGGCTCAGAACCTTCACTCCAGTGGGTGGACTTCTGTGGTATAAGTGTTCTCCAGTTTGTGTGTCACCCGCCCCGCAGTTATGGGATTTGATGTTACTGTGATTGTGCACCTCCTACCATCTCATTGTAACTTCTCCTTTGTCTTTGGATGTGGGGTATCTTTTTTGGTGAGTTCCAGTGTCTTCCTGTCGATGATTGTTCAGCAGTTAGTTGTGATCACATTTTGTAGTCTTCATTGGTAATCTGTTTGCCTAGCTTAATGCTTGGCATATAGTAGAGGTTTAATAGATATTTTAGTTAATAAGTGAATGAATAATTGAGTTCTAATAGCAAGCAGAGGAAGATTCTTTTAGAAATATTTGATCAAATTTCTAAAAAATATTTAGTTTCTTACTGGAATCATTTAGTATATTTAGATCAATTTATTGCAGAAATGCATATTAACTACATTAAGCTTTGCATTCAAGGAACAAAACATATTTCTCCATTTATATATATCTTTTATATTTCACAGTGGAGGTTTCAGTTTTTTTCAATTATATTTCGGTTACTTTAATTTTTTGATTGACTTTTCAGAATCAATCTCAGTATAATTCTCTGGAAATTTATCCAATAACAAGTATTGTTCCTTTGCTTTTCCAGTATGATTTTCTGGAAATTTATCCAGTAACAATTCTAGCTCCTTTGCTTTTCCATATAAATTTTAGAATAATCTTGCCTATTCTAAATAATATAGTTGCAAAAAATCCTGCTGGGAATTTTATAGAAATTGTATTGAACTTAAATGTCAATTTAAGAATAATTGACATTTTTACTATGCTGGGTCTTCTAATCCATGAACATAGTATCTTCCCCCATTTATTTAGAGCTTTGATTTCTTTTATCAGTGTTTTGTAGTTTTCAGCATACAGATTTTGTGTATGTTTTGATTTGCACCTAAGTATTTCACTGCAATAATACTGTATTTTAAATTTTGTTCATTGGTGGTATATAGAAATACAATAGATTTTTCTGTGTTTATCTTGTTATCTTGTGATATTATTAGTTCAAGGGATTTTTTTTTTTTTGGTAGACTCTTTGGGATTTTTCTATATAGACAATTACATCATTCTCAAATAGGGAAGTTTTGTTTCTTCCTTACTGATCTTTGTGCCTTTTATTTCTTCTTTTTGCATTACACTGGTTACAACTTCCTGTATCCTATGTTGATTAAGGGTGATAAGAGAAGAAATCCTTGCTTTTTCCCCAATCTTTGGATGAAAGCATTCAATCTCTCACCATTAAGTACAGTATTGGCTCTAAGTTTTTGTAGAAGTCCTTTATCAAGTTGAAGAAGTCCCCCTCTATTCCTATTTTTCTGAGAGTTTTCCATGAATGGGTCTTGAATTTTGTCAACAAAATTAACAATTTGTGTTAGGCTTACTCCATAATAAATGCAACCTGAGGGGGGAATAATTCTTTAAAATGTTTGTTGTAAGATTTAAAAATTACTCATTCAACCATTCATTTAATAAATAATTACTGAGTTCCTATCATGCACATGCCTATTAGGCACAGTTGTAATTCATATGTATAGTACACACCAATCTACCTAGTGTTGAATTAGTGGTGAACACAGTTTTATAGTAATCCTGGTTAATACAGAACTGGCAAGGCAGCCTTTGGATTAAATTTCTTCTACCAAATTGTTGCAGGAAGGGGGACCCCTTCCAGATCCCGAGAGAGGGCTCTTGTCTAACTCTGGGAAATTAATTGTCCGAGGAGACACACGTGCTGACATAACAAGAGACTTTATTGGGAAGGGGCGCTTGGGTGGAGATCAGAGGGTAAGTGAACCCAGGAGAACTGCTCTGCCACGTGGCTCACAGTCTCGGGTTTTATGATGATGGGATCAGTTTCTGGGTTGTCTCTGGCCAGTCATTCTGACTCAGGGTCTGGTGGCACATGCAACTGCTCAGCCAAGATGGATTCCTGCAAGGAGGATTCTGGGAGGTTGGTAGGACATGTGGACTTGCGTCTCCTCACTCCTTTTGACCTTTCCCATATTCTTCTGGTTGGTGGTGGTTTGTTAGTTCCATGTTCCTTAACAGGATATCCTGTCATAAAATAACTCATACAAATTGTTACTGTCTTTGCTGAGCCAGGGCAGGGCAGTTTCAGTCAGTGTTTACCCTACCAAAATGTACAGATACATACAACTCTGTGGAAAAATCTGAGTCCCTTTTACTTGTAAATGCTTCTGTCTAGATAGTTTAGTAACACTACCATTTTGTTTGTTCTAGAACAATTTCGTAGATTAAAGTAACAGATATTAAAAAGGTTTTCTTGGACGGCTTAAAGATGGCGGAAGAGTAAGACGCGGAGATCTCCTTCCTCCTCACAGAGACATCAGAAATACATCTACACGTGGAGCTTCTCCTGTAGAGCACCCACCGAACGCTGGCAGAGGACCTCGGACCTCCAAAAAGGCAAGAAACTCCCCACATATCTGGGTAGGGCAAAAGAAAAAAGAATAAACAGGGACAAAAGAATAGGGACGGGACCTACGCCAGTGGGAGGGAGCCGAGAAGGAGGAAAGACTCCCACACACTAGAGGCCCCTTCGCGGGCGGAGACTGCGGGCGCCGGAGGGGGAAGCTCCGGAGCCGCGGAGGACAGCTCAGCCACAGGGGTGCGGAGGGCAAAGCGGAGAGATTCCCGCAGAGGATCGGTGCCGACCGGCGCTCACCAGCCCGAGAGGCTTGTCTGCTCGCCCGCCGGGGCGGGCGGGGCCGGGAGCTGAGGCTCGGGCTTCAGTCGGATCCCGGGGAAAGGGCTGGAGTTGGCAGAGTGAAGACAGCTTGAAGGGGGCTAGTGCGCCACGGCTGGCCGGGAGGGAGTTCGGGAGAAGTCTGGAGCTGCCGAAGAGGCAAGAGACCTTTTCCTCCCTCTTTGCTGCCTGGGCGCGAGGAGAAGGGATTAAGGGCGCCGCTTAAAGGAGCTCCAGAAGCGGGCGCGGAGCTGCCGAAGAGACAAGAGACTTTTTCTTGCCTCTTTGCTTCCTCGGGTGTGAGGTGAGGGGATTAAGAGCACCGCGTAGAGGAGCTCCAGAAACGGGCGCGAGCCGCGGCTGTCGGCACGGACAGTAGAGACGGGTGTCGGACGCTAAGGTTGCTGCTGCCACCACCAAGAGGCCTGTGTGTGAGCACAGGTCACTCTCCACACCGGCCCTCCCGGGAGCCCGTGCAGTCCGCCACTGCCGGGGTCCCGGGATCCAGGGACAGCTTCCCCGGGAGAACGCACGGCGCGCCTTGGGCCTGTGCAGCGTCACGTCGGCCTCTGACGTCGCGGACTCGCCCCGCCCCCGTGCCACTCCCTCCCCCCAGCCTGAGTGAGCTGGAGCCCCCGAATCAACTGCTCCTTTAACATCGTCCTGTCTGAGCGAAGGGCAGTCGCCCTCGGACAACCTACACGCAGAGGCGGGACCAAGTCCAAAACTGAACCCCAGGAGCTGTGCGAACAGAGAGAAGAGGGGGAGATCTCTCCCAACAGCCTCAGAAGCGGCGGATTAAAGCTCCACAATCAACTTGAAGTGCCCTGCATCTGTTGAAAACCTGAATAGACAACGAATCATCCCAAGTTGAGGAGGTGGACTTTGGGAGCAAGATATACTATTATTTTCCCCTTTTTTTTTCTTTTTGTGGGTCTGTATGTGTGTGCTGCTGTGTGAGATTTTGTCTATATAGCTTTGCTTGCACCATTTGTCCTAGGGTTAGACCGACCCATTTTTCTGTTTTTTGTTTGTTTGTTTGTTTTTTTGTGTTTTTTTTTGTGTTTTTTCGTTTTTTTTTGTTTTTTGTTTTTTAAAAGGAAATTTTTCTTCGTAATAATTATTTTTTATTTTAATAACTATACTTTATACTACTCTGTCTTCTCCCTTTCTTTCTTCCTTTCTTCCCTCCTTCCCTCCTTTCTTCCTTCCTTCCCCCTTCTTTCCTCCCTTCCTCTCTTCCTTCCTCCCTTTCTTCCTCTGCACCTTCCGTCCTTGCTTTCTTGCTTCCTTCCTTCATTTCTTCCTTCCTTTCTTCCTTCCTTCCCTCCCTCCCTCCTTCCTTCCTTTTCTTTCCTCTCTATTTATTCTACCTTTTATTTTGAGCCGTGTGGATTAAAGGTTCTTGGCGCCCCAGCCGGGCACCAGGGCGGTGTCCCTGAGGTGGGAGAACCAACCTCAAGACACTAGTCCACAAGAGACCTCCGAGCTCCACGTAATATCAGACGGCGAAAATCTCCCAGAGACCTCCATCTCAACACCAAGACCCAGCTTCACTCAAGGACCAGCAAAGAACAGTGCTGGACACCCTATCCCCAACAAAGAGCAAGACAGGTCTACAGCCCCATCCATTAGCAGAGAGACTGCCTAAAATCATAATAAGGTTACCAACATCCCCAAACACACCACCAGACGAGGACCTGCCCACCAGAAGGACAAGATCCAGCCTCATCCACCAGAACAGAGGCACTAGTCCCCCCAACCAGGGAATCTACTCAACCCACTGAATCAACCTCAGCCACTGGGGACAGCCACCAAAAACAACAGGAACTACGAACCTGCAGCGTGCAAAAAGGAGACCTCAAACACAGTAAGATAAGCGAAATGAGAAGACAGAAAAACACACAACAGATGAAGGAGCAAGATAAAAACACACCAGACCTAACAGATGAAGAGGTAATAGCCAATCTACCTGAAAGAGAATTTAGAATAATGATGGTGAAGATGATGCAAAATCTTGGAAATAGAATAGACAATTTGCAAGAAACAGTTAACAGGGACCTAGAAGAAATAAAGAGGAAGCAAGCAACGATGAGCAACACAATAAATGAAATTAAAAATACTCTAGATGGGATCAATAGCAGAATAACTGAGGCAGAAGGACGGATAAGTGACCTGGAAGATAAAATAGTGGAAATAACTACTGCAGAGCAGAAGAAAGAAAAAAGAGTGAAAAGAACTGAGGACAGTCTCAGAGATCTCTGGGACAACATTAAACGCACCAACATTCGAATTATAGGGGTCCCGGAAGAAGAAGAGAAAAAGAAAGGGACTGAGAAAATATTTGAAGAGATTATAGTTGAAAACTTCCCTAATATAGGAAAGGAAATAGTCAATCAAGTCCAGGAAGCACAGAGAGTTCCATACAGGATAAACCCAAAGAGAAACACGCCACGACACATAATAATCAAACTGTCAAAAATTAAATACAAAGAAAACATATTAAAAGCAGCAAGGGAAAAACAACAAATAACACACAAGGGAATCCCCATAAGATTAACATCTGATCTTTCAGCAGAAACTCTACAAGCCAGAAGGGAGTGGCAGGACATATTTAAAGTGATGAAGGAAAAAAACTTACAACCAAGATTACTCTACCCAGCAAGGATCTCATTCAGATTTGATGGAGAAATTAAAACCTTTACAGACAAGCAAAAACTGAGAGAGTTCAGCACCACCAAACCAGCTCTACAACAAATCCTAAAGGAACTTCTCTAGGCAAGAAACACAAGAGAAGGAAAAGACCTACAAGAACAACCCGAAACAAGTAAATGGTAATAGGAACATACATATCGATAATTACCTTAAATGTAAATGGATTAAATGCTCCCACCAAAAGACACAGACTGGCTGAATGGATACAAAAACAAGACCCATATATATGCTGTCTACAAGAGACCCACTTCAGACCTAGGGACACATACAGACTGAAAGTAAGGGGATGGAAAAAGATATTCCATGCAAATGGAAATCAGAAGAAAGCTGGAGTAGCAATTCTCATATCAGACAAAATAGACTTTAAAATAAAGACTATTACAAGAGACAAAGAAGGACACTACATAATGATCAAGGGATCGATCCATGAAGAAGATATAACAATTGTAAATATTTATGCACCCAACATAGGAGCACCTCAATACATAAGGCAAATACTAACAGCCTTAAAAGGGGAAATCGACAGCAACACAATTATAATGGGGGACTTTAACACCCCACTTTCACCAATGGACAGATCATCCAAAATGAAAATAAATAAGGAAACACAAGCTTTAAATGATACATTACACAAGATGGACTTAATTGATATTTATAGGACATTCCATCCAAAAACAACAGAATACACATTTTTCTCAAGTGCTCATGGAACATTCTCCAGGATTGATCATATATTGGGTCACAAATCTAGCCTTGGTAAATTTAAGAAAATTGAAATCGTATCAAGTATCTTTTCCGACCACAACGCTATGAGACTAAATATCAATTATAGGAAAAGATCTGTAAAAAATACAAACACATGGAGGCTAAACAATACACTACTTAATAACGAAGTGATCACTGAAGAAATCAAAGAGGAAATCAAAAAATACTTAGAAACAAATGACAATGGAGACACAACGACCCAAAACCTATGGGATACAGCAAAAGCAGTTCTAAGAGGCAAGTTTATAGCAATACAATCATACCTTAAGAAACAGGAAACATCTCGAATAAACAACCTAACTTTGCACTTAAAGCAATTAGAGAAAGAAGAACAAAAAACCCCCAAATTTAGTAGAAGGAAAGAAATCATAAAGATCAGATCAGAAATAAATGAAAAAGAAGTGAAGGAAACAATAGCAAAGATCAATAAAACTAAAAGCTGGTTCTTTGAGAAGATAAATAAAATTGATAAACCATTAGCCAGACTCATCAAGAATAAAAGGGAGAAGACTCAAATCAATAGAATTAGAAATGAAAAAGGAGATATAACAACTGACACTGCAGAAATACAAAAGATTATTAGAGATTACTACAAGCAACTGTATGCCAATAAAATGGACAACCTGGAAGAAATGGACAAATTCTTAGAAATGCACAACCTGCCGAGACTGAACCAGGAAGAAATAGAAAATATGAACAGACCAATCACAAGCACTGAAATTGAAACTGTGATTAAAAATCTTCCAGCAAACAAAAGTCCAGGACCAGATGGCTTCACAGGCGAATTCTATCAAACATTTAGAGAAGAGCTAACACCTATCCTTCTCAAACTCTTCCAACAGATAGCAGAGGGAGGAACACTCCCAAACTCATTCTATGAGGCCAACATCACCCTGATACCAAAACCAGACAAAGACGTCACAAAGAAAGAAAACTACAGGCCAATATCACTGATGAACATAGATGCAAAAATCCTCAACAAAATATTAGCAAACAGAATCCAACAGCACATTAAAAGGATCATACACCATGATCAAGTGGGGTTTATCCCAGGAATGCAAGGATTCTTCAATATACGCAAATCAATCAATGTGATACACCATATCAACAAACTGAAGGAGAAAAACCATATGATCATCTCAATAGATGCAGAGAAAGCTTTTGACAAAATTCAACACTCATTTATGATAAAAACCTTGCAGAAAGTGGGCATAGAGGGAACTTTCCTCAACATAATAAAGGCCATATATGACAAACCCACAGCTAGCATCGTTCTCAATGGTGAAAAACTGAAACCATTTCCACTAAGATCAGGAACAAGACAAGGTTGCCCACTCTCACCACTCTTATTCAACATAGTTTTGGAAGTTCTAGCCACAGCAATCAGAGAAGAAAAAGAAATAAAAGGAATCCAAATAGGAAAAGAAGAAGTAAAGCTGTCACTGTTTGCAGATGACATGATACTATACATAGAGAATCCTAAGGATGCTACCAGAAAACTACTAGAGCTAATCAATGAATTTGGTAAAGTTGCAGGATACAAAATTAATGCACAGAAATCTCTGGCATTCTTATACACTAATGATGA